>NC_073629.1:49150800-51550800 GCF_029407905.1 Bubalus kerabau
TGCCCTGGTTTGTACATGCAATTAAACTGGCTATTTTTGCCTCAGAAATTTTCATGTAATCACATATACTGTCAGTCTGATTTGAGTTATTTTTGCATCATTGAATCATGGCATCACCGACTGGAAGGACATGAGCTTGAGCAAGCTCCAGGAGTTGGTGACGGACAGGGAAGCCTGGAGTGCTGCAGTGCAAAGAGTCAGACACGACTGAGCAACTGAACTGAACTGAAGAAATCATTTATATACCACATACAACTGGCTTTCCCTATACTTGCTTTTTTTTTTTTTTTTTGCAGTATTTACATGTCCTCAGAGTAAGACTTTGTTCAGAAAACCACCAAAAAGTCCCCAACAGCCTCTCTTACTTCATTGTACAGGATTTTTTCCCTCTTGCTCCCGGATGCCTCCCCGCAAGTATACATCCACCAGTGCTGCAGCTGGATTGTTATATATATTAAAAGGTAGTTACAAAAAAAAAAAAAAACTAAGAATAAGTGAAGCTCGAAGTGGCAATCCCTCCTTTAGAAGTGAAGTTCAAGGCTGAATTGGTTTTAGAGGTGACCTCAGTACCAACAATCAGCAGGGAACAGGGCTGAGCAGATTTAGAGGCGTCAGTGGGTAACAGTAATGATTCATTTTGCAGGAAGGTCCAATGCAATCTGAACATTAGTGTTAGCAGAATACAAAAATTTACTCTGAAGCTACCATGCAAACATATTATATGATATTGAGTCTTACACCCTCCCATTTTACAACATGCTTATCTGTAAGATGATTTCCAGAAACACAATTCAATGTATAATGAGCACTGACTATGGTGATATACTCTCTGTGACCTCCGATTACCTCATCAAGAAAATGAAGATCTGTAACATCACCAGTCTCACCTACTTCACAGGTACCCAGATGGCCAGGCATACACATTACCCTTCATAACTATTCTGAACATAAGTTGGACCACACCTGATTCTTTGCTCTGGGTGGTCGTCTTGCTCTCTTTTTCTGGACAACTGTAATCCTTGCTCTCTAAGAACTGTTTTCCTGTTGCAGCAACTTATCTCTATTAAGGAACATGATGCACTGCAAGAGTCCGTATACTCTAGCCAGCTGCTGCTGCTGCTAAGTCGCGTCAGTCGTGTCCAACTCTGTGGGACCCCATAGACAGCAGCCCACCAGGGTCCCCCGTCCCTGGGATGCTCCAGGCAAGAACACTGGAGTGGGTTGCCATTTCCTTCTCCAATGCATGAAAGTGAAAAGTGAAAGTGAAAGCCGCTCAGTCGTGTCCGACTCTTAGCAACCCCATGGACCGCAGCCCATCAGGTTCCTCCGTCCATGGGATTTTCCAGGCAAGAGTACTGGAGTGGGGTGCCATTGCCTTCTCCGATACTCTAGCCTAGTGATTACTAAATCAGCCTGAGCATCTGTTATCTTCTCTGTAAAATAAAGAGCACCCCTCATCAGGACTAATGACAAGCCTGGTAGATTTTTAACAATGTTTCCTCCTTTAGATGTGTCTGTGCTGTGTGCTTAGTCACTCAATCGTGTCCAACTCTTTGTGACCCCATGGAGCCTGCCAGGCTCCTCTGTCCATGGGGATTCTCCAGGCAAGAATACTGGAATAGGTTGCCATGCCCTCCTCCAGGGGATCTTCTCAACCCAGGGATCGAACCCAGGTCTCCCACATTGCAGGCAGATTCTTTACTAACTGAGCTACCAAGAAAGCCTAGATTTGTCTAGTTTCCATGAAAAAAAAAGTTAGTGTTCTAACTTAATTAAATTTCACTGACACATCTTTTAAATGTCTTTCAGGATTCTCTGTCACTGTTTTCCCAGTATCTGAGAATAATTCCTTGCCAATTTCATTTGCTTAATCACAGTTTAAGATTACCTATCTTTCTTTTGAATAACGTTGTTCAAATTGCCCATTCTTCTTTTACCATTTGTTCTCTCAGATATACAAGAGATTATGTATATATGCATAAATACTTCTTGAAAAATAAGCAAAAAAAAAAAAATCTTGAAACAAAAAAACAGAGTACCTCTCATCAAATAAGATGCATTTAAAGTATCAGGTGTACTGCAGGCAATCCCATTAAACCTGGCACTTTGTCTGACTGCACTCCACAGGGAACAGCAGAATGCCCGACTTGGTCTACCCATGGCATGCCCTAGTGGACAGGTGTCAGAGCTTTCAGAATTTACACCCGTGAGAAAGCTACAGCTGATGCCTCTTACAATGAACTTACTACAACCATCACAAAGAGGCCACAGTGTATGTAAGTCCTGTGAAATTCTCAGCACAAATTAGTCCAGCCAAAAGAATGCAACTATTCAGACTCTTCACCCTTATGACCTTAATAGATGACCCCTGGGTTGGCATCCTGAGCCTTCCTGGGCTACCTCCTACCAGAAGGCCAATCCTACCAATGTTAACCTGATTTCAGGAGCAACAAAGAGAAGCTTATTTGAGGGGAAGGCCAGGAAGGAATTGATGGTATTCAGAATGTTCTGGTGTTAAGCTTATATCCTCCAATCCGAGCTGACAGTGACCACGAGAGTGGTAGCCAGCAGCCCACTGGATGTTTACTGTGGTCTATTAAAGAAGTTCTTACTTACCCTTAATTCCCAGTTGTGAACATCAAACATTCCTATTTCAACCACTGAATTGTTTTATTCTCCAATGAACCTTTCAGCAACAAAATGTCCTAAGTTGTTACACTGAATTCTTTTATAATTCAATTACTTACTGATGCCAGAACACTGAATTAAATTAATTAGGAGGCATGGCTTGAAGTCATGCTCAATTTAACAGCAGATAAAGGGTCCACAGTGTTCTTTGTATCAAAAAATTGCTCCCTTTCTTCCTGTGCTTACTTTTTTTGGTTTTCTCTGAACCATCAGCAGTGTCGTATGCTCAACCATGTGCTGAGGACACAGACCACTATCAATCCATCCTCTTTCAGGTGTAATGGTAAATCACAGGTTCATTTTCCCAGGATACTCCCAGTTGAGCCATAATAAAGGAATTAAAGAAAACTAATGATATCCTTAAGTAGCCTGCCTCAAGTAGAAGTAATGAAGTAATTATCAATAAAGAGAATAGTAAAGACAACAAGATGATAAAGAATAACAAATTCTATCCAATCAGAAGATAGGTGACAAAAAAAAAAAAAACTAAAAGTGAGTAAATCTTCTCATAAGGATTTTAAACGTCGTTTCAGAAAGCTGCAAGACAGGCTAGGCATTGAAAAGAAAGCAGCTTCACCACATAAATTGGTTCCCGGGGCCCAGAACTCAACAGTGCTAAATGAACGTGTACAGACTGGTGATCAAGAGAAAATAAAAAGGAGGCAATCCTCCAAAGGTGAATAACACATCACATGGACACGAGGAATAGATCCTAACCCTTGATAGCTTTCTCACAACACCTAGACATTTTAGACTACCTTCTTAAAGGTCAATCAATCTATGGTCAGAAAGACAATTTTAATAGCAGCTGTAACATGACAGAAATTTAAATCCCATGCCAAAAAATTTACATAATGTATTTGAAAGCTAAGAGAAAATTGAAAATCATCTGCATCACTGCACTTTTTCATAACCTGAAGTTTTGTTTTTTAGTTAACAGAACCTACAGACAGGTACAGAGAGTAAGTTTTCGCTATCATGAAAATAAAGCCAGAAGAACCGTTCTAAACTGTAAGCTCCGGGGACAGGGTCTTTGAAACCTTGAGTTTTCAGGGACTCAAATGTGAGCGGAACAATTAATGCGCTCCAAGAGCCTGTAATTGACAACCACCTTTAAGCGAACTAGAAAAAGCTGAAGAAAAACAATCCAACTGAGAGAGCTCTGAGTGAGCGCTGGTTGAATTCAAAAATTCATTCAACAATAATTTACTATGAATACCTACCACGTGCCTGGCACTGACCTAGGTGCCTGCAGCTTTGTGATTACAAAACAGGGTCCTGCCTTCTTGCAACGTGAGACAATCGAATACCCATTTAGTTAAACTTCAGTGGGTGCCCTGATGGCTTTAAACTAAGGGTGTTAGGAGAGACCTCTTTTTAAGATGAGATCTGAAGAATACGTTCAGGACACCCAGGGAAATTGTGGGGGGACGCTGTCCAGGAGGGCGCAGCTGGTAGCCCTCAGCGAGTTGAGGAGTGTTCAGGCCAATTAGGGGGTGAAACGGGGGCGGGGGAGTATGTTTGAGGGGGATGTATAGGTGAGTGGCGGGGGGGGGGGGGCGGGACCGGAGAATGGGGGGAATCAAGGAATGGGGCGGGGGGCGAATGGAGGTGGGAACGGGAGAGTGGAGGACGCGAGAGTAGTGAGTGAGACGGACCAGTGGATGAAGGGGTGCAGGAAGCAGGGACCGGCCGACGGGCTGCAGGAGCCTGAGCGTTGTGTTCTCGGTTGACTGCAGAGCGGCGGGAAGGGGCGCTACACTAGTCATGTTTTAAGGGTCGCCGCACTCTCCCGCCTGCTCCCACACACGCCCAGTCCCGGCGCCTGTCATTCCATCACTCAACTACCCCGGCCCCTAAGTGTGGGCTCGGGGAGGTGAGCCCAGCCGGGGTAGTGGGGAGCCCGGGTCCCTCTGGCGCGGAAGTAGTCACCTGAGAGACTCAGCACTTCCCACTCGTCAGGCCCGCAGAAAATCGCTGCCAGGGCCGAGAGCTCCTCCCGCACCGGCTCCGCCATGGCCGCGCCGCCTCGCACGCTCAGCACCGCCCCTTCCGCCGCCGCTGCCGCCCCGGCAGTCCCAGAACAGTGCGGCCAGGCTGCCACCGGGGGGCGCTCCGCGTCTCCGCTGCGCTCCGCGGGCTGGATGCCACTAGACGCCCCGCCCACAAGCTCCGGCTCTGTGACTGCAGCGTGAAGACTCTCGCCGTTTGGGGGACTTTTCTCCGAGGGTGAAGGCCCTGTGGTCCAAGGCAGGGGGTCTGCCAGAGGCCACCGTGCAGCTCACCCGCTGCTTTTCTAACAGAGGGAAGCTGCCTAGCAAAGCCGGAAATTCTCTAACTTTAGTCCGGGCTTTGTACACTAGCCATTCCCTTCCAGACTTGTCCTTGAAGGGAATTGGAGGTTAGGAAAAAAAAAGCGGGGAAGTGACCAGAAGAGGTTAGCCCCTGTCTGGCTCAGAAGTGAACTAGGTGTTAGAGACACTGCAGTTAACATATCAGAGGAGATTCTCCGCCCTCATGGAGGTACTAGAGACTCAGGCGATCTGGGACACCCGGAAAACCTCCCCGGGCCGGAACAACCTCCAGATGCTGAGCGGTAACTGGCACTCAGACTCCAGACCAAGACCGGATTCCTCTTTCTCTTTCTCCTAACGATGGTTCAGAAGGGGAGAGTTGGACCTGCCAGCTCTGGCAATCTAAGGGTGTTAATGGGGTGGCCTGGACCCTTGCGGGAGACCTGTGTACCCAGGTGCTGGGAGCAGTGTCATAACGTTCCTGTTTGTCTCTGGCTTCACAGGGTTCCCTGGTGGCTCAGTGGTAAAGACCCCACCTGCCAACGCAGGAGACCCAGGTTCAGTCCCTGCGTGGGGAAGATCCCCTGGAGAAGGAAATGGCCACCCACCCCGGTATTCTTGCCTGGGAAATCCCATGGACAAAGGATGCCTAGCCACTACAGTCCATGGGGTCTCAAAAGAGTTAGACACGGCTTAGTATGTAAACAATAGCAAACAAACAAAAAAATCACAGGGGACAGCCCTGCTGAAATTGGCAAGTGGAACTCCTGGGCCTTTGAGGGTACAATCAAGTATGTAAATGTGGCAAATGCTAGCTTTTCAACATTACTCATTTTGTGATCTTCGATTGATACAAAACAATGTGATTCTTGAAGCTTAATAATGAAATATGATCATCCTTGAACTCCACTCAAATCTAAGAATGTTCACGTACCAATAGGGTAACAAAATAATCAATCCATTCTGTTTCAACGTTGGTTTTGTGAACAAGATTACAGTGATTCCCTGTGGTAGTTTTTTCAGCATGTTTGACTTGTCCTTTTGTTTGTCAAGTAACAATTTAAAATTTTGCAGACCCAAAAAGGAGCTGGTCTAGTTCACAGAGGTCCCACGATTTTTGTTTGTATCAGAAATAACATTTTGTGAGATAAATCAGGGAATTTAGATGGCTACACAGTGACTCCTGTCATTGACCTATGGATGTCAGGGAAACAGGGCTAATTTAACAACTGAATTCATGTTACCATCATTAACGTCCTTCCCACTCCAACTAAGAAGGGGTCTTAAAAAGGAAAAGATACTGGCTTCTGAGAACAGAAAAAGTTTAACAAGATAAACTGCAGGAGAAATGCCTTTCAGAGAATGCTGTGGGGTTTTAGTGACCCCAAGTAATTAAGAGCACTGCTGTGTACATAACTGAAAAGACAAAGGTTTATTTAAATGCATAATTATCTCTGATATGGCCAATTTGTTTAATAATAATAACTCCTTTGAGTTTTTTCCAAAGTAGCAGCAGTTCAGTAGGTTCAGTAGCTGCTAAAGAGTTTGGTGAGCAAAAGAATAAACTTTTAATTTAAAACATCATTAAATTATTTTTAATTTTAGCTTGAAATCCAATGTTAGTATTAAAAGTGGTAGGAAAATATTAGTTTATTTGACTTACTTATTAAAGATAATCGACAAAAAAAAAGTAGTTCATATCTTATTTTTAATTTCCTGAATTCAATATAAGTGATATGAGTCAAATAATATTAACAGCAAGACTACAGCTGTCAGAAATATTAGGAGGCATCCCTGAAGCCTGTTGTCACAAGGAGTCCATGAAATTGATGTAAGAGTGCATCAATCTATGTAAAATTTTCTTGTCAATAGGTTTCTTCTTTGCTTTTCCTTTCTTCGTTGATTTCTTAAGCTGCTTCTCATACTCCATTTAGCATGCTTAAATAAAACAGGAGTCAATGTGCATGTCTTTTAAATTGACAGTATCCTCAGGCCCTCAAGTCCTATGAATAAGTTTCTACTCTCTGACATTTGGAAGTAATCATCACAGAGAAAGCATAATGTCAGCTTGATATTTCTCACACTTTGAAAATACCAGCTACATGTCAAATATCTGAAGCCTACCTTAATGCAGTAAATTTTCTTGGATTCATATGCTACTGAAAATTCTAAATATTTAAATGTGCAATGATATCTAGACATGTGGATAAATGTCTAGTTAGAGCATGATCTCTTTCTCTCCTTCTCTACTCCTCTGCCCCCAACAGTGTTTCTTTTCCTAGAACAATATTGTTTATATATGCAACTTTCCTAAATAGTTGCTTTCCCAAGACCAAAGAAGAAGCTATAAACCTCTCACCTCCAGTTAAAACCACTAGCCCACGAGAAAGAGTTCTTTAACTCTTCTGGGAAAACCTTTCTGTTCACTTTATCATGTGTAGTATGTGGTCTGGAATATTCAACTCTGTGTCTGCAATTTTAAGTCAAATTAAGGTAGGAGACAGATGGGCCCCTGGGCTGGACAGCTGGTGTTTGTCAACTGGAGTAAAATTGAAGCTTTGTTCTCATCCAGACTCTTGGGGGACAACGTTAGTGGCAAAAGCTATGAAGTAAGAGATAAGGTACCCACTCCTAAGGTCAAGGAAGACTTCCCTGTCTGCACATGCGCAGGAAGGCTTCTGGGGGGTCAAAAAGGGAGGGAGTCCAACCCCATATTAAGTGTGAACATGCACCCACAGGCCTCTATGGGGGGAAATCCATCTTAACAAAAAGTTGCACATGCATATTGGGGAGGGTCCTAGGACCCTAATTCTGACTCCTAATTCTGAAGTGAATGTGAGTGTGATAAGGAAAATGATCATATTAAGACTATGAGACAAGTAAAAATGCTTTCAAGAACCACTAAAAGTAAAGAACAAAAGAGGCATTAAATGCCAACTTGCTAAGTGAACCTAAACTCCTGTAAGTTGTGCTACTGGTTTTGTCTAAAAGCTTTCTGTATTTACTTACTTCATAAGTACTCGTAAGTTACTTCATAGTTCTTGGGCACTATTGGTCTGGCTTGACAAGCTGAGTATTAAAACACAGAGATGAAAGCAGCAGGCCTTTGCTCTCTTCAGTTTTGAGTCTAGACAGGTAAACCCTGAGTGCAACAATTACACGTTCTTTCATCGTGCGAGGTAACAAGAAATGCCACATTCCCTGATTCGTGTGAAGTTCACTGTCATGGTTTGGTGACCGTGAAGGGTTGCTGTGGAGCATGTACCTCCCACAGTTTCCCAGAGGACAAATATGTCTGTAATGCTCAGGAACACAGTAGGTTTCCAAAAGTACATTAAGTCAGTGGTGTTGACTGGCCATAGTTCTTTTTGTTCTGTTACCATGTACAAATCACAAATTTATTTTTCACCCAGAAAACAAAAGCAAATAGAACGTGTAAGAATTTGATACTGACACTGTAATCATACCCTTCTGTGGAAAGATCTGCCTCCACCTTGTCCAAATAACCTGTACTCCCTCTAAAAAATTGGTTACATTCTGCCTGTGAGAAATTGCTTGATTCTCACACAGGAGCAATATCAAAAGTTTCAGCTTGCCTTGTAAGAAAACATCCCCATGACCCAGGTCCATTACATAAAAGTTCAATGCCTTATCAATGTTATCAAAAGAAGTCTTCAGTTTCATTAGGGTTTTACACTTTGTCTAAGACCCAAGAGTTAATTTTGGTTACTACTGTAAGTGTATTTATTTACTCATTATATATTTTGTCAGTGTGTATTACTAGTTTTTTATTATCTGAATTGGGGGACGGGTGCTTGGGAATATGTGAATTTTATAAAACTCCTTTTCTCCAAACTTGTAAAGGAATTATAAATAAGTCAATGCTGCCATCTTGCAGAATAGATTCTCGGTGGTTGAAAGTTGAAAGAAAGAGTATATTTCTGTGACTGGGAAACTTAGATCTGAATTTTCTTATAAGAAAAAATGTGGAGGCTCCACAGGTAGAAAATGTATTAGGCACAGAGAGAGGCGAAAGGGAGGAAGAAAGGAAGGAGGAGGGGCAAAGAGGCTTGCTAGGAAGATCAACACTTCAGAACGCTATGTGAAAGGACGATTTTCATGAAGTGAAGGCAGTCATAGGTTAGAAGTTTGGCTTTATTTCTAGAAGATTTATTTGCCAGCTTTTTGTGCATAGAGAGTCCTGAAACTTTATTTATATATATTTATGTATATATATGAGGTCTAGGTTTGCTTCAAAATAATGTAGGACGGGGGAAGAAGCTGGGGTATGGATGGGGCTGACATGACCATAGGTTAATAACTGATGAGATGGAGTTGTGGGTAGAAGGATTTGGCATACTGTTCTATTTTCATGTATTTTATATTCTTTATAATGAAAGTTCATTTCTATATTACTGGTAGATAATCTATCAAGATACTTGAAATTTGCATAATAAGAAAGAAAGACTAGGGAAAATAGGAGGGAAGAGAAAAGAAGAAAAAAAACCAGGGCCAAGTAGAAAGAACTGAGCTGGTGAAGGCCATAAGAAAGAAGAGAACAGGTTCTCTAGTGATAGGTGCAACAAATACATGACTTACAATTTGTTCAGGTGAGAAGAGCACAGAACCTAACATTTCAGTGTCCTTCACAAGATACAAGAGGTTTACTCGTAGACATTCAAGCAGAGGGAGACAGACAGAGCTGTGGGCTCCTCAATGTAAGCCTCCCAGCTCCTTCTGTTTTGTGGATTGGATCCCACCGGTCGTTCTGTGGTCCAGGGTGGCCACCAGAGCCCTAGCCACCAAGTCTGCATATGGTCAGGAGAGTGGGGCTCAGGCCATTGGCTGGACTTTAGTCCCATGACTGCTCCCAGCTAAAAGAGGGACCAGGAAATGTCATTTCTTAGAGGCCATGTACCCAACCAAAGGTAGAGGAACAAGTGAAGTATTATTGTTATCATTTCTTTCTCATTATGGACAAAGGGAATCAGCCCTGGGAGACAGCTGGCAGTCCCCACGTGAAGTTGAGTTCTGGCCAAAAGGTTAGGTGGTCACATACCATAACTCTGTGGAGCTCACCTTTCCCCACCCCTCAACCCTCACCACCCCTTACTGTTTGTCACACTGTCCCATCGTATTTTTCCCATGTCATTTACCATTACCTGAAATCTCGTTTATTTGCTGACCTGCAACTTGTGATTGCCCCACAGGGAGCAGGCTCTGCCTCCCCCTGAGTGCCACCAGATGGGTTCATGTGTCCAGAGAGCTGAGGCCACACAGGCCCCAAGAGGGTCTGATGGGGTCTGTGGCTCACAAGCTAAGACTTTCTGGGAGGAGCAGGGCAATTCAAAACGACCTGAATGAAGGCAGGGGCCAGCAGCTCTGGTGTTCCTATGGTTAAGGGGTGGGGCCGGCTTGGAGTTCTCTGCACCATGCGGGTTTCTGCAGTGTCAACAAGGGAGGGAACGTCCACACTTTCCCAGAGGTGGAACAGAGGGAGTGGGCTGGGGGTGGGGCAGGGCTTGAAAGCTGTAGGCAGTCACACATCAAAAACAGAGTCAGACACATTTACTGTCTGTCTGCACTAGAATACTCTAACTCCCACGATGCCAGGGCCCTATCAGTCTTGTTCACCTCAGTGTCCTCCATGTCTAAAACAGTACTGGCAAATTAGGAATTCAATAACATTTGCTGATACAAATAAACTCACTGCAAAGTTTATAAACTCTTCATAACCGTTGCTTATTCAACAGAATTATGGAGCGCCTACTATATGCTAGTGACTTGATGAGGTCTTAGGAATTCCGTGGCTAAGTAAGACATATCACTACCCTCCAAGAGCTCCAACTCCAGTCTGGGAGAGGCATCTGCTTTTCCTGGGATGGGGTGATGAGTGTCCTGCCAGGTGACAAGAGGGTTATCAGAGGCAGGCCAGGAAAAACATGGTTTGGCCATGGTATTAGAGTTCTCCCATCACAGGGCAAGGGAAAGAGAAGGAAAACTGCAGGCAGAGATGGCTGGAGGTAGATCTCTGCTTTCATTCTTAACAAGCATTTATTGAACACCTTACTATGTGCCAAGTATGACAGTGGATCCCGAGGAATCTGTGGTTGCAGTGAAATGAGGGAGACAGGTCTTGAAAGATCACACTTCTGGTAGTGGGCAGTCTGTTGAAATCATGGAAGTAGATATGATTGCCTGCCTGCATTTCAAGAATTTCACAACGAAGGTGATATATGTCCCAGCAATTGGAACAGAGAAGCACTGGTTGGCCAGTGTCTATCACAATCTGCATCAGAACAAAAGTCACTTTGTGGTAGAGTCTCTGTATTTCCCTTTTGTTTTCACTTACTTGTTTTACTCTGTGTTTAGTGAGGAGAAAAATCAAGCTGAGAAAACAGAAAAAAAAAAATTTTTGTGGCACTGTTACCGCTTGGAAGGGTCTCTTTGTCTCTGTCTCCCTCCTTAGGAATATAAAAACTATCTGAGAATAAAAGATTAGGCTAGGATACGTTGTCTATGGTTGTTTCAGATAAAATCCTGCTGTGTTTATGTGATTCTTATTGCCCTTTGAAACAGGTTGGTCAGAAATTTCTTCACTATAACTTCATTAAAAGCTGTTAGAGGGAACATTATACTTCTAGTAGAAGCATAGCAAGGGTTCCTACTATTGGGATCATATTACCAGATACTTTGTTCTTAGCTGCTTCTCCTTTTTTAGAAAATACTTTCCCACCTCTTTGCCTGGTGAATTGTTATTCATTCTTCAGCTCTGAATCCCACCCATGCCTCCTCCTGAGGCCGAGTTGACAACTCCCTTCTATTTCCCCACCATCTACAATATTCACACACCTGTCAGGCTGTATTATATCAATAGTTGCTCATGAGTCTGTGATCCTGGGAGAGTATGACTTTCATGAGAGGAGGGGGTGTTTTATTCCATCTTTGAAGGTATCTCTGACTCTTACTTAGCACAGTGACTGGAATACCAAAAGCACTCATATTTGTAGAATAAATCAAAAATGAGTGAATGTGGAACTTTCCTGTTGGCCCAGTGGTTAAAAATCTGCCTGCAGCAAAAATACAAATAAATAAACTTTTTTTTAATGAATGAATGCGTGGTTGTAGTGTCAAAGTAAATACACTGTGCTTTGTTTTACTTGTTATCTCTACCCCAATTCCCACCAGTTTTCTTCACCCTTGAGTATATTTATATATATCAACATCAAACAAGTAGATTATTACCCATGTCTTTACCTGTGAATCACATTCAGAGGAATAAAGAAAGCACAAAAGGACAAAGGAAACAGTGGATTACTCCTAATGAAGTCCCACAGTTTCATACAGACAGTAACTTTTAAAGTGGAATAGTAGTCACAGTTATTATTTTACATGACTATATCATGAACGAAGAAAAATGAATTTTAAAGTAATTATTATAGCTAATATACAATATTAAGTCAGTCATGTGGTAAGTAAATCTACATAGTGAAAAAGTCCCAAACTGAAATGAGATACCACATGGTATCTGATCCAGTCTGGCTAGAAAGTGATCACATTTCCACCTGAATTTGTGACTAGGGTATATATTTTATTTATTCTTCAGGTCACTATTAATCATTTTAAAAATAAAAAGGTCACTTGAAGATAGGGTATTATATAAAACAATGTAGCCATAGTAATTAATTTGAAGTTTTGACACAAATTTTTGACTGTGTAACTCATGACCACTTATGAAGATTCTCTTCTTTTTTCTTTTTATAATACTCCAATATGTTGTTAACTCATGATTTAAGTTAAAAGATAGATTATGTTGAAAGGGATAGGAGGATTGATTGGAGAGAGGCCCAGGGAACTTTTTGTCAAGATAGAAACATTTGTTTTCTTGATTGGGGTGGTATTTACAAGAGTTTATGCCATTTAACAATACCTTTAAGAACTGTGCATTTTATTTTATATATCAGATCAGATCAGATCAGTCGCTCAGTCATGTCTGACTCTCTGCGACCCCATGAATCGCAGCACGCCAGGCCCCCCTGTCCCCCACCAACTCCCAGAGTTCACCCAGACCCACGTCCATCGAGTCAGTGATGCCATCCAGCCATCGCATCCTCTGTCGTCCCCTTCTCCTCCTGCCCCCAATCCCTCCCAGCATCAGAGTCTTTTCCAATGAGTCAACTCTTCTCATGAGGTGGCCAAAGTACTGGAGTTTCAGCTTTAGCATCATTCCTTCCAAAGAAATCCCAGGGTTGATCTCCTTCAGAATGGACTGGTTGGATCTCCTTGCAGTCCAAGGGACTCTCAAGAGTCTTCTCCAACACCACAGTTCAAAAGCATCAATTCTTCAGCACTCAGCCTTCTTCACAGTCCAACTCTCACATCCATACATGACCACAGGAAAAACCATAGCCTTGACTAGATGAACCCTTGTTGGCAAAGTAATGTCTCTGCTTTTGAATATGGTATCTAGATTGGTCATAACTTTCCTTCCAAGGAGTAAGTGTCTTTTAATTTCATGGCTGCAGTCACAATCCGCAGTGATTTTGGAGCCCAGAATCCACTGTTTCCCCATCTATTTCCCATGAAGTGGTGGGACCGGATGCCATGATCTTCGTTTTCTGAATGTTGAGCTTTAAGCCAACTTTTTCATTCTCCACTTTCACATTCATCAAGAGGCTTTTTAGTTCCTCTTCACTTTCTGCCATAAAGGTGGTGTCATCTGCATATCTGGGGTTATTGATATTTCTCCCAGCAATCTTGATTCCAGCTTGTGTTTCTTCCAGTCCAGTGTTTTGCATGATGTATTCTGCATATAAGTTAAATAAGCAGGGTGACAATATACAGCCTTGACGAACTCCTTTTCCTATTTGGAACCAGTCTGTTGTTCCATGTCCAGTTCTAACTGTTGCTTCCTGACCTGCATATAAATCTCTCAAGAGGCAGATCAGGTGGTCTGGTATCCCATCTCTTTCAGAATTTTCCACAGTTTATTGTGATCCATACAGTCAAAGGCTTTGGCATAGTCAATAAAGCAGAAATACATGTTTTTCTGGAACTCTCTTGCTTTTTCCATGATCCAGCGGATGTTGGCAATTTGATCTCTGGTTCCTCTGCCTTTTCTAAAACCAGCTTGAACATCAGGAAGTTCACGGTTCACATATTGCTGAAGCCTGGCTTGGAGAATTTTGAGCATTACTTTACTAGCGTGTGAGATGAGTGCAATGTGCAGTAGTTTGAGCATTCTTTGGCATTGCCTTTCTTTGGGATTGGAATGAAAACTGACCTTTTCCAGTCCTGTGGCCACTGCTGAGTTTTCCAAATGTGCTGGCATATTGAGTGCAGCACTTTCATAGCATCCTCCTCCAGGATTTAGAATAGCTCAACTGGAATTCCATCACCTCCACTAGCTTTGTTCATAGTGATGCTTTCTAAGGCCCACTTGACTTCACATTTCAGGATGTCTGGCTCTAGGTCAGTGATCACACCATCGTGATTATCTGGGTCATGAAGATCTTTTTTGTACAGTTCTTCTGTGTATTCTTGCCATCTCTTCTTAATATCTTGTGCTTCTGTTAGGTCCATACCATTTCTGTCCTTTATCGAGCTCATCTTTGCATGAAATGTTCCTTTGGTATCTCTGATTTTCTTGAATTGATCCCTAGTCTTTCCCATTCTGTTGTTTTCCTCTATTTCTTTGCATTGATCGCTGAGGAAGGCTTTCTTATCTCTTCTTGCTATTCTTTGGAACTCTGCATTCAGATGTTTATATCTTTCCTTTTCTCCTTTGCTTTTCCCTTCTCTTCTTTTCACAGCTATTTGTAAGCCCTCCCCAGACAGCCATTTTGCTTTTTTGCATTTCTTTTCTATGGGAATGGTCTTGATCCCTGTCTCCTGTACAATGTCATGAACCTCATTCCATAGTTCATCAGGCACTCTATCTATCAGATCTAGGCCCTTAAATCTATTTCTCACTTCCACTGTATAATCATAAGGGATTTTATTTAGGTCATACCTGAATGGTCTAGTGGTTTTCCCTACTTTCTTCAATTTAAGTCTGAATTTGGCAATAAGGAGTTCATGGTCTGAGCCACAGTCAGCTCCTGGTCTTGTTTTTGCTGACTGTATAGAGCTTCTCCATCTTTGGCTGCAAAGAATATAATCAATATGATTTCGGTGTTGACCATCTGGTGATGTCCATGTACAGAGTCTTCTCTTGTGTTGTTGGAAGAGGTGTTTGTTATGACCAGTGCATTTTCTTGGCAAAACTCTATTAGTCTTTGCCCTGCTTCATTCTGTATTCCAAGGCCAAATTTGCCTGTTACTCCAGGTGTTTCTTGACTTCCTACTTTTGCATTCCAGTCCCCTATAATGAAAAGGACATCTTTTTTGGGTGTTAGTTCTAAAAGGTCTTGTAGGTCTTCATAGAACTGTTCAACTTCAGCTTCTTCAGCATTACTGGTTGGGGCATAGGCTTGGATTACTCTGATATTGAATGGTTTGCCTTGGAAACAAACAGAGATCATTCTGTCGTTTTTGAGATTGCATCCAAGTACTGCATTTCAGACTCTTTTGTTGACCATGATGGCCACTCCATTTCTTCTGAGGGATTCCTGCCTGCAGTAGTAGATATAATGGTCATCTGAGTTAAATTCACCCATTCCAGTCCATTTCAGTTCGCTGATTCCTAGAATGTCGACATTCACTCTTGCCATCTCTTGTTTGACCACTTCCAATTTGCCTTGACTCATGGACCTGACATTCCAGGTTTCTATGCAATATTGCTCTTTACAGCATCAGACCTTGCTTCTATCACCAGTCACATCCACAGCTGGGTATTGTTTTTGCTTTGGCTCCATCCCTTCATTCTTTCTGGAGTTATTTCTCCACTGATCTCCAGTAGCATATTGGGCACCTACTGACCTGGGGAGTTCCTCTTTCAGTATCCTATCTTTTTGCCTTTTCATACTGTTCATGGGGTTCTCAAGGCAAGAATACTGAAGTGGTTTGCCATTCCCTTCTCCAGTGGACCACATTCTGTCAGACCTCCACCATGACCCGCAGGTCTTGGGTTGCCCCAGGGGCATGGCTTAGTTTCCTTGAGTTAGACAAGGCTGTGGTCCTAGTGTGATTAGATTGACTAGTTTTCTGTGTGTATGGTTTCAGTGTGTTTGCCCTCTGATGCCCTCTTGCAACACCTAGCGTCTTACTTGGGTTTCTCTTACCTTGGGCGTGGGGTATCTCTTCACGGTGCTCCAGCAAAGCGCAGCCATTGCTCCTTACCTTGGACGAGGGGTATCTCCTCACCGCCGCCCTTCCTGACCTTCAATGTGGGATAGCTCCTCTAGGCCCTCCTGCGCCCGCGCTGCCACGGCTCGGGGTAATTCCTGTCGTTGCCGCCCCTGGCCTCGGGGGTGGGTTGTTCCTCCCGGCTGCCGCCCCTGGCCTCCGGCGTCGGGGCATGGGGTAGCTCCTATGTATAGTATATCAATTTTTTTTAAAAGAGTATTTTGAGGAAAGAAAGTAAGTTTATGAAATTTTATAAGATTTTTTTTTCTGAATTTGAGCTATGCTCTCAAGTTGAAAATTGAAGGGAATTATTCTTTTAAAACACCTTGAAACCTTGCTGTTGCTTAATTTTTAGGTATAACAACAAATCTTGGCAAGAAAAAAGTTGCAGTTTTCAAATGTCTTCAAATGGCACTGACTTGTCTCTCTGTGAGTAGGTTGTTAATAAAAAGGAAGAAAACCATCCCTTAACCCATGGCAACTTGTTTTTAGCCTAAAAGCTCAGCCACCCATTGTCTGTTGATGTAAAAAATAAAATGTGATTGGTACCAGTATACCTCATTCTATACAGTCTAAAGAGTGGTTATTCAAAGCTCTTAATGTACTCAATGAATTCTCTATACAAATAATTTTAGGATGAGTTTTTTTGCTAAGTGAGGAACTTGTAATGATGTAGACCATCTACCATTTCTATAACTGTTCTGAGATGCCCTTATTTTTTACATTTTAATCATCTCTGAAATCAAAAAGCTTTACACCATAGACAGCACCTTCTGTTGGCCATTGGCCAGGCAGCAGACAAGACTAATGTGGCTTGCATGTGCATAAATTTGGTTATTTTCCTTGGACTTGATTTCTGGTGGAGATACGAATGTAGCAGTATCAAGATTTGCAGAATGTCAGAAAAGGTATTAGCAACTTGGAAAAAGTCGAGAATTCTAATATTAGTGGAGCATCATTGTTTTTTTGTTTTTTTTAAAGAAATGCTGTCTCACTGATGTGATGAAATATGTGGAAAAACAGACACCAATGCCTCTGGGTTGATATATGATTCACAGTTGACAGACACAAAATGTGAGTTGCTCTAGGACTGCTTGAGTTATTTCGTGTGCACATATAAACAGGTTCTATCTTCCTGTTTATATGTGCACAAGAGTGATACTTGATTATGTACACCTACATAACTCTAGAAAAAAACTTCTGTAAGGACTGTAAAATAAAAACTTCAAGTAATAAAAAAGTGAGCCATAGTAGATTGGCAGTATATTTCCTTTTGCAGCAGTACATAAAATAATGACTCATAATTAATGGCATCTTATAATCTATTAAAGCTGACCTTTGCACTTTTTGTATGCTGGCTTTTCAGCTAAGGGGATGATTGAATAGCAGGCAAGAAATACTTTCATCAAATAATATCTTAAATTTATAATAATAACAATACTATGTACTAAGTAGCTATTATAGGCCAGCTGCTATGCTAAGTGCCTTATATACCTCATTACATGTAATTCTACCCCAAAAAGCCTGAGAGTTACTATTGAGCAGATCTTTATCCCTTCTGAGCTGTTAGATAACCCAAGTTAAGCTTGCAAAACTGAATCTGAACTTCGTTTTGACTGATCCCCCCTAAAAGTTCTTGATTTTTGTGTAGCAGATTCTTCTTCTGCCTGTCCTCCTACCCTCCCCACCCATTCCCACAAGTTCAAAGTGAAAGCTTATAGAAGGGGAAGAAACAAAGACAAGAATCCCAGCAGCATTCAGTTTCTGTTCAGGTTATTCTTAAAGACAGCTTCATCCTTGATCTGGTGATGCACTTCTTCATTCAATCATGTGCAATACCCCGGAATTCTAACATCATCCTCCTTTTGCCTTGGTTCTATTTGGGATTTTATCACTTGCAACAAAAAGCATACTACTATAATCATTCATAGCTTTAATACATTTAAACATATTACTTGCAATAATAAAATATTACTTCTAACACAGCCAGCCAGTTTAAGTCCTGCTGGCTCATTTCATTAAGCTGCACAAGGACTGAAGCTGGCTGTTTCAGTTACAACCAGCAGCCCTGGAGGCACTGGATTCTCTCTGGGATTAAACAGTATCCTAATCAGCACAGGTAGGAAGCTGTGGATACAGCACAGAGAACCCGGGACATTGAACCAGCTTGGTTTTCCTGGGAGCAGCTCTGTGGTTAAGCACAAGTTGCTTAACTCATGGAATTCCATTTCCTTGATTGTAATAAGATGCAAATTACAAGTTTTTTTTTAACTTTTATTGAAATATAGTGAATTTACAACGTTGTGTTAGTTTCCTGTGTATAGAAAAGTGATTCAGTTATACATATATATAAATTCTTTTTTAGATTCTTTCCTATTATAAGTACAAGATGATTTCTAAGAATGTTTCTGGTTTTAAAATTTTGGGCTCCTGCACAAATTAAAGACATCCAGATAATGCATTGGTTCATAGTAGCGTAGTGTTAGTCACTTAGTTATAGCCAACTCTTTTCAATCCTATGTACTGTAGCCCACCAGGATGCTCTGTTCATGGAATTCTCTAGGCAATAATATTGCAATGGGTAGCCATTCCCTTCTCCAGGGGATCTTCCTGACACAGGGATCAAAGCCAGGTCTCCTGCATTGCAAGCAGATTCTTTACCACCTGAGCTACTGTGGAAGCCCCATTCAGTGGATTTCATGGCTAGCTTCAACTCCAGTTTTTTTCCTTAATAAAATTAAAATTTGATACTATCAAGGGATATGCTTCAGAAAATTAAATGACACTTACAGTTTAAAAATCTTAGTTATAATATAAAAATATAAGTTGATAGTCCAAACATTATCCAGTAACAACTTCAGAATAGTTTTAATACTATAAGACTTGTAACTCATGGAAGGAAAATCATCAGGTTCTGGAATGGTGAACTGAGTTTTTTATTCTTACCCCAAAATAGCAGCATACATACTTGAAAGGAAAATCAAATTTTTAACATTAAGCAATAAGAAGGACGTGGAAATGTTCTTGTTTTTCCTTATGGACCATCGATTTCAAATTTTAATACCAAAATACAATATATAATGACTTTTTCCCCAAAGTGATAACCTTAAAAATAAACACATTAAGGAAATTCCCTGGCAATCCACTGGTTAGGACTTGGTGCTTTCACTGCCATAGCCCACATTACATCTCTGGTCAGAGAACTAAGATTCTGTGTCACAAAGCATGACAAAAAAATAATGACAACAACAATAACAAAACCCACATTAATAAGTGATTTGCAATTGTTAAAAAATATTTGTGTTCAACCTCAGACAATTGATACAATTTTACAAATCAGAAACTGAACTCTTTTGACAAATGCTGACTTGGAAAAACAAAACATGAAATGTGATTGAAAATTATATTATTAAATATTTCTTCCAAAACCATTACACATTTTTTTCCAGCAAAAATGGAATTGATTCAATTAAGTGACTTCAAGTTATAGGTAACATGTTTGAAGAGATGCTCTTCAATGTTATTCTTATTTACTGGTGTCATGTAATTTCCTGGAGCAGCTATTTCCTAACTCAGTTCAACTATGGCTTGGAATGTTTTTTTATTGAAGTCTTTATTGAATTTGTTACAATCTTGTTTCTGTTTCTTATGTTTTGGTTTCTTTGGGTGAGAGGCATGTGGGATCTTAGCTTCCCAACCAGGGATCAAACCCACACCCCTGCACGGGAAGGTAGAGTCTTAATCACGGGACCACCAGTGAAGTCCCCTGGCTTGGAATTTCTGTTTGCTTTCTATATCTAACTTGCTTATACTTAAGAAATTATTCAGGCACATAATTTCCCTCATGTGTACAGTAGTTTGGGTAACATTTTAACAAAAGGAAGCCAAGGAAATGAACAAAACTACCTTTGCCAAACACTAAATCTGTCCACTGCCTTAAATGTTCATACCAACAGATGGGGATCCACAGAGCCACAGCCTGGGAAGGGCTATACAGACTTGGCTTCTGACCCAACCATTTCAGGTACATGTTCTGCAAGAGGAAAAATTACCTTTCAAAATCCTCACCCCCAGATCTCCAAAGCAACACAGCATCTTAATTATTCACAGGTAGCAAGGTCCAGATACTGTGGTTGTCCCAACAGTACATAAGTAAATGACTGTGAGGGCCAGGAGGAAGCAGGATCTCTGTGCAGCTCACAAGCAGCTAGCAGTAGTGAGAGTCAAAATATGTTGAAGAAGACTCTTGAGAGTCCCTTGGACTGCAAGGAGATCCAACCAGTCCATTCTGAAGGAGATCAGCCCTGGGATTTCTCTGGAAGGAATGATGCTAAAGCTGAAACTCCAGTACTTTGGCCACCTCATGCGAAGAGTTGACTCATTGGAAAAGACTGTGATGCTGGGAGGGATTGGGGGCAGGAGGAGAAGGGGACGACAGAGGATGAGATGGCTGGATGGCATCACTGACTCGATGGACATGGGTCTGGGTGAACTCCGGAAGTTGGTGATGGACAGGGAGGCCTGGCGTGCTGCAATTCATGGGGTTGCAGAGAGTCAGACACGACTGAGCGACTGATCTGAGTGCAGCTTGTGCAGAAGGAAATGGCAACCCACTCCAGTGTTATTGCCTGGAGAATCCCGGTGACAGAGGAGCCTGATGGGCTGCCGTCTATGGGGTGGCACAGAGTCGGACACGACTGAAGTGACTTAGCAGCAGCAGCAGTGCAGCTTGGGTTCTGACCAACCTAATAAACATTAGGTGTAAAAGTCTATACAGCACACCGTGGCTGGGTGTCAGCCCCAGGAATTCGTAGCCTGAGCAAACTAGTGCAGTTTTATAGGTTACAAATATATTTTGAGATATGTTGTGTAACTTAAACCTCAAAAATAATGTAGGCATTACTATTTTTCTAATTTATAGTTTAGAAAATTGAGGCTTACAGAGGTTAAGTAATATGCCATAGCTTACACAACTAGTAAGTGACAGAACTAGATAAACTACTGCCGCTGCTTAACACAACCAGTTTGTTTTATTCTGTGGTTTCTCTTTCATTCTCAGGGCTAATTATAAGGACCTGAAACTAACCTTGATTTTTCAAACTGTTCTATTTAGACATTAGAAAATAAAAAGCACCAAAGATGTTGATTCAGTCCTTTAGCTTCATGTTATTCAAATCACTGTTATCAGCAGTTCCTATTAAATGACTTTTTTCTTGGCCTATGGAAATGTTAATGACTAGTACAAGAAACATGTGCATAAGACACTTGCGATGTTATTTTTGTGAGGCTCTTCATTGCTCTCATCTTCTGCTACTGTCAGCGTATTAATCTGTATTGAAAAATATGAACCAAATAGTTAACTTCCTGAATGAAATCTATCTCACAGGTTTAATCTTAGAAACCAAGGCATAAAATAATTGAGTCTTTTACAGGAAAACTAAAAATTCACTTACCTTGGAAAGAAAAGTCTGTGGTTCAGAAGATTTCTTCATAATCTGTGTAGATACTCTACTCACACAGAGATGGAGCCTGTCTCCTCATTCCTTGAGTGTAAGCTGTGCATAGTGATATCCATCCAAATAGGGCTGTATGAGGAGTGGGGTATACAGGGAGTAATGTTAAAAGGGGAGAAACCTGAAAAATGATGCTTCATTCAGGTGATCAAGGTCGATATCAACAGTGATGAGTCACATTAATGGTATGTACCTTTGACATGATGTGATTAAAATGACATTCTGGAGTCTTCTTGTCCAAAACTCACAACCCTAGTCTAATCATGAAAAGCACTGGACAAATCCAAGATGATCTAGGCATTTTACAAAAAATACCTGACCAGTACTGCTCAAAACTGTTAAGTTCATCAAAATCTAGGGACATCCAAGACATTGTCAAAGCCAAGAAAAGGCTAAGAGACATGATGACAAAATGTTGTGTTTCTTGGATGGGAGCTTACAACAAAAATTATTCTAAAATATAAAGTTATTTTTAAAAAATAACTCATTTTATCATTTTGGCATTTCAATAGTTGATCACATAAGACCAGGCCTTCAGTTAACTCAAAATTTCTAAAGTATTACATAAAGTGAGGTTGGAATTCCTTGGATCCACCCTCATCAGCTCTCAGGAAGTCTACCTCCTATATCACCACTACCCCTACTTTATCCTTTCTCACTTTGGTTTCACAACCAAGGTTCTTATTAAAAAAAAAAAAAAAGTGTAGACTTACTGTCTCTACTTTCATTCACTCTTCAAACCACTGCAGCCATGTGTCTACCCAGCAATGATTCCAAGTCCAAACCCAATGGATCCTTCTCGGTCTTCACTTATTTAATCTGGTAAAGATGGAAAGTATTGATTATTCTCTTCCTTAAAACTCCCAATTTCCTTGCCACAGTCTGTCCTATTTTCTTAACTTCCCTTCTCCACTGTTAATAAAGCAGGATATCTACCCTCCAGTATTTTTTTTTTTTTTTTACCTTTATACAATTTGATAGAATCTGGGTTTCTTGGTCTGGAAAAGGGTCACTTAGTTATGCACATATAGAGCAAGTACACAAGCATCATTCCAGAACAAATGACTTACTTTTTTGTCTTAGCAAAAACTGTCTCTCCCATTGATGTGCAGAGCTGGACACTGGGGAAGAGGTGACTCAGAACCTTCTAGGAACTCAAGGCCTTCTTGAGAAAAAGACATCAGAGCCCCAAAGTCCAATCTCCAAGTCAGAAAAATCTGTAAGGATCCATCAAAGAGTTCTGATTAAAGACTGCTAGAGGAGTCGTGCCAAGGATTCCAAGAGCTGAATATACCAGTAAAATAAGATACAGTCATGCAAGGACTTCAGAATTCATGGAGGTAGAAGGTGGGTACATTGTCTTCAGCACAGGGTGGAAGAATTTTCTCTCCAGCCATCCTGCCAGTGATGTTGCATGTTGGGGAAAATTAGTGCATTTAAGTGGGAATTAAAAGTAGCTAGGACCCTAATAGGGCTTCCCTGATAACTCATTGATAAAGAATTTGTCTGCTAATGCAGGAGACTCAGGTTCCAACCTTTGTCCGGAAGTTCCCCTGGAGAAAGAAATGGCAACCCACTCCAGTATTCTTGCCTGGGAAATCCCATGAACAGAGGAGCCTGGAGGGCTACAGTCTATTGGTTCGCAAAAGAGTTGGATAGAACTGAGCAACTAAACAACAACAAATGACCCTAATACACAACACTGTGGTTTTGAACCATCATCTGACAGGCCAGCAAGGGCATCCTAACATCATCGATCAAACTTCAGGATTAGTCTTCAGTGGTAACACCCTGTGACTGAAGAAACAAAGGCAAAGAACTTATCAGACTCCAATGCGCTCTCCACTTGATGCTTGGAAGCAGACTGACCAACAAACCTCCTGATCCTTGGGCTAAATCAGGACCTGACATTAATAGACATTTTTGAGGATGAAAATGACGGGGAAATCCTTTGCTAATATGGACTCAATCAATTTGTTAAGCAAAAGATGTGATCATATTTGTACCCTAAATTTGTGATGGTCACACCAGCTGTACAAGTTTAACTCACTCTACCTAACCCTTTATATTGCTGCTTTTTGAAGATTTTGTACCCCACCTAGATAATTTCATCCTGCCTGTAGCTTTCTTATTGCCTTTATCCAATGTCTCCCATACTTTTATTTAGAACAAAGCATTCTGAGCTATTACCTCTAAAGCCTCCTTAACTTCATCTAGGTGTTTCATAGGACTGTAAACACAGCTTGTGCAAAAATGATTGTATTTCCCCAAAGTACACCAACACACCCACAAAAATCTTATTCCCCTAACCTTACTAGTGGCATTATCCCAAGCAGAAATATGGGAGTCTTCTCAGTTGCCCCATTTCCATCACCTCCCACATTTCATCTCTCCTTTTCTCAGCACCTTCTCTTGTTTACCACCTTCTTTGCACTAATACAGACCCTCATCGCTTCTTGCCTGGACTTTGCAATTGGTGGCTTGGTGGTTAAAGCATCTGCCTGCAATGCAGGAGACCTGGGTTCAATCCCTGGGTCAGGAAGATCCCCTGGAGGAGGAAATGGCAACCCACTCCAGTATTCTTGCCTGGAAAATCCCATGGATGGAGGAGCCTGGTGGACTATAGTCTGTAGGGTCGCAAAGAGTCAGACACGACTGAGCGAATTCAGCCAGCCTAATGTCTTACACCTGCCCAAATAAGCGCCTTCCTCTTTTTGAAACATGCTTCCCATTTTCCCTCTCCTCGCACCTGTCTTTTCCAACTCATAATTGGTTTCTCCAGGAGCCTTCCTCCACTTCCAGGTCTGGATTAGCAGCCTCCCCTGAGAGCTGCCCTATCACAGTGCTCGTCATGCTGTGCCCCGTTCCTGTTTCTCATCCTTGTGAAACTGAGGGCTCTTGAGGGAGGGGCTGTCTCATTCACCATGACAGTCCCAAAATCCAGCACAGTGCCTGGCACTCAGTAGGTATTTAATAATAATTTGATGAAGAAACGAGCTTCCCTGGTAGCTCAGACAGTAAATAATCTGCCTGTAATGCAGGAGACCTGGGTTCAATTCCTGGGTTGGGAAGATCCCCTGGAGAAGGAAATGGCAACCCACTCCAGTATTCCTGCCTGGAGAATCCCATGGACAGAGGAGCCTGGCAGGCTACAGCCACGGGATCACAAATAGTCAGATACGACTGAGTGACTAACGCTGATGAAGAAATAAATGAATAAAAATGAACTTTTGCTCCTTCCTTTTAGTCTTCCTCCTCCAATCCATCCTCGACAGTCCATTCTCCACACATGATTCTAAATCATGTTGCTCTACAGCTTAAAACTCATTATTTATTTTCTTATTGTTCTCAGTAGTGTATCTTGAACAGTGTCCCGTGTTACACTTCTCAGAGGAAAAAAAGCAAGGCTAATGATATTTTTCTTCTAAAATTCACAGAGAAAAGGAGGACCAGCCCTTGACCCCTAGGCACTGGCCTGTTGCTATCAGCTGCACACTGGGGCTCTACCGTTGAGCACAGTTTCATAAAACATCAGCAAGAGACAAGGCTGTTCTTTGACTGTGCTGGGTCAGGACAAAAACAAGGCCACTGGATAACCATATCTGCACAGAGACATAACATGAACAGTGTTCAAACCACAAAAATGGCCTAACATCCTCTTACCCTGGCTGATATAAGTGAATGCTGCTGCTTTACCCATTGCAGTCTAGCCTCCAACTGGTCTTCTTTCCTTTGAGTTAAGATTTCTTAATCCTATCCAATCATAGAAGTACCTGTTTCCTGACAACATTCACTCTCAAGAAAGCCCCACTTCCTCAAACTCTCCTGAAATCAACCCAAACTCCAGTCCTACAATAAGCCCTTTCTAACACCATCTTACTGAGAGGCACAGTCCCCCGTCGTGAGCATCCTTCTTTTCTGTCATGAGTGATAAACCCAACCTGTTCAACCACAAGTATGTTCTGGTCTGATCAGATTCAGCTCAAATATTGGCTCCCTCCCTAACTTAAGAAGCATGAACTAACAGGCGGCCCAAGAGCATGTAGAGCAGGATGAACACAGCACTTCAGGTAATAAAAAGGTCCAGATCTGGGACTAATGCTGTAGACATAGGAGCCCACATTTCCTTTCAGAGTATTTGTACTTGTAACAGTTCAACTCCTCCCTTGTCTTGTCCTGTCTTTATAAACAGAAACTGTCCTCAGAATGCTGTCTACAAGCAATGACATCTTTGTGGAAATTATACAAGGACCAAGTTTCCCCTCCAGGCTCATTCCATAAATTGTGGAAAGTCTCTGGGTTTTCAGAGGTTAGAATGTGTTTTGATCTAATTTTATCTAGATCCTGAGAAGAGGAAGAAGTTCTTGATGCCATCTGGGCTGTATACATAATATGAAAAATAGGCTGAAAATTTTGAACCACAGTGGAGGCTAGAAGTGGCTCTAAGTAGACTACGAATCCTTTAAGGATGGACTGTTCTTTCTGAATTTTACTACTCCAAGTGTGGTCCAAGGTGACCAGCATTGGCATCACTTAGAAGCTTATTAGGAGCACATATTCTAACCAACTCCAGGACCAACACTGGATCAATCCCAAACCTACTGAGAATCTGTATTTGAATAAAATCCATGATGTTTTGTATCCATATTGAGAAGAACCTGAGTCCAGTACCACACCTCACTCACTGCTGAAGGAGAGAAAGAATAGATAGAAGGAAGGCGATTTTATTTTGAAAGCTCTTACACTAGAATATCAATGAGTATTTTAGAAATTTAACAGTGAGGAGATGATAAAGAGAATATTTTTTAAATTAAAATGTATTAATTTTATGCAGTCCATGATGTTCTCCTGTTTCCTTTGTTCTCTAATAGTGCATATCATTGTCACAAAATTTCTCCTAATTTTTTAACATAAGTACTAGTATGAATAAAGTAGTGCATGAAATAATTTTTTTTTTTTATTATTTAACTAATTTGACATAAAATGCTGCCACAGCTTTGACCTAAAATTAAGGGCATCATTGTTTTCTCTTTATTAGCTATCAGTTAGCACTGTGTTTTTTATATATTTGTTTAATGTTTTTAAGGTAATGTAGTTGTTGTTGTTCCTCTTGTTAATACTGTCCATCAGAGTTGAGCAGAAACTTTCATTCTTTTTTTCCTTTTGGTAGGAAGTTAGTTGCCAAAAATAAACTGTATTAAGTCAATATACAACTTTATGATTTTGGCTCCCTTAAAATCATGACTTACAATTACAAGCACCCTCCAAATCTTCTTTCAGCCTTTAGGTAAAATTACAGAAATGCTGGAGGTCACAGTGGCCTTAGTAATCTTGTTGATATAAGTACTTTGAAAATTCTAAACAGGGTGCTGGCTCTCCCCCTCAGCAAAGATAAGAGGACGTTGCATACTCACACTGCAGTGACCTCAAGAACAGAATAAACAAGGAACAGTAGCTTGGAAGAGTAAAGAAGTATTTACATTTAATTGCTGTTCTCCTCAGTGTTTGCTACAGAGCAAGAAGTTCCCCAAAGATATTTAACTATGCACTATGACTTTTTGGTTTCTTACCAGGAAATCAAAAATTATGTCAGGATCCCATATCTTGGAAATCATATTTGTTATAGGAAATTAGCTTTTTCCATGGAACCTATAGGATATCTATTACTTAAATGTTTGTTATTTAAACCATTTAATCTACAGATGGTTTAGTATTTAAGTTGTTCACTATTCTATAAAGGAACTAAACAGCCTTGTAAAAATTCTCCTCCCAGAATATCTAGTGTGTAGGGTCTTATTAGTCAGACTCTAGTCTTAGCTTTCTACCTGCAGCCCCCTCAGAATAAGGGGCGTCCCAAGTAGACACAATTGCAAGCACATCAGAAGGCTTTGTTCTTCCATAGAATCATAATTAGGCAATTGTTAATTATCATTAATTTATTAAAGATTCTCCTTTCAGCCTAGATTACCTACCAATAATTGAACAATATTTTTAAACCCTAGCTTGGAAATAATGTGTTCTAGGGGAAGAGGAGAAGAGAGGTTAATAAGTATAACACAAAGCAAGTGTTTCAGATGCATTAGGGCCAATTATTAAATGCAATATTCTAAAGCCAGGGCAGGTTGTAGGCTTTGCTCTGGGGTGATGGATCCAAGAAGAGACCAACGGGGTGGGTGGGGGGTGTTCATTATTTTCCTGCTAAGAGCTCTTAGTATTTAAATCAAACTATGGTTAAAACAACCCTTGGGGCCATACATTCATAAGTTTTATTTTAAGTAAGTTTTTCATTGATGTACAGCATACAGAAGTTTGTCCAAACCACATGAGTTTCACAATGCAAACTCACCCATGTGACCAGCACTGAAATCAAGCAACAGAACAAGGCCAGCTCCACAGAAGCCTCCATCTAGCCCTTCCTCAGTATTACTCTCACCCCTCTCCAAGGTAACTTTCAACATCATAGATTAGTTTTACCTGTTTTTGAATTTTAGGTAAATAGAATCATGTAGTATTGACTTTTTGTATTGGACTTTCTTTTGCTCAAAAATAAGTGCATGCAATTCATCCATATTTACTTATAATTGTGATTCAAACATTCTCATTGCTATATAGTATTCCATTGTGGGATTATAAAGCCATTCTCCATTCTATCATTGATTACATTTGGGTTATTTTGAGGCTATTATGAATCCTGCTGCTGCATTATAGCTTCTAATCAAAAGTTCTAATAATCGGTTTGAATAAGGAAAATCTTGGCAATACTTTTTCTCATCCTTTAAAAAATGAGATTATTGGATTAGATAGAGCAGAAATAAACCTTACAATCTAACGGTCTATACTCATATAATCTTAATAACCTTTCTGTTTATAAATAATCTTTTTAAAATAAAAAAAATAGTCTCTATATAGCCAATTTAGCAACTTTATTAGTTTATATTGCTGCTGTAACAAATTTCCTCAAATTCAGTGGCTTAAAGCAACACAATTTGTTCTCTTATAGTCTTGAGGTCAGTCCAGAATGTGTCTTAAAGAGCTAAAATGAAAGCATTGGCATGCCCACCTTCCTTCTGGAGGCTCCCAGGAGGTCTGTTTCTTTCCTTTTCCAGGAAAGAGGTTGCCCACTTTCCTTATCTCCTGGTCTCCAGTCTGTGAGCCCATCACTGCCAGCCATATCTCTTGTCCCTTCTCCTCTGATTCTCATGCCTCCCTCTCCCTTCATTATAAGGACTTCTGTGATTACACTGGGCCCAGCTGGATAATCGCATCTGCAAAGTCCCTTTTGCTATGTAAGGCAGCACATTCACAGATTCTGGCAATTAGGATGTGGACATCTTTAGGGGACCATTAGTCAGCCTCCCACACCAACCGTCTGAAATTATGTTCGGCTTCCCTTCCCCACTACACCTTGCCCTCATAACTTCACTGAAGTAAGGAGACACTCCATGTCCTTTTACCCTATGATCTCAATTGGAAAATATTTACAACATCAGCTCACAGAGGGTAGAGTTTGAGCAACTCTGTTGCCTCTTCCCCATCTCCTGAATAATATCTGATACTCAGCAGGCTCTCAGTGACTTAGATGAAT
Source organism: Bubalus kerabau (assembly GCF_029407905.1). Lineage (NCBI taxonomy): Eukaryota > Metazoa > Chordata > Mammalia > Artiodactyla > Bovidae > Bubalus > Bubalus kerabau. The sequence continues at coordinate 49,180,167 of NC_073629.1, forward strand.
GAATGCACGAAGCATTTCCTACATCCTTATGTCTTCTCCCTGCTAGATAAGGAGCAGCCATGTGACACTGGAGGCCCTGCAGCTATGGTTTTACTCAATACTCTTGGTTGCTTAGTCGCTAAGTCATGTCTGACTCTTTGGCACCTCGTAGACTGTAGTTCCAGAGAAGGCAATGGCACCCCACTCCAGTACTCTTGCCTGGAAAATCCCATGGATGGAGGAGCCTGGTAGGCTGCAGTCCATGTGGTCGCTAGGAATCAGACATGACTGAGCGACTTAACTTTCACTTTTCACTTTCATGCATTGGAGAAGGAAATGGCAACCCACTCCAGTGTTCTTGCCTGGAGAATCCCAGGGACGGGGGAGCCTGGTGGGCTGCCGTCTATGGGGTCACACAGAGTCAGACACGACTGAAGTGACTTAGCAACAGCAGTAGACTGTAGTTCACCAGGCTCCTCTGTCTATGAGATTTCCCAAACAAGGATACTGGAGTGGGTTGCCATTTCCTTCTCCAAGGGATCTTCCCAACCTAAGGATTAAACCCACATCTCCAGCTTATCAGGTAGATTCTTTACCATTAAGCCACCTGGGAAGCCTGCCATCCAGGATACCACACATTTAGTTGTCATGTCCCCTTAGCCTATGACAGATTTATGGTTTTAGAAAAGGCAGAGGAACCAGAGATCAAATTTCCAACATCCACTGGATCGTTGAAAAAGCAAGAGAGTTCCAGAAAAACATCTATTTCTGCTTTATTGACTATGCCAAAGCCTTTGACTGTGTGGATCATAATAAACTGTGGGAAATTCTTCAAGAGATGGGAATACCAGACCACCTGACATGCCTCTTGAGAAATCTGTATGCAGGTCAGGAAGCAACAGTTAGAACTGGGCATGGAACAACAGATTGGTTCCAAATAGGACAAGGAGTACCTCAAGGCTGTATGTTGTCACCCTGCTTATTTAACTTATATGCAGAGTACATCAAGCACAAGCTGGAATCAAGATTGCCAGAAGAAATATCAATAACCTCAGATATGCAGATGATGCCACCTTTATGGCAGAAAGTGAAGAAGAATTAAAAAGCCTCTTGATGAAAGTGAAAGAGGAGAGTGGAAAAGTTGGCTTAAAGCTCAACATTCAGAAAACGAAGATCATGGCATCCGGTCCCATCACTTCATGGCAGATAGATGGGGAAACAGTGGCTGACTTCATTTTGGAGGGCTTCAAAATCACTGCAGATGTTGACTGTAGCCATGAAATTAAAAGACGCTTACTCCTTGGAAGGAAAGTTATAACCAACCTACACAGCATATTAAAAAGCAGAGACATTACTTTGCCAACAAAGGTCTGTCTAGTCAAAGCTACAGTTTTTTCAGTAGTCATGTATGGATGTGAGAGTTGGACTGTGAAGAAAGCTGAGCACCAAAGAATTGATGCCTTTGAACTGTGGTGTTGGAGAAGACTCTTGAGAGTCCCTTGGACTGCAAGAAAATCCAACCAGTCCACCCTAAAGGAAATCAGTCCTGAGTAGTCATTGGAAGGACTGATGCTGAAGCCGAAACTCCAATACTTTGGCCACCTGATGTGAAGGACTGACCCATTTGAAAGACCCTGATGCTGGGAAAGATTGAAGGCAGGAGGAGAAGGGGACAACAGAGGATGAGATGGTCGGATGGCATCACCAACTCAATGGACATGAGTTTGGGTAAACTCCAGGAGTGGGTGATGGACAGGGCGGCCTGGAGTCCTGCACTCCATGGGGTGGCAAAGAGTCAGACACAACTCAGTGACTGAACTGAACTGAACGGAAAGTAAAAATACAGTCTTTTTATTGTCTGAGATGAATTGGTTAAGAATTTCTGTTTCTTGTAACTCACAAGATTCCCAGCTGATACAGCTTTCTAGTATAGATTATTTTATAATGAGAAAAATGAGGCCCATAGTGTCCAAATGATTATCCAGTGTCACATGGCTAGTACTAAAAGTTAGGATTCTAGCCCAAGTTGTTGTACTCTTTTAATTTTTATGCTTTATGGTAATATAGAAATTGTGCTGGGATACACTGCAGTCAAACTACCCCAGAAAGTTGCCTTCATTATATCCTTAATTTTGAAGCTTTTATTAATAGCCACACTAAGATATAAATTACTGACAAGGCCCTGATGAACTTTCAAGGTCTTCTGAGGACATAGTAAGAACAAATCTTTGGAGTGAAACTTTTATATCTACAAGTTAAACAGAGAAAATTTTCACTCACTGACTTGTACATCAGCATCTTTTCTAACAATGTACTGAATATAGGGCTTCAGAAAAAAGATCTACTCATCCATCCAGTAATGTATCCATCCACCTTTGAAAGTGTAGTGTGGGCTTCCCTGGTGGCTCAGATGGTAAGGAATCTGCCTTCAAATTAGGAGAACCAGGTTCAATCCCTGGGTTGGGAAGATCCCCTGGAGAAGGGAAAGGCTAGCCACTTCAGTATTCTGCCTGGAGAATTTCTTGGGGCCCATGGGGTTATATCCAATAATGCAACCGTCCACCTACTGAAACAAAAAAATAAACAAAACGGACTTCCTTGGTAGTTCAGTGGTGAAGACTCTGAGCCTTCACTGCAGTTGCATGGGTTTGATCCCTTATTGGGGAACTAAGACCCCACATGCCACCAGGCCAAAATTGACCCACCAAACAAACAAGAAAATCTACTCATACATACACACATGTAAGTACTTATTCAACAAACATTTATTGACTAACTGCTATTGCTCAGACAACACTCCTGGCAGTGCAAAGCAGCTCTTGTCAATCTCTTTTTATCTCCTATAGTGGGACAGTCATGCATCTCCAGTAATTGTTGGATTCAAACCAAATGGGATCAAGGTACTTAAGTTCATGAATCCTTTTTTCTTTTTTGTGGGTTCAAAGTTAGCAAAAACACATAGTGTCTCTGTGTCTCCAATTCATTATCTAATAAAGGAAATAATAATACCTTTATTACAGGTAATATCCAGAGTATCTGGCCAGAATTTATGTTTAAGTAGAAACAATGCTTGACAGTGTGAAAGTGTTAGTAGCTTAGTCATGTCTGATTCTTTATGACCCCGTGGACTATAGCCCGCCAGGCTCCTCTGCCCATGGGATCCTCCAAGAAAAAGTGAATAAAGTGAAAAGGTCAGAATTCAAAATTTTATCAGTGGTATGATTCAAGTTGACTGTAAAATTATGCACCATACTGTTAGGTAGTTAGAATAGGGAAAAGGAGTCCAGAATGGCGGTGGCTAAAAGACAAGGAAGAGAAAAGCCTATGAAAATAGAACAAAGGAAGGTCCTGGAACGGAGTGAGGACCTCAGGCAGGACAAGCAGTGCTCCTGGCTAGCCCAATTTACATAGGGCAGGCCTGAGGTGAGGGGTGGGTGGGGGGGATAGAAAAAACTTATAAAAAGAGGAGCCAAAGGGCCGGGTCTCTGTCTCTCTTTCTCTTCGAGTCTTTTGGGTCGGCATGCCCTCACGCCTCGAGGATGTATTTCCCTTTATTTTCTAAATAAAAGAGCTGTAACACGGAGCTGTTACACTGATCTATTCTAGAGCTGTGACACAGTCTGTCCAAGAGCTGTGACATGCCGAGGGCTTTAACGTCTGTCACTTCAAATTTTTGTTGTGACAAGACAGAACCAAAGAAATGGCACAATCCCCCAACAATACTAATATAAAAGTTAATACTGGAAGAAACAGTTTGGGGTATACGGGGACTCTGTACTATCTTTAGACTTTTAAAGTAGATTTTAAACTGCTCTAAACTAAAAAGGATTTTTTCTTTCAAGTTGATTGGCAATGAGATAGATTCTAAACTTCTTGAGGGCAGAGACCATGCTCTCCCTCATATTTGTTTACATAAAGCCTAGGACAATGCTTCAGAGTGATTAATGTGTTGAGTGTAAGAGAAAATACTTTTCTGGATTTCAGATTAGCACAGGGTATCTAACAGTCTTATCAGAAGTGTGAAATAAGCTTTGTTGTATGAAAGCCCAGCTGGACTTGATGAAATCACTTGTCATAGAGGAATGAAGTCTTGGAGGAGGCTGAGAAGTGTGTGGCTCTTTAAGGATGAAAAATGGTGTTTCACTGGTAAAGAATCTTCCTGCTAATGCAGGAAACCTGGGTTTGATCCCTGGGTAGGGAAAATCCCCTGGAGAATGACCTGGCTAACCACTCTAGTATTGTTTCCTGGAGAACCTCATGGACAGAGGAGCCTGACAGGCTACAGTCCATGGGATTGCAAAAGAGTTATATATGACTTAGCAACTAAACAACAACATCAGATGGGAAGTGAAGGAGGCCAGAAAGAACACATGTAATTCAGACAAGCATATTTAATTACTTTATAATTGAAAAGTCTTAAAGTCTGTGTATCCAGAATTCTCAGTGGGGACAAAGATGGATGTTGTAGAGTGTGTGAAGTGTAGTTGATCCATCATACCCATGGATGCCATATCTGTGGATTCAACCAACTGCAGCCTGAAAATATTAAAAAAAAAAAAAAAATTCCAGAAAGTCCCCCAAAAGTACAACGAATTTGCCTGTGGGCCAGCAACTATTTACACAGAATTTACATTGTGTTAGGTATTAGGAGTAACAGACAATTTTAAGTATGTGGGAGGGTGTTTGTAGGTTATATGAAAATACTATGCCATTTTAAAGAAGAGACTTGAGCATCCTCAAATTGTGGTATCCAAAGGACATCCTGGAACGTATCCCATGCAGATACCGAAGGATGAATGTAGATGTGCAAATATCAGCACATATTCAAAGCTGGTTATAAATTATGATGTGATCATACACATGGATTTTTAAAGTTTGAACAACATTGGACTGAATAATTGGGTTTCTCATTAAAATTATTTTATTACAAAAGTGAAACTACTTGTTAAGCATTAATGATCATAAACTTCTTGCCCTCTAAAACCACTGATTATCTCTAAACTGCTTATGTAGTTTCAATTCTAAACAACTATCTTTATAAAAGCTTAGACAATGACCAAAAAATATGCATAGAAAAAATTACATTAAAGAAACAATAAAAAATTAGCCATTGTCATTTGAGGGCAGAACTAGCCCATGGATCACAGTTCTTTCCTTTTTTGTTTAGTAAGCAGGTTTTATTTCTATGGTAAAAATAAAATTAATATTTTTAAGTGTTTTTAATTTTAAGAGTTTACATAAAAAGATTGTTTTAGTGTAAGCTTCTAATTTGAGCAGGGCTTCCCATGTGGCTCAGGGGTGAAGTATCCTCCTGCCAATGCAGGAGACGTGGGAGATGGGTTTGATCCCTGGATGGGGAAGATCCCCTGGAGAAAGAAATAGCAACCTACTCCAGTATTCTTTCCTGCAAGATTCCATGACAGAGGAGCCTGGAAGGCTATAGTCCATGGGGTCACAAAGAGTTGTACATGACTGAGCAACTGAGCATTTGCACACAATGTTTTGAGCAATTGATATTACAAATCCCCATACATATGAACATCTATGATCAAAGATTTTTGAAGTATTTAAGAGATTGCTCAATTTCCCCTCCACCTCTCAAAAACAACCTTTTTTTCTTCCCCATCTTATGATATAGGACCACCATGTTCCCATTTGTTCAAACCAAAATTGTAGAAACCATTATCATTTGCCAGGTTCCTCTCATTACTTTCCTTCAAGTCCATCAACAATCATGGTCAACTCTTCTAAAATACACCCTGAATCTGCTCATTCTTCTCCATCTCTTCTGTCAGCACTTTAGTTTGAACCAGCATTTTTTAAACTGTGAATTGCAACTCTTTGGTAGTTATGAAATCACCTGGTCAGTGACAATCAATACTTCTTCTTTTACAATGAAATTGAATAGAAAATCTCAGGGTGCATCCCTCATGGTAAGAGTATTGTCTCAGGAAATTTTTGTTTATGAGTATGTGTTAATGTCCCGAGTCACCATGAAAAAAATGTGTTTCTTCTTGTGGACTTAAGCCCCCACCATTTCTCACCTGGACTCCTTAAAACTGGAATGTTTACTCTAAGCATGATGGGAAGCCAAACACTTCACAATGGCCTAAAGGCCCAATGTGGTCTGGCACCTACTTACCTCTCAACAAGTCTTATCTCTCTTCTCCTCCTCACTAACATGTACTGCCAAACCCCACCCCCTATCACATTGGCTGCCTTTTGACTGTACACACCAAAGCATTCTCACCTCAGAAAATTTATACCTGCTATTTTCCCCTGCCTAGAACACTCTTCACAACATTTACAGATTCTGCTTGCCCTTAGTGTAAGGATTACCTCCAGAGTGGACTTTCTAAAACACATCCACCCCATCACCCCTGTCTTTTATTTCGTTCTTAGCATTTATGGGGGCATCTGATCCCATCACATCATGACAAATAGATGGGGAAACAATGGAAAAAGTGATAGACTTTATTTTCTTGGGCTCCAAAATCTCTGTGGATAGTGACCACATCCATAAAATTAAAAGATGCTTGCTCCTTGGAAGGTAAGCTATGACAAACCTAGACAGCATGTTAGAAAGCAGAAACATTTCTTTAACAACAAAAGTGTATATAGTCAAAGCTATAGTTTTTCCAGTAGTTTTGTATGGATGTGAGAATTGGGCCAAAAAGAAAGCTGAAGACCAAAAAATTGATGCTTTCAAACTGTGGCACTGAAAAAGAATCTTTAGAGTCCCTTGGATAGCAAGGAGATCAAACCAGTCAATCCTAAAGGAAATCAATGCTGAATATTCCTAGGAAGGACTGATGCTGAAGCTGACGCTTCAATACTTTGGCCAACTGATGCAAAGAACTGACTCATTGGAAAACACCTTCAGGCTGGGAAAGACTGAATCAGTTCAGTCAGTTCAGTCGCTCAGTCGTGTCCGAATCTTTGCAACCTCATGAACTGCAGCATGCCAGGCTTCCCTGTCCATCACCAACTCCCGGGGCTTACTCAAACTTATGTTCATCGAATCGGTGATGCCATCCAACCATCTGATCCTCTGCTGTTCCCTTCTCCTCCTGCCTTCATTTTTTCCCAGCATCAGGGTCTTTTCAAATGAATCAATTCTTCACATCAGGAAGCCAAAGTATTGGAGTTTCAGCTTCAGCATCAATCCTTACAATAAATATTCAGGACTAATTTCTTTTAGGGTGGACTGGTTGGATATCCTTGCAGTTCAAGGGACTCTCAAGAGTCTTCTCCAACACCACAGTTCAAAAGCATCAATTCTTTGGTGCTCAGCTATCTTTATAGTCCAACTCTCACATCCATACATGACTACTGAAAAAACTATAGCTTTAACAAGACAGACCCTTGCTGGCAAGTAATGTCTCTCTGCTTTTTAATATGCTGTCTAGATTGCTCCTAGCTTTCCTTCCAAGGAGCAATCGTCTTTTAATTTCATGGCTGCCATCACCATCTATAGTGATTTCAGAGCCCCGAAAAATAAAGTCTGTCACTGTTTCCACTGTTTCCCCATCTATCTGCCATGAAGTGATGGAACCAGATGCCGTGATCTTAGTTTTCTGAATGTTTCTGAATGAGTTTTAAGCCAACTTTTTCACTTTCTTCTTTCACTTTCATCAAGAGGCTCTTTAGTTCCTCTTCACTTTCTGCCTTAAGAATGGTGTCATCTGCATATCTCAGGTTATTTCTACTTCTCCCAGCAATCTTGATTCCAGCTTATGCTTCATCCAACCTGGCATTTCACATGATGTACTCTGCATATAAGTTAAATAAGCAGGGTGACAATATACAGCCTTGAGGTACTCCTTTCCTCATTTGGAACCAGTCTGTTATTCCATGTCCATTTCTAACTGTTGCTTCCTGACCTGCATACAGATTTCTCAAGAGGTATGTCAGGTGGTCTGGTATTCCCATCTCTTGAAGAATTTTCCACAATTTATTGTGATCCACACAAAGGCTTTGGCATAGTCAGTAAGGCAGAAATAGATGTTTTCTGGAACTCTGTTGCTTTTCTGATGATCCAACGGATATTGGCAATTGGATCTCTGGTTCCTCTGTCTTTTCTAAATCCAGCTTGAATATCTGGAAGTTCACAGCTCACATTCTGTTGAAGCCTGGCTTGGTGAATTTTGAGCATTACTTTGCTAGCATGTGATATGAGTGCAATTGTGTGGTAGTTTGAACATTCTTTGGCATTGTGTTTCTTTGGGATTGGAATGAAAAGTGGCCTTTTCCAGTCCTGTGGCCACTGAGTTTTCCCAATTTGCTGGCATACCGAGTGCAGCACTTTCACAGCATCATCTTTGAGGATTTTAAATAGCTCAACTGGAATCCCATCACCTCCACTAGCTTTGTTCATCATGATGCTTCTTGAGGCCTACTTGACTTCACATTCCAGGAGGTGTGGCTTTAGGTGAGTGATCACACCATCATGGTTATCTGGGTCATGAAGATATTTTTATATAGTTTTTCTGTGTATTCTTGCCACCTCTTCTTAATATCTTCTGCTTCTGTTAGGTACATACCATTTCTGTCCTTTATTGTGCCCATCTTTGCATGAAATGTTCCCTTGTTATCTCTAATTTTCTTGAAGATATCTCTAGTCTTTCCCATTTTATTGTCTTTCTCTATTTCTTTGCATTTATCTCTGAGGAAGGCTTTCTTTCCCCTCCTTGCTATTCTTTGGAACTCTGCATTCAAATAGGTATATCTTTCCTTTTTGTCCTTTGCCTTTGGCGTCTTTTCTTTTCTCAGCTATTTGTAAGGCCTCTTCAGACAACAATTTTGCCTTTTTGCATTTCTTTTTCTTGGGGATGGTCTTGACCACTGCCTCCTGTACAATATCACAAACTTCTGTTAATAGTTCTTCAAGCACTCTATCACATCTAACCCCTTGAATCTATTTGTCACTTCCACCATATAATCGTAAGGGATTTGATTTGGGTCATACCTGAATGGTCTAGTGGTTTTCCCTACTTTCTTCAATTTAAGTCTGAATTTGGCAATAAGGAGTCATGATCTGAGCCACAGTCAGCTCCCAGTCTTGTTTTTGCTGACTGTATAGAGCTTCTCCATCTTTGGCTGCAAAGAATAAAATCAGTCTGATTTCAGTATTGATCATCTGGTGATGTCCATGTGGAACGTCTTCTCTTTGTTGTTGGAAGAAGGTGTTTGCTATGACCAGTGCACTCTCTTGGCAAAATTCTATTAGCCTTTTCCCTGCTTCATTCTGTACTCCAAGGCCAAATGTGCCTTTTACTCCAAGTATTTCTTGACTTCCTACTTTTGCATTCCAGTCCCCTGTAATGAAAAGGACGTTTTTTGGGTGTTAGTTCTAGAAAGACTTGTAGGTCTTCATTGAACTATTCACCTTCAACTTCTTCAGCATTACTGGTCGGGGCATAGACTTAGATTACTGTGATATCGAATGGTTTGCCTTGGAAATGAACAGAGTTTATTCTGTCGTTTTTGAGATGGCATCCAAGTACTGCATTTCAGACTCTCTTGTTGACTATGATGGCTACCCCATTTCTTCTAAGGGATTCTTGCCCACAGTAATAGATATAATGGTCATCTGAGTTGAATTCACCCATTCCAGTCCATTTTAGTTTGCTGATTCTTAAAATGTTGATGTTCACTCTTGCCATCTCCTGTTTGACCACTTCCAATCTGTCCTGATTTATGGACCTAACATTCCAGGTTCCTATGCAGTATTGCTCTTTACAGCATATTGGACTTTACTTCCATCACCAGTCATATTCACCACTGGTTGTTGTTTTTGCTTTGGCTCTGTCTCTTCATTATTTCTGAAGTTATTTCTCCTCTGATCTCCAGAAGCCTGTTGGGCACCTACCGACCCATCTTTCATTGTCCTTTCTATCTGCCTTTTCACACTGTTCATGGAGTACAAGAAAAGGAGTACATCAAGGCTGTATATTGTCACCCTGCTTATTTAACTTATATGCAGAGTACATCATGAGAAATGCTGGGCTGGAGGAAGCACAAGCTGGAATCAAAATTGCTGGGAGAAATATCAAGAACCTCAAGTATGCAGATGACACCTCCCTTATGGCAGAAAGTGAAGAGGAACTAAAGAGCCTCTTGAAAGTGAAAGAGCAGAGTGAAAAAGTTGGCTTAAAGCTCAACATTCAGAAAACGAAGATCATGGCATCTGGTCCCATCACTTCATGGGAAATAGATGGGGAAACAGTGGAAACAGTGTCAGACTTTATTTTGGGGGCTCCAAAATCACTGTATATGGTCATTGCAGCCATGAAATTACAAGATGCTTACTCCTTGGAAGGAATGTTATGACCAACCTGGATAGCATATTGAAAAGCAGAGACCTTACTTTTCCGACAAAGGTCCATCTAGGCAAGGCTATGGCTTTTCCAGTAGTCATGTATGGATGTGAGAGTTGGATTTATAAAGAAAGCTGAGCACTGAAGAATTGATGCTTTTGAACTGTGGTGTTTGAGAAGACTCTTAAGAGTCCCTTGGACTGCAAGGAGATCCAACCAGTCCATCCTAAAGGAGATCAGTCCTGGGTGTTCATTGGAAGGTTTGATGTTGAAGCTGAAACTCCAATACTTTGGCCACCTGATGCAAAGAGCTGACTCATTTGAAAAGACCCTGATGCTGGGAAAGATTGAGGGCTGGAGGAGAAGGGGATGACAGAGGATAAGATGGTTGGATGGCATCACCAACTCAATGGACATGAGTTTGGATGGGCTCCGGGAGTTGGTGTTGGACTGGGAGGCCTGGAGTGCTGCGGCTCATGGGGTTGCAAAGTGTCTGACATGACTGGGCGACTGGGCTGAACTGTTCATGGGGTTCTCAAGGCAAGAATACTGAAGTTGTATGCCATGCTTTCTCCAGTGGACCATGTTTCATCAGAACTCTCCACCATGACCCATCTGTCTTGGGTGGCCCCACATGTCATGGCTTATAGTTTCATTGAGTTAGATAAGGCTGTGGTCCATGTGATCAGTGTGGTTAGTTTTCTGTGATTGAGCATGTTTGGGAAAGATTGAAGGGAGGAGGAGAAGAGGATGAGATGGTTGGATCGACTCAATGGACATGAGTTTGAGCAAACTGCAGGAGATAGTGAAGGACAGGGAAGTCTGGTGTGCTGCAGTTCATGGGGTCACAAATAGTAAGATATGACTGAGTGACTGAACAACAAGCATTTATGACTAGCTGAAATTACCTTGTATATTCATTTCTTTTCTTCAGACTTATTTTCTAACTGCCATTTTCTAATTGCTAGAATGTATGATGGGGTGCTTAGATGGTAAAGAATCCACCAGCAATGTGGGAGACCTAGGTTTGATGCCTGGGTCAGGGAAGAAACCCTGGAGAAGGGAATGGCTACCCACTCCTGCCAGGGTCCAGCCCCGGTGGATCCAGGGAATTCAAAGGGGAGACGGCGTAAGTGATCAGGAAACAATAGCTTAATTAAGTGTTAATTAGAGATATAAAGAGTGGTTAAATAAGGATAGCTCAGTGAGAAAATTCAGTGGAGAAAAGAGGCTGAATAACTTGGTTTACGTGGAAAACCAATAAAATTCCAAGACAAGGAATTTGTGCCACCTACGTAGGCCACAGGCGTCCTTCGGTTCTCCCGAAGGAGAGGAGACACTCAGGCCTCCCAGGTCAGATCTTAGAAGCCCAGGCAAAATTAGTAGGCTTGGCGAGCCTCCACGGTCCAGATGGGAATTCAGCCAGAAGGTGAGAGAAAGAACAACATGGGAAGACCAAGCTTCGGTAAGCAAGGCCAGCACTTTATTTTCCAAAGTAGTTTTTATACCTTAAGTTGTGCATAGAGGATAATGGGGGAAGGGGTAGAGTCATGCAAGGTCAGCAGTCCTTGATCCTTATCGAAGCCAGGCTTTCTTCCTGCAAACTTATCATATGCAAAAGTTTAGGTGATTTACATCATCTTCTGGCCAGGAGGCCTATTAACATTTTATGACCCTTTCTTCAGAAAACTTATTTTTCTCTAAAGGTGATTATTCTAAAGTTAGGCACCACCCTCTGAAAGCATTAGATAAAGTTGCATTCCTATAGGGCAAAGGTGTGGTGGGCTATAACAAGAAAAGAATTAACTCAAGGGTCCAAGGTTACAAACATTAAAGCTACTACTTACATTCCTATACACCAATTATATTAATCAATACACTCACAGGGACACAGTAGGTAAGGGATATGGAAACTTAGCAGCAAACATTGGCCCAATGAATGAAAACCCTTCACCAATATAATTTCTAATCAACCCACTATACTATACTAATAATCTTCTAACTGCTCAAAGGAATCTGTATTTAGAAAGTTTAGAGTATCTCATGCCTCTCACGGTTGGGAGCCTGTGAACAATCACATGTAGCCGAACAAGCTTGTCAGGCAGGCTAGAGAACCTTCAGAGGAGTTTGTAGGTTGAAACACTCTTGTCACGCCCAGGAATTTTTATTAACTGGAGCTCTAAGTTAACTCCTTCTCTGAGAGAGGTGGTGGGGGACAGCCCCCCATAAAGTCAGAGGTGTAGGTGAGAGCACAAAGCAGTAAAGTAGGCAGACTCTGGTTTTGGGGGTAGATGCTTGAGAATTTCCAGGGGGACTCCTGAGGCTCGATCCCGCCTTGGCATATGCCGAGCCTCCTTCCTCATGACCTTTGCCGTGGGCGGAGTTCCTCACGCTGGCTCCCAGCACACTCTAGTATTCTTGCCTGGTGAATTCCATTGACAGAGGAGGCTAGCAGGCTACAGTCCATGGGATTACTGAGTCAGACACAACTTGAGTGACAAACACTTTCACTTTCAAGGGAGCAGAGGCTTTCAGGTCTGCCTTTTCCACTGATGTATCTCCAGAGCCTAAAATAAATCCTGGTCCATAGTAAGTGCTGATGAAATGTTTTTTGATTGAGTGAGTCAAGTGTATGAAACACTCTGCTAGATCTGGGATCAAACAGAGGAGGCATGCTTTAGTCACTTGACATACCATATGCTTTCCTGTTCCTTACCTTTCTATTCCCATCCAGTTCCCTGGGGGCAAGGCTCCCAACAGTGTTGTTCACTTTCTGCCTTGCATGGTGCCAGGTACCTAGAGAATACGTTTTTATAAGTGAATGACCAAGATCATGAATTTGTAGATGGCTCCAATTACATGGGGTTGAATGATTTTCCAGCAGGTCTTTGGTACCCTGGTTAAGCACGGAAAATGTATGTATTTGGTTAGATCCAGGACAAAGATACTTAATAGTTGAAACTATCAACTCTTAAGTCATGAGAGTCATGAGAGTGATAGACAATGGAGTGTAGACACCTTCATTGTGGTTTCACATTTTTCATTAAAAGCTTAGATTCCTGTCTAAAAAAGAATGGTTCCAAGTTATAAAAGCTTTCCTTCCAGTCATTTTTAAAGGAAAAAACTAACATGCTGTCACATCCATTTTCTTTTCAATTCTTTAGAATATAAATCCTGATTAGTATTCATTTTTGCTTATTCCAATGCTAAGGAATCATTCAGACTTCCCCCTAGAGCAATACCATTACTTAATGATATAGTGTCTTAGAGAGTCCATCCACTGATTGTGGAAATTTGGAGTGGATTTTTACTATAGATAATTCTATCACCAGTCAGATAAGTCCAATCAAGTTGCAGGAAACAAGTATACCACACAACCAAGTCACAGAGAGTAAGTATTGTCAGCATAATTGCCTTACCCCATTTCATCCTGGCCTGTGCACAAAGCCCACCAAACAACCCCAGCAGTCCATATTTAGGGTCCCTAAGAAAACAGAAATCTTGTGGAAAGTCTGATTACTCCATACTTAGTAAATTAAGGTAAATGATCCATTAATGGTAAATAGCTTCTCAAAATAATTGAAATATTCAGATTTTCAGATATTTTTGTTTTGGAGAAAGAGGAATAAATAACCACTATTTACATTTTCATTAGTCACCTATTTTCCTTTCTGATGATATTTTATTGTGGGAAACAATGAAAATGGATTCTGTATTTGGATACCATGATCAAGATACTTACATCTTCCAAAGGTTAACATTAGGAAGAGCATTAAAAAATCAAGTTGGCTTCAAACATAGAGGGAAAGAATATCATTAAAACTTTATCTCTTTCCCCTAAATATGTTGAAGCACTCAGCAAATATTATACTCGGCCTTTTTGGCTAGGTTCATCAATTGCAAGTGATACCATCTCCTCTGCAAGTGAGGAAGATGGAATCATAAACAAGGGGCCTCACTCAAGGACATGCAATCACAATTAAAATTGGAATTTAAGCTGCCTCCCAAAACATACACAACTTCAGCCAATATACTAGAACTGTAGTCTGCTAGTCTGCTCTACCCAGGGCTAAACCCTAACCCTGATTCTAATTACCATTATTACAGAATGATGAAATCTGAATTTGAAATTTGAAAAGGGGCCTTCAATTCACCCAGTTTAACTCCTCACTTTACAGATAAAAAAACAAACACCAGCAAGGTGAATGCACTTGGCTGAGATGGTTCCGTTTGGTGGCCCTTATACATGCACAGAGTGATAATGGCAGGCTTGCAATTTTTGCCCCTGTGAGTAACAGATCATCTGACAGATGTTCCTGGATGCTCCCCCCAAATTAGAGTCTTCGTCTCCAGCCTGTGCACCCCCTTCTGCCTGAGGAGCCCATGGCTGCTTTGGCACAGTGCTCCTAGGTACTCCTCATCCCAGCCAAACAGCCCCTTCCTCTTTACATCTATCTCTAGCCAAATTTTACTGCCACATCTCGTCTTATTATTTTACCACATATTCAGTTATACCACTCCCAAAATTACCTTTCCATAATTTTCAAAGAAGGGGACTTGTGGGGAGAAAGGAAAAGTCATAGGAATGATGGGCTGCATTTCTACTGAGGATAAAAGTTTGAGGACAGATGAAAATTCGAAAAGAATGACACAGACAAGGAAGGAGAAAGGATTTCAGAGAATAAAAAGAATAAAGAAAATGCTATGTATGTGTCCATTGTATAGGGTGACATGAATATTATCAAGAAAAATAAATATAGTGAAGTTCCTATACATGGTATAAGAATTCTTACATCTTTTCTGTATTTAGAGGTAATGTACGCATTATTCATTTTAGATGCCTCTCTCTGTGTATATGTAGGGATATTGTGTGTGTGTGTGTGTGTGTGTGTGTGCATGCACACATTTATGTGTACATACATGAGAACATATCTTAGCAGTGTTTCACCCACTGCCAACAATCAGATGCCTCACTGTGGAGCCTGGAATGAGGGGGAGGCCTTTGTGGAGCAGTGGCCCTAGTGGGTTGCCTGAGCCTGCAAGAGACCCCAAGTCCTGACCTGTCATTACCAAAAGCCATCATCATTCCTATTACTCCACATTCTCCCTGTTCATCCATCACATCTGCTATGGACCAACTGTCAGATGATCAGTTACTCAGAGGGGCAAAAGTTGCAAACCTGCCATCATCACTTACTCTGTGCATGTATAAGGGCCACTGAAAGGAAGGGAAAGTAGTAAAGAGGCTTTGATGAAGACCAGAAAATAGGAGAATAAAGGGTGACTCATCTCTGAGATGGCCTGATGAATGGGAGAACAAGTCCATTTACATTCGTTTAGAGGACATCTGAATCCTTGGAATTTTACCTGTGGCCTGCCTCCACTGACAGCTGTGCCTACTATTTTAATTTTGAAATTCAGCTGTTCCTTTGCCAGTCTTGACACAACATTTTAGGCATGTTCTGAAGCATGACTCATGCTACTCTGCAAAGGCCAAGCCACTTCAGTATTCTATTCAATTAGTGCTCTGCTTCCTGATCTACTGGATATTCTTGGAGTAAGATGCAAGATTAAGACCATGGGCAATTTGAGAAGGTAGGAATTTCAGCCAAGACATTTGGCAAAAAAAAAAAAACACTAAAGACCACATGAGAGGCCTCAGGGACAAAGAAAAGGAGATGAAAAAAATAACTGTCAAAGTTTTACTTAATCTAAAAAAGCCAATTGATTAGATAGCACCATCTTTTCCATTAGCAAGCAGGACTGAAATGTTTGCTGCATCTTCTGATGTGCTGGGACTGTGGGGAGAGATGGGGAGGAACAAGCTCCATAAGCATCTTAGAGATGATGGCATGCGAAAAAAGTCATTTTATCATCCATTAATTATTGTTCAAGTGTACACCTTGCAGATTCAAACTTTTCCACTAAATAACTGTGATTTTATTTTTTTTTTTTTTTTCACAAAATACAAAGCTTTGCACCACATTATATTAGTGTTCTACCACAAGAAAATCCCAATGTTTTTTATTGGGGGAGAGGAGTGATTTATATATAAATGTTGATAAGGATATTGATTTTATACATTCTTAAAATAATAAAATTGCCATGACAAAGAAATGCCAACCCTGTATAACATGCAGATTATTGCTTATAACTTGCATATATTTACTTTAAACTGGCACACATACTAAGTATACAAACATTCCAAATTTTTAAGGGAAATACACAAAGATGTCCAGAAACCCCTCTAGAGCACAACCAGAAACAAAAAAGAACACTAAATTGCTATTTTAATTGCTGATAAATCTGAGTAACATTGATTTGTAAATTACTAAGTCTTACATTCTGTAAATAAAAGTTCTTCAGCTTTATGGAAATACATTAGAAGGTGTGTTCTCAAAATGTTAATAAATGTATTTTGAAAGACTTCTAAAATCTTTGACAATTATATATTAATGTGATATATTCTCAGAGAAAAATTGTATATCACAATAGATGTCACATCTACTGAAGTTTTCAAGTAACTTCTTCAAATTAAATCTATGTCTAAAAGTTATTATTACAAAATCAAATAATTGCCAAAATAGTCTCATAACTCATCCCAGTTACACGTTAGTAAGATAGTATTATCTGTGCAAAAAGTACTTGAGTAAAAAGTAGACATAATCATACTAGAAGCAAACCAAGCAAGAAACAGAAAAATACATAGCACATTTTATTTAGTTATATTTTTAATGCTTCATTAACCAACAAGTAGCAAATACCTTAATGCATACTTAATTACAGCAAGAATTACATAAAGATATAAAAGAAAAAACATGCAGATGACAATTAACGAGTTTTCAGCCAGAGGTATTTTTATCTTTAAGATTTTAAAACTGTCTACTCCTTGGAGGGAATCAGTGTAAATACTTTCTATGCAAACAAACCAATCTTTAGTTTCACTGCCAAAATATCTTCCAAGAAAGGTATGACCTTTCAAAGCAGTAGTTTGAGGTCTGGGCTAAAAAGAGACAGGGCTCAAATCCTTGGGTGTTGTACTTTGGAAAACACCCTGAGTAATTCACTCACAATAAGCTCACTTTTGAAGGAAACAGGACTGTGACTACATTTGCTTGATTAAAGAGCAAGACTCAATAATGCTGCGACATATCAGCACACCCTCCTCATAACATCCTCATAACACAGAACCACCTCAGTTCCTCCCTCACCTGTCAGAGGGTCTAAAGAAGAACATTTAGATAATTTACAGGCCTGCAGTGAATCCCTTGCTGAAACATGTTATAAAGCTCTTATTGCTAAACCAGTTTAAGGAAAAGACACCTAACGATGTTTCTCAATAAAACTATAACATTATAAGCTTTGCTTGGTGTTATAAATAAGTATTATTAAATGTTAATTGGCTTCCTGTAGCCTCTTAATAAATTATGGCTTGTCTGTTCATTACTGAAGCTTACAGCAATGTTTTTTTTTTCCCCCAATGAAAGAAGATACTAATGAACGTCTAAATTTGCCGCAACGGGCTGGGAAGCTTACACATTTGCACACATGCTAATGTGCTTCAGTAATGTCTGACTCTTTGTGACCCTATGCACTGTAGCCGTCCAGGCTTCTCTGTCCATGGGATTCTCCAGGCAAGAATACTGGAGTGGGTTGCCATGCCCTCCTCCAAGGAATCTTCCCCACCAAGCGAAGGAACCCATGTCTCCTACATCTCCTGCCTTGGCAGACAGGTTCTTCACTTCTGGCGCCACCTGGGGAGGCCTCAAAAGTTGACATAGAAAGATGACATAAAGGAGGGAGGTGCTGATGAGAGGGAAGGGCTCAAAATATTCAGAGAGAAAACTTTTGGATTGAGGGAGGAACATCATGGCTTTTAAGGGCAAAGCAGTCATACTATCTCCTCCAACCTTAGGTCTTGCTGGCTTTTCCTTGTCCTCACTAATATCACACATTTTATGTCAGAATTTGCTTTCAGTACCTTTAGTGTGTCTGTCATTAACCAGCTGTGGTTAAGGCTAGGAAGGTGTGTGTGCACCCGGGGCCTCTCATCACAGGAGGGTCTCCGGGCTATACTGGTTTGCACCTTTTGAGATATACTCTGCCACATTATGATAACATTATACCAGTTTGCTTCTTATAGAATCCAAAACACATAAATACATAATTTTCTATGAAGTATAATTGATGATGTCAACAATGACATGGACTTTCAAATTTAATTTAACAGATTAAACCACTTAAAGCCAATTGAAATGTATATTTACGTATTTGGAGTGAAGAGAAACCTAGAAATTGAAATTTATTCAAACACTTATTTTAATAGTGTCTTTTGGAACATGTTTATTTTCCTTAAAAATGAAGTAGAACAAACATGAATATTACAACATACTTCCCCCCTATATATCTCCATGAGAAGAATATTTCTAAACACATGATTACAATGTTGGTGTACCCAACAATACAGGGAAGAACCACTCTTTAAATGCCTAGTGCACCTCAGAGAAAATATATAATTTAAAAACTGATACTTTCAGCAAAATTTTTATTTGAGTCAAATATGTCATTAAAATTTAGAAAAGAATTTGATTTAAACACCTATAAATTAGGCAGTTTTTAAAACTAGACCTTTACAACAGTACTGGGTCATCCACAGTATATGAGCCACCCTTAGGAATGATAAAAACATCATTATTTCTCTGAACAAAGACTACTCCATAAAATAACAAAACTGAACAGCTGGAATAAATATTGCATTTCAACTTCTATGATATATCAAGACACAATTTAAGCAGGAGTTCATTTCTCTGCACTCAAGATTCATACTGAGATTTAAATAAATGCAAATGATATTCATTAAAAAGGTTTTAGACACAATAATGCAGACTCTATAAACTCAAGCTCATAGTTTTTAAATTCTCCCCAATAAAATATCTAATGCAGTTTATGATCTTGCATGATATTTAGTTGATTTTCACTCATTTTCAAAATTTTGAATGACCTTTTTATTTTCTAGAGTACTACATGTTCAGAGAACATTTATATAGTTACAGGTTGTCACTAACTTTTTTCTACAAAAATAGAGTTGCTTAAAAATTTATACCAATTTGTTTTCATTTTCTATAAATATTTTAACAGTTGTTTAATATCAGAATGTCTAATATCAATAGAATCATTTAAATTAATCCATGTAGTCAAAATATTTAATATGTAAAATGTCTAGCAAAAGTTTGTCATTTAATAAATGAAAAATTCATTATTTAATAAATGAAATGTTCTGTCTTTAACTACTTGTATCTTAGGCAGGTGGATAAAATCACAGAACAGCAAAGTATAGCTCCTGTAAAGATCTGACTTAAAGTAGCATGGCAGCTTATAGTGTCTTTTTCATTTCATATCTATTGTATGAGGAAGTACGTAGAATCTATTTTGGATATTTAATCTGAATGTTAAATTATCTGTCATGCAGCCAGCATAAAATAAGAATTGCTGACTAAGAGAATAACAAACTTTAGTTCAACACATTGATATTTTAATTATACTTACTTTGTCGGGGGCTATACTACTGAAAGGTGCTGTTGGTGAAAGTAAAAATAAAGTTTTAAGCATGAAATAACAACTATAAAAACTGAAATTGCTATATGGAAACTCACTCATATTATATAGCATTATATTTTCTTCATATTGATGATGGGTTTAAAATCTGTGTTCAGAAACCACAGAAATATCTGAATAGTCAAAATTATTTATTTCACATTTTGTTTCTTTCTAAAGGAATGAATTTCCAAAATAGCTTTCTAATGTAAGTGTTTTCCTTTTTGAAAGCCATTTTTCTTGCAAAAGAGCAAGAAAGGAACAAGATAAAACCACATGCTTTCATACTCCCTCTAAACAACCAATACATGTCTAAGTGCCTATGTGTAAAAGGGACTAAATTTAATAACAAATTATCAATGTAATATTAGTAAATCTGAAAACAAATACTTACATTTTACATTACTTTAAGCCTTTCAAAAATAAGTGCACTGGTATAAGCCAATCAATTTCAATTTATCATTTAGTTACTGACTGAGATTTCAGTTACCTTCTTTAAATGTTCTATAACTTATCAGGCCCTATCTGCATTGGACAGCTGAGTCAAATCAAATCACATTAAATCAAAAGTCCTGAAATATCCAGCTAGCCTTCCTTCATCACCATAACATGGACAATGAGAATGAGTGGCACATTCTCATTCAAACTGAGAAACTGAATGGATTAGATCTTTTGGTTTGGGTTCAATTAAATTCAAGTATTTTCCATTGATTAATTTTTTTCCTTAGGTAAGAATGATCATTAAAGTCAAGTACTTGAGAAAAAGAAAGACAATAATAGCTAACTATGTTATTTTATATTTGGGTTGTTAGGACCAAAACAAAAGCAAACATATACCCACATACACAAACAGAAAAAAAAAGTCACCATTCATTTATCCTCACATAAAATAATAATATTGATAATCAGAATACTTAAATCATCTATCTTTTGCCTATCTTTTAAGAAAAACAGAAAATCAAAGCACTCAAAATGCTAGCAAGCATGGGTGTAAATTGTGAGTAAAATATGAATACTGACTTATTTATTTAGTTTTTGCAGTTTTGGTCTCATCAAGAAGAGGCTTACTTTAGGAGCATGATAAATATATATTGCACAAGACTGTGGTGCTAAAAAATGTTGGGTTCAGAACTCATGGGAGGTTTTGAAAATAGAAATAATATAGTTTTCAAAGAAAAAAATGCAAGGGAAGCAGATAAGAGACAGCAGTGTTAAAGCCTTTTTCTTAATGACTCCTCATATTAGTCTAACTAGTCATCTAGAACATGCATGTTTAGAAGGAAGAATTCATCTCTTAAGGAGCTCTATTAGATTGGTCTTAAGCTTTCCTATTTAAGAAAAAAGCAATAATTTGATAAAATGTTAAAAACAGATACAATAAAGTAATGTCAGAAAAATCCAAAATTGTAGGAAATATTTCCCATGAAAACTAATTAGAGGTTCCCAAAGTAAGCAAAATATTTCATTATTAGTAGATGATAGCAAATTGAAATGAAAAAGACATCACATCTAATAGTCTAAGAAAAAGAACATTTCAATAATTTGGAAATCAAACTCTACTCCAGGAATTGACAGCCATAGTAAGAAATAAGCACAGTGCATCAGAATGTGGAGAGCTGTTTACAGATTTAAAGGCAGTTCCCATTCTCTCAGCAAAATCAGTGACATAAAACCAAGTGCACCAAATTAGCATAGTCATCTTTTCACAGAGAAAAGTACCAATGCCAGTGAACAGATTTCCAAAAAGATTCACGATCAATATTTATACATTTTTATTTTAATCTTTAAGATTTTATCCATGCTTATAATGCAGAAGAAAATTAGAAAATAAATCTTGAGAAAAAAAACTGTTTTAGTTTCTCTTTTCTAATGGTTAAGATAAAAAGACACTGAAAGTATGAATACCAAGTATAATTAATAAAGAAGCACAAGAACATGCCAAGAATTTATCCTATCAGAAGAGACAATGTGGGTAGTAATGAAGTATGCTTATCGATAGCCCGCTTTTAGTCAAGTTTTCCATTCTGAAGACTCTTTCTGGCTTTCTCTTGTCTTAAGAGAGAGATGACTTTGATGCACCCCTTTGAAATTTTGATCATCCACATGACATTCATCACATCCAAAACCACACAAGTAGCAATCCAGGAAAACTGAATTAAAAATCCAAGCCTCATGTAGGCTTCTGTCCCAAACACAGAGTACATGTAGCCATAACAAGGTGGTATCGAGGCAATCCTCACTACGAAGAACACCACCGTCATAAGGATTCCATTGATGACGTTAGCCTTGGAAAACTTAGGATACTTCAGAGCCTCAAAGAACCATCTGGGAAAAAAATTTAAGAAACATCTCATTTATTCTGCATCTGTGAGGATTAATGGTTTCTAGTTTACAGTTTTTAAAATTCAGAACACCCCCCCCCCACCCCTGCCCAAGATTTATTGGGTTGGCCTAAAAGTTTGTTCAGGTTTTTCCTAAGCTGGTATAGAAAAACCCAAATAAACTTTTTGGCCAACCCAATCTATGGCAAGTCAAAGGGCCTAGAATTGTCAACATAATACTGAAAAAGAACAAAGTTGACAGATTCACTTTCAAGAACTACAATAAAGCTATAATAATTAAGACAGCATGGCATCGATAAAAGAACAAATAGAACAGTGGAATAGAACAGAGAGTCCACCAATAAACCCACACAAATATACTGAACTTGCTTTTGACAAAGGTGTAAAAGTAATTCAATGGAGAAAAAGCAGTCTTTTTAACAAACAGTGATGGAACAATTGGATAGCCACGTGCAGAAAAATAAACCTAGGCAGAGACCTCACAACTTACACAAAAATTAACCTGAAATGGACCACAGACTTAAAAGTAAAATGCAAAATTATAAAACTTCTAGAAAAAAAAAAACAGGAAAAAATCTTCATGACCTTGGGTTTGATGATAGTATTTTAGATGTAATACCAAAAGCACAATCCATAGAAAAAAATATCAATAGGCTGGACTTTGCTAAAATTAGAAATGGGCTCTGTGAAAGGCACTATTAAAAGAAAATGAAGAGACATCCAAACACTGGGCGATTGTTTACTAATACATATATGATAAAATACGTATCTAAAATATATATAGAACTCTTAAAGCTCAGAAATAAGGAAACAACTCAATTAAAATATGGGCAAAAGATCTTAAATACATCATCAGAGACGATAAACAAAAGGAAAAAAAGTATATAAAAAAGATGTTAAACATCATTTGTCCTTAGAAAAATGTAAATTAAAACAATGACATACTACTACACATATATTAGAATGACTAAAATCCAAAAATCTGACAATATGCATTGTCAGCAAGGACGTGGAACAATATGAATACTCATTAATTGTTGGTGGGAATGCAAAATGGAAGCCACTTTGTAAGATAGCATTGCAGTTAAAATGTTACTCATATTCACAGTGCACAATCTAACTATCACACTTCTAGGTATTTTTTTCAATTGATTTCAAAATATATGGCCACACAAAAACCTGCATGCAAGTGTTTACACCAATTATATTCATAATTGCCAAAAACTGGAAGTAACCAAATGTTATAGGTTGGTTCACAATATTATTCACAACATAGTATGTGAACAAATAAGCAAACTGTGGTACATACATACAATAAAATACTATTTAGCGATACAAAAGAACAAACTATCAATTCATGTAACACAACAGGTGAATCTTAAATGCATATTGCTAAATCAAAAAAGTCAGTATGAAAATTTTATGATTCCATTTATATGACATTCTGGAAAAAGCAAAACTATAAAGACAAAACAGAATAGTGACTGCCAGAGGTTCAGAGAGAGGAGAGTGTAGAATAGGTGAAGCGTGGGCAGTATTTTAGAGTAGTGAAGCAATTCTGTATGATACTGTAGTGGTGGATACATGACAATATGCATCTGCCAAAACTCACAGAACAGCATGAAGAATGTTCACAAGTTTTTTAAAAAATTAATAAATAAAATCTCCCAGGGGACCCCAGTCTGAAAATAGACTGTAAGACTAAAAAACCTATATACATAGGCACTGTACTCTACTTAGTAAAACTATTATCTCAAGGGGGAACAGGTTAACAATTTTGAAACCATTATGCATGTATATTGGTATTTAACAAATAAATTTGTCTATGGTGCAGTGGGGACCAGATTTCTCATTGTTGGAGTGGAAATTACAGACAATTGAGTGTAAAAGGCTAGATTGATCCATATGATCCTGGATTAGAGTTGGAAACTTCAGTATAAACTCATACTTAGTTTAATACAGATATAGATGGATATATAGAGAGAAATAATTATAGATATGTGTGTATATACAGGTTAATATATTTCCAAGTTGTCAGCTGGGAGGACATAGGAATAATGATTCCCCAGGAGCAGTGAGCACACCCAGGGCCCACATTTTGGTTTCTAATAGCAGTCTCCAATAAAAGGAAAAAAGACTCCTTAAGAAAAGGCGGATTCTAGGGTTGGGACACAATATACAATAAAAATCCAGAATACTGTTTTTAGTATCAGAAACTAAATAAGTGTTCAAAGAACAAAATGATGAAGTTATGTCAAAGGGACTAAGAAACCAACTGAAAGAGTTCCCAATGGCAAACGTTATAACAATTTGAACAAAATAAATATAGGTAGTATTGGTTTTAAACTCAAAGTAAAAAGTTGATATCCACAAAGTCATGGTAACATAAATGAATGAATGAGTGAATGAATAGAGAAGAAAAAATAAATACTCTGTACAGAATGATTGCAAACAAAATATGTAGATGCATCCTCAAAGAGTTCATGAAGCATAACTCCACCGTTCAAGAGGGGACTACGTGTAATGACTTTGTTCCAGGGAGTTCAGTGTAGAAGGCAAGTAGCGTAGAAATAGTAACTTTAAAAACTGAGAAATCTTACAAACTCTACCTCAGCTAGGTGAACAAGGTAAACACCAACAGTGATAAACCATGTTTATGCATGTAGTCCTGACATAATGGGATGAGAATGGCACACTACTTCTGTGGTCTTCCTCCAAAAACCCCATCGTTGTTGTTTAGTTGCAAAGTCATGGCCAACTCTTGTGACACCATGGACTATACAGCCTGCCAGGCTCCTCCGTCCATGGGATTTCCCAGGCAAGAATACTGGAGTGGGTTGCCATTTCCTTCTCTGGGGAATCTTCCTGACCCAGGCATGGAACCTGTGCCTCCTGCATTGGCAGAAGAGTTCTTTACCACTGAGCCACCAGGGAAGCCTCCGGAAAACCCCATAACCTGAATCTAATCACGCAAGAGAAACATCAGACAAATCCAAATTGAGAAATATTCTACAAAATACCTGACCAGGACTTCTCAAAACTGACAAGGTCATCAAAAACAATGAACGTCTGAGAAATTGTCACAACCAGGAGTCTAAAGAGAAGTGACAGCTAAATGTAATGTGGTATCTCAGATAGAATCCTGGAACAGAAAAATGACATTCGGTAAAAACTAAGGAAATCTGAACTACTATAGCCATTAGTTAATAATAATGTACCAATATTTATTCACTAATTATGACAAATGTACCATACGAATGAAAATATTAACACTAGGAGAATCTGAGTGTGGGGTATATAGGAATCCTTTGAACCCTCCTTGAAACTTTTCTGAAAGTCTAAAATTATTCTCAAGTAAAAAGCATATTTTTCAAAAATTCAGTATTTGCTCTATTCTACTTTTTCCTCCTTAAAGAAACTATATTGCCTAATGTTGCTTCATTATATTGTAGAGGTTGAATTATAAAATGGAGTGAAATATATCCATGGATCTTAATATTAAATTTGACTGAATTAGTCATGACTAAACTAGAAACTGGAGAAGGCAATGGCACCCCACTCCAGTACTCTTGCCTGGAAAATCCCCTGGACGGAGGAGCCTGGTAGGCTGCAGTCCATGGGGTTGCGAAGAGTCGGACACGACTGAGCAACTTCACTTTCACTTTTCACTTTCCTGCATTGGAGAAGGAAATGGCAACCCACTCCAGTGTTCTTGCCTGGAGAATCCCAGGGACGGGGGAGCCTGGCAGGCTGCCGTCTATGGGGTCGCACAGAGTCGGACACGACTGAAGCAACCTAGCAGCAAACTAGAAACTGCTCAATCTCAGAAACCAAAAATCAAACTGTTAAAAAAAGACCTTAAAATATTTTACTAAGAAATTAAAATATGAAACAGAAATAATTTGCAGGATAAGAGAGATATTACAATTTATAACTATGTTGCGTGAAAAAAGAAGGAAGTTAAGGTAGCAATTTAGGTGCTGCTGCAGCTAAGTCGCTTCAGTCGTGTCCGACTCTGTGCGACCCCACAGACGGAAGCCCACCAGGCTCCCCCGTCCCTGGGATTCTCCAGGCAAGAACACTGGAGTGGGTTGCCATTTCCTTCTCCAATGCATGAAAGTGAAAAGTGAAAAGGAAGTCGCTCAGTCGTGTCCGACTCTTAGTGACCCCATGGACTACAGCCTACCAGGCTCTTCCATCCATGGGATTTTCCAGGCAAGAGTACTGAAGTGGGGTGCCATGCTCAAATTAATAAAATAGTATCACAAATAGGAAAAATGTCACTGTAGCAGTAAAATCAAGATTTTTTGCTCTATCCCAATCTCCTATCTTCCAGCCTTCTCTACTCCGAAGATTTTCCCCATCTGATCCTCAGTCATTCATTTTTGTGACTATATAGCCTCAATTTTAATGAAAAATGCTATACCTTAAATAATCCACCCCCGTATTTAAAAAAAAAAATTTTTTTTAATTTATTTATTTGACTGTACCAGGTCTTAGTTGCAATAGGTGGGACCTTTGATCTTCGTTGAGGCATGCAGGCTCTTAGCTGCAGCATGCAGGATCTCGTTTTCTGACCAGGGATTGAACCCGGGCCCTGTGCATTGGGAATGCAGAGTCTTAACCACTGGATCACCAGGGAAGTCCTAACCCATTCCCTTCTAAGTGTATTCATAATACCTGATATTTCATTTTATCCAATTCCATCTAAATCTCTTCATTGACTTCCACTCCTAAACCTGTCACTATCAGCCTCTGATTCACTTCTTTTCCTACCTACCTCAGTTACCTTCAGGACACACATTGGCATCCTCAGCGCTCTTGCCACTTCATCCATCATACTTACCTGCCTATCATCAACTTCTCATCAAGTCAGCTTTCCTTAGGCAGAAAAGAGAGGGAAGGCAGGTACTACACTCTGCAGTCAGAAAGGCTGGGCTCAAATCTCCTTCTTCCACTGGCTGCTGTGTGGTCTTACCTCTGTTACTGACCTCTCTGTCTCAGTTTAATCTACAAAGATCATGGTGGATAATGATAGCACTCTGCCCCCTTATACAATGAAGTTGTTATAATACATAGTAAGAACTCCCTTGAACTAAAGAGCTCAATCAATAGCTATTATTACTCACCAATATTGACATTAGATAAATAGCACAAATATAGAGAGATCTGAACTGCCCAGTGTATCCTCAGATTTGCTTCATGTTCCTTTTACTTAACTCGACATTCTCCATAGAATTGCCTCCAAACCTCTGTCTCACCAATGAAGTCACTTTCCTTCCTCATTTAACTCTCTCTCTCAATCCCAGAGGAACTGGCCTCCTCTGCTCTTAAGATATTAGTCCATCAACCATGGATTCCTCAAACTCTGACCTCAAGACCTCAAATCTTTTCAGGCACATCTTCCTCTACATTCAGAAGTGGTTTCTCTTGCTGTCTCCAAGGCCAACTGCTCTGCACCTATGCTCTGCAACCTTAGGCCATCAATTATCCCCTTCCTCTTGCTCCATCCAGCTCTCCATCTATAGGTTGATTCCTTCTTTCTTACCAACATGCCCAATTCTTCCTAATCCAAAAATCTCTCCTCCTCTGCTTGATTTCCCTATTAAACTTTTAAAAAGAGACATCAACAGTGTATTCAGAGACATTCTTGTTATAACTTCACAACCCAGTACATATGATTGCTGCTGCTGCTGCTGCTGCTGCTAAGTCACTTCAGTCGTGTCTGACTCTGTGCGACCCCATAGACGGCAGCTCACCAGGCTCCCCCGTCCCTGGGATTCTCCAGGCAAGAACACTGGAGTGGGTTGCCATTTCCTTCTCCAATGCATGAAAGTGAAAAGTGAAAGTGAAGCTGCTCAGTGGCGTCCAACTCTTAGTGACCCCATGGACTGCATCTACCAGGCTCCTCCATCCATGGGATTTTCCAGGCAAGAGTATTGGAGTGGGGTGCCATTGCCTTCTCCACATATGATTGCATTCCCCTACAAAAGAATGCAGGGGTCACCAGTGGCAGCTCCATAACAAGACAGTGGATTCATCCCAGCCTTCATCCCCGGTAACCTTTCTGTAGCATATGACACTGTCAATCATCACATTTCCTTTCTCCTCTCCTGGTTTCCATACTATTTCGTCTTCATTCCGGAGCTACAGTTTTTCAGTTTCTATTTCCTCTGCCTTTCCCTTAAAATTTTGTGCTTCCCAAGTACACTTCCTCCATATGCTGTGCCAAGGCCATTGAATCTATTCCCAGGGGCCTAAAAGGCTTCAGAACAAGTTTCCCAAAATGTGCCACCACTATGGCTTGCCGAATATTTTGTGTGCGTGTGTATTAAGTTGCTTCAGTCGTGTCCAACTCTCTACCACCCTATGGACCGTAGCCCACCAGGCTTCTGTGTCCATGGAATTCTCCAAGCAAAAATAGAGCTGAAAGAAATTAAGACCCAGCAGATTCAAGAAAAACTCCTACCTCTCCCTTAACTACCTGAGAGATTTCAGACAGGTGACCCAGCCACACAGAGAGCTATTACCAAGAGATAACTTTTCATCTGAATGACCTATCTGTATAGCAGGACAAACATCTAATTACCAACTATCTGCTCTCTTATCATCCTGTGAATATCCTCCTCCACAGATGCCTACACCATGCCTTAGTTCAAGACGGCTTTATAAGCCTCTATTGCCAGTTTGAACTTGGATCTCATTGTCCTGTGGCACTCCCATATATATGTAATTAAATCTGTTTTTTCTCCTGTTAATCTGCCTTATGTCAATTTGATTATTAGATCCACTAAAGAACCAAAACTAGTAGAGGAAAACATTTTCCTCCTCAAAGGCTCAAACACCCTGACACAAATCTCTGGTTTCAAGTTCTCTCTTATATTCTACTTGTAGTTCCATATTTCTCAGTTATTGCTGAGCATCCTTACCTGACAAATCACACATTCTCAAATATGCCTCAAACCCAACATGCCTGAAACAAATACCCTACTCTTTGCTTAATCTCCCTTTCCTCCATGACCACCACCACAGAAATCTCCCAAAATTAATCAATGGGATCATCATCAACTTAGCCAAGTCAGAAAACTGGAGTCACCCTAGACTGTTCCTAGTCTTGAACCAAGCCCTATTCATCTTATCTCCTAAGATTCTTCTTAATCCTTTTCCAACTTATTCCATTACACCTGTTGCCATTATAATTTTTGTCATTGGTGTCTCTTACCTAGATGAATGCAATAACCCAACTGGTCTCCTGTAACCCTATATTGCTAGCCCTCTCTCTTTGATCTCATAACTCCTAGATTGTATTTAGCCTAGACTGTTTCCTGTTGTCCAGCACTTTACACATTTTCCAAATTTTTGGTTGTCTGGAAAGGTGATTATCTACAAATCTGGACTTTAAGAACATGTGCTTTGGCTTTACTGTACAATCATCGCATTTACCTTTGGCCAGTTTCTCCATGTGACTGGTGCCTGATCTTTAAGCCAGTCTCTTTCAAAGGAACGAACTCATGTATTAATTTTTAGGATAAAATAATATTTATATAATTGTTTTTCTCTTCCTCATGTCAGAAGAACCCCTTATGTTTTGGGAATGCATCTCTTTTTACCTAAGTAGAACACTCCTTCATTCCAACATATATAGGCTAACAGTTTTTGAATATATGTATTGATGTTGAGAGGGAGAGGAACAGGAGGAAGCAAGAAGACATGCTTGAGAGAAGGAAGGAGAGTGGGAACACATTGTCTTTCCCCACCAGCCACAGTTATTACTCAGATGGGTATAGGAGAAAAGATGGTAGGCTGTATGTGTTTGTAACCCTCCCCAACTCCATATAGAAAAATCTATCTTTGATCATTTAGCACTTCCTCCTCCCTCTGTTCTTCCAAATGCACATGGACTTTTCAAGTTTCCTAGGAATGAATTGTGCACTGTGTGGTACTAAGCACACTCAGTGTAAAAACAAGGTATTGGTGGGTATAATTCACATTTGGAAAGATGAGCCAGAGCTACTTTCAGATAGAGAAAGAAAGGAAAAAAGAGGATGCGAACCAAGAATCTATCCACCAACAAGGTACTGGTTTGGTGAATTTTAGGAGTTGAGAGCCACAAGTGTGAGATTTGGGAAACCTACAGGGTCCCAGAGATATTTTGAGTTCAGGAGGAATGAAGAGAACAAAAATATCACAAACCAAAGAAAACAAACTATGGAAAATTTCATTATAATCTCCTTGCTGCTCCATTATACCATTTCTTGCTCATATTCCAATCCTATTTCTCAATTCTTAATTTCTTCAAGACTCAAAGATTTTAAATAAAGGTAGAGCATAGCTTTTTACTATAAAATTAAAGAATAAGTTATATTATCTCTAATATTATGATTTCTCAAAAAGAGTTTCAAACAAAAACATTAAAGTTCCTTTAAGTGTCAAAGATAAGTTCCTCCTGCTTTAAAATCTCAAATCCGAATCACCATCAAGATACAGATATTGCTAAAGCTAAACTGATCACCTCTTGGGAACCATTAATTCAAAAAGCAATTAAATGGCTACTAAGTACCAGACAACAGGTGGACACTGGACGATGCAAAATTCAACAAAGTTTGGCTGTTGACCTAACAAAACACAGAGATAAGTAAAGAACAGGAAAAAAAAGAAAAGTTTACTTTACAATAATTAATCATAATGCTATAACTGTGTGTTGCTATTGTGCCACACAGGTGAGGGACGCACAACCCAGCCTGGAAGACATGGGGTTTCTTGTTGTGCTCAGTACAACTCTTGGGCTGACTTGTGAAGAAAGAGCAAGGATCCAGGAGACCTTTCCAGCATAGGGACAGTGGGGCAAAAGAAGAATTTGAGGGGAATACGGCATAAAGAAAGAAGACAGCTCTACTTGCAGAGCTTTCTATGTCACATTACAGAGCTCAGAGTTTATCCTGGAAGCAGAGGAATCACTCAGAGGATCTAACCAGGGGGGTACGTGCTCATTTTTGTGTGGAGATCACTGTGGAAGGTAATAATACAGCAGAGAAGGAAAGGGGAACAGGACTAGCGACAGGCAGACTGCCTAGAGCAGAAATCAGTAAACTTCTTCCCTAAAAAGCCAGAGAGTAAACACAAAGCAAGGGGCTCCGGAAGCCATACCATATCTGTTACAACTAATCAACTTGGCCGCTGTCATGGGAAAGCAGCCATAGTAAACAAACACATTAGGCTGGGCCCCAGTAAAGCTTTATTTGTAGAAACAGGCAGCAGGTTTGGCCTTCAAGTCTTAGTTTGCCGACTCCAGTCTAAAAGAGCACTGTTCAAAGGAACTTTCTGCAGTAATGAAATGGTCCACAGATGTTCTACTCAGTTCTGTAGACACATAGGGCTATGACGCACTGGAAACCTTACAAGTCATGCTGAAGAACTGAATTTTTTATTTAATTTCATTTTAATTAAATATAAATAGTCACATGTGTGGCTTGTGGCTCCTCTACTGGACAGTACAGGTATACCAGCTAGTTCAGGAGCCCAGACAAGAGATGATGAGCGAGAGCACTGACAGCAGAGATGGAGAGGAGCTGGCCAAGGCCAGAACTGTTTAGGAGGTGATGTGGCAGGGCCTGGGATGTACCAAATACAGGTGAGGGAGAAACAGTCAAAGAGGATTCCCACATGCTGAACAGAGATAACGGAGAGAATGGCCAGGTCACAAGCTGAACAGGAGCATGTAAGAGAACACAGAGGGAAATGTGTTGCATTCTATTTCAGACGTGTGGATTCTGATGTGCCACCTGGGAGAAGAAAACACTTGACTACAATGCAAAGAAGTAAGCAATATTAAATATGCTTTTTTATAGATAAAGCAACTGCAGTACAGGAACGTTACATAACTTAGCCAAGGTCAGAGCAAGTAAGTGGCAAGGTTAAATTGCAACTTGAGTTGCTATGATTCTAAAATTCTGACATAGTTCATTACACCACATTGAGCAAATGGGTAATAGCTGAAACCTTGAAAGCACAATTCACTCAGGGGAAAGCACCGAGAAGGTCAGTGGGCCCAGAGGAACACCGGCATTTAAGGAACTATTACATTCAAGACTGAGACAGGATGGTCAGAGCACTACAAGAACCAGTGTGGTGTCATGAAAGAGAAGGGGAGCTGTGGCATTAGAAGGAGATGGCCAACAGTATCAAGTCCACAGGGAGATGCAATGAGATAGGCACCAAACAGTGTTTGCTGGATTTCGCACATGCAAGTCATTGATACCTCTAAGGAAATCATTCTAGCAAAATGACAGAAGAGGAAGCCTAGTTTTAATGCATTAAAGAACAAAAAAAGATACAACCAAGTAGAGAAGGCAAACATAAACTACGCACTTCCAGTGTTGACTAGATTTCAGCATATTGAATCTACACTACATTTAGCACTTGTTGCATATGTAGTGAATGAAAAGCACTAGGTCAGGTGCTTTACACATGTAAGTAAATATACAACCAAACATATAACCACAAAGAATCTTCACAATAAACTGTAAGGCCGATAGGGATCATTATCCCTGTTTTATAGGTAAAAAAAAACAAAAACAAAAACAAAAACAGAGGCCCAGAAAGATGAGACAATTTTCCACTCACATACAGTGGGAAGCGAGGCAGCTTGGATTTGAATCCAGGTCTCCTGCCTTCAAAGAACATGTTCTTTGCTCTCTATACTTTCACGTCATCAGAGTCTTTAAAAATTGCAGAAGAACTCTTATTTTAAAATTTTCAAATGGCCAAGGCTAAAGAACTTAGTGTCTTCTTGAAGAAATAAAAATTAAAACATACGAAACACTGACAAAATAAGATAGTACATAATTATCTGGGAAAGAAAAGTTTAAGCAGCAGATATGTAATCTAATTTCTTCTGTTTGGGTGTGGAAGGACCATGGTTCCCACCTTTGGCAAGAAAAACAAGTGATGAGGCTAACTGCTTGGTAAGCATAATGATGGTATTTGCAGCAGAGAGTCTTCATCCTTGGAATGCTTTTAGGATACATGTAGTCTACAGTTGCTTATAATAAATGAACCTAGAGTGTACAGATATATGGGGTCTGACCTCCCTGGGGAAGGTTACATAATCTAAGTAACTATTTGAATATTAAATGCAGATATTTCATAACCAAGACAGCTACTTTATGTCAGCAATATGAACCATACATATCACTTAGAGACCTCATAGGTAACCTCATTCCAGAATGTGCTCAATGCAAAAAAAAACTTAGGGAGCCTTGCTGATGGTCCTGAACATCATCATGCTTTGCCAGTGTCTCATGATTACTTGTATCCTTGGGATTATTAGTAAGGCTTGATACAGGGTAAGCTCCCTAATGCACATGAGTCTGATTTGACTCTCAATTCTCTGAGGTATCTCTGCACTAAGATACAAAAATCTACATGTAATCATGGGAGCTTTCCCTGGGTTTGGGACTTTGACCTACAACTTGAAAGATAGGCAAATTTTTCAAAGATGGAGGGAAAATGGAGGATATGAATAAAGGAGGAAACGTGAGAAAAATCCACAGGTGTGTGAGACAGTTTAAAGGTATAAAACTAACTCTAATGAGTAATTAGGTAAAAAATTAGGCTGGAGACATGGAGCACATCACAGAGAGCTTCAAAAGTTCAGAGACGACTCTAAAGAAGACACAGCATTTAGTAAGAAAGTAAGGCACTGAAAGTGGGACAAGAGAAAGATGACTTGGAGGCATTATGAGGAAAGGACTGGAGAGTGGGCGAATGGAGAGTCAGGAAGTCAGTTAGACCGCTATCAATCACCCACAAGATCCTAAAGGCCCTAAACTAGGACCATGTGTATGGAATGAAAGGAGCAGCTAAACATTACACAGAAAAAATTACAGCAGACCCTGTTAAATGACAAGATAATGGTAAGAAATGATAATAATAAAGCCATTGTCAAAATGAGAGGTAGGGAGACAACTACCTCCCTCCAGGAGGTGGAGCTTAATTTCTCCCCAGAATGGGTTACATACTTTGTGCCTTGCTTTCAAAGAAGAGAATAAGGAAAAGGAAAAACTTCACAGCAGAGAAACTTGTCAAACGCCACCTCAACCACACAGTGGACGTTCACACCCCCAGTGATGTCACATGGATATCATACAGCTCCTGATATGTGACAAGGGTAGTTCAGTTCAGTCGCTCAGTCGTGCCTGACTCCTTGCGGCCCCATGGACTGCAGCACGCCAGGCTTCCCTGTCCATCACCAGCTCTCCAAGCTTGCTCAAACTCATGTCCATCGAGGCAGTGATGCCATCCAACCATCTCCTCCTCTGTCATCCCCTTCTCCTGCCCTCAATCTTTCCCAGCCTCAGGGTCTTTTCAAATGAGTCAGTTCTTTGCATCAGGTAGCTAAAGTATTGGCATTTCAGCTTCAGCATCAATCCTTCCAATGAGGACTGATCTCCTTTAGGATGGACTGGTTGGATCACCTTGCAGTCCAAGGGACTCTCAAGCATCTTCTCCAACACCACAGTTCAAAAGCATCAATTCTTCGGCACGCAGATTTCTTTATAGTCCAACTGTCACATCCACACGTGACTACTGGAAAAACCATAGCTTTGACTAGATGGACCTTTGTTGGCAAAGTAATGTCTCTGCTTTTTAATATGCTGTCAAGGTTTGTCATACCTTTTCTTCCAAGGAGTATGCATCTTTTAATTTCATGGCTACAGTCACCATCTGCAGTGATTTTGGAGTCCCCCAAAATAAAGTCTGTCACTGTTTCCATTGTTTTCCCATTTATTTGCTATGAAGTGATGGGACTGGATGCCATGATCTTCATTTTTTAAATGCTGAGTTTTAAGCCAGCTTTTTCAAATGTTGAGTTTTAAGCCAGCTTTTAAGTGACAAGAAGGGCACTTCACCTCTATTGGATTTCTTTCAAAAACCTATAACCTTTGCCTAGTCATGAGAAAAACAGGTAAATCTAGACTGCAGGATTCTACAAAATAACTGGAGAGTATCCTTTAACAATGTTAAGGTCATGAAAAACAAGGAGAGACTAAGAATCTGTTACAGACCAGGGTAGATCGGGGAGGAAGACTGACAACTAAATGCAACGTGGCAGCCTGGATTGAATCATAGAACAGAAGGAAGACACTAATAGAAAAACTCGGGGAATCCAACAGTCTGGAGTTTACTTAGTAATAATGAGTCAATGCTGGCTTAGTTTTGACAAATGTTCCATGATAATGTAAGATATTAACAAAAGGGGAAACTAGGTGAAGGGTTTGTGGGAGTTTTTGTGTAATTTTTGTGACTTTTCTGTAAATCTAAAATTAAAAGATTCTTTTAAAAGAGGGACAACATAATGTTGGTATCAAAATTTGGGAACAGGAGGAAGTTGGTATCAGGGATATTAACTGGGCCCAAGATAAATCCAGTAAAACAAAGTATTGTTATACCACAAAGGGAGCTGGGTTCAAGAGCCAGGGTCACCACCAATCTTGGCTTAGTTTCCTTCACCTTTCCAAGGCTCAATTTCCTCATTTGTACAATGGTGATAATTCATATCACATATTCTCATTTTTATAGCTAGGATCTTGAGGAAAACATTTCCCTAAACTAAACAACCCAAGTATAAAATAATTAATGATATCAGTAACCTACCGCTGATTCACAAAAGGGCTGGAAAGTTCTGCAAGCAGGCGGAAATTCCCAACGTACACCAGCACACCATCATTCTGGGTGATAAATATAAAACATCATGTCAGGGTTAACGTTCTTATCAAAATCTCCAATCATTGAAGAGACATTCAACAGCTTCTTGGCATAAAACAATGATCAATATAAACACAAACCAAGTCTGCTAAAGTGATCTTCTTTATGAAAACTTAGAAATGTCATTAGAATTCTACAGTATATTTTAAAGACAACATATTGCACACTTATGTTCATTTACGTACATAATGTTCACTCAGACAGATTTCAAGCAGTAGTCTCATGCTGAACTAATGAATTCTGCAAATAGCCATGAGTAACAGCGTTCTCAAATTACCATAGAAATACTGATCATGGTAGTGTGAATTTCAAAAGTTGAGTAATTTTATAGCAATTAAATATCTAATCGGAATGTAGTTTTATATCCATTAGACACACCTTAAAAATTTCCAAAGTGTGCTTCACTTTCTCAATAACAATATATGCCTATGAGCAGACACACACTTGCCAAATGTAACAACACATGTTAAACCTTATCTATCATATTTGACCTGAAAAATATATTTGTCAATCAGAAGATCCTCTAACTAAAACACATACTTTGGGGACCTTTCTGAATTTAGAAACATAATGCTTAGTACATTTCACTAATTTAATAACCAAAAAAGTATTATACTGTTAATAACCATTAGAAATAAAACTAAAAGTATACATTCCAAAAATGTTATGTAATTTTAAAAGTGTTACTAGGTTAATGGA
Organism: Bubalus kerabau; assembly: GCF_029407905.1. NCBI lineage: Eukaryota > Metazoa > Chordata > Mammalia > Artiodactyla > Bovidae > Bubalus > Bubalus kerabau. Next base: position 49,216,867 of record NC_073629.1, read on the forward strand.
ATCATTATAGCACTTCCAATTAAATCAGAATTATGATTATACACCAAAAGAAATAGTTCCACCTGCCCTCAAAATGTTCCCAGATGGTGCTAGTGGTAAAGAACCTGCCTGTCAATGCAGGAGACATAAGGGACATGGGTTGATTTCAAAGTTGGGAAGATTCCCTGGAGGAGGGCATGGCAACCCACTCCATTATTCTTGCCTGGAGAATCCCATGGACAGAGGAACCTGGAAGGCTGGAGTCCATAGGCTTGCAAAAGAGTCAGACACGACTGAAATGACTTAGCATGCATGCCCTCAAAACATGAGATATACAACTTCAGAAACATTTTTCCCACTGTTTATAGCACACTGCCTTCCAAATGGGAACAATATAAAGCAATATTTTAGAAAATGATAATGAATGGGACTTTTTATTTTAAGAGTCTCAGTTCTTCTCTATGTAAGTTATTTTAGGGGTTAAACATTGAGAGCTGGATTGCAAGAATTAGTTTTTCCAAGATAAATCTAAAACTAAAACTTCCCATCATCTCAAACTCGCTGTCCTTAGTAAAACTGAAATGGGTTATGAGGAAGAAGAAAGGACAACAGAGAGATGAAGACAATAGCCAAGATGAGCTCTGTGCATGTGGAGGGTGATGGGGAAGATGATCAACATTTTAGAGGTGACTGGACACAGCCATAGCAGTTCAAAAACACATGACAATACATGGGAAATAACTATCCACATGTGTTGTTACTTTAACACAGAAATATGTGTGAATTTGAGATTCTATATTATTCTGTACTATTTTCTTTTCTATTACAGTAAATGCTTTTATTTAAATAATAGAACTAGTTAATATCAGTAACTAGTAATTAATAGTGGGACTAATCAAACAAATCAAATTGTGGAAAAATATATTTTTATAATGTTTATGATCTTTTATTTCTCTTTGATATTGAAATTTAGTAGGTTATATTATGTTTTCAGAAGCATAAATATAAGACTTTTTAAAAGAAGAATGCAAATACAATAGGACTAAACAGTTGTTACCCATATTTAATAAAAAAAATTATATCTTTTTATCCATGACATAGTAGGATATTTTCACTCTTTATCTCCTTTTCCAATAGTACCTTTCTGAAATGTCTGCAGCCTTTAGGATATCCTTATTTTTTGCAGGATTAAAACAACTACAGTTAAATATAAAATTTACTTTGACTTATAACTGTGCTCTTAGAGGTCCACATTACTGGTATCAGTCAAATATGATGATCTCAAGCTAAATATTTCCTCAATAAAGTTGTTTAAGCATAAAATACATAAAATTTTACTTATTAGCAATAGTAGGCTTTTAGAGTTATAAGAATTAAGTTTCCAGCTCTCTAACAATATTCATTCACTTTGTAGTTACAGGCTTGTTCTGGTAGACCAGTAGTTTGCAAGATCATTTGTATGCATAAATTCATCATATATGCCATCTATTTCTAAAATGTCTAAAATACATATCATTTTAAGATACCCTAGAGCATACTCAATGAATTCCAGTAAGTTATAGTTTTAGTATAAAAAAAGTTCTATTTAATGTAGCTACTCTTCTCTGGTAACATTTTTGAGTTCCGAGGCAGTCTTATTTCCAAAAACCTGAGCCAGTATTTCACTGTATAAGTTTTCTCATTTCATTGTATGCAATTTCACAATCTGCACATAACATCAAACGATGCAGGTACTGATAGTTCACCGTTTTCTATCTCCTTATGGCCTCTTCAACTATCATCATTTTGGAGAACCAGTACATAAATATCCGTTTCACTGCAACATTTTTATGCATTCTCATCCTCAATCTATTTCCAAACTAAAGGACATTCCTCTTGCCTCACACTCTGAACATATGCTTGCAGAGCAGGCCAACATTTGCTGGCAGCAGTCATAGCTACTTGTAGGCTCTTGTCCACAAAGATTATGTCCTTCCATCTCCATAAAGTCAAATATCTCATTAAGTGTTTCTTCAGGTTTTGAGTAAATGAAAGATGAACAAGAACTTTCATTATGAAAGCTTCAGTGTCACAGGTAAGCAAATCACGTTCCTTTAACAGGATTGTATACAAGATGTAGAAGACATCTAGTGGGTAATATCTTTTCACTTTCCTTGGTAAGAAGTTTATAGACTGAATGAAATTTGCCAAAGTTGACAATAGTACTGTCTGCTATAAAATGTAGATAGATGAGCAAAATCTAACTTGTTTTTATATATCAACAATTTTCATGTTTTATGTGGTTTCTTTATAATCTTCACAGAAATCAAAAATTCAGTTTGAAAATCCATTTTTCAAATCAAAATACCAAAGATGGAGGGGGACATCTTTTTGTTGCTGTGATTCAATAAATCATTTGATATACTGCAGAAAGAATGATCATTGGTAAGATCTGACAGAATCAGCTGTATATAAGAAGCCATCACATCTGTTACCAAAATTTCCCCCTTCTTTCACCTACAGAATATTTTAGTTGTACCTTCTGAATCAGGAAATCCAGCTTTACTCAGTTTCACAGAGCAATCAAGGGGATAAAATGTGTACATTCATGTGGAATATCCAAGCTAAGTCAATGCCTGCTATTTTCATTTGAGCATTGGTGTCTTTTTGCAAGATGAGAAAAGCACAGATTAAGATGTATCTGCCTGTATTATTCCAGACCTGTGAGATTTGGTCTCTTCAGGTGCTTTTACATCCTCTTCTCCACCAGGCCTGTGTTGGTGGCTAGGGCTGCCATAGCTAAGTACTGCAAACTGAATGCCTTAAACAACAAAAATGTATTATCTTACAGTTCTAGAGGCCAAAAGTCGAAGACCAAGGATCAACAGGGCCATGCTCCTTCTGAATGTTTTAGGGAAGAAGTTATTTTAGACCTTTCTCCTAGATTCTAACCGTTCCTTGGTTTCTGGCAGCTCAGCTCCAATCTTCATATGACGTTTTCCTTGTATGCATGTTGGTGACCAAATCCCCTTTTCATGAGGACACCAATCATATTGGATTAAGGACCAATACTACTCAAGTATGCCTGATTTTCACTTAACTAATTATCTCTGTAATGACCCTATTTCCAAATTAGGTCATATTCTGAAGTACTGGGGATTAGGATTTCAACATATACATTTGAGGTGAGGGTGGGGCAGGGGACACAATTCAACTCAAAATTCTTTTATGCATATTGTGCAGTATGTTCTGCCTTGGTTATCCAACTTCCTAATTGTTTTTCTATCCATCTATGATAACATATCACTATACACAATAATATATACTATGTATATTTCCATATATAAAAACTACTATAACCTTCTTTCTTGGTCATGCTTGTGGCAGTTTGGTGGTATCATAACTGTTGTCATTTTCATTATCTACTCTTAGAAAAAACGGTCACAATATGTACAGTGCTAATAAATTAAGCTAACACTGTTTCAATAAAAATACAGCATTAATCCAATGGGCAAAGTCAAGGATGACTGTTATTGTTCATGATTACAACACACTTAAGTTGCATCATTCAGAGTGACGTGACAACAAATGAACCATTATTGAGAACTGCAAATCATGGTGCCATGATTTTTTTGCATCACAGGGAGGGGTTTCATGAGATGTAGGATTTTTGATGGTAAAATGGTAAAACCAGGATAGACATAGGCAGGCCACGCCTAACTTTATTTTATTATCAATTTTATTATAATGAATTCCAAATGGCAGGTGAATGTTTTCATTTTAATATGTAATAGGAATCACATTCCCAGCTAGGAGATGTGGAAATGAATAAAGAACAAGCATCTTGCCTCTCTTAAGTCATCCAGCAGGGAAAAAAAAAAAGCACTTTAAAGAGAAAAGGAGAAAAAATGTCACTCATAGTCCAGGTTCCTGGATAGTTTGTGGGCTTAGTTTTAGTTTGAGTGATTTGTTTCAAGTTTAGGTGAGTTGTTTCAAAAGAAGTGGTCAGAATAGTTAAATTAAGAAAAGGTCAGAAAAACAAGAAATTGTTTTCAATGACAAACCATTCAAATAAAATTCTCAAGTTGAAATGCTCTTCTCTTCTCTCCTTCCATAGTTTAATTCTGTAGTGAATAGGTTAAGGGAGAAAAGCCTTGCAAATAGTATAAAACTACAAACAATATGACTGGGGCCACAGAGGACAGAAAATGAAATGAAAAAAAGTTATTTTAGTAAGATTGTTACTTGAACCAGATGTAAAAATCTTGGAAATATTTTTACTAGTATAATCTTTCATTATAATAGATTCAGATATATAATAAACATTTCCTACTTTTTCTTAAAGATAAATTCTCTCATTCATAACATTGCCTTTCCCTCCTCAGTTAAAGGCAGCTCCTCATTCAATCCATTATTCTTAACGATTTTCTTCTTCTTTTGATTAGTTTTTTTAAGTCTATGCTATTCTAGAAAAGTGTATCCAATGTTTAGAGAATATGATCGTCCATACTGCTGTACTGTGAGTTAATGTGTTCCTATGGTCACTCAAAATCCTTGCTTAATTACTCACTGTGTCTTTCAAATAAACAGTTTTTCCAAAGATGAGATCCAATTCTAAAATTTATTTTTAATTTGAATTTTATGCAACTTCAAAAATATTTAAAAGACACCTCATAGTCATGTAAAATACTGAAATGATAATAGTAGCAATACCCTTAATCTTAAACTTTAAAAGAGAATTCTATGAATTACTCTCTAGTTAACTTTTTAAAAACAAAAAATATGTTCATGACATATACTATGTCTAAGACTTTTTTGAGAGTTTAAAAGATTACTTCTTCCAACTCCTTTCAATTTGGAACAAAATTAAAAATACCTATTAATCAAATATCAGGTTAAACCTGACTTTATGATATTCTTTAAGTATTAAAAGTTACTAGTAAAAATAGTATTTTTGGTTCATTGTTTTTATCTAAATATGGCCAAAATACAAATTTTTCACATTTTGAAAAATTTCCTCTAGATTTTCTTTGAAAAAAATGGGCATAACATCCTGACCTTCCTCTTAAATTCTCTTCCCTCTTTCTAAAGAGAATCAGTTAGTTGTAAGCCAAAGAGTCTCAAAATGTGGTTCCCAGACTAGCAGCATTAGCATTTCCCAGGAACTTGCTAAATTTGCATATTTTATTCTTGGACCCCATCCCAGACCTACTGAATCAGTAGCCCTGGGGGTGACACCAGTAATCTAGTTTTAACAGGTCCTCTAGTTGATTCTCATATACACTAGTGTTAAACGGCTACTGTCCTACCTAGAGATTGAAGTCCTAAGGAAACTAGCTCCCTACTTCTCTGAAATCATAATTAGGGAAGATTTACAAAAGCCCTCATCAAAACCCACAACTATTATCTAGGTGGACCTGATACATTCCACTAGAAAAGTTTCTTCTGACCCCTTCCTGTCTGTTACTGTACTTAGCCTCCTGCAAATACCTGCATCCCCTGTTTCTCATTTCCTGTTCTATCTGTAAAGCTTAGTGCAGCGCCTGGCCCATGTTTCCTGAGTTGAGCCTCGCCTGCTAACCAGTGTAAAGGAGAATCACCTCCAAAATCAAAATCCTAAAAGAGTCCTTCGGACCTATTTCTGAGAGGGTCAGTGCACCCTGATGAGAACGTTAGTATTCCACCCGAAAATGAAAACAGAAAAATATCTCAATTTCAATTTCTTTAAAGAGATCGGTAGAGCAGCATTAGAGGTTATCATAAACTTGCTACGAGCAAAAAAAGATAGATGATTAATCTCCAAACCTTGATACATTCAGGTTAGTGAAGGCAAGACAGGAAAAGTGGGCAGGCAACTAAAAGAGGTAGGGGAACTTGAGACCTATGTAATAGCTACCAATCAGAAGGAAACGAGCTAGAAGCAGGTTCTCAGTGAGCACACAAGCAGAGTCCCTCATCATCCCATGACCTCTTGTCTACTGATGAACTTCCCTAACCCCATTTCCAGATCTCTTTAAAATATGAGGAATACTTTGTACCAGAGCTGTTGTTAGGACTGTATGGCTGTCACTGCCACCACCATGATCTTCATCACTTTATAAAACAGAATGACAGAGTTATGGTTAACTGACAGATGAGAGGTCTCTGGATGCCATGACCTCTTGATCCTAATACTCATGATAGAATTGCCATGAAGACTTATAGGCTAACTGACTGCTTAGAAAGTCTGCAAAACATCATCCTCTTTGGGCAATTCATGATGATTATTAAGCAGATAAGTTTAAGGAGGCAAGGATAGTTAATGAATGATTATGGGCCTGTGGTCTGAAAACCAAGATTTGAACCGTAGCTCTCCCGGGTGACCTTGGGCAAAGAAGACCAAAACCTCAGTTTCTCCATGTGTAAAACAAGCAGAATACCATCCTTATGACAGAGCTGATGTGAGAATAAGACACAATGCATACTAATGGCAAACAGGAAAAATACTAAAACAGAAAAGCACTGCAAAAAAGCACTTTTTTTTAAGGTTAAAAGTGAAATAGAACCAGGTACTTTTTCTTACCACAGCTATTAAGAAGATTAAATAAGTTTGAACAAGTCCTGAAAGGATGTATTCTTTCCTGCCTAGGTACAAGCCTTCAACTCTAGTCATTGATCCCTGGATGACTACACAAGACTAAGGGCCATGCCTGAGGTGATGACAATGAGCAGATGATAGGAAAGACAGATCGTCATCACAATTAGGACAAAAATGTAGGTTCACTACTGCTATTTTACTATATATTAATAATCACTCCTCAAAAAGTAGTTAATGCTACTTTCTAATTGCTGCAGAAAAAATATTCATGCTGGAAAAGAAATTAAGTACTTCTAAAGGAAGACTCACCTGTTTTACTTGCCCAGTAGGTTGTATCAACTTTATACCTCACTTTGCACAACTATACTGCATCCAAGCTGAACTTAACTTCTTCATGACAAGTTTATGCTTATGACCATCAAAATGTGGTGAGATTGAGATGGCCTCTGAAGATTGCCTATTTCAATTACCCACAGATTTCTTAAATCCCTTCTACAAAAGTTCTTCCAGTTTACCCCTCAGCATGGAAAACTCTGTGTTAAGAGGAGTAGCATCTTCTAAAGCTGCTTTCCAAAAGTTCCAGAACTAATCTGTACCCTCTTTGACATCTACCCGCTAGTCCTATTCCAGATTCTGGCTATCCAAAATCACTTTTTCATATGAAAGTGAAAGTGTTAGTCACTCAGTTGCATTCAACTCTTTTGCAAACCCATAGACTACAGCTCGCCCGGCTCCTCTGTCCATGGAATTCTCCAGGCAAGAATACTGGAATGGGTTGCCATTCTGTTCTCCAGGGGATCTTCTCAACCCAGGGATTGAGCATGGGTCTCCTGCAATGCAGGCAGATTCTTTACCATCTGAGCCACTAGGGAAGCCCCTCTTTTCATATTATAACCCTTCAAATATTTTATGACTGTCCAAGTACCTGTCTATCTTCTTCAGAGGTATCAGTTCCACTCTGCACAGAAAATTCTGGCCTATCCTCCTCAGAGTTCCTTAGCCCTATGAACTGACAGCATTCACAAGACAAAAACAAACAGATACAACAACAAAACCAACCAATCTCTTGATGAAAAGGACCATTTACACATAACACTCCCTACCTGTTAACCAATTCAATCACATACACACATACATCTTTGGAGGACACTGGGTAACCTTTCTAAAGATAATTTTAGTAGAACATGTCACTATCCTTAAAAATGTAAATACCATTTGCCCAGGAACCCCACAAAACTAACCTTTGAAATAGCTATGTATAGGCACAAATATGAAGACATAAGAATGTTTATGCAAGTTATATACAACAGTAAAACTTAAAAAACACATAAAGATAGAAAACTGATTAAATATGATTGTTTATCTATATGCCATCCACAGAGATACTGATGCAACTAGACGGCCTGAAAATAAAAACATTTTCAGAACTTGCTGAAGATTTCGAGAGTATACCTCCTTTACCCCCTTTCTTGGAAAATATGAGGATATACTATAGCATGAGTGAATAAACCAAGACAGATATGGGGTAAAGAAGCAGTGGCCTCAAACCAGAAGAGTAATGGTAGGAAGCCTGGGACATTAACAAGCGCACCTAGAGGGCAGGAGAATGGAGAGCTCCAGGGGCAGGTATCTGGGGAATTTGACTGAAGAGATGGGACAATTCAAATACATGATAAAGGCATATGTTACAAGGGGAAAAAAAGAAGGCAAATAGTCTAAGCAAAAATTAGATAGGAAAAATAATCCTAGCTGTTCAGTGAACTATTTTAATACAATCATAAGAAACACTTCATTTTCTCTGTGTAGGATCAACTGAAATGCAATATGATTATAGAATATAAGGCAAATACTGTTAAATCTTAGTGATACTAAAGTTCACATGCAAATGACAAAAACTGGAAGGACAGAAGCATAAACATCTTCACCTTAAAGGATCAAGAGGTGCTACAAACCCAAAATAAAAATGTTTATAAAGTTTTCGAAGAAACTGTGAGAGGAACTCTAATTACTTTAACTACATGGGAAGAAAGAAGGGAAAGGAGATAGAGGTGGGAGAGTTAAATTCTTACCCACCATAGCAAGAAGATAATACATGGTATCTAACACTGACCAATTAAGACATGGCTTACAGTCACCTAAGTGATCACCATCAATTCTGTCCCTTCCTGCATGGGCACAGTGTTCCTCAGATCATGTGCTTGGGTCTTACTTTCCTCCCCTTGAATCTGGGCTGCCTCAGTGACTCATTTGACCACCAGAATGCAGAGGAAATGAAGTTCTGGTCTTCTGCAGCTAGGTCTCAAAGAGCCATGCAGCTTCCTCCTGGGTCTGTTAGAATATTTGCTCTTAAAATGCTCCCTCTTGAAACACAATAGCCAGGCTGTGAGACGCTCAAGACACATGGAGGGGCCACATACAGGAGCTTGAGGCAAAGAGCCTACTGATGTTCCAGGAGAGAACTAGCATGAACTACCAGCTACTTGAATGAGCCCCTTTTAATTCAGTCAAGCCTTTAGATTATCCAGTCTTAACTGCTACCTAACAGCACCCACATGAGACCTCACACAAGGACCACCCAGCTTTCTTCCTCCCTTCTTTTTTTTTAAATATAATTAAAAACTTGTGAGTCAATGGGTTTCACTGGCCTAAGTCAGTATTCTAACTGATGATCAAATTGTCACATTTTTAACCAATGGGATAGTCATTGTGTTAGTTCCAGTGTCTTTTTGAGAAAACCCTATTAGTCTTTGATAGGTTCCTTGCTTTCTGACAGACTACCTTATTTTGTTGTATGCAATGCTTCAATATGTAAAACAAATTTTAAATTTTGGGGTTTGATCCTATTTTTGTAATATATATTCATATACAGAAGACTATTTTTTAATTATTCATATACACAGATAGAATATATTCCTATATGTAAATGGTGATTAAGTAAATATAAATAGTTATCTCTGGGTTGTGAGATTGAGCATTAGCTTCTCTTTTTGCTTGTCAATATTTCCTAATCCTCAAATAAAAATGAGCGACCAAATTAATTTTTTCAAATAGCTCTGCACCGACATTTCTTATCATAGCTTTTTAAATTATAGTGTTGCCTTAACCACTGTTTACCAAATGTATTCTTTTGTGGTTCTCTTTCTGCACTTCTGAAGTTCTCCTCTGCTTCTTTTAGAGGATTGACTTTCTTTGGGTCCCTGACTCTGATTACCCTGCACCGACAGGTCATTTCTTATTTCTAATGGCATATGAGCCCTTTTCCCCTGGAATAACCATGTATCACCACAAACCTGAAATCTACAAACACATTTCTGCCCAAACTGGTTCTCCCATTTCCTTTAGGATCTCCATTCCTCTAGTGCCCTGGGTCACTTTGCCCTCTTGTTTCCCTTCTTTCTCTGAAATCTAAATTAGTCACCATGATCTATTGACTACAATGTTGCTTTTAGATTAGTTTCTTCCTCATTATTTCTTCCTGCTTATTTATTATTATGGATATTTCTTCCCGCTTATTTAATTTATATGCAGAGCACATCACGTGAAATGCTGGGCTGGATGAAGCACAAGCTGCAATCAAGATTGCCAGGAGAAATATCAATAACCTCAGATTTGTAGATGATATCACCCTTATGGCAGAAAGCAAAAAACTAAACAGCCTCTTGATGAAAGTGAAAGAGAAGAGTGAAAAAGTTGACTTAAAACTCAACATTCAGAAAACCAAGATCATGGCATCCAATCCCATCTCTTCATGGCAAATAGATGGGGAAACAAAGGAAACAGTGAGAGATTTTATTTTGGGGGGCTCCAAAATCATTGCAGGTAGTGACTGCAGCCATGAAATTAAAAGACACTTGCTCCTTGGAAGAAAAGCTATGACAAACCTAGACAGCATATTAAAAAGCAGAGACATTATTTTGTCAACCAAGTTCTGCCTAGTCAAAGCTATGGTTTTTCCAGTAGTCATGTATGGATGTGAGAGTTGGACTGTAAAGAAAGCTGAGTGTCGAAAAATTGATGCTTTTGAACTGCGGTGTTGGAGAAGACTCTTGAGAGTCCCTTGGACTGCAAGGAGATCAAAACAGTCAATCCTAAAGGAGATCAGTCCTGAATATCCATTGAAAGGACTGATGCTGAAGCTGAAACTCCAATACTTTAGCCACCTGATGTGAAGAACTGACTCATTTGAAAAGACCCTGATTCTGGGAAAGATTGAAGGCAGGAGGAGAAGGGGACGACAGAGGATGGGATGGTTGGATGGCATCACTGACTCGATGGACATGAGTTTGAGCAAGCTCCAGGAGTTGGTGATGGACAGGGAAGCCTGGCGTGCTGCAGTCCATGGCGTTGCAGAGTCGGACACGACTAAGCAACTGAACTAAACTGAATTTGCTCATTAATAAAACCACCAAAGTTAAGTTCTTCACAATCTATCATCTACATTACTCCAATAACCTCCTCAAAGAGATCCTTCCACACAAAACTTTTCTCCCCCCACGTATCACCTTCAGCTTCATCTTTCTAAATATGTAAATTGCATCAAGTTATTTTTTTGGCTAAAGGTCCTACAACAATTCTGTGAAAAGAAAAATACAAGGTTGATAAGGTCCAGGGAAGTCCCTTGAATTTTTAAAAATAGTTTCCTATATTTAAATCTTGCGACTTGTGGTATTTAATTAGGTAGCTATCTACCCTGGATATTCTTATTCTTATTCCTTACCCCCCAACTCCTTAGTTCAAAACCATTGTAAGCCAGTGAGCTATGCTTCAGTAGCCTGGCTTCCATATTTTCTAATCCTGTACATCAATGACTCTTAACCTGTTTAATACAATCCACCCATGAGAGTGAGCATCACATGTGGTAGAGGCTTCCACAGGCAGAGGAAGCTGTTAAATAAGGTTCAGGTTACGTATAATTCCTTGTTACCTTATCCCTACCCCATTAACAAAACCTACTAAAATATAAGTCAGATAGATGCTATTAAGAGGACAGATTTAATTCAGATCTAATAAACTATACATTTTGATACTTCACTGTAATAAATTACAGCAAACTCACAACTGAGTAAACTCTCTTTGCTATATAGGTCAATATGGTGTTTCTACTTCTGGCATCTACCTTTAAGGCGCTTTGTCTATAATAGAATTCATACTGGCCATGGACTCTGCATGACTCTGTGAGAGAAAACAAAATAAGATTTGTCTGATCCCTTCTAGAGCTTAAAGAAAATTCTTCTTTCAGCCAGTGATTATGAAAATCTGGATTTTCTTATCACGAGAAATTTAATTTTCCAATAGCCAAGAACTGCTAGGGTCAGGAATTCAGAAGGTGAGGGAGAAAGATAAATAAAATTATTATGCACCTATTACAGCTAGTATGATGCTAAATATTGTGCCACTTTCAATGGTGTGGAGTGGGATGGACACATTTTCCCACCACTAGGGCTGTATAATTGGTGTGAGGTCATTTATGGGCATCCCAACTGGGCTTTGTATAAAACTGACTATGTTCTACTGTAGCAATTAGGAGGTACTTTTTCTAGGCTATTTGAACTGACTCAGAATCTTAGGTCATTTCCATGATCTAAGAAAACCCTTTTAAAGCACCATCAATATAGAAATGAGATCTGGGAACAAATTCTACCATGTATTCAATTACTGTTTGCTTCACTTTAATCATTCAAAGTTTTTGATGATTTACTTACAAGGCAGAGTTGAAGGTTTGAGGTAACACACTGGACTAGGTTGCCAAATCAGGCTCATGGGAAACAGTGATCTTACCTCGAGTTAAGCTTTACTAGTTGCTACAAGCAGAGAGACTATCAGATTAATGCAGAGGAAGCAGAGAGAGGTTTGGGATATGAAGGGCAGTTGGCAAGCCAGGTCCTTCCTGTGTTGAACAAGCAGTCCTGGCCCAAAGAAGTTAAGGCTCTACTAGGTGAGGTTTACAAAGTTCTTCACACAGCACTAGGAGTCTATCTTATAAAACGTCCTTATCTTATGCCTCTAAAAATATTGTAGAGCCTATATGACATTCTCCAAGGAGCCAGGCCTCACAGAGCCTGGCTTCTCTTTACTACAGCGACTCCTTAGCCAGGAATAGGCTAAGGGCATTTCAGAGTTAAGGTCTCCTCCTTCTAACAGTACATACCCTATGTACTTAAAGTTCCAGTTGACAGGAGATTAGACCTGGGTCACTTGCCTTCTTTCTCCCCCTCCCTTTCTTCCAAGGAGGTGAATGGATTTGAAGACCAGCTGCTTGCACCCCTTCCTCACTTAAGAACTTGGTGAAAAAATGTAGCTTATTCTTGCTTGCCCAGTGCTTAGCTCTCCGTATTAGGAATAAATCCAATAATTTCATCAAAACAACTGAATCACAGAATCTCAGATTAGAATAGAATTTTAAAGATAATTTATTACAAGCTCCTACCTAAAGCTTCTGCTTATTAGATCCATTTTTATACCTATCTGATTGAAGATACCTTATGGAGAAGAATCACTTTAAAAGGGTGTTGTTAAAATCTTCTAGTCATTGGGGATGTCTCTTTTGTAAAAGAGAAGTCTCCCCTACATCTCATTACCATCCCCTTTGGTCCTAGTTCCAATGTCTGAGTGAAACCAGAGTAAGTCTAATTCCTCTTCCACTAAATAGTCGTTTCACATTTCTAAGGACATTTCAAAACCACATAGATGTCCTACAACTTATCTCTTCTATGCTGACCTCTCTGGGTCCTTCAGTTGTTTATTCTGGGACAATAGCTACCTAATCTAATCTCTCCTCTACAGCTATCTGGCAGCTCACCTCTGGACATAGGCAATTTTAGAGACTCCAGAGGCTTTGGGTATGGTCTAATCAAGAAACTGTAATTTGTTTGAACTGGATACCAAACCTCCCCAATAGAGTACACATTTAAAAACAACTTCCTATTTTAGCAGATGGACACACTATTGGTACACCTACAATTGTGGTCATCTGCTACTTCCAGGTCATTTCCCTCTTTTTATACAGTGTCAAACTCAAATGCAAACCTTGACAGTCATCACTATTCAGTTCAGTTCAGTTCAGTTGCTCACTATTAAATTCCATCTATTTGTTTCAGCTTATTATTCCAGCCTGAAACATTTAAATATAAAATACATGATCTGACACATTATTAGTTCCTCCTCCTACCTTTGCTTCAGTCATTTGATGTGCTCAGTCACTTAGTTGTGTCCTACTCTTTGCTACCCCATGGACAGTAGTCCACCGGGCTCCTCTGCCCATAGAATTCTCCAGGCAAGAACACTGGAGTAGGTAGCCATTTCCTTCTCCAGGGGATCTTCCTGACCCAGGGATCAAACTCAGGACTCCCATAGTGCAGGCAGTGGGCAGATTCTTTACCTTCTGAGCCACCAGGGAACTCCATAATTGAAAATGGCTTCCCTTGTGGCTCAGCTGGAAAAGAAAGAATTGAGAACAGGCAACATTTTTAAAATAATCTTTAAAAACAATAGTTTTTTTAAAACACTGTTAATTATAAAATGTTAGTGAGTCATGGCATTTTTTCCATGGCATTGGGGAAATTTTTCTTTAGACTAAATATAAGATCAGTCTTTTTCTACTTCTTGTCTCCTGATGTAAATTACAACTTTATCTTATCTTAAACACTAAATCTCATTTTTCAAAACCACTTCATATGTAATTGCTGGCAATATGTTTTTAAAATATAGATACTAGGGTAAAATATTAAAGAAAAACTAAAACTCCTCACCCTTGAAGTATGACACAATCATGAAATAAATGTAACAAATGGCATCTGAAACCAAATTTTCTTCCTAAATTGCAGTAGAATGGTTTAATGATTAGATCCTAAGGTAGTGGAATGATGCAGAAGAGTTGGCCAAGTATGCATAGACTCAGTCATTTCATATCAAGTTTGAAAGTTTTCCAAACATACTATAACTCATTGGTTTTGTTGAGGGGAGGCAGTGATTCATAAAGAACACAAGAAAAGTAAGGCTACCCAAGAAGTCAGAAATGGAGTACAAAGAGGGTGGTTTACCCCTAAAAATAGGATATTAAAGCATAAATGTGTCACTTCCTTTATGATCATATTTTCCCTGATTATGAGTATCCTGCCCAAGGGATGAAAGTTGAATATCAGGAAAAAAACTATAGAATTTTTTTACCTGCCTATGTAAGCAGAAGAGAGAAAACCTCTTAAACTCTAAACCTTTTTACAACCCGCTGCTGCTGCTGCTAAGTCGCTTCAGTCCTGTCCGACTCTGTGCGACCCCATAGACGGCAGCCCGCCAGGCTCCCCCGTCCCTGGGATTGTCCAGGCAAGAACACTGGCATGGGTTGCCATTTCCTTCTCCAATGCATGAAAGTGAAAAGTGAAAGTGAAGTCGCTCAGTCGTGTCTGACTCTTTGTGACCCCATGAACTACAGCCTACCAGGCTCCTCTGTCCATGGGATTTTCCAGGCAAGAGTACTGGAGTGGGTTGCCATTGCCTTCTCCATCTCATTGCATAAGGGGTAACAATTTCATAAAAGTTTATATGAAATAAGAATAGTAGTACTTACTGTTGGCATTTTGTTAGCTTTACTTAAAAATGTAAGTAAGTGATCTGAGAATTCACCACATGGAAAATTTTCCTTATACTCAAATAGTAAATGTACGATCTATAAATGACATAGGATCTCTATAAACATGTATTAGTTCATCAATTTTGTTTCTATTTTCTTTCCCTATGAATAGATTCACTTTAATTAGATAAATTTATTTCATACCATTCATTTATTTCATACAATAGAACATAGGAAGGCATATCAAAAAAGCAACCATCTCTTGAAAAATATTGCTGTTAATCTTATCAATTTTACTAAAAAAGGCAATAGTTAATTTCTTTTTTAAAAATCCAACATTTATGTCATTGACTTTTTTATAAAGGCATAAAAGTTCAAAGAGAACACAGCATTCATCCCACATAATGAAATATTCAGCTTGCCAACCCATGTACAGTCAGCCACTTGCCAAGCTTGTGACTTCAGTGGTCAAGACAGAACAACACTTCATACTAGTCACATTTACAAATGCATGTAAGTGACCTGTTATCCTTCACCAGCCTATGTTCTTCTCATAGCACACTGATTATTTGTGACTTATGTTCAAAAACCATACTTCTAACCTGCAGCATGATATTAAACTCAAACAGGTACCCACATACATTCTTCCCTGAATTAACCAATATTAGGTTAGTCAGTTTTCATGTCTTTTTAGCAAAAGTGTTTAGGAAGCAAAGTGCGTATATTCCAAATAAGACCTGCAAAAAGTAGAAGCCTATATGTTGTAATTGCTTAATCTATTAAAATCTAAAAAGGAAGATAAGGAAATAAACATTAGGAAATGCCAGTTAAAAAAGCCTATTGTTTCAGAAAATAAGGCGATTGTGGATACCTACTGGGATATATAAGCATTATAAACAACATTAAAACCAGCATAGCTTTTAAAACATTTACATTAATTATTTAGATTCATGACTTCAAATGGGTGATATAAAGAGATGCTTTGCTATATCTTATTCTTGCAGAATGATGAATTGATGTCTTATTTACCAGCTATCTTTGTGTGGGGCAATATAAAGAAAAATGGAAGAATGTTATTAACATACATTTGTATGAGTTTTTTTTTAAAAGACCTCAAAACAGTTGCAAATGTCCACTAATATGCATATTTTAGTAACACCAAATAAGAAAAACAAAGCCAATGGTTACATTTATGTCTTAAAACAGAGAAAACATGGAAGTGTATACCACATGTATTATATAAAATTTATAATATTTTAGTTTACATATGTCTATTATTTCCTAATACCTATCTTGGGTTTGGTGGTATATCTAGGCTAAAAAATAATTGACTGAGGAGATGCAAAGGATATAAAACTGCTAATTTACAAATGTATAATGTAGAAAAATAATGTTAGAAATAAAAATGTACATTAGTGCTGGACATTACATTAGATTTGCTGGATCCTCTATTAGGTCAGTCTTGAAGTCTCTGAGCAAGACTCCCCCTCACTCCCACCCCACTCTCTAGGCCACTTAAGTGCAATTATGCATTTATAGGGCTTCCCTGATAGCCCAGTTGGTAAAGAATCTGCCTGCAATGCAGGAGACCCCGGTTCAATTCCTGGGTCAATCTGCTGGAGAAGGGATAGGCTACCCACTCCAGTATTCTTGGGCTTCCCTTGTGGCTCAGCTGATAAAGAATCTACCTGCAACGCAGGAGACCTGGGCTCATTTTCTGGGAAGATCCAGAGGGGTTGGGAAGATCCCCTGGAGAAGGGAAAGGCTACCCATTCCAGTATTCTGGCCTGGAGAATTCCATGGACTGTTTAGTCCATGGGGTCACAAAGAGTTGGACACGACTGAGCAACTTTCACTTCACTTCACTTCATGCATTTACATGGAATTATACATGAGATTAAATAGAAAAGAAATATTTTAGCTGGTTATATAGGAATCTATATGTAGCTCTGGCTGTTAAAACATAAACACATCTAGAAAGACAAACATCAAGACAAACATTAAGAGCCACATGATCCTAAAGGTTTTCAGTGAACATTCAAGAAATTGGGATCATTTGCCTTTTTCAAAGTTTAAGAATCCAAAGATATACACACTAATACAAATACACAAGTAAAGGTATTATTTTTGTTGATATACAAGATAACATCACAAGATGATCCCTGAATGCATTTGGAGTTGACCTTTATAAATTAAGAATTGTATGTTTAGATTTATGTTCACCCTTGAGTCATTACTCCGTGTTGCCTGTTTGTCAGACTGCTGGAAATCCTAGCACTCACCAGTACAAAGTGGTATGCATACAGCGCTGTACAATGGTGAATTACAAAATACTTATCACCAATCACTTTCCAATACCAAATGAGAATCAACAAATCTGTAAGAAGGAAAAGTAAGATATTACATAGGAAGAAAGCTTCATCATTTTTCAAATGTATTTATCTCTTTCTCCTGACAGCTCACCACAGTCCACTCTGAGCCCTCAGCACTTGCCTCGTACATCAGATCAACTACCCTTTTACCACAAAGCCGGTGCCTCCAGGGGCTATCTCCCTCACACGACTGCAACTCCGCTAGGATAAGCACCAAGTGGGGCATCCATCACAGTGCCTGGCATATAGTTACATAATGTATAATGTATTTGTTGAAAGTATAAATGAATAACTTGTTTCCAGGGTTAAACAAAACAAAAATATTATTGAATAAAAATAATTGTAAAATAAGCTTAAATTACTGATTTTTATCAGTATATAACTCAGAGATTAAGATGGTCCCAGAAGGTATAAAATGACCAAATCATTTATAACACAAATTCATTAAAAAATTTAAAAATTAACAAAGAATGTGATTAAATATTAATTCAAAATAGGGAAAAAAAAGGACAAATAACTATAGCTATTAAAAAGAGATCTTTAAAAAGAGCTCAAGGCATTGATTTTCTTTAAATTCTAAATCAGCACTGTGATTCAGAAAATTGTTTCCTTTAACAAAACAGAAATGTCTCAAAATTTGAACACAACTATTTTCTTTACCAAATGGTTAAACATGAAATTTAGACATGGAAACAAATGGCTATCATGGATGGAAACCAGGTTTTAAGGGTTTGGAGCTTATAGCATGGACAGCTTCTCTTATAAAAATAAAAATTACTAACACAAAACTAGGTGTGACTATATATATAAGATAAAAGAAATTATCAAATTATAAATTTCCAGGAGAGAAAAAAAGTACTTTAAATGTGGAAACCAAGAAAATTGAAAAGTGTTAGTAATTTACTGCCCTTTATACGTCTCTAAATGCATTTTCCCTATATTTCAGCTGTATACTCTTTGATCACCAATTTACATTAAGATAATGACTTTATAATATTTTCTATAGAGAGAATAAAATAATTCACTTTTCATCCAGCTTGGTATAAAAATTTTGTTTCAGTTCATAATCCTT
Organism: Bubalus kerabau; assembly: GCF_029407905.1. NCBI lineage: Eukaryota > Metazoa > Chordata > Mammalia > Artiodactyla > Bovidae > Bubalus > Bubalus kerabau. The sequence goes on from NC_073629.1 coordinate 49,235,412, forward strand.
ATTTTTAAGTGTTTTGAATTATTACCTTATTTGAGTAAACCTTTTCAAGTTCCTTTTGTATAAGATTTCCTGGGTTGTAACTACTCTCTGAATTGACAACAGTCATTAACCAGTGTATGAAGCATATTATAAATTTTGTATTAACCTTGTCAGTGACAGAATTTCGTGCCAAATGGGCAAACATTTTCCCAGTGTGTCCACATGATTCACTCTTCTTTTAATTGGGCCATCAAATAATCCAATAGCTTATTCATTATTTCTACCCCAAATATATCTTTTCCTTTTAATAAATTACTGCGTTTGGGTTTAATCTAATTTTTCGGTTACAATTCACTTCTTGATGGCAAACATTTTCTAAGACCATCACTCATCTTTATCACTTTTGATTCGTATCCTATTATTTTTATTTCAATTTTATTTCAGCTGTTTATTGAGTTCAAAAATTACAAAACAGTGTTTCCTACCTAAATGTCCAAGTCAGGGATCTGTTATTTCTCTCTAGTTTTATTGAGGCAGTCCAAAATGTCTCTTCAAAAAGCAGTTTAAATGGCATATTCTCAATCTAACTTCCCCTCTGTCTCGTTGTATAAAAGATTACTCCAATCTCATCCAACATGAGATGGAATATGACAGACGGAAATGTGAAGTAGAAAGACTCCATGATCTTAACTGATTACCACTAAAATAGTTTACTTTTGCAGATTTTACCAAAACAACACAAAACCATGACTATGGAAGCACATCTCAAGTGCCTGTGAGATGAGGACTCTCAGGCTTAGACTTCATTAGCTTCATGGTGATTGCACCTGAGCAACTTTGGTCCAAACAGGGACAATCACTAGTTTAAAAAAAAAAAACACACACACCAGGTTTAACTGAAGCCTCACTCTACAGCTCTAATCTTTGAGAACTACAGAGCCACCATGAAAAATGTTTCATATCCTATCATCAGAACAGACATTTTTTTCCCTCAGTATGGGTCCTAAAAGCTACTTCTCAAATAACCAAACCTAAAGCATTGACTCTGTATTCTTTGCATAATTCCATAAGCAGTTTAAAAAGAAATGGACAGATATGAACAACATATCACATACCAGAAATGAGATAGCCTGAAGCAATAGCAACATTCACTTTCCCAAGAGATGTATCACCCCTATAAATATTAAAAAAAAAAAAAAGGTTTCTTTTTTTAGCACATGGTTATAGATGACAGCTACTAATTTTTCTATTGAGATTTAAATATAAATGCTTTCTATAGGTAGCAAATAGTAACCTATCATTTGCACAAGGTATTAATGTTAGCTATGATAATACTTCTAATTGCAATAATCATAATTTCTTATACTTATTAGCCAAAAGTTTTATGAAAATAAACAACATTTTATAAGTATGTTCTTGTATGATTTGTTTTTGAAAGGACTAAAATGCAGTAGATGCTGGTTGTTGTTTTGATTCCTATTTTGCATCAGAGGCTCAAACAGGCTCAAGAAATAATCTAGCCTGCCCTGATATAGAGGCAATATATTGACTACTATTAGCATTCTCACTTTTCTGAGGACTGGAGAGATTTCCCTATTAGCACATATTAGAAAGGCTTCTCAGGTGATGCTAGTGTAAAGAATCCACCTGCCAATGCAGGATTCGTGGGTTCAATCCCTGGGTTGGGAAGATCCCTTGGAGGAGGAAATGGCAACCCACTCCAATATTCTTGCCCGAAAAAATTTCACAAACAGAGGAGCTTGGCAGGCTATAGTCCATGGAGTCACAAAGAGTCAGACATGACAGAGCAACTGGGCATGCATACATTAGAAAATGGTCAGAACAGGACAATTTAATCCTGTTGTTTCAACCCTTTTGCCCTAACCTTGGTTCCAAGGAACAAATACAAATTATCAGTCCTTTATCTGACTTATAAGGTGAATTACTGGTAAAATGAACATTAAGTAAAACTGATAACAGCTAAACTACAAATGGAAATATTTAGTAGAAGTTATATCTTCTTTACAAGTTTTCATTTGTAAATATGATCCAGGAAAATTAGACCTGGAATAAACTACAGTACCAATAAAATGCTAAAATATCAAAACGTATAATAGGTAAAAATTTGTTCAGTTCAAATTGGTCAATGAATCAAATCTGTGTTATAAAATTTACTTTGCAAAAGAACTGGTTCTATTGACAATCGTGTTGGTAAAATATGGGAAAAAAGTAGCAATTGTTTAGATAGACTGCATTAAAACCTGGTCAAAGAATTAAATTCACTAAATTAATTCACTTTGAAAAAGATTTTCTCAATGAAAATTTACCAAAACTGGTGTAATTCTGACTAGCATAACTTCATATTTATGAATAAAAAAAAACATCATTTCAGTCAAATAGAAACAATCAAAAGACCTGGTTAAATCGCCCCACATCCCTCAGAGGCCATGACTATCACATCCTTGTCCAGTGCCCTCTCAAAACACAGTCTCTCAAACTAAGCTGAACTAAAGCTTCTCATATAGTGCCAGGAATTACAGTTTGTAAAATTTCTGCCACTGGAAAGATATTTAAATTCTCCAGAAAGAACACTTTACAAATAATCCTATTATGGCTGAACACAATTACTATTCTTACTTGAAATCATTTCATGCGGTATTAAACTCCTTTCACAAGGACATCTATAATTCTCATTTTCCTATCTTTGAAATTGAAGGATGGGTCAAACATAAATTTGAAGACAAAGTGCTGTTTATCCAAGTTGACTATTCTATCTCAGTAACAACTCATTTTTGCTCAAAACAGTGGTTATAATAACTTGATTTCATTCATACAGTATACATGTTTACATAATTATCATATTCTGTTTTGGATGGCAGTTGCAACACTAATGCAAAATGGCCCTCATTATTTGTATTCAAATCTAAAATAAATCATTCTAATGCACCTCGCTGAAACAAGTCTGAACACAAGCATTTAAATACACCATACACCATCAATATGCTTTCTGTTTTACAGTAAAGAGATGTTCTTATTAATAATTAATATCAAAACATAAATCAAATTGACGATATTAGAAAGAAACAGCTTACCAAAGTGGATCAGCAATACCAGCCTCGTCAAACAAGAAAATGTACAAGCCAACAAGCCCAACCACCAAAGAATGACACGTAGATACCACCCTGAAACGAGATGAAATACACACAAAGATTTTAGATTCTGTGCAATAAATTTTAACTAATTCTGGCAAGACATTTAACACTCTGAAGAAGTTAAATCTGGAAGCATTTAAATATAGGATTGCAGTACATCTGAGAGTATAATACAAAATGGCTATTTAGAAATCCAAGGGCCATAACTTTACTTTGGAATTGATAACAAGAAGGATGCCTAGGTCTACAATTTCCTTCTAGACTATTGATGAACCACTTATTGGTTAAAGGGTCTAAAGGGGAAGAATAGCTAATGATACGGTTGACAGTCTTGTGCAAAGAGGTGGCAATTGGTAAGCACACGACCCTGCACCCTGCTTCATCCCCAGCACCATCACTGAGAGAGTAGTTTCCTGCTCCAAGCAGTCCTGAAGGACTTTCAAATCTACTAGCCTTAATGAATTCTACAACCATGGGTCAGAATTGGAATGGATTGTGAAGTCAAAATGTATTCCCTTGGAGATTCCCTTGGAGTTTTAATACACACATTATAGTACTTGATTCTTTTAAGCAATCTGTGAGATAGCTACAGCAGCTATTGATTATTAGTGTCTCTTTATCACTGTTATGAAAATGGAGGGCTATGAATTCATTCAGAAGAATCTTTTTAAAAGAAATGCCCAAATGAAAACAAAATGTTCACAGGATCAAGATCAAATTTTCTTTATAGAAGGAATAACGTTTAGCTGAAAAACATCAATTTCTTTGAACGCATCTTGTTAAACATTTAATGACTTAACCAAGTTCTAAGATATCCTACTTACAGAACTGTATACAGGACACTATATACTTACTCACAAAACAAAAACATTTATGAGTAGTGAAATTTCTCTTCTCTTCATTAGAATAAAAGATGAGAGGAATAGTAAAGTTTTTAGAAATTAATTGCAGTGGTAAAGAATCCACCTGTCAATGCAGGAGACAGAAGAGATGTGGTTGGATCCCTGGGTTGGGAAGATCCCCAGGAGTAGGAAACAGTGATCCACCCGAGTATTTTTGCCTGGAAAAGCCCATTGACAGAGGAGTCTGGTGGGCTACAGTCCATGGGGTCATAAGGAGCTGGATGACTGAGTGCAGCACAGGCGTCAGGAGTAGAAATTAATGGTGTGCAATGAATCTCTCTACAGTATGACCCCATATCTTTCAAAGTGAAATATATCAACCAATATAAAAGTTGATATGAAAAAATTTCACTGCAATTTGAAAAATCAATATAGTTGATCTAATAAATGATGTGATCCTTAGCAAGAATATCAAATTAATCAAATCATATTTTAAATGCTTGAAGAGTCTCACTAAGTTAAAGGTATTGAGTCCTCTGTAATACCAAAATATCATTTTGAAATGTGATAATTAACCCAATTAACCTGGTTTACAAGTCTGGAATTTTCACATCAAGTATTTGTATTCCACTTGAACATAGCAAGATAAAAATGTAAGTTCCTTGATGTCAAGTAAGGCACTCCATCTAAATAATCATACAACCAGTTTTCTGTTGACATTCAAAAATTCTACTAAAGGAAAAAGCATAACTTCTTACTAACCCATGGTAGTGCCTGGTAACCGTATCAAAAAGTTCCCTTTTGAAAAAAAATCTAAATTTTTGTTCCTAATACTCAGGCCTCAGATTCCCTTCTCTGTTGAGATGTTTCATGGTAAAAGGGAAGAATTGCAAGCCCTCAACTGATGGAAATGACATATAATTCATGAGAGAAAAGTTACATGGTACTTGGATCAAATAGCTCCCACTACAATGAACAGAAGAAACAAACACCCTATGCTTGTATGCTATTCTGTATTAAAAGCCTATACATTATGAAACTTCTATTAGCAAGAATTTCATATTTCATTCTTTAAAACCAGATTCCTGGCAAAGCAGAATGTAGATTCCTCAAGGTCTTAAAAAAAAAAAAAAAAACAAGATGCTACCCAAAATAAAATATTTAAATTTTTTCAAAGAAATTTAAAAAGAAATGTTTGTGGGTTTTTTCTTTAAGGAAATAATGACCATTTTAGAATAGCAATTTAAAGTTACTGATGTAATCACTCACAAGTAGCATGAGTATGACCAATAGAAATGATATAGCTCCATCAGACAAAAGAGTTATATTTTAAAGACGAAGATTTAAAAATTAGGAATATTTCAGCATAACAGTACTTTCCATGTCATAGGAAAGCAAGCGGAAATAATGAATTCATTTAATTATATAATATAAATAATATCAATAAGTATGCATCTTTGTAGAAAAAGCAACAATTATGTATAAGATTTTCTCACTTATAATTAATTAAACTGTTATCTCTCAGGTGTGAATTTTATGGAGAGTTTTTCTGCCTACAGATTGTACCCCGCCAGGCTCCTCTGTCCATGATTATCCAGGGAAGAATACTAGAGTGTGTTACCATGCCCTCCTCCAGGGGATCTTCTCAACCCAGGGATTGAACCCATGTGCCTTATGTCTCCTGCATTGACGGGCAGGTTCTTTACCACTAGCGCCACCTGTGAAGTCTTTCAAAATATATATATACATGTATATATACACACATATATATATACATGTATATATATACACGTACTCAGAAAGCAACCAACTGTTTTTCTTTCTTTGCATTCTCCACCTTACAGCTTGACTCCCATGTAAATTAAGGTGGAGTGGGAAACAGGAGTAAATGTGAAGAAAGAGAATACCATTTGAATAGCATAATGCATCTTAGATAATTCCAGATTTTTTTTTCAAATAGGAACTCAGTTTCCTAAACAGTGATTCCATGTCTCATAGAATGGCAGTGATAAGACTGAATAATGGTAAGTATTTTTCCATTTCATCATTTTATTTCATTTTTATCTTTGCTTCAGTCTATCTGAAACCTCCCTATTTCTTTGGCTTACAGCTCCCCAAGATTCAAATGCGTTTACTCACCCTAACAATGTTGAAGATAAAATGAAAATAGTTCAAAATTTAATCACAGAAAATGTATGCCCTCCTATATGTCCCTTTCCTTTTCTTTCCCACTATCTTTTGTCCCCTCCCCCTCATCTCTTATCCTTTTCTTTTCCATTCTATCTTCACGTTAGAAATGGTTTTACAAAATAATGGTGTCTTTTGTATCCTACATTTGAACAACATTTCAGTGCTATTCTTTAGACAAAAGAATCATACCTCTTATTTTTCAAAAATATGTGGAGAAATAGTTCTAACTTTTGGGGAGAAGAGCCGTAACATGTATGAACCAGACCAATCAGTATAAGATGCAGAGAAAAACAACTAGCCTTATTCCCAGTCTGAGTCATAAAAGTGCATGCCTGCAAAAAAATTTGGCTCAAACAAAGATGGGGCATTTCAGGTCCTGTAAGGCCACTCTCAAATAAATAGACTTTGGCAGAAGTTTTTAATTCTAAAAGGAAATTTCAATGAAAAATAATTATAGCAATGTTGGAAATCTGCTGAATTCATTTCCTAGTTAGCATTAACTTCAACTAAATAAGAACAATAAGTACCCCATAGCTGCTCTAATTCACTGAGGTTTGCAAATGCACAGAGGTCTTTGGGCATCTGAAATGCTCTAAAGCAAGTGAGCCAGTCATCAAAGTCGTTTCCGCTTGAAACTCTGCGAGAGATTAACAAGTTGCATATACACAATTTGCAAACCAACTAACTAAAACTGGTAGATTTCTACATCCTTCGATGTCTTACTTGTTTTCCTCTTACTTTTTTGTTAAAAAAAAATTTTTTTAAGCAAGTTTTACTTTAAAATTACATAACAAAAGAATAGATTCTGGAGGGCTCTGAATTATAATGAAAAGTTCATTAAAAGAGAGACATAGATGTTCTAACTGTACACCAGGTTCTCTGGTGTGTAGTGTTTAATGCCCTAGGTTGGGCTAAACCAGCCAATACTATATATAGGCTACTCACAGTCCCAACTACTATTACTTTCGTTACCGTTTCCAGAGAACATGTATTTGTTATCATAAATATTTCAGAGGAGAATGCAAAACAGTGCCTTCCAGCACAGTTAGCCACAGCCTACTTATCACTTCCCTAGTGAGTTAAACTTTCCCTAACATCTTTCAGAATAAGAATTTAAAACTGTTTCTTGTATAAGATCTATCCACCTTTCTTTCCTTTTACTTCTAATGTCAAACAAAAAATTTGACCTAAGATTTTGTTAAATACTAAGTGAAAAAGAATTTTTGGAAATATTTTAAATGTGTAATTTTGTTTCATAAGACTAGGTTTTTTTAATCAATTACATTTTCATATATGCTTTACCTTGAGTTCCATTCAATCTTCTTTTTGAAGTTGAGGTTATTAAAACCTGGAGAAATCTTTGCTGAAAACCAATAACTTACAACGTGGAAAATCATCTGAAAGGTGAAAAAGCTGGCAAAACAAGTGCTGATGAGCAGTATGGTGTTGGTATCCATATTTCTTCAACCTGTTAAAAGAAATGATGGCTATAAATTCCTTTAAATTGCCTGTAAAACACCCAAATTATTTTTTTAATTTTAAAAGAGTATGTGGTTGTATTTTTTTGCAATTTACTTTAGCACAAACGTAAGAGTACAAGGAAATTGTATGAATTCAAACCTTTACCAGCTATCTGTCCTGGTATCTCATATTTGTACCTACAAGAGGGAAAAATCTATTGTCTTAAAGATCTCGATATTATAAATGTCAGGAGACAAATTTAACATCATTATACTCAAAATTATCTAAGTCTAGAGTTTAACATTATGAGGGCGTTTCAAATACTGTAATTGAAGATATTATTTTAGTAATATTTTTAATTAAACCAAGAACAAATCACCTGATTTCTCTATGCCTCAGTTACCTCATCTATAAAATGAGAACGTTGGTTAGATAATTTCTAAGAAAAAATTATACCAAAAATAAGAATAGAACATTATCTGCAATAGTAAAACAAAACACAATCATCTAATAAAAAATAACTGTACCATGGGACAAACATTTAAAGTCTTAAGAAGAATAATACCACCTTGGAAAATAATTATACCATTGTTTTTGCTTAAATTAGTATTTAACCTAAAAAAAAATATTTTTCAACCAAACATATCCTTGAACGAAAAATCCTCTATGGTTTTTTATCTCTAAAATAAAACATTTTTATAAAAACGCTCCAGGTTTTAGGGACAGAATTACTGAAAGAATAGTAATATGCATATATATGCATTCAAAGTATATTTTCTATCTCATTGAGCTCAACTTTATTTGGCTCCTAAAAATCTTAGGAACATTCAGGCCAAAAAAAGACAATAAATCATTTGCTCATATTCAGCAAATACAGCATTTCTATGACTCCATCTTTGATAGAGCTGACCCTCAAATGAAAAGGAAATGAATCAATACACATTTCCAGCTGCATAATGTAAAGAAATAAAGTCACCTACTGAAGCCAATTCACTAGAGAAAAATCAAGTCATTGACTACACTAGCAATAACCCTACTTCATTCCCTTCCAACCAGGATATCATAATAAGAATCGGTCTCCCACAGGGCCCCTTCTGACTGAACTCATGTGTCTGTAATGAATTCCTTCCTCATTCTTTTTTTCTGGCCTGTGTGCACAGTAAAAAAATTGATATCGCAATTCTTCTTTGTGAAATTCCATTAACTTCATTCCTCATTTAATTTTTTTAATTCAAGAAATGTTTATTGGGTATTAAAATTTTTAATTTTAATTTATCTTGGTCTTTTAGCCTCAGTTTGCTGCTAAGTCACTTCAGTCATGTCTGACTCTGTGCGACCCCATAGACAGCAGACCACCAGGCTCCCCCATCCCTGGGATTCTCCAGGCAAGAACACTGGAGTGGGTTGCCATTTCCTTCTCCAATGCATGAAAGTGAAAAGTGAAAGGGAAGTTGCTCAGTCGTGTCTGACTCTTTGCGACCCCATGGACTGCAGCCTACCAGGCTCCTCCGCCCATCAGATTTTCCAGGCAAGAGGACTGGAGTGGGTTGCCATTGCCTCCTCCAATATTAATCAAATAATATATAAAAGTAAGTTGCATACATAAATTAATGTCATCCTAATTTGCTAAGTGAGATATGAAAAGGAAAATGTTTTTCTAAGATTCAAGCAAATAAGGATATGGATCCCATGTGTGCAGATCAGTTCAGTCACTCAGTTGCGTCTGACTCTTTGCAACCCCATGGACTGCAGCACACCAAGCTCCCTGTCCATCACCAACTCCCAGAGCTTGCTCAAACTCATGTCCATCCAGTCCATGATGCCATCCAACCATCTCATCTTCTGTCATCCCCTTCTTCAATCTTTCCCAACATCAGGGTCCTTTCCAATGAGTCAGTTCTTTGCATCAGGTGGCTAAAGTATTGGAGTTTCTGCTTCAGCATCAGTCCTTCCAATGAATATTCAGGACTAATTTCCTTTAGGATTGACTGGTTTGATCTCCTTGCAGCCCAAGGGACTCTTAAGGGTCTTCTCCAACACCACAGTTCAAAAGCATCAATTCTTCAGCGCTCAGCTTTCTTTATAGTCCAACTCTCACATCCATACATGACTACCGGAAAAACCATAGCTTTGACTAGACCTTTGTCAGCAAAGTAATGTCTCTGCCCTTTAATATGCTGTCTAGGTTGGTCATAGCTTTTCTTCTATGTGGGCAGAAAAACAAAGACAATGAAACCAGGAACAAGAAGCTAGTGGAAACTCTAATCTTAAATGTGAAGATTTGTCCTTAAGGGTTTTGTGTGTTCCCTGGAGGTTCTGGAGGGTGGCTAGGCAAGAGCTGCTTACTTACTTCAGTTAAAATTTAATGTATACAATGAGCATTTATTTCATGAGTGTTTGCTAAAAGTTATAAAACATAGAAGGTGTCACGTAACATTATCCATTTTATGAATTGTTAATTTAAGTAACATCAAAAAAATCACTCAAACAATTCACCATTAAAAAAAATTCCTCATTTCTTAAAAAAAAGTTACTTTTTTATTAAGTTTTTGCTATTTTGCTATACTGGATATCATATATTTTCAACAGACGTTTGGTTAACTACAGTTTTTAGGGAACATGTTGAGATTCGCCCTTTGCAAAAATGTTCCACTTTTAAAACTAAAAAGCTCCACATAATCAAGTTATGGCTTCCATTAAAGGCTCAAAGACAGAAGCTAATTAAATTGTTCAACTCCCAGCTTTGCTTCTTATTAAGCAGTTGCTTGCTTCATCAGTCATGCCAAGTCAAGGACTAATTTAAGGAATTAAAAAAAAAAATTCCCCAGGAAACCAACGTTTCCGGTAGGAAGCAACTGCCTCTGTTCATTCACTGAATCTGGCAAGAAAATGGTAAAAATGGATAAAACCAAATAATGCTCATCACTGACACAGATTAAAGACCTTTTAGAGTTAAGTGTTTATTCAGTAGAGGAACACACAGTAAAAGCAGAAAAGTATTAGACTTGGTTCCTACACCTTTACATGTGGCAAATAGCTGGTAGAACAGAGCTATCCTAGAACAGAACAGAGCAACAAGCTATCCTAGAACAGGAAATATTTCTGTGGCAATTTACAAGAGGCGTGTCTAGACATGAACTTTAATTAGCCCATCTTGCTTTACAGGAATTATGTACACCAAAGAAACTCTTCCAGAGGCTTCCTGGATACAAAGATCTTTGTACTTTTTCCCCTAAGATAGTTCCATAAATTTTAATTCAAGTTGGTTTCTTGGTAGAGAAAACCATGAAAAGGTTTGGAGAAGGCCTCTCAACCATCAGCTTGTGAGGAGAATTCCAGGAAGAGGACTCCCAGAGGCAGGACCACTAGAAACATCTCGGCCAGGCTGATTTAGTCTTCGGCTTGCAACAGTTCACCCAACACCTGTCATGAGTCCACTCTGTGTCAGGCACTGTGATGCGACTCCAAATACAAAATGGGAGACACGCTCATGGGCCAGCAGGTAAGCAACAGACTGATCATCCCCACACAAAGAGGTAAATGCATGGTGCTAAGGGGGCACTTTCTGCTTTCCAGGGAATAAATACCCAGCAGATGTGATATGTAAACAGCGAGGAGATATCCAATGGTACTCAGGCTAACCAAGAGAATATCGTCTCTTCTACTATAACCCCAACAAGACGCTTTAAGGCTGAAGCCCATAAAGATTCAGTTACACAGCTGACTCTAGAACTACCAACCTGGGAATGCAACTGCTGCTCTCAATTCCCCATGTTCGTTATCCCATTGTAACACAAAGAAATCCTTAGGCAGTATGCTGGAATCTCCAATGTCACCTCCAATCTCTAATACACATACAAACCACACTCCTTCATTCTCTGATACAACTTCCAGATAAAACCACTGCCGTACTGATTAGCAGTAAAAATCCTTAAAACCAGGGGGAAAGGCCTTGTGTGGTTGTCTATAAGGGCAGCAAGGAAGGAGGAAGCTGGGAAGAACGTTCTACACATGCTTAGCAGTCCTTTTCCCATTTCTAGTAAGTTCCCTTTCCTATTTCCCAAACTGATTCCAAACACTGATTGCTCTCAAACCTCCTGTTCTCCCTGTCTTGCAATAGATGAGGTTTCTTCCCAATTCACCAAAAAATGTAGGCTCTCAAGTGTGAACTTCTGATGATGGCAATGTTTACCACCTCCCCTCACCCCAACCCAGAAGCTCTGCTCTGCACACTATGGATTCTGCAGGGGTGTATGTCCCACACTTTCAACATGGCTTATACTGTGTACAACCAAACCCCACTATCTCCCAAGGAACCAGTCCTGGATGGTCAGCTACCCTCTCAATGGTTCCATAGGAGCATCCTGGAGACCCCCAGATTCTACATGGCCAAGTAGAACTTAAACCCATTCCAGTCCTTCCCCCAGGGTTCCAGATCTCAGAGAAGGACGCTATCAACCACGACACCTCTCCACCTTCAATCTAGAGCAGCTCTCTCATCCCGGTCTCCTTATCTCTTACTCCCACAGTTAACTGCCAAGTTCTGGTAGATTGAAGAATATCAAATGAATAGCAACATGATTCCAGGGAAGTTCTGAAAATTTCTCTTGAGAGTCTTATGAACAACACAAAAATTGTGGCTGCTTAACAAAATTAAGTAATTCCAGAGTTAGTTGCAAAAATAGAACCAGCATGAAGATCAGTGATCTGAAGAAGACTTGAGAAATATTTCCTGCTATCACATAAGGTTCTCTCTTTTTGATCTCTTTCAGAAATATTTTTATAAATATTTATATGTTTACTCACTCCGCTTATAACACAGAGCTGGGAAAGATAGCTAATATAATTAGTTAACAGATTCAGGTTTCAAAATTATATTCAGAAGCTGAAATAATAATCCCAATCAGAAAAACAGAAATACATTTTTAAAAGGTAATACCCAAGTATAGGACTTAGCATATTATAGTGACATAACACACACAAATACACATGGAGGAAATCTTACCATTTTAATTTGCACAAACCAATGAGAAATAATAATGTAATGAAGGCACTAATAACAAAAACAAACTTCTAACCATTTATAATCAGAGTGTTAGATCAAGACTTATCAGCCCTATTTTACTCTGAATTAACCACATATCAAAGTACCTTTAGAGCAGTGTAACTAAGATGTGATTTTTAGAAAACATATCATATCATTAAGAGTTGAAGGGCTGAGAGATGTCAGCTTAGGAACAAGATTACTTAGAGAGGACTGAAGGGCATTCTGCAAACATCTAAAGAAGTGTCACATAGAAAAGTAAAAAAAAGAACTTACTCTGTGCTACTCCAGATGACCCAAATGTGCAAAAATTACAGAAAGGGAAGAGCTCACCTTAACTGAAGAAAGCATCTTCTAACAATTTAGAAGTACCCAAGCATCCATCAGGTGGCACAGTGATAAGTGCAATGCTGGAGACACAAGAGACGTGGGTTCAATCCCTGGGTTGGGAAGGTCCCCTGGAGAAGGAAATGGCAACCCACTCCAGTATTTTTCCTGGAAAATTTCATGGACAGAGTAGCCTGGTGGGCTGTAGTCCATGGGGTCACAAGGAGTCAGACATGACTGAACACACACACAAATATCATCATGGAAGTGGTAAAATGACCACAAGGTTGGTTCACAAGCCTAAATTTTAGAGAACTTAAAAGTAAGATTCTGGAATTCTAGGACTGAATTGGCATCTAAAAGGTTAATTTTGTATTAGCTTCTCAACAGTCTATCACTTATGTTTTACAAAATCAAAATTACATGCATAAGAAAACATCATTTATGTACTACCCAATGGGAAGCACACAGGTCCTGTCACAGACTTGAGTCTGAGCCTCACTTCATCACTTGTTAGCTGTGTGACCTGGGACAAGTCACTTGCCTTGCTTTACCTGCATTTCAGCGTCTTCATCTGGAAAGTGGAGATAAGGACAGTATTAATCTGACATGGGGAATAAACCACAGAACGCTCGGTGCTTAGAACAGTACTTGGCATGTGGTGCACACTAGAGTACTATTTATGCTTCCACTATTGTCCATCTCCTGGGTCTGTCATCACTCCAGCCAAGGAAAATAAGACCAGTTTCTGACCACTGGGCTCTTTTCTCTAACTCATCCCCTTTACATTAGTCAACACTCAAAACACAGGTGACCCCATTGTAGAAATCTAGCCTCCACTGGACTATCCACTGTGATGCTCCAATGTTCCTTCTGGTCACCTGACCCAGCCCATTGCCCCTCCACCTCCCACATGCTTCCACTAGCCCCCTGAAAGTGAAGGCCTACACCCAGAAAACAGTGCTCTCTCCGTGGCCTCTCCTCTGCCTGCTCTGAAGACACCCTCTTCTTCTGCATCCTTTCAGCTAGCCCAGGGCCTCATCCATCAGGGTCAGGAGCGGCCCCACATCCTCTTTGCTCCTCATGGTTCACTTCAAGCCTCTCTCCTCCCTTCTCTCACCTCCTACAGACAACCAGGGTGTTAGGTCCTTCCATTCACACCCTCTCCCACTCTGCAGTGATATCATATTCCAACCTCCTGAACACTTCCCCCCATTCAAAAACTTTGGTCCTGGTTCACTCACGTCCTCAAGCCCTGCCACCATCCTGTGTGTATGCGTGCTTAGTCATTCAGTCTGACTCTTTGCAACCCTACAGATTGCAGCCTGCCAGGCTCCTCTGTCCATGGGATTTTCCAGGCAAGAACACTGGAGTGGGTTGCCATTTCCTGCTCCAGGGGATCTTCCCGACCCAGGGATTGAACCCATGTTTCTTGAGTCTCCTGCATTGGCAGGTGGGTTCTTTGCCACTCAGCCACCTGGGAAACCCTGCCATCATCCTGAGTGACTTCCTATGTAGAAGACCCAGTTTCCTTAACAACTCAATCCCTTAATCTTTTCTTTCAACCTCTTATTTTGTGTTGGAGTACAGCTGATTGACAATGCTGTGATAGTTTCAGGTGTACAACAGCGACTCAGCCATATGTACACATGTATCTATTCTCCCCCAAACTCCCTTGCAATCCAGGCTGGCACATAACATTGAGCAGAGTTCCCTGTGATATATAGTAGGTCTCTTAATCTTCATTTGGAATGGGACTTCACTCATTTGTTTGTCATCTCTTATCCATCACTTTTCTGCCTCCAAAATAATATTTCAAGAATACTTTGTTGAACTTTCCTTCAAGTGTGCTTAGTGTGACAACATTCTCAAGGTCATTGACCTCTCAGCTTTTCCTCAATCCACTAGCCCTTTCCTCTGTTTATGCCCCTCTTTAATCGGCTTAGATCCTAGAGCCCATCATTTCAATAAGTCTTTCTAACATCCCACATTCCCTTTCTATTGCCAAGAGCCGGCAAAACTCCAACAGTGGATATGTCCAACAATTTACACAGTGACAAGCCCCAAACAATCAGAGCACTGTTGGAAAAAGTCACATAACAGAGAATACTGAGGCTGGTGAGTGTGAAACTACAGAGAGATCAAACAGCTCTCCATCCTGCTCTGCCCTTCCAATGCATTGCCCTTGCCAACCAATCCTTTTATGCTCCACAATTAATTTTCCAACCTCCAGCCATACAGCCCCATTTTCAACAAATACCCATCCTACTTCACAGAAGAATAGAAGACAACATATAACAAGTATGTTGTCACGCTGGGTTGGCAAAAAAGTTTGTTCAGGTTTTCCCACAGAATCTTATGGAAAAACCTGAACGAACTTTTTGGCCAAACATCAACCATTCAAACAACCCATCTGTCCTCCGTTCTCAAGACCACCTCTCTAACCTGTGCAAGTGGGGCCATCCTCTCTGGTCTTCTTGGGAAACTTTTGCTTCCCATTATCCTCTATTCTCTCTTCAACTATTGGTTGTTTTTTTTAAGATTTGATTTTCTTTGGCTAGTTACTTATCTTTGGCTGCACTGGGTCGTCATTGCTGCCTAGGGGCTTTCTCTAGCTGTGGTGAGCAGGGACTACTCTCGAGCTGTGGTGTGTGGGCTTCTCTTTGCAGTGGCTTCTTGTTGTAGAACATAGGGTCTAGGTGTATGGGGTTCAATAGTTGCAGCACATGGGTTTAGCTGCTCCACAGCATGTGGGATCTTCCTAGACCAGGGATTGAACTCGTGGCCCCTGCATTGGCAGGCAGAGGCTTAACACCTAGACCCCCAGGGAAAAAAGCTCCCACTATTGGTTTTTAAACAGGCTCAAGTTCCCAGAAAAAAACAAAAATCAATAAACCCACCACCTCTTCTTCATTCTCCTCTTTTCCAGTGTAATCTCTTAACCTTTCTCCTTCCCTCTTCCTTAAGGACAAAGTTCTAGAAAGGTTTGTAAATATTGTCATTTCTCAACTCTCTTACTCTACATTCTTGTTCCCACCCTCGTTACTCCCCTGAAATAGTTCTTGCTAACATCAGTAATGACTTCTATGTGTGGCTTTTGTGTCCCCTGACACCTCTGCAACATTAGACACTATGGACCACTTTCTCCTTGAAACACTTTTTTCTTCCCTGTTTTTAGACACCACACTTCTGCCCAGAAACTAAGTAATAGAACCCCTAAGTTTCAGTCCCTGCCTCTCTTCTACTTGATTTCACCTATACCTGCGGCTTTGGTTACCATTTATATGCAGAAAAACCTCAAGTTTAAACTCCACCCCAGGTCGCCCTCTGAGCTCCTGACATGTATAACTGACTGCCTGGCTGTTAACACCACAGAGCTTTTCAAACCCCACTCAGGGCCTGATCTCCAAACTTGCTCCTCCTCTAGGTTCTTCATTTCTTCTGTGAATGGTACCACCATTCTGTGAATGGTACCACAAATGGTACACCCATTTGACAGCCAGAAGCCTAGGAATCATCCCTGATAACTTGATTTCCACACCATCCTACTAAGCCACCATATCCTTTCCCTTCCTAAATAACTTTCACGAACACCCATTTTTCTCAACCTGCTGTCACCACTTTTCTGGACTGTCTCCAAATTGGTCTCCTTAGGGTGGAAGACAGATTGGAGGACCCCAGGGGAATTAGTTTTAAAAGCTGTCTCTGTTCATATCACTTCCTCACATACCCCCAATGTAAAATATTCACTGGGGGCCCAGTCCTCTGATGAGGGCTCTGCTCTCCCCAGCTTCAAGAGGCACTTACCCTCACTTGCTTCCCTCCTCAGCAAACGTGGCCTTCTTTCTGTCCCTTAAAGATGCCATGTTCCCTCCAGCCTCAAGGCTTCTGCATAACCTACCTCCCCACTCCTGCCCTGCCCCTCCACTGCCACAATAAGGCTCAGGTCAATCCTCACTTCCTCAGGGAAGCCTTGTTGGAACAAACCCCCTTGTCTGCTTGCATGGCATCACATCCCTCTCTTTTACAGATGCAATTTAAATGAACATCTCTCCCAGTGGAATATGAGCCCCACGAGGGTGGGAAACATGAACATTTCCCCCCACCATGGTGTCCTCTTATCTAACACAGTGCCTTGCCACACAGGATGCACTCAACAAATGTCTATGAAATATAATAATGATAACAACAGACATTCATATTCTTACATGTGCTTTGCATTGTAAAATGCAAAGTTACAGGTCCCTCATTTTGCCAGTACAATCAGAACACTGGAAATAAGAATTTTCTAAATTGACAACCTTAGTGTTATAGCGGAGAAGGCAATGGCAACCCACTCCAGTCCTCTTGCCTGGAAAATCCGATGGGCGGAGGAGCCTGGTAGGCTGCAGTCCATGGGGTCGCTAAGAGTCAGACACAACTGAGCAACTTCCCTTTCACTTTTCACTTTCATTCACTGGAGAAGGAAATGGCAACCCACTCCAGTGTTCTTGCCTGGAGAATCCCAGGGACGGGGGAGCCTGGTGGGCTGCTGTCTCTGGGGTCGCACAGAGTCGGACACGACTGAAGCAACTTAGCAGCAGCAGCTGCAGCAGCAGCGTTATAGCATGAACACATACTGACTGCAAAAGGATCCTCACCTCCAAACATCCAAAATAAGAGTGCCAACACTACAAAACGAACTAATATTGAGCATGTGCCTTAGTCTATTTGTGCTGCTATCACAAAATACTACAGACTGAGAGACTTTAAAATACCATATGTTTATTGCCCACAGTTCTGGGGGTGAGAAGTGTGATATCAGGGTACCAGCATGATTGGAGAAGGGCCCTCTTCTAGGTCACAGAGTTCACATGATGGAAGGGGCGAGGAAGCTCTGTGGTATCTCTTTTAAAAGAGTACTAATCCTATTCATGAGGGATCAACCCTCATGACCTAATTACCCCTAAAGACTCCACCTACTATTACCACCACTTTGATGGTTAGGATTTCAACACAAGAATTTTGGTGGGGGAGTCACAAACATTCAGAGCACAACAGTATGATATTTGGTGTCTATTCCAACCAAGGTGTGACATGTGTTCTCAAGTTTTCAAGAGTATATTTAACTGTAATCTGCACTGTGTTTTCATATTCTTTCCAATTACAGAAGTACTTATTTATCAATTTATCTATCAGTAGCCCTAACATCGGTGAAGGCAATGGCAAGCCACTCCAGTACTCTTGCCTTGAAAATCCCATGGATGGAGGAGCCTGGTAGGCTGCAGTCCATGGGGTCACACAGAGTCGGACACGACTGAAGCGACTTAGAAGCAGCAGCAGCAGCCCTAACATGTAAAAGTGTTTTAAAAGTCTCTATTAACAAACTGTAAGTCATCTGTAAATGAACACATGACGATAAAAAATGAGATATTCACCAGACCAAACAAATAAAAATCCTACCAAAGAAACACCTGCTCCCCACCCATTCTGGTTTGATTTGCATTTTCATATGGCTGGAACATTGCAATCATCTTTCTCAGTGCTCACGAAATGTCAATAGTTAACCAGAGATATTAAAGCCACTTGGTAAAGAATAAGTTATCTACTACCCACTACCCACTTTTGACTTTTCATTCATGTAAAAATTTGAGCATCTAATCAAATGTGTACATAGCTTTTGGCTAACTGCAGTCACTGCTTTTGTTATTGTTTTGTTATTATTGCTAATTCTACATTAAGAGCTATATGGAAAAAAAGGTAGGAGAATCCACCTCTTTTTTTTTTTTTTCTTCTGAGCATCAAGTTTAAGAACCATTAGCACTGGAAAAGTCTAAAACTCCAGCAGCATAAATGTCAACCTAATTTCTATAAATCCTCCAATATTCATGGTATCCCTTTTTAAACTGAAGCAAGTGAAAAGAAATGAAGACTAAACCAGAAAAGGCTAAAGAACCCTATAAGTTACACTCCTTTTCGAGGATATGACGTTACTTAAGATTTAAGAAGGAATTGCTCATTACTATAGAAAAGATAGCTCCATAGTTCTTCCCTGTCAGTTAAGACCCTAAACTTTGAATAAGGGTATCCTTTTCATTTTTCCTATACTTTCAACTCTTTCTCTTCCTAGAACATAGAATTCAAGTTAAAGAGAAACTGTTTTATTCTGCTGTTACAGAGCTTGGCTATGGTTAATTCCCTGAAACAGGTTTTTGTTTTTTGAATATAGATTGTTTAATGAAAACAAAGAATGAAATATGTAAGGCTACATGTCCATACATTTCTAACTGACCTTTATTACCCCCAAGATTCTATGTAATAATTACAATCACAGAGTGTTAGGGCCAGAAGAAGGTTAAATTGTTCCCCAAAACTGGCTATAAGAGTCACCCACTGCCAGGCAAAACATTCAGGGTAATCTATGTCATGACAACTTTTCTGTTGTTCTTATTCAAACATTTTTATTTCATTTTACATTGACTTCTGGCTTGGGATTTGTTTTTATAATGCCTAACAAGAAGTGAGGCTGTAATACAAAAAAGGCCTTCTTTTCCAGCTCCCAACCCACTGAAGAATACTTTCCTTGGGCAATTCAAGAGTATATTTTCCAGGGTCTTAAGGCTCAGAGCATAGATGGCACAATTATTTGATAAATGTTGCTTCCTAGCATTTTACTCCACTCAAAAACTTTCATAAAGAAGTCTGCCTTTTAAACTTATAAGTTCCAACCACAGCCACTAGATTTTGGATAAACCAGAATGCCTTAAGCCAGAAGACAGAAACAATTAGAAGATCACACTAATATAGTATCTGACACAAGCAAAAAGTAAGGGGTTGGAATTTGAGGACCCCTCTTTAAGGAACTCAACATTTCAAACACAATGCACTCCCTGAGCCTTAGATGGGGTCTGTGTGAATGAGAGGCTCTGTAGCTGAAGCAGTGACCAGGTGGGACCACATAACCTGGGGGACTCTGGGAGAGGAGGCGGTTCTGCAACCCATCTCTCCCAGCTTCTGATGTGCTCATTTTCAGATTTCCACTCTTTCTTTCCTGGAGGGATCACAGCAGGAGCCTCTTGGCTTGGGACAACTACTGGCTTCCTGCCAACACTAGGAAATCCAGGAAAAGCTGGACAGAGCAAGTTTTCCAACTGTGTTTTGTTCTTTTAAAAAAAAAAAAAAAGAAAGAAAGAAAGAAAGAAAAGAAATCACTGGGACACCTGCCAAGCAACCTAGAACTTCAGAATCTAAGGAGACAGGGAGGGCCTTCTCACCTCCAAATTATCCACCTGATTACCCCCGAGGAAGGGCTCAGGATGCAAGAAAGGGACTGTGGCAGGGCTTTGCCTGCCTGCCTGTTTGTCTTCTATTTTTCTCTTGCCTGCTCTCCACAGGAAAAAAGGAGATTGTATTAAATGGGTTTGAGATGTTGAAGAACAACTGGGCAAATTTCTCCCACCTGTTGAGTTCTCGAGCCAAATTAAAGAGATGGGAATACCGGATCACCTCACCTGCCTCCTAGAAATCTGTATACAGGTTAAGAAGCAACAGTGAGAACTGGACATGCAACAACAGACTGGTTCCAAATTGGGAAAGGAATACATCAAGGCTATATATTGTCACCTTGCTTATTTAACTTCTGTGCAGATTACATCATGCAAAATGCTGGGTTGGATGAAGTACAAGACTGCTGGGAGAAATATCAATAACCTCAGATACGCAGATGATGCCACCCTTCTGGCAGACAGTGAAGAGGAACTGAAGAGCCTCCTGATGAAAGGGAAAGAGGAGACTGAAAAAATTGGCTTAAAACTCAACATTCAGAAAACTAAGATTATGGCATCCGGTCCCATCACTTTATGGCAAATAGATGGGGAGACAACGGAAACAGTGACAGACTTTATTTTCTTGGGCTCCAAAATCACTGCAGATGTTGACTGAAGCCACAAAATTAAAAGATGCTTGCTCCTTGGAAGGAAAGCTATGAGCAACCTAGACAGCATATTAAAAAGCAGAGACATTACTTTGCCAACAAAGGTCCATCTAGTCAAGGCTATGGTTTTTCCAGTAATCGCGTATGGATGTGAGATTTGGACCACAACGAAGGCTGAGCACCAAAGAATTGATGCTTTTGAACTGTGGTGTTGGAGAAGACTCTTGATAGTCCCCTGGACAGCAAGGAGATCCAACAAGTCAATCCTAAAGAAAATCAGTCCTGAGTATTCATTGGAAGAACTGATGCTGAAGCTGAAACTCCAATACTTTGGCCACCTGATGCAAAGAACTGACTCATTTGAAAAGATCCTGATGCTGGGAAAGATTGAAGGCAGGAATAGAAGGGGATGACAGAAGATGAGATGGTTGGATGGCATAACCGACTAGATGGATATGAGTTTGGGCAAGCTCCTGGAGTTGGTGATGGACAAGGAAGCCCGGCATGGTGCAGTCCATGGGGTCACAAAGAGTCAGACACGACTGAGTGACTCAACTGAACTGAAAGAAAGAGAGCTAGAATCAAATCCTAATCCTGATATTCATCAAGTGGTCTTGGGCAAGAAGACTATGACCTGCAAGATCTACAAAATGGAGATAAGAGTACTAAAGGTGCAAGACAGTTATGTGGCATAAATGAAACGAGTTAAACATACCTCCCTCCATGCTTGGCACATGCAGCCACTTGCAGCAAGTCATTTAATGATCATAAATTCCTTTGTAATGTGGCATTACCATCCCATCATTCACAGGTATATTGTCCTTGTCTCTGTCCCCTGTGAATGTGAGTTGGCCTTGGCACCTGATGACAGATACAGTAGAGGAGAGGGTTCCAGAGTCTAGGGAGGCCTCCAAAGACCTTGTAGCATCTGCCTTTCACTGTCCTGGAGAGTTGCCCAGAGACTGCTGTGTAAAGAAACCTGTCTGGCCTGTTGGAGGATTAGAGGTCACGTGGAGAACTGAGGCTGCCCAGCTGACAGCCAATATGCAATACCAACTACCAGCCATGCTGGTAGGTCCATCCTGGACCTTCCAGCCCAACTGACCCTTCAGCTGAATGCAGACACACTAATGAACCTATAACCAACAGAGTAACTGCTCAACCACCAACCAGAATCAGAAGAAAGAAACTGTCTTAGGTTTGGGAGTGGCTTGCTATTTAGCAATAGATCAAAACACCTCTCAATAAAGGATATCATTTATTACTACCACTCTTTCCTAACTGGAAATGGTTACATCTATCTCTCTGATGGCACCAAGTCACACAGGGACAGGATATTCTGTATCTTAAGCAATGTGATCATTTCCCCCTTCCCTTAACCTAGGGAAGGACTCTGAGGTTTGTCTACACCTATGACCTGATTAGGGAATTTGGTGGCTTCAATGAGAAAACAGCCAAGGAATTACTAAATTCTCTAAGTGGACCTTTGTCCTGTTACCTAAGAGCCACTTAATCCCTACCCACGGTACTTTGACAGTGGTTTCTCTTCTTACCTCCTGCCATAACACTGCCATTGCCTCAAATTGCTCCCAACTGCACTTTTTTCCAATAAACATGGTACTTATCTGACTCAGTATCTGATCTGACACTCTCAGGTAGTCAAAAAATCTAAATGCATTGATGTGTTTCTTTGAACCATTTCACAGATCAGAGAGTTGATGATATGCAAAACAAATCTGATGTGGCTTCAGGTGAATTCAAGTTTAACATTTATTACAAACCTCATGTTTAAATACAGAAGTAAGTCCTATAAAATACCTAAGCTTGGCCCATAGACTTGGTAACAAAGAACTGTTCTGGGTCAATGTTCATGAGACCAGGCTTAAGTGAATGAGGTTATGGAAGCTCAGATCCAGGTGGTTCAGGAAAGTTGAACTTTCCCCAGCTTTACAAAATAGGATCAAGCAACCCCAGCTTGTAGTTCTCTACTGCCAGAAACATTCATTCTACAACCTATTAACAATGTTAAGCTTGGTGATGCTCTCAAGGCTTCTTGGAACTGTAGCTCTGCCCTTTCTAATTTGTGGTGCTTATCAGTGAGCAAATCACCATCCTTCCTGCATGGACCAAGTGCAGAGTTTTGCTCTTTTTTGTTTTAAAGAAAAACTTCTTCCTTAATCTGTCATGGTTCAAATACATTCATGTCATCGAAAACATCTCACTTCTTGCTTTGTAACTTGCAAGCCTAGTATTCTTGGGTAAGTGAGTTCTATTAAAATTCCACTAAATTTAGAACTTCCACTAAGATTATATATCCTCTACTACTTTGCAGGGAAAAAAAAAAACCTGTCCAAGAACAATATCGGATGGCTGTTTTCTTTGGACATGTATCCTCTTAAAGCTATTTCTGGATTAAACCCATGAACTTACACCTCACCCTAATGACCTTTCACTGGCAGCGCTAAAGCATAACACCCCTGGCCAGAACGGAGGAACATGATATGAAATACATCATAAAGCAAGGGCGCTAGGTTTTATTGTAAGATACCAGGAATGCGGTTGAGTAGGCTGGCCGCTGCAAATGCAGCATTTTCTTAATGCAAATCCAAAGGAGAAATTTCTTTCACCTCCTCGAATCAGGAATAGATGGGCTTCTCCAATCTGGTTTCTCTTCTGGACACCTTAGAGCTTATTCTGGATTGTTGGCCTCTTCTCTTTGGTTGCTGGAAATCTGATGGCCAGAACTTTCAGGAAGAATAGAACAGCACTTCAAAGTACACTTGACAGCCTCACTCATACCTCCATCTTATTTTCCTTTCACTTATTTTTCTTACTTATCCTAAGTTTACTTTATCTTGTCGTATTGTGTGCATCTTTGTAAGCCTTCCCTAATCATTTTTGGAACAGGGTGGGATATAATTAAAGACATAATAATCAGTGTGTAGGCCTAATCCCCCTACTCTAGAGAGAGCAAGCTCTTGTAAGCAAGTGCTGAGCGTTGCCCCACTTTAAAATCCCTATGGTGTCCAGTGTCGTGCTTTTACTGTTAAATAAATATTTGGGGAATTAAATGGCAGAATATGTACATTTTGATAGCATTATGCTACCTGAATTATGAAACAAGCAGTATACTTATGATTTTATCCTTTATCCTCAGAACAAATTCACATGAGTGTGAAGGGATACACGTATAACAGTTTACTTCAGCATTAGTTATCAGAAGTAACCTCAAGGTCCAATGATAGGGACATGGTTAAGTACACACGCACAAGACACTATCCCAAGTTATACAGACACTGAAATGAACAGGAGGGTAAAAAAGAAGGTCCGTCACATACTACAAAGTGTAAAAGAATGGTAAGCTGCTGCAAAATGATACATTTTCATAAAATACATAGCTGGGCACATTCTGGTATTTGTACCGAAAGAAGGCCTGAAGAGCTACACCCTGCAAACTGATAACTGGCTGAGGCTGGAGGCGAAAAGGCGGTGGGGTAAGAGCTGGGGGCGGGGGGAAGAAATGAACTTTCATTCTCTGGAACACTGATTGTAATTTTTTAATAATGTGCAAGTATCTCTCTTGTGATTTAAAAATTAAAAACACTGAATAAAACATTTAGAGACTTGAGGTTACAATGCACTCTCAAATTCTCAAAATGCCTAATGTCTTAAGAGTTTGTTGCGAGATACCAAACTGGGATACTCCCAAAATGCTCCCTTTGCTGCAAGCAGCCAGGCCTCCCCTTCCTGCAACGGGGCCTTCCTCCCTGTAGACTTTATCTTGCCCTGGATTTCTGCACAAAGTATATAAGAAATTGATCTGTTCAGTAACACCCATACAGGTTGTCAAAATACAAAAAGGCAAGGAATCTTTCTCCATCAGAACATAGCTGTAGAATTTATAAGTCCTTTAAACAGTATGTGGGGTTCCCTAGTGGCTCAGTGGTAAAGAATCCAACTGCCAATGCAGGAGACAGTGGGTTCGATCCCTGTGTCGGGAAGATCCCCTAGAGAAGGAAGTGACAATCCACTCCAGTATTCTTCCCTGGTAAATCCCATGGACAGAGGAACCTGGTGGGCTACAGTCCATGGGGTCGAAAAAGAGTCAGACATGACTTGGCCACTAAACAACAACAACAAAATAGCATGTAACAAATTATAGAGCATTTAAATTAATAATTGGTTCAATATTTTCACATGTATTAGGGAAAAACATGTTAACTGAGTAACATGAGTATGGGGAAATATGTCCCTAAAAATGAAACACTTTGTAAAGAGGGGTTTTTAATTTGTTCTAAATTTTTTATCAAATGAAAATTCCTTCTTCCTCCTCTTCCAGTAAATAAATACCTGCCAAACAAGAGGTTTTCTATACCTTCAAACTGTACTTTTTAAAGGTTTTTTTAAAGCCTATTTGGAGAAAGGCTTTTAAATAAATTAACTTGACGAAGATAGTTTCTCTATGTCCCCCAAATTTTAAAGTTAAATCAAAGTCCCATAAGCATAAATCTACCAATGTACCAGTTACTTCTAAAGTGACCATGGCAGGACACAGTGAACACTAACATAGCCCAGGCCTGGATCCAATGTGAACTCCAAGCCTGGGCTCCATGGGAACAGTCAGGTAGAGACTATATGTCTGTACCTCACAGATGATGTCAGAGAAACCAAGGTTGAAAGCATTAGACAGATAGCAGAAAGCTGAGAAGAGCTGAAGTCAGACACTGAAAACATCAAGTAAGGGAGGAAAGGGTCGTCCCTGGTGGTTCAGTGGTAGAGAATCCGCTGGCCAGTGCAGGAGATCAATGGGTTTGATCCTTGGGTCAGAAAGAATCCCCTGGAGAAGGAAATGGCAACCCACTCTACACCAGTATTCTTGCCTGGGAAATCCCACAGACAGAGGAGCCTGGTGGGCTACAGTCCATGGGGTCGCAAAAAAATCAAATATGACTTAGCAACTAAACAACAAGGTAAGAAAATCAAACAAGGCAGAGATGGATCAAAGCAAGGATTCAACTAGGTCAAAGTGTAGATGATAAAAGCAAGCAGTAAGCAAGTGACTCGGCTGATCTCTGATACCTGTGTACGTCTTCCTCCTGGCTTTGTATTTGTCCACTGGTGAGGGTGTTAGGTGTTGGAGTCAGATGTTAATTATTATAAAAAGGAAATCCAAGGCATGCAGATCACCTCTGCCCTTGATTAAACACCAGGGCAGAGCTAGTGGAAATAGCTCCAAGGTGCTGGCTCACCTATTTCACCAAAAGCTTTTTTGGCAATCCCAAAGACTGTGAAAATGATCCCAGTTTGATTGTAGATCTTGAAATAGATGTCAAAGGAAGTCTTATAATCTAACCCTTTTATAAAATGCAATGAGAATACCTCTCCAACTTGCTGTGAGGCAAGCAGCCACTTCCTAAGGAGTTTGATCAGCAAATGGGGTTTTGAAACAACACATCCATCCACTGCTTCTGTAAGAACTTCCCAAAGCTGCCTAACCACCCACCCACTACACACTGCGAGGCCCTTTGCTCCCTATCCAGCTGATGAAAGTGACCTAGTCCATCAGCCAACTTGTTCTGAGTCCATTTGCCTTCTTATTTAACCTAAGGAGAGAAACATACTGATCTAAAGACACTACTTTCAAATCTAAGTTTACTCCTTCCACACTTCCTTTTCCCTTAGAACCAGTTGTTTTGCTTTGAAGCAGACAGAACTGGTATGAAGTTCTACTTTTGCACCTTCCCATCCAGCTGCCCTCCATTAACATGAGTCTGGTGTCTATCAGATAGAGATGAGCTCCCATACTCCCCCTGTATCCTCCTGGTCCAGAGATCTCCCAACCACGTCTATACATCCCTACCCTCTCCAGTATCTCCAAGCCCAATGCCCTGCCCACTCCACTGCAACCTGCTTTTCCATCCATTAGACAAATGGTTTCCAAATAGTGGACTGTGATCCATTAATTGTTAATGAGTTTTTCAGAACACAGAATAGAAACAGAAACGTGTGCTCAGTTGCTCAGTTGTGCCTGACTGACTCCATGGAATTTTCCAGGCAAGAATACTGGAGAGGGTTGCCATTTCCTACTCCATGGGATCTTCCCAGCCCAAGGATCAAACCTGTGTCTCTTGCATCCCCTGCACTGGCAGGCAGATTCTTTACCACTAGTGCCACC
Organism: Bubalus kerabau; assembly: GCF_029407905.1. Lineage (NCBI taxonomy): Eukaryota > Metazoa > Chordata > Mammalia > Artiodactyla > Bovidae > Bubalus > Bubalus kerabau. Next base: position 49,262,494 of record NC_073629.1, read on the forward strand.
TGGGAAGTCCTGTTCTTCCATCCATTAGACAAATGGTTTCCAAATAGTGGACTGTGATCCATTAAAAGTTGATGAGTTTTTCAGAACACAGAATAGAAACAGAAATAGAGTAGAAATAGAAACGAAAATTGAAGCAATACTCAGTAAGGGTACATATTGCTTCATGAAACCTGTTTCACATACACATATACTTACTCATGTCCTAAGTCAATGTGAAACTTGTACTGCTCATTTTGTACTGTGTTGTAATCCAAAAATGCCTGAAACAAGCCTTTGTCCATCTAGTCAGACCTCACCCCCCTTGCTGCTGGGCCCGCTGCAACTGCTTTCTCCATGCCGGCCCCAAGCTCTGAACAGACGGCCAGCTGTCTTCTTCATCGGCTGTTTGCACAAACCTTGGCCTTTTACAGTGACTCACAAGCTCCTTCTCATCCAGCCAGGGACTGCCTTCTCCTTGATCAGACCAATGCTCACACACACCTTTGGTATTCTAGGCCTCTTTTCAGGTCTGGGATCTGCTAGCAATATCTCCAACTGTTTCACTATGAATAACAAACCCAGAGCAGCAGGACTCCATTTCTTTGTATGCTACCTTTCATCTCCAATGAGGAAAAAAACATCACCAAAGTCACTCTTGAAATAACCTTAGATTTTCTTACAAAAGTAACCTCACTTTCCTGATGTAATATGTTCCCTGGTGTAACACATACAGCACCTGATACCAATGCCAGGTGACTACAGCTCACTCCTGTTGAATTAAAGTCTGTCTCCCATCCTTGAGAACAGATGGCTAGCCCACCTCCATGTTGCTATCTTCTTCCTCTCACAAAGCAAATGGAAGGAGAGAAAGCATCACCAGGTGACCGTGGGAGCGTGGGCCTCCTTTCCTCTCTCAAGGGCGAGGGCACAAGCTGTCCAGCACAACGCCACCCTGGGCCTGCCCTCCCTTGTCCAAGTGCCCACAGTTCTCACAGAGACAATTCACGCATTATCTTCCTCGACAGAAAAACTCATTCTCTGTAATCCTCCTGTAGATCATCCAGTTTACTTTTCTCAATCAAACTAGGTATCCCACTTTTTAGCCTTCCAAGAGATAACAAAGCCAGATGAGTCCTTCATCTGTAGGATGTGGGACATTCATTTGAGAAGAAGGGTGCACAGAGACACTGAGGTCTGAAGGTTTCTTGTGACGCAAACTGCTCGGTTTCCTTTCCCACATGGAAGGCCAGCTTTGAGGGAGGATCATACATGTGGGACGTCAGTTTGAGCACCAAGGGAGGGGGTGAACAGGTCTGAGAACTGCAGGACAGCTGTGCTAGGCTTGGAAGGGCAAGAAACACTCGCAAAGTGAAAGGGAGAAAGGGTAAGTCACATCTAGGGCACATTCCAGAATTCTCCTTGCTGCCTCACAACCCCCTCTCCGTGACCCGGCCCTTTTCCCATTTCTCAGTCAGGAATCCAGAGCTCCCTTACCATCTCTCTGGTCACCTGGTTTTGGGGAGGGTGGGCCCTCCAGCCCCTCCCAAGTCGTCCCTTCCTCCTCCCCTACTCCTAGCTGAAGAAGCTCTGCATCAATCTAGTCCTGAATTAGATTTCTGATGGCTCCCTGCCCGAGGCCTCTGTTTATCTTGCTCATCAAATGAATCTCTCTCGGATGGAGATTTTAGAAAATCAAAGAAAAGACAGGCCAAACTCTTGAATCCACATTCTAGGGTCTACGGGGAAGACTTGCTTTTTAGGAACTTACTATAAAGTTTCAGCCCCTTGATCCCTGCCATTCCTAGGGACCGCTAAGCATACAGCTTGAGTTGCGAAGAGTCATTTTTCTTTCCAGCAAGATAAAGAAGGCAAAGGGTGAAAGGAACAAGAACAGAAAGTTAAACAATGTAAAAAATCACTACTGACCGAGCAGCTTGGTTTGCGGCATCTGCCCTTAGGTGTGCAAGATCACACAATAAGGATTCAAACTCTGGAGGGAGGTAATGTGGCAAAAAGGAGTTGCAGGGGTAAGGAGAAATAAAGCAGGCTCAAAATATACTAACATCAGGATCACCTTATAGCACAGGAGGGAGGATGCAAGTAAACTAAAATCCATGCTTCCTCAAAGGAATCTTTCAAATTTTCTAGTGTTGCAAGAGTCTGCTTTTCTAATACAGTTTCACCAATTTAAGGACAGATAAACAAGGAGAAAATTCTCTACTTCACACAGCTCAGTTAAAAAGGGACTGGGATTCTGTAATATATTATCTTAACTGGCTACATAAAGATGAGGCTGCATTCCAAACTATACCCTGCTGGGCTCACACAGCAGTATCTCACTTAAAACACACAATCTAAGATCCATTTTTCTCAGCTCCATTTATGACTGGGTGAAGATTTTATTAAAGTGACAGGGGTTTTTTTTCCCCCTACTTCACACACCGACTCATAACATCCTCACAGACTCTTCCAACTTGTCCCCAAATTGGAATCAGATTCATTTAAACATTATCAAAGATCACTCTTTAAGGATAATTTTATAATTTCGTATAAAAATGTGTACCACATTCACACTTAGATGTGTACAACTAAGAAAACACTGGCCATCAACAGCGACCCTTTCATGAACATAGACAACTTAAAGTGCCTTCACGAAGGGCCATAGGAAAATGCTAGCATTACGGGTCCCATTTCATGGCTGGGTAAACGGAGGCACTTAGTTTAATAAACTTGCTCCGGGATATAATGGTAGAGCTGGAAATAGAAATCAATTTCTCCCTCTGACTTTGACCCCAGTCCCTCTCCCACTAGACTCTTCAGCGCTCGCTGGCTAAAAATGGGACCCACTTGAGAACTGCAAGGGTAAATGAAAGCTTCTTGTTTTATTTAGTAGCGGGGAGGTGAGAGACCGGGTAGACTTACCTACTTGATGCACCTGATCTCGTGTACTGGCCTCTAACAAGAAAGCTTTCCATGGATGCCCAAACACCTGCTCCTTTGAGCTGAGACCCCAAGGCACCGCCAGGCAGCCCCAAGCAGCCCAAATCACACCGCCCGGGAAACGCGACTGGAACGCGGGGAGTCCGGGCGACGCGGGGGCCGCGGGCCCGGGGACACCATCTGTGCCTAGAGCGGCCCGCCGCGCCGGGATGATGCTGCGCCGGTCGCACACACCTGCTGGAGCCCTCCCTGGAACCCCCGGCCGCCTCCCGCGCGGGGGACTCCCACCCAGCCTCCGGGCGCCTGAGCCCTCGGCCTCACTAGGCCGGGGGCGGGAAGCCGCGGAGCCCCTCCCGCGGGCTGCGCTCTGCGACGCGGAGAGCCGCTGGGCAAAGCGAGCCCGCCCTCCTTCCGAACCCTCTCCAAACCGCGTCACCTGTGCCGGGTCCCGGGGCGACTCGCTCGCCGGCGGCAGTGAGCCGGGCCGGGAGTGGGCGGCGGGTGGTTACAGGAGCCTGGTCATCCGGCCCGGCCCGAGGGCTGGCGCCGGCCAGAGCCGTCCCGCGAGATGCTCGGCGGGAGCCAGGGGAGCCTTGGGCTCCGGGCCGCTGGAACAGCAGCGGAGGCTACTGCTGCCGCCGCGGCCGCCCGGACTGCGGGCTCGAGTTACCGCAGAGCGTCTCCTTAAAGGGGCCGCGGCGCTCGGGCTACGGCTACGGCTCCCCGCGGCTCCGACCCCCGGCCAAAGTGGGCGGGGCCCCGAGGCGGGCGGTGGGGCCGACCTTTGGGTGATGGAACTTGGGTCCCGGAAAGAGCTCAAAAACGGGAGCACGCGAGGCGGGCTGCGATGGGATTCTGCAAGAGCACACCTCGCTTGGAACAGTGTTCGGTTCCGCGTCTTTCCGAAGCAAGTAACAGAACTAGCAAGTGGAGCTACGGTCTGAGTCCGTTCTCGCAGCGGTCAGTACCTGGGCTCGCCACTTAACCAACATTGTTTTCAGATTATAAATTTATGTTCTGCTTTAGTTGTCCAGATTCTGCGTGACTGAAGCCCATGGTTTGACGATCAGAAAGGAGGTGAAAGGGCAATTGCTGATTTTCCTGCCACGTCGCGTTCCTCGCCGTTTCCGTTTGGGGCTGCAGGTGCGTTCCAAACTGGGTAGGGGGCGTTTGTGGAAAAGGCCAGTGCTTTGGAAGCCGCCTCCTCTGGAATCCAAGAAAAACACCACCTCCATGCGGAGTCCCTCTGCTGTCAGGGCAGGGAAATAGGATTTGGAATTCTAGGGGGAGCTAGCTGAGAAGTTTGCCAGTAAACAGTAGCTCTTCTGATTTGCTAAATATGGCCTCAGAAACTTCCAAGTGTCCTGGATCAACACGATAGAATTGTTTTGAATAAAACAATAATAAATACGTTCTGGTTGTTATAATTTGCACATCAAAACAAATCACAAATACATTTTTTTTAGAAAGAGCCTCACTGAGGTGCAATTTCTTCATCTTTTAGTATAATCGGGATAATAATTCATAGACACCTCTGAAGTGTCTTGCTAAATGGACTGCAGACTGACATAGAAAAGACAGAAACCTGCCCTGCAGTCAAACAGGGAAGATCTTGCAGGCCCCCAGTACACATTTCACCTTTTCTCTCTAAGGCTCTTGGGACACACCCGCGCACCAATGCCCTTTGACTACAATGTGTCCCGTCACAGTTGTTTCACAATGTGCACAGCCCTTGACGACTTTTTCTGCCCCATAGGCACACGGGTATTTCATAACTATCCACGGGCAGGATGGTTGTGCACACCTGTGCAATCAGCCCTGCCAGTACAGAGGACACCTATAATGTCAGGAATCTGCATTAACACTACTCCTCCAGACTCTGTCCTGTGCTTGTCTTCAGTGACATGACAGTTGCTCTGCCCTTTCCTGATAAACACACCATGATTATCTTTGATATGCATATTCTCTAACACCACAGCAGGAGCCAACGCCATCTAAACCTGCAGAAATCCAGTATCCTCTAGTCCCCCCATACTCCTTCATGTTAAGCCTCTACTGATGCATCATCAAATCTGCAGGATTGTTTATAGAGAGCATGTAAGTGAATACATCAACGACAAGGCCTGAGATATGAGAGGAATTCAGTAAATACTAGTTGAATTTTTAAGCTTTTAAACTAATTAAAACTCGATGACCTTCAGGAGGTAGAAGAATACATTAACTAGTTTTCCTCAAAGTTTTAATGCAGCTTAATTTCTTCAAAAATATCCATTTCACTATTTACATTTAGATCTTTAATTGCTATTCTTAACTTTTTTTTTTTAACCAATACTCTTTTTTCAAGGACAGTTCCCCCAAATTCTGTCTTTACCACCCTGAAGTTTTTCTGCATTTTGAATATGAGGTTGCAAAGCTGGATTGCACATTTTATATTTTTGTTCACTGAAACAGTTCCAAGAAACAGTTCCGAGAAATGAAATTATCCATCCACACTGAAAAAAAAGAAAAATAAATAATACTGAAATTCTTTTCAGATAAATTTTCCTGATAAATTTCTGTTTCCAAAAATTCCTAAACTTCTAATTAGAGCCAATTGTTTGGAAAACTGAGACCAAAGGCTGTTTCTTCCTGAAATAACAAGATAATTAAAGCAAAAGTACTTTGGGAGAGACTTCAATTCTCCATTCTGCTCTGTTAGTGAAGATAAAACCAAAATGGCACCAAACATTTTGATCAGAAAAGTTGAGTTCGTCAGTAATGACTATTCCCACCTACAGGTTTTCCCTTAATTGGTAGTTTTAGTGTATTAAGACTTTTGTGTAAGGTTTTTTGTACTTTCATTTCTTTTTCAGAATTTTTCAAGAAGAAACTATTTTAGGATATTAAGAGTGGTTATCTCTGGGTGGATGAGATTCTGTCTTGTATTCTTTTTGTTTCTCTTATTTTATGAAATTTTCTTTCCATTATATATATATGTCTTACTTTGTTTGAATTTTTGTTTTTAATGAAAGTAATACATTTAAGTGAAAATTCAAGTGGTTCTTAAAGGCTTTAAACAAAAAATACCCAAGAGTTCTATCAGTCCCCTAACCAGCTTCTCCACCACCTAGCTTTACCCCTCTAGAACACCTAGCTTCACCCCATTTCCACACAACCTGCTAGGTGTTCTACATTTCCTAAATGAAAAACCTATACCCAGGTTTCTTGATTTTCAGTTTTAGACTTTAGTTATTGACTTCTTGTCATATATTTGAGGATTTTTAGCTCCTATCCACACCACCACTCACTTTTTCCCCAACTTTCCTTCTAACATAGACACATCACAACTCTCATTCGAGTCAGTAATTAAGGTTTATATCATCTTGAAAATATACTGGTCAATACAGGGTGTTGCTGAATCAAGTAAGGTACCAGGATAATGCTTTCTTGAAAACCTCTTGCTTTTTCTGGAGTTAAATGCTTTGTTTTTTCACATTTAAAAAATGTATCTAATCTAACCTGAATTTTACCCATGTGCTTCTACACATCTATCAAATGCCATCAACATTATCTTCTAATGCCCAAATACATGACTTGTTGTTTATTCTCTTACATTGCTAAAGCACAGACTCCAGTCACTTACTCAGAAGGGGTGCATGGAAGGTAAATTTTTAGAGGGCTTGACTGTCTGAAAATGTCTCTTTTCTATTCTCATCCTTGACTGATCATTTGGATAAGTTGCAGATCATTTTCCCTTTGCTTTTTAAGAGAATCGTTCCATTGTCTTTTAACTCCAGCATTGCCATTGAACTATCTAATACCTTTCGAGTTCCCATTCCTCTGTATCTGACCTATTTTTCCTTCTAGAATCTTCCCATTGTCTCTAGCAGTCTGAAAGTTCACAGTGGTGTGCCTTAGAATGTTTCTATTTTCATTGATTGTGCTAGATACTCAAGGGTTCTTTTGACTTTATCTGTATTTTTTTCCTTTCATTATTTCTTTGCTAATTTCCTCCCTCCCATTTTCTCTAAGACTGTGATGCTGGGAAAGATTGAAGGCAGGAGGAGAAGGGGATGACAGAGGATGAGATGGTTGGATGGCATCACCAACTTTTTGTTGGTCACCACAGGGTAAGGGGCATGCACTGGCATCTAGTAAGTAGAGGCCAGGGAGGCTGCTAACCATGTTAGAATGCACAGGAGAGCCTCCCACAACAAAGAATTTCCAGCCCACATGTCAGTCATGCCAAGATTGAGAAATTCTGGACGAGGAGAATTACTTAACTTTATCTTCCAACCTTCTAAAGTTTCTAGTTCAAACGTTTTCTTTCAAATCACAGCTTTGACTAGATGGACCTTTGTCGGCAAAGTGATGTCTCTGCTTCTTAATATGCTGTATAGGTTTGTCACAGCTCTCCTTGAAAGGAGCAAGTGTCTTTTAATTTCAAGGGTGCAGTCACTGTCTGCAGTGATTTTAGAGCCCAAGAAAAGAATATCTGTCACTGCTTCCACTTTTCCCCTTCTATTTGCCATGAAGTGAAGGACTGGATGCCATGACCTTGTTTTTGAATGCTGAGTTTTAAGCCAGCTTTTTCACTCTCCCTTCCCACCCTCATCAAGAGGTTCTTTAGTTCTTTTTCACTTTCTACCATTAGCATGGTATCATCTGCATATCTGAGGTTGTTGATATTTCTCCCAGCAAACTGGATTCCAGCTTATGACTCATCCAACCAAGCCTTTCAGATGATGTACTCCACATAGAAGTTAAATAGGCAAATCAGCCTTGTCGTACTCTTTTCCCAATTTTGAACCAATCGGTTTTTCCGTCTGGTTATAACTGTTGCTTCCTGACCCGCATACAGGCTTCTCAGAGTAATATAGTCTGGTATTTCTATCTCTTTAAGATTTTTCCACAGTTTGTTCTGATCCACACAGTCAAAAGCTTTAGCATAGTCAATGAAGCAGATGTTTTTCTGGAATTCCCTCACTTTATGATCCAATGGATGTTAGCAATTTGATCTTTGGTTCCTCTGTCCTCCTAAACCTAGCTTGTACATCTGGAAGTTCTCAGTTCACATACTGCTGAAGCCTAGCCCAAAGGATTTTGAGCATAACTTTACCAGCATATGAAATGAGTGCAACTCTACAACATTTTTAACATTCTTTTGCATTGCCCTTATTTGGGATTGGAATGAAAACTGACCTTGTCCAGTCCTGTGGCCACTGCTGAGTTTCCCAAATTTGCTGGTATATTGAGTGCAGCACTTTAACAGCATCATCTTTTAGGATCTGAAATAGCTCAGCTGAAATTACATCACTCCACTAGCTTTGTTTGTAGCAATGCTTCTTAAGGCCCACTTGATTTCACATTCCAGATGAGTAACCATCCCTTGTGGTTATCCAGGTCATTAAGACCTTTTTGGTATAGTTCTTCTCTGTATTCTTGCCATCTCAATTTCTTCTGCTTCTATTAGGTCCTTGCTCTTTCTGTCATTTATCATGCCCATCCTTGTATGAAATGTTCCCTTGATATCTCCAATTTTCTTCAAGAGATGGCTAGTCTTTCCCATCTTATTATTTTCCTCTATTTCTTTGCATTGTTCATTTAAGAAGGCCTTCTTATCTCTCCTTGCTATTCTTTGGAACTCTGCATTCAGATGGGTACATCTTTCCCTTCTTGCTCCCTTGTGTTTTGCTTCTCTTCTTTCGTCAGCTATTTTAAAGCCTTCTCAGACAACCACTTTGCTTTCTTGCATTTTCTTTTCCCTTGGAGATAATTTTGGTCACTACTTCCTATACAGTGTTACAAACCTCCGTCCATAGTTCTTCAGGCACTCTGTCTATCAGATCTAATCCCTTGAATCTATTTGTCATTTCCACTATAAAATCATAAGGGATATGATTTAGGTCATACCTGAATGGCCTAGTACTTTTTCCTACTTTCTTCAATTTAAGCCTGAATTTTGCAATAAGGAGCTCATGATCTGAAACACAGTCAGCTCCAGGTCTTGTTTTTGCAGATTGTACAGCACGTCTCTATCTTTGGCTACAAAGAATATAATCAATTTGATTTCAGTATTTACCATGTGGTGATGTTGATGCATAGAGTCATCTCTAGTGTTGTTGGAAGAGGGTGTTTGCTATGACCAGTGTGTACTTTTGCCCTGCTTCATTTTGTACTTCAGGGCCAAATTTACCTATTACACCAGGTATCTGTTGACTTCCTTCTTTTGCATTTCAGTCCCCTATGATGAAAAAGGTATCTTTTTTTGGTGTTCATTCTAGAAGGTCTCATAGGTCTACATAGAACCAGTCAACTTCAGTTTCTTTGGCATTAGTGTTTGGGGCATAGGTCTGGATTACTGTGATACTGAATGGTTTGACCTGAAAATAAACTGAGATAATTCTGTCATTTTTGAGACTGCACCCAAGTACTTCATTTCAGACTTTTGGTGACTATGAGGACTATTCCATTTCTTCTAAGGGATTCTTGCCCACAGTAGTAGATATAATGGTCATCTGATTTAAATTCACCCATTCCTGTCCAATTTAGTTCACTCATTCCTTAGATATCAATGTTCAATTTTGCCATCTCCTGCTTGACCAGGCCCAATTTATCTTGATTCATGTATCGAACATTCCAGGTTCCTAGGTAATATTGTTCTTTACAGCACTGGACTTCACTTTCACCACCAGACACATCCACAACTGAGCATCGATTCAGCTTTGGCCCAGCCATTTTATTCTTACTGGAGCTATTAACAACTGCCCTCCATTCTTCCCCAGTAGCATATTGGACACCTTCCAACCTGGGAGGTCCACCTTCCAGTGTCGTATCTTTTTGTCTCTTCATACTGTTCATGGGGTTCTTGAGGCAGCAGTACTGGAGTGGTTTGCCTTTTCCTCCTCCAGTTCTGTCATAACTCTTCACTATGATCCTCTTTGGGTGTCCCTGCACTGCATGGCTCATAGGTTCGTTGAGTTATGCAAGCCCCTTCGCCACGACAAGGCTGTGATCCATGAAGGGGATCTCTCCCAATTTGCCAAGTCAGATATAGTTGGCCTGTAATTTCTGTGGATATAGAACCCAGACCTAGGAAAGGCAGACTGTACATCAGCATTTTATGTAAGGAACTTGAGCATTTGACGATTTTGATATCCAAGGGAGGTCCTGGAAAGATACCAAGGGATGACTGCATCTCTATTCTATCCAACTTGTACTTTCCACATTTTACTGAGATCTCTCATCTTCTGTGTATTTTTCTCTTGTCCCCTTTTTTTCTGTGACTTATATCTTGCAAACCTCTTTGTACACTATTGTTTTAGTGCTACTTTGCAAAGAATAAGTGATTAAAAAAAATTAACAGAAAGGGATCCAAAACAGAGGAAGGGGAAAAACATGGATCTATTCTTCTTAAATTTGTAATTTTTTGTTTTATTGTGCCAAAATATTATATTTCATAAATTTGTAAAAAAATGTTACAAATTCAATAGACATTACCAATCACTGGTTCACGTATATGTTTATAACTTTTAGATCAGTTTGTTGACTATCCTTCCAGATACTTTTCCATGCATGCTTACATATACTTTAGGATTTTTTAAACAGCAAGAAGAATTAAAATAGTACATATTATTTTGTAATTGCTCAGACTATCCCATTCAATGGATATATCATATTTAACCGATCTCTTACTGTTGGACATTTATAGACTTTACTCAGTCAGTCAGTCAGTTCAGTCACTCAGTCATGGCCGACTCTTTGTGACCCCATGACATGGACAGGCCTCCCTGTCCATCACCAACTCCTGGAGTCCACCCAAACTCATGTCCATCGAGTCCGTGATGCCATCCAACCATCTCATCCTCTATTGTCCCCTTCTCCTCCTGCCCCCAATCCCTCCCAGCATCCAGGTCTTTTCCAATGAGTCAACTCTTCGCATGAGATGGCCAAAGTATTGGAGTTTCAGCTTCAACATCAGTCCTTCCAATGAACACCCAGGACTGATCTCCTTTAGAATGGACTGGTTGGATCTCCTTTCAGTCTCTGGAGACCAGAGTCTTCTGGAGACCAGAAGTCTCAAGAGTCTTCTCCAACACCACAGTTCAAAAGCATCAATTCTTCGGTGCTCAGCCTTCTTCACAGTCCAACTCTCACATCCATACATGACCACTGGAAAAACCATAGCCTTGACTAGACAGACCTTTGTTGGCAAAGTAATGTCTCTACTTTTGAATATGCTATCTAGGTTGGTCATAACTTTCCTTCCAAGGAGTAAGTGTCTTTTAATTACATGGCTGCAATCACCATCTGCAGTGATTTTGGAGCCCAAAAAAATAAAGTCTGACACTGTTTCCACTGTTTCCCCATCTATTTCCCATGAAGTGATGGGACCAGGTGCCATGATCTTAGTTTTCTGAATGTTGAGTTTTAAGCCAACTTTTCCACTCTCCTCTTTCACTTTCATCAAGAGGCTTTTTAGTTCCTCTTCACTTTCTGCCATAAGGGTGGTGTCATCTGCATATCTGAGGTTATTGATATTTCTCCCAGCAATCTTGATTCCAGCTTGTGCTTCTTCCAGCCCAGTGTTTCTCATGATGTACTCTGCATATAAGTTAAATAAGCATGGTGACAATATACAGCCTTGACGTACTCCTTTTCCTATTTGGAACCAGTCTGTTGTTCCATGTCCAGTTCTAACTGTTGCTTCCTGACCTGCATATAGATTTCTCAAGAGGCAGGTCAGGTGGTCTGGTATTCCCATCTCTTTCAGAATTTTCCACAGTTTATTGTGATCCACACAGTCAAAGGCTTTGGCATAGACCTTACTAATGGACCAAATTTTCAGTTTTCCAAATAGAGTAAAGTGGTAACATCTGACTAGAAATTTATAAAGATTCAAAGCCAGTTTCAACTTTAATGGGGAAACACTGGAGAATTCCTGCTCAGGTCAAGAGGAAGACAAGAGGGGTGGCGACTCTTCCTCTGCTAATGCAGTGGTACTAGAGGTATCAGTCAAAGGTACTAGAGAAAGAGAGAAAGTAAAGACAGTAACTACTGGGAGAAAAAGGCTAATAAGTTGTAATTATTCATATATTATGATTAAGTAATTAGAAAACTCCAAGAAGATCAACTTAAAAATATAAACAATAGAAAATTAAGTATGGGAGGAGGATATAAAATTAATTTGTGAAAATCTGTGATATATATAGATATGTGTATACACACACAATAACCACTTAAAAAATAAAAGAAAAGCCTCCACTTGTAACTGCAGCAAAAAATGTCAAGTGCCTTGGAATAAATTTAATGAGGAACATGAAAAACTTATACGAGAAAACCTTTAAAACATTCCTATAGGACCCAAATGTAGACTCAATGAAATGACACCATGTTCTTAAATAAGAAAAGTCAATGTATGTCAATTCTCCAAAAATTTTAATTTTTAAATTTATTGCAATGTCAATGAAAATCAAAAGAAACTATTTTCTGGAATAGGACAAGCTGATTCTAAAGTTCATATGGAAAAATAAGTAAGCAAGTAAACTCTTTTGAAAAGGAAAAAAATCTTCCAATATATATTAAAAAATACTAGCAGACCTCAATAATGAAATATTTTGGGATAAGCCATAGGAATAGAGATACTAATGGAAATAAATAGAAAGTCCAGAAACAGACCCAAATACATGGGTCATCTCAAATCAGTAGTATAAAATGGACTTTTTAATAAATATATAACATGTGGAAAAAATAAATTTAAATCTGTATCTCATATTGTATACTAGGATAAATTCAAATGGGTCAAATATATAAACTGTGGACACAAATGAATCTACTCTAAGGAAATATAAGTGAATTTTTTTCTTACCTTGGAATGGGAAGGCCTCTCTATGACTCAAAATCTAGAAATCATAAAATATTAATAAATCTAACTAAAAATAAAAAACTACTAGAAGGCAAAAACTAATAACAATAACATGAGCAAAGTTGAAATACAAATTACAAACCAGGGAAAAAATATCTAGTACTCAAATCACAGATAAAGAGCTAATCTCCTTAATAATATGAAGCTTCTAGAAATTAAGAAGAAAAAAAGACCTGCAACCATCCCCCCTGAAAAGAGGATGTTGACAAGAGATATAAAAAGAAATATAAAAATGACCCTTAAACATTATAAATGGCCCTCATTCATTAAAGATAAGCAAATTACAACTGACCAATCTCATTCCATCCATACACAGATTGTTATGTTACCTTCTCAGTATTCTCTCACTACACTCTCTTTAGAGTGGCTCTATCTAGCATCATTTTGAGGGAAAAAATGGGACATTTATGAAGTTGTGTCTTTCTTTAAGTCCTATATCCCATACATTTTGTTAACAAGGCATACAGATCTTAAGAAGATAACATTAGAGTATTACTGCTTATCAACATACTAAAATTCATGCTTGCTGTTTTGAAATATGAATAACCCATATATTGGTATGATAAAAATCAGTATGTTCCTTATCCTTATGCTATGAACAATCATGTTTTTTAAAAAATAAGTTGATAAATTATTCATAAGTAGTTTTCATAGTTTTCAAATATAATTTTAGAATTTAGAAATATTCCTTAGTATAAACATTTCCTACCCTAGCTCCATCCTCTGCCAAATATATTCAGTTCCAAAAGAATCAAATTTTGTATTAATTCAACTACTTCATTGGTTATATGCTCATATGCACTGATCATATAAACTATCCTAAAAGTAACTAAAGTTAAAAAATAAGCAATTTTCATGACAGTACTTTTTTAATATACAAACATAATATCTCCCTTATATGTCCCAATCAAATTGATCTCCTAATGTCATCATGATTTTTGTTCATGTGATTGTTGTTGTTTAGTCACTAAGTCATGTCCAATTCTTTGAGACTGTATAGATTGTAACCTGTGAGGCTCCTCTGTCCATGGAATTTCCCAGGCAAGAATACTGGGGTAATTTGTCATTTCCTTCTCCAAGTGATCTTCCTGACCCAGGGATCAAACGTGCATCTCCTGTGTTGGCAGCAATTCTTTACCACTGAGCCACCAGGGAAGCCCATTCATGTGATAGTATTACTATAATCAACCCACAATTTAAACTGTGTTCACTAACTGAAGTGACTGTTTTAGGCACTCTATATAAGAAGTTAGAAGCATTACGAATGACAGTTATAATTATTATTTTTATAGAAAATAATATTCTGAAAACATTACATTCTACAAAAACAGAAAACATTCTGATCTGCCACTTAATCTTGAGGCATGTGTTCTTTGCCTTTTAGAAAAATAAAACATTTTTGCCCTCCAGTAAGTAACAGTTTCAAAATATCATCTCTTTTCAAAATACTTCTGATATACTTTGTAATATACTAAGAAGCCAATCTAGCTTTAATAAAAAAAGAAATCATTCATTGGAAATTTTTTTTCCACCAGAAAATGTGTGGTTCTAGTCACAAATTTTTAAATTCTCCTTGCCAGAAAATATGAGGTAAGAAATAATTTTTGAAAGACTGTTAAATTAAGTGATTCAAACTTTTTCAAATATATCCCATAATAAAATGTGGAGTGTCTCAAAATGCTAACATAATGTTGAATAGCCAAAAAGTAGGTAGAAATGAATTGTGGGGTAAGGAAAATTTTAACTATTAATACTATTTATTCAAAGCATGTTAGAAACTATAATATCGATGATGAAAAAGATCATCAGGATAAGAAAATATAATTTAATCTATGAATTCTTCCTCCAGTCAAATCCAAATCAAGGGTTTCACAAAAATCATATATATACCAAGTTAAAATGTTAAAAAATTTTAGCATAGAAACTATTTATTTTGATGTCAACATGAAATTCACTTTTCCTCTAAACATTTATAGATAGAAGGTGAGGTCATAGGAATTTGGATATTTGGCAATAACCAATTGGCAGAGGGAATATTATCTGCAGTATTCTCTATCTCTCTGCATGGCCAACATGATCCACCAGCAACTGAAAGACACCTTGGACTCCTTTCCAGCCCCACAGAAGATTCAGGATCTGCATTACAGCAACTGTCTCCTCTGCTCCAGTCTTGTTCCCACATCTTCTAACCGACCTCAATTGCCACCATAGGTTAGAATGAGGTAGGAGATAGATGGGCCCCTGGGCTGGACAGCTGATGTTTGTCAAGTGGAATAAAACTGAAGCTTTGTTCTCACTCAGACACTCTGAGGACAAGCTAGTGGCAAAAGGTGAACTCTGCTAAAGTAAAGAGATAAGGTGCCAACTTCTGAGATCAAGGAAGACTTTCCTGTCTGCACAGGCACAGGAAGGTTTCTTGGGTGTCAGGAAGGGAAGGAGCCCAACCCCGTAACAAGTGTGAACATGCGCCCACAGGCCTTTACAGGAGGATCCATCTTAACAAAAAGTTGCATGTGCATGTTGGGGTGGGTCCCAGGATCAGGCAGGTGTGAAGAAAGAAAGAAGATAATAGCCAATGGTAAATAAAGACCCAGAAAGACTGTCCTATAAAAGTGACTTAAATCACCTCTTTACTACACTCCTCATTCTGGACACGCACACTCCTCTCTGGGTGTGTATCTCTGTTTAGCTTTGGACTTACTGAGCTTCTCCTCATTAGAAAGGACACTCACACTCCTTCTCTCCAGGTGTGTATTTCTGCCCTACATCTGTCTTAAATAAACAAACAAACCATTTCTCTGTGTGCATAAATTTGGGACTTCCATGGTTATCCAGTAGCTAACACTCCACACTTCCAATGCAGGGAGCCTGGGTTTGATCCCTAGTCAGGGAACTGGATCCCACATGCCACAACTAAAGACCCTGTGTGCTGCAACTTAAAAAAAAATCCTACATGTCACATTTAACCAAATTTAAAATATTCCTGAATACCACAACTTAAAAAAAAAAATCCCACGTGTCGCAACTAAGACCCAGTGCAGTCAAATAAATGAATAAATATTTTTAATTGCATAAATTCTGATTGCAAGCCATACAAGAAATTCATAGAAAAAACTAACTACAACCAACAGCTAAAAACAACTGTCTAGATTCAACATATTGATCTGGAAGGGACAGAGGACAAACAAATAGAGTTAAAATTTAAAACCACACGTCTCCTCAATAATTTAGATGTGTTTTATGGTAGATCCACCCTTCTTTGGTTTGTAATAACCATTACAACAGTAAAAACCAATCATTCTTTGAATTTGGGTATCAACATAAAAACACAAAGAATTAATTCACTGACACTCCTGCTGCCCTGCAACACCCTGGACCCAGAGTTCAGCCCTCCCTCTAGCCTTCATAGAAAATTACCTCTAAGAATTGCATGGTTTTCCCCAACTCAACTTACAATTGAGGAGATTCCTGAGGAGTCAAATGATCTGTGAAACAGCTCTGTGTTCCTCTCCCCTTTTCCTCACATGAGAATTGAGTGGGCATCTTAAGTCTCTCAAAATCCCTGGCATTTCACTGCTTACCTAAAGTAGTTCTTCCAAACAAATACAGCATTAATCCTAAAATAAGTCCTAGGGAAAACAGTCTTTAACTTAATTCATCTACCTTGCTTTTATTTCTCAGTAAACTCCTGTACTCTCTTGACCCCTTGACCTTTTCATCTCCAAGTTTAGACAACTTTCTGCATAGCCTGACAACATATGGGCTTTCCTGCTTTAATTCTGAGCTCTGATTTTTGCAATCAACCTTTTGCTTAGTTCATTTCCACCCACTCCAGGTGACAGCCTCATTCAATTTGGACCTGATCTCATCTCCCTATTTCCCCAATTCACCAAGGTACACCTGTTATCAACTCTGTTTCCATAATAGTTATCTAAAGTTCTCTTTCCTGAGCTCCAGACCTACATTCCCAATGTCTTACTATGTGTTCTCAGGTTCTTCAAATGCAATAAAACACAACTCATTATCCTCTCTTCTTCCCCATGCTTTTTTCTCAGTTTATGGAGTCATTATGTTATGACCAACCTAGATAGCATATTCAAAAGGAGAGACATTACTTTGCCAACAAAGGTCCGTCTAGTCAAGGCTATGGTTTTTCCAGTGGTCATGTATGGATGTGAGAGTTGGACTGTGTAGAAGGCTGAGCACCGAAGAATTGATGCTTTTGAACTGTGGTGTTGGAGAAGACTCTTGAGAGTCCCTTGGACTGCAAGGAGATCCAACCAGTCCATTCTGAAGGAGATC
This sequence comes from Bubalus kerabau, assembly GCF_029407905.1. Taxonomy (NCBI): domain Eukaryota; kingdom Metazoa; phylum Chordata; class Mammalia; order Artiodactyla; family Bovidae; genus Bubalus; species Bubalus kerabau. The sequence continues at coordinate 49,279,619 of NC_073629.1, forward strand.
AGCCCTGGGATTTCTTTGGAGGGGATGATGCTAAAGCTGGAACTCCAGTACTTTGGCCACCTCATGCAAAGAGTTGACTCATTGGAAAAGACTCTGATGCTGGGAGGGATTGGGGGCAGGAGGAGAAGGGGATGACAGAGAATGAGATGGCTGGATGGCATCACTGACACGATGGACGTGAGTCTGAGTGAACTCTGGGAGTTGGTTATGGACAGGGAGGCCTGGTATGCTGCAATTCACGGGGTCGCGAAGAGTCGGACATGACTGAGCAACTGAACTTAACTATGCACCTAATCACCCAACCCAGAAACTTCAATTTTCCTAGACTCTCCCCTCTTATTTAGACCTCTATATCCAAGTAGACACCAAATTCTAACAATTCTACTCTCTAATCGTTCATATGTTTATGTCCTGCACCCTTCTTCTTTCACTCACCAAAGTTTAGGCCCATATACCTTCTTTAACCTCTGATGTCTCTCTGACATCTTCCCTCTTTGAGCCTTTACACACAAAGTACCAGGATAACAGCTTCCTTCCCACTGCTTAATAACACATATTTCACATGTGGCAGACCATCAGTAAATATTCATTAATTACAGAAGAGACTTCAAATCCTTGTGATCTCTCATCTTTCTTTTCCTGGCCATTCATTAGATTGCCTCTCTCTTCATCTAACCTCATGCTTCTTCAGGATTCCTTTAACTTGCTGTTGATTATGTTATCCTTTTATGTCCAGTCAAAGCTTTTTATTACTCTTTATTGCCTTTCAAGTAAATGCATGGCATCAAAATCCTCCATTCTAGCTCAAACTTACCTTTCTAGTCTTATTGTTCATACCATCCCCCTAAATTTTTACTCAGTTTAGTCAAATCTAACCACTAGCCATTCTCCCAAAAGTGCTGTGCATTTTCCTCCCTCCTTACCTTTGCTCATACTGCTTTCAAAACAAGACTTCATATCTTTCTGTCAAAAGCTTCCCTAGTTTAAGGTCCAGATCAAATGCCACTTTCTTCATAAAACTTAGTGTTTCCTTCAGACAAAGTTTCTCTCTCCTTCTTCTCTCTTTTTTTGAAACTTAGTTTGTAGCTTGCTTTGTATTTTTACTCATCCTGCTTAAAAAAAAAACAACAAAAAAACCTGCAGGTGGCTCAGATGGTAGAGTCTGCCTGCAATATGGGAGACCTGGGTTCAATCCCTGGGTTGGGAAGATCCTCTGGAGAAGGGAAAGGCTATCTACTCTAGTATTTTTGCCTAGAGAATCCCACGGACAGAGGAGCCCAGTGGGCTACAGTCTATGGGGTCTCAAAGAGTCGAACAAGACTGAATGATTAACACTTTCACTTAAAAAAAAAAACAAACAGTATTATATAGTTTTTCAAAGCAGTGCTTTTCAGACCACCTGCAATAGCATAATAGGAGTCTTCGTTAAGAACAAAATGCTACAGAATCAGACTCTCTTGAGGTGGAACTCAGAATTCTGCAACTTGAAAACAAGCACAGAGAAGTTGGAGGCTTGTGAGGTACAGAAATGGGCTTTGAAGTCATTGTGAGTGGGAGTTGCATTCCAGTTGTATCTCTGTTAAAAGATGATTTTCAGAAAAAAACTAAAATCATGACTGATTCAGACAGAAAAGCAAAAAAGTTAAAGATGTTATTTAACTCATTCAGCGAAGGAACCAGGCAGATGTTACAACCTATTCAAAAGAGAATATTTAAAAAAAAAAAAAGACATATTTATTCAAAGTTGTAAAATGAAGCAAAGATGCTAAGTGGCTACAATCAGATAATTCAGAAGGATGTGCAATAGTTCCAAGACAATGAAAAGCAAGAGCAAGGTGACCTGGAAGTTTTCTTGTAGGCAATACCAAGTTTTCTACTGAAACATGACATTTTTTTCTATACCTCTTACTAGCTGTTTGATTTTGAGTATATTACTTACTGGTGATGGTGGTGGTTTAGTCATTAAGTTGTGTCTGACTCTGCGACCTCATGGACTAAGCCAGCCAGGCTCCCTTGTCTGTGGGATTTCCCAGGCAAGAATAATGGCGTGGGTTGCCATTTCCTTCTCCAGGGGATCTTCCCAGCCCAAGGATCAGACCCACATCTTCTACATTTCAGGCAATCTACGGCATTGCAGGTGGACTTTCTTTACCACCAAGCCACCAGGGAAACCCCATGTTACTTACTAGCTGTTTGATTTTGACTATGTTCTCTGATCCTCAGTTACTTTATCTATAAAATGGCAATAAGGTTTCATTGTTTTTGAAAAGTTTTAATGGGGACAATAATTACCTAACAGAGCTATTGTTGAGTTAAATGAGCTAATGAGTTCCGAGAGCTTAGGACAGTATTGAGCAAGTGATACTTGATAAACATTATACAGTGGTAGTAGTACTATTGGTAGTATTACTACCAACTACAAGTTCTTTGAGACTCATTTTTGTTTATTAATGTATGTACTAATTCATTCAATCAACCGATGTATATAAAACACCTATTCATGCTATGTTTGGCTGGATTATAAAATGGTCTTTGTCTTCAAGGAGTCCAGACTGGCAGAGATAAGAAGTTAAACAAATAATTACAAGGGATATAATAAGTAAAATTCAAGATTTGTGAGTTCAATTAAGAAAATGGCTAACCATGTGAGGAATGTACAGAATGATTCCAGAAAAGCATTATAAAGGTGAATGTGAGCTGAATTTTGAAGGGTGACAAGGAAGTCACTAAAGGAAGCACAGTATGCTAACAATTATTGTGTTAGAATGTTATATGTGTTAATTTTATTTAATTCACACAAGAGTGATAAAATAATAATACTTACTTTGTGTCAGGCCCTGTTTCTGATAACCTTCATTATCCTATTTTATGAAGAAAAGAACCTGAGGCTTAGAGAAGTCAAGTAACTTTCCCAAGATGATACAGTGAGTGTCAAAACCACAAATCATCCCAGATAACCTCTTTTCAAAATGTAGGAAATATAGTCTCAATTTACTAATAGAAGACTCAAAACCCAGAGTGATTATGAAGTCTTCCAGGAAAGACTGATTAGCAATTGTGTTCCTGATTTTAAAGCCCAGGCAAGCTGAGGAAGAAGAGCACTCTAGAAAGAAGGAAAACGTGCAAAATCTGGGAAGCATGGAGGAGCTTGGGATGTCCCTAGGAACCCGAAATGCTTGCAACTCAATGTACATATATGGAAACAGCAATAAATGTCACTTCAGGAATTGTGAAAAATAAAGTATGCCACACTAAATATTGCAGACTCTGCTCAGGAGCAAATGAGGAAACAATGAATGTTTTAAGCAAGGGATGTAAAGAACTCAAAGATTTAGACTGGTGCCAGCGCAATGAGTTAGGAAAAAACAGAGCCAAGTATTACTGAGGTCAGGAGTTTTGAAGCCAGACACCATGCCACTTATCATGACCTAAGGAAAGAGAACTTCTCTGAGCAACAGGCTCCTCATCTTTACAATGCATATAGTAGGCAATACCAAGTTTTCTATATGAGGTGTACAGGAAAGAACATAGGTAAATACCTGACTGTTCTTTAGATCTAGTAGGCATTTGATAAATGATGGTGGTTCCATTAACAGTTGCTTATTGCCATTTTTGTCATGATACAAACTAGCAACAGTGTAGGTCTTTTTGAAGACAGAACATGTGAAATACACTTCAGTTAAGTCACTCAGTTGTGTCTGAGTCTTTGCAACCCCATGGACAGTAGCACACCAGGCTTCCCCATCCATTGCCAGCTTCTGGAGCTTGCTCAAACTCATGTCCATCGAGTCAGTGATGCCATCCAACTATCTCATCCTCTGTTGTCCCCTTCTCCTTCCGCCTTCAATCTTTCCCAGCATCAGGGGCTTTTCCAATGAGTCGGTTCTTCACATCAGGTGGCCAAAGTATTGGAGTTTCAGCTTTAGCATCAGTCCTTCCAATGAATATTCAGGACTGATCTCCTTTAGGATTGACTGGTTTGATCTCCTTGCAGTCCAAGGGACTCTCAAGTCTTTTCCAACACCACAGTTCAAAAGCATCAATTCTTCAGTGCTCAGCTTTCTTTATGGTCCAACTCTCGTATCCATACATGACTACTGGAAAACCATAGCTTTGACTAGTGGACCTTTGTCAGCAAAGTGATATCTCTGCTTTTTAATATGCTGTCTAGGTTGGTCATAGCTTTTCTTCCAAGGAGCAAGAGTCTTTTTTTTTTTATTTTATTTTATTTAACTTTACAATATTTTATTGGTTTTGCCATATATCAAAATGAATCTGCCACAGGTACACATGTGTTCCCCATCCTGAACCCTCCTCCCTCCTCCCTCCCCATACCATCCCTTTGGGTCATCCCAGTGCACCAGCCCCAAGCATCCAGTATCGTGCATTGAACCTGGACGGGTGACTCGTTTCATATATGATATTATACATATTTCAATGCCATTCTCCCAAATCATCCCACCCTCTCCTTCTCCCACAGTCCAAAAGACTGTTCTATACATCAGTGTCTGTTTTGCTGTCTTGTATACAGGGTCTTTTAATTTCACAGCTGCAGTCACCATCTGAGTGATTTTGGAGCCCAAAAAATTAAAGTCTCTCACTGTTTCCATTGTTTCCCCCATCTACTTGCCACGAAGTGATGGGACTGGATGCCATGATCTTAGTTTTCTGAATGTTGAGCTTTAAGCCAACTTTTTCACTCTCCTCTCACTTTCATCAAGAGGCTCTTTAGTTCTTCTTCACTTTCTGCCATAAGGGTGGTGCCATCTGCATATCTGAGGTTATTGATATTTCTCCCAGTAATCTTGGTTCCAGTTTGTGCTGGCATTTCACATGATGTACTCTGCACAGAAGAAGTTAAATAAACAGGGTGACAATATACAGCCTTGATGTACTCCCTTCCCTATTTGGGACCAGTCTGTTGTTTCATGTCCAGTTCTAACTGTTGCTTCCTGACCTGTATACAGATTTCTCAAGAGACCGGTCAGGTGGTCTGGTATTCCCATCTCTTGAAGAATTTTCCACAGTGTGTTGTGACCCACATAGTCAAAGACTTTGGCATAGTCAATAAAGAAGTAGATGTTTTTCTGGAATCCTCTTGCTTTTTCGATGATCCAGCAGATGTTGGCAATTTGATCTCTGGTTCCTCTGCCTTTTCTAAATCCACCTTGAATGTCTGGAAGTTCACGGTTCACATACTGTTGAAGCCTGGCTTGGAGAATTTTGAGCATTACTTTGTTAGCATGTGAGATGAGTGCAATTGTGCCATAATTTGAACATTCTTTGGCATTGCCTTTCTTTGGGATTGGAATGAAAACTAACCTTTTCCAGTCCTGTGGCCACTGCTGAGTTTTCCAAATTTGCTGGCATATTGACTGCAGCACTTTAACAGCACCATCTTTTAGGATGTGAAATAGCTGAACTGGAATTCTATCACCTCCACTATCTTTGTTTGCAGTGATGCTTCCTAAGGCCCACTTGACTTTGCATTCCAGGATGTCTGGCTCTAGATGGGTGATCACACCATCATGGTTATCTGTGTCATGAAGGTCTTTTTTGTATAATTCTTCTATGTATCCTTGTGACCTCTTCTTAATATCTTCTGCTTCTGTTAGGTCCATACCATTTCTGTCCTTTATCAAGCCCATCTTTGCATGAAATATTCCCTTGGTATCTCTAACTTTCTTGAGGAGATCTCTAGTCTTTTACCTGGGTTGCTTAGAAATAAATCCAATACTGCTTGATTTGTTCAGACATAGTATATTGATCTATATCAGAACAGCAAAGTCCCAGAAACACAAAGAAAATCATATTTCATAAATGGCATGAGGTTTAGGGTTCAGTTTGTCAAATATTCCTTGTGTTCAACACTGTATTAACTGATGCACACATAAAAACAGTTAAGACATAATCTCTTCTCACAATAAGTCAAGAGTCTACAATACAGCTCTTTGGGTTGATTTTCTTTATTCTAGATCCCTGACCTCCTCTTTTATTTACAACCTTCCACTCACCTCTTAGGTCTGATATTTATACTACTATTTGGAAGTGATCTTGGTTTCTCTATTTCATTTCCCTCCTCCCTCAGCTTTGGACTCCTTCCTTTCCTGGGTAAGTCAGATTACATCTCATCTGATCAAAGCCTATCCTCAGAACCCTACCCTGGTTCCAAGATGCCTTGCTACCATAGTAAAGTTAAACCAATTTCTCAACAGCTGGCACTAGAATTTTTCTCAGAAGGAAATACTTTGATGAGTTATTATGAATAGACACGTTGTTATGAATAGTGCTTGAGAACTTGGATTAGCAAGAGGCAGTATAAATAAAGATTGTTCTACATTAGAAATTCACTTAGGGGTATGGAAAAAGTTGGGGAAAAAAGAGAAGACAGAAGAGAAAGAAAAGAGACAGAAGGCAGAGTAACTTCATAATGGCTAAAATACTTTTTTTCATGTGCAAGATTCTGTTATTTGCATTTCTTCAACTCCCCTCATGTCTCCCAAATCTTCAGTAAGTCTTCCACTACCCCTACACCACCCACCTCCCCATAGCATACACACTGTAAGTGGAGATGATGGTTGGATAAGTCAAGAAATCATGGGGCCAAGTTCCACTGCTGGATCAAACAGGAACAGAACAAAGACAGCACACCCAGAACAGCAAGACAGTCCATAAACTGAACTCATTGGTAAGACCAGGCTCCATGATAATGCTAAAACCACAAGCGTCTACAAAACTGCAGAACACTTCAGAAGATATTGTATTTTGTTTAAGAGTTGTGTAACAGGGGCTTGAACCTGTCTCAACATGATAGAAAATCCTAAAGATGCCACAGAACAGTTTAGAGCTCATCAATGAATTCAGTCAAGTTGGAAGATACAAAATGTAATGTATGGAGACATTAAGTCTCCTACATATGAACCATCAAATTGCAAACTTTCAAAGATGCGAACATGGGTTCCATCAATGTCAGACATGAGTGACTGCAGCTTGCTCTCCATCCTAACAGTCCTTCTACTCTTACCATCTCCCTCGTCCTCTCCTTCCTCCAGTCAGTAACTCTTCCTGCCTGTTCACTTGATGCTAGCCCCTGTATGCCAACTGTCATACTGTACTACTGTACTTTTCAAGGTACTGTACTATAAGATTAAAAACATTTTATTTTTTGTATTTATTTTTATGTATTATATGTGTGAAAAGTATTATAACCTATTACAACACAGTAGTATATAGTCAAATTGTTAGAGGAAGCACACTGACTGAAACCGCCCAGCCCACCAAGGCCAGGCACCATAGTAACCATTTGCGTGAATTGTTTTATGACAGGAGGTCCTGGTAAGGAACACAGAACTAATAAGCCACCAGCAACCAGAATTTGGGAAAAGTCAAAAGGAGACACCACATACCTAACCACCTCCCAGAATCCTTCCCGCTGGCATCCATCTTGACTGAACATGGTGTGCACCACCAGGATGGACTCTGAGTCAGAATGATTGGCTAAAGACAACCCAGAAACTAATCCCATCACCATAAAACCTGAGACCAGGAGCCACTTGGCAGAGCAGTTCTCCTGGGTTCCCTTACCCTACAGCTCTCCACCCAGGCACCCTTTCCTAGTAAAATCTCTTACTTTGTCAGCACATGTGTCTCCTCAGACAACTCATTTCTAGATGTTAGACAAGAGCCCACTTTTGGACCCTGGAAGGGGTCCCCCTTCCTGCAACAAAATGTGTTAGTTGGGTACCTAGGTTAACTTTGTTGTACTTATAAACAAATTTGACTTACAAATGTGCTAAATGAGTTCTAAGAGCACATTTGTAAGCAAATTTGTTTATGAGTACAACAAAGTTAACCTAGGTACCCAACTAACACATTTTGTTGCAGGAAGGGGGACCCCTTCCAGGGCCCAAAAGTGGACTCTTGTTTAACTAACACTCAGACTTACTATACACCTGGAGAAGGAAATGGCAACCCACTCCAGTATTCTTGCCTGGAGAATCCCATGGACAGAGGAGCCTGGCGGGCTACAGTCCATGGGGTCGCAAAGAGTTGGACACGACTGAGCAACTTCACTTTCACACTTTCTACTATACACAAAAATCTCTTGCATTTCTATACACTAACAATGAAAAATCGGAAAGAGAAGTTAAGGAAATAGTCCCATTTACTATCTCATGAAAAGAATAAAACACCTGGGAAAAAACCTATCTAAAGAGACAGAAGTCCTGCACTCAAAAAACTTTAAAACACTGATGAAAGAAATCAAAGATAACACAAACAAATGGAAAGATATACCATGTTCATAGATTCGAAGAAGCAATACTGTCAAAATGACTGTACTCTCCAAGGCAATCTACAGATTCAGTGCAACCCCTATCAAATTATCAATGGCATTTGTCACAAAAATAGAACAGAAAATTTCTAAATTTATATGGAAACACAAAAGAGCCCAAATAGTCAAAGGAATCCTGAGAAAGAAAAACAGACCTAAAGGAATCAGCTTTTGATACTGGCATAAAAACAGAAATATAAACCAATGGAACAGAAATCCAGAAATAAACCCACATACCTATATCAATTAATCTCTGACAAAGGAGGGAAGAATATACACTGAAGACAAGACATTCTCTTCAATAAGTGCTGCTGGAAAAACAGAACAGCTACATATAAAGGAATGAAGTTAGCACATTATCTAACACCATACACAAAAATAAACTCAAAATGAACTAAAGACTTAAATGAAAGACTGGGTACTATAAAACTCTTAGAGGAAAACAGGCAGAACAATTTGGTTAAAAAACAAAACAGATTATGACAGTTTATATCTAGGTCCTGATTTCTTCAGCTATTGACAATGACTGCCTTTCTAAGATTCCTTTCTTCCCCAGTGTTGGGAAGACAGGAATATTGTCTTATCCAGGTTACTACAATAATATCCCTGGGTTTCTTAAGGAGCTAGATTATAAATATTTCAGGCTTTGTGGGCCAGATGGTCAGTTAGTCAGCTCTACACTTATGGCCTGGAAGCAGCAATAGACAATATGTAAATGAATGTATATGGTTGTGTTCCAATAAAATTTTATTTACAAACTCAGGTAGTAGGCTTTCTATCCTGCTCCTTCTGTTCTCCACATTATAATAAGGGTAGTCTTTCTAGATGTCACTTCTCTGCTTAAAAACTAGAATCGATTCCCACTGCCCTTAGGATAAAGCCCAGATTCCTTAACAGAATAGATTTCATCTCATTCGCCTTCTGTCTAGCACTTTCTAGCTTCTAGCTCAATTTTTCAGCCCAACTGAACTACTTTCAATTCCCCCAAGTTCCTGATTGACTTCTTTCCATGCATCTGCATATGCTGTTATTTTGACCGGGAATACTCCCTTCTCCCCTCAGCCAACAACCACACTCTTCCCCCATTCACCAGCTTAGTTGATGCTTTGTTGTTTTTTGGTCACTAAGTCATGTCCAGCTCTTTTCAACCCCATGGACTGTAGCCTGCCAGGCTCCTCTGTCCATGAAATTTCTCAGGCAAGAATACTGAAGTGAGTTGCCATTTCCTCCTCCGGGGATCCTCCAAACCCAGGTATCGAACCCATGTCTTTTGCATTGGTAGGTGGATTCTTTACCACTGAGCCACCTGGGAAGCCCTAGTTGATGCCTACTCATCTATATTTTAAGTTTCACATTAAATGTAACTTCTTCTAGGAAGCTTTCTCTGATTCCTAAGTTCTCACAAGTGTTGAGATTGCTGGTTTAATTATCTGACTCTCCTGTTAGTCTGAGGCTCTGGGAGTACAGTACAATTGGAAATTATTGTATTCCAAGGTACTCAATAAATAATTTGTGAATAAATGGGTTCTTGGCTGTCCAGGAAGGAAAAGACAAGAACCACCCTAAAAATGGGCTTTCCCGGTGGCTCAGAATGTACAGAATCTGCCTGTAATGCAGGAGGCCCAGGTTCGATCCCTGGGTCAAGAAGATCCCCTGGAGAAAAGAATGGCAACACACTCCAGTATTGTTGCCTGGAGAATTCCATGGACAGAGAAGCCTAGCAGGCTACGGTCCATGGGGTCGCAAAGTGTGGTTCACGACTGAGAGACTAACACTTTCACTTTTTCACCTTAAAAATAGAGAGAGCCCTCAAAGGCTAATTGATGCAGAATGAGCTAAAGATTTGTTTGAGTTGTTCCCTCTAATCCAAAATCTGCTTCTGAAGCATTTTCTGCTATGCCATTATACTTTACAGTGAGGATAAGGAAACATGCAATGTATCTTCCAGAGTTACTGATGCAGCAACCAAAGTCTTGAATGGTTTCACTTGTGCCTTGATCTCCAAACTTAATCTGTTCGCCTTCTCTTTGGCTCCTCATCTCTTACCTCATATCCTGCTTATAGGCTTATATATAGTGTGCTTCATATTTGGTAAATCTCCTCTCAACGTGATCTTGGCTTGCCTTTCCAACCATTACTCACATTTCAAGTATCATGTGGTGCATATATTCTACATGCCAGGCTCACAGGACTTCTCTAAATCAGGCCTATAGGACTTAACCATTTAGTCCTCATTCAAGCCTCACAATAATGTTATAAGAGATTTCCTTTCCTTGGCCCCACTTCACAGTTGATAAAATGAAGACTTAAAGAGGTTAAGTAACTTGACAAAGAAACAGAACAAATGGCAAAGCTGAGATGTGAGAGAAGAAAGTCTGACATCAGAAGTCAAGTTTCTAACTGCATACCACTTTATAGTTTCTCCAGACTATGTCTGTTATTTTTGCTGGGTTTTTTTTAACCTCTCTGAATACTGTTTCCATACAACCCTAGAAGTCTTCTGAAGTCCTCCTGCAAGTTTCATACTGAATCTCACAGATAGTGTGTTGAATCGAAGGTCATCATACTAACATTTACTGAGCACAGTCTTCTTAGCTAAGTGCCATTTGTGTTACTCAATCAACCTTCACAGATCCTAATAAAAAAAACATAAGGTCAGTTCTGTTTTACAGATAAGGAAATAGAAGCACAAGGGGTAAAAATAATGCGTCCAAGGTCACACAATTAGAAATGGTAGGATCTAGAATTTAAGCCTCGGTAGTCAGCAGCAGCAGTCCAACTCTACACATATTTCTGGGTAAGAAGGAACATATCCAGAAGCAGGTAGCATAAAGATTCCTCAGGCCTCACAAAATGAGATGGAAAGTGTGGGTGAGCTGGATTGATTTAGGCTGTAATCACCCAGGATAAGAGAGTACAAGGATGACTTAATTATTTATTGCTGCCCAAACAAACTATCATCAAAGTTCATGCCTTAAAATAATTGTTTATTAGCTAACAGTTCTATTGGTCAACAATTGGGCTGAACTTGGCTGGGAAGTTCTTCAGCTGGTTTTGTCTGAGCTCACTCACAGGGTGACAGTCAGCTGTGACAGTTTGGCAAGGGCTTGATGCTCTGAAGTGTTGTCTCCATCTGTCAAGGCCAGCGGCACGCACATGTGACTTGTGCTTCGCTCATCGTTCTGCTATTTCTACCTTGAAATTCTTAATAATTATGAAATAAGAGGCCCTCCTGGGCCTTGCACATTATGTTGCCAGTCATGTTGGTGGTTGGTGGTTGGTGCTGAATGTCAGCTGGGCATCTTTCTCCACGTAGCTTCTCATCCTTAAAGAGAATAGCCCAAGTTTCTTCACATAATGGTAGAAGCTTTCCAAGAGACTGATAGCAAAGCCTGCAAGGTTCTTGAGGTCTAGGCTCATAATTGCCACATCATTACTTCTGCTGCATTTTTTATTTATTTATTGGCTGCACGGGTTTCTCTAGCTGCTGTGAGCAGGCTTCTCATTGTGGTGGCTTCTCCTGCTGTGGAACACGGTCTCTAGGGCTCCAGCTGGGTAGTTGCAAAGGGGTGTGTGTAGAGGGACAGGATGAGTTTGTGACCATTTATTGCAATTTATCACCAATGGGGTACATGTTTAAGGAGAAATTAAATCATTTCAGTCTTGGACATCTGGTGATTAAGGTTTTTCCAGTGATAAATCCATGCAAAGCTGTCTACTATTCATATAATATAGGTTTAGAATATAAAAGAGAATCCTGGTTGGGCATACAAATTTGAAAGCTGTCAGTATGCAGGAGATAGGTTTCTGAATAAAGAAATCAGAACCTCAAGCAAGACTGTATTAGTTCAGGTAAAGGTAAACAAAGAGATTCGGTCAATCCCTCATACCACCGAGATGTCTCAGTGCACCCTTCTTCCCATACAGCTCAACCTCTCTCCAACAGGAGCCATCTGTGGGCCTATTCATTTCCATAGCCAGTTCAAAGTCTACTCTCTCTGGGGAAAGTAGAGCCTTCTCTTTCTTGTCCAGATGTGGCTACATACAGTCCAATGACTTATAAACCAAAAAATATTCACTTGATCCCCACTTTCAACCCAATCTGTAGTGGTGGATCAGGAATAGAATACAAATTTCCATGTGAAAAATGAAAGAATGAGAAACATGTAGCAACCTGTAATCCTTAATAGTTTTCTCTCCAGACAGAAACTTTTGCCCTGACCATGGAAGACATTCCCTGATGAACCCATCTGGATGCCTTTGGTTATGCCTGCAGACCCCTGGGTTCACTCTTTGGGAGGTTCTTCCATGTCCACCATTCACCAGGATCAAGACTGAAGAGGACCTTGGAGACTAGCATTCCCAGAAACTCCTTGAGGACACAGTGAATGGCTTTTGCAGGGCAGATTTATGGTTTCTTTAGTAATGCAATTTCCTAAAAAAAAAAAAAAACCTTTTAGGCTTTTGTACTATTCATATACAGTTATGTGTCAAAAATGATGCCAAAGTTCTTTTATGGACCTAGCTCTTAAATTAGCTTATTCTATGGTCTACCCATTCCTCTTTTCATTGTTTTAATGGTGGCTACTTTGAGGTAATCTTAAAAAATAAGTGTTAGCACCCTTAATCTGATCTTTGCTGAAAGGCTAGATTTCTTTCTTTGTCTAAGGATCTTAATTTGTTGTTGTTGTTCACTTGCTAAGTCATGCCTGACTCTTTGTGAGCCCATGGACTGTAGCATGCCAGGCTCCCCTATCATTCACTATCTCTCAGAGTTTGCTCAAATTCATGTCCATTGAATCAGTGATGCCATCTAACCATCTCATCCTTTGCCGCCCTTTTCTCCTTTAGCCTTCAATCTTTTCCAGCAGCAGGGTCTTTTCCAATAAATTGGCTCTTAATGGCAGGTGCCCAAATTATTTGAGCTTCAGCTTCAGCATCTGTCCTTCCAATGAATATTCAGGGTTGATTTCTTTTAGGACTAACTGGTTTGATCCAGTCAGTCTTTTCCAAAGTCTTTTCACTTTGAAAGCATGAATACTTCAGCACTCAGCCTTCTTTATAGTCCAGCTCTCATATCTGTACAAGACTACTGAAAAGCTTTAGACTATACAGAACCTTTGTCAGCAAAGTGATATCTCTGCTTTTTAATACACTGTCTAGGTGCATCATGGCTTTCCTTCCAAGGAGCAAATATCTTTTAATTTCATGGCTGCAGTCACTGTCCACAGTGATTTTGAAGCCCAATTTTCCCCTTCTATTTGCCATGAAGTGATGGGACTGGATGCCATATTAGTTTTTTGAATATTGAGTTTTAAGCCAGCTTTTTCACTCTCCTCTACACCCTCATCAAGAGGCTCTTTAGTTTCTCTTCACTTTCTACCATTAGAGTGGTGTCATCTGCATATCTGAGGTTGTTGATATTTCTCCCTGCAATCCAGATTCCAGCTTGTGACTCATCCAGCCCATAATTTCACATGAGGTACTCTGCATATAAGTTAAATAAGCAAGGTGACAAAAGACAGCCTTGTACTCCTTTCCCAATTTGGAGCCAGTCTGGTGTTCCAGGTCCATTTCTAACTGTTGCTTCTTGACCTGCATACAGGTTTCTCAGGAAATAGATAAGGTGGTCTGGTATTCCCATCACTTAGAATTTTCCACAGTTTCTTGTGATCTACACAGTCAAAGGCTTTAGCATAGTCAATGAAGCAGTAGATGTTTTTCTGGAATTCCTTTGCTTTCTCTGTGACCCAACGAATGCTGGCAATTTAATCTCTGGTTGCTCTGCCTTTTCTAAACCCAGCTTACACATCTGAAAGTTCTTGCTTCACATACTGCTGAGGCCTAGCTTGAAGGATTTTGAGCATAACTTTACTAGCATGTGAAAATGAGCACAGTTGTACAGTAGTAAATTGAAGTAGTCTCCAGTATCACTGTCTGTACAATCCCATGGTCAAAGATGTCTGTCGGGCTATTGTCCATGTGGTTGCAAAGAGTCACACACAACTGAGCATGAGAAATCTTAATGGAAGGGCTTAAAAAATATATATATCTGAAAAACAACCTTTATTATCCTGTTTGCACTACAAAAATAGTTGGATTTTCTAATCCTCTGAGGCCCAAATTTTCTATACACTCTATTTCCTTCCATTTCTGTTTATAAAACCCTCATTTCTTATATGAGCTCATCTCTTTCTCAAAAAATCTTGCTAAAGTCAGCAAGGACCAACCATCATACATTTATTTTCTGGTTCTTCCCAAATGCTTCCACTAAAATTCTGCCATAGAAAGATGGTCAGGCTTCCAAGCTGACTAGGTAAAATTTCTACCAAACATTTTGCAATGGCATTAAAAGGATCATCAGTTTTCCAACCTGAAAGATCTATTCCTTCACTGTCAATTGTCTGATTGTTTATGTAATGCCATATGTTTTAAGATTCTGTTAGAAGTTCCCCATTTACAGGTATCAATTTTTATATTAAATGCTAAATTGCTGTGATAAAGAGGCCCTAGAAGTCACAGACATAAAGAAAATGAAAGTTTCTTTCTTTCTCAGATACTAGTTGGGCCTAGACTGACAAAGCATCCAGTATTATGAGGTCATTTAGGACCTGGATTCCTTCTACCTCGTTTTCCATCCTCTCCTACCATGTCTTCCCCACTTTTGTGCTGCAGTGGGTCACAGACATGTCCATGAAGGAGACAGAAAGGCGTCTAAGGCAAGCCATGTTCTTTTAAAAAGAGTAAGGCAAAAGATTTTCTCATCACTTCTAGTTATATTCCACTGGCAAGAACTTAACCACAAAATCATACCTAGCTGCAGAAGAGGATAAGAAATGTAACTGCCAACTGAGTGAGCATGTACCATAGAGAAGATAATGGATTTTATGGTGAAAACCATTTACCTTAGGAAAAAAGATACACAAGGTTAAGAAACCTCAGAAATAAAAATTAAAAAGCTAAAGTGTAGGGAGAATGGTGGTATAAATAAAGCTTTTCTTTCTTAGAGAGGAAAAAAAATGACAGTCTGAACAAGGAAGAAAGGAAGGAATGGAAGGAAGGAAGAAGAAAGAAGGAAGGCAAAATTATCTAGCTGGTGGGTACCCAAGTTCCCATTTTTTTTTCCAATGTTTTTCTGAATATATTTTTAAATGTGTGTGTGTGTGTGTGTGTGTGTGTGTGTGTGTGTGTGTGTGTTATGAGAATTAGATAGAGAAAGAAAGGCCCAGGAAGACTATGAAGGTAGAGTAATAGTGATATGAGGAGACCCAGTTCAGTTCAGTTCAGTCCCTCAGTCATGTCCGACTCTTTGCAACCCATGGAATGCAGCATGCCAGGCGTCCGTGTCCATCACCAACTTCCAGAGTCTACCAAAACTCATGTCCATTGAGTCGGAGATGCCATCCAACCATCTCATCCTCTGTCGTCCCCTTCTCCACCTGACTTCAATCTTTCCCAGCATCAGGGTCTTTACAAATGAGTCAGCTCTTCACATCAGGTGGCCAAAGTATTGGAGTTTCAGCTTCAACATCAGTCCTTCCAGTGAAGACTCAGGACTGATCTCCTTTAGGATGGACTGATTGGATCTCCTTGCAGTCCAAGGGACTCTCAAGAGTCTTCTTCAACACCACAGTTCAAAAGCATCAATTCTTCTGCACTCAGCTTTATTTATAGTCCAACTCAGACGACATTACTTTGTCAACAAAAATCCATCTAGTCAGGGCTATGGCTTTTCCAGTAGTCATGTATGGATGTGAGAGTTGGACTATAAAGAAAGCTGAGCGCCAAAGAATTGATGCTTTTGAACTGTGGTGTTGAAGAAGACTCTTGAGAGCCCCTTGGACTGCAAGGAGATCCAACAAGTCCATCCTAAAGGAGATCAGTCCTGGTTGTTCACTGGAAGGACTGATGTTGAAGCTAAAACTCCAATTATTGGACACCTGATGTGAAGAGCTGATTCATTTCAAAAGACCCTGATGCTGGGAAAGATTGAGGGCAGGAGGAGAAGGGGACAACAGAGGATGAGATGGTTGGATGGCATCACTGACTCAAAGGATGAGTTTGGGTAAACACCAGGAACTGGTGATGGACAGGGAGGCTTGGCGTGCTGAAGTTCATGGGGTCGAAAAGAGTTGGACACGTCTGAGTGACTGAACTGAACTGAACTGATGGGACCAGATGCCATGATCTTAGTTTTCTGAATGTTGAGCTTTAAGCCAACTTTTTCACTCTCCTGTTTCACTTTCATCAAGAGGCTCTTTAGTTCTTCTTTAGTTTCTGCCATAAGGATGGTGTCATCTGCATACCTGATGTTATTGATATTTTTCCCGGCAATCTTGATTCCAGCTTGTGCTTCATCCAGCACAGCATTTCTCATGATGTACCCTGCATATAAGTTAAATAAGCAGGGTGACAATATACAGCCTTGATGAACTCCTTTCCCTATTTGGAACCAGTCTGTTGTTCCATGTCCAGTTCTAACTGTTGCTTCCTGACCTGCATATGATTTCTCAAGAGGCAGGTCAGGTGGTCTGGTATTCCCATCTCTTGAAGAATTTTCCACAGTTGATTGTGATGCACATAGTCAAAGGCTTTGGCATAGTCAATAAAGCAGAAATAGACATTTTTCTGGAACTCTCTTGCTTTTTTGATGATCCAGCGGATGTTGGCAATTTGATCTCTGGTTCCTCTGCCTTTTCTAAAACCAGCTTAAACATCTGGAAGTTCACAGTTCACATACTGTTGAAGCCCGGCTTGGAGAATTTTGAGCATTACATTACTAGCTTGTGAGATGAGTGCAATTGTATGGTAGTTTGAGCATTCTTTGGCATTGCCTTTCTTTGGGATTGGAATGAAAACTGACCTTTTCCAGTCCTGTGGCCACTGCTGAAATTTTTCAAATTTGCTGGCATATTGAGTGAAGCACTTTCCCAGCATCATCTTTGAGGATTTGAAATAGCTCAACTGGAATCCCATCACCTCCACTAGCTTTGTTCATAGTGATGCTTCCTAAGGCCCACTTGACTTTGCATTCCAGGATGTCTGGCTCTAAGTGAGTGATCACACCATTGTTATTATCTGGGTCATGAAGATCTTTTTTGTACAGTTCTTCTGTGTATTCTTGCCACCTCTTCTTAATATCTTCTGCTTCTGTTAGGTCCATACCATTTCTGTCCTTTATTGAGCCCATCTTTGTATGAAATGTTCCCTTGGTATCTCTAATTTTCTTGAAGAGACCTCTAATCTTTCCCATTCTGTTGTTTTCCTCTATTTCGTTGCACTGATCACTGAGGAAGGCTTTTCTATCTCTCCTTGCTATTCTTTGGAACTCTGCACTCAAAGGGGTATATCTTTCCTTTTCTCCTTTGCTTTTCACTTCTCTTCTTTTCAAAGCTATTTGTAAGGCCTCCTCAGACTGTCATTTTGTTTTTTTGCATTTATTTTTCTTGGGGATGGTCTTGATCCCTGTCTCCTGTACAATGGCATGAACCTCCATCCATAGTTCATCAGGTACTCTGTCTATCAGATCTAGTCCCTTAAATCTGTTTCTCATTTCCACTGTATAATTGTAAGGGATTTGATTTAGGTCATACCTGAATTTTCTAGTGGTTTTCCCTACTTTCTTCAAGTTAAGTCTGAATTTGGCAATAAGGAGTTCATGATCTGAGCCACAGTCACCTCTCGGTCTTGTTTTTGCTGACCGTATAGAGCTTCTCCATCTTTGGCTGCAAAGAATATCAGATTTTGGTGTTGGCCATCTGGTGATGTCCATGTGGAGTCTTCTCTTGTGTTGTTGGAAGAGGGTGTTTGCTATGACCAGTGCGTTTTCTTGGCAAAACTCCATTAGCCTTCGCCCTGCTTCATTCTGTACTCCAAGACCAAATTTTCCAGTTATTCCAGGTGTTTCTTGACTTCCTACTTTTGCATTCCAGTCCCCTATAATGAAAAGGACATCTTTTTAAGGTGTTAGTTCTAGAAGGTCTTGTAGATCTTCATAGAACCATTCAACTTCAGCTTCTTCAGCATTACTGGTTGGAGCATAGACTTGGATTACTGTGATATTGAATGGTTTGTCTTGGAAACAAACAGAGATCATTCTGTTGTTTTTAAGATTGCATCCAAGTACTGCATTTTGGACTCTCTTGTTGACCATGATGGCTACTCCATTTCTTCTAAGGGATTCTTGCCCACTGTATAGATATAATGGTCATGTGAGTTAAATTCATTCCAGTCCATTTTAGTTCGTTGATTACTAAAATGCCTGCATTCACTCTTACCATCTCCTCTTTGACTACTTGCAGTTTGCCTTTTTTCATGGACCTAACATTCCAGGTTCCTAAGTAATATTGCTCTTAACAGCATCAGACTTTGCTTCTATCACCAGTCACATCCACAACTGGGTGTTGTTTTTGCTTTGGCTCCATCTCTGTATTCTTTCTAGAGTTATTTTTCCAGAGATATCCAGCAGCATATTGGGCACCTACTGACCTGGGGAGTCCATCTTTCAGTATCCTATCTTTTTGCCTTTTCATACTGTTCATGGGGTTCTCAAGGCAAGAATACTGAAGTGGTATGCCATTGCTTTCTTCAATGGACCATGTTTTGTCAGAACTCTCCACCATGACCCATCTGTCTTGGGTGGCCCTCCACGGCATGGTTTAGTTTCTTTGAGTTAGATAAGGCTGCGGTAGGAGAGTAGAAAGAAGAGTAATATGAGGAGCAGTATGACTAGTATGAGGAGAGTCGGAAGAAAAAAATGAAGATGTGGAAGTCAATCAGAGGAAAAAATTCAGTGGCCTGAATGAAGACAAAAAAAAAAAAAATTAGAAAAGGAGATGTTCTTTGGGTTTGAAAATCCAGCAGTTACTAGAGAATGATTATGGCAGAAGCTAGATTTCAGTGAATTAAGAAAAAAAAAAAAAAAAAAACTAGACAGCAAGTATGGAGTAGTCTTTAACAACACTGACTTTATAGGAAAGAAAAGACATGATGGTAACTAGTTATGACTAGTTCCACTAGCACGTGGACTAAGATAAGAACCAGTCTTCAAGGCTGAGTTGGGGTATTGGGTCCTAGAGACCAGGGTGGTTGACAGTTCTAGCTGTCCAGCATATACATAATGTACATCTTAAACAGTAGTAACTCAACAGAGCTCTCTGATCCTCGGAATAGATTACGGATGTAACTAGTATGCACAGGGCACTGTCATTCTAGGACAAGCCCTGTGTCAATCTATACCTGACTTCTGTAGTGCTGGGAGGACCAAGTTTCTTCCGTATGCTGAGAGGAGCCTCCATATGCTTGGAGTCCACCAAAAACAGGCTGCCTAGCTACATGTCCAGGATGACCGCCTTTCAACAACTGAAAAATAATTCTGTTCTATGCACACCAGAAGGCTTCAGTTCTGTGAAATAGCCCAATTGCTTAAAAATAGACTGGGAGTGGAAAAACACTCTGGCAAAAGGATAGAAGGTGTGGTTGGGCTGTGCAGGACTGGTAGTTTAAAGGAGTTCTGCCGAGCCAGGCCCAGTGAGGGAGGGTTTTATTGATTGTGCTTTTATTTTTTAATGGGAAAGACTTCCGCTAAAGGGCAAAAATACAATGAGAGCGCATAGTTAAAGATTCAGGAGAAAAGGCATAATTGATGGAGGAAATTGACCATAAAAGATTTTGTTTCATTTATAGTACCTTTTTAGAAAGGGAAATTGAGAGCTGTTTTTTTTCCTAAGTTAAGACACAGACATTCCACAGTTCCCAGGAAAACATAAATGGAGTATTACAGAGTGTTAAGAATTTCTCAGGTTCATTTAAGTTATTTTTTAACTTGTGTGTGTGATTAGTCGTGTCTGACTCTTTGTGACCCCATGGACTGAAGCCCGCCAGGCTCCTCTGTCCATGGAATATTCCAGGCAAGAATAGTGAAGTGGGTTGCTACTTCCTACACGAGGGGATCTTCCCAAACCAGGGATCAAACCCGACTCTCTTGACTCCTCTGCACTGGTAGGCAGATTCTTTTACCAATGTGCCACCTTACTCCAAAACAAATATAACCAGCAAAGATCCCACTGGAGCACTGGTGTAGAGAAAGGAATCTTAAGTTTGGCAAACAGCCAAGCCATCTGAGATTTCTATCTAGAAAAAGGTTTTCAGTAAATTGTCAAGCCTGTTTGTAACAAATTGAGAAGTAATTCACAGTGAATAGAGTACCTAATATAGATGAAAAATGATTAGGATATTAAATAAATTGTGGAGACGCTAAGAAGACACCAGGTTACACGTCACAGCAAGAGCTATATATCCCCTGTTGTAAAGTATACTCAATATTATTCACACAGAATTTTAGGGAGAAAAATAACACTAACCTTTAAGAGGTACATCTGTAAGTTTCATTCTTCTTATCTCCTTCTTAATGTAACATGTTCTCTGTATTTTCTGCATGAATTACTTTCCCTAAGTAACATCACTATACTCCCGAAGCCACTAGATGGCCACAGTACATCCACAGGAAGTCAAATCAAAACATCAGTGGTGTTGACTTAGCACAGTAGAGCCTTAAGTTCCTCACCTACAAAATGGGGATAATAATAGTACTTAAGTTCATAAGATGGTTGCAAGACATAGTTGAGAAGCTATACAAATGCCTACTAAACGGCAGACTGCTTGTATGACTGTGTATATGAATTTCATTTTTTCATATAAAGTTAAGGAATAATGTAAGCGAAAAGCAAAGGAGAAAAGGAAAGATAAAAGCATCTGAATGCAGAGTTCCAAAGAATAGCAAGAAAAGATAAGAAAGTCTTCCTCAGTGATCAATGCAAAGAAATAGAGGAAAACAACAGAATGGGAAAGACTAGAGATCTCTTCAAGAAAATTAGAGATACCAAGGGAACATTTCATGCAAAGATGGGCTCGATAAAGGACAGAAATGGTATGGACCTAACAGAAGCAGAAGATATTAAGAAGAGGTGGAAACAATACACAGAACAACTGTACAAAAAAGATCTTCATGACCCAGATAATCACGATGGTGTGATCACTGACCTAGAGCCAGACATTCTGGAATGTGAAGTCAAGTGGGCCTTAGAAAGCATCACTACGAACAAAGCCAGTGGAGGTGATGGGATTCCAGTTGAGCTATTTCAAATCCTCAAAGATGATGCTGGGAAAGTGCTGCACTCAATATGCCAGCAAATTTGGAAAACTCAGCAGTGGCCACAGGACTGGAAAAGGTCAGTTTTCATTCCAATCCCAAAGAAAGGCAATGCCAAAGAATGCTCAAACTACCATACAATTGCACTCATCTCACAAGCTAGTAAAGTAATGCTCAAAATTCTCCAAGCCAGGCTTCAGCAATACGTGAACCATGAACTTTCTGATGTTCAAGCTGGTTTTAGAAAAAGCAGAGGAACCAGAGATCAAATTGCCAACATCCACAGGATCACGGAAAAAGCAAGAGAGTTCCAGAAAAACACCAGACCACCTGACCTGCCTCTTGAGAAATCTGTATGCAGGTCAGGAAGCAACAGTTAGAACTGGACATGGAACAACAGACTGGTTCCCAATAGGAAAAGGAGTACATCAAGGCTGAATATTGTCACCCTGCTTATTTAACTTATATGCAGACTACATCATGAGAAACACTGGACTGAAAGAAACACAAGCTGGAATCAAGATTGCTGGGAGAAATATTAATAACCTCAGATATGCAGATGACACCACCCTTATGGCAGAAAGTGAAGAGGAACTCAAAAGCCTCTTGATGAAAGTGAAAGTGGAGCATGAAAAAGTTGGCTTAAAGCTCAACATTCAGAAAACGAAGATCATGGCATCCGGTCCCATCACTTCATGGATAATAGATGGGGAAACAGTGGAAACAGTGTCAGACTTTATTTTGGGGGGCTCCAAAATCACTGCAGATGGTGGCTGCAGCCATGAAATTAAAAGACGCTTACTCCTTGGAAGGAAAGTTATGACCAACCTGGATAGCATATTTAAAGGGAGAGACATTACTTTGCCAACAAAGGTCCGTCTAGTCAAGGCTATGGTTTTTCCTGTGGTCATGTATGGATGTGAGAGTTGCACTGTGAAGAAAGCTGAGTGCTGAAGAATTGATGCTTTTGAACTGTGGTGTTGGAGAAGACTCTTCAGAGTCCCTTGGACTGCAAGGAGATCCAACCACTCCATTCTGAAGATCAGCCCTGGGATTTCTTTGGAAGGAATGATGCTAAAGCTGAAAATCCAGTACTTTGGCCACCTCATGCAAAGAGTTGACTCATTGGAAAAGACTCTGATGCTGGGAGGGATTGGGGGCAAGAGGAGAAGGGGACGACAGATGGTGAGATGGCTGGATGGCATCACTGACTCGATGGACCTGAGTCTGAGTGAACTCCGGGAGTTGGTGATGGACAGGAAGGCCTGGCGTTCTGTGATTCATGGGGCTGCAGAGTCGGACACGACTGAGCGACTGAACTGAACTGAAGGAATAATGTATAGTCAGATAAAAGAATGAAAACATAATTTGTGTGTTTCTATCAAGGACAATCAATCTGATTTTGATATTGACCATTTGGTGATGTTCATGTGTAGATTCATCTCTTGGGTTGTTGAAAAAGGTTTTTGCTATGACCAACAGGTTCTCTTAACAAAACTGTTCGCCTTTACCCTGCTTAATTTTGTATTCTAAGGCCAAACTTGCCTTTATTCCAGGTCTCTTTACTTCCTACATTTGCTTTCCA
Organism: Bubalus kerabau; assembly: GCF_029407905.1. Classification (NCBI taxonomy): domain Eukaryota; kingdom Metazoa; phylum Chordata; class Mammalia; order Artiodactyla; family Bovidae; genus Bubalus; species Bubalus kerabau. Next base: position 49,302,686 of record NC_073629.1, read on the forward strand.
ATCCCACATGATGAAAAGGACAACTTTTCTTGGTGTTAGTTCTAGAAGGTGTTGCAGGTCTTCATAGAACTGGTCAACTTCAGCTTCTTCAGCATCACTGGTTGGGGCATACACTCAGATTACTGTGATGTTCAATGGTTTGCCTTGGAAATGAACTGAGATCATTTTGTCATTTTTGAGATTACATCAAAGTACTGCATTTCAGACTCTTTCATTGACTATGACAGCTACCTCATTTCTTCTAAGAGATTCTTGCCCACAGTAGTAGATATAATGGTCATCTGAATTAAATTCACCCATTCCCATCCAATTTACTTCACTGATTCTTAAGATGTCAATGTTCAATCTTGCCATCTCCTACTTGACCACGTCCAATTTACTTTGATTCATAGACCTAAGGTTCCTTATGCAACATTGTTCTTTACAGTATTGGACTTTACTTTCACCACCAGACACATCCACAACTGAGCACTGATTCCGCTTTGGCCCAGCCACTTCATTTTTTCTGGAGCTATTACCAATTGCCCTCTGCCCTTCCCCAGTAGCATACTGGACACCTTCCAACCTGGGGGGCTTATCTTCTAGTGTCATATCTTTTTGCCTTTCATACTGTCCATGGGGTTATCCAGGCAAGAATACTGGAGTGGGTTGCCATTTTCTTCTCCAGTGGACCACGTCTTGTCAGAACTCTTCACTGTGACCCATCTGTCTCGGGCAGTCCTGCAGAGACAGCATGGTTCATAGCTTCATTGATTTACATAAGCCCCTTTGCCATGACAAAGCTGTGAGAGTTGGTCCATAAAGAAGGCTGAGTGCTAAAGAATTGTTGCTTTCAAACTGTGGTGCTGGGTAAGACTCTTGAAAGTCCACTAGACGTCAAGGAGATCAAACCAGTCAATCCTAAAGGAAATCAACTCTAAATATTCATTGGAAAGACTGTTGCTGAAGCTCCAATATTTTGGCCACCTGATGCAAAGAGCCAACTCACTACAAAAGACCCTGATGCTGGGAAAGATTGAAGTCAAAAGGAGAAGGGGCCGGTAGAGGATGAAATGGTTAGATAGCATCACCAATTCAATGGACATGAATCTGAGCAAACTCCAGGAGGTAGTAGAGGACAGAGGAGCCTGGCATGTTACAGTCCATGGGGTCACAGAGTCAGACACAACTCAGTGACTGAAAAACAATAATAACAAGTTAAGGACAAAAAGTTCTATGGAAGCAGAAAACAACTAGAGAAAGACAGAAGAAAGGGCAGATATACAATGAAGAAGAAAAGATTGATTTGATGGAGGTGCTGGTCAGAGGCTCTGGGAGGGGGAGGAAGGGTTGGGATGAGGAGAAAATTAATTCAGCAGATTTCAAAGACAAGCAGTGCTACGTGAAAAAATGGAATTGTTTCTTTATAAGTCTAAAACAGAAAATATGGTAACTTTGAAAATTAAGAGCGACTTCTATTGTGGTTGTCATTAGTCAATAGTATAATGTGGTATGGTACTTACCATGATAGTTTTGGAATACATTTATAAATAAGATTTTAATGTCTTGTTAAATTTGGAACTGATAAGGCATTGTGGGTGCACAGGCTAGGGCAGGGATTTATAAACATACCTGGAAAGGCGTAGCTGAGATAAACGGACATAAAGTGAGAGAGAAAAAATAGCATATCTAGTCATTTCACTGCAAATATATTGACTCAAGTGTTAAGATGAATTTACAGTGAAATGACTAGACACGCTAATTTTGTTCTCTCACTTTATGTCCAGAGAGAGAGAAGCATACATTTGTCTGTCAACCTATCTAATCTAGTATTGTATTTTAATGTATCAACATTGGAGAAAAAGCTAACAGTAAACCAATTCTTGACTGGCATGTGAAACAGCTACTTTTCAAAATCCTTTTCCTCCTATTGAGCTCTGATTTTACAACTGAAAAGTCAGGCATAGTAAACAATACTGTATTTCTATCTTGCTTTCTATAATGTATAGCACAGCAGCTGGTGTAAATACACAATAAACACATTTAATGATACTGTAGAAGTTAAGAGTGTGAGATATTTTGAATTCTGACTACCAGTTCCTGGCTTTGTGGCCTAGAGTAAATGATGTGATCTCTCTGTACCTTAATGTCTTCATTTGCAAAATGGGGGTCATTATAATGCCTACCTCATGGAGTTGTTGTGAGCATTAAATTAGTTAATTCATGATCTGAGTGCTTGGCATATATTAAGCACACAGTAAAATGCCAGTTAAGGATTAAACAATGACCTTACAGAGGTAGCATTCAAGGAACACTAGGAAGTGGCTTTATCCAGGAAAAGGTTGTGACTTAAATATATACTAAGTGTGTGTATGTGCGTGTGTGTGTGCAGTCACTCATTTATGTCCAATTCTTTGCCCCGACAGCTCCTCTGTCCATGGAGTTTCCCAGGCAAGAATACTAGACTGGGTTGCCATTTTCTTCTCCAGAGGATCTTCCCTACCTAGGAATAGAACCCGTGTCTCCTGTGTCTCCTGCTTGGCAGGTGGATTCTTTACCACTGAGCCACCTGGGAAGCCCTATATGTTAAGTACATTTGGCCAAAAAAAAGTCTTGGCTATAACTCAGATATTTGGTTGTACTGGCACAATTTCTGTCGCCTATCTGACTCAACTTTCCAGAAGATCTTTATGGTAAAGCATACAACCATCCATCCTGGTGGCCATAGTTTTATCTCTGGCCCAGGCTAAGAACTCTCTTCCAGCTTTATCCTACCTTGTCAAGGACAAACATAATGCTGACCAAAGTGGGTCTCCTGGGCTCTTGCAGAAAAGCTTCATTCTTCTTTACCACCCTCATTAGGATTGAAGATTGCTGAACTCTGGTGGGAAGAGCTTCGCTGCTAGGCTTCCTGGCAGCCCACACTTCAAGGCAGCCCATGACAGCATGGGAAGGTGACTTTTCTCTTAAGAGGCTCTGGTAAGACATACACAGTTCATATAGCCAGGATCATTGTAAAGTCACTGCTGGGGTGTTAACTGTCACTGCCCACAGAGTGCAGCATGTAACAGGTACTAATAGACCTGGATGGAAATGAATTGAGAGCCTGCTCTCAACCCTTTTTACTTCAATCCAGAAGCCTCCCAGATGAGCCAGAAGCCTCATCGCTGTAGTTACTGACCCAAATGACCCAAATGGCATTCCTCACCACCTTACAAACCCTTTCACTGCACCTGTAGACCTCTTGATCTTTTTTTTTTTTTTAAGCTTTACATAATTGTATTAGTTTCACCAAATATCAAAATGAATCCGCCACAGGTATACATGTGTTCCCCATCCTGAACCCTCCTCCCTCCTCCCTCCCCATTCCATCCCTCTGGGTCATCCCAGTGCACCAGCCCCAAGCACCCAGTATCGTGCATCGAACCTGGACTGGCAACTCGTTTCATACATGATATTTTACATGTTTCAATGCCATTCTCCCAAATCTTCCCACCCTCTCCCTCTCTCACAGAGTCCATAAGACTGTTCTATACATCAGTGTCTCTTTTGCTGTCTCGTACACAGGGTTATTGTTACCATCTTTCTAAATTCCATATATATGCATTAGTATACTGTATTGGTGTTTTTCTTTCTGGCTTACTTCACTCTGTATAATAGGCTCCAGTTTCATCCACCTCATTAGAACTGATTCAAATGTATTCTTTTTAATGTCTGAGTAATACTCCATTGTGTATATGTACCATAGCTTTCTTATCCATTCGTCTGCTGATGGACATCTAGGTTGCTTCCATGTCCTGGCTATTATAAACAGTGCTGCGATGAACATTGGGGTACACGTGTCTCTTTCCCTTCTGGTTTCCTCAGTGTGTATGCCCAGCAGTGGGATTGCTGGGTCATAAGGCAGTTCTATTTCCAGTTTTTTAAGGAATCTCCACACTGTTCTCCATAGTGGCTGTACTAGTTTGCATTCCCACCAACAGTGTAAGAGGGTTCCCTTTTCTCCACACCCTCTCCAGCATTTATTGCTTGTAGACTTTTGGATCGCAGCCATTCTGACTGGTGTGAAATGGTACCTCATAGTGGTTTTGATTTGCATTTCTCTGATAATGAGTGATGTTGAGCATCTTTTCATGTGTTTGTGAGCCATCTGTATGTCTTCTTTGGAGAAATGTCTATTTAGCTCTTTGGCCCATTTTTTGATTGGGTCATTTATTTTTCTGGAGTTGAGCTGTAGGAGTTGCTTGTATATTCTCGAGATTAGTTGTTTGTCAGTTGCTTCATTTGCTATTATCTTCTCCCATTCTGAAGGCTGTCTTTTCACCTTGCTAATAGTTTCCTTTGATGTGCAGAAGCTTTTAAGGTTAATTAGGTCCCATTTGTTTATTTTTGCTTTTATTTCCAATATTCTGGGAGGTGGGTCATAGAGGATCCTGCTGTGATGTATGTCAGAGAGTGTTTTGCCTATGTTCTCTTCTAGGAGTTTTATAGTTTCTGGTCTTACATTTAGATCTTTAATCCATTTTGAGTTTATTTTTGTGTATGGTGTTAGAAAGTGTTCTAGTTTCATTCTTTTACAAGTGGTTGACCAGATTTCCCAGCACCACTTGTTAAAGAGATTGTCTTTAATCCATTGTATATTCTTGCCTCCTTTGTCAAAGATAAGGTGTCCATATGTGCGTGGATTTATCTCTGGGCTTTCTATTTTGTTCCATTGATCTATATTTCTGTCTTTGTGCCAGTACCATATTGTCTTGATAACTGTGGCTTTGTAGTACAGCCTGAAGTCAGGTAGGTTGATTCCTCCAGTTCCCTTCTTCTTTCTCAAGATTGCTTTGGCTATTCGAGGTTTTTTGCATTTCCATACAAATTGTGAAATTATTTGTTCTAGCTCTGTGAAGAATGCTGTTGGTAGCTTGATAGGGATTGCATTGAATCTATAGATTGCTTTGGGTAGTATGCTCATTTTCACTATATTGATTCTTTCAACCCATGAACATGGTATATTTCTCCATCTGTTAGTGTCCTCTTTGATTTCTTTCACCAGTGTTTTATAGTTTTCTATATATAGGTCTTTAGTTTCTTTAGGTAGATATATTCCTATCTTGATCTTAACTGAAAATTTCCCCTGCATCTTCAACTTCTTTCTGAATGTCTTCTTCCCTTTGCTGCATAAGCTGAAAACTTGCTCTCTCACATTTCTTCAATATGTCTCTCAAAGAGAGGCTGTCTGACTCTCACATCCTTACAGGAGGTGGGGAAAGTACTCCTCTGGACCCCTGTCACTGCTTCCAAACCATTTCTCCTTCTTCTTTCAAAAATTCCAGCTCCTTTGAAGTTCTAGTCATGCCATTGTACCACCCTGTATCAGCATCCCTAAAAGACAGCATACAGATGGCACATTGTATGCGGTTAATTTGAAGATGATTTAATAAAGGGACTGCAGTGTTGACTCTCACCCTAAACCCTAACCCTAGGGTGGGGGTTAGAGTATTCACTCTGCACAGTGGAAAATTCTAGTATAATTTATAGTCAGCCCTCCATATCCATGATTCCTTCATGTCTGTGTTTCCTGCATCCACAATTTCAACCACCTTCAGATCAGAGGACGGAAGTGCTTATTATTGAAAAAGCTCCACATATAAGCGGATTGCCACAGTTCAAACCTGTGCTGCTTAAAGTTCAACATATTTACAAAGATGTGAATGAGGTAAGGAAGGCACAAGAGGTCATGCAGCGACTCAGGTTAGTATCAGTGGCACTATCATCATTCCTAGGCCTGATGGAACAAGGAAAGGGAACGCAGGCACCCAGAAGGAGAGAGATGCATAGACAAAGCCACGTTGAAAGGGAAAACTGGCACCCAGAAGGAGAGAGATGTGTAGACAAAGCCACATTGAAGAGCAGAGATCTTGAGTTCAGGGACACAACCTCCCTCCATCCATTCTGAGGATCCCCAATGGCCAAACCCAAGCAGAACCAGAGAGCAAAAAAAAACAAGTTGGTTTAATCTAAGTTTGAGCTCCCATGGCACTGAGTGCAATGGAGAAATGTGGATCTGGAGGGACAGATGGAACATATCTAGCTTAAAACCAATGCTTTTGGGGCGGACTTCTCTGGTAGCTCAATGGCTAAGACTCTGTGCTCCCAATGCAGAGGTCCCAGGTTCTATCCCTGGTCAGGGAACTATGTCCCACATGTGGCACAAAGATAGAAGATCCTTCTTGAGTGCTGCAACTAAGATCCAGTGCAGCCAAATAAATAAATATCCTTTTTTTTAAAAATGCTCTTTTTGGTTGCTATCATCTTTCAACCTCTTACTCTTTGACGATGTGAAATCCTAGCTCATTTTCTTGCTTTCCGCCCCTTAGTTACCTCAGCATCCATTTGGGTGTGCACACCCACCCTGTGATCTTTTTCATCCATTCATACTGTCACACCCTAACTACTACCACCAATAATAACAGTATTGGCTTCAAGCATCTCACTTGCTGACCACCACCTCGTATCTCTAAAGTTTGCTGACTCTTTTCATTGCAATTTTTAAACATTTTAGGCCTCTAATCCACTGACTTTATACTCTTCCATGATTCATCCACAGTCCCACCTCCATTCCCCTGTCTTCACTTTACACTGTGTCCAGAGAAAACTCCATGGACCTCACTCCCTTGAAAAGAACCTCTCTAATGTATTCACCTGTCAAAAATTTAACTCTGGTTAAAGCCAACTGTTCTTCGCCTTTTCCAGTGGTGGGGTCGGGTGGGGGGAGACATAAAATCATGCCAACTGGTTTTTCTCTATATTTGCTATCTCAAGCTACAAATGGGCATCCCAATCCACTCAGGAATCCTAGGCTGATGCTGGTAAGTATTGCAATTACTCTTCAAGATGCTTAATTCATGCATTCTTTCTTCTTGAGCTCCTCATACTCTTCTGCACCCAAGTTTCCACACCCTTCTCTATTCACCACCAATTCTACAAACCTCCCAGTACTGCATCCATATCCCTGCCCTCCATCCTGTAACCATGGAATAAGGGTCCCTCCTATCAAAGCCCAACCACTCCCTTTGTCCTCAAGATTTCAACCCTTTTCATTTTTAAAATAAATGCATTACAGGACTTCCCTGGTAGTCCAGTGGTTGGGAATCTGCCTGACAATGCAGGGGACATAGGTTCAATCCCTGATCTGGGAAAATTCCACATACCACAAGGCAGCTAGGCCCATGAGCCACAGCTGCTGAGAACACACCCTAGAACCCGAGAGCCACAACTACTGAAGACTGCGTGCCCTAAAGCTTGTGCTCTGCAACGAGAGAAGCCACTGCAATGAGAAGTCTGCCTACCATAATTAAAGAGTAGCCCCCACTTCCCACCACCAGAGAAAACCCATGTACAGCAATGAAGACCCAGTGGAAGCAAAAATAAAAATAAATAAGTAATTAATTAAAAATAAATAAATGTGTTCCTATTCTCATTCCCTTTCTCTCCTGCATCAATCTGCCTCTACTGGATCATTTTTAACATCAAATGGTGTTGGTGATGGACAGGGAAGCCTGGCGTGCTGCAGTCCATGGGGTCGCAGAGTCAGACACAACTGAGTGACTGAACTGAACTGAATATGACAATTAACTCCCATCTTAAAAAATATTTCCCTTATATAAGGAATTTAGAAAGACGGTAGTGACGACCCTATACATGAGACAGCAAAAGAGATACAGATATAAAAAACAAACTTTTGGACTCTGTGGGAGAAGGCGAGGGTGGGATGATCTGAGAGAATAGCATTGAAACATGCATATTACCATATGTGAAATAGATGACCAGTCCAAGTTCAATGCGTGAAACAGGGCACTAAAAGCCAGGGCAATGCGACAACCCAGAGGGATGGGATGGGGAGTTCAGGATGGGGGACACATTATACCCATAGCTGATTCATGTCAATGTGTGGCAAAACCCACCACAATACACCTCCAATTAGCCTCCAATTAAAATCAATAAATTAACTTTAAAAATGTTTCATTGACTACAAATTCTCCTCCATTTCCCATCCAATTCATCCGTTCCTCTTCACAAGCAAACCTGAAACAACTATGTACAGATGCTGCTTCTCTGCAACTCCCAGTCTCTCCTCTGCCCATTTCTATCTGCCTTCCACTACCAATATTCCATGGAAATGCTGCTCCTGTTTAGACTGCCAGTGACTAACTTGTCCCCAAGTCACTTGATGTAATCTATCTGCAGCCTGTGACATAGCTAACTGGACTCCTATTCTTAAATCATTTTCCTCCTGTGGTTTTTGTGGACACCATTTTTCCTGATTTTCCTCCCTGGCTCCCTGGCTTTTCCTTCTCCATCTTTCTTCTTTGCTGGCGCAATCTCCTTAACTGGATTTCTAAATATTAATGACCCCAGACTCTTCTCTACTCTGAGCTGTCTAATACATTAGCCATTGGCTACTGTCAATGTATCTATATAAGTTTAAAATAACTGAAATGAAATAAAAGTTCAGTTCCTCCATCACACTGGCCACATCTCAAGGGCTCAGGAGGCAAGTGTGTCTAGTGGAAAACATGGACACAAAACATTTCCATCATTGCAGAGACTTCTGTTGGACCTGACTGACCCAAATTCCTTCCCTAAGTGATCTCACCCAGCTAGTCCCACGGCTTTAAACACCATCTATATGTTGAATTCAAAATTTATACCTATAGCTCTAACCCAGACTTCAGATTTATATGTAAAGTGCCTAACTGACACAACCACTAGAATGTTTAACAGGCTATTCAAACTAACACCCAAAACAGAACACTTCCATGTCATCCCCTCCTCCCCTTTCTTTACCCACAAAAGCTTGTTTCTCTTCCTGTCTAGTCCTGGCATGACACCATCCAACCAGTTTTCAAGCCAAACATCTAGCAGTCACCTTGATTCCCAATATCTAATCCATCAATGAGTCTTACTGACTCTATCCATAAAATATATGTCAAATCTACCCTCTTCTGCCTTCCACTGTCATCTTCTTGTCTAAGGTTTTTGTCTGGATTAGTGTCCTTCTCATACACGATCCCCTACAACCAAACCCAGCACACAGCATGTGTGCATTAAATATGTTGAAAAAAATTAATAAGTACAATGCTATTTAATAGTGCAATATAATCTTACTTTTAAAAATATTCACGAATAATACTTGTTAAAGAAATTTTAGAAAACAGATTTAAGAAGATAATAAAAATCACTTCCTGGCAGACTTTACTTAGGATTGATTACGGCTCAATATTATTATTCAGTTTATCAATTACTAATACATTTTCACACTTTCATACACTTTACCTCTGTGCATTTATCTGCAATGTCAGTGCAGCTTACATCCCCAAAAGAAATTTTCGTTGCTCCTTCCTGATCAGTCCAGCCTTTTCTGATTAATCCAGTATAGTTTCTTGACCTCTTTTAATTATAGTCCATGCCTGTCAAGCCCACAGGAGTTGGCTCACACAGCAGACATTTATTGCATTCTGGAGTTCCCAACTTGGTTTCTGTCCCTGCCTGCCACTCAGCTCCTCCCTGCATCCACAACTTCCTTGTCAGCCTTAATTCAAAATAACTCATCCAATAACTCCAAACAATGTCTGCTACTTCTTTGATTCTCGGCATTTACTGGTAGTCGCTAAAACACTTGATCACCCCCTATTCATTCCACCTGCAACTAAGTGTGGTCAAGCTGATTTTTCGTAGTGAGGGGATGGGTAGTAGGGAATGCAGGGGTATCTCTTGGGGCTTGGATTCTAGACATTATCAATATGTCCAACATCTGCATTGCCTGAGTCAGTTTACAGCACTTCAAACATACTATCTCCGCAGCAATCCAAACACTATTATTTGCCTACCCAACAATTCTCTCTCCTCCACCCTCCTCCAACTTCCTCCTCTCCAAGAGAATGTCCATTTTGTTCAGCACCCACCCTACACCAAACAGCCAGATACAACAGGTGAGTTGTATATCATCCTCCATCCTACCCCAGCCAGCTTTGTGGTCTCATTCCTTTGATGAGTGGGCAGGTGATATAACATGGCCAGAGAGTGAAAGTCTTCTGTGAGAGGTTTTGGAAAAGGTTTCCTCACTCTTAAACAAACAAACAAACAAAAAAGGGCCCGATGACAAGGTAACCTCTTGAAATCTGGAGACTGCCTATCCGGATGTAATTTCTGAGACCACTAAATATCTGCTTTTAAGTAGGAGGGGAAACAGCATTAAGCTGAAGCCATTGCTGGGAATGGCAGAGCAGGCAGACGAAATAAAACTATACCCTTTGTAATGTTCTTAAGCTGTTGTTCACACTGAGCCAGAGGCTCTACTTCTGGACTTTCATCTATGTATTGTAAGCCGAGGGGATTCTGATGCCATCAAAATTTGAGAGGCACTGACTTCTAAACCCACAATTATAAAACTTCTCCACCACTACCGGCTAAGTAATCTTAAGCAATTTAACTTTTATAGAATCCTTTTCTTTATCTGTAAAGTGCAAAAGTAATATTCACCTTATGACCTTATTGTGAGGATACAGGGTTAAGAGGATTTGATAGAATAAAGTGCTGCAAGGTCCATTAGCCAGAAAATGATGCTACATAGTTCCTAAATATTTCCCAAACTTGCCTGCTGATACAAATAGATGGATTGGTTAGATGAGTTGGTCTTAGGCCTCTCCCCTGGAGATTCTGTTTCAAAATGTAGCTCCCTACTGTACCCTAGAAATCACATTTTTAACAACACTGTTCTAGGATCTAAGCAAGTTTGAATTTAGCAAAGGAATGTGTGAAAATGTTGCTCAGTTGTGTCCTACTCTTTGTGATCCTGTGGACTGTAGCCCACCAGGCTCCTCTGTCTATGGAGTTCTCCAGGCAAGAATACTGGAGTGGGTTGCCATTTCCTTCTCCAGAGGATCTTCCTGATCCAGGATCCAGGGATGGAACCCAGGTCTAATGCATTGCAGGCAGATTCTTGACAATCTGAGCAATCAGAGAAGACCTAGCAAAGGAATACACAATGTAAACTCCTATGCAGCAGGAGTTGGGATTTCCACTGTCTAAATCTACATCTGCCACTATCTCACTTGAGCAAGCTGTTTAACCTTTCTGGACTTGCTTACTCCTCTGTACACTTGTCCTATCTAACCTACAAATCCACGGGGGACTGAAGGCAAATTACACGTGGGGTGAAGGGGCTTCTCTCAGTATTTTTATATTGCTGTAATGGGAATTAAGTAAACACAAAATTAAGCAAAACTGAGATAGGGTAGGTGTTGCCTTTATGGTAAAATTAACTGAATAGGATGATGTCATCTCTAGCCCGCCACCTTGAGCCCCTGAGCGTCCACTCCTCTCAGGATCACGGTGTAACCTGAGGTGATCACCTACTCAGGTCAGACTGTTCGAGATCTGTGAAAACGTCTAGAAAAGTGAAAAGCCTGAGTGTTGGGAAAGAGGAGAAATACGAAGACCCTAAATTCAACTTTCTGTACCAAGTTACCTTTAACTGGCAAACACTTTCAGTAGCTGCGCATGTGCAACAGAAACATTTCTCTCGGCGTTTCATAAAGAAAAACGGCGATGTATGCCATTGGCCTCAGGTGGAAGTCACAAAGTTGGTAAACCTGGAACACCTGCTAACTTGGGCGCTCGGGGGGGGGGGGGGGGGGGTCTTTAGGGCGCACAGGTGTTCTGATATTCTCATGAGCTGCAACCAAACTTCTCCAGGGCGTTAATCCGTGAACTTCAGTTTATGCACTGGCTGTAGGTTAGCAGAAACCCTCCCCCATACCCCCGCCGGAAGCCAGTGGAGCGGTCTAAGCCCGGGCTTCCGCCTCTGGCCTTGAACTCCTCCCACCTCAAGCAAGCCACGCCCACCAAGACGCCCACTCTTCGAGTTTGAGTCTCCGGAGAGCCCGTAGTTTTGAACTCTGACCGCTCCTGCGGCCGGCACCGGGATAGCACGCATGCGTATTTTCTTTGAATGGGTGCCGCCCTTATCCTCGCGGCGGCTGCAGGAGCCCTGGCCTTGCTGCTGCTGGCAGCGCGGCTGTGGGTAGTCCTGAGTCCTCGCGCTCCTGTGCCTCGGCGGTCTCTCAGCCTCTTGGTGGTGGCTGGATCTGGTGAGTATACGGGCCTTGACTGGCGGACTAGGGTCGGGAACTACAAAACCCAGATTGCACCGCGGCGCTCTTCGACAGCGCCAGTAGGACTTTTTGCAGCTTTGAATGCTGAGATTTGTAGTTTGTCTGCATGATTGGCTCGTCTGCCCAACCTGGGCAAAACGCTGGTTTGTTGTCAATGTGCCTCAGGCCGCGCGTTTATTGACAAATGGGTAATTTACACTTGTCTGTAATAAGCTTTTCTGTAGCGTATATTTTTCTAACAAAGTAAGTATCAGTTACCAAAGATGACACAGAAGCCTGTTGATGCAACATGAAATTTCCCTGAATAAATATTGTTATTTTGCATTATTAATCTAGACGTTTGGGATTTAACTTAGGAATCACAATTACTGCATGAAAAACGAGACAGACCGAATCGTCGCATTTTTAAGTATACATATACAAAATCTGCGAGTGTAGAAGCAATTACCTACTAACAGGAGAACAATACACACCTCAGGATGTTGTGTCAGGGAATGAACAACAATCTGTACAGTCAGATAATGCAATCTAAACGGAATCGGCCAGCTCTGTACGCGCTTACAACTTTAAATGGACAGCTCTGACAGCCATACACACCCACACTGTGTACATATAGAAATGCCAGAAGATTGCATCCAGAAAGATTAATGTTTATAGTATTAGCAAGTGTTCTAAACCTATGTTCACGTGTAATTCATTACTTTATTCACTTAATGTGTTTTGAGCCATGGGAGAGAGGGCAGGCAGTAAACTAAGCCCTGAAAATAACAAAACTGATTAACACTACTTGTCGTGGAGTACTATGTCCCACGCACTGAAAGGTGTGAGGGAACAGCTGTGAGCGAAATGGAGAATATAGAAAAACTAACAGAAAACAAAAAACAGAATGGATCCTTGCCGCAATGAGAAAAGTGCTGTAACCTGGGAAGTAGAACCTGCTATGTAAGTTCACACTGGGCATCACTTTATCTGAACCTGAGGCAGGAGGCTTCCTGGAAGAAGTGATGTCTAAACAGATACTTGAAAGATGACTAAGAATTAGCCAGACAAGGGGGAGCTGGGTCTTTGAGGTCTGGAAAGCTGTGTAAAGAAAGCCATGGCACTTCGGATGGCCAGACGTAAGAGAGCACTCCTGCAGTGAGTTGGATGTGGGGAGGTAACGATTGGCGAGGGTATTTTAACAACCCCCAAACACACACACATAGAGCAGGGGACACTACTCCACTGCATCCTACCATGTAGTCATTAGGATCACTTACCTCTAAGTTAACATAGTACCGGAGTTAAATGACATCTCTGCCGCTTACTAATTTGGTGATCTTGGGCAAATTAGTTAACCTCATTGAACCTTCTGTTTCCACTTTGAAAAATGTAAGTTAGGAAGAGCTGAGAGAGTAAATGTGGTGGTAAAGTGCTTAGCAAAGTGCTTGGCACATAGTAATGCATTTAATAAGTGATGACTTTTGATAGTCCTAGTAGCAATGGGATCTTTTAAAGAATTTTTAAATGAAGAGTGACCCAGTTGAATCTGAGCTTTCACAAAGATCATTCAGCCTGCATTGTCAAGAGAATGTCTTGCAAAGACTGAGGTAGGGAGACAAGTAGGACTTTTGAACATTTCAGGTGACAGATGACAGTCTGACTGGGGGGGTTGAAGAGTGAGGAGATGGAGAAAAGTAAATGCATTTAAGTGAGATTTACAAGATTAAAAATCACTAGAATTGTGGATTGGAAGTGGAGGGTGATGGGAAGGTGGGCTCAAGAGTCATGTCTGAGTTTCTGGCTTGAGCAAATGGATGGAAGAATGGATGTTCAAGCCATTCACTTAATGTCATTAGATTTGGCAGACTGGGAACCAAAACTAAAATTGAGAATTTGTCAGGCAGGTGGTGCCCTATGTCATTCAAACCATTGAGGGTATGAAGAGTCAAGGACCTCCAAAAGTCATCCAAAGCAAAGAAAGATTTGTAGTTAGATAAATAATTTAATAGTTCATGTCCAAAATTTAGGATGGGAAGCCATTTTCCTTGTTTACCCTGAATACCAAAAAATGCTTAATCTTACCATAAAGTATCACTTGTTTAAAGAATACCAATCAAAATTATTATTTGTCTTTGAAATACCATATGTTTCAAAGACATGTGACCTGCTTAGACAATTTTAGATGTAATATTAAATTGTCTGTCATTGGAGGTACAGCAGTAACAAAATAAAAGCCCTTGCTATCATGGTGTTTACCGTCTACTGGGGCTAGGGTAGGGGAGACCAAAACAGAAAAAATGAATAGACTGAATAGTTAGTTAGAGGCAATAAATACTGTGAAGTAGAGAAAGGAAGTTGCATTTTAGATAGAATTGTCAGGGAAAGCCTCCTTGGGGAGATGACAGATACCCAATAGCAAGGAGGCCAGAGTGGCTGGAGTAGACTGCGTAAGGTGGGGAAGAAGCAGATGAGGCCCAAGAGCTTACAAAAAGTCTTTTATTCCATATGAGAAGGGGAGCCCTTGGAGGGTTTTGCATAGAGATAAATAATTTGATCAACTCTTTTTAGTAGGATCACTATAGAGGCTGTGTTGAGAATAGACTATAGTGGATACTTAAATAGACAAGGGCAGTGAGGGGAATAGACCAGGAAGCTACAGTCATAATCCATGCAAGAGAGGTGTGGTTTGGAGCAGGATGCTTGCAAAGGAAGTTAGAAGTGATTGCATTCTGGGTTCATCTTAAGATAGAACTGAGAGGATTTCATTCCCAAAGAATAAATCTTAATGAAAGAGTAAAATGGAAGACAAAGCCCATCATTTTAATGACTTGGTTCAGTAACAAGCTTAAATTTTGAAAGAATGTATTCAGTGAGGCTTTCCTTTAAAGAAAAAAAAAAAGGAAAAAAGACCATGAAAGCAGGTAAAATGAAGTCTTAACTGCAGTGGAAGATGTTATGTATATTAGGTTTTATCCTTAATTGTTCTAGCTGTGAAAATAAGTACCTACTTTGCAAACTACCACACTTTTTCAAAGTTAAAAACAAAAATTCTAGGATGAGTATGAGATGTGTGAATTACTTGCATAAGAAGATGGGTGACAACTTATTGACAGAGGCGCCTGTTGGGCTACAGTCCATGGGGTCACAAAGAGTCAAACAGGACTGAGCAGCTAACACTTTCATTCACTTTCACAGAAGAAAATGGGTGACAAGTTATAAAGTTCCAGTATGATTCTAATTCCCTTTATATTTACTCTGTGCTGACTTATTTCTATATCTAATTCCTTCTGGGATCTAGAGAGTAATCTTTCCCTTTCTACTATAAGAATATATATGTGCTTCGAGAAAACAAATACTTAATTTGTTTGATTATCCTACTTGTTTGTTTGTATTCTTTCCTGAGACAATCCCACGGACAGAGGAGCCTGATGGACTGTAGTCCATGGGGTCGCAAAGAGTTGGACACCACTGAGCCACTGAGCATGCACAGTACAGTGTCTTATACTTCTTTGTACCTTCTTCAGCTAGTACAGTAGCATGACTTACTGTTGGTACTGATGTTATTTTTATATTATCCTCTTCCCCCATATAGAAGTAATATAGAAGTAATATTTCTACAAGGGCACAGATTATTGTTTCCATATATTCCTTCTGTATTTTGAGAAATGCACAAAACTTAGCAGTAGGATAACATCATCAGATGGATATGTCCATTACAAGTTTCTTCATCTTAGGCCTTCCAATATTTTTTCCAGGTGGGCATACCACTGAGATCCTAAGGCTGCTGGAGAACCTGTCCAATGCTTATTCTCCTAGACATTATATCGTTGCTGACACTGATGAAATGAGTACCCATAAAATAAATTCTTTTGAACAAATTCGAGCTGATAGAAACCCCAGTGCTACGGTAAGTAATAATTTCTATGTCTAAGAAAGTTACAGGTTGTATATTGAATTTAATTCTCTCATGAAGCAATCTCATGGCACTTCAGTGCCCTGCTCACACAATACGGTCACACGTTTATTGTCGATGAAATATAGTGCCTTTACTACTCAAAGATAAAAGACTCTTTAAATCTTCAGATAAAAATGGTTGCTAATTTCTTATATTCTTTTGTTTCAAATAGATATTTTTTTTGGTAATTCCAACTGCAAAAATTGTTTTATTTATAATTACATATTAAAGCATCCAGTTCATGTGCTTATTGGCTCTTTGTTAAATTTTTTTTTTTAAGAACACACCAAAGTGTAATTCTTTGTAATATTTATCTATTTATTTGGCTGTGCTGGGTTTTAGTTGCAACGTGCAAACTCTTGGTCGTGGCATGTGGGATGTAATTCCTTGACCAGGGATTGAACCTGAGCCCCCTGCATTGGGAGCATGGAGTCTTAGCCACTGGACCATCAAGGAAGTCTCTCATTAAAGTTCTTTATCAATGTATTAAGTGTATTGATCATTTACTGTTACTACTGTTTATCCTTCCAATTATATCTGTATCTGCCTTTAAAATTACTTCTCAGCTCCTCGTTGCTTGCTTCATTTTAGCATTTTAATCAGAATTTGGAGTAAACTGAAAAAAAGTAAAACTATTTTATCAAGGAAAGAAACCAGAGCTATTCTTCATTAGCTTGTCTCCGTCGTTCCCTCTCTCTGGTACCTGCCTGGCCATGGAGCTCCAACAGGTAGTTCAGGAATGGACAGACAACCCGGCTCAGGCCACTCAAATGGTTCCTCTGGGCTCTTTGGACTTGAGGACCCGGAGAATGGAAATAGTCTTTCTTCAGGTGCTTCAGCTCTATAAAAGAGAAAACTTGGAGAAAAGCAGTCATGTTTTCACCTGCTAGCTAAAGACATCTAGAGCAAACTATGAAGTTAATATACAGGAAGAGCAAGATGGAAAAGCAGATGCTGAGTCCTGCCTTCAGTTACTCCAGAGCTGCCCTCATATGAGCCCTATCGTTGTTCTTATCGATAGTGCATCTAATCAGGATGCACTAATGGGTAACTCACCCTCTGCTGACCTTTTTAGCTAATTAAACCTTGTTTTAGTTACGATTTGGTCACTTGTAAGCGTCATCCCTCACTGTGTGCATGCGTGCTAACTCACTTCAGTCATGTCTGACTGTTGGCAACTCAGTCCACAGAGGCTTCTCTGTCCATGGGATTCTCCAGACAAGAATACTGGAGTGGGTAGCTATTCCCTCCTCCAGGGGATCTTTCTGACCCAGGGATCAAACCCATGTCTCTTAAATCTCCTGCATTGGCAGGTGGGTTCTTTACTACTATCGTGACCTGGGACGGCCCCTCATCCCTCACTTCAGTTCAGTTGCTCAGTCGTGTCTGAGTCCTTGCGACCCCATGAACTGCAGCACACCAGGCCTCCCTGTCCCTCACCAACTCCCAGAGCCTACCCAAATTCATGTCCTTTGAGTCAGTGATGCCATCCAACCATCTAATCCTCTGTCGTCCTCTTCTCCTCCTGCCCTCAAATCTTTCCCAGCATCAGGGTCTTTTCAAATGAGTCAGCTCTCCACATCAGGTGGCCATCCCTCACTTACGCACTACTAAAATGTGTTCTTGGAAGATCCCCGTTAAACAAGATTGAAATCAACCCGCTATTATTCAGCCATAGTGAAATATGTGGTATGGGATGAGCCAAAATGCTTCATTTCTGTTTCAGGACTCAATACTGTGTTAGTTTCCTAGTGCTATTATGACAAAGTGCTATACACAGGGTGGCTTGAAGCAACGGAAATTTATTCTCTCACTTCATTTGTAGTTATTATAAAATAATGGCTGTTTTCTGTATAATATATCCTTATAACTTATTTATTTTATGTGTAGTTTAATCCCTTCTCCGACTTGCCCCTCCTTTCCTTGCCCCATTGGGAACCACTAATTTGTTCTCTGTATCTGTGATTTTATTTCTTTTTTATTATATTCACTAGTTTATTTTTTCGATTCCACATGTGATATTATACAGTATTTGTCTTTCTCTAACTTACTTCGCTTAGTATAATATGCTCCAAGTCAATGCATATCATTGCATTTGGCAAAATTTCATTCTTTTTATAGCTGAGTAGTATTTCATTGTGTATGTGTGTGTGTACACTACATCTTCTTTATCCATTCTTCTGTTAATGGACACTTAGGTTCCTTCCATATCTTGACAGTTGTATATAATGCTGCTATAAACCTTGGAGTGCATGTATCTTTTTGATTTAGTGTTTTTGTTTCTTTTTTCAAATATATACCCAGGAGTGGAATTGCTGGGTCATGTGGTAGTTTTCTATTTTTAGTTTTTTGGGAAACCTCCATACTGTTTTCCACAATAGCTGCACCAATGTACATTCTTACCAACAGTGTATGAGGGTTCTTTTTTTTCCATGTCCTCACCAACATTTGTTATCTGTGTTCTTTTTGATGACAGCCAGACAAGTGTGAGGTAATATCTCATTGTGGTTTTAACTGACATTTCCCTGATCATTGGCCATCTGATCTTTTCTTTGGAAAATTGTCTGTTCAGATATTTTTCCCCTTTTTTAATCAGGTTGCTGGGCTTTTTTTTGTTTTTTGATATTTGAGCTGTTTATATATTTTTGGACATTAACCCCCTATTGATCATGTATTTGCAGATGTCTTCTCCCATTCAGTAGGCTGTCTTTTAATTTTGTCAGTGTTTTCCTTTCATGTGCAGGAGCTTTTAACTTTCATTAGGTTCCATTTGTTTATTTTTGCTTTTGTTGCCTTTTTTAGGAGACAGATCCAAAAAACACTGCTACAATTTCTTTTGGGAGTCTTCTGCCTATGTGTTCTTTCAGGAGTTTTATGGTTTCTGGTCTTACATTTAGGCCTTTAATCCATTTTGTGTTTATTTTTTCTACCTGATGTTAGAGAATGTTCTAATTTTATTCTTTCATATGTAGCTATCCAGCTTTCTCATTGCCACTTATTTAAGAGACTGTCTTTTCTTCACTGTGTGTTCTTGCCTCCTTTATCCTAAGTAATCGACCATCAGTGTATGGGTTTATTTCTGGGATCTCTGTTCTGTGCCAGAGAACAGAGATCTGTGTGATCTGTGTGTCTGTTTTTGTGCCAGTACCATCCTCTTTTGATTACTGTAGCTTAATGGTATAGTCTGAGGTCAGGGAGCACAATTTCTCCAGCTCCGTTCTTTCTCGAGATTGTTTGGCTGCTTTGTTGTCTTTTGTACTTCCATACAAATTAAAAAAAAATTTTTAAGTTCTATGAAAAATGCCATTGGTCATTTGATAGAAATTACATTGAACCTGTGGATTGCCTTGGGTAGCATGGTCATTTTAAGATTATTAGTTCTTCCAATCTACGAACATAGTATACCTTTACATCTGTTTATGTGGTCTTCAATTTCCTTCATCAGTGTCTCATAATTTTCCAAACACAGGACTTTTTCTTCCTGAGGTAGGTTTATTCCTTGGTATTTTATTCTTTTTTGTGCAATTGTAAATGGGATTGTTTCCTTAGTTTCTCTTTCTGATAGTTTGTGATCAGTGTATGGAAATGCAGCAGATTTTTGTGTATTAATTTTGTATCCTGCAATTTTGTTGTATTCATTGATGAACTCTTAATAGATTTTTGGTGGTGTCTTCAGGATTTTTTACATGTAGTATATCATCTGCAAACAGTGATAGTTTTACGTCTTTCCAGTTTGGATTTTGTAATATCTGTTTCCCTGCTGATTTCTGTGGGTAGGACTTCCAGCACTGTGTTGAATAAACATGGTAAGAGTGGACATTCTTATCTTATTCCTAATTAAAAAAAAAATGTTTTCAGCTTTTCACTTTTGAGTATGATCTTAGCTGCGGACTTGACATATATGGCCTTTATTATGTTGAAATGTGTTATCTCTATGCCCATTTTCAATATCATTAATAGATGTTGAAGTTTATGAAAAAGTTTTTCTGCATCTATTTAAATAATTGTATGGCTAGTCAAGGCTGTGGTTTTTCCAGTGGTCATGTATGGATGTGAGAGTTGGACTGTGAAGAAGGCTGAGCGCTGAAGAATTGATGCTTTTGAACTGTGGTGTTGGAGAAGACGCTTGAGAGTCCCTTGGACTGCAAGGAGATCCAACCAGTCCATTCTGAAGGAGATCAGCCCTGGGATTGCTTTGGAAGGAATGATGCTAAAGCTGAAACTCCAGTACTTTGGCCACCTCATGTGAAGAGTTGACTCATTGGAAAAGACTCTGATGCTGGGAGGGATTGGGGGCAGGAGGAGAAGGGGACGACAGAGGATGAGATAGCTGGATGGCATCACGGACTCAATGGATGTGAGTCTGGGTGAACTCCGGGAGTTGGTGATGGACAGGGAGGCCTGCAATTCATGGGGTCGCAAAGAGTCGGACACGACTGAGCAACTGAACTAAACTGATGGCTTTTATGCTTCAGTTTGTTAATGTAGTGTATCATATTTATTGATTTGCAGATATTGAAAAATCCTAACGTCCTGGGATAAACTTCACTTAATTGTAGTATATCATCCTTTTAATGTATTGTTAGAGTCAGTTAGAGCTAGTGTTTCGTTGAGGATTTTGCATCTATGTTCATCAGTGATCTTGGCCTGTAATTTATTTTTTGTGGTATCTCTGTCTGGTTTGGGTGGCAAGGTGATGCTGACCTCATAGAATGAGTTTGGTAGTGTTCCTTCCTCTGCACATTTTTAGAATAGTTTGAGAAGGATAGGTGTTGACTCTTCTCTAAATGTTTGGTGGAATTCACCTGTGAAGCCTTCTGATCCTGAACTTTTGCTTGTTTGGAATTTTTTTTTAATTATTGATTCATTTTTATTTCTGGTAATTGATCTGTCCATATTTGTATTTCTTCCTGACTGAGTCTTGAGAAGTCATGTAAGAGTTTTAGGAATTTGTCTGCTTCTTCTAAGTTGCCCATTTTGTATTGCCCATAGTTGTAGTAGTCGCATGACTCTTTGTAGTTCTGTGGTGCATGTTGTAACTTCTTTTTTATTTCTGATTTTATCGATTTGAGCCCACTTTCTTTTTCTCCTTAATGAATCTGGCTAGAGGTTTATCAATTTTGTTTATCTTTTCAAAGAACCAACTCTTAGTTTCATTGATCTTTTCTATTGTTTTTTAGTCTCTATTTCATTTATTTCCACTCTGACCTTTATAAGTTCTTTTTTTCTGTTAGCTTTAGGTTTTATTTGTTTTTCTTTTTCTAGCTCCTTTAGATTTGAGACTAGATTTCTTATTTGAGATTTTTCTTCTTTCCTGAGGTAAGCTTGTATTGCTGTAAATGTCCATTTTAGAACTGCTTTTGCTGCATCCCATAGGTTTTGGATCATTGTGTTTTCATTTTCATTTGTCTTCACATATTTTTTTAATTTCCTTTTCAATTTCTTCAGCAATCCATTCATTGTTCAATAGCATAGTGTTTAGCTTTCACAGGTCTATATGTGTTTTGAAGCTTTTCTCTTAGAGTTGACTTTTAGTCTCATAGCAGTGTGGTCAGAAAAGATGCTTGATAGGATTCTAGTTTTCTTAAATTTATCAAGGCTTCTTTTGTGTGAGGCATGTAATGTATCCTGAAAAATGTTCCACGTGCACTTGAAAAGAATGTGTACTCTGCTGCTTTTGGATGGAATGTTCTATAAATACTCCTAAGTCCATCAGGACTATTGTGTCATTTAAGACTAGTACTTTTTTTTATTAATCTTCTATCTGGTCTGGATGATCTGTTCATTGATGTGAGTAGGGTGTTAAAGTCCCTTACTATTATTGCCAATTTTTCCCTTTGTGTCTATATTTCTTTTATGTATTTAGATGCTCCTATGTTGGGTGCATATGTTTATATCTTCTTAGAGCAATCTCTTGATCGTTATGTAATGTCCTTCTTTGTCTCTTGTAACAGTGTTTATTTAAAAATCTATTTCTTCTGCTGTAAGTATTGCTACCCCAGCTTTCTTTTGATTTCCGCTTGCGTGGAATATGTTTTTCTATCACCTCATTTTTAGTCTGTGTGTATCTTTAGATCTGAAGTGCATCTCTTGTAGGCAGCTTTTTTTTTTTTAGCCACTCATTGTTGTTGATTAGATCATTTAGTCCAGTTAAATTTAAAGTAATTGTTAATATGCATGTTCTTATTGCCATTTTGTTCATTGTTTTATAGGTCTGTCTTGTTCTTGTTCTTTTGTTCTCTCGTGATTTGATGACCGTCTTTAGGATTAGGTTTGGATTCTTTTTTCTTTTTGCATGAGATATATATATGATTATGATTATATATATGATTAAATTCATGATCTCTTAATTTCAACTGCGTTTTAACAACTTTGCATTTGTATTCTCCTCCCCTCATGATAACTGTTTTAGATATCATGTTTTACCAGGAGTTGTTTTGTGTATCCCTTATCTGATTATTGTGGATATAGATGGTTTTACTAACTTTCCTGCTAGCTTTGTGCATGGAAAATTTCCTACCCTTCCTGTATTTTTGCCTTTGAAAGTGAAAGTGAAAGTCGCTAAGTCCTATCCAACTCTTTTCGACCCCATGGACTATATAGTCCATGGAGTTCTCCAGGCTAGAATACTGGAGTGGGTAGCTGTTCCCTTTTCCAAGGGATCTTCCCAACATAGGGATCAAACCCAGGTCTCCCACATTGCAAGCAGATTCTTTACCAGCTGAGCCACCAGGAAAGCCCAAGAATACTGGGGTGGGTAGCCTATCCTTTCTCCAGTAGATCTCCCCAACCCAGAAATCGAACTGGGGTCTCCTGCATTGCAGATGGATTCTTTACCAGCTGAGCTACAGCCTTTACTGATTAATTTTTTCCATTCATATTTTCATGTTTCCAGTTTCTAATTGTGACCTTTTCTTTTTCACCTAGAGAAGTTCCTTTAACATTTCTTGTAAAGCTGGTTTGGTGGTACATTTTAACAAGATTAGTTTTTCTAATCCATGAGCACAGAATATCTTTCTATTTATTGGTGTCTTCTTTAATTTCTTTCATCACCGTCCAATAGTTTTCAGTAAACAAGTCTTTCACCTCCTTGGCTAAACTTATTCCTAGGTATTTTATTCTTTTTGATGCAGTCATAAATGGTATTGTTTTCTTTTTTTTTTGTTTTTTTGTTTTTTTGTTTTTTGCGACTTAAGATTTGTATTTAATAGGATTATTCTGGCTCCAATTTGATAATTTGTTAATAGTTGTAGAAATACAAAAGATTTTTGCCTATTGATTTTGTATCCGGAACTTTGCTGAATGTGTCTCTTAATTCCAACAGATTTTTGGTGGAATCTTTAGTGTTTTCTATATATAAAATATCATAGCAACAACAAATAGTCACTATTTTGTTCTTCTTTTCCAGTTTAAGTTTTGTATAACTTGTCTGTTATACAATGGCCCCAGTGTCTGGCCCAGTGTGTTATTTTTGTTATGGAAATAAAACTTTACAGGCTTTCTGTTTCTTTTAAAATCAGTGTAACAAAGATATTTTTCTAAGAACATGTTTAATTTTGGTAACTTTGCAAATATATTGGCATTGCTGCTGCTGCTGCTAAGTCGCTTCAGTCGTGTCCAACTCTGTGCGACCCCATAGACAGCAGCCCACCAGGCTTCCCCGTCCCTGGGATTCTCCAGGCAAGAACACTGGAGTGGGTTGCCATTTCCTCCTCCACCTCATGAAAGTAAAAAGTGAAAGTAAAGTCGCTCAGTTGTGTCCAACTCTTAGCGACCCCATGGACTGCAGCCTACCAGGCTCCCCTGTCCATGGATTTTCCAGGCAAGAGTACTGGAGTGGGGTGCCATTGCCTTCTCCTTATTGGCATTAATATTTTCATAATATTCTCTCGCTGTTTTTGTAATCTGTGCTGTAGTGTTTGCATATTTTCCACCTCTTTTGAGTTTTGTGTGTCATGATGTTTTAAATGTGTCTTTTATAAATGACAAAGTATAATTTTAAAATTCAAAACTGAGAATCATTGTCTCTTAACAAACATGTTTGGTACATGTACGTTTATTTTGGTCACTAATATATTAGATTTATTTCTACTATTTTATTTGGTTCTTTCTACTTACCATTTCCTTTGAATCTTTTTTTGTTCCGTTTCTGCCTTCTGTTTGGATTGAGTTTTCATTGTCCTCCTCTTATCCTGGAATGGAAATTACCCTCTTCCCTTGGGTATTTTCTTTAAATTGTTAATACAGATATCCAACTTAAAATCAAAATCTTATTATTTCCAGTCTTCTGAAAAAAAAAGAAAAAGCTTTTAGAATATTTTAACTGTGAGCACCACCTCCCATCCTATATGGTATTGTTCAGGGTTTTGTTTCTACCTTGTTTTTATTCCACTTATATTACTTATTACTGTTATTTTATGCAGTTAGTATTTATTTAGATGTATGTAGTATTTGCTTTCCTTACCCTCACTACTCCTTTCTTTTGGATCCACTGTTTTTCTTCTAGAAATATATATATATTTTTAGTTCTTTCATGGAAGGGACTTATTCTTTCCATTTTGTTTGTTTGAAAATATGTTTGGGTTTTGCCCTCCTTTGATTGCATTCTGTATTTAGAATTCTAGTTTGAATTTTTTCCTTAATAACTGTGAATTTGGCATTCATTTATTTAACAAGTATTTATTGCATTCCCATTGGGTGCTAGGGATACATTAGTGAATAAATTACAAATGCCTCTTCCTTTATGGTGTCTATATCTCAGTAAGGGGATAATAAACAAGATATTTAAGTAAAATGTATAATTTGCTAGTGATAAATGCTAAAGAGAGAAATAGAGCAGGGAAATAGAGCAGTAAAAGGGAACAGAGAATATTGGGGAGTTGAAGGGAGATTGCAGTTTTTGGTAGGGTGGTTGGGAAAGGTGATACTTGAACCAAGACTTGATGGAGGTATGGTGCAGAGCAGCCTGAGGAAAGCCAGTCTTGAAGAGGAAACAATAACTGCGGTGAAGCGCCCTGAGACAGAATTGTACCTGCATATTTATGGAACAGCAAAGGAGATCAGTGTGGCCAAAGCAGAGTAAGCAAGAGAAAGCTCATAGGTTATGAAGCCATAGACGTCAAAGTGGGGATAACAGGGTCAGATCTTTTAAGACCTTTTGGTCCATTTTTAGTCTTAGGTTTTTCCCCCCTCATGAGTGATGTGGGGAACCATTGGGAAGTTTTAAAGGGGAATGATGTGATCTGGCTTATATTTTAATAGGATCATTTTGGCTGCTGAATACACTAAAAGGGGCAAGGGCAGAAGCAAGGAAAGCAGTTTGGAGGCTATTGGAATAATTCAGGTAAGAGACCAGCATGGCTTGGACAAGGATGGCAGTGGTGGGTGTGATGGGGAACAGTCAGATTCTGGACATACTGTGAAAGAAGAGCTAATAGGATTTCCTGGCAGACAAGGTGCGAGATGTGGAGAAAAAACAGAGTGGGAGATGACATCCAGATTTTTGGCCTGAGCTACTAGGAAAATTTGGAGAAGGAAATGGCAACCCGCTCCAGTGTTCTTGCCTGGAGAATCCCAGGGACGGGGAAGCCTGGTGGGCTGCCATCTATGGGGTCGCACAGAGTTGGACACGACTGAAGCGACTTAGCAGCAGCAACTAGGAAAATGGAACTGCCGTTCATTTACATGAGGAAGACTACATGAGAGAACAGCAGGGCTGAGTGTAAGATATCTGTGAATATATAAGCAAGGATGTTGGCTGTGCAGTTAGATGTATGAGTCTCAAGTTGAAGGAAGCTGGTCTTCAACATGAATTTTGGAGTCACCTGTGTTTACATGGTAATACTCAAAACGAGAAACTGTGATATCACCCAGGGATTGAATGTAGTTAGGAAATAGAAGACGGCTAAGAACTAAGCCCAGAGCACTCTAGGTTTCAGATACAGGGGAGCTGTTACTGTTGTGGAATTATCAGCCTTCAGTTTTTTGTTCCTCGGTAGGCCTCTGCTCCGGAACCTGGGGAGGGCAACCCAAAACCCAGCTCTAGCTTTCTGGCATCATTATGTCCTCCTCCCAAGGTTCAGGGTCACAGACTGCTCCCATTTCATTTTCTTCTTGTTTCTAGCAAGCAGAGATTTCCCTTCTTTCCATTTCAGATTATATTTTGTTGTGTATCTTGCAGCATTTTAATCCATTTAGAGAAGGGTTTGGGTCTTCGTTTAAGTCAGAGTTTTAATGTATCCTCTGTATATGTATAGATGCCTATTCTACACTGTCTGTATTAATGTGTTTAGTACATCTAATAAATAGCACCCCCTACCTATCCAATTTTCCCCACTCTTTAAAATCTGGTATAACTGTACCAACTGCAGTTTCCTAGCAGTTGATAATACTCCTGCAGTTAAAGTCCTTGACTGTCTCTTTTTAGTCTAATTTTTTTCTTAAACCAGAAACTCTGTACCACTTTAAAGCATTAACAATAATTGCACTCTGTGCCTGGGTGGGGTGTCTCATCCATATCGCTCAGAGCACTTTAGGAATAAAAGTGCATCAAGTCCCACTTGGTTCTGGTAAGAAGCCAAAACCTGCATTCTCAACACAAGCCCGCTCTTCTAAAAACATAAAGAAGACCTTTGCAGCAACCAGAAGATACAAGTGACCTATTATTAACCTCATATTGTTGCCCAAGTAGCATAGGAAGTTTCTACTGTTTGGTTAATAACTTAGTCTAATGTGGAATTTCTAAATATTTTTGTTAGTTTTTAGAAAAATACTTAAATGTTAATATTTGTCTATTTATGATATAAATATCTAGCAGATTTTAAAGCTAAATTTTATGTTAATAATATAGTCTTATTATTGAATGGTAGAGATGACCTACTTTTGTTGCAGAAACCTCATTCAAATTCCTTTGATTCAGTACATTTTTACTTGTATTTAACATCTTTAGGTACATAATTTATCTTATTTATAGTTACACAAGAGTGAAGAGAAATAGTTATTTCTGGTGCGCTTTTAACTCCTCTCAGTCTATGTTTCTTTAAGTAGTTTAACTCGCTTTTGAAGAGAAACAGGCTTCTCTGGGGAGAAACATCTCGATGCCACTCAAATAAAGCAACCAAAATTAAAAAGGTGAGGGGCAGAATGCTAAGCGAAACAAAAAACAAAACCATGTTTAGCTGTGAAATTACCTGTATGAAAAAAATCTGGAAAAGCCTTCTAAAGAAAATGTAATTTCCACTGGGATTATCTCTAAAGTAAAGAGTGGCTAAAGTAATATCTTTTCGAAAAATTGGATGGTAACCTTTCCAAATAGAACCAATTACCAGAGCTGTATTATATAAAGGTAAGTGAAAAAGCACAGCAGAGCTTCTTCCCGGGAAGCAGTCATCACCTGTTGGCCTGTGTTTCAGCAGGGACGTCCACCCCTTTGGGACACTGAGGGAAATGAGAGTCAGGGCACTGCACTGTAGATTCTGGTTCATTTTTTTATTTGCTTCTCAGTCCGCGCCTTATTTGTTAACCACCCGGCTTGACAACCATTACTCCTTGTAACTTCTGTTAGAGCCTGAGTTGGCACCTTAACGTCATATCAGTAAAGACAGAAGTTCAGTGACACGCAAATAAAACATTTTTTGAATACACATAAAAATTAAAAGACTGAGCTTTTTTCTTACGTAAAACAATAATAGAAGTTTCTGAAAACTGAGTTGAAGGATTGAAAATTAGGGTCAACCTTCTTTACTTTTGGGTCACTGACTAGATTTCTCACTACTCTATAGTTAAGCGTATAATGCTTTGCCAAGAAAGATTATTTGTTTATTTTGTGGTGGGGGGGGAGAATATTCAGTGCATGCCAATTCTGTACAAGACATTATGCTTATGTGGATATTTCAGCATATCTTTATAATCAGTATGCCCCATAATTACCTGCTGCAGGACTGTAAACAGTTATTTTTCTGTTTCTTTTCTTTTCCAAAAGTTCTGTTTGTTTCTAAATTGAAAAACTGTAGACAGCAAAGAAGTATGGAAGTGAAAAATGGGAGTTTCCAGTAACCACTCCAGTCACTGTCTAGAGAGAAACACTGCACCAGCTTGAGTCATATCCTGCTGGTATTACTCTTTTCCTCCTGTTATACATGTACTTATAACAGGATGTTATGAATTATGTGTGCATATATATACGTAACTATATAAACAGGGGTGGGAGAGCATAGCATGGCTAGTCTATAAATCACACCCTGTACATTGCTTTCAGCTTTTCTGTTCTTTTAACTCTGTACCTAGATAGTTTTCCATGTTGGTACTTGTTGGTCTACCTTATAATGCTTAGATATGTAGTACTGTTGTACCTTTTCCCTATTGCTGTTTTCAGGTTTTCATTGAATACTGCAGTAAACAATTTTGAATTTATGTTATATATAGTCTGCAAGTATTCTTATAACTTTCTAGATTTTCTGCAAATGTGAGTGTGACTTTGATTAGAAAAAAATTAAAAACAAAAAGCCCAAATTAAGTACCTTGCTGACATGGAAGGGCACTGTAGGGCCCCTTTGGCTCTGTAGCATTCTGCTAGAATGTTGATTGAATTCTTGATTTGATGTAAATGCAGTAAATATATGAGAGTATCCTGTGAGGTAAACAAGTGTAATAGCTATCCCAAACTCGTACTGTTTTGGTCACTAAATAAAACCCTCCTGGGCCTCTCTTCATATTTTTCAATAGTTTACTGGGCCAGGTGGTACTGAATGCATGCTATGTTCAAAGCCCACATATACTGCAGTTACTTTGAATTCTAGTCTTCTTGTCTGCATCATGTTCATATTCTTGGCTGCCTACATTTATTGTCCTTAAACAGTGCATTGAACAAATAACCTATTATTCTAACATTTTTAATGATTTCCTTAATGTGAAAAAGTGTATTTGGAGCCAAAAGCCAATTTCCATAAGAGGCATTCTTCTCCCTAGAATCAGACCCCAAACAACAATACCTGCCAATTCAGTTCAGTTCAGTTCAATTCAGTCGCTCAGTCATGTCCAACCCTTTGTGACCCCATAGACTGCAGCACGCCAGGCTTCCCTGTCCATCACCAGCTCCCAGAGCCTGCTCAGACTCACGTCCATCGAGTCAATGATGTCATCCAACCATCTCATGCTCTGTCATGCCCTTCTTCTCCTGCCTTCAATCTTTCCCAGCATCAGGGTCTTTTCCAATGAGTCAGTTCTTCGCATCAGGTGGCCAATGTATTTCAGTTTCAGCTTCAGCATCAGTCCTTCCAATGAATATTCAGGACTGATTTCCTTTAGGATTCTGGTTGGATCTCCTTGCAGTCCAAGGGACTTTCAAGAGTCTTCTCCAACACCACAGTTCAAAAGCATCAATTTTTCAGCACTCAGCTTTCTTTATAGTCCAACTCTCACATCCATACATGACTACTGGAAAAACCATAGCCTTCACTAGACGGACCTTTGACAGAGTAATGTCTCTGCTTTTTAATATTCTGTCTAGATCAGTCATAACTTTCCTTCCAGGGAGTAAGCGTCTTTTAATTTCATGACTGCAGTCACCATCTGCAGTGAGTTTGGAGCCCCCAAAAATAAAATCAGCCACTGTTTCCACTGTTTCCCCATCTATTCCCCATGAAGTGATGGGACTGGATGCCATGATCTTAGTTTTCTGAATGTTGAGCCTTAAGCCAACTTTTTACTCTCCTCTTTCACTTTCATCAAGAGGCTCTTTAGTTCTTCACTTTCTGCCATAAGGGTGGTGTCATCTGTGTATCTGAGGTTATTGATATTTCTCCCGGCAGTCTTGATTCCAGCTTGTGCTTCATCCAGCCCAGCATTTCTTTCCCCAATTTATGATGCAGTATCAGTCAGAATTCTAGAGTTTTTAAACTTTTTTTTTTAATTCAATGTTAAATAGTTGTTTTCTACTTGCCAGGCATTGTAATAGGCAGTTGGGATACATCAGTGAAAAAACAGGCCAGAAATATTGCTGCAGTCATGAAACTTACTCTACTCGAGCTGGATCAGAAAGGCAGTAATACTAGACAGAGTGAATAAGAAAACCATACAGCTTGTTAGTAGGCGATCAGTGCTGGGGGGTGATTGCCCAAGAACCGGGGGCTGGGGTGAGGGATTGAGAATTCTGACAAAGGAGGAAAAATTTGCAATTCTGATCAGGATCTTCAAGAAAATGGGAGCACCTGGGAGAAGGCATTTCAGGCAGAGGGTGTGGTCTGGAAAAACTGCCTAATGGATGTTGGGGGAATGGCTGAGGGTCAGAGTGAATGGAGGGAGGGACACCAGAGACGAGACGGAAGGGTAGGTTGGGGCCAAATGGTGTGGGGCCTTGTAGGCCCATGTGAGGACTTCCTGTCTTGCTCTGAGGAAAATAGGGAGCTGTTGGAAGGTTTTGCTCCAGTGAGTGACGTGGCCTGACTGCTATCTTAAACAAATCACTCTGGTTGCTGTGTTGCACGTAGACTGTAAGGGACAGGATGAAACCAAGGAGGGTAGTTAGGTAGTTGAAGCAATCCAAGCAAGAGCGAGTGTGGCTTGTATTACTAGGGATAGGAACAGGGGGAAATGGCTAGAATTTGGATTTTTTTTTTTCCTGAAAGTAGAGTAATAGAATGTTCCTGACAGATTGGATATGAGTTGACGAGAAAAGAGAAATCAAGCAGAAGTTCAGAGATTTTATCAGTGGCCCTGGGAAGTCTATCAGTGGAGCGTCCTCATCTCCAAGTGTCTTTATAAATAATATTTTGTACCACCCAAATGAGTCAACAGCCTCTATCTACACTGGCTGGAGGAACCAGGATGCAACCTGGAATTCAAAGGGGCTGCCCAGGCCCTCCCAGCACTGCTTTAAAACTATTTCCTAAGTCCTGTGCACTTGCACTCTCTCTTTCTCTTTTTTCTCTCCCCTCCCCTGCTTCCCCTCTCACTCCTCCTCTTCCAACCCAAAAAGGCCTTTCAAGCTCCAGAAATGATTCTTCGAAGTCCTTCCGGGTGTTTAAGAACTTTGTAAAATGTTAAGACTCTCCCTCGGCTGCTTCCTCACCCCATGTTGCTGTCATTCCCTCATGCTGCCACCAGGTGGCAGCGCACTGCGGAACATTATGCTTTTGGGCCCTGCGCGACTTCTCAGTAGGGGCAAGGGACCGCTGGACTTTAGAATGGATTTCTAATATATATCGCATACTAATCTGGCTTGGGGAAGATGAGGAGAGATTGTCCCCAATTCTTTTTTTAGTAGCATCATATAGCCTTGCTAGGGATAATATCCTTTCTTGAGTTTGAAAAGGCTCTAACTGGCTTTCTAGCAATCTTTCCATGTAGAGTGTGAATTTAAAGACTTGCTTCACCAAACACCTTCTTGAGGTTGCAGTACTGTTTATTTGTTTTATACGCTGTTTATTTGTGACAGGTAGAACAGCTCCCTAGAAGCCTTCCCAAAAGTAAAATCCTTGAAAATTATAAGTGGATATTAAGTAGTTTCTGTATGCAGAATTTGGACTGTGTTTTTATAAAGTAAGGAAAGGAAGTACCCTTAGTCTGAGGTTTTTTTGGTGTGGTTGGACAGGCAGAGCATGAATACTAGAAGCCTTAGGAATTAATTAATGATAGTGTTATTGGGCAGTGCTGCTGACTAAAAAATAATATAGCGCCAGGTACCTCTGGAGTATGGAGTACAGGGTAGGGTGGAAAAGAAGCCTCTTGGTTGAAGTCTGCCTAACTGCCTTGTCAGTTACGCTCCCAGCCTCTCTGCTATTACCTGGTAGAAAACCCAAGGTTTATCCACCGGAAAGGTTAAATAAAGAAGTTTTGGCTTTGGAAACAACAAACCAAATTGCAGATGGGTTAAGACATTGCCCTAAAAACTGAGTGCTTAAGGAATGTGTATAACTACCCCTGTTCCCCCCATGCATACCACTTAGGTCTCCTTTGCCATCGGTTCATATGTTTCCCCAGGCAGGAGATTAAACATTAACTTTGAAGAAACTGATTTGCTTTGGAGAATAGAGCTATGTATTCCAACACTTGGGATTTTCCCCCAGTGAAGTGGTCAAGTCCTGTTTTTGTCCTCTACGTGACAAGTTCCACCCAGCACACAGAGCTTCTGTCTTCCTTTTAATGCCTCATTCTTCAGTAGGAACTGGGATTTCTCAGCCTTGGTACTGTTGATATTTTAGATGGGGAGGCTGTCTTCTCCCTGTGGGATGTTTAGCAGCATCCCCAGCCTTCACCACTAGAGGCCAGTAGCACCCATTCCTTCTCCACCCCTCACCCCCAGTCCCACCCCTCACCCCCAGTCTTCCGGCCAAACATGTCTCTTATCCTTGTCGCCTGAAGGTCTTCCTGAGGGAGAAATCTCCCCCTCTCTCTTGAGAACTACTGCTTTGAACCAGCATCCACAGACTACCAAATATTGGAAAAAAGTCCCTAACATAAGAGAAGGCAAAACTAACCAGGAAAGGGATTTTGAGAAAAGGAATGGGAAGGGTGGAGGAGGGGGTTTTGAAGGAAAACAATAACGTTAGAGAAATGCGAGGACATTGTATCTTTAAAAAAAGAATGAGATCTACCTTCTAAAAGCCCTCATAGAATAAGAAAGACCTTTGGCTATTATAATTTTAATTATAGGAATTAAAAAATCAGAACATTGGAAGAGCATATTCAAGAACTCTTCTGTAAGTAAGAACAAAAAATAAAAACAGTAGAAAAAAGGTAAAAAAATTAAATAATTAAATTAGATGTTGGCAGTCTACTATCCAAAAAGACCAAGGACATAGGGGAAGTTGTTTTTTGTTTTTTTGTTTTTTAAGTGAAGAGCCAAGAAAAATTCCCAGCACCTGAAGGACATGACCTTCAAACTAAAGGACTACCCCCAAGCCAGTTAAAACTGTAGTCACAACAAGATATATCATCATCCTATTTCAGAACTTGTGGTTAAAGAGAAAAATTGCAAAAACATCCAGAAAGAAAAAGGAAGAGAGTCATGTTGGGGGTTCTAATGGCATTCAGAATGACAGTGGAGAAATGTCCTCAAACTGATTCCCCATAAATCCTTTCACAGAGGACGCGCTCCACCAAAACAAGGGAAATCCAAGAAAGAGGAAGCCTTTAGTCCAGGAGTCTGAGAGCAGCAAGCGGAATTCTCAGGATGGCAGGGAAGGAGTTCTGTGAGAAGACAGCCGTGTTCAGCAGGCCCAGAGAGAGAGAAGACCATGCTGATTTGCGTGTGAAGGAGGGACAGCTCTGGAGCTAGAGTGTTGGGGGCCTGGGCGGGAACGGTAGCTTCTCGGGAAGGGCAGAGGGACGCGAAGAGTGAACCTGGGGAAAAGTAAGGAAGGCGGGAAGTTCAGCACTCGCACGAACAAATGGAGGTTGTGTTTGACAAGAATCACGACAGCTGCTGAAAGCAGTCGGTTAAATTTACAAGGCAAGAAATTATTTCAGATTTAGAAACCCAAGACCGTCTTAGAATGTTTTCAGTTACAGAAAAGGTTTAAGTTAGCTGGTATTAAGATTGTACAAAGTGGGTAGAGGAATCATCTTAGCGTTACCAATATGGTTGATTTTCAGTTTTGTTTGAACATTTTCTGTGTTTTCTAAAGTTATAATTAGAAAACAAAGTGTTTTGGAGGGGTTTTTGTTTTTTTTGTTTGTTTGCTTTTTTAGAAATAAAGCTGAGAAGAGAGAAAAGCCCCAGTGGAACTAGTAATTTTCTGAATACCCACATTTCATCAGCACTAATATTTAGGGACTAGTATAATTTTTTGGAAGCACATTACTTTTTCTGTTACTTTAATAAATAGGGATCTCTTGGTATCATCTTTTAGCCTGTCTGCATGAGTCAGTGACAGTTTCCTGATTGTAGGACTCATCTACCAAAACTTCTGAAATTAGCATGATGTGCTTGCATTTAACAACACCTGCTGTTTTCCACAAGGTGGGGTGCTGACTTCACACAGTGAACTGAGGCTGTGCTTAACTGCTGAGACTTCTAAATCTAATGCTAATGCACTTGGTATCTCTCTTACATAATTCCCAGGCAATCCTAGAAGTAAGTTTGTGAACTGTGTAAAAGCAGTTATGGGGTTTTGTTACAGTTCATGGTTTAACATATTTACCTTTTTAGAGTGTGACCAGTGTATACATGCACTTTTCCTCTTTATAGTGGACCTTAAGTATATTCAATTATAGGTGAAGGTAAAAAATATCTCTAATTTGGAAGAGGATCATTCTAGATGCCTGAAATACCTTAAATAGAAAGTATCTAAAATGTATTGCACTTAGAGATTCTGCCGTGGCTCTTTCAGTGAATAAATGATTATTTCTAAAACAGTACATCAGATAGATGTATAATATATGGTTCTCAAGTATTTTAAGTAGCTTAATCTCTTAAACTCCTTCCCAAATCTTAATTGTCGCATCCTCCATCTCTTCAACAAAGGCAAATTAAACTTTCTTTGAATCAGATTCTGAATTGATGTTATTAAAGTAACTGTAAATAGTATATTGCAGTTATTTCAACCTTCAGGTAATTTAACTTCTTCCCTGTGCCAGTGAAATTTGTATGGGCGTCTTACAACATGCAGAGCTGGTAACATTTTACAGTATGATGCTGTTGTTTCTCCATTTTAAAGCAAATTAAAGACATTATAATAACCAGTGTTTGACTTTAAATATTTACATAAATAGCATACTTAAAAAATTCATGGACCCAAGTATACAGTAATTTTTGTTGTTGTTGACACAAAATCAGGATGTGGCCTGTTTCCTTTTATCCTTCCTTTTGCATAGATGGAGATTCTTTGGTCCCTTTTAGCCTTTAAGCTCCAGGAAATAATTCTGGAGCCAGTAGTCACAATCCTGCCAGGGACAACGTAGTTCTAAGCCCTGCAGGTAGTGAGACTGACCCGTGGTGGTTTCAATCACCAACTGACCAAAGAGCTGAGCTAGAAGGAGGCAAAAGTGGAAGAGGGGTACAGGGGTGTTCACTTGTCCTTCAGGGATGTGAGAGGCGCCTGAGTTGTGGTAGAAAGTGACAACCCACGAAGTGACCTGTGAAAAAGGAGCTCTGGGTTCCAAGCTGGGTCCTGCTGATGACCAACCACCTTATCACTTCAGGTAACTTAGTCTCTCTGGACCTCATCCTCTCACTGTGAATGAAGCCAGGAGGCCTGGATGAGACCAGGGATCCTCAACAGGCATCCATGATCCCACCATTGGCTGTCAGGTCTGACTTGTCTGAGACAAATGAGGCCTCTGCTCCAAGCCAGGTTACGCTGAGACCTGTCAGCACCTGCCTAGAATCTAGATTTCCCAACACTGCCTTTTCCTAGATTCCCAGTTGTCTTACTCTGTCTACCACCCTGCCAAGTCAGTCCGTTGCCCATGTTCCTGTACAAATCCTTGTCTGTCCCATTTCAACCTGAAAATTACCTGTATGTATTCTCTAACAGGTGGTGCTAGTGGTAAAGAACCCGCCTGCTAATGCAGGAAACATAAGAGATGCGAGTTCAATCCAAGGGTTGGGACAATCCCCTGGAGGGGGGCGTAGCTGCACACTCCAGTATTCTTGCCTGGAGAATCCCATGGACAGAGAAGCCTGGTGGGCTACAGTCTGTAGGGTCGCAAAGAGTCGGACACAACTGAAGCGTCTTAGCACACACATTCTCTAACACTGATATATTTTGTACTTAGAGTGTTTTTCTGACTCAAAATTATGCTCAAAATCTAACCACAGTGATATGCTCTCAGTGTGTTTCCTCTTTTACCATCACTCCCCTAGAAACCTGAGAGTCACCCCAAGCTCCCCATCCTTCTTAAATCCCTGATCCCCGCCTCTTGCCCTCTCCAGTCCTTTGCCTTAGTGTTATGAGCATACGTTAGGCCTTCAGCATCATTCTCCTGGTATATTTGTTTCTCCCAAATGCTTTCCCTTCTCTGGTTGAGACCCCTCAGCAGGGCCCCTCTATCCACTCTCTTCATACTCTCCTTTTTAGCATCTTCAGTATCTCCTCTTTGCCTTTAGATTTGAGCACGTACTCTTTAGCATGGCTTTGGGGGCCCTACTTCTCAAGCTCCATTTGCTGCTGCTCTCTGCTCTTTACATGCCAAAATCTAGTTCCCAGCTATTCCATGCCACTCCATGCCTCCCTGCTGTGAACATGCCAGAAGAACCTCTTTCCCCCTCTGCTAGACCTGGTAAATCTCATATTCTTCCAAGTTAGATAAAACAGCTCTTCCATAAAGCTTGACTTAGTTTATCAAAGTATTAATTCATCATTTCTTACTTGGTGCTCACATTATTTTTAATAATTATGTCTCTTATTGTATCAGTCTCTCTGATTGCAATTATTAGTTGTCCTCTGTCACTCTACCAAATGGCAGTGAGTTCCTTATAAATATTTTACTTACCCTTGTGCTCCCAGCCCAGTTCTGTTACCTAGTAGGTGCTCTTGGGAGTTTTATCTGAGCTTACAATGAAGAGTCCAGCTCTGATAACCAGTGTTGTAAATGACTGCTTCATCTATGATTTGAATATATTTTCCTTTTTAAGCAGAGGAAAACAGTCTTTAAATTCATACCATTTTAAAGCTAAAAGGAAGGGTGTTTCAACTGCAAGTGCCCTAAAACCAAACTCAAAACTGGCTCGAACAATAAAGAGAATGTGTTGACTTACGACATGGGAAAAATTCAGTCTTGTTTCTGGCAAGACTTGGTCCAGCTGTCCAGGGAGATCACCAAGGATAGCAGCATGTCTCTGCTCCATCTTCCGCAGAGTCATCGCCATTGGGCCCCCCAATGCTGCCTCCAGCAGCCCCCAACTCTCCCCCCAGGGGAGCAAAGAGCATTAGCACCTCCTGGCTTCATGTCTTTGCCCTAACTGTCTAAGGAAGAAGAAGGTCTCTTATAGCATGTAGGAGAGGGAGGGATAAAGCGTCTTTTCCCAAAAAATCCAAGCTAATATCTGCTGCCTAATGATCTCCAACTGGGTCATGTTCCCATCTTTCAGCTAATCATCACAGCCAGAGGTGAGCGTCGTTCCCTGGTGCTGAAGCTATTCCAGGTCTACTCTTGGAGCTACAGGTTGGGAGTTAAGGAGATGGGCTAAAATCCCACCAAAAGCATCTGACTGAGAATGTGAGCAAGAGTGAGTTACCCAAAGGAAAAATCAGATTATTGCTGGAAAAAGAGAGTCAATAAAAGGCTGGAAAAGGACAACTAATGTTCATTATGAAGGACTTTAGAAATCTTTTGGGCCAGACTCCCATAATTGTTTCAAGAACAAACTTCTTTTTTATTTCCCTGAAGCCTGAGACCTCCACGTAAGAAAAGAACTTCTCAAGGTAAAGTGAGGAATGCCTGCAATTCGTGAGGCAGGGCTATAACAGCAACCTTGTCTTCTTTGACGAGTCAAGCTTGAGAAGCAGTTGTGGGATCCTGATGGCTGGTTAAGGATTCCTGATCTCAGCCAGGCCTCCTTGCTTTCCAGTGAGAGATCTGAGGTCCAGAGAGGCTAAGTCACCCGGGTTTCAGAGCTGATTATCTGAGCGGAACCCGGCTTGGAACCCACAGCTCATTCATCCTAAGTCACTTCACGGTGCATCGTCATCATCTACCGTGAAGTGAGCAGCTACCGAGTTCTGGAAGGACATGCCTATAAAACCTTTTTTTTTTTTTTTTTTGGTAAATTATGGTCATCTTGATTTCAGAATAGTTGGGTGAATCATCCAACATACTTTTACTGTATATTATACTTTTCATTATTAAAAAGAGCAGTTATGAAAGAAAGCTGAAACCATTTTTGGTTGAATAGAATTTTACCATTTTCATTTTGTCTTGTTTCCAAGATTCTGCACTAGCGTGGCATTCACTAAATAATAAATGTATTGTACATTTCAGTGTGTGGTAGCAGCGAAGAATGACTTCATAGACCACTTGACCTGCTCTGTTGTGGTTTATGATGCCATCTGGATTCCTTGGTGGAATTATTTCCATCTAAATCACTATAAACTCCTATTTAGCTTGTCACAAATCTAAAGCCAGATATGTTTGTGGTTTTTAGTAGTGATGTAATTCTGAAAGACACTTTGAAAGTTACAAGTTGTCATATACCCTTAGCATTTCACTTAGTGTTCCATATAATTCCAGACAAACTAGAAGCTTGAAAAAAAAAAAATCTATTACTCTTTTTTTTGTTTTTAACTCTTAAACATTCCGCCTTTGCTGTGGATTTGGTTATACATCAATCGAGTATGTGTGGGGAACACTGGGAGGCTCTGTGGGCTACACAGTAATGTAAGCCTAGTCCCTGCTACTTCTTAATGAGAAAGCTTACATAGATAGATGGAAAGGATGTCTCTAACTATATGGTGAAGAGAGAATAAGAGAGAGTCCCTTTTTGTCTTTGATATCACTGCCAATTGTGTGAAAGAAACTGGATCACGTTGCAAGATAGACACATACTGCAGGGCGGCCATGTTGACCTGCACAGAAAGAAAGGACTCAATTACAACATAGTTTCTCAGAGAAGGCAGTGGCACCCCACTCCAATACTCTTGCCTGGAAAATCCCATGGACGGAGGAGCCTGGTAGGCTGCAGTCCATGGGGTCGCTAAGAGTCGGGCACGACTCTGTGACTTCACTTTCACTTTTCACTTTTATGCATTGGAGAAGGAAATGGCAACCCACTCCAGTGTTCTTGCCTGGAGAATCCCAGGGACAGGGGAGCCTGGTGGGCTGCCATCTATGGGGTCGCACAGAGTTGGACACGACTGAAGCGACTTAGCAGCACCAGCAGCAGCACAACATAGTTTCTAGGAGTGTGTGACCTAGTTGGCTGCCAGGTAGGAGCAACAGCAAAACAGCAGAACCTGCCAACAGGGCCTCGGGGTCTAATATTCAACAGAAAAGTCTGAAGATTTCTAAGGCCCTGCGTTTTTGTTCTGAATTTTCCCCGGAAAGGCTTGGGGGCAGAGGAGGGAGTCATTGGTAACAGCAGTAGGTAGGGGAGGGGAGCCAAACCTACAGTGCAGAGCGGAGCACAAAGCACAGAAAGGAGAGAGGAGGCCAGGAGAGCAGCTTCCATAGAGATGCAGCACACTCTGGGGGTGGCAGGCTGGCGACACATGGGGCAGGCGGGTTGCCAAACAGAGAAAGAAGAGAAAATGGGTCAGGATGAGTAGCTGGCTGTCTTAGAAACGACAGAAGGCCAGGAAGCACAGCTCCAGGGGCAGCTGATTCAACTAGCTGTGTGTTGGGGAGTCAGGCTTCTCAGCAGGAAGGCTTAGGGACTCAAGGCCAGGGTTCCAGTCCTGGCTCTACCACTTGCTGGCTCTGTCCCCCTGGGAAATTTGACTCCTCATCTGTGAAATGAGGAAATGGGATTAATTGGTGCTTTATGTTCCTGAGATGGTATGAGATAAAGAATCATTATCCTCCCCAGCAGAGACCACAGGTTGGGACTTCTAGAAATGGTAATGACACTCATTTATCTACTCAGTGGTAAAGAGCATGTGTGACTCATGAAACACCATGCTGCGTGCTGGCCTCACGAAATCCTGTCCTTCACTGGAGCTCTCACTCTGGGGAGAGAGGCAGGGAGCAGTCAAACCATCACAAACAAGTTAATTTGCGTCACCAAGAACTGCTGTGAAGATAGTAAAAGAAGACAGTGTGGTCAGGGAGGGGTTGATGGAGGAGAACTGAATCCTCTCTGAGGAGAGAACATTCAAGAGAGACCTGATTTGCAGGAAGGAGCTTCCTAGAAGACAGTCCAGGGGCAAGGCAGACTGCTCAGAAGAAGCAGAAAAGGCCCTCAGGAAGGAATGAGTCCGGCACATTCACACAGCAGAAAGGAGACCAGTGTGGTTAGGGTGAGCAGGGGGTGGTTGGGGAGGTAAGCCAGCCCCAGACTACATGGGACCTTGGAGGCAATGGTAAGAAAGTTGGATCTCATCCCAAGTGCAGCAGTAAGCCTTTGGAGGGTTTTAAGCAGGAGAATGAAAGGAAAGATCTGCTGTACATTATGAAAAGATCACTCTGGAGATTCTGTGAAGGATAAAGTGAAGGCGAGCAAGAGGAGAAGCAGAGATGAATTAAGAGGGAATTGTACTAGTGAGAGGTGGTGATGGCTTGGACCATGAAAGTGGCAAGGATGTAGGGAAGAAGTGGGTAGATAGGAATGTGTATAGAGGTTTGGGAAGAAGGAAGCAGGGAGACAGTCCCCCCCACCAGCCCTCGTCTCGGCTAGTGCCAACATAGATCTTCATGTCTATTCAGGAAATCTGTTTATGATAGAGTCTTCTCTTCATTTGTCAATTTCTAGTTTGGGAGTGCAGGAGTATCCTGTTTTGGTAGCAAATATAATAGTCGAGTTTCAAGTTGTTATAGAAAAGCCTAGTAAATAGAGGAACACCAAATCAAGTATATATTTCTTGCCCTAGTAGAATGGATTGAGGGCCAGTTTAGCAGTCCACAGTGTTTCTCAAAGGAAGAACTGTCCCTGGGTCTCTGTAAGAATCCAGGAAAAAGCTGACCCTGCTTGGGTCATGTGGCCACTCCCAAATCAAATGTTAGATTTGGGGATGTGGCTCAGTGGGTAAAATGATGGGTGAAGCATGCTTTGTGTCCTGCATGCCATTAATAAGACATAAAAAAAGGGTCGGGACAGTTTCTTCAAGGCAAAGGTACAGACTAACAAAAACAGTATGTCTATAAAGATGCCTTCACTTGAATTGCTCCAGATGCCACAACTCCTCAGAATGCCTGGTCACAGCCAAGCCTAAATTGTAGCTCTCTGAAATTGTTCCATTCCTTTGTCTTCAAAGGAACTTTTGTGAAGACCAAAATATAAGCATTCTGTCAATCAGTTTTCCTCATTTACGTCTTTATATATTTGATTATCTTCTGAAACTCTACAAAGTAATAAAAACTCTCTTAAGATTTTGTCCTGGCCTGGTTCTCAGTATTTCTTCTAGGTGACATGGGACATCAGACACCCCAGCACCAACTTCTGTGTATCAGGCATGGGTAACTTGAGGGGTCCGTCCATATCAGGATGGCCTCAGGCTTCCAATCACTTGACTGTCTGCCTGCACATAGGTTAATACAGACCCAGTGGGCATAGAATTTTTCAAACACTTTTAGATACACAGTGGGAGGCTCTCCTTTAACCTCACTCCCTTTCCCTTTGTGCTTATACCTCAAGCATCAGATCACTCCTCTCTCATGGACCTATTTTCTGAGGAGAGGATCCGCAAGGGCTAGGAAGTTCCTTGAGGCCCTTGTGAATGGTCGGTTTCACAGAGAGAAGTCTAGGCTGTGTACCCAGGTCTCATTAACTTTTCGTTGGTTCCTTCTCATCTCCCTTAGGGTTTCTTGCCTCTTGACTCAGGCTGTTTGTGAACACTCAATCCTGAGCTATGCTTGGGCAATTTCCCTCTATCCCCGGAATTCCCATTTATTGAGTAGATTGTACAAATAAGGCCCATGGAAGTGCTCTGAAATTACTTCCTTTGTGTCATTTTTTCATTCCTAGTCTAAATACATCTCAGCTAAGTGACAGGAAGCTTGAATTATTTTCTATTAATATCCAATAATGTACGAATCATTTATTCAGTAAATATGCATTGCTCAAATACTCAAAAGCACTGAGATTGCAGTGATTCAGGTTCCTGGCCTCTCCAGGTAAATTATATTCTAGTGGAGCAGACAGACAGACATGTGGAGGAAACATATAATATGCCAGGAGAGTAAGTAGGATAACTTTAAAACAAAAGGCAAGCCTGGTGTTTGGAGGAGAAAGGAGTGTGTGTACAGGCAAGAGGAGCAGGGTTATATAGAATGATTAGTCGGAAAAGGTGCCTCTGAGAACTGATCTGGTGGAGTTGGGTGGGACGAGACTTTGATATGGAGAGAAATCTCTATTTTGGTAGGGTTACCAGTTACCTGACAATTTAGATGGTATTTGGAGGTACCGGCCTCTCTGGTGTAAAGCCATAAGCCAGAAAGTGGCACCATATGTAACCACCACCACTCACCCTGGCCCCATCCCCTGCTAGTAACCGTCATGGTTCTGACCCCTTGCCTAGCTCGATCCTTACTACCCACCTTTCTCCACACTGGTCACCACCTCTCCGTTGCCCTGTTTATCGCCCTGGTAGAACATCCAGGCTGGCTTTCTTCACAGCTACCACTTGAGCTCTCGTCCTTGATGGTAATGTAGATGCTTGCATCACATTGCCTTGGACTATTCTGAATAAATTTTCTTTCCTATCTCTAGGATGAACCTACCTACTCATTGCCCACCCTATGGGTAACAATATACTCTATCATTGAAACTGAGACACTTCTGAGAGCAGAAGGAAGTATTATTAATAATTATGCTGGGACTACACGTATAAACCGGGACCATCCTGTGAAAACTGGATGATTGGTCACTGTGTGTATGTGGTGATGGGCCCAGTTATCTCCAGCTCATGAGTGGAACCAGGACCCCCTCCCCAGCCTGGCATCTCATCTGAAGAATGAGGTTGGGCTCCTTATATGGCTCATCCAGAAATCAAATATAGGTCACCCCTCTTCAGGCACTACCTTGTTTTTTCACCCTCAGGCCTGTCTTTCTAGTTTCCATCAAGGAGGCTCCAGGACACACTTCGACTAGTTTCCCTTCTGCTGGGAATGGACTGGAGATTTCCAGAACCTGTTTTCTCAGCTTCTTCAGGCTGCCACCTGGGATGAGATGTAGGCTCTTCTCCCTTGTCCAGGTCTCAGAGAGCTGTGTCCAGACCCTTGCATAGGCCCTATCGCCTGTGTTTTTGCCTTTCTGGGGTTCAGAAGGAGTCAGAGGAGTGGACTTTCAAGCCAGAGTCAAACCAATCTTCCTTCCAACCCCTCAGGATGCTAAAAATACCCCCCAAAATATTGTTCATTGCTCTTTAGATAGCTATAAGCAAAGAAGATGCAGTGTGTGCATGTGTGTATATATATATTAATAATAGAGTGAAATAATGCTATTTGCAGCAACATGGATGGACCTAGAGACTGTCATACTAAGTGAAGTAAGAAAGAGAAACACAAATACCATGAATATCACATATTTGGAATCTAAAATATGACACAATAGAGCTTATCTACGAAACATTCACAGATACAGAAAACAAACTTGTGGCTGCCGAGGTGGGGATGGCAGAGGGATGAAGTGAGAGTTTGGGACTAGCAAATGCAAACTGTTGCATATAGAATGGATAAATAGTAAGATCCTACCATATAGCACAGGGAACTACACACTCAATATCCTGTGATAAACCATAATGGAAAAGAATATGAAAAAGAATATATATATATATGTATAACACAGTCTCTTTGCTATACAGCAGAAATTAATACAACATTGTAAATCATCTAAACTTCAATAAAATAAAAAGATTTAAGTTATATTGTTCACAGCTTTAAAAGATTCAAGGAGCATAGTAAATACCCATGCTTTTTGAATAAAATATTGTAGATATTAAAGTCAGGCCTCAAATTTTGGAAGTAACACCAAAAAAAACCTTTATAATAAGACTCAACTGAGTTATTTTTACTGTAATAATAATGACATCTTACTGGGTTCAGATGTATTGTCTAGTACAGGTCCACAGTCCCTATTCTGAAATCTTAGAAAGCTTGGAAAACCAAGGAAGAAAAAAAGTTCCAAGTTTGTCACAAGTTTATCTGATAGTAAAACCTGG
This sequence comes from Bubalus kerabau, assembly GCF_029407905.1. Taxonomy (NCBI): domain Eukaryota; kingdom Metazoa; phylum Chordata; class Mammalia; order Artiodactyla; family Bovidae; genus Bubalus; species Bubalus kerabau. The sequence goes on from NC_073629.1 coordinate 49,346,524, forward strand.
GTTGAATTGGCGTGAAGCTTATTGTCTCATCTCACTTAGTGTGAATATTCCTATTTTGCTGCAGAAATATTAATATTTGAAGAAGCTTGGAGAAGTTTCGGTTACTTCTCCAAACTTTAAAGGTGGGTATGTGTAATATATGGTATATGTACTATAATACCTGTTCACAACACTTCTGACCCAAAAGGTTTCTGATGGGGGATTTTGTCTCTGTAGTGCTGAAATCTAGACCCACATGCCCACAGTGCAAAGAGCCAAATTCTGACAGCCAGAGTTTGCAGCAAAGTAAGGGTTTACTGCCAGGCACCAAGTAAGGGAGTGGGAGACAAGCCTCAGATCCATTCCCACTTTTTCTTTAAGTTAGGTATTTCTTTTTTTTTTTTAAGGGCAAGAACAAAGACTGATATTAATTGGCTTGTGACATTTCTTAATCATAGTTTCGGGACTCAGAATGTTCTGTTTTGTGAGTCTCAGACCAGGGGGTCCATGGCTCGGGGGTCTGTTAGCTCATCTTGTCCTGGAGAAACAACCTGGGTTTGTATGTTAACCATGAAAACACATACTAGTGATCTTAGTACATTAGCGATGAGTATTGGCAATATATATTTCAGTCATCGGACACCGGTAGGATTAGTGCTCAGTTAGCATAGGATTGAGGTCAGAGGGGACAATAAAGGGAATAAAGATTTGGATAGAGAGATTAGTCATAAACTCAGTAAGGGAACTCAGTTTTAGGGGAATTCAGTTTCAGCTAACAGGACTATTTTACCCATTACATGTTTTCAATGAATAATCTCCACAAATTAGGCAAACACAACCTCCAACAAGATTCCTCACAAGTTTGCCCCCTTTTGGATTCTGCTCCTTGTATGGTCTATTGTTTGGGAACTATTTGTATTATTTTCTCATTGAACATTTAGTACCTTAATCCTTTGGAAGAAAGCAAACACACTGAAATAGTAAATGATTAATAAGTAAATAATAATAGTGAATAACATATTGAGCCCAGAGCTTTCATTCTTCACTGGTGTAGCATGGAAGGAAGAGGGAATATCCTTTGTCATCATATGTAAAAGAGAGTGGTCACATGTGTCCCCCATTTTCACTTTATGCTGAATTCTAGGAACTACATAGATGCCCTCCTGGAGGATAGCATAAACCTTCACACATGATTTCATGCTTTATGAGTCTCAGACCAGGTGGTCCTTGGCTCAGGGACCAATTTCTTCATGCAAATACTAATATTTGTATGTCTTCATGCAAATACTAATGTGTGTACCAGTGTATGTACCAACACACGTAACTGTGTGATTTGTTAATACATACTGGATCATATTAAACATACTGTCCTGCAACGTGCATATTCACCTTGACAACTTATCTGGGCACATCTTCCATCTCTGTTCATATAAATCTGTATCATTTGTTCTTATATATTTCATTGCATGGACTTTTCCTATCCCTATTGGAGGATATTTGGGCGGTTTCCAATTTCCACAAATACAGTGATAAAGTGGATAGCATATGGATAAATCTGTAGGATGTATTTCTGGAAACAGAAAGGCTGAATCAAAAATAGACAAACTTAAAATTCTTATAGATATTCCCAAACGGCCTTCCCCAAAAGTTACATCAATGTGTTTGCCAAGGGAATGTAAATGTCTGTTTCCCTATATCCTCAGTAATATTAAATATCCACAATCTCTGCCAACTTGGTAGGTGAAAAATAACTCATTGCTTCCTTTTATGTTTAACTGTTAACCATCTTTTCAAATGTTTCACTATGTTTCCTGTTTAGAATTATCTGTTCCATCTCCTTTGCCCATCTTGATACTAGGTTACTTGCCTTATATATTGATTTGTAATGACTCTGTGTATCCATATGTTAAGGTCTTTACATAAAACATATTTTATAGAAAATTTCCCTTAACTATTGTCAGTAGGCTTCCTTGGTGGCTCAACCATAAAGAATCCACCTGCAATGAATGAAACCCAGGTTCGATCCCTGGGTTGGAAGGATCCCCTGGAGAAGGGACTGACTACCCACTCCAGTATTCTTGCCTGAAGAATTCCATGGACAGAGGAGCCTGACAGGCTGCAGTCCATGGGGTAGCAAAGAGCTGGACATGACTTAGCAACTAACAGTTATTGTCAATATTCACTTTAACAAGCCTGTCATATTTAGGAACTTTTTGTGATAACCCAATGATGTGTGTTGTATAAAATACGAAAAAGGCTTAGCTTAAAAGTAATTCCAAAGAAAGTTAAAAGTAATCAAGAGAGCATTTCCTGTTTGTACAAATGTTAACTGTTACTATGTTTAACTCCCGTATCAGTGGCCCAGTTGATTTGGGTTTTCTCTATTTCCTTCCAGTTTCCTGAATACTATGTTCACCGCATTCCCAGAAGCCGGGAGGTCCAGCAATCCTGGCTGTCTTCAGTGCTCACCACCTTGTACTCCATGTGGCTCTCTTTCCCCCTGACTTACCGAGTGAAGCCAGATTTGGTACGTATCTGGTACCAAATACCAAATTTGGTGTTTGGAGGGGAGCGAGGGTCACTGTCCTATGGATGCTTTGTTGGTAATAGGACAAGCTGTTTTCTTAAACAGCTACCATTTATTATTGCGCTAGATACTGTACCAGGCCTTTTATTAACGTGTGCTAAGATTTATCATTTCAGTGCACTTTGGTGAAGAATTTGTCTTCCCTGTCTGGCTATAACTTGAACTCTGAATTTGCCTTCTTCCTCCCTCTCTGTCTGATGGCAGTAAGAACTAACAGAGCACTTCTTTAACCAATTTGTGCTCCTGTCCACCTGTGGTTCCTGAGCCAACATCATGTGCTTACTTGTCAGCTGGAAAAGAGCCAGTTTTTTAATTCCTTTTCAATACTTTTCTTGTTTTGTCAAAACTCTGTTACCGATACTCTGTAATGGCCTATTTAGAAAAGAATCGAAAAAAGTGTGGATATATGTATCTTATTTACTTTGCTGAACACTTGCAGCAAGCACAACATTGTAAATCAATTATACCCCAGTAAAAATTTTAAAAATTGGCAATCTAGTAGGCAAATAAAACTCTGTTACCAGAAATGATATACAATGGGCAGAATGTCATACACTCCCAAGTTTTTATAGGAAAGTAATACAGAAGATAGAAATGCGAAAACTTTATTAGTACACCGTATTAAACCTTACCTTCCTTATCTATAATGGTCTTAAATTCTCTGTGGATGAAGTTCTGTTACTAAATTCGAAATGCACTTCAGTGTAAGGCAGATCAGCAGATATGTTATCACAATAGTGTAGACAGCTCTTAAATAATATTCTCATTCCTGTTTAAGGCAGAATCCATTAATCTGTGTAGCCTTAAAGAAACTTGATTAACTTACCTTATACATGATTTCTGGCACAGTGGATATTATTTTCATGAATAGTTGGACAAAAATGCACTTAGCTCTGATGATTTTGAAAGATCTCTATCAGTTTGGTCCTTGCCCTTCACCAACTGAACTGCCATTCAAATGCCTCCTTTAGATTAGAATTTTAAAACCGGAATTTTCTATATGAATAATTTAGATTGTTTTTAAAAGCTATAATTTATAAGCAGTGAAATGCAAAGATCTTAAGTATATAATTAGACTATATCTCTTATCAAGATACAGAACATTTCTATCACCCCACTGGCCCCTCCCCAAGCAACCAATTTCTGGTGATTCCTATCACCATAGATTAATTTTGCTTATATTTATTTTAAAATTTTTGACAAAGTAAATTTATCTCAAAGTCTCCAACCACATTTTTAGTGTGTAAAATTCAGATGTTTTCTGAAAGATCATTAGTGCTCTTAAGGGACTTCCCTGGTGACTCGATGATAAAGAACCCACCTGCCAACACAGGAGACGCAAGTTTGATCCTTGGGTCGGGAAAATCCCCTGGAGGAGGAAATGGGAACCCACTGTGGTATTTTTGCCTGGAGAATTCCACGAACAGAGGACCCTGGTGGGCTGTAGTACATGGGGCCACAAAAGAGTTGGACATGACTGAGCAACTGAGCACACACGTGTGTACTGCTCTTAAAGATTTAATTATTCCTGAAACTTAAGAGATAAAATGGAAGGAAGAAAAATGGGCTTCACATTTTCAGCTGGAAGTTCTGAGTTTACATTACTAAGTCACTGGGGGTATGGCCACTGTCACAGGCAGCAGCCAGGGTCGGGTGTGAGGGCTGGAGGATGCGAAGGTGTGAAAGTGAGAAGGAGGCAATGACGTGATGGCTGGTGTCTGCTGTGGACGTGGAGGGCTCTGCTGTCTGCCTGGCCAAAGCGTTTGATACCCTTGTGGGAAGAGTAGCCGATGGGGCATGAAGACACTGGGTCCCAGGCTCATTTTGGCTTTTATTTGATTTTAGATCCCTTCTGGGCCTCATTCTCTACCTTAAAACAAAAGGACTGAACTAGATGTCCTCTCAGTTTCCTTCAAACTTAGTCTAAAATTTTGAGTGCCATAAATTTGCCTATAAAGAGTGGAAGGAAAAAAAAAAAAAACTATTATGTTTCTAAAGGAATAAGAGGGGGGAAAGGAGGGAATGTGAGGTACTTATTTCCACTTTAAACTGAGTTTTCAAAATTATTTCAAACCTGAACATTGTCCAGTCTGCTGTTCTGATATGGTTCGCGTCACAATATGAACTCCCACTTAGTGAAAGTTGCTTTTACACACACAGCAAGTTAACGGGTAAAAGGCCTTTTTTCCTACTTCAAAAGCAGAACTACAACATGCAGCTCTCTCCTGTATTCGTCCTTGACTTTTTCTTTTTTAAAAAAATTATAAATGGCACTAATTCTTTTGAATATTTTTGCCCTTTTAAACTGAAATATAGTAAATTTATAGTGTTGTGTTAGTTTCAGGTATACAGAAGAGTGATTCAGTTGTGTGTGTGTGTGTGTGTATGTATATATGTTCTTTTTCAGATTCTTTTCCATTATAGGTTATTGCAAGATATTGATTATAGTTCCCTGTGCTGTACAGTAGACCTTGTTCTTTATCTCTTTTATGTATAGTAGTTTGTATCTGTTAACCTCAAACTAATTTGTCCCTCCACCTTCGTCCCCTTTGGTAACCAAAAGATTGTTTTCTATGTCTGTGAGTCTGTTTCTGTTTTGTAAATAAGTTTATTTGTATCGGTTTTGTTTGTTTTTGGATTCCACGAATAAGTGATAACATATGGTACTGTCTTTCTCTGACTTATTTCACTTAGTATGATAATCTCTAGTTCCATTCATGATGCTGCAAATGGCATTGTTTCATTCTCTTTTATGCTGAGCAATATTTCATTGTATATGTATGCTACATTCTTATCCCTTCATCTGTTGGGCATGCTTACATTGCTTCCGTGTCTTGGGTATTATACATAGTGCTGCTATGAACATGTATCTTTTCAAATTAACATTTTTATCTTTTCTGGATCTGTGCTCAGGAGTGGGATTGCTAGGTCATATGGCAACTCTGTTTTTAATTTTTTAAGGAATGTCCATACTGTTTTCCTCAGTGACTGCATCAATTTACATTCCCACCAACCCTGCAAGAGGGTTCCCTTTTCTCCATGCCCTCAGCACTTAACTATTTGTAGACTTTTGGGTGATGGCCATTCTGACTCGTGTGAGTTTTGATTTTCATTTCCCTAACAGTTAATGATGATGAGCATCTTTTCACGTACTGTTGACCATCTGTATGTCTTCCTTGGAGAATTGTCTCCAGATCTTCTGCCCATTTTTTGATTGGGTTGTTTGGTTTTTTGTTATTAAGTTGTATGAGCTGTTTGTATATTTTTGAAATTAAGCCCTTGTCATTTGCTTAATTTTCAAATATTTTCTCCATGTCTGTAGATTGTCTTTTTGTTCTGTCGAGGGTTTCCTTTGCTGTGTGAAAGCTTCTAAGTTTGATTAGGTCCTATTTGTTTATTTTTGCTTTTATTTCTATTGTCTTGGGAATATAGTCTGACAATTTATGTCAGAGAATGTTTTGCCTATGTTATTTTATAGTTTTATGGTATCATGTCTTACATTTAGGTCTTTAAGCCATTTTTAGTTTCTTTTTGTGTATAATATAAGGATGTATTCTAAGAATTGATTTACACATGACTGTCCAGCTTTCCCAGTACCACTTGCTAAAGAAACTGCCTTTTCTCCATTGTATATTTTTGCCTCCTTTGTCAAAAATTAATTGACCGCGAGTGCCTGGGTTTATTTCTGGGCACTCTGTTCTGTTCCATTGATCCATATGTCTCTTTTTGTGCATTCTTATGACTTTGACCAAAGTTTCTTTACTTCTGTTAAAAAGAAAACCCCACTTTTAGAAACAGTAGTAATATCAGACCTTAAATTACCTGAGTTGTCTGAACAGCAAGGCGATTTTCTGCTTCACCTCAGTTGTATGCACCTGAGCCAGTAAGCTGACTCTCCATTCAGCTGTCTCTGCTCCTTACTTTGTCATCTGTAAAACAGACATAAAGCCACTTTCCTTGTTTCAGAGCGAATGGTGAATAATAGAACATTTCAATGTTTTTTAAATGGAAATTCCATCTGGTATATAATAGCTAACATTTATTGACCACACTTATATGTGCCAGGCTTGGTCCTTAGTACTTGCCTTCATGCTGTATGAGGTGGGTAGTACTGTTATGCACATTTAATGGAGGAGGAAACTCAGGCTCTGTAAGACAGGAAGTTACTTGCCCAGAGTATGCAAAACCAGGAAATAACAGAGCTAGGTCTAGAATCCAGGTCTTTCTGATTCCACAGCCCAAAGCCTTAACTACTGGACTGTATGCCCCATTCTGGCTCATCATGGAAAGTGTATTCATTCATATAGGCCAATTAGAAGTCAATTAATAGATTACTTTTAAAATAAATTATGTTAAATATCAGTCCTCTAATTGAGTATGTAAATTTAAATATACCCCAACAGCTCAAGTACTTGCTTTCAAAATAGATTTAATAAAGACTGATCTAATTGAATAATAGTAATAATAGTATATATTTCAAAATTAAGTATCGTGTATATTTGTCAAAATAGAATATTTTTAGAATTCAAAATGGATAATTCAAATAAGTATTAATAAAGAAGTATTACAGAATTTTACAAATGAGACTGATGTGGAAAATTGATTGAATTCATATTTATCAGTTTTCTATTATAGAAAGTCATATGTAAAACCATTGTAAGAATATGTAATATTATATCTTAATTTAACTTTTTGAATGAGATAGTAATCTAAAAACTCAGGTTGTTTTGAGGGAAAAGTGTAGAATTGTGCTTATTGAGCATGTATTAAAAGGCATGCTTGTTTGGGGGACTTCCCTAGAAGTCCAGTGGTTAAGACTCCAAGCCTCCAATGTAGGGAGCTTGGGTGTGATCCCTGGTCAGCAAACAGCTCCCACATGCCATGCAGTGGAAAAAAAGTCATGCTTGCTTCTTCTAAGCCAGTTATTAGATGAAAAGCATCTTAGAGGAAAGGTTATAAACTCTAATTTGGAGGCCTGAATCTAATCTTTACTAATTGGAATGGATGGTTTCTTCTTTTACAAGGTCATGAAATAACTTTTTAGGTGGTTCTGATATTTCACGTATCATATTTTTCCAAGAAATATGGCTTTGCCAGGCATCCTGTGAATAAGAGTCGTAAGTTCCTAAGGGTATCCTTGAGTCTAAAAAGACAGTTGGACAGAAAATAGATTATTGGTTGCCAGCATCTGAGGTGGGGGAGGGACTGACTACAAAAAAAACTTGAAGGAACATTTTTGGGTGAAAAGCTGTTCTGTATTTTGATTGTGGTGGTGATGGTGGTTGTTAATGCATGTGTTTGTCATAACTAAGACTTGTGTGCTAAAAAGGATAAATTTCACTCTATAAATTATATCCTAAATAAATATCAGTTTTAAAATCTGAATCGTGGCTGAAAGCCTCAAATCTTTGCCTCCCAGTAGCTTCATATATAGCATGTAATTATCTTTGAGTAAAAGTGATTTGGTGAATCGTTGCTTACTCCTCCCTACACCTCACCACGCTAGTGTTTTTAAGACCCTCTCTTAAGTGGCACAAATACCAGAGTCGAGTTACAGCATTTATCTAAAATTTCTAACACAAAATTCAACTCCTTTGCCGAATTACGAATCTGGGTCAGGGAACATCACTAGCAGCCAAAAATGACATAGTTCATTAAATGAGCTGAGATTTCTAGTCATTCCAATCACTTATTATTTTATATTTGTCTCTGTAACCTTGGAAACAGCAAGTAGAGCTGGTCAAGTTTGCGATGCTGTATTATATGTTTGATTCTAGGTGAGTCTGTCATCATCAAAGAGTTAGTTATTGAAAGTATATGTTAAATGCCTTCTGCTTTTCCCCTTGTACTGCTTATCCACTTGTACATCCAGTAGGCATCTGAAACTTTCTTGGTTCAAAATTGTAGGTATTTCCTATTTTTCCCAGGTGGCACAGTGGTAAAGATTCCACCTGCCAACTCAGGAGACACAAGAGATGTGGGTTTGATCCCTGGGTTGGGAAGGTTCCCTGGAGAAGGAAAGGACAGTGCACTCCAGTATTCTTCCCTGAGCTCTTGCATGCACGTGCGCGCGCGCACACACACACACACACACACACACGTACATGCATGCTAAGTCACTTCAGTCATGTCCGACTCTTTGCGACACTATGGACTGTAGCCTGCCAGGCTCCTCTGTCCCTGGGGCTTCTCAGAGTACTGGAGTGGGTTACCATGCCCTTCTCCAGAGGAACTTCCTGACCCAGGGATCAAACATACACTCTTCCCCATCTTGGTAAACTTACTTAAGTCAAGTTTTCTAGGAGACATCTTTGATTTATCACTGCCACACCCTACTCCTGTTCAACAGCAAGCCCTGCCAGCCATGTCTTCACAATTTATCATGATTTCTGTCTGTTTCCATCCATGTTCACTGTCCCCCTGCCATCAAGCACCACCCCATCCATCCCCATTGCATGGTCTCTTGCCTGCCTGTGGACATTCATAACCCCCTGCAATTTTACCACTCAGCAGCCAATGTGATTTATAATGTAAATCAGAGTGAGTCTCTTACTCCTCACAGAATGCTGTTACATCCAGCAGCCTTCTATGTTCTTAGAATAACATCCAAATTTCTCACTGTAGCCTGCATGCTCCAGCCTGACCAGCTTCTCTAACCTCTTCTCCTCCTCCTCTCTTTCCCTAGTTTTCTGTATGCCAGACAGACCTGCCTTTTTTTCTCCTCCAACAAACCCCTCTGATTCATATCTCAGAGCCTTTGTACATGCCGTTTCCTGTGGGTGGGGTTCTTCACACCTGCTCTAAATGTGACTGGTGCCTTTCTGTTCTCTGAGCTCAAATGTTCCCTCCTCACAAAGGCCTCCCCTGATACAAGCCCTTCCTCCAGCCCATGTCCTCACCTCTCTGAGAGACTGCCCTGCTTTAGTTTCTTCAGAGTCCTAATCCCACTTTTAAAAAAAGAAAAGAAAAAGCTATTTTATGTATGTGTTCGTCGTTCCATAAGAAACTGCAGCTGCCGTGTTACTGTAGCGCTGCAGCAGTGCCTGGCGCTTGGTAACCTCTCAGTACGTATTTTTGATGAATGGTCCAGTCACTGTGCTAAGTTCTGGTGCCTTATGGTGGCGAGTGAACACTGCTATGGGAGTATCACAGAAGAACTCCGTGGTTCCCTCACTCACAAATGGTGGTCAGAGACCCTGCTCTGTGACAGGATTTATCCTGAGTGTGAGAAGTATGAAAGTAAGCACAGTAGACAGCAGTCTTGCCCACAGCTGGGTTATTATAGTGCAATAGTCCTCTGGGGCGGAGAAGGCAATGGCACCCCACTCCAGTATTCTTGCCTGGAGAATCCCATGGATGGAGGAACCTGGAAGGCTGCAGTCCATGGGGTCGCTGAGGGTCGGACACGACTGAGCGACTTCACTTTCACTTTTCACTTGCATGCATTGGAGAAGGAAATGGCACCCCACTCCAGTATTCTTGCCTGGAGAGTCCCAGGGATGGGGGAGCCTGGTGAGCTGCCGTCTATGGGGTCGCGCACAGTAGGACACGACTAAAGTGACTTAGCAGCAGGTCCTCTGGGGAGCTGGATATGGCTTGAGAGTGGAGATGACATTTAAGCAAAGATGGATAAGAGTTAATCAGTCAGAGAATAGAAAAAAGGTCATTTTAAGAAGAGTAAAAGATTAATAAGTCAGTTGAGTGAATCACATAATGTATATAAGATTGAAGTCTTTAGACTGTACCTTTATTAATTAGCATTTCACATATAATATTTTATTGTTATTAGAAATTAATGAGATCCAAAACTTAAGACCTGAATGCAGTAGCAAGGTAGTCATTTTTATAATGTTAATTATTATGGGTACTTGTTAAGATGACATATGGGACTTTTTTCTCTATAAACCCCATAAACAGATTTTTTTTCATTAAAGTGCAATAGTATTTAAAGGAAATGACCACTTAAACATTTTATTGATTTATCATTTTGATTCATGTGAATGGAACACCTTAAAGTCGTATTTTTAAAAATTTTAAGAAAAATAAAATTTTTTAAACTCTCCCTGTGTCAGTTACTGTTCTCTGTGCTTTACCTATGTTAACTCATTTAATTCCCTTAGCAGTCCTGTGACATAGTACTCTTTATCTCTGTTCTATGGATAAAAAGCTCAAAATCCAGAGAGGTCTGAGCAACCAAGGTCACAAACCTAGTCAGAGTAGCATAGTTCCAGTTCTCTTAGAAGTGTATCAGGTTCTGCCAGAGTTAGATAACTTATTCAATAGAAACTTAACTAGTATTTTTTAATGTCTGTATTGCAGCAGCACGGAAAGCAGCACTGGCTAAATAAAATATAACCAGTGTCCTCAAGAAGCTTATATTTAGTTAGCTTCAAGGAAAATGGAATAAAGAAATAACAGGTAGACATGAAATAGTAATTCTGTTGCGGGGGGAAGCCATTTAAATCAGAAATAGTTCTTCCATCTCTTCAGCCTGCGCCTTGTTTGGTAGCTGAGATTCTTTTAAAAAGCATTTGAGTAGATTTTTTAGCATTTTTTTTTTTGTTTTGAAATGATTACAGATTCCAAGAAGTTGCAGAAATAGTACATAGCGTTCCAGGTACTCTTCACCGAGCTTCCCCTAGTGGTGGTTCTTATTTAACTGTAGTGCAAAATTGGTATTAGTATAATACTGTTAGGGTCTTCCCTAGTGGTTCAGTGGTAAAGAACCCTCCTGCAATGCACGAGACGGGGCAGGAGCCGCGTGTTTGATTCCTTGGTTGGGAAGATCCCCTGGAAAAGGAAATGGCAACCCACTCTAGTATTCTTGCCTGGGAAATTCCATGGACAGAGGAGCCTGACAGGCTGCAACTCATGGGGATCACAAAAGAGTCAGACTCAACAGAACACAACACACACTAGTACACACACTATAGTAATTTTCTAAAACCACACTTTGTGTGTGTGTGTGTGTCCCCACAATACTATTAACCAGACTAAAAACCTTATTCAGTTTTCACTGTTTTTCATATGTGTTCATGTGTGGTTATGTGTGTGTGTGTGTGTAGTTCTGTGCTGTTTTAATCCATGTGTCAAAGTCGAGGTACATAACTGTTTCACATCACTGCCAGAGAACTGTGCTAGCCCTGTACTAGCCCCAGTCCATGTTCCATGGTAGCCATTAATTCGTTTTCCATCACTATAGTTTGTCATTTCAAGAATATTCTATAAGTGGAATCACCCAGTATGAAACTTTTTGAAATTTACTTTATACACTGAGCTTAATGCCCTTGATATCCATTCAGTTTTTTTATATGTATCAATAATTCCTTTTTATTGTTAAATAGGAATTCATCCTATGGATGTACTACAATTTGTTTAACCATTTATCAGTTCAGTTCAGTTCAGTTGCTCAGTCGTGTCCAACTCTGTGCGACCCCATGAATCACTGCACGCCAGGCCTCCCTGTCCATCACCAACTCCCGGAGTTCACTCAGACTCACGTCCATCGAGTCAGTGATGCAATCCAGCCATCTCATCCTCTGTCGTCCCCTTCTCCTCCTGCCCCCAGTCCTTCCCAGCATCGGAGTCTTTTCCAATGAGTCACCTCTTCACATGAGGTGGCCAGAGTACTGGAGTTTCAGCTTTAGCATCATTCCTTCCAAAGAAATCCCAGGGCTGATCTCCTTCAGAATGGACTGGTTGAATCTCCTTGCAGTCCAAGGGACTCTCAAGAGTCTTCTCCAACACCACAGTTCAAAAGCATCAATTCTTTGGTGCTCAGCTTTCTTCACAGTCCAGCTCTGACATCCATACATGACCACTGGAAAAGCCATAGCCTTGACTAGACGGACCTTTGTTGGCAAAGTAATGTCTCTGCTTTTCTAGGTTGTCTATGTTATCTACGTTGGTCATAACTTTTCTTCCAAGGAGTAAGCATCTTTTAATTTCATGGCTGCAGTCACCATCTGCAGTGATTTTGGAGCCCAAAAAAATAAAGTCTGACACTGTTTCCACTGTTTCCCCATCTATTTCCCATGAAGTGATGGGACCAGATACCATGATCTTCGTTTTCTGAATGTTGAGCTTTAAGCCAACTTTTTCACTCTCCACTTTCACTTTCATCAAGAGGCTTTTGAGTTCCTCTTCACTTTCTGCCATAAGGGTGGTGTCATCTGCATATCTGAGGTTATTGATATTTCTCCTGGCAATCTTGATTCCAGCTTGTGCTTCTTCCAGCCCAGCCCAGTATAACCATTTATACTGAGGGCTATTTGTATTATTTTTCAGTTTTTTCCTGCTATGAATAAAGCTACTGTGATTATTCATATATAGGTTTTTGTGTGGACACAGGTTTTCACTTTTCTGAATAAAGGCCCAAGAATAAGATTGCTGGGTCTGATAGAAAGTACAAATTTAGCTTTATAAGAAACTGCCAAGAATTCCCTGACGATTCAGTGGTTAGGATTCTGCACTTTCACTGCCGAGGGCAAGGGTTTGATCCATAGTCAGGGAACTAATATCCCACAACCCTCACAGCCAAAAAAAAAAAAAAAAAAAAAAGCCAAACTATGTTCCATAGTGGCAATACCATTTTACATCTCACTAGCAATGTATGAGAGATCCAGTTTCTCTGTCTTCTCTCTAGCATTTGGTATTATCAGTATTTCTTAGGTGTGTAGTGATATACCATTGTTTTTAATTTGTATTTCCGTAATGGCAAATGATGTTGAACATCTTTTCATGTGCTTATTTGTCATTAATAGCTCTTCTTCACTGAAATGCTTGTTCATGTCTTTTGCCCATTTTCTAATTGAATTTTTCATTTTACTTTTGAGTTTTGTATATTCTAGATATTGGACTGTTGTCCAACATGTGGTTTACAAATAATTTCCCTCACTTCATAGTCTTTTCATCTTCCTAACAAGGTCTTTCACAAAGCAAAACTTTTTACTTTTGATGAGGTCTAATTTATCAAATTTTTCTTTCACAGATTATTCTCTTATTGTCATATCTATAACTCGTCATCCAGCCCTCAATCACAAAGATTTCCTCATATTTTCTTCTAAAGGTCTTATAGTTTTATGTTTTACATGTAAATGTATAAATCAATTTTTGTATCAGGTGTGAGGTTTAGATGAAGGCTTACTTTGCCTGGATGCCCAGCGCAGTTTGTTTTTTTTTTAAAAAAGAAAAGAAAAAGAAAACTTTCCTTCCTCCATTGAATTGCTTCTCCCCTTTGTTAAAAATTAGTTGGAGGGACTTCTCTGGTGGTCCAGTGGTTAAGACTGCTTGCTTTCACTGCAGGGGACTCAGATTGAATCCTCCCTGGTCAGGGAACTAAGACCCCACATGCAGCATGGTGCCGCCAAATAAGTTTTTTTAAGAGAATGATTGCTGCTACTAAGTCGCTTTAGTCGTGTCCAACTCTGTGCGACCCCATGGACGGCAGCCCACCAGGCTCCCCCGTCCCTGGGATTCTCCAGGCAGGAACACTGGAGTGGGTTGCCATTTCCTTCTCCAATGCATGAAAGTGAAAAGTGAAAGTGAAGTTGCTCAGTCGTGTCCAGCTCTTAGCGACCCCATGGACTGCAGCTTACCAGGCTCCTCTGTCCATGGGATTTTCCAGGCAAGAGTACTAGAGTAGGGTGCCATTGCCTTCTCGAAGAGAATTATTACTAACTAAAAAAATAAAATCAACAAAAAAATCAGTTAGAAGTTTAAAAAGCAAGGTAGTTGGGTGTTTCGTTGATCTGTGTCTCTCCTTTCTCGGTACCACTCCCTTGTGGTTGGTATAGCATATAAACCTTAACTTCAGGTAGAGCGATTTCTCCTACTTCATTCTTCTTTTTCAAAATTGTCTTAGCTGTTCTGATCCCTTCCCCTTTCAATATAAACTTTAGAATAAGTTTTTCTATATATAAAACAGAGTTTTGCTGGGATTTTGATAGGAATTGCATTATGTGTATAGATCAGTTGGGGGGAAATTGACGTCTTTACTATACTGAGTCTTCCAAAATGTGAAGAGGGCATGTCTCTTCATTTATTTAGATCTTCTTATATTTTATTCATCAATATTTTGTCATTTTTCAGCATCTAAATTATGTGCATGTGTTTTAAATTAGTATCTTGGTATTTCACTTTTTTGGAAAATTGTAAGTTATAAATGGAATTGTGTTTTTAATTTTGGTTTCTACATGTTTGTTGCTAACATACCAAAATACTGTTGATCTTTGTTTATCTCACTCAGATTCTGTGATCTTGCTTTTCTAAATAGATTTTCTTGGATTTTCTAGAAAAAAATCATATTTTTTACAAATAAGAAAGTTTTATTTCTTCTCTTCCAGTCAGTATATAATTTATTTCCTTTTCTTACTTTATTGCACTGAATAGGGCTTCTAGTATTATGTTTAATAAGAGTGATGAGAGCAGCTTTGTCTCTTTTCCAATTTTAGGGAAAAAGCATTCATTCTTTCACCACTGATTATGATGTCAACTTTAGGTTTTTTATAGATGCTCCTTGTCAAGTTGAAGAAGTTTCCCTTTTGTATTAGACAGGGTTCTCCAGAAAAACTGAACCAGAAACAATAGGATAGAATTTTACTCAGCCTTTTTGTACTATTTAGGTGTTCAGCTTAACACATTAGGGAGAACAATGCACTTTACTCAGTCTACTGATTGAAATGTTAATCGTAACCCCAAAACCCCTCACTGACATTGTTGTTGTTGTTCAGTCGCTAAGTTGTGTCCAACTCTTTGGGACCCCATGGACTGCAGCATGCCAGACTTCCCTCTCCTCTTCTATCTCCCGAGTTTGCTCAGACTCGTGTCCATTGTGTCTATGATGCCATCCAACTATCTCATCCTGTCATCTAAATAGATTTTCTGGGATTTTATTTTCTTAATTTATTGTTTTGTTTTCTTAATTTTAATTTATTTTCTTAATTCTTAATTTATTGCACTGGCTAAGACTTCTAGTATGTTTAATACTTTCCCAGCATCAGGTTCTTTTCCTATGAGTCGGCTCTTCACATCAGGTAGCCAAAATATTGGAGCTTCAGCTTCAGCATCAGTCTTTCCAATGACTACTGAAGGTTGATTTCCTTTAAGATTGACTGGTTTGATCTCCTTTGACCAAATTCTGGGCACCTCATGGCCCAGTCAAATTGACATGTAAAATTAACCATCACAACCTCTATTCCTAATATTCTGATCATGCTTTTATTTTACATTAGTGAAAAATTAATGTATTAATGACAAAATGAATTTTGTCCAAACTTTTTTTGTTGATTGATACAACCATGATTTTTTGTTTAGCTGTTGATACAATACAGTGAGAGATTTTCAAATATTCAAACAGACTTGCATTTCTGGAATGAATTCTACCTGATCATGGTGTATAATCATTTTTGGTTATAGATGGATTTGATTTGCTAGTAATTTGTGAGAATTTTAATGATGATATTCATGAGGGGTATTTGTCATTAGCTTTCTGCTTTAGACTTTCAGCTTGGTATTGAAATTAAGCTGACCTTATAAAATGATTGGTAGGTGTTTCACCCTCTTTATTTTCTGAAAATAATTATTTAGAATCTACGTTAGTGCTTCTTTAAATGTTTGGTAAAATTCTGCAGTAAAAACATCTGGTCCTGATGATTCCTTTTTCAAAAGCTTTAGCTACAGATTACATTTCTTTAATAGACATAGGATTATTCAGGTTCTCTCTCTTTTATTGAGTGAGATTTTGTAGTTTGTGGTTTTTAAGGAATTGTTCCATTTAATCTAAATTTTCAAATTTATGTACCTAGAGCTGTAATATTCCCTAATTTTTCTTTTTTACAGGTTTAGGGTCTGTGGTTATAGCTTTGGTCTCATTCTTGATATTGGGAGGTTCTGTTTTCTCTCTTTTTATATTTGTCAGTCTTACTAGAGACTTATCAATTTTATTGATCTTTTCTAATAGTTAGGTTTTTGTTTCATCTGTTTTCTCTTCTGTTTATTTTTTCCTTTTTGTGGCTGTCTTGGGTTCATTTTGCTCTTCTTTTTCTAGTTTCTTAAGGTAGGGACTTAGATCATTGATTAGACCTTTCTTCTTTTCTAATGTAAGCATTTAGTATTTTAAATTTATCTTTAAGCACTGCTTTAGCATCATCCTGTAGATATATTTTCATTTTGTGCTAAGTATTTTTTATGTCCTTTGATGCTTCTTCTTTGACCCATGGATTATTTAGCATGCTTTAATTTCTATTTGGAGATTTTTTTTCCCCTATTACTGATTTCTAGTTTGATTGATTTTGGTCAGGGAACACACTTTGGTTTTAAATATGTTGACTTAATGTTTTATGATCTAGGATATAGTCTATCTTGGTGAATATTCCATGAGTGCTTGAAAAGAATGTGTGTTCTGCTGTGTTGTATAGGATGTTCTATAATTGTCCGTTAGATCCTTTTGATGGATGATGCTATTGAACTCTTCTATATTTTTGCTGATTTTCCATCTAATAGGTCTACATATAACTGTGAAAGACATGGACCATTTCATGAGTCATTCTAAAGCTATGTCTAAATGGTCTCATTGGTCTTAGCTCTTCATAATCCATTCAGTGCCCTGTTCCCCCTATTGTAATGTACACACTGATCCTGCAGTAATATGAATTTTAAGTGGACCTTATAGTTCACTGTTTTGTCTCTCAAAACCCATGTATTTCTTCACTATTGTGTTTTTCTAGTTTCTCCTAAAAGTGGGGGGTCTTTGAATCATTTTTTCAGTAAGTTAGCTGATCTCATACTCTTGAAAACATACTTCTACAGAAAAATTTGTTTGTTTCAAGGTGAAAAAGAGAACTTTGAATTTGTGAGTTACTGATCATTAAACTAAAGAGGACTGCTTACGTTCAGGGAGAGAGATCTGTAAAGTTCTTGAGGATAAAGGCCATGTATTTTTCTGTTTCCCATGGTCCCTGCTTAGAAAAGTGTCTTCCACATATTTGTGGAATGACTTAAAAATAAATGAATGAATACTGGATGATGTGAGTCATCACAAAAACAAAGATGCCTGGTTCCTAAACTGGTGTTCTTCTCAGGCTTTATTAAAGAGTCTGAAAAACCAGAAGGGTTTCCCAGGTCTGCAAGTGTTTGATTACTGGCTCCCTTCCATCCTGGCTGTTGTTAAATGAAATACTCGGAGAAAGAGCTCTGCATGTTAAAATGAAACCTAATTTAATTTTTAATCAAGTAATAAATATCAGATTCTACATGTATAACAAATTGGAAAGAAATGGACCGTTAATACACTGCCTCTTTGCCTGAAGCTGAAGCTGATTTAATTCACCATGACAAATGTAGATGTATTTATTACATGTACACTCATGCTTTGTATGAAAGAAATCCATTATTTTACTTAGTCTTTTTTTTTCCATGTTCTATATCCAGTTTGAGCTGTGAAATGTCTAAGTTCATAGCAGTAGCAAGTTGATGACATGCATAATGGGCTATTGTCCATAAATGGAATACTATGGCTTTTTTTTTAATGAAGTATTTTCAGTGGTAAACCACAAACTGGGTGGTATTGGGATTACCACTTGTTTGCATAGTATATAAAAATTTTATTGGCCTATTGATTGACATGTGTTTCAGACATTAGGAAGAGTCAGTTAATTTCTTGTTGATATGCCAGAACCTTTACAGGAACTTTGTTTTTCCCCTTAATTTGTGTTGGTTTGATTCTTTGTATAATGACCTTCATCTGGTATTATGTTTTTCGGTGATCAGAACCTTTATAGCATGTTCAAAGGAAACTAAGCTAGACAAAGAAAAGGTCAGCTGGCCCAAGATGCCTATCTGTAATTGGAGTTAAGTGAGAATATGATTTTTCAAGCCAAGTCAAATAAGAAGCAATTAGCTCGCAGTCATCTGTTGCTTCTTGTTTTCCAAGATTAGTGAAATCATACTTGGAGCCATTTGTTTAAGTTTGTTCAGTTCCTGTTCCTCTGTCGACCAATCCTCTGTAGCACATTAAAATAATACCAGTGTTACTTTTTTCCAATTTCTATTTCCCCTCCATACATGTACTGTAAATTTAGCAACTTTCATAGAGATACAGCTGGTATTGTATGCGCATTTAGCAGGTCTGATAAAGCTCAGAGCCCACGGTGAGGAGTGACTGTATGTGAACATTCTCCCACACATTTGGTTTCTTAGGCCTGAGGAACTGCTTTCCCAGCTGCGTGTGAAACTACCGGCTGTACCACTGACACACTGGCTAGGCGACAGCCCGTAGCCGCTTCCATCCACAAATGCGGAATTTGATTTAAATGTTACAGTTTCTGATTCACATTTTGAGTGCCCTTAAAATCTGTGTCAAAATTATGCTGTGTATTATCAGTTAGAGATTGCTTTGAATTTTTTTTCTCCACTTTGGGGGATTCTCCAAAGCTTGAAAACGACTTTTCTTTTCTGAATTGATCCTTTTTCTACTTGGTAAACATGATGTTTTTCCTCTCTGCAGAAGCCAGTATGGCTTTGCCTACCATTTTTCCCTCGTTTCACTTTGCCTACATCACTCTTTTGAGTTGTCGCTGTTTCAGATCATCACAGGCACAGATGAGATCTGGGTCTGGTGGGCCCTCTTCCTCTTGAGATGAAAGCTAGCCTCTTTTCATAAGGATAACAACGTGCTACAGTGAAAACCGAAACAAAAGTTGAAGGAAGAGAAATTCAGTTGTGAAAGGGTTAGGGAAGCGTGGTGGGAACAAAGCTTTTTCCAAGAAAGGACTGATATGTAATCAGAGGCAGTGACCTCAGAGAGACCTGGCCTTGTGCAGAAAGGTGGTGGAAGGCACCAGTAGCTAAGTGAAAACAGAGAGTGAGATCAGGAGAAAGAAAATCTTTGAAATGATCTTCAGTTTTAATAATGATTCCTAAGAACCAGCCAGTTTCAGAACCTTACAGTGCCTATTTTAAAGTTTCACATGAATCAGTATAGCTCTATATTTATAGTATCTGAAAATCACTAAGGTGCCATTTTTGTCTAGGATTTTTAAAATTTCCCTTTGGTCTGAACTAAAAAGAAAAAAAAGGAGCACAATCAGAACACAAATATCTGAGTGTGAAATAGGTGAGCTTAGGAAGGGCTGCTACAGTCCAAGTCAAGGGCAGTCATTAATGATTTGGAGATGTCTGGAACTCAAGTTGGTATGGAAGTAGCTTGGGAAGTATTTTAAATTTGAATGCAGACTGTGAACTCCTTGAGGAAAGGTAAGATGTATTACTCATCTTGGCAATCCTAGCACCTCTTAAAGTGCTCTGGGGCATGTAGGAGTTCAATAAATATTGAAAGAAAGAAGTTGGGTAGGAGGAATATAGGAAGGAAAGAGTCAGAGAAGCTATTAAAACTTAGTGATGACTGCTTAGAGCTTTTAAGGGGGTGGAAAAAATAGAATAGGGGAAAAAACATTGCATAACTGCTCCTTGGCTAACCTTTGCACCCACTGAACTAATCCCTGGAATACATCTAAGGATTTTCTTGGTGGCACGTTTCTGAAGCATTAAATATTGTCTTTGTCGGAACAGTCAAAAGGAAATGGCAAACATTTCTCATTCACCTTAAGCAGAATGCAGTTGCTTTACTATACTTTTCTTTTTATTGAGATAAAATTTACATAACATAAAATGAACTATTTTAAAATGTACAATTCAGTAGCGTTTAGTACATAGACAGTATTAAGTAGCACCTGTATTTGGTTCCAAAACATTTTCATAAAGAGTTGCTTTATTTTAATGCCTGAGTATCATGAAACCACTTAGAGTGTTTTACTTTTTTTTTTTTTTTTTTTTAAAAAAAAGATTGAAACGTAGTGTTTTCCAGCAGCCTCTGGAGACTAAATGCTGTCTTTGTCATAGTCTGCCTTTTAAATTTCTCATTTCCCTCCCCCCGAATCATTGGGTAAAACTTGCACTTTTAGGCTGGCTTTTCCTCTTTGGTAGTTTGCTTTTCAGTGGTTTCTTTTTCTCCTGGCCTCCTGGTGTAATTCTTATATTTTGTAGCATGAATACAGCAAAGCCTCCTGGTTGTGGATTTCTTTTTCTAATGTTATAAAAATCAACTGTGGAAAGCTTATCACTTCTCTATATGGAGTATGACATTTGAGATTCCACTTATACCAGGAGATGTAAGCCAAGGGTCCTTGCTACAGGATGAAAAGGGCAAAATCTGATTTTCTCTAAGACACATGGACAAATAATTATAAAAATATTCTTCCAAAGGACCTTATAATCAGGGATGAGGAAACTTAGGACTACCCTAGATTTACTGAGAAAAATGAATAAAACCCTAAAAATTTCAAACACTGCTGTGGCTTACAGAATAAGATATTTTAGCATTATTGCTTAGAGTAGCGAAAAGGGCCCATTTAGGTTAGAGAGCTTGAGAGCTCTCTTAAAAATAGCAAGACATTCCCTGCTGATAAGACCTCTAAATTATGGAAAGAACATATCGTGACTGATCATTCCTTTTAAGAAATGTGAATAGCAGATTTATAAGTTTCATATGGTTATGATGTCAAAATTTCCATATTCTGCCGTAAAGAATGAAATCTGCAGAGGGATCATCTATAAAATTGCAAAGGGTAGCAAATTCCATTTGTGAGCAGAATACCATTTTGCATTCTTGGTTTTCCTGAAGTCACACTTAAGCCATTTATGCAAATCTTTGACAAAGCAACTTTTAAAAAATGTTTATAGTTGACAGTTCGTGAAAACACATTTGTGCTTATGGGCTAAATAATTACTTTTCTCTAAAGACAGGTGTCTCGTGCTCAAATCAGTTGTGTCCACATCTTAAAAGCTCCAGATGCTATATTTCAAAAGATTTGCTTATACAATACAGTATTTTGTAGATAAGTCTTGTTAGTGAAGTCAGTGCCCAGGGCTCAGGGGACTTTGTTGCTGTTTTATTATTCCCAAGCCAGCTTTCCTGTTTCAGCATTTCAAGGAGCCATGATTCATCTCTGTGAAGTCACACAAGAAAAAAAAAAAAAAAAAAACCCTCACCGCTCAGTAGGCACAGAGAACAGAATTGGGGTGGGCGTGGGTGGAGGTGTGTATTTCCCTCCTCCCTAGGAGAACTGGGTGAGACTTGTGCATGGCAGACTTCCAGTCTTCAGGTCACAGAAGAGTTCATTTTTGTTCTATAGCTTTCATCAAGAATTTGTTCTGAATATTTGCTTTACGTTTTTTCCTCCACATTGTTGTTTCCACATTATTGTTTTCTCTGGCTTGCACCCTTTATACCTTGGTTTTGGTACAGGAGGAAATATGCCACACTGGGGATCAGGAGGCTCTGGGTTTACTCTCAGCCTTGTGAATAATTAGGCATGTGACTCGAAGCTAATCAGTTAGCCTGTCTGAGCTTAGCCTCTCTTCCCGATCAAATGGAAATAATAAGAAGTAGACAGAGCACAGATGTCAGATCCACTTGCTTTTGAACAGGCCGCTGCCTCTGCCAGGAAGGTGATGGATTCCCTGCCACTTAAAACCACTAACTCCTGCTCTGTTCACCTCCTGTCTGAATGACTGATGGCTCCTTGAAGCTCCTGCACCTTGCAGTATCTTAGATATAGTGGATGCCCAAAACATGTTTTTTTAAATTGTGATGACTTACTTCTGAGAACATTTCTGTAGTTCCTCATAGTTTATTTGCAGAACACCTATCACCTATACACACACATCAAATGCTTGGCTACCCTTCTACTGCCCTGCCCTATAGAGCGGCCTTCTCTCTTCTGTCTCTCTTTATACAGTGGCCGTTCTTTCTCTGTCTTCTGCTTTCTCACTCATACCTCTGACCTCCCGTTGGGATTCATGTTGAAAGCCTTGTAGTTTTGCCCATTAACCTTTACTTTTCTACCGCTGTCTTGATCACCTTCTACTGCAGGAATTCTTCTTCCCTTAACTCTCTTGGGAGATAGAATTTAATTTTAATTTTCCACAGTTCTCCCAGTTTTTTGTGCTAGGTGAGTGTCCCTAGCACACTCACCTTTGTTTTAAGGGCTCTCTTCCCCTTGACTATAGGAAGCAGATAGGTACTGACAAAAATTGTAAGCATTATTAGAGTTAGACATGTAAGAGCTTATCCTTTAGTGATAGACTTTATCCAAATAAAATGGGAAAGGTCTTTCTCAATGCCTTTTCTTTGTCTACTTCAATGAGGGCCCTCCCCCGACTTTTTTTTAATATTTAAGACTAGGTCTCCTGCATTTCTTTTTTATCAGCTAATTCTGAAGCAAACTGATAAGCATTGGATCACATGCGGATACAAACATGTTTTGTCTGATTCACCTAGCTAGTTGGCATTTTGTACCACATGGTGGTTTCAGGTCTTTCACGTTGCACAAAAACCCATATTTCTATTTGAGGAATTG
This sequence comes from Bubalus kerabau, assembly GCF_029407905.1. Taxonomy (NCBI): domain Eukaryota; kingdom Metazoa; phylum Chordata; class Mammalia; order Artiodactyla; family Bovidae; genus Bubalus; species Bubalus kerabau. The sequence goes on from NC_073629.1 coordinate 49,369,507, forward strand.
GAAGAGCAGGTGACTGCAGGGAGCTATCAGCCAGAGCTGAGTAGTGACCGTCCTGTCTGGGGCACATAGTCTCTTACCTCTGGTTGTCTCATTTATGTAGGCTTCCTGAGCAGGTTGTGTTTGTGTTCAGCCTTCATCCCTCTCTTGGTGACCAGAGTGGGTGGTGGTAGCTCAACGCAGTGGTTTGTAGGCCTCATATACTCAGGGGACTAAATGCAGGCCATGCAAGTGAGAGCAGTGGTCTCAGTGTACTCAGTAGCAAGACAGACCTGCTATCCCTGAACCCTCTCTCCTTAAAATCCCGGAGCTGCCACTGCTTTTGTGACAGAACTGTTTATAGCCTGGTGGATTTCTGTATACAGAGATCAATATGTGTCCTCATATTCCCCCCTCCTCTTTTAATTAGAACAGTCATATTAAGTCATTCCCTGGTGGGGAATCTACTTGTAACTTAGACTCATAAATGTTCACAGATGATACCTTAGCAATTGTTTAATCCTACATCTTCCTTTTAAAGTTTAGGTTATAAAGCCGAGAGGGGGCTTGCCTTGTATTGTCTTAGAACTAATAGCAAAGCATGGTTGACAAACCCCATTCTTCTCACTCCCACCCTCCAGGCTCAACTCTAGACCGCACTAGACATGAAACATGGATTTCCCTCCTCTCTAAGGGCATCCCTGGTGCCTCAGATGGTAAGGAATCTGGCTGCAGTGCAGGAGATCTAGGTTCAACCCCTGAGTTGGAAAGATCCCCTGGAAAAGGGAATGGCTATCCACTCCAGTATTCTTGCCTGGAGAATCCATGGACAGAGGAGCCTAGTGGGCTATAGTCCACAGGGTCACAAACAGTCAGACATGACTGAGCAACTAATACTTACTTAGAGCATCTAAGTGTATATTCTCTACATGAAAGAGAGAAAATGGGCTTTGGGTAGCAGGTATACTAAGGTTCAGGATCTAGGTCTGCCATTCTAATATATGGGCAAGCTTAAGTGAGCTGTTTGATATGCATAAACTTCCTTTGCCTCTGTAGAACAGAGACCGTGATACGTACTTCTTAGTCTTATGTGAATATAACTAGTGTATACATAAGGGGCCTCCATGGTATATTCCTAGGTCCTCTTCACCTCTTTTTTTAAAATTTTAAGTTTGGTTTTTTATAAATGATTGAAAATTTCTGATGACTCACAAAACCAATTTTTAGGGAGAAAGCAATAACAGGAGAACAATAAAAACCTTATGCACATAATTTAAGAATAATGTCTTTTGTATGCATTAATGTTGAGAAGAAATTTTGCAAATTACTGATTTTGGTAAAAAGCTATTAGGTAAATAAACATAATAAAATATATTTATAAAGCAGCATACTTTGTTAATTTATTTTACAAGTATAATTGAGTTTTAATTATTTATGAGTTTTCCACATGAGGTAAGTGAACTGTGATGTAACTTTTAAAGACCATGAAATATTTATTCTTATCAATTCAGGTCAGTATCCTATTACTGAGATTATTCCTTCAAAAGGGAACCAAAATACCAGATGTGTTTGTTAAATATATTGTGTTTGGAGCTTAATCAATTTGGCAGGAATTCAATATAGAATTATCATATGACTTAACGAGAAACATAATGCTATTTATTAAAATAGTCCTCTTTAGTTATCTCATATTAGAGGGAAAAGATAAATAATTCATTGTATGACACTATTATACACAATCACTTCACAAAAATCACTTTGTTAAATTTATTTAAAAATCATATTTCAAAAAATAGTTATATAATCTTATCTTTAAAACTACATCTAAAAGCATAGTGATCAATCACTAACTCATGATCTGGGACAAAAGATTTGATCAGACTGATATGCATAATTCAGTGCTTCTCACCCCTTTATCATCAGGTTAAATATTCTCTTCCAAAAATTGAGAGGCTAACAAGGAGTTAATAAATATTTTTAAACTTAGGCCAAGGAATGCCTGCACGGTGCCCAGCTTGGATGATGTGATGTGTCTGTTTTCATGTTGATTTTCATGCCACAGTGAGCCCCTTCAGGCGTGAAAACAACTGAGGATTATTTGCTTCTCTTTCTTTCTTTTTTGGCCCTCTTGTGTTTTCATCACTGACTCCAGCCCTTCCAAAAGCAGTCTGTCAGGGTTCTCTCTCCTGCCGGGCCACCAGCAACATCCTTCTGAATCTCCCCCTCTCAAGGAGGAGTTCATCTGCATGGGCCTGACTCTCAGTTGCACTGTTCATTTACCCAATTTCTGGAAGCTTCTTCTTAGCTGTGTCTTGCACTATCACTCCATCCCGACCTTTACCACCCATGAACTCTTAGGGCTTTATAGGCTAGCGTTTCACCATTCTCTGGTCATCTCACTTCCATTCGTTTTCCCCTTCCCCAGATTACATTATGAGTACTTTAAGGGCCAGAAACAAAATCTTCTGACTGTATTGGGTGCTTATAGAGGTCTCTGATTAATAACTGGATCATAAGGAACTGGAAGACAGCATGACAAAAATCAGCTCCTGATCCCATCTCTTCCCAGTGCACCACACTGTCTTCCTTCTCTGCCAGTTATTAATGATTTCTCCTCCCCGGCTACCTCCTTCTTTTCCTTCTTAGGTGCCACTCAATGGTAGGGAGTGACATTCAGAAGACCCTTCAGCTGTCCTATGGGTCACCTTTATCCTTGAGACTCTCCCTCCCTGCTAGCCGGGTGTGCCCTGTACTCCTAGTTATCAGAGGTCATGGGAACTTGGACCTCCTCTTTCTCTAAGAGCAAACCATGGCAAGTCTAAAACTATGCAGAGCTCCCTTCAAATTGAAAAAGATTAGGAAACATAACCAAACCTGAGAAACTCAATTCTTCTCTGCTGCCATTCCCCTGAAATACCCAATTGATTCTTAAGGAAGATGTTACTCATTTAATTATTCTTTATTTTTTTAAGAGGACCTGAAACTATCAATGTAAAAATTGCCTTCTGATGCCATTTTTTTAGGATTGTAAAACCTGGGTATCAAAGCAAGCTTTTACTGGTTATAATCTGAATGTCTATCCTTTGAAGTCATTTATTCCTGAATTTGTTATTTTATAAACTTATTATTTACAAATAAAAATTATCTGTAAATAAGTTTATGAAAAATTATAATTTATTTGTAAATTAATTATAAATAAGTAAATTATTTACAATGATGTTATTGTTTTACATTAAATAACTGCTGTGAGCTGAGACCTGAGCTGGCCACCATAAAAGGTGGAGGTGAGCATGAGATGTGGGTGGCATTCATGCTCAGAAGAGTCTATAATCTTGGAGGCAGGCCCTGCCCCAAGTCCTGGGTTAGTAAGATCATGTGGACTGGGAACTGAACTGACCTGCCTCAGGGTTTAAAACAGAAACACCAGGGTGATTATTTGGAGATGTTTTAAATCCCAGACCCTCTTTTGGAGGTGAGAGCTGATTAATGAGCCATTATCCCATCATTCACAAACTACATAGTGAAGAATAGGCATAAGGCTTCAGGATGTCTGACAGAACAGTTCCAGAAGGCAGGAGCAGCAAAGGTACTTCAAAGAACCCAGAACAAATAGCTCTTTGGGTCAGTTTTTAAATCAATAACAGATTGGGCGCTACAAGAGGAAGCCTGTTTCCCAGCCAGTGAACAATGCTAAAAGCCCCGGCTCCCACAGTCTCTGGGGAGTAATTAGAACTTGCTCAGTAATCAGCCAATTTGGATTTCTGAGAATGATTCTAAATATAAAATGATAAAAGTTGAATAAACCAAACTATTGCTTCACCATTTAATTTCATAATTCAATTAGAGAATCATAAAGTTAGAAATGCTGGAGGGTTTTTTGGGTTGTTTTGTTTTGTTTTGTTTTGTTTAAGGAAAAGTTATTTAAAGGCAATGCTATTTTAAAAAAAAATAACTCAAGGCTAAAAATATATGCTGAAGCATTTTATCTCATTGGGGACCTTAAAACAGTAAAATATCCAAGTTGGAATCTCGTCTTCATTAGACCAATAAGTTAGTTTGGGAACTTTGAAATAATTGTTTGATTTCTTTTGTCTATAAAGTCAGTGCAGATTAGGTAGATTGTTCAATTGTTGGCAAAACACTGTAAACATCCAGGTTCTGGTTGCTGTGTTTTTATTATAAAGCACAGGAAACTTCCATCAGAAGCAGTAGAGTGTTAGGATAAATTGTAAATAAACAATAGCTTTTGGTCAAGTTCAAATACAGCCTGTTACTTATCCTGCACTGGAAAAATGAGGCAATTCTTCGATTTCTATGATTACATATATGTATGGCAACTCTAATATTTTTGATGAGAGGGAAAGATTCTTCTGGATTGTTTTTTTGTTGTATAATCAATGGCACAAACCCATAAAAGAGTTGAACAACATCTTACCAAGTTATACTTTTCCCTGTGATATCACTTTTGGTCTTTGAGGTTCCTTCCAGCTTTAAGAGTCTTTAATTCACTGATTCTAATGGGATATTCTAGGGAATTCCACCAAAGCAGGACTGGCTGGAACAGGCCCTGTTGGCCCTGGCGTATAGATGTTCTCCAGGGGAAACCCAGTGTATGATGATGTAAGTGTGACTGACCTGCAGAGGACTGCCTGATTAGAGGTACCTCAGAACTTCACTTAATGCTGCCAGCATAGCCTTGGTGACCAACAAATGTAGCATTTGTATTTCTTAGTAACAGATATGGAGAATTCATTATTACTTAATGAGCAGCAAAATCTTACTGAGCTGTACTATAATAACTTCATAGCTTTCTCTAATAAGACAAAACAACTGGAAAATAGTTCTGTAAGTTTAGTTCCAACTCCACTTCTCATTGAGTTGGATAGTATTTCCCTAAACTAGAGATTGTGGATTACCGTGACATTCACCAAAAGATCCAAACCATGTTTACATGGAAGTACATATGATGAAATAATTGAAATTCACTTTTTATCACTTTTACTCATTCAAAGTAAAGACTAAAATAATTATCAGATTTACTTTTTGAATTTCAATAACAAGGAATAATAGAATGCTAATCCTGCTTTCTCAAGAGGCAGGTCAGGTGGTCTGGTATTCCCATGTTTTGAAGAATTTTCCACAGTTTATTGTGATCCACATAGTCAAAGGCTTTGGCATAGTCAATAAAGCAAAAGTAGATGTTTTCTGGAACTCTCTTGCTTTTTCGATGATCCATCGAATGTTGGCAATTTGATCTCTGGTTCCTCTGCCTTTTCTAAAACCAGCTTGAACATCTGGAAGTTCACTGTTCACGTATTGCTGAAGCCTGGCTTGGAAAATTTTAAGCATTACTTTACTAGCATGTGAGATGAGTGCAATTGACTCATTGCAAAAGACCCTGATGCTGGGAGGGATTGGGGGCAGAAGGAGAAGGGGATGACAGAGGATGAGATGGCTGGATGGCATCACCGACTCAATGCAGATGAGTTTGGGTGAACTCTGGGAGTTCGTGATGGACAGGGAGGCCTGGTGTGCTGCGATTCATGGGGTGGCAAAGAGTCAGACACGACTGAGCGACTGAACTGAACTGAATCCTGCTTTACAGGAAAGGAATGGATTGGCCAAAAAGTTTGTTCAAGTTTTTCTGCAACATCTTATAGAAAAACCCAAACATACTTTTTGGCCAACCCAGTAATTGGAATCTTTGGGTTTCTAGGCTAATTTCGATTCCGGCCCTGCTCATTCTTTTCTGAGATGGCTTTATGATCATAGTGTAGACAGAGAAGCACACAGTATTCTAAGTATACGATAAGAACAATTCCCCTGATGTTATTTTTTGTTAGTTTCTTTGTTTACATAAAGAAGAATGTGCTTGTTTATATTTCTGCTAGGTCCTGTTGGAATTTTCTCTTCCAATTTCATAGAACTTTTCACTAAGTATGGGATGATATGCTGATATCATTTTCACTTCCAGTCAGTAAGAACTTTCTTTTCTTTGCAGATCTTAGGAATGGTGAGAAGAACTAACTCATTTCTTGTGGTATTTTCTAAATCCATACTAAACAAATGAGTAGTCACATGGCTGATAGAATTAACAGTATACAGTAACTTGTTGTTTGTTTCTCTCTTTTTTTAAAGTAGATTTTATTCTTTAGAGCCATTTTAGATTTACAGCAAAATTTAGCAGAAGGTATGGAGAGTTCCCATGTACCCTCTGCCCTACACAGGCATCATATCCCCCATTATCAATATCCCTCATCAGAATGGTACACTGATTATATTTGATGAACCTGCATTGATACATCAGTATCATCCAAAGCCCACATATTTACATTATTATTCACTCTTGGTGTTAACACATTCAATAGATTTTGAGAAATATATAATGACATGTATCAATGGTAAAGAATCTGCCTGCCAATGAAGGAAACACAGGTTCCAGATCTTCCCTGGGGCAGGAAGATCCCCTGGAGAAGGAAATGGCAACCCAATCCAGTATTCTTGCCCAGAGAATCTGATGGCCAGAGAGCCCAGTGGGCTACAGTTGATGAGGTCACAAAAAGTTGGAAATGACTTAGCAACTGAATAACAACAACAGTGGGTATGTACTAGTATCTTGTTTTAATTTGCATTTTTCTAATAATGTATGATGTGGGGCATCTTTTCACATGCTTTTTTGCTATTAGTGAAGTGTTGGTAAAGATCTGGCCCATTTCTTAGTCGATTTGTTCGTTTTCTCAGTTTTGAGTTTTAAAAGTTCTTTGTATATTTTGGATAATAGTTCTTTGTCTGATATGTCTTTTGCAAATATTTTCTCCCAGTCTGTGATTTGTCTTCATTTTATTCATAAAGTCTTTTAAAGAATTGATTTTTTATTTTAACTAAGTCCAAATTATCAATTATTTCTTCTGTGGATTGTGCCTTTGGTATTAAATCTAAAAAGTCATCACCAAACCCACAGTCATCTATTAATAGATTTTCTGTGTTATCATCTAGGAATTCTGTAGGTTTGCATGTTATGTTTAGGTCTGTGATCTACTTTGAGTTACTTTTTGTGAAGGGTATAAGATCTGTGTAAGAAGGAATCTGTATCTTTTTTCTTTTGGGCATATGGACGTCCAGTTGTTCTAACACCATTTGTTGAAAAGACTATCTCTGTTCCATTGTGTTGCCTTCACTCTATATAGTCAACTGTCAGTTGACTATGTGGTTCTACTTCTGGCTTTCTGTTATGCTCTTTTGTTATACTTGTCTGTTCTTTCACCAGTATCTCACTGTCTTGATATTGTAGCTCTACAGTAATTACAAAGTCAGTACTTACTGAAGTCAGGTAGTGTCAGTCGTCCAACTTTGTTCTTCAGTATTATGTTGTCTGTTCTGTCTTTTGCCTCGCCATATAAATATTAAAGGTGCCAGAGCAGGAGACATCAGAGACATGGGTTCGGTCCCTGGATGGAGAAGATCCCCTGGAGAAGGGCATGACAACCCACTCCAGTATTCTTGCCTTAAGAATCCCACGGACCGAAGAGCCTGGCGGGCTGCGGGCCTTAGGGTCACCAAGAGTCAGACATGACTGAAGTGACTTAGGACACACAAATATTAAAATCAATTTGTTAATATCCACAAAATAATTTGCTGAGATTTTGAGTGGGATTGTATTGAATCTATAGGTCAAGTTGGGAAGAACTTAAATCTTGTTAGTATGGAGTCTTCCTATCCATGAACATGGAATATATATTTTATTCTTCCTTGATTTTGTTTTTCAGAGTTTTGTAGTTTTCCTCATATAGAGCTTATACATATTTTGTTAGAGTTATATCTAAGTGTTTCATGGTTTGGGGTGCTAATATAAATGGTTATGTGTTTTTAATTGAAAATTTCAATTGTTCAATAGAAAAGTGATTGACTTTTGTATGTTAACCTTATATCCTATAATCTTGCTCTAATCTCTTACTACTTCCGGGAATGTTTTGTTCATTTCTTTCAGATCATGCCATCTACAAACAAAGACAGTTTTATTTCTTCCTTCCGTCCCAATTAATACACCTTTTATTTCCTTTTCTTATCTCACATTAGCTAGGAGTGATGAAAGTGGACATCCCTTCCTTGTTCCTGATATTAGTGGAAAAACTCCTGGTTTCTCACCAGTAACTATGATGTTAGCTATAGGCTTTTCATAAATTTTTTTTTATCAAATTGAGGAAATTTCCCTCTATCCCTAGTTTATAAGAGTTTTTTTTAAATCATGAATTGATTTGGATTTTATCAAATACTTTTTTCTCCATCTATTAATATGATAATGTGATTTTTCTTCTCTATCCTGTTGCTGTGATAGATTACATGAATTGATTTTCAAATGTTGAACCTGGCTTGCATACATGGAATAAATCACACTTGATTGTAGTATATAGTTATTTTCAAACATTCTTGGATTTGATTTGCCAGTATTTTGTTGAGAATTTTTGCATCTATGTTTGTGAAAGATATTGGTGTATGAAAGTGAAAGTTGCTCAGTCTTGTCCAACTCTTTGTGACACCATGGACTATACAGTCCATGGAATTCTCCAGGCCGGAATACTGGAGTGGTACCCTTTCCCTTCTCCAGGGGATCTTCCCAGCCCAGGGATCGAACCTAGGTCTCCCACATCACAGGCAGATTCTTTACCAGCTGAGCCACAAGAGAAGCCCAAGGATACTGGAGTGGGTAGCCTATCCCTTCTCCAGTGGATCTTCCTGACCCAGGAATCGAACCAGGGTCTCCTGCATTGCAGGAGGATTCTTTACCAACTGAGCTATAATTCATCTATAGTTTTCTTCTCATGTCTTTGTCAGTTTTTGGAATTAGGGTAATTCTGGACTCATGGAATGAGTTAGGAAGTATTCCCTCCACTTCTATGCTCTGAAAAAGATAGTGTAGAGAGTTGGTATAATTTCTTTAAAATATGGACTGCTTTTTATTTTGCAGTCATTTTAGGCTTACACAAAAGTTGCAAAAATAGTAGAGAATTCATGTGTATCATTTATCCAGCTTTCACTGGTTTTAATAATCTTTTAAAACTGTGCTACAGTTACCTAAACCAAGATATTAACATTGGTATAATAACCATTAACAATTAAATTGCAGCCTTCATTTGGATGTTGTCAGTTTTTCCATCACTGTACTTTTTTCTGTTTGAGACCCAATCCGAGGTTCCTATCCTAGTTATTTACCAGGTCTCAGTAGTTTCTTCTAATCTGTGACATTTCTTCAGTCTTTCCTTGTCTTTCATAACCTTTACACTTTAGAAGCAAACTGGTCAATTATTTTGCATACAGAGATTACAGTTGTATGATACATAGTGGGATTCACTGTGTCTTTATTTCTAAATGAAAGTCTGAGTTTTCTAAAGGTTTTATTTCATGTTTGTGAAAATCCTGGTGTTTACATTCTGTTGTTAGTTTAGTTGCTAAGTCATGTCCAACTCTTTTGTAACCCCATGGACTGTAGCCTACCCAACTCCTCTGTTCATGGAATTTTCTAGAAAATACTGGAGAGTGGGTTGCCATTTCCTGCTCCAGGGGATCTTCCTGACCCAGGGATTGAACATTTGCCTACTGCATTGGCAAGCAGATTCTTTGCCAATGAGCCACCAGAGAAGCCCTGTTTACATTTTGTTGTTGTTCAGTTGCTCAGTCATGTCTGACTCTGTGTGACCCCATGGACTGCAGCACGCCAGGCTTCCCTGTCCTTCCACCATCTCCCAGAGCTTGCTGAAACTCATGTCCATTGGATTGGTGATACCGTCCAACCATCTCATCCTCTGTTGTCCCCTTTCTCCTCCTGCCTTCAGTCTTTCCCAGCATCAGTCTTTTCCAATGAGTCGGCTCTTCGCATCAGGTGGCCAGAGTATTGGAGTGTCAGCTTCAGCATCAGTCCTTTCAGTGAATATTCAGGATTGATATCCTTTAGGTTGACAGGTTTGATCTCCTTGCAGTCCAAGGGACTCTCAAGAGTCTTCTCCAACACCACAGTTCAAAAGCATCAGTTCTTCGGCACTCAGCCTTCTTTACAGTCCAACTCTCACATTCATTCATGACTACTGAAAAGACCATAGCCTTGACTAGACAGACCTTTACCAGGTTGCAGTTATTTGTCATATCTTACCTTCTCGGGGATCTATAGTTACTTGAAAATTCCTCCTTCAGTACAAGGAATTGATGTATCCTCAGTTCTTTTCACTGAAGCAGTCTCTCTGTCTCCAGTAATGATATGTGAAGTATCATGTGGGGAATAGCTTTATTAATGCAGAATATAGTTACTAAATTAATAAATTTTATTTTATAAGTTATATTTAAGAGCCTTATATTGGTTCCTCAAAAAATTAAGCATAGAATTACCATACGATTCACCAATTTCACTCCTGGGTTAACCCCAAATGACTCAGATAATTGAGTCACTGATTTATTTGTACACTGAAGCCCATAGCACACTAGCCACAGTCAAAAGAGGAAAACAACACAAGTGTCCTTCAAGAGATGAATGCATAACACCATGTGGTATATGGAATATCATTATTCAGCCATAAAAAGAAATGAAATTCTGATATATGCTATAACATCTATTTGAAAAACATTATGCTAAATGAAATAAACCAGACCCCAAAAAAGACATATTTTTTCATTATAGTTATATGAGGTACCTAGAATAGGTAAACTGATAGAGAGTAGAATAGAGATTACCAGGGGTTGGGAGGAGGTGATATGGGGAGTTATTATTTATTGGGTACAGAGTTTCTGTTTGGTATGATATAAAAGTTCTAGAGACGGTGGGTGGTGAGGTTGCACAACAATACTTAAAGTGGTTTAAGGGTAAATTTTATGTTATGTGTAGTTTTTAATTTTTTTAATTAATTTAATTTTGGCTACACTGGGTCTTGTTGATGCGCACAGGCTTTCTCTAGTTGCAGCGAGTGGAGGCTCCTTCTGTTGCGGTGCACGGGCTTCTCGTTGCAGTGGCTGCTCTTGTTGTGGAGCACAGGCTCAAGGGTGCGAGGGCTTCAGCAGTTGTGGCGCTTGGGCTTAGTTTCCCCGCAGCATGTAGAGTCTTCCCAGGCCAGTGATTGAACCCACCTCCCCTGCATTGGCAGGCAGATTCTTAAGTACTGGACCACAGGGAAGTCCTGTTATGTATATTTTACCACAGTTTTTAAAACGTCTTATTCAACTATCCCTTTCCTTCCTACCCCCACCCCCCGCCCCCCACTTACTGTGTCGTTTTAATCCAGTATGTAATTTTTTTCCATATTTCACAGGTTAATAACACTCTCTTCCCACTCCCCACTTATTGGGTCATTTTAATCCAGTATGCATTTTTGCCATGTTTCACAGATTATTTTTTTCTGAGAAACCTTAAATAGCATTATCATGGTATAGCTGACCTTATAAAAGCTGTATTTCTTCCATCGTTATAAGTTTGAAAAAGTTTCACCCCAAATTAATTTCAGTGTAAGATATATCCTGAGACTAGTATTTGATTAGTTACAAAGATGAACAATATTAGAAACATAAGCTTATTCTCACTAGAGATAGATTTTATCTTGTTGCCTTGGGTTTTGTGATGGAGATTCACATCAAGTTTAGCCTCTGAATGATCTACCTGCAAAATGTACCACTCAATTTATCAAACCTCCTGACACTATGCCTTGATTCTCCAGACGTAAGAAGTACAAATACCTGCTTAAACTGTAGGGAATCTAGGGGCTAGGGACATGCAGATTAATAAGCTCCATACTCATAACCCCATTTACTAGCTTGTTCAGTCTCATTATTGGCAGCACCATCAAGAAGCAGTTCACAAAAGAAGGGAATACTGGGCAAAACAAAGATAGATGTCTGCTACATCAGGTCATTTCATTAATTCATTTGGCAAATATCTGTTGAGCAGTATGAACAGCGTTCTGAGGGTTTGGGGTACATCAACTAACAAAATAGGCAAATAACCCAGCCCTCACCTAGCTTACCTTTGAGCTGGTCTGTTCCACTGCAAAAGCATATTGAGACATGGGCAGCCAGTTGATGTGACATCAAGGGCTTAAATTTCTGAGGCTAACCAGTCCCCTATTTGTTGATCAATCCATTGAAGTCTTTGCATTCATGGTGGATAGGAAGCTAGTGTTTCTATCAGAGTGATGTTCTTCTACAGAGTTCTGCATAGCTTCCAAAGACTCAGACCAGTGGATGGTGTACTGGGGTTCAAGAGTCCTTATACCTACAATGAGGAGATGAACTGGTGCTGTTTCAGTCCCAAGGAACAGCATGGTAAGAGCCAGCCAAGTTATTGCAGGGCTTCATTCTCAGACCAAAATGGGATGAAAAATCAGAAGCCTGGATAGAATTATGCATGGTGGGTCTCAAGCTGACATTCACTAGACATACAGGAATGCAGGGGCTTTCTGCACACACCATATCCATGCTTAATGCAGAAATACTGATTCCAACTTACAGGCCAAGCCCCTAGAATGGGTGGCATACTTGCCAATCTTCGATAGACTTGGGACATGGGCAGACAAGAAATGATTACAGGAGGGTGGTAAACAAATGCTATTGGCAAATAAAAATTAATGTTAGTATTTATTAGCCAAACCCACATTTTCATTTAATCCTCAAGACAAAAACAAACTAGGAAGAAAAAAATAGCTCTGAGATCTGCACTCTTTGTGACTATTAAAAACTGAGATTTAACTTGTTTAAACTAAAGAAAGGAAAATTTTTTCAATACTGGTGATATATTGAGGATTAAGATAGATCTCCCCTGTTCCCTCCCCTATCCTGATCTCACTGTGTGGAGCAACAACACTTTCCCCTTTTGGGGGGGATATTAGGAAATATAGTTATATATTTCAGCGCTGGAAACCACATTCAGTTCTAGGCACCACACTTCTAAAGGGCCACTGACTAATTGGAGCATGTTCCAAGGAAAATGGCCCAGATGGTAAGGGAATATGAAACCAAGTTATATGAGAAACACTTGGAGGAAGTACGGAGATTTAGCCGAAAGAAGAGAAGATTAACCAGAAAGTATTACAGAGACCACAGTTTTCAGTTTCTGGAAGAGACGCTAAGGATGGGCTAAGGATTCATCGTGCTTTGCCTACTGGAGCCTCCAAGAACAAGGGTCATTGAGGGGAGATACAGGAAGAACATCATCAAAAAGAACTTGATAAAAATCGAAGGCATATCAAAAGGAATGGATATCACTGGAGACAGATACCAAGCCCCACATCTCTGAAATTATTCTCACAGAGGCTGTCAGTCAGTGCCTGCTCACATCAGACCTACACCGTGGGCCTTCCCAGGCCGCCCATGGCCAGTAGCATCTCTTCCCCTTGTTCTCCCTTTGTACTCTTACCTCTCTGAAGTACTGCCATGCTTTCGCTTGTGCTTTAATTCTGTTTATACTTGTCCGTCTCTCACTAGTGATTCTCAACTTTCAACCTGATTGTATTCTTTTTATGGTTTCCCTTGTGGCTCAGCTGGTAAAGAATCCACCTGCAGTGCGGGAGACCTGGGTTCAATCCCTGAGTTGGGAAGATCCCCTGGAGAAGGGAAAGGCTACCCACTCCGGTATTCTGGCCTGGAGAATTCCATGGACTGTACAGTCCATGGGGTTGCAAAGAGTCGGACCTAATTGTATTCTTTCAACCTAATTGTATTCTCTCTATAACAAGTATAATATATATAAATTGTAACAAATACATGTTATATATTATAACAAATATATGTTATAATATATATAGTGGTGATTTAGTCGCTGAGTTGTGTCTGACTCTTGCAACCCCATGGACTGTAGCCTGCCGGGCTCCTCTGTCTCTGGGATTCTCCAGGCAAGAATACTGGAGTGTGTTGCCATTTCCTTCTCCAGGGGATCTTCCCAACCCAGGAATTGAACCTGGGTCTCCTGCATTACAGGCAGATTCTTTACCGACTCAGCTACAAGGGAAGCACTTTAATATTTTATATATATATATATACACACATACATAAAATATAATACATATAGGCAATGGCACCCCACTCCAGTACTCTTGCCTGGAAAATCCCATGGACAGAGGATCCTGGTGGGCTGCAGTCTGTGGGGTCGCTAAGAGTGGACACGACTGAGCGACTTCACTTTCACTTTTCACTTTCATGCATCGGAGAAGGAAATGGCAACCCACTCCAGTGTTCTTGCCCGGAGAATCCCAGGGACGGGGGAGCCTGGTGGGCTGCCGTCTATGGGGTCGCACAGAGTCGGACACGACTGAAGCGACTTAGCAGCAGTTTCACATTTAACTATGTGAAATTCATAATTAATATAACCCACCTGTGCAGCACATAATTCCAAAAATATACTATAATGCCCTCATATTGCACTTAGTCACTCAGTCCTGTCCGACTCTTTGCGACCCCATAGACTGTATAGCCCACCAGGCTCCTCTATCCATGGGATGCTCCAGGCAAGAATACTGGAGTGGGTTGCCATGCCATTCTCCAGCCCTCATATTAAGGGCAATTAAAAGGAAAAACAAATTGTATTCAAGTTACATATTTCACACAATCTCCAGGAATGACCATACCAGGAAACACAGTAAAGTAGATGGATTTGGAATGTGGGAGCAGCACTATTAGGGCAGCTGTGCTGCAGGCTGGTGTAGGCACATTGCATCAGTAACTCAAAAAAAAAACAAACTAGGAATGTGTTTGCTTCCCATGATACAGTATTCTTTTTCTTTCCTTTTTTAATTCTTTTCAATTTATAACTTGTTTATTTTAAAATGTGTAACATAAAATGCATCATTTTAAGCATTTTTAAGTGTACAGTTCTGTGGCATTAAGTACATTCACTTTGTCATGTAACCACCACCTTCCATCTTCCAAACTTTTTCATCTCCCTCAACTCATGATGTAGTTTTCTTAAGTAATGAGTCCTCCTGGCAAAGGTCCAGACAACACAATCTATGACAGTCTTCCTTCAGTTTCCTTGGTAATTCTACTTATAAGATTTCAGTGTATATATAAAATATGTAAAAAGTTTTGTTTTTGTATGTAAAACAGAGTTAGGTTTTAAGTTCTGCTGCTGCTGCTGCTAAGTCGCTTCAGTCATGTCCGACTCTGTGCAACCCCATAGATGGCAGCCCACCAGGCTGCCGCATCCCTGGGCTCCTCCAGGCAAGAACACTGCAGTGGGTTGCCATTTCCTTCTCCAGTGCATGAAAGTGAAAAATGAAAGTGAAGTCACTCAGTCGTGTCCTACTCTTCATGACCCCATGGATTGCAGCCTTCCAGGCTCCTCCATCCCTGGGATTTTCCAGGCAAGAGTACTGGAGTGGCTCGCCATTGCCTTCTCCTTCAGGTGATTGTAAATGGATTGTCACCCATCCAGATGACCAATGGGATGGGGGACAGGGGCTTGTTGACTGAAACAGACCCAAATATTGCAGAATATCTGTATCATTGGCAGTTGTCCACTAAATGCAAGTACCACCCCTTGGTCACTGTAACAAGCAGAAACAACCCTATTCGTTCCCTTATCATTACCACTATTGACAGCCAGACTGTACAGTACATGAACTCTAAGGCAAGACTCAGTTTTGTTCTTTTTTTAACTTCCTTAGTACCTGGTGGGGCTTCCCAGGTGGCGCTAGTGGTAAAGAACCTACCTGCCTGCCAATGCAGGAAACATAATGAGACATGGGTTTGATCCCTGGGTCGTGAAGATCCCCTGGAGGAGGGCATCGCAACCCACTCCCTGTATTCTTGCCTGGAGAATCCAATGGACAGAGGAGCCTGGCGGGCTACAGTCCATGGGTCTCAAGGAGTTGGACACAACTGAAGCGACTTAGCATGCACAGTACCTGGTACAAGAGGCTCTCAGTGTTTATTAAAGTAGAGAATGTAGTAGAGAGGATGCCCACATGTCCCTCAGGTAGCTGTGGCTCAGCTTTTCTGAAACTGAACAAGGAATCATCTTCCTCTTCTCTAGCCTCGCTCCTCAATCTTTCCTAACCTTCTTCATTCTCAGTCTTTACAGTTATCCAAAAAGCTAGCCACTGCGGATTCGCCTCCCTCACTGTGCACATCTGGTGGGTCATAGACCATCACTTCTGCCTGTCCTAACTCAGGGACCCTCTGTTTCCCCTGCTCCAACCTCCCTTATATCTTCTTCTATTATAATACCCTTTTTTCTGGCCTCCACAATCACCATCCTTCAAATGCTCAGGAACTCTAAGCATTTCATTGGCATGCCAAGCCTTCCATTTCGGAGTAGGGTAGCCCCATTGTTGTTCAGTCTCTCAGTCGTGTCCCACTCTTTGCGACCCCATGGACTGTAGCATGCCAGGCTTCCCTGTCTTTCACCATCTCCCAGAGCTTGCTCAAACTCGCGTCCATTGAGGCATCAATGATGCCATCCAACCATCTCATCCTCTGTCGTCCCCTTCTCCTCCTGCCTTCAATGTTTCCCAGCATCAGGATCTTTTCCAGTGAGTCAGCTCTTCTCATCAGATGACTAGAGTGTTGGAGCTTCAGCTTCAGCATCAGTCCTTCCAATGAATATTCAGGACTGATTTTCTTTAGGATTGACTGGTTTGATCTCCTAACAGTCCAAGAAACTATCAAGAGTCTTCTCCAGCACCACAGTTTGAAAGCATCAATTCTTCGGCGCTCAGCCTCTTTTATTGTCCAGCTCTCACATCCATACATGACTACTGGAAAAAGCATAGCTTTGACTATATAGGCTTTTGTCAGCAAAGTAATATTTCTGATTTTTAATACTGCTACCTAGGTTTGTCATAGCTTTTCTTCCAAAGAGCAAGTGTCTTTTAATTTCATGGCTGCAGTCACCATCCACAGTGATTTTGGAGCCCAAGAAAATAGTCTGTCACTGTTTCCATTGTTTCCCCATCTATTTGTCATGAAGTGATGGGACCAGATGCCATGATCTTAATGTAGCTCCTTATGCCTAGAGTAACTGTTACCTTTTTCAACTTGAAAAATTCCTACTCATACATGGAGACTCAGCTGAAATGTCTCCTCCTCTGGTCCCAGATCTCAGACAGAATTACCCACTCCCTGTCTCTGTTGATATCTTTGTTGTATCATTTCTTGTGTTAAACTTTGTTCATGTGCCTGTCGGACTAAGAGTTCCTTGAGTAGAAGTTAATTGCTCAGGCTTTAGAGTCAAGGGCTAGAGTGAATCCTGCATGACTTAGCAGTCCTGTGGTCTTGAACAAAGCCCTTCACCTCTGGAAGCCCCAGTTTGTCTTATCTGTAAAATGGGGATAATATACTGCTTACAAAGTGTTTAGAGCAAAGCTTGAAATGTTAACCATTTTCATTGGCTTTGTATCTGTCCAGCACCTCATAAGAAGCAAAATAGAGAAGGTACTTACCAGCTGTTTTGAATGAAGGAAGCACGGACTGCTGATAGTGTCAGATTTGGAGATTTTATTATTTAGTCATGTTCAAACGGATGTTATATTTGGCACTTATAGACAATTTTATCATGCATAAATTTATCCATGGAAAATATTCTTGAAAGAAAAAAGCAATCTGTTTTCAGCTCTGACTTTTTTTAGGTGTATTAAAAAGCATTCATCCTGAAACAGTAATGTAAAAACCCTTGGGCTTGTAAAGTCTGTGCCCACTGTGGAAAATTATGTGCCTAGAAACTCGTGTGTTTTGGATTTTGACCTGTAGTTTCCATAACGTGAAATGTGGGGAATGTCACTTTTTTCTTACTCATCTGAACAGCGAAGACCGGCGCCCACCTCTGGCAGCACTGAGCCCAACCCCGTGACTGTCCTGCGCCTGTCCCACCTTCAGTACAAAGTGTATATTCTTATTCAGCTTATGACTCAACTCTTTGCTTTAAAAACCCTTTAAGTGCTGCTTGCAGTGTAAGACCAAATCCTGCATTTTAAAAACTTCCATAGCTAATACTCTGCTAAATGTTTAAAGCCTGACATTTAATCTCCATGAACTGGAGCGCTCTGATTTCACTGTTTGCAGCTAGTAAATGTCACTCTGAACATTGTTGCTTTCACTCACACTTAAGCACTTTCATCTGCCGTGGATGCAGTGTGTCAGAGGAGTCTTTGTGTGCTGTTCTAGTGAGGGGAAAAAAAGGCGAAACCCGGCCTTTAAACAGACTGAAAAAAACTGCTTGAAAGGCAGCGATGACCCTGTTTTTTTTATATGGTGTTTGTGAACACACGATCCTGAGTTCCACCAGATTCTCTTAAAAACTAACTCTATTAGCTCAGTCAGAACAGGGTCCCTGCTGAGCTCATCCGTGGTTGCCAGCCAAGCAGCTCCCCCTCCTTTGTGACCAGAGTGGGGATCGGTGGGGAGAAGGGAGAGAAGATGCTGGCATTCCTTTCATTTCACTTCTGCCTGCAGGAGGAATCTTGTCATCCTCTGGCTCCCCAAACTATTTTCAACCTGGCTGTTTTATTTCTTAGTTCCTGAAGGCTGCTGGCACACAGGACAGCCCTCACTTTTCATCATCTTGACATGGAATGGAAAATCAGTTTGTGGCTCTTTTCATAGCAAGTGATTTACTCCTGTTCTTTTATCTGTCTCCGCTTTATACTCTTTGTTTGAACATGTTTTTATTTCCCGTCTCTGCTGCCTTTTGTTCTTTTTCTGGGATTTTTCTGTTCACTTTTCCTTCCCCTGCTCTCTCCCCATCCCCCACCCGCCATCCCCTGCTCAGTCCCTGGGGCCTTCCTTGTCTTGGCCCCCAGGCCCTTGTCCCACCCCTTTTGTGCACGTCCTGCTTCCTGCCTGGCTGCCCTCCTCTCTCCTGCCCAGTCTGTTACAGGCACTGCTGGTGCCCCTCCACTGCTGTTCTTGTCCCTGGGGCCCCTCTTCATGTACCCATGGGCTCAGTCAGTAATAGCCCAGGTGCAGCAGGCAGACGGACTGAATTTGTCCATGGTCACATTATAGACAGATTGTCAGCCAAATTCTTAGGCAGATTTGTTTTTAAGGCCGTTAATGCCTACACTAGCCTTTGTTTGCAGTTTCCTGGCAGCCATGCTAAAGCTCAAGTGAGCTGAAGCCTAGAAACAGAACACTCTACAAGAAGCACTGAAGGGGAAATTTTAGAAAACTATGGGCTTTTCTAACAGACATGGATTCAAGTCTCTACTCTGCGGTTTATTAGCTTTGTGGCCTTGGACAAATTCATTCATTTGACAAATGTTTATCAAGTGCCTATTATGTGCCTTCTGCTGCTAAGTCACTTCATTCGTGTCCGACTCTGTGCGACCCCATAGATGGCAGCCCACCAGGCTCCCCCATCCCTGGGATTCTCCAGGCAAGAACACTGGAGTGGGCTGCCATTTCCTTCTCCAGTGCATGAAAGTGAAAAGTGAAAGTGAAGTCGCTCAGTCGTGTCTGACTCTTTGCAACCCCATGGACTGCAGCCTACCAGGCTCCTCCGTCCATGGGATTTTCCAGGCAAGAGTACTGGAGTGGGGTACCATCGCCTTCTCCGATGTGCCTTCTAGGCAACCAGTTAATTACCTTCTGTCTTCTTCTCTTATGTTCCCAGCCAATTGGGAAATAAGACAGTAGAAATCAAAATATCAGCTTTATCAACTGATGGAAGCCAGATTAGAGGATGTGGCTAACATATGCAGCCACCATGGGTTTACTTCTTTGCTGAATTAGGCATTAGGCCCACCTCTCTTCTCTACTTAGCACACAAGCCAGGTATAGAGGATAGAGGCTGAAGACAGACAGGCTGAGAAGAGAGTGAAGAAATCCAGGGGCATGGTGCATCCTCACCTCCTGACCTCACCCATAGGCAGGCCACTCCTCCCACAGGGAAGGACCTAGTGGGGAGCCTGAGAGGAGATTTCACCCCTCCCTCCTGGGATCTGGAAACTCCCTTCCCTCCAGGGAAACAGGAGGGTTGAGAGCGCGCCTTTAACTCTAAGCACTGTATCTAACCAGTGATTACCATAACAGGCAAAATAAATATTGCCAGTCTGTTTCGTCACCTATAAAATATGAATCATCATACCCATCTCTTACTGTGGCTGTGGGGACTAAGGTGAAATGAGATGCTGTTTATGAAGAATATGAGTACCTGTTAGCTCTCACCCTTTGATCAGGACCAGCCGAAAGTAGAATTAGTCACTCAGTGGCTTGATATATCTTTGTTGTCCTCTTTATCTTCTCTTTTTGAGCCTGTTTGGTCATTTTTCCCCTCCTCACTACTGTTTAAAAAACAAAAAAAGTGGAAATAAAAAGCAGGAATACTGGTCCTAAAGCACAGTAAGCACAAATCATTTCTAATCCTGGTGTACGTGTTACACAACTCATTAATCTGGAAAAAGGAAGCATTAGAGACAATTAAATCTACTTTAGAACTACAAAAACTGGTTGTTCTTGAAGGGTCACCAAAGTACAAAATACGGCTACAAGCAGATATCTTATATTACATGGGAAATGTTTGTTTTGATTCCTCACACTTATTGTTATATTAACTTAAATAATATTCATGAGGTTCTTTATTACTGTAGAAAAGAATTCAGCTGAGCCTGGAAACCACAGTGATGAAGGAAAATAGTAAAGATAGTTTTAGGGAATAACTTTTAATTCAGGGTGCTTGGACTTTTTTTGAGGGCAGCAGGAAGCCACTGATGACAAAAGCTGAGACAGTCAGGTTTGTACGGTAGGTGAATGCCACGTAGCAGCGCTATGGGAATGAAACAGGGGAGAAGGCAGGGCTGGGAGAGCAGGGAGGAGGTGAACCAGGTGAGAGGAAATTGATTCACGCCAAGTAGCAGCACCCAGATTTAAGGGCCTTCAGGAGTAGAATTGGCAGGGTCAGGATTCCGGGGCGGAGGGCGGAGGAGTAAAATGTATCTGGTAAGAGGGCTCTTTTCTGAAGTTAAAACAGGAATTCCCCTGGTGGTCCAGTGGCTAAGACTCCAAGGCTCCAGTGGAGGAAGGGCGGGTTTGATTCCTGGTCCGGAAGCTAGATCCCACGTGCCACAACTCAGACCTCAGTACAACGAAGGTGGCAACTAAGACCTGGCACTGCCAAATAAATAAATATTAAAGAAACTATAAAATAAAGTTCAAATAATAAGAATTCAAATGGCAGTGCTGCCAGAGGCCCTTCCCAAGCAGGATTAGAGAGTTAACATGGGAAACTCAGCCTGAGAGAGACCAAGCCAAAGGAGAGATGAACTTGGCCAATAAGAGGGGCTGGACCAGTTTCCCGAGAGGGAGCCCTCTGGCAAGATAAAGCAGCAGGGTATAGCATGACACCGAGATATGCCTTCCACTGATGGGAAAGAGAGAGGAAGAAAAAGAAAGCCAGAGAATTTAAGTCAATTGGGGGCTTTGGTGGTGGGGGGGCACTATCAAGAATGCTGTGGAGTTGTAGATTGTCCTGCCTCTCGCATAATTATGTCAGCCATTCTCATAATAGGCACATAAAGCCTTATTTCAGTTTTTCCCTCAAAAAAACAGATTTAACAGAAGTTCTCAGGTGGATACTAAGCTAGATGTTTTTTTGTTTTGTGAACAGTTTTCTTCTTTGGGCTTTTTTAATTGCATTCTTTTATTGACTGGGATAGAGGGAATTCAGTCCTTGGGACAGGCTCTCTCCTTGTAGTCAGTTTTTATAGGATGTTACAGAACTTTTCAGTTTTGAAGTGGATCTAAAAACAGTAAACAAGAAAAGATCAGTAATGCTTTTGCAAGGTGGAAGGGGAAGGAAAGAGGAATGACTCAATGGCTTTGGAACAGTCCCTTTTTATATCCATGTGTATGTGCATGCTAAGTCGCTTCATTTGTGTCCAACTCTGTGCAATCCTGTGGACTGTAGCCTGCCAGGCTCCTCTGTCTATGGGATTCTTCAGGAAAGAATATATACTGGAGTGGGTTGCCATGCCCTCCTCCAGGGTATCTTCCTGACCCAAGGATTGAACCCGAGACTCCTGTGTCTCTGCGTTGGCAGTCAGGTTCTTTACCACTAGCGCCTCCTGAGAAGCCTCTTTATGTCCATGCTACTGCTAAATCACTTCAGTCGTGTCCGACTCTGTGCGACCCCCTAGACGGCAGCCCACCAGGCTCCCCCTTCTGGGATTCTCCAGGCAAGAACACTGGAGTGGGTTGCCATTTCCTCCTCCAATGCATGAAAGTGAAAAGTGAAAGTGAAGTCGCTCAGTCATGTCCGACCCTTAGCGACCCCATGGACTGCAGCCCAACAGGCTCCTCCGTCCATGGGATTTTCCAGGCAAGAGTACTGGAGTGGGGTACTAATTGAACAGAGCACTCTGTTCCCATCACAGCAGAGCAGTATTAGGCATATCTGTGGTGAACATACATTTTAGTTTTCTAACTGGTTACACAAAATAGTGGAAAACTATTTTCTCTGTTTCAAGACGAAAGGTTTTCCTTCCATTTCATAGTTTTTAAAGACCCAATATTGGAGCAAGGAGTTTTTAACTAATGACATACTATTAAAGGGTTTTGTTCGTATTTGTAGAGTCGATGTATAAAGCCATTGTTTTTTCTGAAGTATTTTGATATATTAAACTGAGTAAAACTAGAGACCCAGCAGTGAATCAGTATTTCTGCCAGCTCCTCTAAGACTTTTTTTGGGCACCTGTTTTGTGCAAAATGCTTGTTGATAAGGGCTGAATACAGTGCCATGTGTCTAGATTGTAGGCTCCCCGATGGCTTACTTGTCTTCCCAAACCCAAGTGCCAAGAAAAACACCAAGCATCATTGTATTTGTTGACAGGGAAGAATAAATTGAGAAAGTATCATTGATATATATACACTAACATGTATAGAATAGATAGCTAGTGGAAAGCTGCTGTTAGCACGGGGAGCCCAGCCTGGTACTCTGTGATGACCTAGAGGGGTGGGATGGGGGAGGGGTGGGAGGGAGGCTCAAGAGGGAGGGGATATATATATGTATAGTTATAACTGATTCACGTCGTTGTACAGCAGAAACCAACACAACATTGAAAGCAATTATCCTCCAATTAAAAAATAAATTAAAAAACAAAATAAAAACAATACTTGTTGACTGTAAACAAATAGACTGCCAGGTACTTCTCCAAAAGTGTGTTTCCTTGGGATCAGCAAAGAATTGCCATTTGAGGATCTGCGACCGTGGTTTTTTGTGGTTTTTTTGCGACCATAGTTTTAAAAGATGCTTGTTCCTTGGAAGAAAAGCTATGACCAACCTTGATAGCATATTAAAAAGCAGAGACATTACTTTGCCAACAAAGGTCTGTCTAGTCAAAACTATGGTTTTTCTAGTAGTCACATATGGATGTGAGAGTTGAATCACAAAGAGAGCTGAGCGCCGAAGAATTGATGCTTCTGAACTGTGGTGTTGGAGAAGACTCTTGAGAGTCCCTTGGACTGCAAGGAGATCAAACCAGTCCATCCTAAAGGAAATCAATCCTGAATATTCATTGGAAGGACTGATGCTAAAACTGAAGCTCCAATACTTTGGCCACCTGATGTGAAGAACTGACTCATTGAAAAAGACCCTAATGCTGGGCAAGATTGAAGGCAGGAGGAGAAGGGGACGATAGAGGATAAGATGGTTGGACGATATCACCGACTTGATGGACATGAGTTTGAGCAGGCTCTGGGAGTTGGTAGTGGACAGGGAAGCCTGGCATGCTGCAGTCCATGGGGTCACAAAGAGTCCGACGTGACTGAACTGAACTGAAGTGACCATGGGTGAGCCATGTGCAAATCCCTGCTGCCAGGCCACAAGAAGAGGGAACCTCTCTTAAAGAGGGGCAGAGGAAGCTGGGAGGGTGATAGTGAACAAAGAGTCTGTTGGAGGAATTGGGAGTTCGAAGAATAGTGGCTTTTCATTGGCTGGTTGTCAGCTCTTGCCAGGCAAGAAGAGGAGTCTGTCTTCTCCCTGTTGGGCTCTGTCTTCATAGGGCGTGAGAACCTTCTGGCCTCCCAACTCAATTTTAACTGAGGTTTCTGTTTATTAACTTTTATACACTTTACATGTGTTAACTCATTCAATCATTACAATAACCGTATCCTATTTTTATCCCCATTGTGCAGATAAGAAAACTGAGGCATAAGGGGGGGGGAATTGATTTGCCCAAAGTATGAGGGACACTAAGTGGCAGAAACAGGATCCAAACCCGGATAGCTTGAGGCTGCAGTATCTATGCTCTAGTCACTGTACTCTGCTACCCTTCTGCTCAGGACAAAACTATTGAATTCATGAGTAAATATCCTAATGGAGTCATACGGATGAGACCATCCATTGTGACGGGCTGGTGATAGTTAATTAGAATTACAGCATGGACTTTAAACATGCTTGATTATAATTAACATCAAATTTGAAGTTAGCGTCTATCACATGTGTGAGTGCCTGACTTCAGTTCCCCTCCAGCATTCTCATTGCCAACATTTCCCGGACCAAAGGGAGCCTGCTTTTGTTTCCACACCCAGCTCTATTTCAAAGACTGAAACCATGGTGGGCCGGGCCGGGGGAGGCTGAATGCGGTTAGACAGCCTGTGGGGGTGGGAGTCTGAGCAACAATGAACCAGCAGCATTAAGAGCTGCATGGCGCGTTCTCTCCCTGGAAACGCTCTGCCACAGTCAGGAAGTATGATTTAATCCTGGTGAAGATAATTCCATTTTATACCCTAGAATAGACTGTCCCTGTAACCGAATTTTATTTGCAGTCTTGCCCTGGGAAACCCTACCAGTAAGTCATCCAGTGTACGTTATTTGTCCTATTAGCTAAACTGAACAAAATAGGGCCCACCACCTTTTCCATTAAAAGGCTCTTAAAAGAGGCTGCAAGAACCTGCTGCCCCAACAGAAGATGCCTGGACCATGGCCCAACGGTGCCCTGGGCAGGGTTTGCAGGAGGGGGAAGACTGCAATTCGGTCAAAAGAGCCACTGTTGATCTTGAAAGAGCATCAGCTACAGATGACACAAGGATTCTGGCCCCACTCCAGCTCTAAGACCCCTCTTTTGGTCACTGTTGTGAAGCAGCCTTAGGCAGAGAGATTAAAAAAATATATAATGGCGGCAAATATACACAAGGAACTTGCTGAGTTCTCAGTGCTTGGCAGACTCTGCCTCACTTAGTCATCGCTGTAACACTATGTGGAAAGCGCGACTTCAGTCCCCATTTTTACAAATGAGGAAACTGAGGTTCAGAGAGCTGAGATAACTAGCCCAGCATCACAAGGTAGAAAGCGGTAGAGCCAGGATTCACTCTCAGGTGGTCTGGCTTCAGGGTCCACGCTCTCATCACTGCCCTTTCCCTGGACTGTCAATGCCTCAGATACCCCATCTTGTTGACCATAAGACAGAAACTTGTTTCAAAAACTGAGGAGAGAGCACATGTGAATGAGAAAACCTGAAGGTTTGGTCTTCTCTCCATAGTAGCTAAGAATTTCTTCTTAACAAAATTTGACTTTTGGTCAGCCAAGATGTTTCAGAGATTAGCTACTGAATCAAAACCTGTTGCCCTGCCCTTAAGATGACTGTGGCAAAGGACCGCCCCCCGCCCCAAGTGCTACTGACAGACTGAGCCCCACCACTGAGGCTCTGCTTGTCCAGCCCACCCCCCACCCCCAAAAGACCGGGCTGTGATGCCAAGAAGCATGAGCAACCTTCCCCACGTCTGCAGAGACGCTGCTTGTTGGGATGGGGCCTCTT
The DNA here is from genome assembly GCF_029407905.1 of Bubalus kerabau. Taxonomy (NCBI): domain Eukaryota; kingdom Metazoa; phylum Chordata; class Mammalia; order Artiodactyla; family Bovidae; genus Bubalus; species Bubalus kerabau. Next base: position 49,395,198 of record NC_073629.1, read on the forward strand.
GGCAGCAAAGGAGACAGAGTGGCAGAGCTTATGTCACCTTGCCTTCTTCCTCATCAGTGTCCCTTTCCGCCCGCCCTCAGGTACCTTCCTTCTCTTTAGCCTGTCCTTATCCTCACAGTGTTGTCCACTTATCATTTTTAAAGAGTTAGATAATTAAAGAGTTAACTTGTTAACTTCTGGTCTCTAAGATAGGATCCAACCAGGGGTGCTCCCTGTGTAAGGAGCTGATCTCTAAGCCTAGCCAGTGGAGGGAAAGAGGGGCGTCCTGGCAGAGCTCCTCAATTTCTGGCAGTTCTCACTGCTATTAGGAGCCTCGGGCTCACTGAAAACAGCTCTTCCAGATGAGTTCAACTGAGCTGCTTGTCCCCAGAGTGGTTTCTGAGCAGGATGAGAGAGAGAGAGAGCCCTTTGATGGCTCACCAGTCCCGCGTTTCCTCCCCCCGCCACCCCTCCACGCTGTCTTCTCCTTTAGCACACTCAGACCCCTTCGCAGGAAGGCAGATGAGGCAACGCTTATGTAGATTGCCAGCCCCCTTCCTGTAGTGCAGAGCAGAGGTTTCCAAGCACTAATCTGTACCAGAAACACCTGGGAGCATGTTTAAAATGCGTATTCCTGGGCCCCAGACCCAGAGATTCTGATTTGGAAAGAATATGAATTTTTTATTCATTTTAATTCAAATATATCGGGCTTCCCTAGTGGCTCAGTTGGTAAAGAATTTGCCTGCAATGCAAGAGATCCCGATTCAATCCCTGGGTCAGGAAGATTCCCTGGAGAAGGAAATGGCAGCCCACTCCAGTATTTTGCCTGGAGAATCCCATGGACAGAGGAGCCAGGCAGGCTACACTGTCCGTGGGATCCCAGAGTCAGACACAACTGTACAACTAACTTTCACTTTCACTTTAATTGATTATATAGTTGATAATATAGTTGATTTACAGTATTGTGCCTATCTCTGCAGTAGAAAGTGACTCCGTTTTACACACGTATACATTCTTTTTTTAAATAGTCTTCTCCATTATGGTTTATTCCAGGAGATCTGGCTGAGAAGTTCATTTGGGTTTTCTGTAAGATACCAAACCTAAATAAATAGCAAACCTAAATGAACTTTTTGGTCAACCCAATAGTGCCCTGCACCCTACAGTAGGACCTTGTTGTTTATCCATTCTAAATGTAATAGTTTGCATCTACTAACCCCACATTCCCAGTCCATCCCTCTCCCTCCCCTAAGAATCTGCATTTTTGACAAGTACCCCTGGGCGAATGTGATGTGGAGGGCTGTGAAATACTAACATGGAGTCGCTTCTCTCCTTGCTGGTTTAAAGGGTCCCTCTCTGAACAGAACTGGGGCAAACCCAGTGCTTCTCTCAGTTTCTACCAATACTCCTGTCTTCTCAGTCTATGATAAGAGAGAGTTGTTAGTACAGCTGAACATTCCTAAACAAGTTTAGCAAAACTCAGCTAAGCTTGAAGGCAAGAAAAGCCTCCAAAAGATACTGATTTTGATAAGCAGTGTCATTCTGCTCCTGCAAGTTACCAATGGTAGGATCTAGATAGATGCATGGTGGACAAAGAGAAATGCCTTTTGAATCTCTGACTGCACGGAATGAAGCACATATTCTCTGGAGAACTCTGAACCTCTGATTCTAGGTGTGGAATCCAAGCTCAGCTCTAGAATACCATGTTCTTTAAGCTGCACTAAGGTACAGCTTCCTAATGTGTCTCATTTTGTTGAATTCTGTCTTCTCGCCTCTGTTTCATTGTCTTTGAGTATTATGTCTCTCTCTTTTATACACACAACCAGAAACTCGCAAACAAGTGTTTCTATCTATCCTTTCAGCTTGGAATTAAGGAATTAGATAATCCTCTATAAAAAAAAAACTTGTAAACCTTTTTTTATTACTGTACATACAATCTGTACATAAAGGAAATTATCCAAGAAAACTGCTGAGTAGTTTTCAGTTCAGCAAGACAGAAATTTTATACATAGGTTCATGTAAAAGAAATTAGGGAAGGATCATGAATAAAATATCACTTATCTGCCTGAGAGAGGGCCTTGACAGAAGTCAGGAGTTACATAATTGCTTTGAATTCAAGCTAGTCCTTCCTGTTTAAAAAGGATACTCCCTTTTCTTTTGAAAATGTTAACCATTTCCACCACTACCCCCCAATTTTATCTGCTGAAAAGCTTTCGCAATCCATCGTAGCTCAATGGTATGTTATAGTCTGTCACTAATTTCTCAATTAAAGCTATAAAATATGAACATCTATTGGCAGAATTTTGCCTCAATCCAGCTCCCTGTGTTGTTTGTGCCCTGGTGTCTGCCTTGCTTTCAGCCCACTTCCAACTAATGCTGGACCTGATGGGCAGGTGCAGGACCAGGATGAGGGACAAGAGAGTCCCGGGCTTGTCTTCTAAAGCTGGTTTGAGTCTCAGCTGTCTGATCTTTCATAGGTCACTTAATTGCTCTGCATTTCAGCCAGGTTAAAGTGGGATAATTATGCAGAATGCCACACTTAGGCTCTGCACCTGGCAAGTAGTAGCATCCCTGTGAGTATCGAGATCTTTCCCTTCCCTTCTCAAGCTAAAGGGCAAGGACTGAACCTAAGTGACTCCCAAGACTGCACCCAGCACTAGCAATCGGTGCTTCTGAGTATATGGTGTAAGGAAAACAAGAGGAAAAACAAATGGATTACTAGGACTTAAAGGCCTCCATGTAAACATTTCAGAGCGTTGAAAATACAATGAAAACAAAAAAAGACCAAGAAGTCAGGAAATCGTCACCTTGACCATTGGCCCAGAGAACAGGAAAACTAAAAGATTCAGTTTCCTCAACTGAAAGTAGAATCAGCCAGGAAGCTTCGGAAAACAATGTTTGGCTAGCCTGACAGTGATCTTTAACGATGATGCAAAGAAGGCACAGCTTAACCATTCAGATTAAAAAAAAAAAAGGTACTGATTTTATCTATGTATGTATTTATTTAAAAGAATTATTTGTTTTTGTCTGTGCTGGGTCTTTGTTGCAGCATACAGGCTTGCCCTAGTTGCGGCGAGCAGGGACTACTCTCTCGTTGTGGAGCCTGCACTCTTAAGTGCTGGGCTTTAGTCATTGAAGCCGGTGGGCTCAGTAGTTGTGGCTTAGTTGTGACTTAGTTACCACAGGCCACAATGAAGGCATGGGGGACCTTCACAGACCAGGGATTGAACCCGTGTCCCCTGCACTGGCAGACGGATTCTTAACCACTGGACCACCAGGGAAGCCCCTTTGTATTTATTTTTATAAATATATCAGGGCAAGGCAATGAAATGCCTCTCCAGTGTGGGCACTGACAACCTCCGGACTCTTTTTTGGCCATGCTGCACGGCATGTGGGATCTTAGTTCCCCCGATCAGGGATGGAACTTGTGCCCTCTGCAGTGTAAGCTTAGAGTCTTAACCTCTAGACCACCAGGGAAGTCCCCCTTGAGCTCTTTTGCCTACTCTGTACTTACAGTCAGAGGAGCCATAAACATTTATGGAGTGGCCAAATTATGTGGAGCCTTGGGTCAGTAAGGTCTTACCGACATGCATTGAAACTGCTGGTGAACATCCTGGAGTTGTGAGGGGACACTGGTGTCTATTGTCTGTGCATCTCTCACGTGCTTAACTTCCACCTCTGTATCTCAACCCAAACCCAACAAATCAGGATGGTTGCGGAATGTTGGGAAGTCTGGTTTCCCACACAAGGACAAAACAGCTTAACCTGGGGACTTCCCTGGCGGTCCAGTGATTGGGGCAATATGCTGCTAATGCACCCCAACATTCTCTACCGTACCATCTCTAACTCCCAAGAAGGAGAATACATTAGCAAGGACCCTCAGGACAGTCTCATCGTGCCCTGTATATATGTCTCCGTTTACTTTATTCACCACAAGAGGTGGAAGCCCCTGAGAGAGTCACCTGGACCTGTCAGCTCTGTTAAATTATAATCAGTCTCAAGCCCACAACCCTCCCCAACCTCCCAAACTGTTTTTATTGGCTCCAATTTATGGTCCGTCCACGAAGTCTACATCCTCTCTCCTCCATCTTGCTCTAGTTGGTTTACCTAAAATACTGTGCCACTTCATTAGTTACTAGCCCCCAAGTCACCTCCTCCCAGGTCTCCTTTGACCTCCATGTGTCTCTGTCGCCTTCTTCTGCTTTATATTATATAAATGTGTACCTCGTGTTTTCTGTCTTCCCACTGGAATGTAAACTTTATGAGATAAGGGGCTTTTGTTTACTAGTAAACAACAATATCCGTAATACCCAGAACAGTACCTGGCATATTATCCTTACTCAATAACTATTTCATGAACAAATGAATCTGTGAGTGAGGGAACTGAGATATAGAATGAATAAGCAGTCTGTCCCTATTCACATTGCTGCTAAGCAGACAACTCACACCTGTGTGATTGCAAAGCCTTGCATAAGCACCTTGATGCTTCTTGATGGATTGTGTGAATGCAGCATGAGCAAGAGTACTCTGGTTGACTGGGAGTAATCAACATTGGGGTGTCAGTATTAGGAACTTATCAGTTGAGCAAGATACTGCAGGACCAACATTTACATTATATGATTATGTGATTTAAATATATATATGTATTTGGTCATTCAGATCACCAAAATATTTTTGGTATATATTTGGGCTTCGTCCACTGTTCCTGACTCACAGCTCCTAAAACCCTTGGAATTTCCTAAGTGATGAGAGTGATAAAGGTGCCTTGTTAAGTTAATGAGATGACTTTTGGAAAGCACTCAAGAATGGGGGCTGCTTGCCAGTGGAGCCAGCTGTGTGATTAAAGGGTCAGAACTTCAATCCCACTCCCACCCTACCCCCAGCCTCTACCTCTGGCAGGGGAGAGAGGATGGAGGATGGATCAGTCACCAATGGCCAGTAGTTTAATCAATTGTGACTATGTAATGAAGCCAGCATAAAAACTCAAGAGATCAGAGTTGGGAGAGTTTCCAGGTAAGTTAACACGTACAGATTTAGGGAGAATGGCATGGAAATTCCACACCTTTGCCCCATACCTTACCCTGTGTGTCTCTCTTTCTGGCTATTGGTTTGTGACCTTTATTATCCTTCATAATAAATCAATAAACTAGTGAGTAAACTGGTTTTTCTGAGTTCTGTGAGCCATTCTAGCATGTGACTCGACTTCAAGGAGTGGGTCCTGGGAACCTCTGATTTATAGCCAGTTGGTCAGTAATGTGAGTAACAATCTGAGTTTGTGACAGGCATCTGAAGGGGAGGGTGGTCTTGGGGACTGAGCCATTAACCTGTGGAATGTGATTCTATATCAGAGTAGATAGTGTTAGAATTAAGTTAAACAGTAGGACAACCCGTTGGTGTCCGTAGCATTGTTTGTTGTGGGGAAGCCTATACACACACACACACACACATTGGAATTGGGTCCAGGAACCTAATTTACATTGGGAACAGTTTTTTTGAGTTGTTATCAAACAAAATGGAAGTAACTGATATATGAGGAACTAACAAATTCATTGTCTTTATACCATAAGCCTAGATAAAAATGATTTATAACTTAACCTTTTTGGAAATGATTTAAAAGAAGATGAAAGCGATGCCTGGGTAAAGAGGAGTAGGGCAGGGCCTGAGTGGACTGTGACATGTTCAAGCAGGGAAGCAGCTGATGCCCGTGTACAAACATCGAATGGAAGTAGTGATATATTCGGAAAAATAGACCTCAAAATGCCATGTACACAATGATGACAACTCTGAAAATGCTGTGTGTTAGCAATAGAATTGCAAGAGGCCTTGAAGTTCATGAATAGTGATTCTTTTGGATTTTTTCACGTGGCTTTCTTTGGTTATTTCATGTGGGTCTTGATGTTTAGATGTTCCTATTGAACTGTTACTACTCAGATGATTAAATATACATAAAAAAGAAGAAATGCAGTGTACCACAGTGTGAGCCAAGCAGACACGTCATCCCATCTGCTCTGCGTCCAGTTCCTCCCGGCTGTCCACCTCCAGTGAGCACCAACACTCAGCACTGCCTTTGCTCAGGCTGTACTCCCGCCCCCGGCCTTCCGGTCCTCTGACGATATCCTCTGCGTGTTACAGACCACCTGCCCTCTGACTGCATTTTCTCCTTTACCCTCTTGATTACTCTCAGATGCTTCTCTTTCCAGTTTTCTGAGGCTTTTATCCCACTGCTCCTGCCCTCCTCTGCTCCTGAGATGAGGACTTGCGAGTGTCCTTTCCCTATGCCAGAGCACTCACCCTGACCTTTTCCACCTCTGCATCCTCACCCATGTCTCACTCTGCCTCTTCCTGTGCACACGGGCCAGCGCTCGGAGCCCTGCCCGAGGAAATCCTGCGACTGTTCTGACGTGAGCTGTTCCTTCTCTCACTCTGAGTTCGCTGCTCTCAAAGCCTTTGTCTTTTTCCAGACCGATCAGGTTCCTTGTTAACGAACCATAAAATCCTCTGTGGCTGGCTGAAACAGAAAAAGAATTCAGTGAAAGACTGTTGAGAGCGCTGAGAGTTACTGGGAAAGCTAATGAAGGAGGATTAGTAAGCATGGAGGGACAAGCGAGGGAGCCGAGCAGCTAGAACCTCAGGGCTGGTTTGGAGGGGCGGTGCCACCGCCACCGCTGGACAGTGAATGGTGTAGCTGGCCCTCCGGTCCTGGATGCCAGATTCTGCCAGTGGTTCCTCTGCCACCAGAACAGATTCTCCTTGGCCTTGCCTCTCTGCACCACTAGATCCTGGTCGGACCTAGGCAGAAACATCGGGCCAAGTCACAGCCCATCCACTGGCTGCAGAGGGGACGCAGACAGGGCTATCTCACTGGTGCCATGAGAGCTGGGCTCGGCCTGCTGCCCCAACTCTTACAGTGGGAAATCGCTCATTTCCAGACAAGAACAAAAAAGCGAAACAGAAGGCCACATGGCCCATGCCCAATTCAGGACAGTTGTTTTAGTAAACTTTCTACAACTTCCTTATGAAGTCCTTGAAGCTGTTTCTTCTAACCTCTCACTCAGCAAGAACTCTGGAACATAGTTTAATGCAAAATGAAAGCCTTAGGGGTCACAGATTTATATATGAAATGTTCATAAAAGCATGATTTAGAATAGCAAAAAGAAAAAGAAGGAGTCAGCCTGAATTTTCAACAATAAAGGAATAGTTGGATGAATTATGATATATCCATAGGATTAAATATATGCAGTAATTAAAAATCATGAATTTTAAAAACTTTTTACAACACACAAAAATATAACTGAAAAGAACTTTATAATATGTATATGTAACCTCTCAGAATTATATATGTGCATACATGAACATATTTTATAGTGAAATATAAATGTATATATAATACACCAAAATGTTGACAGATTGATGAGATTAGAAGGATTATTTTTTTCTTTATGCTTTTCTGCACTTTTCACATTGAGCTGGGAAGTTATAAATATTGAAAAGAAAATCTGGTGATGGTAGACTTCCTGCGCCACCATTTTTAACCTTTGCCATGTTCTCAGTACAATTTTTCCCAAACCAATCTTAAACTAAATAGTCTGAATTCTTACTCTTTTCTCCCCATCTTCATGTTCATGTACAGCTCCTTCATTCCATTCTATAAGCCATTTCCCAGCCCCACTTCACATGTGAGCCCCTCTCTCCTGCTCACTTTCCCCTCCCTGCATTTTAGCTCAGTGATTCACTGACATAACCATCTCTAGGGTTTCCATTACTCTTCTTTTAGCCAAATCTGAAGACCTTGTCTCTGTCGGTTTAGCCAGGTCGCCTTGTGGTTTTCTTATTGGGATTCATTCTTAAGCACCCTACCTATAAGGCTTCATAGGAAGCCTCACGTCTGAGCTCTTCCTGTGTCTCCTGACTCGCCCCAGGCCTCAGTGTTTACTCCCTCCCTCATCTGCTCATTTATCTCCTTTACCACTGTATTGGTTCCAGCACAGTGGAACCAATATCCTATATTGGTTTTTTCCAATATCCTATATTGGAAGTGTTGGTTTTGACAGGACCTGTGACCTCCAAAGACTACCTGCTGAGCCAGCTCAGCTTTGACAATAGGTTTGAATTCCCCCCAGCTTTATCCGTGGCCTTGGAAGCTCAGTAAAACCTTGCCTGCAGCTGTGTTCCTGCAGTTCATTAGCTCTCTCCAGCTTCCACCTCCACCAGCAAGACGTTGTGCAAGAGGGTAGTTTTCAGGCCATGGCCTCAGAGTTGGAATCTGCTTTTCTGTCCAGTCTTTTCAGATTACAGCCATAATTGGGCTCTCTGTGGGGCATCTCCAATGGCTCAGATGGTAAAGAGTCTGCTTGCAATGTGAGAGACCCAGATTTGATCCCTTGGTCAGGAAGATCCTCTGGAGAAGGATATGGCAACCCAATCCAGTGTTCTTGCCTGGAAAATCCTATGGACAGAGAAGCCTAACCAGCTACAGTCCACTGGGTCACAAAGAGTCAGACACGACTGAGTAACTTTTACACATATCTAGCTTTCAGGTGACTCAGATGATAAAGAATCCACCTGCCAATGAAGGAGACCCGGGTTCCATCCCTGGATCGATAAGATCCCCTGGAGAAGGGAATGGCTGCCCACTCCAGTATTCTTGCCTGGAAAACCCCATGGGCAGAGGAGCCTGGTGGGCTACAGTCCATGGGGTCACAAAGAATCGGACGTGACTGAGTGATTAACACTTTAACTTTCAATTCATCTGGCTTTCAAGCTCACCTTCATATCCTTGGATCACCCTCATTGACCTTCAAACCAACCTAGGACCCCAAAGGTCTTGGCCCATATTCTGTGCATGGGGTTCATACTAGGCTAGGAGTAAAGTTCAGACTACCCTAGTTAAATATATGTTGTCATGCCTGTGCTGGTGTCATATCTCAACCAACAGGCCCTGACCTGTGGTGACCCAAATCTATGGAACAACAGTCCTTTTGTAACTGCTCTTAATCCTTGATCTGGCTCATCTACCCTCACGACTTCATGTTTATATTAGCCCTCACCTCTTTCTGTTTTCTGGACCCATAACTTACATTATCCTTAGTATATCTATGTCTTGGGTTTCCTGCTTTCAGAGACATTTATTTATTGATTTGTTAATTCATCCAGCAGGCCCATATGAGCGCCTACCGGTTGGCGCTGTAAGCAATCGAGTCTAGGCAATAAGTTAGACAAAATAAAGGACTGTGTCAGTTGGGATGCTTTTTATTGCTAGTGACAGACGTCCTGATCCAAACTGGCTTAAGCAAAAATGGAATGTATTCCTTCACATGCCTGACAAACCTAGGACTAGATATGATTTCCTTCAGGCACAGCTGGCTTCATGGATCTTAAATGCTGCCTTTGGGACCTGGCCTGTCTTCATCCCTCAGCTCTGCTCCATTGTGCTGTGTGATGGCTTCATTCTCAGCTCTCCAGGTGGTGGCAAGAGTGATGTTAACAGTGCCAGGCCCACATTCTCCTAGGCGCCAGTACAGCAGAGAAGGTACTGCTCTCTTAGTGGCCCCAACACATGTCCTGCTATGTCTTGTGGTTCTCACTGGATTGGATGCTCTTCCCTGAACAAATGATTTTTGCCAGGGAAATTTAGGGCTCTCACTGGTCAGACTAAAGTCATATGGCCTCTCCTTGTAGTTGAGTGTGAATTCAATTCTGTTCAAGCACTTAAGTTGAGAGCAAGGGGTACAGTGGTTCCCCTGAGGAAAGGCAATGGATGTGAGATGGTAAAAAAAAAAAAAGAATTTTTAAGCTGTCAGTCACAGCCTTTACGCTCATGATGAATGTGTGTGATAGAGCTACAAACAAGGTCGAGTCTGGCAACAGGAGCCTTTGACTTCATATATGACAGGCAAATGATTCACAGCTTCCTTGTCCCTCAATACGTCTTTTTCTTCCTTCCTTCAGCAGAATTTAATGAGTGCCTGTTTTGTCACATGTGAAAAACATAGATTATACTAGAGGTTGACCCTGCTCATAAGCAGTGTACAAGATAGTGAGGTAGAAAGATAGCAATGACCCTGCACCCATGTTACTGAGAATTTGTATTTTAGGAAAGAGAAAAATAAGAAAGAGTATTTCTGTGTTTTTTTTTAATTAAAAAGACAACTTCAACCATTATATTGTTTAAAATCTTCTTTCCCCCGGCTATCTCAGTAAATTCTGTTTTGTTTAGTGCTTAAAATAAGTCTTTCTGATATGCTTTGTTGAATAACAGAAACTCCATAATCCACAATTTTTCAATATTTACCTAGGCTTCTGTAAGGGCTTCCCTGGTAGCTCAGTAGTGAAGAATCCACCTGCAATGCAGGAGACACAGGTTCGATCCCTGGGTCCAGAAGATCCCCTAGAGAAGAAAATGGCAACCCACTCCCGTATTCTTGCCTAGAAAATCCCATGAACTCCCAGAGGAGCCTGGAAGGCTACAGTCCATGGGGTCCCAAAAGAGTCAGACACGACTTCGCAACTAAACAACAACAGTAATAAGGCTTCTGTAAAACTCAGACTTAAAACCTGTATGTAATTAAAAGCTTTCCTTCACTGAAGTTTTAAGGGTTTTGTTTTTTTTTTTTAGTATTTGGTTTAGGGTTTTGTGATTTTATTGTTCCTAGGATTTTTGCAGTAAGGTACCTCAAAATCAAGATACAACAGAGGCAAACAAACAAAATACCTTTAATTTCCACTTTTACCTTAACAGTCTCTGCTTCTGGTCTATGGCAGGTTATTAAAGCATCTCCCACCAATGCCCCTATCTCCAGACATTTCTATCAATATATTCACAGCTTGTATATATATATAATATATATATACATATGTATGTGTGTGTGTGTATATATATATATTCGCAGCCAACCAGATACTGAATGGAACACGTGTGGATATGTACCTTTTACAAATCTGTTCATTTTTGGCTGTGCTGGGTCTGCTTTGCTTGCAGGCTTGTCTCCAGTCGCAGTGAGTGGGGCTGCTCTCCGGTTGTGCCCAGGCCTCGCACTGCGGTGGCTTCTCTTGTCGGGGAGCCTGGGCTCCAGGACGCAGGCTTCAGTAGTTGCAGCAGGTGGGCTCGATAGTTGCGGCTCTCAGGCTCCAGAGCACAGACTCAGTAATTGTGGCTCACAGGCTTAGTTGCTCTGTGGCATGTGGAATCTTCTCAGATCAGGGATCAATTCCATGTCTCCTGCATTGGCAGGCGAATTCTTCACCACTGAGTCACAAGGGAAGCCCTGTACTCTTTTTTTTTTTTTTTTTTTTTTAAGGCAACAAACATGAAAATACTTTTGTGACGTTCAAGATCCAACATGCAACCCTTTTTATTATTTTTTTAGCTGCACGTTTTACTTTGTTCTGTGCTGTGGGAGAAAAAAATGAGAAAAAGCAACACAAATAATCCAAGGATTAGGGAATACATTAACAGCGGTTCTCAACTGGAGAGTTGGCAATGCCCAGAGACATTCTTGACCGTCTTGGCTACTGGAATCTTGTGGGTAGAGGCCAGGGATGCTGCTCCACATCCTACAATGCACAGGACTGGCCCCCGCAAGCAAAAATAATCCAGTCCAAAATGTCAATAGTGCCACTATTGAGAAACCTTGCATTAATAGGATTTTTAGAATTCTAAACCCTGAAAGGATTCAGAACAGTCTTGTAACTTAGGCTTCAGACAAAACCAGAAACAAATGAGACTCAGAGAATTCTAGAATCCTGGAACTAATGGGAAAGGTCATCTAGTCCAGTCTTTCTACTTCCCACATACAGTCAGGAGCCACACAGAGGAAAGGAGACTGGAAACAAAGGTGGAAACTCCACCTTTGCAATGCATGGTCTGGCAACTGGTCCATCTCAGTTTTCATATTCTGTGAAAAGGGAACGAAAAACTCAAATGATTGCTGTGAGGATTAACTTAACACAGGAGGGAGGGGACATATGCACACTTAAGGCTACTTCACGTTGTTGTATGGCAAAGACCAACACAATATTGTCCTCCAGTTAAAAATTTTAAAAAATACATCTGAGATATAAAGAAAAGAATACATGTGAGATGTTTAGCACAGTACCTGACCACAGTGGGTTGGTAATAAATAGTGGTAGTGAGAGCCGAGGTGGTAATTAAGATTACTGTTGTTACCAGAAAAACAAACAACACAATCAAAAAGTGGGCAGAAGACCTAAACAGACATTTCTCCAAAGAAGACATACAGATGGCTAACAAACACATGAAAAAATGTTCAACATTGCTCATTATTAGAGAAATGCACATCAAAACTATAATGAGGTATGACCTCACACTGGTCAGAATGGCTATCATCAAAAAATCTATGAACAATAAATGGTGGAGAGGTTGTGGGGAAAAGGGAACCCTCTTGCCCTGTTGGTAGGAATGTAAATTGATGCAACCACTATGATGAACAGTCTGGAGATTCCTTAAAAAACTAGGCATAAAAATATTGTATGACCCAACAATCCCACTATTGGGCATATTCCCTGAGAAAACCATAACTGAAAAAGACACATGTACCCCAGTGTTTATTGCAGCACTATTTACAATAGCTCGGACATGGAAGCAACCTAGATGTCCATTGACAGATGAATGGATAAAGCAGTTGTGGGATGTATATACAATGAAATATCACTCCGTCATGAAAAGGAATGAATGTGAGTGAGTTCTAATGATGTGAATGAACCTAGAGCCTATTATACAGTGAAGTATGTTAGAGAATAACAAATATCATATATTAATGCATATGTATGGAACTCCCTGTCCCATTTTCTTTTGTTCATGCTCCCTTGAGGGTCCATGAAGAAAGGTTATAGGGACAACTCATTGAGGATTAAAGAGCACTAGCCTGGAGGGCAGCTTAGTAGCTGGGACTTCAGGAGAAAGTCTGAACAAAAATTCTTCATAGGAGACAGGCAGGGGGTTTAACTTGTAGGTAAGAGCTAAGGAAGACTAAAAAGGATTGGTTCCCACCTGAAAACAGGTTACTCTGTCTGACCCCAGAGCTCTGTGAATGGTGTTCTAGGTGGTCCTACCTCGGGGAAAGGTGGGACTTAGGTCACATGCCCTTTACCAAACCCTTACATTCTTCCGTGTGTCTCACAGCTGTGACACATGTCTGTCAGAGAGGGTCCCCGCAATGCTCAGATGGTTATTTCAGCTCTAAAATTCTCTGAGGCTTCCCAGGTGGCTCAGTGGTAAAGAATCCACCTGCCAATCCCTGGCTCAGGAAGATCCCCTGAAGGAAGAAATGGCAACCCACTCCAGTATTCTTGCCTGAAAAATCCCAAGAACAGAGGAGTCTAGCAGGCTCCAGTCCATGGGGTCGCAAATGTCTAATAATAAGTTTTGCGGACCTTGTGCTGAAGTGCTCGTGTGACATTGTAGGCTATGCGTAGTGTGTGTCGACACACAGATCTTCTGTTTTATGATTTTTGGAGTAAAAAATGTTTAATTAGGTTTTACTAATTCAGTCAACATGAACATATGATTAAGATGTGCAAAATGTTTTAAAAATAATAATAAATGATCTTGGTGGCTCAGTGGTAAAGAATCTGCCTGCTGATGCAGGAAACACAGGAGGTTTGATTCCCCGGGTTGGGAAGATCACCTGGCGAAGGAAATGGCAGACCACTGCAGTATTCTTGCCTGGAAAATCCTATGAATAGAGGAGCCTGGTGGGCTACAGTCCATGGGGTCACAAAGAGTCAAACACAACTTAGCATCTAAGCAACAAACAATGATCTTACCAACAGTTCTGTGTAATAGGTTTCCTCTCATTTTCTTAAAAAACTTATAAAAATTCTTTGCAGTTACTCTATGAGTTAAATTCAGCAACTAAATTGTTTTTAACCAGTGGCTTTCTATTAAAAAGAAAAAAAAAAAAGATTAGCAGAATTCAAAGCATTAAAAGGCTCTGGATTACAAGTGTGGATTGAATTCTCTTGAGGGAAAACCTCATTCATTTGGTAGCCTTCTCTCAAATATCCCTCTTTTTGGGGTTTGTTTGTTTGTTTGTTTGTTTTTTGGATTGAACTACAGTGATTCCACCTCCAACAAAAATGTTCTACATAATTTGGTCATTTAAAGATGTTTTCTCCTATATCTTTCATGTCAGTCCTCCAACTATCATAAAGATTGCTTTAAAAAAAATCAACACAAATAAGTCAGCACATTAGAAAACAGTGAATCACAGCTGGTTTCCATATATTTAACGTTCAAGATCCACAAAGCAGTCAGAAGAGCAACACACACCCATCCCGTGGGTGCTGGCCGAACACCGGGCACTGTGTACATGTGTCCCTTAGCACAAAGCAGGCCACCCAGGTGCAGAGAAGTACAGTCATTTTCCCCAGGGCACGCAGTTGATAAGCAGGGGAGCCAACAGCACCGCCCCACTTGGCTCCCAAGCACATGAGTTTGCTGCAGACTGGATCTTAACAGGGAATCACTCAAGACTTCGAATTAAAAAAAAAAATCTCTAAGATTAGAATGTTTTTATTTTAAATGCCTCACTTAGAGTAATATCCTGTGTTTTTATTTGACCTTCAACTTTTTTTTTTTCCAAGGTGTTGTGTAACGGACCAGGAACATGTGTTCCTATCTGTATATCTGCCCTTCTCCTTGGAATACTGGGAATAAAGAAAGTGATCATTGTCTACGTTGAGAGCATCTGCCGAGTGGAACATTTATCCCTGTCCGGAAAGATTCTGTTTCACCTCTCCGATTACTTCATTGTTCAGTGGCCAACTCTTAAGGAGAAGTATCCCAAATCTGTGTACCTCGGGCGAATTGTTTGACCAACGACAACTTACTTCTTTAGCATTTTGCTAGCCACAGTGTTTACTGTAAATGGGGAACAAAAAAAACTACATGTTTTTTATAAAAAAGCTTTTGAAAATCCTGAGAATTATTGGTGGTCAAGAGTAAAGAAATGTGTCAGTAACCCAGTGAGGAAACTGAGGTTCCTCTTATAAAACAAACATTAATAAAACTATTAAGTATGTATGTCTCTGTGCTCCAAATTTCCTTTCTATGTAAAAGTATTTATCGCTGCCTGCAAATTATCTCCTGACTTGTTTTACTTAATATTTTTTCTAGGGCTAAATATAGAATTTGTATGATCAGCCACATTTCCTGTTCTATAGGTTTTTTTTTTTTTTTACAGTATTCTGCATTATAGAAAGAAAAATATTTCTTAGTTTTTGTTCAGACACAACAGGCTTTATTTCCTGTATGGAAACAGAAAGGTCCCTGGTGAATCCTTTCAGCATAAAGGAAGCAGTTATATTAAATTGGCTTCATGACAATTTGCACTCCACAGGCTTCCAGAACTGAGCACATAAACTAGTATCTTTTTTTATTCTTCAGTTTTGCTTTGTGAGTAGTTGGCCTCAATCCAGAATATCTTTTAAAAATCTTTTGTTTGTTAAAATAAATGGGAAAGTGACTATTGTCATAGGAGTAAGAACATGTTTCTGTTTATCATGGCCGAACTCTCAAAACACTTTTTTTTAGCATTTTAGTAAATTCAGCATTTCATGGCTATAGTTGTCTCTGACATTTTAAGATGTGTAGGCTTAGTAAAGTGTGTATTTACTTAACATTTAGGTGAGTGCTTGTTGAATGCCAGGTATTCTTCTAAGCACTTTTCAAATAGTAACTGATTTAACTCTAATAACAACTCAATGAGGTAGGGCCTGTTTTTATCCCCATTTTACAGATGACTTTCCAGAATCACATGACTGGTAAGTGCCAATGTAGGAATTCAAGCTCAAGCTTAATAACAGAGCCAGTTTAGGGCCCCATAGTTAGGAGGGCCCCTCACTTGGTTTAATACTCTGCTGTCTTCCTCTTGAATTCTTCACATATTATGAACAAGAGGCTCTAATTGTATTTTGCATTGGACCTCGCAGATTGTTTAGCTGGCCCAGCTTGAGAATCTCGTCTCCTAAACAGCCATGTCAACTTTAACAGAAGTACAACACCCAGTGCAGGGCCTGGCCTGGCGGGTCTGCAATAAACAGGGATTCCATTCCCCTCCTTGCTATTTTAACAATGCAACAGACAATGAGAAGACCTTTCGTGATGTTTGTTAGTTTTTTTTTCCTCTTAAATCTTTTTTATAAGTATGATATAAAGCTAATAAAAAATATATAAATTAAAAAAGAAATTGAGTTTTGGAGAAAAGAGTGATCGTCCAAGATGACCTACAGTTAAAACACTGAGGCTACTCTAGCCTTTCTTGTACTTTTAGAAAATCTCCTTCTCTGAAGTCCAGTAGGCTCATCTGTCACCAGTACCTTTTCCTGGGTTTTGGGCTGGAGAAGCACATGGCAGAAGACACTCAGAACAGAAAAAGTACCTTGCTGTCTGGATTTGGTGGCCATGGGATAGCCAAGCGCTAGTTCATTGCGCTTTGACTTTAATTCTCAAACCTCAGGCACTGGTTCCGTGTCACCTGACATAAAGGTCTGAAATACCAGACAATGTATTTGTGTGGTTCAGCCAGGAGTGGAAATGAAGTAAGCCTCTACTTTTCTAGGGAGAAAGTGATTTTTTTAGGGACAGTAGCACATACATTTTATGTGTCTTTGAGTTTGTTCGTAAGTGCCACTGGGTGAATAGTTGCTCAGTGAAATTGGACTGTGTTCAGTGCGTTTAATGCCTGTCTGTGCTCCAGAGCAACTGCCCCGGGGGACCCACAGCTAAGCTTGCTGACTTGGCTCCTGCACGGGCTTAGGCCATGGAGAATTGTAGTAAAGAGACCATGATTTTTTCCAGAAACATATGTCCCAGATGTTTTGCAGAGCCTTAACTTAGACAGTGGTTAGTCTGGAATGTCAGAGAAAGAATCTTATGTATATCACTAAAAGTTTAGAAATATTTGCAGGGCCTGGGGCTGCTGTGCACACATTCAGACCCTGGCTGAGCCACAGAGGATCACGCCTTCCTGCTCAGTTCCAGATTATTTGGTAAACAAATTCATGTTCCCCTGTGCCTTATTGTTATGACTAATTCAAATCCTCAAGATCACACTTGAGCAAAAGAGGCTGATTTGAGGTTGCAGTAGAGGCCGTTCTGCTGTGCATTTCTGTGGTGTAAAGAAAGCTAGTGCTCTACTCTCGATTCAAACTGAAGAAATCAGTAGCTAGCTTGTCTTTTCCAATTTCTCTTGAAACACTTGGGAATGCAGCTCTTACTGGTAGAGACTGCTCATGAGAAATTAGTTGTATCAGTCTTTAAATGAGGCAGGCAAACCACACATCCTGCCCACACCTACTTCCCTGGAAGATTTTATCTACAGTTCAGCTGTCCTGAAGGGTCTCAGCAGCTTGCCAGGTCAAAACCAAACTGTTTCAGAGAGGGCTCCCAAGAGTCATCACAGGAAGCTTGTGCTGGAACGAAGAGTGCTATGATACCATGTCAACAAGAGGAATGTTGTACAGTTTTAAACTGAAAAGCAAGAGTTCCTTGCTAGAAGGGAGCTGGCCTAAGCTTCCCCTTACAAAAGCAACTTCAAACATACTCTGATTGCCTTTACCAGAAGAGATTAACATTGGAAAATGTACCACCCTGTACTGTGCACCTCCCTGCCTGGAATCATGCTTCATATCTTCTAAAAATCCCCAGCTCACCGAAAAGAGTTTGGTAGCAAACTCTTTTACATGAAGCGTCTTTTATCCACTTTAATGTCATTTGCGCATGTGTGCTAAGTTGATTTAGTCATGTCCGACTCTTTTCGACCCTATGGACTGTAGCTCGCCAGGCTCCTCTGTCCAAGAGATTTTCCAGGCAAGAATACTGGAGTGGGTTGTGATGAGCCTGCTTCTGTAAGTCTCAACAGCCCAGCACTCTAAAAGCAAGTTGTGTTCTTGTTGCCACTCACTTTAAACACAGATTTGACATTTCTCCTTTTCCCTCCAGAGTGATCACCAATGCCAGGCTCTGCTATCTCACTCAAACAGCAAACTTTGAAGTAATTTTTGTTTTGTTATTCTTTAAGCCACATATAATAGATTGCCTTAAAAAAAAAAAAATAGCCTCAGAATTTTCTCTTGTCTTTTCATTCTCTTCTGTCCTTGTCGTCTGATTTTACGCATCAATTCTGCCTTTGAACTAGTTCGTATCTAGCTTTCCTTTTTAGTCCCATGGTCACAACTCAGCTAACTCTGTAACATAAATTTCTTGTTATGCTAGCACATTTGTTGAGGAACTGAGGCATAAAGAGATTAAGTAACTTATCTAAGATTGTGTAACTAGAAAGTAGCAGAGCTGGCGTTTGAACCAGGATACACTAGCTCCAGCCAGACTTACTTGAACAGCTGTGTTAGGTTTGAAATATGAAAAGTGCTAAAAAGTAGACCAACAGGATGCTGTGATGGGAATACAGTGCTGGGTGCTGTAAAGAGGAATATCAGGAAAGGATTCTCTAAGGGTCACTTTAGATGAGATTTGAGGCCGAGTGCCTGATACATTTGTCCTCTTCCCACTTCCCGTAATATTTCCCCTGTTACCCATAGCCTGGTTTCAGCAACTTCTCTACACACTTCTTTTTTATATATGCACACAATTTTATGTATTTATTGACTGCACTGGGTCTTTGTTGCTGCTCAGGCTTTACTCTAGTTGAGATACACAGGCTTCTCATTGCAGTGGCTTCTCATTTCGAAACATGGGTTCTAGGCTTGCGGGCTTCAGTAGTTGAGGCTCCCGGGCTCTAGAGCACAAGCTCGGTAATTGTGGCCCATGCGCTTAGTTGCTCCACGGCATGTGTGATCTTGCCGCATCAGGGATAGAACTCATGTCCCCTGGATTGGCAGGCAGATTCTTAACCACTGAGCCACCAGGGAAGCCCCTCTGCACACTCTGTGTCCTAGCCGCACACACAAAGTTAAAGTGATTACACACCACCAGGTTGCAATACCTTGTGCTTGTAAACACGTGTGAAGGGAAGACACCAGTGCTTTTGCTAATTATTTCTTTATGTTTGTCTTACTTGAGGGACTATACCTCATACTACTGTGTCCTTGCTTCATTCTTGGTCATACCTACCACAGCTCAGGACAGAATGTAGCCATGAGGTAAGTATATAAGTTTTAGACTTTGTCTAGACCTACTAGTTCCATTTCATCTGGATCAGTACTTCTCAAGCTTTTTGGTCTCAAGACCTCATTAAAAACTGTTGAAAGATCCCAATGAACTTCTGTTTATATGGGCTATATTTTTCAATATTTACCACATTAGAAATTAAACCAATACAAGCAACTCCTACAGCTCAACTCCAGAAAAATAAATGACCCAATCAAAAAATGGGCCAAAGAACTAAATAGACATTTCTCCAAAGAAGACATACAGATGGCTAACAAACACATGAAAAGATGCTCAACATCACTCATTATCAGAGAAATGCAAATCAAAACCACTATGAGGTACCATTTCACACCAGTCAGAATGGCTGCGATCCAAAAGTCTATAAGTAATAAATGCTGGAGAGGGTGTGGAGAAAAGGGAACCCTCTTACACTGTTGGTGGGAATGCAAACTAGTACAGCCTCTATGGAGAAGAGTGTGGAGATTCCTTAAAAAACTGGAAATAGAACTGCCTTATGATCCAGCAATCCCACTGCTGGGCATACACACTGAGGAAACCAGAATTGAAAGAGACACGTGTACCCCAATGTTCATCACAGCACTGTTTATAATAGCCAGGACATGGAAGCAACCTAGATGTCCATCAGCAGATGAATGGATAAGAAAGCTGTGGTACATATACACAATGGAGTATTACTCAGCCATTAAAAAGAACACATTTGAATCAGTTCTAATGAGGTGGATGAAACTGGAGCCTATTATACAGAGTGAAGTAAGCCAGAAAGAAAAACACCAATACAGTATACTAACGCATATATATGGAATTTAGAAAGATGGTAACAATAACCCTGTGTATGAGACAGCAAAAGAGACACTGATGTATAGAACAGTCTTACGGACTCTGTGGGAGAGGGAGAGGGTGGGAAGATTTGGGAGAATGGCATTTAAACATGTAAAATATCATGTATGAAACGAGTTGCCAGTCCAGGTTCGATGCACGATACTGGATGCTTGGGGCTGGTGCACTGGGACGACCCAGAGGGATGGAATGGGGAGGGAGGAGGGAGGAAGGTTCAGGATGGGGAACACATGGCGGATTCATTTTGATATTTGGCAAAACTAATACAATTATGTAAAGTTTAAAAATAAAATAAAATTTAAAAAAAAAAGAAATTAAACCAGAATTCTTTTAAACATAAGAATAGACAAGTATATATACTTTCCATTATCCATCAGAGCGATGATATCACACATCATTGTAGCATTTACAAAACTATAAAATAATGAAAGAATGTGCAGGGAAAAGGCAAATAACATTTCAATATGTCTTATGACAATGTTTTGACCTCGTGTTCTCGTTTTGAGAGCTGATCTTTATAATGGCACGCCAGTGAATTCACCTCCTCTAAGCAGCCTTTCGTCAGTCTGTGCTCTGTCTACTAGTTTTCTATTGCTGTGTAACAAAAATGCTGCAAAGTTACAGGCTTAGAATAATACTTATTATCTCGCAGCTCTTGCTTAGAAATCCATGCAGGACTTAACTGATTCTCTACTCAGGGTCTCACAAGGCTGTAATCCAGGTGACAGCCAGGACTGGGCTCTGATCTAAACCTCTGGATCTTCCAAAGTTATTCAGGGTATTCCTGGCTGAATTCATTTCCTTGCAGTTATAGGACTCATGGTGACCTGTTTATTTTTCTTTGGTGGGTAAGTGGGCAGTTTGCTGTGTAGCATATGAGATCTTAGTTCCTCAACCAGGGACTGGAATCTTAACCACCGGACTGCCAAGGAAGTCCCCGATGGTGATCTGTTTCATACAAGCTAGCAGGAGAGTCTCTATTGCTGCTTGTCTCTTTTAAGGACTCACACGACTGTGTCAGACACACCTAGGGTAATCTCCCTTTTAATTAACTCAGGGTCAACTGATTAGGGACCATAATAATATCCAAAAAATCCCTTTTGCCATATTAATAATGTCATCAGGAGATTAATAGCCCATGATATTCACAGGTCCCACTCCTATATGGGGGCTTCCCTGATGACTCAGTGGAAAAGAATGTGCCTGCCAATGCAGGAGATGTGGGTTCAGTCTCTAGACTGGGAAGATCCTCTGGAGAAGGAAATGGCAACCCACTCCAGGATTCTTGCCTGGAAAATCCCATGGACAAGGGAATCTGGCGGGCTATAGTCCATGGGGTCGCAAAAGAGTCAGACACAACTTAGTGACTAAACAGCAACAACAACTCCTACTTCAAGATAGGGGATCATACAGGGTGTGGGCATCATGGGGTAGAATTCTATGCCAGCTTAGAATTCTGCCAGTTATAATCTGCCTGGTGATTTTGTTTTGTTTTGGGGAAAAAAAAAATTTTTTTAACTTTTACTTAGGCCACCAAACTCCTGCATTAGCATCCAAGTTCTCTAGCCTTTTTTTTTAATATGAGAAATTCATGTCTTCCAAACCTCATCCCTTTTCTAGAAAGTTGTTCTGTGCCTCACTTTGTTTACTTGTCAAATAGGCATAATAATGGTACCTACTTTTAGAGCTGTGAGCATTAAACTAGAAGATACATGTAATGCGTTTAGCACAGAGCCTAACACACAGCAAGCCCTATGCAACCTGATGTCTCCAGGCAACCAAGGTGGCTCCCTTGGTATGTCATGTCCTGGAGGTAGGTTGTCCTTAAACTAAGCGCAGCAACCACTTCCTGCCCTCTAGGATGGCCTTTATCAAACAAAGCAGAAAATAACAAGTCTTGCCAAGAATGTGGAGGAACTGAACCCTCACATTGCTGGTGGGAATGGAGAATGGTTCAGCAGCTGTAGAAAACAGTTTGGCAGTTTCTCAAAGAATTAAAGTTACTGCATGATCCAGCAATTCCACTCTGAGGTATATACCCCCAGAGAATTGAAAACACATGTTCGCACAAAAACCTGTACACAAACATTCATACCAGCATTAGTCACAATAGTCAAAAGGTGAAAACAACTCAGACATACACCAACAAATGGATAGATTAGCAAAAGTGGTATATTTGTACCATGAAATATCATTCAGTCACAAAAGGGATGAAGTACTAATTCATAACATGCTAAGCATGGATGAATGAACCTTGAGGACATGCTAAGGGAAACAAGCCAATCCTAAAAACCCACATATTGTATGATTCTGTGTATATGAACTGTGCAGAATAGGCAAATCCATTGAGAATACGTAGATTCATTGCTTCCAAGGGGCTGTGCTGTGCTAAGTCACTTCAGTCGTGTCCAACTCTTTGCAACCCTCATAGACTGTATCTGCCAGGCTCCTCTGTCCATGGGATTCTCCAGGCAAGAATACTGGAGTGGGTTGCCATACCCTCCTTCAGAGGATCTTCCCCACCCAGGGATCGAACCCATGTCTCTTACATCTCTCCTGTATTGGCAGTGGGTTCCACTAGTGCGACCTGGGAAGTCCAAGGGGCTGTGGAAGGAGGCAATGAGGGTAACTTTAAGCAGATATGGGATTTCTTTTGTTTTGAGTGGTAATTAGACGGTGGTAATGGTTTGTACAACTCTGAACATACAAACCCACTGAGCTGTATGCTTTAAATGGATGTACCTTATGGCATATGAATTATTTCTCAATGAAAAACACTGTCAATAGTCACAGAATCTGTCTGTAGATATTTGTGGGTGTGTATACATATTGAAAAGCAGAGACATTACTTTGCCAACAAAGGTCCGTCTAGTCAAGGCCATGGTTTTTCCAGTGGTCATGTATGGATGTGAGAGTTGGACTGTGAAGAAGGCTGAGCGCCGAAGAATTGATGCTTTTGAACTGTGGTGTTGGAGAAGACTCTTGAGAGTCCCTTGGACTGCAAGGAGATCCAACCAGTCCATTCTGAAGGAGATCAGCCCTGGGATTTCTTTGGAAGGAATGATGCTGAAGCTGAAACTCCAGTACTTTGGCCACCTCATGCGAAGGGTTGACTCACTGGAAAAGACTCTGATGCTGGGAGGGATTGAGGGCAGGAGGGACAGAGGATGAGATGGCTGGATGGCATCACTGACTCGATGGATGTGAGTCTGAGTGAACTCCTGGAGTTGGTGATGGACAGGGAGGCCTGGAGTGCTGCAATTCTTGGGGTCGCAAAGAGTCAGACACGACTGAGCGACTGAACTGAACTGAACTGAACTGATACAGATGAAAAAAGACAAAATGGAAAACTAAGCACAGCAGCCAGGAAGCAGCTACAGGGAGCGTTTTTGTTTACTGTGATTCCATCTCTGCCCACAGCCAGAGACTGAACAAAGACTGAAGGTGCTGGGAACAAAGCACGGCTATTGGGGAAGAGCTGAGTAAGAACAGGATGAAAAGAGCCAGTGGGGGGTTGGGGGGCCTGGCAGGAGAAGATGGCCTCGGTGCACACTAAGTCCCTCCCCCACCTCCTCCCTAAAGGGCCTCACCTCAGACAGCTGAGGTGAATTGTATTTTCCAAAGTTGGCCAGCCACGTGCTCTGCAGTATGACCTGGCCGCTTCCCCACGCGGGAATGGAGTCTGGCTGCTCTTCCCGGGATCTAAACATGGCCACCAGAATGCAGTGAGAGTGGGAAGTGACATACATTTTAACTCAGACACTTCCCGGGGGCATGCCCTCTCAGCAGGCAGCCCCAGGCCATGAGAAGCCAAAGGCTCCTGGAGAGGCCAGGTTGTAGGTGTTGCGGTTCACAGTCAGCTGAGCACAGGCTTGGGGTCATCTCCATACAGATGCTGGACATGTGACGGGAGAAGCTTCCAGATGACTCCAGCCCCACCATCTGAATCACTCCCAGCCTTTTTAGTCCTCCCAGCTTGAGGCTCCAACACCTCGGAGCAGAGAAAAGGTCTCCCTCTGCTCCCATTGAGTTTCTGACCCAGAGCATCCATGGGCAGAATTAAATGGTTGCTGTTTTCTGCCACTAAGTTTTGGAGGAGTTCATTTCAAAGCAATGGGTAATTAGAACAATAACTTTTCAGACGGAGCCAATCCCTCCGAAGTTTGGTTACTTTGGCTTAATATTAGGAGAGGACACGATTTCTCCCTCCAAGGCAAAAGGAATAAAATGTATTTCTACACCATGAATAGGAAAAGGCTTTTTTTTTTCCTCTTCTCCTTGCTCCTTGGCCTGCATGTAGCAGTGAAACAGAAACCAGTGAATTCTTTTAAATCTTTTAACCATATGCAGATGAATAAGCAAATGCTTGGACTTGGTTCCTAATCTCTTTTCCTTTCCTGTGTAACTGATGGGGTTTTTTTTTTTTTCCACTCTAATAAACTTTAGTATTTAAACAGAAGTCATGTGTCACATGTATGACGATTAGTGGCAAGAATGTAGAAAAAGAGATAGCTGCAGAGCACGAAGACTTAATTAATAGCCAAGCCATTCAACTGAAAATAAGAACAATGTTTCTGGCAGGGAAATGTGAACTTGGCCTCCTTTTTCTTCCCTTAGTCTTCTTGGGATAATTATTTAAAATTCAATGATTATAAAGAGAACTTTTTAAAGTTTTCATTCAAGTGCCAGTGCTTGAATTTCAGTAATCTTTCAGTGACATCAAATAGACCCACCCTTCCCATTTCTGGGTCTTCCTGTGAATTGCCAAACCCCAGAATTTGCAAACTGAGACTTGTGCAGAAATCAAACAGAAGGGAAGGCAACAGTGGCAGGAGGCATGGAGTCTGGAATGATAGTCTTCTCCTCTCTCAGAAAAAAGGAAAAGAAGTTTCATTCTTCAAAGAAAACAGAAAGAAAACAAGACTTTTATGGAAATACCATATACAGAGTTGGCAGAAATTCAGCAGGGAATAAAAAGTATCCAAAATGTTTCCTTGTTCAGTTCCAGCCCTGCAGCCAAATTATAGAGGCTCCATTTTCAAGCTGATTTCCTCTGAGTTATCTGGACCTGTGACCAAGCAAGGCCTCTAGAATGGCCCAAGCTTTGGTCCATTGATTCCCCAGCTGAACAAGCTAAGTCTAAAGATGGAGAGAGAGCTTAAAATTCATCAAAATCTTATAGAAAAGCTGAAAAGTTTTAGAAAAACTTACAGAAAAGTTTATGACTGATATGGTAAAAGTCTGATATTTGACAGCCATTCCAAAGAGCAAAATAATGCCGTTTGCTGCAACATGGGTGGACCCATCCCCAAGACCATCCCCAAGAAAAGAAAGGCAGAAAGGCAAAAAGGCAGTGTTGTCTGAGGAGGCTCTACAAATAGCTGTGTAAAGAGAGGCGAAAGGCAAAGGATAAAAGGAAGATACACCTATTTCAATGCAGAGTTCCAAAGAATAGCAAGGAGAGATAAGAAAGCCTTCCTCAGTGATCAGTGCAAAGAAATAGAGGAAAACAATAGAATGGGAAAGACTAGAGATCTGTTCAAGAAAATTAGAGATACCAAGGGAACATTTCATACAAAGATGGACTCAATAAAGGACAGAAATGGTAGGGACCTAACAGAAGCAGAAGATACTAAGAAGAGGTGGCAAGAATGCACAGAAGAACTATACAAAAAAGATCATGACCCAGATAATCACGATGGTGTGATCACTCACCTAGAGCCAGACATCCTGGAATGGGAAGTCAAGCGGGCCTTAGGACGCATCACTATGAACAAAGCTAATGGAGGTGATGGAATTCCATTGGAGCTATTTCAAATCCTGAAAGATGATGCTGTGAAAGTGCTGCACTCAATATGCCAGCAAATATGGAAAACTCAGCAGTGGCCACAGGACTGGAAAAGGTCAGTTTTCATTCCAATCCCAAAGAAAGGCAATGCCAAAGAATGACCAAACTACGGCACGATTGCACTCATCTCAAATGCTAGCTAAGTAATGCTCAAAATTCTCCAAGCCAGGCTTCAACAGTACATGAACCATGAACTTCCAGATGTTCAAGCTGGATCTAGAAAAGGTAGAGCAACCAGAGATCAAATTGCCAACATACATTGGATCATCAAAAAAGTGAGAGTTCAAAAAAAACATCTATTTCTACTTTATTGACTATGCCAAAGCCTTTAACTGTGTGGATCACAACAAACTGGAAAATTCTGAAAGAGATGGGAATACCAGACCACCTGACCTGCCTCCTGAGAAATTTGTATGCAGGTCAGGAAGCAACAGTTAGAACTGGACATGGAACAACAGACTGGTCCCAAATAGGGAAAAGAGTACATCAAGGCTGTATATTGTCTTATTAAACTTATATGCAGAGTGCATCATGAGAAATGCTGGACTGGAGGAAGCACAAGCTGGAATCAAGATTGCCAAGAGAAATATCAATAACCTCAGATATGCAGATGACAACACCCTTATGGCAGAAAGCAAAGAAGAACTAAAGAGCCTCTTGATGAAAGTGAAAGAGGAGAGTGAAAAAGTTGGCTTAAAGTTCAACATTCAGGAAACTAAGATCATGGTATCTGGTCCCATCACTTCATGGCAAGTAGATGGGGAAACAATGAAAACAGTGACAGACTTTATTTGGGGGGGCTCCAAAATCATTGCAAATGGTGACTGCAGCCATGAAATTAAAAGACACTTAGCCCTTGGAAGGAAAGTTATGACTAACCTATATAGCATATTCAAAAGCAGAGACATTACTTTGCCAACAAAGGTCCATCTAGTCAAAGCTGTGATTTTTTCAGTGGTCATGTATGGATGTGAGAGTTGGACTGTAAAGAAAGCTGAGCAGCAAAGAATTGATTCTTTTAAACTGTGGTGTTGGAGAAGACTCTAGAGAGTCCCTTGGACTACAAGGAGATCCAACCAGTCCATCCTAAAGGAAATCAGTCCTAAATATTCATTGGAAGGACTGATGATGAAGCTGAAACTCCAATACTTTGGCCACCTGACGTGAAGAACTGACACATTTGAAAATAACATGAGTGAGTGAGTGAAGTGAGTGAAGTCACTCAGTCATGTCCGACTCTCTGGGACCCCATGGACTGTAGCCTACCAGATTCTTCCATCCATGGGATTTTCCAGGCAAGAATACTGGAATGGGTTGCCATTTCCTTCTCCAGGAGATCTTCCCGACCCAGGGATTGAACCCCGGTCTCCCGAGACGCTTTACCATCTGAGCCCCCAGGAAAAGACCATGATGCTGGGAAAATTGAAGGCAGGAGGAGAAGAGGACAACAGAGGATGAGATGGTTGGATGGCATCACCGACTCAATGGACATGAGTTTGAGTGAACTCCGGGAGTTGGTGATGGACAGGGAGGCCTAGCGTGCTGCACTCCATGGGGTCGCAAAGAGTCAGACATGACTGAGCAACTGAACTGAACTGAACTGGATGGACCCAGAGATTACCATACTGAGTGAAGTAAGTCAGACAGAGAAAGACAAATACCATATGACGTTGCTTACAAATGAACTTATTTACAAAACAGAAACAGACTCAAAGACTTAGGAAACAAATTTATAGTTATCAGCGGGAAAGATGGAGGGCTGGGGCTGGGGATGGGGGAGGGCAGCAGGGAGAGATAGATCCAGCGGGGAAGATGGAGGGCCGGGGTTGGGGGTGGGGAAGGGCAGCAGGGAGAGAGAGATTGGGAGTATAGGGTTGACATGCACACAGTGCCCTTTTGAAAATAAACAGCAAGGACCTACTGTAGAGCACAGGGAACTCTGCTCAATATTCTGTGATAAGCTACCTGGGAAAAGAATTTGAAAAAGAATAGATACATATATCACTGAATCCCTTTGCTGTATACCCAAAACTAATACAGCATTGTTAATCAATTATGCTCCATTATAAAATAAAATTTGTTTAAGTAAAAGGTCTAAGATTTGATTCAAGATTTGTTGCCAGGGTGGGGAAAGAACTCAGGTTTACAGATGAAACAGGCTTAGCCATACATGATCACTGAATATGGGAACGGGACAGTGGGTGGACGGGGCTTTATACCCAACCCTCATCATCTTATTCCCTTTACTTTCATATATCTTTGGGCATTTACATAATTAAAAGTTTTAAAAATACAAATCTTGTAGGAAATCTTCAGCTGCTAAAAAAGATAAAACAAGCTAGGTTTTAAAATGAGAACAAGGAAGGAAATTTACAGGTTACCTTTATTTCCTATTTCACTCATGAAAAGAAATTCAGCCTGCAAATCTGTTTCCTGAACCAGAATCAGTTTTTCTAACTTAATGTCCTGGGCCTTTCACTATACTGCTATCGAGGACCGAATGTCACCTTCTTCTTTATCCGTGTAAGGGCTGTGCCCTCTCATTGTTGAGTAAATATTTGAGGTGTTCCCACATCAACCTGACAAGACCTTCACGGGAGGCTCTGACTGCCACTAAAGGTGTCCCCTTTCTCCAAGGCCACAATCCCTGCCTCCATCCAGCAGACAGCGATAGCACAAGTCACCTCTGTGGACTGGGGATATGAAAATTGGTGCAGACCCTCAGGCCTTCGCGCTGCTAAGGGATTGCATCGTGGAGCCAAGGAGAGGCAGCTGTGTGGTGAGAGCCCTGAGTCGGGCTCTGGCTCCGCCACTGTGCGTGTGTTAATCACGGTTAACTGTAGTATGTCTGTGTTTCCTCACCACACACATAACACAAAGGATTTGGGCAAGATCATCCTTGAGATCCCTTCTAACTACAGCGCTGCCATTGCAAGAGTAATAACAGCAGCTTCCATGATTTATTACATGCTAGCAACATGCTAGCTCCTGCACTAAGCACAGCACACGCAGTGACTCATTTCCTCCTCAGACCCAGGCAACGGAGGCCTCACACTTTGGAGACCCCTCCACTTGCCACCTCCCTCTGTGTGTGAGGCCAGAAGGGTGTGATCACCTGAGCTCACTCTCCCTTCTGAACCAGCTCTGGCAGCGAAGGACCCCAGAATTCCCTGCCTCAGTGGCCCAGGGCTGCTCCTAGGAGTTGCAGGGTTCTCTTCCTGAGATATGCCCTCCCAGGGTGGGTTCCAGTGGGGAAGAGTGTGGAAGGTTAGGCCCTGCAGGCTGGGGGCAGGACACAATGCACAAAACTCTTCAGTGGAACCAGGTAGAAAGAGAAGGACAGGGACTACTGTAGCCAGGGGTTAAGACGCACTTCCAATGCAGGAAGTACAGGTTAGATCCTTGGTCAAGAAACTAAGATCCCACATTCCACACCGTGTGGCAAAAAAAAAAAAAAGCTTTAAAAAGGAGAGAGTGAAGGACAATGGCAAAGGTGGATGTTTAAGCTCTTGGCTAGGCTTCTGGCAATGTTAGGGGTGGGAATAAAGAGATTAGTATTATTGTTACCATCTTGATTTTACAGAGGATGAAACTGAGACACAAAAAGCTTGAGTCACTTGCCTGAGGTCACACAGCTGGTTAGCAGTGGAGCCAGGGTTCCTACTGTTGTCCTCCTGATGCCATGCTCTCCCCTTTCGTGCTGCCATCCAGCAAAACCCGCAGACCCTGCAGATCCCTAGGGCCCTCTTGAGACACAGGAAAGAGACCAAAAAGCTGTGTTCCACCAGATGAGTTGCTTTTCTACCCCCAACTACATTTCTAGTGCCAAGTGAGAATGTGGCAGACAGCGGTGGTAAGCCAAGCCTCATCCAAAAAAAAAAATTACCATGGGAAGCTGATTCAACAGAAAAATATTTGATACAAGAGTGTGACAGTTAATCCTAGGATTTCACTTTTTGTTCTGAACTCCTGACCCACAGCTGCTAGACCAACCACGGAACATCAAGAAGGTACCTTAACTAGATTTTAACCCTGTTAAACAAGTGTTTGGCCAATCAAATAAGCAGGTCTTTGTTGATTTCCTTTCAACTCTAAAACCAGGAAATTACTTCTAATATGTTAAGACCCCCACCTTCCCTCCAAGGACATCCTAAGGCACAGAAATAAAATCTAACCAAACATACTTTCAATGACTATTCATCATGGAACATCCAGAAAATTATAGGTAATTTGAAAAAAAGCAAATTTCCGAACAAAGCTATAAAAATATTCCTATGGTATTTTTAGAAGGCATAATTTGATGTATTTAATGCCAAATGCTCTAATTAGTAATGTCTTGGATATTAAGCACAAATATATAAGGTTGGTATTAATAATAGTAACTAACAATATTGAGTGTTTATTATGTGCCAAGCATAATCCTTCATTTTTTATACGTTCACTCACTTGATCTTTATTATATCTTCACAGATGAGAAAACTGAAATATAGAGAGAACGGCAAGCTTAGATTGAGATTATACATAAATGGATTTATTAATGTAGCATTTATAATAGAAGAAAGTTGGAGACACTATTTTTTTTAACTTTTAATTTTTTAGCCATACCATATGGCATGTGGGATCTTAGTTCCCCAAGCAAGGATTGAAACCATGACTCCTGGAGTGGAAGCATGGAGTCTTAACCACCAGACCACCATGGAGGTTCCCAGAAACAATCTAATTGGAAAAATGTAAAAATTAGTAAATTATGATATGTCCAGATAATGGACTATTTGTGCAGTCATTAAACATCTCTTCTTTGAAGAATATTTAATGGCATAGGAAAATGCTTGAAATGCTTTATTAAGTAATTTTTTAAATGATGCAAATAAATATATATTGTGAGCACAATTTGAAAATCTATGTAAATAAATGTAAAGTTT
This sequence comes from Bubalus kerabau, assembly GCF_029407905.1. NCBI lineage: Eukaryota > Metazoa > Chordata > Mammalia > Artiodactyla > Bovidae > Bubalus > Bubalus kerabau. Next base: position 49,425,931 of record NC_073629.1, read on the forward strand.
AAGAAGGGATAGAAACATATAAGAGTTTTAAAATGGCTATCTCTTTTTTTTTTTTTTAATTTTATTTTATTTTTAAACTTTACATAACTGTATTAGATTTGCCAAATATCAAAATGAATCCGCCACAGGTATACATGTGTTCCCCATCCTGAACCCTCCTCCCTCCTCCCTCCCCATTCCATCCCTCTGGGTCGTCCCAGTGCACCAGCCCCAAGCATCCAGTATCGTGCATCGAACCTGGACTGGCATCTCATTTCATACATGACATTTTACATGTTTCAATGTAAAATGGCTATCTCTGAGTTAAGGAATTATGTATGAAGTTCATTCTATAATTTTTAAAACTCTATATTGACTATGTATTACATAATAAAAGAAAATAAGATTTTTAAAAAATGACTGAACTCCTGTGAATCATTAATTCAGGTAGTAGAAAAAAGGGAAACATAATTTCTTCTAAGAAATATCATACCAGTACTGTAACAAATTATAATAGAAATAATTACTTAATAAACATGTGTCTAGGGAATCCCCTGGCAGTCCAGCGGTTCAGACTCCCAAGATTTCACTGCCAAGGGCTCGGGTTCAATCCCTGGTTGGGGAACTAATATCCTGCAAGCTGAGCAGCATGGCCAAAGAAAAACCTGCAATAAACATGTGTCTAATACTTACTGTTTTATGTACAACTTTCACAGCATCTCACTTGATCCCTGCAAAGACACTGAGAGGTAAATAGTCTTGGCTCTGATTTAATAAAGCTCAGAGAGGCTGTGCCTTTTCCAAGCCTCCACAAGATGGTACATGGTCATGCCAGGTCTGAAATCTTTGGACACTCAATCACAGTGCAGCATCTGTGAACACAGGCCCAGTGTGTGGGCAGAGCCAGAAATAGGTTGTACTAACCACGTTCTAATTTCTTTACCATAAAATTGAATAAGTATGGCAGCAGAATGGTAGCAGATGAAGAGAGCCTCACACCAGTTCATGGGAGGGCCTGTTCACGGCCTTTTCATGGCCAGTTCATGGAAGGCAGGAATCAATAGATCTGAGTTCAGATCTTATCATTAGTTAGGTCTGTGGCCAAATCTTTTTACCTCTCTGGGTCCCTTTTTATTCATCTAGATACCTCATAAATGTAATGGGATTTCCTGGGCCCAGGGACTGTCTTGGCGACCAGGGGCTACACTGTCACCTGCCAAACACCCAAAATATGATTCCAAAGGCTTTGAATGGCAGTGGTGATTTCCACGGGCAATAAGGGGGAGGCAGGTTGCATCACACATCACTAGCAAAACATCTTTACAGTTTCCTTTGAACACCTTTTTCCTCCAATTCCCTCTTCCTCTACCAGCTGCGCAAATTCTCTTTTTATGTTTCCTTTTTCCTTTAAAATACATACACAACTCTTTGCCCATTCCTTTCTCAGGCCACGCTCTTCAAGATTTCTCCCTATACCAGTCTATTCTCATTCATTCAACAAATATTTATTACATACCTACTACTTCCTAGGACTGTTCTTGCTGCTGGAGGAGACAGCAGCAGACTTTACATTCTATCACTTTATTAGATGGAGTAATCTAACCTGGTCATAGCTTCTTAAATTGCATCCAGCCAAAGGCAGCTAGTAGGGGAATAAGAGTATTTAATTATTCAGTACTAATGCTTTTTTGGAAAACTCAGCAGTGGCCACAGGACTGGAAAAGGTCAGTTTTCATTCCAATCCCAAAGAAAGGCAATGCCAAAGAATGCTCAAACTACCGCACAATTGCACTCATCTCACACCTAGGAAAGTAATGCTCAAAATTCTCCAAGCCAGGCCTCAGCAATATGTGAACCGTGAACTTCCTGATGTTCAAGCTGGTTTTAGAAAAGGCAGAGGAACCAGAGATCAAATTGCCAACGTCCGCTGGATCATGGAAAAAGCAAGAGAGTTCCAGAAAAACATGTATTTCTGCTTTATTGACTATGCCAAAGCCTTTGACTGTGTGGATCACCATAAACTGTGGAAAATTCTTCAAGAGATGGGAAAACCAGACCACCTGATCTGCCTTTTGAGAAATTTGTATGCAGGTCAGGAAGCAACAGTTAGAACTGGACATGGAACAACAGACTGGTTCCAAATAGGAAAAGGAGTACGTCAAGGCTGTATATTGTCACCCTGTTTATTTAACTTATATGCAGAGTACATCACAAGAAACACTGGACTGGAAGAAACACAAGCTGGAATCAAGATTGCTGGGAGAAATATCAATAACCTCAAATATGCAGATGACAACACCCTTATGGCAGAAAGTGAAGAGGATCTAAAAAGCCTCTTGATGAAAGTGAAAGCAGAGAGTGAAAAAGTTGGCTTAAAGCTCAACATTCAGCAAATGAAGATCATGGCATCTGGTCCCATCACTTCATGGGAAATAGATGGGGAAACAGTGTCAGACTTTATTTTTTTGGGCTCCAAAATCACTGCAGATGGTGACTGCAGCCATGAAATTAAAAGACCCTTATTCCTTGGAAGAAAAGTTATGACCAACCTAGATAGCATATTCAAAAGCAGAGACATTACTTTGCCAACAAAAGTCCATCTAGTCAAGGCTATGGTTTTTCCAGTAGTCACGTATGGATGTGAGAGTTGGACTGTGAAGAAAGCTGAGTGCCGAAGAATTGATGCTTTTGAACTGTGGTGTTGGAGAAGACTCTTGAGAGTCCCTTGGACTGCAAGGAGATCCAACCAGTCTATTCTGAAGGAGATCAGCCCTGGGATTTCTTTGGAAGGAATGATGCTGAAGCTGAAACTCCAGTACTTTGGCCACCTCATGTGAAGAGTTGACTCATTGGAAAAGACTCTGATGCTGGGAGGGATTGGGGGCAAGAGGAGAAGGGGACGACAGAGGATGAGATGGCTGGATGGCATCACTGACTCGATGGACGTAAGTCTGAGTGAACTCTGGGAGTTGGTGATGGACAGGGAGGCCTGGCGTGCTGTGATTCATGGGGTCACCAAGAGTTGGACACGACTGAGCGACTGAACTGAACTGAATGTTTTTTTTAAACTGTTAACATATAAAATGAGAAATGAGTACTTCTTGTTCTCAAAGGACTTCCAACTCAAGTTTTAAAAAGAACTCTATGATTCCGTGAAATTAATTTCATAGCAGTGTCTCCTTCAGAGACACTGGTAATTATAACAAGAATGTATTAGGTACTCACAGTGCCCCAACACTAATTACCTGACCATTGAACCCTCACAACCATGAACTATAGCTACTATTATTCCACTTTCCTTGATAGAGAAACCAAGGGACATTTGGTGACTCACCTGAAGCCAAACAGCCACTGGGCAGCAGCTTGAGGATTCAGACCCAGACGAGCTTGACTTGAGACGCTGTGCTTTTTGCCTCTGTGCTCACTGCACCATCTCATCCCATCTCATCTTCTCTTACCCAAAGTGTGGTTTTGTTGGGAATATTAATGTTCAAAAATCTATTTTTCTTTTCCATTTTTGCCATGTTTTCTGTCCTAGTCCATTTGAGCAACTATGAAAAAAATAAATACTGGAGACTGGGTGGCTTATAAACAACATACACTTATTTCTCACATTTCAGGAGGTTGGGAACTTCAGGATCAAGAAGCCTTGGAGATATGGCATCTGATGTGAGCTATTTCCTGGTTTACAGGCAGCCGTGTTCTGGATATAAGCTCAGGTAACAGAAAGGGTAAAAGAGGTCTCTGGGGTGTCCTTTATAAGGGCACTCATCCTATTCACAGAGGCTCCAGCCTTATGACTTAGTCACTTCTCTAAGGCCCTTTCTAGCTGGAAAAAGTTTATTCAGGATGCTGGCTGTAGAAATAACTTTTCTGCTTCTCAATGTGCTTCCAAGTGATGGGCTTAATAAAGCCATTTCAGGCCCCTATAGTGGAGTCTCTTATCTTTCTCTTTGGTTTTCTCTTTCAGTTCAGTTCAGTTGCTTAGTCGCGTCTGACTCTTTGTAATCCCATGAACCACAGCACACCAGGCCTCCCTGTCCATCACCAACTGCTGGAGTCCACCCAAACCCATGTCCATTGAGTTGGTGATGCCATCCAACCATCTCATCCTCTGTTGTCCCCTTCTCCTCCTGCCTTCGATCTTTACCAGCATCAGGGTCTTTTCAAATGAGTCATCTCTTCGCATCAGGTGCCCAAAGTATTGGAGTTTCAGCTTCAACATCAGTCCTTCCAGTGAACACCCAGGACTGATCTCCTTTAGGATGGACTAGTTGGATCTCCTTGCAGTCCAAGGGACTCTCAAGAGTCTTCTCCAACACCACAGTTACAAAGCATCAATTCTTCGGCACTCAGCTTTCTTTATAGTCCAACTCTCACATCCATACATGACTACTGGAAAAACCATAGCCTTGACTAGACAGATTTTGATGACAAAGTAATGTCTCTGCTTTTTAATATGCTATCTAGGTTGGTCATAACTTCCTTCCAAGGAGTAAGCGTCTTTTAATTTCATGGCTGCAGTCACCATCTGCGGGGATTTTGGAGCCCCAAAAAATAAAATCTGCCACTGTTTCCACTGTTTCCCCATCTATTTGCCATGAAGTGATGGGACCGGATGCCATGATCTTAGTTTTCTGAACGTTGAGCTTTAAGCCAACTTTTTCACTTTCGTTTTTCACTTTCATCAAGAGGCTCTTTAGTTCTTTGCTTTCTGCCATAAGGGTGGTGTCATCTGCATATCTGAGGTTATTGATATTTCTCCCAGCAATCTTGATTCCAGCTTGTGCTTCCTCCAGGCCTCCAGTGTTTCTCATGATGTACTCTGCATATAAGTTAAATAAGCAGGGTGACAGTATACAGCCTTGACGTACTCCTTTCCCTATTCGGAACCAGTCTGTTGTTCCATGTCCAGTTCTAACTGTTGCTTCCTGACCTGCATACAAATTTCTCAAGAGGCAGGTCAGGTGGTCTGGTATTCCCATCTCTTGAAGAATTTTTCACAGTTTGTTGTGATCCACACAGTCAAAGGCTTTGGTATAGTCAATGTTTCAAATTATTACTACAATTTCCCATATGTTGCAATTTTTTTAAACAGAGTCTTCTTAGAAGACTGCCTTTCTCTGAAGATCAGTGAGAACCCCTGGAGGAATTCACAAAGAAACAAGACAGATTTTTATTTCCATCCTAAAAACAATGGGGTAAGGGGCAACATGCGCATTGGTGGGCTGCCAGCACCTTCGTCTTATTCACAAGGACTAGAGTGATCTGGTGTGAGCAACAGAAGTCACTGAATTCTTACAAGCATCAGGGATTCTTGTGAAGTTTCTAATGTGACATTAATCAAGACAATTTCCATTCGGTGTCAAAGTTTTTATGGATTTTTTGCCGCTTCTATTGTCCGACAACACCTTAGAGGTGAATGTCCACACAATTAAAGTATCTAAGTGTCACCACGTGAGTCTTGGCTTCCATAGGACACTGAATGTATAGATTTAAGGCAACGTGTGTTAAAAGGCGTCTTCAAGTTATGAGAAAAAAACAAGTTAGTTACACAATGGAAGGATTTCCTTACTTTTTCCTTTCCTGTTCCAGAGAGGGATACAATGGTTTAAACCCCAGCTTTGTCTAACCAAACCTGTAAACGTTATTTTTTTAAGTTTTCACTTGATAATAAATGGGAATTGATCTATACCATACACAAATTATACGTTGAATCTTTTGGAAAACTAAGGACTTGGTTTACCCCTATTATCTATTATCTGCTAATATTTTTCAATATTTTTTCTTCAGTAACTAAGCCAGGGATCCTTAAAACAGGGTCCATGGAAATATTTGCACATTTTGAAATTTAGCTATGCATTCTTTGGAAAGAGAGGACATAACTTTCTTTAGATTTTCTGTAACTCTTCCCTTACTCCCCAAAGAAGGCAACAAAACTTATACGTAAGATTTTGAGGCTTTCAAGGACATATTTATTTATTTTTAGCTCTTTTCTTCAACTTGAGGCTCGAAATTTAATGGTAAAACAAACAACCTATCTCCTTTCCTTCTGTATCTATTCAATCATCCCACTCCTCCAAAAATGAATGGTGTGTATGAGTGTGTGTGTGTGTGTGTGTGTGTGTGTGTGTGTAAAGCCTTCTCTGAAGGCAGCAGGATGCAAAAAAGAAGACTGGGGGGAAAAAAAGTAATGGAAATTTTTTTAAAGAAAATAATTTTTTCCCAGAAATCTGCCTTTGATTTTTAAATTTCTACCCCAGTCTCTTGGCTATTGTTATTGTTATTTAGTAGTCACTGTGAATTCTTTTGTGGATGACTGTAAATTACCGGATTCTATTTTAACTAAAGGAGCCGACACAGCAAATTTATGTTCTGTTATAAATTAAGTGATGTGATGACATATGCTTAGTGGTTAGGCTGACATGCAAAATAAATCAGATATAATCATTTGAATATAAGTTTGAGATATAAAATAAACCATTTTTGGGTTTAAACAAAAGACCATAAGAGTAACAGTTTGCCAAAGCACAAATACGCTAATTCTGCTTGCAATCAGCAAAAGAAAAAAAATCATTTCAATTGGATATTTTATTTGTCTTCTCCTGTGAGTACCATACAAAGAAGTTAATAGCTCAGATGTGAAAACATGAAATTTAGAAACTGAAGGTTTATAAGTGGATATCTTTACTTTTTTTTTAAACAGATGAGGCATAAGACCACAGGCACTGCAAAACTCAGAGCTTTTGCACAAGCTCTGAAACTCCTGGGTTCTAACTCCTCGGCTACTTTCCACTGTATTTCATCCACTGAACTAAAGTGAGAAAAAATAACTTGACACAGCATACTATGCCATTGGAGAATGTGCAATAAAAGCATAATTGCATACCTGAAACTCAGATAAGGTACTAGGTGAAAACTAAAAAGATAATCCTACCTATCACCGAATAGCTGATAACAAGAACACAACAAAGGGCTAAGTATGAACTTTGTCATTCTGGTTCTTCAGCCAGAAACCGATTTCTAAAATTGACTTCATTAAGATCTGTTTCTTTATTTAAAGTTATACTCTGGAGGAGTTAGCATTAAGGAAGTAAAGGACGTTCACTTTCTAGGAGTAGAGTTTTCTGTGCATTTGACTTTTCTCTCTGATTGGGTAATTATCTGTTACTTTCATAATTTAAGTACACACAAAAAAAATTCTGTACCCTAAGGATTATGTTTGATGTGCTACAGCTCCAGCGTTCTCGTATATCATCTGACTCTGGCCTGTGATTGCCAGTTTTAATGCTTAGCCTGTCAATGGAACTCAAAATAAAAGATAAAAGACCTTACCCTATTTGTGGAGCAATTCAATTATGGTTCCTTTCTTTTGTGGCTTCCAGGAAGAATAGACTAAAAGGTTGATTAAAAGAGAATTGATAACTGAAAGAAACTTTGGCATCATTTAGGCCAACCTGAAACTTACTAGCGGGGCTTTCCCCATGGCTCAGTGGTAAAGAATCCAACTGCAATGCAGGAGCCGCAGGAGACTTGGGTTCAATCCCTGGTTGCATGGCAACCCACTCCAGTATTCTTGCCTGGAGAATCCCATGGACAGAGAAGCCTAGTGGGCTACAGTGCATAGGGTCGCAAAGAGTCAGACACGACTGAAGTAACTTAGCACACATGCACCCAACTTAACTAGATTAGAAGAAGCAGACCTTCAGAGGCTGTGTGGAGTTAACCCAGCTAGTAAATAAGATGTCAGAGGCCTTCACCCTCCCATTGATCTACCCAATACCCACAGTGATTGCATTTCCACAGTGGCGCACTCCCGGACATAAATTATCCAGTGGTTTTCTGTGGCTCACACTGGGGGATCCCACAGGGAAAGCATCATTTGTTTTGTCTAATGTGTCTCACCTCCCTCACAGGGTACAAGGGTCCGAGCCTGAAGCCTCACTAGTAGTTGCTGTGTGTACAATGCGTCAGGCGCTTGGCTGGCACCCTGCACACCTTAGCACATTCACTCTTTAGGGCAACCCTGGAGGACAGCTGCTACTATTCCTCTTTTCTATGGGAGGAACTGAACTCAGAGAGGTTAGGAAACTTGCCCAAAGTCCCACAATTGATAGACAGCAGAAGTGAGATTCAGACCTGGATGTGTGTGCGTGCGTGTGTGCGAAGTCGCTTCAGTCATGTCAGACTCTATGCGACCCTATGGACAGTAGCCTGCCAGGCAGGGGATCTTCCCCACCCAAGGATCGCACCCAGTCTCTTACCATCTGCTTCACACGCAGGCAGGTTCTTTACCACTAGCGCCATCTGGGAAGCCCCGCCTCACCCCTGCATAGGCTGATTCCAAAACTCACCACAGACACTCTTACGTGGAATTATGCTTTATTCACCTTCGTTTTCCTGACAGGGGCTAGCACATAGTAGGGACTCGATAAATGCTGTCCAGAAAGAATCAACAGGGGCTTCCCTGGCAGTTCAGTGGTTAGGACTCCACGCTTCCAGTGCAAGAGGCATGGATTCAGTCCCTGGTTGGGGAACTAAGATCTCACAGCCAAAAAAAAAACAGAAAAAAATGAATAGAGTGAACAAATTATAGAAGAACTTTTTAAAGTATTACTGTCTATATTTCAGATATGTTTTGTTCACATTGTGGGGGGTGGTGGTGGTAAAAACAACCTAAACATTAGTGGCCCAGTAATCCATCAGTTTTCTCTGCCATCTGACAGGCACTCTAGCTGGATAGGGTTGGTTTTTTTCCCCCCGCTTTGGTCCTTATTTAGTTATTTATTTTTGTCTTGATGGTGTTTTATTTTTATCAAAGTATAGTTGATTTACAATTTTGTATTCGTTTCAGGTGTTCAGAAAGTGATTCTGTTAATGTGGTGGTGGTGATGGTTTAGTCGCTAAGTTGTGCCCGATTCTTGTGACCCTATAGACTATAGCCCGCCAGACCTCTCTGTCCATGGGATTTCCCAGGTAAGAATACTGGAGTGGATTGTCATTTTCCTTCTCCAGGGGTTCTTCCCAACCCAGGGATCGAACCCACATCTCCTGCACTGGCAGGCAGATAAAAATAAAACACCATCAAGCCAAAAATAAATAACTGAATAAGGACCAAGGCGGGGCGGGGGGGTGGCGGGAACCAACCCCATCCAGCTAGAGTACCTGTCAGATGGCAGAGAAAACTGATGGATTACTGGGCCACTAACGTTTAGGTTGTTTTTACCGCCTGCCCCCCACCCCAATGTGAACAAAACATATCTGAAACATAGACAATAACACTTTAAAAAGTTCTTCTTCTCTAATTTGCTCATTCTTTTCATTTTTTGGCTGTGCCATATGGCTTGTGAGATCTTAGTTCCCATGCCTCCTACACTGGAAGCGTGGAGTCCTAACCACTGAACTGCCAGGGAAGCCCCTGTTGATTCTTTCTGGACAGCATTTATCGAGTCCCTACTATGTGCTAGCCCCTGTCAGGAGAACGAAGGTGAATAAAGCATAATTCCACGTAAGAGTGTCTGTGGTGAGTTTTGGAATCAGCCTATGCAGGGGTGAAGCGGGGCTTCCCAGATGGCGCTAGTGGTAAAGAACCTGCCCGCGCGTGAAGCAGACAGTAAGAGACTGGGTGCGATCCTTGGGTGGGGAAGATCCCCTGCCTGGCAGGCTACTGTCCATAGGGTCACATAGAGTTTGACATGACTGAAGTGACTTCGCACACACGCACGCACACACATCCAGGTCTGAATCTCACTTCTGCTGTCTATCAATTGTGGGACTTTGGGCAAGTTTCCTAACCTCTCTGAGTTCAGTTCCTCCCATAGAAAAGAGGAATACTTAGTAGCTCTCCTCCAGGGTTGCCCTAAAGAGTGAATGTGCTAAGGTGTGCAGGGTGCCAGCCAAGCGCCTGACACATTGTACACACAGCAACTACTAGTGAGGCTTCAGGCTCGGACCCTTGTACCCTGTGAGGGAGGTGAGACACATTAGACAAAACAAATGATGCTTTCCCTGTGGGATCCCCCAGTGTGAGCCACAGAGAACCACTGGGTAATTTCTGACCAGGAGTGCTCCACTGTGGAAATGCAATCACTGTGGGTATTGGGTAGATCAATGGGAGGGTGAAGGCCTCTGACATCTTATTTACTAGCTGGGTTAACTCCACACAGCCTCTGAAGGTCTGCTTCTTCTAATCTAGTTAAGTTGGGTGCATGCGTGCTAAGTTACTTCAGTCTGACTCTTTGCGACGCTATGCACTGGCAGGCAGATTCTTGACCACGAAGCCACCCAGGAAGCTTACATGTATAGGTGTATATTCTTTTTCAGATTCTTTTCAATCATAGCTTATTACAACGTATTGGATCAAGTTCCTGTAGCAAAGTGGTTTCGTGTGGGGGCCGGGGCCAGGCGGCCTGTGTTCACCTCCTGTCTCTGCCATTCCCCCTCACCCCGGACAAGTCACAGAGCCCCTCTGTGCCTCAGTTGTTTCATTTGTGAGGTGGGATTATAGTCGTGATTTCTTTGGAGAGTTGTTTTGAAAATGAAGTGAGGTAATAGATGTAAGGCACAGTGCGGCACAGTAAACACTCAATAAAAAGCTTTATTAACTCAAATGCGTTTCTTCACGGCCCTTGTAAAACCTGTGCCACTCTCACAGTGAGGCATTTTCACAGGGTGCTCCGTACCACAAACCCAGGGTTATCTCTGGGTTCTTTTCCCAGAGGTTCCTGAGTGTGGACTGTGTTGACATCCCATTATTAATATCTCCTTCTGCCGGGGCTGCAGTCAAAGTTTTTCTAGCGGCCTTGCGTACCCCAGGGGTTTGCTGCACTCCAGTGCACCTCAGAGCATGATAACAGGAACTGAAATGGCAGAAACTGAAAGCACAATTTTACAATTCAGCCAAGAAACTCTTGGCTGTTTTTCCCTTTGCTGCATATAAGGGGGGAAGAAGGCAGTTAAATGGAAAACCTATAAAACCTGATGAGTCTTGTATGTTGTATTCCAGAGTTGTTTTGGTTCAATTTTCTAAATATCCAGACAGAGTTTTCGTTTCTTCGTTTGGCAGACATCTCTTGAGTGTTTCTTGTGGTGTGATTTGATCCCCCATATATGTCTGGTAGCCATCTACCCTGGGTTATCTAGAACAATCCCAATTTTAAATGTCTTTGGCGTCTTTTCATGGAAATAAATTAACAAGGAAGAGGGGAAGAAAACCTTTGTAAGACCCTCTGGCCAGAATTTTGATTTGTACTTACTTTTAGCTGAGTTTCTGCTTGCCCCAAGCTTAGGAGCCATCTAGAAACAAAGTCCCAGGAGCCCTGCAGGGCATTGTGCCAGAGGAGGGGTACCAGCTTGTATCTTCTGTTTCCCTTTGGAGGAAGAGACTTAAATATTCATTACATATTTTCATCTATAATTCTGATTGCTCCTTTGAGGCTGCCAATACTGGAAACTAACTTTGTATAGTATATATTCTCTATATATAATATTACATATTATATAGTCTTTGCTTTTTTCATTTTTACAGTAAGATGCATTACTGTGATACATAGGGGGAAAAAAACATTTTTTAAGCTATTGACCATTGCCACACAAAAATGGACATCCTCTTTCTAAACTGGAATTCTCCAGGCCAGAACACTGGAGTCGATAGCCTTTCCCTTCTCCAGGGGCTCTTCCCAACCCAGGGATCAAACCCAGGTCTGCCACATTGCAGGTGGATTCTTTACCAGCTGAGCCACAAGGGAAGCCCTCTTTCTAAACAGCCCAATACAAAAGGCAAGATGCTCCAGGAAGACAAAAGCTATATACTTCATGGGGATAGAGACCCTCTGCTGTTCCCACCTTTTTATTCTCACAGACCAGCACTCAATATATATCTGCAAAGGAATAACAAAGGCCCCTTTAGTGTTTTTGAAACATCTTTACTTTCTCAAATAGAAGGACCAAATATTGTTCAGTTTACTTTAGTTCAGTCGCACAGTCATGTCCAACTCTTTGCAACCCCATGGACTGCAGCACCCCAGGCCTCCCTGTCCATCACCAACTGCTGGAGTTTACTCAAACTCATGTCCATTGAGTCGCTGTTGCCATCCAGCCATCTCATCCTCTGTCATCCCCTTCTCCTCCTGCCCTCAATCTTTCCTAGCATCAGGGTCTTTTCAAATGAGTCAGCTCTTCACATCAGGTGGCCAAAGTATTGGAGTTTCAGCTTCAACATCAGTCCTTCCAGTGAACACCCAGGACTGATTTCCTTTATGATGGACTGGATGGATTTCCTTGCAGTCCAAGGGACTCTCAAGAGTCTTCTCCAACACCACAGTTCAAAAGCATCAATTCTTTGGTGCCCAACTTTCTTCACATTCCAACTCTCACATCCATACATGACCACTGGAAAAACCATAGCGTTGACTAGACGGACCTTTGTTGGCAAAGTAGTGCCTCTGCTTTTTAAGCTGGAAAAACCATAGCATTGACTAGAGGGACCTTTGTTGGCAAAGTAGTGCCTCTGCTTTTTAAGCTGTCTAGGTTGGTCATAACTTTCCTTCCAAGGACTAAGAGTCTTTTAATTCCATGGCTGCAATCACCATCTGCAGGGATTTTGGAGCCCCCAGAAATAAAGTCAGCCACTGTTTCCACTGTTTCCCCATCTATTTGCCATGAAGTGATGGGACCAGATGCCATGATCTTAGTTTCCTGAATGTTGAGCTTTAAGCCAACTTTTTCACTCTCCTCTTTCAGTTTCATCAAGAGGCTCTTTAGTTTCTTCTTTGCTTTCTGCCATAAGGGTGTTGTCATCTGCATATCTGAGGTTATTGATATTTTTCCCGGCAATCTTGATTTCAGCCTATGCTTCATCCAGCCCAGCGTTGCTCATGATGTACTCTGCATAGAAGTTAAATAAGCAGGGTGACAGTATACAGCCTTGACGTACTCCTTTCCCTATTTGAAACCACTCTGTTGTTCCCTGTCCAGTTCTAAATGTTGCTCCCTAACCTGCATACAGATTTCTCAGGAGGCAGGTCAGGTGGTCTGGTACTCCCATCTCTTTCAGAATTTTCCACAGTTTATTGTGATCCAAATATTATAGCTTACCTTAAACATGCTAAAAATTATTTATTATATAAACATGTATATATAATGTCTGGATTTATACACAGGCTATTATTTACTTGATGGAAGGATTCATCAGACCCGTATGAGTAGCAAATCTCAGTAGGTTTAAAGTGTAATTTGATCTATGTCATTTCTCCTGTGAGAGATCAGTTCAGTTCAGTTCAGTTGCTCAGTCATGTCTGACTCTTTGTGACCCCATGAATTGCAGCATGCCAGGCCTCCTGTCCATCATCAACTCCAAGAGATTAAAAGAACTTTGGCAAACAAAAGCCCCACATTTGAATTCAACTTCTACCTCTGCCCTATTGTGTGTCCTTGGGCAAGTTTTTATTTGTTGGCTTTACCTCTCTGTGCCTGTTATCTCTCTGTAAGAATTGAAAATAACTGTAAATGTTAAAGATACCCACTGAAGCACATGGTGCCCTGCCAGGGGCATAGATTTAAATGGTAGCTGCTGTTATTGTTGTTGTTTAATTAAAACTTATCAGAACATCCAGTGCAAGCACTGAAGTATAATTAAAATGATAACCACATGTCCTGAAATGCATCATGGAAGCTCAAGCTTAACTGATTTGAAGAAGTAAAGCTTTTCATGCTTAATCCCAGCCGAGTAATATAAACGCTTCGACGCACAGCATTCCATGCTTGGCATTCTAGGCATACAGAAGCTTCCTTCACTTCCTTGTTTATGTGATGAAGGGAGGCAGGAACCCCACCCTCCTCCAGCCCCTCCCTGGCTTCCCTGTTCTTTGGAGGCTCAGCAGGGACAAGAGTTGGGGTGAGCAGGGGAGGAGCAAGTAAATTCGAGAACAAGGCCTGGTAAACTGGGATGTTGGGGTTGTAGCCTAGCCAGAGGAATCATGAAAGGTTCAATTCAACAAAAATACCTAAACTTCAGTGTAAACTTCTCAGTCTGATAAATAAACCAAGAGCTGCACCAGATGGTGAAGGAGGAAGTCTTCTCCTGCTGCCGCTCCCCTCCCCCCACCCCAAGGCATGAATGACGCCTGAGGGACTGAAGGGGCTGCAGACTGAAGGCTCGGATATCCAGGTACCCGTCTCACGCTGCTAGACAGGGAAGATTTGCTCCAGATTCATGGATCCAAGACCTGCTGGGCTTCAAGAAACCTACGACAGGAAAAGAAAAGGAGGAAGAGAGGAGGGAGGCTACAGACAGGTGACTTTCTGCTCCAGAATCTGGTCTCCAGCAGTTGGGTTGTACATGCACCAAGCAAAATGTGTCTGTGAGGTGGGCTTCCCCACTGTCTGGGGGTGCAAGAGTATGTGGGGTACTGGTTCTTTGCTCACACCCTTTGCAAGTCAGCAAGTGAACAGACTTTCTCCTCATGCTACACCTGCCATAATGTCCTTCTAGAATGCAGGAGGGGCCACTGGGAAGTAGATAAGGAACCACAGACTTCTGGGCCCCTCTTGTCCATGCTGTGAGTGTAATTTCATTACAATTCAAAGATCAGAGACAGAAATGCCTTCAAGGGAGGAGACCCAGGAAACTAGCTCCCTCCAAGTGGTCACAGGCAAACAGAGTGTTCAGATACTCCAGACAAGGGAGTACAGTAGGAACATAGAATTAAAGAAGGATAGCTTTAGCCTTCACTTGTAAACACACACACACACACACACACACACACACACACACATAGTTAGCGAACACGGAGATTATGTAGTAAGAGCTTATTGAACTGTGTGAGGCTATAGTTTCTACTCCTTTGAATCATTTACAGTTCCTGATACAGCACTATATCCATAGTAGATGCTCAATTAATATTTGTTAACTAAATACATGCCTGTTGAAATAAAAAGCTCTAGGATGATGAGAGCAGGTTTCAGGAAGAGGGTAGTAAGTTACCTAGATCATAATGCAGTATTGACCAGAATGTTGGGTAAATAGTAAACATTTCAATGTGTTGTCAAAGATATACAGCCTGTAGTGTTGTGTACATATTAAGAAAAATACCAATTCCTTTCCACCATTTTCTTATAAGATGTGATGAGCATCAGGGAGATATTTAGCTTTTGAGTGATCTTTTTGCTGTTGCAGGTACAGAAGTTATTTTCTGAGATATTGATATACAGCAATCCTCTTTTCAGTCCTGTTTTTCTCCTTTGCTTACCAGCTTCATTATAAGAGCCAAGAACCAAGTCATGGAAGCCTCAGTGATGAATAATAGGGGTCAGGTGATCTTGCTTGAAAAACCACTCATCACAAGAATAACACATCACTCTTTTCTGTTGACGATGGACATGAAGGGAAGGCTCCTTGGTGATAATGTTCACTGTGCCTAATTCTAGGAAGTGAAAGTGAAGTCGCTCAGTCGTGTCCGACTCTTTGTGACACCATGGACTGTAGCCTACCAGGCTTCTCCATCCATGGGATTCTCTAGGCAAGAATAGTGGAGTGGGTTGCCATTTCCTTCTCCAGGGGATCTTCCCAACCCAGGGATTGAACCCAGGTCTCCTGCACTGCAGGCAGATGCTTATAAACTGAGTTTAATTATTAAAACTCAGTTGATTATATCTTTTCTGATACAGTCATGATGCATTATGGTATATTGATCATAGTGTATTCTCCAATGCTTTTTCAAATAATTTATTATACCTTTGTAGAAAGTTTGATGTTTCCATCCTATTTTGAAAATAATGTGTCTTCCTTTACCAGAATAGGAACAGCCTCTAAGGGAAGGCAAGTGAAAGAGAAATACGCCATTTCTGCCTGAGTAGGTTGCTATTCTCAGCACATTTGGTGTAAATTAAGGAAATAGTGGCTGCTTATGATGGTTAATTTTATGTGTCAACTTGGCTGAGCCATGGTGTCCAGATATGGGGTCAAATATTATTCTGGGTGTTTCCACGAGAGCATTTTTGGGTGAGATTAACATTTAAACTGGTTGATTCTGTGTAAAGCAGCCTGCCCTCCGTGATATGGATGAGCCTAATCTAATCAGTTGAAGACTTGAAGAGAACAAAATCTGACCTTCTCCAAGCACGAGTAAATGCCTGAGCTGATGGCCTTTGGTCTTGAACTGTAGCATTAGCTCTTTCTAGATTTCAGCCTGCTGGTCTAACCAGCAGATTTTGACCTTGCCATCTACCGTGATGATGTGAGCCAGTTCCTTAAAATAAACCTCGGTGAATAGATAGATACACACATTATATTGATTCTGTTTTTCTAGAGAACCCTAATGAATACACTGCTAGAACAAATGCTCCTACAAATTTCAATGGCTGAACACGGTAGAATTGATGTCTTGCTCAGGGAGCTGCTGAATGCCAGGGTTCCTTGTCAGGGGCCAATTTTCCACTATGTAGTGATTCAGAAACCCAGGATTCTTTCATCTTATGCTCCATTTTCCTCCGGGCCTCTGAGCCTCTCAGTCCTCTGTGTGCAGCCACCAGAAAGGAAAGTGAGAGCAGAAAAGGCACATCTTCTTAATCCCCTTGGCCAGATGAGACATACATTTGTCCACTAATTTTCCACTGCTGGATATTAATCATATGACTCCATCAGGAAGGGTGGTGGGGCTGGGAAATGTGGCCCTTGACTGGGAAGCCACTTCCCGACAGCCATTTTCCACTATCGAAAGGGAAGAAAGAATTTAGGAGCTACCGCAGTCTTCTTTGTGAACACTCCCTTTCTATTATATGTATTTTTAAGAAGACTTACTCCAGCTCGACTCTAAACCCTTTTGCGTTTTCTCTGGTGAATGTGTTTCCTTTTGCAATAATACAGAGCACCTCGTGTCAGTTTCCTGAGTATTAGACCTCGCACCATTAGACCTTTCACAGATTTAAAATCTAACGAGGAAAACAAGGTTAAATAAAAGCAGAAAGCAGAGCATACTATTACATGTGCAATAAGCAGGTGAGAAGGGACGTACAATGGGTGTTCAGGGGAAGGAAAGACTCTTGGGCTGTTATGTTCAGCAAGAGCATTTATGGAAGATGTGTGTGCTTGCACTGAAACATTAAACCTGAGTGGGATTTCAATGAGCAGAGGGAATGGTGAGGACATTTCAAGGAGGGTGGATGAGAAGCTTGAGCAAGAAAACAGAGGCAGAAATGAGAGAGTAATTTTTGAAGAATAGTCAAAAAAACAATCTGACATGAGAGCGTTCTAGGGAGAATATTGGTTTTTTTGTTAATAAAAAGGTAAATTAAATCTGGATTGTGCTTAAATTGAAGTAATATATAACTCATGGAGATCCTTAGAAGATTTTTGCATGAAAAAAAAAAACATTTCAGAAGAACAATGTAGTGGAAGTATTCAGGATGGTTTGGAGAGGAACACAGAGAAGCAAGAGATAAGAATCCTCACAACCCCTGATTGTACAGTCTGTGGTTGTCTCTGTACTAGTCAGAATGTTTTTAGTTGCATGCGAAAGAAGTTCAACTTAAACTAGCTTAAGCAAAAAGAGGGTTTTTTGGTTTGTATAAAAGAGAAATCTTGGCTGTATCTGTGTTAAGCATGGCTGGAATCCAGGAGCAAAAAGTGTATCATTAAAGTTCAGTCTTCCCATCCCTCACCCCTGCCTGACCCTGCTCTCACCCATTTCTACACAATGAGCAACATGGCGTTGACTGCTCCCACCTCACATCTTTGACCCTCGGCAAGCCCAGCAGAAAGAGAGCGTCTTCCTAGACAGTGCCTGGGGGGCTGACCTGGGGCAGATGCTTCTCATTCAGTCTTGGGTCCTATGTGCATCCCAGAACCGGTACTATGGTCACAGCAGGGAACCGCTCTGGCCAGTGCTGGACCACGTGCCCCAGTGTAGAAAGATATGTATATTCGGGTGAGGGTCTGGACAGGCTCACCAGTCCCATCTGAAACATGCAAAAGGATCTATCGGGAGAAAGATTCTGTTATCAGAAGGAGAAAAGAGGGGTGCACTTCACTACCACCTCTAATGTCTTAAGTTTTCCCTTTTGCTTACATGTATTTTCTTTCTTAAACATTTGAATGCCTCTTCATTGGCTGGATTCTGTTTCACTAGTTAGTATCTTCCATCTCATCTCCCTGTATCACCTATGCTAGTACTGCTGCTGCTGCTGCTGCTAAGTCGCTTCAGTCGTGTCCGACTCTGTGCGACCCCATAGACGGCAGCCCACCAGGCTCCCCCTGGGATTCTCCAGGCAAGAACACTGGAGTGGGTTGCCATTTCCTTCTCCAATGCATGAAACTGAAAAGTGAAAGTGAAGTCGCTCAGTCGTGTCCGACTCTTAGCGACCCCATGGACTGCAGCCCACCAGGCTCCTCCATCCATGGGATTTTCCAGGCAAGAGTACTGGAGTGGGGTGCCATTGCCTTCTCCGATGCTAGTACTGAGCATATAGTAAATACTCAACTCTGAAATCTACTCCAGAAATATCTCACACTCATCCTTCTATTCTGCAATAGGAAATGGCAACCCACTCCAGTATTCTTGCCTGGAAAATCCCATGGACAGAGGAGCCTGAAAGGCTACAGTCCTTGGAGTTGCAAAGAGTCAGACATGACTTAGCAACTGAGTATGCACACACACATCTTTTCTATTCATGCTCCCCATCCTTATCCCGTGAGCGAGACCCTCTTGCTTCTTGCCTGGCTCATTGCAACAAACTCCCTACTGGGCTTTCTGCCTCTAATCTCTGGCCTTTTTAACTCCATATGTACAATCTACCAGACTTATCATCCTAAAACACAGATCAGATTGTGATAGATGTTGACATGGGACAAATTCTATAGTCCTTAATATGGCAGCGTGGTTGTTTGTTCAATGCCCACAAAGTCCTCCCATCCTAGTATGTATTTGCCATGTGACTTTGCTGCTTCTCCTGTTGAGAAGTGTAGCCCATTTTTTTGCCTCCTTGAATCTGGGTAGGCCTTGGGATTTCAGTTGACACACAAAATGCAGCAGATGCGACATGAGAGTTCTGAAGTTTAGGTCTAACATGCATGGCAGCTGCTGCTTGTTTGGAGCATTGCCCTGAGATTCTGATGTGAGCGGGCCAGTCTAGCCTAATGGAAAATGAGAAGCCACATGGGAAAGAGCCGAGGCCCTCCAGCCAACAACCAGCACCGACATCAACGGCCAGACTTATGAGTGAGGCCACTTGGCTCTCCCAGCTGGTTCATTCTCTAGCTCTCTGCAGCCAGTGTCATGAGCCCAGGAGAAACAATAGAGGATTACCCAGCAAGCCATAGAATTATGAGAAATAGTGAATCGTTGTTGTTTTAGGCCAGTTAAGTTTGTAGGCATTGTGCTATGCACAATGGGTAACTGAAGCAGGTAGAAACGTAAGGACTTGTTTGAAGGTGAGGAATACAGTGACTAGAATGACTCTCGTTAACTGAGGTTTAAAGAAATAGATAATGGTGCTAGCGAGGAGCACTGCGCGCTAATAGGAAGGCAAATGATTATAAATAGGACTTGCATCCTTCATTCAAGCAGCTGCTAAAATCTCACCTCCTTTATTAAACTTTTCTGGAATAAATAAAATAGCATAAATTCTCAAGGGAAAAAAAAAAAGAAATAGATAATGAGTGCAGATGAGGGTGTAATGAGCATTGGCCTGTTATACAAAGAGAAGTCAGAAAGAGAAAAACAAATATATATTAATACATGTATGTGGAATCTAGAAAAATGGTTCATACACACCTATTTGTAGGGCAGGAATAGAGATGCAGACGTTGAGAAAGGACCTGTGGACACAGTGGGGGAAGGAGAGGGTGGGATGAATTGAGTGACTAGCATTAACATATATATACTACCATGTGTGAAATGGACAGCTAGTGGGAAGCTTCTGTATAGCACAGGGAGCTCAACTAGGTGCTCTGTGATGACCTAGAGGAGTGGGATGAGAGGGAGGCTCAAGAGGGAGGGTATATATGTATGTATGTATGTACATACATATACATATAGCTGATTCACGTTGTACAGCAAGAACTAACACAACATTGTAAAGTAATTATCCCCCAATTAAGAAAAAAAAGAGCCTTGGGAGTCATTGGGATATTTCAGCATGTCCAGATGTCCAGTTGGTAGGTGAATGCATGGGTCTGGGGCTGCCTGGATTGAGTCATCTTTTTCAGTAATTGGGAGTGGATTAAGTCACCCAGGACCACCCAATGAGTGAGAGGAGACAGAAGCCAAAGGTCAGAAGAGAAAACCTTGGGGAACACTGACTTTTAAGGCTGGGCAGAGGAAAGGAAGCCAAAAGAGGAGATAGTTTTTTTAACAGAGTTAAAAAGGGATAGACTATGTTTATGTACTTTACTTTTTTACTCTTCCTCTTTTTCTGTCTGATCAATAAGGAAAAAAAGAAAAATAATAGGAGTTAAGAGTCTACCTGGGATGGTAGTGGAAGGATGTCCCAAAGACCTAATCAGTCATTCTCAGGATGCAAAGGACCCCTGGAAACACAACAGGTCAGTGGTCAGATGTCCCCTATCTCATTCCAGGGCACAGGGGAAATGCTCTGTGAAGTGGCATGGCAAACTGTGAGAAAAGCTATTAAACCATCTTGCTGCTCATGCTCCTCTTTCACCCAGACAGAGATCTAAGGAAAACCCAAACAGATGCAAAGAAATATAGACAAACTTGCCACTTAGTCAACACCAAAGGAGGCAGAGATGTGTGCAGAGGCAGCCAAAGACAGACAGAAATCAAAATCTACAGAGCACAGACAACACAGAGAAGAAGAGACAAAGATATGTGGATATAGCAGAGGCTTGTTTCTTGAACTGTCCGACCTCTACTTCAACTCCGTATCCCTCTTAGATACAACCTCAGTGTAGCTTTATGGAGACCGTCCTGTGGGAAACTCAATTATTCCACTTACGTTTCAGCTTATATAAGTATTCAATTACATATTTATGTCAAAGTCAAACACTCTCCATCCAAAACCCACCATAACAGTTTAAATTAACAGAGTTGCTGATACTCTTTACAATACATAGGTTATGTATGTGGGTGTTTAGTAATCACATATATCCTTCAAATTTAGCTATCTTGATTTAGTCCCCACATTTTACAGGGTTTTTTTGTTTGTTTGTTTGTTTACATTTTTGATGAGACTGCAGCATGCTGTCTTAACCAACTCTCTGCCTCTTAACCAAAGACTCAATGAACAAACACATACCAAGCACCCACTCTGTGAGGTTCTGTAGGACCCACACAGATGTAGGCAGTTGTGCCCTAGTAGATCAACACTCATGAAAAGAAGACTTAACAGCATTTGCCAATTTTTAATTTTTGTAGTGGAAACACTCCCATTGTGGCTGATTTCAAGCTGCCAGAGGCATAACAACTGGCTGGCAAAAATCCTGAATATTTAGTTGCCTTGGAACAAACATTTAAGAATGAGTTGCAGGACTTCTTTGGAGAGCCAGTGGTTAGTACTATGAGCTTGCTTCCACTGCAGAGGGCACAGGTTCAATCCCTGGTCAGGGAACTAAGATCTCACATGCTGCAGCCAAAGGGGAAAAAAAAAAAGAATGAGTTACCACATGGAGGAAGTCTGAGACACCTCAGATTTCAGCCAGTACCCACTGTCAGCTATGTGTGTGAAACCATGTTGGTCCTTCCAGCCCAGCTGACTCTCCAGCCAAAGTGCCCAGGTAAGACAAGAACCTTTCAGCCAACCCAAAGAAGCATGAGAAAGTATAAGTTGTTTCAAACCACTAAGTTTTGAGATGCTATGTTATACAGCAGTAGCTACCAGCTATGCATAAAGCACAGAGTGCATGGAAAGGGTTGGTCTATAGAGAAGTAAGTGCCTTTGTTTGCCTTCCAGTCTTTATCCTCAGCCCTATTCACAAGCTCTCTGGGAAGTTTCAGCCTCTCTCTTTGCTACACCAAGACTCTCTGGACCACCTGGTGCTGAACATAAGGGTGGGCAGCTCCAATGTTATAGCCCCTTTGGATATGCCACCAGTCCAGTGTTTAATCAGACAGGGCATTGGGCAAAGCAAAGATTCATATTTACAAGCAGCCATCTTAGGAAGATGTGTTTCTGAAAATCAGGAGTGACAATTCCATGAAGTGAAAGACAGGCATGAGCAAGACCACTCCCAGGCAGACTGAACATTTAAAACCTCTTCCTTGGTTTCAGTCTCCTCTGGATATTGACATTTCTTATCTGTCCCGCCATCAGTAACAAACTTTGACCAACTGTAACCGATGTGTTAAATATTGACTTGGTGCAGTAGTAAGGATCCACGATACATTTCTTCCAGGACACCACTTCCCATAGTGAGTATTTTAGAGGGCAGGTGCCTCTGTTTCTGCACACTTGCAGACTGGGCTCCTCGAAGGGACTTTGTCCTACTAAAGATTTCCAAAGACATGGCCTGTCACTTTGGCCTATGCACCATCATCATGCATGAAACACTTGGTGACTCTAAAGAATCAGGAACCAGGACAATGAAAAAGCATCACCTCAAAGATTCAGTTTTCTAGAAAAAAGCAAGAAAATGATGATCACAAAAGTCAAGATAGGGTTTCCTCCCAGGAGGAGGGAGAGAGTTAAAGATCAAGGAGGGGCACAGAGAGAAGGCTTCAGGTAATACCCGGTTTCTTTCTGGGTGCTTGAGTCACATGGCATTTTCTTCATAGCAGTTTTTAAAGTATGTATGTAATTTTTTTTTATTGAAGTAGAGATTATTTACAATATTGTGTTTATTTCAGATGTACAGCAAAGTCATTCAGATTCTTTTCCATTATAGGTTATTACAAGATCTTGAATATAATTCCCTGTGCTATATAATAGGTCCTTGTTTATCTACTTTGTACATAGTAATGTGTATCTGTTAATCCACAAATCCTAATTTATCCACCTCTCCCTTTCCTCTTTGGTATCCATAAGTATTTTTTGAGTCTGTTTCTATTTTGCAAATAAGTTCATTTATATCCTTTTTTTTTAGATCCTATATATAAGTTATATCATATATTTGTCTTTCTCTGTCTGACTTACTTCACTTAATATGATAATCTCTAGGTCCATCCATGTTGCCTCAAATGACAAGATCTCATTCTTTTTAATGGCTGAGTAATATTCCATTGTATACATATACACATTTTCTTTATCCATTCATTCATCAGTAGACACTTAGGTTGCTTCCATGTCTTTGCTGTTACAAATAATGCTGCTGTGAATATTGGGGTGTCTGTGTCTTTTCTAATTAGAGTTTTCATCTTTTCTGGATATATGCCCAGGGGTGGATTGCTGAATCATGTGGTAACTCTAGTTTTTTAAGGAACCTCCATTCTGTTCTCCATAGTGGCTGCACCAGTTCACACTCCCACCAACTGTGTAGAAGGGTCCCCTTTTCTCCACACCCTCCCCAGCATTTATTATTTGTAGATTTTTTTTTTGATGATAGCTGTTTTGACTGGTATGAGATGATACCTCACTATAGTTTTGATTTGCACTTCTTTAATAATTAGTGACACTGAGCATCTTTTAATGAGCCTTTTTGACTATCTGTATCTCTTCTCTGGAGAAATTTCTATTTAGGTCTTCTGCCCATTTTTTGACTGGGTTGTTGACTGTTGTGATATTGAACTGTATGAACTGTTTGTATATTTTCAAAATTAATCCCTTGTCAGTTGCATCATTTGCAAATGTTTTCTTCCATTCTGCATATAATTTGTATACTCTTGTGAAAGTAGGTTTTATTTCACAGTAAGAAAAAAAATCAATTGAAAATTAATGCATTCTGCATTCTGACTTTTCTCACGTTGTCTGGGAATGTGTCAGAAATAAAGAATCCGGACCCCATTTCAGAGCTACCAGACCTACTGGACCCCAGTGGTTTGTCTGCTCATTAAAGATTGGGAAAGAGTGTCCAGGCTTAATCACTAATCCTGATGCATTGGGAAAGTCACTTTATCCTCGAGTCTTAGTTTCTAGTCAGCAAAATGGGTATAATAATATAGATGTGGCCTCCCTTCCAAGCTGCTGTGAGGAGGATGGGAGATGATGTATGTGAAAGTACTTTGAAAAAACAGTTAAGTACCATATAAACGGGGCTTCCCAGGTGGTGCTAGTGGTAAAGAATCTGTCTACCAATGCAGGAGATGCAAGAGATGCAGGTTTTAACCCTGGGTCAGGAAGACCCCTGGAGAAGAAAATGGCAATCCACTCCGTGGACAGAGAATTCCATGGACAGAGGAGCCAGGCGGGCTACACAGTTCACGGAATCGCTAAGAGTCAGACATGACTGAGCACACACCACATAAACTAGGGCATGTTATCACCCTGGGGCAGTGCTCTGAATGAATCAATTACAAAGAAGTGAACAGTTATCATTCCCTCAGTTTCATACTTTCTGAAATCTTTTCAGCTCTAACTTCCTAGCAGCATCATGCTTCTTGGTTCAGCTGCTAAGAACTTGTTTTCATCCCTGCCCTAGGACCCAGATGCAGGGTCCTCCTTGTCCTTTGCAACCTATCTAGGGCAAACGGCTTCTTTCAAAAGGCATCGGCATCACCAGTGTGACTTTCTGACAAATCAAACTGTACTGTGTAACAGCAGTGTTCTGGCCTCCCCTGGGTGGAAGCTGGGCTCCAGAGGAATCTGTGAGCAGCAGGTAGACAGGCCTCTGACACATCTTCCATTGTTCATGGCTCTTATTATTTATTTATTTATTTAGAATAAAAGCAGTAATCCTGTGCTCTGCATGTTGGAAATACTTAAGAAGTTATGATAAATATGTGCATTGTTTCATAAGATATAAGTTTTGAAGTTTCTTCTAAGCTTTGAAAAATATAAAAACAGTTCTAAAAGGTCTAAATAGGTAAAGAAAGTACCTATAGGTGTGACTGGCCCAGGTTTCTTGCACTGAGCTCCTTCTACTGAGTTTCAAGAATCAGCATGATATTATTTTTAAGGATGAGGTTCATAAATGCTAGACATTCAGTTGTTCTGGTTAATCATTTGTTCATTTCAACATGTCTTTAAAGGCTAATCACACCAGGTTCTGTTCTTGGTTGTCTTTGTGATCTACCAGTACAACATGGGGAAATATAGATGTGTGTGTGTGTGTAAGTTTTTCGATGACCACATTAAAAGAAAGAAAGAGAAGATATGAAAGGGGTGTGGTAAAATTTTTAAGAACTCCCCCCAGAGCCCATGTTCCACTGTCAGACCCTCCTGGCCAATCCTAGCACTACCTGTTATTAGTTGAGAGACTAGGTAAGTTATTTAACTCCACTTGGTCTAAATGTTCTCTTCTATACAGTAGGTTAGGTTTATTGTAAAATTTTTTAAATGACTTAAACCATGTGCCCAGTGTGTGATAAGGGCTCCATAAATGTCAGTTACATAATGATCAAAGAAAGGAACTAGAAGTTCAATTCAGGGGGAAAATACATCAAACTTATTAATGTCATTGTCATGATTATCAATATTCTACTGATGATATTTGTGCAGAGAAGAGTTAAATTTAGCAGGCTCTTTTATTTTCAGACAAATTATATTCAGAGACTGAGAAAGTCTTTACTAACTACTCATTTAACATAGGTTCATTGTGGGAACTGCAATAATTTCACAAGCCAAGAGCATACAGGATAATGTCTCTTAGAAGCCAATAAAGCAATAACATGTTCCAAACCACTGATAGATTAATTACATTATTGTTCCAGGCAAGGGGGAGATGAAAGGAATAAAATCCAAATTTAGCTGCGTTGTGCCTTTGTGTAAGCTGGTTTGGAAGAGTTGGCTTAACCAACCAGAAGCTAACTTCCAGCTGCTGGAGAAGCAGAAGGCCCATGTTTCTAGGAATGAAGGTGCCGGCATTGGCAGGCAAGATACTGTCCTTCAGGAGGCTGCTGCAAGGTTTTCACCACTTCTGGCAAAGAGTTGCCTTGCCCAGGCAGAGGCTAATGCCCCAGGATCTTCAGAGAGCTATTTAGATCAGCAAAGGGTAGCCTTGCCCAGACAGAGTGCTCTTGGTAAGTCCTCACCAACTCGGTGTTTAAGGCTGAAATGTGCCCTAGCCCGAGTGACTGCTCATGCATTCTTAGCCACAGGCCCCCAGCAGTGCCCGCCAGCAGTTGACCTACGGAATGCTCACTGATGCCAACAGATGTTGATGACATCAAGATACAGCTTCCTCCATGTAAACAACTTTGCTCTTAGATCAAAACAAGCTCATTCTTAGATCAAAAACCAAGTAAGAGGACTGGCAACAAGATGGAGGAGTAAGACTAGGAGATTGCCTGCTGCTGCTAAGTCGCTTCAGTCATGTCCAACTCTGTGTGACCCCAGAGACAGCAGCCCACCAGGCTCCCCCGTCCCTGGGATTCTCCAGGCAAGAACACTGGAGTGGGTTGCCATTGGAGGAGATTGCCTGCCTCCCCACAAATACATCAGAAACTCATCAAAATATGGAACAACTCCAACACAGTAACTTCTAAAGGATAGCAGAAAACTCCAGAAAGGCAAGCTGACCTTTCTGGAATGAGAAATGAAACCAATATTGTAAAGCAAATATCCTTCAATTTAAAAAAAAGAATTCCCAAAGGGGGGAAAAAAAGTGAGTTTGAAATCATGTGAAACCAATACACAAGACTAAACTGCTATCCAAGAAGAGATTGGCTTGCAAGATTGGCCCTTGGCTGGTGTCTGGGAAAGTAGATTTTAAGAAAGTTCCCACCCTTAACTGATAAGACCAACTCTCTGTGCCCAAACAATAAAAACAATGTGGTTTATGCTCAACACCCGCTTTCCTTCTGACAGTCTGGAATTTGGGCATGTGCCATGCAGAGGCCGCCTGTCTGCCCAGTTAAAACCTCGGGCACTGAGTCTCCAAGGAGCTCTGGATGGCATCTCTCTCACATGCAAAATTCTTTGCTTAGTCAAAGAACCAAGTGTGTCCTTTGGGACTACACTGGGAGCAGCCCGCTGGATGCTTGCACCTGGCTTTCCCCAGTCATCACCAACCTGCTCTTCCTTTGCGGATTGTGCCTGGTATCCTTTCGCAGTAATAGATCAGAGCCCAGTGGTAAAGAATCCTGCTGCCAGTGCAGGAAACACAGGTTCAGTCCCTGATCCAGGAAGATCCCACATGCCGTGGAGCAACTAAGACTGTGCACAACTACTGGAGCCTGCAACTAGAGAAAAGGCCATGCAACAACAAAGGCCCAGCACAATGAAAATGAAATAAATAAATAAAATCTTAAAAATAAACAAATTAGAACCAGAAGTGGGACAGGATGCTGAGTGCTGTGAGTCCTGCTCATGAATCATCGAACTTGGGAGTGGTCTTGGAGGCCTCCAGACACGGTGCTAAACTATGAAAGAAAAATATTTTTTTTGGAAAATACTGGTACCACAGCAAATATCAATATCAATAAGTGAACATATCACTTTCATAAAGACTCAGAAATATAGGACTTGAGAAAATGTTCTTGAAAGAGTAAAGAAAAAACAATGCTGCCAGGCAGCTTCTGTCTTCAATGACCTCTCTATAAAATTGTGAAGATATTAGGAATCTTTCAGCATTGTAAAAGTTAACTGCAATGTGTAGAGGAAGGCAAAAATAATTTATAATTTTTAGATCATCATACTTTAAAAGTCTTCCTGCTCCCTTCATATAGTTTATCCCCTGAAAAAGTAAAAGTGTTAGCCATTCAGTCGACCGACTCTTTTCGACCCCATGGACTGTAGACCACCAGGCTCCTCTGGCCATGGGATTTTCCAGGCAAGAATACTGTAGTGGGTAGCCATTCCCTTCTCCAGGGGATCTTCCCCAACCTAGGGATCAAACCCAGGTCTCCTGAATTGCAGGCAGATTCTTTACTGTCTAAGTCACTAGGGAAAGTGGACTTGATTTCATTGGCCAGTGTAAATTAATTTTGATAGTCACTCACAAATCCTGTGTTCTAAGAGTTAAAAGCAAATATATTGTGTTATAAATATTTCTTGACTAATTGCTTCAGCTTCAGTTTTGAAATGTATTCATTCACCTAGAATTGATTGGATACTTTCTGCGTGCCAGGCAGACATGTACAATTCTTTGGTTTAACTTCAGTCCTGCTGTTTTCATTATGTTACCACAGAATCCACTTACTTGCCCTGGTTAGGCAAGCCTCTCAAAACCCTTTGCTTTATTTTCTCTTGAAGATGATCATCAGACCATGTATTTGGGTATGTTGTTGTGCTGGGCTTTGTATCAAATGAATTAGTCAGGAGTATTGTTTTCCATCCTTTTGATGAAAGGCAGCTTTCCCATTAAAAAAAGCAAACCCTTTATATTTAAAAAAATGTTTAATAGAATGTTACTCTTTCCAGCTGGTTAAATTTAGAACACTGAAAAAAAGAAGTTTCACATGAGACTCTTCTCCATGTCTGGGCTAGAGCATTTTCAACTTGAGTGTCAGCTAGATGTGTTGGTATTTAACTCACACAGCCACAAGCCTTTGTCCATTCACAGAAAGGGACCAAACCCTCCTGGTCCTCCTGGTTTGCATAACAGTGGCGAAGATTGTGATGACAGATTCCAGGGAAGGGCCTGCGCCAAAACTGTTAGTATTTTCCACTTCAAGTTTCAAATTGAAACGTTCCCTGATCCTGTTGCAGGCCCACCCTTTCTGTTCTTTGAAGTAATTTGAAAGCCTGTAGTCTGTAACCAGTAAAAATGATACAAAAAGTAAATGTATCCAGTTGCAAAAGGCAGCAATACATTCAGTTGAATCAATGTCTTCTGAGCACAGGGCACTATGGAAACTCACAGTCAGGAATAAGACAGTAAAATGTTGATTTTGAGGAACATATAACCAGGTTGCCTGCCTTAGACAAAGCTTTTTGGTGATGGAACAGAAGGGCCCTTGGGCTGGCTTATGCAAAACCAAGGCTTTATTATAAGCAAGAGAAAGAAAGTTGCTGGGTCTCAGTAAGAACAAAACTAAAACCTCAGTGCCAACAGGAACCAGAATGGCTCTCCTTGTAGGTCCCAAGCCTCCGGCTGCCTCTTTTTCTATTTCATGCTGACTCTGTGCTGGCCAACTGTGTGAGCTTGAGACCAGGTAAGACCGTTTGTTGTACCTGTGAGATCACGCCTCCCCTTCCATGGGTATAGAGGTTTAGCTGGACCCAAGGCTGCCAGCCAAAGGCTATGCTTCTTTGCCTCCCATGCTGCTAATTGAAGCTGCTGACTAGGCTTTGGTCAAATGCAATACAAACAGGATTGACGTACATTTACAACTTCCAGGTTATGCTTTTACATAGAAAAGAACTCCTTCTTTACATAGAAGAGCTCCTCTTTGAATGGACAAAGAGCTCCTCTTTTCCTTTACCTTTACTGGCTAGGTGTGGCTGAAAGTGGCAAAACTGAAGCCATTTCTTCAACCTGAAGATGAAAGCTGCCAGTAGAAAATGGCATAGACACAAGGTAAGAGCCTGGTGGCCAACTCCATGGAGCCATTAGATTGGTTTGGGATGACTTGTCGGGGGAGGGAGGTGTGCGCACGGGGGTTGGGGGGTGTGTGAGTAACTCAGTCATGTCCAACTCTTTCCTGACTTCCGCCAGGCTTCTCTGTCCATGGAATTCTCCAGGCAAGAATACAGAAGTGGATTGCCATTTCCTCCTCCAGGGGATCTTCCCAACCCAGGGATCAAACACGGGCAAATTATTTACCATCTGAGCCAGGTTCAGACTGTTTAGGAAGGAGAAACCTGCTTCAGTCTTGTTTAAGCTGGTGTTGTTTTGGTCTTTATGAAAGAAGCTGGAGCCTGGAACCTAACTAGTAAACCTGCTTTTCTATGTATAAAATGGAAAATGACCACCTCATAGCTTCTAAATTTATGAGACCTAAATTGAGATGACCAACCAAGGATCAAACACCCAAGCAAGAGGGAATGTGCTGGTGGTCCAATGGTTAGGACTTGGCACTTTCCTTGCCAGGGCCCTGGTTCAATCCCTGTGAGGAACTAACATCCTGCAAGCCTCATGGCAAAAAAAACAAACAAACAAACCCAAGCAAGAGAATTGATTGTCCCATCTTGGTCTTCTAGCCAGCTAGACTGAAAGGGGAGAGTTGACGGATATAAGCCTAGCGCTGGGCTCACCCCATGGGTGGAGTGAATTTCAGGGGTCCTCAGAGAGGCCCATCTACTTTATTGACCAGTGCTTCTGTACTAAGAGTTCCTAGAGGTATGCTGCTGCTAAGTCGCTTCAGTCGTGTCTGACTCTGTGTGACCCCATAGGTGGCAGCCCACCAGGCTCCCCCATCCCTGGGATTCTCCAGGCAAGAACACTGGAGTGGGTTGCCATTTTCTTCTCCAACACAGGAAAGTGAAAAGTGAAAGTGAAGTTGCTCAGTCGTGTCCGACTCTTAGCGACCCCATGGACTGCAGCCCACCAGACTCCTCCATCCATGGGATTTTCCAGGCAAGAGTACTGGAGTGGGGTGCCATTGCCTTCTCCATCCTAGAGGTATATATGTATTCTTTATAACATGTAAATGTAAAGCATATGAATTAAGTGAGAAGGAAAGCTCAGAAATTGAAAAGGAAGCCAAGATCTCTCTCCCAATTAATAAGGTCTCTTGTGGACATGAGGGTGAACCCGTGCTCCCACAAAAATCTTCCAAGGCTGCTGGGTCTGCCGAGGAAGACGATGGTCCCAAGTAAAGAAGAAAGACTCTTTGGGCAAGGGTATTCAGGGAGCTGTGTACTGTTAGACCCTCAAATCAGAGAGAGAAGTGTTTTGGTAGGTAGGGGAGAGTTTGGAATGAAAGGAAGGGATGCCAGAATGAAGAAAAGTACTTGGGAGATATGGGTGGGTCATCCCCAGGGAATGAGAAAACAGTAAGGAAGAATGAAGCAGGGGATTCTTTATGTTCATCATCTTCTCTCATCCTCTGTTCTCTCTCTCAGCCAGTATCCAGTAGCCAGCAGCAGGGAGTAAGAGTTACAAGAATAGACTCTAGAGCCCCCCTGAGCAATCTAGCAGATCTCCCTCTCTGAGGCACAGTTTCTTCACTTTCATCTGTAGAAGGAAAACAATAGCATTATTTCACAGGATCATGTGAAGATTAACAGAGGTAATAATATATGAAAAGTGCTCAAAACAGTGTCTGGCACAGGGTAAGTGCTATGTATCTTAGCTATCATTATCAGACCTCTAATAATCATTATTATTCTTTCATTAAGCAGATGCTTATTAAGCTTCTGCTTAGCACTGACAGCAAGAGACCCAACTGAGTTAAGTAACTTGCCCAGAGTTTCACAATTAAGAATCACTGATGCTGAGTTTGGACCAAGTATGTCTGACTCCAAAATAGCAGAATTCTTATCAATTTCACCACACATGTTCCCTTTCTTCTTCTTTTTCTTTCTTTTAATATGGTCATCATAGATATAAAAGAATTAATTTCTAAATTAAAGGGGCACATAGTCTAGTGAAATGAGAGGCTAGTCAATTATAGTATATGACCATTTCTATGACAGAGATTAAAAACTAAAAGTCATGAAGCCCCCAAGAGGTATTTAACCATATAAGGAGGATCCAGGAAGGTTTCCTGGAGAAAATAGAGAGAAAGAAAGAGCAAAAGAAAAGATAAAGCAGAAAAGGACATATGGAAAAAAAGCTTTATGGACACAGCTGTTTTGCTAAATTACTAAAAGCAAGTCATTGCCTAGAACATAGAATGTGAAGGTGAAATATATGAGGCTCAGAGTGTACCCCCTCCCACCCCTGCAGTAATTATCAGTGAGACATTTCATGTGAGAAAGGCATTGTAAACTCAGAGATATGTATCTTCATCCTGGAAGCACAGGTGAGTCTCACAAGAGTAGGACAAGACCGGGTGGGCTGCTATTTTGGGGTACATGTGCTTTTGGTTAAATCAAATATAAAAAAACAATAAAATTCCTAGAGGAGAACATAGGCAAAACACTCTCTGACATACATCACAGCAGGATCCTCTATGACCCACCTCCCAGAATATTGGAAATAAAAGCAAAAATAAACAAATGGGACCTAATTAACCTTAAAAGCTTCTGCACATCAAAGGAAACTATTAGCAAGGTGAAAAGACAGCCTTCAGAATGGGAGAAGATAATAGCAAATGAAGCAACTGACAAACAACTAATCTCAAAAATATACAAGCAACTCCTACAGCTCAACTCCAGAAAAATAAATGACCCAATCAAAAAATGGGCCAAAGAACTAAATAGACATTTCTCCAAAGAAGACATACAGATGGCTAACAAACACATGAAAAGATGCTCAACATCACTCATTATCAGAGAAATGCAAATCAAAACCACTATGAGGTACCATTTCACACCAGTCAGAATGGCTGCGATCCAAAAGTCTACAAGCAATAAATGCTGGAGAGGGTGTGGAGAAAAGGGAACCCTCTTCCACTGTTGGTGGGAATGCAAACTAGTACAGCCACTATGGAGAAGAGTGTGGAGATTCCTTAAAAAACTGGAAATAGAACTGCCTTATGATCCAGCAATCCCACTGCTGGGCATACACACTGAGGAAACCAGAAGGGAAAGAGACACATGTACCCCAATGTTCATCACAGCACTGTTTATAATAGCCAGGACATGGAAGCAACCTAGATGTCCATCAGCAGATGAATGGATAAGAAAGCAGTGGTACATATACACAATGGAGTATTACTCAGCCATTAAAAAGAATACATTTGAATCAGTTCTAATGAGGTGGATGAAACTGGAGCCTATTATACAGAGTGAAGTAAGCCAGAAAGAAAAACACCAATACAGTATACTAATGCATATATATGGAATTTAGAAAGATGGTAACAATAACCCTGTGTACGAGACAGCAAAAGAGACACTGATGTATAGAACAGTCTTATGGACTCTGTGAGAGAGGGAGAGGGTGGGAAGATTTGGGAGAATGGCATTGAAACATGTAAAATATCATGTATGAAACGAGTTGCCAGTCCAGGTTCGATGCACGATACTGGATGCTTGGGGCTGGTGCACTGGGACGACCCAGAGGGATGGAATGGGGAGGGAGGAGGGAGGAGGGTTCAGGATGGGGAACACATGTATACCTGTGGTGGATTCATTTTGATATTTGGCAAAACTAATACAAATATGTAAAGTTTAAAAATAAAATAACATTTAAATTTTATATATATTAAAATTTTTTATAT
This sequence comes from Bubalus kerabau, assembly GCF_029407905.1. Lineage (NCBI taxonomy): Eukaryota > Metazoa > Chordata > Mammalia > Artiodactyla > Bovidae > Bubalus > Bubalus kerabau. Next base: position 49,459,164 of record NC_073629.1, read on the forward strand.
ATTAAAATTTAAATAAAAACAAACAAACAAACAAACATCTTGACTTTTCATGAATCAGTTCAGATAGTGAAGCCTAAACAGGGGAAGCCATGATATTGAAGGCATGTACTGTGTCCTGCTCAGTGCTATCTCTCTAGAGTCTAAAACAGACCCTGGCACACAGTAACCACCCAACAGATATTTGTCGAGTGAATAAATGCATTGGATAAGAAGATGTGTGCATTTTAAGAGCGCTGTTTGCCAACCTTCCCTTATCCTTTGTGGATTAATGTTGATTAGAATGGTACATTTGGCTTACATCTGGAGGAGCTGACTAGTTATATATTAATCACTCTTTTGGATGGTTATAAAAGTAATTCAGTAGTTCTAAGGAGGCAACTCTGCAGTTTCTTTTAATTGAGGTCTATGCAGTATAACTGACCATGTTGTTGTTTAGTCACTAAGTCAAGACCAGCTCTTTTGGGACCCCATGGACTATAGCCAGCCAGGCTCCTCTGTCCATGAGATTTCCCAGGACATACTGGAGAAGGTTGCCATTTCCTTCTCCAGGGGATCTTCCTGACCCAAGAATTGAACCTGGATCTCCTGCATGGCAGGCAGATTCTTTGCCACTGAGCCACCTAGGAAGCCCTATAATCGACTATTCCTCAATTTAAAGTCATAAGTAAAAAGTGCGCATCACTTTGTACTTGGGGTTCATCTAGGAACCATTAAGGGATAGACATAAAGCATGACCCCATCCTGTGGATGTAAATTGTAATAACGGGGAACGTGAAGAGGATCAGAATATTCACCCCAAAATATGTTGTTTTGGCATGTGTATTCTTTTGAAATGAAGGCAATTAAGAAACACCAGACACAGGAGGAAATTACTGCCTTCCTCTTTTCTGCCTAAAATCAGGAAATAAATATCCCTTTGTAAAGGTGTCACCCCCTTCCCTCTCCTGTAGAAGAGACCCTTAATCATAAGAGACTCTTATCACTGGAGTTTGCATAGCAAACCTTACTAAAATAACCCTTATCTCCATTCATATCCCTCATATATTTCCCTCCCCCAAACTTTATGCCACTAGAAGCCAGAACCCCTTTATTTCATCTTGTTACTCTTCCACATTCATGGCCCTATGCTAGAATGGCATAAGCTCTCAAGCCTAGACACTTCTTTGGGATTTCACTTCTTTTCTGTGAAGCTCCCATGTGCAGTTCAGTTCAGTTCAGTTCAGTCACTCAGTCGTGTCCGACTCTTTGCGACCCCATGAATTACAGCACGCCAGGCCTCCCTGTCTATCACCAGCTCCCGGAGTTCACTCAAACTCACGTCCATCAAGTCGGTGATGCCATCCAGCCATCTCATCCCCTGTCGTCCCCTTCTCCTCCTGCCCCCAATCCCTCCCAGCATCAGAGTTTTTTCCAATGAGTCAACTCTTCACATGAGGTGGCCAAAGTACTGGAGTTTCAACTTTAGCATCAGTCCTTTCAAAGAAATCCCAGGACTGATCTCCTTTAGAATGTACTGGTTGGTTCTCCTTGCAGTCCAAGGGACTCTCAAGAGTCTTCTCCAACACCACAGTTCAAAAGCATCAGTTCTTCGGTGCTCAGCTTTCTCCCAAGTCCAACTCTCGCATCCATTCCCATGTGCATGCATAGTCAATTTTTTCTCCTGTTAATGTCTTTTGTCAGTTTCATTTGCAGTCATCAGTGACCAAACCCAAGAGGGTAAAATCTTTTCCTCTCCTACACTTGCATTAAAGAAGGATGATCATTATTAAGGCTGATTTCATGATAAAGACCAATAGTGGTTTAACTCGTGTATGCGAAGATAAGAGCATGTTAATAAATGTAAGATGAACAATTGAGAGTTTTTAATGAAATAAGTACAATTTCACCTTGGAAACATAAGCTTAAAAATAATAATATATGATTATTAATCTATTTTTAACTTGTATTTGTTTTTTATAGAAGCTTTTTTTTTTCTTATAACGATGCCTTGAGATTTGCAGGATTTTAGTTCCCTGACCGTGGATGAACCTGGGGCCCAGTCAGTGAATGTGCCAAGTCCTAACCACTGGGCCACTAGGGAATTCTCTGTGATTATTTAAACCTCACATAACCATAGGAAGAAAACATGCTTTTTTTCCTGTATAACTTCTGGTAAGACAGTAGTGAAACCAAACAATTCAAAGGCAAATTGCAATAGCTGAAATTGATTTTTATTTTTTGGATTTGAAATACAAGAATGCTTTGTTACATTGCACTTCACTTTATTGTGCTTTGAAGATATTACATTTTATAGAAATTGATGGTTTGTGACAACCCCTACATTGAGTGTCTATGGGCAAAATTTTTCCAACAGCATTTGCTCACTTCATATATTTGTGTCACATTTGGGTAGTACTCACAATATTTCAAACTGTTTTGTTATTATTATATTTGTTATGGTGATCCTTGATGTTACTTTTGTAATTGTATAACATGACGCCCATATAATACAGTGAACTTAATTGATAAATGTTGTGTATTCTGACTGCTCCACTGACCGGCCACTTCCTATCACTCCCTTTCCTTGGACAACTCCCTGTTCCCTGAGACACAACTATATTGAAATTAGGCCAGTTAATAACCCTGTAATGGCCTTTAAGTGTTCAAGTGAAAGGAAGAGTCTCACATGTCTCTCTTTAAATCAAAAGCTGAACATAATTAAGCTTAGGAATGCATGTCAAAAGCAGAGAAAGACTGAAAACTAGGCCTCTTGTGCCAGTTAACCAAAGAAGTTCTTGAAGGAAATGAAAAGTACTCCAGTGAACTCACGAATGATAAGAAAGTGAAACAGCCTTCTTGCTGATACGGAGCAAGTGTTAGTGGTCTGGATAGATCAAAATACGCACGGCATGCTCTTAAGTCAAAGACTAATTCAGAGCAAGGCCTTAAATCTCTTCAATGCTAAGATGGCTGAGAAAGGTGAGGAAGCTGGAGAAGAAAAGCTTAAAACTAGCAGAGGTATAAGGGAATAAGCCATCTCCAATAATGTAAAAGTATAAGATGAAGCAGCGACTGCTGACACAGAACCTGCTGCAAGTTATCCAGAAGATACAGCTAAGATCATTAATGAAGGTGCTATACTAAAAAACAGATTTTCACTGCCCGGCTTCAAAGCTTCAAAGGACAGGTTGACTCTCTTGTTAGGGGCTGATGCAGTGGGTGACTTTAAGTTGAAACCAGTGCTCATTTACCAATCTGTAAGTCCTAGGGCCCTTAAGAATTAGGCTAAATTCACTCTGCCTGTGCTCTATAAATGGAACAACAAAGCCTGGATGACAGCACATCTGTTTGGTTTTACTGAATATTTTAAACCCACTGTTGAGAGCTACTGCCCAGAAATAAAAGATTACTTTCAAAATATTACTGCTCAATGACAATGCACCTGGTCACCTAGAGCTCTGATTGAGATGTGAAATGAGATTAATGGTGTTTTCAAGCCTGCTGACACAGCATCCATTCTGCAGCCCACAGATCAAGGAGTAGTTTCAACTTGCAAGTTTTATTATTTAAGAAATACATTTCATAAGTCTGTAGCTACCATCAATTGGGGATTCCTCTGATGGATGGGAAAAGTAAGTTGAAAACCTTCTGGAAAGGATTCACCATTCTAGATGCCATCAAGAACATTGTGATTCATGGGAAGAGATTTAAAAAATCAACAACTATCAGGGTTTGGAAGAGGTTGATTTTCAATCCTCATTGATTTCAACCCTCAAATGTCAACCGAGGAAGTGATTGCAATTGTGGAAATAGCAAGAGAACTAGGAGCAGAGCCTGAAGATGTGACTAAAGTGACCTAATCTCAAGATAAAACCTGAATGGATAAGGAGTTGCTTCTTAAGGAGGAGCAAAGAAATTAATTTCTTGAGATGGAATCTACTTCTGGTTAAGATGCTGTGAAGAATGTTGAAATGAAAGCAAAAGATTTCAAAAATCACATAAACTGAGTTGAAAAAACAGCAGCAGGGTTTGAGAGAATTGATCTCAATTTGAAAACTTCTCCTGTGGGTAAAATGCTGTCAGACAGCATTGCATGCTACAGAGAAACTGTTCATGAAAGGAAGAGTCAATCTGTGTGGCAGATTTCATTGTTTTATTTTACGAAATTGCCAAAGCCACCCCAACTTTCAGCAGTCACCACCTTGATCAGTATGCAGCCATCAACATCAAAGCAAGACCCTCCACCAGCAAAAAGATTATGATTCACTAAAGGCTCAGATGTTGGTCAGCATTTCTCAGCAATAAAGTATTTTTTTAAGTAATGTATGTACACTGTGGTTTTAGACATACTGCTAGTGCACACTTCATAGACTACAGTGTAGTATAAACATAACCTTTATATGCACTGGGAAACCAAAAAAGTTGTGTGACTTGCTTTATTGCAACACTTGCGTTATGGCAGTGATCTGGAACTGAACTCATAGTATCTTCGAGGTATGACTGTAATGCCTATAATTCATACCTATACCTGCTTCAAGCTGAAAGTAAAGAGTGCTTGCATCACTTTACAATGCAGTTGCTTTGAAAACTTTTTGAAAAAAAAAGACTGGGTGAGGTCAAAATATTTTAAAAATCTGTGATCAGGATCCAAGCATTTTAAAATGCAAAATTGGAGAAAGAAATGGAAACTAATAGAGTGGCCAATTCTAAACACACAAAAAAGAGTGGAAAAATGTTTTCCTGTTATGGTGACCACATTCCTCCCCTAAGTAATAAGAATTTTACTTGAACAAGCATTATAATATAATAGGGGCTTATTTATCCAGAATGACTGGAAAATGGGTCCACCTACTTAATGTCATTTTTGGGGATAAGGTATCAGATAACTCACTCAAGAATTTCTATTTTTAAGTCATCTCAATACTTCACTTATTTTTCAGAAAATAAGTATGAAAGAATTTTTCAGGACCTCAGATCACCATTGTTACTCTTTTGAGGCCAAACTCCTCGCAGCCTTCAATACCTTCCTGATCTGTCCTCTGCCTACTTCTCCCACGCCATCCTTCTCCATCTTGCTCAAGACCTCCAGCCAGTTCTCTCTGTATCTTGAATCTTCTGGCCTTTGTCTCTACTTAAACATCACTGCTCCCTGGCTACCCTCTCTGAAGCTGCACACAGACTCTCCAGCAGAATACTGATACGTTGTCTTCATGACTACAGGAAATTATCTCCCGTGTTGTATTTGCTTAAGTAAGCTCCTAAAAAGAATTTTTTTTCCCCCTTGCTTCAAGGCATGTGGGATCTTAGTTCCCTGACTAGGAATCAAATCCATGCCCTGTGCAGTGGAATCACAGAGTCTAAACCATTCGATTGTTAGGGAAGTCCACAAGAAGGATTTTTTTTTTAAAGCAGGTTTCAGGATGGTTTTTACTTTATAAATTTTATAAATTTTTAAAATTTTTATTTTTATTCTATTCTTTTTCAAATTATTTTCCCATTGGGAACTTTCCTGAAGGTCCAGTGGTTAAGACTTGTGCTTCCAATGTAGGGGGCATGGGTTCCATCCCTGATTGGGGAACTAAGACCCCACATGTGCATGGCATGGCCAAATAAAGAAATAAAAAGAAGAATCTTAACTGTCTCATTTACCACTTTGTTTCCCGAGGCTAGAAGAGCCCTCAGTGCAGAGTGGGTACACAACAAATAATTAATGAATGGAATGAGGGAAAGGTTGATCAAATGATGATTTCTAATTTCAAAAATAAATTAATTTAAAATTTAAAAAGTGATTTCTATAAAATACATTCTGTTATCAGCTTGCTGTTTTTCATTTTTTCATTAGATATTTATTGAATGGCTACTGTGTATAAAGTGTGGGAGATAACAATGTTGAACAGATTGGTTCCTGCCCTCCTAGAGTTTTTAATCTACTGAGAAGTAAAAGAGAAATCCAGTTAATCTAGAAAAATAATACAGATGAACTTATTTGCAAAGCAGAAATAGAGCACAGACCTAGAGAAATGTATGGATACCAAAGGGGATGAGAGGGCAGGATGAATTGGGAGATTGGGATTGATGTATATACAGTGTGTGTGTGTGTGCGCGCGCGCACTCAGTTGAACAGTCATGTCTGACTCTTTGTGACCCCATATACTATATACAAAGTAGATAAGTAATGAGAACCTAGGGTATAGCAGAGGGAACTATCTTCAGTGCTCTGCAGTGACCTAAATGGGAAGGAAATCCAAAAAAGAGGGGATATATTTATACACATAGTTGATTCACTTTGGTGTACAGCAGGAACTAACACAACATTGTAAAGCAACTATATTCTGATAAAAATTAATAAAGAAAAACCCAGTTAGTTTAGCTGACTATATTAATGTTTTTAATACTGTTGAACAAAATGCCTCTTTTCCAACAGTAAACATATTTATTTTAAGAAACAGGTGCTAGGCAACTTTCTGTGAAAATATTCTCCTTTATTAGAATAGTGCTATGTGCCGAAATTTAGACCATTGAGAAAATGATTCCTGGTGTCTCAAAGAGGGAAAAGGAATTGCATTTCAATAAGGAACTCTGGCCTTTGCATTCCTGAGTAAACACGTTTACAAAGGAATTAAACAGCATTAGTATTTTGATACCATCTTAAGTTATCTAAACTTTCTGACAAGCAACAAAGCTTGGAATGTGAGTCATTTTGCATTTCAAAATGGTTGCTTAACTGAGATTTTTGATTTCTTGATGTTAACACTACTTCTTACAACAAAAGTTTTAAAACACATCCTTTTCAAAATCAAGAACACAACTACTATAAAGCTAAAATGAGGCAACTGTATGATGCAATGAGAACCTTTATGATCCTCTTTCCCTTGACAATTAAGGAAAGCAGTAGGATCCTCTTCAAGAAAAATGTCATACACACACACACACACACACACACACCCTTGCATAACAGTTTTTCGAAAGTTGTGAATCCCTGATTGGGATCTCACCCCTCTTCCTAAACTCTTTCCCCAGACTGCCAAGTTCTGGCAGCTGATGGAGGATTGGTTTGATTCTGAACACCAAGCTTCAACAGTCAACAATTTCTTTCATCTTAAATGAAAATATATAAAATGACTAGATATTACCAGTGGCTTCAGGCAGGAATAAGGCAAGAATAAAAGTAGAAGGAGAAAGAAGAGCAGAGAAGACACAGGAAGAGAATGAATGAGGAGTGAATCAATATGGGAATGAAGGGAGGAAGGAGAGAGATAAAGAGAAAGGGAAACCGAGGCAGGAGGTGGGGCAGTCCTCCCTCCTAGAAGTCCAGAAGAAGCACTTTACTGTCTCAGCTCTTGCTGGGTCTTCTGGCTCCACGAACAGCCAGCCATCTGTGCAGCTCTCTCAGCCCCTTCCACTGTACACCTGCTTCTCTCAGCCCACCTGCCTTCTTATTAAGAACCACTGCACTTCTCTGCTTCTTCTCACTAGAGATGGGTTTTCCCATTCCTGCTGCCTCCATTTCTTCACTTCACTTCACTGACCCTTCCTTTTCTTACCAGTAATTTGATTTCTTTTTTTTTTTTTAACTTTTTAAAAATAGTTTTTGTTGTTGTTTTCTTCTGGTTGCACTGCGTCTTCGTTGCTGTGCGAGGGCTTTCTCTAGTTGTGGTGAGTGGGTTGCAGTGTACATGCTTCTCACCGCAGTGGCTTCTCTTGTGGAGCACAGGCTCTAGGGCACGCAGGCTCCAGTAGTCGTGGCACAGGGGCTCAGGAGTTGCAGTTTGTGGGCTCCATAACTCGGGCTCAGTAGCTGTGGAGCACGGGCTTAGTTGTCCCACAGCATGTGGGATCTTACCAGACCAGGGATCGAACTGGTGTCTTCTGCACTGCAAGGCAGATTCTTCACCACTGGGCCACTAGGGAAGCCCCAGTAATTTGATTTCTACTGTGCTCTTGGGGCTTTTCATCAAGAAGGAACATAGTGAAAAATAAAAGGGTTTTTTTTTTTTTTTTGGTCTTATAGTTACTCACGTTTGCTCTTAAAACACTCTTCTACCTTTTTTTCTGGGTTCCTTTTAGTGAGTTTTTTTTTTTTTCACTTTGTTGTTTCACTTGTTCCATCTCTCTCTCTCTCTGCCTTTTTTTTTTTTTCTCTCACCAAATCTGAGCAATTTCAGAATTTAGCTCTTACTTTCCTGCTTTCATTGCATTTCCTCCCTGAGGAGACTGTGAATTATAATGATGCAGTATAGTGCGGTAAGAAAACCATGAGGTTCAGAAGCAGAAACAACCCTAAATTCTGGTAATATCACTGTTGTCCCACCTTGAACAAGTTATTAACCTCTCTGAGCCTCTGCTTCTTGCATCAAAAAAAAAAACAACAAACTGAAGACAGTAGTATATTCCTAAAATTCTTGGTGTAAGGGTTAAATGGGATAAGATTTGTAAGAAAGTGTTTGTCATAGTCTTTCACTGAGTAAGCATCTTGACCATCAACTATATGCCACCCTCAATATAAGATGCTGAGGAATGAGGCAATCAACAATACAGTCTTCTGTCCTAAATCTACTCAGAATCTAGGAAGATGATTGGCATGTAAATTAAATACACTGTGTCAGGAGCAATAATAAGAGTATTTACAAAATATTTAGAAAGGACACACAGCGAAGGGAATAAATAAATCTACTGGAGGTGTGTGATACAAGGAAGGCTTCTGGGGGAAAGGCAATATTCGAGTTGGATTTTGAAGGATAAATGTGAAAGAACAGAAGCAGAAAAAAAAACAGGTTATGTAGAGGCACCGAATTGTGAAACAGCATGGACTACTCAGGCCAGAAAAGTATGGAGAGGCCAGATAATAGTGTGGTGGTGATGATAATGGTAATAACACCCAATTATTGAGTGAATGCTCTGTGCCAGGCACTGCTACATCCCCAAGCACTTTGCATACATGATTTCTTGATATCCTCATTATGAAAAAACCTTGTGAGGGGGAGAGCCTGGGCTTGGCCCTGTAGCCAAATGAAGAGCCACGAGACTTTTAAGTAGGGTGGATGTCATGATCATAGTATATTTAGAAAAGTGATTAAGGCATCATATTTTTTTAATTGTGGTGAACGACAACATACATTTTATCTATTTTAAGTGTACCATTCAGTACCCTTAAGCATAGTCACATTGTTGTGCCACAATCACACCATTCGTCCACAGAATCCTTCATCTTGTAAACCTGAAACTCCGTACCCATTATATAAGAACTCATTTTTCTCTCCCCAGCCCCTGGCAACCACTAGCCTGCTTTCTGTCTCTATGATTCTGTGATATAGGTGCAATCCTACAGCATTTTTCCTTTGGGGACTGGCTTATTTCATTTAGCATAATGTTCTCAGGGGTTGTCCATGTTGTAGCATGTGTCAGAATTTCCTTTTTTTTTCCTTAAAGCTGAATGATATTCTATTGTATGTATATACCATATTTTGCTTTTCCATTCATCCTTTGATAGCCCCTTCGATTGTTTTCACCTTTGACTATTGCAAATAATGCTACTGTGGACATGCGTGTACAAATATCTCTTCAAGATCCTGCTTTCATGCCTTTTGTGTGTACACACGGAAGTGAAATTTGGATCATATAGTGAGTGTGTGTATGTTTGTGTGTGTGTGTGTGTGTGTGTGTTAGTCACTCAGTCATGTCCAACTCTTTGCAACATTGTGAACTGTAGCCTGTCAGGCTTCTCTCTCCATGGAATTTTCCAGGCAAGAAAACGAGTGGGTTGCCATTATTATTATTTTCCACCATGATGCATCACTTAGTTCCCAACCAGGACTGAACCAGGGCCCTTGGCAGTGAGAGCAAAGAGTCCTAACCACTGGACCACCAGGGAATGCCCAGTAATACTTTTTATAGAAAGTAAAATACTCTTTTTAAAAAGTAATACTTTTTTTTTTTTTTTTTTTTTGAGGCAATCCATGCTGAAAGGCATCAGTTTTGGAGATAAATCTGGGAGAGGAAGCCTGCGGTCAGGATGTCATTCCCAGACAAGACATGATAAGAACCTCAACTCCAGGCTATTGAAAATGAAGAGAAGGGAATGCAGGTAAGCCATTGACAAGATCTTGGTGCCTAACGATAAGAGAATGAAGAGCTGGGTATTCTGGATGACTTCCTTACAGGTTATCTCCAGACTTTTTGCCTGAGGCAAATAAAGTTTAGGGACCCTCTTTGAGAAAAAGAATCCTGTGGTGATTGGGGAGCTGCCTACTTACCTCCCATACCATTTCAGGCCCAGACCTGCCAATCAGAGCTTTTCTCCCTGTGGCTAAAGAGATTGCTGTTCAGAGGGATAGGTGACCCAAAGCAGGTTATTGAGACTCAGTTCTGGGACTTTTGTTGGGACTGGTGAGAAATGGTTCATTTTTCTATTACGTCTTGTGTGTGTGTGTGTGTGGCTGCTGAGAGGTTAGGATGTAAGCCTGGACCTTCTGGTGGTAAGCCTGGCACCAAAAGGGAAGGGACAATGGAAGAGAGGAGGTATATGGGGATATACTGGCTTGTGATACCCTTTGATTGAGTCCCTGAGTCAGTCACGCATAAAGCTAGACCTACTTCAACCATTTCTGTCACATGAATCCATTTTCTGGTCTGTATCACTTTGAGTTAGTAATTCTATCTGCTGTAACCAAATATTCAGATTCTATGTCTGTTGACCAAAAAGAACAACGGTGGGCCCTGCTTGAATCATATGCCTCCTTGGACCCAATAACTTCCTCGGGGCGTAGGGTAAACCCTTTGACATGTCAGCCAAGTGAATGCGTCTGTGATTGAGAGACTAACATATCACATGAAGTGAGTGCTGGGTACTCCACAGATGGATGAGATGAAGCCAAAATTTAAAAAAAGAAGAGCAGATGCACCTTGCCAAAGAGATTTTAGATTCTTGAGGGATCTGGGAAATTGGTTTTTGAGAAATCATCCTAAAGCAAGCCTGGTTTCAAATCCTAATTTTGCTCTCCATTAACCACCTGGCTTTGGCCAAGTTGTGTATCCTTTCTAAATCTTAGTTTCTGATTGCAAAATGGGAATAGATAATATTTACCATCTCAGGGTTGTTGTGAGTGATGCCATTAAATGAAGTGATCGTTTTAATTATAAAAATCTGTATGCAGGTCAGGAAGCAACAGTTAGAACTGGACATGGAACAAAAGACTGATTCCAAATAGGAAAAGGAGTACGTCAAGGCTGTATATTGTCACCCTGCTTATTTAACTTATATGCAGAGTAACTCATGCAAAATGCCAGGCTGAGTGAAGCACAAGCTGAAATCAAGATTCCCTTGAGAAATATTAATAACCTTAGATATGTAGATGACACCACCCTTATGGCAGAAAGTGAAGAAGAACTAAAGAGCCTCTTGATGAAAGTGAAAGAGAAGAGTGAAAAAGTTGGCTTAAGACTCAACATTCAGAAAACTAAGCTCATGGCATCCAGTCCCATCACTTCATGGCAAATAGACGGAGAAATAGTGGAAACAGTGGCAGACTTTATTTTATTGGGCTCCAGAATCACGGCAGAGGGTGACTGCAGCCATGAAATAAAAAGATGCTTACTCCTTGGAAGAAAAGCTATGATCAACCTAGACAGCATATTAAAAAGCAGAGACATTACTTTGCTAACAAAGGTCCATCTAGTCAAAGCTTTGGTTTTTCCAGTGGTCATGTATGGATGTGAGAGTTGGACTGTAAAGAAAGCTGAGCACCAAAGAATTGATGCTTTTGAATTGTGGTGTTGGAGAAGACTCTTGAGAGTCCCTTGGACTGCAAGGAGATCCAACCAGTCCATCCTAAAGGAAATCAGTCCTGAATATTCATTGGAAGGACTGATGATGAAGCTGAAACTCCAATACTTTGGCCACCTGATATGAAGAGCTGATTCATTTGAAAAGACCCTGATGCTGGGAAAGGCAGGAGGAGAAGCGGCCGACAGAGGATGAGATGGTTAGATGGCATCACCGACTCGATGGACGTGAGTTTGAGTAAACTCCGGGAGTTGGTGATGGACAGGGAGGCCTGGCGTGCTGCTGTCAATGAGATCACAAAGAGTCAGACACGACTGAGCAACTGTATTGAACTGAACTGACTAAAACAGGCATACTAATTATTTATCATTGTTATTATTGGGCTTCCTTTCTGGCTCAGCTGATAAAAGAATCCACCTGGATTTGATCCCTAGGTTGGGAAGATCCCCTGGAGAAGGGAAAGGCTACCCACTCCAGTATTCTATCCTGGAGAATTCCATGGACTGTATAGTCTGTGGGGTCACAAAGAGTTGGACAGGACTAAGTGACTTTTACACACACACATGGTTATTATTGACTGTGCTGGGTCTTTGTTGCTGCATGGCTTTCCTCTAGTTGTGGCAAGCAGGGGCTATTCTCCAGTTACAGTGCACGGGCTTCTCATCGAGGTGGCTTCTCTTGTTGTGGAGCAAGGGCTCAAGGCTGCACAAGTTTCAGTAATTGCGGCTCCTGGGCTCTAGAGCTCAGGCTCAGTAGTTGTGCTGCATAGGCTTAATTGCTCCAAGGCATGTGGGATCTTCCTGGACCAGGGATCAAACCTGTGTCTCCTGCATTGACAGGTAGATTCTTTACCACTGAGCCACCAGGGAAGCCTAACGGATATTTTGGATCATAAACAAGAACATTATCAAGGAGACATACCAGGACTGCCTGAGACAAACAGTATTAGCAGTACCCCTTTTCACTCTCGAAGTATTCCTATTTGGGTAATAAATTACATGATCTTGCTGCCCATGATGCACCTCTAATATTGCTTAGCACATAGTAGGTGCTTAAAAGTTGCTTAGTCTCCTCTGAATCTTCTAATAGGATTAACTGATGTCTTCTTGCTTCTTTGTAATTCTCCGGCGTTGTGTATTTACAGGGTGTATTCTCCAGAACATTTTTTGCTATTGTCCAAGTGGGAAGTTATGTGACAAATGTGACCCACAGATTTTTATCTGTGAAAGAACACTTTTGTGAAAGAACACTTTCTTACAGCTCCCCACCAACTTCTTTTAATTAATGGGAATTTGGAAAGGTAGTATTGACCTCTTTAAGAGCATTTATTTCCATTCTGCATATTAAGGCAGCTCCAGTTAAAATAATTGAGATTGTTGGGCCACACCTGGTAGTTATTTTGTAACATGAAATTTTACTTCCGAGCATTTGCTGACACATTCTATTGTTAGACTTTGGTCAGGATTTTCTAAATCTACTCTGGTAATGATAAGTTAAAGATGTCTACTATAATAGGAAAACACATAAAATGGGGGAAAGATTGAAAAAATTCTTCATGAAAAAGATATACTCATGACAAAAACAAGCACATGAAAAGATGCCTAGTATCATTTCTTATTTGGGAAAATTAAAGTTTAAACCACAATGAGATATCACCTTACATCTACTAGAATTGCTAAACTTAAAAATATTGACTATAACAAGTGTTGGTGAGGATGCAGAGAAGCTGGAACTCTTGTACATTGCTGGTGGGAATATAAAGTGGTACAATTATTTTGGAAAAGATTGGCAATTTCTTGAAAAGTGAAACCTATACCTTTCTTATGATCTAGTCATTCCATTCATAGGTATTTATCCAAGAAAAATGATAGCATATGTCCATAAAAAGACTTGTACATGAATTTTCATATAGCTTTATTTGCAATAGCTAAAAACTGGAAACAACACAAATGTTCATCAACAAGAGGATGGAGATAGATAGACAGATATACACACACAATGGGGGAGACCTGGGTTCGATCTCAGGGTTGGGAAGATCCCCTGGAGGAAGGCATGGCAACCCACTCCAGTATTCTTGCCTGGAGAATCCCCTTGGACAGAGGAACCTGGTGGGCTGCAGTCCATGGGGTCACAGGAGTCGGACACGACTGAGTGACCTAGCACAGCACAGCATAGTGTGGTATAACCTTACAATGGAATGCTGCTGCTGCTGCTGCTAAGTCACTTCAGTCGTGTCTGACTCTATGTGACTCCATAGAGGGCAGCCCACCAGGCTCCCCCGTCCCCGGGGTTCTCCAGGCAAGAACACTGGAGTGGGTTGCCATTTCCTTCTCCAATGCATGAAAGTGAAAAGTGAAAGTGAAGTTGCTCAGTCGTAGCCACCCCATGGACTGCAGCCTACCAGGCTCCTCCATCCATGGGATTTTCCAGGCAAGAGTACTGGAGTGGGGTGCCATTGCCTGCTACTCAGTAATAAAACTAGGATGAACTACTGATATATGCTACAATGTTGACAAATCTCAAAATGATTTTGCTGAGTGAAAGAAGCCATTTGAAATGGAAACATTGTATGGTCTCATTTATATAAAATTCTAGGAAACACAAACTGATATGCAGAGACAGAAAAGGTATCCATGGTTATTTGATCAGGTTGGGTAGCAAGGAAGAGAAAGGGAGGGATTTAAAAAGACCCATTTTAAAGTATATAGTGGCATTAAGTACATTTTCATTGTTTTATGACTATTGCCACTATCCATTTCCAGAATTCTGTCATCATTCCAAGCTAACCTTTGTGCCCATTAAACAATAACCCCCATTACAAAAAAGTCACATTTTTGTCTTTGTTTTCATGATGAAATTGAATATGATTCTTGTATATTCTATGATACAAGGAATGACCTTGAAGTAGATGAAAGTGATTTTGACTCTATGTTCTCCATCTTACTGTAGTCAGACAAGCTTACATCACAGCAGGAACAGCATGTGATAGAACTGTGACTTGTACCTCAAATTTGGCCACCATCTCTCACTCTTTAGTCCCAAAGAAAAGTGGGTGAAGTCTTGTTCATGACACTCAGCCGCTATCACACTACTGGAAAAGCAGCCTAAACTGCTTGCCTCACCAATCCTGGGTCAACTGTGTCATTTCTGTGTGGGACGACTGACCTAATTATCATTCCTACCTCCTGACTAAATTAGCAAATCACATATAAATCACTCACTTTCCTCCCTTCCTCCCTACTAGTCTCCTGCACCTTCTACCCTCCCTCCACCAAATCAGTCAAAAGCCCTTGAAAAGCTAATAGCACTTTTGTGCATTTTCTTTCAAAGTTGCCCTGTTCATTTCTGTTCCAAGCGGGCTCAACTACGGGAAAAAGTTTGACTCCTCTCAAGCAGTTTGCCACACCTGGTTCCATGATCTGTTCTGGCACAGTAACTGGTGTTTGCTAAACAGAACTCTTACACTAGACTGTCAGGGATAGAAACATATCCTAAGCGTGCACGAGAAAGTTCTGGCAAGAGGCAAAGCTTCAGAGGCCTGCAGACCTGGGTCAGTACACTTCGGTCTCTGAGTTTTGGCTTTCTCACCCCTAAAATGGATGTGATGTCTACCTACGGGGTTGCTTGAGAGGAGTAAATGAGAACGTGTTTGGGAGGTGTCTAGAACGGTGCCAGGCACTGATGAATGAGGAGAGTTCTGTTCCCTTCCTCCTCTCTATCAAGTTATTTGAGATCTGAGGGAAAGAAAGTGATGCGTTGGAAGCGGGACTATGAAAGGATGGAGGACCTTCTGGCCTAAAGGATACAAATTTACTTAGCTGTACACAAAAGATCTGGCTCAAAGAAGCCTACGGATGAGAGAGAGAGAGAGAGAGAGAGAGAGAGAGAGAGAGAGAGAGAGAGAGAGAGAGAGAGAGAGAAATAGAACAGTCACCTGGGTTTTTGGATTAGCTGAACCCCGGATAAAAGATGCTTGTAAAAAGGAGTTGGTGCGAATCCAGAAAATTACTTAAAACGCCCAGGCTCTGCCATGGCACATTCCCCACTTTTTTCCGTACAGCACACCCAGAGTAAGCTCGAATTTGGCCCGAAGCCTTGACTGTTCCCAGGACGGCAGCAGTGGAGAGGTCAGACCAACAGGTGTGGGAAGCTGCAGGGTTACGGAGGAAGAAGCAGGTGTCGGAGGAGGGGGCCCCCCTTTCTCGGGCACAGGGGCTCCAAGGCTGCCCCCCGCATCGAATGGAGGGGTCCTGCCCGCCACCTGCGCGCGCGGGGTCTGCAGCCAGGGAGGAGGCAGAAGGAGGCGGTGGATCAGCCACGGGTCAACCCTGGTGGGCTTCCCTCCCCTTTGCTGGCCGCAAGCGGATGCCTGGAAGTTGACGCGAACTCCGGGCCTCTGCGAAGCCCCCGGGAGCCAGGGCGACTCCCATTGCTGGGCGGGCCTCCGCCGGCGCTGCCTGCTCCGCCGAGCCTGGGGGAGGGACCGCTTCGACCCTGCAAGGCGTGAGGGCGGGGACCGGGGCCAGAGACCCGCGCCGGGAGGGAGCGCTGCGCCCGCCGCCCTTCAATTGGCCGCGCCGCCCCCTCTCCAGAGACGCGGGAGGCGGCGGCCCTCCATTGGTCGGGCTAGTCGGCCAATCCCTGAAAGTCCGGGGGAGGCGGTGGGGGGTAGTTCGTGCGGGACTCCGGAGCCGAGCGGGAGCGTCTGGGGGACCTCGTCCGACCGAGTAGCCGAGGCATCGCCCGCGTCCCGCCGCCGCGTCCCGGGGACTCCTGCGCCGCCCAGGAGAGCGAGCTCCGAGCATCTTGTAGTGCGGCCACTCTTCGGGGCCAGGAGCGGGGAAACCGAGTGCAAGAAACCCCCGGACCCGAACTCAGCCTCTTCCCGCGGCGCGAATCATGACCCACTTTAACAAGGGCCCTTCCTATGGGCTCTCGGCCGAGGTCAAGAACAAGGTACGCCTGGATTCGGGTGGGGCGGGACCCTGGGGCCAGAGGTGGGATGCAGGGCGCCGCCCCGGGACCCTGAGACCCGGGTGGCTGGGGCCGCGCTTCTCCCCGCGCGCCTTTGCTGGCGGGCTTCGCGGATAGTAGATGTCGGGGCGGGGAAGGGGGTGCGCGACAGTTTCTGCGCGTCCCCGTCCTGTCCCCGGCTGCAAGCGCAGGCTCCCGGGCGCTCAGCTGGCTTTGTTCCAGCGCCGCGGGCCGAGGCTAGGGACGGGCGGTGGGTTCCCAGGCTCTTGGAATCCCTCAGCGCCGTCCCTTGGTTCCAGGAGCGGGTCCGCGGCGGCAGGACGCACCCCTCCGGCAAGGGGGCGCTCCTGCCTGGTCATTCGCCCTTAGGTGGGGCCCGTCGGCACGGCTGGGGACCCAGCGAGCAGCCTCCGCCATCCACCCCTGCCCGGGCCCCTGGCAGACCCTGGACCTTCACCCACTCTAGCCCCCGGGCGGAATTCAAAGCCGCGAGTAAAGTTAGGCGGTTAGTGGGCAAACTGGGTCCCCATTGTTCCTCGCCTCTTGCCGGGTGGGAGACCGCTAAGCGGCCTCAGGCAAGGGCCCTAGGACCACCGGAAGGACGGGAGCCGGCCAGAACCCTTCCTGGTTTTCGAATCCCGGTGCCAGTTGCTGCTGCTTTTGCGGCAAGAGGAAACAAAGCCTGAGCGCGCCGCTTCGGGAATATCTGCTGTAGACTTGAGCTTTTTTTTTTTTTTTCCTTAAAAGAAAACAAAACCAAAACACTGAAGTTTGTAGTACGTTAGACTTTAACGGTATCAAGGAAATCTTCGTGCGTTGCTTTTGTTCAGGGTTTATTTGCCGAGGTGGACTGTAGTTTGGAGTGATTGGGCTTTGGTAACCCTCGGTTTTGCCACTTTGCCCAGCATAAGAATGCGTTGAGTTTATCTTTGGGACTTTCGGTCTGGGAAAGAGATGAGAGGCGTCCCCCTCCCCAAACCCTCTCCTTCCTTCCTCCCTCCCTGCATTCCAAGCCCATGACATCAGGGGTTTCTGGGGGGAGAGAACAGCCAATCCGCGCGGAACTGCGCACAGAACGCTCATTGTCTCCTTTCTGCTGTTCTGGCCAAAGCGCCACAAAGGAGGGCTGCTGTGGTTTAATTCCCATTAACCTCCCGGGAGCCAAAGCATGTCAGGATTGCCCCCGAACCGTCCTAACCTCTGGTAGAATTCACCGGCATTGTCAGAACTGTAACATCCCAGCGTTGGGGGTGTAGGAAGTGTGGAGGGAATTACCCAGGGACTATGAAGCGCATCCTTGTCACACCCCAAGGGAGAATTGTGGCTCTGCTCAATCCCTCATATAGTCTCCACATCATATTATTAATTCAGTTGTTACTAAATTCTAAACAATTTTTGAAGCAAGCAGTTGATTTTAGTTTGTGTATCTAAAATTGAAATCTAGATCTTTTACCTTGTCAAGTGTGTTGCCTATATTAGAAAGCGGTTTCCTGAACACTGTTTTGAAGAACAGAAAAGTGAGTGGTTTGTGAGTACAAACCCCACCAATTGAAAACCCCTAGACTATTGTGCTGTTCTTTCCAAGGTTTGCAAGTGGACCTTTAGGAATCCTTTCAGTGGAATCAGCGTGTCCAATCTGCTGGATGTAATAGCCTGGCCTGGCTTTGTGCACGTTAATTTTAATTTGCCCTTGAGATACTTGTATGGCAAACCTTAAGTCTCTACCTTTTCCGTTGTAAATGAGGTACTGACCTTGGCAGTCCTTCAAGTGACTGACTTTTCTTGGCTGTTAATATCATCTTTTTGCTGATTAATGAAGCAACTTCTGCCCCTTTCCTACTTATTATTGAGTAGACTGAAGGAAGTGCATAGACTGAGGCTAGATCATTAATAACTGTAATTATTATACATTTTTAAAAATAGTAAAACCTCAGCTTTCAGGATCTTTGGAAAGTTGGTTTTCACTTTTGGTTTGTATAACTGTGGGTTTATCCCTTTAAGCATCAAACCAACCTTTAATAACCCCTTTCATTTATATGGTTCTTTCAGACTGTATCCTTTCATAGGAAGTCTTTTGATCTCCATAGCAGAGCAGCCCTCTGAGATGGAGAGGATTCCTGGGATTATCCAACATCATTTACAGATCAGGATGCTGAAGCTCAGAGAGGTGTGATTTGCTCAAGATCACAGGAGAAAGTTGGAATATTCTAAGAATTTTAACTCGAAGAGTGATGTCTTAGTTCAGTGCAGTACTTAAGGCTGTTCTGTTACCAGTCACTATTGTCTATCCCCCTCCCCGCTATTTTTGCTGTCCACCTGTCACTTCCTGGCATCATGATTATTCATTTAATGCTGTTTTAATTGGGCTTGGAAATCAAATATCCCTGTTTGCTAATTCTTGGTATGAGATAATGCATTTCAGCTGAGGGCTCAGAACCACCTGATGAGTGGGTCTGTGGAACTTGAACTTTGACACTGCTTTATTTGGATAGCTTTTGATTTCTTCTTGCTTTTTCTTTATGTATTGCATAACATAACTTGCTTTTTCTCTATGATAGGTTGCTTAAATGTCAGTTTTGGTGGTTTTTTTTTTCTTTAAAACCTCATTTAACTATGTGGGGAGTGGGAGTGTGGTATGGACCTTGGAGTGAGGCAGATGTGGGTTCTAATCCCCCCCTGCCACTTACCTGCCTTGAATGATGTTGGGCAAGTTATTTGACATTTCTGTCCTAGTTTCCTAATTGGTAAATGGGGGAGTAATAGTTACCACCTCTAAACTCTGTGTTACTGAGATGTGTCTGGCTTGTAGTAAGTACTCAATGAGTATGTTGTGGATATTAATTCTTATAATAGAAAATAAGCATTGGTATTATATTTCTTAGACTTGTATGTCACTGCCTCTTTAAATATTCCATTTTATTTTAAAAAGCCTTTAGTCTATTTATATTTGAGCTGCGAAAGCAGTTCATCAATGAATTGAGGAAGCCTTTGATCTTAGATAGGATGGGGGAGCCTGGTGGGCTGCTGTCTATGGGGTCGCACAGAGTCAGACACGACTGAAGCGACTTAGCAGCAGCAGCAGCTTTAATTAATAAAATTTCAAGGGAAAATCAGTCAATTTAAGATACTTGTTTGAGAAGATAATACATGGCAGAATATACACATTTTTTTTTTTGTTTTTAATTGGCTAAAAGATGTTTGAAAATAGCCTAAAAAAAGTAGAATCCTTTAGCCTGCAGTATACAGTCTCTCTCTAATAACAAGAAAAGGATTATAACTTGCAGTCTACAAAGACTATAATGTAGTAGAAGGTCCAGGAAAACATAGAAGCTGCTGTAGATAGTTCAGTGAGAGATGGAAACATAAAGTAGAAAGGTCTTACATGGATCATACAAGTTGAGCCAGGCCCTTGACTGCATCTGAGGGACCAGAGGTAAATACCCCTGTGCCTTATGAACCATGGAAACATGACAGGCCCCAAAGGGAAGCACAGCGTTTCCGACACTTGGTTCTGATGTTGGAGTCAGGGTGCATGCATGCATGCTCAGTCGTGTCCAACTCTGACCCCCATAGACGGTAGCCTGCCAGGCTACTCTGTCCATGGGATTTCCCAGGCAAGAATACTGGAGTGTTGCCATTTCCTCCTCCAGGGGATCTTCCCGACCCAGGGATTGAACGTTGCTTGGTCTCCAGCAGCTCCTTCACTGGCAGGCGGATTCTTGACCACCACGCCACCTGGGAATCCAGGGTACTTTCTTGTAAAGCTGAGGATTTAGTGAAGTATGCCCTCACCAGTCTTAGAGCAAGTGCTGCAGGGGGCACTTACAGTTCCCAGGGAAGGGGAGGAGTTAGCTGTGGGGGAGGAGTTAGCTGTGGGGCAGGAGTTAGCTGTGGGGCAGGAGTTAGCTGTGGGGCAGGAGTGAGTGGAGATGCAGTGATCTTACCTGGGCATGTTTTTGGGGAGGGGTCTAATTGAGATATTAAGAAGAATGGAATTGGAATGTACATTCTCACAGTTTCTGCTCCCAAGGAATGTCTGATTTGAGCAAAGTAGCTTCTCACACAGTCTTTTTGGTTTCAAGATGGTATCCCTCAACAGACAAAAACCACTTTGGACGATTTACTACTAAAATTCTAAGTCTTTAAAAAGTAAATTAAGCAATCATAGAGTAATAATTAAATATCAGTTCAGTTCAGTCGCTCAGTCGTGTCCGACTCTTTGCAACCCAATCGCAGCACACCAGGCCTCCCTGTCCATCACCAACTCCCGGAGTCCACCCAAATTCATGTCCATCAAGTCGGTGATGGCATCCAGCCATCTATCCTCTGTCGTCCCCTTCTCCTCTTGCCCCCAATCCCTCCCAGCATCAGGATCTTTTCCAATGAGTCAGCTTTTTGCATCAGGTGGCCAAAGTATTGGAGTTTCAGCTTCAGCATCAGTCCTTCCAATGAACACCCAGGACTGATCTCCTTTAGGATGGACTGGTTGGATCTCCTTGCAGTCCAAGGGACTCTCAAGAGTCTTCTCCAACACCACAGTTTAAAAGAATCAGTTCTTCAGCACTCAGCTTTCTTCACAGTCCAACTCTCACATCCATACATGACCACTGGAAAAACCATAGCCTTGACTAGATGGACCTTTGTTGGCAAAGTAATGTCTCTGCTTTTGAATATGCTATCTAGGTTGGTCATAACTTTCCTTCCCAGGAGTAAGCATCTTTTAATTTTATGGCTGCAGTCACCATCTGCAGTGATTTTGGAGCCCCCCAAAATAAAGTCTGACACTGTTTCCCCATCTATTTCCCATGAAGTGATGGGACTAGATGCCATGATCTTAGTTTTCTGAATGTTGAGTTTAAGCCAACTTTTTCACTCTCCTCTTTCACTTTCATCAAGAGGCTTTTTAGTTCCTGTTCACTTTCTGCCATAAGGATGGTGTCATCTGTATAACTGAGGTTATTGATATTTCTCCCAGCAATCTTGATTCCAGCTTGTGCTTCTTCCAGCCCAGCATTTCTCATGATGTACTTTGCATATAAGTTAAATAAGCAGGGTGACAATATACAGCCTTGACGTACTCCTTTTCCTATTTGGAACCAGTCTGCTGTTCCACGTCCAGTTAAATATTATTACCAAGTGTCCCACTGAGACCCTGCCAGCCTGCCAGCCCAGTGCCATGTGGACAAGCCGTTTGCTCCACCGATCAGAGTGACCCCAGGGTGATAGTGGACTCCTGCTGTAAATTGTGCTGTAAGGTGGTCTGCCTCATTTTGCTGCTAGAGAATCCTGATAAAAATGTATGGATAGGTTTAGCTTTAGCTTTTTTTTGACTTTACAGTTCAGTAATAGCTTTTTAATTTAGAACTTTTTGTTTATTATCTCTTTATACCAGCAGTAGGATCTTTGTCTTATTCACTGGTGAGATATCTCAAAAATCTATCTTTTAGAATACAACTTGGCACATAAATGGATGCCCAATAAGTATTTATTGATTTAACGAATTTATTCGTCAGGAATAGATTTTACTGTCTCTAGAAACTGGAAAGTAGCAGTATTTGAGAAGTCTATGTAAAGAAATTCTGTGGTACAAGTGTGAAGTTTTTGAAGGACGTGGAGATTTTTATAGTTCATTTGTCTTCAGTTTGTTTTCATTGTTAATACTACACTGAAAATTTATCACTGAGATAATTCCTTCTTGTTGAAGTTCTTTCTTAGGCTCCAAGGTTAGGGAGGAACAGTAGAGATCCCCTCTGCAAGACTCTGTCGGGTCATCTCCCAAAAGGCCTCCTGTGAAGTGGCCCTTAAGCCCACCTGGATATGTGCCAGTCCTGGTAGGGGTGTACCATTGCAATTTGCCTGCTTTGGGGGTTTGTTTTCCTGTCTTGACCAAAACAATTAAAGGAAAAACAGTTTGCTGAATTGAGAAGAGGTACCTACTACCCATTTAAATTGGTGGTTGGTGGTTTAGTTGCTAAGTCGTGTCTGACTCTTGCAACCCCATGGACTGTAGCCTGCTAGGTGTCTCTGTCCATGGGATTCTTCAGACAAGAATACTGGAGTGGGTTGCCATTTCCTTCTCCAGGGGATCTTCCCAACCCAAGGATCAAACCCAGGTCTCCTGCATTGCAGGCAGATTCTTTACTGATTGAGCTACGAGGGAAACCCAAAGAAAACACAGTTTGATGAACTGAGAAGAGGTACCTGTTACCCATTTAAAGTACTCAGACTTGTTTACTCTGGAATATTAATGAGGATCATTATCAAACTCACTATCCTATGATCTATAGCTTTTTACATTCTTTTCTTTGTGGAAATAGTGCTATTTGTCTACCTCTGTCCTTTAAAATTCCCAAAGTGAGCCTGACAGTGAAGACCTTGCTGCAACCATCATCAAGAGTCAGATCCTCTATTTCTGTAGGCGTTTTCCCTTTCCAGGTGGGATTATGAGATCAGTAATTGTCTTCTTTTCACTGAACAATGTATTAGGGACCGCAGTTAATATTATATATTACATTAAAAAAAAAAAAGCACAGTTGGGTGGTTTTGGTTTTTCAGCCAGTCATGGCCATTATATCCAAGAGAGAGGGGAAATGCTTATTTCTCATCTCAATATGACTAGGTCATGGGAAGGAGCTTGTTAGAATTTTTTTGCAGGTTTGATTTTCTTCTAGGCATCCTTCTATAGCGTGTCCTATGTGCCTTGGCTTTCCTGAACTCTGAGCTCTAGCCATGTGGGCTCTTAACTGTTACTCATATGTACTTGTGCTCAGGTTTTTGTTAAGGGGTTTTTGAGCCTGCAATTGATTCACGCTGTTTGTGGGGCCTGAAGCTTATACAATTTAGAGTTCATCAGTACGAAAAAAAAAAAAAAAAAAAAGTATTTTGCACATTTTATGAAAACATGACCATGGGAATCTTTGTGAACTTGAAGTTGTCAGGTGGGTCCCCTCTAAGTTCTTCTCCATGAGAAAGTAGAACCTGGTGGCCCTGGAGGCTCTGACTGGCTCCTAATCTTGGTTCTGCCTCTTACCCTGTGACTTTGGGCAAATAACCTCTCAGTGTCTCATCTGTAAAGTGTGGGTATGCTAGTACCTATCTGTAGTGTTTGGGGTAAAATAAGCAAGATAATCTATGTAACATGTTTCAAATAATACCTAGAACCCAAAGTACACATTATGTACATGTTAGCAATTGTTCCATTTTGCTCTGCTGGTTAGATTAAGTCCTATGTTCTCCCCAGCTTCTTTTACCTTCTGGATTTTGAGATTATCTCGAGAACTCGAACATTCATGCACTAATCTGTGCTGCTTTTACCTTCTAGATTTTGAGATTACCTTGAGCACTTGAACATTCATCACCAGTCTGTGTCTGAATGAGGCTTCTGGCAGACAGGGAGCTACAGAGCCAAGCAGTACCTCCCTATTTCTAACTCAGGACTGTGCTCTGCTCCCTGAGTCCTGGTTCACGCCTTCTCCCCTGGCAGCCTGTAGTGGAGTCCTGCAGTAAACCCTGGGCTGTCTCTGTTCACACTGCCCTCAGGGCCGTGGGCTTCTGTGTAGAGCTAGAGGCCTCGCTTTCTGGGTGTATCAGTACTTTGCTTTTTCTTCCTAAGAAATCGATTTCTGTTAGACAAGATACACCTTTCATTTCTGGATTTCAGACAGGGTGGGTGTTCCTCCGCAGTGGACTGCTAAACATATTTATCTTCAGTCCTAAATGGTTTTAGGAAGGCTCTCCCTAGACCTGTGTGAAGCAAGTCCATGAGGAGAAAAGACTTAATTCCTAGCTTCCCCCAGGTCTATAGGGAGGGAACCTCTTCGTCTTCCTTCCTCCCAGGACCAGGAAGCTTCAGGGTGTGAGTGTGAGGCAGGCATATCCGCCCTGGGAAGGTCAGGAATTAGGGATTTGAGTATAAAGAAAGGAGGCCTTCTGGGCAAGTCATAGTCAAGCATTTATGGCCCTTTCCTCTCTTTGCCCACACGTCTTCCAGGGGATCCCGGCTGCTGAGTGGCTAGGCACACTGCTATGATATCATTGTTGTTTCTTCTTTCCTCTTCTCAGATGTTTGCACACTAATCTTTCATCATTATCTTAAGCCTCTCTGCCTGCCTAGTGCTGCAGAAGGCTCCTCAATTGGATGGGGAGAGTGCTTTATGATTGCAGTTTTCCCTCCCTCCTTTTGTTTCACGTGGGAGGAAATAGAGAAAATAATCAATACCATGTGTAGTGAGTCTCTCATAACTCCAACATGTGATTCTACTTTGGAAGCAAAAATAGCAACAGCAATCATACTTCTAATTGAGTATAGAAACTCTACTTATGTGAAATAGCACATTTTGAGCTTGTTGGAGTCCTTGGCCCTTAGGAGCTGAGCTGGAACCTTAGGGCTGCTCTTCAGAGTGCTCCCACAGCCAGATCTCTTCCCCTGAATGGACATGCATTCGTCTCTGTCTTTCCCTTTCTTCAGAGGCCTAGATGTGGATAAAACCCCCTCCCCCAACCTCACTTCGGACACACACACGCACGCACGCACGCACGCACGGGCTTTGCCTGCCAGGTTTTGTTCCTAAATTTCTTCCTCTCTGGGCTTTGTTTTTTTCATTTTCTGTTTCTCCTTTCAGTGACAACTCTGCTGTTGACACCCTTTCCAGCATTTTCTAAAACATGCATGTGGAAGGAAGCTACTTTTTATAGGGGCCAGTGGAAGAACTGAAATGTTTTCAGTCTGAGGCATCTCTGCCAAATCTCTCATGAACTTTTGAACCACGCTGGCAACACCCTTCGAGACTGCAGATTCCGGGGCTGGTTTGAATCGAAGCCGCAGCAAGTTCACGGTGCACCGATCTGCCGCAGTGACGGTGCTGGCTGTTGTTGCCTTCTCACATCTCCCTGGGTTGTTGTTGTTGCCTTCTCACAGCTCCCTGGGTTGGAACGACTTTTTAAGCCACAGAGTCTAAGCCACCACCCTGTTCTCGGTTCTTAATCCTTTGTCTGCAGGCCGCAGAGTTGCCTGTGCTAGCTTAGAGAGTTCCTGTCTCAGCTTAGTTAGAAGGGTGGGAGTAGGAGAACATTCAGGGATGGAAAAGACTCAGACTTTGGAGCCACACGTGGTCCAAATGAATCCCTGCCAAGCCCGTGACCTTGGCCAAGTCATCGCTGCGTGAATACGATGCATCTACCTTGGGATGCCATCTTCTTTGCCTATGAGAAACTCTTTTCTTTTTTGATCCTTATTTTATGAATGAAATATTTGTCAGGAAGAATGCAAACAGTACCAAAATATGAAAGTAAAAAAGCGAAAGTATTCTGTATCTCTTACCTCCACCCAACTGCTTGTACAACTTTAAATATCATTTGGACATTTTAGAAATTGAATTATAGTCTATTGTGTGGACTTCAATTATGTATTTATTCATTACTTCCCTACTGGTGGATATTTCCTTAAAAAGGCACTTGTGTGGAAAAGTGTGTAACTTCTGATCCAACATTTAAATGTGCTTATGGATATTGCCAACTTGCTGCCTAAAAAAACAGTTGACTAGTTCCCATTAATGGTTCAAAAAAGAAGGGAGATCTCCTCTTGATGTTAAAAACAAACAAAACTATCAGAGCAACCTTGTTGAAATTCAAGTCTCTTGCTTTAGTTCTTTATTTTCAAGTCTTAAGTCAGTGACATTTGTGGTCCCTACTCCATCTGTCACCTCCACCAGACTCAAGTAGGAGTTGGCAATGAGATGAGGCTAAAGAATGGAGTGAGGGCATCTCTTTTTATAAATTATTTGACTGTAATTTTTTAAAAAAAATAGCTCAGTTGGCATCAAAATGATAACCTTATCAAAATAGCTATCAAAGAGTAGCTGGACAGGGGTCGCCAGCAAAATGTAGATAGAAAGTGAGGGGTTAACATTTATTGGGTTCTTAAGATTTATGTAAATGAAGTCATTGATTCTTCTCAGCACCTTCTGATGTGAGTGTTATTAATGATCTCTGATTTACAGGTGAGGAAATGGGCATGGCAGAGATGGGATTCTAAATAGAGCATTCAGTTTCCGGGGCGCATGCTCCTAACCATTTTAATTTGAGGTCAGAACTCAGGGCAAATTGGCATCTCTCAGGGGAGGAGAAGAAGGCAGACCAGAGAGGGAAGCTCCAGATCTTTTAACAAGAAGCCAGAAGGAAGAGAGGTGGGAGGGGGCCCCAGGAGTGCTGCAGAGAGGCCCGGAAAAGGAAACAGGCCACTGGACTTGGCCACGGAGAGATCACTGGTGAGCTTTTAAGAGATCATTTTCAGTAGAGCAAATTTCTGATGGGAGTAGAGTGGAGTTTAGGAATAAGTACTAAGTGAGGAAATGGAGAGGATTGTCTTGATATAGAAGAGAAATAAGACCATGTTTGAGGCTGGCAGCAGGTTCAACTGAAGATGCGCTTGTTTCATTGCGCTTCCCCATTGATGGACTAGATAAAGGCCAGGGCTCAATACACATGGTGGGTGGGAGCAAAGCAGCACAGAGAAGAAGCTTTGCCATGAAAAACTGGGAAGGTATTGGGTTGGCCAAAAAGTTCTTTCAGATTTTCCTGAATGAACTTTTCAGCCAACCCGATAAAAAGGATGAGGACCAGAGAAACAGAACCGAGGTGGATAAGACATCCCTTTTTCTGTTGCGAGTGCTGTGTTGCTCTTCTCACAGACCCCCTGATATCTGGTGGCATACACAGCAGAAGCAGGAGAAGAGGGTCCAGGCCAAGGCCTACATGTGGAAAACACTGTTGATTCAGCCGCTTCTCTGCTCAGTCCTCCTGGAGCCCCCTTTGCAGCCTGGGCACTGCTCTCTCTTCATTCCCTTCCTTGGCCCTTGATTGGAAAGGATGCGAAGTTGGGCTGATTTTGTTATTTGTGCCTGGGTGACCTGTAAGCTTCATGACACAGCATCCAGGATACCTTGGTGTTGGGTGCAGCCGTCTGATGGAGGCTTCGGTGCTTCCAGAGAAACTCACTTTCTCCCTCCCTTTCTGTGCTCTCAGATTATTACAATCAGGTACAATGTGAAGTTAGTTTTTACTGTTGAGATGTGAGAGTGCCCTCATGGAAAATTCCTTCCCTCTAGTTTTCATGGGGGAAAAAAAGGCAGTGATAGCTTGCACAGACAATACATCTTAAGACTCTCAAGACATATCTCTAGCCAGCATCTGTACTACATGTAAACTAAGATGTGTCAATCCTGTTCTGCGCTGATTGTATAAAGCCATCTCTCCAATGGGCAGACTATCATAGTAAGCAGAAAGGGACCCCCAGGAGGAGCTCTCCTTAGAGCTAATGAGATGGTGGGATCTGTTTCTCCTTGGTCTACTTTCCACTGTTGTCCATCAGAAGCTCAGAGTAGGGGCAGTGTGTGTGTTCTGACTCTGCCAGGATAGGCAGCTGGGAACGCTTGGGTGTGCATGGTCAGTGGTCTGGAAGTGGAGAGGGCTTCCAAGCTGGGGAGGGACGAGTTTACAGTTGACATTTGGGATGTGAGGGTGGATTTCTTGCCTTCTGCCTCAGGTCATAATGGACTCCGAGACTTATCCTATGAAGCAAACTTGCCAATGAATAGACATTCTCAAGCTACAAAAAGACTACTGCCATGATACTCCTTGTAATTACAGAAAAAGAAAGGAATCATCTTCAGTGCTGTTCACATGCCCGACTCAGATTATTTAAGAGGCTTCTTGGGTAGCACAGTGGTAGAGAATCTGCCTGCCAATGCAGGAGATGTAGGTTCAATCTCTGGGTCCGTGAGATCCCCTGGAGTAGGAAATGGCAACCCTATCCAGTATTCTTGCCTGGAAAATTCCATAGACAGAGGAGCCTGGCGGGCTACAGTCCATGGGGTTGCAAAGAGTCGGACACAACTGAGTGGCTGAGTACGTGCGTATGCACACACACACACAGAGTCCTATGAGGAGACAAGTGCCTGAAAATCTTGCTTGGTCTCTGAGTTGTGTCCTTGCCACCTGTGCTGTATTGGTGCCCGTCTCCTCCCCTCCTGTGTGCCTCTAGTCGGCTCCCCAGGATTTCTGTGCTTAATCCAGGGTCTGTGTGGTGTTCAGAGTAAATCACTCCCTCTTCTATATGACGTCCATCTACATAGTTAGACGGTACTAGTCTGTTTCGTGGGCCCCCAGAGACCCTTCTAGGTCAAACGTAGCGGCTCCCAGCTGACTGGTCTCATGATAGGCTATATGCAGTTTTCCTAATCTTTTCCCCACCCAGTTTGCTTCTTCTAGAAACTGATCCCAGTTTGTCAATGTCTTCTTTTAGAGTGTGGCACACAGAACTGACTACCAGGGCACAGTGGGATTATTAAGTAACTCTTTTGTTTGACTACAAAGCACTAACTCATTCTGTTTTGATCAATGTCATCACCTGATGAGGTGGTTTGAAGGAAGATTACAATCCATGCTTTGGCAGGTTGATTTTTTTCAGTCTCTAAAGTAGGGGTGATGATAATTGCCTAAGGCTTTATAGTTCACATACTCCTCTCACATTTGTTTCATTTAAATAATCCTTTCCTTGATTTACCTCCTGAAGCTGCTTTCATCAAATAAGATGAACAATAGTGTGTATTTTATAAATAATTGTAGACCTCTGCAGACCAAAATAGCATTCACTTTTCTTAGGATCACTGAGTAAGCATTACTAGTTAGTTCTAGAATTTTGGGGCAGGATTTACATATATCTTAAATAATTTGTTTATTAAGTTAGGATCTTTCAGAATTCAAACGATTTTTTTTTTTAACTATTCCTGATTTATGTTTTGTAAGTTTAATAAGTGTGTCTAATAGTTTCAAATCATTAATTACCAAAACAGAAGACCAGAGATCTCACTCTTAGCCTCTGGGTGCCCATCCCTGGGAGCCCCCCCACCCTGCCTTGACGTAGATCAGCACAGTGGGCACGTTTGTTGCTTCTGACCTGGCCCTACTTCTAGGGTTACAAAACTGGGCTTCAGGAGTGCCATAGACATAAGGGACTTTTATCAGAAAGTAAAACAGATATGTCCCTAGCGATCCATCTAAGATGACTAGATTGTAGATCAAGGAGATGTGATGCCCATAAGAGCCAGCCATTCAAATGCAGATGCCTTTTGGTAACTAGAGAGATTTTTTAATCTGTGGCATTTCCCTAGTCTGGTAATACTCTTAGTGAATAAAAAGCCAATTTGCTGAGTATCCACTATGGGCAGGCACAGGCTGTAAGGGTGGCAGATGAGTGAAGCCTGTTCTGCCGTCAAGAATACACAGGCAGGTGTTCTTAAATGTGCCTTGCATGCCTACACTGGCTCCTGGTGGCAACTGTCCTGCCCCCTAAGTGCCAACACACCTTTTCTGGAGTCCACTCAAGCGTGACAGCCAGGCTCTTCAGCCTGTCAAGGAGAGGTGAGAGTGGGGAGGAGTGGGCTCCTCTCTAGGTTCCTATTAACTGTTTGCCAAGATTTCTTACACAGGAAGCTATTCAGTATGCACATCTTTACTCATCATTATTTTTGAGTCTGGATTTTTCTGGGAATCCAGCCTCTATGATTACTTCCTCCTTGTCTTAAGTTTTAACTTTCTAAATCTACTTTTTAACTGTGTATATTCTAAATTCTGTAGTCTGATGGTCATTTTCTGGATAGAGAAGACAAAGTTGACATTCTGTTGTTTCTGCATTTTCCTGCCATTCCTTAGTTATACTGTTTGCTTTAGGCCCTAGATCAGGTCTTCTTATTTTAAAATCTCTAATTTTTTGTTAATTTCACAGTATTCATATGTTGAGTCATAGTATTTTTGTATTTGTTTGACTGTACATATTTGGAGGGGAAATTTTGTGCTGGCGCCATACGTTGCTACCTTGATCTGAAGATTCAGCTGTACCTCTCAGAGATGGGCCCACATTTAAAACGCCCTTAGATGTTGCTCTGGTTTACCCCAGGCAGATGTGGATTTCCATAGCTGGGGAATATATAGTCATTTCCTGTAAATATTTAGTAACTTCAGGCCATAGGATGAGTCTCAGATTCTGTAGTGAACTTGAGGAAGTTGCAGTCTACCTTGATAATCAGTGTAAAGTGATTTTCTCTAGAATTCCTACCCCCTACTCTCCATAAGATATAAACCTGCCTTTAATTTAAGTAAAAAAAAAACTTCTTTTCCCGTTTAAAAAAAGTATGTTAAAAGTACAGTTGAGCCCCTGATCCCATGCTTCTCTCTTCCCTGGAGAAGCTGTTGTCTTGCACTTGGTATTTATCATTCCCACAGGAGCCAATTTTAATCCAGTGTTTAAAGTTGAGGATAGTAGACTGAACATTTGTACTAGCTACTTCTTTTTTTTTTTTCCTTCAATTTTATACTTTTTATTATTTATTCGAGAAATTAAAAAAAAATTTTATATAACTTTTAAAGGCTATGTTCCATTTATAATTGTTACAGAATCTTGGCTATATTCCCTATGTTGTACAATACATGCTTGAGCCTACTGTACAACCAACAGTTTGCACCTGCCACTGCCCCATCCCTAAACTCCTAAATTGCTCCCCCCAAGGTGTTAACTACTAGTTTTGTTCTCTGTGTTTATGAGTCTGCTTCTTTTCTGACAAACCCACTTAAAAAAATACTTTATCCCTTTTCACCAGCAGTAATCTGAAAAGAATGAGAATTTGGAATGCAAAGACAAGGCAGGAAGAAGAGTGGAGGGGTGTGGTGATGGGAATGGACAGGAGCTATGGGCAGTGTGTGGGATGAGCCTGTCTGCAGTGGCATGTTCTTTTTGAATTGTGGACGGTAAAGAGAACAGGTTAGTGTGGGATTTGGTTCATACAGGTCTGTACTCAAGCTTGAAACCGGAAGGAAGGGGGCAGGGCACACCTTTAAAAGAATGACGTAGCCCAAGGATACTACATAAACTGACTAGAACCAAATGGAGTTGACTTCCACTAGATCTTGAGCCTTAGGGTGTGTTCATTGTAACACATCAGCAAGCTAGATGATACACCCACAGGTGCCACGACTTAAAGGCCTGCAGTCCGGCAATAAAGGTCAAAAAGTGGCAGTGGCCTGATTCCTGGAAATCCCCACCCCTTCCCCAAAATAGCTAGAATACTCTTTCCACTCATTCAGTTCAGTTCAGTTCAGTCGCTCCGACTCAGTCATGTCCGACTCTTTTCGACCCCGTGAATTGCAGCACGCCAGGCCTCCCTGTCCATCACCAACTCCCGGAGTTCACCCAAACTCATGTCCATCGAGTCGGTGATGCCATCCAGCCATCTCATCCTCTGTCGTCCCCTTCTCCTCCTGCCCCCAATCCCTCCCAGCATCAGAGTCTTTTCCAATGAGTCAGCTCTTCGCACGAGGTGGCCAAAATATTGGAGTTTCAGCTTTAGCATCAGTCCTTCTAAACAACACCCAGCACTGATCTCCTTTAGAATGGACTGGTTGGATCTCCTTGCAGACCAAGGGACTCTCAAGAGTCTTCTCCAACACCACAGTTCAAAAGCATCAATTCTTAGGCGCTCAGCTTTCTTCACAGTCCAACTCTACATCCACTCATTACCCTATGTAATTGTTGTTTAGTTACAGAGCTGTATCTGACTCCTTTGCTTCTTCCTGGCCTGTAACCTGCCTGGCTCCTCTGTCCATGGGGTTTCCCAGGCAAGAATACTAGAGTAGGTTATGCCATTTCCTTCTCCAGGCGATCTTCCAAACCCAGGGATCAAACCTGCATCTCCTGCATGGGCAGGTGGATTCTTTACCACTGAGCTGCCTGGGAAGCCCACCCTATGAAATAACCCACCTCTATAAAAACTGACAACCCCATATCCTGGGGCCACTCTTCACCTTCTGAGATAGCTCACACTCTGTCGAGTGAGTTTCTGAATCACTTCTTATCTATCATTTTGTCTCTCGCTGAATTCTTTCTGTGATGGGACATCAAGAACCTGAGCTTCATTAACTCCTGAGACCAGATGTGATCTCAGTTAAAAGATCAATATGAGTCGCCATCTGAGTTTCACAGTTTCAAGCTGATATAAATGGCTAGTGTTAATTAGGAGATGTGTGTGTGTGAGGCATTGAGATGGGCTTCCTCCTCACAGTGATCTTGGAAGGAAGAAGACTACTTGTAAGAAATGAGGTCGCCAGAGTTAAGTTACTTAGGTCACTCTGGAATTGGAAACACAGTTTTTGGAAGTTGGACTTCAAAGCATGTGATCTTTCGTCTGTTGTATCCCCGACGTGAATACTTAAAACTTTACCAAGGTGTTTTACATGCTTGGAGGATCTGTTGGGGGAGGGGTTTAAGGTGGGTAAACCCTGTTAAAGCCTGTTCATTGTGTTGCATGAGATATCAATCAGAACAAGTGAAAAGCAAAGGAAGGGAAGCAGCATCTTGATACTTCAGGTGGAAGTTGGAAGGTGGAAATCGACTATTTGTTTCTTGTTTTGAGGCTGGTGGTCCCCGTCTTTCTATTCTCCCTTTAGTTTAAATATTCTATTCTTTTAAAATACCCTTCTTTATTCTCCATGGGGTCGCAGTGAGTCAGATACAACTTAGCGACTGAATAACAATAATTCTTTTTTTGGTGAATGTCTCAATACACCTTGTTTAGTCTCACAGAGTTGGACACGACTGAAGCGACTTAGCAGCAGTAGCAGCAACTAGAACTTAAGCTTTCAGGGCAGAGTCTTTACCTTTGAATCATGCCTGCTACACAGTCACCATTTGAGTGAAAGGAAAAAGGAATACAGAAGGAAATTGAAGGAAGAATCTGAGACACACCTGGATCACTTTAAAGAGGGAAGCTGACATTGAATGTGATTTTACATAGAGAGTTTGGAGTAATGCTGGGTTGTCCTGGTGGCTTGAAACAGTCTAGTGAGAGTTCAGGAATAGCTGAAATTTGGGGGATGCTATTGTAACTACCAGAGATAGAAACCTGTCTGTCTACTTCAGGCTTTAACAGGGAAAGATTAGAGATGCAGACATAGAGAAACTGACATGTGGGCACGGATGAGGGGGTTGTGATTTGGGGAGTTCAGTTCAGTTCAGTTCAGTCGCTCAGTCGTGTCTGACTCTTTGCAACCCCATGAATCGCAACACGCCAGGCCTCCCTGTCCATCACCAACTCCCGGAGTTCACTCAAACTCATGTCCATCGAGTCGGTGATACCATCCAGCCATCTCATCCTGTCGTCCCCTTCTCCTCCTGCCCCCAATCCCTCCCAGCATCAGAGTCTTTTTGATGTATTTACACTACCATGTGTAAAATACATAGCTAGTGGGAAGCAGCTGTGGAGCACAGGGAGCTCAGCTCAGTGCTCTGTGATGACCTAGAGGGGGTAGGATGTGGGGTGGTGGGAGTGAAGCTCAAGAGGAAGGAAAGTGTTGGTCACTTAGTCTAGTCTAACTCTTTGCGCCCCCATGGACTGTAGCGTGCCACACTCCTCTGCCATGGAATTCTCCAGGCAATAATACTGGAGTGGGTTGCCATTCCCTTCTCCGGGGATCTTCCTGACCCAGGGATTGAACCCAGCTCTCCCGCATTGCGGGCAGATTCTTTACCATCTGCGCCACCAGGGAAGCCCCAAGAGGGAGGGGATATATGTATACATATCGCTGATTCATTCCATTGTACAGCAGAAACTAACACAATATTGTAAAGCAATTATACTCCAATTTAAAAATAAAGAAGAAACTGTACAGAAAAACAGGAGTTTCCAAAAATATATATATATTGTGAGAAGGAATATATGGGAAAGACACACCCTTATTCTTTAGTCGATTCTAGGATATCCTGGGTGTATGTGGGCCCTCAGACACTTCTTGTACGCATATAATCATCACTCTTCCTCATGCCAGCTACCGCTCCATCTTTCTACTAAATCGCCTCTTGGCTGAGTGCTCCATAGTACAGTGTGGAAACAGCACTTTCGGGTCAGTTGTTGAGATGCTTTTGAGGCTTGGTTTCCCTTGTTACTCAGTGTCCCCCTTGTAGGGATTCCGAGGGAAACTTCTCAGACTTCAGTGCCAGGAAGGGCTGGGCAATTCCTAACAGCCGGCAGGAGCAGGCGTTTATCTGATCTTATGGCTCCCTTTACTATTAGGAAGTGTAGGCCCTCAGAGCCTGTGTTTTTTGAAGGGGATCTTTTTTAGTGCTGTTTTGCACACAATTTATTGTAAGATAAATGCGATCTGGAAGAAGACATGCAGACAGGACCTGGGGAGGTGGGAAGGATGTGGGATTTGGAGGAGGAGTGAAGAGAGACCTGTACTTTTAATTCTGTGTGTGTGTGTGTGTGTGTGTGTGTGTGTGTGTGTGTGTTTGCGTTTAGTTGTTCAGTCAAGTTCAACTCTTTGCAACCCTTCAGGCTGTAACCCACCAGGCTCCTCTGTCCATGGGGTTTCCCAGACAAGGATACTAGAGTCAGTTGCCATTTCCTTCTCCGGGGAATCTTCCCAACCCAGGGATCGTACCTGAGTATCCTGTGTCTCCTCCACTGCAGGCGGATTCTTTACCTGCTGAGCCAACGATTTGTTTTCCTCATCTCTTTCCCAAAGAGTCTTTTTAGATGTTTTTCCTAATTGCCTCCTCACCTCCCCCAAATTTAATACAAAGGAACAGAGTTTGTTGGGGGAGGGTCACAAATTATTGTAATAGCTAAGAGAATGCATTGCTCTACATACTTAATTTTTTTAAACAAGTTATTTTAGAAATCCAAAAGAAAGCTCACACAGCTGGAGGGCTGTGCTGCCTTTGAACTGTAGGGTGACTCCACACTGGAGCTCTTGGCTGCTCTGTGGAGAGCGTGGGAAGGAGCAGGGGCTGGAGCCACTTTGGGCCTGGCCTGGCTCAGAAGCACTGTAACAGGAGGCTGGTCTATGCCATCAAATGCCCTGGAGGCTTTTTCCCTGTCTTCATTTCTGCTTTTTGATTGTATTTGGCAAGGTGGGGGTGTTTGGTGAGCTTCTGAGAGAAGCCTCCAACAAGTGTTCTCTGCAGTTGTAGGAAAGTCATTTGCAAGAGTGTCTTGGTGTGAGAAGAGTTGGTAGGCCCTGCTATAGAGAATTGGAGAAGGCAATGGCACCCCACTCCAGTACTCTTGCCTGGAAAATCCCATGGATGGAGGGGCCTGGTAGGCTGCAGTCCATGGGGTCGCTAAGAGTTGGACACGACTGAGCGACTTCACTTTCACTTTTCACTTTCATGCATTGGAGAAGGAAATGGCAGCCCACTCCAGTGTTCTTGCCTGGAGAATCCCAGGGATGGGGGAGCTTGGTGGGCTGCCATCTGTGGGGTCATACAGAGTCGGACACGACTGAAGCGACTTAGCAGCAGCAGCTATAGAGAATTCCTGGGTGTTTAGGGAAGGATAGGTGTTTAGGGAAGGAGGCAGGGCTGTATGAGGAACCAGGGACTGCTGTGGACTTGAAAGGACCAGGCAGAAATTCTGAAAGCTGCTTAGGAAGGTCAAATAAAATAAATCTTAAAGACTAGTACAGAAGTGAATGTTTATAACCAACTTAGAGGAGTGATTTTTAAACAGACTAAAATGAAATTTCCATAAGGTATTAATGAGATAAGATTAAGTAATTTTTCAAGGTAACTTTTTTGGTGCAAGGGAAAAGAATGTCAGCATTTGCTTACTCCCTGACGTTTAGAAATGAAAGATTTTTAGACAAAAATAGTAAGTAAATTTTATTGGCCGAAGCTTACTTTTTATTTTTAATTGCTCTCAGTCCCTTGATTTTAAAAGATGTAGATAATGGTTTAAAAATAACCTGTGTAGTTAAACAATATGATTACATTAGTTTGAGGCGTATTCTAGTATACTTTTAAAGGAAATGTATAATTTCTGCATCCAGTGGAACAGAGCTGCAGGCTGCAAGCTAAGAGACAAATTGAAATAGATTTTTCTCCCCAGATGATTTCATAAATTTGTTATTTTAAACTTAAAAAAAAAAGTGCACATTCCTAAGTCTTGAACTC
Organism: Bubalus kerabau; assembly: GCF_029407905.1. Lineage (NCBI taxonomy): Eukaryota > Metazoa > Chordata > Mammalia > Artiodactyla > Bovidae > Bubalus > Bubalus kerabau. The sequence goes on from NC_073629.1 coordinate 49,495,901, forward strand.
TATTAAGCTGACATGACTGCAGAAAGCAGTCACTTATTAGCAGTATTTGGGCAGAAAAATCCTTGCTATTCCTTCACTAAAAGGAAAACTCTTAAGTGAAAACCAATCATTACATGATGTGGAAGCATACCTAGTTTTCATTTTTAGTTTATCACTTGGGGTGTTGAGCTTTGCACATATGAGCTTACGATTTTTTTCTTTGCATGTGCTATTATTACATTAAGTCTCTGTCTCAGAGACAGTCAGCAAGTGGTCTAGAGCCCCACCTGTAACTAGTCAGAGTAAGGGTTTGAACCCAGGTCCCTCTAAGTCCAGTCCTTGATTTTTCTCTCATCACTCTCTTGATAAGAACAGTGACTGCTGCTGCTAAGTCGCTTCAGTCGTGTCCGACTCTGTGTGACCCCATAGACGGCAGCCCACCAGGCTCTCCTGCCCCTGGGATTCTCCAGGCAAGAACACTGGAGTGGGTTGCCATTTCCTTCTCCAATGCATGAAAGTGAAAAAGTGAAAGTGAAGTCGCTCAGTCGTGTCCAGCTCTTAGCGACCCCATGGACTGCAGCCTACCAGGCTCCTCCATCCATGGGATTTTCCAGGCAAGAGTACTGGAGTGAACAGAGGAGATAAAAATTTCTCTCTGGTGTTCCTTCTGGGATATTTCATGTTACATCTGTAACCACTCTGTGGTTTGGGACATGGCACCAAACCTGTCAGAAACATTTTGAATGCAGGAAATATAAATATGCTTTTATGTTTTTTTGGTTGAATAATAATTGGTCTGATTTGGTGAAGAATTACCACCACCACCCCACAAGAAAAACAAAACCCCTCCAACATAATTCCATCTCTACAACTGAAAATATGAAGAGAAAGAATTTCTTTTTAAATTTTATTTTGGAGTACATATAGTTAACAATATTGTTAGTTTTACTTGTATGGCAAAGTGATTCAGTTATATCCGTACGTGTATCTATTCATTTTCACATAAGAGAAAGAATTTCTTTACAAGTTTTGCTGATTAATCAAATTATTTAACAGAAAGCTTAGCATGGGAGCAGACCTGGTTCACTTATTCAGCCTTCCTCTTGGATGGACAGGAAGTGGTTCGGAAGTGAGATGAATTAACCAGTGGTCCCTAGCAAAATGGATAGAGCCAGGCTTTAGCCAAGGTAGAGCCCCTCTTAGCCGAGGATATTGTGTTTCTTTGATTCATTGAAATGCCTCTCCCAGTTGAGAGTGCTTTGCTTTTGAAAAAAATTCAACTCACTCTTAGGTATTGTTTGTCATAGCTGTGCTTAAGGAGTACTACTTTCTAGCTTTCTTCTTTGCTTGTCCTTTTCCATCCATTTTCCCCTTACTCCCAAATTTATATAGAGAGAACTTCTTTTCTAGCCACCTAGAACAGGATTTCAGTGTGAAAATAGAGCCAAGTCTTAAAATTTTCCCAATTTGTTATTTATTCCATTTTCTAAATGTGCCATGCATAAATAGGTATGTTTGGTATGTTGGAGGAGATGCATTATCCAGGAATATTTGTCTGAGGTATATATAATAGGAGATGGCTCCTTCCTTCACACCAGAGGCTCTGTGTTCCAGTGGCAGAAGCTTCGAGCATCACTACCTCCTTCTCCCTGTTCACACATCTAGATGCCCATGTAACTCAGACTGGCAGGAAGTCAAAATAGATAGATGTGTGATTTTGGGGATTGGGGGTCCTCGTGCAGGAAGTTAACACACAGTGTTGTGCCTGAACTATCTCATATAAACTAATCTCCAAGCCAAACCTTAATCCAGGAAACACTGCACAGTGTTACTTACCTTAACATGAAAATATAAACTCATTGAATTTCCATTTTCGATGGCTGGTCAAGTAAATCTACAGCTTAAATAAGTTGCTGTTTTGTCAAAGGCTGTTGTTTTCTTTCTCTAATTTGGGGAGCAATGCAGATGATAAGGACTGCTGTCTCAACATGTGTGCATGCTAAGTAGCTTCAGTCATGTCTAACTCTTTTGTGACCCTATGGACTGTAGCCCATCAGGCTCCTCTGTCCATGGGATTCTCCAGTCAAGGATGCTGGCATGGGCTGCCATGCCCTTCTCCAGGGGATCTTCCTGACCCAGGGATCAAGCCTGCGTCTCTTGTGTCTCCTGCATGGACACTAGCACCACCTGGGAAGCCCCTGTCTTCCTAAAGGCACAGTAATCACTGGAGCAGAAGCCCAGCTTGGTGGGGGAGAGGGGAAAGGTTTCCTCTGTGTCTGGGATAGACTGGAACTTGAAGGGCCTCTCCATGACAAAAATGTCATCATGCCATCTCATTTCTTTCAGTCATATGTTATAGAAGCAAACATGTCTACCAATTCTTTCCATTTCCATCAATGCTGCAGCTCACTCCCAAGCTTACCGTGATGGCCATCCCTCTGGGCATTGTCTGTATGTTGGGGGCACTTTTCACCTGTGCTAATGAGCAGAAAAATGACCTAATCTTTCCTTCTTCCCAGCTGTGTTCTCCTTAATAACTCTGATCAGCCTGTTTAAGGACTGACCCTGGGATAAGGAACAGCTTAAGTACTTGAGCATGTGATCTTTTAACGATATTTACATTTTATTATTATTTTTTGTAATTGAGGTTTATGGTTTTATTATGAAGGAATCTTTTAAAACCTGTTCGTAGCAGGTATTTTTAGCATGTATGATAGTAAAGCAGATATCTGTGTTGGTAATGTTGCATTTATTGTTGAATTCTGTAAGTAAAGAGTTAACTTTTCTTTTACTTATTAAATGGTTGGGTGTTGGAGGCAGTGCTGGGTACTAAGAGTCCAAAAGTGAATTAAATGCTTTTCCTTCCCGTGAGGAGTCTAATATGATACAGACTATGCTTAGGCAGAATTTCAATATTCTAGTGTAAGTACAATAATTATTGTGAGGAAGGTTTGTGTATATGCATAGGGTGCTGTGTATTTGGCCAAATAGACACAGAAACACCCAAACTTCTAGGCAACAAAACTATTAGACTGTTGGGTATTGGCCAGTTGCAGTATTGTGTAAAATAGTTGCACGTATCAGAATGCTGCCACTCGTACTCTCTCACTTCATGTGGTAGCTGATGACTTAATCTTCGACGTTTAAAGTTGCCAGTGCCATATTGAAATACACTGTTAGCCTGTCACTTCCTGTGTGTCATGAATGGGAATCTGTTTGAGCTTGATCCATATTTTCTCCCTCTCAGTCCCAGCTTCCCTCCATGTGTTGTTCATCGTTTTGTATGACACCTCCTTAATCACAACAGTTTTATTAGTTACTGAAGCTCAAATGGTCAGGTTTGTCAGTGAGCTCCAGGTAATTTACTGCAGGTCACAGATATGGTCTGAATGAATAATTAATAAGAAGGAACCAGCAGCTTTAGGTGCTTTAGTGTTAAACTTCTAAAGTTAGTTAACTTGTATTTCAGATTGCTTCCAAGTATGATCATCAGGCAGAAGAAGATCTCCGCAATTGGATAGAAGAGGTGACAGGCATGAGCATTGGCGCCAACTTCCAGCTGGGCTTGAAAGATGGCATTATCCTCTGCGAGTAAGTCTTGGTCCTGACGTGGCTGCTCTTCCAGTCCTCCCAGGGTCACCTCCCAGGGTGACCTCTGTCATGCCCTCTTTCCCAGTTCATGGTGTCAAACCTTGATATTCTGCAAATGTTTTTAATGCTTTCCTTTACTGATGTTAAAAGGACCAACTTTACATTCCCGTCCTGGTTTGTTATTCTAATAAGTATGCTGTCACTTAATGCTTTTCTTTTCAGACTCATAAACAAGCTACAGCCAGGCTCAGTGAAGAAGGTCAATGAGTCCTCATTAAACTGGCCTCAGGTAACAGCCAAACCAGCCACACCTGATTCTAGTTGGTTACTCTTTATGTAGCAAGAACTTGATTACAGTTTTTAAATAGACATTTTAGCAGAAATTTGTGCACATGACTATATTTAGTTCTCTTATAGTGTTACTTTTCAAATGTTTCCATAATTACTTAGAATTAGTTCTGTGACTCTTAGATGTTTAGCTTAGAAGTTTTCCTATTCTGTATTTAGTCTGTGTACTCTCAGGAGCTGACACAGCTCACACAGAGCAAGACAACCTAGACCACAAGATGAATAAGGGGAAAATCAAGGAATTTAACATAACCAAGGGTTGACTGGAGAACATGGTATTAACCTTAGTCTTAGTTTATGAATGTGTATGATTAAGTAAAATTGAATCTTTTGTCTTGAGCATGTTTTGAGACATAAGAGAATAAACATTTAGTAACCACACATTTTTTAAAAATTAAAATTTAAACACAATAAATTGTGCATTAATGTAATTTTGTACCATTTGAGAAAGAAAATTCCAGTCTTGGGTAGCTCAGACACTGAATTCCTTAAAACATGTAAGGAAGGTCTTGACTTTAAAGGAAAAACCTGACTGCTTAAAAAGACCATTATGTAATCCACTATGAAATACTCTTTCCCTTTTTCTAAGAGAGCTACACTTACTATGTATCTGGTCAAGAATCCTTGCCAAGTAGCTTTCTGCCTTGTATCTTGTAGTTAGTCATAAAGACTTAGAATTCCTAGATAATATGAATGTCAGTGTTTAGCTCCAAAAGTTATATGCTTTTTTTTTTTAATAGTTGGAGAATATCGGCAACTTTATTAAAGCTATTCAGGCTTATGGCATGAAGCCACATGACATATTTGAAGCAAATGATCTTTTTGAGAATGGAAACATGACCCAGGTTCAGACTACGTTGGTGGCCCTAGCAGGTCTGGTACGTATATGTCTTTAATGGCTGGTTAAAGAAATCCCTACTACATTGGTGATTAATTGCATCTTTGCCCTCATGGGAATTCAGACTAGGCAGGGAGAAGCCTGTCTCTATGGTAATTATTAGCTTTGGAGAAAGGCTGCTGACATCAGCTGCCTCATACTGAATAGCTTAATTAGAGTACTCACATTTTAGAGGTCTCTAGTGTAGTCTGAATGGCCTTAGATATTTTTTTCACCACAAGCTTGGGTCTTACCGAATGAAACCTTTATCTATGGATCATATAATTTCTTTGCTGTTCCTTCTGTAAAACTCTGTTGGCAGAATCTGTGTAAGTGTTCCTTTTCAGTTAGTGTGCATATTTCTGTGTAGGCCAAAACAAAAGGATTCCATACAACCATTGACATTGGAGTTAAGTATGCAGAAAAACAAACAAGACGTTTTGATGAAGGAAAATTAAAAGCTGGCCAGAGTGTAATTGGTTTGCAGGTAAGTAACGTGGTACTGGGGCTTCCCTGGTGGCTTCAGTGGTAAAGAATCCACCTGCCAATGCCGGAGATTTGGGTTCAATCCCTGGATCAAGAAGATCCCCTGGAGAAGGAAATGGCAACCCACTCCAGTATTCTTGCCTGGAGAATTCCACAGACAGAGGAGCCTGGAGGGCTACAGTCCATGGGGTTGCAAAGAGTTGGACACAACTGAGTGACTAATACTTTCACTTTTTCATTCTTGCCTGGAGAATCCCATGGACAGTAGAGCCTGGCAGGCTAGTTGCATGGTGTTGCAAAAGAGTTGGAGCTGACTTAGTGACTAAACAACAATGATGTGGTATTGCTTATTATTTTTCACCATCCAAAGTGTCTAAGGAATATGTATATACATTTTGCGATGGATATGCGGCTTATACAATTTATCTCCATTTAAAGCCCATTAGACAGTGATGGTTTTAGAAGAAACCTCAGACATGCCCTCTGACTTAGTAATTGTTTCTCCGGGAAATGTTTTTTTTTAGTCCTAATTACATTGTCCTAGTTTCCAAGAAAACATATTTTATAAATTCCTAAATGTTATTGACCAAATGAAGCAATTTTACAAAACCTCAAAGCCAGTCATTTATTTACCCTAAAGCATGGTTTGTCAGTCCTGGGGAGTTGTTCATTCAGGTATTTTCTTCCTTTATGTTGTTCTCTTGGAGAATGTCACAAAAACACCACGGCTAAATGCCTAGTATGCTAAGGGCTTTACTATCTGATCCTTTTGGACACAATGCCTCTCTGTTGATTGAGTCAAATGAGGTGGATCTGTTCATTAATTTCAGCTTTATTGGAGTATAACTGACAGATGAATTTGTTTTTTACACAGTACAAAATTGTACTGATGGTGAGAGATTACAAATATGAATTTCCAAACTGGAAATATGAATTTCCAGTAATCAGTTATTTAAATTATGATAACTGATTACTCAAAAAAAAATACGGTAACTCCATAAATGGAACTAGTAATGAAAAGATGATAATACAAGAGTTCAAAGATTAAAGAAAACAAATCAGGATTATAAAATACTGTTGTCAGTGTGATCCCAGTTTTATTTTTAAAATGCACGTGCATATTTTTGTATGTATATGTGTGTATATTTGTAGGTATATGAATCTGTATATATATACACAGAAACAAGGTAAAACTAAACAGTAATACACGAGTGAATGTCTAAATGTTAGAACTATAGTGATTTTCCCCCCTTTCCTTTTTGCTTATTATATTTTTTATCTTCTCCAATACACAGGTTTAACTTGTAGTAATACAGTTTTCCTTTAATAGATCTTTGTTTTTAAGGACAAAAGACCAACAGTAGAAATGTGTCCCCAACTAGAACAGGGTATGCTGGTTACCCCTGAAGCCTTGTTACTCACAGTGGAGAAGAAAAGTTAAAATTTTCTCTAAATGTGGTTGAATTTAAATTCTTCATTCTGCCTCTCTGTGTCTAATGATACGTGAATTAGAGATATAAAATGTAGCTTTTTTCCCCTAAAATGTTGATTTTAATGAAACTTAAGCCCTTGCTAAGCTGCCAGACAAGACACCTGACATTTACTATCACATTTTATACAAAACACATCTGGAGTAGAAAAGCATGTTGTTGAGCCAGAGATTGCTCTGTCCCTTTAAGTGGCTGAAGCAGGTACCCCTTAATTTGGTTGCCTGTGCTACAGGGTGTGGGAGAAAGAGTAGCATAGGAAATTATTCACAGTTCTGCCACTGTCGTAATTTTGTGTGTGTCTGTCCTTCTCTTCCTGTGTGCACATTTTTATCTGATTATGTTGTGAGGTTTTATATCCAATGAAGTCTTTGAAATTTTTCTTTTGCAAATGAGCACCTTAAAATTTTATTTGTAAAAGCATAAAGGTTTTGTATTTAGTTAATGGCAACCTCAGCTCTGAAGGGGACTTGTCAATGGCGTCCCTTCTAAGAAATCTTTTTTAGCAGAACAGAAAGTTTGGTTGTGTCAGATAGATTGTTGACTTCTGATAATTAGTGATTTTATTTTTAACTTAAAAGATGGGAACCAACAAATGCGCCAGCCAAGCAGGTATGACAGCCTATGGGACGAGGAGGCACCTTTATGATCCCAAAATGCAAACTGACAAACCTTTTGATCAGACCACAATTAGCCTGCAAATGGGCACCAACAAAGGAGCCAGCCAGGTAAGTGATTCCTTGATTATACTTATTTCAGAGAGTACAAAAGGGCCATTTAAATTCACACTTAACCTTATTCTTATTAACCGAGTTCAAAGTGGTTATTTTTGTGCGATATATATAGAGTATACTCCTTGAGGAAAGTAAGATTTGCTGAGAAAGCAAAAGGATCAAAGGGCCTTTTCTGCAGCCACACAAGTACCGTGTGGCCCACGGCTCTTATTGGCAGTAAGAACAGCTGGCGTTTCTACCAAACCGGAAGAAAAAGATACGTTTATTACAGTGTTCTTGCTCCAAATCCAAGTGAATTGCTCTGACTTTTTATTTATTTCTAATGCTTCTTAGTTTTAAAGGAGCCCTCAACAAACTTGGCAGGTAAAATTATCTGGTGTTTTACAAAGAACTCTAGCTAGCAACCTGGTAAATGTGTGCATAAGTGGATGGAAATCAGCACAAGGAGAATGCTATGAATAGTATTCTAACACTATGCACGATGGAGGTATTTCCTGTGAAAAACAGATCACCAGTGCCTCGCAAGGACGTATACCCATGACTACATCAGAGCAGGACACGTCTCATATCCAACAGGAGTGGGGATAAGGTTTGAGAAAGCGTTTCGTCATGACCTCATGAGGCGTGTTGTTGCCCTTTATGGAGCTTGTCCTGTCACATGGGCTCTGTCTCAGGGCTGCCACTCAGGTATTTTTAACCGATTAAATCTGAAGCATGTGCTTGGCATAAAGGAAGAGATGAGGTGAGTTACCGGCCTGTGAAAAGGAGGGGAGTAGATGTTCTGAGATGGCTGGCTCTTTGGCGCCTCAGAGCCTCAAGTCCTTAAGGACTGCTCAGAGTGGAATATTTTTTTTAAGTTATAATATTTTGAGAAAGATCTTTATTTGCTTTACACAGCAGTAAAAATTTTATATTATACGTTGCGTACGTGCGTGCTCAGTTGTGTCTTGACTCTTTGCGACCCCAAGGACTATAACCCACTGAACTTCTATCCATGAAATTCTCCAGGCAAGAATACTGGACTGGGTTGCCATTTCCTGTTCCATCAGTGTGGTTTTTGTTAAATGTATTACAGACTTTTGAAGTTGGCAACCTGGAGAGCGTGTATGGTCATAGTAGGCATTCAGCTATAACTTTCAGTTATGCCAGCACTCTGCCTTGGTTTTCTAGTCTTTGTGTCCAGTCTCCTCCCTAATCCAAAGGAGGCGGTATTGTCTCCACCTTGTACATGAGAAACCTAAAACTGAAAGTAAATTAAGCTGTCTGAGGCCACAGAGCAATGTTCTAGCAGAGCAAGGACTTGAAGGGAAGGACTGACCTAGCTTGAAAGCCAGTGAATGGTACTTTGTAAGAGAGATTCAGCATTAAGATATTTTGGTAAGCTAGCTTTACCCCTGAACCGAATGAAAGTTACTAGTGTTCACATTCAATGTGCATTTCATCATTTAGAGACTATTCACAGGAAAAGATATTAGCTGCTGTTTTAACTTTGCTATGTTTTAATACTAGGCGGGAATGTTAGCACCGGGTACCCGAAGAGACATCTACGATCAGAAGCTAACATTACAACCCGTGGACAACTCGACGATTTCCCTACAGATGGGTACCAACAAAGTCGCTTCCCAGAAAGGAATGAGTGTGTATGGGCTTGGGCGGCAAGTGTATGATCCCAAATACTGTGCTGCTCCCACAGAACCTGTCATTCACAACGGAAGCCAAGGAACAGGAACCAATGGGTCAGAAATCAGTGATAGTGATTATCAGGCAGAATACCCTGATGAATATCATGGCGAGTACCAAGATGACTATCCCAGAGATTACCAGTATGGTGACCAAGGCATTGATTATTAGATTCACAGAGGAGCTCAGTATTTAGCCCATTGTTTTTATTCAGTGAGAACCAAGCTAGCCTTGAGTAATTTTTATCTTGTCTTCCTAAAACACTATTATGCTTATTGTACCTAAAGGAACTATTGCCTTACATACATTCCTTTTTCCTTTTTCTGCCTCTTCCCTAAATAGTTGCCTTTTAGTGCTGTGAAAGTTAAATCCTACAGCATAACCAGTAACTCACACATGAAGTAAACAGGAATACTGTGAAAGGGGAGTACTCTTGTACAGTCAATTCTTTCATTAAAAATCTATGCATTTTTACAGTCCTCTACTTAAACTGGTATTTTCAAACAATAGGAAGCTTTTTTTTTTTTTTTACAGTTTAGTATCTTGTTTCTACATGGAAGACTAAACATGCTTATAGCTAAATGTGGTCTTTGCCAACTAAATTTAAGATGCAGCGTTTTAGAAATTTACATATCAATGTTTCTACAGTATTGTTTGCTAATTTTTAAATAAAGTCCTGATCAGTGTGCATTTGTGATTATATGTGTACTTATTTTTTACCTAAGGCGACGAGATCTTTTCCGAGTGGTGTTTCAAAAGGAGCATGTACAAAACTGGCCTGCAGACATTAAAGTCTGGGGGTGCCTTTGCTCTTCCTGTTTGTGCCAATGTATCGATGTAGAATTGCTCTGTTTTCTTCCACTGTATTTATTGCTGCATTTCTCAGCATAAACCTATCCCATTGTATTTTTTATAAATAAATATTTTTTTTGAACATTGATATGAGCCACAGGCTGATTATTTTTCTGGCTAACTTCAGATGGGTAGAGTCAGACTTTTTTTTTTAAGTATTCTTTCCCAGGTATTGTTACAAGGTACTTTAACATTTCTTTACTGAATCTACACACCATTACACTGGGACTGAATGCTCTAGGCGAAGCTTAGAAAAATGAAGGGACCTGCCCATTGCACACAGGAAATGCCAGCCAGGATTCAAACTATCATTTGACCCTTTGCTTATTCCATTGTGCCTCAGCTGCCTCTACCTCATTCTAAATCCAATTTGGAATAATCTTAAAATCATCTTGGGAAACATTGGGGATGGGGTGGGGTGATTTTATGTCATATTCTAGGGTGAATAGATACTAAGAAACATCTGGATCAGGAATAGGACATGCTGTTTGATAACAGATGAGGATTTATAGTAAGTGTTAGCAAAACCTAACCTTCAGGTATGACATGGAGGAGGTCGAACATCTAAGTGTTGTAATGATAAAAAATCCAATCATGAAGAAGAGACAAGTGGTTAACATACTTTTGGATGTTTTCTCAGCCAAGTGATTTCCTCCGATAGCACTGGGTCTCTCAGGCCTTGGGGGTGAACCGTGCCTGCTTGTTTTTCGCTGAGGCAGATAATGAGGACATAGGGGTGTCTGCACCCACAAAACCAGCCCAGTTGACTTGCTCATCACACAACAATGACTAAGTTTTATGCTTCAGAGAAACTGCTCTGTAAATCCTTTTCTTAAAAGGAGATGAGTTCAACTAATTCAATGGTGCTGTTTAAGAGAAGTCATAATTTGCATCTGTTATCGGGGACCTGAGCCTGCACGGAGTTTTCTGCCCTGCGTGAAGAGGGGTTTAGGGAAACATATTTACTGTTTGAAATGGCACCGCACTCCAGTATTCTTGCCTGGAAAATCCCACGGATGGAGGAACCTAGTAGGCTACAGTCCATGGGGTCGCAAAGAGTCGGACACGACTGAGCGACATTTACTTTACTTACTATTCACTGTTTGCCCTGCCAAATAAGCCAGACTGGCTGTCCTGTTAGGAGAGTGGGTAATTCTGTTTACCTGTTCATCTAGTTGAAGCAAGGCTGCCAATTAACATGTTAGATGTTCCTATTTGTTTAAAGCTTTAAAAAGGAAAAACAGCCCAAGGATACCCCTCCCGCCATTTCTCTGGCCCACCACTGAATTTAAACCTGGGAATGGGGTCCAGGCAGCAGAACTTGAAATCTTCCTCTAGGCAGTTCTCAGGTGGGGCCGTGCTTGAAAACCACTTATGCAGAACGTTTGCTCATTTCTATGAGGTAGCCTTGTACTTTGAACAAAATTTAACTTCACATCTGATTAAACTTGTGCCTATTCTATGCCATGCCCATCAGGTGGTACTTCCAGTTACACTTTTGGTTTTAATTGTCCCTAAATTGAAGAATTGTACTTTGAAAAGCTGTAACATAAATAGCTCATTTCCAGGAGTGGAGGATTAGGAAAAAGTTCTCTGTAGTAGGGCAATATTCCAGAGATTTCTGCTAAGGTTTATTGATTGTGAGTGAGGAAGTCCTTTTCAGGGTGCCCTGAAATGAGTTTTTACATAATGTGCTTTTTTTTTTTTTTTTAATTGACCGCATAAACAAGGTCTTAAAAGATTTTTCAGTCTCATTTGGTACAAAAAGGTTGCATACTTTTTCTGTGCTTCTAGTATTGTAACGTGGTCAAACAATGGGGACAAAAACAGTGGCGAAGAACTGGGACCACACTGGGCCTTATCGTTTATTCTGCGCACGGCTCTTAGGAGAAAGAAACTTTTTCAGGTACAAATACCTGACGGGCACTTGTCTCACAATGGCCGGAGTTCTGTTCCCTCTTCGCTTGTTAATGAGTTCTTGTTTCTCTGTGCCCTTATGTTTAATTTATTGATCCTTTTTACAAAATTCTGAAAAATAAAAGAATGAGTTAGACCAGTGTTCTGTGTCCACACTGATTGGCAGTCATTTACTTGGCCGTATCATTTTGGGAATTTAATCCTTGAAGTTTTCCCTGTTGAACTAAGATATCTTGGGGGGGTAGATTTCAAAGTGGATTTTTAATCAAAAAAGTGTAAATTGTAGAGACGTAGTTAACTTCCTAATACCATAAGAACCATAAGAAACATGTTCTTTGGAATACATACCAAATATGTTAAAGTGTTATCGTATTTTTATGTTCTTTTGGGAGAAGGATACACTTATTTATAAATAGAAGTGTTTTTAAACTTCAGTGCCTGGCTGGACTAAGGAGTGCTTTGCATTCTCTGTTTCAAAGCAGAAGGGCCTTAATGCCTAGATTTTATGGTAATCAAGTGAAAGAAAATTGTTAAAATGTTACTTGACAGAGACAAGGGAAAGAGATGAGAAGATTCATTCAGCTGTTAAAATATCCCTGTCTACACAGGATAAGGCAAATATGCAACAACTGTGTTGCAAAAGCTGTTGGGAACAGCTGCCTGCTATTTCCAGATAGGGTAGGGGCTCTACTGAGGGTGTGGCTTTTCTCAACCTTGTTGTGCCCTGGTTAACAAAGGGCCTCACAATCAGAGATCTGTCAATAGTGGCCTTGAAGGTGACTGGTCTCCATGGGAGTGGGCATTGCCTAAAATACAACTGGTATGACATTGTATTTGGGGATGCAAAAATGCCTTAGAAAAAAGATCAACTGTGAAAGCTCCGGACCACACAAAAGGCCAAAATAAGCCATTAAGACCATTAGGGACTTGGATGGCTACTGCACCCAAAATACCTTCTACCCTGGGTCATTTACTAAGTGGTAATTGTTCAGCTTCACTTTTATCCAGGAAGAAGGTTTCAATAAGGGAGGTGGGATCAGCCTCAGAAAATACAAGGCAAATCGCACTCTCAGGACACTTGGGTCTTGTGGTAGAGGCTCACAGAGCCTGCCTACCCGGGAGAGAAAATAAGCTGGGTGCCAGCCTCCTTTATGTGCGAGTCTTCAACACTTCTGAGATTATGAGGATGGAGGTTGAAAAAGGAAATGAGATGTTTACTTACCAAAAACTCTTGGTCCATAAAGTAGGGCTTTTCTGAGGATCCATCATTTGTTTCCAGATCAACAGCAAAACACAGGAAAAGTGCATCCAGCACAGTTTCAAACACAGATAAAAAACTGTGGGCTACTAAGTAGGCAAAAAAAGCAACCAAGAGCAGTGGGATTGCCCACACCTGAAGCACACGGTGGTAGTTAAATGCCATCAGTCCTCCAAAAACCGTGAAACACACCACTAACACCTGTCCAAAACAAGAGTTTGTTGAAAATTTCTATAAATTGGTTAGGATATTGTAGAAAAGATTTTTGTCAGGTATAAGTAATAGTTTCATATATGTGCATATGTGGGGGTGTATATGCCTTACTATAATGAGTACTTGTCAGAAAACTGGATACAGTAATATATGAAGAAGAAAAAATGAAAAGCTATGATGATACCAAAAGAAAACCCAGTTAATCTGGAGAATGGGAAGAGTATATATACTTTCATTTTATCTATGCCTAATTTTTTTTTTATGTAGATGTAATGGTACCTCAGGGCTTCCCTGGTGGCTCAGTGGTAAAGAATCCATCTGCCATTGCAGGAGATGCACGTTTGATTCCTGGGTCGGGAAGATCCCCTGGAGAAGGAAATGGCCACCCACTCCAGTGTTCTGGCCTGCAGAATTCCCACGGACAGAGGAGCCTGGCAGGCCACAGTCCATGGGGTCACAAAACAGTCGGACTCAACTGAGCAACTAAGCAATGGTACCTCACAAAATTTTTAGTCTGTTTTTTTCTTTTACTAAAAACTACAACAAGCATCTTCATTAGAACAGTTTTTTTTATACACCCTTATTTTGAAAAACAACGATGCATCAATCCATTGAGTGGATGTACTGCAGTTAAACGTGCGATTGCTTTTATCCTGGGGATTAAAGTGGATGGGCTTTCCAGTGCTGCTGTAGGGATAATAGGATAATAGGCTTTTGCTATATGTAATTACTATATTTCCAGGAAATGATTATAGGCCGTGAGGAACCTAATTCTTTACCAGACAAAATGGAACCCCCCAGAGCCCTCATCGTGCTTGGATATCCATAAAGATGGATGTGAATCTGCATGCCACTTTACTCAAAAAAAAAAAAAAAACCCATCAGTAATTATGTGTTCCTTTTGAGAAATCCAAGGAAATGAATTACTGCCTAAAATAAAACACAAGTCTGTTATAAAAATGAAACCTCTTAATAAAAATTTTTGGAAGTAGTTATTAGAAAATGTATCACCCACAACCCTACCAAGCTAATGTAAACAATATTATCCATTTAGATACAACTACAACTTGGATGATTAGGCTGTTTTAAAAGGCATAATCAGTTTGTGCTTCTAGAACTACTTGTCACGCGAAAAGTCTCTGGGACCCAGCTGTGCCTTAAAATATATGTGCAATTAGCACACACCTGTGCAATCCAAGCGTGTTCTAACTTGTTCCTGACGGCACCATGACAGTGATGCACTGGAGACATACACCAAATGCCACCGGAGCACACAGTGCTAAACAAGGAGTCCTGAGTCCCCGTATTTGGCACTGGCACAAGTGGAGACTAGAGCTTGTTCACTCTGGGGCTCCGCGAAAGCCACCGGCGTTCATGTCCTGTGAGGAGGCATGGCTGGAGGAAGCAAGGATGTCTAGCTTAGAAAAGTGAAGATGTGGAAGGAGGGTCAGGATGTCTGTGAAATTGTGTGTGAAATTTCAAGAACTTGAAAGGCAGTCTGGTGGAAGTGGGACGAAGCAAACTGAGGTGTGCAGAATGAAGCCCAGTGAGAGACAACTCCACGGAGAGAGACACCAGCCAGTATACAGAACCTTCAACCTGGGGCACGGTCAAGAAGGGGCTGCAGTACTACCACTTCAGGGACTCTAACCTACAACCCGGAAAGGGGATGTTATTTTTAGTTCGTAGGTAGGAAAAATGAGGTTTTCACAAGATGACGTACAACTCCTTAGAAAAAGATAACAGCAGGAATGCAACTGGCTCCATCTGAGATATCAATAATTCTTTATATTTAGGAAATTAATGCTCTTAATAATGTAGACATTTCATCAGGTTTTAACACTATGCCCATACATTTTTTTAAAAATATTTATTCATTTTTATTTATTTGGCTCTTCTGGGTCTTAGTTGTAGCATGTGGGATTTAGTTTCCTAACCAGGGATTGAACTCAGGCCTCCTTCATTGGGAGCATGGAGTCTTAGCCACTGGACCACCAGGGAAGTTCCAATTTTCATATTTTTATGACAACCCCTATAAAACATTTATTCTCTGAAGTCATAGAGTCTTCATTCTAGATATGAAAAAGTGGGATCACAGTGGTAGAATAGATCATAGCTAAGAGTAAAACCAAGATTTGAATCCTGACTCAACCTACTGTGGAATCCTAGCCAAATTATTAAGCCCTAGTTTCTTCACCTGTGAAACAGAGATACTTCACAGGATTGGTGATTAAATGAGAGGATGAGGCCCAGCACAGAGTAAATTTTTTGCTTAGGAAACAGTTCTCTGTCAAAGTCTTGTTGTATGGCTTAATTTTTGGATCCCAAGTTACTTTATTATTTTAGTTAAGACATCCTACCTTTCCTAGAAAAATTATGAAGTCTCCAAAGCAGTTAACAGATGTAAAATGACTTGAATTCTTGGATAAGAGTTTGAGTGCATCTTTTGCTGATGTACAAAAATCTGTCCCATTAATGGCAGTTGTAGTGTATGCATTCTGAAATAAAAGACAATAGTTAAAAACATGATGAGTTTTACTGTTTTAAAGATAATATAATGCCAGTACAGAATATTTGCAAAATAGTTATTATAAACCCACTATCTCTACCCATAAAAGTCATTTCAAAGTCCCTTTCAGTCTCTGGAATATATGCACATACATTTTCACATAATTGTAGTAAATGGAAAAGAAATATTTCTGGTCAATACAGTGGGTTAAATGACGAGTACTGCAGAACTATCTTAATGCACAGCAGAGTTTGAGGCCAAAGAAGTTTAGGTACTAGAAACAAAGCAGACCCTACCTAATGGTGAGCATTGAACCACAAAGACTCAGTGGGCAGGGAATCAGTAAGGGCTTTAGGAGTGAGGGACTGGGGGTTGGACCCCTTGCAGGTAAGAAACTGCTCAGGCCCATGCCAGGAAACTGAACTGTCTGTACAATCACAGAATTTATACTCAGTCATTCAAGGAAATTGGTCAAGAACTGCAACTTCTGCCTGGGAGCCCTGAAATGACTAGGGTCTGGGCAGGGGCAGAGGAAACCATATCCCCCAGGCCAGGGAGTGGTGGAGCCCCACAGATAACCCTACTAGAAGAAGTTGAAGTGTTCGCAGGAAAAATTTACAGGAGACTCAAGGAAATGAACAGCACATCAACCAAGAGAATCTGCACCTTGAGAACAATCTGAAATAAAGCATTTGAAGAAGTATGTTTAAGATGTTAAGACGATGAGAGAAGGAAGAGTGACCATAAAGAATGAACAGCATGATATGAAAAATGAAGAGGCAGAGTAGAAGACAAATGGAACAGAAATTCTAGAAGTGAAAAGATATACAATTTAAATGGTAGAGTGTCATTGTTATATATCTGACTTACTTTACATAGGAAATAAGCATCTTCATGTTGCTCCTTGACTTTTATTATTCTAATTTTTAATAAATACATATTGTATCAGGAGTGTGTATATGCATGCACATATGTAGCTAGGACATATTTAAACTATTTCAAATATTTGCTATTATAAATAACTATGTAATGAACATCTTAATTTCATGATTTTGGATCATTTTTTAAGGATAAATTTCCAGAAATGGGATTACTAAATTGAAGAGGACAAGTGGGTGTATGTGTTCATATGAGATTTCTTGGGCCATTTTTGCAAAATACCTTTTCCTTATAACTATATGATAATTTCAAAGCCATCTATTTACATTTCCCCTGAAATCTTTAAAATGCCACTTGCACTGCCAGTTTACAATAATTTATAATCTCTCTTGGAAAATACACTGGAATGTTACCTGCTTCGGTTTTGCCTTTCCTTTTGGCTTAAAGGATGAAAGTTTTATTTCATGACATAAAGCTAATCCTTTCATATACCCATTCAAAAACACTGTAAAGAAACCAACTTGGAGTCTACTGCAGTAATCCAGCTCCCAGTGGTGCACGTCTTAATCAGAGCGAGTTACAGAGGAGAAGGGGAGTAAGGCCGTAGAATTCTCTTTTATTTTTTGGCTATGTACACATTGCTATATTTAAAATGGACACTCAACAAAGACTCACTGTGTGGCATATGGAACTCCATTCAATATTATGTAACAACCCAAATGGGAAAAGATTTGAAAAAGAATAAGTCCATGTACATGCACAACAGAATCGCTTTGCTGCACACCTGCATCCTAACTCACTCTCTCTTGGTAATTTCCTCTTCCCCACGGTCAACTAGAAAGGAATATTTGGTTCTCAAAGATGAAAGATTGGGTATTCACCTCCCCAGGGAGGGCACCCTGCCTGCCTCAGCAGGATATTCTCTGTCAGATGTCAGATGAGGTCCCTGCAGAAGTGCCTTAATGGTATTCCAAGAGAACTTTGGATTTCTGACTTAACAAATGCACGTAAAATTCACTTTTAAAATCTCAAACTGGCTGTTGGCAGACTTAAGTCCACTAGTTTGAGGACTTAAGTCTTGAGAAGTGATGTGAAAACTCACTGCTCATTATCTGATTAAGCATCTTTGATCATCTAAGATTCTCAGAGCCCTCACCACCAACTCAATGTCCTGAAGACATATGTGCAGGGCAGGTAGGTAAATGACGGAATCAGTCTTTTACAGACTGAAAACCAAGGTCAAGGGCATTGTCCCAAGTGCTCTGGAACATCAGGGAGCTTTTTTTTTTTCATTCTAACTTTCTGGGTATGACACTATCAAAAGGCTATTTAAAAGTATGGTGCTTAAGGTAAGCACAGGCCCCGTCGGCAGGTAATCTCTGGGTTCAAGTCCCAGTCTTCAGTCTTCACCACTGACTGGCTGTCAGTTTTGGTTGATTTACCCCCTTGTCAGACTTCAATGTCCTGATCTATAAAATGAATTATAGCACCCACTGCAAAGGGACATTGGGAGGATTAAAGAACATTTTCCCTATAAAGCATTTAGCAAAGCACAGGCACATAGAAAGCATGTAATAGAGGGTGGTTCTTTTCCTCCAGACCTCACCAATGATGATCTCATTTACAACTGGGAAACACAGAGGCCATTCTTTAAGCACTGAGGAGGTGCGGAAAGGACCGGCGGTTTTTTCCTCTGCAGGCTTTAATCCCTCACATTTGCAGGGACCCAGGAGAGGCAGGACCTGCTTCCCAGGTGACACCCCAGGTCCCCGCGTGATCTTGCTCAGCAGCAGGGCCACGTGCCACTCGGCCTCTTTCTTTGGGTTCTGTCCCCAGCCCCCACCCCTCCACGTCTGCTCTTACACTGCGGTGCTTGGTGGTCTCCCTGTTTCAGGCTGGGTATACAATTTCTGTGACGATTTCCTTTTCCTACAGATCACAACCTCGTAGTCAGTTTAGCATCACTGCTCATACGCAATAAAAAGAGATTTTATCCCTTGGCTAAAATAATTAAATGTTAAAATGGTACTTTCTCACACATGTGTTGACTCCACAGATCTTGGGGGCCCGTAACCCTTTATCTTTTCTTTAATGTATCATGCCCCATGAAAGAGAGCATGAAAACCACTCTGACAGGGAAATTATATGTATGCTTCCTGCCGCTACTGCACCACTAGCATTTTACCACAAGGTTCCACCCTGCGTGCTGCAGAGAGACCTAGAATTAGTGTCTGAATGAGGAGCTGGGGGAGGGAAGAATCACTCACGATACAGGATATGGATTGAAAATTTCTGCAGTTTCAGCATTAGCTAACTTATACTTCTTCTTCTGAGAAGTGCTTCCTTGTCAGGCAGCTGGAAGATGGACAGCATAAGTGTCCAGTGCTGTAAGTCTTGGCTTGGAGCACTGGCATCTTCCTGGGATGACAGGACGCTAAAGTGATCTGCAGACCCTAACAACACATTAGGAAAGAATTGATATGATAAGGAACTGAGAATAGATTGTGTTGGTGGTCAAGATTAATCATGGGATCCTGAAACAAGAAAAAAGGAGGTAGCGGCACCAGGCTTTTATTACCAGACAAAATTCAGTGTGCATGTTTCTTTAGCATGACTGAACAAGTGGACATGTCTATGCCTTGAGATGGAACCCACGAAAACACAAAATCGATACAAGGAAGGTTTACCCACTTGACACCTCAACACTAGGTCCTATTGTCACTCTCTTGCCTGGGACTGAGGACTCCCTGCAGGTACAGGTGGATTAGCTTTCAGACTCTTGGACGGTCCACCAGGGTCTGGCACAAGCTGCAGGGAAGGCTGTGTGTGTGGGGGAGGGGCTTGTATGGCTGGGAGGACTCGTGAATAATGAGCTAAAACTCAAGCTCCAGTGAGAGAGCAGCATAGTGGAGTGGAAACCCAGCCAGGGATCAGGGGAGGAGGGCTCATGGGGGAGGGGGAGGGGTGGAAGATGTCATAGAACTGGCATTGGCCTGGCTTCCTGCAGGGAACGGGGGTAGATGGGGCCAAGGCGGCAGCAGGAGACAGTGAAGTGAGACTCAGGGGTCAAGCAGAGAAGTGTGGTGGGACTCCCCCAGACCCGGACTTCAGCGGGGCTGAAACATCATGCTGTGTAACAAGGGGGATGACAGGAAGGCACAGTCTGTGCTTCTGGAAGCTCCCTCAGGCTGCCCTGTGAAGGCTCAGGGCAGATCTCTTCTCACCATCTTCTGTTGAGCCAGAAAGTCCTGTACCTCCCAAAGCTCATTCTCACCAAATCTTTTGGGGGGCCCCCAGACACCTCCACTGTGCCTCCCGGGCTCTGTTTGAGTTGTACCTAATGCCCAGTTGTTAGGGGAAGCACACTGATTGAAACCGCCCACCCTGGCCAGGCACCATAGTAACCATTTACATGAGTTGTTTTATGACAGGAGGTCCTGTCCTTTTGAAAAAAAGGATACACCAACATGTTCGACCACCTCCCAGAATCCTCTCTGGCACCCAACTTGGCTGAACAAGGCGTGTACCTTGTTCACGTGTGCAAGACACCAACATGTCCAACCACCCCTCAGAATCCTCTCTAGCATCCATCTTGGCTGAACAAGGCATGTACCTTGTTCACACATGCAAGACACATGTCCGACCACCTCCCAGAATCCTCTCTGGCACCCATCTTGGCTGAACAAGGCGCATACCTTGTTCACATGTGCAAGACACCAACATGTCCGACCACCTCCCAGAATCCTCTCTGGCATCCACCTTGGCTGAACAAGGCGTGTACCTTGTTCATGTGTGCAAGACACATGTCCGACCACCTCCCAGAATCCTCTCTGGCATCCAACTTGGCTGAACAAGGCATGCACCACCAGGAAGGACTCTGAGTCAGAATGGTTGGCTAAAGACAACCCAGAAACTAAGCCCATCACCATAAAACCCGAGACTGCAAGCCATGTGACAGAGCTGCTCTCCTGGGTTCCCTTACCCTCCTGCTCTCCGCCCGGGTGCCCTTTCCCAGTAAAATCTCTTGCTTTGTCAGCACACGTGTCTCCTCGGACAATTCATTTCCGAGGGTTAGACAAGAGCCCAGTTTCAGGCCCTGGAAGGGGTCCCCCTTCCTGCAACGTTGTCACAGCTCAAACACTGAGCACATTGGCATCATTTGCTATCAGAAGCCAGGGGCCAGATTCCCCCAAAATGAACTCTTCTGTGGGAAGAAAATAAGAGTATGAGGAATTAAACTCATGCCAGGTACTCTACTCCCCTCTACCCCACTTTAAGAGATGCCTTAGGGATATGTCTGCTTGCCAGAAACCTGGAAGCAGCTTCCTAATTTGTTCCTGTGGCCTTTTTTTTTGTTTTGCTATCAGTAGGCAGGTGTGCAACTTCTGTGTGTAAATAAATAACTGAAAATGGCAAGCACTCGCGGAATACATACTATGTGCTAGACCTTGTTCTATATTCCCCTGAAAACATTTAATCCTCTTAACAACCACAAGTGGATGATGCGAACTAGAGCACAGAGAGGTTGGGTAGCATACCCCTGACACACGCATGCAACCAACATTTCGTCACTTACAAGAAATGGACCTCTGACTCATTCAGGCCCATCAGGAAAACATTTACTTTGAGCTGTACTTTGTGCTTCCTTCCAAAAGATTCAAAATAATAAAGTGGTGCTCTCAGGAGACGTATCATTAAAAAGACCCAAGGATGTGGCAGGATGGGTTAGTAGAAAGAGGCTGGGTTCCTGTTAATGCTGCCCCCACAGACTGGCTCAGCAGCCCCGCTGAGTAATGTCACTTCACACTAACACCCGCTCTCAGGTTCTCGCTAGAGATGCTTCATGTTTGTGCAGTATTTCAGAGTGGACCAGGCACCCTCCTGCTATCATCTTACTTGATGTGCTTCTCACCACAACTCAGTGAAATAATCACCATGGGTATATTATTCCCATTCCACAGAGAATTCTTATTTTTTGAAGAGAAAGGAAAGAGATTAAAGTGTAATTTTAGGCAACAGAAAAGTTGAATTATTTCTTTGATTTACTCTGAGAGTTGTCCAAGAATGTTAATTGCAGCTTTTACACAGAAAGCACATTTTCTCTCCTTAACTCAAGGCGGAAGCCAGCCCAGTGCACTCCGCGTCCTTCATCAGTGAAGGGCAGCCATTAGTCCGCCTATGAAACTCAAGCGGGCCCTTCTTCTGGTGGCGGAACTGTGAACCCGAGCTTCTGTTGACTCTTCAGAAAGGTAAACAGTTTCCCTCTGCACAGGAGGAAAGGCGTTTGCCAAAAGCCCTGCCGTGAATAGTCAGCTTTATTTCTGGAGTGCCTTCCTCACAAAATCCTGATATTTATTAACTCAAAATAAAACAAGAACTATGAAAACAAACCTGAGACACTGGATGATGAATAAATAACACTGGTGTTCATACTTTCCTAGGGACTGAAAGAAATACAGTGAAATCCGTGCCCAGAGCCATCCTGGTATATCCAGGGGTCTTTTCTGGTAAGACTTGCAGGAACCATCACCAGTGACTTTCATCTCAGCTCCGTTTTTACCACAAACACATGCTGAGGAAGAAGGGGCACAGCCTCGGGCCTGGCATCTGCCGCTCGGATCCGTCCAAGAGTTCACCCTTCACCAGTTACCCAAGTCCAGGGAGATGGGGAGTGGGGAAACCTGCCAGACCCTTCGGGGTTGGGAGCAGGAGGCAGGAGAGGAAGAAACTTGCCTTGGCTGGGGCCTGATACTGCCAGTAAAGCCGGGTGCTAGTATTCTTGCCTGGAGAATTCCATGGACAGAGGAGCCTGGCGGACTACAGCCTGTGGGGTTGCAAAGAGTCGGGCACAACTGAGCAACTCACACACACACACACACAGGCAGTGTGGTGGTGTTTGCTCCTTTAAAATGCATTTTCCTTTTGCTTATTTAGAAGAATGGCTCTATCATTTCCATGCTCATCTTTAAAGAAAATCAGTCAACACAGAGACAAACAAGAAAGCAAGAAAAAGTTACCCTGACCCCTCCCCTCAGAAGTAACCCTTGCTAATATCACGTGGACTTCACCCCAGTGTTTCCCCACAAAGCTACACAGCAGGGAGACAGACAGAAAAGAGGATGGATGGGCAGGTAAGCATGGGTCATAAAACTGGAAACAAAACGTACTGTTAAATGAAAGCACGAATGTGAATTCGACTTCAACAAAACGAAACTGAAACTGCAGGACTATTTGAATGTCAGACAAATGTATCTTCATACACAAGACTTCGGTTTCTAACAAAAAAACAATCTTTCTAAAATTATTGTGAAAAACGTTAAGAGGTTCGAGTGCTTATTTTTTAATGGCTTAAATTTCAGCAGCACAGATGGTGAAAGATGAGTCCTCCCCCGTTTTTTCCCTGCCTCCCGAGTTTAGTGTGTTACGTTATTGCCGTGACTTTATCAGAAGTTTGAACATTTACGGCTTCTTCCATAGTAACGGGTCTTAGTTACTGAGTGGCATGTACGCAGCGCAGCCACTTTCTCTGCTGCCTGACACTCAGCTCTGGGCCAGCTGCTCTGACTCTGTCGGGCAGGGCACGGAGTAGGGGGTGGGGGGAGGCCTGCAGCTGAAACGCCCTCTCTGTGAGGCTTTATGCACACTGAATGCATAAAGGAAGATGCTTTCTGCAAACCAAGAATGGCCTCCAAATAATACTTCATCCAAAGTCAAATTCAATTCATTGGTACCTTTGTTCCTTCAGTAGAATGTTAGGATTAAAAGGTTATCCCAGATGCCACCCTGGAAAACCCTCTCATTTGACTAATGAGGAAGCAGAAGTCTCAAGAGGCTAAATGACCAGGCAGAGGTGATAAAAAATGGACACGAATCGGATATTCACAGTCATGCCCTCTCCTCTCCCCACATCCAGAAAAAGCCTAGTCAGGCCACCGCATCTTGCCGAACTTGGCCACCACTGATATGCTAGCAGAGTTCTGCGCCCCTCCAGGGAACCCGCCAGGACCAGGATGCAGTGCTGAGTGGTGAGCAGGCCCTGGATACAGGGCTGTGCAGGAGTGCCGCCTGCCTCCCCCAGGCCCTTTCGGAGGGCTCTCCCCGCGTCAACCTCATCTGACCTGGAAATCATTGGTGGTGGAAAAGAGGGAGGCAAAGGCAGGCCTGGGCGTCCATATGGCAAAATTAAAGTTGTGGATCTGTGCAAAGGGAAATACAGGGGATGGGAAATGCTCTTACTATTTTTTGACTTTAGGCTTTATTAAAAAGAGGACTAAATGGACTGGCTGTCTCTGGTGCATGAAGACCATTGATTTCCTCCTCCTTACTCTTACCCTTGACAGGCTGCTCGGTGAAGCCAGTAGGGCTACAGACCTGAAGTCATAGGATCCCCACATAGCAGCTAGCACCCTGGGTAAGCTCTTCAGCCTCTGGCCTCAGCTTCCTCATTTGTACAGTGGCGGTAACACCTGCACGGTGTCCTTGAGAGGACAAACTTAGACCATGTATGTAAATGTTTACCAGGGTGCCTGACGGGCCATAAAAACTCAATAAATGGCTTCTTAGGTGGCACAGTGGTAACGAATCTGCCTGCCAATGCAGGAGACACAAAAGACACAGGTTCGATCCCTGGGTTGGGAAGATCCCCTGGAGGAGGAAATGGCAACCCACTCCAGTATTCTTGCCTGGAGAATCCCATGGATAGAGGAGCCTGGCAGACTATAGTCCATGGGGTTGCAAAGAGTTAGCCATGACTGAGCAACCGTCTGAGCTGAAATGGCTATGTTTTTCACAGACCCAAGAAGATTGGTTCTTAAGAGAATGTCAAACATCTCTGATTTGAAGCTCAGGCCCGAGGAAATGGCAAGAGGGAGATGGGGACAGAAATGGGAATGTTTACATGTTTTCATATATTGCACATTTGGGGGGAATAATTTCTAAGTCAGGTGCATGTCCCTTCATGAACATGCTGTTGATGGGAGTGGGGCGGGCAAAGCAACAGTTGACCTGTGAGGCCTGCTGACAGAGAGCCTGGTAATCGATTGAGAGGTTGCTGGGGGTAATCACTGCTCTGTGCATGGCTTGGCCCAGCATGCAATGGAAACTCTCTTATAAGAAAAATGTATCTGTTTAAAGACACTGGCTGTAATAACAGATCTCTTCTTCCTGAAGCTCCAAAGACTACTTGCTCTTCCATTCTGGCTTCCTCTAACCACTAGCACTTCTGCTCAGAAAGCAAATCGCCTTGCAGTCAGTCCTAGGTGTTGTCAGGGCAGCTCCAACAAGCGAGGGCACCTCTTACAAGCTTGCATTTTTCTTTATTGTCTCCCTGAAATTACTAGCAGATGCTCTAGGCTGTGTGATGGCAGCACAAACCAGGGCTGGTGCTGAGAAAGCAGGGGCTCATCCTTCCATCCAAAGACACGTATGGAGGGTGTGCCTCTGCTGGGCTCAGGGCTGGGCACCGGGCACTGAGCCAGGCTGACAGGTTTGTGTTCTTGGACCTCACGAAGTTTCTTTATTGCTGCCTTGATGGAGGCAAGATGTTGGCAGGGCCAACAGTCCCTGAGGGCCCTTCTTGCCCCCACCAAGATGCTTCCTGATGAAGTCATCCAGCCTCAGCTGTCTCACTCCTTGGATGAATGCAAGTCTAGCAAATGCTTCTCCCTGCCCCACCCCTGTGCCAGCTGAGGCCTTCTGGAAAAGACAAAAGGAGGGAGAAGACAAAACTTCTTGAAGAACTTCAAAGACTGGATCCACTTGACAAAACTTGAAGGAATTTTCTAGCCCTGCCTAGATAAAAATGCTAACTGTGCCAAAATGCTCTTAGTCACTTCCTCTCCTATTTTTCTGAAATGTTGGTAGAGATGAGACCTTAAATGGAAGGAGGACTGTCTAGTGGTCCCCAGTGTGTGTGATGGTTCACTCTGCTCTCGTGACTTCTGTTTCTCTTCCTGCATCTGTTTTCTTGTTTTTGGTCTCTCTGTCTGCTTCATTCCCACAGGACTTAACCTGTGGCTCATTCCCCCAGGTGAGAGGAGGGAGCTGAGGGTAGGGTACTAAGAAGACACTCAGCATAAAATTCTTACTGGCTTTTGATTTCCAAAATTTAAGCTCTCTAAACCTTTCCTACCAGTGAAGAAGGTGAAGGAAGAGGGTTCCCAACATGACCCCAGTGTCTGGGAACAAAAGGTGGGCGTGGTCTTCCTCTATCCCCCAGTTAGAAAATGAGACCCCTCCTTGAACTGGGGAAGGAGAGGGAGAGATCTGTGGGTTCCAAACACATGTCCAGGTGTGCTTTTTTTCTTTTTAACAGAGCATGGAGAAGTGGCAGGACTCTAAATGAAGTGTCCATCCCTAGGTCTGGGTTTGCTGGGCGGGAGGGGGTTTCAGAGACCTGGGCTTTCAGAACTAAAATCAGAACAATCTCAGGCAAAGCAAGAGGGTTGGTTACCCTACCCACAGGCACATCTAGGCAGACAGGGCCATAAATGGCCTTCCAGAAGACTCCTGCTTCCCCAGCAGGGCCTGAAGGAGCCATGAGTACAGGAGGATGGACGTCTCAAGGGCAAACTGTGTGTACTAATGCCCGGGGTACCTGATACTTTGTATAACCCCATGGAGGGATAGCCCAGGAATAATGGATTAGCTTTCTGCCACTTCAGGGGAATGGGAGTTCACAGCCAGAAATTAGGTTGGAGTCATGAGATACTATTTCTTGCACATCTGAGATTGTGGTTGTGGTTCATCTTTGACTGCGTGGAAGTCAGTCAAAGCTGAGACTCACATGGTGGCAGCGGCAGCCCAGAACACCATCAGGCTCTAGCTTGTAGCAGAATGTGAAATCAGTACCTGCCACATCAAAGTGGCTTTTACTCCCTCTACCACTGTGACTCACACCACCTTCCTTTTTTAAAAAACAAACAAACAAACAAACCACTTATGAATGCATTCTCTAGTCTCTGGCCAACAATCAACACCTTCTCCCAACAAGTCTAATGCCTAAGACAAAAACAGCTGGGGAGCGACAGCTGAAGACCATATTCAGCCCCTTAGAAGGGTTTGGCAGTGAGGAGGAGAGGGCGTGGTTTCAGAGAAGAGTAGTCTGAGCCTTGGACAACAACTCTGTTCCAGAAGCAGATGCAGATAAAGAGAAATGACATGAAGACACCTGCTCTCCATCATAAGGAAGATTAGATTTGAGGTAGGAGCTAGTTGATGGTTTAATTTCATTTCCCACACTAAATGAATTTGGGAAATGTCAAAGCTAATCTATAATTTTTCCGTTTCTTAAGCACTTGGATAATGTTGCAAACTTGGATTGTGGAAGTTCTATCTTCCATCTGAACCATCCCCCTGCCCGGCCCCCACCCGGGCCACCACAGATGATGACCCAGCCTCAGTTGTAAGTGTGATGCCCACCACAGGCACTAGACTGCGGATGTGAGGAACACAGGAGGAGTCAACGGGCGACTGCCTCCACCTCAGGTCAAACGCTGCTCCCTGGAGCTCAGTGTTTTCATGGGTCACCTGCTTCCTTATTTATAGGAAAACTGGATTTTGCTGACTCAAAAGTCAGTTTCCATAGATCAAAGTTAAAACCACAGGCCATCTCCCTCAGCATATTTGCAGCATACCTAGAACATGCCATGACGGGAAGGGACAAAGAACAATAAGGCAACATGTCCTGAGAGTTTGGAGGGAGGGGCAGAGCACAGGCTGGCTCAGCACTTTGGGATCCACCTGACCCTGGGAACACACCTTCTCAGCTCACCCACTGAGTTTACAGAGAAGACTTCAGGAGCTGGGGTATGCTGTTGGCTGGACCTGGGAGAGAATGGTTTGGTCTCTTCGTTTCAAGGGTGAAACATTAATAACCTGCTTTTACAGTGCACTTTCCACCCCATCCATTAGATATTCAAGGTGGTACTTTTAATCTTCATCTGCTGTCTCTTGGATCTTTCTGTTCAGAACTTTATTAGGATGAGGGGGTGACTGATTAGGTCCCCAAAATCTTAACACTCAACTCTTGTACTTTCCTTCTGTGTAACCTGGAGCCTCTTGATCAAAGTGAAAAAGGAGAGAGTGAAAAAGTTGGCTTAAAACTCAACATTCAGAAAACGAAGATCATGGCATCTTGTCCCATCACTTCATGGCAAATAGATGGGGAAACAGTGGAAACACTGCCTGACTTTATTTTCTTGGGCTCTAAAATCTCTGCAGATGGTGACTGCAGCCATGAAATTAAAAAACGCTTGCTCCTTGGAAGAAAAGTTATGACCAACCTAGACAGCTTATTAAAAAGCAGAGACATTACTTTGCCAACAAAGGTCTGTCTAGTCAAAGCTATGGCTTTTCCAGTAATCGTGTATGGATGTGAGAGTTGGACTGTGAAGAAAGCTGAGCGCTGAAGAACTGATGCTTTTGAACTGCTGTGTTGGAGAAGACTCTTGCGAGTCCCTTGGACAGCTAGGAGATCCAACCAGTCTATCTGAAAGGAATCAATCCTGAATATTCATTGGAAGGACTGATGCTGAAGCTGAAACTCCAATACTTTGGCCACCTGATGTGAAGAACTGACTCATTGGAGAAGACCCTGATGCTGGGAAAGATTGAAGGCAGGAGGAGAAGGGGACGACAGAGAATAAGATAGTTGGATGGCACCACCGACTCAATGGACATGAGTTTGAATAAACTCCAGGAGTAGGTGATGGAGGGAAGCGTAGCGTGCTGCCATCCTTGGGGTAGCAAAGAGTCGGACACGACTGAGAGACTGAACTGAACTGAACTGAACCTGGAGCAAGTTGCTACTTAACCTCTCTGAATCTAAGTGTCATCTTCTACTAGAAAAAGAAAAAGGGTTATAATTATACCTTTCTCATAGGATTATTTGTGAGGATGAAGGAAGTTAATACATGTGAAGCAGTTACAGCTTGGTGCTTGGCACACACAGTGCCTGATAAGTGGGAGGTATTCCTGTCTTGAGGAGCTGCACACCTTGTATGTGCATGTGTGTGTGTGCACATGTGTGTGAGTTCTGTTCAGTTCAGTTCACTCAGTCGTGTCTGACTCTTTGTGACCCCATGAATTGCAGCACGCCAGGCCTCCCTGTCCATCACCAACTCCCAGAGTTCACCCAAACTCATGTCCATCGAGTTGGTGATGCCATCCAGCCATCTCATCCTCTGTCGTCCCCTTCTCCTCCAGCCCCCAATCCCTCCCAGCATCAGAGTCTTTTCCAGTGAGTCAACTCTTCACATCAGGTGGCCAAAGTACTAGAGTTTCAGCTTTAGCATCATTCCTTCCAATGACACCCAGGACTGATCTCCTTTAGAATGGACTGGTTGGATCTCCTTGCAGTCCAAGGGACTCTCAGGAGTCTTCTCCGACATCACAGTTCAAAAGCATCAATTCTTAGGCGCTCAGCTTTCTTCACAGTCCAACTCTCACATCCATACATGACCACTGGAAAAACCATAGCCTTGACTAGACGGACCTTTGTTGGCAAAGTAATGTCTCTGCTTTTGAATATGCTATCTAGGTTGGTCATAACTTTCCTTCCCAGGAGTAAGCGTCTTTTAATTTCATGGCTGCAATCACCATCTGCAATGATTTTGGAGCCCAGAAAAATAAAGTCTGACACTGTTTCCACTGTTTCCCCATCTATCCCATGAAGTGATGGGACCAGATGCCATGATCTTAGTTTTCAGAATGTTGAGTTTTAAGCCAACTTTTTCACTCTCCTCTTTCACTTTCATCAAGAGGCTTTTTAGTTCCTCTTCACTTTCTGCCATAAGGGTGATGTCATCTGCATATTTGAGGTTATTGATATTTCAGTCGTGTCTAATTCTTTGTGACTCCATGCATAGTAGCCTGCCAGGCTTGTCTATCCATGGAATTCTTCAGGCAAGAATACTGGAGTGAGTTTCCATCTCCTCCTCCAGGGGATGTTCCTGACACAGGGATAGAACCCGTGTCTTCTGCATTGTCAGGTGGATTCTTTACCACTGAGCCACCTGGGAAATTGCTGCATACCTTGGAGGGAGCCCAACAGTTGTCTCCCTGGAACATTTTCTGATTAGCTGAGGGCCCCCTACATAACTCACCCTTCCTTCCCTATAATAAGGCCATCTTTCATTCAACAAACAGTAACTGCTTCTCTGAGAAGGTAGAAGAATTTCAAGTTAGGAAAGACAGATGGCAACTGTGTACTGGGCCTTTCCCCAGGAGGACGAGAGGCTGCTGAGGCCCACTTGGGGCAGAAGGCTTTAGGGCCACACCCTTTTGATGTCTGAGCCTTGCAACACACCCACGGCAGGTGGGAGCCAGGCTCCAGCAAGGCTGCTCCCCAGGAAGCCACATAAAGCCAGGGCCCTCAGCCCAGCAGGTTCTGAGCCACACACCAGGAAACAGGAGGACACAGTCAGTCTTCTCCCAGACAGTCTGGGGCCTCTGATAGAAGGTGTCTCAATTCCTTTCTATCTAAAGTCAGAACAGTAGCATTTGGCACAAAACAGCTGGGCTGTGAGGATTACCATCATCTATAAATGGGCCTTAATGTAAATGATCATATTGACACACGTGTGTGTTTCCTTCTACACCATGCTCACACAGAGGCATCTCTCCAGGGCTCTCACCGTCAGCTGGCCACCCCAGAATAGCTCTAAGCCAGTTGGCGGGGGTGGCAGGATTCGGAATCGCCACTGTCATGGAAAGGACAGCTGTCTGGACGGTCTGTGAGGAGGCAATGTCAACTACCCCAAGAACCACGTCCTCTTAAGAACCTTTACATCATTTTCATAATCAACGCAGAGGAATTGCACAATATTCATTACTTTTCTTTTCTGAGCTGCACATGCTGCTCTGGGGAGTAGAGCGGGGTCCCTGGAGGTTTGCCAGCTGGCTAAGGATGAACCAAAACCAGACACAGAAAAGTCACAGAGTGCCTTCGCTCTTAATGGACTGTGAGAAACAGAAGCATCTGAAATCGAGCTAACTTCAAGGGAGGTGGTGGGGGGGAGAGGTGGTTTTTGGGGTATTACAGAGTTAAATCTGCCACAAAGCCTTAGAAGACAAAGACCAACTTTCTGTGCCCTGAAAGACAAACAGTGGCAGGCAGTGTGGGCTGGGGTATGAAGCAGGGAGGGGAGAGATGTGTATGTTTGCCAAGTAGCAGCAAGTTTTCTTCGTATTGGATTCGACAGGATTATCTGGAGTTTTTCTGACCAGTATATTTGTTAGTCAGAAGTCAGGAAGCTATGGGCATTTCCAGTCAAATGCTAAGAGGCAATAATCTCTGCATGCATTTCTTGATAGTTCATATCTAGACAGACGTCACAGTAAAGTGGGCTGGCAGCTTGATGGGCTGCATTAAAGCAGATCTGAGTCACTCCATCCTCTCAAGTCACTGACCAGGAGTTACGGCAGAGATTCACCCAGCTACCCTGCATAGTGGCCCACAGTAGAAATGGGGGTTAAAGCTTCTGGACACTACCTTCCACTGTTAAGAATGACTGAAGTGACTGGCATTTTACCGCGTCTGGTCGCCAGTTGGATCTATTTGTTGCTGCCATTGCAGCAGCAGTGTTGGGAGAACTGCCGTAAGGGGATGAAGACAGCGGTTCACTCACATCCTCAGTCCACTTGACAAGATTCTGGAGGCTTGAGATCCAGGCAACATAAAGCGTCACCCACCTTTGTGATCCCAGGGTAAGTCCTCACCACAGATAAGAATAACAACATGAAAAAAAAAGATTCAGGACTGTCCTGGTGGTCCCGTGGCTAAGACTCCATGCTCCCATGCAGGTGTCCTGGGTTCTAGAACTGGTCAGGGAACTAGACTCCACATGCTGCAACTCAGACCCGGTGCAGCTGAGTAAGTAAATAAATCAATATTAAAAAGAAAAAGATCCTGCCATTCTGGACACAATGGGAAGACACACAGCTCAGGGTTTCCAATGCCCCACATTCCACACAAAGCGTGCCACAGATGCAGTGTGGTAACATGGTACGTGTGCGCCAGCTCTCAGCAAGCCACCAGGACAAGGCTGAGCACACCCAACGAGGACCTCAGGTCATTTAAACTGACTCTCTTCTTCTGCGGAAGCTCAGTGAGGTGGAGAGATTCACCCAAGTTCCACCAAGAAGGCAGAAACCAACTGCTGCCATACTTGGCCAGGGGCTGCCTTTACTTAAGAGCTCCTCCCAGGAGACAGGTTGGAAATCGTTTTCAAACCTGTTTGACCTCAGCCCATAGCTCACTTTCTACAGCCATTCCCACTTCTTCTGGAAGAGCAAAGAATTGAAAAGGAAGGCAATGCTCAACATGATAAACATACACTGCATTAAACAACAGCCAAATACTCACCAGAAATGAAGTGGGAAACAAGACAAGTAGGACTGTAGTTGAACAACACAGCCAAACCAAGGGGACTCTGGTGGTACCCACAGTGAAGGTTCCTTCCCCAGTCTGCAAAATCCCATCTCTGCCTGGGCTCACTCACAAGCCTTGAATGCTCATCAGGCTTCACTTTGGCAGTCAGACATCTCAATAGAATTATGAATTTGAGACCTCAGGAAATTAAGTAAAACACCACTTCTGATTCCCAAATGACACACTTGAACAAACTTTAAGGTGGTTCCGCAGTAAAGAATCTGCCTGCAATTCAGGAGATGCAGGAGGATGTGGGTTTGATCCCTGGGTTGGGAAGATCCCCTGAAGAAGGGTAAGGCAACCCACTCCAGCATTATTTTTTTTTTTAAATCCACTCCAGTATTCTTGCCTGGGAAATCCTGCAGATAGAAGAGCCTGGTGGGCTATGGTCCATAGGGTCCCAAACAGCTGGACACAACTGAGTGACCGACCATGCATGTACAAACATACCAGGCACTTTACTGATTGGTAAAAAGCCTTTAGTTGTAATGTGGAAATGAAAATCCATGAAATTCTACCATTTTCCTGTAAGAATTGAAGAGAGAACATTCTGGAACATTTAACCAGTTTGGAACCATCAGGAAGATGAGTTCCAAAACCAGTGAGCCCGCCAATTGGTGTCAAACCTAGAAGAACACTGATCTAAAGCCACCATCAGCACTAGTTCAGATGTCTGTGTCCTCCGTGGACAAGATGTGCACTCAGGAAGGCATTTCCATGGGGAACAATGTGTGGACCATAAGAATAAGGGGCAGGCCTCCTGCTGATGGGCTGGCCTGCAAGGTCCCACTTGGGGACTTCTCAGTTGGGTTCCTGCGAAGTGCTGGAAGGGAGGGGGAGGCTGCAGGATCTCATCTGAAAAACTCTGAGAACAGCCTGGCCAGTTGGCCTCCCAGAAGCTCTGACACAGACATGCCTGAGGGGAGGAGGTGGGCTTAGACCACCCTGACTGGCCTTTTCTGGGTTTATAATTGCCTGATCCAGCCTTCACCCCCTTCATTGTTCCCACACCTCTCCTGTCCTCCTCCACAAAAATCTGCCTGAAATCAGCCTTGCTTCACAGCCAGTCTGGACTCTGGCTCGGGCAGGCGCACAAGAGACCCACCCTAGACAGTGGCTGTGACTCCCTCTCTGGCTGTTTGAAAATGCACAGTATTCAGGGCTTGGGTCCCAGAGGCAACATGGATATGGATTCAACTCCTAGTTCTGCCACTAACTAACTACAGGCCCTCTCTAAGCCTCGGTTTCCTCATCTATATGTTGGAGATAACTATCTCAGGGGGCGGCAGTGAAAACTCACAATTGATCTACTGCAGGAAAGTGCTGAGCACACAACTAGCCATACAGTGAGGGTCAAGTGCGTGTGTTATGTGCTCAGTCGTGTCCGACTCTTGGTGACCCCATGGACTGTAGCCTGCCATGGAATTTTCCAGGCAAGAATACTGGAGCAGTTGTCCTGTCCTACTTCAGGGTATCTTCCCAAACCAGGGATTGAACCCGTGTCTTTTGCATCTCCTGTATTGGCAGGTGGATTCTTTACCACTGCGCCACCTGGGAAGCCCGTGAGTGTCAAGAAGCCGTGGCTACTGTTGTTGCTATCAGCTGTGACCTCCGGTGATGCTCTATGCTCATGCCTGACAAATCCTACCTCTTTAGTGCAAGCTCTCCTAATCATCAAGTCAAAGCACCTCCCCATACCAAGACTCCCTTTCCTGAACTTCAAAGACCTCATTCCAGCACATGCTGCTGCGGCTGCTGCTAAGTCGCTTCAGTCTTGTTCGACTCTGTGCGACCCCATAAACGTCAGCCCACCAGGCTCCCCCGTCCCTGGGATTCTCCAGGCAAGAACACTGGAGTGGGTTGCCATTTCCTTCTCCAGTGCATGAAAGTAAAAAGTGAAAGTGAAGTCACTCAGTCGTGTCCGACTCTTAGCGACCCCACGGATTGCAGCCCATCAGGCTCCTCCACCCATGGGATTTTCCAGGCAAGAGTACTCGAGTGGGGTGCCATTGCCTTCTCCGCATTCCAGCACATACAGTTATATAAATATCTCATGCAAGTGTCTCACAGTCCCCCCAATTCCCCACACTAGTTTGTCTGCTCCTTGAAGCCCTGACTTGCTTTATATAGACTCTGTTTCACCACAGTCCCCTCCTCGTTACACCTTAATGGTTTGAATACAGCATAAATAAATAGATGTTGGATAAATAAATGTGTGAGGTGTACACACACTTGGGATTTACAATGTAGAGAAGCAAGTAACGAGAAACGATGAGATGTGGAATTTCATTCCCTACCCTGCAGGTGAATTACCTCGTACTCTTAGGCTGGGTATCAACAAAATGCGGCAGCTGCCACTAGCCCCCCTCCCAGGGCCATGGAAGATGGATTAGGTTTTTAAGCAGCAAAGCTGAAACACAGCCCGCTCCTTGATGTTAAGTAAAGAAGAGCATCTGGGTTCTGATGGTAACAAATGGATCTCATTCTCCTTTAGCATTTCCCGGCTCTTTCTGCACAAAACTAGCAAAATTAAAAAAAAAAAAAAAAAGCCTCAACTCTTTTAAATCGGATTTCCAGAGAAAATCTTTTCCTAGCAACTCATTCCAGTGCCAGGAAATTTTTCAAAGGCTAATCTAAATTCCTTCTCTCACTTTAAGCTCCCTTTCCTTTGTCCACTGCCAAATAAGATCGACAATAGCTCTGGCCATGACTCCACAACAATCATCTTTATTCTTACAAATCTTTTTTTTTTTCTTACCATGCTGCATGGCATATGGGATCTTGGTTCCCCAATCAGGGATCAAACCCGTACCCCCTGCATTGGAAGCACAGAGTCTAAACCATTGGACTGCTAGGGAAGTCCCTACAAATCTTTATTTCACTCTGCTTTCCAGGAGTTGTTTGGACAACAGGTGACCTTTCCCTCCTCATCAGTATTCGCTTTTCTTCTTTCTCTTTTATTCTTCCTCCTCTTCTTTCTCAATCTCCTAAACCTGAGACCTCCCAGCAGTGCCCACATCACCTGGTAGTGCCCAGTCCTATAGGAGTCACCCCACGTTAAAGCTGCTCTAGGGACTTCCCTTGTGGTCCAGGGGCTAAGACTCTGAGTTCCCAATTCAGGGGGCCTAGGTTCCACCCCTGGTTAGGGATACAGATCCCATGTGCTATAACTAAACAGTTCGAGTAACACAACTAAAGATCCCACATGCCACAACAAAGATTGAAGATCCCATAGCCAAATAAGTGAATGAAAAAAATACACATATATACATGTTTTTTTAAAAAAGCTGCTCTGGCAGCTGGTTTAGGCCCAGGCACAATCACTGGCACCAAGATCAAAATTCAAAGACCCGTCCCTGTTTGTAACACTGATTCACCATGAGCTGGATCCTCAAGGCTAGCTGAGTCTTTTTGTGATCCGGGGACAATCATTCCCATTGTACGTCTGTTAAAAGGATTTCAACAATTTATAATTATACTGTGATTAATACTAACACTACTTATGATTTTGGAAACATTTTGAAATCCCCAAAGTAAAGGTACAGGGCTAATATAAGATGCTGAAACGTCAGAATGCAGAAAGTACGTCCCTTAGGATAAGAGGGCAGAGAAAACAAGCAAGAACATAGTTTGAGACAGTGGCTTTCAAGTGTGTTCAAGCAGCAGAGCTGTCTTTAAATGAAACCTTCAGAGGAATCCCACTCCTCAACCAGATAAAAGTGGAGCTGCTCTGGTTGGAAGGCAGGGGCGGGAGGTGGTGATGTTGATATGAGCCCAGAGCCCATCCTTCCTCCTCCTCACCTGAAGTGGTGGTCCCTGCAGTATTCATAGAGCCCCAGGGTGGGGGTCTACGAAGCAGTGAAAGAGGGACATGGAAAGAACCTGAATTTACTAATACTGTGAGGGAACAGCAACTCAGCTTTAGGGCCCTAAAGGACCATGTGGCCAACATATCGGTATATCAAAGGTTCCACTGTTTTCGTCTTTCTAGTCTGTCTATATGTATCTTAGCTTGATTTTCATGTATATGTATTTTATCACTGTACATATTTGTAATGCATCTCAATAGCATCTTCATAGAATAAGTTGGTGTCTGGATGTGTACACAGAGTTCTAGGGGAGAGAGGCTGGTACATTTCACTGTGACAAGACATTCACAGGGTCTGGCTTGACTTGCTATGGGACCTACCATTCTGAAAGGTGCAATAGGATTTTACTGTGCTTTATACATGCTTGCTTGACGTGATCCAAGTGAAAGCTAAACACACTCTAAAATGTATGCCAAGAGTCTTAAGAAGAGCCTTAAATATAGGGTTTACTACAAGAAGACTACAATCTCCCCCGAATAATGAAAGGTATTCTTAACACCATT
Organism: Bubalus kerabau; assembly: GCF_029407905.1. Classification (NCBI taxonomy): domain Eukaryota; kingdom Metazoa; phylum Chordata; class Mammalia; order Artiodactyla; family Bovidae; genus Bubalus; species Bubalus kerabau. The sequence continues at coordinate 49,532,513 of NC_073629.1, forward strand.
TATAAGACATTAAACATAGATGGCCTAATTAGTCCCTTTACTTCTACTGGTACATTTATTAGGAAGAGGGGCAAAAATAAGAAGTACTTTTCTAAGCGAGTACTGTGAACATTTAAATTATAAAACAGCCTGCTGACTTACAAAAATACGGCTTTGTGTAAATTTGACTAAGGGTTATTAAAATTTCCTAAATTATTGACAGAAAAATAAAATACATATCTAATTTTCCACCGGTTTGAAAGACTCAGGAGGAAAAAAATCTGAAATTCAAACAATTACAGTATATAATTTTTCTGATTTTTAAAGGAATATTTATAGCTTGAAAGTGAAAGGCTGGTGAAATATATAAAAATTAGGGAGGCAGTCCTTTTCCTATTTCAGGAAAATTATAGTTCTTGGAGAAGACATTGAAAATTAGCTCTCAGTTGATACATATGCATTGTATTAGAGTTTCTAAAGCCACCTCCTCTTTTTCTTTGAAAGAGAGACACATTTCTTTCAGAATTTGAAGACTTGTATTAATGATCTAAGGTTCTAAGGTAAAGGACTGCAGGCGACAGCCAAGGAACCAGATCCATTCATCCATCCATCTCCACTTCCCTCAGGTCAGAGCTAAGAATAATTTTCACATGTTAAAAAGTTGGAGAAATTCAAAATAAGGAGAATATGTCTTGACCCATAAAAAATATAAAATTCAGATTTCAAGCACTTCCCTGGTGATCCAGCAGTTAAGAATCTACCTTCCAATGCAGGGGATGTGGGTTTGATCCCTGGTCAAGGAACTAAGATTCCACATGCTGCGGGGCAACTAAGCCCTCGCACTACAACAAAGACACAGGGAAGCAAAAACAAAAAATAAAATTCAGATTTCAGTGCCCATAAGTTCTGCTAGAACACACTCAGGCCCATCCAGTTACATCCTGTCTGCGGTTGCTTTTCTGCTGCGGCAGCAGAGCTGAGTAGCTGTGCCTGAGACCCAAATGACCCAAAACCTGAAAACTTTTACACAATCTGGCCTTTACAGAAAAACTGGCTAACCCCTGGCCTAAGAGACGGTGCCCACTGGCAGCCCTCACACCGTGTCCCCGGCGCAGGAGACATACCTGGTTGAGATGGCGCAAGCACTTGTCAAGACACCAGAAACAGCAGCAGCAGCACTGGGACACGCACCTTGACAAGGCACCGTCCTGCTGGGCCAGTTCAGAAAGAAAGGAACAGTGTCACCAACAGCACAGGAAAGAGGCACACAGAAGTGTCTTCCAGCACACCCTGTTCCTACTTGGAGATCTGTGTACCTGGAGAAGCACCACAGCAATTCTCATGGGTACAGAAGTTCTTCTATTCTGTATATGCTACTGCTACTACTAATTACTATCATTACTATACTGATGAGCAAGGGTTCTCTTCTGTGGGCTTACCTGTTAGGAGTGCTGTTGAGTTCAGCAGAAAGGGAAATGGATTAGCCTGTTCTTACTAGCAAAGGTGAACCAGACCTTTTGGTTCTAGTAAAAAAAAAAAAAAAAGAAAAAACCTCTCTTTCTTCATGTTTTCCTAAGTGTCTTCAATCATAAACTCTGCTTTTTCAAACCATAGTTTATATTCATGAGAAATTCACATCCCACAGACAATAAAACTAATGCATTGTAGATACTAGTTATGTGTCCACACATCCAAAAAAATCAGGTTTCATTCTTTGGAAATACATTCCATATTAAGACTTTCAGGGTTACATTTTGGGGGATAAATTAGTCCTTTGAAATATAACTTGAACTTGTGTATAACTCAAGAATGGATGAATTAATAAAACTTGTTGGGGGAAGGGGTGATTAAATGTATCTTACTGCCCAGACTGGGGTGGGGGCAGGGGGGAATCCCTGAAAACAATCCTGAAATAGTTTTCTATTAGGACCCCAGGGACAACTTAGCCTTATATAGACATTTTCTTGTCCCAGTGTTAATTCCACTAGATGAAATCTGACCTGCATCCTTTTCAGCCTGGCTATGGTTGTGAATGAGCCATTTAATGTAAGAAGGATCTCACAGTGGCCGTATGAAATGCTTATACTGCAGGTACAGTATGGGGCTGTAAGGCTGCTGAGGAAGACTATTTTTTTTAACCTAAGAAAGGACACATTTCTCCAACAGTGACATCACTAAAGGGAGTTTGACCCCTTAGTCCTTATGGGATCTAGGAAGTGATAAATAACCTCTTAGACTTCAGCCAGAGAGGCTGACCCATTGACTGTTAGATTTATGGAAGCTGTTTCCCCAAAGAGTTTAAGGTGCCTAGCTCTGGGGGGTACAGTGAGTTCCCTGATGTTTATTAACTTATGATTATCTAGTACTAATGCATCAGATCAGATCAGATCAGTCGCTCAGTCGTGTCCGACTCTTTGCGACCCCATGAATCGCAGCACGCCAGGCCTTCCTGTCCAACACCAACTCCCGGAGTTCACTCAGACTCACGTCCATCGAGTCAGTGATGCCATCCAGCCATCTCATCCTCTGTCGTCCCCTTCTCCTCTTGCCCCCAATCCCTCCCAGCATCAGAGTCTTTTCCAATGAGTCAACTCTTCGCATGAGGTGGCCAAAGTACTGGAGTTTCAGCTTCAGCATCATTCCTTCCAAAGAAATCCCAGGGCTGATCTCCTTCAGAACGGACTGGCTGGATCTCCTTGCAGTCCAAGGGACTCTCAAGAGTCTTCTCCAACACCACAGTTCAAAAGCATCAATTCTTTGGCACTCAGCCTTCTTCACAGTCCAACTCTCACATCCATACATGACCACTGGAAAAACCATAGCCTTGACTAGACGAACCTTTGTTGGCAAAGTAATGTCTCTGCTTTTGAATATGCTATCTAGGTTGGTCATAACTTTCCTTCCAAGGAGTAAGCGTCTTTTAATTTCATGGCTGCAGTCACCATCTGTAGTGATTTTGGAGCCCAGAAAAATAAAGTCTGACACTTTCCCCATCTATTTCCCATAAAGTGATGGGACCGGATGCCATGATCTTCGTTTTCTGAATGTTGAGCTTTAAGCCAACTTTTTCACTCTTGACTTTCACTTTCATCAAGAGGCTTCTTAGTTCCTCTTCACTTTCTGCCATAACACATGCATATATACATATATGAGGGCTTCCCTGATGGCTCAGAGGTAAAGAATCCACCTGCAATGCAGGAGCCACAGGAAATGCAGGTTTGATCCCTGGGTCAGGAAGATCCCCTGGAGGAGGAAATGGCAACCCACTCTGGTATTCTTGCCTGGGAAATCCCATACACAGAGGAGCCTGTTGGGCTATAGTCCATGAGCGAGTGAGTGAAGTCGCTTAGTCATGTCCGACTCTGTGACCCCATGGACTGTAGCCTACCAGGCTCCTCCATCCATGGGATTTTCCAGGCAAGAATACTGGAGTGGGTTGCCATTTCCTTCTTCAGGAGATCTTCCCGACCCAGGGATTGAACCCAGGTCTCCCACATTGTAGGCAGATGCTGAGCAACTAAGCAGAACATGATATACATATATGAATATATTTAATATATATAAACTACATAAATCTACTTGAAATAAAAAGTTGCTCTGTTCTTCAAGAAATCTTTCTCCAAGTTTCCTAAAATTGAAGGATCGATTTCAAAATGCAACAGCCAGAGTAGCTAGATTTATCCTGGATGGTGAAATGTCTCTTTAAGTCACAAAAATGTAGTTAAGCAATATTTAACAGAAAATACTCTCTGATCAGGGGTGATGGCTTAGTGTGCATTTCAAGGTAAGGAAGCTAGATAATTTTATATGAAAGCCAATCAACTGCTCTTAATTAATATACTAATCTTAAATCTTGATTTACAATTAAATCTTGATTGGGCTTCCCTGGTGGCTCAGATGGTAAAGAATCTGCCTGCAATGCAGGAGACCTGGGTTTGATCCATGGGTTGGGAAGAATCTCTGGAGAAGGAAATGGCAGTCCACTCCAATATTCTTGCCTGGAGAACATGGACAGAGGAGCCTGACAGGCTACACTCCATGGGGTCACAAAGAATCGAATACAGCTGAGCAACTAACACTGACTGATTGAAATCTTCCACAATTCAGATTTCTGCTTCAAAGAGCAAACAAAAACAATTCTAAAGTATCATTACGAATCCACATGTAAAACTTACCCCATTTACTAAAAGCACACACCTATGCCCAAATGGCTGGACTCTGTTTGTCAAACTCTGACCAAGTCACCAACACAGAGGTGGGGATGGGGGGGTGGGGGTGGGGAAACTAACATTGTGTGAGAACAGAAAAGTTGGGAAAAATCCAACCTTTCCTTATTTGGCAGGCCAGAAATACCACGAGAACAGCTGTTTTCCTGGTGTTTTGGTTTCCACTGGCATTCATAACCAAATGTACATGGAAATAAAAACCAGGGAGAAGAAAAACCCCCAGGCACAAAAGCCCCACAGTTTTCTGTCCTTTGAGCTGAGATTTAGGTCAGCTTGCCCGTTTCTCACTATTAAGCATGAACGCACACACAGGCACATGCAACTAACTTCCCCTGACACCCTCCAGAGACACAGAAGCTGGGGAAATCTCCTCATCTTATGGTATATTTTTCTTTCTTTAAAAAAGCATGATAAATATCCATAAAACCTTGCTTAAATTTCGTCTTAAGAATTTCTCCCATTTGTTCAGCATTTAAACAGGAAGAAAACCCAGCAAGCTAAGAACTATGCCCTCCCTACACCACCTGTGCCACCATGTTGGAGAAAATCCAACAAAATTAAACAAAACAGGGAGCTGGACAGGAAGGTTGCTGGGGGTGGGGTGTGGATGGGACCTGAAGCCCATTGGAGCTTTCTGAATGGCCCCTGGCACAGGTCACATTCCTGTCCTGGGACCCAGTGCAGTTCTCCAGTGATTCACTTTTCTGTGACCCAAACACAGAGCACACTGTTTTAACGTGTTGCCTTACCTTCTCTTTCAGAGTGTTATACACGTACATGAGAACGGCTCTTGGAATCCTCACCACAGTGATTAAAAATGACCCTTTGACAACTGTTCCCTGATGGTAGCAGAAAAGAATGGAGAGAGATGAAAGGATCGGGCGATCAGGAGGGTCACTTTTATTTCTGGGAACAGGAGAAAAAAAGATAGCATTTAAAAAACACTATTTAGAAAGAAACAAAAAAACTTGTCTCTGGTTCAAATTATCTACGGTACTAACAATTTAGAAAGCAGTGACGCCATCTGTCTTTGGCAAAATTTTTATACTCCTTGCTAGCTAAGGTTAAATTATTTCTTGGACTAAGTTAAGAAATATTTCTGGTGGTATTCAATGTTACAAACAAAGAAGAGAAAATTTTAAAACATACTGATGAGGTGAACAAGTTTTCCTCTTTACAACACCTAACCACCTCCACCAATCTATTAAATTGGGTATTGATCCCATTTTCAGTTTCAGAACTTTAATTATATAATAATCCCCTAGGTTTAAATTACACACTTTCATCTGTAAATATTGCCAGTATTAGCTTGGTGATGAAAATCACTACCACATCACATGACCAGGATTGGCAGCCAGAGAGTATCCGGCTCACAGCAGAGGGAGGAAGAGTTCTGGCTTCCCCAGCTCCTGAAACCCAGCTGATTTCTCCTCTGTTCTATAAAGGTCACCTCACTGTGAATCATTTACGGGACTTGTCATGACACAGCTCTCAAGAATGCAAAAGTCAGTTTCACAGGCAGGGAAAAAAAGTGAAAAAGAACAGAATGGGCACATCTTTCTTCCCCCTCCCCCACACCTGAAAGATAAAACAAAGGCGGGAGGGCTGATGTCACCCCTTCCCTGGCCCACTGAGGCCAGTTCTAGAAAGTGAGGCCCTTTCCGAGAAGCTCCAAGGGAGGCTTGCTTTCTTCATAATGGATTATTCTACAGCTCGCTCTGGTTGCTAATAAGTCACTATGAATTAAGGTTTTGACCAGAGCCTAGGTTTTCAGGGAGGAAAAGGAATGCAGCCAGAAATGTTTCAAGAGCTGGCAACGGCCACATTTTGCTGTTATTTAAATCATCCAGGAAGGAAGAGAGAACATGAAAGTAATATTGGGAGCAGAGTAGCTGCAATCCAGTCGTCCCACAAAAAGGGCGATGTGTGTTTCAACTCAATATTGTTGAAAATAGGAAATGCCAGGGAAGCTATTGCTGATATGAATTCACTTAGATCTGATAAACTAGAAAAGTAGCACAGCCAGGAAAATCTGACACTTTTTTTCCCCTTTCCTCAGTCTTTTTTTTTTTTTTTTTTTTTTTAAGAGGAAGACTGTTTACTTTCCCATTGAGGAGATCCATGTGCCTTAGAATTGACTGGTTCTCAAGCAGGGGTGCAGGCAGACGAGGGCAGCGCTTGCTCTCCATCTGATACGGAAACAAGTGATTCACAGGCCTCAAGGGCTGGTCCTCCAGGTACTGAAGTTTGGGCTTAGGCATCTGTTTTCTGAGGTTTCGCAGGGATGGGACTGACCACTTAAGGCAGGGTGGTGTCTGCACTGTCTGGATGGCGCTCATCCGTGTCACATCCCGGTGATGGCTCCAGACGCTTTTGGGCTTGGCTGGAAGAAGATGTAGATGTTCCAGAAGCTGACTTACCACTTGGGAGAGAAAACCTGAAAAGAGGGCCAGCTCACAAACCAGGCCAGCCTTTGGAACCAGCTCACTCAGCACCCCACTCTAAGAACTAAATACCACCTTACAGGAAAGGGTTAATCATTGGGGGGTCTCGGAGACACCACCTTCCTGCCCTAGACTCTTTTCCACATTCAAAGGTTGTATCACCCTGTCACGCCTCCTCTGCTGTGCATGTCCCCGGGGTCTTCATCTCTGCACAAGCAGCAAAACCTGCCTTCAGGAAGAGGCTTTGATTACACCTAGTGAAGCTTAAACTAATACTTCACCACATTTTGAGAACTGGAGTTTAGGACCACAGTGTGGCAAAGGACATACTGAGCAGCTCAGTGATGGGCTTATGAGGATGCCACAGCCTCCTGGTGGGCTTCCGCTTCTGTCTACAGGGAGTACTGCATGCTGGGCACCTTTCGCTGGGTTCTGTGGGTGGTGGCGGTAGGAAGGCCCCAGGAAGTGGGGGACAGCAGGAGACTCCAGGATGTACCCCACACGCCCAGCTCCTCTAGGTTTAAACTTGTGGCTGCTTTGAGTGCTGAAGGTGCCTGGCTCTGTGTGATGGAGCCAGGAGGTCCCAGGACACAGTATCAACTCAAGTCCCTGGGCAAACCATTTTTTTTTTTAAGCACTACTTTTTAAACATTTTTATTTATTTATGGCTGTGTTGGATCTTCACAGCAGCACGCAGGCTTTCTCTAGTTGCGACGAGCAACTATGAAGGGACTACTTTTCATTGCGGCGGCTTCTCTTGTTGCAGAGCACGAGCTCTAGGCACACAGACTCATTAGCTGTGGCATACAGGGCTCAACTACTCTGTGTTATGTGGGGATCTTCCTGGACCAGGGATCAAACCCACGTCCCCTGCACTGGCCAGTGGATTCTTAACCCTTGGACCATCAGGGAAGTCCTGTGCAAAGCGTTTAATGCTCTCGTTCACCTAAGTCTGTAACGCCTTTTGGTCATGGTATCTAAGTGCTATTTTGCAGCTACGATTTGCTTCAACATAACTTACTCCAGAAACTTAGGAATCTTGGAGGCACGTTTTAGCTCTGGTTAGATCCAGTCGAGTGCTTACTGAGAACTCTTCAGCAGCGTGGATAATTCATTCTGTGTTGCGGCTCCTGGACAAGGATCAGGCTGCACAGGATGCTTGGCCTCCACTGTCAGTCTGGTCCTGGGCAAAGGAGGGCGGTGTGTCCCTGAAGAGACCTCGTCCTTTCCTGACATTTCTTTCAGCAGAATCACTGCAAGATGGGGTTGGGAGGACTGTGGGGGAATCTGTGAGGTTCATTTATCCAATCCCAAAGAAAAAAGGAAACTCTTTGTTATGAAGAACAGGTCCTCAGCAGCTCTTGTCAGGGTTAGCAAACTCATGTGTCTCCTACCGAAATTCCTTAGGCTCAGCTGTGAATCCACTTCCTCACTTTCTTCTCAGCAAATCCAAAGCAGCTGGAAACCATCTTCTGTATACTTGCAAGCGATGAAGTCATGACTCAAGCGTCCCTTCTCCAAACTGAGCAGTGCTGGCTCCTTCCTATCCACCCCAGCCCCATCTATATGGCTCTCAGTTGACCTCTCTGAAATTCAAGCAAATGGTGGTAAAAGGGAAATTACACAGGATGCCCATGTCCTGGTACTTGATGCTCCCTGGATGACCTCTTCATCCCTCTTACTGCTTAAATGAATGACAGAGATGAATGTACTCTGGCTATATTTAATTCTCACCCTGCATGCAGACTGGAACATGAGATTAAAGAATTATAAGCCCTGAGATAAGGGAAAACCTTGAGGTTTCAAAATTAGCACACAGTCAAAAAGAATGCAGAACTCTTTAATAAATGAAATAGCAGTGCTAAAAATAAGTCAGTATGCACTTTATTTTAAATTAGTTTATTTTTATCAAATATGTGAAATATCTTAAAAAGTCAAATAGCACTGCTAGGTGTAACAGGAAAAACAGCAGTTTTTTTTCTCCACCACTAATTGTCTATCCCTAGAGGCAGTATTTTAGCTGTTTCTTCTGGAACCCACCTTCACACTCCTAAATTACTTGTTCTCACTGAAATTTCTTCATTTTTTTCATTCTCAGAGAATGTCTACTGACTTCCCACTATGGAAGACACAGGTTTCATTCTCCTTGGCAGCTTAAACTCCCAAGTACACTCATTTTCCCACTCCTCTTTTTCTCAGTATAATTATACTGAAGTTCTAAAAGATTTCTCCCCAGTTTTACTGAGATATAATCGACATGTAACAGCATGTAAGTCCAAGGTGTACAATGTGTTGATTTGATCCACATATATTTCGCAAAATGATTACTATCTTAGCATTAGCATATGCCTCCATCACCTCATATAATTAACCATTTCTTTTTTTTGTGGCGAGAACATTTAAGGTCTCTTCTTTTAGCAGCTTTCAAGTATATAACACAGTATTGTTAACCACAATCATCATGCTGTAGTTAGATCTCCAGAACTACTCACCCTCTAACTAGAAGTTTGTGCTCATAATCTGTACCTCCCCTTCTCCCCTACCCAACTCCCGGGCAACCACCATTCTACCTGTTTCCATTAGTTCAGCTTTTTTAGATTCGACATATAAGTGGTATCATCCCTATTTGTTTTTCTATGACGTATCCCTTGGCATATTGCCCTCAAGGTCCATTCGTGTTGTTTTAACTGGCACGATGTCCTTCTTTCTCATGGCTAAATGATATTCCATTATATACACCAAATCTTCTTCATCTATTCACCCTTCTATGGACACTGAGGTTGTTCCTGTATCTTGGCTATTGTGAATAGTGCTGCAATGAACATAGGCGTGAAGACATTTCTTTGAGATTCTTTTTTCATTTCCTTTCGATATATACCTAAGAAGTGGGATTGTTGGATCCTATGGATCTGATTTTAATTTTTTGAGGAGCCTCCAAACTGTCAGTTTCCATAATTGCTGTATACCAAATTTACATACCCCACCCCACAGTGAAGGAGGGTTCTCTCTTCTCTACATCCTTGCCGACATTAGTCACCTCTTGTCTTTCTGATGACAGCCATTCTAACAGATATAAGGTGGGATCTAATCGTGGTTTTGATATGTATTCCCTGATGATTAGTGATGTCGAGCATTGTCATGTGCCTGTTTTTTGTATCTTCTTTGGAAAGGAAGTTCTGCTCCTCTGCCCCCTTTTTAACTGAATTTTTTTTTTACTATGGAGTTATAGGAGTTATATATATATTTTGGTATTAACTCCTTATCAGACAAATATTTGCAAATATTCTCCCATTCCATAAGCTGTCTTTTCATTTTGTTGATTGGTTCTTTTATTGTGTAGAACTTTTTAGTTTGATGTAATCTAATGTTTGCTGTTGTGGCTTGTGCTTTTGGTGTCCTATGTGAAAAATCATTTCTAAGACTGATGTAAAGGAGCTTTTCCCTTATGTTTTCTCAGAGGAGTTTAGGGACTTCAGTTCTTATGTTTGAGTCTTTAAACCATTTTGAATTAATTCTTGTGAACCGTGTAATACAGGGGTTTAATTTTATTCTTCATGTTGTTATCCAGTTTTCCCAGAACTGTTTATTGAAGAGATTATCCTTTCCCCTCTCTAGGATCTCGGTTCTCTTCCAATGATCTATGGGTCTATTTTTATGCCAGTCCCATACTGTTTTGTGGTATAGTTTGAAATCAGGACAGACAATGCCTCCAGGTGTGTTCTTCTTTCTTAGAATTGCTTTGGCTATTTGGGCTCTTTTATGTTACAAATTTTAGAATTTTTCTATTTCTGTGGAAAATATAACTGAAAGGTTGACAGGGAATGCACTGAATTTATAGATGGCTTTGGGTAATAAGGCTATTTTAACAATATTAATTCTTCTGATCCATGAACACAGGATATATTTCCATTTGTTTGTGTCTTTCATCAGTCTTCTACTTTTCAGTATACAGAGCTTTCATCTCCTTAAATTCATTCCTAAGTATTTTATTGTTTTCAATGCCAGTATGAATGAGACTGTCTTATTTCTTTTTCAGATATTTTGCTGTTAGAGAAATGCAACTGTTTTCTGAATGCTTTGTATCCTGTACCTTTACTGAATTCATTGATTAGTCTAACAGTGTTTTTGATGATGTTTTTAGAATTTTCTTTATATATTAATAAAGTCATATTATCTGTAAACAAAGGCAATTTTACTTCTTTCTTTGTGATTTGTATGTATTTTTTCCTCATTTTCTTGCCTGATTGCTCTGGCTAGGTCTTCCAGTGCTATGTTGAATAGGAATGGTAAGGGTGGGCACTCCTGTCCTGTTCATGATCTTAGAGAAAAAATTTTCAGTCTTTCACCACTGAGTATGTTTTAATTAATGTTTAGGGCTTACATTATCAGTACATAAATAACATTCACAACTGTTTGAAACAGTGTATTCTGATTATATTTTCTTTCTTTATAGCTTTTGACTTTTAAGTTAATATTTCACATTTTTTATTTGCTTGGTTTTCCACATGCTTCACCAAATGCTTCATCAAAGTATAATTCTTTTTCTCCACATATTCAAACAACATATATGATATTCTCTAAGTTTCCTTTTTATTTTTTCTTGGAGACATCCCTCCTGGAGCCCACTGCTCTCTTGCTCCTCCTTGGACTGGACATTTTCTATACCTGCTAAATACCTACCCTCCTGGAAATTCCCTTCTCTTCCTCATGGTGTTGGAGCCCATTTCCTGAAACTCATGTTTTTTTCCCCCTTGGTTTACTCATTAGTTTAAGAGGAGAAAGGATAAGGGGAGGAAATCTTTTGAGATATTGCATGCCTGAATAGGACTTTATCTTCCTTTATCTTTGACCGATAGTATGAATAGGTATAGAATTCTAGGTTGGAAATAATCTTTTCTCAGGATTTTGGTAGTTCTGTCCTACTATCTCCCTGGTTCAGAGTTGCTGTTGAACAACAGATTCCATTCTAGTTCTTTTTAAATTTTATTTTTTATTGAAGTGTAGTTGATTTATAATACTGGTTTCAGATGTATGACACAGTGTTTCAATATTTTCAAAGATCATATCCCACTTGAGTTATTTTAAAATATTGGCTGTATCCCCTGTATTGTACAATATACAGTTTATTTATAGTATACACAGTGGTCAGTATACAGCTTATTATAGTACACACAGTGGTCAATATACAGCTTACTATAGTACACACAGTAGTTTGTGCCTCTTGGTTTCCTATCCTTTCCTTGACTCTGTCCACTTCCCTCTCCCAGACGGAAATCACTAGTTTATTCTCTAAATCTGATTCTGTTTCCATTTTGTCATATTCATTTATTTTTTAGATTCCACATTTAAAGGATATCATATAGTATTTGTATTTCTCTAATTTATTTCACTAAGTCTAATGCCCTCCAGGTCCAACCATATTGTTGCAAAATTTCATTCTTTTTTTATGGTTAATATTCCATTGTATAAATACACCACATCTTCTTTATCTATTCATCTACTGATGGATACTTAGGTAGCTTACATAACTTGACTATTGTAAATAAAGCTGCCTGAACACTGCAGGGCGGGGGGGAAGTATATATCTTTTTGAATTAGTGTTTTCATTTTCTTTGGCTATATACCCAGCAGTGGCATTCATTCAAACAGCAATTATATTTTCAATTTTTTAAGGAACCTCCATACTATTTTCCACAGTGGCTGCATCAATTTACATTCCCACTAACAGTGGACTTGGGTTCCCTTTTTTTCATGTCCTTGCCAACATTTGTGGTCCTTTTGACAGTAGCCATTCTGACAGGTGTGAGGTGATATCTCATGGTTTCGATATGCAATTCTCTGATGATTAGCAATGCTGAGCATCTTTTCATGTGTTTGTTTGGCCATCTGTATGCTTTCTTTGGAAGAATATCTATTCTTCTCATTGTTAAATTGGGTTCTCTTTTTTTATACTGAGTTGTATGACTTCATTAATAAATAGTTTGGATATTAACCCCTTATTGCTCATATCAATTACAAGCATTTTCCCCATTCAGTAGGCTGTCTTTTCATTTTGTTGATGCTTTCGTTTGCTGTGCCAAAGATTTTAAGCTTAATTTGTTTATTTCTGCTTTTCTTTCCTTTGCCTGAAGCAATAGATCCAAAAAAACACTACTACAACTTATGTCAAAGAGTGTCCTGCTTGTTTCCTTCTGGGAGTTTTATGGTTTCTAGACTAACATTTAGGTCTGTAATCCATTTTGAGTTTATTTTGGTATGAGAAAATGTTCTAATTTCATTCTTTTACACGTAGGTGTCCATTTCCTGGCAACACTTATTAAAAAGACTTTCTTTTCCCCACTGTATATTTTTGCCTCCTTCACTGTAAGTTAACTGAACATAAGCGCATGGGTTTATTTCTGGGTTTTCTATTCTGTTCCATTGATCTCTGTGTCTGTTTTTATGCCACTGTAGCTTTGTAGTTTTGATTACTTCAGCTTTGTAGTACATTCTGAAGTCAGGGCATGTGAAACCCCCAGACTTGTCCTTTTTTTCAAGATTACTCTGGCTAGTCAGGGTCTTCTGTGATTTTGTATAAATTTTAGGATTTTTTTTAGTGCTGTGAAAAATGTCATGGGTGTTTTGCATTAAATATGTAGATTGCTTTGGATAGTATGGATATGTTTACAATATTAGTTCTTCTAATCCATGAACACTGGTTATCTTTCCATTTATTTGTATCATTTTCAATTTCCTTCATTAGTGTTCTATAGTTTTCAGAGTATAGATCTTGTACTGGTTCTAGTTCTTGATATTTTACCTGTGGTCTTTCTCTCTAAAGCTTCTGGGATCTTCTCTTTACTCATGTCCTCCAGCTCTGGGAAATTTTGACAATTTCCTCCCTTTTTTCTTTGTTCTCTATTTCTAGAACTCATATTAGTCAGGTGATGGGTGTCCTAAATTTTATCTTTTTTCTCCTATTTTCCATCTCTTTATCTTTTTGTTCTATCTTCTGGAGGAGTTCAACTTTATATTTTAATCCATCAGTAGAAAACTTTCACTTTTGCAATCATATTTTTAACAACAAAGATGTCTTTCTGTTCTCACTATTCTTTTTTTCTTGGTTCTTATTTTATGAAAGCAACATTTTTTGGTTCTTTCTGAAGATATTATTAGAGTTGCTGTTGCAGTTTTCTTTTGCTGCCTGCATTGCCCCTATTTTTCCTAAACTTTTTTGGTTGCTTGTTTTGTTCATTTTGATCTTTTTCTTTCACAACAGGCTTCTTCAAATTTTTAATAATCACTGGCTATAGGTTTACATTTAAGCATGAGGAACCAAAGAGTGAGTTGGAGGTTCTATACAAGGGTGACTGCTGACTGGTGAGTTTCACCATCTGCTTCAGAGTCAGGGCATCAGGTCATTTCATTGGGGGATCTCCACGTGGTACTATCTGCAAGTCTTTGCTTTGGGTTATAGTTTCTCCAAAGCAGAATCCGATAATCTCATGCCTAAGAAATATCAGCCTGGCTGTCAACATCCTGGAGGCTGAGCTGTGGAGTGTGGATTGGTAGCAAGTAGAATTAAAGTGAAGCATCAGTCGCTCAGTCATGTCTGACTCTTTGTGATCCCATGGACTGCAGCCTGCCAGGCTCCTCCATCCATGGAATTCTCCAGGCAAGAATACACTAGAGAGGGTAGTCATTCCCTTCTCCAGGGGATCTTTCCAACCTAGGGATCAAACCCAGGTCTCCTGCATTACAGGCAGATTCTTAGACTTCCACTTGCTCCCCCTTCTTTCAGGGCAGAGCTTTGTCCCAGCCTTGGCTGTGCCAGATACCCTACATCCAGGCCCTCTCTGATGACTTCTCCAGCGAGCAAAGCTCCCAACTTATATCTGCTGGTATGAAGGAGGGGCCGTGGGGCCTAACTGCTTCTTAGTAAGACCTTTAACTAATCTTTGCAAGCATGTTTTATACTTGAATTCCTGAATCTCTCTAGATTTTCATGGCTCAAATCAGCCTCCTCTCCCACCAAATGCACAGAGATAGGCTTTTTGAGGCTTCTCCAATCTGCTCACCGCTCATTCATCCTGTCTTGAGTTTTCAAAATTTGACTGATGCTTCTTCGTTCATTCCTTCACGCTCAGTCACGTCCTACTCTTTACCACCCCGCGGGCTCCTCTGTTCACGGGATTATCCTGGCAGGAATACTGGACTGGATTGCCATGACGTTTCTCAGCTGCTGTCATTGCCTGCTTCCTGCTGCCCTGTGTGTTTATGCTTTCTTCATTTTTTCATGATTTTGGGGGAGGGGAGTTAGAGTTGGGGAAGGCATTAGGAGATACATATATACACTTCACTGGAGGTTAAATAAAAAGCCCTCACTGAAAATGTTTTGATTTTGTGTTACTAAAACAGAACAAAATCACTGCTGTCAGAGAGATGTGACATGCTGCTGGCCAATTTGGTTAAATAATCTCTGCTCGTGTACTCAGGAGCAAGCAGCACACGCCACCTCCTCCGAAGGCGCAAAGGCTCTCAGTGCCAAGGGCTACAGCCTTTCGTGTGTCTGACGGGGTCTCTAAAGAAGGAGGCTCCCAACAGCACCACTGTAATAAAACCCATAGCACTGCTTATCGTTGGGAGGTAATTGTTCTACAGCATGAATCATCCCTAGATGACTTTCTTGCCCCCATGAACCCTCATGTTTTTCTGCCCATTTAGTCTGCGACATTAGAGGAGGACCAGCCCCATCAGAAGTAAACTTCCTGTTCTGAGTCCAGGCCTGTCATTGCACTGGCCGTGTACTTCTTGCCTGTGGTTTTATCTGCCTCACGGAGAACCTCACAAACACAAAAGAGGTCGAGAGTCGAGACGTATGTGCATGTGTCCTCAATTATTTTGATGAGGTAATGGAGGATAAACACTTAAATAAGCATCATAGTGAACAGAAAAGCAAGTAATGAATTCACTAGCATTTAACTATAAGAACATGAATTGTATTTTATAGTCATGTACAATTCCCTTAGGATTTAAAACTGCTTTCAAAGAAAACATTCTCCTCATTTTACATAGGATGAAATGATGCTCATAGAACTTACTGAAGTGTGTTCCAAATAGATCAGTAATTTTTTTAAAGTTTGAAGTCAGTAAGAATGGATATTTACAGGAGGAATCAACCCTTTCTTTTGAATATCTTTCAGTTCTAAGCAGTTTGATTACTTCTGTGTTTGGCTTCTTTTGGGGTTTTCTAGCTTAAAGCAAAAGAGGTTGGAAATGTGACAGATTCAAGATATAGTATTTCTTTTTGCTACTAAATAAACATCCTGCCAAATTTTTTTTTTGCCTAACTTTTTAAAATTAATTTCTATTGGAGTATAGTTCCTTTACAATGCTGTGTTATTTTCTATTGTACAGCAAAGTGAATCAGCTATATGTATACATTTATCCCCTCTTTTGCTGGATTTTCTTCCTATTTAGATCACCACAGAGCACTGAGTAGAGTCCCCTGAGCTATACAGTAGGTTCTTGTTATCTATTTTATCATAGTATCAATAGTGTACATATCTCAATCTCAGTCTCTCAATTCATCCCACCATTCTGCCTAACTTTGAGCTTAGTCTTTTTCTCTTGCCAATCTCTTTTGAGAGGTCATGTCAAAATTCCAAAATATCTTTTGAGACACACAACATGAAGCACATAGGCAAATCAATAGCAGTAACATGCTAGACCTACCTGTTAAAATAACACGTCACCACCGTCCCAGCTACAGCCATTTGTTGGCACGCAAGGATGAATTCACTAGTCCAGATGAGGCCAATTAAATGGTACCACCACATATACCGAATGCCTGAAAGAGGCTTATATTCCACTTGGCCACCTTCAACGACCTGTGCAGCTCCTAAAGTTTAAAACACAAACATGCTTTATATCTGTGTTTTCCTAAGTATGGAAGAAAGTTCAAGAGGCCATTCTTCCTCAGTTCTAGACTTTGGCATCACACAAAACACAGATGTCAACGTCGAGTTTGAAGTTCCCACCATAAGATCTTCATAGCAAAACTAAAATTGAGAACCCACATTTAACTTATGAATAATATTAATAGTGATAATTATGATAACTGGTAGGCAACTTGTATAAGATGACACTTGATCTATTATCTTCTAATGGTCACCCCACTTTGCAGATATGAAAACAGGTTTGGAAGAGTCAAGTAACTTTTGCAAAGTCTCACTGCTCATAATTAGTGGAGGGAGAATATAAACCTGGACACAGTGGACTCTAAAACCCATGGTTTTTCTATCACAACACTCTGTGATGCAAACAAAACTTATGTTGATGAAAGCTGTGTTATAGAACCCTGTGTTATAGAACCATGCTTCACCAAAAATTTAGACTCAATAAAGACAAGAATCTTCATTTGTTCAAAAGGATTAATTTCAGATTTCAAGAGCAAACTCTCCTAGTGCATTTAAAATGGCTAGTGGGCCTCAGTGTTAATCTCCTAGATTCAGATGTCAGCTTTATCCTTTTTTGGGTAGCCTGGGGCAAGTTATTTGGCCTCTTGGAGTATTAGTATCCTTATCTGTAATACTCATTTCCTGATGGTCATTCAAGAAAGAGTAGAATGGGATTACCTGGTGAGTACTGGCCCATAGAAATATCAGTCCACAAGTGATGACGATTATTACTTAAATTTCAGGAGCACAATATTATATTAAACTGAGGCCAGTGTGGTCACCCCAGCAATGCTCTGCCAGTCACTGACTATGTCCCGCTTTATTTGCTCTCATCTAAAGAAGCCCTTGAATTGGCTCTGCAATTCAACTCAATTCCATACCAAATCTCAGTTCCGCAACTATACTTGATTTCTAGATGTTCTCTGCTGTTTCATTTGATTATTATTAGATTTTTTTATATGGACCATTTAAAAAACCTTTATTGAATTTGTTCCAATATTGGTTCTGTTTTACGCTTTGGGTTTTTGGCTGTGAGGCACATGGGATCTCAGCTCCCCAATCAGGGATTGAACCCATACCCCCTGTACTGGAAGGCAGTCTTAAACACTGGGCCACCAAGGAAGTTCCCTGCTGTACATTTTAAACAAACTACTGCAAGAAAGAAGATGGCACTTTAGTCTCTGGCAAAGCCTACAACTTGAAGAGCATTTAAAGAGAGTTTCATACTAATATTTCCTTTCATCGCTATAAATTGCTCTCAGGTTCATAATTGGCGTGTCTTTAGACATTCACAATAGGGTCTAGGCAAAGGAGGTGGGAAAGATAATCATGTTGTAGAAGGAACTGATTCCACAGACGAAGGCTGCTCTTAGTAACTCCTGCTCTGTGTTCTGCTGAACAAGAGTCACATTGTGAGAACACTAGATCAGCTTGGTTCCGACAGAAGTTAGTATTTTATTGAACAGTGGATTCATTCTGGCTTGGAGGCAATCTCTATTTCAGGTAAGGCGCTAATAAATGCTTACGCATTTCCAAAATGGATGTGTTTTAGAAAAGCATTCCCAGTCCCAAAGGAGGCGGCCCCTCATGACTGACAGGCACACATATGTAGTAGATTAGGTGAGCGGAGACTTGGAGAGCCGCTTCTGGAACAGCAGAAGTGATGGGGCCAGTCAACAAGCATGGGGTCACCAGAGACGGGGACACACTGCAGTTTGCAAGCACAGGACCACCGTAGCACACGTGACTTGGGGATGCATGAAGTTTCCAAAGAGGAGGGACGATTTCCCCAACAGACAAAAGGCAAGTGAATACAAAGGCCTTGGGTGCTAAGGAGGGACTGCGTCTCCTTGGGGCTGCCAATGGCACATTCACGCACATCCCAGCTTGGCACACTGATAGCAGCAGTCAGCAAGCGGAGGATGGCTAAAAGGGATACATCAGGATCCATACAGGCCGCCACACTCCTGGCATTCCTCAAAGAAGCACAATGGGTTAAGATATTATTCACTGACCACTTTACTGTTTTTGACCATCTTCACTGAAACCATCAACTATTTATTCTTCTGGTTCGGTAATAACCAGGCTATTTACAGACTTTCCTTTAGGGCAGGGTTTTTCAACCTCTCAACATAGCATTTGGCATTTTGGATCACATGAGGGTTAGGGGTGTGAAGTGGGGGAGTTGCCCTCTGCATTGCAGGATATTAAGCAGCTTTCTTGGCCTCTATCCATTAGATGCCAGGAGCATCTTCCCTCCCCTCCTCCAGTTCAGACAACCCAAATGTCTCTAAACATTACCAAACTGCTGCTTGATACCCAAAGCTTTAAGCAAACATTCTCTGAAGAATCCGGAGCTCTGGCTTCAGGGAGAAGCTTAGAACACGACTGTGGGTGGGGCAGATGTGTTTATGCACACACGACTGCCCTCTCCTGGATGGCTAGGTTAGTGCAGGCAAGAGCCTCTCATCAAAGTATCCGTTGCTTTATTATTAATACGAACACATTACAATACTGTTACCACCATGTGTAGCTAACAGATGCTAACGGGAACTGGATCCCAAGGTGAGATTTGATCTGGAATGGTAGTGTTTAAAAGGGCACTGAACAGGATGAAGGCCTGGTCCAATCTCGGCCTGGACATTTGTGATAAGCCACCTGGGCCTCCGTTCTCTAACTGTAAACATGAAGAGGGAAGACAAGATGAACCCGGCGCAGGGGTTACAGAGTTTGAGTCACACAGACCGAGATTCATGTATCTCTTCTGTCTCCTAACGGCTGAACAACCTCACGCAGGTTATGAGGTTGCGGGGCCTTTTAAAATCTGAAGATACTAATACCTACTTTTCATTTCCTTGTTGATTCCAACCAGTCTCGTGGCTCTAAATGCCATACGTGTAGCTGTTATAAGGATTAAACAAGCAGTTGCTTAGCTATAATTGAGGTATAAGTAGATATGATTTCAGTTGTGAAGTTAAGAAGTATTTATTTAGCATTCTAGATTTATGCTGGACCTCAGCTATTAAGGGAAAAAAATGAAAAAAGGCAAGCAAAAAAAATCAGAAAGAAGATACAATCAGAGTGAATATCAGGAACTCACATGCTGCTACATTAGTTTATTCGCCTCCCCTTCTTCTGGACTGTTTATAATCGCTCCTCCAATCGTCTAAGAGTTTTTTTCCTATCCTCATGCTCAGTCAGTGACTTCATTTTTGGTTTCTCTGAGAAAACTGAAGCCATGGGAAAGTCTCTGGGAGCATCTACCCCATCTCTACCCCTCAGCTGCATGTGTCCATAACTGGACACCCCACCTTAATACGATAAAGTGTCCGTGGTTCTAAGGGGAGCCCCTGCACTAGATCCCCTTTCTCATCTGCTTGAAGATACCACTTAAGAAAATTTCCCTCTCTTTCTTGCTTCCTTAAAATATTCTTCTTTACTGAATCATTTTTAATAATTTCCTATCTTAAAACCCCCTACTTTTGAACTCCCTTTACTCCTCCAGCTTCCTTCCTACTTCTCTGTTCCTCTTCACAGCCAAATTTCTCGAGGTTGTCTCTTAATCTTTCCAATTCTTTTTCTCTTTCTCTTAAACCCGCTCTAATTGTGATCCACTCCCCCACACTGCTCTGAAACGGCTCTGTTTCACTTCCATGCTGTTAACTTCAATGGTCAATCCTTAGCTCTTATCTGATCAGCAGCTTATGACACATTCAACATTTCACCCCAGTTCCGTTCAGCACATTATTCTCCTGCTCATTGGTTGCTCCCTTTCAATTTCCTTTTCTTTTTCTTCCTCATCTCCAAGACCTCTTAACATTTACATGCCCCAAAACATAGTCCTTGGATTTCTTTTCTGTCTGCACTCATTCAAATCTCATGGCTTTAAATACTATTCATGTATTCCCCAATTCCCAAATGTAGACCTCTAGCTGGGCCTCTCCAGAAACTTCAGACTCAAACCATTAGCTCCCTGCCCGGACAAGTCCACCTGGATGTCTAAAAGATATTTCAATAAACACAATTAAAAATGAATTTTTGCTCTTCCTGGAAGATGTTCCACTCAAAGTCCTGTCCTGTCTCAGCTGATGGCCATCTCATCTTCCAGTTGCTCAAGCTAAAAAACCTCAGTGTCATCCCCAACTCCTCTTTCACATCCTTTATGTAATATTAGGAAATTCTTCAAAATAGACACAGAACCTGTATGTCACGGCATTTCCACCATTACAACCCTGTTCTAAGTCACTAACACCTCCTCCTTGAATCACTGCCATGAAAATGTGAGTCAGACCATGCCACTCTGCTGCTTAAAATGCTGGAATGACTTCCTGTCTCAGAAACAAAGTTCTGTAATGGCCCACGAGGCCCAGTATCTGACCCTGTGCTCCCTGTGACCCCGGCCTGAACCATGCTCCCCCTCAACCACACTACTCTGGGGAGCGGCCCTCCTGACTGTGTCCCCAGAGCCTCTGCCTTTGCTGGTCCCTTTGCCTAGAACACTTCCCCTTCCTTGACATAGTCTCAGGGCTCTGCCCTCACCTCCTTCAAATCTTTGCTCGCAATTATCTTCTCAATAAGGCCTTCCCCAATCATTAAATTAAAAATTGGAGCCCCCTCCTCAAGCATTTCTTGTTTTAAAAATATACTATGGAAATATAATAAATGCTAGAATACATTTAAGATGTCTGAATTTTACACAGTTTGAGGGTCCCTTGATAAGACAAAGAATACAAAGTTAGGTAGTTAGGTACTGAACCTTGCAAGAGTCCTTGCAAATGAAAGACCCTGAAGTTTAAGCTTTAGGGGCTTGAAGGTAAACTTGTCTCGAATCTGATTTAAAGTGTTATGATAAGTTAATCTGATAAGTGTTATGGCAAAAAGTAGAACAGGTTAATTGGGGCTCCTTAAGCATTTATTCTGGAGTAGGACATGGCAACCCACGCTAGTATTTTTGCCTGGAAAATTCCATGGACAAAGGAGCCTGGCAGGCTACAGTCCATGGGGTTGCAAAAGAGTCAGACATGATTGAGCACACACAGTACAACACAAGCATTTATTATTCTTCTCTGCTCTATTTTTTTCCTTACCACCTATCAAATTTGAATATACTATAAAATTCACTTACTCATTTTATTTAATGCTTATCTCCCTGTAGCCTTCAAACTGGAAGAAAAGCTGTATCTCCAGCATCTATAACAGGATCTGATATAGTAAATGTTCAATAAATACTTGTTCAATGAACGACTGCTTGAATGAATGAACCAATCTTCCTCAAATAATACATCCAATCAAAGAGATTTGAGACAACTTTCAGGAAGTCTTCCTAGAGATCATCGTCATAACCTGGAGGAAATGCATCATGCAGCTAGCTGTAAATTTGGGTATTACAAGCAAGTTTTAAAGCAGTTTGAAAGACTGACATGTTACTAATGATTAGTGTGAATGGCAGTTTCTCAAGGAAGGCAGTGCAGCTGATTGGGATAATCTCCCAAATGATGCAGGCCCAATTTAAAACAGCCCGATGTTCTACCACATTCTGTGCACTTGGCCTCTTCCAGCCAATTGGCTTGGTGTCCTGCTGACACCCAGCCTGCCTGTGCCTCCCACTGGCTCAGCTTCTGCTCTGACAGCACGGGGGTCAGGGAAAAAGAGAAGAAAATCGCATGGCCATCATGCCTGGAGCTTACCTAGGTCTTTCTGTGTATACATCACATTCAATACAACATCGATGTGAATTCACTCCCTGACTAAGCACACGCTGAACTCACTCAAGGGCTGTGCACAGACCTTAGAGACAGAAAGAAAAAGACACAGTCCCTGCCCTCCAGATGTTCATACTCCTGAGGGGGGGACAGCACTCAAGTCATTATCTTGTGTGATTGTTTAGAGGCCTTGTCATCGCCTGACATAACACATTTATGCTCCTTTCCCCATTCCCTGTATCTGGTTCACTGCTGTATCTCTAGTTCCCAACAGGCATTCGATGAATAGTTCTTGAAAGAATGAAGCATATACAAAATGTAAGGGGAAAAAAAATAGAAGAAATAGCTCAGTATGCTTGGGCAATTTATAAAAGAGTTTCCAAGAAATATATTGAAAGTGAAAGTATTAATCACTCAGTTATGTCCGACTCTTTGCAACCCCATGGACTGTAGCCCACCAGGCTTCTCTGTCCATGGAATTATCCAGGCAAGAATACTGCAGTGGGTTGCCATTTCCTTCTCCAGGGGATCTTTCTGACCCAGGTATTGAACCCAGGTCTCCTGCATTGCAGGCAGATTCTTTACTGTCTGAGCCACCAGGGATAGTTCCAAGAAATATATTACTCAAAACAAATCTTGAATAATGACTCGTTTTCCAAGCAGTGATGGGCAGAAAGTTGGGGTGAGGCTTAGGAAGGGGAGAAGATTCTAGACTAAGATCACAGCATGTGCAAAGACAACTAGATGTTCATGGAGGCTGTCTCTCTTCACACTTCCCCACGGGGACATAAACTTTGGAAAAGCAGGAGCTGTTTCAAATCTCTCCTGAGCTACCCCTCTTCCCCCTGTTCCTAGGACAGGGCTGGGCTACTAGGAAGCTTTTGTGAAATCACTTCAATACTTCAATTATCTTTTAGATCTCTTATAATCTAAAAAGAGGACAATTTTCTTTTAGACTGTGTCTAAAAGAGACACAGAGTCAAGGAAGGCCAAAGCCAGCCTAGATCCCAGGTCCCTTGACGGGAGTCCCTCTCGCTGACCCTGCTTCTTCCTTTCCAAGCAGTCCTTTGCCTTTCAGCATGCTAAGCACTTTCCTGTGAGGACAGATCTCTTCTGACTGTAGAACCACCGGGAGAGAAAGCGACCCCCAGCCCAGACAGGCCCCTTTCTTCTACTGTTCCAACTCTGAGGCTTCCTGACCACCTAATGATCACTGAGGGTCATCAGGTCATCTGGGCTCTTTCCAACCTGCCAACCGCACCTACTATTACCGTGTTCCTGCAGCTACTTCTCCCACTGGATTCTAGTAATCACTGTCACATTGCTGGTGGCATACAAGTCCCAACTGACTAATTACTGTCATTTCTGGGGGGCCTGTCATTTCTTCTGCTCCACTGAAGGAATCCCCAAACAAGCCCAAGTTTGTCAACTAGTTAAGGGACTTAACAGTCACTAGAGAAACAGCTCATCAAAAAATGGCAAAAACTTATCAACCTAAGTACACTTTTCCTGCATTTTTTCTTTTTTACACAATAAAGTATTAATTATTCAGTCATGTGACACAAGAAAAATCTCATAGTATGTACCACTGAGGACACCACCACAACATTGGGGACCTTCGGCGGAGACTGGAGAGAGAGTCTGAGGGCTCTGTGACTGCCTGAGGAGACAGGAGATGAGACAGGTGCTGCGAGGGCGTCCCTCACCACCCCCCACCACCTGGGCATCTGCTGAGGGAAAGTGAAATGAGACAGGTGCTGTGCGGGCGTCCCTCACCTCTCTATCACATGGGCATCTGCAGAGGATCCAAACAGCAGCAGATGACGCGCCCAGGCCTAGGGCTTGTCATCCTGGCACTGCATGAAAAGGCCTTTGAAGACAAAGGGACCTCTGTGCTCCTCGCTGGCCCACAGGTGAGTCGAAAGGAGAAGCAGGTGGCCTGGTTTCTATGCTGCCCAACCCTGGGCAGGAGGGAAGGCGGGAGCTCTGTCAACGACAGCCTCCTGGAAGCCTGGTATCTACATGCTCACAGATTCCTGCAGCACGTCCTGGGCACCCAGTTTCCTTTCTTGCCCTTCATATTTATCTTTATTTATTTGGTCTGGTCTTGGTTGTGGCATCTTGTAACTGCAGCACACAAGCTCTTAGTCATGGTCATGTGGGGTCTAGCTCCCCAACTAGGGATTAAACCCTGGCCCCTGCCTTGGGAGCAGAGTCTCAGCCACTAGACCACCAGGGAAGTCCTTCCTGCTCTTCAATTCATCTCACTTTTGCTCATTTATCTCCTTCCAAAATGGCCATGCTTTAATACATAACTTTCCAACGTGCTGCCTTCTACCCTACAGAGCAGCCCACTCTGTCCCCGCCCCTCCCCTCAGCCCTGGGGCCCAGGCTGTTTAATGCTTCCCAGGCCTTGGACCCAACTGGGGCCTAAGAAGAACTGGAGGGGCACCCTGCTAGCAGATCAAGTCACCCCCTGCCAGAATTGGCCTTGGGCCATGCTCCTGTCCGACTGGGCCCCCAACTCTCAGGACCAGCTCTCGCCTGTCCTCTATGACCAGGTTCTCTCCTATGCTTGGACATGACCCCACTAAAGCCCTTTGCTTCTTTCTGTACTTTCTGATCATCTGGTGATTTCCAGCCCATCCTCTGAGACGCCTTCCCTGTCTCACAAAGTCAGCTGGAGCCTCGCCGTGGTACTCTCACAGCTCCCCAATTTCTCCTCTGGTGATGTTCCTCTACCTTTGCCATCCTCACTGTGGGCAGAGGCCACCTCTCTTCCCCAGTGCCTTGCCAGGACCTTGCCCCACAGCCCTCACCTAACATTTGTGCATTAAAGAAAGAACGAAAGAATGTGTCCTGCTCCAAACCACAGAGACAATTCCCTCCACCCAGACTCACAGCCCATAATGACAGCAGAGTGGGCAACTGTGCCCTGGAGGCTAGAGGAGGAAGGTGTCTCCCTGGTCCCAAGTCATGCTTCCCAAGGCCCCACCTCGTCCCTGTAGTTCTGGAGGACGAGGGCTCAGCACCAGTCTACCACCCAGGGCGTCATGTCCTGCCACCCCCGCCACACGTCACTCCCAGCCCGCTCTGGCTTCAGCCCCTAGCCTGCCATGTTGCCCTCTAGTCACAGGCTGCAAACACCACATTATGGGCGTAGCCTGCAACTGCCAGCCAGTCTCTGTGGTCACAACACTGCTTTGACTTGAACGGACAAAGCTCAGGAGGCCTAGTTTGATTTCCTAGCCCCGTATCTGAGACACAGGGACCTGTGAGGCAGTGGAAAGAGCTCAGGTTCTAGAGCTAGAGCTGTTCTAGAGTGCTGGTGTCAGCTAGCTGGATGGCCTTCAGCAAATTACTTACTAGAACCTCAATGTTCTTGCCTATAACTCGAACATAACAACACAGGCATAAAAAGGGGGTTGCGATGCTTAAAGAAGAGAACACAAGGAAGCACCTAGTACAGAGCTCAGAATTCAGGAAATTTTCAACAAGTGTTCACTTTCCCGCAGGCACCGAGGCCACTGCCTTCCTATCTGACCAGGACTAAGACTGCGTCGAGGAAATGAGCTAGAACATGATTGTTCAATGTTGCCCCAGTTGAGACTTCCAACTGTCTCATGATTTCTGTTCTTTCATCTTTTCTTGGTAACAGAACCTCTTATTTTTAAACTGTGCACGGCTGCCCCCAAATGAAAGAGCCTTGTCTTCTCAGGAGTAAGGCAATGCAGAGGTCTAGGTGCACTCGCGTTAAACTGGTTCTTCTGAGACAGCAACAACATTTCAGAAGGGTCTTTTTTTTTTTTTCCACATATTGATACAGTAGAGGGAAAAGAATTTCCTGCATCCCCCCATGACAGAGCCCCAAACACCGTCTCGGCTGCCACCAGAGGCCTTGAGCTGCATGGGAAGTCTGGTCCCTACAAAAACAGGCCAGTGGTTCCAGAATGCTGGGGCGTCTGTGCCTGACTCCAGCATCGTGGATCCCATCCCCACGGCCCTTACCTGCAGTCCCCAGGCTCAGGAGCACAGCCACCCAGAGGACCCAGAAGAAAATGAGGATGGCAAACGTCCACAGCGGCTGGAACAGCAGGAAGGGAGAGCTGCTGATGGCTTTATTGGTGACTTGGAGAAGTTCAACTGTCAATTTGATCCTCTTTCTGAGGACATAAATCAAGGTGAGTAGAACTGCCTGGTGAAAAAGGGGTTAAATTATTCAAAATAATGAAGAACTGAGACAAACTTAAACCCTAATATTTTACTGACATCTCAGCAAACAGTTCTTTTAACATAGTCACCTCCTACTTTTATTATAATGGAATAGACATGTTCTTAAGTACTAATTGAGCATCTACTATGTGCTGATATTCATGCTAGATTCTGCGGCTACAACAGTGGACAAGATAGAGCCCCTGCCCTAAAGGAGCTTGCAGTCTGGTCAGAGAGAGAGAGAGAATAAGGTTCTCGGGCATCAGGGAACTATTTCTTTTTCCCAACAGCACGTCACATGCCAGAGAATGCTGAAGGACTGCAGAAGGGCAAGGGACCACAAGGACAATGCTCTTTCCTTTGGGTCTCTTTCTTCTTCTTCAAGTTGCTGTTTCTTGGGATCTTTTGGGTGGTCCTTCCTGCTCTTTTGTGGTTATAGCATCCTTCTTAGATGCTTGAAACTTTCAAATAAAAACCTCCAGGGAGTTCCCTGGTTGTCCAGTGGTTAGAACTCCATGCCCCCACTGCAGAGGGCACAGGTTCAATCCCTGATCAGGGAACTAAGATCCTACAAGCTATGCAATGCTGTCAATTTAAAACAAAAATCTCCAACCTCACCTTTCTCTACATGATGGATGAGTAAGCACATCAGTTACTGACCAGGCAGTGGGCATCCTCCAGTGTCAAACTCAATGTGTCCAGAACTGACTCCATCATCTTCACCCAAAAATCTATTTCCCCCGTATTCCCTACTCCAGCAGTCCTAATTTTTCGGCACTCTCCAAGAAAAAGCTAGGTTCCTCTCTTGCGGGCTTCCCTCCTCCCCTAATGTAGCAGTCAGCACCCTCTACTGTGGATGTTTTTTGCCTGCGTGGCACGTTACTTGACGTCAAGCTTCTTGAGGGCAGGGCCATCCCTTACTGTCAAGGGCTGGCAAAGCAACAGCCATAGCACAATCTCAGTTTGCTGGCAGAGCTCCCAGTCTATTCTTTCCTCTCGATCCCCACATTGATGCCACAGCTCAAATCTCATCTTCTCTCTCCTAGACCCCCAATAACCTCCTCATTACCTTCTGCTTTTAATTCGCTTAACCCCCTACTCCTGACCTCATCCCTGCTCCAACATAAGCTAAAGGGATCTTTGTAAAACGTGCAGTCAAGGATGTCATCTCCCAGATCAGAATCCTTCGACATTTCCCCAGAGCTCCTGGATAAAGACTGAAATCATCACCACCGCAAATCAGGACCTCCCCAGTCAGGTCCCTTCCTAACAAGGGAACATCCTACAGGCTCCTCTCTTGTCCATGTGACCCAGCACACCACTCCCGGAGCCCAAGATGCCATTCCTCTTCCCACTGGACTCGGGTGTTGCTGCCCATGAGGATCTCATAGTCAAGTGGAGGGAAGTCAAGGGACAGAGGGATAAAATGTGCAAAACTGCTCCTGGGGCCTGAAGGGCCCAGCTGTGACCCAGCTGTGGGGACTGGCCTGAGGACCCAGGGAGAGATGCCTGGAGGAGACATGAGACTTGTGAAGGCTAAGTAGGAATTTCCATTTCTGTGTCCTCAATGCCTAGCACAATCAACAAGGAAGAGGGACTTCATTTTTTACTAAAAATTTTAATGAAGCAAAATGATATAATCTTTAGGCAAATAAACTTGGATCTCCTGAGTGGCTGGTAGCTCCTGAATGGAATGCTAAAATGTGTGTATTTAATATGTGTGTGCTTTTCAACTTAAATATGTGTGTGTGTGTATAAAAGGCTCTCCTCATGTTCAAAGTACACCACGAGGGTACTGACCAGAACTGAAGAGTTAACTATCCCATTATTCCCTAGTCTCAGGGAGATCAGCGTTACCCACTGGGGACAGTGCTGGGGTGTGGGGTGGGCAGCAGAGCTGAGTCACCACAGGGGTCAAGCCTCTACTCCCCTTTCTGGGCTCTAGGCTGCAAACTGCTGCATCTCAGCCTGCAGCCCTAGGCTGACACCCTGAGGTGGGCAGCCAATGCCATTCATCCCCTTTTCTTCTTGCTGCTACTGGGTATATTGAAACCACTGAAATGATATTCCTAGGCAGCTCCCCTCACGGCGGGAATCTTGCCCTGTGCATCACATCATGGCCTTGCTGGCTTTGTAGTTCATCTCATGGTGGGGTGTGTGCTGGCTGTGTGTTTTTTCTGGCCAGCTCCATTGTCTAGGGCAGGGCCCTGTGCCAAACAGGTGCTCAGAAATGGTGATGGTGACAGAGTCCTAGGGATCTTATTAGAACAAGCTCACCAGAAACTGGTACCTGGCAGAAACGAAGTAGCAGTGACACACGTGTCAATGAATGGTGTGCGAGCTGTGGTGCGGTTCCTCCCTCTCCTCTCGCAGCCTCCCCTTTCTCTATCCTTATACTCAATGAAGAGAATCCCCTGACCTGGCATCTGATGGCCACTGATGGTTCAGTGTGTGAAGACAAAGGGAGCCCTATGGAGGGCTGGGAAGGATAATGGTTGTGGGGGGAGTGGAAGGAGGTGAGCGCCCCTGGCTCCCAGCCCTGCTTCTCCCTGCCCCTTGTGCCCAACAGCCCAGCACCTGGCCTGGGGTGTGGGAGCCCTTTCTTCTCCAGCCTCCTGCCCAGGCCCCGGCTCAGCCATGGGCCTGGACCCAGGACAAACCAGGAGCTTTGCTTTATCAGATACTTGCTCCCTGAGATGCAGTTCATGTGAGGAACACAAACCTGACACCTTCCTGCTGCTGCTACTGCTAAGTCGCTTCAGTCGTGTCTGACTCTATGCGACCCCATAGACGGCAGCCCACCAGGCTCCCCCGTCCCTGGGATTCTCCTGGCAAGAACACTGGAGTGGGTTGCCATTTCCTTCCCTAGAGAAGAGAAAATGTGAGGCCTGTGTCAGATGTGAGAACTCAAGTATTTCCTTAAAGGAGAGAGCTGAGTCGGTGAGAGAGTTTGAGGCTCTTATGAGAACTGAGTTGCTGAAACATTTAATGGGCATGTGAAACCCGACCTCATCATGCCTTCATGACATAATGCGTAGGAAGCAACACACTAAAGGATGCCCATGGGCCGCCTGAAGCCAACCCCTGGGCCTGTCCAGGCCTGTGATGCCAGCACCACGATCAGCATCCAGGAAGTGGCCTGAATGATTCTTAGTTGCCAACCATCCTCCCCCAACAACCTATATCTCCAGGCTCAATATTCTACGTTTGCCCGCTCTCAGCCAGGGAATTCACCGGGGAGGCAGCAGGCTCCCTGCAAACCAGATGAACCTAGTGGTCGGCAGGTTTGGAGATAAAGGGCTCTCTGTGTTCAAGGGCAGTGGGAGCTGTCACGCCTTTGGGAGCAAAGCGTCCAGTGGCTGGAGGAAGTAGGGGGGCTCTTCTCAAACCAGGAAGTAGGAACTGTTACAAGTCTGCCTCCCTCTCCACACGGTAGTGTTCACCCTACAGCTGCCTGGGGGTGAAAGCAGTCCTGCTATAGCAAGGGTGATGGATCAGCAAGGGTAACAAATCAACTGCTGAGATGGCGGAAACGACTTGGAAAGAGGTAAGATTGTTTTTTCACTCTTTGAGGCTGCAGTGCATTCCTACACAGGTATCTCAAATGAAATGTGAAGGCACTAAATGTGTATGTACACTCACTACATTACTACCTACGCACCTTCTGCAGTGAAAGAAAAACAAATGCTCATTGTTTGGGGTTAAAATGCCAGCTGTTTGGACTTCAGAGTTCTGGCAGGCTACCTGATCTACTGCTGGAAGAGTGCTTCTTACCGTGATTACTGTAGATGCAATAGCAAATCCCAGCAGACACTTCATATTTTCCCTTTCTGTGTCCAGTTCTATGCTGAGGTCATTGGTATAGTCATAGTACAGCCACCATAAGACACCGCAGACAACTGGAAAGCAAAACAGCAGTGGAACTCAGCACACATGCCATGAGGTAACCACCCTGTCCCCTGACACTGGGTGGCCCTGCTCAGGCAGTGGGTCCCAAATCCCTTGGGCTTTAAAAGCAATGACCAACCCTCTGAAGCAGCTAGGCGGGGCCACGGTGGCCCACCGAGGAGCTGCCAGGCCTAGGGTGGCTGTGGATCTCTGGGAGATGTAGGAAGGTGACTCCAAAACACAGGTGTGTCCTATGAGCCTAGCCCACAGGTGCGGCTGGGTGTGAGCACGGAGCAAACTGTACAGACAGGATGGTGAGAGGAACATTCGAGTCCAAAGGCTAAAATTTCCAAACCAGCTCTGCAGGTGACAGCTCCAGAGGAGCCTAGATATTGGTCTTGCTGTTGTTCCATTGCCAGGTCGTGTCCGACTCTTTGCGACCCCGTTAACCGCAGCATGCCGGGTTCCTCTGGCTTCCACTATCTCAAAGGAGTTTGCTCAAATTCATGTTCACTGAGTCTGTGATGCTATCTAAACATCTCGTCCTCTGTTGCCCCCTTCTCCTTTTGCCTTCAATCTTTCCCAGCATTAGGGTCTTCTCCCAATGAGTTGGCTCTTCACATCAGGTGGCAAAAATATTGAGTTTCAATTTCAGCATCAGTCCTTACAAAGAATAGTCAGAGTTAATTTCCTTTAGGACTGACTGATTTGATCTCCTTACTGTCCAAGGGACTTTCAAGAGTCTTCTCCAGCATCATAATTCAAAAGCATCCATTCTTTGGCACTCAGCCTTCTTTATGGCTCAACTCTCACGTCTCGACTGGAATGACCATACCTTTGACTATATGGATATTGGCTCGACACCTACAAAACTGGGCAGATGTCCTAACATCACAAATGCTCTGCTTTAGGGACCTGGTGACACCTGCGCCACCTCCACAGTGGCTTCAGGGAGGGCGTCTTTACCACTCGTAGGTGGGGAAGGGCATCCCTCACAAGCCGTCCTGCATGTCCTCCTGCACGGGCACGCCGGGCACCTGTGAGCTGCAGGGCTGGGAGGTGCTGAGGACAGAACTGATTGTTCAGAAGATGAAACACTATGGTCATGCCAAGTATTTATTTGGTCATACCAATTATTAAAAATGAAAATATCCTATACCAGGATCCTATACTGCTGCCTTGATCTTCCTGCCTGCCCCTGTCCCTCAGATCTTCTTCCCTGACAACAACTGGATGGACCCAGGATCCAGCACTGAAAAGGAAAACAGTGGGCATGGGACATGTCTCTGGTACCCTGCCCAGCTCAAGGGCTGTGTCTCTTCCGACTGGCCTGAGCCTTTGCAGGGCAATATGGGCCCATACGTGCCAATGGGGGATATGAAAATTCAGAAAAAATTCTTTAAAGGGCTTCCAACAGGCACTGGCAACCCACTCTAGTGTTCTTGCCTGGAGAATCCCAGGGACAGGGGAGCCTGGTGGGCTGCCGTCTCTGGGGTCACATAGAGTCGGACATGACTGAAGCAACTTAGCAACAGGCACTAGAATTGGCTTTTAATGGATAAAACCAGTACCACTCACTGGGCTGGCTCATCTCAGAGTGCAGAAGAGATGATAGGCCAGGCAGGAACTTTGCTGTTAGCAGTGAGACAGAAGCAGTCCTGTAGTCCTCCCTGTCCTCTTTAGGCCTGTGTTTCCTCTTATATATAATGAGGGGGATGGACAAGAGCTTCTCTAAGATCCCATGTAGCTCAAAAATGCCAGCTTTTAAGTTCTACATCTAACGGAAAGGTTTTTCATTTGATCAAGAAGAAACCAATCAAGTGGAAATACTTACACAACAATCCCAAAACAATCAGTGCAATGAAAATGTGAACCAGAAGGGTGGTGATGAAGCGGAAGGTGAACATCATGGCCAAAGACAAGGCTAGAAAATTAAGCAAAACATATAAATTCTAACGACAATCGAGGCACGAGGGTGATGACAATGGGGCTGGAATGACTAAACCTTCTGAAAGAGTGAAAGCTGAGGACCTTCTTCAGTCTCGAAATATCTTGCACATCTATCAAACAGAAAAACAAGCCATACCCAGGCCACCCTCTGAAGCATGTACAAGTTCAGTCTGTGACAGTAAGCCATGTCCTGAAAGCGCTAGCATGCTTCTTGAATGATAAAAATGTTTTCAAAGCAGGTAGTATTCCCAAATATCCTAAACTTTTTTTTTCTTTTATGTCCAAATGAAACATCTAAAATTTTTTTATTAAAATTAACTCTTTTGATTTCATAACTTAAAAGTTCTAATTTTGTGTTCTCAGATATCCTCACTAAATATGAAAGATGAATGCCTTTAAAAATGAAAAATTTAAGATTATATGATAAGATATACGTATAAAAATTGCATATCTGTTTCCACTTTGGGGGTTTTTAAGCCTATGAATTTATTGAAAATGAAAGTGTTAGCCACTCAGTCCTGTCTGACTCTGTGACCTATGGACTGTAGCCCACCAGGCTCCTCTGTCCACGGGATTTCCTAGGCAAAAATACTTCTCCAGAGTATCCTTCCAACCCAGGGATCAAACCTGGGTCTCCTGTATTGCAGGCAGATTCTTTACCATCAGAGTCACCAGGGAACTTCAGTGAATTTATAGATAACTATTTTACTTTTTTCTGAACCAGAATTCAAGAGTACATATAGGTATTTCAGTGTAGTGATTAAGATCATGGGTTTGAAATCAGACAGATCTGGGCTGAGTCCCAGCTCTGCCACCTCCACTAGATGTGTAACCTTGGTCAAGCCTCAGACCTCTCTAGGCCTCAGTTTCCTCTCATACAAATGCTGACAGGATTCTGATGAGGTTTAAAGAGTTAACAATAAGCACAATGCCTGGCGCATGTGGGTCATAAGAAGTCTGGAAGTTACACAATGGTGGCTAGTTAAGCATCCCCAAGCATTCAGGAATTAGTAACCTTTGGGTAATGAAATTATGGAAACCTCAATTTATAAACTGGAAACATGATGTTAATGGATGATCAAAGAGCTTCTTTCAACCTTCCAAGGTTGGGAGGCAGCCATTATAAATGACAGGGGTAAATAACAGGCCACTAACTACTATTGCCTAGAGCAACAGAGAGTATTAACTCATTCAAAGAGAGGCTGACTCCTAAAAGGACTCATCAAGCTAAAATAGCAAAAGGGAAGTTAAACCATCAGGAGTGGAGAAGTGGCTGCTTCCAGAAAGACCCGGAAAAGGCAGGATCCAGCGCAAAGCCTTGACCTGCCTGTTCCCAGGAGGAGCTGGGTCCACCGGCTCAGTGCCCTCTGGCGCTAACACGATGGACACACCTCCTGCCCCTACTCAGTAGGCTCTGACCTGGCTTGCCTGTAGGAAGAGGCGCTACAGAATGTCCACACTTGCTGGACATGCATTTCTGGCACTTTCCATGGCCAGTTCACAAAGTGGCAATGTGCTCTGCACATCCATCCTCAGGCAGAGCTGAGGAGCAGACCCTGGAACATCGTCAATGTCTAAGGCAACCTCCACCTAGTGAGGCCTCTAGGCAGGATCAGCTGGCCTTTTCCCAGTCTTACTCCCCCCTCCCCCCACTTGAACTTGAAACACTGACAATATCTACAAAGAAAAGATATGAAGTGAAGTTTCAACATTTAGGTCAAGAGGCTAATTTTCATCGTACAGCACACATAAGTGCTAGAAATTTTGGTATAAATAGTCACTGAAGAAAAATTAATGAAAAATTACCAAAGGCGAGGATACAGAGGCCGAGGACTGTGTCTCTTCCTGACATTATTCCACTTAGAATTCGATGGAGGGAGTCCACATCATTGATCAGAACAGATGCAAACAGAGAGTAACACTCAGGAGTTTGAGGGATGCATCGATTAAACAAGGGAAAAGACTTGCTAAAAAAAAAAAAGATAGAATAAGTGGCAAAGATGTTGATTTCATTTATCTTAAAAAAGATACTTATTTAAAATTCTCAGCAACCAAAATGTATAAGATCTAAAGTAATAAAAAGAAGGCTCAAGTCCTGTTTGCGACGTGCACCTTATGAAGCCAAGCATCTGTGCTGCGACAGTGTTTAGCTAATGCCTGATTATGGGGACCCCCAGACACCCAAAACCTGGACTCCGGGAGTGACATTTCTGAGTCTCATATCTTGGCCCTTCCTGGATAACCACCACCAACTCCAAAGCAAGAATCACGTTTCTTTAGGGAACTTTTACAGCTAAAGACTGGCTCAGTCAGAAGGTGTACTAATGAAACCACAAGCTTTATTTCTATCCTTTT
The DNA here is from genome assembly GCF_029407905.1 of Bubalus kerabau. Lineage (NCBI taxonomy): Eukaryota > Metazoa > Chordata > Mammalia > Artiodactyla > Bovidae > Bubalus > Bubalus kerabau. The sequence goes on from NC_073629.1 coordinate 49,567,207, forward strand.
TATGAAGACATATAAAGCTTCAGAGTTTTGTTATGAACAGAATGAGTGCTTTAGAAATGAGTGATAAACGTATGAGTGAAACTGTGGTTGGTACCTGTCTTAGGTAGATGAGAAAGCTGATCTCTTTTGGAACCCTTCCTGAAATGGAAAAATGCCCAGGAATGTTCCTCCTAATGAATTTAATGTACCCACAAATACCTTCACAGCATCCTGCTCTTCTTTCCTTCTGTGGGCCCCAAAGAGTGGAAATAATCCCAACCCATAAAGTGCCTAATTATCTGACAAATTGCTAAAGTATTAGGCAGTTACCAAATATTTTGTGAAATGTGTGAAGATGAAGCAAGGGGAACCCAAATGCAAATGACATTACAGCATCATTCAGGAAAAATGGCTTTGAAACACCCAATGAATCTCAACATAGAACATACAGAAGGCTCTTTTTCAGGAGGCACAACAGTAGAGAAACAGTTCCTGAGTCATCAAATATTGATTCAAGAGTAATACAACCAAGCCATTTTTTTTAATTAAAAATTTTACAGATGTGATACATTCACATGGCTCAGATTCCAAAAGTACATCAGAATAAATTGTAAGAAATTGCTCTTTCTTCTCCTTGAGCCACTGAAGTGCATTTGTCCACAGGCCATTAGGTTTTAGTTTCTTGTATATCACCAAAGAGATATTTGTTAGCATATATGAATGTAACAGGAAATTTAAATAGCAGTCTGCTGCTCAGTGTCAAAAATAGTAAAAATTATATCCCTAAATGAGATACCAGACCCCACCAAGCTGGGATTTTCAAAAAAGAGGTAGGAAAAAAAACTGTTTACTCTCATAAATCTTTCACCTGCACATTAAAAGGGGCTTTCCTGGTGGCTCAGTGGTAAAGAATCTGCCTGCTAAGGCAGGGGACTCAGGTTCGATCCCTGGGTCAGGAAAATCTCCTGGAGAAGGAAATGGCAACCAACTCCAGTATTCTTGGCTGAAGAATTCCATGGTCAGTGGAGCCTGGCAAGCTACAGTCCATGGGGTCGCAAAAGAGTTGGACATGACTCAGTGACTAAACAATAACAACACATTATAAGAGTGTTCGAAGCTGGAGAACAGTAAAGCATTTTAAAATAGAAACTTTCATTCTGGAATATCTTTAGCATTACTGAAAAATCACAAAAAAGGTACAGAGAGTTCCCACATACCTTCCCTCACCTCCACCTTGTGTTAACATCTGACATTACCACAGTACATTTGTGAAAATTAAGAAATCAACACTGGTACTACATTATTTACTAAACCACAGCCTTTATTTGGAAATCGCCATTTTCCATCAATTACTTTTTCTGTTCCAGCATACCACACTGCATTTATTTGTTGTGTCTCCCTTGGTCTGGGACAATTTCTTAGTTTTTCCCTATTTGTCATTACCCTGACACTTTTGAAGATTCATGGTCAGGTATTTTATAAATGTCCTGCAAGCTGAAGAATGACCCTCATGTTCTCTCATGATTAGACTGCAGTTACAGGTTTAGGGTCGTGGCCTCCTGCAGGGTTGGGGTCACTGAGTGTAGCAGTACATGCGTGGGATCTTTTGAAGGAGGTTGCCATTATCTTCATTACCTTCACCATAGTTGGGCCCTAGGTAAATAGCAGGGAGGAACACAGCTCCATCCATCAACAGAAAATTGGATTAAAGATTTACTGAGCATGGCCTTGCCCATCAGAATAAGACCCAGTTTCCCCCTCAGTCAGCCTCTCCCATCAGGAAGCTTCCATAAGCCTCTTATCCTTCTCCATCAGAGGGCAGACAGACTGAAAACCACAATCACAGAAAACCAACCAATCTAATCACATGGACCACAGCCTTGTCTAACTCAATGAAACCATGAGCCATGCTGTGTAGGGCCACCCAAGATGGATGGGTCATGGTGGAGAGTTCTGACAAAATGTGATTCACTGGAGAAGAGAATGGCAAACCACTTCAGTATTCTTGCCTTGAGAACCCCATGAACAGTATGAAAAGGCAAAAACACAGGACACTGACAGAGGAACTCCCCAGGTCAGTAGGGGCCCAATATGCTACGGGAGAGAGATCAGTGGAGAAATAACTCCAGAAAGAATGAAGGGATGGAGCCAAAGCAAAAACAACACCCAGCTGTGGATGCGACTGGTGATGGAAGCAAGGTCCAATGCTGTAAAGAGCAATATTGCATAGGAACCTGGAATGTCAGGTCCATGAATCAAGGCAAATTGGAAGTGGTCAATTAAGAGATGGGAAGAGTGAATATCAATATGTTAGGAATCAGCGTACTAAAATGGACTGGAATGGGTGAATTTAACTCAGATGACCATTATATCTACTATTGTGGGCAAGAATCCCTTAGAAGAAATGGAGTAGCCATCATAGTCAACAAGAGAGTCTGAAACGCAGTAATTAGATGCAATCTCAAAAACAACAGAATGATCTCTGTTCATTTACAAGGCAAACCATTCAATATCACGGTAATCCAAGCATTACTGACCAGTAATGCTGAAGAAGCTGAACGGTTCTATGAAGACCACAAGACCTTCTAGAACTAACACCCAAAAAATATGTCCTGTTCATTATAGGGAACTGGAATGCAAAAGTAGGAAGTCAAGAAACACCCGGAGTAACTGGCAAATTTGGCCTTGGAGTACAGAATGAAGCAGGGCAAAGGCTAATAGTTTTTTCAAGAGAACACACTGGTCATAGCAAACTCCCTCTTTTCAACAACACAAGAGAAGACTCTACACATGGTCATCATCAGATGGTCAACCCCAAAATTAGATTGATTATATTCTTTGCAGTCAAAGATGGAGAAGCTCTATACAGTCAGTAAAAACAAGACCGGGAGCTGACTGTGGCTCAGATCATGAACTCCTTATTGTCAAATTCAGACTTAAATTGAAGAAAGTAGGGAAAACCACTAGACCATTCAGGTATGACCTAAATCAAATCCCTTATGATTATACAGTGGAAATGAGAAATAGATTTAAGGGACTAGATCTGATAGAGTACCTGATGAACTATGGATGGAGGTTCCTGACATTGTACAGGAGACAGGGATTAAGACCATCCCCAGGGGAAAAAAATGCAAAAAAGCAAAATGGCTGTCTGAGGAGGTCTTACAAATAGCTGTGAAAAGAAGAGAAGTGAAAAGCAAAGGAGAAAAGGAAAGATACACCTATTTGAATGCAGAGTTCCAAAGAATAGCAAGAAGAGAGAAGAAAGCCTTTCTCAGTGATCAGTGCAAAGAAATAGAGGAAAACAATAAAATGGGAAAGACTAGAGATCTCTTCAAGAAAATTAGAGATATCAAGGGAACATTTCATGCAAAGATGGGTTCAATAAAGGACAGAAATGGTATGGACCTAACAGAAGCAGAAGACATTAAGAAGAGGAAGCAAGAATACACAGAAGAACTGTACAAAAAAGATCTTCACAACCCAGATAATCACGATGGTGTGATCACTCACCTAGAGCCAGGTATCCTGGAATGTGAAGTCAAGGGGGCCTTAGAAAGCATCACTACGAAGAAAGCTAGTGGAAGTGATGGAATTCCAATTGAGCTATTTCAAATCCTGAAAGATGATGCTGTGAAAGTGCTGCACTCAATATGCCAGCAAATTTGGAAAACTCAGCAGTGGCCACAGGACTGGAAAAGGTCAGTTTTCATTCCGATCCCAAAGAAAAGCAATGCCAAAGAATGCTCAAACTACCATACAATTGCACTTGTCTCACACGCTAGTAAAGTAACACTCAAAATTCTCCAAGCCAGGCTTCAACAGTACGTGAACCATGAACTTCCAGATGTTCAAACTGGTTATAGAAAAGGCAGAGGAACCAGAGATGAAATTGCCGACATCCGTTGGATCATCGAAAAAGCAAGAAAAGTTCCAGAAAAACATCTATTTCTGCTTTATTGACTATGCCAAAGCCTTTGACTGTGTGGACCACAACAAACTGTGGGAAATTCTGAAAGAGATGGGAATACCAGACCATCTGACCTGCCTCTTGAGAAACGTATATGCAGGTCAGGAAGCAACAGTCAGAACTGGACATGGAACAACAGACTGGTTTCAAATTGGGACAGGAGTATGTCAGGCTGTATATTGTCACCATGCTTATTTAACTTATATGCAGAGTACATCATGAGAAATAATGGGCTGGAGGAAGCACAAGCTGGAATCAAGATTGCCGGGAGAAATATCAATAACCTCAGATATACAGATGACACCACCCTTATGGCAGAAAGTGAAGAGGAACTCAAAAGCCTCTTGATAAAAGTGAAAGGGGAGAGTGAAAAAGTTGGCTTAAAGATCAACGTTCAGAAAACTAAGATCATGGCATCTGGTCCCGTCACTTCATGGGAAATAGATGGGGAAACAATGGAAACAGTGGCTGACTTTATTTTGGGGGGCTCCAAAATCACTGTAGATGGTGACTGCAGCCATGAAATTAAAAGACACTTACTCCTTGGAAGAAAAGTTATGACCAACCTAGACAGCATATTAGAAAGCAGAGACATTACCTTGCCAACAAAGGTCCATCTAGTCAAAGCTATGGTTTTTCCAGTGGTCATGTATGGATGTGAGAGTTGGACTATAAAGAAAGCTGAGTGCCAAAGAATTGATGCTTTTGAACTGTGGTGTTGGAGAAGACTCTTGAGAGTCCCTTGGACTGTAAGGAGATCCAACCAGTCTATGCTAAAGGAAATCAGTCTTGAATATTCATTGGAAGGACTGATGCTGAAGCTGAAACTCCAATACTTTGGCCACCTGATGTGAAGAGCTGACTCACTGGAAAAGACCCTGATGCTGGGAAAGATTGAATGCGGGAGGAGAAGGGGATGAGAGAGGATGAGATGGTTGGATGGCATCACCAACTCAATGGACATGAGTTTGAGTAAACTCTGGGAGTTGGTGATGGATGGGGAGGCCTGGTGCACTGCAGTCCATGTGGTCGCAGAGTCAGACATGACTGAGTGACTGAATTGAATGGGTTTAGGAGAAGAACGCCACAGAGGGGAGGTGCTCTCAGAGGACTACATCCGGGACATGGCAGCAGCCTGACTTCACTGCTGAATTTGACCATGATCACTCGGTTAAGGTGGTTGGGCCCTGCCAGATTTCTCCACTGGAATGTAAGTATTTTTTCTCTTTCTACACTCTGTTCTTAAAAGTGAGTCACTAAGTCCAGCCTGCTCTCCAGAGGAAGGAAATTAACTTCCACATCCTGGAGAATGAATATCAACACACATTATCAGAGATCCCTCTGTAAATATTTATCCCTTTCCTCCCCTTTATTACTTAGTCTCTTATTTATGTAAGTATGGACTCATGGATATATATTCTTTGGGTTATAATCCAGTATGATTGTTAGTCAGTTGCTCAAATTGTTCCATCTTTGTCCACTGGGAGGTATTTCAGGTTGGCCCCTGTGTCCTTTTGACATGGCCAATCCCTTTTTTTCCCCTTAAGCACTTCCTTACTTTCTAATTTGACAAGATGATGCCAGGCTTATCTGGTATTTCCCTCATTCAAGCCCTAAAATCAGACCCTTTGGAGAACAGTACTTAGAAACCAAGCTCTGGACATTGGGTATGTTTATTGCTACTGGAGAATCACTGATCCTAGGCCCTCTTATAATCAGCCATAATATGTAGCTTCAAAATGGCTAGCTAGTCCCCTGTGAGAAGTAGGGAGAGGGATCAAGAGAATGTGGAACACATCCCACCCCCACAAACACATCAAAAATACATCTACATGTGGAACAATTCTCTTAGAAAACTAACTGGAAATCAGCAGAACTCCTATACAACCAAACCTGCAAGAAAAAGTGGTTCCATGTAACTGGCTGGGACAAAAAGGCATCGCATTGGGACTTGTGCCCCTGAAAAGCAAGCTGTCAAGCCACAATCTGGGCATCAACATCCTGGACTCCTGTGTGGAGGAGACTAGCCCCCTTGACTGCTAGAAAATCTGCAGAGACAGACAGAAGGACTAGAGAAGCCTAGATTCCACTTGCACAGAGTGTGTGCATGCTGGCTTGCTGACAATCAGGGTGGAGAGAGCCATGCACTGGTGGCTGCCACCTCGCTGCACTCAATCAGAAGGGGCAAACACCCTGGCCTTGCTCACTCCAAACCACAGCCTGGTGCGAGATCAGGGCACAGATTCAGTTCAACTATGCAGAAAGAGACCAGGGTACCTGGGGTGTGATCCAGGTGAAGCCATGCAGGATACTGTCTAGTCATGCATGGGGCGAGTGCAACCACATTGGCCATTGGCAGGGTGAGCACAGGGAGGTGCCACAAAAGTACACAGAGGCCAAGGGCTGGGCAGACAGGCCCTGAGACTCATCTAGCTACACAGAAACAGTCCAGAGGGCCCTGGAATGTGGTCCAGGTGGGGCAGCGATGGCCATTGTCAGTGCATTCAGAAGTAGCAAGTCCTCTCCCAGTGAGAGCTCCTCAGCTTCGCCCACATCACACCACAGCCTCGCCCTGGATCTGGAGCAGACAGGTCCTGGAGAAGATTGGCACAGAGGCAGCACAGATCCTGGCGGGGGGGCACAGCCACATAAACTTGCGTAGCCACAACATCCGACCCCTAGCCCCAGCCCACTCCACGCCACAGCCTTGCCTTAGATCTGGGACGAACACAACAGAGAAAGGGATGTGATCTTTGGCTGCTTCCAAGCAGAGCCATGGGGCCCATAGGTCCTTTGTGACCACAGAGGCCTCATTGCTTCAGCAATCACCTCCATAGGGGCAGGGGCACACACTCAAGGGCAATAAAGCCTCACTGATCCTGACCTTTAGGGTTTCTAATTCAACAACTGAGGAGCTGACACTGCTCCTAACAGAGTGACAACAGCCACGGAGCAAAAGGGAAGCCCCACCTCATATCCTGCACAGGTTCTAGAAACAACCCTCCCCATGAAGGGCAAAATGACCAGCAAACTCTGAGGAAAGACCTGGCTGGCAGCCATATGGAAACCAGCAACTTACACCAAAGACATTGGACATGCAGAGGCTACACAGGGATGCCCCCACATAAAAACTTCTCTTCAAGACCATAGTAGATAATTGCTTCTCCTAAATTTATAAAGAAAAAGAAAGTTAAATAGAATAAAAAGGCAGAGGAACTACTCCCAATTAAATGAACAAGAGAAATCCCCCCAAAGAACAAATAATGAATAATGAAACAGGCCTTTCTAATCCACTAGACCCCAAGTTCAAAAAGGTGGCAATAAAAATGCTAACTGAATTAAGAAAGATTATTGACAGAAACAGAGATCATTGTAACAAGGAACTAGAAACTATAAAGATGAACTGATCAAAAAAGGACAATTCAACTGCCAAGATGAAAACCAACCTAGAGGTAATTAATAGCAGAATAAATGTTATAGAAGAATGAACAAGTGATCTGGAAGATAGCATGATGGCAATCATCCAGTTAGAACAGCAGGTGGACACACAAATGAAAACAAATGAAAGCAACATACAATACCTATGGGATAATGTGAAATGTGCCAACCTACGCAAAATAGACATTCCAGAAGGAGAAGGTGGTGGGTTGTTGAAAATGTATTTGAAGAAATTATGGCTGAAAAATTCCCAAACATATATTCAGGTATAGGAAGCCCAGAGGGTCCCAAACAATAAGAACCTATGCATATTCACACCAAGACATCTCATAATTAAGATGGCAAATGTTAAAGATAAAGAGGATTCCAAAGGTAGTGAGAGAAAAACAAAGAGTCAGTTACAAGGGAATCTCCTTTAAGCTATCAGTTGATTTCTCTACAGAAACTTGGCAGGCCAGAAGGGAGTGGCAAGATAAATTCAAAGTCCTAAAAGGGAAAAACCTGCAACCTAGGATGCTCTATCCAACATGATTATCACTTAGAAGGAGAGATAAAGAATTTCCCAGACAGGCAAAAGCAAAAAGAATTCAGCAATATTAAACCTACCCTGACAGAAATATTGAAGAGTCTTCTCTTAACAGAAAGGTAGCAAGAATCTATAGGAAAGGGAAAAATTATAATAGGAAAGGCAAATCATAAAAGGATTGAAGATCACTTCAATACATAGACTTATACATAGCCAGTACATAGACTAAACAACAATTAAAAAATTGTAAAAAAAAAAATTATAACTACATTAAGTAGTAAAAGAGGGCTTCCCTGGTAGCTTAACTGATAAAGAATCTGCCTGCAATGCAGGAGACCTTGGTTCGATTCCTGGGTTGGGAAGATCCTCTAGAGGAGGGCATGGCAACCCACTCCAATATTCTTGCCTGGAGAATCCCATGGATAGAGCAGACTGGCACGCTACAGTTCATGGGGTTGCAAAGAGTCGGATACAACTAAATGACTAAGCAAAGCACAAATAGTACAACGATAAACATGAAGATACAAAATACAACATCAAGAAAACAAAATGAGAGGGAAAGGAGTATAAAAATGTAAATCTTTTACAATGTGTTTGACCTTAAATGATTGCTAGTTTAAAACGAGTAGATACAGTTGTGAGTTAATATGCTTGAACTTCATGGCAACCATAAATCAAAAATATAGACTATATTCACAAAAAAACAAAAGGAAAGGAACTCAAACATATTACAACAAAGATTCATCAAATCACAAAAGGAAAAATAAAAAGAAGAAATAAGCAAAGAGGAACTACAAAACAACTAGAAAACAAAGATTAAAATGGCAGTAAGGGAACTTCCCTGTTGGTCCAATGGCTAAGACTGCACTCCCAATGCAGGGGGCCTGGGTTCGATCCCTGGTCAGGGAACTAGATTTCACATGCTGAAACTAAAAGATCCCATCAGATCAGATCAGTCACTTAGTCGTGTCCGACTCTTTGCGACCCCATGAATCACAGCACGCCAGGCCTCCCTGTCCATCACTAACTCCCGGAGTTCACTCAGACTCACATCCATCGGGTCAGTGATGCCATCCAGCCATCTCATCCTCTGTCGTCCCCTTCTCCTCCTGCCCCCAATCCCTTCCAGCATCAGAGTCTTTTCCAATGAGTCAACTCTTCACATGAGGTGGCCAAAGTACTGGAGTTTCAGCTTGAGCATCATTCCTTCCAAAGAAATCCCAGGGCTGACCTCCTTCAGAATGGACTGGCTGGATCTCCTTGCAGTCCAAGGGACTCTCAAGAGTCTTCTCCAACACCACAGTTCAAGAGCATCAATTCTTCATTGCTCATCTTTCTTCAGAGTCCAACTCTCACATCCATACATGACCACTGGAAAAACCATAGCCTTGACTAGACAGACCTTTGTTGGCAAAGTAATGTCTCTGCTTTTGAATATGCTATCTAGGTTGGTCATAACTTTCCTTCCAAGGAGTAAGCATCTTTTAATTTCATGGCTGCAGTCACTGTCTGTAGTGATTTTGGAGCCCCAAAAAATAGTCTGACACTGTTTCCGCTGTTTCCCCGTCTATTTCCCATGAAGTGATGGGACTGGATGCCATGATCTTAGTTTTCTGAATGTTGAGCTTTAAGCCAACTTTTTCACTCTCCACTTGCACTTTCATCAAGAGGCTTTTTAGTTCCTCTTCACTTTCTGCCATAAGGGTGGTGTCATCTGCATATCTGAGGTGATTGATATTTCTCCCGGCAATCTTCATTCCAGCTTGTGTTTCTTCCAGTCCAGCGTTTCTCATGATGTACTCTGCATATAAGTTAAATAAACAGGGTAACAATATACAGCCTTGACGAACTCCTTTTCCTATTTGGAACCAGTCTGTTGTTCCATGCCCAGTTCTAACTGTTGCTTCCTGACCTGCATACAAATTTCTCAAAAGGCAGATCAGGTGGTCTGGTATTCCCATCTCTTTGAGAATTTCCCACAGTTTATTGTGATCCACACAGTCAAAGGCTTTGGCATAGTCAATAAAGCAGAAATAGATGCTTTTCTGGAACTCTCTTGCTTTTTCCATGATCCAGAAAATGTTGGCAATTTGATCTCTGGTTCCTCTGCCTTTTCTAAAACCAGCTTGAACATCAGGAAGTTCACGGTTCACATATTGCTGAAGCCTGGCTTGGAGAATTTTGAGCATTACTTTACTAGCGTGTGAGATGAGTGCAATTGTGCGGTAGTTTGAGCATTCTTTGGCATATGCTGCAACAAAGTTCAAAGATTCTGCATTCTACAACTAGGACCCAGTACAGCCAAAAAAATAAGTAAATATTTAAAAATAATAAACATAAAATTAAAGGAACTTGAAAAAGATTGTTAAAAATGGCAGTAAGTACATACTTATCAATTATTACTTTAAATGTCAATGGGCCAAAGGCTCCAAACAAAAGACACAGCATGGTAGATTGGATAAAAGAAACAAGAATCTATAATATGCTGCCTACAAGAGGTTCACTTCAGGGCAAAAGGCACACACATACTGAAAGTGAGGGTATGGAAAAATTTAATGCAAATGAAGACAAGAAGAAAGAAGAGGTAAAACAAAGGTCATAAAGGAAGATAAAGAAGAGCATTAAATGATGAAAAGGGGATCAATACAAGAAGAGGATATTATACTCATTGATATATATACACCCAATAGGGGAGCACTTAAGTTCCTTTTACACCACTTTGTAAACCACTGGTGGAAATATAAATTGGTGCAGCCACTAGAGAACACAGTATGGAGATTCCTTTAAAAAACTAGAAACAGTGCTATCATATGATCCAGCAATACCACTCCTGGGTACATGCCATAAAAAAATGAAAACTCTAATCTGAAAAGACAGAGGCACTTCAATGTTCATAGCAGCACTATTTATAATAACCAAGTCATGGAAGCAACCCATGTCCATCAATAGATGAATGGATAATGTTGTATATGCATATAATGGAATATTATTCTATCATGAGAAAGAATGAAATATTCCCATTTGCAGCAACATGGAGAGACTCAGAGAACATCATATTTAGTAAAGTAAGCCAGGCAGATAAAAACAAATATTATATCATTTATAATGCAGAATCTAAAAAGTAATGCAGGTGAATCTATATACACAACAGAAACAGACGCACAGACATAGAAAACAAACGTGTGACTACCAAAGGGAAGAGGGAGGGAGTATGGGGTTAACAGATAAAAACTACTCCACATAAAACAGATAAGCAACAAGAATTTACTATATTATACAGGTCATTATTTTCAATATTTTGTAATAAGCTATAATCAGAAAAATAAAAAACTGAATCACTATGCTATACACCCAAAACTAACACAATACTGTAAATCAACCATACTTCAATGCAAATTAATGAATGCATGTACTATACATTAATGACTGATGAATACTGATGAATTACCCTCCTTAGAATCCTGCTTCAGGATTGCATAAAAGTGCCTATTTCCCTACCGTTTTGCAAAGGGTGCCTTTTTTTTAAAAACAAAAAACATGTTGCCAGTTTAAGCCTGGTGTGCAGCAGTCCATGGTGTCACAAAGAGTCAGACATGACTGAGCAACTGAACTGAGTCTATGAGGTGAAAACATGAGAGTCTTAAATGGAATTTCCCCTATCATAAGGAAGGTTCAGTCTTTTTTAGTATCTTTAAAAAATACTGCACTTTTCTTTGAAGCATCTATTCATATTCTCATTTCAGTTTTATATTGTGATACTGGTGTTTTAAAAGTTGATTAGTAAGACCTTTCATAAATCAGAGGTCAATCTTTTTTTATATGAATTGTAACTTATCTGCCTGTTAATTTTGCTTCTACTATTTGGTCATGCAGAAATGCTTCTTTTTAATGTAGCCGAATTTACTGACTTTTTTAGTTTTATGTCTCCTGAATTTTAAGTCAGAGTGAGAAGCCTTCATTACTTCCAGGTTATAAGAGAATTCTCCCCTGTCTTCTAGTACTTCCTGATTTCACTTTGTAAGTTAAGATCTTTAATCTATTTGGAATTTATCCATGTAAGTCATGAGGTATAGATCCAGTTTTTCCCTCTGGATTCCTACCCAGCTGTCCCAACACCACTTGTTGAATAGTCCAAGTTTCTGTCACTGATTTGAGATGCCATTTTTTATCATGTATTAAATTCTTATAAGAATTCCTATTCTTGGATTATATAATATCTTTCACTGACCTTTCTACGTATGAACTAGTACCACAGTATTTCAATTATTAAACATTATGTTTTAAAAACTGGAAGGACTGGTTTTCCTTCATTGTTTTCTTCAGATTTTTCATGGTCATTTAAGAGAATTTTTTTCCTTACAGACATTCAAATCAGCTTATCTAGCTACTGAAAAATTCCTATTATATTTATTTTAATCAATGATAAACCTATATTTTTCAACTTAGAAATAACATCTTAAATACTGTAGAGGGAAGTAACATTTTTATCAAGTTGAGCCATACCATCAAGAAGCCATTCTATCTTCCTATTTGTTCAAGATTACTTTGTACCTCAGAAGCATATGTAAGCTTTCATCCTGTGGTTCTTATATAGTTTTGTTAATTTCTAGGCATTTTTTTGTATATACTTTTTCTTGCTGTGATAAAAGCAGTCTTCTCAAAAAACATATGAATGCTACAGATTTCAGTATATTAATCTTGTTCCCTGCTACCTTAGTTCTTATCATTTGTTGTTTCTCAATTAATTTTCTTACCACATTGTTGTTCAGTTGCTAAGTCACATCTGACTCTTTGCAACCCTTGGGACCATAGGGCATATAAAGCAGTATGTATATCTTACCACATATAAATTTTAACTCCTGCTTTCCAATGTTTAAATTTTGAATTTTTTTCTTTTCTATTACTAAACAGTCTTAACACCAAAGAATCTGAATTGTTTTGAAAGAAAATGCTTTCTGAATTTTTATTTAGCGTTTTCAAAAAATAAGATCAGATAAAGATTTCATGTCATTTTATTTGTTTTTCCCCAAACACAATTCTCCATAAGACCCTAATTTTGACAAAGTGGCTTGTTAAATATTGTGCTTTTTAGGCATTTAATTGCCCTATGCTGATTCCATCTTAGTTCTGAGAATGATGGAGGGAGGCATGTAAAGTGTGGATCATCCCTGGTAGGTTGCGGACCAGCCAGATGCATATTAATGAGTACGTCATTAGCTGGGGCAGGGGATGTGTCTATTGGTCCACAAACGGTGGTTTTTTTTCCTGCTTCTGTTTTTCCTCCCCAACCAGGAAAGCCACTCAAATACACAGGGAACTATCTAGAAAGCTGACTGTGTATTTAGATGACCCTATACATAGAATTTATTCAAGCAAACACTGCAGTGACATGCACAGGCTCCTATGTGAGAGGCTAGAAATAGAATTTACTAGAGGGAAAAACCCAAGCCTTTTAGATTTTAAATCTAAAATCTAATGGGGGTGGGGACTCAAAATACAATATTACATTGAACACCAAAAGGAAAAAGATATGCTTGCTTGTTATCTGCAGTATTTTTTCACTGCTCTTAGCAGCTTGTTCCTAGGTATACAAACCTTCTCAATACTCAGTCATTGCTCTAAAAGGGTATGTTATACCTCACATGATCAACCCAGAAAGAAGAAACAATTGGTTTAGTCAAAGAGAAGTATTTAGAAAACGTTCTTTGGCTGTATGGTCACACTTCTCATGTTTTCAAGCTTTTCACTCTTGGCACTGCTCTTCCATGATAAAATATGATAATTTCCATCTTAAAACAACTACTTGCTTGTGTAGGAAAAGGAAATGGAGCCCTCAAGGCTACTTTTTATCTCCCTAACTCCATCCAAGAAAAACCAGTCATCAGCAGTTTTGTCTTCACTTGAAAAACTAAGTGTTGGAAAGGTCTGCACTTAAGCGGTGAAAGGACTAAGACTGGCTTGAGACGTAGAAAAGATGGTGATCCGGGGACACAGGGTACAGGACCAACCCCGCCATCCCCTCCCCAGCTTGCTGTGAGCCCTTTAGGTTATTTGCCAGACAAAATACAACCAACAAAGACCTGTTTGCTTAGAGTTACAGGAACCAATGTGGATGCTGTCTGGGTTTGAATGCCAGCTCTTCCACTTGTATAACTTTAACCTGCCTCTGCAACAGCTTTCTCAGCCATAAAATAGGGATGGAAATATCTACAACACACAGGTTTTATGAGGTCCAAGTAAATTAACACAGGTTAAGAGCTTAGAAAAGTATATGATAATTTTTGGGCAAGCATCAGACTCAATAGATGTTTGTTATTATCATCAATATCAAGATATAAGCTTCCCAGGGAATTATAGTAATCATACCATTGATAGTAGGAGGAGGGTTTATTCAACTATGGTTAAATTACAGCCTTAAATATTCTATTCTCTTTCAATTCCTTCTTCAGGCCCAGAACACAAATAGTGTTCTTTAAAAAATCCTTCTCAAAAGACAAACACTGCATGACCTCACTTATATGTGGAATCTAAAAGTTTATCTCACAGAAGCAGAGAACAGAATGTAGTACCCACAGGGTGGGGGCGGAAGGGGAGATATGGTCAAAGGGTATAAAGTTAAAAAAAACCTTCTCTCCACATATTAAATCATTTTTGTTTGAGTTACTGGAATATGTTAGCTTTTTCTGGATTTAGTTATGTTTCATTGAGATATGTTTATGACATCTAATAAGAAATCAGATTTTTAAAAATAAGGTATTACAGGTATTCTCCTCTGGAAATAATTCTCTCCTCTTTCAATTACTTATAACACAAAGTATTTTGGAAAAGGACACAAGGACGGTTACCTATATTCTTCCCCCTGTTCTGTTAAAATCTACTCATTTGTCTTAGAACCTGCTATCTCAGCATTTTTCAAGCTGTTAGAAGATTATGAAATATATTACTTTTTAAAAAACTGAAACAGACTAGGAACTATTAGTAAGGAAGACGTCTTGTTTTGTGAGACTTTGTTTGTTTCCATATACATCAGTATGTATGAAGATACGTGTATACTGGAGTTGTGATGTAATACATTTCTTACCAGGAATCCTGACCACAAGTTTGATGAACATTATCCTAGGGAGCTGGCATAATGCCTTGGTTCTACTTAAATTGTGATTATCTTGAAGGGATTTTGCACAGAGGTCTCATTCACTGTAAACATATAATTTTCAAAAGAATGGTAATGCAAAATAAACCCAAGTCCTCCTTCAGTACCTCTCAGCATCCTGATGGTGGTGGTGGTAATTAATTGCATTTCCCCCCTCAGCCTTCTCCATGGCTCACACGTGAGCCATTAATCATGGCAGGGCAACTACTGCTTCACCCTGAGAGCTTTAATTACAGGAGCCCTCCTCTGTGCCAGGGATTGCCCTAGTCTATAGGGATGAATAAGACTGTGAAAGCAGCTTGCTGAGTGATGTTCTCGAGAAGGACCTGTTTTCTATTGTCACTGAGAAAAAAGGTGTGTTGACCATCTGGCCTTGCCCCCCAAGGCCTGCTTCTTATGGAGAAGAGGAAGAGACTCTCACCAAGTACCCAATAAGTTTTGTTAATGGATAAGGAAAACGTTTGAAAGCTCTTACCTTGGGGGAACTGGTAGCCTGGGGCACAGCAAGTCTGCATTTGGAATCTGGGTGTAGTTGAAGGAATTCAAATTATAAACACACAGGAAGGACCCTGGAAGCAGAAAACACACAGGCTATACCATTTTCCTTCATTGTACTTATCTGTCTAGGGGAGCTAGTAAAGAAACCATAGTCATTTTACCCAACTTTGGAAAAGATAGAATAAACCGCTCAGATTTAGAAAACAGGTCTCTGGGTGTCCTAAAGACAAAAAGAATAAGCATCCAGTTGAGATCAAATCAGGTTCTCTCCTTTCCTCTCCCCAAAATGCCAAATTCAACAGTTATAAAATGATTGGTAACAAAATGATTTGAAGATGATTTATTATATAGGCTTGATATTTTTAACCCAGTCTTGCAAATAATTTTTAAAAATCTGGCACCCCACTTCTCAGGCAGATGAAATTTGCAGTGGGCTGCCTCGAATTTCTTATTTCCCTTTGCTTGTTTAATCTGAAAAGCAGGCTCAGAGCAAGTTACATAAGTGCTTTTGGAACAACATACAACTGTCCCACTGGTCAGTGAAACTATCCACAGCCCGAATATTTTAATGAAAGAACATACTTGTCGGCAATTCAACCCGAAGCCTGTGGGTGCCTCTCTAGGACTGGACCTGCCAAGTGCACTTCTCTGACCTCCGTCTGACCCTGCCTTCAGGCCCTCAATGTCTGCTGTTTCCTCCCGCTTTCAACGGCAGACCAGACCCTGGCAGAGAGCAGAGAACAGCTTGGGTTTCAGATGAATTCCAGATAAACCTGAATGCAATTAAGCTCAGGAGAAAATGTTTACGGCCCTTTCTACACAAGGAGAGGCACCCACAAGGAAGGACAATTTCCCACTTTGCAGAGGAAGCAGGGGCAAGGCAGATGATCTCATCTATGTCTGTACAGGTTACCCTGCCACGATCCCCAGCCTTAGGGGGAATAGAGGCCCCATCTTTTGGTACCCACCACTGGTGTTTGCAAAGAGCTGGACCTCTTCCAGGGTATCAAGCTGCTCTTCAGGACAACTGGATACACAGAGAACGGTGGAACTGAGCCTCACATCCTTGACTTCCAGGTTGCAGGAATTCATAAAAAACACGTGCCTAGGAGGCAGATGAAACAGAAGGAGAATGTCGTAGAGCATTTCCTGTCATTGAGTTTAATTGTGGGACTTAAATGATACCCACATGCTATCAAACATGGGAATAATTAAGGTCAACTTTCATCATCAAATACTTCCTGCATAATTTAACAAGTATTATGCCCACCTGGGGTCATCTATGGAGTTGTACAGTTTGGGAGCTGTATTCAAATGTTAACAAAACTTCCCTCTTTCAGATTCAGCATTTTCTGGGATGCTGATAACACTAGGGCGTTCTCCGAGGAAGTCGCCGAGAAACAGAAAGGACTGATAACACTGCCCCGGGTTTGCCAGGTGAGGCCAGTGCATGAATGACTTGTGAAGTCCACAGAAAGCATAGTGTATTCAACTATATCTCAGAGAACAGCTCAACCCAGGGAAGTGAGAAGGGGAGAGGAGGAGGCCGAGGCTGTGAATTAAAGGTTTAGCCCTCCCCCACCTCCCAGTTTGAGCCAGGAAACTCGAGACCCTTCCTGCTGCAGCGGCCCAGCCACTGGGCACAAGAACAAAACTGCTTGTTGCCATTAACGAGGTCACGTGAGGGCTGGCAGCAGCAGCTCCCAGACCCATGCCCTACACTTATCCAGGCTGCTGAGATCAGAGCAATGTCAGGTCAAGAGCCCTGTAGGCAGTCCCCCAGCATAGAGACCTGGAGAAGGGGTCCCAGAAGCTTCTTTTCCCTCAACTGGGGTTGGGGGGGGTGTAACAGGAGATGGGGGAACAGATTTCTCAAGTGTATGATAACTATACACTTTATTCTACTTATTTTATTAAGTTTTAAAAATTGCAGTAAAATACACATGAAATTTTACCATCTTAAAGATTTTGTGTGTGAGCGGCATGAACTACATTCACGTTGTTGTACAACCATCACTACCACCCACCCCACCCACCGTCCCACAAGAATCTTTTCTTCTTGTAAAACAAGCTCTGTACCCACTAATAATAATTCATCATCCCCAAATCTTGGCAACCACCATTCTACTTTCAGTCTCGATGAATGTGACTACTCTAGACAGCTCATATTAGTGGAATCAAAATATTTATCTTTTTGTGATTGACTTATGTCACTTATCATAATATCCTCAAGATTTATCTATGTTGTAGCATGTGTCAGAATTTCTTTCCTTAAAAAGGCTAAAAAAATATCCCATTATATGTACATACATTTTGTTTACTATTCATCGGCTGGACACTTGGTTGCTTCTACCTTTTGGCTATTAATAAAATATATACTTTTCATTTCAAAGAGGATGACTATTTCCCAGCACTGCACTATGAATACAGTGTCCAAAGAGAAGCACAGGTGTATCTGGGAAGCCCCGTCGTCCCTGTGTTTTTTGTGAATGACACCCACAAATGTGGGGGGAAATGGCCCCGGGGCAATCCATTTCCAGCAATCCAAAGCCCTTTACTCGAAAGCAACATTCAGGGGTAGAAGAGGCCTGCTCTGGGATCTGTATTTGGTGACTCCAAACTTATACCCAGGACCTTACACACTTCAGATGTCTTTCCTAGGAGCTGCTTTTGATTATCAAGTCTTGAAGTTATTATAAGGCCTTATCCATCTTAGAAAATCATGGCCAGGGATTACTCTCCCCTTGGGGGATTCCTGTCTCTTCTCTCCCCTTTTGGTTTCTCTTTTGGAGTCTGGGGTATAAGAGTAGGCACCACAGTGCCACAGCTGGGCGTGTAGGCTGGGGAGGGAGTGGGACACAGGTTCTCAGTATCCCCAGGTGGGACTGAGGTATTTCCACATAGAAACAATATTGTGTTTGGTGTATAGTTAGTAACATGATTCTGATACATTGTAGATAATAATGCTTCCCAGGTGGTGCTAGCGCTAAAGAACCCGCCTTCCAATGCAGCAGACTTTAAGAGATGCAGGTTCAATCCCTGGGTTGGGAAGATCCCCTGGAAGAGGAAATGGCAACCTGCTCCAGTATTCTTGCCTGGAAAACTCCACGAACAGATGAGCCTTGCGGATTACAGTTCATGGGGCTGCAAAGAGTTAGACATGATTGAATGACTAAGCACACACACGCACACACATAATGGATAATAATAGTGACAATTAACACTTATTAAGCCTTAGCTCATACAGTGTCTCAGTGGATCCTGAAAACAGCCTTATGAGATAGGTATAATAACTGGTTTTAAAAGATAAAATTTGGCTCAGAGAAGTTAAGTACCCTGCTCAAGGTCACACAGCTGAAAAGCAGCAAGGATTGAATTTGAACTTGGGACTGGCTAGTACTAAAACCTGTGTCCTTACTACCACATCAAAATTTCCTTTTATGAGTTGGGTTGATAGAGTTTTGAGCAGGAAAACAGTTTCCAGGCTCAAAACAACTAATTTATACGAAGTTGTGAAATCTAGCCCCTCTGTAGGTTGAGGACTTACTTCAACACTTACTTTTTTTGAGTCATATCCTGCCCTGAAAGAGGAGCCCCTTCTACTGGGGAGTTCTTCTTGCCACACACATTCCCAAAGCTGTCGTAGCCGAAAAGGAGTCTTCCTGTGGCTCCAGCCGCCACTGAGTAGCCCATGATGAACACCTGGCAAAACCCAAGTGGCACGTGAAAGCCTGGCCAAAGGGCTGGAAAGCAGCCCCCCACATCCTTGAATGCTGATATAAAATGGAACCTGGTAAAATCAAATCTCCCCAGCACGAATGCCCTTCCCTCCTTCAGCAGTGACAACAGCAAGTCAGATCAATTAGGGGTCCCCAGCCTCCATGATCTAATGCCTGACGATCTGTGACGGAGCTGATGTAATAAGAGAAATAAGGTGCACAATACATATAATACACTTGCATTATCCCCTAACCATCTCCATCCCCGTCCGTGGAAACACTGTTTTCCATGAAACCAGTCCCTGGTGCCAATAAGGTTGAGGACCGCTGATGAGGGTGCGCTTCTCTAGTACTTGCTTTAGCAGGTTACGGAGGGACACTAGTCTAAAACTCTGAAGCAGATTCCTCTCTGCTTTCTCCCCTTCTTCCCCAAGAGTCTGTCATTTTCTCTTTTTGCCTGAGATCACCAGGATAACTCAAACTTTTGCCCCTTGTTTTATCTAAGAAACTGGGGCTCTGCTTCTTTCCCTGAGGTTCTATCCAGCCATGCACCTTTCCTCCCTTCCACCTCTCTCTCCTCCTCCTTCCTCTTCCACTTTGATTTTTATCTTGTATTTAGGGGACTCTGATCTTCAGGGGTAGAAGCAACACAGTTGAAAAATACCAAAATACTGTCTGTAACAAGTGAGAGAATGGTGCTTTGGAATAAGTGCTTAAAACACAGAAGGAATCTCAGGAATCTTGCTGGACAAGAACATCATGCAATCTGTAGTCACTTTTGTCCAATTTCGTAATGAATGTGGAATATTTAAAATTTCAGCTCAAGTGACTAGTCCCTTAATATGCATTGATGGGCCCTCTACTCAGATTGAGTCTGTATCTTCCCATAATATAAGCTTAGTATCATAAGTTTCTCAATCTGTAATACAGAAAATACCATTCAATATTTGGAAAAAATAACTGTGGTACCAGATGTTCCAAAAGTACATATTCCCAAAGTCAATTATGTTTCAGATACTTTACATTCATTACTAATTCAGGAATCAAAATAACAGTCTTAAAGGGCCTACTAAGGGATATGGAAACAAAATCGAGCCCCCAAGGAACTCAGCCTACAAGACAGGCAGGGCTCAGGGCTGAGAAACTTCTGACATCCCAGGGAAGGAGGGCCTCTGCCACTCCTATTCTACCAGCACCTCCTCAACCTCGAGGTCAGACTCCAGGATGAGTGGGTCACCTGTGCACGTGGACAGATCCCTCACCCTTTACTCTCAGGCTTCGGGTGGAGGGTGGGTGTGTGCCCCTGTGGCTGGCACTGTCAGCTGACCCAGTCCCCAGTTGGTCCCCCTCCTGCTCTTCCTTTCAGGGTGTGGTCAGATTCTGATTGGTTTTAGACTTAGATTGAGGACAGGGGTCCTGGTCTTCCACCCAGATCAGCAGAGATCTAATAATAAAGGGGAGCTCCTGCCCAGGAGGGGAAGGGTTTTTTTTTGGTGGGAGGGGCCGGTGGCTGGAGGGAGGTTTGGATAATCCTGAGTCCCTGTCATACTACCACATTAAACCATTAAAATTGTCTTTCAACTTCAAACACACAATTGCAATTCCAAACAGTAGGTGGGTATACCAATTACGGTGGAGCTATCAAGGAGGTTTCAGTCAATTGTGGGGAGATATGGAAAAAGGAGTCTTGAAAGAAGAGTAAGAGAAGGCAAGGTGGGAGAGGACACTGGGGAGGGAGCACAGGCAGAGACAGCCCAGAACTGAGCGGGTTCTGTTCTGTCTATGCACATATAAAGAAAGGCTGGCACTCTTTCTGTTTGCAATAGACTGTCCCGGTTCATAATTCTGGTCCCTCACCCCAAACCTCCTTTGTTCAGCCCCAGCTCAGGACAG
Organism: Bubalus kerabau; assembly: GCF_029407905.1. NCBI lineage: Eukaryota > Metazoa > Chordata > Mammalia > Artiodactyla > Bovidae > Bubalus > Bubalus kerabau. The sequence goes on from NC_073629.1 coordinate 49,588,380, forward strand.
CACCATCAATAATTCCATCCAGCATGGGCTGTGTTCCTGGTCAGGATGTCATAACAAAGACAAGAAAGCCGAACGGCAGAAGCAGAATAACATCCTTGCCCTCTTGGCTGTGGTTTAAAAAAATATTGCAAAAGATATAAAAGCTAGTCACCTAAGGAAGAACTATCATTACTCAAATTTAATATAGCAAAGAGAACATGGGTACATTGAAGTTTTCAGATTTATTTTGCAAATGATATGTAAATTTGAAGCCATTTCCAGCTTTGTGCCACCTCTCTGATGATTCTTAGTTCTCTGGGCTGTGATGGGCCATCTATAAATCCTTTCCCCAGACAACTGCTGGCTGAAGGTTTGATAGTTAGGCACTGGGTTTGAGCTGTGGAGAGGCTAGGGAAGATCATTAACAGTCCAAGTTCAAAGCAGCCAGGAACTGGCAGAACAGCTGCTCCCTGCATTTATATAACAGCAGACCCAGAAAGAAACACCAGCATCTGTGGAAAGTTTAAGAGGAGGTGTTATAGGTATAGTTTTTCCCAACTCCTAGAGAAGAGCTCCAAGGGTCATTATAGAGGCAACACAGAACATTTGATTATGCCTTTAAGGTCCAACCTTCCACTGTGCCTGTTATTCACCTATCTGCGTGAAACCAGTCAGTAAGTCAAGTGAGTAAATGCCTTTCTAGCTTGGAAAGAGACTCATATTTTAGGGTTTATTCAAATTTAAGTCTTTTCAACAAAGGTAATTACGTGGTAGCCACCGTCAGGCTTTATAATCATTTACCATGAAGAAACAGCATGCCTCCATCTGAAATGGATGATTTCATGAACATGATCTTTTAAGAACTTGAGTGAGCCTTTCTCTGCTGTTACATACAACTGTAAAATAAGTTATAAAAGCATCAAGGTTCAGCTTCCAAGAGACTCTTCCAGAACTAAAATGGAAGGTCTACCAGCAATCACACACACCTGGTAACTAGAGTGGGCAAAAACCTTATTACCTATCCAACTAGAGGGTTTATAGCAAAGGCTTGTTTACCTATTAGCTGCTAAACACAAAATTCCAAGAGCATGTTACACTCAGCCAAAGTAAGAGGAATTTATTTCTAGGCTTACCTGGATATCCCTTTGTGAGAGGAACATTTTATTCGGGGGACTGAGACCAGAGGGTAAAAGAACTTCCCCTCAGTGGGCTGGTACTAAGAGGCCTATTGAATGGCAATCTCACTGCAGACGGTGGTTCTCATTTCCTAATGGCGTCTTGTGTTAGAAGTGGCCCATGGTAATAAGCCCGCCTCTCCAATCTACTGAGCCTAAAAGGTTAAGAGATACCTGACTGGTACTTCCGAGAACTGCTGTTTGCTCTGTGGCAAACGTCTCTAGCCGCGGCACAACCTGTTACCTGGTACCACCTGGAACCCTCACCCCCCACCTCACTTCACCTCCGCCCAGGGACGCGATTTATATTTGGGGCACAGCTATTTTGGGACACACACACACACACACACACACACTCTAGTCTCTTCCCTGCCAGGCACCCACACTTTTACACACACACCCACACACACACATCCACACTCTGGTCTCTTCCCTGCCAGGCACCCACACTTAAACACACACACACACACACACACTCTCTGGTCTCTTCCCTGCCAGGCACCCACACTTACCAAACCAGTCCAGAAGAGAAAGAACAGGAACAACCATGCCGTATCTGTGCATTTCCTATAAATCTGAGGTCGCCACTGTCTTTGCGTGGGGATTCTTTCTGCGGAATCCTTCCAGAAAAAGAAGGAAAAGTGTTTAGGAAAAGAGGATACTCATACATTTAGGTCCCGACCTAGAAAATGAGCCCAAACTTACTCGAAGACTGTTCAAAGTAACTTTTTTTTTTTTAAACGTGGCCGCCCGAAGCGTTCACGAAGCCTTTGAAACACCTGCCGTGTGCGGAACGGGTGAGAAGTTCCCAGCCGCCGAGTGCTTACCTGGAGGCGCACCTAGAGGCGGCCCCAATTTGGCGCCTGGAGGCCAGCCTCTCCCGCGCCTCCGCCCCAGCAGCCGAGTGGGTCCGAGGTCTACCCCGCCAGGTGCCCCAGGGACGCGGCGGCGCAGGGGCGGGAGGTCGGTCCGCGGGATCCCGGGAGGCGGAAGCGTCCCCGCTGGGCAGGTGCGTGGAGGGGCCCGAGCCTTCCCCGCGCGCGATCCCTTCCCTGGGGCCAGGTGCGGGCCTTACCAGGTGCTCCGCTCCGAGGCACTGCATGTTGCCCTTCGCGCCGGGGGCAGCGCACTGGGAGCCCTAGCTGAGCCCGCTGCGGGCCGGCTCGGGGCCCGGCGGCCGACCGGCGAGAAGGGCGCAGCGCCGCCTCGCGGCAGCCTCCGAGCCCCACGGATTTCGCCCTGTGCGCCATCCCGAGCGGCCCCCGGCCCCCGCGCGCACCCGGAGCCGCTCGGGTGCACCCTACGGTCCGAGCGAGTCCCCCCGCACCTCCCCCGAGGCCGGGGCTCTTCGCCGCTCGCCTAAACCACAGCGCGGTGCGACTCCCGACTTGCCCGTGTAGCCCGCTGAAGCGTGAGATCCCCGCTGGCCCCGCCACGACCCTGCGCGCGCCCCCGCTGGGGCCTGATTAGCGTGCGGCCACGCAGAGAGCAAGAAAAGAAAGTCTCAGGAAACCATTGCAGAGGGCGGGCCACGGTGGAATGCCGAATTACATCTACATAGCTAACAGGTGAGTGCCCTTGCCCTGTACCGGGTTCTGTTTTAACCGCTTTCAAAGACACTATTAAAGAGTCAACCAGGCAGAAACTACCATTGCCCCAATCTACAGAGGAGGCAAACCGAGGCACGGACAGTAGCCATGTAATTTGCTCGGGGATACACAGACAGCAAACTTTAGAGCTAGGAGAGCTGAACCCCGAGACTTGAGGGGTTGTCAAGGTGGTTCTCTTAACACCAGGATGCGGCCCAGGGCTGCTCTCCCACGACGCGGGGAGAAACTAAAGCAGCTGGAGGAACCGCAGGTTCTGGGAAGTAAAAAAGAAATAAAAAGGCTGGGGAATCTAAAGATTGCCTTAGTCTGTGAACATGTAGAAGGTGGGTGGCAGGAGGAGACGCCACAAAGTTAGGTGGGATGAACCAGACTTCAGGTTCTGCTTTCACCGCTCTGTCCCAGTGGTCGCTCTTCACAGTAGAAATGGTAACAACTCAGAAGCCACTGGTGGGGAGTTCTCCCTGGGAATAGCTGACCAACACAGAAGTGCTGTTGGGGTGGGACATTAAACACTGAAGGTGGGCCCCTGCCCCCATTTCACTCTCTCCTCCCCCCACGCACGCACCCAGGGCTGCCAGGTTAGGGTTTCTTTTCAGCCCTGCTTCTCCCTGAGGGCAGAAACCTGGCTGGGGAGTGATCTGGTGTAGCCAGGGAGTGGGAGGGGCACACAGTGGCTCTCCTGTGCCGGAGACTTTGGTTCTGGGCTCATCACCGGCCTCCCACTCCTAAGTCACTGGGCCTTCTGGATGCATGTTTATCAGAGTAGCTGAAATTCCAAGAGAACATGAATTCACAGGCCAAATAACTAGACCTGTGAGGAGTACACTACCATAAAACGACAACAATTGAACAATGTATGCCATCTGAAATACATTGAATAATTGAATAATAATTGAATAATTAAAACGGATGGACCAAGATTTTTAAATAAGCATGATAAATATATTTAAGAAAGTGAGGAATGACAATAGCAATATAGGTCAGGAAAAAATCCTGAAACTAAAATGAATAGAAACATTAAACACGAAGAATATGATAATAGAATGAATATTCTTTATCAATAACATGGATAAACCATAGACTAAATGTAGCTGATGGAGAAGGAAATGGCAACCCACTCCAGTGTTCTTGCCTGGAGAATCCCAGGGACGGGGGAGCCTGGTGGGCTGTCGTCTATGGGGTCCCACAGAGTCGGACACGACTGAAGCGACTTAGCAGCAGCAGCAGCAGATGTAGCTGAAGAGGAATCAGTGATTGGAAAGAGTAGTTTCAGCAGTTTGCCAGCAAATAAGGCAGCTATTTTTAAAATTTCTAATTAATATCAAGAATAGAACTAGAATAGAAAGGGAATGACATAAAAACAGAGGAAGAAATATTTGAAGACAATGGGAATAAATTTCAAGGTGGAAAGAAGGAAATAAACCTCAGATTTAAAGGGCAAGTCTCAAGCCAAATATTTTTATTGTTTTAGGAATTTCTTAAAAATCCACTTTTTGGAGCAATAGATTGACTACTCAAGTAAATTCTCGTCGAAATTACAGCTTCTCCTCAGAACCACACATCAGTCAACTGGTTGCTCACATGACTGTGCCATTCACAGCTCACTTCAAGCCTGCCCCCTGCTGGGTCCACCCATCCTCAACTGTTAAAGGACAAACCTGCCAGTCTAATCAGGCTGCCTGCATTGAAAGGCCCGTCTTATACCAGACCTTAAAGATCTTACAAATATCCTCTCCTTAAAATACATCAAATATATTCATGTTCATAAATTCACAGTAATACTCAACAAAAATAAAGCCTCATTGATTACCTTTAGAAGATTCTAGGGAACTAACTCATTATCAAAAACTGGTAAATGAAAGAATCAAGCACATATCCTTTCTCTTCTACCTGAACCATTCATCAGGGTAATCATGTAACAGATGAAGGAGGTTTCTCTTTATAGAAGTATTCTGGCTTTTAAGTGCCAAAGGAATGATAGAATTTAGGACCTCACAGTTTTCTGAAACAAAAAAAAGGACAACCCGACATCAGCCTCCTCTCAGTGAAGAACACACTGCACCTGTGAAAGAGTTGTGCCAGAGGAGTTCGCGTGAATCTATAATTCATAAGAAATATAGGGAACAGAGAAAACAAGTCAGATGACACCACAGGGATACCATCAGCAAAACCAAGAATGGGACCTCCTGCATACACACGACCTAGTGTTTTAACAACAATAGCAGCAGCGGCAAAACAATTTTCAGAAAGAAAACAGGGAAGGAAAACCTGTAAATTAAAAGAGACTTGGGGAATATTTTAACTAATGGTGTATGGACATTATTTAGATCCAGATTAAACTAACTGGAAAAATAAAAGGAAAGACAACCATTCGGAAGACCATCTGGGAAATGTGAATCCTGATTGGATATTTGGTAACTTGTATTTCTGTTAAGGAATTTGGGGATCTGATGATGTTGATGGTGTCATTGGGGTTAATTCATGAAGGAAAGTCCTGGGCTTCCCTGGTGGTTCAGTGGTAAAGGATCTACCTGCCAAAGCAAGAGACATGGGGTTTGATCCCTGGTCCAGAAAGAACCCATATACAGCGGAGCAACTAAGCCCTTTTGCCACAACTGTTGAGCCTGTGCTCTGCAACAAGAGAAGCCGCCCCAGAGAGAAGCCTGTGCACTGCGACCAGAGAGTGGCCCCCACCCGCCACAACTAGAGAAAGGCCCACACGTGGCAATGAAGACCCAGTGCAGCCAAGAATAAATAAAATTAAATAAAAAAAGGAAAGTCCTTATCTCTTAGATTTACATACTGAAACTTTTACCAAATGATACAATATCTGGGATTTGCTTCTAAAAATTCAGGGCAGAGGGCAGTGGGTGGAGGTGTGGGGGAAAGATGATTGACCAGCAGTTGCGCAGAAGTTGGGGGAAGTCTCCATGGATGGAGGTTCATTATTTTCTCTACTTTTATATGTTATACACTGACACACACACACATGCACACACGTGCACACACACAGAAAACAACACATGCCACATCCTAGCCTCCAGTTAGGAAGCTTCTAACATGTACTATATGCATGTACCTGTTTTTGAACATACTTGCCTTCTCTCCATTTTAACTCCCTACTGCCTTGCCCCGAGGCTCAGCCTGACTCCATCCATTCCTCAGGAGCAACATCCCCTGCTGGACCTTTAAGACAGTTATATCTCCAGACACAACCTATTAGTATAGCCAAGGTGCCAGCTCTCATGGCTCCCCTGCCCCTCAATCTCCTCTTTGACTCCATGTGGACCCCCAGTTTTTCTGTAGCACTTTGGGCATAGAATTTTCTCCTCTTCTGTGTGAATCTATGTATCCCCTCCCTCACGCTGCCTCTTCACCCATCTAATCCTAGGTTTCTCATGATTGTCTTTCCTGATATTCTGCTCCTTATCAAAGGCTTTGGCACCTGCCTGAACTTCTAGCTGCTCTCCACAGATGCTGGGCTCTTGCTCCTTGCCCAGTCAGCCAGAGATGCAACTGAAAGCTCTCAAGTAGCCTGCTTTACTTTCAGGTGTCTGACCTTTACCCTTTGGGTCAGGTCTCCAGGTGCCGACTAAGGCTTGAGCTAAGCTTCAGCTGGTGTGTCTTAGGGATCCTGTACTTGGGGGCCAGCACAGGGGGAAAGGTCTGGTTTCCCACCCTTCATTCCTCTTTCTCAAGCTTCCTCCCTCTCCTCACCAGCTCCTGTGGCCGAGCTCCCAGCATCTTTTAAACCACAGCCTGACGCCCTATTGTTAAAATACTGTGATGTTAGACTATGATAACGGAATTTCTTTTCCAGGACTTAGGGCTCACCTTAGAGAGGCCTGCAGTGCGGGAGACCTGGGTTTGATCCCTGGGTTGGGACGATCCCCTGGAGAAGGGAAAGGCTACCCATTCCAGTATTCTGGCCTAGAGAATTCCATGGACTGTATAGTCCATGGGGTCGCAAAGAGTCAGACACAACTGAGCGACTTTCACTTCACTTCACTTAAAGAGACGGTTAGTAGAGGCTGCAGAGAGACCGTGACCATCGACTCAGGCTTGAGGGTCCAGATCATTCTTCATCTTGCCTCTCCTATCAGTTGTGAAGACATCCCTCAGATTAGAAGCCAGAAATAAGATGGATACAGGGGGTCTTGGGTTTGAACTTTGGTTTTTTAGTTTGGGAATCACTCAAGATGCCCTTGTTAGATAAGGAGGTTGCAAAAGGCCATTTGGCCAGGGGACAGGGAAGGGGATTGGGGAAGGGAGCCAAGAAAGGTATGTGTGCAAAGGAGTCCCAGCCCTTTGGAGCTGGATTGAAGTAATTTCAGGTTAAAAAAGTTGGAGGCTCAGAAAAGTCTTTCTTTTCTCCTTGAGATCTTTGCACTGACATCTGGTCTCTGGGATCTTGACTAATTTTAGCACATCTCCTTTCTACAAGGATTGACTGAGCATTTGCTTTGTACCAGGACTTGGTCAACTCCAGGTGTGCAGACACTAAGCAGGAAGATTTGCCCCTTCAAGGTCATGCTCACTTGGGGTTGGTGATGAGACATGAGACAGGTGATAAGGGTTCTTCACCCAGTTGACGTTACCTGAAGCCTTCCTGAAAAAGGCTGCCTGCGTGGAGAGGCGAAGGATGAACAAGATATGGCGAGGCGAGGAAAGGTGAGGAGGGCATTCTAGGCAGAGGACACAGCAGCGACAGAGGCTGGATGCGTGGGCCTGCACAGACAACCCCAAGCAGTGTAGCAAGACTGAAGGAGGGGTGTGAGGCAGAGAAGGAGGGAAGCAGAGGGGGTGTGGTGACTCTAAGGGCAGACTGTGTGGGGCTGGGCTTGCTGCAGCCCGCTGTTGCTTGTCCTGCTATGCTTATATTATTCCCATTCACCCTCACTTAGGACAGCTTTTGGAGAATGCTCCCCTGCCTGCTGTGCTCTGAGGACTGGAAGGAAGAGAGGCTGGTTTTATCCTTGTATCTCCGAAGAGCTGGGAGCAAGAGTGACAATTTTGCGGCCAGGCTTGGTGGAGACAGCAAGAATCAAGTGAGAAAACTCTTATGGGGAAGTGAGCCATGGAGACCGTCGAGCCGCCAGGTTTCCCCCTAAATGTGGTCTTTGGAACACAGTTGTCCTCAAGCCCTGAGGGGCTTTCAGTTTTCACATTGCAGGCAGATTCTTTACCATCTGAGCCACCAGGAAGCCCATATATTTTAGGTTAATATATTCTTTCAAATGTATCAAGTATTGCATAATAAAATTGTATATAACACATATGTTTTATATGTCACATGTATGAGTTATAATGCATGTTAACATGAACACTCTGAGCCCACCAGCCAATCTCAGAGTTAGAATATTACCGTGCTCTTCCTCCTTGAACACAACCCCTGCCAAACCTTCAATCTCAGAGGTAACTGGTTCTCTGAATTTTATCAGTCTCTTACTTGAGCATACTCACCTCACATTGTCCTGTTCCTTTATATAATTTACTTTGCTTTTTAGGGGATGTTACAAAAATGGTGGTATATGATATAGAGTTGTTCGGAACTTTTTTCACTCATAAAAATTTTTTTTCATGCTTGGTTTTAAAATTGAGACTGGTTCTTCATAACAATCAATTTCAGCACAGACTTTCTGACTGTAATATGAAAGAGAAGAAGGATCAGATCCCAGGGTTCTCAAATGTTGTGGAAGATAAAATGCTTGTGCTGCTGGGGGCTGACTGCTCTCATTTGTTGACTTTCACTTAGTCCAATTATAATGTTATTTGTGTATTAATCAGATCTCTCACCTCCCAGTTTTCTGCTTTTGTGCAAGGCAGACCCTTCCCATGAATGACTTTGACACACTTCCTACTTCCTCTTACCAAGCAGTTGTTCCTGTCTCTAGGACACCTCTTGCCAAAGCCTATGATGTCCACGTATGTCTTCAGAAACCATTTTCTTCTTTTTCTGTCTTACAGTGAATAATGTGTTCTAATGGCAATACCGTCAGAAAGCCTTCAGAATGGTTCTTTGATGGGGCTGGAGACTGAGCAGAAGGAAGTCTATGAACTGATTCCTCTTGCATGTTCCAGGGGAATGTTAGGCCTTGGGTTACTTCCCCAGGGCTGCTGCAATAAATTACCACACATTTGGTGGCTTAAAACAACAGAAGTTTATTCTCTCACAGTTATGGAGGCTAGAAGCCTGAAGTCGAGGCTTCGGTTAGGCCATACTCACTCCAAAGGCCCTGGCAGGGGAGAGCCCTTCCTTTCAGCTTCTGGACTTCAGCGTCCCTTGGCTTGTGGCTGTGTCTTTCCAACCTCTGCCTCCGTGTTCATGTGGCCTTATTTTCTGGGTTGCCATGCGTCTTTTTTTCTGTCTCTTGACAGGACACTCATCATTGGATTCAGGGCCCACCCTAATCAATCCAGGATGATCTTATCTCAAGATTGATGTCATAATTATCTTCATTCCAAGTAAAGTCACATTCTGAGGTTCCAGGTTGAGGCATCTTTATTTTGGGGGGAGCAGTTACATTATTTAACTCATTACAGACCTCCAGATGCTACTTGAAGAAGATGTCTCATGGTTGAATATGTTTTAGAAGTATTATTCTCTATATCCCTCTCAGAGCATCACACTATGCAACAGTATATTAAAGACTAGACCACACTGTGTGTGTGTGTGTGTGTTAACAACTCTAATGCTACTTTGGGAAGTGCTTTTGGGGACTACATATTTTTGGAGGACATGGCAAACTTGTGTTGAAATATTCAGGGTCTTGGATGGAATTATTTCTGAGCACCTGGAAACCCCTTGTCCCCCCATACCTATGTCCTTGATCAAAGCTACCTCATTTCTTAGACAAGAAAACTCACACTGAAGGAGAACTTCAAATACAAACAGTCCTAGAGAGGGCACTTGAGCAATATCGCCTTACTAGATGTAAATGACTAACCTCAGTCTTTCTTATCCAAGATCTTGGCAGAGGGAGGAAGATACCTGGCCCTCGAGGCCACCAGGGCTTCTGAAGTCCCAGGGGTAGCAGGACGTGAGCCCAGAAGTAAAACCTCAGCTCCCTTTTAACCCTACAGGACCAGTGCTTTTTACCCACAATTCAATACGTTTTATGGCTAGAAGTGCTCATCTGTTTAACCTGTTTAACCTTTGCATTTTGACACTGATACCCAATTCATTAAGATACCATCAATTTTTGCTTCTTTCCAAATAATCTGATATAAGTATCAGAATTTTTATAAATACAGCATAAACTTCTAGAAGGCAGATTGAATTTTGTTTTATAAAATTGTGCTGTGTTTGATTACTTGTGACATTTCTGTCTTCTTATTCAATCGGCAGCCCTCCCCTTGGATTGGGCTTCCCTGGTGGTTCAGTGGTAAAGAATCCACCTGCCAATGAAGGAGCTGTAGGAGACTCGGGTTCAACCCTGGGTCAGGAAGATCCCCTGGAGAAGGAAATGGTAACCTACTCCAGTATTCTAGGAGCCTGGGGAGCTATAGTCCATGGGGTTGGAAAGGGTCAGACATGACTGAGCACGCACACACCCTTTGAACTAAATGTGCTGTTATAACAACAGGAAACCCACCAACACAGATGTGCTCTGATTTTTAAGTTCTTACATACGACTCTTTTGAGGAAGATATTTATCAATTTCTTCTGAATTTTATCAATCCAAAAATCTTATCTTTTTCTCTTCTGGGCTGAGGGAGAGGTATGGGAGAGGAGAGAGATAAGGAAGGAGAGTGGTGGTGTGAGAAGAGAAGCAGTGAATGGAGAGTGGAAGCTCTGTTCCCAGCTAGAGGATTTTAGGCAAATGCCCTTTCCCTCTGGGCCTCTTTATAAAATGAGAGGGGAGGGCCAGGTCTTATCTCCTTCCATTTTGGAATTCTGCACTTTAAAATTACATGGCAGAGGTGTGGAAAGTAAGAACCCAAAGTAAGTAGAAGGAAGCAAATGACAAAGATGAGCAGAAATAAATGAAGTAGAAATGAAAATGTAATAGAGATGGTCAATAAAAACAAAGCTTGTTCTTTGAAAAGACTGAAAAAAGAAAAAGGTAAGGCGGTGTAAGATCAGAAATCAAATAGATTGGAAATCAAACATGCAGAATACCTGATGCATAAGAAAAGAGAAACTAATGACAGTGATTCGTGAGGTGGCACAGCCTCCCTACTTTCGTTTCCTTTTTTTCTTTCCATTCCCTTTAGTTTTCCTCCTTTAAAATTTTATTTTTATTCTTATTTTCACATTTGTTCTACAGCCACATATTCTATCTGATACTGGCACTCACTGTTAGAAACGAGGCGATAAAGAGATTGTAACCCTCAGACCAGTGTGGACATTGAGGGCCAATGCAGTTGCCACTTTTTTACAGCAGGTGGCGCTGTAAGCCAGAGGCTGCATAGTAAACTAGCCATAAATTGTAGTATGTTGTTTTTTTTTCCCCACAGATTCTACCCTCTCTTCCTCGTTGTTATTTAGTTTTGCATTTTCACATTTCCAAAATTGTGAGGCATCTTACACTCAATGTACGGATTTACTGTAGAGTTTTATGCTGCTGAAAACTGTTATTCAAATGATGTTGCTTCTTATTAAAACTTAATATTTTCTTAGAATGGAAGACATTCAGTATGTTATGAGCCTATGAAACTGGAATGAATGAATCACCTGTAAAGAATATCCGAAATCACTGGACATGAGTTCTTACAGAAGAATTGAAAATGATGCATTATTTAGTTGTCTGGAATAACTTTTTCTTTGGGGTTGGACAGACTTAGGAGTTTGAAACCCAGCTTGGACACTTACTCACTATGTTATCTTGGGTAAATTTCTTATCTTTTGTAAACCTATTTCCTCATCTTTAAAATCATTATAACAGTGGCTAATTTGAAAAATTGTTACTGTATGCCTACCAAATATCTTGGCTCAAGACAGTTTCAGTAACCTCCATCTGTGTGTGTTAGTTGTTCAATTGTTTCCGACTCTTTGTGACCCCATGGACTGCAGCCCACCAGGCTCCTCTGTGCATGGAATTCTTCAGGTGAGAATACTACAGTGGGTTGCCATTTCCTTCTCCAGGGGATCTTTCTGACCCAGGGATTGAACCTGGGTCTCCTGCATTGCAGATGGATGCTTTACCATCTGAGCTACTAGGGAAGCCCCAACCTCCATCGAGTATTATGTAATTTTGAAAAGCTGAGGTTAACAATGAAATGTGAAACAGACTTCTGTTATTTTATAGCAACTGAGGAGAGTGTACCTGTGCTATTCCTTGAATTAGCTAATTGACTTGGGGACTGTGGGTATTGGACCACTGTTTGGCACTCAACCCAGGTGGCGTTGCTTTATTGTCTCCAGTGGGCCCCAGAACAGAATCCCCTGGGATGTTTGTTAAACAAATGAGAAGTTCCTGGGCCCACCCAGACTCACTAAATTAAAAATCTTCGGAGGTAGGGTGCATAATATGTCTTTAAAACAAGTTCCTGGGACTTCCCTGGTGGTCCAGTGGTTATGAGTTTGTACTTCCAATGCAAGAAGTGCAGATTCAGTCCCTGGTTGGGGAACTAAGATCCCACATGTTGCATGGCATAGCCTATATATATATATATATCTGAGTTCTCCATATTGTTTGTAGGGAGATAAAAAATATAGCTCTGACCTAGAGTATGATTTCCAACAGACTAATGTTGGAATCGTACTAACTTAGCTTAATTTCTGTAGTACTTGAGTGATATGTGATTGTAATTTGTCTGCTGGGTATTGGGAAAACAAAACGAAAGGGCAGCTCTGTTTTTTTCTGTTTCCCCATGTGTGGCTCATCTTTCACAAGCCAATCACACTTAAATAGGTCGTGAACTTGCAACTAGAAGGTGAATAGATCCTGGGGATCTAATGCACAGCATAGTGATTATGAGTGAGTGAAGTCTCTCAGTCGTGTCTGACGCTTTGCAACCCCATGGACTGTAGCCTACCAGGCTCCTCCGTCCATGGGATTTTCCAGGCAAGAATACTGGAGTGGGGTGCCATTATATATTCCAAAGTTGCTAAGAGGCTAGGTTTTAAATATTCTTATCCCCTAAAAGAAATAATTTTGTGACTCGACAGAGTTGTTAGCTAATGTAATCATACTGCAATATATAAATGAATCAAATCAGCATGTTGCACACCTTAAACTTATGCAGTGTTATATGTCAATTATTTCTCGATAAAAACCTATACCCCATTTTTAAAAAGTGAATGGGTTGGCATGACAGTGATAAGGTATCATCTCTATTGTGTGAAATAGAAAAGGATAATTCTGGATTGGTGAATGATAGGCCTAGGTAACTGAAGTTTAACTTTTTTAAGTGTCAACACTACTTTAACATGCCTGATGGGAATTATTTATTCAGCAAATACATGCTGGTGACCTCGTTGGTCCCAGGCACAGGTTTCCCTTGTCTGTACACTGAACACACAGAATAGAGCACATGGTGTTTGGAACTGGGAGACCCAGCTGGACCAGCTCTCCACACACAACAAACTTCCTGTGAGGAGGGCCTCCCGGGCTGTCCGATCCCTCAGTCAGGACCTGTCAGATGGGTGTTCTTCCTGGTGCCCTTCATGAAGTTGTTGGTCAGACTTACAGGGCTCCTCCAAATACCAGATTACCTGCTGAATTTAACATTCTTCTCCTCTGCTGTTTTCACTGAAGGCAACTCAGCATACCCCAAACCTTGAATATACAGCTCTCTGCTTATCTGTAGACGTGTATACACACATACATATGTGTGTGGCAGGTCGAGCACACTCTTCTGCACATTTGATCAACTACTCTGGGTCAAAGAGGTTTTCAAGTAACATGACAGAAGACAAGGTCACAGCTGGGTGAGCCACACACAGGGCTGGATGAGGCATCCTGGGGGGGGGGGTGCTCCTGGCCAAGAGCTTCTGGAGATTCGGGTCAGCGTTGGCTGCCAGAGAGCATAGCTGTCACATCACAGAGCTTATGACAACACCTGGGGTGTGGGAGAAGGTAGATTGCTGTCTCTCGTATGACTTGACATCTCTACTTACTTCAATAGCCTCCTATTTTGCAGACAAATGGTATTATACTGAAACAAAGTAGCGTGACTCCTTCAAGCGGGGGCGCGTGTGTCTCAACTTTCTTGAAGACAGAAGGTCATTGCTGCGTGAGTGTTAGTTTCTCAGTCATGTCTGACTCTTTGTGACCCCATGGACTGTAGCCTGCCCAGCTCCTCTGTCCATGGAATTCTCCAGGCAAGAATACATAAATTATTGTACTGCGAGGTCACCTGGGGGCTCTTTGTGAGCAATATGTGTGGTTGGTGTGGTTACCCTGCACTGAGTGGCCCTGCCATGAGCTTCCAGATGTTCAAGCTGGTTTTAGAAAAGGCAGAGGAACCAGAGGTCAAATTGCCAACATCCGCTGGATCATTGAAAAAGCAAGAAATTTCCAGAAAAACATCTATTTCTGCTTTCTTGACTATGCCAAAGCCTTTGACTGTGTAGATCACAATTAACTGTGGAAAATTCTGAAAGAGATGGGAATACCAGATCATCTGACCTGCCTCTTGAGAAATCTGTATGCAGGTCAGGAAGCAACAGTTAGAACTGGACATGGAACAACAGACTGGTTCCCAATAGGAAAAGGAGTTCGTCAAGGCTGTATATTGTCACCCTGTTTATTTAACTTATATGCAGAGTACATCATGAGAAACACTGGGCTGGAAGAAGCACAACCTGGAATCAAGATTGCTGGGAGAAATATCAATAACCTCAGATATACAGATGATACCACCTTTATGGCAGAAAGTGAAGAAGAACTAAACAACCTCTTGATGAAAGTGAAACAGTTGGCTTAAAATTCAACATTCTGAAAACGAAGATCATGGCGTCTGGTCCCATCACTTCATGGCAAATAGATGGGGAAACAGTGGAAACCGTGGCTGACTTTATTTTTCTGGGCTTCAAAATCACTGCAGATGGTGACTGCAGCTATGAAATTAAAAGGCGCTTACTCCTTGGAAGGAAAGTTATGACCAACCTAGATAGCATATTAAAAAGCAAAGACATTACTTAATCAACAAAGGTCCCTCTAGTCAAGGCTATGGTTTTTCCAGTGGTCATGTGTGGATGTGAGAGTTGGACTATAAAGAAAGCTGAGCACTGAAGAATTAATGCTTTTGAACTGTGGTGTTGGAGAAAACTCTTGAGAGTCCCTTAAACTGCAAGGCGATCCAATCAGTCCATCCTAAAGGAGATCGGTCCTGGGTGTTCATTGGAAAGACTGATGTTGAAGCTGAAACTCCAGTACTTTGGCCACCTGATGCAAAGAGCTGACTCATTTGAAAAGACCATGATGCTGGGAAAGATTGAAGGCGGGAGGAGAAGGGGATGACAGAGGATGAGATGGTTGGCTGGCATCACCAACTCAATGGACATGAGTTTGGGTGAACTCCGGGAGTTAGTGATGGACTGGGAGGCCTGGCGTGCTGTGGTTTATGGGATCGCAAAGAGTCAGATGCGATTGAACTGAACTGAACTGAGTGGCCCTGCCCTTTTTGCCTGGCACCTCGTCCTGCCGTGACCCTCTCCCCATCCCAGGATCTTCTTCTCACTGTGTGAGCCTCTTGCCCCTCCTGGTAGCTTTCTGCTCTCTGACATCCTCTTCCATCTTCTCTTTTCTCTTTCCTTTCCTCTCTAATTCTGAATTTTATCTCAGACTTTAGAGCCTTTTCTAATTAATGAGAATGTGTCCTGCATAGCTAAGATTGTTAAATAAATTTCCCCTTGCCCCAAACCAAAGCTATTTTGTTGTGTTTGAATAGCATACCAAGACTATGGAATCAGGCCTCATATATATGTAGCCTCCTGATGTCCATTTTACAGTGCATTTGATTATAGTTGATTTCCTCTGCTTATTTCCAACTCTTCTTGGGTTTTTAACTGGCTCTCGTTCCTGTGTTCAAGGATTATCTGGTTCTTCCAAGTGAGTGGTGGTTCTGGACAGTTAAGGGTGGCAAAGGCCAGAGTGCAGATCACAACTCCATTGACCTATAAAGTGGTTCAGACAAATGGTCATGGACCCTGTAAGAGCATTCCTGTAGGTGTCAGGCTGTCACACTGATCTAGTGTTTGTTTTGTTTTGTTTTTTTGCTATCAAAATGCAAAAGTGACCTGGATAAGCAAAGATGGGGGCCATCTGTCAAACAGGACTAAGAGCTCTTCACAGATGGTGACAGGCCCACCCCTGCAGGCCCCTGGCCGTGCTCTGGGGTTGGTCTCCTCTCCCAGGTGCAGGCCATCACTGCCTGGCACGCAGCACCTAGACTTCTGGGGTAGAACCAGGACAAGGGAGAGGAGAGGGAGGCGCCTCCAGAAATGTTGAATTTTGCATCATGGGCACCGCACCTCCCTCACTCTTGTCCCGGCTCTGGGGACTCCAACTGTCTTCACTCCAAATAATTGGAATTCCTCCTCGAAGATGGAGCCAAGTAACTTTAAAAAGAACTTACGACTCTCCTGTTCTGAGTGGTTATTCATGAGATAAAAAGAAATGGCTTAAAGAATGCTACGCTTCTAGTTATAGCTCATGCCTCTTAGGCAACACATTGTTAGCTAATGTTTAAGTAAATGAGACCTGATCCAGGATTTCTCATCTGTAGTAAATGAAAGTCCTATTGTGTTATGTTTGGATGTGCATGAGGAAACAGGAGAACGTGGAGTGAAACTGAAGTGGGGTGGAAGAAGGAGACCAGATGTGACAGCGATCAAAGCACCAGTTTTACTGAGCAAGGCAAAGCAGGATGGAAGAAAGGGAAGGCCCCCACGTGTTGAAAAAAGGAACCACTGTGGAGATGAGACTGTTTGCAAAAATAATTCATAGGCTTGATGTATTTTCAAGTTGAACCCAGTAGGATTTTCTGTGGGGGAGAAGTCTTGGCAAATTTAAAGTCTCAAAATTGATTTAAAAATATATTCAGACAAGACCACCTCATATTCTAAAGATAAGGGGGAAGATGAGACTGCCTTGTTAAGGGAGCACTGGTATCATCAGAGGGTAGCACAGAAATAGTAATAGGATGGAAGGATACAGTTCCTGGAGCAGAATCTATGGCCTAACAATGGTGCATGTTATGTGTACATGAATTCAATATGCAGTACAAAGAGAAGGAATAAATAATAATAAATAAATTAATCCTTGTTGGAACAAGGCTGCACATAAATGAATATATGTAATAAATAAATAATAGTCATAAATAAAGAGAAAGAGTATAAGTTCTCACCTCACACCATGACCCTAAATACATTCTTGATAAATTAAACATATTATATTGCAGAACAACTTTATTGATGTAAGTTTTAATATTTGTCGGACTTCTAGTAGATGAAAGACTGTTTCCAAGTGGTAGAAAGAAAATCATAATGAAAAATATTTGACTACAGAATGTGTAAATTTATCCTGCCACCTCCAATGTAGGAGAGTAATTAGACATAAGGTCAACTGCAATATGCCAACATCTATCCTAAGACTTAAAATACTCATTAACTTTGACACAGTAATTTCACTTTTTGACTGCACATGTGGAAAAAAGCTGAACAATTTTGTATACATAAAAAGCTCCTTCACAAAATTTTTCATAGTTCTCTCTATAGTAGCTAAAACTTGAAAAGAATCTGAATGCCATTAAAAAAGACATGGTTAAATTTTTCACTCAAGAAAACTTTATGCAGGCATTGTTTTTGAAAACTGCATGGTATCATGGTAAATGCTTTTGATATAAAACCAAGAGGAAAAAGCAGTTTACTAAATTGTGTCTGTAATATAACTGCAGCAACCTATGAAAACTTATGAAGAAAATGCCTGGAAGGAAATATACTAGTATGTTCACAGTAGATTTTGAATGATGAAACAATGGATAATTTCTAAATCTCTCTCTTTTTTTTTCCCATTTGTTTCGGTTAATTCCCGGCTTTCTCTCCTAATGAATCTCCCCACCCACACACAATGCCATATAAGGTCCCTGTTCATAACTCATGGATCAACGCAAAGGACAGCTAAGTTTGCGCTGTTTTCTTTGGGCATGATGTCATCTTTGTTTCACTAAAATGCAATTGCCTAAGGTATGCTTTTGGGACAAAGGAGTAGGTCTGGGGGTTGTATAAGGGGGCAATTTAGTGTGGATTCCTGTCATGGCCTTGCTTGGACTGATAAAATGAGAGAAAGCAGAGTACCTGTAGAGAAGGGAGTGCAGAAGCAGATTTCTTGGTACCAGACACAGAAGTTACAGAAATTCCAAAATCAGGAAAATGAAATTCCAGAGCAAAATTCTTTGCCTGATTGGGCATGAAATCACTCAAACCTCATTTCTTTAAAGAAGTAAGCAAAATCTGATTGAAACATGTTGTTACTGTCATTCCTATTTTAGTAACACTTCTCATCTTTCAGTCTGAAGTCATCAAATTAAAGACACTGTAGAATCCAAAGATAAAATTATATGCTTTTAATTTTATGCCGTGAATTGTCTTTTCTGATTAAAAATTTCAAGTATACAAAATGTGTAAATTAATGAATGAAGTTCATTAGTGATCCTAGTGTTAGTTAGGACTTACAACATGAGTTTCTTCATTCTTTCCCTGGTATAGATAGAGCTCACATTCCTTGAGTGATTAGCAAGTGCTTGGCACTGCTTGGAGAATTACTAACTAGGCTCATTCTCAGTGAAGTAGGTAGAATAATTATCTACATTTCATTGGTGACATTGAACTTCTTGTCCGTGCAACTTGGATGCGGTAGAGCCAGGATGTGGAAGCCAGGCATTCTAGCTCTGAGTCTGTGCACTTAACCTCTCTCTCCAATATCTTTATAAATACATACTAACCGCAGTGGGGTTATACAGTGCCTAACCTTGTAATCTGCTTTTTCTTTCTAATGTAACTGAACATCATTCCAAATCAGTGGAGATAGATCTACAATCAGTTGTTTTTAATAGAGGCATTGTATTTTATTACATGGGTAACTCATAATGTATTCAATCATAATCCATATGGTTGGATATTTAAAAAATTTTTCCCTACTGTAAACAGCAAAGGAATGCACATTCCCACATACAAATGTACATTTGAGAGAGTATTTCAATAGGATAAGTTCATAGATAAGGAACATGTAGGTCAAAGTGAAAATTTTTAAGGCTTTAAACCCCTGTTGCCAGAAGACCCTCAAGAAATGTTGTGCACATTCCCCCTTAACAGTACAGGAGAGTGTAAGAAAAGCATTTTATATAGTGATTCAATAGTCACATATTAAGTTTTCTATTTTCTTCACTAGATGCAATGACCTCTTTTTCTCTTCTCTCTTCTCTCTTTCCTTTCCTTTTAAAAATTATCTTAAGTGCCAGACATGATTCATTAAGTTAATTACATGATCCATGAATGAGTAGTAACAACAGTTTGAAAAAAACACTATTCAATGCTTGGATACTAGCATTCTTTTTAGTGTTTGCCTGTCTGGTAATCTGAGATAATGGTAAGCTATTGTTTCTATCTTGACTTCTTCAATTACTCAAGAGGCTGACATTTTGGAAAATCATGATTTTGAACAGTTAGTAAACTATAATTCACTATTTCTCAACTTATAGTGCATATTAGAATTAAAAAATTATATTCTTGTATTAATCGCTGTGCTAAATAATCTCTAGAGATTGAGCTCAGGTATCAAAATTCATAGCCAAGGCTGAGAATAAGTGTTGTAGATAGTTCTAGTAGAGATTTGTGCAATGGTGCTGTTCACAAGATACCTAGACTGTTACCTTATAAAACTGCACTTGGGTTAATATTCCATTGAACTTGATACTTATTTCAAAATTTACTCCACAGGCATTTAAACAAATTAATATGATTAACTTTTTAAACAGTTTTGTTCAATTGCAAGAGTTCTGACTATCAAAAATTGAGAGATATATCATGTTTTTGGACTGGAAGACTCAATATTATGAAAATGACTATACTACCCAAAGAAATCTACATATTCAATGCAATCCTATCGAATTACCAATGGCATTTTTTCACAGAACTAGAACAACAACAAAAAAAACAAAAAAAATTTTTTCACAGAACTAGAACAAAATATGTATGAAAATACAAAAGACCCTGCTCAAGTAGCCAAAGCTATCTTGAGAAAGAAGAATGGACCTGGAGGAATCAACCTTCCTAACTTCAGATTTACTACAACTACAAAGCTAAAGTCATCAGATGGTATGGTACTGGCACAAAAACAGAAATACAGACCAATGGAGCAAGATAGAAATCCCAGAGATAAACCCACCCACCTATGGGCACCTTATCTTTGACAAAGGAAGCAAGAATATACAATGGAGGAAAGACAGTTTCTTTAATAAATGGTGTTGGGAAAACTGGACAGCTACATATAAAAAGAATGAAATTAGAACACTTCCTAACACCACACAAAATAAACTCAAAATTGATTAAAGACCTAAATGTAAGACCAGAAACTACAAAACTCTTATAGGAAAAGAGGCAGAAGACTCTATGACATATATTGCAGCAAGAGTAAAGGAAATAACAAAAATAAACAAATGGGACATAATTAAAAACTTTTGCACAGCAGAGGAAACCATAAACAAGATGAAAAGACAACCCTCAGAATGGGAGAAAATAATTGCAAATGAAGCAACTGACAAAGGATTAATCTCCAAAATATGCAAGCAGCTTATGAAGCTTAATATCAGAAAAACAAACAACTCAATCAAAAACTGGGCAGAAGACCTAAAAGACATTTCTCCAAGGAAGACATACAGATGGCCAACAAATACATGAAAAAAGTGCTCAACATCACTCATTATTCAGTTCAGTTCAGTCACTCAGTCGTGTCCGACTCTTTGAGACCCCATGGACTGCAGCATGCCAGACCTCCCTGTCCATCACCAACTTGCGGAGTTTACCCAAACTCCGGTCCATTGAGTTGGTGATGCCATCCAACCATCTCATCCTCTGTCGTCCCCTTTTCTTCCTGCCTTTAATCTTTCCCAGCATCAGGGTCTTTTCAAATGAGTCAGCTCTTCGTATCAGGTGGCCAAAGTATTGGAGTTTCAGCTTCAGCATCCGTCCTTGCAATGAACACTCAGGACTGATTTCCTTTAGGATGAACTGGTTGGGCCTCCTTGCAGTCCAGGGGACTCTCAAGAGTCTTCTCCAACACCACACTTCAAAAGTATCAATTCTTCAGTACTCAGCTTTCTTTCTAGTCCAACTCTCACATCCATACATGACTACTGGAAAAACCATAGCTTTGACTAGATGAACCTTTGTTGGCAAAGTAATATCTCTGCTTTTTAATATGCTGTCTAGGTTGGTCATAACTTTTCTTCCAAGGAGTAAGTGTCTTTTAATTTCATGGCTACAGCCACCATCTGCAGTGATTTTGGAGCCCAAAAAAATAAAGTCTGACACTGTTTCCCCATCTATTCCCCATGAAGTGATGGGACTGGATGCCATGATCTTAGTTTTCTGAATGTTGAGCTTTAAGCCAACTTTTTCACTCTCCTCTTTCACTTTCATCAAGAGGCTCTTTAGTTCTTCTTCACTTTCTGCCATAAGGGTGTTGTCATCTGCATATCTGAGGTTATTGATATTTCTCCCAGCAATCTTGATTCCAGCTTGTGCTTCATCCAGCCCAGCGTTTCTAATGATGTACTCTGCATATAAGTTAAATAAGCAGGGTGGCAATATACAGCCTTGACGTACTCCTTTTCCTATTTGGAACCAGTCTGTTGTTCCCATGTCCAGTTCTAACTGTTGCTTCCTGATCTGCATACAGGTTTCTCAAGAGGCAGGTCAGGTGGTCTGGTCTTCCAATCTCTTTCAGAATTTTCCACAATTTATTGTGATCCACACAGTCAAAGGCTTTGGCATAGTCAATAAAGCAGAAATGGATGTTTTTCTGGGACTCTCTTGCTTTTTCAATGATCCAGCAGAGGTTGGCAATTTGATCTCTGTTCCCTCTGCCTTTTCTAAAACCAACTTGAACATCTGGAAGTTCACAGTTCATGTACTGTTGAAGCCTGGCTTGGAGAATTTTGAGTATTACTTTACTAGCATGTGAGATGAGTGCAATTGTTGCTCATTATTAGAGAAATGCAAATCAAAACTACAGTGAGGTATCACCTCACACCATCATAAAAAAATCTACAAATAAATACTGGAGAGGATGTGGAGAAAAGGGAACCCTCTTGCACAGTTGGGAATGTAAATTGATGCAGCTGCTATGGAGATTTCTTTAAAAACTAGAAATAAAACTACCATATGATTCAGCAATCCCACTACTGGGCACATACCCTGAGAAAACCATCATTGAAAAAGACATATATGCCCCAATGTTCATTGCAGCACTACTTACAATAGCTAGGACATGGAAGCAACCTAGGTATCCATCAATTGAATGGGATAAAGAAGTCGTGGTACATATACACAATAGAATATTACTCAGCCATAAAAGGGAGCAAATTTGAGTCAGTTCTAGTAAGAGGGATGAACCTAGTGTCTGTTACACAGAGTAACGTAAGTCAGAAAGAGAAAAATAAATATCACATAATAACATACATAGAGAATCTAGGAAAATGGTACTGATGAATGGTACCTACCTATTTGTAGGGCAGGAGTAGAAACACAGACATAGAGAAAGACTTGTGGGCACAGCAGGGGAAGGAGAGGGTGGGACAAATTGAGAGGGTAGCATTGAAACATATACATTATTATATGTAAAATAGATAGCTAGTGGGAAGTTGGAGAAGGAAATGGCAACCCACTGCAGTATTCTTGCCTAGAGGATTGTGGACAGAGGAGCCTGGTGGGCTGCTGTCCACAGGGTCGCACCAAGTCGGACACGACTGAAGCGACTTAGCATGCATGCCTGCATTGGAGAAGGAAATGGCAACCTACTCCAGTGTTCTTGCCTGGAGAATCCCAGGGATGGGGGAGCCTGATGGGCTGCCGTCTATGCGGTCGCACAGAGTTGAACATGACTGAAGCGACTTAGCAGCAGCAGCAGCGTGGGAAGTTGCTATATAACACAGGGAGCTTAACCCAGTGCTCTGTAACAACCTAGAGGGGTGGGAGGAATGGGAGGCGGGAGGGAGGTTCAAGAGGGAGGGGACATATGTATATTTATGGCTGATTCATGTCATTATATGGCAGAAACCAACACAACATTGTAGAGCAAGTATTCTGCAATTACAAAAAAAATTTAAAAACTCATTTCTAATATCCTCATGGTATAGCTCATTTATGACAATTTTATTATTTATACCAAAAGCAACAGGAAAGTTTGGAAACTCTTAGCTGGATTCAAATAGAGTATGTTTGCCCTTAAAATATTGCATATTTTAAAAATATCTTAGTCGTACACAGGGTTATTGTAACCCTGTGTACAAGAGGCAAAAGAGACACTGATGTATAGAACAGTCTTATGGACTCTGTGGGAGAGGGAGAGGGTGGGAAGATTTGGGAGAATGGCATTGAAACATGTAAAATATCATGTATGAAACGAGTTGCCAGTCCAGGTTCGATGCACGATACTGGATGCTTGGGGCTGGTGCACTGGGACGACCCAGAGGGATGGTATGGGGAGGGAGGAGGGAGGAGGGTTCAGGATGGGGAACACATGTATACCTGTGGCGGATTCATTTTGATATTTGGCAAAACTAATACAATTATGTAAAGTTTAAAAATAAAATAAAATTTTTTTTTTTTAAATAAAAATATCTTAGTCATTTGAGGTATGATTTCACTCCATTTTTAGTATGGCTTTAAAGAGGTGTTCTAATTTGGGCTTATGAGCTATTAGCTGAGGAAATCACAGTTAATGCTTGTGTAAGTCTGATTTGATGGTGGATTATGGTGAGGAAACTCATGTGAGAGAGTTTAGATTCTCATGAATAAAAATGTTGTGGGAGAAGCAAGGTGCTATTTAGTATTTCAGCGTTCCATCAGAGAGTTCCAGTTGCCTGCTGGACCATCCACCTAGGTAGTCCTCTGGAACCCCAATTTAATGTATGTCCCAGTAGAGTTCTTAATGCCTTCCTGCCACTTCCCCAAACCCACCCTCCCTCCTCTAACTGTGGCACAGTGGACAGTCGTGTGCTTCGCAGTAGGACAGAGGTTTCTTTACATTTCTAATGCAGTCTGCTCGAGTTAGAGGTATGGAAACCAAGCTAGTGTGTTGCAAGTGGTCTGTGGGGCTGACTACTGAGGTTCCAGCATTGAAAGCCCAAGAAAGCCAGCCTTCCCACACCTTGCCCCTCCAGCTTCAGGCTTTTGCTTCTCTCTTGTACATGGAGGGAGCTTCAGGAAATGGGGGATGCTCACAGGAGGCGCTCAGAGGGCCAGTGGGACCAACCTCTGGTCTACAGGACTACCTCGGACAAGTGAAACCAGCAAAGTAGCACGACTGCCTTGGGTGTCACTCTGAGAGCAGGCACTGATGAGAGATACAAATTCCAAATGCACTCTACAAATTGGTGAATGGCAGGCGACTAAGAGGAGCTGGGAGGTTGAGGTCAAGAGGTGACCTTCATCCCTCCCTTGGTATCTGTCTTTAGCCTGTTATTGGCCGTACTTGGCAATTCCTGTCTCCAGGTTCCTCTGCTGCTGCCCCCTTAGAAGTATGCTGCAGTAGAAAAAGCTTTGCCTGGAATAAGTTACTTAGCAACTCTTTGCGATCCCATGGACTGTAGCCCACCACGCTCCTCTGTCCATGGAATTCTCCAGGCAAGAATACTGGAGCGGGTTGCCATTTCCTCCTTCGGGGGATCTTCCCAACCCAGGAATTGAATATGGGTCTCCTGCATTGCAGGCAGATTCTTAACTAACTGAGCCACCAGGAAGTCCAAGAATACTGGAGTGAGTAGCCTATCCCTTCTCCAAGGGATCTTCCTGACCCAGGGATCGAACCAGGGTCTCCTGCATTGCAGGCAGATTCTTTACCAGCTGAGCTACCAGGGAAGTCCATGCCTCAATTAACTCATTTATAAAACTGGATGAATGACAGCTGTTGAGAAGGAGCCAGCCCTGATGACCAGGATCAGACCCCCTTCATGCATGCAGCTGATCTCAGATGACCATATGGAGTGTCCAGTAAGGGGACCGGGAAGCAGGTGTGGGCTGTGAGTTCACATGTGGTTCCCGCTATCTTCTCCTGCAGGGTAAAATGATCACCCTTGGGGGCAGCACAGCCCTTGGCAAGAGATATGGCAGAACAGTTATGGATCCAGTCAGATGTTGGATCGGCTGTTCAGTTTTTACCTGCTCTTCACCTGTTTCAGGAGAGGAGACTGCTAATCATCTAGTAAAAGTGTAGCAAGTTCAACAGTCTTCAAGCCTCAGATGACTGGAGTATGGATTTTCCCCTTGTTGGTCATGGTTACTACAAGTCACTGATCAAGTCATCCAACCCAGACATCAGGTTTTCAGAGCTGGAAAGTTGAAAACAGGGAGAGCTGCATCCTGTTGGGTCACATCCTGTTCACGAAGGCAGGAAGTGGGGCAGCAGACCAGGATGGTTAGAAAGACATGACGCTTGCAAGGCCTTTGCACGCTGCGTGTGTGTACATGGGTATTGATATATAATGTTTTTTAAGACCCTGTGAATCAAATCTTATCATGATTTCGGAAGACCTCAAGCTTCTTGTGAAATACTGGCTAAAAGCCAGCTTTTTTGTTGCATGACTCTGCTCAATCTGTAGCCATGCTCATCAAAGAAGTAGAAAAAATATCCTATTTGCCACCTGGAAACTGGTCACCAGGGCACTGAGTGTTCCCTCTGGGAACAGGAATGTAATGTGGGGAATTTCTCAGTGGCAGTCCTAGTGAGTATGAGATTATAGACCATGTCCAGAAATAGAAATGTCACTGCCTCTCTCCAAGGGAAGGATGGATTTTCCCGGTTGTGGGAAGCCCTTAGTGCACTGCGGACAGGCATCCGGCTCGTGCGGGATCGCCGGCACACTGCAACTCCCCGCTCAAAGCACAGCTTGTCTTTCTTTCACTCAGCTGCCTCTGCTGACAGAGGAGCTTCCGGGACTGAGGAATGTCACAAGTCCTTTCTGCTTCTTTCTCATTACCGTTACTGTTTTCATTCGTCTTTTCTTTCTTCTCCCCTTTTCTTTTTTTAATTTATTTACTTTAATTGGAGGATAATTACTTTACAATATTGTAACGATTTTTGCCATACATCAGTATGAATCGGCCATAGGTATACATGCGTCCCCTCTATCCTGAAACCCGCCGCCCCCCCCCCCTCCACACCCTACCCCTCCAGGTTGTCACAGTGCACCAGCTTTGGGTGCCCTGCTTCATACATCAAACTTGCGCTGATTATCTATTTTTAATATGCATGTTTCAATCTTATGCTGTCACAGAAAACCCTAAAGAACCCCCTTTCTTATACGTGTTTGAGTCAGCATGATGATCGTACAATGGTTCCGTGCTGCTTTGCATGGGGGTGGGATTAAGCAGAAAGCGGTTTTATGTTGGTGATTGGCATCTGGCAGGAAATGAGAAGCCTCTTCCAGTGCTGGGCTATCCAGTAACTCAGGAGTGAAGGGCTTCTAAGACAAATCAAGCATTCAAAATGATGGTGCTCAAACTTTTGGACTGCTGGTCCCAAGCATCTGCCTTTAAAAAATATATATATTTATTTGGCTGTTCTGTGTCTTAGTTGCAGCATGTGGGATCTTTTAATTTACGGGTGTGCTGGGTCTTTGTTGCTGTGCGGGCTTTTCTCTAGTTCCGGTACATGGGCTTCTCATC
Source organism: Bubalus kerabau (assembly GCF_029407905.1). NCBI lineage: Eukaryota > Metazoa > Chordata > Mammalia > Artiodactyla > Bovidae > Bubalus > Bubalus kerabau. The sequence continues at coordinate 49,614,980 of NC_073629.1, forward strand.
CTGGTAGCTTCTCTTCTTGCAGAGCAAGGGCTCTAGGGCACTCGGGCTTAGTAATTGTGGCTCCTGGGCAGCAGAGTGCAGACTTAGTAGTCGTGGTGCATAGGCTTAGTTGCTCCACGGCACGTGGGATCTTCCCAGACCAGGGAGCGAACCTGTGTCTCCTGTGTTGGCAGGCAGATTCTTTACCACTGAGCCACCAAGGAAACCCCATAAGCATCTGCCTTTGAGATTTAAAATCTATGTGCTTTGCAATTAGTACTCAATAGTTTGCTGAATTCTTTTATTTCCTCTAGTCTCTGGTAAGTAATTGTGCTAGGAATGCTGCTGCTGCTGCTGCTAAGTTGCTTCAGTCGTGTCCGACTCTGCGCGACCCCATAGACAGCAGCCCACCAGGCTCCTCTGTCCCTGGCATTCTCCAAGCAAGAATACTGGAGTGGGCTGCCATTTCCTCCTCCAGTGCTAGGAATGGGTCACAGTTAACTAGGAAATTATCTCTTAAGAATATCCATACATCATGGGACTAGATGAGAGGGAATCTGCTAAAGGCTTCATTTATCATCTAGTGATTTCAGATTTTAGTGTTTAGAGAAAGAGAAAGAGAAAGAAAGCAAAAGAAGAGAATGATATTGACTGTACTAAGATCTATGCATGGGTAGTATAGGTTTTTATTATAAATATTTTCAATAGTGGAAATCTAGCACAAATATCGCATATAATTTTATCCCAAAACAAAATTGTATTTTTATTTGTTCATGTGCTCTTCTAGTTCTTGTGATATGTAATGTTTAATCTATATATGTATTATCATAAATATTTTTTTTTCACCCCAATTCATGTATAAGAGGTGTTCTTTAAAAGAAGAAATGACAATTAGATCCACTTTTGGTGCTCATGGACAGAGCAGCAGAAGTGAGTTACAGACCACAGCAAGTTGTGGGTTTCCTTTTGGTTTTGCCCATGGGGACTTCATCGTTTTGGTATTTCAGCTCAACCTTTGAAAAATGGGAGTGGGTGACTCGTCACCTTACAAATATATTGAATGGAAAATAACTGGTATGTAATTTCAGTATCACCAAGGTGGAATGGTGTGGTATGAAATGCTGCAGTATAAACCTCAATATCGAGCAGGTCATCAGGCCTTCTTTTGTCCTTTAACTTCTTTCTTTTCATTTTATTTCTTACTCTACTCAGTCACTCCTTCCTCAAAATCTAAGGAGCCAGGATCCTGCTTGATAATCCCTGGGTGCTTGCTGTGTGACAGGAAATGTGTGAAGTAAGGTCTTGGCTCACGTTCCTCATTTAATCCTACTCTCTAAAGCAGGAGGCACCATTATCCCCATTTTAGAGATGAGGAGACTGAGATGCTGTGATTAATTATCTTGCTCAAGATCAATTGGTAAATTATGGAGCTACTGTTCCCACAGAGATTTTTGCAATGATGAAGACCTTTCTACTTACAGATTAGGCTCTTCTGCAACACTGTACTGCCTCAATGCAGAGCCTGGAACAGAAATGATAGAAAAAGAAGGCACGCTTCAGAGTTGACTGCTAATTCTTTATATGACATAGTCTCTTGTTTCTTTCGTTTTTGTAGCTTGGATTTACCGTCACCGCCTTCTACAAGCTGGGGACAGTCATTAACAGATGTAATTGTTTAGAGAGTATGGTTTTATGTAATAGGAAAAGATATTTCAGAAATGTAATCTGGAGGAAAAGAAAAAAATATTGCATTTCCGGATATGTCAGTTCCTTTTTTTTTCCTCCTTTTTGTTAATCATTAGGTTGAGTCCGCTCAGAATGTAATGTTAACCTTCCGGAGGATAAAAATAACTTCTTTTGTAATTTTACTTGGTGCAGCAACAACATATTGTGCTTGTTCATGGAAAGATGTATTTTAAAAAAAGAATGCAAGGCACCCTTAGCCCCATGAGTCATAACTGGCACGATGATGCTCATGGCAGATCATCACTCTAAGTCCTTCTTTGAAAGGCTTGTGAATTATTTTTTACACAAGTTGTATGTGTTATTTTGTGATATGTGAAACCTCATTTAATAATAATAGAAAACCCCCAAGAGTATCATGTATATTGTTTGGGGAATTCCTTTTACTTCCCGTATAGTGACTCACAGCTTAGATGTACTAAGTTGGATAGAGGAAGCATCTCTCTATCATTGTCTCACAAAAATACAAACCAGGAACCAGGAAGAGAAACTGCAGACCTCTGCTTGCTCCTCTGCCCTCCCAGAGGCAAGAGGTGGCATCTGGAGATGGTAGCTGAGGTCTAGCAAATGCAGCCACTGGGGGACCAGGAACAGGATGATCCTGGAAAGAGGTGGGGGGAAGTTTTCTGATACTTACATTTGTGACATTTACTTTTCCTTTTTGGTATAATTCTCCCCAGGTTCATCTAATCAAACACAGCCAGAACTGATTCCTTACTCTGAAACATACACTTGGCTAAACAAAACAGAAAGTGGATGACTAGAATATGGATTTCCATGTAAACTGGCTCAACTGCTAGGGAAAATAATATGACGGTTCCTCAAAAAAGTAAAAATAGATCTACCGTATCATCCAGCAATTCCACTTCTGGGTATATACCCAAAGGAAATTAAAACAAGACATCAAAGAGATAAGATTACTCCAAAGTTTACTGAAATATTATTCAAAATAGCCAACATATGGAAACAACCTCAGTGCCAATAAATGGATGCATGGTGCATGGATGAAGAAGATGTGATATATATTTATTTTTTCCTTTCCCATGAGAAAGGACATTCTGCTATCTGCAACAATATAGATGGACCTTGAAAGTGAAAGTGAAGTCGCTCAGTCATGCCCGACTCTTGGTGACCCCATGGATTGCAACCTACCAGGCTCCTCCGTCCATGGGATTCTCCAAGCAAGAGTGCTGGCGTGGGTTGCCATTTCCTTCTCCAGGGGATCTTCCCAACCTAGGAATCGAACCTGGGTCTCCCGCATTGCAGGCAGACGCTTTATCGTCTGAGCCACCAGGGAAGCCCAGATGGACCTTGACGTCTCAATATTAAGATGTTAATCCTCTAAAATTGATTTATAAAATCAAAGCAGTTATAATCAATTTCTTGGCAGGATTCTCACTCCCGTTCCTCCTCTCCCTCTTCTTTTTCCTCTGTAGAAATTGCTGCACTAATCCTGAAATTTATATAGATATGCATATGAAAAGGACCTAAAATAGCCAAAACAGTGTTCAGAAAAGAAGAAAGCAATTGGAGAACTTAAATTATATGATTTTAAGACTTACTAGAAAAAAGACTATCAGATCAGATCAGATCAGATCAGTCGCTCAGTCGTGTCCGACTCTTTGCGACCCCGCTGGATCATGGAAAAAGCAAGAGAGTTCCAGAAAAGCATCTATTTCTGCTTTATTGACTATGCCAAAGCCTTTGACCGTGTGGATCACAATCAACTGTGGAAAATTCTGAAAGAGATGGGAATACCAGACCACCTGATCTGCCTCTTGAGAAATTTGTATGCAGGTCAGGAAGCAACAGTTAGAACTGGACATTCAACAACAGACTGGTTCCAAATAGAAAAAGGAGTTCGTCAAGGCTGTATATTGTCACCCTGTTTATTTAACTTATATGCAGAATACATCATGAGAAACGCTGGACTGGAAGAAACACCAGCTGGAATCAAGATTGCCGGGAGAAATATCAATCACCTCAGATATGCAGATGACACCAGCCTTATGGCAGAAAGTGAAGAGGAACTCAAAAGCCTCTTGATGAAAGTGAAAGTGGAGAGTGAAAAAGTTGGCTTAAAGCTCAACATTTAGAAAATGAAGATCATGGCATCGGGTCCCATCACTTCATGGGAAATAGATGGGGAAACAGTGGAAACAGTGTCAGACTTTATTTTTCTGGTCTCCAAAATCACTGCAGATGGTGACTGCAGCCATGAAATTAAAAGGCGCTTACTCCTTGGAAGGAAAGTTATGACCAACCTAGATAGCATATTGAAAAGCAGAGACATTACTTTGCCAACAAAGGTCCGTCTAGTCAAGGCTATGGTTTTTCCAGTGGTCATGTATGGATGTGAGGGTTGGACTGTGAAGAAGGCTGAGCACTGAAGAATTGATGCTTTTGAACTGTGGTGTTGGAGAAGACTCTTGAGAGTCCCTTGGACTGCAAGGAGATCCAGCCAGTCCGTTCTGAAGGAGATCAGCCCTGGGATTTCTTTGGAAGGAATGCTGCTAAAGCTGAAACTCCAGTACTTTGGCCACCTCATGCAAAGAGTTGACTCATTGGAAAAGACTCTGATGCTGGGAGGGATTGGGGGCAAGAGGAGAAGGGGACGACAGAGGATGAGATGGCTGGATGGCATCACTGACTCAATGGACGTGAGTCTCAGTGAACTCTGGGAGTTGGTGATGGACAGGGAGGCCTGGCGTGCTGTGATTCATGGGGTCGCAAAGAGTCGGACACGACTGAGCGACTGATCTCATCTGATCTGATCTGAAAACCCATATTTATGAACAAAATAGCCAAGAACTGAATCAGTTCAGTTCAGTCGCTCAGTTGTGTTCAACTCTTTGAGACCCCATGGACTGCAGCACTGAGTAAGAGCTGAATAAGACAGCTAAAACAAGCTTTGGATGAATCTTTTTTTGAGAAAGCCTAAAGGTCTAGACTTTGGTCATTGTTTGGGAAATCTGATTTCAACACTTTAAGACAAAAATTTCAATACGACTGAAGCGACTTAGCAGCAGCAGCAGCAGCATAGACGTGGGAGTCAAAATTCATTCATTTATTCCTTCATTCAAGATAATAGCTGGGGGGATAAAAAAGAAATAGCTAGGAAGAAAAAGTAACTCATAGTAAACATCCACAAAGACACATACACAGAAGACACTGCAGGCTGAGCAATATGAATAATTCCAAGAGGAAAATGAGATAATCTATGATATGTTTTAATAATCTTTTTAAAAAGTTTATTACAAAGTCATAATCATCCACTAAATAAAATTTTTTTAAAAATGGAAATAGCAAAAAGATCATCCATAATAATTTAATAAATAACTACTGTTATTATTATTTCCTTTGAGTGTTTTTATGCATGTAATTTTTATATGAGTATAATATCACCATAAAAGTTATTTTGAACTTTAAAACACTAATCTTTGGATAAATTGGTGGAAATTTCTTAATTTGTTGGAATGTTAACCTAATTCCCTAGAATTTTAATTTACATATCCTGACTTTCATTTGTGGACCTTAAATATAAATATTTGAATTAAAATTATAACAAATTTGTATTTAAACAATACCAAAGTGGATTAAAAAAACTAGAATTAAAAAAAAAAACTAGAATTTTGTAAATTTTATGGCCAGATTGCAAAATTAGCTTACAGGTTAGTAGCTGAATACCTAAATGGTCAGAACTGACTGTGCTGTGTACTCAGTCTCTCAGCTGTGTCTGACTCTTTGCAACCCCATGGACTGTAGCCTGCCAGGCTCCTCTGTCCTCAGAGATTTTCAAGGCAAGAATACTGGAGTGCATTGCCATGCTCTTCTCCAGGGGATCTTCCCAACCCAGGGATTGAACCCAGGTCTCCCACATTGCAGGTGGATCTTTACCAACTGAGCCACCAGGGAAGTGAAAGTTGCTGCCATTAGCTTTAAATAGCACACATCGTATCAACCATAAATTATTTGGCTACTGTTTGTTTAGTGACCATATCCTTTGCTAGATTTTAGACTCTGTGAGACCAGGGCTATGTCTGTCTAGTCCACAGCAGTCTACCTGCTGCTGCTGCTGGTAAGTCGCTTCAGTCGTGTCCGACTCTGTGCGACCCCATAGACGGCAGCCCACCAGGCTCCCCCGTCCCTGGGATTCTCCAGGCAAGAACACTGGAGTAGGTTGCCATTTCCTTCTCCAATGCATGAGAGTGAAAAGTGAAAGTGAAGTCGCTCAGTCGTATCTGACTCTTAGTGACCCCATGGACTGCAGCCTACCAGGGTTGGATCCGTCCATGGGATTTTCCAGGCAAGAGTGCTTGTTTATTTCCTGGTCAGGCTTGGTTCTAGTATAATTTGAGTAAGTCAATGAGTGGTTCATTTACTGGAAGGTTTGGGGATAGTTATCCATCCATCCTGAATGCAGAGTTCCAAAGAATAGCAAGAAGAGATAAGAAAGCCTTCTTCAGCGGTCAGTGCAAAGAAATAGAGGAAAACAAAGAATGGAAAAGACTAGGGATCTCTTCAAGAAAATCAGAGATACCAAAGGAACATTTCATGCAAAGATGGGTTCGATAAAAGACAGAAATGGTATGGACCTAACAGAAGCAGAAGATATTAAGAAGAGATGGCAAGAATACACAGAAAAACTGTACAAAAAAGATCTTCACAACCCAGATAATCACGATGGTGTGATCACTGACCTAGAGCCAGACATCCTGGAATGTGAAGTCAAGTGGGCCTTAGAAAGCATCACTATGAACAAAGCTAGTGGAGGTGATGGAATTCCAGTGGAGCTATTCCAAATCCTGAAAGATGATGCTGTGAAAGTGCTGCACTCAATATGCCAGCAAATCTGGAAAACTCAGCAGTGGCCACAGGACTGGAAAAGGTCAGTTTTCATTGCAATCCCAAAGAAAGGCAATGCCAAAGAATGCTCAAACTACCGTACAATTGCACTCATCTCACACGCTAGTAAAGTAATGCTCAAAATTCTCCAAGCCAGGCTTCAGCAATATGTGAACCGTGAACTTCCTGATGTTCAAGCTGGTTTTAGAAAAGGCAGAGGAACCAGAGACCAAATTGCCAACATCCACTGGATCATGGAAAAAGTAAGAGAGTTCCAGAAAAGCATCTATTTCTGCTTTATTGACTATGCCAAAGCCTTTGACTGTGTGGATCACAATCAACTGTGGAAAATTCTGAAAGAGATGGGAATTCCAGACCACCTGATCTGCCTCTTGAGAAATTTGTATGCAGGTCAGGAAGCAACAGTTAGAACTGGACATTCAACAACAGACTGGTTCCAAATAGGAAAAGGAGTTCGTCAAGGCTGTATATTGTCACCCTGTTTATTTAACTTATATGCAGAATACATCATGAGAAACGCTGGACTGGAAGAAACACCAGCTGGAATCAAGATTGCCGGGAGAAATATCAATCACCTCAGATATGCAGATGACACCAGCCTTATGGCAGAAAGTGAAGAGGAACTCAAAAGCCTCTTGATGAAAGTGAAAGTGGAGAGTGAAAAAGTTGGCTTAAAGCTCAACATTTAGAAAATGAAGATCATGGCATCGGGTCCCATCACTTCATGGGAAATAGATGGGGAAACAGTGAAAACAGTGTCAGACTTTATTTTTCTGGTCTCCAAAATCACTGCAGATGGTGACTGCAGCCATGAAATTAAAAGGCACTTACTCCTTGGAAGGAAAGTTATGACCAACCTAGATAGCATATTGAAAAGCAGAGACATTACTTTGCCAACAAATGTCCATCTAGTCAAGGCTATGGTTTTTCCTGTGGTGTGAGGGTTGGACTGTGAAGAAGGCTGAGTGCCAAATAATTGATGCTTTTGAACTGTGGTGTTGGAGAAGATGCTTGAGAGTCCCTTGGACTACCAGGAGATCCAACCAGTCCATTCTGAAGATCAGCCCTGTGATTTCTTTGGAAGGAATGCTGCTAAAGCTGAAACTCCAGTACTTTGGCAACCTCATGTGAAGAGTTGACTCATTGGAAAAGGCTCTGATGCTGGGAGGGATTGGGGGCAAGAGGAGAAGGGGACGACAGAGGATGAGATGGCTGGATGGCATCACTGACTCGATGGACGTGAGTCTGAGTGAACTCCGGGAGTTGGTGATGGACAGGGAGGCCTGGCGTGCTGCGATTCATGGGGTCGCAAAGAGTCGGACACGACTGAGCGACTGATCTCATCTGATCTCATCTGATCCATCCATCCATCCATGCATCCATCATCAAATGCCTTAGGGAGAACCTGCCATGTGTCAGGTACTTTGCTAAGCACCAGGGTAGTGCAGCAAGCACTGCCTGGTGGAAAGGAGTAAAGACCTTCACTTTGGGCCCTCAGACACTACTTCTGTGGATCTCTTGCCTGATGGTCTACTATGGAAGCTGTTCCTTTGTATCAGGGCACTGTTCCTTTAAAATTACATATATGCTGGGAGGTGGGCTTGTCAGTCTTTGACAATTTAGAGTTTTCAAGAACTAGTTTCTTAAATTTTAGAGGGGAGGGAGAGAAGGCAGGTCATACAGCCATGGAAGGGGTGATCAGGGAATCACTTGCTCCTTTTTCTGTAGCAAGAGGCCCCAGGTTGTAACAGCAAACAGGCCCAGGTTAGCTGAGTCCATCACCACCTGTGTGGTGACAGGCAGCACAGTGCCTTACGTGCCCAAAGACACTGCAGATCAAATGGACTGCCGGTATGACAAACCCTGTGACCTACACGGGCCACGCTCTCCCCGCATCAGGGAAGTCAGCCTCTCAGACCTGCTGCTCTGCAGATTGCAGGTGCCTCTCCTAGGCAGCTTCTTCTCTAGAGGAAACCCTTCAAGGTGTGGTCTTCTGCATTAGGGCCACAGGGACACTAGCTTGATTCTCCTTTTCCTTCCATCTGTGGACAGAGGCTGGAGCTGAGCTCCCAGCTGCCCCAGGCAGGAGGGAAACTGAGCCAGAGAAGAGTCAGACCTGGGGAAAGAGGCAGGGCTTGAACTGAACTCTACCTTATTGCCACACAGCCACCATTCCCCTCCCCAAGGCAGTCCTACTGGCCCCCTGGGGCCCTTTGCCTCCTGGGAGGTGGCCCTCAGAGGCCTGTCGGGCTCTGTCCTGTCCAGGAGGACCTCACTTCAGTCACGTGGGTACCAGGGCAAGGCAGCTCCTGCCTCCACCCCCTGGAGGCCCTGGGTGGAGAGGGCCTGCATCACCTCCATATGGGTGGAGGTGGAGAGGGGCTGCGGTGGAGGCCTCACTTTGCTTTTCCCTTGGCTCCAGAGGATCCCCAGTTTCTAGCTCCTTCTCTTTGAAGTTCTCACGCTGTCTCCTCTCCTTCTGAGGTGGACTGGAGTGGAGGAGAGACACTCCTATAAATAAACGCGAGGCCAATGGCTCCCTCAGCTGGTCTTGGACAGGAAGCTCTGACTCTCAGACCTCAGGGAAGGTGCGGGGAGGGGAGGAAGGGTGGGCTTCCCATGCTGAGTTCCTGAGAAAAGCAGGCATCTGAGTCCAGGTGTTTTCACTTGTTAGCATGCCAGAGTTTAAAAAATTACAGTATAAAAATTAGAGTTGGGATGGTAGGATTTATATCTGTTTTTTGAGTATAAATCTGAACTCAAGGAAATAACCACTCATTTCAGTAAAAGATTTTATTCAAATATTAATGTCATCCCATATTTTTAAAAGGCAAAGTGCTTGAACATTGATTTTTCAAACATTGAACACATGTTCAGATGTGAAGCAAGTGATAAAGGTGTTATTATGTTTATTTCTGACAGATGAGGAAACTGGGACTACAGAGAAGCCATAGGACCTCCCTGTGGGAGCATCTCTAGTGTCTGCCCTGAGCTGGTTCTTCTGCCCTAAGGACTTTGGTCAGACCAGCCAGGTCTGAGCATCGCAGAATCCTGACATGCACTGAGTTCTTAATAAATGCCAGTAAATCAGACAACACCCCCCCTTATATAACCTCTCTGGTGTCCTGTGCTTTTCTTCTGTGCCATTAATTACAGCCTCCAATTATAGTCAACGCTTGAACTACATGGTTTGAACGGCACAGGTCCACTTATACACAGATTCTTTTCAATAGCAATTACTATGGTTCTACACAATCTGCGGTTGGTTAAATCTGAGGATGTGGAGTTGTGGACGAAAAGGAATCATTTAATGGAGGGATGACTCTAAGTTATATACAGATTTTTAACTTCATATCAGGTCGGTGCCCCTAACCCCTGAGTTGCTCAAGGGTCCATTGAATATACTTATTTGGTAGACGTCAATCCTTCTGCACCCATTTCTTGATGACAAACAGCAAGTCTGTTTTGTTCAATTCCTGTGCACTAGCAAAGAGCCTGGCACAGTGGAGGCTCTTGCTAAAGAGATTCTAGCTTAATGAATGAAAAACAGGCCTTCTCATAGCAGTTCTGCACAATTGTGATACTTGGCCACTTTTCTGCCTTAATTGCTAATCAATTAAATGGGAGTAATAATATATCTTTCTCAAGGATATATTATTGCCCCTGTAGCTTGGGAAATGTTGCTGTTCCCTTGGAGGATCCATCTCCCAGAGGCTTCTCCAACCACAACCAATGTGTTCTCTTTCTCCACCCATGAAGTATGGAAGGAGATGTTACCTTTCACAAGAGTCGATACAATTCTTAATTTGTACCCCAAACAGAAGTTTGGATGTTGCTATCTTTTGAAGGAAAATGAAGTCAGAAACTATCTTCAGAAACTCCTGAAACTGAGGCCCTTCCAAGGCCACCATTGGTCATGGATCATTTGTCTGAAACCTTCTGTTATGCTCACTCCTTGCTGTGCCCCACACTGGGCCCCTCAAGTCCACTCAGAGGCTGGCCTATGTGCAGATGCTAGCATTCGTGGTGATGAGGATACCATGTGGGTGTCCTGGGAGGCAGGCCAGGTGGCCAAGGAAGAAAGACCTAAGGATCTCCAGGAAGTCTTGAAGGACAAATGCAAAGTAGCTAGCAAAAGAAGTGTTCTGGGTGGAGAGGACCGGATGATGAAAGCCACGAAGGAGTGAGAACTCCTGGCAAGTCTGGAATCCATCTTGACATGTTTCCTTAGGGTGTGTAAATGGTACAGCAGTTTCTGTTTGTTCCTAAGCATGAAGCGGTGTGTGGTGGTTTGTTCCAGGTGACAGTGCTTTCTCACTTTGGACTGTCTACAAGAGTGGTTACCCAGTATGCTTCTGAGAGAACACACTCCTAGCCAGCTGATGCCAGTGGGGGGCATGAGAAGGCAGGCTGTTTCCAACTACTTTCTTAACGGGGGTCCCAAGAGAGTGCTGTTCTGCTATATTTATGATTCATTTTTTTGGCAATGGATGGACCTCTTGCCAAATCCCTGTCAACAGGGGTGAGAACTGGGGTGGGGTGCCCAAGGCCTGGAGAGGTGGCTGGGCTGAACCTCAGGGCTTCCCAGAATCTCAGAAGAGGAAGGGGCTGAAATGGGTAGGTTGGCCAGCATCCTGTAGATGCTGATGTTGAGACCTCTGTGGAAAATTCCAGTGGGCTGCGCACTTGCCGCAGAGGGGATCACGGGCTTGTGGAGGAACGTGGCCTTAGCTAGTCTGGTCCAGCTTACCTTTAGGCTGGCCCACTGGGCAACAGAGCCTGGGAGAGGCATACCCTCAGGTCAGCCTGTTTCTCAATGCAGCAGGTGGCTTCGCTTCCCTCAAGGCTGGTCTGCTTATGTTGATTCTGATTCTTCTTCTAAAGTGATGCAGATTGTACTCACAGGTGAAAAACATTAGGGCCTGGATTTCCATGAGGTCCCTTTGCTCCCACCTGGAGGGAAAGCCTTCTTTCTAACTCAGCGTTTCTAACTCAGCGTTTCGTAACACGAGTGTCACAATAAACTAATGAGTAGTCCATTTTCTTATTGAGGCTCCTACGAGTGTCCACATTTCCGGAGTGGGCCAGCTCTCAGCGGCAGCTAGAGTTTCTGTCCCAGTGAGCTAACGTTCTCATCGGCGGTTCTTTCTGATAAACTGAGGAAAGTGGAGGGTTCAAGGACTGAAAACATTTAAACCTAAATGGGGAGGGTGGGCACTTGAACTTCCTACCCAATCAATGATCCTTTTGCTCTAGTCTAGCCTTCTCGGGATTTAAGGTACAATGAAATGAAACATGGCTCTGCTCTTCATCTCCGGGCTCCTCCTTCACTGGAACCACAAACTGGAAGGGGCCTCTGGGATGGTTTATCTCACTCCACATTGCTCATTGAGCACAAAGGCCCAGAGACCTTATGCCTGAGTGCACGCAGTTATTAATGGAGGGCATGGGCCCAGAACACAGGCTTTTCCACAACCAGCTCAGTGCTCAGTCCACCAGCCCACACTGCATCCAACCTCATGTTCAGCCCTGGATATTTTACCTTCTTTCCCACAACCCTTTGTACCTTTGTAGCCAGAGCACAGTGTTCTTTATGCAGATGTTACTTAAGAAAATTGTTGCCTAGCTTGTGATTTGCTAAGGTTGTCATGTCATCTTGAAGGAAATGCACTAGAAGCATGTAGGAAAACACTGCAGGGCATCTTCCATGACTTTCATGTTTGGTTTTCAAGGAATAGGGCAGTGATATCATTCGTTCTTGAACAGGAAGAACAAACCAAGCTTGTTTTCAGAGTCTAGCATAGCACTTCACACAGAGGCTGAAATTTCCTTACTGACCATCATGCTGAGTACATCACCAGTACTGTCAGGTCTCTGGATCTTTGGGGCTTAAATGGAAAAGCATAATCTCCAAGGTGGGGGAGAAAGGATGGGCTTTGTAGTTGCACATAAGTAACATCCAAGTAACATCCCTTGGAATACTAGCTGCAATCTAGAAATGTCTGAAGACATGGCAGGAGGAGAAATAGATGGGGAAACAATGGAAACAGCAACAGAGTTTATTTATTGGGCTCTAAAATCACTGCAGATGGTGACTGCAGTCATGAAATTAAAAGATGCTTGTTCCTTGGAAGAAAAGCTCTGAAAAACCTAGACAGCATATTAAAAGCAGAGACATTACTTTGCCGACAAATTTTACATCTAGTCAAAGCTATGGTTTTTCCAGTAGTCATGTATGGACGTGAGAGTTGGACCATAAATGAGGCTGAGCGCTGAAGAATTGATGCATTTGAACTGTGGTGTTGGAGAAGACTCTTGAGAGTCCCTTGGACTGCAAGGAGATCAAACCAGTCAATCCTAAAGAAAATCAATCTTAAATATTCTTTGGAAGAATTGATGCTGAAACTCCAATAACTTTGGCCACCTGATGTGTAGGAGCCTCAGTCAAAAAAAAAAAAAATGGGCTGATGGAAAAGAGCCTGATGCTGGGAAAGATTGAAGGCAGGAGGAGAAGAGGACAACAGAGGATGAGATGGTTGGATGGCATCAGCGACTCAGTGGACACAAGTTTTAGCAAGCTCTGGGAGATGCTGAAGGACAGGGAAGTCTGGCGTGCTATAGTCGCAAAAAGTCAGACACACTGAGCGACTGAACAACAACAACAACAACGGCAGGAGGGCTCCCGGGGAGGAGGGTCATTGAGAGTCCTGCCGAATGCTGGACTTCTGTTCTCCATGCTGACTCCTAACGGGGACTGCAGAACACTTGTTCGTGCTCTTACCCCCACATCCTATGCCCATGGAAGGGTGAAAAAGGAGAGGAGGTCCAGCCATGGACCTCCACTTGCCCTCTCAGTGTTTGTCGTCGTGAGCTGCAGCCATGAGGATGGTCTGGACTCTGGCGTGATGGGCTGGTAAGCCGTCTCAAGTTTCTAGTGCTGAGGTTTGGAACGCAGCAGCACTTGCTTCAGGGAGAAAGAGGAATGCTGTTTATCAACACTAAGCCTCTGAACTCATTCTAGTGACCTTTGAGAAATCACTCTCTATGGGACTAAAAGTTATGGAGAAGGAATTTCTTTTATCCTCTCACATGTCTAGGTTGAATTATTATTGCCAAGTAAAACAAGTATAACTTTCCCCTCCCATAATCTTAACAGACATATTCCAGAAACATTTTGTCCTTGTCTATAGAAGATTGCTTTGGTTTTTTCTGGTGTTGGATCAATTAAAAAATGTGATACCCTGGTAGTAAAAGCCAGGGCCAATTTTTGAGCAATATCTGTATTACTGGTAGATTTTATGTTATTATTACTTTTTGTTTGCCTTTCATCATACACTCCTCTGGAGAAGGAAATGGCAACCCACTCCAGTGTTCTTGCCTGGAGAATCCCATGGACAGAGAAGCCTGGTAGGCTGCCGTCCATGGGGCTGCACAGAGTCGGACACGACTGAAGTGACTTGGCAGCATGCACTCCTCAACAGAACTAAAGACACTCCCTGTCCTAAAGAAGTTCATTATCTAATGATGCCATTGGGAAGTCACTGGTTTTTATTGTGGATATTTTGCAAATCAAAAAAAAATTAATGCAAGTCATAGTCCATATAAACAAGCCTATTAGGAAGGAATCAGAGAAGTTACAAAGTGTCATGAGGATTTGTTATTCTTGGAGATTTGTTATTTCTCTCTGTAATGAAAAGCATTTGGTTTTGTTTTTAAAACAAAATTGCAAAAACCATTAAACATGGTGGTGGGAGGATATGTCCATAGGACCACCTTATAAGGAGCAATGAACACTTGAAAATTGTCGATATTCTTTTAAATTTAGGAACACTTTGAGTGCTCTGAATGAATAAATGAGAGGGAGTAAAGAGCTAGGCTATATGTGAACTCCATTCTGCAGTTAGTTTTCTAGGGGGATGCTTAGTTTATGTACGGAAGTAAGCAAAGGTTGGAGAGCCAAATGGAGCAAGGTGATTCTACCCAGAAGGTTCTCCCAGAGCAGTAGGGAGGAGGAAGAATGTCACTTCCTTTTTACCATCTGGCTGTAAACCCAAGGGTCAGGTGATGCCATCAGTGTGAGGAGCGTAGCCATCTCTCCCCTCCCCTCCCCTTCCTCCCCGAGCCTCTTCATAATTCCCAAGGAGGCAGAAGCACTCAAGCCAGTCAAGCTCACCGAGACTCAGTGTGCCTCCCAGGATCTTCTCTGTCACATGGAAGAAAAGGGAATATTTCTTAGTTTGATGATTTGCTTCTAGTCCATTTAAAGGTCAACTGCCAAAAGTGGAAAGGGGATACAAAGTAAAGACTAGATCTAAATGTTGTTAAGGTAGAAAACTGGTACCGTGAAAGTCTGCATTTCTGCGTTCAAGGGTAGAAATAGAAATTTACCTTTGGGGAACCCTAGTCATTTTTTGAGGAGACAATTAGGTGCCACTTCCTCCATTATACTGGCTAATATAGTAGCAGGTGATCTTGTTTTCCCCTTTTGGAATATCTAGAGAGTGAATTCGGTTCATTGCTATTTGTATATGCAGGTCAGGAAGCAACAGTTAGAACTGGACATGGAACAATAGACTGGTTCCAAATAGGAAAAGGAGTATGTCAAGGCTGTATATTGTCACCCTGCTTATTTAACTTATATGCAGAGTACATCATGAGAAACGCTGGAGGCCTGGAGGAAGCACAAGCTGGAATCAAGATTGCCGGGAGAAATATCAATAACCTCAGATATGCAGATGACACCACCCTTATGGCAGAAAGTGAAGAGGAACTAAAAAGCCTCTTGATGACAATGAAAGAGGAGAGTGAAAAAGTTGGCTTAAAGCTCAACATTCAGAAAACGAAGATCATGGCATCTGGTCCCATCACTTCGTGGGAAATAGATGGGGAAACAGTGGAAACAGTGTCAGACTTTATTTTTCTGGGCTCCAAAATCCCTGCAGATGGTGACTGCAGCCATGAAATTAAAAGACGCTTACTCCTTGGAAGGAAAGTTATGACCAACCTAGATAGCATATTCAAAAGCAGAGACATTACTTTGTCAACAAAGGTCCATCTAGTCAAGGCTATGGTTTTTCCTGTGGTCATGTATGGATGTGAGAGTTGGACTGTGAAGAAGGCTGAGCACTGAAGAATTGATGCTTTTGAACTGTGGTGTTGGAGAAGACTCTTGAGGGTCCCTTGGGCTGCAAGGAGATCCAACCAGTCCATTCTGAAGGAGATCAGCCCTGTGATTTCTTTGGAAGGAATGCTGCTAAAGCTGAAACTCCAGTACTTTGGCCACCTCATGCGAAGAGTTGACTCATTGGAAAAGACTCTGATGCTGGGAGGGATTGGGGGCAAGAGGAGAAGGGGACAACAGAGGATGAGATGGCTGGATGGCATCACTGACTCGATGGATGTGAGTCTCAGTGAACTCTGGGAGTTGGTGATGGACAGGGAGGCCTGGCTTGCTGCGATTCATGGGGTTGCAAAGAGTCGGACACGACTGAGTGACTGGTCTGATCTGATCTGATCTGATAGCACCTAGGGCTGTGCTCGGTGAGAAAGCAGGTAAAGAATTGTAGGAATGAATGAATGCTTAATCAGTGGAGGTAATTCTCTTCTGCTTCTGAGATGAATGTGGGGGCTGGGAAACATGTTTTGAAAACTCTACATGGGAGCTTGACATGCACTTTTTAATAGAAGCAATTTGATATATAGTGATTAGGAGGTATACTGAAATAGCACTCTTGGCACCATAGTTGCGGTGGGCATTTATGGCTTGACCTGAGGCCCTTGTTCAGTTGGTCACGCTATTTCCATTGAAAAGGCATCTGAGTCCTAAGAACTGGCTGATAAGTGACCTTGGAAATACACACCAATCTTAGTTGAAATCTGCCTGAAAATTCAGTTCAGCTGTGGCTGTTTAGCAATCTGTCCACAAATAAGGCATTGCTGGGAAATTTGATGGCTTTTATTCCTGTGGTTGGTCTCTGCAGGAAGCGTTGGTGTAGTATCAGGAATGTGGACTTGGACTTTTTAGACCTCTTTGCAGCTATGACATCTCCTTAAGTGGCCCACATGGACCAGGGAGAAGTCCTTCCAGGTATATTAATATCTTAGATGCTCTGACTTAGCAGCACATGACCCAGAAACATCAGAGTGGCCTCTAGCAGTCACGACTTTCAGAGAGATGCAGATAAACCAGAGAAAAATCAGGATAACACCATGGAAGATCGTAAGGCTGGACATGAGGCTGGTCAGTCAGTTCTAGGAGATGGCTATCCTGTCACACGTAGCAAATAGCATTGTTGTATAGTGTTGCAGATTTGAAGAGATATTCTCCATGTAGGTTCATTCAGGTACCTTGGTGCCCCAACCTGCTGTCCTGGAGATTGGGGTTTGTGAGAAGCAGGTAGTCTCAGATGGCACCTGTGTTGAGGCCCCAGATATCCAGGCAGAAACCTGACACCTTGTTCTTCTGCTTGAAGACCCAGGGGCTTCAGGGGAAGTTGGAGAGTCTAAGGCTTTCTGACCATAAGACGATGCCTCCCTGCTGATGGAGAAGCCTGTATCAGTTTGGAGAGAGTTCCAGACTGACTGTTCACAGGGGTTCTTCCTGGAACATGAAGAAGGGGCTGGCAGGTCTCGGCAGGGTATAAGGATAGTGTTATAACACAGCAAGCAAGAGAAAAGTTTTAAGTAGTTGAAGGGAATATTATTATATCTAATGTATTTATTTTTAATTGGAGGATAATTGCTTTATAATATTGTGTTGGTTTCTGCCATACATCAACATGAATCAGCATTTTACATATATCCCCTCTTTCTTGAATCTCCCTTCCACCTCCACCCTATCCCACCCCTCTAGGTTGTCACAGAGCCCTGGTTTGACTTCCTTGAGTCATATGGAAAATTCCCACTGGTTATCTATTCTATGTATGGTAGTGTATATGTTTCCAGGATACTCTCTCTGTCCATCCCAGCCTAGGAGAGGTTATTTGGTCTCCACCAGGATGTGGGGGATCAAAGTAGGATGAGGGACCTCTTGAATAAAGGTAGTATCTGTGATCACTGTGTCCCCCATCAGGGACTCCTCTGCTAGTGTCCAGTTGCAGTGACATTTGTAGCCTCAGGGCTGCTTGGGGAGAAAGCCATGAAGGGCATTAACCAGCCTGAGCAGCAGCATGACATTGTGTTAGCTTCATTTTCACACGACCCTGCTCAAGCAGTGGCAAAGATAAATCCGGGTAGTGCCAAGTTCACATCCCACCAGCTTGTTACCAAAGTGGGGAAGAAATTTTCTCTTTCTCAGGAGGACCAGTGACAGTTCCAAGGCTGGTGATGCCTACATGAGTCAGGCAGTATGACCGTGACATCGATCAGCTAGGCCTGGGGAAGGTAGTCTCTCTTCAGTCCTTGGCCCGAGATTGAGGGAGAGGTGGTTGTCTAAGAAAAACTGAGTTCCCTTTATCTAAGAAAAGGGTGTGAGTGCCAAGTAGCAAAAACGTCATATGTCCACACTTTCTGACTTGAAATACGTGACTGGGTGTAAGTCAAAACAAGAATTTAAATGAAGAACTGGTCACCTAGGGCCTTCATGTAGCTGCAATGTTCCTAGAAAGTGAAGGGGTTTTCCTGACATGCTCTAGAACACGTCTTAGGAAATAGAATATGCTCAAGCACTTAGCTTTGGGAAAAAATCATGTGACTAACAAACAAATGGACTGGAAGCTGGGGGAAGGGTAGGCAGGAAGCTAAGAGAGAAGGCTCATATCCCTTCAACAAATAGGCAGCACTACTGAGAATAAAGGAGGAAATGAAGCAACAATTGAAATAATGAAGTGGTTAATTTTTTGGCAAAAAATGATGCAACATGTGCGTTGATATATAACCTAAAGAAAACCCCAGTAATTTCCATTATTGTGATATAATTAGATGACAGTGACATTTTTTTATTTCTTCCTTGTCAGTTTCTAAGCTATGAGTTAATCTAATCTGGCAATCACTTTCTTCAGGTAAAGTCCCTCTCATTCTTCAGTGGTACCTCTTTGAAAGTACCATTCATGTACCTTTTTTTCAGATTCACGCAGGGCGAGATCATTTTTCTTTCTTGTCAGCTTTTCTGCTTCTGTACATACCCCTAAGACAGCACTTGTCATGTTGCACTGTAATTTTTCATTTGTTCAAGAAGTTCTGTTAGGCAAGATGGATTTGAGGTACGTCATTTGACTTCTCTGAACGTCAAATGGGAATAACCAATCCTTCCACAGAGAAGTGCCAGGAGAATTCAATTCAAGGAGCTGATGCAGGAACAGCATGCTAAGTTGCTTCAGTTGTGTCTGACTCTGTGCAATCCCATGGACTGTGGCCCCCCAGGCTCCTTTGTCCATGGGATTCTCCAGGCAAGAATACTGGGGTGGGTTGGCATGCTCTCTTCCAGGGGCATATTAGTGCATTTTAGGGTTTAATCCCATTGAAATAATAGTAATTATTATTGATATGTCCTTTACTAAATGGTGAGCTCCTTGAGGACATCAGCTGTTCTGAGATCATAGTAGTAGACACTCTATGTAGAAAGAAATGTATGTATGTAGAAAGAAAAAGACAAAGACAGGGAATGGAGAGGAGATTAGGAGAAGAGAAGAAGAGACAGGGAAATGAGGGAGGAAATAACAAGGGGAACAACTGAGAATGGGGCACTACCAGGTTTAACAGCCTATGTAGCCAGAATGAGCCTATCCAGCTAGGAAGGGTCTTAACAACTTTTGTTTTAGAGGTAAAGAAATGCAAGTGACTCAGATAGGAAAGAATCTGTCGGCAGTGCAGGAGACCTGGGTTTGATCCTTGGGTCAGGAAGATCCCCTGCAGAAGGGCATGGCAACCCACTTTAGTATTCTTGCCCGGAGAATTCCATGGACAGAGGGGCCTGGCAGACTACAGTCCCTGGGGTCACAAAGAGTTGGACATGACTAAGCAACTGACACACACACACACATACACACACAGACCAAGAAAAGGTAAGGAGAAGGTCTAACACCATAAATATGGTATTTTTGGTGTGGGCTGGAATACAGGCTGTCTCTTGGGTTTATTCCACACAGTCCCTGCTGTCGTCTGGGTCAGCTTTTTGTCCTCTCCATCTTCCTTAGCAATGCCAGGCATCCACATGGCTTGATAAACCTCAGCTGACCTCTGCCTCTGGGAGAATAGGTCCTTTCCTATCCATGCCTAGCTGGAGACTGAGGAAAACTTAGGTAGTTGGTGGGAATTTTTGATTGTCTCCTGTGAAAAACAAGACAGCCATTAAGGAGTAACATGGTCCTGGCCTTAATGTGGTTGCTTCTACAGGATCAATTCCTATTTGCACCCATAATGAGGATCACTAATTGCAAGTGACGAAGCAGTTAAAGAAATACAATGCATGTCCTTCTTGAACATAGGTTTGGACTGAACTGCCTACAAGCATCACTGCTTTCCTTGGGAAATGGGCTTGCATTTAGGTGATCTAAGATCCCAAATAGGATGTCTGCAGCTCCTTCTGGAGGGAGTGAAAAACAAAACATTCCTGTGTGTGGGTGGATTTGGCTCCTCAGAAGTGAGTGAAAACTAATATAGAGACTTACAGGAAAAGCTTGAGGGGATTTGGAATAGACTTGAGAAAAAGGAGCCACAGTGGGTATTGTAATATCTGTAATATACTTTTAAATATTTTATCACAGGCAATATATTCTCATGTTTGTAGGTTGCATTATACTATAGGTATAACCAGTTGTCCTATTTGGGAATTCACATACTAGGGTGGCAAGCCAGCATTCTAATTAGGAGAAGTGTATTCCAGAATCAGCTTCTATAAGAGCTTTCATGATCTTTATCTCTAATCAACAGCAGAGGCTTTACCAGTTGGCACAGAAATAGATTTCCATTATTGAAAGCAATGTCTTTCTAATTGACATAATGGATGTCAATTAGACAGTGGGGTTTCAACAGCGAGGTTGCAAATTGTAAAGATAAGTGGATTGTCTAAAATATTTTAGGATAGCTCTCTGCTCTTGCTTGAGAGTGTAAAGAACTAGACAGTCCCATCGCTTTTAGTGAGGAAATCCTGTGTCTGAATTTGACTTCTGATGATTCTGGTTATTCGATGATTATTATAAAATTAATTGAATTTTGCTCCTAGAATATGGTCACATTTTCTGACATGATGCGGTGATGTCAGGAGTTGTAACCTTCATGCCTGAACAGGAAGGAAAGCCAGCATGTTGAATGTATTAGTTATATAATGCTCCTTAAAAAATTACCCCAAAATTTAGTGGCTTAAAACAACAATCCTTTATTATCTTCTGATAGTTTCTGTGAGCCTGGAATTTGGGAAAGGTTCTAGCTTGGGTGTTTCTCATGACGTTGCAATTAATGTTTACTAAAGCTGTAATTATCTGAAGTCTTGCACGGGGCTGGAGCATCCACTTCCAAGATGTCTCACTCATATGCCTGGAGTCAGTGCTTCCTGCTGGACAGAGGGCTCAGCTCCTTCCCATGTTAGCCTCTCCATATGGCCGAGACTTCCTCACAAGCATCCTGAAAGAGAGTGCCAAGGGGAAGCTAATCCTCTCTGTGACCTAGCCTCATATGGCACCACTTCTGCCTTACTCTGTGGATTGGGATGGTCACAGTCCCCTGACTAGACCTGAGAGGAAAGGACATAGGCTCCACACCTCATTAGAAGGGACATCAGTCACACTGTATGAAGAGCATGTGCCGTGGAAGAAATATATAGGTGTGGCCGTCTTTGTGGAATGCCATCAGCTGCACAGTCTTAGTTTACTTCTGCTGCCATGACGAATACCATAGGCTGAGTGACTTAAATAGTAAATGTTTTTTATTTTTCTCACAGATCTAGAGGATCAAAGTTCAAGATCATGGGGCCAACATGGTCAGATTCATGGTGAGGGCTCTCTTCCTAGTTTGAGGGCCCTCAAATGGTCTTTCCTTGGTACATGCACAAAGAGAGAAAGATCCCATGCCTTCCTCTCTTTTCATAAGGGCATTAATCCCATCATGAGCACCCCACACTGGGGGTTAGGGTTTCCATTAATGAATTTTAGGGGAACACAAATATTCAGTTCATAACATATTACAATAATATAAATATTACATTAAATTTATGTAAATAATGTAAGGGGCTTTCCTTGTGGCTCAGATGGTAAAGAATCTGCCTACAATGCAGGAGACCTGAGTTCGATCCCTGGGTTGGGAAGATCCCCTGGAAAAGGGAAAGGCTACCCACTCTAGTATTCTTGCCTGGAGAGTTCCATGGGCAGAGGACCTTGGTGGGCTACAGTCTATAATACAAAGAGAAAAAAATAGAAAAAAACCTAGGTCCTTGATACCATAATTGTGCTGCTTAAATAACAAACCTTAGAAACATTTCTGAATGTCTTATTTCATAAGAGAGTACATTTTCTTTACTGATTTATTCCATTATTGTAGCTGAGAGTATATTACTTGGTATAAAAGCCAGAGTAAAAGAAGCGGGTATAAATTCTCCTGAAGTTGCTTAGATAATCCAACCAAAGCATTTAATTACATTCATTTATTCAACAGACACTTATTAATGGCCTTCAATGTGCCAGCGAGGTATGATGTAAGACACTAGGGAGGCAATATAGTGAGTAAAAGAGAAATACCTGTTATCGTGGACTAAGAGTCTACTATGTGTTCTGTGAGTCTCTGTGTGTGAGAGTGGTGGTGGTATGTGGTAGCAAGTGAGACACCAGATAAATAATTAAAATGATGTACGTGGTGAGGAGTACAACAGAGAAAAATAAAGCAGAGAGGGATAGAGTGGCAGGGGAAGTCCTCACACAAAAAGTGACATTTGAGTAAAGACTTGGAGGTGAGGGGTGAAGTATGTGTAAAGGCCATGTGGAAACACATGTGTGTGTATGAGGAGCATCAAGGAGCCAGTGGGACCCAGGGGACTGAGGACCGTAGGAAATGAGGATGGAAAGTTTATAGAGATGGGAGCAAACTGTATCATGATATGGGGAGCCATCTGAGCTTAAAGAGAGTGAAAGTGTTAGTCGCTCAGTCGCATTTGACTCTGTGTGACTGTAGTCCGCCAGGCTCCTCTGTCCATGGAATTCTCCAGGCAAGAATACTGGAGGTAGGGGGTTAATATGATCTGACTTACAGATCACACTATTCCACGTTCAAGGTCAGGAGGGGCGGCGGTGAGGAGATACCCCTCGTCCAAGGTAAGGAGCAGTGGCTGTGCTTTGCTGGAGCAGCTGTGAAGAGATACCCCACGTCCAAGAGAAACCCAAGTAAGACAGTAGGTGTTGCAAGAGGGCATCGGAGGGCAGACACACTGAAACCATACTCACAGAAAACTAGTCAATCTAATCACACTAGGACCACAGCCTTGTCTAACTCAATGAAACTAAGCTATGCCCATGGGGCCACCCAAGACGGGCGGGTCATGGTAGAGAGGTCTGACAGAATGTGGTGCACTGGAGAAGGGAATGGCACACCACTTCAGTATTCTTGCCTTGAGAAGCCCATGAACAGTATGAAAAGGCAAAAAGATAGGATACTGAAAGAGGAACTCCCCAGGTCAGTAGGTGCCCAATATGCTACTGGAGATCAGTGGAGAAATAACTCCAGAAAGAATGAAGAGATGGAGCCAAAGCAAAAACAACACCCAGGTGTGGATGTGACTAGTGATAAAAGCAAGGTCCGATGCTGTAAAGAGCACTATTGCATAGGAACCTGGAATGTCAGGTCCATGAATCAAGGCAAATTGGAAGTGGTCAAACAAGAGATGGCAAGAGTGAACATCGACATTCTAGGAATCAGCGAACAAAAATGGACTGGAATGGGTGAATTTAACTCAGATGACCATTATATCTACTACTGTGGGCAGGAATCCCTTAGAAGAAATGGAGTAGCCATCATGGTCAACAAAAGAGTTCGAAATGCAGTACTTGGATGCAATCTCAAAAATAACAGAATGATCTCTGTTCATTTCCAAGGCAAACCATTCAACATCACAGTAATCCAAGTTTATCCCCCAACCAGTAAAGCTGAAGAAGCTGAAGTTGAATGGTTCTATGAAGACCTACAAGACCTTTTAGAACTAACACTCAAAAAAAGGTGTCCTTTTCATTATAGGGGACTGGAATGCAAAAGTAGGAAGTCAAGAAACACCTGGGGTAACAGGAAAATTTGGCCTTGAAATATGGAATGAAGCAGGGCAAAGACTAATAGAGTTTTGCCAAGAAAATGCACTGGTCATAGCAAACACCCTCTTCCAACAACACAAGAGAAGACTCTACACATGGACATCACCACATGGTCAACACTGAAATCCGATTGATTATATTCTTTGCAGCCAAAGATGGAGAAGATCTATATAGTCAACAAAAACAAGACCGGGAGCTGACTGTGGCTCAGATCATGAACTCCTTATTGCCAAATTCAGACTTAAATTAAAGAAAGTAGGGAAACCACTAGACCATTCAGGTATGACCTAAATCAAATCCCTTATGATTATACAGTGGAAGTGAGAAATAGATTTAAGGGACTAGATCTGATAGATAGAGTGCCTGATGAACTATGGAATGAGGTTCGTGACATTGTACAGGAGACAAGGATTAAGACCATCCCCATGGAAAAGAAATGCAAAAAAGTAAAATGGCTGTCTGGGGAGGCCTTACAAATAGCTGTGAAAAGAAGAGAAGTGAAAAGCAAAGTAGAAAAGGAATGATAGAAGCATCTGAATGCAGAGTTCCAAAGAACAGTAAGGAGAGATAAGAAAGCCTTCCTCAGTGATCAGTGCAAAGAAATAGAGGAAAACAACAGAATGGGAAAGACTAGAGATCTCCTCAAGAAAATCAGAGATACCAAGGGAACATTTCATGCAAAGGTGGGTTTGATAAAGGACAGAAATGGTATGGACCTAACAGAAGCAGAAGATATCAAGAAGAGGTGGCAAGAATACACAGAAGAACTGTACAAAAAGATCTTCATGACCCAGATAATCACGATGGTGTGATCACTGACCTAGAGCCAGACATCCTGGAATGTGAAGTCAAGTGGGCCTTAGAAAGCATCACTATAAACAAAGCTAGTGGAGGTGATGGAATTCCAGTGGAGCTATTCCAAATCCTGAAAGATGATGCTGTGAAAGTGCTGCACTCAATATGCCAGCAAATCTGGAAAACTCAGCAGTGGCCACAGGACTGGAAAAGGTCAGTTTTCCTTCCAATCCCAAAGAAAGGCAATCCAAAGAATGCTCAAACTACCACACAATTGCACTCATCTCACAGGCTAGTAAAGTAATGCTCAAAATTCTCCAAGCCAGGCTTCAGCAATATGTGAACCGTGAACTTCCAGATGTTCAAGCTGGTTTTAGAAAAGGCAGAGGAACCAGAGACCAAATTGCCAACATCCTCTGGATCATGGGAAAAGCAAGAGTGTTCCAGAAAAACATCTATTTCTGCTTTATTGACTATGCCAAAGCCTTTGACTGTGTGGATCACAATCAACTGTGGAAAATTCTGAAAGAGATGGGAATTCCAGACCACCTGATCTGCCTCTTGAGAAATCTGTATGCAGGTCAGGAAGCAACAGTTAGAACTGGACATGGAACAACAGACTGGTTCCCAATAGGAAAAGGAGTACGTCAAGGCTGTATATTGTCACCCTGCTTATTTAACTTATATGCAGAGTACATCATGAGAAACGCTGGGCTGGAAGAAGCACAAGCTGGAATCAAGATTGCCGGGAGAAATATCAATAACCTCAGATGTGCAGATGACACCAGCCTTATGGCAGAAAGTGAAGAGGAACTCAAAAGCCTCTTGATGACAGTGAAAGAGGAGAGTGAAAAAGTTGGCTTAAAGCTCAACATTCAGAAAACGAAGATCACGGCATCTGGTCCCATCACTTCATGGGAAATAGATGGGGAAACAGTGGAAACAGTGTCAGACTTTATTTTGGGGGGCTCCAAAATCACTGCAGATGGTGACTGCAGCCTTGAAATTAGAAGACGCTTACTCCTTGGAAGGAAAGTTATGACCAACCTAGATAGCATATTCAAAAGCAGAGACATTACTTTGGCAACAAAGGTCCATCTAGTCAAGGCTATGGTTTTTCCAGTGGTCATATATGGATGTGAGAGTTGGACTGTGAAGAAGGCTGAGCGCCAAAGAATCAATGCTTTTGAACTGTGGTGTTGGAGAAGACCCTTGAGAGTCCCTTGGACTGCCAGGAGATCCAACCAGTCTGTTCTGAAGGAGATCAGCCCTAGGATTTCTTTGGAAGGAATGATGCTGAAGCTGAAGCTCCAGTACTTTGGCCACCTCATGCGAAGAGTTGACTCATTGGAAAAGACTCTGATGCTGGGAGGGATTGGGGGCAGGAGGAGAAGGGGACGACAGAGGATGAGATGGCTGGATGGCATCACTGACTCGATGGACGTGAGTCTGAGTGAACTCTGGGAGTTGGTGATGGACAGGGAGGCCTGGCGTGCTGTGATTCATGGGGTCGCAAAGAGTTGGACACGACTGAGTGACTGAACTGAACTGAAGAGCATTGCCAGTGACCAAACAACAAGGACATTTGCCATCTGCCTCTGTGCAGACTAAAGGCTGTGCTGTTGCAGCTGTTGACCTTCAACTCCCTCTGAGGGAGTTCAGGGTGGAGTGAGGCACTCTGTGCTCCAGGGAATCTGATGGGACAGGTCTTTAGATAGTTGGATGTTATCAGGAACTGATTTCATGATTACAATCCTTTAGTTTAGTTCAGTCACTCGGTCGTGTCTGTCTTTTGCCAGCTCATGGACTGCAACACGCCAGGGTTCCCTGTCCATCACCAACTCCCAGCTTGCTCAAACTCATGTCGATCAAGTTGGTGATGCCATCCAACCATCTTATCCTCTGTCTTCCCTTTCTCCTCCTGCCTTCAATCTCTCCCAGCATCAGGGTCTTTTCTAATGAGTTGCCTCTTTGCGTCAAGTGGTGAAAGTGTTGGAGCTTCAGCTTCAGCATCAGTCCTTCCAATGAATATTCAGGACTGATTTCCTGTAGGATAGACTGGTTGGATCTCCTTGCAGTCCAAGGGACTCTCAAGAGTCTTCTCCAACACCACAGTTCAAAAGCATCAATTCTTTGGTGCTCAGCTCTCTTTATAGTCCAACTCCCACATCCATACATGACTACTGGAAAAACCATAGCTTTGACTAGACTGACCTTTGTTGGCAAAGTAATGCCTCTGCTTTTTAATATGCTGTCTAGGTTTGTCATAGCTTTTCTCCCAAGGAGCAAGCGTCTTTTAATTTCATGGCTGTAGTCACCATCTGCAGGGATTTTGGAGCCCAAGAAAATAAAGTCGGTCACTGTTTCCATTGTTTTCCCATCTACTTGCATGAAGTGATGGGACTGGATGCCATGATCTTAGTTTTTTGTATGTTGAGTTTTAAGCCAGCTTAAAGATGAAATTCTAATCCTTGTATCTCGTCATATCTAGAAAAGCACTATATCCCTTCATGATGACATCAGATCCTCATGACCAGCAGAAAACCTTTTGTAAAATGAGTGCTTAATTGTATTGAACTCCCCCTTCACCAGAATCTTATATATTGACCTTCCCCCACTGCCTCTTTAGAGCAGTCTGTCAGTGCTGTATGAGGTGCTGCCTCCCAGTCTGCAATCCTCATTTTGCCCCAAATAAAACTTAACTTGCAGCTCTCAAGTTCTGTATCTTTTTTAGTCAACAGTTGCAAAGATTCAAGGGTGAGTGGCCCCAGAAAAAGAGTCAGGGAGAAGCTGTTATCAACTTTTATGAATTCCCCATGGAAGTCTGTGTCACTTCTGCCACATTTATTGCACCAAGGCAGTTACAAAGTTCTGCCAAGAGTCAGAGAGTAGGAAAGAGACTCCAACTCTTGATGGGAGAGTAGTAAGAACACACTGTTATTGGTTATTGGTTAGTGTTATTGGTTAGTGTCTGACTCTTTTGTGACCCCATGGACTGTAACTTACCCAGCGCCTCTGTATATGAGACTTCCCAGGTAAGAATACTGGAGTGGGTTGCTACTTTACCACTGAACCACCAAGGAAGCCATCACCAATGTATCAGTTCAGTTCAGTTCAGTCCCTCAGTCGTGTCTGACTCTTTGCGACCCTGTGAACCGCAGCATGCCAGGCCTCCCTGTCCATCACCAACTCCTGGAGTTCACCCAAACCGATGTCCATTGAGTTGGTGATGTCATCCCACCATCTCATCCTCTGTCGTCCCCTTCTCCTGTTACCCTCAATCTTTCTCAGCATCAGGATCTTTTCTAATGAGTCAGCTCTTCACATCAGATGTCCAAAGTATTGGAGTTTCAGCTTCAGCATCAGTCCTTCCAATGAATATTTAGGACTGTTTTCCTTTAGGATGGACTGGTTGGATCTCCTTGCAGTCCAAGGGACTCTCAAGAGTCTTCTCCAACACCACAGTTCAAAAGCATCAATTCTTTGGTGCTCAGCTTTCTTTATAGTCCAACTCTCACATCCATACATGACTACTGGAAAAACCATAGCCTTGACTAGACGGACCTTTGTTGACAAAGTATTGCCTCTGCTTTTTAATATGCTGTCTAGGTTGGTCATAACTTTCCTTCCAAATAGTTAATATTTAAAATCAGAAAGACAGATGCTGTGACCAAAGAAGTGAATGTAAACAGAAAAGAATGTGATCCAAGAATTGAGTTCTAGGGCCCTAGACATTTAGCAGTAAAGGAAACATGGGGCAAATGAGACTGATAAGGAGAGGCCAGGATGAAGCGTGGTATCCTGGAAGCCAGGTGAGAAAAGTGCTGGAGGAGGAGTCAATGGGCCAGAGTTTTCAGTTTTGTAGACTGTGATTCTGTGATGGGAAACATCTGAACAGATATTTGTATTTCTAACTCAGGCTTTTAGTTCCATCAGTACAAATTCTTCTCTCTTCTGCTGGATCAGAAGCTTCAGGAGGGCAAGGATGTTAGCTTGGTCATCTCTGGTCCCATGATGATGTTTTCCACAAAACTGATACTTACCAAATGAGGATGGACACACATTAGCAATGAAGGGGTACCATGTAAGTTAAATTTCCTTAAAAGAGCACTTGTAAGCTTGAGAAGCTTCCCTAGTGGCACAGTGGTAAAGAATTTGCCTGCCAATGCAGGAAATGTGGGTTCAGTCCCTGAGTCAGGAAGATACCCTGGAGAAGGAAGAAATCCCATGGACAGAGTCTAGCGAGCTACGTATGTTCCATGGGGTTGCAAAAGAGTCAGACGCACCTTAGTGAGTAAACAACAACAACAAAGGAATTTCTCATGATTTGTGGTAGTTATGTTCTATAAAGTTGTTGTGAACTTTGAATTAGTGAACACCGAACCATCACTCCTGGTAGAATATAGTGTTAGATTTCTGTGAGCCTCTGATCATAAGTTTTGTCATCCGAAGACCATTATTTAGTACATACTATTGGTTCATTAAGTTCACAGTCAGCAGCACCAAAACTCAGGCCTGAAGGAAGCTTCTCTGACATTTTCTCCATCACAGCCTGTCTTGTGAATAGGAACACTGGACAGCCCTTCAGCACGTGCTCGGGAGTCATCTTAAACAAGGAAATCACCAACAAAATGCACAAAAACGTGACGAATGTGACACTAAGTAGACTGAAAAGAATTCTGGTTGACGGTAAGAGGGCTGAAGCAAGGCAGAGCAGCCCAGCGTTCTGTAGTCCTGTCCTTCTCAGACTGAGCCAGAAGCTCTTGCACTGGGTGACTCAGCATTTCTGCTGCACTGCCCCTGTCTGCTGATGACCACGGAAGGACACAGTGCATTCATTTTGTCATCATGAATAAATTTTAGAAAGTACACATGTTTGAAAATACAGAATCTGAACCATGAGGATGACTGTATTTAACTTGCCTTAAACTGAATGTAAAGGCCAAAGCAGAACGGTTTTCATAGCTTTATTTCTGTACATCCATTCGGAAGGGGCCCTAACTTCAGCAGTTTTTAAAATTTAAAGATGCCATCAATACTTTACAGCTTAGCAACTTGCAAAAATAACTCTGAAATTATAGTTTGCTTTGGTCTCATTAGTTTGAAATCAGATTTTATTGCTTTAAAAATGCTTTACTATTTCTGAGTGTATCTTCTTTGGTTAGCATGTTCTTTGTATAGTCCCATAAATTTGTTGCTCTGTGCAGACTTTTCTATTTGGACGTTGAGGTCATTGAACAGAATAGAGGCTGGGGTGCCCCTTTAACACTCTTGGGGAAGGTCAGCTCCTGCAATGTGTTTCAGTGTCTGATTTTACTCTGGGCCATAGGTGAGGCTGCCTAGAATCCTGCCACAGTACAAAGGCTCTCAACACTCTGTTGGTGGCAATTTGCAGAAATTCCCTGGAAGTTTTAAAAAGCCCCAAAATGGGTCAGGTAGGTGGAAACTGGGAAAAGCACAAACTAAATAATAGTATTTATAGAGATTGAGCCAAAGCAGCACTAGGTCACCAAGCAGAGGTGACCATTCCCTCTTGAAAATTCTGTGAAATTCCTGAGAGAAAACATATTTGGCTTTAAGGGAGAAAAATATCTTGATCTTTTGGTTTTAATAAGCAATTTCCTAAATAGCTAAGTTAAGTTAAAGGAGAAAAATAAAAACAAAATGAGCAGAAATGTGAACCCCAATGTCCTTTAAAAACGCCTTTATAATTTTCCATGGAAAAGTTTTTTGTTTAGTTAAGGAAAAGCAAATTTGTCATCTTTTCTGGCAGCCTCAAATTATTTGGTTTCTAATTCCTAAAGTCATTTAGCTCATCGAAGAGTAAGCCCATCTCTCCCAACAAACACCCACTGCCTGCTTGGAGCTGGGGAGGCTCTGTGGGGGAGGCTCAAGGGCACCCCAAGAACACGACCCTGTGCCTAGTCCCTGTTAGACACTGCTGCATAGCACGCCCAAGACAAGCCAAGGGTCTTTGGGAGAGAAGGCAGCACCAATCTTGCCATTAGTCTGACCAGCTTTCCTCCGCCTCTTCTCTTTCCCTAAGATATTGTCTTCCTGCCAAGATAATATCCTGAGTTGTGCAGATGCAAGAAGCAGCACTTTGTTTTGCCTGGAAGTTAACCTTGAACTCTCAAGGGAGCACTTAGCCTCCTGCGGAAACAACACCCTCCAAATACAGCAACCCAGTCATTCTGGGTGCCAGACTGCCCTTGACTTCAGCTTTCCCAGCTGCAAAAGATTTGGAAAACGTCTTTGAGGAAAAGGTGATCGCGAAAGCTATGCACTTTTCTCAGGCCAGAGGGCCAGGCAGATTAAGGAGGAGGCCCCAGGAGTGGTATGGATGTTGCTTAGGATACTTACTGGTTTTGAAGGAGTGCTAAAACCTCACTGGAATAAACTAGAGATGCGATGTCAGTTAGCTCAGGCTTTCATTCACAGCTTTTCTGTGGAAGTAAGTGGTTCCAATGAAGCATTCGTTTCTGTGATGCCATGCAAGCAGCGGGGCACATCTGCAGGCCTGCCTCAGACCCGCCACCCGCACCCCCCCCACCCCCAAGCTTGTTTCCACAGGTCAAGACTGAAGTCACATTTCCGTCAGCTGACCTGGGAATAATGCACAGCTCCTAAGATGTTGTTTCCTGGAAATGAGGGTTTTATTATTACAAAAATCTTTTCTTGTCTAAATGATAAGTTCTTTAACATACCCCCTGCCAAACAGCCTAGCTTAGAAAATTGCCCACAATAAGTATAAGTAGTCATTCTCTTGTTCTGAATACGAAGAAAGAAGTATATGATTTTTATCCATAGAAACTTCTTACCCTTACTGTGTTGAACAAATTAGCTTTAAGGGGAGTGATATTATTACTATTCTGGAGCCCCTGTGTCTTTCTGGCCCTAGTGGTTTAAGTTGCTTGGTTAATGATTCCCTCCTGGTCCTCAATGGCTAGGGACAGACTGTTATGCTGAGGGTTTCCTGCTCTCAAGTAAGGGTGACCAACTACTGTGGTTTTTCCCGGACTGAGGGTTTTCAGTGCTGAAACCAGAAAAGTCCAGACAAGTTGGTCACTTTATTTTAGGCCAGCTTATGCCGAGGGAGACAGCAAGGTAAGGGGTTTGCTGTTTCAGGCTCTGAAAACTACTGCCTGAATTAGGACTTGTATCCATCATTTCATTTGACACCTAACCGTGGGCAAGTGACTTAATCTCCCTGCTTTTTAGTTTTTCACACCTAAAACTAACAACATTGACCTCTTAGAGCTATTGTGAACCCAAAGTAAGAATAATGTATGCAGAATGCCTCTCAGTGTGCCGTGCAGTAGGAAGTGCTTATAAATGGTAGCTGTTTTTGTTATTGTAAGTATTATTATTTGATGGTATAATGGTAGTGATGGGGTGAGCAATCCTGTGGAAAATATAGCAACTGATACATCTGATGTCCACCCAGAGCTAGCAAGAAATGATCAGATAACATTCGAGAAAGCTTAAGAAGGGGGTGAGTGGGATTGTTCTTCCTTTTGGAAAGGAAGATTTGTTCTTCCTTTTGGAAACAGTTTATCAAAGTGGAACTTACTTTGAAAAGTTTGGGTGTCTATAGGGACAAATTTCGATGATCTGGAAAATCCAGGCAGATGGCTTTTTTTGGATAAGGGAGACACTGTTCTGTGTGCATGCTCAAAGCTCCGCAGGCCTCTTAAGTGTCCTCAGTGAGGAAGGGAGGGAGCCTGTGGTTCATCAGCCCCTCTGGAGCACAGAATCAGGCTGCACACCCTTGGCATGTGCTATGGAAAACCTGTGCTGGGGCTCCAGACACATGTGTTTTCAATCAGTATTAACAGAGTCTGGTTCTGAAGCTCTTATTTCCTGTTGGTTATTTTTTGCTGAGTCATTGGAGCTCATGCATCTTCTGAGACAGCAGTAACATGACCAGATGAAACTGCTGTGGGCCCACGCCTTGCCTGTGGGCACATATTTTTGCAAACTTGATTCAACCAATATGCCTTCACAGTTCACATACTGCATGCCCTGCACTGAGTTAGGGACCTGGAACTTACTGCAAGGGATAGAGCCCAGCTTTGTCCACAAAGAGATTGCTTTCTAGTGGGGAGGACAGGTCCATAATCAAGGACTACAAATTGAATCTTAAGGAGTTTTATAGATTATAAATAGAAATATAAACCATGTGACTGGGAAGCATGGAGTAATTCCTTCTGACTGGGGAGAATCTCAAAGGAAAGTACATAGAGCTAGGCTTTGAAAGAAAAAGAGAATAAGTAGGACTTCAAAAAGCTGAGAAAAGGAAAGGAAGTTTGGGCACAGGATATGAGGAAGCTGTAAAATGTATACAGCTTCATGGCATCACATCAGGCAGCCAGCATGCTCCACTGGACCACAGGAAGGCCAACGGCAGCTTCGTGCGAGACCAGTTGGGCTGCTGATAGAGGCTGCGGAATGGCTGTGAGACTACAGAGTTTGTACTTTCCTTCATAGGCAAGCGGGTGAGGGAGCAGTGTTCAAGTGAGGGAGCAGTATGGTCATGGCTAGGTCTTAGAAAAATGAATTGGTCAAGGAGGGAGTCTGTCTGTGGTTATGGAGGATACGAGAAGACAGGAGAGAGCACAGGTATTAGCTATGAAATGCAGAGAAGAGTTGTTGAAGTCCTGAACTTTGGAAGTGCCAGAGAGAATGGAAGGGAGGGAAGAGAGGCGATTAAGGAAGCACGTGGGAGGCAGAAAGAAAAGATTTATCTATGTCCAACTGCATTGTGGGAATTGGGCAGGGTGGGGGCAGCTGGGAATGGAAGAGTGAATGGAATCTGTGAAGAGCTGCAAAGATGACAGGTGGTGAAGAGGAGGGAGGTGGGGTCATTTAGCTGAGAAAAAAGGATGACCAGAATCTTAATGAGAGTGTGAAAGAGAGGAGTGACAACTGTTTTCTGATTTCCTCAGAAAATGACTCAAGCTAAGGTCTAACGAATGTGGAGGACTCATAAGAAAGAATTTCCAAGTAGGGACCTCACAGGAGGAGACATTATGCTGTGAACACCAATCCCCACATCACTGCCTGGAGTGGGGAAGAGGTGCCTCTTTCCATCCCCCTACTAGAAACCCAGCTAAGTCCTTCCTCGGTCAGTTGTTTCCTAATGTCTCTTTAAAAATCATGACAGGATAAACATTCAAATCTTCTCTGAGTATGTGGCCAAGTATTTGAAATGTAGAGACCAGGAATATATTAACCAACATAGAGTATCCAGGATTAAGTTATTTAGAAAAGTCACCATTCAGAATTATAGAAGCATACAATGCAAATAAATTTCCTATTAAGGTGGCCAAGAAAACATTGACCAGCCTTTGGCACTCTTGAAACTCACCAAGAGTCAACCAGTCATTCCTGTTGTGTGAACAGGCAGGAACCAGCACTACCAAACTTTATTCATGCTTCAAGTATATGGCAGCTTTGTTTTGCTTATGTCAGTTCCCTTCTCAGAAATCATATTTGTTGCAAGTCTTAAAACTTTTTAGCAAGAACCTCAAGGCCCATAGCATCACATCTCATTATTCTCTATTCCCTGCTCTTTGCTTTGATTCTGTTTGCTTACTTCCTATTGTATCCAATCTCAATGGTTTCAAATCCATGTCATATGTTAGATTCCCATGTCTCACCCCTGAAGATCCTGATTCTTGGTTTTAGGTGTCTGTGTATTTTTTAAAAATGTTTTTTGGAACATAATAAAGGAGTAAATCAAGGCTGTATATTGTCACCCTGCTTATTTAACTTATATGCAGAGTACATCATGAGAAATGCTGGGCTGGAAGAAGCACAAGCTGGAATCAAGATTGCCGGGAGAAACATCAATCACCTCAGATATGCAGATGACACCACCCTTATGGCAGAAAGTGAAGAGGAACTCAAAAGCCTCTTGATGACAGTGAAAGAGGAGAGTGAAAAAGTTGGCTTAAAGCTCAACATTCAGAAAACGAAGATCATGGCATCTGGTCCCATCACTTCATGGGAAATAGATGGGGAAACAGTGGAAACAGTGTCAGACTTTATTTTGGGGGCTCCAAAATCACTGCAGATGGTGACTGCAGCCATGAAATTAAAAGACGCTTACTTCTTGGAAGGAAAGTTATGACCAACCTAGACAGCATATTCAAAAGCAGAGAAATTACTTTGCCAACAAAGGTCCGTCTAGTCAAGGCTATGGTTTTTCCTGTGGTCATGTATGGATGTGAGAGGTGGACTGTGAAGAAGGCTGAGCGCCGAAGAATTGATGCTTTGTAACTGTGGTGTTGGAGAAGACTCTTGAGAGTCCCTTGCACTGCAAGGAGATCCAACCAGTCCATTCTGAAGGAGATCAGCCCTGGGTGTTCTTTGGAAGGAATGATGCTAA
Organism: Bubalus kerabau; assembly: GCF_029407905.1. Lineage (NCBI taxonomy): Eukaryota > Metazoa > Chordata > Mammalia > Artiodactyla > Bovidae > Bubalus > Bubalus kerabau. Next base: position 49,649,981 of record NC_073629.1, read on the forward strand.
AGCTGAAACTCCAGTACTTTGGCCACCTCATGCGAAGAGTTGACTCATTGGAAAAGACTCTGATTCTGGGAGGGATTGGGGGCAGGAGGAGAAGGGGATGACAGAGGATGAGATGGCTGGATGGCATCACCGACTCGATGGACGTGAGTTTGAGTGAACTCCAGGGGTTGGTGATGGACAGGGAGGCCTGGCGTGCTGCAGTTCATGGGGTTGCAAAGAGTCAGACAGGACTGAGCCACTGAACTGAACTGAACTGAGCCTATATTTATTTATAACATAAAATTTAATACATTTTAACATATGTATAGGGGCTTTCCAGGTGATTAAACTGTAAAGAATTTGCCTGCTAGTACAGGAGACACAGGTCCGATCCCTGAGTAGAGAAAATCCCTTGGAGGAGGAAATGGCAAACCACTCCAGTATTCTTGCCTGGAGAATCCATGGACAGAGAAGCCTGACAGGCTACAGTCCATGGGGTCGCGAAGAGTCAGACAAAACTGAGCGACTGAGCATATACACATGCAACATTTGTATATGTCAGTGAAACTATCACCAAAATCAAGACAATGAATGTATCCATCATGCCCCAAATTTTCCTCATGCCACTTTGTCATCTCTCACTCCTGCCCTTCCCTTCTTGCTGCTCTGTCCCCAGGAAATGACCAATCTGCTCTTGTTACTATAGATTAGTTGTATTTTCAAGAATTTAATACAAATTCCAGCTCCTTTTTGTCTAGCTTCTTTTACTTTCATTTTATAATGGTTTTGAGATTCATCTCAATTGTTGCTGTTATCCATAGTTCATTCCTTTTTATGGCTAATGTAATATTTATTAATAGTTGTGTGGCTGTATCACAATATATTTATGCATTCACCTGCTGATGGATTTGGATGGTTCCCCGGTTTTGCCTATTGCAAATAAAACTGCTATGAATGACTGCACACAAGTATTTCATGGGCATATACTTTCATTTATCTTAGGTAAACATCTAGGAAGAAAATGACTGGAGAATATGGTAGTTGTATATTTAACTTTATGAGAAACTTCCAAACTATTTTCCAAAATGGCTGTGCCATTTCATATTTCACCAGCAGTACATGAGAGTTCTAGCTCTTCTACACCCTTGTCAATACCTAGTGTGCTAGTAGGTATGTAGTGATAGCTCATTGTGGTTTTATTTTTCATTTACTTTGCATTTCTAGTGACTAGTAATGTTGAATGTCTTTTCACATTATTGTCATCTGTGTATTTTTTGGGTGAAGTTCCTGTTGAAATCTTTTGCTGATTTTTAAAAATTGCATTCAGTTCAGTTCAGTTCAGTCGCTCAGTCGTGTCTGACTCTTTGCAACCCCATGAACCGCAGCACGCCGGGCCTCCCTGTCCATCACCAGCTCCCGGAGTCCACCCAAAGCCATGTCCATTGAGTCGGTGATGCCATCCAACCATCTCATCCTCTGTTGTCCCCTTCTCCTCCTGCCCTCAATCTTTCCCAGCATCAGGGTATTTTCCAATGAGTCAGCTCTTCGCATCAGGTGGCCAAAGTATTGGAGTTTCAGTTTCAGCATCAGTCCTTCCAATGAATATTCAGGACTGATTTCCTTTAGGATGGACTGGTTAGATCTCCTTGCAGTGCAAGGGACTCTCAAGAGTCTTCTCCAACACCACAGTTCAAAAGCATCAGTCTTTGGCACTCAGCCTTCTTTATAGTCCAACTCTCACATCCATACATGACCAATGGAAAAACCTTAGCCTTGACTAGACGGACCTTTGTTGACAAAGTAATGTCTCTGCTTTTTAATATGCTGTCTAGGTTGGTCATAACTTTCTTTCCAAGGAGTAAGTGTCTTTTAATTTCATGGCTGCAGTCAGCATCTGCAGTGATTTTCGAGCCCAGAAAAATAAAGTCAGCCACTATTTCCACTGTTACCCCATCTATTTCTTTCCTTTAATTGAGTTTGGAGAATTCCTTGTATAGTGTAGTTACAAGTCCTTTATCAGATATGTGATTGGCAAATATTTCCTTCCAGGCTGTGGCTTTTCATTTTCTTAGCAGTGTCTTTTGAAAAGTTCTAAATTTTAAGTTTCAAATATTTGTTTTTTTCTCTCATGGATCACAATTTTGATGTTATAAGAAATCTATGCCCAATCAAATGTCATAAAGGTTTTCCTACCCTAATTTTTTTCTAGAACTTTTATAGTTTCAGCTTTTACACTTAGGTTTATGATCCATTTTAAGTTAAGTTGTAAAAGTTACATATTGAAGTTGTTTTTTATGTGTATCTATTGACATAATGAATTTGTTCTGGCAGCATTTATATAAAAGACATTCTTTTCTCCACTGAATTGCCTTTGTGTTATACTTTTGTTGAAAATCATCTGACCACTACATATGAGTCCATTTCTGAGCTTTTGTTCTGCTGCATTGATCAAGTTTGTCTACCATTATACCAATACCACACTGTCTTGGATACTTACTACAGCTTTGTAATGTTTTAAAGTTAGGTAGTTTAAATTCCAGCTTTAATTTTCTTCTTCAGCATTGATCTATTTTATTTAGGTCAGTCATAGGCTGAGTGTTTAGAGAATTATGACCCCACAAAATTCATCTGTTGAAGTACTAACCCTAAGTATCTCAGAATATGAGTGTGTTTATAGATAGGGCCTTTAAAGAGGTTATTACGGTAAAATGAGGTCATATGGGTTGGCCCTAATCCACTAAGACTGATGTCCTTACAAGAAGAGAAGACAGGAACATACAGAGGGAAGACCACATGAACACACAGGGAGAAGATGGCCATCTTCTACAAGCCAAGGACAGAAACCCCAGAAGAAACAACCCTGCCTCCAGAACTATGGAAAAATATATTTTTGTTGTTTAAGCCACCTGCTGCTGGTGCTGCTAAGTCACTTCAGTCGTGTCCGACTCTGTACGACCCCATAGACGGCAGCCCACCAGGCTCCCCCGTCCCTGGGATTCTCCAGGCAAGAACACTGGAGTGGGTTGCCATTTCCTTCTCCAATGCATGAAAGTGAAAAGTGAAAGTGACATCGCTCAGTCGTGTCCAACTCTTAGCGACCCCATGGACTGCAGCCTACCAGGCTCCTCCGCCCATGGGATTTTCCAGGCAAGAGTACTAGTCTATGGTAATTTATTATGGCAACCCTAGCAAACTAACATAATGTTCCATCACATTTTCACATGGATTTTTTAAATCAGTTTGTTTTTCTAAAAAGTTCCTGCTGAGATTTGAATTAGGATTACATTAAATCTGTAGATAAATTTGAGGAATATTTATGAATTAACAACATTGAGTCTCAAATCTGTCAACACAGTTTCTCTCTCTCTTTAGATCTTCTTTCCTTTTTATAAGCAATGTTTTGTAGTTTTCTTTGCATGTCTTTTGAGATTGAGCTTCTGTCAGATCTATCTCAAAGTATTTAACACTTTTTGATGTTATTATAAATAATATTGATGTTAATTTTAATATATAATTCTTCATTATACATAAATAAATTTTTAACTGTTTAATTAAACTTTTCATTTTGAGACAGTTGTATTTTCACATGTAGTTGTGAGAAATAACACAGAGAAACCCAGTGTATCCTTTACCCAGTTTCTCCCAATGGTAGCATCCATAGTACCTATCACAGTCAGGATATTGACATCCCTACAGTCAAGACAGAGAATCATTCCATCACCCTAAGGATCTCTGTTGTCCTTTTATAACCACGTCCACCTCCTGCCTCATAACTCATCTCTGATCCCTGGAAACCACCAATTTGTTTTCCATTTCTATGGTTTTTCTCATTTCAAGAATGTCACTATAATCTTTGAGACTGGCTTTTTTCATACAGCATAATTTCTTGGAGTTTTATGCAAGCTGAATATATCACTAGTTCATTCTTTTTTATTACTAAGTATTATTCTACTATATGGATATCCCATAGTTTGTTTAACCATTCACTCTGTTTCTTTTTATTCTTTTTGTTTCAATTTTATTGAGGTAAAATTGACAAATAAAATTGTGAGCTATTTGAAATGTACATTGTAATGATTTGCTGTATGTATACATTGGTAAAGGATTCTTGCATGAAGCTAATTAACATATCCACCTCACACATTTGTCTTTTATAATTTATCTTTTTTTTTTTTTTTGGTTGGTAAGAACCTTTCAGTGGAAAAAAAGTGAAAGTATTACTTGCTCAGTCATATCCAATTCTTTGTGACACCATGGACTGTAGCCCACCAGGCTTCTCTTTCCATGGAATTCTCCAGGCAAGAATACTGGAGTGGGTAGCCAGTCCCTTCTCCAGGGGATCCTCCCAACCCAGAGATCAAACCCAGGTCTCCTGCATTACAGGCAGATTCTTTACCATCTGAGCCACAAGGGAAGTTGTAAGCAAATTTCAGTTATACAATACAGTGTTATCAAATATAGTCACCATGTTATACCTTAGATCCTCAGACATTATTCATGTCATGACTGAAAAGTTATTGAGTTGACCATAGTTTTCTTTTGGAGTCTGTTAATATGAAGAATTATACTAATTAGTATTCAAATAATAAACCATCCTACATTCCTGAGATAAATTCCATCTAGTCATAGATTTTTTTCCCAATATATTGTTGGCTTTGACTTGTTAAATATTTGTTACAAGTTTTTACATATATGACTACAAGGGTTATTGATCTGTGGTTTTATTTTCTTTTAATATCAGTTTAGTTTTTATATCAAAAGTCATGGTGGCCAGTAGAATGAGTTGGGAAGATGTCCCTTTTCAAGTTTCTAGAAAAGTTTTAGAATTGGTTTTATTTCTTCCTTACATATTTGGTAAAATTTCCAGAGACCATTTCTTCCTGAAGTCTGTTTTTTTTTAATGGAAAAATTTTTTAGTATAAATTCAATTTCTATAATAGATACAGCATTTATCTATATTTTCTTGAGTGAAATTTAACAGTGTGAGGCTTTCAAAGTATTTGTCTATTTCATTATAAGTTGTTGAATTTATTGGCATAACGTTCATGTGCTCTTATTTTTTAAAATATCTATAGAATCTATAGTGATACCAAGACTCTCATCTATGACACTGACAATTTTTGTGTTTTTCCTTATCAGTGTGGCTAGAGTTTTTCCAACCTTATTGATCTTTCAGTGTTTTCTCTCTGTGGTTTTTCTTTCTTTAAAAATAATTATTATTTTTAACAAAAATATTATTATTATTATTAACAAAAAATATTATTAGCTAGAGTCTATTGTTGTTGTTTTGCCTTTTCATACTGTTCATAGGGTTTTCAAGACAAGAATACTGAAGTGGTTTGCCATTCCCTCCTCCTTGGACCACATTCTGTCAGACTTCTCCACCATGACCCGTCTGTCTTGGGTGGCCCCCCCCGGGGCATGCCTTAGTTTCATTGACTTAGACAAGGCTGTGGTCCTAGTGTGATTAGACTGACTAGTTTTCTGTGATTATGGTTTCATTGTGTTTGCCCTCTGATGCCCTCTTGCAACACTTACTGTCTTACTTGGGTTTCTCTTACCTTGGACGTGCAGTATCTCTTCACGGCTGCTCCAGCAAAGCTCATCAGCTGCTCCTTACCTTGGACGAGGTTGCCCCTCCTGACCTTGAACGTGGAGTAGCTCCTCTCGGCCCTCCTGCGCCCGTGCAGCCACCGCTTTTTGGACGTGGGGTTGTCCTCTCGGCCGCCGCCCCTGACCTCGGAGGCTCCTGCGCAGTCGCAGCCCAGAGTTCTGTGTTGAGAACCCCATGAACAGTATGAAAAGGCAAAATGATAGGATACTGAAAGAGGAACTCCCCAGGTCAGTAAGTGCCCAATATGCTACTGGAGATTAGAGGAGAAATAACTCCAGAAAGAATGAAGGGATGGAGCCAAAGCAAAAACAATACCCAGTTGTTGATGTGACTGGTGATAGAAGAAAGGTCTGATGCTGTAAAGAGCAATATTGCAAGGAACCTGGAATGTTAGGTTCATGAATCAAGGCAAATTGGAAGTAGTCAAACAGGAGATGGCAAGAGTGAACGTCGACCTTCTAGGAATCAGCAAACTAAAATGGACTGGATTGGGTGAATTTAACTCAGATGACCATTATATCTATTACGGTGGGCAGGAATCCCTTAGGAGAAATGGAGTAGCTATCATGCTCAACAAAAGAGTCTGAAATGTAGTACTTGGATGCAATCCCAAAAATGACAGAACAATCTCTGTTCGTTTCCAAGGCAAACCATTCAATATCACGGTAATCCAAGTCTATGCCCCAACCAGTAACGCTGAAGAAGCTAAAGTTGAATGGTTCTATGAAGACCTACAAGACCTTTTAGAACTAACACCCAAAAAAGATGTCCTTTTCATTATAGGGGACTGGAATGCAAAAGTAGGAAGTTAAGAAACACCTGGAATAACAGACAAAATTTTCCTTGGAGTACGAAATGAAGCAGGGCAAAGGCTAATAGAGTTTTGCCAAGAAAACGCACTGGTCATAGCAAACACCCTCTTCCAACAACACAAGAGAAGACTCTACATATGGACATCACCAGATGGTCAACACCAAAATCAGATTGGTTATATTCTTTGCAGCCAAAGATGGAGAAGCTCTATACAGGCAGCAAAAACAAGACCAGGAGCTGACTGTGGCTCAGATCATGAACTCCCTATTGCCAAATTCAGACTTAAATTGAAGAAAGTAGGGAAAACCACTAGACCATTCAGGTATGACCTAAATCAAATCCCTTATGATTATACAGTGGAAGTGAGAAATAGATTTAAGGGACTAGATCTGATAGACAGAGTGCCTGATGAACTATGGAATGAGGTTCGTGACATTGTACAGGACACAGGCAGTCAAGACCATCCCCATGGAAAAGAAATGCAAAAAAGCAAAATGGCTGTCTGGGAAGGCCTTACAAATAGCTGTGAAAAGAAGAGAAACAAAAAGCAAAGGAGAAAAGGAAAGATATAAGCATCCGAATGCAGAGTTCCAAACAATAGCAAAGAGAGATAACATAAGCCTTCCTCAGTGATCAATGCAAAGAAATAGAGGAAAACAACAGAATGGGAAAGACTAGAGATCTCTTCAAGAAAATTAGAGATACCAAGGGAACATTTCATGCAAAGATGGGCTCGATAAAAGACAGAAATGGTATGGACCTTACAGAAGCAGAAGATATTAAGAAGAGGTGGCAAGAATACACAGAAAAACTGTACAAAAAAGATCTTCCGACCCAGATAATCATGATGGTGTGATCACTCACCTAAAGCCATACATCTTGGAATGTGAAGTCAAGTGGGCCTTAGAAAGCATCACTATGAACAAAGCTAGTGGAGGTGATGGAATTCCAGTGGAGCTATTTCAAATCCTGAAAGATGATGCTGTGAAAGTGCTGCACTCAATATGCCAGCAAATTTGGAAAACTCAGCAGTGGCCACAGGACTGGAAAAGGTCAGTTTTCATTGCAATCCCAAAGAAAGGCAATGCCAAAGAATGCTCAAACTACCGCACAATTGCACTCATCTCATATGCTGGTAAAGTAATGCTCAAAATTCTCCAAGCCAGGTTTCAGCAATACATGAACTGTGAACTTCCAGATGTTGAAGCTGGTTTTAGAAAAGGCAGAGGCACCAGAGATCAAATTGCCAACATCCACTGGATCATGGAAAAAGCAAGAGAGTTCCAGAAAAATATATATTTCTGCTTTATTGACTATGCCAAAGCCTTTGACTGTGTGGATCACAATAAACTGTGGAAAATTCTTCAAGAGATGGGAATACCAGACCATGGCATCCAGTCCCATCACTTCATGGGAAATAGATGGGGAAACAGTGGAAACAGTGTCAAATTTTATTTTTCTGGGCTCCAAAATCACTATACATGGTGACTGCAGCCATGAAATTAAAAGATGCTTACTCCTTGGAAGGAAAGTTATGACCAACCTACATAGCATATTCAAAAGCAAAGACATTACTTTGCCAACAAAGGTTTGTCTAGTCAAGGCTATGGTTTTTCCTGTGGTCATGTATGGATGTGAGAGGTGGACTGTGAAGAAGGCTGAGTGCCAAAGAATTGATGCTTTTGAACTGTGGTGTTGGAGAAGACTCTTGGGAGTCCCTTGGACTGCAAGGAGATCCAACCAGTCCATTCTGAAGGAGATCAGCCCTGGGATTTCTTTGGAAGGAATGATGCTAAAGCTGAAACTCCAGTACTTTGGCCACCTTATGTGAAGAGTTGACTCATTGGAAAAGACCCTGATGCTGGGAGGGATTGGGGGCAGGAGGAGAAGGGGACGACAGAGGATGAGATGGCTGGATGGCATCACTGACTCGATGGACGTGAGTCTCAGTGAACTCCGGGAGTTGGTGAGGGACAGGGAGGCCTGGTGTGCTGCGATTCAGGGGGTCTCAAAGAGTCGGACAACACTGAGTGACTGATCTAATCTGATCTGATCTGAACTTCCTCTTGAGAAACCTATATGCAGGTCAGGAAGCAACAGTTAGAACTGGACATGGAACAACAGGCATGTCAAGGCTGTATATTGTCACCTTGCTTATTAAACTTATATGCAGAATACATCATGAGAAACGCTGGGCTGGAAGAAGCACAAGCTGGAATCAAGATTGCCGGGAGAAATAGCAATAACCTCAGATGTGCAGATGACACCACCCTTATGGCAGAAAGTGAAGAGGAACTAAAAAGCCTCTTGATGACAATGAAAGAGGAGAGTGAAAAAGTTGGCTTAAAGCTCAACATCAGAAAACGAAGATCACGGCATCTGGTCCCATCACTTCGTGGAAAATAGATGGGGAAATAGTGGAAACAGTGTCAGACTTTATTTTGGGGGGCTCCAAAATCACTGCAGATGGTGATTGCAGCCATGAAATTAAAAGACGCTTACTCCTTAGAAGGAAAGTTATGACCAACCTAGGTAGCATATTAAAAAGCAGAGACATTTCTTTGCCAACAAAGGTCCGTCTAGTCAAAGCTATTGCTTTTCCAGTGGTCATGCATGGATGTGAAAGTAGGACTGTGAAGAAAGCTGAGCGCTGAAGAATTGATGCTTTTGAACTGTGGTGTTGGAGAAGACTCTTGAGAGTCCCTTGGACTGCAAGGAGATCCAACCAGTCCATTTTAAAGGAGATCAGTCCTGGGTGTTCTTTGGAAGGACTGATACTGAAGCTGAAACTCCAGTACCTTGGCCACCTCATGTGAATAGTTGACTCTTTGGAAAAGATTCTGATGCTGGGAGGGATTGGGGGCAGGAGGAGAAGGGGATGACAGAGGATGAGATGGCTGGATGGCATCACCAACTCTATGGACATGAGTCTGGGCAAACTCCAGGAGTTGGTGATGGACAGGGAGGCCTGGCATGCTGCGATTCATGGGGTTGTAAAGAGTCGGACACGACTGAGCGACTGAACTGAACTGAACTGATTGTTGTTTAGTTGCAAGTTGTGTCTGATTCTTTTGTCACTCCATGGACGGGCCCACATGTCTGCTCTGTCCATGGGTTTTCCCAGGCAAGAGTAGTGGAATGGGTTGCCATTTCCTCCTCCAGGAGATCTTCCCTACCCAGGGATTCAATCCATATCTCCTGCATTGGCAGGAGATCTGTTTTTTACCACTGAGCCACTGAGGAAGCCCAGCTAAAGTCTATTCCTTATTCAAATTTCTTTAGTTTTTACTGGTCTGATCTGGTTGATAGCATATCAGGCAGGTGTTCAGACAGTCGAACATCTGCCACTTGGAACAGGCAGTTACATACTCCTTGTATTACAGAGGATCACCTCCCATGTGTTAGCTAAAGTTAGGAGGCACTTAGATTCAGTGTGAGGCTCACTGTTTCTCCAGCCAGAACTGTCCAAAGATAAAATAGCCTTCCTTGAAAGGTGAGTGTCCTATCACGGGGGCCAGTCAAGTGCTGGCCTAAGGAGCACTTGGTGGGAATGTTGTGGAAGACATTCAAATGCCGACTGGTGGGAGTGGGACGGGGCAACCTTACAGTTTCATTCCAGCCAGACAGCATGTGCTTTTGTGAACTCTGCTGCCCTTGATTTGCAATGAGACGGCATTTCCTGTCTACAACTGGGAGGCTGGCTGGGCTGCCCCACCACCTGCTGCCCAGGGCTCCTACTCCAGAGATATAGCAGAGGGGCTGGCTGATTGCTCCCCAGACAGACAGCATGCCCTGGGCTCTGCTGTAGGATCTTAGTGCCTGGAGATAAGCCAATGCTCCAAGCCAAGTGCTAAAACCACCCCTCCCCAAACCCCAACACTGCGGGCTTCTTCTTTCTATGACCCTGAGGTCACTGTGGCTGAGGTCTTGCAAGGCTGGAACAGCACAGCAGGACAGAATGTTTTGTAAGTGTTTCTTAGCCTGTCCAAGTTTGTACTGCTTTTAAAAGACCTTTCAGGGGTTTCCTTTCCTCTCCTTTTCATTAACTTGAAAATTGCAAATTATATTTGCGAAGAGTGGAAGAAACAAAAAATCCCTTGCCTGAAGGATTTCTTCTCAACTTACCTTTTAGTAAACTCTGCTCTGAATGGGGTTTCTAGCTGGCCCAGCTCTGGATCTACCGAGGAGAACACTCAACAGCATTTCAGAAAGATTTGGGACTTGTGGCCTTGATTTGAAAATTACCCTGTCTCTACTTCTGTTGTTTTTCAGACGTGAAAGATCCTTGTGGTGTGGAGTGTGTGTGTGTGTGTCTGTGTGTGTGTATGTGTGTGTGAGTGTGTGTGTGTGTGTGTGTGTGTGTGTGTGTGTGTGAGTGTGTGTGTGTGTGTGTACAGTCAAGGGCACATCTATCATTTTGCCCAGTGATGAAATATAGAATACAATAGACAATAAACAATAGATAATAGAATACCAACTGTTACGATAAAAAGTGGCTTGTGGGCCAGTGGACTCCACTTTGCCATGTTGAATGAATTCAAATCCAAACACCTTAATATGCTGTGAAATATACTCATGGTGATCTAGCTCCCAACTTTCTTTCTACTTCCTCTCCTATTCACACTCTTTCCTCAATAATCTACCAAGTTGCTTGAAATTGTTGCCTTTAACAGTGCTGCTTACATGTCTCTAAGAATTCTAGTTAAAAGGAGAGAGTATCATAGGATGGATTTCTCACTAACCTATTTGTATCCATCTTAGCAGCGATAGCTTGATCCCAGAGTCTACCTGAGAACTTAGATTCTAGAATGGAGACAGAATGGGATCTAAGACAAGCAAAAGTTTTAAAAACACTTTTTCATTTTGTATTGGGGTATAGCCAATTAATAATGGCATGATGTTCAGGTGAACAGTGAAGGGATTCAGCCATACATATACATGTATCCATCCTCCCCCAAACTCCCCTCCTATCCAGGCTGCCACATAACACTGAGAGTTCTGTGTTCAATGCAGTAGGTTCTTGTGGTTATCCATTTTAAATATAGCAATGTGTACATTTCCATCCCAAACTCCCTAACTATCCCCTCTCACATCCTTCTCCCAGCAACCATAACTTCATTCTCTGAAGTCTGTGAGTCTCTTTCTGTTTTGAAAGTTCATTTGTATTATTTCTTTTTAGATTCTTTTTATATTGTGACATATATCACAACATTCCTCCTTCTCTGTCTGATTTACTTCACTCAGTATGGCGATCTCTAGGTCCATCCATGTTGCTGCAAATGACATTATTTCATTCTTTTTAATGACTAAGTAATATTCCATTGCCTATATGTACTACATCTTCTTTATCCATTCCTTTGTGTCTGGACATTTAGGTTGCTCCCATAAGACAAGCAAATTTTGATGGAGAAGGAAAGAGAAGCAAAGGGCCTGATGGAGCAAAGACCAGGAGCAGCTCTGACAACAAAATGATATCAGGCTTCTGTCTCTACCCACCAGGTGACCTCACAGACTCCTGTTATAGCAACTAGTGCCAATATGCCAATATCTCCAAAAGCCAAATCTCCAAGGCAGACCCCTCCTCTACGCTCCTGAGGCCTGATTCCAAACTTCCCTGAACATCTCTATTTGTAATTTGCAGGCCCCTGGAGTTTGGTATCAATCTATCTGCTCACCTTTCCTTCAATACCAGCTTCTCTTCCTAGAATGACAGTGTCACCCACCCATAGCTGCCCAAGGAAAGCTGGATGTTTGCCCTAGCTACTCCTAGACCTTCCACGTTCAGTCGCAAGTCCTGTGTGGCGTCCTCTTAAATATCTCTTGAATCGAGCCCTACTCCCCGGCCCCACTGCCATTGCTCTGAATGGAAATCTCAGCATCTGTCTCCCCTAGACCATGTCCGTATCCTCCTGCCTCACCCTCAGTCTGGCCACTGCCCAATTACTTTTTCTAAACCGCAAATCTCATCATGTGCCTCTTTTACTTAACACTCTTAGTGATGGCCTATTTATTCCCCTTGGAGTGAAACTCCTTAACATGTCCTGAAAGATACTGCCCTGTGGTCTGGCTCCTGAGTCCCTCTCTTGATTCATTCCTGACCCATCTTCCCTACCCCATCTTACATTCTGTCTCAAACCACATTCAGCTACTCAGAGTGCCACAAAAGGCCAGACTTTCTCTTGTATAACTTGAGCGTCCTGCTGTCTTGCCTGGCATTCCTTTAGCCTCCTTCTTTGCCTGTCCAGGCCCTCCCGTCAGGACTGAGATCCATATTCCTCCTCAGGAAGCCTCCCTGGTCCCTCTGAGCTAGACTGCACCTTCACCTGTGACACCTGGTGTACTGAGTGGTGTGGCCGTGCCTGCCCATTTCCCCTGGGGGTCTGTGAGCCCCTCACATGTGGGCAGGATGCTGCAGCCACCCCTGTCTCCCCATTGCTTGCAATGGTGCTGAGCTCTCCATCAGTGCTTGCTGAATGCATGAGTGTCTGAGTCTTCATTACCTCACAGAGTATTGGTGAGAATTAAATGATGACATGCGAAAGGACTTCATAAACTACACATATGTTAGGGATATTTTGGAGTATCAAAAGATTTAGAGAGGAAATGAACAAGCTAGATAGGTCCCCCAACAGTGGAAAAAGAAAGATGTTGAGCTGCGATGTTCTAGGGAGTCGGGAGAATGCCAGGGCAGCTCTGAATGCAGTACCTGTGACCTGGAACTACTCGTGGAGGGAAAGGACACCTTCGGGAATCCCTCTGGGTCATGTGAGCTCAGGGAGAATCATGCTTGTGCAGTTCTTGTCTGTTCCTGTAGCATGATCAGTTATCTCATTAGATGCTCGGGCAGTGAGCAGACACATTCATAGCTTGAAACCAGAGCTTCCTTGTGTTTATATGACTCTTTATTAGATGAAACACGCAGACTGTTGGAACAATAAACTCATGAAGTGAAGTGAAGTGAAGTTGCTCAGTCGTGTCCGACTCTTTGCGACCCCGTGGACTGTAGCCGACCAGGCTCCACCATCCATGGGATTCTCCAGGCAAGAATACTGGAGCGGGTTGCCATTTCCTTCTCCAGGGGATCTTCCCGATCCAGGGATCGAACCCGGGTCTCCCATATTGCAGGCAGATGCTTTAACCTCTGAGCCACCAGGGAAGCCCCATAGTCCTCATTAAAGATGTAGAGCAGATTTTGATGACATTTTGGCAGAGATCCTGGAACTGTCCGTATTCTCCTTGTCAGCGATGCCTTTCTTGGTGTGTGTGTGTGTGTGTGTGTGTGTAAGAGAGAGAGAAGAGGGGGGAATGATAACAAATGGGAAAACAAGTCCTGCTCTTTTTTGTTGGCCGTGCACAAGACTCACTCTATTTCTCTCCCATCCCCTCCCCACAGCGCAGAGGTCTGACGAAGCTGAATTAAAGCACACAGCTGAGGCTAGAAGCTGAAGTACGGTCTCTTATCTCCCCCTAGTAGTGAACGCAGGTCTCAGTCTCTCACATTGCCTGGGCTAGAGACAGAGTGTCATAGGGACAGAGGGAGAGAGAAGGGGCCAAGAGACCCCGACGTGCAGGCAGGGTGGCGGTGGGGGTGGCTGGTCCTGGGCATGTGGCTGTTTGCCACCTCATGGGGACATTGTAAAACCATAGCCTTGATGACCCGGGTAGTGCCATCATATTGGCAATGGCATTTGCCTTGAGAAAGAACTTAGAAGGATGTAAACAAGAATGAGGGACCCCATGTTTTGGGAAAGCAGTCAGATAGATCAGTAGTTAATTAGCCATTGGTATTTATTCAGTATGTTGTGAACCAGATTGTGGTCCTGGCCCAGATTCATATGTTGAATAACCCCCAAGGTGCCTGTGTTTGGAGACAGGGCTTATAAGGAAGTAATTAAGGTTAAACAAGGTCATAAATGAGGGACCTTAGCAGATGGGATTGGTGTTCTTGTAAGACAGGGGTCCACAACCTCCAGGATCTAATGCCTGATGATCTGAGGTGGAGCTGATATAATAGTAATAGAAATAAAGTGTACAATAAATGTAATACACTTGAATCATTCTGAAACTACCCCCTACCCTGGTCCATGGAAAAAACTGTCTTCCATGAAACTGGTCCCTGGTGCCAAAAATGTTGAGGATTGCTATTTCAAGAAAAGAAACAGATACTAGAGATTTCTTTCTCCACATATACACACAGGCCACATGGAGACACATGAAGAAGATCTGCAAGCCAAGAGCCCTCACCAACCCTGCCAGCACCTTGATCTTGGATTTCAAACCTCCAGAACTGGGACAAATAAATGTCGGTAGTTAAGACATTCAGCTGGTGTTTTCTGTTATGCCAGCCCTTGCAAGCTGAAACAGGTATCTGCTGTGTGCAAAGTCCTTTACTTTTGGGGGGTGCAAAAGAGGATCCCTTCCCTGGACCCTTGGTTTCATCGGGATTTTCCTATTTGAGTCCAATTCTTTGAGTCTCCTGAGGTAGCATTTCTTTCCATGGCACTATGGTTTAAGACAGAATTGTGGCTTTCTCAAAGTTTTAAGAGAAGACATCCCTCATCCTTCACAAAAAGCCACTCCTTTCTGCTCCTCTTTCTTTCTCCTAAATTCAGAAGTTCATGCACGCCTGTGATAAGTAGGGGAAGAGTTATTGTCAAGTTCTTGCTGTACAGGCTTTCTGCCATAAATAGACTCTCATCCCTGGTCAACCATGCCAGGCTAGGGGTGGGAGGGACGTGGGTTCTGAATTCCCCAAATCTTCCCGGTTTGCTACATGAGTGGACTAAAGCGCATCGTTTTACTTAAAACTCCTAGGAGGCACATGTGTGTGCTCGGTCACTCAGTCATGTCTGACTCTTTTCGATCCCATGGACTGTACGCCTACCAGGCTCCTCTATCCATGGAATTTTCCGGGCAAGAATATAGAGCAGGTTGCCATTTCTTACTCCAGGGGGTCTTCCCAACTCAAGGATCAAACCTGAGTCTCTTGTGTTTCCTGCATTGGCAGGAAGATTCTTTACCTTTGTGCCACCTGGGAAGCCTAAGAGGCACATACCTGACTTCAGGTTTTCTCAGTATCATTGTGACTTTTCAAGATTAATTTTCAGAAAGGGTTTGATATATGTCCCCAAGTAAAATGTATTGTTCAAAGAGTGCTCAAATTATTGAAATAAGCTGCTGTGAGTATGGTTCTGAGCTGTAGCGGGTAGAGAGAGTTCAGCTTGTAGGAACCAAGGTGGGGGCCCCTGGACTGCTGACTAAGTGGACACTGGGAGCTGCCAATGTGTCCCCCAGTTGCCACTCGTGGAGCCTTTCATCTCATGCTTATGTCTTGCTAAAGAGTGGAACATGGGGAGGGGTGCCAGCCTACCATGCACCAGAGGATTCTTCTTGGCAGACAGACATGGCTCCAACCACAAGTCTCATGTGGGTCAACTCTGAGAGCAGGGAAACACTTGGGAGAGGGGTCACAATTCAAGTAGATGGCGGGATGGGACTTGACTCAAGGAGAAAATACACCGCGTGGGGCAGCCTTTCCGCTTTGCCCTCAATTTCTCAGAGAAGTTAGGAAAGAGGTGCAGGAGGCAAACTTGGAGAAAGGAGACTATCAAGATTTTTTAAATGACAGTTCTACTGTTGCTGATTAATAATTCATAGAGAGTTATGGGTTACTACTCACAGGAGTGAGAGTTAGCAAGTGGCATGTCTTTGCAGCCTAAAATGGTCTGTGCGAGAAGCTGAAGTAAAACTTCTGCTAGACTTGAATGATGTCTAGAACAATTCATCATATGAACATGTCTACTGAAGCAGTTTAAATGGCCAACCAAATATGAGAGATGCACAACCTCACTAAACATGACAGAAGGACAGGTTAAAGGTGAGATATGCTTGCCCCTAGGACAGAGTTTTAAATGCTCAGCAGTTCCACTTTGGGCTCCCAGGTCAGAGAGTGAAGTGAGCCCACGAGTTTCCTTCACTCCAGCTCAGTGTGTGCACGCTTAGTAGCTTTGTTGTGTCTGACTCTTTGTGACCCTTTGAACTGTAGCTCACCAGGCTCCTCAGTCCATCAGATTCTCCAGGCAAGAATGCTGGAGTCAGAGGCCTATTGAAATGGCAGTGAAGATGTGCAAAAGGAAATACATGCAAGTGGGGCAGAGTGCAGCAGGTAGGGACACCACCAGTTTCTGATAACTTTCTGGAAGGTAAATGGGCTTCCCAGGTGGCTCAATGATAAAGAATCCACCTGCAATGCAGGAAACACAGGAGATGTGGGTTCGATCCCTGGGTTGGGAATATCCCCTGGAGGAGGAACTGGCAACTTACTCCAGTGTTCTTGCCTGGAGAATAACATGGACAGAGGAGCCTGGCAGGCTACAGTCCATAGGGTTGCAAAGATTTGTACATGACTGAGTGACTGAGCATGCATGCATGCATAGAAGATAAATAGAAAGCAAATAAGATTGAATTGCCAAATGACCCACAAAGGGAGAAGCAGTATCTGAGGTGTGGGACAATGTTGCAGTGAAGAGAGAGCTCATTTCTGGGGAGGAGTGCCATCTTCCTAGGGGCTCTGGAAGACATGCCAAGTCGACAGGTGGAAAGTAGAGGTGAAAAGCAGTCTGGCAATCAGGTTGACTATTTGCAGGATGATCTGTGGAACTGCTGAGCCAGTTGCTCAACCTTACTCCCATCATCTCCCCACCACATGCACAGAGCAGCTGAACATGTACTAGTTGCCCTTAGAAATTCAGCAGTTTGTCTGGGCGGTCTGGGAGGTTTGTGTGCTAAGTCAATCCAGTCATGTCCAACTCTTTGCGACCCCATGGGCTGTAGCCTGCCAGGGTCCTCTGTCCATGGGTTTCTCCAGGCAAGAATACTGGAGTGAGTTGCCATGCCCTCCTCCAGGGGATCTTCCCAACCCAGGGATCAAACCCACATCTCTTAAATCTCCTGCATTGGCAGGGGGGTTCTTTACCACTAGCACACCTAGGGAGATCTAGAGTTGGATGAGGGTGGCCCTCCAGAGTGAGGTTTTTCTTGTTTTGGCCCTAAGAAGGGGGCATACAGGGTGTGGGAAGCATCCCATCAACCTGATTTCTACCCCTGTGAGCGGTGCAAATCCATATGCTCCACTTACTGACATACTTGTGAATGCAAATGGATAAGCAAGGACAGCCAGAGTTCCTTAAAATTAATCATTTCAATAGAAGGACTGGAAAGAAAGTTGAGGAAATATTCCAGAATGTAGAGCAGAAAGGGAGAGGTGGGAAATATGAGGGAAAAGTTAAAAGATGTGGAGGATTAATTCAGGAAGTCCAACATCTTTCTGGCAGAAATTCCAGAAACAGCAGAGAACGTTAGGGATAAAAATTATCATTGAAAGGCAAGAGCTTTCAAATTGGAAGTAGCTACTGGAGACAGAAAAAATAGTTTTTTAAGGACCCATATACATTGTGTTGGGCTTTCCCAGTGGCTCAGAGGTTAAGAATCTGCCTGCAATTCAGGAGAAGCTGGTTAGATCCCTGGGTCTGGCAGATCCTCTGGAGGAGGGCATGGCAACTCACTCCAGTATTCTTGCCTGGAGAATCCCATGGACAGAGGAGGCTGGTGGGCTACAGTCCATAGTGTTGCAGAGTCGGACACGACTGAAGTGATTAAGCACACACGCACGCACATGCATTGTATTAAAGCTTAGAGCATGAAATATAAAGAGAAGATGCTCAGAATTTCCAGGGAGTTAAGACGCAGGAGCAACATACGCACTGGGACAACCCAGAGGGAGAGGATAGGGAGGGAGGTGGGATGGGGGTTTGGGATGGGGGACACATGTACACCTGTGGCTGATTCATGTTAATGTATGGCAAAAACCACCACAAGATTGTAAAGTAATTAGCCTCCAATTAAAATAAGTTAATTAATTAAAAAAGATGGGGCACCATAAAAGAATAAGAATTAACATGGCCTTGGCCTTCTTTTCAGTGATTTTGGATGTCATAAGAGTAACCTAGTGGAGCAATGCCTTTGTTGTATCATCGGAATGTGATTTTCCATCTAGAATTATCAACCTAAACAAATTATTCACCAAGCATTGGGGCAAATAAAGAATATTTAGAACCACACTATTCAATTTTTCAGTTAATAATGCTTATACAATTAAACAGTTATAAATCTAATGATTGATTTTCAATTTTCAGAATTAATTTTGTTTATAGACAAAACAAAGGCTTAAACATTTATTCACTATCTTAGTTCATTCAGGATACCATAACAAAATACCACAGACCAGGTACCTTATAAACAATATTGTTTATTTTTCACAATTCTGGGGGCTGGAAGTCCAAGATTATGGTGCCAGCACATTGGGTGCTCTTGAAGGCCCTCTTCTGGATTTCAGACTGCTGACTTCCTCACATGGTAGAAGGGATAAGCCAGCTCGCAGGGGCCTCTTTTATAGGGGCACAGATCTCTTCATGAGGGTACCACCCTCATGACCTGAGCTTCATGACCTCTTAAAGACCCTACTTCCCAATATGGTAACATTGGGAATTAAGATTTCAATGTACAAATTTGAGCTGACACAAACATTCAGACCACAGCATTGTAAGATTACTTGTGTGTACATTCCAATAAGAGTAAAAGGAATACAACAAACATAAAGTCTTAGAATTAAAAAAATATTAGAAATAAATAAGGGTGTAATTAAAATGAAAAAAAAAAAAAAAAAACCAAACATAGTAACTGTGGTATACCTGAAAGACAGGAAGGTAATGGAGCAATATTAAACCATTTGAAAATGGTATGTTTAAGAAAATGGATGACAAGCATATGGAAATTAAGATATTTGTTTATTTTGTCAATTAGTTAAAAAAGAAAAGCAACTAGAAACCCTGGAAATAAACAAAAATCAGAAGGAAGATCCTAATTCAAACAAGATGCAATCTAAATTAAGGCATAGTTGTGAGAAACTGATTAAGGAAAGAGGATTCTTTTGATTATGACTTTTGAACATTCTCTTGAGTGGCTTAGGGTTACTTTCTTCCTTACTTGATTCTTTGGTAAATAATTTTCATATATTTACAGAATTATAAAAACTACCTATTGAGCCTCAATTTTTAGAGTAAATTTTTAGACAAAATATGAAAGGCTTAAATTTGGTTTCAGAATAGAATATAACTATTGCAAACCCAATAAACATAAAAGGAATTGGGTGGTGATGGGAGAAGAGAGGAGGTGAAGGCATAGAGAGAAAGGGTGGGGCAAAGGCAGAGGAACTGACTATTTGTTCATTTACACGGTGACACATTAAGGAAAACATTGTCTAAAATTATGAAGGTAAGAAGAGACAGAGATAGTGAGAAGATAAGTTAGCACAAATCTCTGTGCAGAAGACAGTCAGAACTGTTAAAAGTTGATAAATCAGGAAATTGAGATATAAATATGCTATTTAGTATTTTGCGGCAACCACCAGAAGAACTAAAATCAAAATTGGCTGAAGTTGGTTAGCATAGGGAGTGGAACAAGGTAAGGTGGGGGAGAAGGAGATTTTTCACAGTGTTATGTACTCTTTAAATGTGATTTTCGTCACATGTTGGTATTACTTTAAAAATAAAAATGTAAATAATGATACTGTTACCAAGTGTTGAAACTGGTGAAGAAAAGAGACCCTGTTACACTCGGCAAGAGTGAAAATTGAATTGGTCCAAACTTTTGAAAGGGCAATTTTGTAATATCAAAAAGAGCCTGCTCTCCCTCAAGTAATAATATTGTGTAAATTTCCAATGCACAACAACAATGTATGTTTCCAGTGGGCAAGGACAGTGTTCAGTGGCAGCTGGCCAGCCAAGTGGAGGCAGAGGATACGCAGAGGTTCTCCTGCATTGCACGTGAGTGTGAACACGCACACACACACGTTCTCATCCCGCCACATGTCTCACTTTTTGACTCACTAGGCTGGAAACATGAGCCGCCCAGGTTCTTAGAGCTCTCGCGTCTCCAGCTTTAATTCTTTACAGTGAGGCTCAGACACAAGGTTGTCTCTAGCGGTTTCTTCATCCTCCCATGACTCATCTTGGTTTACTTTTGTGGAAATGACCGACTTAGGAGTTGGGCCTCATCCCTCCTGCCAGAGTCGGAGGCTAACCACAGTGTTCTGAAGCCCGTGGGTGCTGGTCAGCCACTTGGAGGCATGCCCTTGAGTCAGCTCCTCCTTTCCTTGAGGTTACTCAGAAGAGGCTCTGTCTGTGTTCCAAATGTGGTCAGCCTATCCGAGAGGCAGTCCCTGTGGCCTGACATGCTCACTCTCCCTGTGTCATCATGGATGCTATGGGAAAAAGAACACACTGACTTTGGACAGCCTCAGCAGTGGCCGACCAACTTGACTGGAGTAGGGAAGCCAGGTTCTTCCCATGGTTTGGTGATGAAGCTCTTGGGAAATGCTTATGGTCAAGCTACATTTCTGTAGAAAATAAACATTAATCCATAATTACTCACAGAACTCTTAATCTCTCTTTTTGATGAGAAAACTGATGCTCAGCAACAAGGCAGTTGTCCAGGATGATTCCACTAGAAAATAGTAAAGTATGGATTGCGATAGAAATCTTCTGAATCCTAGTCTTTACCGTGAGATATTTTTTAGGACTTCTTAGTGTAACAGTTGTCAGGATTAGACAAGAAGGTCTTTACTCCGCTTCAGAGCTTTGTAGAAATTCCTGTTCTGAATAGTGACATCCAACATCTCATTTTGTTGGGCTTTGGATTGGATCCAAAGTTTGCTACTTAAGGAATGTGTGCCCTTGGTCACGTTCACATTAACATCTCTGAGTTTTAGCTTCTAATCTGTGAGATGGAGATAGTTATTTCCAAGAAAACCTCACCAGGATCATTGTGACGTTTAAATGACATAATGTACATCAGGCACTATGTAGAGGCTCCAAATGGTGGTGGTGATGGTGGCGGTGAATGCAAAGAGGATTATTTTGAGACATACTGGATACAGTGAATAGCCTTTCCAAATTGTCTCTTCATGAGTTCCTAATTAGCTACTCTCCTGTCTTCTAAGATGTCAATTCATCTTTACATGATTACTTTTAAAAGTATCTGGTTATACTAATTTGTAAAGATAATTTTGAGTTAGCAAACTCTCTCTCCAAAAGCAATTGTAAACATGTTGTTATGTGCGTGATACTGAGCATCCAATGCAGCATAATTCAATCAGATGGCAGAGTCTCATTCTTCCTTGTCCTCAAGAACATGGTTTCTCAGAGGACTGGAAACTGTGTGCATGGCACACAGGGTCGTTTGCAACAGATGAGATAGCATCCTTTCCATCTGTGAGCGAGGCATTTGTTGAGTGAGTGGCAGCATCACAGGTGCTCAGAGCATTTGTACTTGGTAAATTCACCGTTACCAGGTTCATAAGCAAGCAAGCAGAGACTATTAATAAGTGTCTGCACTTTGGAGAAAATGAATGTCAATCAGAACCATAGACTGTGTTCTTCAAAGGAAGGTAGACAGGAGATGGGGAAGAAAGTAGACATCTTGTCTGAATGAGAGGACTGCCCCCAAGGCATCAAGGGGATGGAAAGGTTATGTCATTGCCTGTGAACTGGGGTGAGTCCACAGAGACACCAAATGCAGAGGAAGGGAGGGAGGTAAGGAGCAAAGGTACATATGTGAAAAGGAAAATAGGTGTAGTGCACTTAGGAGAGAGTTGTTTGTGGTAATATAAAGGGACCACATCCAAATGTACACATGCTCCAAACCCAAGGTCCCTCTAGTGCAGTGAGGCTCACAGAGGGAACTTGATTCTGTGTCTGCTTGGGGAACTCTAAGAAGCCAGGCCATCACAGCTCCTAGGGGTAAGAAGCCTACTTACTTCTTAGAAGAAATGGTGATGGAATTGTCGGATTGATCTTCAGCGTCTTGGTGTAAAGGCTAGATATTGAGGCTGTCCCAACCCTGAGTATGGAAGAGGAATAAGGAAGAAAGAGGGAATTTCTCTGGCAAGCTAGAAAATTCTCTCTGACTCATCATATACGCTGAAGGACATGACATGAGTACCTTCAAATCCAAGTCAGTGAAAAATGCTTCAAGTAGGACTCAGACTGGCCTTATTCTGCAGCACTTAAGAGAGTTGAGTTCCTACATTTCAAATATTAAGAAAGTTAATATTTAAAGATACAAGAGAAAAAAGATAAGTAAAAACTTCAGAGCAGTTGTGCTTCACAAGGAAGAGAGGAGGGCAATTTTGTCCCCGTCTCCTTCCAGGAGGGACATTTGACATTTGACATTTTTGGGTTGCTACTTGAGTAGGAGGGAAGGGTGATTCTGGCACTTAGTGGGTCGAAGGGGCTGTAATGCTGCTAAATATCCTAAAATGCACTGGACAGCTCCCCACCCCCAACAAAGAGTTATTTGACCCAAAATGTCAATAGTGCAGAGGTTGAGAAATCTTGGCTTAGAGTTGTCATCCTTCCCCAGTGGCTCAGCAATAAAGAATCTGCCTCTGCAGTGAAGACAACTTGGATTTGATCCCTGGGTTGGGAAGATCCCCTAGAAGAGGGCACAGCAAGCCACTCCAGTGGAGAATCCCATGGACAGAGGAGCCTCGTGGGCTAAAGTCCATGGGGTCACAAAGAGTCAGACACGACTGAAGACAGGACTGAGGCGACTAGCAGGCACACATACCAAGTATATCAACCCTTAAACAATGTAACTAATTGAATTTTAAAAAGTACATGTGAGAACAGAGGTTTATACTATAAGTTGAATAAGTCATGTGATTAATAAAAATCACTGTAAATGAGCAATGTTAGCTTTTTCTCACAAATCCCTTACCCTAAATTTCTCAAATATGAAGAAGGACTAATTTAATGGAACCATAATTTTAAAAGCTATACAGATTTCTATAATATCATTGTTACAACCTTTAGATATGCATATTATTCTTTACAGTTTATAAATTACATGAATTGCCTTTTAAATATTTATAATTTGGTATAATTACTCCAATTTATAAACTTCAAGAGGCTATGTTTTAGTTTTTGGGACGTCTACTATGTGTCAGGCACTGTACTAGGCACTGCCATTTCCCCCCAGACTGATAACAGCTCGGTCTTGAGAAGTTCTGAATCTCCTAGGCAGCACAGAGATGTGATACATATAATAATAGAAGTATAAACATAGTCATGGGAGAACGGAGGAGGGAACTGAAGTCATCTGCTTGAGGTTACAAAACTACTAATCGGCAAATCTGGGACTTGTCTTAAGGTCTTCTGCGACTTAAGCCAAGTCCTCTGTCTTGGCATAACAATATAGCTTTTCCGGAGATGTAAAAACAAAACTGGAACTTGTCTTAAGGTCTTCCGCATGGGCGCAGGAGGGCCAAGAGAAGCCACTCCATGTTCAAGGTCAGGAGGGGTGGCCGTAAGGAGATACCCCTTGTTCAAGGTAAGGAGCAGCGGCTGCGCTTTGCTGGAGCAGCGGTGAAGAGATACCCCACGTCCAAGGTAAGAGAAACCCAGGTAAGATGGTAGGTGTTGTGAGAGGGCATCAGAGGGCAGACACACAAACCATAATCACAGAAAACTAGTCAATCTAATCACATGGACCACAGCCTTGTCTAACTCAATGAAACTAAGCCATGCCCTGTGGGGCCACCAAAGACGGGCAGGACATGGTGGAGAGGTCTGACAGAATGTGGTCCACTGGAGAAGGGAATGGCACACCACTTCAGTGTTCTTGCCTTGAGAACCCCATGAACAGTATGAAAAGGCAAAATGATAGGATACTGAAAGAGGAACTCCCCAGGTCGGTAAGTGCACAAAAAGTTACTGGAGATCAGTGGAGAAATAACTCCAGAAAGAATGAAGGGATGGAGCCAAAGCAAAAACAATACCCAGTTGTGGATGTGACTGGTGATAGAAGCAAGGTCCGATGCTGTAAAGAGCAATATTGCATAGGAACCTGGAATGTCAGGTCCATGAATCAAGGCAAACTGGAAGTGGTCAAACAGGAGATGGCAAGAGTGAACATCGACATTCTAGGAATCAGCAAACTAAAATGGACTGGAATGGGTGAATTTAACTCAGATGACCATTATATCTACTACTGCGGGCAGGAATCCCTTAGAAGAAATGGAGTAGCCATCATGGTCAACAAAAGAGTCTGAAATGCAGTACTTGGATGCAATCTCAAAAATGACAGATTGATCTCTGTTCACTTCCAAGGCAAACCCAATATCACAGTAATCCAAGTCTATGCCCCAAGCAGTAACGCTGAAGAAGCTGAAGTTGAATGGTTCTATGAAGACCTACAAGACCTTTTAGAACTAACACCCCAAAAAAGGTGTCCTTTTCATTATAGGGGCCTGGAATGCAGAAGTAGGAAGTCAAGAAACACCTGGAGTAACAGGCAAATTTTTCCTTGGAGTACGAAATGAAGCAGGGCAAAGACTAATAGAGTTTTGCCAAGAAAATGCACTGGTCATAACAAACACCCTCTTCCAACAACACAAGAGAAGACTCTACACATGGACATCACCAGATGGTCAACACTGAAATCAGATTGATTATATTCTTTGCAGCCAAAGATGGAGAAGCTCTATACAGTCAGCAAAAACAAGACTGGGAGCTGACTGTGGCTCAGATCATGAACTTCTTATTGCCAAATTCAGACTTAAATTGAAGAAAGTAGGGAAAACCACTAGACCATTCAGGGATGACCTAAATCAAATCCCTAGGATTATACAGTGGAAGTGAGAAATAGATTTAAGGGACTAGATCTGATAGACAGAGTGCCTGATGAACTATGGATGGAGGCTCGTGGCATTGTACAGGAGACAGGGATCAAGACCATCCCCATGGAAAAGAAATGCAAAAAAGCAAAATGGCTATCTGGGGAGGCCTTACAAATAGCTGTGAAAAGAAGAGAAGCGAAAAGCAAAGGAGAAAATGAAAGATAGAAGCATCTGAATGCAGAGTTCCGAACAATAGCAAGGAGGGATAAGAAAGCCTTCCTCAGCAATCAATGCAAAGAAATAGAGGAAACAACAGAATGAGAAATACTAGAGATCTCTTCAAGAAAATTAGAGATACCAAAGGAATATTTCATGCAAAGATGGGCTTGATAAAGGACAGAAATGGTATGGACCTTACAGAAGCAGAAGATATTAAGAAGAGGTAGCAAGAATACACAGAAGAACTGTACAAAAAAGATCTTCACAACCAAGATAATCTCAATGGTGTGATCACTGACCTAGAGCCAGACATCCTGGAATGTGAAGTCAAGTGGGCCTTAGAAAGCATCACTATGAACAAAGCTAGTGGAGGTGATGGAATTCCAGTTGAGCTATTTCAAATCCTGAAAGATGATGCTGTGAAAGTGCTGCACTCAATATGCCAGCAAATCTGGAAAACTCAGCAGTGGCCACAGGACTGGAAAAGGTCAGTTTTCATTGCAATCCCAAGGAAAGGCAATGCCAAAGAATGCTCGAACTACCACACACTTGCACTCATCTCACATGCTAGCAAACTAATGCTCAAAATTCTCCAAGCCAGGCTTCAGCAATACGTGAACCATGAACTTCCAGAAGTTCAAGCTGGTTTTAGAAAAGGCAGAGGCACCAGACATCAAATTGCCAACATCTGCTGGATTATGGAAAAAGCAAGAGAGTTCCAGAAAAACATCTATTTCTGCTTTATTGACTATGCCAAAGCCTGTGACTGTGTGGATCACAATAAACTGTGGAATTCTGAAAATGATGGGAATAGCAGACCACCTGACCTGCCCCCTGAGAAACCTATATGCAGGTCGGGAAGCAATAGTTAGAGCTGGACATGGAACAACAGACTGGTTCCAAATAGGAAAAGGAGTACGTCAAGGCTGTATATTGTCACCTTGCTTATTTAACTTAATGCAGAGTTCAGTTCAGTTCAGTTCAGTCACTCAGTTGTGTCCGACTCTTTGCGACCCCATGAATCGCAGCACGCCAGGCCTCCCTGTCCATCACCAACTCCCGGAGTTCACCCAGACTCACATCCATTGAGTCAGTGATGCCATCCAGCCATCTCATACTCTGCTGTCCCCTTCTCCTCCTGCCCCCAATCCCTCCCGGCATCAGAGTCTTTCCCAATGAGTCAGCACTTCACATGAGGTGGCCAAAGTACTGGAGTTTCAGCTTTAGCATCATTCCTTCCAAAGAACACCCAGGACTGATCTCCTTCAGAATGGACTGGTTGGATCTCCTGGCAGTCCAAGGGACTCTCAAGAGTCTTCTCCAACATCACAGTTCAAAAGCATCAATTCTTCGGTGCTCAGCCTTCTTCACAGTCCAACTCTCATATCTATACATGACCACAGGAAAAACCATAGCCTTGACTAGATGAATCTTTGTTGGCAAAGTAATGTCTCTGCTTTTGAATATGCTATCTAGGTTGGTTATAACTTTCCTTCCAAGGAGTAAGTGCCTTTTAATTTCATGGCTGCAGTTACCATCTACAGTGATTTTGGAACCCAAAAAAAGAAAGTCTGACGCTGTTTCCACTGTTTCCCCATCTATTTGCCATGAAGTGATGGGACAGGATGCCATGATCTTCCTTTTCTGAATGTTGAGCTTTACGCCAACTTTTTCACTCTCCACTTTCACTTTCATCAAGAGGCTTTTGAGTTCCTCTTCACTTTCTGCCATAAGGGTGGTGTCATCTGCATATCTGCTAATGCAGAGTACATCATGAGAAACGCTGGGCTGGAAGAAACACAAGCTGGAATCAAGATTGCCGGGAGATATATCAATAACCTCAGATATGCAGATGACACCACCCTTATGGTAGAAAGTGAAGAGGAACTAAAAAGCCTCTTGATGAAAGTGAAAGAGGAGAGTGAAAAAGTTGGCTTAAAGCTCAACATTCAGAAAACGAAGATCATGGCATCTGGTCCCATCACTTCATGGGAAATAGATAGGGAAACAATGGAAACAGTGTCAGACTTTATTTTTGAGGGCTCCAAAATCACTGCAGATGGTGATTGCAGCCATGAAATTAAAAGATGCTTACTCCTTGGAAGGAAAGTTATGACCAACCTAGATAGCATATTCAAAAGCAGAGACATTACTTTGCCAATAAAGGTCTGTCTAGTCAAGGCTATGGTTTTTCCAGTAGTCATGTATAGACGTGAGAGTTGGACTGTGAAGAAGGCTGAGTGCCGAAGAATTGATGCTTTTGAACTGTGGTGTTGGAGAAGACTCTTGAGAGTCCCTTGGACTGCAAGGAGATCCAACCAGTCCATTCTGAAAGAGATCAGTCCTGGGTGTTCTTTGGAAGGAATGATGCTAAAGCTGAAACTCCAGTACTTTGGCCACCTCATGTGAAGAGTTGACTCATTGGAAAAGATTCTGATGCTGGGAGGGATTGGGGGCAGGAGGAGAAGGGGATGACAGAGGATGAGATGGCTGGATGGCATCACCGACACTATGGATGTGAGTTTGAGTGAACTCTGGGAGTTGGTGGTGGACAGGGAGGCCTGGCGTGCTGCAATTCATCGGGTCCCAAAGAGTCGGACATGACTGAACGGCTGAACTGAACTGAAATGAAAAACAAAACTCAAGAAAATCACTTAAATCTATCCATAGTTTATGGAACAGGCAGGAGTATTAATATAGAAACATGGTTGAAAGGTCAAGAGTAGGATATTAGAAGAGAGGATAAACCCTTGCAGAACAGAAAAAATAAAGATGCCACTGGTTTCAAATCCATCCCTGGGCTGTCTTGAGGTCTGTAATTATTTTAGGACCCAGGAGGAGTCTGACTTTGAGTTGGAGGACCAGCTAACAGAAATCTCTTGTGGTTGGGCCAAGTTCCCACGCCTCTCCTGGAAGCCGGGATGCGATCTCCATCTAGTGAGATGCTTAGGTGATAGGAGGAGT
The DNA here is from genome assembly GCF_029407905.1 of Bubalus kerabau. Classification (NCBI taxonomy): domain Eukaryota; kingdom Metazoa; phylum Chordata; class Mammalia; order Artiodactyla; family Bovidae; genus Bubalus; species Bubalus kerabau. The sequence continues at coordinate 49,678,306 of NC_073629.1, forward strand.
GGCCCACGATGCAGGTGAATGTGGAGGAAAGCACAGAAGGCAGCTGGTTTCTGAGAACTTCCTCCCAATGATCGGCTCTTTCCCATCTCACTTCCTCCTCCAAACCTGGATGGAAATATGAAGCCATCATTCACTGGCGGTTACTCATTCTGATGACAGAAGCTGATTGCAACAAAATGTCATTTCGCAGCTGTTTGTTTCCACTTCTACTTGCCTGCTCCTCCCACCCCTCCCCAGCCCCGCCCCAATTCAGACTGAGCTGTTTAAATAGTTCCTTTTGTCTTTTCAGGTGGAGACGGCATAATGGGACCCATGTCAGTGACATAGAAGACTCTGTCCTCTCAGCCCTGGGCTTTGTCCCCAGGGGAAGGGGCAAGAGGTAAACGTAAAATCTGATTGGCTTGTGCTGTGTGGAACTGCAAAATCTCAGTGCCAAGATTGGCATCCACCCTCCTGCTTCCCCTTCCACTTCCTTCTGCCTTAGGCTGAGTTACCATCACAGTTATTCTGCCTGGAGCTCCACCATGGCCGCAGTTGACTGGACCAGAGTAAACACCTGACCTGGCTGGGCCAATCACAGCCTTCCCTGAGAATTTGGAAATGCACCTCAGAGACATGGAAAAAGTCCCAGTAAAGGTTCTTTACCTTTGCTCTGTGTTGAAATTGCCCAGGGAATTCAGAACCACCACCTGCGGCCCCTCCACCCCCCACACGCATGCACCCCTGATCTGTTTTCAGTACAGCCTGCTCTGCAGAGCCTCCTAGGGCAGCTAGGCACAAGTGTACAGAGAGGCAGACACATGGAGTTTTTTTGAAGTAGATCTTCAGAGAGAAACTGGAATGAGAAACTCTCACTCGAGAAAGAGTTAGTGATTTTGACCCATGATAGTTTTCTATTTCCAGATTTCCAGCTCCCTGGGGCCTCACTTGGCTCCTGCCCTTGAATCCTCCTTTTAAAATGTTTCTTCGGAAGCTACTTTGAGTACACGATGTGCTACCACACAGCGAACCTTTACCAAGGCTTTCTCACAGCCCTGCCAACACTGGTCACTGCAACCTGCTTATGGTTTTACTAATTAATTTATTTCTATTTGCTTATTTTTTGGGTTGCTTGGGGTCTTTGTTGCTGCGTGTGAACCCTCTCTAGCTGTGACAGTCAGGGACTACTCTCTAGCTGTGGTGTAGGGGTTTCTCATTGTGGAGGCTTCTCTCATTGTGGAGCACGGGCTCTAGGGCCTGCAGGCTTCAGTAGCCGTGGTACACAGGCTTAGTTGCTCCACAGAATGTGGGATCTTCCCAGAGAAGGGATCAAAGCCACGTCTCCTCCATTGGCAGACAGATTCTTAACCACTGAACCACCAGGGAAATCCCAATTTGCTGATTTTTCCTCAGAAACCTCTCTTGCATCTCATCCTTATGGGCTTTTCAGTGGGGTTCTCATCTTTACCCTCCCTGAGTGGGCTCCCTGGCCTCTTCTCTCTCATCCAGCCTCCACATAAAACAGATCCAATCTACTCACCCCCAAATTTAGGGTCCTTTACTGGTTCCTCATTACCCATTAAAAACAACAAAATAGTTCTGTATAAACTATTTTGTTGACCTATTTTTAAACTGACATGTAGAAATATCTCCTATGTTACTAACTAGAGGGGTTGGTGGGGAATGCAGGTTAGTAGGTATAGGATTTTTTTAAATGTGATTTAAATTTGAATACATAAAAATACCTTCCAAAATTTGGGAAATGGGGAGGACATTTATTAAGCTATTAGCAGAGGTTTCCTTGGTATGATGATTTTGGATGTGCAAAGAAGAAATTTCCATTGTGTAGTACTTTCTGTAACATTTGCTAAAGGATGAGGAGTACAGGTAATTTTTCATTTTTTCTATTTTCCTCCAATATATTTGTAAAACTGTCCAAAGTCCTTCATATTCTTGCCTCCACGTACTTCCCAGTATCCCCTCCCACACTCTGCTTCACATGCCCTCCAACTGTTCTAAGCTTTTCACCCTTCCCCAAACTTAGCACTCCTCTCATGCAACTACGGCATTGCCTGTTCCATGGCTTTTTCCTGAAATACTTGTATTTCATTCTTCCTCTGAAGTGCTTCTACTTTTCTCTTTTGACTCAGCTCAAATATCACTTCCTCTGAAGTGATAAGCATGCTTCTTGCATGCTTAGTTGCTCAGTAGTGTCTGACTCTTTGCGACTTCACGGACTGGAGCCCACCAGGCTCCTCTGTCCATGGGATTTCCCAGGCAAGAGTACTGATTGTTGTTGTTCGGTTGCTAAGTTGTGTCCAACTTTTTGTGACCCCATGAACTGCAGCATGCCAGGTTTCCCCATCCTTCACTATCTCCTGGAGTCTGATCTAACTCATGTCCATTGAGTCAGTGATGCCATCCAACCAACTCATCCTCTTGTCATCCCCTTATCCTCCTGCCCTCAATCTTTCCCATCATCAGGATACTGTAGTGGGTAGCCATTTCCTCCTCTAGGGGATCTTCTAGACCCAGAGATGGAACCTGCGTCTCCTGTATCTCCTACACTGCAGGCAGGTTCTTTACCTGCTGAGCCATCTGGGAAGACTTCTTATACTGATCAGTCTCTGTCCTACATCAGAGTGAGTTGTTCTGTCCTAAGGACCCCATGGTGCCCTGCTTCTATGTCTGCTTTAACACCTTGGAACTGTGTTATGATTGATGAGATCACTGCTGCTAAGGCAGCAATCGTGAGATCAATCACCTTCAAGGAGGATCAGTCACCTCCTTGAAGGTGAGGGCTGAGACTTACTCATCTCTGTCTCTTCTGTTTGTATTAGTAGCAGAGAACAGGACTAAAAATGGCTGCATAGAAAATCGTGGCTGATTGAATAAATGAGTGAACAGGCTATGCCACACAAGATAGAGCCCTGAGGCAGGGCTGCAGCTTTTCCCCACCTCTACCAGATAAAACCAACCAACCAACTAGGACTCCTGAGCCAGCTTCAAGCACAGAGTTGGTGTTTTTCACCAGCCAGCTGGCTCTGTCACCAAGGAGGGATGGTAATTATTAACGTGACACTTTAAACATCAGAAAGATTAGAAAGAAACATGTTTCTAGTGGTTAGTGGCTAAGATTGAAATCATGAGGCTATTCCTATTCTGAAAACTGTTGAACTGATGGACGAGAGTTGATGTCAGTGCGCGTACTCACTGCTCCCTCCCTCCCAGCATCTAGAAAGAATTCTTTAATTGTGTACTCTTGACTTCTCCCCAACTTGGGAAAGATCCTTTTGCTGGGAGAGAAGCCACATGGAGCCATAGAACACGGTCCCAGGGAGGAAGGGAATGGGGGTGGAGGCAGAGGGTAGAGGAGATTTCTTCAGGGATAGGAGGACAGCCTCTCAGAGCAACTGTGAGCCAAGGAGATGGAAGCGAAAATGTGCATATTCACGAATTCCTGTCTTTGTCTAGCTTCTGTAATGACTAGAGTGAGGAATGAGAAAGAAAGAAATTCCTTTAAAATTATATTTTAGCTGTTGTCCTGTGCTTCTGAAATGTGACACTGTCCTGAGGCCAGCACATAAGAGTTAGTTTTGTAAGATTCTTAGTGGAGGAGAAGGGACTGCAAACGGATGAAAGCATGCCTTTCACTCAAGGGTTTGCTAGCTCCGCAGGTGGCTCTGCCAAAGAGAACACAGCCAGGGCAGGCAGAGGCTACAGGAGTCCTGGTACAGGTAGCCCTGGCTGTGGGTGAGGAGACAGCCTGGACGGTGAGGCACTGCATGGGGCGGGTGGGGGTGGAGGGCCACCACTCCCTGGGGCTCTTAGGCCAGGGATGTCCAGGAGTCTATGGAGGTGCCTGGAGGGAGAAAGTCCGGGGAATCTCAGTTTGGAGCCAGGTTACAGCTTGATGTGGTACCCTAGGAGAGCCTGAAACTAGACAGGCTTCCACCCAGACCAGGGATACCCCAGAAGCTGCCAGACCACTGGGTCGTGAAGCCCACCACTGGCAGGTGGTGGCTCTGGGGCAGCTAAGGTTTCTGATATCTCAACAGTAGTTTACTCAAAGAGAAGCCTCTAGGCTATACTCAGAATCTCCCCCAAAGTGGCTGCAAATCTTAGGATTAGATGGGGAAGATCCTGGGCCAAGACAAATGTTAAAGAGACAATAACACATATGGGTTGTTGTTGCTTAGTTGCTAAGTCGTGTCTGACTCTTTTGCGACCCTGTGGACAGGAGCCCACCATGCTCCTCTGTCCATGGGATTTTCCAGGCAAGAATACCGAAGTGGGTTGTCATTTTCTCCTCAAAGGGATGTTCCTGCCTCAAAAATTGAACCCGAGTCTCCTGCACTGGCTTCCCTGGTGGCTCAGTGGTAAAGAATCTGCCTGCCAATCAGGAGACTCAGATTCAATTCCTGGGTTGGGAAGATCCCCTGGAGAAGGAAATGGCAACCCATTCCAGTATTATTGCCTGGAAAATCCCCATGAACAGAGGAGCCTGGTGGGCTACAGTCCCCGGGGTCACAAAAAGTTGGACATGACTTAGCAACAAACCAAACAACAACAATAACACATATGGGTTAATTAACTGTGGAGAGAGGAGCTCATGATCATGGCATCCCCTGTGGTCCAGGACTTATTACTGAAAAATTAAGCTTGGCCAAGGGAATAGCAAAGGTGAAGCCAAGTGGCTTGTTTGAAGGAAGGATCTTAGATGGCAAGTGGGGTGCATTTGACTACAAAAGCCAGAAGGTCTGATGTTGAGGCTTTGCCCACTGCTGACACTTTAAATAATATTGGACTCTCAGTTTGCACATGTGAAAAACAAGATCTCCATATTTTGTACATGAGAGTGTTTGGCACACAGTGTGCATTCATTCATTTATTCAGTGTGTAAAAACACTGAGCACTTGGTACGTGCCAGGCAGTAGATTGGGCACTGGGGACACAGGCGAGCAGGCAGATGTGGCCCCTGTCTTCGTGGGGCTTACGTTCTACTGAAGCAGTCAGAATGCTGGATGAGTCTGGATCCTTCACTGCCTACCCGCTCCTGTGGCCCCTTTGTGTGGAATGGGCTTCAGCCGGTACTTTTAGAAATGGTTAGCAGGGAAGGGAAGACTCAGAAGAGCATATTTTAGGGCAGGCAGGGAAGTGAAGTTGATGTGGCCATAACTGTTTTCTCCAGAATAAGGGGTTTGTGGAGAAGCCGAAGAGGTTCCACGATAAAAACCAGGAAATGATTACAATCTCCTCCCAGCCGTTTCCAAGAAAACCGTCTTCTTCCAGGTGGACAAAAACAGCAAAGATAATCACACCAACATTTTAACAGTTCTTCTGAATCAGTAGGATATTCAACAGGCCTTTTCTACAGAGGGACCAGAAAGTTGGAAAAGAGGACCACAGAGGAAAAATTAAAAGGACTGTGATGATCTGTTGCAAAGGTAAAAGCACTGTTTTGTTGTTTGTTGTTTAGTCGCTATGTTGTGTTCGATTCTTTTGTGACCCCAGGGACTGCAGCCCACCAGGCTTTTCTATAGTGATGTTTCACTTGAGGCTATCAGTCTATCTACACACCAGTTCTTTTCCCTATCTATAGAAAATTCTTTAAATACAATATGTTTCTGTTGTGGTGGGAATTTTTTGAAGTGAGACATAGTGAAGGACTTCCTGACTCCAAGAATGGTTAGGTGCCAACCAAGTGAGGGTTATAGAATGAAATCAACCCTCTTACATTTGAGAAAACAAACTTGGCCCATATGAATGCTTGCTATCAGATTCTATCCTTCAAGACCCAGTCTCACTGGTTATTATCTCTGGTGTATAAGCAAGACCAGACACCTGCAGGCTGAAGGGGCTTCAATCCATTTAAAACCCCTCTCTCGAGTCTTCTTTTGAGCCTCCAGCCCACCTTGCCCAAGAGGCTGCTCTTTAGGAGCTGTGTGAGGGCTCCTTGCCCTGGGCTTGACCTGGGTTTAGCCAGTGGGAAGCACCATCTGGGGGTCCTCCAGATAAGCTGGAGGAAGTTGAGGTGGGTTGTCTCTCCAACCCCAACTCAATGGTTGACACCTGCTAGGTTCCTTCACGGAGGTTGTAGGAAAAGGTGGCCTTTCCTACAGCTATGGTTCTCACTGGGTTCAGGGCAGCGCTCCCCCATCACATCTTCATGTCTAGAGGTGGTAACAGACTGTTGCCAAGCCTGAACTTAACCTAGCCCTGCTCAGACCTTTGTAAAGAGTCCTTTAACAAACCCGTCTTAGTCATCTCTTTAAGTGTATGTACCATCTGTCTCCAGCTGGAATTCTGACTCATACGCTCTCTGATTTAGACTTGAAGAATTTCTGAAATTTCATTCAACATTTATTTTAACAAAAGTGTTTGAGCAAGTACTTTATACAAGTGATAAATACTGAAAGACTTAATAATATCTAAATGTTTTTGAGTGTCTGGTATGTGCCAGGTAATAGACTAAACAATTTATATAATTTAATCGCCATGATAATTTCGTGGTGATGCATTTTTAAACCTCTTTTCAGGTATGGAAATCAGTGTTCATTGTAATTAAGTACCTTGCCTGAGGCTATGTCACCAGTAAGTAGAGGAGGCAGGATTCATTCCCAGATGGGTTTCATTTTCAAACTTATAAACTTCTTCTCTTTATGGTCTCTTATATACTGTGATAATTATGATAGGGTATTCAGAGAAATGAGAAACAGAGGAGGAGGGAGGAATTCATATGCTAAGAGTTGGATACAGAAAACTACACTCCTTTTTCAAACTTGAAGACGAGTAGGAGGGCAAACCTCCACAGACAGTGCACTAGATGATGTGTGTCAGATGAACTAGGCGTGCGGGAAGAGGATTTATACAAGGGCATTATGTGCAGTGATATGTTTAGCAAGTGGTCCCCATCCTCCCCAAAAGCCTGATTTACAGCGTTTACCAATCTCTGTGATTAAATACTCCCACCATAGCTCATGTCAAGCCACTAATATGGCATCACTGAATGGGACGTGGGGAAGAGATGTGCAGAATTGGCTCTTGAGAGCAGGTACAGACCTGTTGCTGTGCATCACTGTGTTCATGTGCAAGCGTGGGGAGTCGGGAAATAGCATGTGTGTTTGGGGTACTCTAGGCTGGTAGGATCTGCAAGAGCAAGAGGAACAAGTGGCAGGGGGAGGTGGAATGGGGACAAGGATCAGAAAGGAGAGGAGGAAGAAAAGACCATGGGAGAAGGCTCTGGCTGAAAGGCTGGAACTGGACTGTCTAATCTGGTACCCATACATTGATACTGATTGTGTGAAATGTGTCTGTTCCAAATGGGGATGTGCTGTAAATGTAAATTATACACTGGATTTCAAAGACTTTGTGTGTGTGTGTATTATTTATATATAACTATATATAAATCTCAATATCTCTGTGTTGATTACATGTTAAACCACATATTAATATTTATAATTAATTTTACCTGTTTTTTCTTTACTTTTAAAAATGTGGCTACTAGAAAAAGCCAAACTACCTGTGTGGCTCACAATCTATTTCTTTTAGACAGCTTTGGGTCAGAGAATTTGGTCTTTATTCAACAGGCAACAGAGAGTCTTAGAAGAGTTTTAAACAGATGTGGTCTGTTTCCCATAAAGATCCATCTGGTATAACGTGGCGATTGCTGAGCCCAGGCCAGAGGAAGGAGACTTGAGAGTCTGGGCAGAGGGACGCGGCACTGGAGGAGGGAGAGGAGTGGGAATGAGGTGGGAGAGAGCAGATTGGATGGGACAGGGTGGCTGATTGCATGTGGAAGCTTGAGGGTGGTGGACCACTGTCTAGGTGGAGTGATATTAACAGAGACTAGAGTACAGCAGGGATGACAGTTTCTTGGGGGGAGATGATGAGTCTGGGGTGCCAGGGAACTTGCAGGTGTCCAGCAGGCAACTGGGTATGGGGGTCTGGAATCCTGGCAGCACCATCTACAAACTCTATTCCGAATCAACCGTCTCCCATCGCCTCTACTGCCGCCACCCCATCAAACCACCATAATATCCTATCTGGGTTAGCACTGCAGTCTTCTAGCTGTCTGATGTGTTGGCCTTGCTTTTCCTCAAGTCTCAGTCTACAGGCAGAGTCATCTTGTTGAAAGCACATCAGAACACGGCATGCCTCCCCTCAAAGTCTTCTGATGAATTCCGTGGCACTCAGGATTCACACCACTACGTACAATGGCTTAAGGCCCTATGCAACCTGGCCCCGCTACCCTGAGCCCCACTGCCGTCTCCCTCAGTGACCCTGCTCTCACCACATGGGATCCCTCACTATTCCTGGGACTCACCAAGAATACTCTTTGCCTCAGGCCTTTGAACCTGATGCTCTTCCCCATGGGTTTCTTAGTAGGCGTCTCCCTCACCTCCTTCAGGTCTTTACTCAGCTACCCCTTCTTTGCGAAGCCTTCCTGCTCACCCCATTTAAAATGACACCCCATTCTTTCTTTCCCTTCTTTATTTCTTCATCAGCTCCTACCACTATTAATCATACTATAAATGTTACTTATTTATCATATTTTATGTCTGTGTCCCTCATTAGAATGTAAGCTCCTTAAAGCAGAAATTTTCTCTATTTTATTTTCTACTGCGTCCAAGAAACTGGAATGGTTCCTGGCACATAGTAGATACTGAAATAATATTTGTTAAATAAACAAATGAACTGTAGAAGACCAAGAAGACCAATGGGATGAGTACGTAAGACCTAGGAACAGACATGCCCTTGGAATTTGAGCTTTGACACTAGTCATTGTGACCTTGGGTTGGTTATTTAACATCTCTGAGCCTTCATTTCTCATCTATGAAATGGAGACATTAATAGTACCTCCCATAAAAGATCATTGTGAGGAGGTGTCCAGTCAAGAAATATTTATGGGCCCACTCCTGTGTGCCAGGAGCTGTATTTAAATAAGGATTAGATGAGAGAATTTATAGAAGAGTTGACATGGTGTGTCCCATATTGCAACCCCCCCTGACACTGGCAGGGGAAAGAGTGTTAGGCAGTCAGGAGGCAGGGCTGATCTGGGAGTGAGTGTACCGGCCCAGGGGGAGTGAGCAGACTGTGCGTGAGGGGCGGGGACTGTGCTGACCTTGCTGAATTCACAGGGCTGAACCCGTGAGGGGGAGCCAGGAAGCAGGCTGGACTTTAAAGTCTGGAATGGAAGGGGAATTCTGGTGTCATCATCAGTGTCCCAGTGCCAGAATCCAAAACTGCAGACACAGGCGCTCCCTAAAGTGACGAGTCATTCCGCCCGGGAGAAATGACACCGGGGGGGCCCCCCTGTTGAGAACCACGGGCCATGAGAAGAACACTGTGACTTGTCAGGGTCCCACTGACTTCAAACGGGATTAGGGTTGGAGGCCCAAGTCCCCTGCCTCACTATCTGAAAATCCCATGAAAGAGCCGGAGCCTCGTTCTGGGCAGCAGTGGACAATGGCTCTTTGCCACCAGCCAGTGAAGAGTAAGTGAGAGCAATGATGAGGGCAGAGGTCTGAGGGGTCTGTGCCTGTGGGGGTCTCAGATGGCATGGAGAGGAGGGTCAAGGCTGGGAGGTCACAGTCAGGCAAGATGAGCACGTGGAGGACTGGGGGCCCATTCCCTCCGGACCCAGCCCGGCCTTGACCCTGGCTGCCCTGGGCTGAGCCTTGCTCTGGTCTTCCTGGTGGATTATTCTGGAGGACTTCCCAGGGAAGTTTGGAAGAAGCCCCTCCCCTGCCTTCATGCCCCAGGATGAGGGAGCCCAGGATAGCAGTTTTTTCAATCACATGAGCCTCTCAGGCAGGCTGGCTCCTTTGGTGCCCAGGAGGCTGTGCCACAGTGCCCACAGCATGAAGCAGGGGACCCCAACGTGCTGTGGGAGGACTGGGCTGAGAAGCAAATCCTGAGATATAGCTTCTAGCTTTCCACCCATGTAAGTTAGAAACCACAGCTGCGAGCTCAGTGCACTCCTTCCTCCAGCCCTCAGTAGTGTGTGTTACATAAGAGGCAGCTGCAACTCAACAAATCATTACAAAACGAATCCTATGTAACCACCACCTGGGATTCCCAGGTGGCTCAGTGGTAAAGAATCCACCTGCCAATGCTTGAGACACAGGAGATGTGGGTTTGATCCCTGGTCAGGAAGATCCCCTGAAGAAGGAAATGGCAACCCACTCCAGTATTCTTGCCTGGTAAATCCCATGGACAGACAAGCCTGGTGGGCTAATGTGCATAGGGTCGCAAAGAGTCAGACATGACTGATGGACTGAGCATGCATGCAACCACCACCTAAGCCATGAGGGGACCTTGGCCATCTCCCCTTCATCCCTCTCTGATATCTCTTTCCTCCCCTAAAGGTAAGTACTATGTTTACTTCTGAAACAATCATTCCCACATGTTTTTGTTTGTTTTTTACAAGGCAGCATAGTGCAGTGGTAAGAACATGGATTCTGAGGACAGAAGGTGTGCATTCACTTCTTGGTTCCTCTACTCACTTTCTGCATATCCTTGGGAAGAATACTTTATCTCTCTGTGCTCACTTTCTTTAAATGTGTTGTGAAGATTATGACAGAATGAAGGCCGATGAGGCTGTTTAAAAGATTGACTCTGAGTTGATATGTGTGTGGTGCTTGCGACGGTGCCTTGGGTAGTATGGGTGCTCTTTTTAGCATGCATGCTAAGTTGCTCAGTCGTGTCTGACTCTTTGTGACCCCATGGACTTTTAGCCCACCAGGCTCCTCTGTCCATGGGATTCTCCAGGCAAGAATACTGGAGTGGACTGCCATTTCCTTCTCCAGGGGATCTTCCTGACCCAGAGATCAATCCCACGTCTCCTGCATTGGCAGGTGGGTTCTTTACTAGGGGCACCTGGGAAGCCCCGCTCTTTGTAGTGTATCACCTAAATATTCACCCCTTAGCAAATACGGTCTAGTTTGCTAGTTTTTTCTTAAACTGTGTGCTAATGAAGCATACTCTAAAACCAACCAATAAATAAACCAAATAGATAAGTACAAACCCTATATAATGAAAGCAGCAATGCTGGTGGAAGGGAGAAAGGATATGCTAGTGGCTGAAGTTCTGGAAATAGGAGGATGGGCTGGGGCAGGCATGAGGATAAAAGCACACAGAGGTGGCATAAACAGATCATGGGGATTTATTTATATACTCAGCAGAGGGGTGTAACTGAGTGTGTTCCCTAGTCTACGCTCATACTGCTCGTTGCAAGACAGGCCAGTAAGTCCAGTTGTTGGGGCAAGGAATAGTGGCTTTATTCAGAAAGTCAGCAAACAGAAGATGGTGGATTAGTGTCCCAAAGAACCTTCTTATCGAAGTTAGAATTCAGGTTTCTTTTATACTAAGAGTGGAGGGGGTGTGGTTGGTTGCTACAAACTTCTTGGCATGGAAATCCTTTGTTCTTGCTGCTGTTTACATAGGTCAGATCACAATATTCCTGTAAACCTCCAACAAGACAAATGTTATTCTCTGTTCTGTCACTTTTAATTTCTCTATGAATGGTTATACCATTCATATATTATATTATTTCTGAATGAAGTGTTATACCTTTGAAGGTTAGATCCTTGAGAACCGGCTATCCTATATATTTCAGGCTGTAGGCAACATTCTGTACTTGTAGCAAAAGCAACAGAATACAAAGGCTAAAGTAAAAGGAGCAGATCCAATATGGAGTCACACGTGTTCTTCCCTATTACAAGAGAACACAGCCTGGATTCAAGGAGTGGGAGGGGCTCTGGGGAGTGAGGCAACCTGTCCTTCCTCTCCCACCACCAGCACCCGGCGTGGTCCTCGTGGGCTTACCCTGCCTCCTTCACAGTGCATTCTGCCTCTGATTGCTTGACTTCACACTTCTTTCCCAGTTTCAGGGCCTGGGTGCAGGTCTCTGCCCTGATGTTTCAGTTTTGGTGCAACCTGGACAGTGCTCTAAGGCACATGGACCCCTGTGTTTGGAAGGGAACAGTCCTGTGCTTGGGGAACAAGAAGCTCCACTCCCAACTTCACTCTGGGTAGAGATGAATTGAAAATGTATTTGTTCAGTGAACTTGTGCTATATACGTAGAAGTAGCAAATACTTCGTTGAAATGATACGGTCTTCTTGGCTTTCTCTGGATCTGCCCACTCAATCTTCACGCTTTGCCTGAGCTCTACTTCTCCCACAGATTCTGTTTTGTAGAAGTAGACACAGAGGCAGGGTAACTCGCCCCAGCTCATATGGCTAATAAGTGCAGAGGGGCTGGCCATGGCTGTGCTCATGACCAGTCACAGCCCTGTTCGAGAATCTTGGTGTTGCTCCTTCAGCTCTGTGGACACACTGCTGAGCCTCCATGGGGTTCAGTTTCCCTGCTTGTGAGGAACAAGACTGTGGGCCCCAGTGCTCACACTGCCTGATTCACCATACATCACCAAGGCCTCCCACGGATGCAGACCAGCCTCGGGTACCTGGAGACTCCATGAGAAGTAATATCATGGTCTCTGGCCCCCTCGGGGAACTTCTAATGTATTTGGGGGCACAACTGATGATACAAGATGGTGAATAATTAATTTCTCAAAGTGTGATTCAGACCAGAGTATAAGAAAGGGCTCTGGGAGGGCAGCTGAATGAGTCTTGACTAGTGGAAAAATAGATCATGTTAAAGCAAGAGCAAATCCTCCCTAATCAGTGCTAAAAATTACTTTTCTGTGAGGCAAGGGTCAGACACACTTGTCTGGCAGACAAATCATTGCCATCTGGTTCCCAGTCTGCCCAACTGGCCCCAGCCCCAGCGCAGCTGGTGGATGCGCCTCATTTCAACGAAAGCATCAGCACTTAGAGGGTGTGTTTTCTCTTCCTCCGCATTATATGCTTCCTTATGTTGAAATATTTCTCCGCGGGGCTATGCATGAGATGAAGAGGATGTATGGTGAGAATGCAGAGCCCCAGAAATAGAAGGCTAGTTGGGATTGTGCAAAAGTCACTGAATGAGCCCGGTGACAGAGACGCCACGTACCCTGAGGTTGGTTTCTTCAGCCATTTACGTAGACGTGAGAAACGTGGTTTGACTGAACTGGGAATGGAAATCCTGGAGACAGTATTTTAAAGTGTTGAGCTTGAGTTCACTAAGTGGGCTGGAGAACAAGTCTTCAGTTTGTTTTGACGCATACGGCGGCATCCATCCAGGGGTCCTTGGTCATCCAGCGGGCCGCTCCCTCTGTGGGTTTCCCTAGGGTTCTGGGCCGCCTCTGCTGCTCATCCTGCCGCTGCGAGGGTGATTCCAGGATGTCAGTGCTCACTGACAGGCTGCAGCCTCATAGCTTTATTTTTTAACTTTTCATTTAAATTTAAAAAATTTTACATTTTTATTGAAGTGTAATTGATGTTAGTTTCAGGTGTACAGCACATTTTGTTGCTGTTTTTGTTGCTCAGTTGTGTCTGACTCTTCGCGACCCCATGGACTGTATGTAGCCTGCCAGGCTCCCCTCCCCATGGGATTTTCCAGGCAAGAACAGTGGAGTGGGTTGGCATTTCCTTCTCCAGGCAATCTTCCCCACCCAGGGAAAGAATCCTGGTCTCCTGCATTGCAGGCGGATTCTTTTCTGACTGAGCCACCAGGGAGGACCTATTGTATATTATATACAGTTTCAGATTCTTTTCCCTTATAGGTTATTACAAAATATTGAGAATAGTTCCCTAAGCTATACAATAGATCCTTGTTGGTTATCTGTTTTGTATATGTGAAGCGAAAGTCACTCAGTTGTGTCCGACTCTTTGCAACCCCATGGACTGTAGCCCAGCAGGCTCTTCTGTTCATGGGATTTTCCAGGCAAGAACACTGGAGTGGGCTGCCATTTCCTTCCCCAAGGGATCTTCCTGATCCGAGAATTGAACCTGGGTCTCCTATCTTGGAGGCAGATTCTTTACTGTCTGAACCACCAATAGTGATGTGTATATTTTAATCCCAGTTTTGGAGTTCCAGCTGAGAGTTGGCCATGGGCTGTGGACTCTCATATGTGGTTGCCTTCTGGGTATCTTCATTCCGCATCCCACAGGAACTTCTTCTCGACTAAACTCCTCCCACACTTGCTTCTTCCCATTTGCCATCTAGCTCAGTGAACGGCACCATCACTAACCCTCACCATCCCCCATGTGCAGATAGTCACCAGTTCCCGCCTCTGCAACATCTTTCCACTCCATGGATGAGCCTCAGTTCAGGCCTGCATCTCCATCCTACAGCAGCTCTGCCTTCTTGCCTTCCAGTTTGCTCTCCTTGAACCCACCCTCCACATAGCAGTTAAAGCACTTTCACAGCATGAATAGGAGGCACAACCCCTCTACCCCTCTACTGAAGATCCTCAAAGCCTGCCAGTTGCTTTGGGGATTTAGCCTAAACTCATTCAGTGTAAAGCACCATTCCTAAGTTGAGCTTGGTGTATTATTCCAGTGGTCTGGGACTTGGTTCTTGTGGGAGCCTCACTCCAGGCCTGTGCATTCTCTGATAGACATAGGGGATGGAAGAGGGGAAGTTGTTAAATGAAAATTGCTCTCTCTCCCAACAACCCCACTCTACCATATTTCTGAATTCAAAACATCCCAGAAGAGTCCAAGATGCCGTTTCTAATGATATTACATTTGAGTAACCCACTGACAAATCAATAAGAAAATAACATGTGTGGGAAAAGAATTTGAAAAAGAATATATATATACATATATATATATATATAAGCTTACCAGGTGGAGCTAGTGGTAAAGAATCAGCCTGCCAATGCAGGAGATAAAAGAGAGGTGGGTTCAATCCCTAGCTTGGGAAGATCCCTGGGAGGAGGGCATGACAACCCACTTAAGTATTCTTGCCTAGCTAATCCCATGGGCAGAGGATTCTGGCAGGCTACAGTCCATAGGGTCACAAAGAGTCAGACATGACTGAAGCCACTTACACACACATGAACATACATAAACACACACACACACACACACACAGCCCTTTGCTGTACACTTGAAACTAACACAGCATTGTAAATCAACTGTACTTCAATTAAAAAAAAATACTTTACTGAAAAAAAAAAAAGAAACAAAGAAAGAAAAATACAAACAGCTTAAGCCAATCATGGTAGACAACCAGGATAACCAGGGAAGAGAGCTGGAGACTTTACTGCTCTTCCAGACCAGAGCCAACCCTCTCCTGCTGGGCCCTCACTGAACCTTGCCTGTAACTCTCTTATGATGTTTCATGTGATGCGGCATCTATTTATTTATTTGTTATTTGGTTTATCTCTTACTTTAAACAATCAGCACCTTGCGTTCAGGGAAGGTGCCTCTGCGTGCATCTTCCATATCCTATGTGAAGTACATATCTTCTATGCCTAGAGCTGAGGAGGATCTCAGTATATGAAAGGCCAATTATTTAATCATAATATTATATCTTTTCCTCAGTAACCGGGAACTTTCATTAAAATAGCTTTCTAAAAATATCTCCCTATATTAGAAAGATTATATCCCTAATAAGTAACCTGTACTTAGAAATCAGTAATAAAAAGAGAAATTCCCTAAGAGAAAAGTTGACCAAAGACAATAGATAATTTAGAAAACAATTTACAAAAGAAACAATACCAATGGCCATGAAACATATGGCAGAGCTTGACCTCCATGTAAACAATGAAAGTTACTGTTTCTAGGAGGTGGGAAAAACAGGAACTCTCTTGCACTGTTGGTGGGAGTATAAATTTATAGAACCCTTCCTGAAAGCAATTCAGTGCAGTTCAGTTCAGTCATTCAGTCGTGTCCGACACTTTGCAACCCCATGAATCGCAGCAGCACGCCAGGCCTCCCTGCCCATCACCAACTCCCAGAGTTCACTCAAACTCACATCCATCGAGTTGGTGATGCCATCCAGCCATCTCATCCTCTGTCGTCCCTTTCTCCTCCTGCCCCCAATCCCTCCCAGCATCAGGGTCTTTTCCAATGAGTCGACTCTTCACATGAGGTGGCCAAAGTATTGGAGTTTCAGCATCAGTCCTTCCAATGAACACCCAGGACTGGTCTCCTTTAGGATGGACTGGTTGGATCTCCTTGCAGTCCAAGGGACTCTCAAGCGTCTTCTCCAACACCACAGTTCAAAAGCATCATTTCTTCAGTGCTCAGCTTTCTTCAGAGTCCAACTCTCACATCCATACATGACCACTGGAAAAACCATAGCCTTGACTAGATGGACCTTTGTGGGCAAAGTAATATCTCTGCTTTTTAATATGCTATCTAGGTTGGTCATAACTTTCCTTCCAAGGAGTAAACATCTTTTAATTTCATGGCTGCAATCACCATCTGCAGCGATTTTGGAGCTCCCAAAAAAAAAGTCTGACACTGTTTCCACTGTTTCACCATCTATTTCCCATGAAGTGAAGAGACCAGATGCCATGATCTTAGCTTTCTGAATGTTGAGCTTTAAGCCAACTTTTATACTCTCCTCTTTCACTTTCATCAAGAGGCTTTTTAGTTCCTCTTCACTTTCTGCCGTAAGGGTGGTGTCATCTGCCTATCTGAGGTTATTGATATTTCTCCCGGCAATCTTGATTCCAGCTTGTGCTTCTTCCAGTCCAGCATTTCTCATGATGTACTCTGAAAGCAATTAAGCAATAGAAATTCAAAATTTCGAATTTACAGGATCTTTGACCCAATAGTCCAAGGACTCTATCCTCTAGGAATAACTGGATAAGAGTACAAAGTTTATGTGCAAGAATATTAATTGCACCATTAATAATAAAACAGTTGAAAATGAAAATAAGTCAATCTTTTGTCATAGTGATTTGGTTAAATAAATTATGGTAACAGCCATATAATGGAATATTATGCAATTGTTAGAAGAGAAGCAATCTCTATATCTTTGCATTTCTATTGTTGTTGTTCAGTTGCTAGGTCGTGTCCAATTCTTTTTGACCCCGTGGATTGCAGTATGCCAGGCTTCTCTGCCCTTCACTGTCTCCTGGAATTTGCTCAAACTCATGTCCATTAAGTCAGTGATGCCATCCAACAGTCTCATCCTTTATTGCCCCCTTCTCCTGCCCTCAGTCTTTCCCAGCATCAAGGTCTTTTCCAATAAGCAAGCTCTTCACTTCAGGTGGCCAAAGTGCTGGAGCTTCAGCTTCAGTTTCATCCTTCCAATGAATATTCAGGGTTGGTTTCCTTTAGGATTAACTAGTTTGATCTCCTTGCTGTTCAAGGGACTCTCAAGAGTCTTCTCCAGCACCAAGGTTCGAAAGCTTCGATTCTTTGGCATTCAGCCTTCTTTATGGTGCAACTCTCACATCCCTACATGATATTTTTATTAATATAAGGAAAAAATGCCTGCAGTATATCAAGTAAGAGAGACAGATTATAAAGCTTTTTATCCATCTACCTACCCACCCTTCCTTTCATTCAGCAAGAAAATAATAAAAGAGTATTATGAAACCATTAACAGTGATTATCACTGGATCAAGTTAGACTTTTTAGTGACTTTCATACTTTATTTTGATCTTGAGCCACTATAGCTCAGTTGGTAAAGAATCTGCCTGCAATGCAGAAGACCCGGATTTGATCTCTGGGTCAGGAAAATCCCCTGAAGAAGGGAATGGCTACTCACTCCAGTGTTCTTGCCTGGAAAACTCCAGGGACAAGGAGCCCAGTGGGCTACAGTCCATGGGGTCACAACAGTCAGACACAATTGAGTGACTAACACTTTTACTTTTTCATATTTTATTTCATATTTTGAAAAATTTACAATGAACAGTGTGATGTATTATTCTTGTAATAGCAAAAACAATAAATTTGCCAAAATGGGGGAAAGTTTTTCATCCTGTTGATTAAAAGAGCAATATGAGAGATTTATCTTTGCTGCCATTTGGGGAACATGTTGCAATGTGGGATAATTTCTCATCATGAGGCATCTTGGCTTGGTAGATTAGCCCCTGGTGGCAAAACTTCACGCATATGGAATTTGTCCTGCATTTTTGACTCCAGCTTTCCCTAAGTCCCAAGAAATACAAGATAACGTTTTCATAGTCCATTCCTACACCAACAAAGGGGAACAAATTACATTTAATTTCCAACTATTGATGAATAAGAATTGTGTGGGTAAATACAACATATAAATAATAAACATCTTATCCATGCATTTTATCTCTTCTACCTACTCTCCTCTCAATCATTCTTTTGTACTCACTATCAAGACAAAAGGAACTGATTTCCAATTTCTCTTTTGTGCCCCATGTGCTCTTGGCCAGACTTATTTTTAGAGAACTCTTGCCAATTCCTATTGACCACTAATTTCTTTTCTATCCAATCACAAAAGGTTAACTAATACAACTGTACATTTTTCCTTGGCATTGATGGCATGCTCATCTAAATATGTCTCCTGAAAATTCAACCTTCTCCCTTCTTAAAAAGCTATAAGTGCTTTGCCCTTCGGTCCACAATATTGATGTCTTTATGTTGATAAGACTTGATAAACTGGAAGTGGCATCTCTGGATGCCCTGGTAAGATGATATATGTGTTCTAGAGTGTTGGAAATAAACCTTACAGAGATTCCAGGGGTCAGCTATATGGTAACGTTTTTAGGCTCCAGTATTCTGAACTATGCTGAACATTCTCTCCAAAGCAAAGGATCAGTTAATACATCTGCACCTCTTTACAACCATGAAGCAGGCACAGATCTTGGGAAGTCCTTCAGGTACTGGAAGCAGTATATATTGCACTTGTGACAACAGCTTCAATCCATTTATCAGAGGACTTTCACATGACCGGCAATTTTGATTTGGTCCCAGAGAAAGACGGGGCTCTGCAGCAGGTCTAAGCTGCAGTATAAGGTGTCCTGCCTCCGGGGCCACGTGAACTGGAAAACCCCACAGTGCTGGAGGTACCTGCAGTAAAGGAGAGCACTGTGCGATGTCTCTGACAAGCTGCATTAGAGGAGATGCAGTGCAGATACCTACGTTCTAGAGCAAGGACATGCTATCTGTTGCAAGAAATAATGCACTTTTTAAACAGAAGCCCTTGGCAGGGTACTAAACCTGGGAAGAGACTGAACATCTTGCCAGAAGTCATCAAATACATGTGAATCCAGAACTACCCTTCAGAGACTGAGGGCTGTCATTCACACAAGTCATAAGGCTGGAGAGGCCCAGCATAATTCATCCTACAGAGGTCATGATGCAGCTAGGAGTGGGCCTGAGCAGGTCCAGGTCCAGAGGGCATGAATACTCTGACCAAGTTGAACAGACTCACATATCAGCTGCTGCTACTGCTGCTAAGTCGCTTCAGTCGTGTCCGACTCTGTGCAACCCCATAGACAGCAGCCCAGGCTCCTCTCTCCACAGGATTCTCTAGGCAAGAATATTGGAGTGGGTTGCCATTTCCTTCTCTACTTGTGTTGAACTGACACTTCCCTATAACCTCATACCAATGGTCAGGAGTTTCCTGTGACCAGTTGGCAAAGGAGGGGAAAAAAATCCAGCCCTGACTCATGGAGAGCTGACTGGATCCGTTGGTGTGAGCTAAAAACAGACTGTGCTGCATCACAATTCCACTCAGGAGAGTCTGAAGAGAGTAGGAGGGCAGGAGAAGATCCTCCCCGTGGGCAGAGCTGCAGGCACTGTAGCAGTCATCCTGTTTGTGAAGACAGAGACGTGGCTTTAATCCTGAGCTGTGGCAGGTGGTTTGGCTGCTGGGTCAAGGGTCTGGATGCAATAAGACTGGAAGATTGGGGATGAGGTGATGTGGGGGAAGAGCACACAAAGGTGTCCCAAAGTGTAGGGATTATTATATCATATATGAATGCCCACCAGAAAGACTCTACTATAGAATCAGAGACTCAGCAACCAGCTGGACAGGATGACGTGACCTGCTCTCAGCCTTCCCAGTGCTGGTACAGTGGGCCTGTGAATGGAGCCACCAAGGTTACAGATGTAAAAGATATGAGAACAGTGAACAGATGCAGCGTAGCAGAGTAAATGACCCTGATCATCATGAGGAGGTAGGGTTGCTGCTGCATCCTGGGGATAAGGAGGAATAGTTTGGAAATTCGGGGATTTATTGGAGGGAATACCTTGGTGCCAGGTTTTAGCTGAAGATGGGTGATACCTGATGAGAGCATGGCAACCAAGGGTTCAGATCCTTCACGGATTAAAGTTTGTGTCATTTCAGCAAACAAGCCACCTAGACTGGTAGAACTGCTGGTGGAGAGAGAGGGAAATGGTGGAGGAAGAAGTTGAAGGTCAATTCCAGCCAAGGGACCAGCTGCAGTGGTGGGTGGGAGCTGCTTTTCTTTTAATGGCCCCATACCAGCCAACCTCTTTGGAAGATTGCCACCTGGTCACTACACTGCCTGCCCAGAAGTGCCTGGGAGTTTCCATTTCTTCAGGGCCCCCTTTAGCCAGGGCTGACAGTTTATGAGCACAAAGTCCAGCTCCTGGCTTTGATGGGGACCAGTTTATAAGTTGTATCTCATGAGACTTCGCCTGAAATCTCACAACCTAGGGTCCCTACCTTTCCAGGCCTGATTCCCTCACTCTCCTATCAGTTTCTTCCAGGGCCTGTCTTGCTAAGCCACCAGCCCTGGAATCTTCCTCTCAGAGTCTGCTCTGGGTAGTCTCCCACCCCTTATGTAGATAAACGGAGGTAATAATAGGTGGCATTTGGCTTCTGCACAGCACTGTGGTGAGAGCTCTTACATTACAGGGTCCACTGAATTCTCCAGAACCCCATCATGTGCTGAATAAACTCTCAGCAGCAGAGCTTAGGGCTGAAGGGCACAGATCCTGGAGCCCCACTGTGCTGTGCAACGCGTAATTGCTCAGTCGTGTCTGACTCTTTTTGACACTATGGACTGTAGCTCGCCAGGTTCCTCTGTCCGTGGGGATTCTCCAGGCAAGAATACTAGAGTGGGTTGCCATTTCCTTCTCCAGGGGCTCTTCCCAACTCAAGGATCGAACCCAGGTCTCCCACATTTCAGGCGGATTCTTTACCATCTAAGCCACCAGGGAAGCCCAAGAATACTGGAGTGGTTAGCCTATCCCTTTTCCAAGGAATCTTCCCAAACCAGGAATTGAACCAGATCTCTTGCATTGCAGGCAGATTCTTTACCAGCTGAGCTACTAGGGAAGCCCGGAGCCCCACTATCTGGGGTCAAATTCCAGTTCTGCCAGTGACTGGCTATGTGATCTTGGCAGGTTTGTGCCCTCACCTATAAAATGGGGATAATAATAGGGTCTACATCACAGGCTATTTATGAAAATTTGATGAGTTTATGTAAAACATTGCTATGCTTTGTAGATATTTGCTAAATGAACAGGTACTTCACAGGTACAAGGGGCAGTCAAGACTTAGGAAGATTAATTAACTTGCTCAAATCCACCCAGCTAAAATGGTAAAGCCAAGACCTATAAGATTTCAAAAGTCAGTCTCTTAACTATGACACTACGCCACCTCTGGTCAGGCCTACTGCACCTTCGTTTGCTTTGTGCACGCATGCTAAGTTGCTTCAGTCATGGCCAACTCTTTGTGTCGGATTTAGTGTACTTCAAAAGGCCCACTATTCTCTGAGGGCGCTCCACCCATCCCTGGCTGGCTTTTGTTGGGAGACAACAGAAAGAGCCCGGGTCTCGCTGGGGCCACCATGGGGCTGAGGCCAGCTCTGCATCACTGTATATATTGTCTTGTCTTATAGGGGCTGTGGTGATGGTAGTTTAGTCTCTGAGTCATATCTGACTCTTGCGACCCCCTGGACTGTACCTCGCTAGCCTCCTCTGGCCATAAGGTTTCCCAGGCAAGAATCTAGAGTGGGTTGACATGCCCTCCTCCAGGGGATCTTCCCAACTCAGAGATCGAACCTACATCTCCTACATTAGCAGGTGGATTCTTTACCACTGAGCCCCCTGGGAAGCCCACTTGAAGGGGCTGCTGTGTGTTAATTCTCAAGGGGATTTCTCCACAGACCTACATCTTCTTTATTTCATTGCTACCCCCTGCCCCCACCTGACTTCCCCCAAAAGCAGAGACTTTCCTCCACTACTGAAGTGAAAGCTTATGAGGACTGTTTTTTAAACTCAAAAATCTTTTTCTCTGTTTCCTCGATTGCCAAGGTTAATGAGCTAATAATTTAAAACATACGGAAACATGTAAGAGGGAAGATTAAGAAAATTCTCACTTGTCCCCTACATGGCTTCCAGAGGCTGTTTCACCCACCCAGGCCTTGACTCACTGGGGCCATCATAGCCTGCTCTTGGACTTCAGGATGACACACCTGGCAGGCATGGCAAATGTCCTTATAAGGCAGCCGCTGGGCCCCCCAGAGGCTTCCCTGGCCTGCATTTCACTTGGGAGATGAAGCAATGTCCTTGAATGGGAAGGGCGGGGGATGCCTGCTCTCAATTCTCTGTAGCCCCACTCAGACGGCCCTACTTCCTCTTCTCATGGTTCAAATATGAGAAATCTCATTACAGGAGAACCTTAAGAAGGAAGCCATTTATTTCCAGGCTATTCAGTGAGCACAATTTATTGGTAATCTCATGGGGTCACTATTTATAGGAAAGGTAAGACCCAGATGTGGAGCTGAGCTTCCAAGCTGTTGGGGATCCAATATAGTTTCATTATTTTTTTCTTTTGAGGCCCTCAAGGTCCATGCAGGGCTCAGGACTTAAGAAAGGAGGTAACTTCTTTAGTTAGAAAAGGAAAGGAAAATTGAATATCTAATGTCATAGGTATGAAGCACAGGGTTTTACACGTATCACCTCATTTAATTCTCAAGGTGATCTGTGAAGTCAGTATTTGGGTATATAGTGGACTTTCCCTGAAATATCTGCTCTGATCTGTCTGGCTTCTCTCTAGAGCCCAGGATCAGCCAGGATGAGGCCCCTTGGGTTATTTATATTTTAACCTCAAAGGGTGTTTTCTGCTTTTCAACCTTAACATTACATAAGGCTCAGATTAGTTCCAAAGGCTTCCTCCCAGCTCAGATACCCAAATAAGCTGCCCCCACCAAAGGCAAGTGCTCGACTCCCCGGCTGCCCACCGCCACCAGGAGCCCTGGAGCCCAGGAGACCTTGCGCACCTGCAACTCTACCTCTTTACCTTAGCCCATTGTGGGGGCGGTGGGGAGTCCGCAGTCCCTTCTAGGGCTTCATCTCTGGCTCCCAGTTTGCACCCCATGCCATCCCCTCCAGTTAGCCTGCTCCTATCTGAATTACAATCTCAGTCCTAATGCCTTTTCTTCAGGGAGGCCTTCTCTGACCTCCTCCTCACCTTAAAGGGCAGCCCCATCCTTGCGTCCACTTTCCCTTGCCTTCTCTCCCTCTCAGCAGTACCTGTCTGGCTTGCCCTTGTGTATTTTCTGTCCATCTCTCCACCAGCATGATCACATCATTAAGTCAGGGATTCACATCAGTTTTGTTCACTCCATGTGCACAGTGTCTAGGAAAGACCTGACATGAAACAGTCACCCAAAACATTTGTTGAATGAATGGACTGTTCTGCATGGTCAGGAGAGAAGAATTTTGATTTTCCTGGTCTGAAAGGTAAGAGAAGAAGACCTTGAGATAAGAGGAGGAAGGGTTGGGGGAGGGAATGGGAGGAGAGACACAGAATGAACTGAGAAAAGAGACAGGATGTAGTCTGAGACTGTTCTCCTCTGCAGGTTACTCCAAAGTGTGGGAGCATACACAGGCTGCTAGAAGAGGGGCCTCTTCTAGCGTTCATGTGCATTGAGGGGCCATACAACATAAACTTTCAGAACATGGGCTTTACCACAGACTCAAAATTTGAGTCTGGGCTTCACCATTTACTAGTTGTAAGGCTTTAAGCGAGGAATGCACCTCAAGGCCTCAGTTAAATGGGAGTAACAATACTATTGCATCACAGAGCAGTTGGAAGCCATAAATGAGATACATGTGTTAAGCGCGTAGCACCAAGTCTGGCTCCTGGCAAGTGCGGAAGAGAAGACAGCTGCGCATGCGCCTGCCATCACAGCTATGATCCTCCTCATCACAAGATTACTCCGGTAATTGCGTCTTCAATTTTCACTGACTCTCAGTTGATTACCATTTTCCAAAAAGCAACAAGTGGTTTTGTTTTGTTCTTTTGCTGCCATCGGGGAGAGACTGGTGAATAGCTGGGGGTGTGCTGTGGGTGTTGAGAGGCCAGCGTTGCTATTCAGCCTATGAAGCGACTTGCCCCTCACGCAGCCCTGGGGATGAGTGTCTGCACTCGGCCGCCTTGAAGGTTTTGGGGAATATGGCCACAAGTGAGAACCCCAGGGTATCGCGGGCCCGTGAGCGCACTGAGCACACAGGACAGGGCACAGCCTGTCCAGCCATGACGCGCGCTGGCTCTGCGATCCCCGCACCCCCAACCACTCAGTCTCGTGTTCTTCCTGTGGAAAGCAGGACGGTGTTTCCTGGTCTCTGCTTCTACCAGGTTTGGATGACCATGACACGAAAGAGGTTATGACGAAGAGCTTTGGCAATCCTAAACTGCTATATAAATCCCCGACCGTCATGATGTCATCAGCATTGTCTGCAGCGGGAGGGGCCCCGACTAGCTGGGGATCCCTGGCTCCGTGGACATCTCGGTGTCACCCACACCCTGTACCTCATAGACAAACGCCCTGTTCGCGGCGCCAGGATCAAATACCACTCAATGATGTGTCCCCGGCGGGGTTAGAATGACACCAGGCTCTCATTCCCAGGAGCGCCAGCACTGCACCCCCCAGTCAGGCTGGTGGGTGTCTGCCAGATGTGCGAAGGCAGGAAATTAGCACCAGCTCTGAATAAACATCTCTGCACTGGCGTAGGACTGGCCTCATGGAGGCCCACGGTCCCCCGCCCTGACGAGACAGCCGCGTTCCAGCCCTCCCCATCCCAGCCTCAGCGTTTCTGGGAAGCGCTCACTCTTAGGTGGCAGCACTGTCCAGGGCTCCACGATCCTCCTGAGGCAGACAGGCAGGGACAGGATATAGTGGTGCCCGTGGCCTCAGCCCGTAGGTCAGACACCTGGCCCAGCCCGCAAAACCAAGTCACCTCTGAGAAGCAGCTTTCCTTTCATTTGGCCAGAGCCAGCCCCCAGCTGCAGCAGGCAGGGTGCTTGCCTCAGGCCCTACATGCATTTATGAGATAAATGTTAACTGAGTGACTCCTGTGCACTCTGTACTAGGTGCTAGGAATGCACCAGTGAACAAAACCGACTTTGAATTTCCCTTCCCTCATGGAACTTCCATTCTAATGTGGGGACAATGGGGGACAGAAAAGAAAAGGTAAAGAACTAGATTACGAAGTGTGTTGTTTAGTGTGTCCAACTTTTTTGTGACCCTATGCACCATAGCCCACCAGACTCCTCTGTCCATGGAATTCTCCATGCAAGAATACTGGAGAGAGTTGTCATTTCCTTCTTCAGGGTGAAGTGTGTTCAGTTCAGTTCAGTCGCTCAGTCGTGTCCAACTCTTTGCAACCCCATGAATCGCAGCATGCCAGGCCTCCCTGTCCATCAACAACTCCCAGAGTTCACTCAGACTCATGTCCATCGAGTCAGTGATGCCATCCAGCCATCTCATCCTCTGTCGTCCCCTTCTCCTCCTGCCCCCAATCCCTCCCAGCATCAGAGTCTTTTCCAATGAGTCAACTCTTCGCATGAGGTGGCCAAAGTACTGGAGTTTCAGCTTCAGCATCATTCCCTCCAAAGAAATCCCAGGGCTGATCTCCTTCAGAATGGACTGGTTGGATCTCCTTGCAGTCCAAGGGACTCTTAAGAGTCTTCTCCAACACCACAGTTCAAAGGCATCAATTCTTCGGTGCTCAGCCTTCTTCACAGTCCAACTCTCACATCCATACATGTTAGCAGATGACAAATGATGTGGGAAGCTGACTGGGTGGGGAGGGTGAGGGTGAGTGCAGGGGGAGGGAGGAGCAGGTTCAATGGGGAGGTCCATGGAGAACGTGGTGCCTGAGACAACCCCAAGGCGGCGAGCACCTGGGAGGGAGCAGGGGAACATCCTGCAGGAGGGAACAGCCAGTGCACAAACCCTGAGGCCTGGCCACCGCCTGATGCGCTCGAGGAATTAGGAGACCAGTGGCTGGAGCAGCTGGGGGAAAGTAGTGAGTTGGGAAATGAGCAGGGTGAGGTGTGGAGAGCAATCCTGGCAGGTGACAGCAGGAGAAAGGGGGTTCAAAATCAGCTGGTGGCAAAGGCTGGCTCTGGTTTGGGGGTCCTAGGAGTCTATATAATGTGGGCATGCCTTAAGAAAAGCTATGAAATCACAAATATGAAATTAGGCACAGAGTTTTGGAACTGCAGGCGAGGATCCCTGGAGCTCAGTTTCCTTAACTTCCCAGTGGTGGAGCAGTGGAGCTGAGGCCTATGCTTGGGGTGGTCCTAGGTCCCTCCCTCCTTTCCTTTTCTCTTTTTCCTTCATTAATGAGAAAAGATCCCATTTAAAAGTAGCCAATGTACGTAGACCTTTCCCAATTAAAAAAATCATAATAATTTTTCTTAAAGTGCCAATTGTTATCTCGGTCTAGATGGAGACATTTGAGCAAGTTTGGATATGATATTGAAACTTTGGTAAGTTTGTTTCAGTGGGATTAGTTGTAATGCAATCTTTTGCCTTTGGGAATAAATCAACCAAGAAGCATTTATAGCACAGTTGCCATATTCAGAATGCAAGTCCTGGAGGCGTTTTCCGGTCTGGCTGTGAATTCAGCGCCTGTGTCTGCGGAGAGAGTGCTTGATGGTGCCATGGCATTGCTTCTCGGGCCCTGCACTTGATTACTTCTCTGCTTATTTAATATGCTTTCCCTAGGGACATCCCTGATGGCTCAAGTGGTAAAGAATCTGCCTCCAATGCAGGAGAAAGATCCCCTGGAGAAGGGCCTGGCAATCCACTCCAGTATTCTTGCCTGGAGAATCCCATGGATAGAGGAGTCTGGTGGGCTACAGTCCACGGGGTCACAAAGAGTTGGACACGACTGAAGCGACTGAGCACACAGAGAGACAGACTCTCACACGCACACTCAAGATATCAACCACCCTCTGTCAAGCTTCAGTGGCAAATCAGTCTCCAGTCTGACTTTCCGCTACCTCCTGGGTAGTTTTCCAGGAGGCAGAGAGCTGTGGTCACACTCCCTGATACCCCTTCTCCACACGGTTGATGGGGGTGGCCTGCCTGAAACACGCATACCTAACCACAGCTCTGTTCTAAGCAGCAGTCTGTACTAGTTGCCGTCCTCCACACCAGAGGTTCAAACATGGAAATGTAACTCATTTTTCAACTAAAATATTGCACTGAACACCCATAGAAGAAATAGATGGAAAGTTATTTTATTAGTAGACATGTACTTTACAGGCTACGTTTATAACATTTGCTTGTTATGAAGCCAGCCCCTCTGAATAATGAGGCTAATTTCAAAAGCACAAATATTTGAAAATTCACGGTCATGGATACACTTGCAGTTTATACTTTTTATTTATTTACTTATTTTAGTGTAGATGATTTACAATGTTTAATTTCAGGTGTAGAGCAAAGTGATTCATATATACATAGATATTCTATTTCAAATTCTTTTCTATTAAAATTATTATATATTTTATAATAAATATATATTATAAAAATATATTAAAATATATTAAAATAAATATAAATATTAAAGGTTTTATATATATTATATAAAATTATTATATATTCAGTATATAAAGTATACTGAATATACTTTCCTATGCTCTTCAGTAGATCCTTGTTGGTTATCTATTTTATATTTAGGGATCTGTTAATCCCTACCTCCTGATTTATCCTCCTCTCACCCCTTTCCCCTTTGGTAACAGTAAGTTTGTTTTTATGTCTGTGAGTCTATTTCTGTTTTATAAATAAGTTCATTTGTATCATTTTTTTAGATTCTGTATATAAATGATATCTTATGGTATTTTATCCTTATCTGACTTATTTCACTTACTATGATAATCTCTACCTCCAACCATGGTGCTGCAAAGGGTATAATTTCATTCTTTCTTAGGACAGACTAATATTCCATTGTAGGTGTGTGTATGTGTGTGTGTGTGTGTATAATATTCTTTATCCATTTATCTGTTGATGTACTCTTAGGTTGCTTTCATGTCTTGACTATTGTAAGTAGTGCTGCTATGAATACTGAGATGCATGTATCTTTTCAAATTAGAGTTTTTGGTTTTTTCTGGATATATGCCCAGGGGTGGGATTGCTGGATCATATGACAACTCTATTTTTAGTTTTTTGAGGAACCTCTGTACTGTTCTCTATAGTGGCTGCACCAATTTACATTCCCATGAATAGTGTAGGAAGGTTCCCTTTTCTCCACATTTATTATTTATAGACTCTTTGATGATGATGCACTTGCAGTTTTAAATCATCCTTGGCATCAGTTTATTCCTGTATTTTTTTCTATTGCCTAGTGTTGAGAAAGTTTGGTTCAAGATATAAGTAATAAAATTAGCAACATTTTTATGTTTTATTTTTACACAGCCTGCCTTGCCAACTTGGGATACTCTTAATTAAACAAATCTGAGATCTGGAATGCGCAGGAACAATTTTGATTCTAATATTGAATCATTAACAGTATCTGCTTTCATTGCTTATGTTAAACGTGAAAGTCCCATCAGAAGTAGCTCAAAGTCAGGAGAGGTGCACGTGCAGTGTTATCCTGACTCTACAGCTGACCATTATGCACAGGGAGTGAATGTAATCACTAGGTCTTGTCAGCCTGCATCTGGTTATTCAGTTTACTGAGGTTGTGCATTTGTGCAAATTGATGCAAGAGGACACACACTGGCCTGAATTTTAGGAGATCACCTGTACAGAGATACAGTCTTTCTAATCAATGACACTTGTATTAAATATTAAAAATCATGAACCAAACCATAAGAAAAGATCAATTCTCACTCTATCAAAGAGCATTTGCCCAGTGACATAAATTAATGCATTGGTGGTCTCCAATATGGTAGTATTTGATATAAAGCACGTGTGACTATGTTGATGTAAAATAACAGTTAATTTTTTATTATTTAAAGTACTTATTGTAATTTAATGATATAAAGTACTTACTGTACTTTTAATGATTTAAAGTTCTTTAAAGTACTTATTCGGAGAAGGCAATGGCACCCCACTCCAGTACTCTTGCCTGGAAAATTCCATGGACAGAGGAGCCTGCTAGGCTGCAGTCCATGGGGTCGCTAAGAGTCGGACATGACTGAACAACTTCACTTTCACTTTTCACTTTCATGCATTGGAGAAGGAAATGGCAACCCACTCCAGTGTTCTTGCCTGGAGAATCCCAGGGACGGGGGAACCTGGTGGGCTGCCGTCAATGGGGTCGCACAGAGTCGGACACGACTGAAGCGACTTAGCAGCAGCAGCAGCAGCAAAGTACTTATTGGACTTCCCTGTAGCTCAATGGTAAAGAATCTGCCTGCAGTGCAGGAGACCTGGGTTCGATCCCTGGGTTGGGAAGATCCCCTGGAAAAGGAAATGATAATCCACTACAGTATTCTTGCCTGAAGAATCCCATGGACAGAGGAGCCTGGGAGGCTATAGTCTGTGGGGTCACAAAGAGTCAGACATGACTGAGCAACTTACACTACCAAAGTATTTATTTTGAGTCGCTTTCTTTCAGTTCAGTTCAGTTCAGTTCAGTTGCTTGGTCATGTCTGACTCTTTGAGACCCCATGAATCGCAGCACGCCAGGCCTCCCTGTCCATCACCAACTCCCGGAGTTCACTCAGACTCACGTCCATCAAGTCAGTGATGCCATCCAGCCATCTCATCCTCTGTCGTCCCCTTCTCCTCCTGCCCCCAATCCCTCCCAGCATCAGAGTCTTTTCCAATGAGTTAACTCTTCGCATCAGGTGGCCAAAGTACTGGAGTTTCAGCTTTAGCATCATTCCTTCCAAAGAAATCCCAGGGCTGATCTTCTTCAGAATGGACTGGTTGGATCTCCTTGCAGTGCAAGGGACTCTCAAGAGTCTTCTCCAACACCACAGTTCAAAAGCATCAATTCTTTGGTGCTCAGCCTTCTTCACAGTCCAACTCTCACATCCATACATGACCACAGGAAAAACCATAGCCTTGACTAGACGGACCTTTGTTGGCAAAGTAATGTCTCTGGTTTTGAATATGCTATCTAGGTTGGTCACAACTTTCCTTCCAAGGAGTAAGCGTCTTTTAATTTCATGGCTGCAGTCACCATCTGCAGTGATTTTGGAGCCCAAAAAAATAAAGTCTGACACTGTTTCCCCATCTATTTCCCATGAAGTGATGGGACCGGATGCCATGATCTTCGTTTTCTGAATGTTGAGCTTTAAGCCAACTTTTTCACTCTCCACTTTCACTTTCATCAAGAGGCTTTTGAGTTCCTCTTCACTTTCTGCCATAAGGGTGGTGTCATCTGCATATCTGAGGTTATTGATATTTCTCCTAGCAATCTTGATTCCAGCTTGTGCTTCCTCCAGCCCAGCGTTTCTCATGATGTACTCTGCATATAAGTTAAATAAGCAAGGTGACAATAAACAGCCTTGATGTACTCCTTTTCCTATTTGGAACCAGTTGCTTTCTTTAAAAAGTATTTTATTTTTAAAATAGGGAGCAGTCTCTCAGAGCTATCTGAGATGCTGCCTCCCAGGCTGCAGTCCTCATTTTGCCCCCAATAAAACTTAACTCACAACTCTCAAGTTGTACATGTTTTTTAGTCGACAGTTATGGCACAATGAAGTGACCCAGAATGGACTTCCTTCCTTCGCCTGGACTCCACGAGGAACTGGAGCTTTGGTACCAGCAATGGCCCCTTGTACCCATCAGCCTCTTCAGCAGTAGCCCCTTGCAGTGGCCCCGTACAGCCATCAGCCTCCTCAGCAGACTAACTTGGATGCCTCAGGCATGACCTGCAACCAAGACTGGAAAGAGACATAATTTAAGAAACTGTCTCCAACCTGGATGGATGGACCTTTCTGTCAGATACTGTTAACTGACTCATGCACAGTGAAAAGGAAGGGAAATTGACTCTTGAATTGACTCCCACTTCCAAAGGCCCCTAAGCTGGACTGGTCTATAGAGAGGCCTGCTGACCTCAAACTCACTTTAAAATGAGTCTCAAAGAGGAAGCTGCACTACACTAGGGTGAGTAAACGACAAGATCAGAAGTAGACCGCTTGCCCAAGATGCTGGACCTGATTCATATGATCATTTACAATGTTTTCTTGATTCCTTGTGCCTATCAATCAAATGTTTTCAATCATGGACATGATTCTACACTAGTTTAAATCTCAGTTTGTGGCCAATAACCTGTGTCTAGTAATTCTGGGTTACCTTGGTGGATTTCCCTTTTTCAGGACTCTGATTGGATACGCCCTAGGAAATTTATTTCAGATGAGAGTTCAGTCCTGTTCTGTCTGTTCATGATATTACTAGATGAAATCCTCTCATCTGGCCAATTAATAATACCTGCTCTTATCTTGACCATAGATTTAAGTTTTCTCTTAGGGTCATTCAAACTCAATCAGAGTGATGAGAGCTAAGTCTTAATCAAAAAACTAACCTCTCATCTATTAAAAGGAAAACTCCCACAATTATGGGATGGATCTATATGCTTAACACCAGACTATGATCATTTAAATTTAAAAGCTCCTCTATGTTGGGAACAATTAAATCATACTAAAAATGACCAACCTGGTAATATTATGAGACAAAGCTGGGTGCTTTATGAACTATGCCTATTATTACCCTTAGAGAGAGAAATTGGTATGGAACTCAGTGGATTTGTGGCACTAATTTATGGCCTTGATATCTACAGGGATGGATACAAAGGTGTAGCCTGGATTTCCATGAATTTAAGGTCATACACATTAACAAATTAGAGGTAACCCCAACCAATCTACCATTGGTATGATCCCAATTGGTCAAAGCTCTGTATTCTACTGGTGTGACCATTTAGCAGCTTTTTGTGTGTGTGTGTCTTCACTGAGGTTGGAGGATATAATTGGCCATATCGAAGCCTTAACAACTTTCATAAGCTTTAAATGGTAATAACTGGGCTATTAGCGTATTGAATTCTGAGATCTCTATGATGAGAAAGGCAGTGCTATACAACTGCAAGGTCCTTGACACCTTACAGCACCACAGGGAGATGGCTGCGCTGCAATCCAAAGTGAATGCTGCATTTTCATTCCTGATACATCCTTTAATGTAACACACTTGATGAACCACATGAAAAATCATATTTCTGCCTAAGTGACCCATTCCCTAGTCTTGACGATCTTTTAAAAAACTGGTTTGGTGTGGGAGGCTCATGGCTAAAATATTTACTTTTAATTCCACTAATGTCATTAACTATACTATTGTATTTTGCCTGTTTCACAAGATTATTGTTTCTTGTATTACCAAGTGTATGACTGAGCCTCCAATGAAAATAATGATGACTAGACTTGATATATATATGATCAATGATTGTAATAGTGTAACTCTAGATATGGGAAGATGCAACAAAAAGTAATACTTTCCTGGACCATGATTAGAAGACCATGTCTAGAAGTCCAGAGATCTTTGACTATTAAGACCTAGCACATCGAGTGGCCTATCAGCAAAAACCTTCAGAACTGGGAACGAACCTTCCCAGCAATGCGAGAATGGTCATGAAATGCCCCCCAAGGTATGGTCTGATTTATGACCACAAGGGGGCCGTATCAACTACAAATTGGCACTTACAAAGAGCATTGCCAACAATTGAACAGCAAAGGCATCTGCCATCTGCCTCTGTGAGATTGAACTCCACGCTACTGTAGCTGTTGACCTTCAACACCCTCTGAGGGGGTTCAGGGTGGAGTGAGGCACTCTGTGCTCCAGGGAATCTGGTGGGACAGGTCTTTAGATTGTTGGAGGTTTTTAGGAACAGATTTTATGATCTCAGTCCTTGCATCTCCTCATATTTAGAGAAGCACTAAATTCCTTCATGGTGACATCAGAGCCTCATGACTAACAGAAAACCCTTTTGTAAACTGAGTGCTTAATGGTATTGAACTCTCCATTCACCAAAACCTTATATATTGACCTTCCCCCACTGCTGCTTTGGAGCAGTCTTTCAAAGATACCTGAGATGCTGCCTCCTGGGCTACAGTCCTCATTTTGCCCCAAATAAAATTTAACTCACAACTCTCAAAAAAAAAAAAGTATTTTATTTTTTAAATAGAAAATCCATGGACATGGTCCAAAAGCCAAAAGGTAAGAGAAGGGTATTTAGTGACAAATAAATCTTCTGCTACCTCATCCTCAACCAGGGTTCTTCTCCCCAGTATTTTTCTTCACTGTTACCAGTTTCTTTTATTCCAACCAGAAATTGTGTGTGTGTGTATGAGTGTGTGTGTGTACGAGTGTGTCTTAATTTGGGCTACCCTAGAAACAGACCTTGACATAAGGATTGAAATTCGGCTATTTATCTGGGAAGTGCTCCCAGGAAACTTCTGCATGGACTGGGGCATGAGACTGGGGAGGGAAGGCAGCCAATAAAGGGAAGATCATGTTGTAAATCCCACCATGGACAAACAGAATGTAAGTTCACTGGGGAACTCTGGGAGCCAGCATAGGACATGTGGCCCACTATTATTTCTCCCAAGGGGAAATAAAGCTGGTATTTTATAACCAACTGCATTGTTGAGGTCTGTGGGGTGTGGGCAACCAGCCTTGTGGCCAGGCTCAGTGAACCCAGGCGGTCAGAAAAAGCTCTTGGTCAGCGCAAGAGCTGGCACTTTAGAGCATGCAGGTATGGCCTGAAATGTTAAGGAGCAGGAGGTATTTGCTATAGCATCTGCTACAACATTCTCCTAAAAACATTTAGAAAAAAGTTGAACCAAACATTTGCAGCAATTTTGACTCAGTCCCTCGAATGCCAGGCTTCCACAGGGCCTGGTCTGAAGGCTGTTGGCATTCATGGGAGCATCAAACGAAGCTTTCCAGGGTCTGGCTCCCATCAGTGATTCCTGGTTCTCGTTCTCACCTTGCTGCTGCTGCTGCTGCTAAGTCGCTTCAGTCGTGTCCGACTCTGTGCGACCCCATAGATGACAGCCCACCAGGCTTCCATGTCCCTGGGATTCTCCAGGCAAGAACACTGGAGTGGGTTGCCATTTCCTTCTCCAATGCATGAAAGTGAAAAGTAAAAGTGAAGTCGCTCAGTCGTGTCCGACTCTAGCGACCCCATGGACTGCAGCCCACCAGGCTCCTCCCTCCATGGGATTTTCCAGGCAAAAGTACTGGAGTGGGGTGCCATTGCATTCTCACCTTAATCACACTCAAATTCTAACCCAATGATAGAAGCCATCTGCACTGACAGGCCTCGGATATCATGTAGCACTACCTCCTGCTCTCTTGACCTGGGAGCACCCTTTCCTTCCTCTTTCTTGCCTGATGCCACTTGTTCTCCAGATTCAGGTGAGTAGAAAGAAATAACTTTCCTCTGGGGTTAGTAGGGGGCTCAATGAGGCATTTAGCCCAGAGTCTGAGAGACACTATGCTCTCAGGAATGATTATCTTTCCAACTCCCCATCTGTCTGATGCGTTGGGGAATATTCCTTGTCACCCCCGAGTTCAACTGGGACTCCACTCTGCTCACTGTCCTAGCACCCTGGGCTTACCTACTGGAATGGTCTGCTTGCCTGTCTGTCTCCCCCAGTGGTACCAGGAGCTTCTTTAGGGCAGGAAGCAGGCTTTGCTCACCTCTGAATCCCTGTGGTTGGCAGTAGGGCTAAGTAAATGCTTCTGAGTAGAATTCACCTGAGGGCACTGCACAGCGCCCCTTCTTTGCAGCATTTGTAGGAATCCTGAGTAATCGCTGCACACAGGGTGGCCCTTGCATGTGTGTTAGGTGGCCTTATGTAAGGTACACATATGTAACAGAGGTTGCTGCCTCCTTCCTGGGGAGAGACCTGTAGACCTGCTCCTTAATTTGCATGCAAAATTGTTTCTGCTCTTTCTTTTTTGTATTTGTTTAATGGATAGGCAGGCCCTCCGTCCATAAATATTTCCGGAGTCCCTACTATGTGTTGGGCGCTGTTCTAGGGGACGGAGATAGAGGGGTGCACATGACTGAAAGAGAGTCTACCTCAAAGAACTTACTCTCATGTGGAAGGTGTAGAATTCATTTGGACTAGCCTTCTGTTGCCGTCAAGATCTGAAGAATCTGGAAGAAGGGGAGCTCCTCTGGGACTGGGTGATGAAAATCTCAGGCAGTTGTAAGTAAAGGCAAGGGAGGCAGACACCCCAGTAGGAGGAGGGAACCAAAGGAGGTCAAGGACAGCTGTCATTTAGAAGCATACTGAGCGTGTCTGTGTTCAGCATATGGACGTCATAAAGAGATAAAAGCCCCAGTCCGTTCCTGTAAAGATCTGCTGTCTATGGTGGGAAAGTCACAGTAATCCTGAGGATTATCTACTGGTGGGGACCATCCAGGCAACAATTTTTAAAGACTTCTACTTTGGAAATAATTAGAGATTCAAAGAATGTTGCAGAAAACGGTACAGAGAGGCTGTGTGTACTGTCCCCCAGTTTCCCCTATTGGTAATATTTACATAACTGCAGGACAATGTCACTGCCAGGAAACTGACATGAGTAAAAGGCACAGATCTTATTCAGATTTCCTTTCTTTACATATGAGTCTATGAAATCTTTTCACATGTGCAAATGTGTGTAACCACCACCTCAATCAAGATATAAAACATTTTGTCATCACAAAGAATCCCCAGTGCTTCACCATTATAGTCACACCCTCCCCAACTCCCCAACCCCTGTTTTGTAGTGAGTTTTGAAAGTCCTTTATGTTCTAGACAAGAGTCCTTTGCCACACGTATGGTTTGCAAGTATTTTCTGCTAGTCTATAGCATGTCTATAGCTAGTCTATAGCATGTCTTTTCAACCTCTTTACAGCATCTTTCACAGAAAAAAGATTTTAATTTTGATGAAGTGTAACTTAATGTTTCCATTTATGGATTGTACTTTTAGTGTCATGTTTAAGAACTCTTCACTTTTTCCTAGATCTCGAAGGTTGTTTATGTTTTCTTCTAAAGGTTGTATAGTTTTACATTTAAATCTATGATCCTTTATGAATTAATTTTGTATAAAGTGTGTGGTTTGCGTTTTGTTTTGTTTTTTTGCCTATGGATATTCAATTGTTTGCCTCATCTGTTTTTAAAAAAAACCTACCCTTCCTCCATTGAGTATCTTTTGCTCCTTTGTCAAAAATCAGTTGACTGTACATGTGTGGATTTATCTCTGGCTTTTCTATTTTGTTTCATTGACCTATGTATTTATTCCTCCATAAGACACATTATCTTGAATACTGTAGTTATACAGTAAATCTTAAAACTGAGTGATTCCTCCCACTTTATTCTTCTTTTCTAAAATTATTTTCTATTCTAATTCCTTTGCCTTTCCACATATATTTTATAATAATCTTGTCTAAATCAATAAAAATTTTGCTGGGGTTTTGATAGAAATTGTGTTAAAACCTATAAATCAACTAGGGGAGAATTGACATCTTTACTAGGTTGGGTTTCCAAACTGTTAACATGGCATGTTTTTCCATTTATTTACATCTTCCTTAGTTCCTTTCATCAGCATTTTATAATCTCTTGAAAACAAGTCCTATGCATGTTTTGTTAGAATTATGTCCATATATTTTATTTGGGAAGGGATGTAGTGTAAATGGTATAATTTTTTTAGCTTTGGCTTCCACATGGTCATTGACAATATATGGGAAATACAATTGATATTTTAATATTGACCTTGTATCCTGTCACCTAGCTAAGTTATTAGTGCTAGAAGGTTTTTTTGTTTGTTTGCTTCATTTTTGTTTGTTTTGGGCTTTTTAGAAAAGATTCTTTGGGATTTTATACATAAACATATGTTATCTGAAAATAAGGATAGTTTTATTTGTTCCTTTTAATAGGTACACCATCATGGGTGGATTATCAACTATGAGAATCATCCAGGCCAAAAAAAAAATGTATTTAATTGCAAATATTCTATTTTCCCACTCTTTTTAGATTATTTCCTCATGTCCACTGTGTGTTCAGGGAATGCACACTCACTCTCACTTCAGATCAAGCAACTATTATTAGGAAAAAAAACATCTGGAAATCATAAGATAGCACATCATAGAGCCAAAGAAGGAGGATCTGGGGACTGTTCACATCCCGCCTCCTCCCTGAGCAAAGGTCATCAAAAGATGACTCTGGGTACCATATGTTCACTTGGACGAGGGCCATCCAGGCCTCAGCTAGCCTTCCCAAAGCTCTCCCAGGAAAAAGCAACCCTTCTCCCAGGACTGGCTACAACCAAGACCTCCCTGAAGGCAGACTGGGAGCAGGGACTGACCCTGAGGTTGGAGGGGAAGTGGGCGAGGCATTGAGAAGGTTGAGGAAGGCCTTCACTCATCTCAATCCAGGTAGATTTTCAGCAGGCATGTGGGGGACATCACTGTACTTTTCTTTGAGCTGAGACACAGCTTCTACAGGTCGCATGTGACATGAGTTTAGGTGTGATTGGAGAAAAGAAAAACAAGACAATGTTTTTCTTCCCACTGGCAATGAAACTGTATAATGCAAGGAGGATTCTGTCCTTGACACCAGGAAACCACCGAGGCCAGAGCTGGATGTGTGGACCCTAGAATCATCTGTGATGTATAAGCAATGCTGCCTTAGCAAAGGGATCCTGTACAATGAAAACTACTTACCCAGATTGCTTGAGGTTTTTTAATCCCTGTGCTATTTACTTTCCTGATTAAGTGTTGGGCAATTCATGGCTAGAATATACTGAAATATTTTACTGTATGCAGTGCTTAATCCACACATTTGTTAAAGGCAGGTATGTTAAAAGAGGCTGAAACAAGGGAATGCAGTTCTCTTTGATACATGTTTGACTGTGGAGAGAATTATTTAATCTGAAGTAGTAAGATATTTTTATCCACTTTATGAAAATCAAGAGATGAAAATATACATTTTTTAAGCTAAGGCTATCTTGAAAATAATAAAGTGGAAAAAAATTTCAAAGCAAACTTAGTTAATTGGGTTAAGTTAAGTGGCTCAGATGCTCCGTCATGTCAGATTCTTTGCAACCCCATGGACTGTAGCCCGCCAGGCTCCTCTGTCCATGGAATTTCCCAGGCAAGAATACTGGAGTGGGTTGCCATTTCCTCCTCCAGGGGATCTTTCTGACCCAGGTATCAAACCCTTGTCTCTTGCGTCTCCTGCATTGGCAGGCAGATTTTTTACTGCTAATGCCACCTGGAAAGCCCAGTTAATTGGGGTAGTAACTTCTTATTGTTTCTGAGTTCTCTACCAAACACCATACAAAAGTTAATAAGTTCTTACAGCTCACGCAGTTATGAGGCCAGCAAGTCCCTAGGTCTGCTGGATGAGTCAGTGAGCTGGAGGTCTGGGAGAGCTGGGGGGTTAGTCAAATCAAGTCTAAAGGCCTAGGAATCAGGAATGCTGATGGTGTAGTTTGTGTCCAAAGGATGGTAGCCTCAAGACCCCAGAAGGACCTATGTTTCCGTTTAAGTCTGAAGGCAGGGGAAAAAAAAAATGATGTCCTATTCTGAAAGCACTCAGACAGGAAAGGATTCTCTCCTACTCAGGGGACGATCAGCCTTCTTGTTCATTCAGGGCTTCAGTTAATGTTTGGGCCCACAAGCATGGAAGAGGGAAATCTGCTTTACTTGGCTTATACGCTCACAGAAACACCCAGAAAATGTCTGACCAAATATTTGAGGACCCATGGTCCAATCAGGCTGCCATGAAATTAATCATCCTGGAAACATGGGCAAGGACCAGTGAAAGACTGCTTCAAAAGAGTGTGAAATTCTGGAGTGGACTTCTGATTACATTCTCAAAGAGGACCAGGTTTTCTTAATCCCCCTGTAAAATATTAATACTTTCTGGAGAATAATTTTAAAAAAAGAAAAGAAAAATATTTATTTATTTGGCTATACCCGTTCTTAGTTGCACCATGTAGAATCTAGTTCCCTGACCAAGGATCAAACCCCGGCCCCCTGCATTGAGAGCTCAGAATCTTAGCCACTGGACCAGCAGATAAGTCCCATGAATACACCCTTAAAATTACAATAATGAACATCATTCTCTGTGTACTTACCCTGTGCTGACTGCTTAGCAAAGTGAAAGTGAAAGTGAAGTCGCTCAGTCGACCCGTGGACTGTAGCCCACCAAGCTCCTCCGTCCATGAGATTCTCCAGGCAAGAATACTGGAATGGGTTGCCATTTCCTTCTCCAGGAAGGAAATGTCTTGCTTAGCAAACATCTCACTTAATCTTCTCACTAACCCTGCTCTCTGCTAAGCTTATTCTCAAAGAAGGGGATA
The DNA here is from genome assembly GCF_029407905.1 of Bubalus kerabau. NCBI lineage: Eukaryota > Metazoa > Chordata > Mammalia > Artiodactyla > Bovidae > Bubalus > Bubalus kerabau. The sequence continues at coordinate 49,717,684 of NC_073629.1, forward strand.
TGAATGGTATCAACATATGAGGAAATCAAGGTTCTAAGAACTGTGTACTCATCAGTGTTTACAGTACTTGGAACACAGTAGGTATTCAATAAATATTGTTGAATGATGCTAATTAAGTCTCTTGTTAAAGGCCATACAACTAGAAGTGGTGAAGTTAAATTTCAAAACCAGATCATTTGATCCCAAAGTCAAAGGACTTCAGAGAAACGCCATGAGCACAGGCAGGGCAGGAAATTTGTAACTTGGAGTTTAGGCAGTTGCACCTCTGACATTTCATCTGACTTCTGCATGAGGTAGGCCAGCAAGACAGAGCCTGAAAAAATTCCGATAATTCCAGCAAAGCCTGTCAGCCTCTGGTACAGCTCCTTGAAAATGACTTTGAGCAATTAAGCCACACGCATTGGCAGACATTAGCTCTGGTACTGTTTGACTCAGAAACTTAACAGCCCCATTCCTGGCATGATTCTGAGCATAATTGTCTCCTGGGTTATTAATTCATCTTTTGTTTATAGCTGGAAAGATGGGGACAATGTATGTTTCAAACCTGTCTGCGCTCTCTTGATGAGCAGTGTTCTGTTCGTGGGAGGTGAAGCTGTGGGAGGAGATCTGGTTATTAATTTCCAGAAGTTATGTTGTTCAGCCTCAGTGAGATGTTTATCAAGGGGCTAACACTCTTCCCAGTAACTTATTAGCTGTATTTGGAGGCATGTTAAGTCTTGGAGGCCACAGAGCACTGTTTGATATGCCTCAGCAGTGATTCAGGACACAGAAGGTACCGTCATCACCCCCCTGAGTTGATTCTCAGCTTTCAACCCAGGGGCAACTTTTCTCTAGGAACACTGGCCTTGAGCATTCCTTGGTGTCTCCCTGCCCTGCTCACTTCCAAGGCTATGCAGAATCTGTTTTATCATCTTCAACAAAAATGTGTAAATTAATTTTAAAGGGGAATTTTGCTACTTCATCTGAATTTGCCAGACTTGATAAGATCACAAAAAGGACAATGAGGTTCTTTCAATTATTTGACAATAGGTGGTGAGCAGTCAGAAGGGAGGAAAGTTGGGCATCATTTGAGAAAGAAGATTCATCCAGGCAGAGACCTGTGGAAATGCCCTGTTGTCCAAAACCAAAATGAGTCATACGAGAACAGATAATGGTTGTTCCTGGGAGGGACATGTTGACCTTCGACCTAAACCTGGAACTGGAGCCAGAGCCTTTGTTTTGGGCCATATCTCTTTAGGATATCATGTTTGTTGCGATGACCCACCTTCAAATCACATTTAGAATGTGGCTTTGCCTCTTCTCACCACAGATATAACTCCCTCCCTCATCTGTATGCCCATCATTTCCCTGGTGTTGCGCAGATATCCTGGCCTCCCTCCAGGCCCTCATAGCAGCCTGGGTAATCTGTTAAACCCGAGTTAAACATGCCTCTATTCTGCTCAAAAGCTTCCTGTGTCTCCTCACATCTCTAGAAGTAGAAGCCAGGGTCCTCTGCACCCTCCATGACCCAACCGTGTGATCCAGCCCCTCTCTTCCCTCGCTGACCTCCTCTCCTACCCAAAGGTAGGACCCAAAGTAAGGGCTCAGGTTTGACTCTCCAATCTTAGATTGGCGGTCTAGGCTTCACCTCAACACATCCCTCTCAGGAACAACCTCTGCTTTCCTCACACCTCCCTTGCCCTCTGGTCCCGTCATGTTTTAGGCATGGATCCATTTCCAAGAGCCTTTCTCTCCTCCTTGCTTGCTCTGCTCCAGTACATTGGTGTCACTGATCTTTCTCAAACACACCAGGCTCTCTCTGCCTCAGGGCATTTGCACTTGCTGTTTTCTCTGCCTGGAATGCTCTTCCCCCAAATAATTGTATGGCATGCCTCCTTTAGGACTTTGTTCTCCTTTATCTCCTTTAGGACTTTGTTCCCATGTTTTTCTCTTCTCTGACTATGTTATTTACAACTCCTTCTTCCTCCCATCTCTCCACCTTAGTGCTCCCTCTCCTGATTTATTTTTCACATGAGCACTTTTCATAACCTAAAACATAATTATATGTATTTCATTTATTATATCTTACCAATTCAGGGGGCAGAGATTTTTTTGTCTATTTTGTTTATTGTTGTATCCTTATATCCCTAGAGCTCAGAAGTGTACCTAGCACATCATAAACACACATTACGTATTTGTTGAGTGTGGAAATGAATACATGAAGCATTAAATGAACAACTAAACTCTGCATGGTGCTAGTGGTAAAAAACCTGCCTACCAATGCAGGAGACAAAAGAGACATGGATTTGATCCCTGGGTTGGGAAGATCCCTGGAGAAGGGCATGGTAACCCACTCCAGTATTCTTGCCTGGAGAATCCCCATGGGCAGAGGAGCCTGGCAGGCTACAGTCCCTGGGGTTGCAGAATAGGACATGACTGAAATGACTTTAGTGAAAACTCTGCCCAGACTTGAGCTATATGTGCATGGTGTAGAAGATATGCTGTCTGCTCTAAAGAAATGCATGATCCATTTGGGAAGTAGTAGGGGAACTGGTCATTCAGATGTTTTTGCTGCGAGACACAGGAACTCACTCAAAAATACTCTCAGAACTGAGATTGATTTTAAAGACAGCTGTGAACTAAAGCTGGTCCAAGAACCAGTAAGCCATGAGGAGCCAAAGGCCGCAATGGAAATCCCCTTTGCTCCTTTTCCCCATGGTTTCTCTTTCCTGTAGAGCCTCTGGCCCAACTCACAGGTCCAAGTTTGTTCTCTTCAACTGCCAGACTTCCCCCGCTCCATTCCTCACTCTGTCGTCCAGATCCCAGGAGAGTGGTTCTGTCAGATGTTCACTGTCCCTGTGTTGGGCAGAGGCCCTCACACCTCATGGGTCACTGGATATGCCCATGGGTGAGCTGCCCTTGACCGGGTACCTACTCTTAGAACAGCCTTGCTCTAATTTCCTGAGCAGATTTGGGTCAGTCAGTCATGCTCAGGACAGGAAGAATACAACACAGTTTGGAATTCTTTGAATTTTTACATGGATTATTTATAATTATAGATAAATTAAAAGCATATATAAGGAAAACTAGTCTAGAATCCTAAAAACCATTAACACCTTGGTATACCCTTTTCCTTGCATGCATGTATGCTCATTATTTTTTATATTTTTAAAAATGTATCTACTTTTTAATAAAATGATATCTACTATATCATTTTATATTTTTGTTTTTTTATCACTTATTAACCATATTTCATGAACATCAGTTCAGTTCAGTTCAGTCACTCAGTCATGTCCAACTCTTTGTGACCCCATGGACTGAAGCATGCCAGGCCTCCCTATCCATCACCAACTCCTGGAATTTATTCAAACTCATGTCCATTAAGTCGATGATGCCATCCAACCATCTCATCCTCTGTTGTCCCCTTCTTCTCCTGCCTTCAATCTTTCCCAGCATCAGGGTCTTTTCAGATGAGTCAGTTCTTCACATCAGGTGGCCAAAGTATTGGAGTTTCAACGTCAACATCAGTCCTTCCAATGAATATTCAGGATTTATTTCCTTTAGGATGGACTAGTTGGATCTTCTTGCTGTCCAAGGGACTCTCAAGAGTCTTCTCCAACACCACAGTTCAAAATCATCAGTTGTTCGGCGCTCAGCTGTCTTTATAGTCCAACTCTCACATCCATACATGACTACTGGAAAAACCATAGCTTTGACTAGACGGACATTTGTTGGCAAAGTAATGCCTCTGCTTTGCATATGCTGTCTAGGTTGGTCATAAGTTTCCTTCCAAGGAGTAAGCATCTTTGAATTTCATGGCTGCAGTCACCATCTGCAGTGATTTTGGAGCCCCCCAAAATAAAGTCTGCCACTGTTTCCACTGTTTCCCTATCTATTTGCCATGAAGTGATGGGACCAGATGCCATGATCTTAGTTTCCTGAATGCTGAGTTTTAAGCCAACGTTTTCACTCTCCTCTTTCACTTTTATCTTGAACATCATTTCATGTCATATCCAGAGATATATTGGTATTTAATTATTGAATAGTATTTCATTTTTTTGGATATATTATAATTTATTCAACCAATTCCTCATCCTTGGATATTTAAATTGTACCTAGATTTTTAAGTTATGAAATATGCTAAAGAAATAGTGGGTTTTTTAAAATACATCTATAATTACTTTCTTAGAAAAAATTCCTAGAAGCAGAATTTCTGGGTTAAAGAACATAAACATTTAAAAAATAATGAAATTAACCACTGACATTTATTGAGCATGGTATATACCAATCACTTTACATGTCACAATTACAACATGCATATGAAGTAGACACACCTATTGTACCATCCTACAGATGAGAACACGTTCGCAGAGACATGAAATTACTTCCCTAAGATCCTATGGCACGTAAGTGGCAGAACCGGGACTTAAATGCAGTAACTCCAGCATGGAGCCCTTAACCTCTAAACCATACTGCCTCCCTGGAAAAGTAGGACCTTTTTGTAGAAGGAAAGGCCCTATTAGGGTCTTCAAGGGAGGTTAGCCAGCTATAAGCAGGACTTTGCCCCAACAGGCCACATGCTACTGGTAGATTCATCCTTTAACAAATGACGTCTGGAGGGCCTCTAATGAACAACAATGTGCCCCTTAGCAACATGCAGCTAAGGTGTTTCATTTTTGACCTTTTCAAGGTAGAGTTGATTTGGTATCCAGCCGATAGACCCCTGGTTGAGAAAATATTGACTTTACTCATGAAAGGACTGGCAGTTTAGCTGGCAAGATCATTCACTCATCTTGATAACTTGTGTTTCTGGAAAATTACTAGCCTAGAGGAGCCTGGCAGGCTATAGTCCATGGGGTCACAAAGAGTCAGACATGACTGAAGTAACTGAGCACTCACGCACTCTAAAAATTGCAACACAAGGTTGATAAGTCCAACTTCAGGGTGATAGAAGGGATGCGTGGTCCATGGGGTCACAAAGAGTCAGACATGACTGAAGTAACTGAGCACTCACGCACTCTAAAAATTGCAACACAAGGTTGATAAGTCCAACTTCAGGGTGATAGAAGGGATGCGTGAGTGCATGCTAAGTCATGGGTTGCCATGCCCTCCTCTAGGAGTCTTCTTGACCCAGAGATCAAACCTGCATCTCTTACGTCTCCTGCATTGGCAGGTGGGTTCTTTACCACTAGCACCACCTGGAAAGCCCAATAGAAGAGATAAGAATGGGCAAAAGGGAGCTATAAGTGACTTTCAAAAGGCAGACTGGAGTGGGAGGCCAGGTGGCTGCTGGGCGGCTCTCTCGTGGTTGAGTCACAGGTGAGCAGGTGTGCACTTGGGGCGGGATAAGAAGTCTAGACTTCATGAAATAACAGTCCTCCAGCCGACAGCGAGAGCAGGACTAGGTGTGACCCAGAAAAGCAAACATAGCTTTTTTTCCTGGAGATAGTTTATGATGATATGAAAATGGCACCTGAAAGCTCTTGGCTTCCTTACAGGTACAGGGATCGCACTTTCCCAATGAAGAATTAGTACAAGTGGTCTGACACATAGTCGTCTAATGAGTCAGAGTTTGTAGAAGACCATGCCAGGAAATGATACAGCCCAGGTAGAGAGTGCTTGACACTGAGAATTCTACCCCTTTCATCTTTTTAACTCCATGTTGCTGGTGGTGTTTAGTCGCAAAGCTGTGTCCAACTCTTTGTGACCCCATGGACTGTAGCCCATCAGGCTCCTCTGTCCATGAGATTCCCAGGCAAGAATACTGGAGTGGGTTGCCATTTCCTTCTCCAGGGGATCTTCCCAACCCAGGGATCAAACCCGTGTCTCCTGCTTTAGCAGGCAGATTCTTTACTGCTGAGCCACCTGGGAAGCCCTTTTAACTCCATACTTTAAAGATATTTATACAGATAAAATACATACATCTTTTGGGTACATACTTTAAGATGTTTATGCAGATAAAAAATGCAAAATTATGTTACACATGCAAGCATATACTGAAAGGACATCTGCTAGGTTTGCCTTTGTTTCTTGCCCATACAGTTTCCTAAAACAGAGCTCCTCTCACCTGTGTGGAGAATGAGGAGCAGGCAGCAGCACCCCTGTAAAAAGCATCCTGCCCTGAGTGTACAGACTCGCCCATCACCTTCCATCCTTCCCTCGGCACTTTCTCAGGTATGTGGTTAGGTGTCTGCAGTGGGCACGGTTGGTTGCCTCCTCCCATGGGCCTGGTACCACCCTCCTTCCTAACTGAATCCCAGTTCTATTCAGTATCCACTCCTTAGTGAGGCCCTTGTGCTTCCAGGTGGGCTGTGACCATGCCCAGGTTGCTGAGGCTGGGTTTTGATGAAGTTAAGCTACTTCGAGTGACCCTTACTCTTCCTCTTACTAGAGACAGTGTAAGCCTGAACATGTGATACACTTCAGACCAGTAAGAACCGAGAAGATTAGCTCCTTCTTAAAAGAGAAACAGGGGTATTTCTTTTATTTGACATTTTTGTGTTTTTACTTGATACTTACAGCAGTGGCTGCCATTTTATCCCCACAAGCTAATAATATAAGGACAAAGCAGTACACTTGCGCAGAGGGTGGCAAAGCAGAAAAATGGAGAGAAACTGGGTTCTTAGTGATGTCACTAACTTGGGAGCCACCCTATCACAGGGCTTTATGTTATGTAAAACAAGAAATGTTTCTTGTTGTGTGAGTCTTTTTGACTTGAAATTTTCAGTTACTTGCAGGCAAAAACATTTTAATACAATCCCCTGATATTCTCATACCCAAAGAGCTTCTGACCAGCAGTAGGTGATGTTAGAAGCATCTGGCATCTCCTCTCCTCCTCCCTCTCTCCCAGGGAAAACATTCTAAGAGGCATCTTGGCTATGAAAACAAATTAAACAGAATTTCACCACATCCTGTTGGAGGTATTGATTGGAAGAGGTGGCATTGATTGATACATATCCCACATCAACCAAATTAGTTCTGAGAAATGTTGCCAGTGATTCTATAACTGGAATTCTCGAAACCAGGGTTCTGAGCTCAAGACTTCAAATGTTGGTGGTAAGCCTTCAAAAATTATAATTTTTGGCACACCAAATGTTTTCAGACAGCTATTTATCTCACTCTGGGGTGGTGGGTGCCAATAAATTTCACTAGTTTATTATAATAACATGTAGTGTTTCAGTTCAAGACAAGATTAGTAATAATAGATGATGTGGATAATCTGGCTCTAAAACTCATAAAAATCACAATTCCAGTTCCATTTAAGGATAGGCAATGCCATTTAGATTAAGAAATGACCTAAGCTTAACCCAAAATGGTCATAAAATTTTGAAAGTAAAGATTTCTCCCTTAATTCTCATATAAAACCTAGACATCTGATATATCACCGTTCTCTGACTATAAGATGAAGACATGTTTCCTATTTTAATGTCCAGTAAAATGACCCAGAAGCAGCTCTTCTTTCTACAGTACTCTGGAAATCTAGTATTTTGTATTCACAGTGTGTGAGGGCAATGGGAGATAGTTTTACCTCAGCAGACAGCTGGATCCATGACTATCACAGATCAGGTGATCAGGAAGTTCCCAGAATCTCTAAAATTATTCTCTCTTAGCCTCTCTTAGGATTCAAAAAGAACAAATATAATTCAATATCACAGATGTTGCTAAAAGCCAGCAGCAGGCAAGGGCCTAGGAGTTGTATACTACCAGTTGGAGAAGTTGAGTACACATACCCTCTTCAGGGCTTGAGAAGAGACTAGTTTGAGGGAAGTTGGGGCTCTGAGTTGCTATGATATGGACATTAAGTAAAGGAATGTGACTATTTTTTAATCAAGGGATCACTGCATAATCCTCATTTGCCTTTTCAGATGGGTTTTCCTTCCTTTCCACCATGCTCTATGCCCCAGGAGGCTGGAGATTTGTATCCACAGGCTTCTTGGTCCTTGGTCCTCTGGTTGGGTTTGCCAAGGAGTTCTCATAAAAGACTAGAAGGCTGACAGAGAGTGAGCATGTGTCTTTATTCCTTCCAGCTCCCTCTCGGCTCCTCTGGGCAACCCCCTGCAGTCTGTTATTCCCAGGTTCTGGTAACCCCTTCAGGCCTAGGAGCAGGAGCAACTTCCCAATGTTGCTAGGTTCTGGGCACCTCTTCATCCCTGATTGGTTTCACTGGACAAGAATTAACCCCTTCTCACCTTTGTCAAGGGCCTCTCAGATGGCATAGTGATAAAGAATCTGCCTGCCAGTACAGGAGACATGGGTTTGATCCTTGGGTCGGGAAGATCCCCTGGAGGAGGAATTGGCAACCCACTCCAGTATTCTAGCCTGGAAAAAGGAGCCATGGACAAAGGAGCCTGGTGGGCTACAGTCTATGGGGTTGCAAAGAGTCAGATACAACTGAGCACACACACACACACACACACACACATACCTTTGTCATTGGTCCCTTTGTTGATCTTTCCTCAGTTACTGTCACAATTACAGCTCCAATTACAACTGCTGTTGGTCTCCTGTTGGGCCTTGACTGATGATATTGTTCAAATGTCCAGGCTGCTCATGAAATAAGAGCACTGAACCAGCAATATATATATATATATATATTTAACTTAGAAAATTTTTCTTCTTGAAATTAAAATGTTTTTATTTAGGCAAAATATGAGGTCTCATTTCATGATGATTTTGGCTATAAGCTACTGTCATTTCTTAATCCTGATTGCCCCTCCTGTCCCTAATTCCTTCCAGGTACTTGCTGAGTTCTTATGAATTTGTGATTTCCAGACAGCTTGCCGTCCCTTCTTCCCCCTGGTGAATCTCTGAGTCCTTAATATGGAAGTCTGGCAAAGAAGAAACATCATTGGCTTAGGTTTCTGCCTATGAAATCATGAAGATAATGAATCAAATAAATGAGATCTGTCTCCTAAGAAGTTATCAACAGTTTAGTTAATTTCCACCAAGGTTTACTGAAAGCCTATAATATACAGGCTCTGGGGGGTTCAAAGACATTTAATATACACTGTCTGACTTAGAGAACTGAAGGCCTGGTGGAGATGTTCTAACCCTTCACAAAGGGGAGGGCAGGACAGTGAGTTGTTTGGAAATCGTGAATTTGTAGGCACTAGCAAATGCCACTTAGAACTCAGCGATAGGTGGGCAGTTTAGATGCAGAACACCAGTTTTTAGCCAAAGTGTTCATGCAGTGGGAACTCAGATTTTTCATACACACACCCTCAGTTTTAAAGGGGAGGGGAATAGAGTTAGGGTCCAGGAAGGAGTGAACTCATAAACACATGAATGTAGCCCATATGCACTAAATGCTAGAATGGGATTGCATGCAGTGCTATGGGAGCACCAAGGAGCACTGGGCTCTACCCGGTATTTGAGAAAACTTCTATAAGACAGTAACTGGGCTGCACTTTAGAGAGAGTTATCCAAGTGAAGAAAGATGGGCATCAAGTAACGGAGGAGAGGGAACAGTGAGGGCAGGCACAGTGTGTGAGGACAGCTAACCACAGCTGCACGCCCAAGACAGAAAGAGGCTCTGGCGACTGAGCAGGACGCAGAGGGCCAGGTGAGGCCTGAGACCCACGACTGTGTGCCACACTTTGGGTGTGCACCCAGCCCCTTCATTTATTATGCTCCTTAATCCTGCTGCTTCCCTGGGGCTTAGAACAGGCTCCAAAAGTAAGCCTGTTAGGAGGACAATAGGAGTGACTCCAGGAAGGGATGGTCTCCACAATATCCTCACCAAAGCAGGGGGTCAGGCCAAGGAGAAGGAGATCTCACTGCAAGTGGTTCCCCTTCCCTGGACCCACCTAAGTGAATGGGGTGAATGACAAATGGAGCAGCTCCCAGCTTCCTCATCCTGGAAGGTGAGTGTTTAGGAATGAGGACTTCCAGATCTCACTCCAGTGAGAGTATGGGAACTGGCACTTAATAAGCTCCCCATGTGCTGCAAATGTCCAGCCAGCTCAAAAGCACTGTTGGAGCCGCATTTCCTAAATGGTGTTCCATCATTCTGGGAACTACTGGGTCAAACACCTTTAAACAGTTGTCTTGATTACAGGACTTCTCACTTGTCTTTATCTGCTACTACCCTTTAAGACTTGACGAGGAGCTGGGCAAGGGTAGAGAGAAATCTATCATATTTTCTAAATGTATTTGACCATGCAGTGTTTCTCTCACTCTGTCTCTCACCCTCCCCCTTTCTCTCTTTTTGGTGGAGCATTTCTTAAGACTGGGCTCCATGAAGCACATATTTTGCAGAAAGCTGCTCTAGAAGCTCAAAAGAATGGTGTGTGATAGTTAATTTTATGTGTCAACTTGGCTGGGTCACAGGGTACCAAGATATTGGCTAAACATTCTTCTTGCTGTTTATGTAAAGGTGTTTTTGGGTGAGCTTAACATTGAATCACTAGACTGAGTGAAGCAGATTGCCCTCCCTAATATGGGTGGGCCCTATCCAATCAGTTGAAGGTGTGAATAGCTGACTCTCCTCTAGGTAAAAGAAAATTCTTTCCTGCCTGACTGCCTTCAAATTGGGATACTGATCTTCCCCCTCTGCCTTTAGACTTGAACTGAAACACTGGCTCTTTCTGAGTTTTGAGCCTGCCAGGAATGACACCATCACCTCTCCTTAGTCTCCAGACTGCTGACTCATCCCACAGATCTTGGGACTTGTCAGCCTCTGTAATCTCATGAGCTAACCCTTATAAATAAATTTCTATCTACCTATTATAGGAGACCAGAATAGGCCACCCCAAAAAACACCCTTGGCATAGAGATTATTTTGAGCTGATTGTTCTGAGAAACAGTAAACACAGGAGAAGCCATCAAAACACAATATAAGTTACTCTTCTGTAAGGGAAATTTACATTCATTAAAAAAAAGACTCTGTGAGGGTGTTTCCTTCTCTTTTCCTGAAAGAGAAGGATGACAAATTATTAGAGACTTATCATTGGAGAAGACATCAGTTAAAGCCTGTATAACAAACTGTACTTTTACACTTTTCCTCATCTCCTATGTAACTGACTCCCCTACACCCTTGTTTCTTTGATTTAGCTGAAGATGGTATTTGAACCAGAATTCTAACATACCTCTTTGCAAGTTTCTCATTTTTTCCTGGGTGTCTCCCGTGAGATATACATGTTAAATAAACTTCTATTTTTCTCTTATTAATCCATTTTGTTACAGGGACCCCCACTGAGCATTTAGAAGGGTAGAAGGAAAACAATTATTTTTCCTCCCCTACTTTATCTATAATTTATCTGTCTATCTATCCTTCTACCTATCCATCTATCCATCCATCTATCTTATCCATTCATCCTACCAGCTCTATCTCGCTGGAGAACCTTGTATAATAAGGTAACCTCCATCAACCACTACAGAAGTGGTGCCAAGGCAGGGCAGACTGCCTTCCCCCAACTGGTCGCTACTGTCAGTAGACAGGAGCCATCGTGGTGACGGGCAGCAGCCTCCATGCATGAAACCTACCTGGTGAGTGCTTCCTTACAGAGCCAGGGCTTTCTCTAGGCATCTGGAAGGGGATGACCACCCTTTCTCCTAGGATACTGCTTCTTACTTGTGGGAGGGGAGATTACAAGGCTTGGCTGGTTCATTGTGTTGTGCAGGCTCCAAAGTGAAGGACTGGATTCTTTATGGAGTTCTACAGATGACCAAAGGACCCCCTCTCCCCAACTTCTTCATGCTTGCTCAGATGCTTCAGAGCGACCAAACTGGGTCCCTGTAATTGTCATGGGACACCTCACAGGTGCACAGTGCTGTGGCCCAAATAAGTTGAAAAGGAAGCAAAGTAGAGCTGCATCCCTCACAGGAATGCATCCCTCCTGCCTGCTCTGGGGAACAATGCTCAGGCCCTGGAGAGGCAGCAGCTACAGGAGATGCTTTAGCTGTACAGGGAAGCCTGGCATGCTGCAGTCCATGGGGTTGCAAAGAGTTAGATACGACTGAGCAACTGAACTGAACTGAAAGGAGACCCTTGTTTCCTTATCTAACACAGTGAATGTCATCTAATGTAGGAGTTACTGCAAGTCACAATGTGGGGCTGATGATGAGCTAAACCCTGCAGGGACCACTTTCCTGTGTGACGGCCAGCCCAAGACAGCATTTCAGGAGGCTACAGAGATGGGCAGAGCTGGGAACTGAGGGAAGATCAGATCCCTCAACAGGATGCAGAAATGTGTTGCACAGTTCCGTTCAGTTCAGTCGCTGAGTCGTGTCTGACTCTTTGCGACCCCCAGGCCTCCCTTTCCATCACCAACTCCCAGAGTTCACCCAAACTCTTGCCCATCGAGTCAGTGATGAAATCCAGCCATCTCATCCTCTGTCATCCCCTTCTCCTCCTGCCCCCAATCCCTCCCAGCATCAGAGCCTTTTCCAATGAGTCAACTCTTTGCATGAGGTAGCCAAAGTATTGGAGTTTCAGCTTTAGCATCAGTCCTTCCAAAGAACACCCAGGACTGATCTCCTTTAGAATGGACTGGTTGGATCTCCTCGCAGTCCAAGGCACTCTCAAGAGTCTTCTCCAACACCACAGTTCAAAAGCATCAATTCTTCGGTGCTCAGCTTTCTTCACAGTCCAACTTTCATATCCATACATGACCACTGGAAAAACCATAGCCATGACTAGATGGACCTTTGTTGGCAAAGTAATGTCTCTGCTTTTGAATATGCTATCTAGGTTGGTCATAACTTTCTTTCCAAGGACTAAGCATCTTTTAATTTCATGGCTGCAATCACCATCTGCAGTGATTTTGGAGCCCCCCAAAATAAAGTCTGACACTGTTTCCACTGTTTCCCCATCTATTTCCCATGAAGTGATGGGACCAGATGCCAGGATCTTCGTTTTCTGAATGTTGAGCTTTAAGCCAACTTTTTCACTCTCCTCTTTCACTTTCATCAAGAGGATTCTTAATTCCTCTTCACTTTCTGCCATAAGGGTGGTGTCATCTGCATATCTGAGGTTATCGATATTTCTCGCGTCAATCTTGATTCCAGCTTGTGCTTCTTCCAGCCCAGCATTTCTCATGATGTACTCTGCATATAAGTTAAATAAGCAGGGTGACAATATACAGCCTTGACATACTCCTTTTCCTATTTGGAACCAGTCTGTTGTTCCATGTCCAGTTCTAACTGTTGCTTCCTGACCTGCATACAAATTTCTCAAGAGGCAGGTCAGGTGGTCTGGTATTCCCATCTCTTTCAGAATTTTCCACAATTTATTGTGATCCACAGTCAAAGGCTTTGGCATAGTCAATAAAGCAGAAATAGATGTTTTTCTGGAACTCTCTTGCTTTTTCCATGATCCAGCGGATGTTGGCAATTTGATCTCTGGTTCCTCTGCCTTTTCTAACAACAGCTTGAACATCTGGAAGTTCACAGTTCACGTATTGCTGAAGCCTGGTGGAGAATTTTAAGCATTACTTTACTAGCGTGTGAGATGAGTGCAATTGTGTGGTAGTTTGAGCATTCTTTGGCATTGCCTTTCTTTGGGATTGGAATGAAAACTGACCTTTTCCAGTCCGGTGCCCACTGCTGAGTTTTCCAAATTTGCTGGTATATTGAGTGTAGCACTTTCACAGCATCATCTTTCAGGATCTGAAAGAGCTCCACTGGAATTCCATCACCTTCACTCGCTTTGCTCGTAGTGATGCTTTCTAAGGCGCACTTGACTTCACATTCCAGGATGTCTGGCTCTAGGTCAGTGATCACACCATCGTTATTATCTGGGTCGTGAAGATCTTTTTTGTACAGTTCTTCTGTGTATTCTTGCCACCTCTTCTTAATATCTTCTGCTTCTGTTAGGTCCATACCATTTCTGTCCTTTATCAAGCCCATCTTTGCATGAAATGTTCCCTTGGTATCTCTAATTTTCTTGAAGAGATCTCTAGTCTTTCCCATTCTGTTATTTTCCTCTATTTCTTTGCGTTGATCGCTGAGGAAGGCTTATCTTATCTCTCCTTGCTATTGTTTGGAACTCTGCATTCAGATGCTTCTATCTTTCATTTTCTCCTTTGCTTTTCACTTCTCTTCTTTTCACAGCTATTTGTAAGACCTCCCCAGACAGCCATTTTGCTTTTTTGCATTTCTTTTCCATGGGGATGGTCTTGATCCCTGTCTCCTGTACAATGTCATGAACCTCATTCCATAGTTCATCAGGCACTCTATCTATCAGATCTAGGCCCTTAAATCTATTTCTCACTTCCACTGTATAATCATAAGGGATTTGATTTAGGTCATACCTGAATAGTCTAGTGGTTTTCCCTACTTTCTTCAATTTAAGTCTGAATTTGCCAATAAGGAGCTCATGATCTGAGCCAGATCATGTCAGTCAGCTCCCAATTTTGTTTTTGCTGACTGTATAGAGCTTCTCCATCTTCGGCTGCAAAGAATATAATCAATCTGATATCAGTGTTGACCATGTGGTGATGTCCATGTGTAGAGTCTTCTCTTGTGTTGTTGGAAGAGGGTGTTTGCTATGACCGGTGCATTTTCTTGGCAAAACTCTATTAGCCTTTGCCCTGCTTCATTCCATATTCCGAGGCCAAATTTGCCTGTTACCCCAGGTATTTCTTGACTTCCTACTTTTGCATTGTAGTCCCCTATAATGAAAAGGACACTTTTTTTGTGTGTTAGTTCTAAAAGGTCTTGTAAGTCTTCATAGAACCGTTCAACTTCAGCTTCTTCAGCATTACTGGTTGGGGCATAGACTTGAATTACTGTGATATTGAATGGTTTGCCTTGGAAATGAACAGTGATCATTCTGTCGTTTTTGAGATTGCATCCAGGTACTGCATTTCGGACTCTTTTGTTGACCATGATGGCTACTCCATTTCTTCTAAGGGATTCCTGCCCGCAGTAGTAGATATAATGGTCATCTGAGTTAAATTCACCCATTCCAGTCCATTTTAGTTCGCTGATTCCTAGAATGTCGACGTTCACTCTTGCCGTCTCCTGTTTGACTACTTCCAATTTGCCTTGGTTCATGGACCTAACATTCCATGTTCCTATGCAATATTGCTCTTTACAACATCGGGGAGCCTGCAAACCAGCTGGGAGTGGAGATCACCCAGCATACCACTGGGGCTGAGATGGAGGTTTAAGCCTAGAAAAGTTAACTTCAGGAAAAGGAAGGAAAGACAGTGGAAAGAATGAAAAAAAGGGAAAAGGAGAGAGAAAAGAGAATTTTTAAAAAAAATTCCTGCACTTGCTCTGGGCTGAGTGCACACATTTCCTCATTAACCCTCACCATAGCTCCACAAAGAGAGCTATTATTACTCCCAGGACATGCAGACACAAAAGGGAAGCACAGGGGTCAAGAGATTTGCCCACCGTCACCTGGCAAGGATTCTAACTCCCACCTGCCTGGCTGCAGGGCTTGGGTACTATATGGAAGAAGAAGGTGAGATGGAGGGGACAGAGGACAAATGTTGGGGGCGAGATGTACAGAGAGACAAGCTCCTGGGTGCTAGGCATGGAGGCTCCTGGAGTCACAGGGCTAGAAATGAGAAGAATAGGGAATGGAGTGTCTGCTCCACCACGGTTAAGAGGGCACTTCCTTAGCATATAGGATGAGGGCTCCAGATAACCTTTGACTGTTTTTCCTGGATTCTTCTCCCTGGAAACATGTGCTTTGTAAGTTGCACTCTTTCTTATTGATGTTTGTCTTCTGTTTATTGACCTGTTCCCTTGGAGCTGCTCAGAACGGTTGTGGCCTGTGGCCGCTTTTCCTCGAAGTGGAACCGGAAATTGCGAGCAATGGGAGCAAGAAGGGAAAGGTGGGGCCGTCATGGCTGTGGGTGGCCAGGAGACTGCTCCTGGCCTCATGGGAACCCGGCCCACCCACGGTGCACTTCCCTCTGTGGAGCTTTCTCTATTACCAGCAGACCCAGAGGCCTTTCGGCAGACTCAGGTCCTCTGCAATTTCCATGGGCCCAAATCCTTCTCCTGAGGCCTGTGCCTTTGCCAAAATGGGCAAAGGATCCTGTGGCTGGAGGGATAATTGGAGATGCGTGGGCCAGGGCAGATGTCCACATCTGACAAGACCAGCACTTTAAACAGCCTGGAGAGAATTTCAGTCAGGCAGGAAGACTTCTGTACCAACATCCCACTGTTCCCTGGCCATAACCTCATTCTGGGTATTACTCAACAGCCCCTCCAATCACACGGAGCCTCACTCTGAAACCATGTGGAAAGGAAATCTTCATCTCACCCACTGCCTGGAAAGCCTGCTTTCAGCCTCCAGGTCTTGGGGGCAAGGAGGCTGCCATGGTGGCGGGGCTGATGGGCAACCTCTCCCCACCACCCCCTCCTCCACTGAGGGTTTAGCATCCAGACCTGCATCTGGTCTTGCTGTCTTCCAAGAATGTGTGCAGGCTTGAGAGGAAATGGTCAGCTTGGAGCAAAATCAGGTGGGTGAAAGCAAAAATGAATGTCCTTTAGGTTCCTCTTGGGCTTCCATTTGTGGTATTACTGAAAGCAGGGTCAAGAGGTTGTCTGGTTCATAACCCGGGACGGATCCGCTTCAGAAGCCTGCTGGGGGCCGGCAGGGAGGCCCCGTGGGGCTGAGTCACACTTGCCAAAAGTGGTAAAGCAGGCAGCCCCCTGCATCTGGAGAAGTGGCCTTACCCAGGAAGGGTCCTTGTCCCTGCTCCAAGCCAGCTGATAACCAACCCCTGAACTTTTGCGTGTGTATATTTTAACAGCGTTGTTGAGATGTAACCATATAACAGCGTTGTTGAGATCTACCATGTCATGTACCATTTAAGGTGTACAATTCAATGACTTTCAGTCATTTCACAGGGTTGTGCAGTTATCACCACACTCTAATTCTGAAAATTTTCATCATCCCCAAAAGCAATCCCACACACCTTAGCTGTCATCCCTTAATAACCTTCCCCACCCCACCCCCAGCCAGACCTAGGCAACCACTAATCTTCTTTCTTTCTCTTATCTACTCAGTTGATTCTGAATATTTTCTATAAATGGAATCGTATAGTATGTGTTTTTTCTGGCTGGCTTCTTTCACTTTAGCACAATAGTTTTCAGGCTCACCCATGTTGCAGAATGTAAAAGTGCTTCACTTTTTTGGTGAAAAACATTTCATTGTGCGGTTGTACCATGTTAACTTAGCCATTCATCGTGGACATTTGGATTGTTTCTACCTTTGAGCTATTGTGAATTATATGCAATGAATATTCATGAACAGATTTTTGTGTAGACATGCATTTTCAGTTCTCTTGAGTATATTCCTAGGAGTGGAATTGCTAAGTCATATGGTGAACTCTGTTTAATTTTTTGAGGAACTACCAGACTTTCCCAGTGTACCATTTCAGCACAACATTTTGCATTCTTTCCAGCAGTTTATGAAGATTTGAATTTCTTCACATCCTCAACAAGCATTGTTTATTTTCTTTTTCTGATTATTGCCATCTTTGTGGGTGTGAAGTTGTATTTCATCATGGTTTTCATTTGCATTTCCTTGATGGCTTGACCTTTTGTTTTTTTGAGAGTTCAAATCTGTTTTAGAACTTTAAACCTTTCATCTTTCAACCTAGTCTCCTGCTCTTGGCAGCCAGAGGAGTGGAAACTTTTCCCTGAGCCATGACAGCATCAGCGTCCTGACCACCCTGAAAAACTGGGGGTTCATCTGCTGTTTTTTTGAGACTGCTCACCACTAACACCTTGTCAGTTGCTCTTTGCTGAACTTTACACATCACTCTTTATAAAAGCTGGGATTCTTCAACAAGTTAATAGCAGGGGGGAAAAGTGAGGAAATACTGTTCTAAATTTAAAAACACGTGAGACATAACAACCAAATGTAATGTGGGCATTGTATCTGTACCAGGATTTAAACAAATACTAAAAAGACATTTGGTGGGTATTTTGAGAAAATTGAGTATGTACAAAGTGTCAGATGACAGCAAAGAATTGTTTCTAATTATGTTCTATATGATGACTGTGATGTGGTTAGACAAGAAAAAGTTCTAAACATTTCTAAAGAAAATGGTATTAAAGTAAGTGGGGATAAAATGACATAATATCTAAAATTTACTTTAAAATATAACAAAAAGGGCGGAGAAGGCAATGGCACCCCACTCCAGTACTCTTGCCTGGAAAATCCCATGGACGGAGGAGCCTGGTAGGCTGCAGTCCATGGGGTCGCTAAGAGTCGGACACGACTGAGCGACTTCCCTTTCACTTTTCACTTTCATTCATTGGAGAAGGAAATGGCAACCCACTCCAGTATTCTTGCCTGGAGAATCCCAGGGATAGAGGAGCCTGGTGGGCTGCAGTCCATGGGATTGCGAAGAGTCGGACATGACTGAACGACTTCACTTTCACTTTTCACTTTCATGCATTGGCGAAGGAAATGGCAACCCACTCCAGTGTTCTTGCCTGGAGAATCCCAGGGACGGAGGAGCCTGGTGGGCTGCTGTCTATGGGGTCACACAGAGTCGGACACAACTGACTTAGCAGCAGCAGCAGCAGCAGCAGCATGACAAAAAGGGAAAAAGAAGAAATAGATGAAGCATGGAGAGCACAGTTTGGATGATGAAATATTGAAGTTTACTGTTCTCTCTACTTTTATACATGCTTAAAAATTTTTATAATAATAAAAACAAACACAATGGAAACACCCTATGATCTGAATATAAACTATAAACTGAAAAACTTGATCAAATATTTGAGCCCCAGACGGAACACTCTACATCTATATTATTAGGTCTGCTACTTGAAAAGTAACTGATTTCAATGTATCATTTGTGCTGTATTTTAACTTACAAGCTACAATATTAGCCAATGTTTTAATATTGGCTTAAGGCTTTTTTTTTTTTTTTGAGTATGGGGCCTTTTGATTGGCACTTGTATTGTTTCTCTTACATAGACTCCAGCCATAGTATCTCATCTACAATTTTCGATTCTGGTTTCTTCAAAGGGAACAAGAAGATATAGACACTGCAGAGCAATCTACATGCTGAATATCTCTACATATTTATTATCTTTCACCAAATACCAATATTTATTCCACATGCCAAAACTGACTGCAAACTCCTCATAAACTAACCAACAGCTCTGTTTTGCACTCATGGTTAATATAGTGGGCTAGGAGGAGATTAGAAAAGCTTCTTCTCTATCTGAAAAAATTTGAATTCACTGACTGATTTCTCATCTTACATCAAGTTTTTTGAGTGATGGGTACCTGGCTAACAAGTGTGCCGAGTCTGGGGTAGGTCAAAGTGGTGCAGGCAGACCATAGTTCCTTCCATAATTGGACACGTGGCTGGGACCAGAAGCAGCGCACAGGGGAAGAGAGCTGGCACATGAGGTGAGGAGGGGGAGCTTTTCCATCAGGTAGTGTTAGCGACTACCCTTTCCTCTCTGGAGATTTAATTTGCTCACCTGGTTCCCACAACAACTTATACAGAGAATGGGGACAAGTGACTAAAATTCAAGCCCTCTGGACTCAGTCACAGCCTCTTCAAAATTCAGCTCACCCTGGGGTGAGGGTGGGCATAGCTGAGTATCTGTTTCTCACTTGCAGGTGGCTTGGTGGCCACATCCTTGTAGGACATGATGTGCTCTTTGTGGGAGCAAGAGAGAGAATGCCTGTGAATCACTGAACATCAGAGTTGGCAGGGGCTTACTCCAAGCATCCCATTTTACTGACAAGATTATGTTCTAGACAGAGGGTGCGGCTTGTTATCAACTTGACCACAGTGCTGACCATGTTCAACTAATAAAGATATGCTACTCATGGATTAATTCCAAACTTCTGCCTTCAATTCTATGAAACTTAGAAGGACACTGTGTTTCTGGATGATAATAAAGGAGCAGACTGACCACTGAAGTGCTAGCAAAGTGACGACAGCATATAAATGAGACCCATTGTTGAATGAGAAAAGATCTTCTGTGACCTTATAGTACAAAGCTTTTTGCTTTGTAGTTGAGGACACCCAAGCTTGGAGCAGGTAGTGAATGAATTAGCTAAAGAATGAACTAGGAAGAGCCAATATCCTCAAAATTCATCATTTGAAATAGGTACTAACTGTCTTCTAAGAGCCTCATGTTGGCTGGGTTAATATTATCTCATGCATTTCGAGGCTTCCCTGGTGGCTCAGTGGTAAAGGATCTGCCTTCAGTGCAGGAGATGCAGGTTCAATCCCTGCATCAAGAAGATACCCTGGAGAAGGAAATGACAACCCACTCCAGTATTCTTGTCTGGGAAATCCCATGGACAGAGGAGCCTGGTGGCCTATAGCCTATGGGGTTGCAAAAGAGTCGTACATGACCTAGCAACTAAACAGACTATAGACAGACTTTCTCTGTCTCCAGTGTCTGGCACGGCACATAGTAAATTGATAATGTCCTTGATAAATGTCCTTTAACTGAATTATTATTTAAGGCAACACAGCATAAGGCACAATATATATTCCATACAGAGATTAAAAGGTAGTCAAGACCACAGATGGCTGAAGGGGTAGGACATACTTTCTGAAGGAGATAGCATTGAGGTGGACCTTGAAAAATGGGAGGAATTTTGAGAGGTGGGTTATTCGGGTAGGAAGTGGGAAGAGCATGTTCTCCACAGAGGGAACAGCATGTTAAGGACACAGAGGGCAGGGTGTCCAGACGTTTGGGAAGTGTCTAGACATCCACCTCCATCCAGTTGGCTGCAGTGCAGCCCTGTAACAGGGGAGTTGGGCTGATGGGCTTGCCACCAATGGCCCAGAACTCTGTCCTCCATCATCACGAGGCTCTGGAGAGGCTTATCATTTTGCGGGTTGGGAAGAACATAAAGGATCCATCATTGGAAAGAGACCTTGCAAGACAGTTCAGAGACAGGAATTTCTCCACTTCATCCAAACGCTCTGGCTGTACGAAAGGTTAGAAAAACACTGGTGACTGTCTCTTACGGGAAATACTTTCAGACCATTTAAGCTGTCAGGGAGATAAGCGTCCTTATGATGGTTCTGGTGATCCAGGCCCGTTCTGGCTCAGAAAGTACAAAGACGCACAAAGATTAAATACGCCGGAGGAAAGTATTTGCTAAACATCCTCAGATCTTCAGAAAAGTTCAAGAGAAGTTCAAATTTGGGGCTGAGGTTGGAGTCAATGTTGATTTTATCAGCACCTGTTTGCCTAGAGACTTTAGAAGAAGTGTGGTTTGTATTGGCACTGTTGGTGATGGACAGGGAGACCTGGCGTGCTGTGATTCATGGGGTCGCAAAGAGTCGGACACGACTGAGCGACTGAACTGAACTGAACTGATTGATGCTGATGGAGGAAACCGCAGTGACCATTGATTGTCTTCTTTTAGGCTCTTACGTATGTCTTCCCTAATCTTTTCGGTAACTTTGAAAGGTAGATAGCTTTAGAGGTAAGTGGTAGGGGCTGATTTTGCCTGTTTAGCAAGCTTTTCCATCACCCTCCTATTGGTGGTGGCCACGTGACAGGGGATTGGCCAATCATAATCATTCATCTCCTGGCCACAGTGATTGGACCCAAGGAGTGGGCGATGACCCAACCTGCACCAATCACAGACCTTTCCTGAGACCGTTACCTTGATGTTGAGAGAGAGAGAAGCACTTCCTGCTGGGCTGAACTGAGATACGTGTGATGACGGTGCTGCAGTCTGGTCTCTACCTCTGCCCGGTCCTGCTGCCTTTATTCCCTCACAGGTGTGGGGCCTGAGCACTCATGTCAAACACCTTCTTTCTTATTAATCTATTTCTCAGCGTGATCTCCCAGGGAATAGACCAAAGAGGAGGAGAAGGAAGAGGATGACAGTGGTTGGGGTGAGGAGCTGATGTCCAACTTCACAGAAGATTTTTCTTCTAGTCCATAGTATAATTAAACATAAAAATACAAGCATTCAGGAAGCCCTCAGAGCCTATCCAAAATCTTTATTCGCGGAAGGCTTAAACCAACAACTTTCCATCAGCTGCCAAGAGGGCTAGGATAGTTTGGAGGTGGTTTTGCCTAAAGGCTGAGGAATGACCCAGGTGGCCTCTCAAGAATGCTTCTAGCTTTGAGTCTCTGTCAATTATGTTTTATGTATCTGAGAGCTGTTTTGAATGGATTATTTCAGAGACACTTGTAGTTTGCATGGGTTGAGATTCAGTGCCCTTTGTGCTGAGCAGGCACTGGTGATGAGTGCCTCAAAAAAGGGATGGGATTTCACTGGCGGTCCAATAGAAAGGACTCTGCACTCCCAATGCAGGGGGCCTGGGTTCAATCCCTGATTGGGGAACTAGAATCCCATATCCTGTGTGGTGTGGCCAAAATTAAAAAAAAAAAAAAAAAGAAGAAGAAGACAAACTGGGGATGATGCAGCCTTTGGCCAGCCAGCTAACTCCAATCAGTCACTGTCACTGCTCCATTGCCGACATGATTGCTGACCTCAGGTCTATGGTGGGCAAGCCCCAAGCAGGCATTCCAAGATCTAAGACACTAAGAACCCTCTCCAGAGCAGGGCAGAGACCATCTCAGCAAAGCTATGTGGTCTGGGGCTGGGGCTGCCTCACAGAAGGGGCTGAACAGGGTCTGAAATCAGCCTGCACTCTGCTTGCTGAGCCGTGTGCCCAGCAGATGCTGTGCCCACCTGGAGGACACATTGTCTCTTTCCAGCTCACACAGGCACCACACTGACTAGTTTCTCCCACCAGAAACACACCTTCCTTCTTCTAATCGTTTTCCCACATGAATTAAAAAGGAGTCTGAGGCCCAGCATGAATGATCGCCAGGGACAGGGACACACCTATAGAAGGCAGGTTTGTTCACAGTCCACAGGCAAAAAGATTTAATTTGTTTTCACATTGGATAGGCTGATTACATTTAACAACTAAATTTCTCATTGTCCTCTCATCAACAAAAAGGATTTGGAGCCCTAGAGAAAGAACTTGCCTTTTGTTTCATGCAGGAAGTTCACAGTGTTCCTGTGAACTTAGCTCACAACCAGACAAAAAGATTAGAGCTGGGCGTGTGGAGTTGACTCAAAAGCTTAGAGTGAGACCAGAGAAGAGCAAATATAATTTTTCTTTACTTCTTTTCTTATGGCCATGCCAAAATAGACACATTAGTCAACATCTTGAAATCTTTCCTACCTGTACTACAGGTACCTGAAGCTGAGGTCTTGCCAGAGGCTTGCTGCAGCCCAGACCTCATATGGCCTCTTGGTCACTCTTAAGGGGCACACGGATACCATGTAAGGGGCAAGACTGGCCACTTCTGCTAAGTTGCATCCACGGCAATGACACGTAGACTGAGGGCCTGGGGCTGGTGAGAGCGTTTAGCACATTTGTGCCCCAAAACCTTATTCTGAGTAAGTTGGGAAAAGCCTCTCTAGAGATACTAGAGAAATGAGAATAGAACTTGGCCTTGAGCTGTTCTCCGGGTCCATTTGATTGAATAACATTAGTAAACAAATGCATAAAAATAATATCACAGATGAACAAGCTAGCCTGAATGATAGGGCCTGGAGTATCACTTGTTTGCTGTAATTTGAGCAACTTTGCCTCTGAGTTTAACATTTGCTCTTACTGAGGAACTTCCCTCTAATGGGAAAGGAACATAGTCACTATACCTTAGCAAGAATGAGTTTGTCATCTGGAACCAAGGGAATAAGAAGAGAGGTCTAGGGGTTGTATGAGGGTTGGAATGATTGTTACCAAATGCAAGTTTGTGTACCTGACACACAGTGAGGCCAACAAACCAAAACATCGACTTTTAGAGCAGAGAAAGGTTTATTGCATGCAAGGAGATTGGATTGTTCATGCTTAAAAAAACCCCAAACTCCTCAAAGTGTTTCCGAAAGCATTTTTTAATGGCCAGGTGAGGGAGAGGTGTCCCAAGGTATGTGATCCTCTCGAGCACAATATTCTTTTTTTTTTTTAATTAAAAATATGTAGTATTTATCTTTATTGGAGTATAAGTGCTTTACAATGTTGTGTTAGTTTCGAGCATGATTTTCTGATTGGCTGAAGGTGATCAATCCTTAGGCCCCAGAAGGTCTGGGGACTACATGCTCATGATCATCAAGTAGTTAATTTCTTCCATTTGGTGGTGGTTTTCAGCATCTGAAAAACTCAGGAAACATGCACCAAACACTATTTTCTGGATACTTCAGAGAGGAGCTACAGAAGATATGAGGATGGATCTGTCCCAGGAAGGCCCCAGAGGGTCCTGCTGGGTCACACAATGATGGAGGAAGACGAAGTGAAGCAGGGAGAAGGCCTGCTGTGTAAGTTTGGCCCCCTCCTGTGAGCTCACCTATTCCATGAACTTGTTGTGGGTTAGGCTATGTCCACATTTCGCCTCTGTTTTGCAGCAGGGAGTTAGGAGAGGTGGAATTCCTTGTTTCTGCACAACAGGGGTGCCTCCGACTTCAAGACATAAACAACAAATGCCACAGCCTGAGTCAGACTTGGGCTGTGGGACCCCACCAGGATCGGGGAACAGCCAGACTGAGAAGAGACTGAGCCTCCCTGAGCAAATCTATTTTGAATTCCAAAGTTAGCCGGAAGCATCTAAGAAAATAAATGCAGCAGAAATAACTGTCAGCAGAACACAGCTGCTCTGTTTGTTCTGTGGGACTAGGTGCCGACAGAAAGCCCTCCTCTTACAGACAGAACAGCACCCAGTAGGATTTGGAGAAAAGAAGCAACAAAACATCCAGAGTATTTATAACTTTGAATTACCTGAGTTCCTTGTGTTCCAAAGTGTTTTTCTGCACAAAAGATCTTAAATCATGTGGAAGTCCACTCATCGATTTACCCGTCATCCACCCATGATGCACTTAACCCATCCATCTGTCTGCCTATCCATTCACCTGCCCACCATCCATTCATTCATCCCTCCATCCATCCATCCCTCCATCCACCAAATGATACTTGATACCTAGTACGTGTGTCAGTCCAAGGACGGTCAGCCACATATACGCATCTACTCGCTGGGTGGGCAGAAAGTAGATAGCTCTTTTCTTTGGTAAAGGAAACAGCTGGCAGATATACTAAGGCCCAGTAAGATGCAGTATATTGTTGTTGTTTATTCACCATGCTGTGTCCGACTCTTTGCGGCTCTATTGACTGCAGCCTGCCAGGCTCCTCTGTCCATGGGATTTTTCAGGCAAGGATACTGGAGTGGGTTGCCGTTTCCTACTCCAGAGGATCTTCCCAACCCAGGGACCAAACCAGAGTCTCCTGCAGTGAAGGCAGATTCTTTACCACTGAGCCAACAGGGAAGCCCCAAGATGCAGCATAGCATAGACATAAATAGCATAGTCACTGGAGTTAGCTGTGTTTTAATCATGATTCTGTCACTTTCTAGCCATGCAGGAAAGTTATCTAACCTCTCAGTGTCTCAGTTCCACTCTATAAAGTGAAAAATAATAATAGTTCCTACCCTACAGGACTATTGTAAGGCTAAGATGAGACTATGAATGTAAAATGCTTATCACAGTGCCTGACACATATAATGTGCTCAATGCAACTTAACCAGTGATGTTCAAAGTAGGAATTTGAACAGAACCACAGTAAATTCTGCAGTGTCTAAAGAGGTAGTGAGAAAGGGGAATTTTCCAAAATGCAGAACAATGTGTCAAAGGCCACGACCAAGCTCTGGGGACACTTTACAATGCCCCAGCCTCTGGTCATGGAGAGAGGAAGCTGATGGTGGGGTAGAGGGGAGTTAAAACCTGGGGCTTTTTTTCCCCCGATATGTTTGTCTTCATGGAAGAGACCCAGCAACAACTCAAGCCAACAGTTCTGTCAAAAGCATTCTGGTGGGGAAAGCCAGGGAATGGAGAATGTTCCCAGAAGATTAAAGGAAAAGATCAGAAGACCTAGGAGGAAGAAACCTTGCAGGATCCTAAAAAGGGCAAACTGACAGCCAGGGGAGCCTGCAGAGACTTTGAGAGACAAGACACATCAGAGCCCGAGAGCCTGTGGGACCCTGGCTCTTCTCTATTAAATATTCCCCAAGGAAGCAGTGATAAAGAGAAGTTAAAGGAGAGACAAAGCCCAGGATCAGACTAAGGGTTTCTATAGCCGTGACCACAGTGACTTCTATAATCCCACCTGAATGTCTGGAGAAAGGAGAGACCCTGGTTTAGTATCACACATCTGGTGATACAGAGAAGCCAGATACTGTCTATGGCGGAGAAGAAAGGTAAACACCCTAAAGAAATCCCACCTGGTCTCTGGAAAATGGGAGTTAGGGTCGGGAGAGGGGAGGATGCTATGATGAGTAGGAGAAGACTCTCTCTGATCTTGCGATCTGCAATTTAACTTCTCTGGAACTCTTTCTGTATATCTTGAAGATAGAGGGTAGGTATCTGGACACCCCCTGCCAACGGCAGTGAGGCCCACCATCTGGCTGCCTCCACGTCAGAGGGACAGGATCAAGGCAAAGCCCGAGGAAGACTGGAGACCCAGGGCAAAGGAAAGAGGATTACTGGAGAATTCCACCTGCTAGTGGTGGATCTGCTCTGGGAGAAAGCCAGACTACCAGGGCGTTCAGTTCAGTTCAGTTGCTCAGTCATGTCTGACTCTTTGTAACCCCATGGACTGTAGCACTCCAGGCCTCCCTGTCCATCACCAACTCCAGGAGTTTACTCCGGGATTATTTTTCCCGAATTATCAAAAAAGTAAGAGAGTTCCAGAAAAACATCTATTTCTGCTTTATTGACTATGCCAAAGCCTTTGACTATGTGGATCACCACAAACTGTGGAAAATTCTTAAAGAGATGGGAATACCAGACCACCTGACATGCCTCTTGAGAAATCTGTATGCAGGTCAGGAAGCAACAGTTAGAATTGGACATGGAACCACAGACTGTTTCCAAATCGGGAAAGGAGTACATCAAGGCTGTATATTGTCACCCTGCTTATTTAACTTATATGCAGAGTACATCATGAGAAACGCTGGACTGGATGAAGCACAAACTAGAATCAAGATTGCCAGGATAAATATTAATAACCTCAGATATGCAGATGACACCACCCTTATGGCTACCAGAGAAGGTGCTGGTTATCTCCAGGCTTACACAGCATAGAGCACACTGCTTTGAGGGCAGACAGTCCTGAGATTCCAGCAGGGCTGCCCTGAGGATTCTGTTTGATACTGTTTGAGTTTGTCCAGTATGTGTCCTGTGCAAGACACACACAGAATCCTGCCTTATCCTTTGAGACTCACCAGGGTTGACTCAAATACCCAATCAAAGACCCTGGAAAGTACAAATCAACCCAAAGATATCTGCAGATTCTAAGAAGGCTTATTCATTATCAGCCTCGAATTGGGTCCATGTCTGACTCTGCTCCCTGTTCTAGAGCTGCTATCCTGGTTTTGCATCACAGTGACCTTTGTAGAACTCATTCCCTTCCCTTGGTTTCCACTAAAAAAGCCGGTTCCACCAGCATGTGTGAACACTTGTGATATAGACTCTTCTGAAGGCACAAGGAAGCTGTGGAGGTGGTTACTTTGGAGCAGAGCAACTGACTGAAGATTCTGAAGTAGATTTCCTTGTTTGTAGGGGTTCATTGGCCTCTCAGCAATTAGGCTGGTCATCTTTCTTCTCTCTCCACTCCCCTCCACAACTGGTAAAGACCAAGACACTGACGTAAAAGGTGCATTGGAATAGTTTGTTCAAACGTATCGCATTGTGGCTCGGTAAAAGCAATATTTCTACATCATAACCATGCTGTGATTTTTAAATATATGCTTTAAACTATTAACCTCTTAATTAATATTTATAAATTAACACACATTGTATGTGATTTGGGACTTCCCTGGTAACTCAGATGGCAAAGAATTCACCTGCCAATGCAGGAGAGGCCGGAGACATGGATTCGATCCCTGGGTCAGGAAGGTACCCTGGAGTAGGAAATGGCAACCCACTGCAGTATTATTGCCTGGACAATCCCATGGACAGCAGAGCCTGGCAGGCTACAGTCCACTGGGTCACGAAGAGTCGGATACAACTAAATGATTAACACTAGCACTGTCTAAATAATAAGTGATTTTAAGTATGTATATGTAATTAAAACAGCACATTAACTATTAGGCACAGATGTGTCTGTTTCATTTATATCCTGACACATTTGTATATTCACAGCAACAAAACCTTAAATGCTCCCTGGGTAAATGGAGATGCTCTAATATTCAGACTTACCTCACCCTTGTTACTTACCCAGTGTTTTGTGTCCACTGCGTCACTCTCCTGGAAGTGGTAGCTATATCTCCACACACACTATCCAGTGCACTGTAACAGTCTGTCCTTAGTCGAAGGTTGTTGAGTTGTTGCTGTTATTTTAGAGATAAGAAATGGCAACTCCAAAGGGTTAGAAGGAGCCAAAGCACACAGCCGTTAATGAACAGAGGTGGCTGATTCTAGAATAGTTTCCAGCATCCCAGCCAGGGCACAAGCCACTCTACCAGGCAAGGACTCATTCCTCCTACGCCTTTGGGAACAGAGCCCCATAGTGAGGCCCAGATTCTGCAGAGCCTTGGATTGGAAGCCATGGAGCTGGAGATATCTGGAGATGTGTTTTTCTTGGATATGACCGTTGCCCAGGCCACACGTAATTCTGGCCTTTGGATAATTTGTTATCAATTGTGATAGCTGGGAACCAAAATTGGCAACATTTGATTATTTGGTTTAGAAAGTCGCATTTTTTTTTTTCATTTCAGACATTATCTCTTTTATTTTCACATTTTTTTCAACACATGATAGTAACATTCTCTGTGGCCAGCAATGTGCTTGTGGGGCGAGCACATCCCTGGGACTCACTTTTCAGAGGGGACAAGCTCAGTGGAAAATTTGCAGATGTATGGGAATGTACGGAATGCGAGGAAAAGGGCTTTGACACAACAGGAATTGCAGCAAGGTTGGTCATGCTGCAAGCTGGTGTGGTTTGATTGCCAACAGTAAATTTAATTATGGAATAAAGAAGATTTTTTAAATCAGTTTTTTCAGATTTTGGAAATATATTCTCATGAGTTGAAAAAATGTAGTCTCCAAATATAGTTTTAAAAACAACAATTTAGACACTTCTGGTGATCCAGTGGTAAAGAATCCACGTTGCAATGCCGGGGACATGGTTCGAATCCTGGTCAGGAACTAAGATCCCTCGTGCCTTGGAGCAACTACTAAGCTGGCGCACCACAACTAGAGAGTCCACGTGTCACATCAAAACATCATACATGACGCAAGGAAGATCCTGCATGCCTCAACTGAGACTCAACGCAGCCGAATTAGTTCATTAATTAAAAAAAAAAAAAAAAACACTTTAAAGGAATGCTACCATTTTCCTAAATAGGAAGTGTGTGTGTGTGTGTGTGTGCATGTGTGTGCTCGTGCATGTGGGTATGAACGTGCACATGTTTAAATCTCCCTGACTTCTGGAGAAGGGGACAAGTCAAGCTTTCACAGGCAGAACCATCTCTGGGTGGAATCATGCCGTTGCCATAGGCTGTTTCCTGTCTTGCTGCCTTCCCCCGAGTCAGTGGATCAAAAAGTCCTTGTTGACGTCCCACCTCTCCCCTTTTCTCTTCCATCCCTCTCTAGGCCCTGGCTGGCTCTCAGGGTCGTCCCCCATGAAACACTCTCCTGGGGAGGCAGCTGGGGACGGCACACCTCAATTAAGTGATTAGATCCCAGACCATGAGGGTGAAAGAGACCTCAAGGAATCCTCTGAGGCAAGGCCTTCATTGTACTCATGGAAAAAGGCTTAAGGAACAAAGGCCTGAATTGTCAGTGGGGACATGAGGGTGGACTCTGATAATGATGTTTAGGGGTTCCTTAGTGCTTCCCCAGAACCCAGGACAGCTGGATTCTGATGGAGGGGATCATCCTTGAGATACCAGCACCAGTCTATTCTTGGCCTTGTCTCTCTCCTCCCACACCCCTGCCCCCAAATCTCTGTCTTTGAATAGGCCTTGAGGGTCATACCTCTGAATACAACTGCAGGAAGACCCTTCCAGATTCAGACTGCTGGCAGAGCAGGAGAGCGAATACTTCCTCTTGAGAGGATTGCTGTTTAGTCACTAAGTCCTGTCCGACTTTTCTTCTGTCCCCATGGACTGCAGCCCAACAGGCTCCTCTGTCCATTGGATTTCCCAGGAAGACTACTGGAGTGGGTTGCCATTTCCTTCTCCAGGGGATATTCCTGACCCAGGGATCAAACCTGAGTCTCCTGTGTTGGCAGGCTGATTCTTTACCACTGAGACATCAGAGAAGCCCTCTTGAGAGGATCACCCAGGCTTAAACCATCCTTGTCAAGAACAAAATTTACTGTGAGTGCTTGATTTGCCTATTCTGACTGTGCTGGGTCTTGGTTTTGACATGCAGGCTTTCTGTAGTTGGGTCTAGTTGCCCCGCAGCATGTGGGATTTTATTTCCCCATCCAAAAATCAAACCCTTGTCCCCTGCATTGGAAGGTCAATTCTTAACCACTGGACCACTAGGGAAGTCACACCATGAGCCTTTAATTGGCAGCCTCTAAGATATGGCAAATTTACTGTTTCAGAAAGACGAAGAACCAAAAAGGAAGTTGTTAATTCTCAACTTGATTTATAAAATTTGTTGGCATAAGCGTCATTCCCTTCTTCCCTGACTTATACACACATATAATTCACCACCCTCACCCTACAAAGGAGTCTCATCATTCCAAGGAGATTCCAGGGCCCTGTAAAGGGCCCTCAAGATGGGACCTTGCTTACCTCTCTGGCCTCATGCTGGACCTCTGGCCCTTTCTCTGCATCCAGCCATCTTGTCTTCTTCTTGGGGGATGCTTTTTCTGATTCCCCACTTCCAGTCTGGACCTCCGACCCCACCCCAGGTATCCACTGTCTTAGCAACTTTTTAATCTTTGTAGAATTTATACAATTATATTTAAGCAAGTAATTGAGTAACTAGCTGGTTATTGACTCCACAGTCCTGAATGCCAGCTCCCAGAGGGCAGGGACATCTCTGTCTTATCCCTCAAAACCTTAGGACTGTGCTTTGGTACATAGTGGGTGTGAAACATTTGTTTGAATGAGTTGTAGGGATGGGAGGTTGGAAATGTCTGGACAGCCACACTGAAAATGCAATGAGTTTGGCCCAGCTGATTAGCTCTGGGAGCCAGAAAGATGCAGCCTGGATGGGTGGGGCAGGCAACCAGGGGCCAGGGAGAGGGAGGCTCAGCCTTGGAGCATCTCACAGAAAGGCCTGCACTGCCCCGCTGATCTGGCTCCTCCAGTGTTGAGCAGAGATAGCACCCAGGGATGTGACTTCTGGTTCCTTGTTTTTCTGAGCAAAACAGAACTAGAAGGAAGAACAACACAACCTTAATGTGTTCCTTGAAGGCCTGGGGATTACAAGAAACAGGACAAGTTGGTGTGACCAAATTCCTTCACACTGCAACCCCAGAGGGCTCTGGTGTTCCATAGGCTTTAGGTGTTTCTGGCTCCTGTTGACTGTGGGCTCTGGAGTCAGAAAGACTCAGGTTCAAATCTCCCTGTTTCTATATGCTGGCTGTGTGAACTCAGGCAAGTGACATACCCTCTTCTCCAGCTTCAGCATGTTTTTTGGTAAAATGGACATGATTCCTGGATTACTACTGTAACTAATAAATCATAGATGAGGCATATGACATAGAGGAGACACTGTAAATAAAGATTATGATGGCTTGTTTACTCCATTAGCTCCTGGAGGAATGTGGGTATTTATTTCTGTGAACTTTGACCCTTCTGTTACTGGGAGTTAAATAGTAACTCATTGTGTGACGGGTGTTTATATATCTGTTGTGTGTGTGCTCAGTAACTCAGTCATGTCTGAGTCACCCCATGAAATGTAACCTGCCAGGCCCCTCTGTCTGTGGGATTATCCAGGAGAGAATATTAATTAGAAAGGTTTGCCATTTCCCCCTCCAGGGGATCTTCCCTACCTAAGGATCAAACCTGTGTCTCCTGCATCTCCTGCATTGGTTGGCAGATTCTTCACCATTGAGCCAGCTGGGAAGCCCTTATATAGCTGTTAGAAAGTTTGTTTTTCAAATAATAAGAAAGTTGCTTTTTCTCTAACTAACTCTTTGGCCCCATTAAATCCAAGTGTAGCACTAACTCTGAGGCTCTGTGCTTGGGGTTATCTCCAGCAATCAGGACTCTCTTGGCTTGGTGAGAAGAGAGCTCCCCGTTCTGCTGTCCTAGAAAAGCTGTGCTCAGGTGTGGAGCCCCATCGCCAGGTAACATGAGGAACACATCAGGAAGCCCACACATTCTTGAACGATGAGCTGAGCTCTTTGTCTGCTCCTTATAAGGAGCGAGTTATCATCAGTCCTGCAGAAAGGTCACTGCTATTTCTTTCTTTCTTTCTGTCTCCTCAAGCGGCTGAAATAAGTTTTATTTTTTCTTTTTTCCTCAGAGGGGTGGGGTGGTGATTAAACAAGGTAAATATGCCAGTGCTTCAGCTATCCAACTATGGGATGTTGATAGGCCCTGTAGTCGGCTTTTTTTTTTTTTTTTTTTTTTTTTGATCCTAAGGACTCTAGGAAGATGGATATTGGAAGCCTCCCCTTCCCCTAAAGATGAGTCAGACTGGGGAGACTTGTTTTGCAGCCAGGGGGCAGACACAAAAGATTTTTACCTTCCCACAGCTGCTTGTTCCTTTCCTCCCTCTATGGTAGCCCTCTGCACTGATGATGAAGTAAGAGGCTGCTGGGAAGGGCAGGGGACCCAGGAAGTGCCAGGTGGTACTTTTCCTCTCAAAAGGACCAGCTCTTCACACCTTACAGAAGCAAGGATGTGAGGCCCCCACTCCAGAATCACTGAAGTTTGAGCCTCCCCTCCTCCCTGAAGCCCCCATCCTGCTGACCCCTCCTCGGTCTTTAGGATGCCCGCCACACCTCCTCACGCCCAAGTCTGACATTCACCTGCCAATCTTTTGAATGGATTGGGGTGCGTTCCTGGTCACGTGGGTCTTAGCTCCTCACCAAGCCCACAGGTTCCTCACAGGCAAGTATGTCTTCCCCTTCTTCTGTGGGCCTGCCTTAGTGCCGGGTGTTAAGTGGCTGCTCAGTGAAAGATGGTTGATGGCTTGAGGGAAAGTGAATTAGGTGCCATGAAAGAAAGCCTGGATGCTCACCTTTCTATGCTTTGCTGAGAAGGACCCCAACGTGGTTGAGAACTGGCTAGCCATCTGAAGGCATCTAGGTCTCCTCCACCTGACACTTCTCCTAGCTGCCCCTGGAGCTCGCCAGGCCCAGCAGTTCCGCTCTCCCTCCCTCTTGCAGGTGTCCAGTGGTAAAGTCTACTTCCCAGTTGCTCCTCCAGTCCCATGTGACTGAGCCCCAAAGGGCACCCAGCCCTGTGCACAGACTCCAGTGTAAAGCAAGCAGAGCTACCATCCTCCCAAGGAACCTTCTGTGTAATTCAGGCGTGAAAACGCACACTGGACAGTATCTCCACGGGCTCCCCTTCAACATCAGCCTTTCTTCCATCCCTGAGGGATGTTTTCAAAGCTTTTCTCATCTTATCCAATTTCCTGCTGTTCCTTTCCACAGCCTGAGAACATGGACCAACTTCTCAATGTTCTCTTTGTGGTTCTCTGACATCCTTCACGGACCTCCTTGCTTTTTTATGGATTTTATTGTTAATCATCATAGGAACAAATCAGAGTAACAGGCATGGGAGGTTACAATGTTCCCTAAATTGTTACTTTTTTTTTTCAATCAATTAAATGAACTTTATAATCTGAGCAGATATAAGATAGTGACACACATACACACACAAACAAGCTTACAATGTAAGCTGAAGTAAGGATCAGAACAAAAATACAAAAATAGGATATATAAGGACAAAAAGATTATTTATTTCTTGTTGGAAAAATTCAGACCCAAATCATTACTTTAAACTTCTGCTTAAGGAAGGTAAATTTGGTGCAACTTTTCTGAACAGAAAGTTGGCAATATTGCCTTTAAAAGATCACATACAACCAAATGTAAAAATAAACTCAAAATGGATTAAAGACTTAGATGTAAGACCTGAAATCATGAAACTCCTGCAAGAGAACATAGGCAGTAAGCTCTTTGACCTTGGTCTTAGTAATAATATTTTGGATGTGTATTCTCAGGCAAGGGAAACTAAAAGCAAAAATAAACAAATGGAACTAGATCAAACTAAAAAGCATTTGTACAGCAAAGGAAACTATCAACAAAATAGACAGGCAGCCTACTGAATGGGAGAATATATTTGAGCAAATAATATATCTGATAAGGGACTAATATTTGAAATATACAAAAAACCTCATACAACTCAACATCAAAAATCCAAACAATCCAATTGAAAAATGGGCAGAGGACCTGAAAAGACATCTTTCCAAAAAAGACATAGAGATGCCAACAGACACATGGAAAGATCCTCAATATTGTTCATCATCAGGGAAATGCAATTTAAAACCATGATGAAATGTCACCTCACACTTGTTAGAATGTCTATTATCAAAAAAACAAGCAATAACAAGTGTGGACAAGAATGTGAAGAAAGGGGAACCCTCATTCACTTTTGGTGGGAATGCAGGCTGTGCAGCCCACTATGGAAAACAGTATGGAGGTACCTCAAAAAAAGGTGTGGCTTTCACTTCCCCCTTCCTGCCTCCGTTAGACTGAGCCCACCCTGGCTCCAGAAGGACGCTGCCTTCCTGAATGCTCACTGCTATCGGGAGGCCCTGCTGCTTTCAGGGCAAATACATGTGAACCATGGATGCACACATGCCCCAGCCTATTACTGCAAAGCCCCCATCTCTGTCTCCTGTGGCCGCTCTTCCCAGTCCACCCCTTCCAGGTCTTTCCCCACCTGCCATACAGGTCACAAGGGCATGAACTCCTGTATCCTTTCTCCACCTTTGGTCAGATCTGTGGCTTTGCAAGCTGTGAACTGACAAATTGCTGGGGGGGACTCTCTTTCCCACCATTGTTTCACTGGGGAAACCCACTAACTGGTGCAGGGAGGGGAGGGGTGCAGCAGCTCTGAGGCTCCTCAGTGGCCCCTCCAGCAGCTGTGACCCTTGGCTAGCTGTTTAAGAAGAAAGTGCAAAGGGACTGCAAGGGCACTGCTGGCATGGCCCTCAAAAGAGGTGGATGGAATCCCAGATCTGTCTGTGCCTGCAGGCAACACACCCAGCGGAAGGATGGCCGTGAAGGTTTTAGGAGCTGATACAGGAGAGCACATTGTAAATTGTTCAGCTCTAAGTAAATGCCAGGTGTTGTTACCCAGAAAGGGACATGAGTCAAAGAATAAGACCAGAAAAACTGTGTGATTCTTGTCTGCTTTACTCACGGCTGCATCCCCAGCACTGAGAATGGTGCCTGACACATGGCTGGTGCTCAGTAAAAGTTTTTAAATGAATGAACAAAGGAAGGCACTATCTATGGGGTCTTGGTGGTTTCTCCATTCTCTCTTTTGACCTGTGGCATTTCAGACTTATCCCCCAAGAAAGCAGATGCTGTGGGAAAGTGGGAAAATGTACTGGAAGAGAATGGTTTGTTTCTTGCTCTGTGAATTTGGGCTAGTTTTTCATCACTCTGGGCCTCAGTTTCCACATCTAGCAAATGGAAATGATAATATGACCCGCAATCTTCATCCCAGGGGTAGTGACAATAGCAAATGAGAGCACTTAGGTTTAAAGGCTTTCCTGGGGCTTCCCTGGTGGCTCAGTGGGTAAAGAATCTGCCTGCCAATTCAGGAGACATGGGATGGATCCCTGGTCTGGGAAGATCCCACATGCTTTGGAGCAAAATATGAATAACCTCAGATATGCAGATGACACCATCCTTATGGCAGAAAGTGAAGAGGAACTAAAAAGCCTCTTGATGAAAGTGAAAGTGGAGAGTGAAAAAGTTGGCTTAAAGCTCAACATTCAGAAAATGAAGATCATGGCATCCGGTCCCGTCACTTCATGGGAAATAGATGGGGAAACAGTGGAAACAGTGTCAGACTTTATTTTTGGGGGGCTCCAGAATCACTGCAGATGGTGATTGCAGCCATGAAATTAAAAGATGCTTACTCCTTGGAAGGAAAGTTATAACCAACCTAGGAAGCATATTAAAAAGCAGAGACATTACTTTGCCAACAAAGGTTTGTCTAGTCAAGGCTATGGTTTTTCCAGTAGTCATGTATGGATGTGAAAGTTGAACTGTGAAGAAAGCTGAGCACTGAAGAATTGATGCTTTTGAACTGTGGTGTTGGAGAAAACTCTTGAGAGTCCCATGGACTGCAAGGAGATCCAACCAGTCCTTTCTAAAGGAGATCAGTGCTGGGTGTTCTTTGGAAGGAATGATGCTAAAGCTGAAACACCAGTACTTTGGCCACCTCATGCGAAGAGTTGACTCATTGGAAAAGACTCTGATGCTGGGAGGGATTGGGGGCAGGAGGAAAAGGGGATGACAGAGGATGAGATGGCTGGATGGCATCACCGACTCAATGGACATGGGTTTGGGTGAACTCCGGGAGCTGGTGATGGACAGGGAGGCCTGGCGTGCTGCGATTCATGGGGTTGCAAAGAGTCGGACACAACTGAGCAACTGAACTGAACTGAAGCCCGTGAGCCTAGAGCCTGTGCTCTGTAACAGGAGAAGCCACCACAATGAGAAGCCCTCACAAAGCAACAAAGAGTAAGCCCCTGCTCACCACAAGTAGAGAAAAGCCTGAGAAGCAATGGAGATCCAGCATAACCAAAAATAAAAATAAAAACAATTTTAAAAATCTGTCCTATGGTGCTTTTTAAGGATACCTTGTTGTTTTTAAGAAAACCTTTTTAAGTTATCCTGTACTGTTGGAATACAGCAGCCCAGAAAGGAACCCTTAAAAGACCCCTGTAGACCCTCAGCTAGGTTCCACTAACTAGTCAGTCTCAAAGGTGAAAAATAAAAAACACTTTTATTTATTAGAAGTTGCCTGTACTAAAATGAGTGAAGTTGTGTGTGTGTGGGTGGAAATTTGTTTGGTTAGAAATTGAATTCCTGGTCTGTGGCCAACCTTCCCTAATGATCCATATAAGGAAAAGGAAATACTCCTACACAGAATCAGTTTACAAAGTCTTGAGAAATCAATAACTCTCTAGGTTTATCTAACAAACGCGCCCGCTCCTGACTCAGCTTGCTTTAGTCAGGAGCCTTTCGGGAACGCAGCGAGCGTCCTAAACAGACATGAGAGCTCTTCTGTCATCATTGAAACACGTCTTCTGAGAAGCAGGGCTGAGCCCCAGCACACAGACCAGCTTGGACACCCTCCATCCACAGGGCCCAAGGCTGTTTGCAGAGATGGCCGCACTCTTATGCATATCAGATTTCCCGTCTCCTCTCCTCCCTCCTTTGCCCCTGCTTGCTGGCTGGGCCTGAAGTCTCTTTGAGGAAAACACAGTTTTTCACTGATGGTTGGAGAGAGAGCCTACATGAACATACATACCCCAGAACACAGCTTACATTCCTACCAGGCGGTCCCCTGTCAGAATCTGAAGAAGAGCAAGGGACCCAGAAAGGGAGACTTAGGGACAAGGACAAGTTTGACCTACTTTAGAATTTGGTCAAGCATCAGCTCTGGACCACAGTAACTGAGGCACTTTTTTGCCCATGTCCATCTCACCCATCCACACAGAACACCTTCCATCATTGTCTGCTTCTTGACCTCAGAGAGATTCAAAGAAGGTCTTCAAGAAAACACATGCCCTGATTTTTAGCCTTTTGTCCGTGAGGCCCAGGACGTAGGTTCATGGTTTGCTGTGCTGAACAGCGACATGAACTATGTAGGCACATGGAACTTCAGAGAAACCACCTGACCTCTCTAAGCCTCAGTCTCCTCATCTATAAAGTGAGGTGGTTAAACTGGAAAATTTCCAAGTTCTTTTCTAGTTCTAAAAGACTGCTCCACTCCCCAGGTCAACTGGTCCCGTTTGGATTCAGTAGAGCATCGGTGATTCTGTCTGTTGCCCTCCCAAGTGAAGAGTCAGTCACAGGGCACACCCGATGTAGTCCTTTGAACCTCTACAATCGATTATGCATGGGTCCTCCAGCAAATCAGAGCTATCTGCGTTCCTGGTCTTTGAAGCTTCCTAGCTGTGTGTGACCTTGGGAAACCTTTGTACTTCAGCTTCTTTATCGCTAGAAGAAAGTGAAAGCCCCTGCCTGGCCAAGTCAGTGGGAGATTAGAGTTGATGGATTTCTTTCTTTCTTTTTTTAGAATAATGCTTGGCTCATCAACAAGGGAGCCAAGGAGTTATTGGCTCCCTTCCTTCAGTCTTGCTGATGGAGTCATAGTGGACTGAATGTGTTAGGAGAAGGTAAATTCCAAAAGTGCTTCACAGATGTATCAGTTAGGCTATTGGCTAAGCTGCTGTAACAAAGAGACTTCGAAATACAGTGGTCCAAATGTGTTCAAATTTAATTTCTTTCTTATTAACAGAGGTCATAGCCAGAGGTAGGAGGTTGCTGAGCAACTCTGCTCTGTGAAACTTTCATTTTCCACATCCTGCTCTTTTTCAAGACCAGCTCAGAGCCCATCTCTCGGAGGCCCTGGGTCCCTCTTGTCCACAAGGATCACATGTAGTCAGTTCTCCTCAGCAGACACTGTACTCACTGCCTCGCAGGGCTGGATAACTCTGCAGGTGAGAAAGCTTTATCTCTCCCACCAGACTGGGAACCCCTTGAGGTCAAGGGTCATGTCTTCTTGACATTTGTCCTCATGATGCTAGCATGTGGTAAGCTTTCTGGGAGGGTTTGCCCCGTGGGCAGGGGTGGGGGGAAGCATTCCTGGGAACTTCAGCCAGCCACAATCATGAAAGCTGAGGTGTTTGCTTAGTCATCACCGCTACATATTTTTCAGATTAATTACC
Source organism: Bubalus kerabau (assembly GCF_029407905.1). NCBI lineage: Eukaryota > Metazoa > Chordata > Mammalia > Artiodactyla > Bovidae > Bubalus > Bubalus kerabau. The sequence continues at coordinate 49,756,538 of NC_073629.1, forward strand.
ATGCAGTTTCTTCATATCTTCCAATAAATGAAAGAAAAAATGTGTGTTGAGAGTGTGTGAATATTAACTCATAAAAATCCCTGACTCACCACAAAATTTCAAGAAATGTCTTACACTTGAACATGGAAATATGGATTCTCCTGTCGTGTGTAAGTTAAGAGCCTTTGGGTGGCCAAGTTGACTGTGGTGCCCAGTGGAGTGAATATTTTTACTCTATGGGAAGTTTATAGAATCAAATTTCGTAGTGGAAAAACTTGCTGCAGTGGTTAGTTGTGATAACTGCCCCTATTTAACTGGTTTATGGCTAATCCCAGGCTTCCCCAGTGGCCCAGTGGTAAAGAATCTGCCTGCAACTCAGGAGACATGGGAGATGTGGGTTCAGTCCCTGCGTTAGGAAGATCCCCTGAAGAAGGAAATGGAGAAGGACAGCAAGGAGGCTGGTGTGGCTCTGCTGGTGGAGCAGAGTGAGTAGGGTAGTGATGTGGTCAGACAGGTCTGGAAGCCAGACTGTGTAAGGTTTGGAAGGCTGTGATATACTCAGACAATGTGCTATATCAGATGAGAGGTCATCCAAGGGTTCTGACTATGGGGGAGGTGAAAGTTTAAAAAAATCACTCTAATAAGTTGAGATCAGACAAAGGAGACAAAAGTGGAAGCCAGAGAGCAATTAGGAGAGAATTGCAAGGAGGTGACGGTGCCATGAGGCAGCCTGGTAGTAGGAGCAGGTGAGCAAGGGTCTTGTTCTGAATATATTTTGTAGGTAGTGCTAACAGGACTTGTTGACAGATGCAATATTGGTATGAAAGAAAGGGAAGAGTTAAGGTCGACTATGAGGGTTTTGGCAGGCTGGAGCTTTTCACAAGCACAGCATGCTATATTGTGGAAGTACAATATGGGACAGCAGATTTGGACATACCAGGTGTGAGGGGCTGGTTAGACACCAAGTAAGGTTGGGGCTTCCCGGATAGGGCTAGTGGTAAAGAACCCATCTGCCAGTGCAGCAGACATAAGAGTCTCAGGTTCGATCCCTGGGGTCAGGAAGATCCCCTGGAGGAGGGCATGGAAACCCACTCCATTATTCTTGCCTAGAAAATCCTATGGACAGAGGATCCTGGTAGGCTATAGTCCATGGGGTCACAAAGAGTTGGACACAACTTAGCAACTAAACAACACCAAGAACAAGTCAAGTATAGTTGAAACCAGAGCTGCAGCAGTGACATCAAGTCATCACGTCAATGACATCATGTCATTTAAGAAATCTTTACCGAGAGCCTGTCATGTGTGGGCTTTTGGAGCTGGGGATACCAGCCAGCCTCCACCCCCAAGAAGCTTCTATTACAGTTGAGGAAAATGACACTACCTGACATGTAAATAAATACACAAGAAACATAAATTCAAATTGCAACGGATGCTGTGAAGAAACTAGAACAAATAAAGGAAGAGAGGGCAATTCAGGACAGGAGCGGTGGTTTCTCTGAAGACATACTATTTGAACTGAAACCAAGGTGATGAGAAGGAGGCATATGGTATTCGGGGAAGGAGGGAGCGTTCCAGGCCAAGGGAGCAGCCAGTGTGGAGGTCTGAGATGGGAATGTGCTTGGCTGTGTCGGGATGGCAGAAAGTAGACAGCTGGTGTGGCAGGGACACAGTGAAAGGGGAGCTGTGTGGGGGACAATGTTAGAGAGGTGGGCGAGAGGTGGTGTGGTCCAGGTTAAGTCTTGCTGACTTGGCAAGAACACTGGGTTTCATTTCCCAGTGGGGGAGTGGTGGTGGGCTTTGGTTTATCCTGATGGCTGAGTGTGGCACGGCCTGTGAACAAACAGGGAAACAGGCATGAGGAATGTCACAAGTGATGAGAGCAGAAATGTTCACGTGAGGGAGGGGCTCAGGTGATCTTTGAAGACCTTGCTGATGGACTGAATGAATGAAGAGAAAAGTCTAGGATGACTTCTAGGTTTTGGCTTTAGTAACGGAATGGCTGCTGGTGCTGGTTACAAGACAGGGGCAGACTGGAAGAGGGCCAGGTGTGGGGGAGAAATGAAGAGGTCCACAATGACTATGACTATAAGATGATGTTAAATTTGAGATGCCTGTTAGTCACTTTGCAGTTCTGTGTGTTATCTACAAAGGAAGTCACATATACATTCAATTAATAATTGTTGAATGAGTGAGTGGACGCAGGCCCTTTTTAGATGAGGGAGGCCAGACTAGGAGTTAAAGACTGGCGATTCAGAATGATGATGCTAATGTGACACAGTGGGAAGTCATGTCCATGATGTTGTTGTGATCATCTGGAAAGAGTGATCTCTCTTTATAGGTGAAGGGTTTATGTCAGGGAGACACTGCAGGACCAATGCGCCTGCCCCTGGGGGCAGATCCAGACCCTGCACCTGTGCTTCTTCCACTATCCTACACTGCCGGCTGCTGAAAAAGCCACCACGGAACATCCCACGTGATGTGGAAACAAGTGTGGCCCTTGAGGACATGATGGGTGACTCTAGCCAGACAGAAGCTGGGGACCCAATGCCAGCCAGGAATGGCTGGGGCCATCAACCATTAGTAGGCAGCCCAAAGCTGGCCAGAGCTTCCAAACAGGCCTGACCCAGCTCAGTGACAAAAGTGATAACACCCTCAGGCAAGGCTCCTCTCCAAGCCCTATGAATCAGAAATACCTTGGGGGGAAGGTTAACTCTGGCTTCAGGAATGGAATCCAGGCCAGGTTTCTTCTGCAGGAGCCAGGCCTCTTCTCTGGGCAGTTGACTTCACTAGAGCTAATTAATGAGGGGGAAGGAAGGGTGGGTGTGGTCCCTGGCCAAAGCTATAGCCTCTCATGTCCCTGTCTTCAAGTCTACAATCTTACAACTCTTTCAGAAGGAACTGAAGAGCCTCTTGATGAAAGCGAAAGAGAAGAGAGAAAAATCTGGCTTGAACATTCAAAAAATGAATTTCAAGGCATCCAGTCCCATCACTTCATGGCAAATAGATGGGGAAACCAGAGAAACAGTGAGAGATTTTATTTTCTTGGGCTCTAAAATCATTGCAGATGGTGACTGCAGCCATGAAGTTAAAAGACGCTTCTCCTTTAAAGAAAGGTGATGACCAACCTAGATAGCACATTCAAAAGCAGAGACATTACTTTGCCAGCAAAGGTCCATCTAGTTAAAGCTATGGTTTTTCCAGTGGTCATGTATGGACGTGAGAGTTGGACCACAAAGAAAGCTGAGCACCGAAGAATTGATGCTTTTGAACTGTGGTGTTGGAGAAGACTCTTGAGAGTCCCTTGGACTCCAAGGACATCCAACCAGTTCATCCTAAAGGAAATCAGTCCTGAATATTCATTGGAGGACTGATGTTGAAGCTGAAACTCCAATACTTTGGCCACCTGATACGAAGAATTGACTCTTCGGGAAAGATTGAAGGTGGGAGGAGAAGGGGATGACAGAGGATGAGATGGTTAGATGGCATCACCGACTTGGACATGAGTTTGAGCAGGCTCCGGGAGTTGGTGATGAACAGGGAAGTCTGGTGTGCTGCATTCCATTGGGTCGCAAAGAGTCAGGCATGATTGAGCAATTGAACTGAACTGAACACTTTCAGAAATTTTATTTTGGTAAATGTTCACATCAAAGTTAAAAAGCTAGATATTTATTTTGCAGATCAAAGTAATGTATTAAATAGTAACTGTAACAATGAGTCTCAAGCGTAAGAATTAATGGGGAGAAGAGATGATGTCTTAGTCCATTTGGACTGCAATAACAACATACCACATATCTGGTGGTATAAACACCATAAATTTATTTCTCACAACTTTGGCGGCTGGGAAGTCCAAGATCAAGGCATCAGCATGGCCATGTTCCCTTGAGAGTTCTCCTCCTTGATCATAGCTGGGACCTTCTCTCTGTGTTCACATGATGGAACTTCTGGAAGCTCTTTTATTGTTTACTCACTCAGTTGTGTCTGATTCTTATGACCCCATGGACTGTAGCCCAGCAGACTCCTCTGTCCATAAGTTTTCCCAGGCAACAATAGTGGATTGGTTTGCCATTTCCTTCTCCAGGGAATCTTCCTGACCCAGGGATCCAACCCACATCTCCTGCACTGGCAGGTGGATTCTTTACCACTGAGCCACCTGCGAAGCAGGAACCTCTTTTATATAAAGGCACTAATCATTCATAAGGCTCCCCCCTCATAACCTAAGCACTTCCCCCAAAACCCCACATCCTAATACCATCACAGTTGGGGCTTAAGATTTCAGCATATGAATTTGGGGAGACACAAACATTGTATCCATAGAAGATAGTATTGTGAAGTGATCAAGAATTCAAAATCTAAAGCCAGAATGCCTGCATATGACTCCAGGCTCTATTACTTACTAGTTACGTGCCTTTGGGAAAGTTTCTTCATCTCTTAGTACCTCAGTTTATTCATCTGTAAGATGGGGATAATAGTAGCACCCTATCATAGATTGTACAGAAGATTAAATGAGTTAAATAATGTTAGATACTTGGGATAGTGCCTGCACATAGTATTCTATAGGTAAAGCTACTATTAAAATAGTATTGTTTTTATTGCTCAGTTCAGTTCAGTCACTCGGTTGTGTCCAACTCTTTGTGACCCCATGAATCACAGCACGCCAGGCCTCCCTGTCCATCAGCAACTCCTGGAGATCACTCAGACTCATGTCCATTGAGTCAGTGATGCCATCCATCTCATCCTCTGTCGTCCCCTTCTCCTCCTGCCTCCAGTCCCTCCCAGCATCAGAGTCTTTTCCAATGAGTCAACTCTTCGCATGAGGTGGCCAAAGTACTGGAGTTTCAGCTTCAGCATCATTCCTTCCAAAGAAATCCCAGGGCTGATCTCCTTCAGAATGGACTGGTTGGATCTCCTTGCAGTCCAAGGGACTCTCGAGAGTCTTCTCCAACACCACAGTTCAAAAGCATCAATTCTTCGGCGCTCAGCTTTCTTCATAGTCCAACTCTCACATCCATATATGACCACTGGAAAAACCATAGTCTTGACTAGATGGATCTTTGTTGGCAAAGTAATGTCTCGGCTTTATTGCTAGAAGTTTATTAAAGAGGCAAACTTCAGAGTCATACACATAGAGTTTCTGTTTCAGTGGGTCCCACTGAATTTTTCACAAGCACTACAAGAGATTTTTTATGTAATTGCAACAATGCTATGCTTTGAGAAAGCCCTGGATTATAAGGCAAAAATAGGCATCCAGAAACAGGGCAAGGTGTGATGTACCACAGAGAAAAATGGAAGTAAAGAAAAATGTGCATGCGTGCTAAGTTACTTCAGTCATGTCTGACTCTTTGCAACCCTATGGACTGTAGCCTGCCACGTTCCTCCGTCCATGGGATTCTCCAGGCAAGAATACTGGAGTGGGTTGCCATGCCATCCTCCAGGGGATCTTCCCAACACAGGGATTGAACCCACATCTCCGGCATTGCAGGCGGATTCTTAACCACTGAGCCATCGGGGGAAGCCAAGATTAATGTACTCTTCCCCGATTCACAATTTCATATACTTCAATGCTCTGTGTTTACAAAGGAATCCATTGAGCTCTTGCAATAGATGGAAAATGGTTTTCAAAGAGAATAATTTAATTGTAATAATGATTTTTTTCATATTATTTTATTTTTATATATATCTCTCTCCACTAGATTATTTGAGATGTAATTCACATACCATAAAATTCAACATTTTAAAGTATGGAATTCAATTTTTTTTTAGTACATTGGCAAAGTTGTACAATCATCTCCACTATTGAATTGCAGAATGTTTTCATCACTATCCACTGAGAAAAAAATTATATATATATATATATATACACACACACACCCATTAGCACTCCCCATTCTCTCCTCCCCCCAGGCCCTGGCAACCACTAATCTCCTTTCTGTTCCTATGAATTTGCCTCTTCTGGTCATTTCATATAGAAAAAAATCTCACAATTATGGCCTTTTGTGATTGGGTTCTTTTATTTAGCCTGCTTTCAAGGTTCATCCATCTTGTAGCATGTATCAGTGTTTTTTCCCTAGCCAAATAATATTCTATTGTAAGGGTATATGATGTATAATTTATCCATTCACAAGTTGATAGGCATTTAGGTTGTTTCACTTGTTTGGCTATTATGAATCATTCTGCAGTAACATTTGTGTACACATATATATGTAGATGGGGGCTTCCCAAGTGGCTCAGTGGTAAAAGAATCTGCTTGCCAAAGCAGGAGATGTAGATTTGATCCCTGGGTTGGGAAGATCCCCTGGAGAAGGAAATGGCAACCACTCCAGTATTCTTGCTTGGAAAATTTCATGGACAGAGGAACCTGGTGGGCTACAGTCCATGGGTTGCAAAGAGTTGGACCTGACTGAGCGACTAAAAATACAGCATATGTGTGGACAGATGTTTTCACTTCTCTTGAGTATATGCCTAGGAGTTAAAGTGCCCATGTGGTTGCTCAATGTCAAATTTTTTTTTTTTTTAAAGTACTGTTTTCCAAAGGAACTTCATGATTTTATAGTCTTAGTAGCAATGTACGAGTCTCAATTTCTCCACATCCTTAACAAAACTTGTTTGTACACTCTGTCGTTTTTATTTCAGCCATCCTAGTGGCTGGATGGCATCACTGACTCGATGGACGTGAGTCTCAGTGAAGTCCGGGAGTTGGTGATGGACAGGGAGGCCCGGCGTGCTGCGATTCATGGGGTTGCAAAGAGTCGGACACGACTGAGCGACTGATCTGATCTGATCTGATCTGAGTGTGTGTGAAATGTTATCTGACTGTGGTTTGATTTGTATTTTTCTAGTGACTAAAGATGTTGAGCATCTTTTCATCTGTCAGTTTCTGGCCTTGCCAGGTTTGGGGTGCCCAAGCTGGGATACCAGGACGTGATAGTATCTACAACACTGCTGTTGACTCCTTCCCATCAAGCCTAAAGAGGTACATATTTTATCAGGGTAGGAGCAAATATTTAGGCTCTTTCTGCAACAAATGTGGTTTTTACCTGAGAGCATAGCAAAAGAAATTAACCAAAAACTTTAAAAAAATCATTTCACAAACCAAATGAGTAGTTAAAGGAAATAAACTAACATAAATAAGGTTTAAGAGAAATTCTGTGGGAATAAATTTTATTATTAAAATACTTGCTAGAAAGATATTTATTTGCAGTGAAACCTGCTGAGCTGGCTTACCCTCCTATACTTGGTGAGTGGAACCACTGCTCCTGTGGACAAAAAAACATCACCGCCGTTTCAGTAAACGCCAGTAAACGCCAGTAAACAAAGGATGCTGCAGCCATAAAGGTATCAGCCACTGCAGCTGCCCCAATAGTGCATTCAAGGGGAATTTAGGATGGAGAAAAACTGGATTCAGGGCCTAAGTAAGATACATATCGAAGGAATAATTTCAGGGAACACAGACTTTTATACCTTCTCATACACAGAAAAGATTAAAATCATTAACTTGAGATGTCTGGGTTTGTGCGTGTGTGATTAGCAGTTATCTTTTAATGTTTGACTGTGCAGGGAGTTTTGCTTGTTGTCTCTTCCTCCAGCAAAAACTCCTATATATTCTAGCTCCTCCCGTAGCTCGTTGGAACAGTCCCTCAGGGCTATCTGCCATCTCGGGCTATAGTTCTCAGTAACGCCCCAGATAAAAGGTAATTGTAAACTTTTAGGTTGGACTTTTTTTTTCAGTTGACATCCTGGATTTATAGTGGTCCTGTTATATACAAAGATAAACAGGCATTTTCTTGGAACTAGGAGTTAAACTTCTTTCAGAGAGATCTCATGACAACTAACTCACCCGACGGGATGTTTCCTGACTGCCGAGGCGTTTATTGGAGTCCTCAGTTGCTCAATCCTAAGAATTTCCAAGTGTTCCCAGTCTGCTGTCTGGGGATTAGAAGGCTAAATTCCTGGGGGCCTGGAAAGGGAAATATATCACAAAAAAATCTAAGCCTAAATTTGATGGGAAATGGATTTTATTTTCACTTATAGTGCAAACCAGGAATTCTCTACAAATGAGACAGCAAATCCAGTGGGAATCCTACCTAGGACATTCTGAGAGGTTCCAGAACTTTCATCGTTGTTCAGAAAATTCTAAATTTGGATGTCTCCTCTCCAGGCACGTTCTCTCATCCTGTGAGTGTCATGATGAATTACTCTGCTTTTTAGAGCTTATAGTGTAGAAATCTCAAACCAAGGCAGATTAAAAAAAAAAAAAGTTTGCTGTTGTTTACACAATATTCTATTCAATGAGGGACTTGTATCAGAACCTGAGTGTTAGAACAGCTTTTCCGTCTGGGAAGCCGGCTAACTTGGAGAGACAATTACAGAGAAAGAAGGGCCAGTGACGGCTGCTATAGGTGGTATTTGTACATCTCATAAAAGGTCTGGCCTTTACCACTTAGTGGCCATGTGGTTTTGGGCAAATTACTTTCTGTGAACCTCCATTTCTTCCTCTGGAACACCATGATAAGCCTGCTTGCCTCAAAAGGTTAATTTGAGGCATATATAAAAAATGAAGGGAGCACTTGGATTTGTTTTGCTTTGTTTTTCTCCTCCAACTCTTCCCAGACCCCAGCCCCAAACCCAGGGAATAATTCCAGGCATTCAGAAAGTATTCTACAACAATTTTCTTAGATGAAACAAATCCAGTTTTCTGGTTGAATAAAATATTGAATAGATGAGTGCATTTTGTCATTTAACAAATATTTATTGGGTGCCTCTTATGTTCTGGAGACTGTTCTAGTACTGAAGAGACAGCTGTGAACAAAACAGACAAAAACCCATGCCCTCATGGAGCTTCCATGCTAGAAAGGAATGAGAGAGACTCTAAACAAATAAATCTTGAAAACAAAATGGATATTAATTCGAAAAGAGTGTTTTGATCAAAAATAAAGTAGAGTAGGAGAATGCAGAGTGGCAATGGGGAGATGCGGCTAGAGATGGGTCAGGGTACTCTATTTTTTTCTTTTTTAGATACTTACAATTTATTGAAGTATAGCATACACAAAGAAAAGTAGACCAGTCATGAGTGTACAGTTCAGTGAGTTACTGCAAAGTTAAAACATCAGTATACCCAATATAAACAACATAACCCAAAGCTCAGAAATGTCCCTGGAGATACTTCCCCATCACTAGTCCCTTCCCTTCCCTAAGCTCAGTGCTATTTTGATCACTAATGAAATAGATTAGCTTTGCCTGTCCTTAAACTCTATCCCCTGGTGGCTCAGCAATAAAGAACCCGCCTGCCAATGCAGGCGATGCAGGAGATGGATTCAGTCCCTGGGTTGGGAATATCCCCTGGAGGAGGCCACGGCAACCCTCTCCAGTATTTTTTCCATGGGCAGAGGAACCTGACGGGCTACAGTCCAGGGGGTCGCAAAGAGTTGGACATGACTGAGCTACTAAACAACAAAAACAAACTCTCTATAGTGGAATCATCAGAAGGTCGAGATATTCTTAAGGGCTCCACTTTATAGTTTCAAAAGCTAGATTCTTTGGGGGTGAGTTAGCGTCCCAGGGCTCATTTCTAAAGAGGCGTCATCTTCCAGCTCAGTGGTCATTCGACTGGTCCCAGGCGCCGGGCGGACAGGCGCAGGGTCAAAAGCCAGGCAGCAGTTGTGAGGGAAGCAGACAGGCAGATGGAAGGAGACCCTGGAGCCATGCTCCAGGATACTCAACCCTAGCAATTAGATCACTTTGGGAAAGATTCTCCCACCTTAGTTCTGTCTAAAATGCCCCATACTGTGTTTCCTTAAATAGCAATGGATGAAGACTGGCTTCACGCACTTCAAAGCCCTTCCCTGTTTGCATTGCACGAATGACACATTCCTGTCCAAAGTCATCCAGACAAACAGCTGCTAATTTCCTAGCAACACTGCCCTAGCCATTCTTGCATGGAATGGAATTAATCCTGGCACAGAAATAGAGGTTTATATTTCAGAAAAAAAAAAAGAAAACAACTCATAATTCCTTCTCCCCGCCTGCCCTACTACTCAATCTCCACCCCCAGGGACCGTCTTGGACCAAGCTCAGCCAGGGATTCCCTTTCTTCAGCAACTTAAAAGCCCTGACTATGTGATAGCTTTGTTGAGAGGACTCACATAAGTATTAGTACTTACAGCACTTGAATTTGTGGAAAGCCGCCATGGACTGCTTCTTGACTTCAGGGAATCATCTGTTTCTGCCTCATGACAAGTTTAGCAGGAAGTCTGGGCAAGTGATTTAGAATCACATAATATCAGGGTAAAAAGGCTTTACCCAACTGTCTGGTGAAGAATGGAAAGTAGGTTGTATCCTGCTTGTTCCAGTGCTTGCTGTTGGCTCCAGGTAGCATATCTGTGACGGCATCTCAGGCAGCTGGGTGGGAAGGGAAGCAGTGAGTGATTGATTGGCAATGTCTGCCATGGATGAGATGTAGCAAAGGGCCACCTCTTGGGTATTTACCATGCCTGATCTGGATCCAACCTCTCATTTTACAAATGATTGAGCTGAAATTCAGAGTTGGAGTGCCCCCATCAAGATCATCCCCCCAGTGAGAAGCAGAATGGGACCTCAAATCCAGCCCTCTAGCTTTCCACCTGAGCATTGTTTTTAACACCAACTCATTTGCTTCTGTTCATAAGGTCTGGAGAGGGCCGATTTAGTGAGGCAAGGGAAGATCAGGGAGCTGGCTGGCTCTAACACCTAACACGAGGCTCAAGGGAATGAGCGGTCCATCTTGGTTCCTGCTTACCACACCCCCACCCCCACCAGTGCCAGCAGGCTGCATCTTCAAGCTGTTGTGGACCCAGCAGGAAGAATGAGGGATCCTCCCCATGCAGAAATCCACGGTGATGCCCGGGGGCCTGAATTCCTGATCCAGAGCCTAACTTTATTCCCACCTCCCTGTATTTATATTGCCCTCATCCAGGAGTCGGGCACCACTTAGCAATGAAGCACCCACCCATCATTCTTACCATCCCAGCTTGGATGTGCTCAAACTTGTGATGGTATGCACAGAGAAGCTTTTACTTTTTACTCAGAGTCATGTTGACATAAATTGCATTTACTTCTATTTTAAAACATAGCTTTTTTGTCTAAGAATAACTGATTTATTTGGTGAGAAAAGACATGTATGTGGATGTCACTAGAAGGGCAAAGGGACAGAGAGGTTTTTTCCTTTTTAAATTTCATTTTAACTTATCAAGAGAAAACTTTTCTTTAAAAATAAAATAATCCCTGGCTCAACGGAGAATATTTGCCCTTTCTTTTGGCCCAGGACCTGGTCTCACGCTAAGCTCCATGCTGGTCGTCACCTCCTCCTGAAATGCTCCGCTTTCTTGCCTGGCAGAAGCCATTCTTCCCTTTTGTGTCTAAAGTTCTCCTTTGCCTTGGGATAAGAAGAAAATATATTTAGTACAACAAACTGAAGTACCTTCAGTGCGTCAGCCTCCGTGCTCAGTACTCAGGACTCAGAAATGAATGCACTAAACCCTCGGCCCTTGAGAAATTTAACTGGAACTTGAGACAGAGAACCACAGTGCTTAGCCTTGTGCCCTGTTATCTCATTTAATCTTCACCCTAAATCTGCTCATCTAGTGGTCAAGGCTGTGTCTCTTTTCTCCACTTTATCCTCAGCACCAAGCACAATGCCATGGTCCTGGGAAAAGCTGTGACTCAGAGAATAACTGATTGCTTAAAACCTCCCTGAAACGTAGGCATCTTTTTCTTTTTTATAGATGAAGAACTGAAGTTGACAGAGACTAAGTAGCCTCTCCTAAGGTTTCCTAGTAGTGATGACTTGGGTCCTTTGTTTCCAAGCCCTTGGTTTTTTCCTCCCTTGTAGCACTTCTTCACCTTCTAGGCCCGGTTTTCTCACCTGTAAATTCAGGGGATCAGACTGAATGATTCTGGATGCTCTAGACAATTCTGGATGATTCTGGACTATCCCTTCAAGCTCTGAATTTCATAGCCAGTGTCCAAAGTTGATATTAGAATGCATATACCCATTTTCTCTGGGAGGATTTTTATATGTTGTTATTTTTAGCCTGCATTTCTATTACCCTTATTACACCACCAGCTCTTGGATCTTAATATTTCATTTTGTAACTCATTTGTAGCACCCTCAGATCTATGTTCTATGCTCAAAGACTTCTCATTTTTTATAGTTCATGACTCTCTATAAACATGCTTTATTTATGCCTAGTAAGTCATACACACTTCACTTCCCCAAAACAGATTTTTTCCTATTTTCTCTCAAAAATGGCAGCATGATTTGAGTGCTCTGTGGCAGGCATCAAAAGGTTCTCATGTCATAGGATGCAGAAAATATTTATTGAAAATAATGATTCTTAATTTTGAAAGGAAAAACACAGACCTCAAAATTTTGTGGGATCATAAAAATTCCATTTCATACACTAACAATGAAAAAATGAAAAATGAAGTTAAGAAACAATTATATGTACAGCAGAAAATGACACAACATTGTATTCTATAAAGCAAAGCAATTACTGTAAAGTAATTATCCTTCAATTAAAGATAAATAAATTTTAGAAAGAAAAAGCAATTCTATTTACAATAGCATCAAAAAGAATACAATATGTAGAAACATATTAGCAAAAAAAGTGCAAGATGAAAATTTTAAAACCTTGTTAAAACTGAAGATCTAAATACATGGAAAGACATTCTGTGTTTGTGGACTGGGTTAATATTCTTAAGATGACCACTCTCCCCAAAGTAATTCACACATGCAACATGATCCCCATCAATATCCCACATGGCTTTTTTCTTTTTGGCATTTGACAAACTAATACTAAAACCCATATGGAAGTGCAAGAGACCCAGAATAGTCAAAACAATCCTTAAAAAGAACAAACTTAGAAGACTTATACTTCCTGATTTCAAAACTGCAAAGCCACAATAATCAGGACAGTATAGCATGAGAATAAGGGTAGACATATAGACCCGTGGAATGGAATTGAGACTATGGAAGCAAACTCTTAAATTTACAGCTAGTCAATTTTGAGAAGATGCCAAGGCAATTCAATATGGGAAAGATAATATTAACCAATGGTGCTGGGATAAATGCATTTACACATACAAAACAATGAAGTTGGACTCCTAGCTCACATGATGTACAAAAATTAACTCAAAATGACCAAAGACCTAAATATAAGAACTACCATTATTAAACTCTTAGAAGAAAAGATAGGTGTAAATTTTCACCATCTTGGATTGGGTGATTGTTTCTGATATGTGACACCTAAGGCATAAGCAGCCAAAGGCAAAAAACAGATAAGTTGGACTTCATAAAAATTGAAAATGTTTATGCTTCAGAGGGCACTATAAAGAAAGTAAAAAGACAAGCCACAAAAAGAGAGAAAGTATTTGCAAATCATATATCTGATAAGGGTCTGCTATACAGAATATATAAAACCACAATTTAAAAATAAGCCAAGGAGGAATTCCCTGGCAGTCCATGGTTAGGACTCAGTGCTCTGACTGCCGGGACCAAGGTTCAATCCCTGGTCATGGAACTAAGATCCCACAAGCTGTGCTACACAGCCAAAAAAATAGGCCAATAATTTAAATAGGCAATTCTCCTAAGAAGATAGACAAATGTTCAATAAGATAAGCACATAAAAAGATGACCGACGTCATTTGTCATTAGGAAACTATAAATCAAAACTGTAATAAGATGCCACCTCATACACACTAGGACGGATTCATTTTGATATTTGGCAAAACTAATACAATTATGTAAAGTTTAAAAATAAAATAAAATTTAAAAATTAAAAAAAAAAAAACCCAAAATAGGATGAGGAAAACGTGAACCTTCCTTCATTGATTGTGCAAATGGAAAATAGTGCAGTTCTTTGAAAAGTAGTTTAGCAGTTCCTCAGAAAGATCAACATAGAGCTGCCATATGACCCAGCAATTCCTCTCCTAGTGTGTATAAATAGGAAAACATTTTTGCACACAAACTCTTATATATGAATGTTCAGTATTATAGCCAGAAAGTAAAAATTGCCAAAATTTCAATTATCTGATAAATGGATAAACAAAATATGGTATATCCATGCAATGGAATATTATTTGGCAATAAAAGGGTGAAGTACTGATTCCTGCTACAACATAGATAAACCATGAAAACATGTTACATGAAAGAACACACTCAGAAAAGACCACATGTTATATGATTTCACTTATGCTGTACATTCTGCCAATCCATAGAAATAGGAAAGAGAATAGTGTTTGCCAGGGACTAGGAGGAGTGAAGAATGGGCATGACTGGTGATGCGCACAAGTTTTTTGAGGGGAGTGGTAATGAAAGATTCTGGGAAGGAATAGTGGTAATAGTTGTACCAAAGAGTTATTCAACTCTGTGAGTATACTATAAAGCACTGAACTTTACACTGTAAAGGGGTGACTATTACGTATATATTACAAATATACATTATATCTCAATAAAATTTTGTAGAGTTGAAGAAATTCAATAGGAAAATGAGACACTAACAGAGCCCTGGCTAACCACCATTCTTAGCACCCAGGAGGCTCCCCACAACTACGGTGGCAAGTCACACCCACAGAACTAAATCTGCATGGATCCTCAGAGGTTGTCTTGTCTACTTAGTTAATGATTCTTCAACCACCTCTGCAATAGTCCCACCTGGTAATCATCTAACCTATCCTTGACTAGGCTCTTTTTCTTTCTCTCCACGCCTCTGTTGAATGCATACTATGGGCTCAGCTCTAGGCTAAGCACTGAGAATATACTTTGCAATGTTGTCTCTAATGTAATAAACATTTATTTGAATATTGTAATGTGTAAAATGTTTTGTTTCTATTCCTTTTTGTTTATTGATATCCATTTTAGTTTGGATTCTACCAGAGGAAGATCATGAGGCAAAGATTCAAGTGAAAATTGTTTATTTGGGAAGTACAGTAACACTGGTAGAGAAGTGGAAAGGGATCCAGGGAAGGAAAGGAAGCCAAGAAATCAGCTACCACAGTAAGCCACAGAAGCTTAATCCAGAGGGGAAACTCTGAGACAAGGCATAAAACACTCTCCTGAAAAAGGATTTCATCCAAGAGCCAAGGAGCTGGGATATTTATGCATTAATTCCAGAGTCCCTGGCTGAGCATTCACGCTGCATGTATCTTACATCCTAGCGTCCCTGGCTAATGAAGGAAGCAAGGACTATTCAGCCTTCCCCAGATCTAAATTGGAAGAACCCTCAGGCACGCATGCAGATTCTGGCAATCGGTGTTTGATGGGACCTGTGGTCCAGAGGATACAGATGGGACGCTGACAGCATCAGCTAGAACACCTTCCTCCTTCCGCACACAGGAGATGGTGTACAGGAATACACAAAATTCCACGAATTAGGTAAAGATGAAGAGAAAAGAAGATATAAAGAAAAATTAGCCTTTCCGGTGAAGGCAAAGATCCTGTTCTGTGCTCATTTGCTCAGCCGTGTCTGACTCTCTGTAACCCCATAGGCTATAGCCTGCCAGGTTCATCTGTCCTTGGAATTTTCCAGGCAAGAATACTGGAGTGGGTTGCCATTCTTTTCTCCAGGGGGTGTCATCCAGACTCAGGGATCGAACCTGGGTCTTCTGCATTGCAGGAGGATTCTTTTACATTGAGCCACAATGATCCTAGTGGGCTCAAAAAACAGATGCTATTTCTTAGAATATCCTTTAAACTCTGGCTCTCCAAAAATACAACACCACACTGCCTTTTGAAAAGGCAAAACTGAGTTGCCTGCTTATCACAAACTTGAAACAGGTCTCAGTGGCATCTCACAGGTGAGAGGTTTGGTGGGTTGGAGATTTAGTTAAATGTTAAGCCTTTCTTGCAGGAGCATGCTTAGAACTAAGGAATCCAATATAGAGAAGACTGGCCAACATGGAAAGGCGATGGTTCTGATGGTAAAGGCAAGGATTTTGAGGTAAGAGTTTCCAAAAGTCTTGTTGGGTGTTACTTACTAAAAAGTTGGACAGTCATGAGTTCATTTAATGGTTTTGAGGCAGCAGTTCCTGAGGTGAGCAGAGTGATTTGCAAGGTTAATCCTCCTGAGCCAGTGTTTTGTGGGATGGGGAAGCGGTGCTGTTGCTGCAGCAAGCCACGTGGGCAAAAATGATTTCTGCTCATAGCTTCAGCCCCAGCTTATGACATCACACGGTAAAACATAATGAAAGTAGTTCCCCAGAAGTCAGCCACACGCAGCCCAGGTGCCCACAGTTCTTGCTAAATAAAGGGATAAAAAGGTGCACACATTCCATCTTCAAGGAGGGGTAGGATTAAAGGGGAAATCAGGATGCAGGTGTGTGACAGCCTCTGTGGGTGTCAGCAGGCTTGTGACCCTGGGCCCGTGGGATAGACTGAGAGCCTAAGAGCCCTTTTAATGTTTCCTCAATCAGGGGGTCCCCAACTTCAAGGACCTTAGATGCCCGCTGATCTAAGATGGAGCTGATGTAATAATAATAGAATAAAGTGCACAATGAATATAATGTGCTTGAACCATCCTAAACCCCCCATCACCACCACCACTACCGTCCATGGAAAAATTGTCTTCGTCGAAACCAGTTGCTGGTGCCAACAAGGTTGAGGACTGCTACCCTAAATGACTCCTCTGGTGGAGAAGGGCCCCTGCAGCGGGTCCTGCCTGCCTGACTGCCAGGTTGGGCAATTCTCTCACTGGGGCCAGAAAGGAAGTCACAGCAAGCCAGGCCTCCCCCTCAGCAACCCCTCCCAGCCCCTGCTTCTCCCTGACTCATCCTGCCATTGTGGCGACTGTCCTGTTCTCTGTGGGGGCGTCCCTGGGAGTGGCCGGAACTCTGGGCAGGACTCTCTCCACTACCCTAGCCTGACAGGATCACCGAAACCGCAGGGTTGCTCCATCACTTCTCCCCAGGGCCACTGATGCCAGCACGTGATGCCGGGCACTGTGCAGACCCCAACATGCGTGCGCCACTGCCCTCACCAGGGGCTCGCTGAGCCCCTAGCAGGCAGGCAGGTAGTATCACGCTGTTCTCCCTGGAGAAAAACGAACTGAGGCTCAAGGTCAAGTGAGTGAAACAGCAGGTCAGCCACCAGGCCTTCTGTCTTAGTGCAGAACTGTTTCTGGGGTCAGAAACATCCTTGTATTCGTATCCCTAAAATAACTGTGATAAAATTGCCGTGTGAGGCTGTGGTTCCACATCCAAACAAGAGAAACTGGTTTGCATTTGGCTGCTGTCCGTTCGGCCTTGCTGTTTAGGCATTCACAAATACACGTGATTATTTTTTCCATGATGATAGTAGTAATAGAGCTCATTGCAGAAAATGTGATTAGAGAGTAGATTTCTGTGCTTCAGGAGGAAAACTTTTGGACTGTTTTTTGGGGAAGGTGACCTCATTTTGAATGAATGCTCCAGGGGAGGGCGGGTCCGGTTCAGGGGTTTTGTATTTCTAAGGAAGGACCCACCAGGCCCATCTTACTCTTCAGGAGGGTAATTAAGTAAATAAGTACTTATGTTCTTAAGGGCTTAACAGACCATCCTGTTCTTTCTAACAAGCTGTTAAGACTTATTGCGTAAGATAAGAAAGAGCTTTTGTGTAAGGAAGCTGGGGGTGGTGGGCATTGCTCCAGGGGGACAAAGATCGGTAATGGATGGCTCAGCAGCCACACTGCATCAATGAGGGTGGTCTGAAGCTGGGCTCGTGTCCTCAAAGTGCCCAGTGACAGGACAGGGGGCAGAGCAGTAGGGGGAATGTTCTGACATCCAGGGGCTGTGCTGGACCAGAAGCTGCTGGACCCATTAGTAAGGGAGAGAAGACCACCCTCCTGACCCCAGAGTACATGACTGACTGATCAATGTGAAGCTTCACAGAAGCCTGCCCATCACACCTCCCCAGCCCAGGACACCTATAAGGCCTGGCAACCTGGTCCTAATTTGAGGGGTGGATTCCTTCTTCTGTATTTGGAAGTCAGACAAGAACACCTAGGGCAGCCTGAGCTGGGAAGGGAGGGGAAGAGAGGCCAGTGTTGAAACATACAGAAAGTTGCAATTCCACACACTTGCCCCTCCCAGCAAGCTCAGTTAACAGTCCCAGACTCTGGAGAGCCTTCCACCGATGATCCTTCCTGGAGATCAGGAGGAGCTGGCTCCAACTCTTTCTCCAACATGGGCTGCAGCACCTGTGCAGATGCAGCCTTTAGCCAGAATGTTCCACCCTAGGAGAAAGGCAAGTCCCAACATTCAGGAGTACCAGTGACAGCGCCTTTCACCACCTTCCTTCTTCTCTAAGTCAGCAGCCTCTTGCAGCACCTCAAACTGATCAAAGCTGGCTGGGATTTGGCAATCCAGATCCTTGCAACAGAAGACACTTATCAGTGGAAAGGGTAAGCCCCAACGTCAATAGAGCAGTGAATGTAGTAAGAGGCTCCGAGCCTCTTAGCTCCAGGGTGCATGCAGGGCCTGTGATCCTGCTGTTTCCCCTGCTTGGGGTCTCAGTGGGATGGAGCAACTTTGGGGTGACCCTTCAGACTTGATGAAAGTCCAACCATCTCTGTCTACTGCCTCTCTAGTTCCCAGAACCCCTGTGAGGCAGGTGATGGAATGTGACTGAATCTTGGCTTGCATATTGTAAGGATCACATACATTTTTGTTTAAATTGAATTCAGTAATGTGTAAGCTGCATGGGGGAGGGGAATAATGGCCCCCTCCATTGTTGTTTATGTCTTGATCCCCAGAACTTGTGACTCTGGTAGGTTGCATGGCAAAGGAGAATCAAGATTACAGATAAAATTTAAGCTGCTGGGCCTTAGGAAGCATCACTACAAATAAAGCTAATGGAGGTGATGGAATTCCAGTTGAGCTATTTCAAATACTAAAAGATGATGCTGTGAAAGTGCTCCACTCAATATACCAGCAAATTTGGAAAACTCAGCAGTGGCCACACGACTGGAAAAGGTCAGTTTTCATTCCAATCCCAAAGAAAGGCAATGCCAAAGAATGCTCAAACTACCGCACAATTGCACTGATCTCACACGCTCGTGAAGTAATGTTCAAAATTCTCCAAGCCAGACTTCATCAGTATGTGAACAGTGAACTTCCAGATGTTCAAGCTGGACTTAGAAAAGGCAGAGGAACCAGAGATCAAATTGCCAACATCCGTTGGACCATCAAAAAAGTGAGAGTTCCAGAAAAACATCTACTTCTGCTTTATTGACTATGCCAAAGCCTTTGACTGTGTGAACTGCAACAAACTGTGGAAAATTCTGAAAGAGATGGGAATACCAGACCACCTGACCTGCCTCTTGAGAAATCTGTATGCAGGTCAGGAAGCAACAGTTAGAACTGGACATGGAACAACAGACTGGTTCCAAATAGGAAAAGGAGTACGTCAAGGCTGTATATTGTCACCCTGCTTATTTAACTTATATGCAGAGTACATCATGAGAAATGCTGGACTAGATGAAGCATAAGCTGGAACCAAGATTGCCAGGAGAAATATCAATAATCTCAGATATGCAGATGATACCACCCTTATGACAGAAAGTGAAGAACTAAAGAGCCTCTTGATGAAAGTGAAAGAGGAGAGTGAAAAAGTTGGTTTAAAACTCAACATTCAGAAAACTAAGATCATGGCATCTGGTCCCATCACTTCATGGCAAATAGATAGGGAAACAGTGGAAACAGTGACAGATTTTATTTTGGGGGGCTCCAAAATCCCTGCAGATGGTGACTGCAGCCATGAAGTTAAAGACTCTTTCTCCTTGGAAGAAAAGTTATGACCAACATAGACAGCATATCAAAAAGCAGAGACATTACTTTGCCAACAAAGGTCCATCTAGCCAAAGCTATGGCTTTTCCAGTAGTCATGTATGGATGTGAGAGTTGGACTATAAAGAAAGCTGAGCACCAAAGAATTGTTGTTTTTGAATTGTGGTTTTGGAGAAGACTCTTGAGAGTCCCTTGGACAGCAAGGAGATCCAACCAGTTCATCCTAAAGGAAATCAGTCCTGAATATTCATTGGAAGGACTGATGCTGAAGCTGAAACTCCAATACTTTGGCCACCTGCTGTGAAGAGCTGACTCATTTAAAAGACCTTGATTCTGGGAAAGATTGAAGGCGGGAGGAGAAGGGGACAACAGAGGATGAGATGGTTGGGTGGCATCACGGACTCAATGGACATGAGTTGGAATAAACTCTGGGAGTCGATGATGGGCCAGGAGGCCTGGCATGCTGCAGTCCATGGGGTCGCAAAGAGTCGGATATGACTGAGCAACTAAACTGAACTGAATTGAACTGAGCCAAACAACTTTAAGATTGGAAGAATCCCAGATTATTCAAGTGAGCCCAATATGGTAACTAGGTCCTCAAATGTGGGGGAAGAGGGGGCAAGAGGAAGTTGAAGTGGTGAAATGTGAGTGCTCAGTGTACCCCTGCTGAAACCTTGATTCTAGCCCAGGGTGACCCGTGTCTGACCTCTTACTTACAGAACTGTAAGATGATAAAGTTGTGCTGTATCAGCCTCTATGCATGCATGCTAAGTCATTTCAGTTGTGTCCAACTCTCTGTGACCCTATGGACTATAGCCTGCCAGTCTCCTCTGTCCATGGGATTCTCCAGGCAAGAATACTGGAGTGGGTTGCCATAAGAATCCCATGGACAGAGGAGCCTGGTGGGCTATGGTCCATAGGGTCACAGAGAGTCAGACACAACTGAAATGACTTAGCACACATGCATAGAGGTTGACACAGCACAGCTTTATCATCCTGAAGTTCTGTAGGTAAGAGGTCTGACATGGATCACCCTAGGCTAGCATCAAGACTGTGGTAATTAGTTACAGCAGCCAGAGGAAACTAATACACTGTGTAGTTACAAATCTTCAAGAAACAGCTCTCTAAGCATTGATGAATGCTTCAGAGTTTTCAGATCTCTGCTTCAAACAAGGAGATCACTCTTGCTTCATTTTCTAGGTTTCTCCAGATCTTGTGTTTCAAGAAGAAAATATATTCTTAAAGTTCCTAGAATTCCTGGCTGCAAAAACAGCGAGGAATCTCAACTAAGTGGAGAGCGAGTCTAAGAAGGTGTTCTTTTCTCCAGTCCCCATCTCTACCCATCCTGTATTGATGGAGGTTCCATAACCCACTGATCACACTCAGTAGCTAACCCAGTCTGGGTCAAAACTCCAACCTCAAATGAGTTTAAATCTCCCCTTTCCTGTCTCGATGGGGAAGTCAGGCTTCAGCTCAGGACTTGAAGTAATTTGGTGTGTGATACGTCCTCTCTTTCTTCACCATCCCTTTCAGGGTCAAGTTGCTATAAGCTAGAGGGGGACAGGGAAGAGGAGGAACAGGGAATCAGGGCAATCTAAAATGACAGGTCACCTGTCTGTGCTGGGAAAATGTTGCTAGTCTCACCTTGGCTTAGTCACGGTCCACATGATACTAGATATTTTGGCTGGTGCTCTGATCTCAGCATGGGTGGGGGTAAGATTTTCTCTGGCCCATTCCAGCCACATCTGTGGACTGAGTTCCCCCTTGGAGCAGCTGTATTTCCTTTTGGCTAACATTGTTCTGTGCCTTTACAGTGCTCACTTGGCCTATTGGCTCATGGCCAAGCAGCTACCAGACAGGCCCCTCCCACCTCTACCCAAGCTGAGCCTGCAGGCCTCTGCCTGAAGAAACCTTCAGTTTTTGGTCTCCACACTCCAGGGACATGTGCTGGCCCCCTCAAGAAATTCCCCAGTCTCACGACATTCTGCTTCACTCCGATGGCCCCCTCAGTCTTCCAGCACATCCAACTTTCCATGTAGCTTTGGGGAGGAAGTAACATTTTCCCATGAACACTACCCTGGTGAAAACTTGTCCTCTCCCTCCTTCCCCTGGTTCTCCACTTACGATGTACAGGAGAGCCCAGAGAGGTTGGCGGAGCTGGCAGGGCCAGTTCTGAAGCCTCTTATGAAGCCTTGAGTGAGCGGTCTGGCCCCTCCTTAGAAGGAGGTTCCCAAGGCTCATGTTGTCAAGTATAGTGTGGACCTCCCTTTCCCATTCAACTTTCCAAACCAGCAGCTTTTCAAAAACTCCCATCTTTTGGTGATGCCTTTTCTAGAAGCCTGGGTTAATTTTAACAACCACCCTAACTACTAAGACAGAGGACTTGAAACAAAGTTCTCTGTGAGCAAAATTTTTAGGTTTTGGGTGTAATGAGATGAAAAAACCCAGCCCTATCAAAGTACAAATGGGAAAGAACTGGAGAGTTTTTCTAAATATGAAAGAACAGCTGGTGGGGAGAAACCAGACCTTTGAGCTCTAGGCACCTCCCAGGACACAGCCCTTACCTTCTCCGCACTTCCAGCTGCTAAGAAACTGACTTTGACTCTGGGAGGAGCCCTGCTGGGGCTTATACCGGTGCCTTACCAGTCAGCACTGTGAGTGTAGGTGAAGCCACATTAATGGTAATGTGAATCCACTTGTACCTGCCTCTTACCCTCCCGTACAACGCTCTCTCCCGGCGCCCACCGCCCAGTCCCAGAGGCCTCTGCGTCCCGAGACAACCCCCGCCTGCCTGTGGAGATCCCTGGGCGCAGCAGTCACTGTGCTATGCCCTGCTCTCTGCTAAGCTGGAGCCTCAGGTGGTCTGTGGAAAGGACATGGTCCTTTCCCCTCCATGCGCCCCAAGCTTAAGGGTCCCCAAGTAGTGCTCTTGTGCCCTTGGGTTTCCTCACTTTGACAAACACTTGACATGTACGGTGTTCTAAGCAGTATGAAAGCCTTCACTCATTTGACTTCATAGCAACCTCTGAGCCAGGAACTACATATCACCAGTGGACAGCCAAGGAGCCCAGCACAGAGGGGCTTAGGTAGCTCGCCCAAAGCCACTAAGTGAGTGAAACAAAACTGGAATTAAAATAATAATGCCCTTCCTCTTCCTGTGACCCAGATAATACATCCAAGGGGCCAGGCTGAGGTTAGATTCCACTGGGCTGAAGTAGGAACCACACCCGATCTCCAACACCTGAAGCTGTGTTCCAGGTGTGGCTCACTCTCCCTGGCTCTCTCCTTGGAACAGGTTCTCCAGAAGGTTCTCAACCCCTTAAAAGCCAACTGCTGGCAGGCAGTCCAAGCAGGCTGAGAGGCCTGAGCTCCCCACAGAGGAGGAAGAAACTGGCTCCGTTGAGGCGAGTGTGGACCCCTTGATCTGATACAGGACTTGGGGTCTAGCTTAACTGCTTTCTTCTCAGGCAGGATCTTTGGAGAATGACCCTTCGTTGGCCTGCAAAAGACCAGTGAGGAGGAGCACCATGGGCTCCACAGGCCAGGCTGGAAGTACCCGCTCCCTATCTCCAAGCTCGAGCAGACTCACCTCAGAAAAGTCCCTGGGCTCTGCCTGCTCAGGAGGGGAGCCCAACGCAGAGTGAGCGCTAGGTCAGGAAGGGATATGTACCCTTTCCTGCCCTCCACTGTCTCCTGATTAGACAGTTCAGCTATGATGCTGTTGAAAAGAGGGGGCTGACGGTACACCTCAGGGAGCTTCAGTCTGTTCTAGTGTGGGATGAAGGGGGTTTACACTGGGAAGTTCTCTTTGCTGCATTCAGAACCTGGGAGAAGTGGGGAGGCGATGGCTGCCTGCTCGTCCTAAGGCCACTTCTACCCTAGGCTACTGTGACCTGGCAGCCCCAGGTCATGCTGAGCAGCATCACAGACTCCACCAACTGGAGGGCGGCTGACCGCAGGCCAAATGTTTAGACGAACACACACTCAGGGTGAAGGCAGACTCCTTCCCCAGCCCTTCCTTCCCACCAGAGTTTGGGCTGATCTCCCCCAGTGTTAATGAACAGCTCAGAAATACTAACAAGTGCCTTGGCACCCAGAATCCAGGCAGCATCACTTCCAACGTGAAGCTGGGCCAAGTCTCAGCCCCATTGCAGTCTCAGGGGTTTCCTAGGCCCCATGGAGCCTGGTGGCGTGGGACAAGCAGAAAGGCTCATGACGTTCCCAGAAGGCTGGCTCATTAGAGCCAAACGGGCCTCACACAGACCCATTTCTAGGTCACAGAAACTTCCACCTGCCAGGTAGGTGTGAACCCCGGCCCCTTCCTGATACTTGGAATATGGAGCAGGTTCAAGAAAGCCTGAGGTCAGATCCTGATCTCAGAGAACATTTATGTGAGGATGGAAAACAAGAATCACAAGACATTTCTCCCCAGGGCCTGCCCCTTACATGGGAAGATGCTGTGGAAATTGTACAGGGGACACGCTGAGCCCATCCTCAGGCTGTGAAGGCTCCATGTGTAAGGTTAATTCAAACCTGTTTCCCTGAGCCCTTGTGTGTTTTCAGAAGAAAACTGCTCTCCAGGGAGAGCTGTATGAAACAACACCTCCATTCCCCTGGCTCCCACCCCCCTACTGCCTGGTGGAGACAGAGGCCCACACCCCTGGGGTTACATTCCTCTCCCGGGGGCCGGGTATCCATTTCACCATTCCCACGCATCCTGCTGGCTTTCCTCTGAGTGTGCACACCCCTGCTCAGCTGGGGCTGCGGGGGACAAGGCAGATAGAAGCTATGAGGCCTTGTCCAGCTCCACTCCCACTCCCCTTTCCGTACCCCTGCACATTCTGCAACTCTGGATCTCTCTGTCTGTGGGAGCTCTGGCCTACAGGTGGGGCAGACTTACCAGGGGCTGGTAAGTCTCCACCAGTGAGTGGCAGAGGGAACTGACCGACGGGTCCTTCAGCTTCCTCACCCAGGCTAGGGGGAGTCAACACCAGGACAGGTCTAGACCGTCTCCTAGAGGTCCCCAGTGGGAACAGAGCATCTGTCTACACAGCACCCTGTCTGGTCCATGCACTTGGAATTTTATCCCCTTCATCATGAGCCCATTTAAATCCACAATGGGTAGAAAGTGTTAGAAAGAGGGAACATCAGAGAAAAAGTGTCTCCTTTAGGACCTCATCAAGCCCAAATCCAAGAGCAGACCCGGGTGAAGACTTTATTCGAGCAGTGGGTTTGGGTTATTGTGTCTTTGGGTCAATAATGACCTCTGCGGGCTGCATGTCATCTGAGGCCACCAACAACAGAAACCGTGGCACAGTTATCCTTTTCCTAAGGTGCCTGGCACAGGCTTGGTACAAGTAGGTTCTCAGTAAACATTAAACTCAGTGGAGTTCCCTCACTCCAGGGAAGTTTGGAAGCAGCTTTCCAGAGACACCCACGTGAGAGAGAATGGCTCTTGGACTTTCTGTCCAACGGAAGCCACCAATGAACAATAGTTGAAGCATCCCAACATCTCATTCATCTCCATTACAGGAGCAGTCTGCATGCAGGTTCATGAGTGGACGTAGGGCCCTTGTGTGAGGACTCTGGGATCATCTTCACAACAGGGAAACTTAGAGCCCAGCCTCCCTCCAGGGCAGAAGGCCGAGGCCTAAACTGAATATTGCCCTGTGCCCAGAATGGCAACCAGGATGTCCAGGGCTCTTTTATGTGCTGTTTCTACAAGGCCCACTCTGAACACTGATCCATGATATAATAATATTTGGTCATAGCATTTATTTATTATGCATAATTTATTATCACGCAGGGAACTGGGAGGGTGTGGAAAAATCCTGATTTGAATCTGAGCTTGGGAAGAGTATCGAGGAGTCCATTTTCTATAACCCTGCTGAAAAATTCCCTAAAAAGTTAAAGAAGGAAAAAGAAGAAAAAAATGCCATTGGCACTTGCAGTGAAGACCAGATCATCAGGTAGGATTTGTCACCTTCAGGTCTTAGACAACTGGTCCCCAGACACTCCCAGTTACTGCCTTGAGATCTCAGTGTCTGCAGACACTGCTGGGTTAGTAAGCTTGGGAGGAATTGGTGAACCACCATGTCTGGGCTTTTCACTTCCTTGGCCTGAGTCATGCCAGGCAAGCTCACCTCTACTTCCCAAGAAAGGCGGAAAAATGAGGAAGGCATGCATATCTGGGCGTGATGTTGCTGGGACCCAGCCAGCCCCCGGATTCTCTGATTGCAGAGTGACCTGGCCAGCTCACACAGGTAGCACTCTTGTACTTTTAGAAGGAAAAAAAGCATCCGAGTAAAAGTGGAGGTGGAAGGAAGGCTGGACAGGAATATTTTCCCAGTCTACTCTGCTTAGGAATTAAAAGTTTGCTGGGAAACACTTCTGATGGCTTTAAATATTACAAATGATACATTCAGAGGGAACACAGTCCCCACTGGATGTGGCCCCTGGAAAGTATTTAATATCACTGACTGTTGTATTTTTCTACAACCAAACTAGACCCCCTTGAAAACAGAGGCTGATTTTCACTGCTCATCTCCTATGCAGTGGTCCCCAACATTTTTGGCACCAGAAATGGACTTCATAGAAGACAATTTTTCCAGGGACCAGGGCAGAGGGATTGTTTCAGGATGATTCAAGTGTATTGCATTTGTGTGCACTTTATTTCTATTATTTTTACATCAGCTCCACTTCAGATCATCAGGCATTAGATCCCAGAGGTCGGGGACCCCTGACCTACATACAGGTCCTTTCATGCATGTGCTCAAGAGTATATTGATTTACTTTGATCTCCTGTTGTGTAAGACGATTTCCTGCAGGAAAGAACAAGTGGTGAATTCATGAAACTTGGTACAGGTTTTGATCTCGATTTATAGATGGGACCATCTATAAAATGAAGCGGGTTGGGCCAGTCTGTGAGGCCAGTTCTGGCTCCAAATCGTGGCATTCTCTGAGTGTGGAAGAGTGTGGTCAGAGGGAGGCGACCGGCTGCTGGCCAGTAGGGCGGGTGGGTGCTGGGGCCCAGGGCTCTTCAGAGACCAAGTCCGCATTCCCTTTTTGCCACCACCAGGATGTACACACAAATCACATCCCAAGGTATTGTCTCTGGGTGTGTAGGCAAATACTGATTTAAATAATTTAACGAATTAGTATTTGCTGAGAACCTCCTGCAAACAATGGACTGAGGGGCTGGGTTGTGAGGGATACAAAAGGTGAGCATGTCAAGACCCTTGCCCTCAAGGAGGTTGGGCCCAAGTGCCAGCTCCATATGCAGCAGGCTGTGTGGCCCTGCACACACAACAACCTCTCTGTTTCCTCATCTGTGAAACAAGGAAAATCAAAGCAATTTTAGTTGTTAGGAAAATGAGAGATAATATTAATCTATGTACAGCTTGTTGGACTGCTTCTAGGACTGGATTGCTGTTAAGAAATAGATATTACCTGTTAAGTTTCCAGACAGTGCCTAGCACTTGGTAGGTATTAAATAATTGGTAATGTGGGGAAGCAGAATTTGCCACCCCAAAATAGGTCTCTTTAGCACAAAGATTATTTTAGGCTGGTTATTTTATATTTTGATTTTTTCCCTTTTTTTAAATTAAAATACAATTGATTTATAATGTATTAGTTTCAGCTGTACAGCAGTGATTCAGGTCTCTCTATATATTCTTTTTCAGATTCTTTCCCCTTTTAAGTTATTACAAAATACTGAATATAGTTTACTGTGCGATACAGTAGGGCCTTGTTGGTAATCTATTTTATATATAGTAGCATGTATATGTTAATCCCAAACTCCTAATTTATCCCTTCTCTCTTTCCCCTTTGGTATTGTCTGTTTATTTTTTAAAAAACAGAAGACATAGAAGAAGCTCTGAAAATCAAGAATTTACACCTTGTAAGAGACACTTACCTATATAAGGGAATCTCGACTTGTAGGGGTGTCTCCCTTGCAGAGGGAGATGACTCAATTTCTTGAAACTCTTATCTGTGGAGAAGGCAAGGACTTAGATCTGCATGATACCTTACTCTTATTACTGTGCTTTCCCTGATATCCTCTTATAACTCCCCTCTCCTCCAGCATCTTCTTTTATCTTCAGCTGAGAATGGTATTTTGGATGAGGGTTTCTACCATTTCAAGGAACTACTTGGTTTTCCTGGGTCTCTCCCAAGTATACAGGACATAGACATATTATTAAACTTTTGTTTGTCTTTCTATGTGTCTCACGGCAATTTAATAATTAGACCAGTAGAAGAACATAGACTGGAAGAAGGGAATGTTTTCCCTTCCCTACAGTAATTGCTGTAGCTGCTGTTAATAGGCTCTTATCATTTTCTTAGCATGGGCCAAAGATAATAATACTTTCTTAAGCGAGGAGACCTGAGAGGCCCCAAAGGAGGGGAGGGCTCAGTGAACGGAAGCTCCAGCCAAGAGCTCTTTGTTTACCACACGCACCACCTATAGCCATCACACCCCCACCTTCGTTCCTAAGAAGCTACTCACATGCTTGTCATTCATTCTCCAGAACCCTTTCACTCACCATTCCACAGGTCTTTCTAACAGGAAATACAACTGCCAGCAGATTCCTTTTTTTAAAGTTAAAATCAAGTCTTAAGAAGAAGAGGTGGCAAGAATACACAGAAGAACTGTACAAAGAAGACCTTCATGACCCAGATAATCACGACAGTGTGATCACTCACCTAGAGCCAGACATCCTGGAATTCGAAGTCAACTGAGCCTTAGGAAGCATCACTATGAACAAAGCTAGGGGAGGTGATGGAATTCCAGTTGAGCTATTTCAAATCCTAAAAGATGATGCTGTGAAAGTGCTCCACTCAATATGCCAGCAAATTTGGAAAAGGCAGCGTGGCCACAGGACTGGAAAAGATCAGTTCTCATTCCAATCCCAAAGAAAGGCAGTGCCAAAGGATGCCCAAACTACCGCACAATTGCACTCATCTCACACGCTAGTAAAGTAATGCTCAAAATTCTCCAAGCCAGGCTTCAATAGTACGTGAACCGTGAACTTCCAGATCTTCAAGCAGGATTTAGAAAAGACAGAGGAGCCAGAGGTCAAATTGCCAACATCCGTTGGATCATCAAGAAAGCAAAAGAGTTCCAGAAAAACATCTATTTCTGCTTTATTGACTATGCCAAAGCCTTTGACTGTGTGGATCACAATAAACTGTGGAAAATTCATAAAGAGATGGGAATACTAGACCTCCTGACCTGCCTCCTGAAAAATCTGTATGCAGGTCAGGAAGCAACAGTTAGAACTGGACACGGAACAACAGACTGGTTCCAAATCAGGAAAGGAGTATGTCAAACTGTATATTGTCACCCTGCTTATTTAACTTATATGCAGAGTACATCATGAAAAACACTGGGCTGGATGAAGCACAAGCTGGAATCAACATTGCTGGGAGAAATATCAATAATCTCAGATATACAGACGACACCACCCTTATGGCAGAAAGCAAAGAGCCTCTTGGTGAAAGTGAAAGAGGAGAGTGAAAAAGTTGGCTTAAAACTCAACATTCTAAAACTGAAGATAATGGCATCCAGTCCCATCACTTCATGGCAAGTAGATGGGGAAACAATGGAAACAATGACAGATTTATTTTCTTGGGCTCAAAAATCACTGCAAATGGTGACTGCAGCCATGAAATTAAAAGACACTCCTTGGAAGGAAAGCTGTGATCAACCTAGGCAGCATATTAAAAAGCAGAGCTATTATTTTGCCAACAAAGTTTCGTTTAGTCAAAGATATGGTTTTTCCATTAGTCATGTATGGATGTGAGAGTTGGACTATAAAGAAAGCTGAGCACCAAAGAATTGATGCTTTTGAACTGTGGTGTTGGAGAAGACTCTTGAGAGTCCCTTGGACTGGAAGGAGATCAAACCAGTCAATCCTAAAGGAAATCAGTCCTGAATATTCATTGGAAGGACTGATGCTGAAGCTGAAACTCCAATACTTTGGCCACCTGATGTGAAGAACTGACTCATTTGAAAAGACCCTGATGCTGGGAGAAGAAGGGGACAACAGAGGATGAGATGGTTGGATGGCATCACCGATTCAATGGACATGAGTTTGAGTAAATTCTGGGAGTTGGTGATGGACAGGGAGGCCTGGCATGCTGCAGCCCATAGGGTCACAAAGAGTCGAACATGACTGAGCAACTGAACTGAACTGAACTGCAAACCCACACTGTCTTTTGATTGGATCCCTCCCTGCTCTTTGAAAGAGGTAACCCTGGTCTGTGTGTGGATCCAGAAAGCAGCTTTATTATCTTCCACAGTTCAAACTGGGTGGGCTTTGGAGGCTCTCCCTTAAGTGGGGCTGAGGCAGGTAGGACCAGGCCACTGCCTCAGAAGAATGTATGGAATCCCTTTGATCCCTAAAGAATGGATTAACAAGGCTTCTTGGTGAGTGAAGAAACCTGCTACAAATTCTAGCATCCAAATTCAAAGGTTTTCAAATTCTTATTTCTTCAGGCTATTCTCTTCATTAATTCCATGCACATCAGATTTTTTTTTTTTTTTGCTCTTTTCCTGAGCTCCTATTTTTCTCTGAAACCATAACCATATTGCAGGGGTTGGGGGGTGGGGGCAGCAGGGATTAATAAACTACTAATTGTAGAAAAGGTTTTTACTTCTCTCTCCCACAAAAGCTTTATAGGCAGAACTTTTATTGCAGTTTCCTTTTTTGCACTTTATAGATTTTGTGTTTTTTACAAATTTAAGATTTGTGGCAACCCTGCATTGAGAATTCTCTGGATGCCATTTTTCCAACAGCGTTTGCTTATTTTGTGTCTCTGTGTTACATTCTAGTAATTTTCTCAATATTTCAAGTTTTTTCATTTTTACTTTATTTGTTATGGTGACCTGTGATCAGTGGTCTTTGATGTTATTACTGTGAATGTATAAGATGGTCATGTAAAATGGGGCACTTAATCCATAAATGTGGTGTGTGTTCTGACTGCTCCATTAGCCATTCCCCCTCTCCCTCTCCTTAAGCCTCCCTTATTCCCTGAAACATGACAACATTGAATTTAGGCCAATTAATAACCCGACACTGGCCTCTATGTGTTCAAGTGAAAGAGTTACCTGTCTCTCGCTTCAAATCAAAAGCTAGAAATGTATGATTCAGCTTAGTGAGGAAGGCATGTCCAAGGAAGACTGGCCAAAATCTAGTTTCTTGCATCAAACTCTTAGTCAAGTTGTGAATGAAAAGAAGAACTTCTTGAAGGAAATTAAAAGTGCTACTCCAGTGAACACACGAATGGTAAGAAAGCGAAACCGCCTTATTGATGATGTGGAGAAAATGTTAGTGGTTTGGAAAGAAGATCAAACCAGTCACAACACTCCCTTGAGCCAAAGCCTAATCCAGAACAAAGCCCTAACTCTCTTCAGTTCAAGGAAGTCTGAGAGAGGTGAGGAAGCTGCAGAAGAAACTGGCATGTGGCACTCCGACTTTCTGGGCCCCACTTTCTTCAACTGTGATCTGAAGTTAATCATACTTCTGAATACCCTGTTGCTGTGAGGGGTAAAACATGTGCAAAGTTAGAATGTGTGGCATCTGGCACAGTGCTGAGTCACGAAATACTAGAAATATTGATTCCTTCTCTCTTCCCTGCCTCCTGCCCTCATTGTGTTGCCTTATTGCTGCTGAAATTTCAGTAGCTGAAGATATCTTAATATTGAAATGTGGAACTTGGAAAATACTGTATGTTTATAGAGACAGAAGTAAATCGAGTTAATCTTTTTTGCATGGCTATTTACACATTTTCTAAATATCCTGATTAATGGGGAAGGAAGATCCAGAAAAGGAATCAGGGACTTTGCCCTAAATATTCATAAGCCTGGGCATTGAGCTTTGGTTTCAGATGCTGTTATGACCCTCAGAGCACACAGGCCAGGGAGCATCTGTGCTGTTATGAAATTATCTTCCCAAGGTCCAAAGACTGCAGCTTCGGAGACAACCATGAGTCAGCACCAGAAGTGATGTATGAGTAGCGAGACCATCAGTGATAAGGAACAGATGACTCAACAAACGAGTCTTCAATTAAGTATGACTACCTGAACAAAGGTGGCTCAGTGGTAAGGAATCTGCCTGCCAATGCAGAAGACACTGGAGACGTGGGTTTGATCCTTGGGTCGGGAAGATCCCCTGAAGGAGGAAATGGCAACTTACTCCAGTGTTCTTGCCTGGAGAATTCTATGGATAGAGGAGCCTGGTGGGCTACAGTCCATGGGGTTGCAGATTCCAACATGGCTGAGCAGGCACCCCCCCACCCCCACCGCCCCCCACACACACACACCTGAACGAAACTCCATGTAGGTGGGTATGCTGTGCCGAGTTGGGGAGAAGGGACAGAAGTCATCAGGACCATGAAGTAGGAGCTTTCTTCCTGAAGAAACTTGGGAGGTGCTCCAGCAAACACCCATGCACCCCTCTCTGCCAGCCCCTTCCGCTCTCGGATCCCTTTTTGCTCCAAGAATCATCCTCTTGGGGAAACATTTACTCACTTTACTCATTACTGCCACTCTCCTTTTTTTCTTCTCTAAACCACACTTCTAAATGCCAGGGCTCAGGAAAAGAGCCTCTCCCTTCTCTGCCCCTCCAGTGTTACAGAACAAGAAGCACCTATCTTCGAAGGTCACGTGAATCACCCAGGCATTTCCCAGAAAGAGTCTGGCCAATTCTATTTATAAAAGCGGTCACAAAAGGAATTCTGTATTGCATTCAGTATAAATGCTGATAGATCAGCATCTGCCTGGGGCGTCTTCAGGGGCACAAATGAACCATCTTATTTCTCTCCAAGCCTCAGTTGGTTCCTGCCTCCCACTTAGGTCCCAGAGCCTCGCATGCTAATGTGAATGACTTCCCGAGCAGCAGGGCAAGCGGTGAGATGCTGCAGGTTTTACTCATCAAGATTTTCAGCTCGTTCTGTGCTCTGGGGGATCTGCAGGCTTTGAATCAGGCTCTTCCCTTGGTCCTGGTGGGGACAGGGATGGAGCCAGGACAGGGTTTGACAGGAGAGGCTCCCCAGCCAAGCATGGCCCTGGTGGCCCTGGTGGCCTTGCAGTTACAGGTGAACTGCTTTCCCCTTTTGCAGCTGGAGCCCGGATCTCCTCTTCTATCTGGCTGCTACTGTTCACACACAGACCGCTCGCCCCAAAGTTAACAATGACTGATCCCTTCTAGAGCTCTCTGCCTGCACCTCTCCTTCTGCCTATCTTTGTTCCCCTACTATTTCCTAGAAGACCTTGTATGCCCCTTACCTCCTTGGCTAATGAGACCAGGAAGTTCTGGAAGGCAGGGCTCTGGTCCGGTTTTCTCCCTCCCCAACTCTCATCTCCCTGCTTGGAGCAAGGCTTCAGATCTACTTGATTGTTTCCAAAATGCCGACTTGACCAACTCCAAGTGAATCTTTACCTTCAAGGATCCCTCGACCAAATGCGTGTCCAAAGTTAGAGCTGTACCCATCTGACAGATCCACAGATGTCATTGGCTCAGTCCTTCTTATCTGGAGCTCTCTCTGGGCCCTGCATCCTCCTCAATAAACATCCAAGCAGAAGGTAAGGGCTGAAGGGATAAGAGGGACCTGCTAGGTCCAAGACCCATGGAGGAAACCGAGGGAAGCAAGAGGAAGGGAGAGAATAGGAAAGAGATTACAAAAAGAGGAAGAGGAGGGAGACAGGCAGAGAGGAGAGTGACTGGAGCAGAGACAGAGAGATGCACAGAGAAGCAGGGAGGAAGGCAAAGGGGACAGAGAAAGGCAAGGGAACCAGGGCGGAATGGCAGATGTCTCAGGTGGGCTGGGGGTTGTTGCGCCACAATTTGTCCTGATTCTTGAGTGCCTGCTGTGGGCCAGGATCTGTTGCAGACCCTCAGGGATACAGTGGTCAAGAAGACTCTGTGACAACCTAGAGGGGTGGGATTGGGTGTGAGGTGGGAAGGAGGCTCAAGAGAGAGGGGATATATGTATACCTATGGCTAAGCCATGTTGATGTATGGCAGAAACCAACACAATATTGTAATTATCCTTCAATAAAAAATAAAGAAACAAAAATTTTAAAAGACAAGCTCTTTGTTAAAGGTGTTTATATTCCCATGGATGACTGATGACAAATAAATCAGTATATAATAAAAGTTGTTGAAGAATAATAAAACAGGTGCTAGTACTCTTGCCTGGAAAGTCCCATGGATGGAGGAGCCTGGTGGGCTGCAGTCCATGGGGTCGCTAAGAGTCGGGCACAACTGGGTGACTTCCCTTTCACTTTTCACTTTCATGCATTGGAGAAGGAAATGGCAACCCACTCCAGTATTCTTGCCTGGAGAATCTCAGGGACAGAGGAGTCTAGTGGGCTGCTGTTTATGGGGTTGCACAGAGTTGGACACGACTGAAGCGACTTAGCAGCAGCAGTCTATTCTCAAATAGAAGGTTCTGGCTCCTAGTCCAGTGCTGTTGTGTTAATGCAAAAGACAATGCCCCAGACACTGAAAGAGATGCTTTTATTCAGTCTATTGCAACAGGGAGAATGTTCATTAAGGAGGAACATCTCAAAGAAAAGGAAGGGACCTGGGGCTTCATACAGGCAGGTGAACAAGGGAGTCATCCTGAATCTTACAGGAGCCTTGAGGAAGGATGAAGATGGGTCTATCTCAGAATATTTGAGGGTGGTGGTCCTTTGAGGTTTCACCTATGGATCACAAAAGGATGGTGGTTGGGTGGTGAAAACTCCAAAGGGTAGAGGATTTTGCGTGGCTGTTTTCCTCAGGTTAAGTTCAACCTTGTCACAAATATCACCCTAGCTCCATTATTCTAAAAGCTAAATGTGATTGCTTCCCTGTGCTTATCACCTGCCCCTTAACTCTGGACTTCCCTCAAGCCGCACACAGGGCCCTTTGGGGCCCGACTCCTCCTGCTCCCGAGGAGCTGAACTGGGAAGGCGCAGGGAAGGGCGCACAGGAGAGGACCCTGGGCGGGGCCCCGCATCACCCATCACCTCTGCACACCTGCCTCTGGCCAGAACTCAATCACGGGGCCACACTCACCTGTAAGGGGGACTGGGTCGTATGGTCGAACTGTGCACCCAGCAAGAAGGAGAAAATGGATGTTAGTGGTCACGGCTAGCTGGCTTTTCAGGCTGTTTCATCTCTAGGAACATCCCTCTGCCCCCTTCCTGGACCTTTCCTGATTATATGACACCTATGCATCCTTCCAAAGTCATTTAAGCATTCCATCCTTTAGAAAGTCTTTCTTGACTATCAGTGTGGGCCAGGTACCCCCAAAGGCCTGTAGCACCCAAGGATCTGTTACAATACCAATCACGCTAATCTACAACTGTTTATTTTCTCATCGGTCTCCTTACACTAGACTTTGAGGCACTAGAGACTGCCTTCTGTCTCTCTGTCCTTGGTGCCTAAGCCCTGCTGGGGCACTGGGTACCCAGTGATCCGTAATGTCTGTCAAATAAATAAATGGATTCTGGTTTGCTTCTAAACTACCAGGATAATTTTAACCAAAAGAGACCAGAGGGTCCCCCTCGTAACCCTAATAAAAGGTTTAATTTGAGACCCGGGCCTGGATCAGTTCTCACAGTGAGGCCTCCCCAAAAGACACCAAGCATTGTTGATATTAAGGTGCAAAGAGAGCTCAGATGCCTTACTTTGAGTTCAGCTCACTAACCCTTTTTCACAGCCTGATTGGCCCTTAGAGAGGAAAGAGAACTGCATCCCCGCTTCCTGGCAGATGAGGATGGAGGGAACAGGTAGGTACCCTTTGTGTGAGTTGGGCGAGGACCGTAGCAGACCTGGAGGGAAGGTGACAGGTTGCAGTGGCCTTACGCGCATCTGGGTAGTCAAGTAAGCAGTTACACGATGACACATGGGCACAGCATCCGTGATCTCATCACTCCAAGCCAGTTTGAGTCAGGACCAAAACCAGTAAAATCTTATTAACACACGAGAGAAAGGCTGAGTCATTTCTATAATGACTGGCTTAAGGCAGGAATCTTTACTAAGCCTGAGGATGAGAAAATAGCCTCTTTTCATGTCGAATTATTGGCTGGAGTCTCATCTTTATAACTTTTGAAGAAGGAATTACATGGCTCACACATCCAAGACAAGTAGGGAAATTGCCTTAGGGCACATAAGTAACCAGACCACAAACAGGACTCGGACCTAAGGCCTGAGGGGGCAGAGCAGCTACCCACAGCATCCTAGGTCTCCTGTTTTCTCCTGTGGAGTCCTAGTTATGTGCATTGGTTAGGCAGGAACATTGAGCTGCCCAAGTGATAAAGATAATGATTATAGCTTACATTTACTAAAACTTAAAATGCACTAGGGGGCTTCCCTGGTGGATCAGTGGTAAAGAATCCTCCTGCCAGTGCAGGAGACACGGGTCTGATCTATGGGTCGAGAAGATCCCCAGGAGAATGAAGTAGCAACCCCCTCCAGTATTCTTCCCTGGGAAATCCCATGGACAGAGGAGGCAGGCAGGCTACAGTCCATGGGGTCACAAAGAGTCAGACATAACTTAGCAACTAAACGACAACATAATGTACTAGGCACTAAGCTGGGAGATTTACACGTGCAACCTTGATTGATCTTTGCAATTATACATACAATTCTCAACTCTATAATTACTACATGCATTCATTGCTTTATGTGGGAAACACAGTGTGTGGAAGATGCTGAAAAATTCAGCTTGCTCTGCTCCAGCCACACTGGGCTTTGTTTT
This sequence comes from Bubalus kerabau, assembly GCF_029407905.1. Lineage (NCBI taxonomy): Eukaryota > Metazoa > Chordata > Mammalia > Artiodactyla > Bovidae > Bubalus > Bubalus kerabau. Next base: position 49,793,060 of record NC_073629.1, read on the forward strand.
CCGAAGACTGCGTCAAGCTTGTTTCCCACCTCAGGGTCTTTGCACAGGCTGTTTCTTCTGTCTCAGCCACGCACTTTGCCCAGATCCTCCCCTGGGTTTACTTCTTACCTCTCAGGCCTCTGCTCAAATGCCACCTTCTCCAAAGAGGCTTCCCTGATCTTCCCACATGAAATAGACCCTGACCTGTTGTTCTCCCACCTGTTGTTCTCTGTCTCATTAGTTTCCTTGTCTTTCTTCATAGCATTTAATAGTACTCAAAATTATACCAAAGATTTATTCATCACTTGATGAGTGAAACAAGGACTTTTTCATACTTACACTGAGTCTCCAGGATCTTGAAGAGAGCCTGGCACATAGTAGGAGCTCAATAAATATTGGTTGGGTAAATGAATAAATACAGTCTCTGGAGAGCAGGGCCGCATCAACAGCTGCTCAGAGCACACAATTCTCAATGAGAACCAACAAAGCAGGACTTCCCTGGTGGGTACAGTGCATAAAAATCCACCTGCCAATGCAGAGAACACAGGTTAGATCCCTGGTCTGGGAAGATCCCACATGCAGAGGAGCAACTAAAGACCATGAGCCAAACTACTGAGCCTGCGCTTTAGAGCCCGTGAGCTGCAACTGCTGAAGCTTGTTCGCCTTCCTAGAGCTTTCGCTCCACAAGAGAAACCACTGCAGCGAGAAACGCAGGCACTGTAACTAGGGAAAGCCAATGCCCAGCAACGAAGACACAGCACAGCCAGAAAAAAAAAAGAACCAACAAAGCAGAGGGGGGTGGGAAAAGGAGAAGAAAGGAGGAGGCAGCAGAAAAGCTCTATTCAGATTTGAATTTAGCTACATTTGTTTAGTTTTCCTTATGCATCAAACTGAGTGACCCCCAGTATCTCTTTCAATTCTCATATCCTGTGTAGTAGGCAATTATAGGGAAAAAGGGGAAATATAAGAATAGACAGCAGAAACACACTGACATCAATTCCTTGATAAACTCTTTATCCATAACAGGAAAGAGGCTTTTATATTAAAAAAAAAAAAAACAAACAGATTCCCAATTGCTTATCTTTGTGTAGCCCAAACCACAGGATTTTGTGTTTATTTTTTTATGATTCAGCTTCATAAAACCCACAGGCTATTTAATTTACTATGTTTACTTTTACTATAACTTCAAGACAAAAGATTTATTACTAACCTCCACCCTTCCCTCAACTCAGCTTGCGAAATCTCTTCCATAGTTTACATATATTGATTCAATTCTCTGGATGCCTGTGCATTTCCTCTATAAACTGTTTCGTCAACTTTTATGGAAAAGGAGGCTGAGTTTTTCTAAAGGTGTGTCCAAACTAAAATTTCATTTTATAATAGCATTAAAACAGCATTTTAATTACATGTTAGAACAGTCTGACCTGACAAAATCTTGCAGGATCCTAGTCTGAAATCCTGGGAGCCTCTAACACCCTCCACCCCTCACCCCCACACACAAAATCCTGCCCCTTATTAAAACTAAGAATTCTTCCGTGGGTTTGGCCTCTCCTTGTTCCCTTTGGCTGGTCCATGGTCACAACTAAACTTATGCACTGAGGGTGTGGCTACCATTACAGGGGTTGTGCAAAATGGGGGAATCTGATGGGCTCTGAGCTTTGAGCAGGATCCCAGTTTATGTAACAAGCCCCAATCTGACAGCTCCCTAGGCCTATCTGCCAGCTGGTGAACTTGACTGGTCCCTCCACTCCACCCTCTCTACACCAGTGGGAGCCCATAAATCCAAGCGGTGGCTAGGATTAGGGTCAGAGGTCACCCTATCAGGGCTCAGATGTACTTAGAGCTGCAGCAGCCCACAGCCTGCTTTCCAGAGGTGCCCGGAGCTCTTAAAGGAAAGTGCTTAGTTGCCCAGTCATGTCTGACTCTTTGTGACCCCATGACCTTGTAGCCTGCCAGGCTCCTCTGTCCATGGGATTCTCCAGGCAAGAATGGAGTAGCCATTCCCTTCTCCAAGGGATCTTCCCGACCTAGGGATAGACGCAGGTCTCCTGCATTGCAGGCAGATTCTTTATTGTCTGAGCCAGGAGGGAAGCCCTCTTAAAGGAATAGTTATGCTGAAATAATAGACACTTAACCCCTGAACAATGTCAGGGAGATGGAAACAGTAAACCAGTGTAACTTCAGAGAGATTCTTTGGGTGCTCATCCCCTTCTTTGTGTCCTGATGAAGAGAAATTTGTGTATGCTGTTGAGCCCCAATTCTCATCCACCACGCTAAGCTTCACAGGAGGAAATTTGGGGAGACCCCTTCTCCTTCGAACACTCCTCCTATATCTACCAGAATTATGCTTTCCTGTAAACAACTCCTCTTCAAAACTTACTTCTGCTTAAATATCTGCTAAAGGTGGGATGTGAGCCTCAGAAGGCATTTTTTCATTAAACCAGCAAACATGACACAGCACCTTATGGCTTACAACAGGGTTCAATCCTTAACCCTGGATATTCTAACTACCTTTTTGATAGTGGGAAACCCAAAGCTGAGACCATAAAGACAGATGAAGACTGCAGTTTGAGTTTCAATCACTTTTGACCATAGGTTTCCTGGTGGCTCAGATGGTCAAGAGTCTGCCTATAGACCTGTGTCCAGTTCCTGGGTTGGGAAGATCCCCTGGAGAAGGAAACAGCAACCAACTCCAGTATTCTTGGCTGGAAAATCCCATGGACAGAGGAGCCTGGAGGGCTACAGTCCATGGGGTCACAAAGAGTACAACATGACTGAACAACTTCACTTTCTTTCTTTTGATATCATATTACAAGCAAGTAGGAATAATGATTCTTCCCTGGTGGCGCAGGTGGTAAAGCATCTGCCTACAATGCGGGAGACCCAGGTTCGACCCCTGGGTCAGGAAGATCCCCTGGAGAAGGAAATGGCAACCCACTCCAGTACTCTTGCCTAGAAAATCCCATGGACGGAGGAGCATGGTAGGCTGCAGACCATGGGGTCGCAAAGAGTTGGACACGACTGAGCGACTTCACTTTAGGAGTAATGAGAGCAAGCCTAAGTAAGCCTGGCTCTCTCTGGGCAGAGACCCCACGGCCACTGCCAGACGGGGTGCCACACTTTAGAGTTTACAGAACATCCCCAGGCTCTTGTCCAGGAAATGACGCTGGGGCTTACTGGACCACAGCTACGAGCCCATTGAGGGCAGGGGCAGACACCAACACACTCTAGTAACCTCAAGGGCAAATTCAGAATGACCCCATAACTGATTTTCATAATGATCTTATGGGCAAATGGGACCCAATTTCCATTGCACTCGTGTTTCAAAAAGCAGTGCGTATACAAGGAAGTCAGGAGAATCTTCCATCAAAAATGTTTAACACAGGCACTGAATTTTTCAAAGGATAGGACTTAAGTAATTGAGTATGTGATTTCTCTGAAATGTCTTGTCCCCTGATGACCCCAGATTAATGAGGGGTTACCACACATGCCCACTACTCTTCCAAACCTAAGTTCTAGCACAATATTTTTTTAAAATCTGTCCAAAGTTGCTGCTAAACAATGAAAAAATTTAAAAATTTCCCCCATAAGCTTAAAGTCTTTTATTCTATTAAAATGAAAATAAAGCCTTCTTTTACCCAGTAAGCCTCCAAAATTCTCAAATTGTTGGCAAGGAATTAAAATATTGATGTGACATATTGCCTTCATGGTATTCAGTGCACCATTTTATTCTTTTTCATTTTTGTGCACCATATTTTCAGTGAATGTCAGAGAAATAAACGTTTTCTGCAGTAAATATGTTTCAGATATATTTGCAATCTTAGAGCTCTAAGAGAGAAATCAACAGACCAACGCCCAGATCCCCACAGCTGCCTGCCAGGCCGCAAAGGCCTGCTGGGGAAGGAGACAGGGTTTGACATCTTATCAGGTGCAGAGTTTTGATTGCTCTCCTGGACCGGACATGCTTGTTGCTGAGTCAAGTCGATACTGCCTAAAATGACTCTAGGATTGCCCATTATTAAGACTAAGTAACATGTTCTTGGGGCCTGCTAGAGTTCTCCAGGGGCAGGAAGGATTAGCAATAGTAAACAGATCATACAGAATGCAGACAGACTACAAATAAAAATGCATTTTGATTACTTTATGAGTCTGCTGTGTAAGACACAGGCTACTCCTGTTGATACATTGATATTCACACAAACACAGATGCCCTGCAGGAAGTTGGAGAGACCTGCCCTTCTGAGGAAGGCCTCAGGTGTCACATCAGAGGGAGCCACTTTGAGCTTCAGAGGACACAGGTGATGTGCCTGGCCAACTAGGGGAGGAGGCAGATCTTCTGTGAGGGGACAAGACTCTGGAGATTTTTTCTTTGGGCCAGTTTCTTCTAATCCACAAGGAGGTCCAGCAAGGGGCCTCTACAGCTGGTTGAAGCTGGCCTAGACATAGTATTCCTAAGATCATGAAGGGTTATGACTTGAGACCTGTGGAGCTTCAAAGCACCCACTGGGGTTCCTCATGTCAAGCTTATGAGAGTGTTTCACCTTGGAGGACTGCTCATTCTTCCATACTCTGTTGGGTGTCATGGAGGTGGGAACCCTTGCCTCTGAGCTGCCTTCAAGGAAAGATCCTGGAAAGGAATTGCTGTTCCTCCCAGGTTCCTCACCTTCATGGCCAACTCTGCCCCAACTCTATCAGACAGTCTTTCAAATGGGCTGGCACTATGGCCATCACCACCAGGGCTTCCCAGGACTTACCTGACCAGGTGTGCACAACATGTTCATCACACCTGAAACAGGGTTGTTGTTTTTTTTTTTATTACAAAGATTAAAATAAATAGAAATCAAGTAAGAGAAAAAAAAATGCAAATGGTGAGATCTATCAAGCACAGGGTTGTTCTGGGATAACCAGCTCTAGCCACACCTTGTCTGGGCTGCCGACACAGCTTCTGGTCCTGGCTGCATCTTCCCTTACTTTAGTAGCCCCTGAGAGACCACATCCCAAAGCCAGCTTTCAGTCCAGAAAGATTATATACACAGAGTTTGGGGGAAGAGGAAGGAGTCCACTCAAGTCCCAGTTTGGACAGTGGAGTTGCTGGAGGGGATAACAGGAACACACACTCTTCTAGGTGGACAGAGATAAACAGAAGACATAGACATAATGTCACACCCACTGGCAACCAGCCTCTCAGTTCCTCTTGTCTCATAATGGCTTTCACATGAATTCATTCATGCCACAAACATCTCCTGAGCACCTACTGAATGCCTGGGCCTGGGTTAGGTGCTGGGTTAGGTGTTGATGGAAATATTAATAAATAAGGTTCGGCTCCTGCCTTTGAGAAGCTCAGATCTAAAGGGCAAGTCATTGTAATCTCTAGAACATTTTACTAGCTTTCTAGCTGTCTCCCTGCTTCCCAACGTTCCCCCTTCAATCCATCCTCAGTTTAGTAATCACATCTTGTTACATATTTGTTCCCACAGCTTCCCATCTTGCTCATAATAAACCCAGCATCTTTATAATGGCCTAACAGCTGAATATACTCTGACTTCCCTGTTGCCTCTCATCCCTCTTCTTGCTTCTCTTCCTCTCATCCATTACAGCCGCCTAGCATGTTCCTGCCTCTGGATCTTTGCTCTTACACTTTGCTCTTCCTTGAATTATCCTCTCCCACATAATCCCTAGATCATTCTGCTGCATACTTCAGATACACCCTTGAAAGCTATCTTTTCAGGGAGAACTTCTGTAAATCCCTGCAATGGACTGAACTATGTTGGACTGAACTGTGACCCCTCAAAATTCATATGGTGATGTGACTACACTGGAGGGAGGGTCTTTAAGGAGGTAATTAAGGATAAGTGAGATTATGAAAGTAGAGCTCTGATTTGACAGAGCTGGTCCCCTTATAAGTAGAGGTAGAGACATCAAAGCGCTCTCCCTACCACGTGAGAACACAGAAAGAAGGCAGCCATCTGCAAGCCAGAAAGAGAGCCCTCACCAAACCCTGACCGTGCTGCTAATCCAGACTGCTGGCTCCAGAACTGTAAGAAAATGCATTTCTGTTGTTTAAGCCACCCAGTTTCTGGTATTTTATAATCACAGCCTGAGCTAATTAATATACTCTCCTGCTGCTGCTGCTAAGTCGCTTTAGTTGTGTCCGACTCTGTGTGACCCCATAGACAGCAGCCCACCAGGCTCCCCTGTCCCTGGGATTCTCCAGGCAAGAATACTGGAGTGAGTTGCCATTTTCTTCTCCAATGCATGAAGGTGAAAAGTGAAAGTGAAGTCGTTCAGTCTTGTCCGACTCTGAGCGACCCCATGGACTTCAGCCTACTGGGCTCCTCCGTCCATGGGATTTTCCAGGCAAGAGTACTGGAGTGGGGTGCCATCGCCTTATCCGAATATACTCTCCTACCCTATATTAATTAGCTCAGGCTGTGATTTTAATTTCTACATCACATCCTAACTTTGTTCCTTATGTCATTCATCATGGTCTAATATTCTACATATTCTGCTTATTTTATTTTATTTTTTAATATAAATTTGTTTATTTTAATTGAAGGTTAATTACTTTACAATATTGTATTGGTTTTGCCATACATCAACATGAATTTGCCACAGGTATACATGTGTTCCCCATCCTGAACCCCCCTCCCACCTCCCTCCCCGTACCTTCCCTCTGGGTCATCCCAGTGCACCCACCCCAAACATCCAGTATCATGCATCGAACCTGGACTGGCAATTTGTTTCATATATGATATTATACATGTTTCAATGCCATTCTCCCAAATCATCCAACCCTCTCCCTCTCCCTCTCCCACAGAGTCCAAAAGACTGTTCTATACATCAGTGTCTCTTTTGCTGTCTCGCTTACAGGGTTATCGTTACCATCTTTCTAAATTCCATATATATGCGTTAGTATACCATATTGGTGTTTTTCTTTCTGGCTTACTTCACTCTGTATAATAGTCTTCTAGTACAATGTGGTATGAATGAGGACATACAAAAGAAAAGCAAAAAAAAGAAAGGGCAAGACACTCCTGTACAGACAGCGTCTAAGGGAGAATTGGCAGCTGTTCATCCCACCCCCACCCCTCAGCAGACTCTGAGACAGAGCTGAGTGTGAAGGGTGCCCCTGAAGTCTCATCTGTGGAAGGGCAGGAGAGAAAGCAGAGTGGGCAGAGGAGAGGTCCAGTGGCAATGCATGCCTGGTGATGGTGTCAGTGACCCACGGGCGCTCTGGCACTAAAAGGCCCTTCAGAGTTAGGCGGAGATTACTTCACAATCTGCATTGATCAACCATCTGGCCACCAGAAAGGGGCATGACTTGGGCAGCTGGGGCAAACCCTGGGGAGCTGGACAGGGTCTACTGACAGGTCATCCAGCAGATGGGGCAACAAGCCCTGGGATTCGAGGGACTGGGGTGATGTATCGTAGTCCCCATCACAGCACCCAGAGTGTTTAGAGAGCAGCGAGATGAGGATCAGAGGGGGTTTTAGTCTTCTACCCAGAAGAATTGTGAAGGCTTCACTGAGAAGAGTCCCAGATGATGAGGACCACTTTTCAGGCAGACAAAGAGGGGCAGAAACACGAGATATAGTGCCCACGGATTATTGTTGCCTGGTGGACTGGGGAGGGTGTGTTGAGAGGAGGTGAGAGGGTAATTCTCTCCTTACCCACCGTGGAGACCTGACTTCATCCCTTCCGTGTCAAGCAGGGTAGCCTCAACTTGTTCCATATACACTCAATGAGCATAAGTATGTGGATAAATATTAAACCCTTGTGGCCAGAAAGATAATCAAATCATGACTGGCTGATAAACTCAACAAGATCTTTCAATCGGCAAGTATTTAGTCTGTTAATAAACACAGTCTGTTCCTCCCTGACAGTGGGGCTGAAGTCCATCCCGTGCAATGGACAGGGAGGAATGGGCCCCGCACCCCAGACTGAGCAGCTGGTTCTGTGTGATCTTAGTCCAGTCGCTTCACCTTTTGGGATCTATTATCTGTAAAGCAGAGCTAATATCTTCTTACTGGGTGCTGTGGCTTAAAGGTGATACTATATTACATGGTGGGCCTTGGTACTGCTCTGCAGCCCTCAACAGCTCACTGGGCTGCAGGAAGTGCACCCGCCTGCTTTAAGGCCACCGCGGATCTTGGCTGCTCTGTCACCAAGACACCATTAGGGCCAGAGCAAGCCCGAGGACATAGTTATGTAAGCCATCTGCTCAGACAAACCCAGGACTGGTAACGAGCAGAAATGGGAAACGAGCAGCCTTGGTTTTTCTCCTCTTGCTGGTCCTGGGCTGGGGTTAGAGATGGTTGCTTAGCAACGCCGCTAATTCATCCTTGGGGCCATCACGCCAAGGCCCCCGGTTCCCACCAGGGAAGGAATGCCAAATGCCTCGGTGCCAGTCTGAGCTTTCATTTGTGAGGATTGTTTTGACACTTTTTGCTGAAGGGGGTTCTATTCTGAGGTAAACTGGGGACATTCCTCTGATGGGAATTACCGCGGGATAAAAGAAGGGCTGGGAGATGGGGGTGGAGGGATGGGAGCTGCAACTTAGGGTTCCTGCCCACCCTTTTCATGAAGCAAATTATTCCGGAACAGCACTGTGACTAAAGAGAAGCTCTACAAATGGGCCTTTGTTTCATGCTTGGCAGGGAGAGTGCTGGAATCCTTTTTTCAAGTCTGAGTCCCAGCCCAGTGCTGCGCTGCCCTCGGACTCGAAGGCTCCTAAGCCATTTCGAAGTGGGGCTGAAGGAGATGAGTCAGAGCGCCTGCAGGCACCTGCCCTGGGCTGTGAGCTAGGAGTTTCTGGATTGTTCCCACCGAGCTGGCGTCCCAGAACTGTCAGGGCCCCTCCACGCTGGGGAGGGCAAACACCGGTCACTCTATGAGCCCACAGCCTGGATTCCAACTGCTTTTGAAGGTTGAGAACACTAAGGGGTGAGCCTGTAACTGTCCGATTTTCCATAAGATTAAAAGGAATGAGCGACAACGTTTTAAGAAAACATGATTTCCTGGGTCAGTTGCTTCAAATGCAAGGAGGAAAACATTGAAAAAAGCAGTTAGAGTAGCCTGGCTTGTTTTAAATTCATTTCATAATGCAAGTTTACAATTAGAGGACTCATCCTAAGGGCAACTAACTGAAGAAATCAACTTTCAGTGAACTTCTAAGTGAAAAAAAAATTCCGTAAATCACTCAATTGTCCAGCAAAACCCCTCCTTGAAGACAGAAGTATGCCGATCCCACTGGGACATGTCCGGTAGTAACAGGGTCCTGCCCTCAGCAGGCGTGGCTCTCCACTCCCCCTGCACAGGGGCAGAATTTATACCCATTCAGCTGGGACTGTCCCTCATGGATAACACTCTGATCAGTAAGCACCAGATGAGCTGAAACTGCCCTACAGTTCACAGCTGCTACCTGAACCTTTTATTTTTTTTTTAATAATGTCCAACAGCCTGATATACAAATCAAAGACTAGTCTGTGTCATGGGGTGATGAGCCTTTTCTAGTTTCCGTCTCCAATAGTCTGAAAATCCAAAATGCCTTCTTGAGGAATTCCCTCGTCTCCTTTCTTAAAAATCCCAGGGAGAAAAAAACATGGGAAGCAACCACTTAGAAGTGCCCATTAGTCCTTTCTCAGTAAGAAGGAGAACCCTGTGTACAAACTGCTAAGAGAACCAGAGATAAGGAGAGTGGAGTGTAATTATTGAGCCCTATAATTCAGGGATGGTATCAGTGTGAGGCTTGGAAGATTTGTAGGGTCACTGATGAGTTAGCAAACCCTATTAGCATGAGTATCCATTACAAGAATAACCCGAGATCCTCATCCCTGCCCTTACCCACCCCCGCCCATGCCAGTCACTGGAAGAAAGGAAGGGTGGGGGAGAGAGTTGGACGTCTACTCTGACTTTTCCAGTTTGGGGTGCAAGACATAGATATTTATCCAGGTCAAATCAAAAGAAGAGAATTGCACAGTAGCCCTGAAAAAGAATATTTATGGAATGTTCTCAACTACTCTTCTCCTGCTCTTCTACCTCTATCATGTTCTCGTCCTCTGTTCAGTCTTATTTTTGTCTCCTGGCTCATGCTTTGGGTGTTACTACACCTCCCCACCCTCTACTCCCCTTAATTTTGGATGCTAAGACCATGGACCCTGCATGGTCCCAGCTTCATCTGCTTCTGAATGTGCCCTTCTGGGTTTTGCTCCTGATGTTAACTCGTCCTCTAGATATTTTTAGCTGAAACTCCTGGGTGAGCCCATCGTCTTGAGCTAGGTCATGTCCGAGGTTGGTGAACAGACTATATATATATGACCTTGGGTTAGCAACTTATCCAAGGCCATTTCCTGTGGCTGGAGGAGAGCCTTGGGGAGGGAGATAGAAAAACGATCTTGTGTATCAGATATGGCTAAGGCAGACCCTTCAGCAGATGACCCCAGTTTTCTGGTGTTTAATGTAGACAACCCTTTGGTTCTGGCTGAATAACATAGCACCAGTTTTCAGCAGTCTGTATTGGATAGTAGGCAAGCATCCGGGGGATTATTTCATTTTGCATGAAAATGTTCACATTCAAGGGTACAGACATGAACAAATTGTGAAGTGCTTTCAGTGTTCAATGAATTGCTGGTCTTTGGAGAAGACCAAACCTAAGTAAGGCACAGTCACACAGAACTAAAAGGTTAGAGTGTCTAGAGTGTCTCAGCCTTTGGTGCAAAAGCCTTGATCCTACAGCTCTACTTTGGGCCTCAGCTCTACTTTGGATCCAGGGAACTTTGGAGAAATAAGAAGAGCTCTGGGCTAGGGTCAAGGGAGAGAAACTGTCAAAGCTAAGGGTCCAGATGAAGGAGAACTTCACCCATCCCCAGACAGCTGGGTCTCTTACCATCTTGCCCCTTCTCTCACTCCCACACGCCCCACACCCTCACTAGATGACTTCATCTATGCTTAAAGGAAGGTTTGTGACAGTTTGTTCTTTTAGAAAAATCACCATTAGGGGCTGTAAGTCCTAGCCTCCTTGTAAAAGTTATGCGCTCATGCTCCTCATTCTGACCCCATAAAGGGGCTCTTTGTGCTTCACAAAGGAGAAAATCTCCTATGTTTCTCCTCTCAACACTCTGCTTTCAGTACTTCACTTCTGACACTCAGAGCACTTCCCCTCTGGTCACCAAATGTGTGTGAGTTTTTCTCCCATACCGAGAGATTTTCAGGCATCAGTGGGTGTCCTCTACAATTTATTCAATTCTGACACTCTCTACGTAGAGATAACATTAGATCACACACGTGAAGGGTTCAGTCCCCCACTTCAAATGCCAATTGCAAGTCCAGATTGTTCCCTGTGCTTGTGACCAATAGGCTACAAATTAGAGGCTCCCATGACCCCTCTTTGGGCTCAAGTAATTTGCTAGAGTGGCTCAGAACTCAAAAAAACAGTTTACTTACTGCTTACCAGTTTATTGGAAAAGAATACATCCATAAAGGGTACAGATGAACATGCAGATGGAATGTTCATAGAACAAGTTATTTGGGAAAGGCTATGGCACTATCTTCTCTGGGCCCCACTCTCCCGGCACCTCCATGTGTTCACCCCAGAAGCTCTCCAACCCTTGTACGTTTGGGATTTTTGTGGAAGCCTCATCCCATAGGCATGCTTGATTATTAACTCTGTTTTTAGTCTCTCTCCCCTCTCTGGAGAATGGGGGGTAGAGCTGAAAATTTCAAGCTTCTAATCATCAGTTGGTCTTTCTGATGACCAGCTCCCATCCAAAAGCCCACCAAGAATCACCTCATTAGAAAAAAAATGTTCCTCTCACCCAGGAAATTCCAAAGGATTTAAGAGCTCTATGTTAGGAACTGGGATCAAAGACAAAATATGGGATCAAAAGAGGTTCCTAATGTTTTTCTCACTTAAGAAATCAAAAGGGTTTTAGAAACTCTGTGCCAGGAACCCAGGACAGAAACCAATATATATTTTTTTTCTATTTTCTCACACTGTGGAGGTTCCCATGGCCCCCCTCTTTGGGTTCAGTCATATCCTAGAGCTGGTCACAGAACTCAGGAAAACAATTTACCTAGTGTATTAACAGTGTACTATGAAAGGATATAGTCTTCTCTTGTAGCTCAGTTGGTAAAGAATCTGCCTGAAATGCAGGAGACCCGGGTTTGATTCCTTGGTCAGGAAGATCCCCTGGAGAAGGAAATGGCAGCCCACTCCAGTATTTTTTCCTGAAGAATGCTATGGACAGAGGAGACTGGCTGGCTACAGTCCATGGGGTCACAAGAGTTGGACATGACTTAGCTACTAAACAATAAAAGGGTGTAACTCCAGAACAGCCAGATGGAAGAGATGCATAGGGCAAGGTGTGGGAAGGAGGCAGGAAGCTTCCAAGCCCTCTCCAGGTGCCCTACCCTCCCAGCGTCTCTATGGACAGGAAACTCTCCAAATTATGCCCTCTTGGGTTTTTATGGAGGCTTCATTCCAAGGCCCAATTGATTAAATTATTAGTCACTGGCAATTAAGTCAACCTCCAGCCCCTCTCTCTTCCCCAGAAGTGGGAGGGGAGGAACTGAATATTCCAACCCTCTAACTGTGTGGTTGGTTCTCTTAGAAACCAGCTCTTATCCTGTGATTGTCTAGAGGCTTTCCAAAATTCACCCCATTAACATAAACTCAGATGTGGTTGAAAGGAGTTTGTTATGAATAACATATCAATTTCATGCTTGTAATTTTGAAGCTATTTCAGGAACTGAAGACAAAAATCAAATGTTATAACAAAAGATTCCTGTATCACTCTAATCAATCGCAGCAGCACATGCTTCTTAGCAAAGGAGGGAATCAGTAAGTGGTAATGGATCATCAGTGTTGGGGGTACTGAGAGTTCCTGACATCACAGTGATCCCCCACATGAATAGCAAAATACAGTTCCTTATTTGAAAGAATTTTGAGAAGGCATTCTTTCCAACTTTAGGTTTCCCTGGTGGCTCAGGGGTAGAGAACCCACCTGCCAATGCAGGAGATGTGGGTTCAATTCCTGGGTCAAGAAAATCCCCCCTGGGGAAGAAAATGGCAACCTACTCCAGTATTCTTGCCTGGGAAATCCCATGGACAGAGGAGCCTGACAGACTATGGTCCATGGGGTCACAAAAGAGTTGGACACAACTTAGCAACTAACCAACCACAGCAATTCTTTCCAGCTTTAAGTTTCTTGGATGTCAAATAGTGTCTCAAATTATATTTAAATAACTTTTAATATTAATAAATGAAAACATGGGTTCAATTTTCCTTTTAAATGTAATTTTTAATGAAAAAATACATAACTAACCTCATTTTAACATTTTTTATGACTCCACCACCTCATGATATTCCTTCTGATAAGCTCAAAATATATCCATATTCCCACATCATTACTATCATAAGACAAATCAATTAAACCAGTTTTGTTCTTTCGTTGAAAATATCTAGGTGATTCAATTAATATATTTGCATTCTTATTAAAAATCCATGGGAAAACTTCCATCATCAACCAATCAGTATAAAAATAAAGAACAACTAGAACACTTAAAGAACTGCTAGCACTTCAGTGCTCAAGAGGCATTTTTGTGGCCTGTGTCCCAGCATCCTTGCATCTGAGTTTTTTCAGCCACCCTCTAAGATTAGGTGACTATGAGAAATTTCAGATCACTGAGTAAAGTCTATAAAACCCATGCCAGCTGGTAATCACCACTGCCATCTTGCCTGAAAGAACCCATGCCTTCCTGAAATCTTTGTGAACAAAAGTAGTTTTGCTGATAGCCCACATGACCCCAGCAAGAGTACCTGTAAAGGTTCACAACCTCATAACATAACCTCATAACAAGGTTCATAATAATTTGTCTGTCAACGGTGTCTAAAATTCCTGATATAAAAAGCTGTAAATCATTAGGCCTCTAAGAATCGTGAACACTTGATTGTGTTTGCCATAGATGTCATCATGGAAAATTTTGAAAAGTCTTGAAGGGCTTGGGTGTGCTCAGTCACTCAGCTGTGTCTGACCCTTTGCAGTCCCTTGGGACTGTAGCCCACCAGGCTCCTCTGTCTATGGGGTTCTCCAGGAAAGAATACTGGAGTGGGTTGCCATTTCCTCCTCCAAGGGATCTTCCTCACCCAGGGATCAAGCTCACGTCTCTTGCATCTCCTGCATTGGAAGGCTGATTCTTTACCACTGAGCCACCTAAGAAGCCCTAAAGGGCTTTCTCCCCATATAAGCTGTAAATGCAGAAAGGGTGAAAGCTTAAGTAGGGAGGGGGTGTTGCACTGGATGAAGAAAAGAATTGCCAATGAATTCAGATTCACTTTCCATATGTCATTTTTTTAAGAGCTTACTTTTTAATTAAATGAAGCAGATATTATAAAAAGGGTGCATATTATCAATGTACAGGTTGATGAATTTTTACAAAGAACATAGTTGTGTAACCAGCATTTGGAACAAAGAAATCCAGGTTATCACTAACTACCCAGAAGACCCAGGTAGACTTCCTTTATGAAGGGCAATCCCAAACTGATTGGTTTTCTATGTTTTCTGTAAAAGGTAGCACATAGAGTTCCCCTTTAGCCTCTGTCTGCCTCCACTCACTCCCATGTTTGAGAGTAACCACAGTGATGCACTAGAGGGAACTATTCCTTCAAACCCCAATAATGCACTCCACTGTGGGGAACATGCCCCGGAGAATTCAGTGTATTACTGATGGGTATTTGGGCCATATACTCTGAACCAATGGTTGTTGTCTGGTTTGGTAAAGTTCTAAAAAAATAATCACACATTTGAGAGAGACAAGTCAGGATTTTGATGCCAACATAGACAAAAATAATAGAGGGACCACTTTACTTGCTTAGATCTCTAGCTTTGTTCTGTTTTGCTTCCCCTGTCCAGCCCCTAGACTCAGGAGAAAAAAGTGAGTCATGCTTCTGAGAACATAACTGTTACTAGGAGGAGATTTGGAATTTCAGAGAATGAAGGGGACCCTTGGGTCTGCTCCAGTGGACACAGGAAGTTGCACGTGTGTGGAAACTTCAGAGAAGCCATCTGGTCATTGGAAAACCCTCTGCAGACATCTTGGAGCAGCTGGGATGCCTTGCTCCACCCAAGGTTATTATGACTTCAGTCTCCAGTGTCTCAACAAGTGAGGCTATCTGGCCACTTCCCACACCCCAAAACTCTCAAGAGAAAGTGAGATCGTGAGATGTGTATTTGATTCAACAAGCAATGGGGCTTAATGAGATAGATTTACCTTTCTATTTTCAATATAAATTTGACCAAAACCTTCCCTAGCATTCAGCTCACATTTCTCTCTCTTGCTCGCAAACATGGCAGTTAACCTGCGGAGGACTTCTTTGGGGAGCTCACTGTTCTCTGCGCACCTCATTTACTATAACTTGAGGTAAAGCTAGCTTATTTCCACAATGTTTCTGTCTGTCTGGGTGCAGTGATTTAATATATTCCTAAATACTTTAGTCAGGAAACTCTTGGAATTTACTCTCTGATCACCAGTACATAATTTCCAAGTGACTTTGGGATCTAAAGAAAACAAGAGTAATCATTTGAGGGAGGAGACTGAGAAAATACAAGGAAGTGTAGTGTTTAGATTCATTAGAAAGATTTTTAAAATATTTATATTAGTATCAAGAACTTATTTATGTTTCATTTCTTGCCAAGGCTCTGAAGAAATTACATGTATATCCTCAAAGTTTTAAAGCATTATTTCATAAAGAATATGCTACTGTTTATAAATGTAAATGTATGAGATGACTTTTAAAGAATTAAGGCTTTTATTATATTTTTTCTTTTTTCTGCCTTTCTTTACTGCATACGCTTTTTTCTTGGTTTTTTTTTTTCCCCCGAACTTTGTAATTTCCCATTCCAGTAATGTGATGGTGGTTTCTAAAAGGACATCTGGAAAACAAATTACTGATTTCTCAGATTGAGCGGGTACCTATTCTATGGTTCAAGAGCATCAGTCTCCTGATAAAGTTCATGGAAAGGCTTGATGTACAAAAATATGATGATGATAACATTTTTCCAGTTTTGTTGAGAAATTATTTACATACATCACTATGTAAGTTTAAGGTATTCAGCATGATGGTTAGATTTACATATATTGTGAAATGATTACCACCATAGATTCAGCTAACATTCAGTTCAGTTCAGTCACTCAGTCATGTCCGACTTTTTGCGACCCCATGAATTGCAGCACGCCAGGCCTCTCTGTCCATCACCAACTCCCAGAGTTCACTCAAACTCATGTCCATTGAGTCGGTGATGCCATCCAGCCATCTCATCCTCTGTCATGCCCTTCTCCTCCTGCCCCCAATTCCTCCCAGCATCAGAGTCTTTTCCAATGAGTCAACTCTTCGCATGAGGTGGCCAAAGTACTGGAGTTTCAGCTTTAGCATCATTCCTTCCAATAAACACCCAGAACTGATCTCCTTCAGGATGGACTGGTTGGATCTCCTTGCAGTCCAAGGGACTCTCAAGAGTCTTCTCCAACACCACAGTTCAAAAGCATCAATTCTTCGGCGCTCAGCTTTCTTCACAGTCCAACTCTCACATCCATACGTGACCACTACAGAAACCATAGCCTTGACTAGATGGACCTTTGTTGGCAAAGTAATGTCTCTGCTTTTTAATATGCTATCTAGGTTGGTGATAACTTTCCTTCCAAGGAGTAAGCGTTTTTTAATTTCATGGCTATAATCACCATTATCTCCCTATATAGATTCAATAAAAAGAAAAGAAGGAGAAAAAAGTTTCTCCTTGTTATGAGAACTCTTTTCTATGTATCTCACAGCAGTGTTCGCTGTAGTCATCATGTTGTACAGTACATCCTTAGTACTTAGCTATCTTACAATTGGAAGTTTGCACCTTATGACCACCTTCCTCCAATTCGCCCTCCACTCTCCACATCAGGTAACCACAAGAGTCTGATCTCTCTTTCCATGATTCTGTGAGTTTGAGATCATATGGTATTTGTCTTTGTCAGACTTACCTCTCTTGGCATAATGCCGTCAAGTTCCATCCATGTTGTTGCAAATGGAAGGATTTCCTAATTTTTTAGGCTGTGTATGTGTGTGTGTGCGTATGCCACTACTTCTTTATCTATTCATTCATCACTGGACAGTTAGGTTTCACGATGATAATACTTGGGATAGCTATAATATTAAAAATAAATCTAAAAATATAATAATAACAATAATGTTCTGTGTAGACCCTGAAAGCATAAAAGATATAGAGAGTTCTTCTTCCTACCCATGACTGTCAGTTCTTTAAGCCAACACTTTCTGTGCTTTTAACTTTTTGTGCCAGTCACTGTGTACTTTAATTTGCTTTCAAAATTAATCTTCACAATTACTCTATGAGGTAGGTAATAGAGCCTTCCGCTTTTTACAGATGAGGAAACTGGGCTTAGAGAGGTTAGTGCCTTGCAGAAATTACACGGTTATGAGTGACAGAGCTGGAACTTGAATCCCACCCTGACCTGCAGCTTGAGCATCTGCCTCTGCTATGTCCACTGCTCTTACACGTGGAAGCCGCCCATGAAGACTGACAGTGAGGGCAAATAAGTCTGAACTCAGAGGCACTGCCAGGTCTGGGAGAGCCAGAGACTTAAATTACTAACTCCAAAGTAAAGACAACTTCCATTGAATTTACTGAAAATAATGAAAACTAGTTCTCCAACAATTTAGGGGACAATATCAGCATAAAAATGTGGTTGTGGTTTTGTCTCTCTTTTTAAGCTGGTGACATGAAGGGAATTCTACTGGAGTGCGAGGAGTATTATGTCCATTGAATATCTACTTTGTGCTGTTAGGTGTTAGGAATAGAGAAGTGAACAAAACTGGTTCCTACATCAAAACATTTAAACATGTAGCCACTGCATCTTTGACACGGGGCAGATTGTTTTTCCTCTTAAATCTGCATTTATTATGAATACCTAGTCAATCTCTTAAGGATTAATAATCCATAGTGGATATCTCTTTGTCTAAACTGCTAAAGGGTATTCTTCCCTACCATATGTAAGTTATTCATGAATAACACCATCAAGTGACCGAATAAGAATGCAGACTTTTTTCCTTTAAAAGTTCATTTGAAAATTTTCTGAGTGAACTATAGGTTTAATTATCTCCTACAAACTTTTCCCACATTTATGTAAGTCTCTCCTTCCATCTTGCCGGGTAGAGTAGCCTTGTACTAAAATCAAGCTCAAAAACAGATTTATGTTAGGCAGGATCCCAGTGAGACAGAATTCTAGAAAGTGAGAGCCAATGTAGTAGAACTAGCCATGTAGGACACCTGATCCTATTTCTTCTTTGAAAAATGGAATTACTGAAACTTTGAGAAACGAAGTGACTTGCCTATGCTCAGAAAGAAATAACTAACAAATCCAAGATTTAAACCCAGGCCATCTTTTTTTTTTCTACGGTCCAATGGTTCTTGTCAAATTTAATCCTAAGGTCATAAAAGACCCTAGTGTGTGCTCTGGCTCATCACTTTTTCACAATGCTTGGATGGCATCACCAACTCAATTGGACATGAGTTTGAGCAAACTCTGGGAGTTGGTGATGGACAGGGAAGCCTGGCGTGCTACAGTCCATGGGGTCGCAAAGAGTCAGACACGACTGAGTGACTGAACTGAACTGAACTGGAACAGGCAGATTCTTAGTGAAAATTGGTTGAGTAAATACATGTGAGGGGACTCCCAGTTTCTGGTGTAATCCCAGTTACCTCCCCATTAGCAATCTCTGTGCTGCATCTCCCCTGCCTTCTTGGACCAAATTATTCAACAATGCTAATACCTCTCTTGCCTGAGCAGCAATAGCAAGCACAGCACCTACAGAGATATATATATATATATAACTTGGGCAGAGGTGGAGAGCACTCAGAACTATTTAACCAGTTCATTTACAAGGATGTATTGAGCCCCCCCCCCAGACATGCCACACAGATACTGATGCAAGAGTGTTGTAGTAGTAGGAGTTGGTGACAAATCTAGGGCATAGAGAATAGAGAAAAGTAAAGGGAATGTCACTAAAGTGAAAGTGAAGGTTGCTAAAGCATACAAGAATGCAATGCAAAAGCAGGAGAAAATTGGTGACTTAACTGTCTCGATCAAGGTCACATAGCCGCTTGGTACCAGAGTAGGGATTTGAACTCTGGCATTAAGATTAGTCTGGCAGCTTCACATGCTGCTACTCTTCCAATAGACCAGAAGCCATAGTGCCTAGTCTGGGAAATACTTAAATAGGGATAAAGAATGGTACAGAAGCATAAAGGGCAAGGGACAAAAGAAGATGCATATAATCAGTGAAAATGTTTATGGAGAACCTAATTCCTGTATGTCAGCACTTATTATGGACTAAACTGTGTCCCTCCCACATCCATATGTTGAAGGCTTAACCCTCAGTGTGACTATATTTGGAGACAAAGCCTTTAGGGAGGTAATTAAGGTTAAGTCAGATCATCAGTATGGAGCCTTAATCCAGCAGGATAGACGTCCTTAAAAGAAGAAGAAGACACCACTGGAGAATGTGTACACAGGGAAAAGGCCATGTGAAGACACAGCAGGAAGGTGGCCATCTGTAAGCCAAGGAGAAAGGCCTCAGGAGAAACCAAACCTGCTGGCACCTTGATCTTGGACTTCAAACCTCTGGAGCTGTGAGTAAACCAGTTTCAGTTGGCTAAGCCACCTAGTTTGTGGAGTTTGTTACAGCAGCCTGAGCAAACTAATACAGCAAAGATGAACAACAGTGAGGGGCTTCTGGGGACAAATTCTATCTCAGTCTCCTTCTGCTCCAAGCTTGCCTGGGCCCAGAGAGGAGATGGGGAGCTGACACAGGCAGCTGAAACGTCACCAGGTATTTTCAAGTTACTCGGTGCCATGCTGAAACAAACAGGTAAAAAGACATAAGTAATGATGAAAGTTGTAGAAAGCCATGAACAATTTATCATTTTCTGTGGCTTATCTGTTTGTATGTACGTTGTCTCCTTGGTGGTTTCACGAGAACAAATATTTGTCTCAGAAAACTCATTTCTTGAAAACTCGGAACAAATCTAAACTATTTGGGGCTTCAGATGATCAGTCAAGAATGAATTTCATTGGAAGAATCTGTAGAGGGATGTCAGCAAAAACAGCAGAGAAAAGACCTCTGGAATAATCTTTTCTATAAAGCAATTAGAACACTGGCAAAAAATTGTCAGAATCAACTTTTTTCAGAACTCTGGAAATTAATCAAAGACTTGTGGCAAACTGAGAAGAGTTTATTCAAGAAACAAGGCTGAATTTCAGAAAGAGCAGCAAGTTGTGTGACATTTTAACTTGCTGTGTTTCCCCTCCCCAACTCAACAGTAGCTTTGATACCAACAGCCCACAAGTGCAGTGAAAATCAGCAGCCTGGCAACCACAGGAGGAGGCAGATGGGGCTGAAACCCCTTCAAAGCCCTATTCCCAGGTGATTGTTATTATTTGATCTACCTGGTGGTTCTTGGGAGACCCACTCACAAAGTTGTCTTTATTTAAATTGACTTGAAGTTTTACTCACTGTGAAAAAATCCTTTGCCCAGAGGCATTAGTCGAAAACAGTACAGCTGCCTAAGGTGGCAAATAATATTTGGGTCAAACAGTAGGCTAGCCAAAAATCTTAGAAGAAACATCTGGGGAATGAGATATCTATGCTGCTGCTGCTAAGTCACTTTAGTCATGTCCGACTCTGTGAGACCCCATAAACGGCAGCCCACCAGGCTTCCCCGTCCCTGAGATTCTCCAGGCAAGAACACTGGAATGGGTTGCCATTTCCTTCTCCAATGCATGAAAGTGAAAAGTGAAAGTGAAGTCATTCAGTCGTGTCTGACTCTTAGCGACCCCATGGACTGCAGCCTATCAGGCTCCTCCGTCCATGGGATTTTCCAGGCAAAAGTACTGGAGTGGGGTGCCATTCCCTTCTCCGGAGATATCTATAGAGAACCTTGAAAAACTTTGACATGTTCCTGGGAATCTAGAGTGCTGCATGCATGTCCAGGGCTATGCATGTGCTCAGGAAAGACCCAAGAAGGACCAGGCTGACCCTGAGGCTCTACACAAGCAGGAAGTTAAGGCTAAGACCGAGTTTGGAATCTGCCTGTCTGAATGTCAAAGGTGTTTCCCAGAGACTCACAGAGTTCCTCAGCAAAGACCGTGAGGCTTACTAGTCCCAAGCATTTACTCAGGTTTCTGGGGCTTCCCTGGTGGCTCGGGGTACAGAATCTACATTCCAATGCAGGAGACATGGGTTCGATTCCTGACCTGAGAAGATCCCACATGCTGCAGAGAAACTAAGCCCATATACAACTACTGAGCCTGTGCAGGAGAGCTTGGGAGCCACAACTACGACACCACGTGCTGCAGCCACTGAAGCCCTCACGCCCTAGAGCCTGTGCTCCACAGCAAGAGAGGCCTCCGCACTGAGAAGCCGGCGTGCTGCAACAGGAGAGCAGCCCCGCTCACCACAAGAGAAAAGCCCACACAGCAGCGAAGACCCAGCACAGCCAGAAACAAATATTAAATACCTAAATCAAATTATTTTTTAAAAACCAGGCTTCTGTCCAATCATTAACCACAAAGCTAAATAAGCGGAGACTTTAATAGCCACACAAGACAAAATATACAGAATTAAACTACAGAATTAGTTCAGAAAACAGGTCATCACTAAACAAAGCACCAACAACACTAGATGATGAGTGGAGAGACATCGATTTCCAGAGTTCCCGTGTTATGTTTTTTAATGTACCATTTTCAACAACAAAAAAATATGAAACACGCAAAGAAACAAGAAAGTTTGGCCATACTCAGAGGAAAAAGCAGTCAATAGAAACTGTCTGTGTGGGAGCCCAGATGCTGGGCTTACTTAACAAAGGCTTTAAATTAGCTATTTGAAATATGTTCAAAGAACTTAGGAAAACTTTGCCTAAAGAACTAGAGCAAAATATGAGAAAAATGGCTTACCAAATAAAGAGATGAAAATTATTAACAAGAACCAAGTAGAAACTCTGGAGTTAAGAAGTACAGTACTGAAATGGAAAAAGTCACTAGAGTTCAACAGCATGTTTGAGTTGGCAACAGGAAAAAATCAATGAACTTTGAGACAGGTCAGTTGACATTATCCAGTTTGAGGGAAAAAAAAAAAAACTAATGAAGAAAAATGAACAGAGTATCAGAGAGCTGAAGGACAATACAAGAATAGCAAAATATGCATAATGAGAGTACCAGAAGAAGAGGAGAGAAAGGATTAAAAAGAAGAATGAAGAAATAATGACTGGAAACTTCCCAAATTCTATGGAAAACACCAATCACCCAAGAAGCTGAAAACAACAACAACAAAAACAACTCCAAGTAGAATGAATTAAAAAATGAACACAGATAATAATCATATCATAATCTAAGAGAACACTTAAATCATAACCAAAGCTTAAGGGAAAGAAAGAATCTTGAAAGCAGCAAGAAAGAAGTGGTTCATCATGTACAGAAGACTTTCAAGAAGATTAAAAACTGATTTCTCATCGGAAGCCATGGAAACCAGAAGGCAGTGGGATGATGTATTCAAAATACTGAGAGAAAGACTGTCCATCAAGAATTCTAGGTCCAGCAAAACTACCTTTCAAAAATGAGAAAGAAAGCAAGATATTCCCAGATAAACAAAAACTGAAAAAGAAAATCTGTTACTAGCAAACCTGCCCTACAAAAAAATACTAAAAGGATTTTCAAGCTTAAGTGAAAGCTTACAGTAACATGAACCCATATGAAGAAATAAAGAGCACTGGCAAAAGATAACTATGTAATAAATATAAAAGGCAGCATAACTGTGTTTTTTGTTTTTAATTCTTTTTTCCTTCTATTTGATTTGAAAGACAACCACATAAAATAACTATAAATCTGTGTTGACAGTCAAACAATGTAAAAAGATGTGATTTCTTTGACAACAACAGCAAAGGAGATGGGAGAGAATGGAGCTACACTGGAGCAAAGTGTGTGTCTACTTATTGTTAAGCTGTTATTAATTCAAAATGGACTTCATAGGTGGCAGTAGTGGCAGAGAATCCACCTGCCAATGCAGGAGACACAAGAGACTTGGGTTCGGTTGCTGGGTCTGGAAGATCCTCTGGAGGAGGAGATAGCCACTCACTCCAGTATTCTTGCCTGGGAAATCCCATGGACAGAGGAACCTGGCAGGCGACAGTCCATGGGGTCACAAAGAGTTGGCTATGACAGTGGCTGAGCACACGCACTATTAATTCAAACTAGACTGTTGTAAATTAAGATGATGATTGTAACTCCCGAGTCAACCATTAAGAAAACTTTGGAATAATCTGGGGTACAGATGATTAAATCCAGCAAAGCCTCACTAGTACTAGCAAAACAGTGGTAAAACCAGTATGAATTGGTGAAATCTCTAAAGAAAGGAAATTCTTCATTGAGGACATCATTTTAATTAATTAATTAATCAATTAGTTTATCAATACACAGTAACTGGAAGAGCCTACAAGATGTTCTTTCATTCGCCTTAGACTGAGGGTCTATTATGTGTCAGGCACTCTATGATGCTGTAGAATAGACGCTTAGCTGAATCTGTCTTAATGAAGTTATGGACCCATAACTTCTAGCAAGGTGTCTATTTCTGTTATTTTAATTTCCTAATAACGCTGGTCTCCCTTGATAGTCTCCCTCATTAACCATCTTCATATCTAATCTAATCCGTTTACTCCCTCAGCAAATATGTGTTGAATTCCTGCCATGTGTCATCTGTCAGCGATACAGTGGGGAACAAGGCAGGTGGCATTCTTGTCCTCCTGGCCTTAGGGAGCTTCCATGTCATGTGTGACGTTGTGTGATATATAGTAAGGGGTGAATGTGCTGGAAAGAAAGTCAAACCCCAGGCATAGGGAGGGGATGCTTTCAGGTAAGGGGATAAGGAAAGAATAGAAACCTCAATAAAATGCAAAGATCTGGGGAAGGAGTGTTTCAGGAAGGGGAATAACTATGAAAACTGAGGGGGACTCCCGAAGCTGAAAGCTCTAGAGCCTGTGCTCTGCAACAAGAGAAGCCCCCGCAGTGAGAAGCCCGTGCAGCACAGCTAAAGAGCAGACCATGCTCGCCACAACCAGAGAAAAGCCTGCGCAGCAACGAAGACCCAGCGCAGCCAAATAAGTAAACAAATACATAAAATTATTTTTTAAAAAACTGAGGCAGAAAGAGCTATACCTGTGAGGATTAGGAAGGTGGCCAATGTGAGTGGGGTCTCTTCTTTCAACATTCACCCTGCCTTCTGTGCCTCTGACTACAATCCAATCCTTAGCTGTGGCACTCACGTCTAAGTTACTTCAAGAATCTTCTTATTCTTTTTGCCCCAAGTCTGTGTCCCACATAATTTATTCTACACTCCACTGCCAGAAACATTTTCCAGAACACTTTCATCTTGTCACCTCACAGTCAAGAGTTCCAACAGCCCCTACTGCGGCCAAGCCCTTCAGTTCCCCCACAGCATTCACTGGTTTCCGACCTTGTACCGGACACTTTTCTGGGCACTTGCCTCCACCAGTGCAGCATGAAGACCAGCTTCCTGCTCTCACAGGGCTCTCGTTCCTGAAGGACAAGACCGACACCAGACACATATCAAGATCATTTCAGGTAATAGTGTTGTTGTTAGTCACTCAGCCATGTCCAGCTCTTTGTTACCCCATGGACTGTAGTCTGTCTGTGGAATTCTCCAGGCAAGAATACTGGAGTGGGTAGCCATTCCCTTCTCCAAGGGATCTTCCTGACCCAGGAACTGAACCCAGGTCTTCCACACTGCAGGCAGATTTTTAACGTCTGAGCCATCAGGGAAGCCCAAGGCAATAGTAAGCGCCAACAAGAAAACAGAGAAATTGTGACAGAGTGGATGACCTGAAGAGTTCTGAGGTGGTCTGGAAAATCTGGGGGTGGAATCTGTTCCAAGAGTGGGAACAGCAGGTACCAAAGCCCTAACATGGGGCCCTTCAGGGGCTGACCTCCTTGGGGAAGTGTCCATCCTCTATCTGAGTGCTTGTCAGAATGGTCGTTTGTCACCCTCCTTCAGACTACAAGACCATAGAGCACAAGAACCCTATCTAATTCTTACCAGACCACCTGCAGTGCTGTGGGTCACTGATGACCTCCTAGGGAACTGAACCAAATCAAGCTCAGTGTCCTAATCTGGCCAGTGGGGTCACAGAGTGTTGAGCTCCAATCCAACCTTAACTCACATTCCTGAACCTTTTTAAGCTAGCATCCTCTCTGTCCTCCCCTCGCTGGGTAAAACTTGGCAAAGTTTACAAACTTTAATAAATCAATATTATATGAATATAAATTTTCAGAACACAAGTTATTCTTTGCCTCATTAGATAAATCTCCTCTCAAGAATGAAAAGGTTTTACCTGCTGGACAGATTTAGACAACTCTTTGAAAAAGCATTTAAACTTTTGAAATTGATATTGACAATAGTGACTTGTGGAAAAAGCTTTATCTTGATGTAGCAGTTTTGTTTAAAGATGTTTGTTGAAAGGCTGTCACTGCTTTACTCATTGAATTAATATTAATAATTAATATCACCTTTGCGCTTCCCCTGGTGGCTCAGCGGTAAAGAGCCTGCATTGCTGGAAACATAATGAGATACAGGTTCAATCCCTGGGTCAGGAAGATCCCCTAGAGTGGGGCATGGCAACCCACTCCAGTATTCTGGCCTGGAGAATCCCATGGACAGAGGAGCCTGGCAAGCTAGGGTCACAAAGAGTCGGACACAAGTGAAATGACTCAGAACGCATGCAATATTACCTTGAAGCACTTCTGTGTGTTAGGTATGTCACATATTCCTGGGCATACAAGGGTGAGTAAAATATACGCATTCTGTTGCCCTTATATTTTACAATCTTGTCGGGGGATACAGGTTAGGAAATAATAAGAGAGACAAATACATAATTTTGGCTTATGATACATTCTGTTAAAGAAACAAACAGCATACAGGACAGAGAATAACAGGGAGAATTTTGCATAGAAATTTGTGGTCAGGGAACACCTTACCTTTAAACATTGACTCAGCTGTGCAAACAGAAGGGATAAATTTCACAGATTTTATTAAATTCTAAATAATTTGCTTGACACTGACAGGTAGTTTCTGATCTTCCATGGCTAGTATACCTTTGTACATTCTTACAGAAAGGATGTATTAGCTGTGTCGACACTCTGTTCTTTGTGTCCCAGAAGCATATTCTCTACCAGTCATTTGAGCTGGATAGAGTGACAGTGTGTTTCCCAATGAGATCTATCCCTCTGAGGAGTTCCAAGCATGCAGATGGCTGTGGTCTCCTGGTGGTCAGGTCCCACAGACACCCGGCAGAAGCCCTGCAGGGCACACAGTTCACCTGGCTAGAACGTGGTGTCCACAGAACATCTGGGGGACACTGGGGTTGGAGACCAGTGACCATGTCCGTCCCATGGCCACAGGCCTCATTCCACCCTTGACCAGAGACTTCACAGCCCTGGGCTGTGGGTCCTGTGAGGCCCACAGGAGAGCATAGACGAATTAGGGCCGATACTTCAGGACCTCACAGAGTTAATACAGGAAGGCACTTATGAGTCCAGTTAAATGGTTTTTTCTGAAGCAGCTGCCCCAATCTTCTCAGGGGCATGAGAAGCATGAAGCAGGCTTGGAGAGCTGTGTCTGTGCATGCCCGGCACAGACAGAAATTGTTGTGAATACCAGCGACCAACGAACACATGTGGCGCGTCCCTCCCTGCATTCCTGAAGGGAATGTGGAAACACTGATAATGAGAAGGACAATTAGAAAGTCACAGGACAGAATTTGATGAGATCCCTGAGCTGGTTTTAAGCAATTTGAGGTATTCTGAGCAGGAGCCCCCAACAAAGAAACATGTCTAGGATTGTTGGACGACTATCAGTTAGTGGTTCATCAAATAAAACAAAGTGTTTCTAGTCCAGGCCTGCAACAGGTGGAGAAAGATAAGAATAGCAATCAGGGAGTCAAGCGGGAGACCCCTGTGTGAGGCCGAGTAACCCGGATGTGTGGCCATTTCATTTCTCCTCAGATGAGTTCCCAGTGCAGGGAACACTTACTTAGTCCAAAGACTAAACTCAATTAAGAACCTTAGATATAAATTGATCACTGTTATGAGAGCCCATAATTCCCATAAGCATTTCTGACCAAGGATGGTTTCTCCCTTTTATTCATTCACCAAAATTTGTTGAGCTCCTACTATGTGCCAGGTACTATTGCTGCTCTGTCATCGGGGCCTCCAAAGTCAAAGAGACAGTCTCTGCCCTCACAGAGTTCACTTTCTAGTGAAGTCAGTGGGGGAGACAGAAAATAGACTAATAAATAAGCAAGTGCTATGAAAAGCACTAAATCAGGTAAGAAGGGGATGAGGGTGCAGGGTGATGCTAAGGGGGCCTTCAGAAAAACCCTTTTTAAGGGATATTGCATAGAGGGATCAAGGAGGCCCTTCTGATAAGTGACATCTGTGTAGACAGTACAGAGTAAACTGTCTGGGAAGATGTAGGGAGAGGATTCCCGCAGAACAGGAGAAGCAAGTGCAAACCCTGGGGCAAGGAGTGTTCTTGGCATGGTCGAGGAAGAGCAAGAAGCTGTGTTGCTGAGCAAATGAGGGAGAGGATGGTAGGGAATGAGATCAGAGATGTAGGCAGGGGTTGGACCGTGTTAAGCCATGAAAAAGACTGGGATAGGAGCTGTGGAAATGTTTTGAGCAGAGAACAGATGGTATCTACTCCAGACTTTGAAGCAGTCACTCCGGCTGAGTATACAAAACAGAGAGGAAGCAGGAATAGCCCCGGGAGGACACAAGGGAGTTAGATCATTCACAGGTTGTTCACATGAGATTCCCCAGCCATACCAGGAAGCCCTGGTGAAGGTGAGTTAAGAATGAGTCACATTTCAAAATTATAGAATTTCAGTTAATCAGAAAGTCTGTGAAATGCCACAGTCCTATATAGTAGCCACTAACCACATGTATATATTGACAACTTGAAATGCAACTAGTCTGAATTGAGATGTTCTGTGAGTGTAAATTACACTGAGTTTCAAAGACTTGGTACCAAAAAAAAAAAAAGAAAGAAAAGAACAAGGAAAAAAAACCTGAAACTAGAATGTGAAGCATCTCATTAAAAATTTTATACTATACTAATTAAAAGTTGAAATGATAATGTTTCTAATATACTGAGTTAAATAAAACATACTCTTTTCTCTCCTTAGAATTTTTATCACATAATAACACATATGTCACATGTTAATTTTTTACTATATATTGCATTCCCAGGTGGCTCAGTGGTAAAGAATCTGCCTGCCAAGGCAGGAGAAGCAGGTTCAGTCCTTGAATTGGGAAGATCCCCTGGAGAAGGAAATGGCAACCTACCCCAGTATTCTTGCCTGGGAAATCCCATGGGCAGAGAAGCCTGGTGGGCTACAGTCCATGGGGTTGCCAAAGAGTCAGATATGACTGAGTGACTAGATAACAACCACAACCCTGTTAGCCACACAGTTTAAATGCTTGATCTTGGATTGAAAGGAAGGTCATGAGTGCCAAGCTGTTGACAAGCTGCTCTGAGAATTTTCAAGCTTGTCTTAACATGGGCATTCACAGAGCAAGCTGTAGACAAGTTTTGATAAGAAGAATAATGTGGCCTCTCTTCTCAAAGGATTTAATTTAGCAAAGTTAATGACAAAGGAAAGTAATCTCATTTAAATTAGGACCACATTTTTCAAATGAAGTCAAATGCTTCCATTACAGGCTCTTTCTCTTTTTCCTGCTACCTCTGACCCCATGGCCTCCAAACCACATTCCTTATGGTGGAGTTCAGTCGTTAACGGATGTAAATATGACTTGCCTTAGGGCTCATGGAATCCAGACATTAGGGCTAAAATTTATCCCCTCAACCAGGAGGAAGCAAATCCTTCTTAGACTTGGAAAAACCTGCTCTAGAAATTAACTTCACCTATTTCTTTTTACTTTTTAAAATGGAGCTACTAGGAAATTTAAAATTAAAATTTGTGGCTCACATTATATTTCTGTTGGACATCACTGGTATTATAAACTGACTTACTTATACAAAGAAATCCTTTGTGATTTCAAGACTTGAACGTTTTTCTAAAATGTGTTGTCCATTTTCCGGTTTTAGTAGCCAAAGTTCTGCAAAATATAGCTAACGTAATTGGACTTACTTTCATTAAGCAGCTGAGCGTGTCAGTGATTTTGCATCACCAAAGCTTTGTTCTAAACATCTCTCAGTGTCCCGGTTCTTGTAAAGACGGTAAAATGGCTCTTCCACACTGGCTTTGCCCTTGGAGGGGCCCCTGGCCTGGAGACCTGAGCCTCACAGGTTCATAACACGAACTTCATAGGTTTCCTGGCTGAGCTCCTAAGGACAAATTTCTCAAGAGTTCATATGAGAACAGTGACTTCCCAGAAGGACAAGCTTTTCTGGGTCATTCTATCTGGCATCTTGCTAATTAGTTTTTTCGCCTGTCAAAGGTATCTATGTCATGGGTTGGGCTCCAAATCCAGGTGGGGCAATGCAAGCTACAGGTTGGATCCATTGCGCAGGGGCCAAGCTGTGCTAAAGATGAACGGCTTTACAAGTGCAAGGTTGCAGTGTGGGAACGGGGTGGGCAGACCTCACAGAGATGGCCACTAACGTGAGCTCACCTCAGCTGTATGTCTCCCAGCCCCCCCCTCCCCCCGCCCCAGCTTTCCAACATCTCACTTCCCAGGAATAATCGAGCTTTACAGGAACAAGTTGAACATTCAGATTCTCTAAAGGTGTCCATACCCTCTCAGAAAGCAACTTAATAAGAAAGGAATCATCAGGAATCAGAACATTTGGGTTAGACCATCCCATCGCTCTGCTCTCTGTGGGAGAGATTGTTCAGGAGGGCAAATCCATCCGTATTTGGAGTCTGCTTGGTAGGCAAAGACTGTGAGTAGGAGAGATAGAAGGGTGTCCTAAACATTTGGAAAAGGGAGAGGGGTTAAATCATAAAGCCAAATCGCCCAGTAGGTTGAAGAAGAGCCATTTCTATTGCTTACCTTGGAATAAATATTCAAGAGATATTTATGGTCTACGTGCATGTCCAATCTAAGAGTCAGTGAGACAGAATGATTCCTGGGGCAGAGCAAGACACGACTGAAGTATTAACATATTTTATGGAGGAATGAGTTGATCACCCACAGAAGCACAGAAAGGAGGGAGTTTCAGAAACAAGCTTTGGCTGTGCCTGTTGGTATCATCCCAGGAGACTAGGGTGAATTTATTTGAGGTGGATTAGAGGTCAATGCGGAGAAGGCAATGGTACCCCACTCCAGTACTCTTGCCTGGAAAATCCCATGGATGGAGGAGCCTGGTAGGCTGCAGTCCATGGGGTCGCTGAGAGTCAGACACGACTGAGCGACTTCACTTTCACTTTTCACTCTCATGCACTGGAGAAGGAAATGGCAACCCACTCCAGTGTTCTTGCCTGGAGAATCCCAGGGACGGGGGAGCCTGGTGGGCTGCCAGACGTCTATAGGGTCGCACAGAGTCGGACACGACTGAAGTGACTTAGCAGCAGCAGAGGTCAATGAGGACATAGAGGGCCCAACTGAGGAGAAGGACATACCTGGCTGTCAGAGCCCAGATCATCCAATATCTGAGTCCTAGAACTATTAATATGCTACTAGGTTCTTAATCCAGGATCACTCAGCTGACAATTTGGCTTCCTGCAGCTTTCCACTGTGAGAGACTGTGCTAATGAGATTTATTTGATTATCTAGCCTGTCTAAGAGTTATATTTCTCTATCCTGGTTAGTTAATTGAATTTATAGTTAAAGATAGCAACATTTTTGAGCATAGAATTTATTCACACAATGAAGCATTTAAATGAATTGTGTCTTCAAGTCCACGAGACTTACTCAAATGGCAGATTCAGTAAGTCCAGCTAGCGCATCCTTCCTATCGAGATCCCTGTGTGTTACTGAATTCCACTGCCTTCCAATGCAGTCTTCAGCAGTGAGTGCAAAGAATCACATTCCAGTCTGACTGAGATGGCCAACTTGGAATCTGTAAATCCAGTCAGCTGACCACAGCCCCACACTTTGGATAGCTGTGTGGACTATAGGTGTTGTTGTTGTTCAGTCTCTCAATTGTGCCCAACTCTTTGCAGCCCCATGGACTGCAGCACACCAGGCTTCCCTGTCCTTCACCATCTCCCAAAGTTTGCTCAAACTCATGTCCATTCAATCGGTGATGCCATCCATCCATCTCGTCCTCTGTCGTCCCCTTCTTCTCCTGCTTTCCGTCTTTCCCAGCATCAGGGTCTTTTCTACTGAGTCAGCTCTTAGCATGGAGTGGCCAAGTATTGGAGCTTCAGCTTCACCATCAGTCCTTCCATTGAATATTCAGGATTGATTTCCTTTAGGATTGATTGGTTTGATCTCCTTGCAGTCCAAGGGACTCTCAAGGTGTTGAGAAGAGAAAGAAACTGAGTTGAATGTTTACTTACCTGAAAACAGCTCTTGGATGTTTTTCAAAGGTCAGTCTCTATTATCAGCATTTTGATGTATGAAAATATAAAATCAGTGTTGTAGTTTATTCATGCCTGCTGTATAGTCAGGCCACTCAAGATGGGTGCTCTCTTGCTCTCTGTACATCCTCTGCTCAAACACTGCCTGCTACACCTACACCACACTCACATGACTGACCTTCCTACATACTTGACGCAGTATTGATTTTGAATCAATATTGATTCAAAAATACTGATTATTTTTGAATCAGTGTTTCATGTAACTTTTTCTCTTTTTAAAATGTTTTATTATTTTAATATTTATTTCATTTTATTTTTCCCTGGTGGCACAGATGGTAAAGAATCCACCTGAAATGGGTTGGGAAGATCCCCTAGAGGAGGAAATGGCTGCCCACCTAAGTATTCTGGACTGGAAAATTCCATGAACAGAGGCAGACTACAGTCCATGGGGTTGCAAAGAGTCAGACAGGACTGAGAACACATGCATATGCATATTGGTTATGAAGGTAAATGTCAGGCTTAGAAACCAAAGAGGACACAGGAAAGAAATCTTGAGGGGAACAAAAGTGGACTTTTCTACTCCCCCTGGGGATGGAGAGACAACAGGTGGTGTCCCAGGGTGAGGACTATCTCGTTGGGTCCATGGAGGAGATGCAGCCAGCAGTGGGCACACAAACCAAAGTAGGGGCTGGGGATGGGTGGAAATACCTCAGCTTCTCCCTTCCTCTTGCCTTCTAGTCTTATACCAATTCCTCCCAATGACTTAATTTAGCAGTGAGGAGGCAAGGGAGCCTGGAAAATACATTTCCCTACTTTAAAGGGCTAGACAGAGAAGGGCCAATCTTGAATCTAAGAGCAAATAGACACTATGCAAAAATCAGCAATGTAGTGGTAAGTAAGCCACAACTATGGCAATGGGTGGGTGGGGATGGGGAAAAGAGAGACTGAAAGTTTACTGTAGCCAGTGATTAAAGAGAGGAGTTGGTGGCCCACAAGGACTTTCTTCTGCTTATCTTGAGCAAAAGTGATTTTCAAATATTTTAAAGGATTTTTAGGAAAGTGAGGGAGAGTGTCATTAGAATGAGCTAAAATCCAGGAAGCGTAAACTAGTAGGAAGTATTAAAGAATAATGCATGCTTGGTTTGCAAAATAAAATGTTTAGAAGTAGCACTGAACTAACTTCTTATGGATACAACTCATTATAATAAAGGTGGTCTAGAAGGATGGAGATTAAAAACAGACTGAGGAGGAGCCCCAAACCAGGACAGAGTCAGCCCCAGCTCCGGAAGAGAATGGAAGGCTATAGGTCTGGACCCCCACGTGTCTCACTCTAGGATTGCAGAGGGCAATCCCAGCTGACGTTTGCAAGGCTGTCCCATCCCTGGGGTGAGTAACCATCATTTAGTCACTCATTTCATGTTGACTCCCTGCAGTGTACTGAGAACTATTCTAAGCAATGCCAAGAAGAAAGCAAGCAAATAATAGGAACGCCTCAATCCTTCATGGGAGCCAAAACAGTATAATCTATCCCACTGGGAGGAGGAGAGGGAGGGAGGCTCCTGGCAGGGAGTGATTGGAGAGAACATTTAATCCCTACTTCCTGGGTTATTCCTAGTTCTGATAGACACATTTATGGTAGTTAAACATGCACTAGGGACATATCTTTGTCATTAATAAAGATAATACTCCAAAGTCCAGTATTTCCCCCTGGGTCCTAGTTTATTCAGTTTAATTCAGCAAATGTTTGCTTGCATGCAAGCCAAGCCGCTTAAGTCGTGTCCAACTCTTTGAGACCCCATGGACTGTAGCCTGCCAGGCTCCTCTGTCCATGGGATCCTTCAGGCAAAAATACTGGAGTGGGTTTCCATGCCCTCCTCCAGGGAATCTGCCCCACCCACAGATCAAACCCACATTGCTTACATCTCCTGCATTGGCAGGTGGGTTCCTTACCACTAGCGCCATCTGGGAAGCCCAACAAACATTTCAGTTCAGTTCAGTTCAGTTCAGTCACTCAGTCCTGTCCGACTCTTTGCGACCCCATGAATCACAGCACGCCAGGCCTCCCTGTCCATCACCAACTCCCGGAGTTTACTCAAACTCATGTCCATTGAGTAACATTTATGGTGTATCAATTCTGTGCCCAGAACTAGAGATACAGAGACAAACATTTTCTTAAAAAAGCATGGATCCTGCCCTCAGGAGCAAAATCCATGTGGTTTCAACCCAGAAATTGCTGCCAGAGACTTGAGTCCTCTGCAGGTTCTTGCAGAAGGTAGAAAGTGACTTCCCCACCAACACAAAGCAGTGGTGTGGTCAGGGCAATGTGAAGTTGACCTGAACTGTTTCTTCAGCCCTCCAGTCACTCCATCTGAGGGCTGGTTCTCAAGAAGGGAAAGGTTTTTTGACTTGGCCTCCTAAAAAGAAGTTCCGTGCTCTTTTCAGCAGCACTACAGTAAAATTAGAGACATGGAGAAGATGAGCACGGCCCCTGAGGAAGAATAACATACAAATTCAAATGAAGCATTTCATATTTTTCTAAATAGGTGGAGCACAGGGCTTCCCTGGTGGCTTAGAAGGTAGAGAAACTGCCTGCGATACAGGAGACACAGGTGCAATTCCTAGGTTAGAAGATCCCTTGGAGAAGGGAATGGCCACCCACCCTAGTATTCTTGCCTGGAGAATCCCATGGACAGAGGAGCCTGGTGGGCTATATAGCCCATGGGGTTGAAAAGAGTTGGACACGTCTGAAGCGACTAACACACAGAGGATTTTTAGGGCAGTGAAATACTCTGCATGATGCCATAATAATGGATGCATGTCACCACATTTGTCCAATCCCATAGAATGTGTATCATCAGGAGAGCACCTCAATGTGAACCATGGACTTTGGGTAATAACAATGTCACTGCAGGTTCATATATGGTAACAAATGTCCACTCTGGTCGGGGATGTTGATCACAGTGGAGGCTGTGCATGTAGGGACCAGCAAGGGGGTTGGGGGGATAGTGGGAAAATCTCTGTACCTTCAATTCAACTTTGCTGTGAACCTAAAATGGCTCTTTTAAAAAACAATCTTAATTTTTTTTATGACTAAAAATAAACAAAAGAAGTTAAGGCAGCTGAATAAACTCTCTGGAACAGCCAGACAGAGGTGAGGCAGGCCCCTGAGCCACTCTGCAGGGGCCTGAGGAAGTTCAAACAGTTCTACAGCGTGAGGACCACACAGGCCAGCTCTGCCTCCCCATCTGGCAGTGGGGAGGGGGTGGAGACTGGCATATTGTAGTCTGATTTCCCCCTCTTATACTAATGCTTTGCAAAAAAACCTAAATAATTTAGCTTACTCCAGTATTATCATTTACTTTTTGATTTACTAATAAGTAGGGGGGAAATATATCTGAACAAATTTCTTATATTGTAAATCTTTTTCTTCATAAAACAAGTCATGTCCAAACCTGGACATCCTTGGTACAGAATCTCCATCTACTGGAACATCTATTTGCCTTGGAAAATTAAATTTGTAAGCATAAGCAAGGCCGTAGATAGCCAGCCAAGTGTGTCTGCTTACTCAGTCACAGGATACTGAGTATCACGTAAATAGCAACTCGAGCAGAGCTTGCAATCTGTGTGTTCCAGAAAGGAAAAGCGGTCCTGGAGTCCTTCTGGGGCCTTCCCCACCCTCTGCCCCTACTAGATCTGAAGCCTGGAGCTGAGCGGGTTCATCCAGGAAGCACCTCTCACCTACTCTAGCCCAGGGCAGACCTTCTCACCCACCTCACCCCTGGCTTCCTGCTGCCTCTTTCTGAGTTAGTTTGTCTAGAAAAAAAAAGTTAGCCTGCTGGATCTGTTCATAAATAGCATTTTAATCATGACACTAATCTAAAGGTTCGTGTTCCTTTCAACACCTGGAGACATCAGTGAACATTCAGACTTTGTCTAAACAGTATCACTATTGTCATTGGCTGGAGTGACTAAGTCAAAACATTGCACATTGATCCAAAAACCGTTTGGGGATGAACTTGAGGGTTGGGTGAATTTTTGGTTTGCTTGATTTTTCGGCTTGTTGGTTAAAGCAACCGGAGTTTAACAGATATGGGAGGGCAGGGTCAATTTCAGGGCCTGCTCTTCCTCCCTGGAATTAATTAAAAAGTTATATATCAAGGTTAATGCCTCGGCAATCAGCAAGCGATGAACTTAGCTGTTAATAGAAGCTGAATCCACCCTTGGAGAGAATAGACAATACAAGGGAAAACAACAACAAAAAAGAACAGAAGGGCATCCAAACATTCCCTGCCTACCACTCACCAGGGGACGCAAATAAGGAAACAGACTCTGGAATTTTATTTAAAGCCCTACACCTTCTTTGTTTGTTTGTTTGAAGGAGCACTTTTCCCTAGTTTTCAAAGTCCGAGTTGTCGTTTTAATATATATTAATTTAAGAAAGCCAAGTGAGACTGAAAAAATAAAATAGCTCCCCACCAAGAACTGATGGACAGAGGAGCCTAGCAAGCTGCAGTCATGGGGTCACAAAGAGTTGGACACAATGGAGCATGCGCACACACACACACACACACACACACACACACAGAACTGACCATTCCTCTCTCGAGCGCCTTCAGCATTTGTTGTTCTAACCAGGTCTAGGACAGCATCTTCTGTGTTACAGCACATACATCTGTCTTCACCTCTCTGGGCCCCCTTGAGGGCAGCGGGGACATCTTGATCTTCCTGGTACTTCTGCAGTAACTTGCCCTGAGCTGGCTCATAGTGGGTGCTGAGGGTGGGGTGCTAGCAGGCTGGGTCATGGTGAAATGTACATGCTCTGGAATCAAAGTACCTGCTTTGAACTCTGGCTCTGACACATCCCAATGTGTGACCTTGAACAAGTTTCCTTAGCCTTGCAGGAGACTAAGCAGGGACAGTTACAGTACCTGCTTCTCAGGAATTTCATGAGAAGTAAATTAGATAATCCCAGGTCACAGCAAGCACTCAATACATCCTTTGACCAAATCATGATGACCTAGACAGAAAAATTCATCAATGCTCGTAAAACAATTAGTACCTATCTCTCTCTCTCTTTTTTTTTTTAGTACTTATCTCTGAAGTGTTCGGGGAAAAGGGAAACCTACTCATTTCAACCAGCGCTTACTACAGATGGGAGTGGTAGGAGGTGGATATCAGGAAAAAACACACTACTTGTCCAGTATTATCAAGAAGGCTTTAAATAATTGAGGTCTCAAGAGCTCTTAATTGAAGAGAGCTTGCCCAGGAGAGTCTTACAGGCAAGTGAAAGAATCCCTGAAAATCACTCTTTGCCTGGCTCTGAGCTGCCCCCCTCGGGCTCTGTCTTCCTGAAAGCCCTCCCGAGACACACATCACGGCTGCACTTGGAAAGGGATGGACGCCGAGGAGGTTCAGAGCCTGTTGTGCAGTCATCGGCCTCCCAGCCTTGCCCTAGGACGTCGCCCACGTGTCCACCTGTCTCCTATGTGTAATGTGCTCCTCAAGTGTACCTGCTTACGTCACTCTGCCTGGGACCTGGGTATTCATTGTCTGCCAACTGCACAGCTGGGTCTGAGTAACACTAGACACTGCTAAGCCTGTGATAACCAGAATCATTGTGTGTGCCAGTGAGGAAATAAAATAAGCACACCCACAGCAAACGGCTCCTAATATCTCAATTAATTCTAGTGACAAAGAAATGGTGAGTCTGAATTTGGTCTCAAACTCTCATAACCAGTTTATATCTGGAAACACTGGGTGTTTTGAACCCAGTCTGTTTAGCAGGTATGTTCACAGAAACTGAACTATAATCCTTAGAAAATAAATATTAATTTTAAAAGTCATTTAGAAATAGTAATATTTTGTACAACCAATGTATATCAGCCATGAATATAAGCTCTGGACCACATTCCCAAGTCTCTAAGATAACAAAAAATAGACTGTGAGGTTTGGATCACTGTGCCTTTTGTGCCCGTCTTACAGGTGGGAAAAAGTAAAATCCAGAGAAACCAAATGGTTTACATAGCTGCATCCATGTACACACAACACATACATTGCTCCCTCTCACTGGAAGGAGCACGTGCCACTTTTCCATGACCACTTTTGATTTTAAGACTCGGCTAATTCACAAGGCCTCAAAATCCAGTCTGCTTTGCTCTTGGATTAACTGTGCTATTTGAACTAAAGGCTTAACTTGTTCTTAATCTTCTTTTGGAAATGCTGACTTCGAGAATTAGTGCCCAGCCCAACAGGCCCCAGGCACAGATGAAGCAAAGAGCCAGCACACACACTTTTCCAGCAACAGAGAGTGCTTGGATGGGAGATCTGGGAACCAGATTGTCAGGGCGCCTGTGTTAGAGACAGCATACCAGGGTTAGAGATCAAAGCAAAGACAAGGATCATGGAGGTTATCTGGGGAGTCATCAGATATGATACGATCGGAAAAGAGCACTGTGGCCAGAGCCAAGACTTAGTGTTGGCAGCAGCTCTCTTGGGTAACTCAAGAGTGGGTGGACTTCTCTATGTAGAAGAACCACGGGGAGGGCGCCTTTCACACGCCTGCTGTTATGGCTATCCATCATTGATGAAGGACGGGGAAGCCTAGAGTGCTGTAGTCCATGGGGTCACAGAGCCGGACATGACTTGGAGGCTGAACAACAGCAACAACCACTTTTGAGGCTGTGGAACCATCCATGCCCCACCAGGTTAACAAGCAGCTGGGAATCAGAGTCTATGAGTACTGCCTGGCAGAACTAGAGTAACGTCTCCAGTTATAGCATGACATTTCTACCCTATGTAGATAGAGGCAAAGTGACTTTCTCAGGTACAGGGACAAGGCACTCCTTTCTGTGTGGGTATTTGAGTGCAGCTGGTAAGAACTTGTGATTTGTGTCCATACAGTCAGCTCCAAACCCCTCCATTATCAAAAGAAAATTCTCTCCATCTGACCCCACAGCTCCCTGACATCACACACACTATCTCATTCAACTCGGGTTGCCCCTGTGGGGTTTTTCTCTCCTGGCTGCCCTCAATGATGATTGGAACCTTATTTCTAAGGGATAATCATGTTTCTTATGAGAGGAAGAGAACCCAAGGTGATTTTTTCCCCTAGGATCAGCCTCAGTTAGGGGTTCTCAGGCACCATCAACATTTTTCTAGGCAGCTTTAAAGGTGATGCAGAAGTGACCACATAGGCAGGGCACAAAGCTAATGACTTCAATAAGCAAGGAAGGCCTGGACATCCAGGCACTGGTGTCTCATGACCTGCTCCCAGAGGCAGGCTTGGACAAGAAAGGTTGCTATGAAGCAACCTGGACTGCATTTGGGGAAGTGACACCCATGGAGGAGTCTGTTCCATAGTGGAGGCAGCCTCTGTACCCCATGGTGGGAATGGAGCTGCAGAAGCCCTCCAGGGCTCTCAAGTAAAGAGGGATCATCAGATAGAGACATGTGGAAATACAGGTGACTCCAACAAGCTCCGTCTTGAGCCTGGATATTTGCATCATGATGACATGAATTTGTAAGTGAGAAAAGGCATGGAGAAGGCAGATAAGTGGAGGTGATATGGATTAAACAAACACATTAGCTCCATTATGCCATAAGCAAAGAGTAGGTCAGAAGGAGCCTCCTGACCCAAACTCTTAATTTATTCATCATAATCATGACCTATGTTTCTTAATTGGCACCAGAAATGCTGAGGAACATTTAAATTCATGCTGTCAGGGCAAAATAAGCCAGTTTAAGATACAGTCTCTTTTTTTTTACTGGTCTAGAGAGGAAAAAAATATCTGAATGTGGAAAAACATTAAGGACAAAGTGAGTTGGAAATAAAGCAAAAGAAGCCCTTTATTCTCAAAGAAGGCCAGATTTTGGCTTGACTTTCTTTGGGAAATCTGGTCCCCCCAACTTTTTTTAAGCCTGGAACCTCAGAGATGGTCAGCTTTCACAGGTAGAAAATATTGAGGAAAAAAGAAAAAAGGACTTGAATCCAAGAAGTGTTCTCCACAGAGCTTTCATGGGACATGTGCACATTTCAGTGCTGTCCCTGGGGAGGGCAGCACATACCCCATAGCTCAACTGCCTGTGTTCAAGTCCCAGCTCTGCCTCTTGTCAGCTGCATAACCATGGACATATTCCTAAACCTCTCTGGGCTTTGAGTTAACTCAAGTTATAAAATTCTACCTACCTCTTACAGGGTTGTTGTGAGAATTAAATAAACTAATACCTAGAGGATGCTAGAATGATATTTTACAGACATTTTTACTAGTTGCAAATAACATAAATAGATTGCTGATAAGGGCCACTGAATATTTCCAAATACTCATTTGTTTCTCCACCGGCATCATGACATCACCTAAGAAGAAATAAAAGGCTAAATATAAAGGGAACAAAGTTAGTTTGCAGATTCCCTGGATTCTCAGAAAGTGACATCATGTCAGAGCTATGTCTAGTGTGTTATCCATTCATCTGGCAAATATTTGATAGGAGCGTCTAAGCGTTGGAGGTCCTGGCCTTCAATGAGGGAGCAAGGCAGACATGTTCCCACCTGCATGATGCTTAGACCAAGGCAGAAGAGAACAGCATCCTCATAACCTCAATACAGGTCAGTGACAGTGCGAGAGGTTAAGTATGGGATTCTGACTGCCGACCAGATGGAAGGCTGTGTCTTGAACAGACCCAGCTCCCTGGGTGCCCAGCATAGGCCAGACACATAGGAGGTGCTCAATAAACATTCAAGGAACTAATGGATACGGCACTTACTGTGCTGTATTGTATGTCTCACGTTGTCCTTTATTTCCTAATCTTCAGAGCAAATCTCCTTCATTTTTGTGACCCCAGCACCTAACATCATGCCTAGCATACAGGGTGGTGGTGGTGGTTTAATCACTAGGTCATGTCTGACTCTTGCGATCCCACGGCCCCTCGCCCATGGGATTTTCTGGGGAAGAATACTGGAGTGGGTAGCCATTTCTTTCTCCAGGGGATCTACCCAGCCCAAGGATCAAGCCAGGTCTCCTGCATTACAGGTGGATTCTTTACCAACTGAGTGTGCCACTAGGGAAGCCTCCTAACACATAGGGTATGGGGGTGATAAATGTTTGTTGAATTGATGTGAATGACGAATATGCCTAATGCGTTTCTCCCCCTGTTCAACTGTGGAGGCCTTTCTTGCTTTAATCCAGAAGTGAGAAACTTGACAAGAGTGGTAGCCAAGTTATTCTCAGGAGTTGGATCTTTTCATACCATTAAAATTACATACCTTACTGGTTTTCTGTTCACTCTCAGCTGCCATGGCCTCTTCTTTCTTATGAAAACTCTCCTCCTTTAGGGTTAGGGTCCCACCTGTCCTCTTGCATTCCACTGGAAACTTTTATATCTCCCCTTGCTCCCAGGCCATCAGCCTCCCCAGCAAAATAGCATGATCACCTCCCAGTCTCAGTCCTAAGCCTAGTGGTAGCCATTGTTGCTGTCAGATCACTAACATTATCAGCCTGCTCCCTCTAGAAGCAGACCCACGCCTTGACCCCAGGAGTGGACGTGCGGCCAGACTTGTACTCCTCTGGCAACAGTGCTTGGTCCAAGGAGGAGACATGCGCCTCAAGCAGGGGCAAAGTCCTTCCTGGTCATAATGGCTGGACCCTGGTGTGATGAAGCTGAAAGGATGTCACCCTGGCAGCAACCAGCCCCTACCACATGGAGTTCCCCCGCAGAAACAAATGGAGACCAACTGATGAGTGGGAGATGGGAGACAGAATAGACAAGAGTGAGAGAGAGAGAGACAGTCTTAGAGACCCTCGTTTCTGCTTCCGAGACTCATAAGCCTGTGGATTCCCCTGTAACATGAGCTAGGCGGAGCAGGGTGCTGCTGCTGGCCAAGCGGTTTGCTGTCCTCAAGACCCTCCTTCGAGACCTTGTCCACTTTTACAGCTTTGACCAAGCTCCTAAGCAAATGTTCCCCAGTTTCTATCCCTAACCTCAATCTCTTCACAAGCCTGTACCTCATTTCCAACTCTCCACGCGTGGCATTTTTCCTGGATGTCACTGCCCACCTCCCAACTTCAACTTGTGTAAAGCTCTTCATTGCTGAGCCAACAACTCCCAGACTCTATCTTAACCTGTGGTGCCACGTTTCTCTCCCCTAAGACCTTCCTCCTCTCTCTCCTTCATGCCCCCACCCACAATCAGGCACTGCAGTTTCTTCCTTCACACTGATTCCTACAGCTGCCCTTCCTAGTCCTCAGCCACCACTTGGGTTAGGGGCTTAGCTTTCTGATGTGGCCCCCTGACTCAGTTCTTCTGGCACAGAGTGACCAGGGGAGTAAGCGTCCTGAGGTTCTGTCTGCTGAATCAGGTCCAGGCTTCTTAGCAGAACCCACAAAGCTGCCCATGAGCCGTTGTCCTAGATTCCAGCCACACTTTTCACCTACAGGATTTAGAACTGTGAGTTGCTGAAACATTGTAACTTAAAGGGTGATGGTTTAGGAAGGCAATCAGAACTAGCCAAACATTATAAACATGCTCCCAGTGTAGAAATAACTTGGCTAATTCAGGAATTACTTCCCAACTTGAAAGCTCTGTTTTGCAAGAGGAATTGATAGAAGAGGATGAAGCATTATTCACTAAAGTCAGCAAGAGATTAGATGCTGCTGTTTCTGCTAAGTCCCTTTAGTCATGTCTGACTCTGTGCAACCACACAGACAGCAGCCCACCAGGCTCCTCTGTCCCTGGGATTCTTCAGGCAAGAATACTGGAGTGGGTTGCCATTTCCTTCTCCAGTGCATGCATGCATGCTAAGTCGCTTCAGTTGTGTCCAACTCTGTGCGACCCCATGGACAGCAACCCACCAGGCTCCCCTGTCCACAGGATTCTCTAGGCAAGAATACTGGAGTGGGTTGCCATTTCCTTCTCTAAGAGATTGGATGAGGTATGGGCTAAAATTTTGGAGCAATCTGTCACCTATACTATTTTCTAAAATGTCCGCAAATGAATTATTTTTTTAAAATGAATCTTCCTATGCAAATGATTTTAAACTGGTTATTTCATTATTTAAAAAGATATTTCATCTGAGGTGGTTATTTCAAAAAATTTTTTTGCATTTTTCATCTGAGGAAATCCACATCTAATTATTTTTTACTATTAGACTTACCTTTTTAATAGAATTGCCTTTCTGGATTGCAATTCATTTTTTTCCACATACAAAACTTTGAGAGTTCATCAATACATCCAACCTGATAAAGTATATGTACTTCATTCAAGCCCACAGCTAATTTTCTGAGTTAAAGACACCTGTTTGAACAACTGACTATGATATACCTAGAGCTTATTTTTTTAAAATTTGCATGAAAGGAAATTTGTTAATAAATGACATAATTAAGGTTTTTCATATCCAATCCAAAATGCTGACAGAAAACCATACAAAACCATTATACAGGAGTGATTTTTATATAACAGGAGAAAGATTATTTTTGTTTTATACCCAAAGTCTAGCAGGGAACTCAGCATCAGGTAAGACACTCAAGCATTTTTTGACTGACTAGATTTTCTGTTCCTCAGGTTAGTGCATCTGTTACTGTAAGGCCAGGCCACTCAGGATGGCAGGTCTCTTGCTCTTGGTACATCCTCTGCTTGATCAGCACTTGCTTGTGTGCATGCTAAGTCGCTTCAGTCGTGCCCAACTCTTTGCAACCCCATGGACTGTAGCCTGCCAGGCTCTTCTGTCCATGGAATTCTCCAGGCAAGAATACTGGAGTGGGTTGCCATGCTCTCCTCCAGGGGAACTTCCTGAGCCAGGGATCGAACCCACCTCTCTCACTATCTTCTACATTGGCAGGTGGGTTCTTTACCACTAGCGCCACCTGAGAAGCCCCCAGCACCTGCTTGGCCACACGGACTATCCAGTCCTCCGAATGATAGGGCTTAATTAGTCCCTGGAAACTGATAAGACAACCTGATGTCAATTTCCCCTGTAAATAGTAGCCTCTTCCTCCCACAGGAAATGCTGCCATTTCCTGCTCACTATTTGCCGAACATGGTGGGGTGTCTCTCCAGGACCCTTCGTGTAAGATTCCCCCATCCATTAAACCATTAATGTCTTTGTCACTGTCTCCCGGCTTTTTCATCAGTCTGCATCACCAGGCTGGGCAACTGCAAGGCTTACAGTCCCTCAGGGTGCAGCCACACTGTCAGGTATAAGGAGTTATAGAAGTGAGGAATTAAGGGATGTTGCCATAAAAGGATACTATATAAAAACTTTTAAACCATCTGTGTTATATTAAGAAGAACATGTTAAAGGTTTAGATTTTAAATGACTTTTTGTTACTAAAACAATATCCACTATTTACATTTATGGTTTATTTTATCAATATGGTATGTAGAGAATGTATGATGAATATTTACTGTTTCTCAAA
The DNA here is from genome assembly GCF_029407905.1 of Bubalus kerabau. Taxonomy (NCBI): domain Eukaryota; kingdom Metazoa; phylum Chordata; class Mammalia; order Artiodactyla; family Bovidae; genus Bubalus; species Bubalus kerabau. The sequence continues at coordinate 49,837,056 of NC_073629.1, forward strand.
ATGAAATATGGCAGGTAGTTTGATAAGCCTTAAGCTTATAAACAGAGTTGTGTGCTGAAAAAATAATCTAGTCCAAGGTTTGAACTGGAAGCTTTTTCTCTAAGATTATACTTTTCAGAATACTGGTGCTATGGGATAATATATTTGGTAAAGTTGCTTGTAAGGTAAGCTAATAGATGTATTTTTGAATGACCAGGATAATATATTCCATTGTATGGGCTGTCAACTATTTAATTTCTGTCTAAATGTTAACTGTTGGGCTAGTATATATTTTCACAAAATGCAAAATCATGACTGTCAGTTTTTCCATGACTAACTATTCCCTGCCAGATGTTTTTTAGGTTCTGCTAAGTCACATTTTTTTCCCCCCAGAACTCTGTGTTCCCACTCCTATTCCCTTTGGTCTTTTTCCTATTTTGCCTTTTACCTGAATTTTGGGCCAAATAGTTTTATTGCTCTTTTCACTATTTCATATGAATATAATAGTTTCACACAAATTACTCTCAATTTCATCTTCTGTCATAAAGTTTAACCTATCCTTTTGCATCCGGTCCCATCACTTCATGGGAAATAGATGGGGAAACAGTGGAAACAGTGTCAGACTTTATTTTTGGGGGCTCCAAAATCACTGCAGATGGTGACTGCAGCCATGAAATTAAAAGACTCTTACTCCTTGGAAGGAAAGTTATGACCAACCTAGATAGCATATTCAAAAGCAGAGACATTACTTTGCCAACAAAGTTCTGTCCAGTCAAGGCTATGATTTTTCCTGTGGTCATGTATGGATGTGAGAGTTGGACTGTGAAGAAGGCTGAGCGCCGAAGAATTGATGCTTTTGAACTGTGGTGTTGGAAAAGACTCTTGAGAGTCTCTTGGACTGCAAGGAGATCCAACCAGTCCATTCTGAAGGAGATCAGCCCTGGGATTTCTTTGGAAGGAATGCTGCTAAAGCTGAAACTCCAGTACTTTGGCCACCTCATGCAAAGAGTTGACTCATTGGAAAAGACTCTGATGCTGGGAGGGATTGGGGGCAGGAGGAGAAGGGGACGACAGAGGATGAGATGGCGTATGGCATCACCAACTCGATGGACATGAGTCTGAGTGAACTCCGGGAGTTGGTGATGGACAGGGAGGCCTGGCGTGCTGCGATTCATGGGGTCGCAAAGAGTCGGACACGACTGAGCGACTGAACTGAACTGATCCTTTTCCAGGGGAGAGATACATTTTGTGCAATTTATTCAAAGGAATTATTAAGCCTTTCTATGCAAGAAAAGCTATCAGATGACTGAAAATCTTCTGAATCACTCCAATATCAAATCTTGTAGGAAACTGAAAATGAAAACCAGTTCACAAATTTTGCATTTGCTTTCTGGTCTTCAGCTGGTTCTCCTGATTAGCTTTTCTGGCTGTAGCAAGGACCATTACTCATTAGTTAGATCATTGGAGCTCACTGTAAAGTGATGCTTTACAACACATGGTTGATTTGTATTTTCTTACCAAGTTGAGTTCATATGGAATATCCACTGCAGGCCAGTAGACAGAAAAATTCCAGTGACAAATTTCATCTTTAGAATGCCAGTGAAAATATCTGGCTGCATGCGTGGTTTCAAAAAGTGTTTATTGATTCAAAACATATTAAAACCCTACCATGTGATTAAAATTGTATGAGAAATGTAAAGAAAAAACCTAGTCCTTATTCCCCCAAGGAATTGTAATGGGAAAGACAGACAACAAACACAAGTTGAAATCAAGTAAAATATTTGATGAAATTAGGTCTGTGAAATTAGTGGGAAGTGCCATAAAAGTACAGAGGAAGCACTGAACATTACCCCAGCCACTGTTAGACTCATTGCCCACATTTCATCACTGGTTATGCAAAGGAAATGCAACCTCTTCTACATGACTCCACGCATGTGTGTTTGAAGGAGAAACCATCAGAATATTCCTGCTGGAGAACAATGAGGTCCCTAAACTGCAAATATTTTATACGCCAACTGCAGAGCATTATTGGATGCCTATGGATGAATAAAATAAAGTGAGCCTTAGTTTACGACCTAATCTCACTTCCATGCTTTGAGAGAAGAAAGTGTGGTTGTGGAAAGAAAACTCCTGAGGTCAGAGAGCAGATCTGCATTGTGAGATGACACAAGCAGGTTCACGCAGGCCAGCTGAGCACGGGATCTTCGTCTGTGAATGCACGTCTGTGAGGTCCCCCCCAAGTCTGACATTCTCAAATCTCAAATAAGTGGATTGGTCAGGCCAGCCTGATTATCATTATAGCTTAGGAACTTTTCTAACTTCTGAATTTCCTAGGTGTATCATATAGGAGGAAACTTTGGTAACTGCTGAGCTCCACTTTATTGAAGGGGATAAAAATATTGTTTTAATAATTTGTCTCTGTGCAAAAATGATCAACAGTGAAATTTTAGGAATGTACTTTGTGTAGAGCAGCATTGGAAATCATTTGGCCACAGTCTGATCAACCAGGAAAAAAACTTTACTATGCAATGTTAATTTACCATAGCCAGTTTTCTTCCTCTTCTTCTTGAAAATGGTAAATTTTTTTTAGCATTTTCTGAATCTTAGAAAATGTCATTCTATATTCACTCAAAAACCCATGCTAACACCCAACAAATTCCTCTTCCCTGCCTAGTAACTTTAGCGAATATGCAAAATACATATTCATCTAATTTACCAAGCTTTATGGCAACTTTTGTATCACAATATAACATTGAACATAATTTTTCTTATCGAATTGCTGATCTTGACATTATTTAAAGCCTTTCATGATTTCAGGAGAGTCGGTGGCTCCAAATACAATCCAAATACAACTCCAAATACAATTACCGTGCAGACAGAGCAACAATTCCTTGCATCTTGTATGGCAGTGGTCCCCAACCTTTTAGGCACCAGGGGATGATTTTGTGGAGGACAATTTTCTGCTGATTGGGGTCGTGGGTGCTTTCGGGATGACTCAAGCACACTGCATTTATTGTGCATTTTATTTCTACTATTATTACATCAGCTCCACCTCAAATCATCAGGCATGAGATCCTGGAGGTCGGGGACTGCTGTTGTAAGGCATTAGGTTGAAGTGCAACATTTTCTCCCAGCTGTTTTCAAAGAATCACAACCCAGGTGGCCAAAGATCTGTTAGGGAAAATGCCTCAGGCCAAAGACTGCAAAAAGGAGACTTGCATGGCTTGGTTTTGCAAATATAAGCTTTGTGGGTTTTAGAGTTGGAAGAGAGCTCAAAGAGGAAACCAGCAAGTGCAGCTTTCAGTTTCTAGGAAGGAAGGACTCTGCTAAACCTGGACGTGCTATTTCAGTTCAAGGATAGGAGAAAATTAAATTTTGCAAAGTTGTATGTCTTTTAAAGAGAGTTTAATGCTATGCTTCAAGAGGCTATATGAAAATGTGTATACAGTGTGCACTAAAATGAAGGGCTAATTTCCCTGGCGGGGAGGAAAATGGGAGAGGAAAGAAAACAGACTCGATTCTCCTAAAAACTCTCCAGTCTGTCTCGGAGGCAACTACAGAGTAACAGTAATGATAGATGGCAATACTTTGACAAGACCCCGTACAGAGCCACTCAGCGGAATAAGAGTTAACCTTCTCCTGCCTTATAACTTTACAGCAAAGCTCAGAAGAGGAAGCCAGAAAAATCAGAAAGCTTGACTGATTACATTAAAAATTTTCATTTAATGGTTTCTTTAATTTGAGCGGAACTATCTCAATCCCACAAATGTCTTCTTCAACGTGAGAACAATCCTTTCGGGAACCACAAGGCGGCATATGTCACGCCGGAATTCTCCCAGAGGCAAACTGCCAGATTTAGGAGAGTCCTTCCTCGGTCACTAACACGAATTGGTCTGCGTTGTGCCTGGACTGACTGACCTTCGGACCGGTCGCAACACTTGCATTGGCAGCACCTCATAGAAGACACCTAGGCTAAGGGCCCCGGGTGGTGGGCAGGCCAGGTATCATTGCCTTGGGTGCGAACAACGAAATTGCCGATGCTGGCAGAAGGCTCTGCTCCTCGTCATGCTGTTACTTGGCTGCAGATTCTAAGCTCGCCCGACGTGGGCAAAGCGCCCCAGAAATGCTCTCTGGAGCCAGAGAGGAGCCCGCGGCCAGTACTTTCTATTAACCTTGGTAGGTGCTGCGCTCCCGCCGGCCTGGACATTGCATCGCCAAATGGAAGGGAGGGAATCCCTCTCTTCCTCCCCAAACTCCTTCCAACCTCCCTTTATTCCTTCCCACAGACCTGCCGCCCACTCAGGCGGGACATCTGGATAGGTGATCCCGGGGTCAGGAAGCTGGGGCGTCAGGGGATCTGAGCGACTGGGGACCCTGATTACCCTCGGCACCTGGACCGGCCAGCAGCCGAAGGACACTCACGCTCGGCGGCGGGTTGAATCACGGGTGAATCAGTCCTTGCAGGGTCCCGGAGTTTCCTACTCGGAGGAGGCGGGGCGGGGTGTGGACTCGCCAGGGGCCGCCCACCGAGGCGACGAAGGCAGGCCGGGGGCGGGGAGTCGGGAGGAGAGGCGGGGGCGGACTCAGCGGAGGCGGAGGCGCAAACGTGCGCTCAGCTCTTTAAAGCGCGGCGGGGACGAGCTCCCACAAACTCTGGGCTCCCCGCATCCCTCCCGGTTCATCCCGCAGCCCCAGGTGCCTCCAGCCCAACCTCCGCAGCATCCTCACTTCTCCAGCCTCCGGGGCTCAGCAGAATTTTTGAGACCTCGCCGTCAGCTCCGGGACATGGCGACCCCCAACGGGCCCCGGGTGCCCTGCCCCCAGACCGCCGTCGCTCGGGCTCTTCTATTCGGCTTAGTCCTCATCCAGGTGGCCGGAGTCGCCGGTGAGTGGCTCCCGCCTCGCAGAGCCCTGGGGCGAGCCACCGGGAGGAGGGAGGACAGGTCTGGCTGACCGCGGGCTCTCCCCGCCCCGAGGTGTGGCTCGCCAGGGACCCGCCGCCCCTTCTCCTCGAGATGCTTGCCCTGGGCATCCATTGTTGCCTAAGTGCCTTTGGGAATCTCGCTTTAGTTTCCCAGGGAGCCGACACCTTGAAAGTGATGAGACAAGGCTCCGCACCTGCAGGGGTCGACAGGCAATGTTTGAATGTTATCCTTCATTGTATGTGGACTTTCCTTAATGAGAAACGGCTCTCGGTCTTCTCTTGATCGTCAGTGTTTTAGATTGGGTTAGTCAGTCCTTCCAAAATGTCGCTTGGATTGGAGCAGGCGCCACATTTTGCATGCCCTGTAAGCCTGTTCTATGTGAGACGCAGGCAGAGACTAACCTTCTGAGAACTGGCAAAGAAGACCTTAACAATATTAGGCATCCTAACCGAATACAGCCGACAGTGTACATGCTTATTGTCTGCCCGGGTGTCTGTGGAAGTTTCAGTATAGTGACTGAAATTATTCATGGGGATTAGATAAAAGTGAAAAAAGTCAAGATTTGTTTGTTTTTTTTTTTTATTGGATGCAGTCCTAACTCTTCTGACACGTGTGGGCTTTGCCCTTTAACATAGTTTACAGAAACCCATCCTAGCCGGCTTTCCCTGCTAAGTTAAACCTGGAATCCTGCCCTTCCCCCTTCTCCAGTTGGTCCGTGGATACCCTGGGCCACTGAAGGCTCCTGAGCTGTGCTTCGGTCGTTCTCACAGGGCTTTCCCCATGAATAATTTCAAACAAGGACTTCAAGATCCTTGTGTGTTTCCTTAGATCACCAGGTCGTCTTGCCATGAGGAAACTCTGGGTTTAGGAAAATATTGCCGATTTTTTTTCTTATGATAATTGAGTTAAAGCCTTTGTGGTTAGGAAAATATTAATGTGAGGTTTATGATGATGTTACGGAGTTGGAATGTTTTATACCATCAACATAAAATTGTGTGCTGAGAAGTTCATGTAAACATTAATAACTGTTTCTCTGTTGTTTAAAGGCACTACAGATGTAGTGGTAGCATATAATATAACTTGGAAGTCAACTAATTTCAAGACCATTTTGGAGTGGGAACCCAAACCCATCAATTATGTCTACACTGTTCAGATAAGGTAAGCTAGGTACCAAAAAAAGAAAAATAAGATTTTTGTTGTTTCCACTTTCCTGTGCTGAATATAGATGTCTTTAAAGCTGGTTGATGGATGAAATTATTTAACAGATAACAAAGAATAAGAGGGCATTCATGGTAATTTCTTGGAGAAGGAAATGGCAACCCACTCCAGTGTTCTTGCCTGGAGAATCCCATGGACAGAGAAGCCTAGTAGGCTGCAGTCCATAGGGTCGCACAGAGTCAGACATGACTGAAGCGACTTAGCAGCAGTAGCAGCATGGTAATTTGCTGGCCTGAGTCATACTCATCAAGTCTGTAACACTGACAGACCTTAAACTGATAGAATGTTTTGTTTTCGGAGATGATTGGGGAAATTTGTGAGTATAAGCTGTGGAGATGTGAACTTTCTTGAGCAAGCCATGGGGGCACTGATAGATGTGGTCGTGGATCAGTGATAACTCATCTCTCTAAGTACACACAGCCTTTTCCGTGCTGTCTAGACTGCCAGCTGGATCTAACATGTTAGAGAAGAGGTAGGGAGGAGTTCGGACGTATATGTTGCCCTTAAGCAGTGTTTGATTCATTAATCTTTGGATTCGTGATTCAAAATTCCGTTGCATACATGATCTTGGAGGAGGTCAAATCCGTGACTCACTGAGCAGGGAAGGAATACACCATCAAGTTTTTGGTTTTAGCAAGTTTTTTGTTTCTGAAATGTTCTAGGAGGCTTGGTAGAGATCTTATTAAGTAGAGGACAGCAGCTATGGAAACTAAGACTCCTTATAGAAGGTACAGACATGTTGCTGACTAAAATGAAAGGTTTTTTGCTGTTTTAACTTGTGCCAAGTCTTTTATAGCATTTGAAATGCAGCTCTTAAGTATGGAGTGGGTCTTTTAGGCGGATGTTCTTTTTTTTTTTTTTCCAACATCAACTTCATGACAACTATTGCCAAGCCAACAGGGAAGAAAATTTGTGTGTGCATGCATACATGCTTGTATATATACAAAGAAAGATTTAGAAGAATTTAAAAGTCGAGGTAATAATTACAATTATGGCCAAACTTGTCAAATCAGATTCCACTCGATGAAAGTTACTAATTCCACAAATGCAGGCAGGGCTGAAGCTTACCTTAGTAGACACTTTGTTTCTGGGTAGTGAAAAGAAGATTTTAGGAAGGATGCTTACGTCCTAAATATATTGAATCTTAAGTTTGGTGAACGTGAGAAAACATATTTCTGATTTACCAGAGTTTTAAACATTTAGACTTCGTCAATTCTAAGTTCTCAGACTGCAAAGCTACTGTTATGTAAGCGTGTCAAGTCAAGTTCTCAGCTGCAAGGCTGCTATTATTTAAGCGGACATGGCCTCTGTGTGCAAACAACCTAGCGCAGAGCTGCAGCTTGGGGGCGCCCGGGGGCCCTGGGTGGGGCTGGTTCTGGCCCAGCCGGCCGTCTCTCTTGTGTGCTAGAGGAACTGTGAGTGGTTCCAACCCCCTGCTGGAGACCCCCACTCTTCCATTACCAGCCCACGGGTAAATGGGATTCCTAGGTAAAGGGTCCATAGTAGTCATTTTATAGGCGAGGAAACCGGCCCTGGAAAGGTAAGGGACTTACCTTGGTGTGCACACAGCAAGGTCAGGAAGCAAGGCCTACGGAGCAGCGCGCACCCCCACCTTCTCAGTGGGTTGCGTGAGTCTTACGTGAGACTCCAGAGCCGGGAGGAGGAAAGAGAGCCGTTCCACTGGTCCCCTCAGTGCGCCTTTCTCCCTCCCAGTCGTCCTCCCTCCCAGTCGTCCTCCCTAGAGAAAGCATCTTGACCCGCCGCTCCTCCGGAGCCAGCCGCCCCACCACCAGCCTGTCCCCAGACACAGGGCGCCACAGCTGTGCCCGGAGCTCCAACTGCATTTTTCCCTTTTGGAAACAGTTTTCAGTTGCAAAGTGTTACTGGCTCAAGCCTTACCACCCAACCATCCCCTGAAATACTGGTTCCATAAATTCTAAATTGGAACTTCCAGAGCTTGTAGAAAATAACCTGCTCCTTAATTGGTGGGTCTGAATTATGTTGGGATTTTTTAGAAGTTCAGGCGGGACTTTTATTATTTCCAAATCAGGAGATTTTGCAATACCCAGAGGAACCTTGGAGGCGTTTATCGTGTTAATGCTGATAATAGCAGTCAGAGGAACTGACTGCAGAATTGCCCCTTCCCAGCCAGTTTGCAGTACTTAAAAGCTCTATAACTTTTGGTGATTATTACCTGTGCTAAATTTTTCCAGAGGTCTGTGGTTCCTCCTCTGAGCTGAAGGAACCACAGATGCTATCTCTCAGATGGAATGTAGCCACAGCACCCAGAAGTGTTTCTCCTGTTATCTGAACAACTTGTTTGCCATAGCAGTGGAGAAGAATCATCAGGTTCTTGTTCACTTTTTAAAATAGAAATGATGCAGTTTTAAAAAAATGCATTCTGGTCATTCTGGAATTAAGGCTGCATCTCTACTTTTATCACAGAAAATTAGAGAAATCTAAGAGTATGTAAACATATTTCTGTCTTAATCTTAGTTTGTGAATTTAAGGACCAAGAGTGTGTTTATCCACACCCTCTTAGCCTGGTTATTTAGTTCAGACTTTTAAAAGATTCTTTTTTATGATTCTTATGCCTGGATCTAGACAGTTAAATCCCTGTGGCAGCTCGTTTCCTCCCCAGTTCAGCCTCTAAATGTAAACCATCTAATGCTCCACAAATCCTGGCCATGTGCAAGCCCTAAAGCCCCACTGTTTGATGGAGGAGCACAAGGGCGTGGAAGTACCAGGCTCGCTTAAGTGCTTTAATGAGATATCCGTGCTGGGGCCAGGGAAGGGAGAGATCAGTTCTGAGCAAGGAGATCTGGAGTTTCCTGTAGACGGTGGGATTGGAGTGTGGCCTGGGATGATGGGCAGGACACTCTGGGGGTTGATGATGGGAAACAACAGAGCAGCTGTCAAGTTGCGTGGGACACTTGTGCGTGCATCAGGTGGCACTGACATTTTAATTGTTTCAGTTCTGTAGAATAGTTTCACTTTTTTCATAGAAGTTCTTTATATCATTTCAGGATAATTTCATTTTCATTTTAGTGCTTTAAATCATTTTCTGTTCTACGATCTTACAAAAGAAAAATCTGTCTTAAGAGACAGACTCAGATCTGTCCCAGTCTCAGACTTTGACAGACACTACCTGTATCGTTACTCTATCATTTTTGATGGCTCATCCTGTGAAAGTGAGGGAGGCAAGTACTGATCGTATAATGAGAGGGACAGACCCAGCTCTCTTCTCATAAGCTGTAAGACCTTATACAAGTTACCTAGCAGCTCTGAGCTTCAGTATCCTCATATGTGAGAAAGATCCAGTACTTTCTTGAAAGGATTAATACCAAACGAAGTAACATGTTTAAGGGTCCAGTAGAGTGCCTGGCTTATGGTAGTTTTAATAACTGTTAAGTAACCACACCAATAATGGTCACAATAGAATGTAATAGAATAGAATGTATTATTATATAGACTCTATGACTGCATTGACTATATTCAACATAGAATACAGAATGTGATAAACAGAATATAATGATATAATAAGTAGACTAGTAAATAATTGAGTCTTGATGGAAAATTGTCCCTTCTCCCACATAGTCATGACAGATCATCTACATTTTAAGAAAGGTATTTAACAAAATGATTCAGAGCACAGACCCAGTAGTCGAACTGCTGTCTGGCTCAAAAATCCAGCTGTGTGACTTTGTGCTGGTCACGCAACCTCCCTTTGCCTCAGTGGCCTTATCTGTAAGAACAAAGACAATTACAGAGCGCCCCCGCCCCACCACCAAAGGTTGCTGAGAGGACCTGATGTGTTCAGCGTAGCAAAGACTTCCTCAGGATTGTTTGTGGAAGTCAGTGTTGGAACACAGCACCCCAGCCAGAAAACAGTTACCTTATTGGATGCAAATCATAATGTTCCATTTCTCTTCCTTCCTTTCCTCAGCCCTAGATTAGGAAATTGGAAAAACAAATGCTTTTACACAACAAACACGGAGTGTGATGTCACTGATGAGATTGTGAAAAATGTCAAAGAGACATATTTGGCGAGAGTCCTTTCCTACCCGGCGGACACCAGCGGTTCCACCGGGGAGCCTCCGTTTACCAACTCCCCGGAGTTCACACCCTACCTAGAGAGTAAGTAGCTCGATTTGTAGTAACCGTTCATTCTTGTTTTCATAAACTTCTAAATATTCCGTGAGCTTGTGACCCTTAGGAATGATTACATTAAAAAAAAGTTTATCCGTAAACACATCTTGTTTTCTCAGAAAGCAGGACGTGCCACAGCCCTCTTCGCTCATTCTGGATGTGGTAGGAGGCTCATGGGACGTGAACTTTGGAGTTGATAAAAATGTCATCAAGTAGCTTTCTCCACCAGTCTGTCCCCAGACCCTACCAGTAACTGGCTGGATAGGGGGCAGAGAGTAGGAAATTCACAAAGGCTGGCAGGTCCAGTATTTCCCCATATATATTGCTGACCAAAAAGTTCCATAAGATCTTATGGAAAAGCCCAAATGAAATTTTTGACTGACCCAATATTTAGGAGATTTTATATACCTTCTGAATTTTGTGTCCCATCATCAGACCAGAAATCCCAATTAGGGTTTTTCACAGGTTACAAATCCACGGGGCAAGTTCGGTTTCCCTTCCATCCCGTCATTGGGCTGCTGACCTTTTTCCTTGCTTGACCAGGATTTGAGTCCTGTGATGTGCTGGCACTTGCCAGGCCAGCTCCCATCGTGCTTCCTTCATGCTGGTCTTGAAAACACAGAATGCTTTTCTCCCCAGCCTTTGCTAAGGGAGTACAAAGGATTCCTGCCAAGTAGGAGATGCAGAATTTTCATCATGGCTATGGTTCTGAACTAAGTATTTTAAATAAACAAACATGTAGCACATTGAGAAGAGGGACATCAGCGGCTCTAGTAGAAGATTTAGAATGAAAGTGTTGTGTTACTGGTGTTTTTACGTTTACCCCGCTGATAGCCCACGGGGAGCTTCTCCAGGCAGGGGTGGAGAGAAGGGGCAGAGAAACAGGCAGCCCCCTTTCCCTCGGTGTGTACTCTGAGGGTGGAAACGGGAGGCAGCCTCACCCCAGGTGAATCGGACGACCTGCCCTGAGCCATCTGCCAGAGCCTGTCTTCAAACTCCTTAGTGCTTTTAGTCGTGTGCCTCTCCCAGTTCTGAGCTTAGATCCCACCCATGACCACCTATAGTAACTACATGTTCATTGATATTTATTCTCCCTCCATGGGCAGCATCCTCATGATTTCTTTTTATAGTTCTTGAGGATTTTTTTAAAATAATTTTATTTATTTTTATTTTTGGCCGTGCAGGGTCTTCTTGCTGCATGAGCTCCTCTCTAGTTGCGGTGCACAGGCTTCTCATTTCGATGGCTTCTCTTGTGGAGCACGGGCTCTAGGGCGCATGGCCTCAGTAACTGTGGTTTCTGGGCTCTAGAGCACAGGCTCAGTAGTTGCTGCGCAAGGGCTTAGTTGCTCTGAGGCATGTGGGATCTTCCCAGATCAGGGATCGAGTCCCTGTCCCCTGCATTGGCTGGCAGATTCTTAAACACTGAGCCAACAGGGAAGCCCTGTTCTTGAGCTTTTTGTAAGCTACTTCAAATCCTTTTTTGGTGCAAGAGAGAAAATAGCTTATATTTCTGTGTGCTTATACACACACACCCTTGCCTATAATTCCTATTGAATTATGAGGATTCATTTCACTATTATTCAACCAAAGCACATGAGCTAATTGAGCCATCGAAGAGACCTGGTGGTTAAAAGTGATTTTTTGAGATACCAAGGACGTTTCATGGGCTTTCCCACAGCCTCTATTGTATTTAAAATATGGAATCTTTTGCAGCTGTTTGGTTAACCACATGTGGCTGTTGAGCACTTGAAACGTCAGCTAATGCCATATGTGTAAAATATACACTGGATTTTGAGAAAGATCTCAAAGTTTTCATATTGAGTACATGTTAAAGTTAGAATATTTTAGCCATATTGGGTGAAATGAAATAGATTAACTTCACTCCTTCCTTTTTACTTTTTCTAACGTGACCACAGGAGATTTAAAGTGACATCTGTGGCTCCCTGTGCATTTCCGCTAGACAGCTCTGCTGTAGAATGTCTCGTGGTTCAGCTCCGGTGCCAGGGAGCTGGTTCTTTGAGGTATTTTGTGAGGGATGACTAGGTGGTTATTAACCATGATAACTCAATGGGGTTCTACTTCGTATAGAACTCTTTGGTCCCAACGAAGCTCATTTTCTGTGTTATAGCAAACCTTGGACAGCCAACAATTCAGAGTTTTGAACAAGTTGGGACAAAACTGAATGTGACGGTACAAGATGCACGTACGTTAGTCAGAGCGAACAGCACATTCCTAAGCCTCCGGGATGTTTTTGGCAAGGACTTGAATTATACGCTTTATTACTGGAAAGCTTCCAGTACAGGAAAGGTGAGCATTCTTTTGTTTTTATAACTGGTTTTAAATTGCAGATCCTTGATTTCATTTCTTCTCCAAGTCAAACATCAAAGCAAGTGGTTGACAGGGCAGTGTTGTGGAGTAGGAAGCAGACTGCTGTCTCGGTTCTGCCTGTGACTTCCAGCTGCTTTGCACTGGCCCGCCTCGGGAACCCAGATTCCCAGCCAAGGGGCAGGACCAGTCATCTCTAAGGTTCCTACCAGCTCCCACATTTCTTCTTCTATTGAGGATCCCAGAGACAGAATTTGTTTTTCATTCAACAATTAGTACTTCTTTCCTTTTTTCCTTTCTTGCAGGTATCTTCTAAAGGGGCTAATTATTGGGTTGACTGTATCCAAAGTGGATGTCTTCATCCTTGGGGAAAAAAATCCTTAGCAGTTATCAGGGGGAGCTTGATGAGTCAACTGACTTCCAATCTTTATGTCAGATGTGTCCACATAGGCTGGGCTTCCCTGGTGGCTCAGACCATAAAGAGTCTGCCTGCAATGCAGGAGACCCAGGTTCTATCCCTGAGCTGGAAAGAACCCCTGGAAAAGGGAATGGCTGCCCACTCCAGTATTCTTGACTGGAGAATTCCATGGACTGAGGAGCCTGGTGAGCTATAGTCCATGGGGTCGCAAAGAGTCAGACACAACTGAGTGACTAACACTTTGATTTTACTACCACAGTGACTTAGTAAAGGCAACAGAATTCACTCTGAGCCTGGATGAATAAAGAACTCTTATCTTTTAACAGAAAAAGGCCACGACAAACACTAATGGGTTTTTGATTGATGTGGATAAAGGCGAAAACTATTGTTTCCATGTTCAAGCAGTGATTCTATCACGAAGAGTGAACCAGAAGAGTCCAGAAAGTCCCATCAAGTGCACTAGCCACGAGAAAGTTCTGTCCACAGGTGAGGCTCTGCCCATGATCTGGGAGGCAGGGCTGCCTTCCACGGGACTAGCTCTATCCTCAGGACTAGATGTACTATCTTCAGGGGAAAACTGCCTGGGTTTTTTGTGGTTTGCGGGGGGCAGGGGGTACTCATGATTTTAGACATTTAGTTTCTGTGTTGTTCCCTTGTATTAACAGGTGTTTTTTAGTTAGTTGTTTTTTTTTTAGCACCTAGCATGCGCTAAGCTCTCTGCTGAGTGAGCCCTGGGCCCATGGTAGATGTTTAGGATTTAGTATCAAATCACAGATTTCTCTGGGCATTTTTTCATACTTCTGGTTTGTGGGGAGCTTCACCAGCTCACCTGGTGAACCAGGTGCAACAACACCCCATAGACGTTTGTGAGCACCTATCATGGGCTGCTGTTACCCCAGGGTCATAACCCATGAAGCAAAGGGATTGGGGCTAGCAGATATACCATGTGTACATGTGTGTGCCTCACTGGCACACATGTGTGTGCACATGTGCCACACCAGAGCACAGACGCCAGGTGAGGAGTGGATCTTATCTGGAGGTGCCATGGAGGCTCAGATGTGCACGAGGCTGAGAACCCAGGAATCTGCCTCCAGGCTTGATTGGGATGGTGCTCTGAGTACTTCAAGGGAACAGAAGAGTGAGAGGATAGTAATAATGACCTAGTGCCTTGCTGAGAGGCAGTTTAAATATTTTAAAGTCACTTTAAAAATTCTCTCCTGTTAACTGACATTGACAGAAGGAAAGGGCTCTGCACCGTTTGGGCCATCACACCCGCAGCCCTCACATCCATCTTCCTAAAGCCAGCTTGAGTTCCCCTGCCTCGCTGTCTTCGCGCACACCTAGATCACTGCTTCCCCTGCCTCTTCTCTCTCTGCTGAAATGTGTCCTCTGAGAATCGTTTCATGTGCCGCCTCTACCAGGAAGCCTTCTTATTGCCCCAACCAGTTATCTCTTCTTTATGTGAATCTGGGTAGCACTCTGTATCTCTCTTTGCACTGATAGTTCATCTTCTACTATAATCATTGCTACCCAACTCGGCATCATCTTTAGCCACTTGTTTCTAACAGCTATTCTTGCTTCTATCTACATGTATCTTTCTAGACTGTGAGCATTATCCAGTTTGTTAAATGCTTTTTCATTGTTGTCAATTGCCTGCAAACATCTAGGGTTTGAGAGATTCTTTCCTAATAGAAATGTGTGGTGGAGAAAAGAGATTTCAAGTTACACAAAAGCTGGATGGTGTAATTTGGGGTTCTGCCCACTGAAAAATGAGATTCAGGCTCTCTCTCTGAGTTGACTTGGTACCTTTTATTTTTCAGAACTTTTCTTCATCATTGGCACAGTGATGCTGGTGATCATCATCTTCGTCGTCGTCCTGTCTGTGTCTCTGCACAAGTGCAGGAAGGTGAGAGCAGAGCGAAATGGGAAGGAGAACGCGCCGCTCAACGCTGCATAAAAGATCCTGCTCTTGGAGCTTTCTGCCAACGCTGCAGAGCTCGTGCTGCGCTGTGACCAAGAGCTCTTAAGGCGGTAGATCACATGGAAACACAAGTGACTGTTCTGGAGCATACAGACCCTGGGGCTCGAAAAAAGTTCTTATCTGACCTCTTCTTGCGATTAGCATCTTGGTTTCAACATCAGCATTAAGACACTTTGGAATGTAATGAGCGGTACAACCAACTCCAAGTTTTTAAAATTGCTATTTTAACACTAAGGCACCTTTTGCACGTATCCTGCTTTCAGACTGATATTTTCTACGTTCAAGTTGAAGCCAGATTATCTAAGGAAAAACAAATGAACAAATGCCTTCAAAATTCCTGCGTGGACTTTCGGAGAACTTTTGAGAGGCTGACATCAAACCTTGTGGGAAAGTAAGGTGGAAATTGGGTGGACTTTCTAACGTATGTCTGTCTTTTTGTAATTTGGTGTTTAAGGTCTTTTTTTTTTTTTTGAGTGCTTTTGGTGGTTTGAACAATTAGCAAACGTTTATATGAATGTGTTAAAAGCAGAAGACTTGTATTTGGGGCACATTCTTAATACGCATTACAGTTTAGCACTTTAACTGACAAGCGCTGTCGATGAAACACTTGACGGCTAACTATGTTTTTATAAGACTACTCTACCAGCAAATCATATTGAGTTTAAGGTTTAAGGTACTTCAGACTTTATGGTCCACATTGTATGTATTTATATAATTTGAAAAAAGGTTTTATATATGGGGATTTTCTATTTATAGAGGTAATATTGTTGTTTGTATATTTTGAGATAATTTATTTAATATACTTTTATATAAATAAAGGTGACTGGGAAATATGACTATTACATGTTCCAGTTATTATTTATGGTTTGGCCTTTGTATTGGTTGATTCTACTGCAGTACCAAGTGACCCTGAAATTTTCAGTGGCTTATGACAATGCTATCTTTATGTTACACTTATGGTTTGGTGGCTGTGGATTGACTGCAACTCTTCTTAAATGTCTTCTCATTCATTCTAGGACCCAAATCAAAGGTGAAACCCCTTTTAGGATCAGGACAGTGAAATGAATGTGGCTCAGTCATGTCCGACTCTTTGCAACCCCATAGACTGTGCAGTCCATGGAATTTTCCAGGCCAGAATACTGGAGTGGGTGGCCGTTTCCTTCTCACAGAGGGCAAAGCAAAAAACAGGTAGAACAGGCAGCCATGTCTTCAGGCTTTAAGCTGCCTCCTAGGGCTTCCTAGGTGGTGCTAGTGGTAAAGAACCCACCTGCCAATGCAGGAGACTTAAGCTGCCTCCTAAAACTTCTGCTCCAGAGTGGCAATATGTCACTTCTGCTTACGTACCCTTGGTCCAGGCTGGACATATGACAAAGCCTGACATTACCCTGTGGGAAGCACCACAGGTCACACGGCAACGGGCATGGATGTATAGTTTCCAGGGAAGGGAGGAAATTGCCTGCCATCTACCACCGACTTAATGGGAGAGAGTTCTTCCCATGGGCATTAGTTTGAGTTGCACATGAAGGTTAGAGAGGAGAACAGAAGAAAAATTTTTGGATCGTTCAAACAAAATTGGATAAAAGGACAATGTAAGATAGGAAGAGAGAGAAGTAGAGTGGGGTTTCTAGAATTAATTAAAAGCAAACTAGATTGAGGGGCATCTCAGGTGGTGCAGTTGGTAAAGAATTCCCCTGCCAATGCAGGAGACACAGGAGACATGGTTTCGATCCTGAGTTGGGAAGATCCCCTGAAGTAGAAAATGGCAACCCACTCCATTATTCTTGCCTGGAAGATTCCATGGACAGAGGAGCCTGGTGAGCTACAGTCCATGGGGTTGCAAAGAGTCAGACATGACTGAGTATGTGTGCGCACGTGCGCCTGCACACACACACACACACACACACACACACACACACGGTTGAGAGCCCTGTGGCCTTGCCAATGGGCTGTTAGACACAGCTGGGTCGAACTGACTTCACTACCTCTGTCTGGAATGTAGAAAGTGAGTCCTCCATTCAAATGCAAATAAAATCTAACAGACGGGTCCTGATCTCACAACTGTATTGAAAGAGGATTCTAAGTAGAGATGAAAATGAGACTCCTGGCACCCCAATGAGTCACGGTCTTGTTTGCTTCCTGTGCGGCGGGTGGGGGGGTTGGGGCAGGGGGGTGCGGCGGGGGGGAAGCTATAGTGCTGTCTAGGGAAGGTCTCAGAGGGCACCCCCACCTGCACATGGTCCCACAGAGGAGACCCTCCGCAAACACCCAGCTCACTGCCCACTGTTCACGAATTTTAAGTGCATTTTGTTCTTTTGCTCTAAAGAACGCTAAGCATTGTCAGTAAAATTCTAAACATGAAATGCTAGGTATAACACCATATTCTAAGGAAGCACAGGCCAAACAAACCTTTCACGTCTTCATAAAGATGGCAGCCTGAAAGAAGGGGGAAAAAAGTAGATATTTTAGAGAAATTAAGGGAATCAGACCCGTGGTTGGTTCATTGGGCTGATTTGGTTGGGTTGTTTGCCATAGTCAATCTGTGTCAGTGCTGAAGTGGCATTCACACCAGAGAAGGAGGGTGTGCACACAGAGCAGAGAGAGGTTGCAGCAGAGAGAGGTTGGCATGGGGGCATGTCCCGAAAGAAGTGTGCGCTGGCTGTTATCTTGAATTCCTGCTCCCATGGGGCTAACTGGGACAAAGAGCTTAGCGCACGAGGGTAGAACAAGCTCCCAGAGAGGGCATCTGGCTGCTCTTTCCCTGGCAGGAATTAGCACCGCGTTATGCAATCCCGTGGCCTCATAATCTAAGGAATGTGAGTGGTCCCACTAAAGTAAGTACTGGTAGACTGAAAGCTGGTTTGGGTAGAAATGAGATGTCTGGCTGTTCACAGGGAAGGAATTCATTATAGATCCAAACAAGGCTACAGTACAATGATTGGGAAGCTTCAACACTGCAAATTCTAACCACGACTCGGGTTTCCAAGCCCGTCCCTATTGCTGAGACGAACATCATCAACATTGTAGTTAGTGCTGGGGCAGAAAAATAAACTTTTGACTGTTCTCCAGGATCTGCTGCCCTCCAGTGGGCCAAATCATACTTCGTTATTTATTCTGGCCCCTTAAAGCGTCCTGAAAAGCTAACTGCTAGTAAACTAAACGTTTGTGCTTTGAAGACAGGTTTTTACGATCTTAAATCATTAACCAAGTTTGACTTACATATAAGAGACTAATATTTGTGAAATCCAAAGATATTTTACCTTAGTTACAGCTGACAGGCAGTAACCTAAGGACTTGTCTCAAATAAACAAAGGAAAAACTTCAACCACATAGTAAATAAACTCATTTCCAAATGCAGTTTTCACCTGTTCTGACGTGGTAGCACGTGTGATTCTTCTCCAGTAGTTACCTGAGAAGCATGGTGACGGTTACAGCGTTCACACCACACGCATTCACTGGACTCTAGTTCCTCCCCGTACCCCTGCTTTTCAGCTGCAGACAGACGTGATTCTGGCTTTGCCATTCAGCACATTCCTTCCTCGTGGCTGCAGAGATTGGCACATGTGCTAACGTGGTCTAGGAAGGGTGACTCTCAGGGCTCTTTCTGAGAATGTCGGGATGCTCTCTCTCTTGCTGAACATAATGAAAAAAATGTGTTAGCCACAATGTTAGCTTAATCCAATGGTCCTCAAAGTGTGGTCCCATATCGCAGGTGATGGAATAAGAATGAGCATCATTCGAGAATTTATTAGCGAAGTAAATTCATAACCCTGACCTCAGACTTACTAACTTACAAATCTATATTTTAACAAGAAGTCTTTCAAGTGATTTAATGCTCAGTAAAGTTTCAGAACCATTGGCTTAATCTCTAATTCACTGCCATAAGAGACTAGGAATAGTTTTATGCTCAAATGGGACATTTCTGAGCCCTGAGAGAAGTCTGAACTCAGTCTGCTGTGAAGCCTAAATCAAAGGAAGAATACATAGAGCCTAGATAAGATCCTCAGTCTGCAGCTGCCGCACTGGAAGGTCTATCACACATGGTCTGTTAGGACTTTTCCTGTTGTAAGGTGCCGAAAGTCAGGAGAACTTAAGCAAAATTGGGAAGCCTATTCTCTCTTTTTGTCAAGTGAGCTAGTTGTTCGAAAGTTCTTCAATAGTTTTAAGCTTAAATTCTGTGATTATGTGTTATTAGATACAGCACAAATAATTACCAACTGAAAGATAACAGTACCTCTGGCAGAAATGGAAATACTTTATAACAATCCAGGAGTTTTGTAACAGAAATTGCAATTCACCTTGAACACACAAAATCCAACAAACATTTACAACGGGGTTCTAAAAAAGCTTTAAGAAAGGTTTTTGACGTAATGTAGCCTGAATTTCAAAAATCACTGGAAATCTATGCTCCATCTGTGAAGCAACATGTCTTCTCTAAGTTTTTAAGGTCAGAGAACAAGAAACTTTCAGAGAGGCAGGACGATGCTTTTCCTTTGCATAACAGCGTCTGGGTGGGAAGTACCCTTTAAGACCAAGATTGTGGCGCCATCTTCGGTTCCTCAGAAAGATTGCAATTTGACTAGAATTCATGAACTGGGCTTCCCTGGTGACTAAGCTGGTAAAGTGTCTGCCTGCAATGTGGGAGACGTGGGTTCAATCCCTAGGATGGGAAGATCCCCTGGAGAAGGGAACAGCTACCCACTTCAGTATTCTGGACTGGAGAATTCCATGGACTGTACAGTCCATGGGGTTGCCAAGAATCGGATACGACTGAGCGACTTTCACACATACATAGTAAATAAAACCCAGAACACCTATAAATGATTAAGAACGAAGGAACATGGGGGTTGGAGTGGTCAGAATCACTGGACCAGAGAACCTTCTCCAAGGTGCTACAAGTCTACCTGTGATGGTCTCTTTAGTCTAAAGCTAGAGAGCTCCACTCCAGAATCTGCTTTCAATACTTAAAAGTGTGGCCGTGGGACATCATTTGAGAGGTAGAGACAGAAATTTTCGGATCCTAACCCCTTCCTACCAGAATCTGCATTTTCCAGGTACTTTGTATGCACACTGACGTCTGGGAAGCTCTGTGCTTTCCCCAATCATTTAGCCCACTCTTCTGATTTCACAAAGGCAGGGTAGGGGAAGTAAGGTGGAGAAGGGAGAGAGACACTTCAGCAATGGACAGAAGTGCACAGCCCTGACAAGAAGATGCCGTTTAGCAACCTTAAATATCAGCAAGTTATTAATCCATGCCAAAACTAAAAGTAGAGACATGATCATACTCAAATACTACACATTTCACTAGGATAGTATTTTGAGGACCTCTGCTTTAATTCACAAGTTTCTTAAGACCAAAAGCTTTCCTGCCTCAATTTCACAGATTCATGCGCCCTGCTTCTATCTACCCAGCCTCCAAGATTGTGGATAATAATTCCTGATCTCACTCAGGTGCCTTCCTCTCCCAGATGCCCAGTGTACTCTTTCTACCTCCTTCCCGCACTCTCACAGGTCTTTCCTCCCACCCTTAATGTTGTATAGAATATTTACTTGCCATGGCCCCTTTATAGATGGTAATTTTTTCTGGCAAGAACCATGCTTATGCATTTGAATTCATTCATTTATTCTAATATTGTGTGTACTCAGTCGTGTCTGACTCTTTTGCAGCCCCATGGACTATAGCCCACCAGGCTCTTCTGTCCATAGGATATTCCAGGCAAGAATACTGGAGTGTGTTGCCATTTCCTTTTCCAGGGGATCTTCCTGACCCAGGATCAAACCCACATCTCTTGCATCTCCTGCGTTCTAATATTAAGCACCTACTATTTGATAAAATATAAACGGTACAATCTCAGCTCTTGTGGAGCTCATGTATTTGTGGGCTAAAATGGCAAACAGGTAATGAGAACAGAACATAAACATTATGATAAGGGAAGTCTAGGGCGCTTTGGGGAACTCAGGTGGGACCCTCTAACCTGGACTTGGAAGGGCTATCTAAAAATATCAGCTGAAGGACAGAGTTAACAAAGTGGATGGAGGAAAGGGTGAGGAGGAAGCATGAGAAGGGTTCCAGAAGAGGGAAGGCTTGATCACAAACAGTAACTTGAACATAGGAAAACGCCAAAAATAAATGTGTGTTTGACAAAATCTGGAGTTTTATATTGCCTTCAGCATCCCAAAGTCAAAGCCATCTGGCCAAATATCTTTGGCTAAATTAAGAGTTGGGCCAATTAATTTATGTTTAAAGTTTATCTTTCTAGGGGATATATGTATAACTGATTCACTTTGCTGTATAGCAAAACTAACACAATATTGTAAAGCAACTATACTCCAATAAAAATTTAAAAAGAATACACAGCCTCTGTCCTCTAGGACTTCATAGTCTGACATGGGAGACAGATATGATGGTAAATAATTGTCATGCAGTACACAAGCGAGTTCTTCAATGGAGCAGGTGCAGAAGTAGCACTGATTAGGAGTTTCCTCCCCTTTAGAAGAGCAGCATTACACGGTGTGGTCAATTCTTAGTTACTTAGCTGCAACAGAGCTTCCCCATTTCCCCACACAACTTCCAAGTCAAAGACTATTATCTAGGTTGAAAACAAAGAGACCTTTATCAATTAAAAAATAAAAATATACCTTTCTTTAAAAAAGTTTTAGAAAGTACTAGCTCTATTTTTTTTTAATTTAGGATGATCATTAATATTTTAAGACGCATTTTCAAAGAACCAGAATGACCAGTCACAGAGCTTGCTCTTTCATTCGAAGAACTAGCAAAAAGAGCTTTACCTGAGTCAGCAGAACATTCTAAAAAAGTTATACATCATGGGTCTCTCTACATAATCACTGGAAATATGATACTCTAAAGAACACCTCAGAATCATGGCCCAATTTTTCATTTTGAGTTTTCTTATATGTATTATCCTCTTTACTGCTAAAATAAGCAAACTTTTGTGGAAAAAAAATAAATATAATGACTTTTAAAAGTCTTTATGGACTTCCAAAGATGAAACATGCTTCTCTTCTCCTTCCTAAGACCCCACTACCATGATACTAAGTAATCTTAAAAGGTTATAATCTATAGGGACAAAGAAAAAAAGAGAGAGGAAATTAATGCACTCAGTAAATAATGCACTGAGGCACAGAAAAAGCTTATACGCAGAAAGGGGAGTCATACCCTATTGTGTGCGGAGGAGGAAAGGAGGAGGAAAATTAATTTGCCTTCATAGAGCTCTCAAGAGGCTCAGACACACCAACTTGCCAGATATGGCAGAGGATATTCTTGAGACTATATTCAGTGACTATAAATGGAAGGACAGTGGCTTAAAAAATATTTAGGGGAAAATGATCTTAAGCTTAAGTTCAGTTATTATAGCTGAACTTCCCACCAAATGTAACAGAACAGGATATTTTCACACATAAGGGACTTCCCAGAATTTTCCTTCCGTGCTTTCTTTCCCAGGATGCTGCTGTAGGACACGTTCCACTAAACAAGTGAGTAAATCCCAAACAGAGGAAGATGTGGGATGCAATGCAAGAGGGCTCAGTGTCAGGCTGATAGCTCGGTGGGCCTACAGAACCACAGTGAAGAGGGACACAGGAGCCCAGGAAGACTATCTCTGGCAAGTAATAGAACATCGACATGGTGCACAGCTGGGAATAATTGAAGATTGTTATCTGACAATTAAAGCAGATGGGGCAATTTTTTTTTAAAGGAAGGCAATCAGAAACTAGAGGGGAAAGACAGTAAGAAAGGGACACAGTTTTCTGCTTGGTTCTGCAGTAAAGAGTATTACAGATTCATTATAGAAAAACACTGGAAAAAAAGAAACAAACGCTGATCATTAATTTTAAATGATTTAACTGGAACTTCTGCTGTATTCTATCAAGTGCAGAAGTATTCTATAAATGAGCCAGAGGCAGCTATTCAGTAATCACCTATAATGGCTCCTTTGTTGCTTATTTCTTCACAGGAAGTTAGGATGATAAGCTAAAAGCCCACCTGTGACAAAGTCAAACCCTCACACATCGACTGCTTTAAATATAGTCCCAAACCATGGTTTTAGCTGATCAGAGCCTACCTACTTTACATATCCCATGAAACTGTACTGAACATCTGCCAGCCACAGGTAAGATAACCCTGTTGTCAAACCACTGTTGTCACCGAGCACTCGCTGCTGAGGGACACCACCTAGACATGTGACCCCTTCTCTGATTTCCACGACCGCCCTGGGAGTCCCCTTGTCCTACTGCCTTATAGGCGGTGGTCTCACGCCACCATCACTGGAACTAATTTTTTCTTAGTTCTGTCAGTTTTCACATGTTGAAGGGCTTCCTCTCATGCAGTCCTGTCCAAGTGCTGCCAGATAAAGTTTACATGTTACTGCCTCCCATGATCTTGTCTCCTTGATCAACTCCCAAGCCCCCGAGCTTACCACCAGAAGTTACAAAGGTTTACAGGCACAAGGGGAGGGAATACAGACCTCACTTCCCGATGCAGTATGTTGATCCCACACTGCAGAGAACATGTAGGGTGGGACCATCCGTGGAAGACACTATGTGTCACAAAGGCACATTTATAAAAAGTAACAACTAGGAAATAAGACAGATAAAAGAATCAGAAAATAAAATAGGATCAACAAATATCAAATGCCTAGCAATAAAGCTAATGAAAATATGTAATACCTCTACACTGAAAACAACAAAACATTCAGTTCAGTTGCTCAGTCGTGTCCAACTCTTTGAGACCCCATGGACTGCAGCCTGCTAGGGTTCTCTGTCCATTACCAACTCCCAGAACTTGCCCAAACTCATGTCCATCGAGTCGGTGATGCCATCCAACCATCTTGGATGGTTGTCTGTCGTCCCCTTCTCCTCCTGCCCTCAATCTTTCCCAGCATCAGGGTCTTTTCAAATGAGTCGGTTTTTCACATCAGGTGGCCAAAGTATTGGAGCTCAAGCTTCAGCATCAGTCCTTCCAATGAATATTCAGGACTGATTTCCTTTAGGATTGACTGGTTGGATCTCCTTGCAGTCCAAGGGACTCTCACGAGTCTTCTCCAACACCACAATTCAAAAGCATCAATTCTTCGGTGCTCAGCTCTCTTTATAGTCCAACTCTCACATCCATACACAACATAGAAAAAACTATTTGACTAAATGAATCTTTGTTGGCAAAGTAGTATCTCTGCTTTTTAATATGCTGTTTAGGTTAATCATAGCTTTCCTTCCAAGGAGTATCTTTTTAATTTCATGGCTTCAGTCACCATCTGCAGTGATTTGGAGCCCAAGAAAATAAGTCCGTCATTGTTTCCATTGTTTCCCCATCTATTTGCCATGAAGTGATGGGATCAGATGCCATGATCTTCATTTTTTGAATGTTAAAGTTTTAAGCCAGCTTTTTCACTCTCTTCTTTCACTTTCATCAAGAGGCTCTTTAGTTTCTCTTCACTTTCTGCCATAAGGGTGGTGTCATCTGCATATCTGAAGTTATTAATATTTCTCCCAGGAATCTTGATTCCAGCTTGTGCTTCATCCAGCTCGGCATTTTGCATGATGTACTCTGCATATAAGTAAAAGAAGCAGGGTGACAATATACAGCCTTGACGTACTCCTTTCCCAATTTGGAACCAGTTTGTTGTTATATGCCCAGTTCTAACTGTTGCTTCTTGACCTGCAGATTTCTCAGGAGGCAGGTCAGGTGGTCTGGTATTCTCATCTCTTGAAGAATTTTCCACAGTTTGTTGTGATCCACATAGTCACAGGTTTTGGAGTACTCAATAAAGCAGAAGTAGATATTTTTCTGGAATTCTCTTCCGTTTTCTATGATCCAACGGATGTTGGCAATTTGATCTCTGGTTCCTCTGCCTTTTCTAAATCCAGCTTGAACATCTGGAAGTTCTCAATTCACATACTGTTGAAGCCTAGCTTGGAGAATTTTGAGCCTTCCTTTGATAGTATGTGAGATGAACTGAAAAAGTCTTAAATAAACGAGGAATCTATCATGTTCAGGAATTTTGCAGTTGTTGGGTGCACACGTTAATTAGGTCAAGGTGGTTAGCTGTGTTCAATATTTATGTGAGGTTTTGTTTTGTTATTGGTTGATGAAGCCTTTATCATTACGAAATGTCCTTTTTAATGTTTAGAAATGCTTGCTGTCTTAAAAGTATACTTTGGGTTCTGAGACAAGATGATGGAGTAGAA
The DNA here is from genome assembly GCF_029407905.1 of Bubalus kerabau. Lineage (NCBI taxonomy): Eukaryota > Metazoa > Chordata > Mammalia > Artiodactyla > Bovidae > Bubalus > Bubalus kerabau. The sequence goes on from NC_073629.1 coordinate 49,862,251, forward strand.
GGATTTGAGCTCACCTCCTCTCACAAAAACACCAAAATCACAATTATCTGCTGAAGAACCATTGACAAAAAAGATTGGAACCTACCAAAAAAAAGATATTTTACATCTAAAGACAAAGAAGCAGCCACAATGAGATAGTAGGAGAGATTTGTGATATAATCAAATCCCATATCTTCCAGGTGGGTGACCCACAAACTGGAAAATAATTTTAGCACAGAGGTTCTCTCACAGGAGTTAGAGTTCTGAGCCCCCATCAGGCTTCCCAGGCTGGGGGTCTGACATCAGGTAGAGGAGCCCTCAGAGCATCTGGTTTTGAAGGCCAGTGGGGCTTGATCAAAGGAAGTTTACAGGACAAGGGGAAACAGAAACTCCACTCTTGGAGGGTACACACAAATCTCATGTGCACAGGACCCAGGGGGAAAGCAGTGACTTCCTAGGAGCCTGGGCCAGAAGCACCTCGTGGTCCTGGAGGGACTCTGGGAGATGTAGGGGCAGGGTGTGGCTATGGCTCATTGTGGGGACAGGGACACCAGTGGCAGAGGCACCCCCAACAGCCCTTAGGTGCTAGTGCTGGGACGCCTCAGGCAGACAACAAATAGGGTGGGACAGGGGACAGGCTGCCTAGTCTTCCTGAGCCCACAGCCACCTGCAAACACACCTGTTGACACAGCTCTGCCCACTAGACAGACAGACATGACTCAGCTCCACCCACCAGTGGGCAGGCACCAGGCCTTCCTACTAAGAAGCCTACACAAGTTTCTAGATCAGCCTCACCCACCAAGAGGCAGACACCAGAAGCAAAAAGACCTACAACCCTGCATTCCAAGCATCGGAGGTCACACACACAGAAAGTTAGACAAAATAAGACAGCAGAGGAATATGTTCCAGATGAAGGAACAAGACAAAACCCCAGAAGAATAACTAAGTGAAGCAGAGATAAGTAATCACCTGAAAAAGAACTCAGAGTAATGAGTGTAAAGATGATCCAAGATTTTGGAGAAAGAATGGGGGCACAGACTAAGATAGAAGAAATGCTTAACAAAGAGCTAGAAGATACAAAGAACAGTTGAACAATACAATAGTTGAAATGAAAAATACACAAAAAGGAATCAATAGCAGAATAAATGAGGCAGAAGCATGGATAAGTGAGCTGGAAGACAGAATGATGGAAATTACTGCTGTGGAACAGAATAAAGAAAACATAATGAAAACCAATGAGGACAGTTTAAGAGACCTCTGGGACACAATTAAATGCACCAACATTCACATAATAGAGGTCCCAAAGGAGAAGAGAGAAAGAGCCTGAAAAAAATACCCAAAGACACAGTAGCTGAAAACTTCCCTAGCGTGGGAAAGGAAACAGCCACCCAAGTCCAAGAAGCACCGAGAGCCCCATACACGATAAATCCAAAAAAGAACATGCTGAGACACATAATAATCAACTTGACAAAAATCAAAGACATTAAAGAAATTAAACAACAAAAATTAAAGAAAAAACATTAAAAGCAACAGGCAAAAGCAACAAATAATATATAAGGAATCCCCATAAGGTTATCAGCTGATTTTGCAGCAGAAACTCTGCAGGCTACCAGGAAGCGGCACAATATTTATTATAGTGACAAAAGGAGAAAACCTACAACCAAGAATACTCTACCCAGCAAGGTTCTCATTCAGATTCAACAGAGAAATTGAAAGCTTTACAAACAGGAAAAATCTAAGAGAATTCAGCACCACCAAACCAGCTTCCCAACAAATGCTAAAAGAACTTTTCTAAGTAGAAAAGAAAAGACCACAGCTACAAACAAGAAAATTATGAACGGGAAAGCTCACTAGTAAAGGCAAACATACAGTAAAAGCAGGAATCATCCACACACAAGTATGGTATCAAAACTAATAACTGTGTTCAGTTCAGTTGCTCAGTTGTGTCCGACTCTTTGCGACCCCATGAATCGCAGCACACCAGGCCTCCCTGTCCATCACCAACTCCCAGAGTTCACTCAGACTCACGTTCATTGAGTCAGTGATGCCATCCAGCCATCTCATCCTCTGTCGTCCCGTTCTCCTCCTGCCCCCAATCCCTCCCAGCATCAGAGTCTTTTCCAATGAGTCAACTCTTCGCATGAGGTAGCCAAAGTATTGGAGTTTCAGCTTTAGCATCAGTCTTTCCAATGAACACCGAGGACTGATCTCCTTTAGAATGGACTGGTTGGATCTCCTTGCAGTCCAAGGGTCTCTCAAGAGTCTTCTCCAACACCACAGTTCAAAAGCATCAATTCTTCGGCACTGTGAGGAGAGTACAAATGCAGGATACTGGAAATGCCTCTGAAATTAAGACACTAGCAACTTAAAACAATCATAAACCTAAGCACCTATGATCAATTAATCTAAAACAAAGGAGACAGGAATGTACAGTGGAGAAAAGGTATTCTCTTCAATAAGTGGTACTGGAAAAACTGGACAACTATATGTAAAAGAATGAAATCAGAACATTCTCTAAAACCATATACAAAAATAAACTCAGAATGGATTAAAGACCAAAATGTAAGACTGGATACTATACAATACTTAGAGGAAACATAGGCAGGACACTCTGACATAAAGTGCAGAAATATCTTTTTGGATCCACTTCTAAGAGTAAAGAAAATAAAAACAAACATAAACAAATGGGTCCTAATTCAACTTAAAAGTTTTTACAAAGCAAAGGAAACCACACACAAAATGAAAAGATAAACTATAGAATGGGAGAAAATATGTGCAAGCCATGTGACCAAAAAGGGATTAATCTCCAAAATATACAAACAGTTTATGCAGCTCAGTATTAAAACAAACAATCCAAAAAATGGGCAGAAGATCCAAACAGACATTTTTACAAAGAAGATATACCATAATTTGAAAATATACATGCACCTCAATGTTCACTGTAGCATTATTTACAATAGCCAAGACAGGGAAGCAACCTAAATGCCCATGGACAGATGAAAGGATAAATAAAATGTGGTACATCTATACCACGGAATATTACTCAGACATAAAGAATGAAATAACACCGTTTGTTACAACACAGAGGTTATCAAACTAAGTGAAATAAGTCAGAGAAAGACAAATATATATCATTAATATGTGAAATCTAAAAAATGATACAAATGAAATTATTTACAAAACCTAGACAGACTCACAGACATAGAAAACAAACTTATGGTTACCCAAAAGGGCAGGTTGGGGGGAGAGGAATAAATCAGGAATTTGGGATTAACATATACACACTACTATATGTAAAATAGATAATTAAGAAGGACCAGCTGGCCTAGGTTTTGTAATCAGACAATTTAGAACTCAAATTGTTGGTCTGCCATTTACTTCTTCTATAAGCCCAATAATTTACTTTGTGCTATGAGTCTTAACCTTTCTGGGGATCATTTTAACCATCTTATAGTATACTTGTCAAATAAACAATAAACATGAAGATCTGGCAAGTTTTAAGAGTCTACTTTGATATTTAAACATTCATCTAACAAAGGACTCATATTCAGAATATATATAAATCTCTAACATCAATAGGACAATTCATAAAAGGAGGCCCAAAGATTTAAATGGCCCCTTCAAAAAGGAGGCTATCCAAATGGAAACATGAAATGAGCTCAGTTGTTACTGGTCAGGGAAATGCAAAATGAAACCACGATGATTTACTGTTGATGGCTAAAAATACATAAATAAAAGAGAAAAAACATTCATAATACCAAGGATGGGGAAAACAGATTCTCATACACTTACAGTGGGAGTGTCAAAATGGCATTTCAGTGAACAGTTTGGTGGTGGTGTACGTACCAAAGTTGAATACATTACATTCCAAAAATGAACACGTATGTGCACCAAAAGACATGCATAAGGTTTATAGGAACTATTTGTAATAGCTCCGAAGAGAAAGCACAATCCCCAATGATGGTAAGATTAATGAAGTGTTATCTATTCATATAATTAAATATTATACAGCAAATAAAAGTGAAGGCACTTTTGCCACATCTAAAATGTATCAGTCATTTTCACAAGGTTGACGGAAAGAAAACACACACAAAGGGTATTTAATTACATATGAAGCTCGAAAAGAGGTAACCAAATTTATAAGTCTAAATAAAATGGTTTTTACAGTCATGATTGAACGAAGACATGAAGGTGGCCTTCAAGTGGGACAATGTCCTATTTCTTGATCTGGGTGGGGATGGAAATGAGCATGAACACTTTCTAAAAATTCAATGAGCCTAAGATTTATGGGCTTTTCTGTTTACATATTATATTGCAATAAAGTGTTTACAAATTTTTTAAAATGATTTAACTATATGCGGTGGGTGTGACAGGAATACAGGCAGTAGGGAATGCCTAAAACTGATAAATTAAGAAACAGTTATGTAACACACTATCTAAAAAATAAAAACCACCACAAAACAATTAGAAGTTAAAAATGGTTGCCCTCAGGGCATGGGGAAGGGCTGTTATTCATTAATTTCTGGTACTAGAATTTATTAAGTGACGTGCTTGTTTACAGGTTAGAGCATTTCAATTCTTCACAAAGGAAAAATAACTGACGTAGGGAAAAATGTAAACCATTTCCTACAGTTAACAATGCTGAAGTCCATCTACTAGAAGAAAATTCATTCTGCTTTTAGGCAAATTATGGTTTTAAACATCAAATTTAAAAGTTAAAAAATTATATAAGGAAATGACAGATGTTATAACATCACCACAGTTTTAAGTCAAATGCTAATCATTAAGTAGGGTGGAGGTGAAGGGTGGCAGGATTTGTCATCCCAAAATACCCACTTTGCAATAAGGACTAGTTTGAGTTAAAGGCACTTAAAACAGCAGGTGCAGGAAGGTCACTCTGACTCTCCCCCCTTTCTTCCTAAAAACAGGAAGTAAAACCTCCATAGACAAGATGTCCTTCCTACACCAGAAGGAAAATAACACTCTTACCAAGGACAGGATGTTGAGGCTGACAGAATTCTATACAAACCTTATTAAAATAATGCTTACCTTCCCCTAGGCTCTCCACAGTTACGTTTCCACAGTCACCTCTCTTTGCAGCATCATCGGCTTTAGTTTTGCCACTTCTTTGGGGCTTCCTTTCCTTATAAGGGCTCCCGTAAAACTTAAAATAAATGTGTCTGTTTTTCATCTGTTAATCTGTTTTATGCCAACTTAATTCTTAGGCTGGGCCTAAGAGGGTAGAGATAAAATTTTACCTCCCCTATAGAGGCAAACCCCAGGTACCTGCTATTCTGTTAGTGCACAGCATACAATGCTAGCTGTTTACATCCCTGTTTTCTCATACAAAAGTAGAAGCTTGCTACGAGAACCAAGTGATAAACTTGATATGCAGTGTTGCTCACGGATGAAAGCCCTTATCTTTAGCTTCAGTTAGTTCAGTTCAGTCGCTCAGTTGTGTCCAACCCCTTGCGACCCCATGGACTTCAACACGCCAGGCCTCCCTGTCCATCACCAACTCCTGGAGTTTACCAAACTCATGTCCATTGAGTTGGTGATGCCATCCAACCATCTCATCCTCTGTTGTCCCCTTCTCCTGCCTTCAATCTTTCCCAGCATCAAGGTCTTTTCAAATGAGTCAGCTCTTTGCATCAGGTGGCCAAAGTATTGGAGTTTCAGCTTCAGCATCAGTCCTTCCAAAGAATATTCAGGACCAATTTCCTTTAGGATGGACTGGTTGGATCTCCTTGCAGTCCAAGGGACTCTCAAGAGTCTTCTCCAACACCACAGTTCAAAAGCATCAATTCTTTGGCATTCAGCTTTCTTTATAGTCCAATATGACTACTGGAAAAACCATAGCTTTGACTAGATGGACCTTTGTTGGCAAAGTAATGTCTCTGCTTTTTAATATGCTGTCTAGGTTGGTTGTAACTTTTCTTCCAAGGAGTAAGTGTCTTTTAATTTCATGGCTGCAGTCACCATCTGCAGTGATTTTGGAGCCTCAAAAAATAAAGTCTTTCACTGTTTCCCCATCTATTTGCAGATTAAACAGCCATTTATTTCCCACTGCAGTCTATGGATGATGCTAACAGGAATTATGTGGAAAAAGATGTCCCATGGTCAATCACATCTTAGAAACACTGGATTCCTTTATTGTAAGCCTTCCTAGAATTATCAAGTTAATGTACACGGTGATTCTCCAGGGAAGGGATCTTCTTTCACACCTCAAATGATGAGGCAATTTTTAATTTACAGGGAGGAAAAAATCAAGGAGAAACATTTTTTTTTTTGATCACGAGAGGCATAACAGGGCAGTTAGGAAAATACTTCCATTAGTAGGCTTAGGGTATCTTAGCGATCTGATAATTTGAAACTTCCCCCATGTCATAAAATCTTCCCTAGGACTGACATGATCTTCCAAGGTCCCCTGACTATTTGGTAGCATTTGTGAAGTACACCTAAGGTTTTTTCATGATTTTTCTAAAAAAGGAATTCATTTCAATAAAACCACATTTGACAAAACTTTTTAAAATTGAGACACTGGGTGCCAAAAAGGCCTTCTGAATTTTTATTTTTGTATTTTTCAAGTCAAGACTGTATGAACTCTGTATGAACTATCTAGGATTTATATACCAGAATAAAAAGAATGAGCAAACACTGTATAGGATATGATTCTTTTTTAATCTGAACAGAAAATAAGTAAGTATACAAGTTTGCTAAACAGAAGTTGTAAAAACTGAATGTTATGTATTATGGAATCAGTACAAGTTTTACTTCGGTAGTTGGTGATTCTTAGAGTTAATTTTGCAAAAAAACCAAACCAGTTATGCAAAAACAAGAATATAAAAAGCCCCTTTCTGAATCCCAGTTTGATAAAACTGATTTCATATCTAGCTTATTGATAATACTCAATTGCAGTTCTCCCTGTGCAAATAATACACAGTCATTAATGGTGGTTTGGTGAGATAAAATTGATTTCTCTTAGGATATAGTTCAATATAATAACCCAAATATAAAAAAGTTATTCAAGATTCACAGAGATAAACCAGTGCCTCAGGAAACATAATTCACCCACGTGCATAATTTTATAACACACTTCTTAAACATACAATCACGGTCAAAGACAGTGATAACATTGCATACTCAGTGCTTCACTTGATGCAGTGCACTCTTAAGGCTCATCTGGAGTTTAACACCGTGTAACCACCATGCATTTAATGAATGGGCTTCTAACATACACAAATCCACTCAATTCATTAGAAATTCTAAAAACCTTAGAAGACTTTGAGCTTGACATGTAAGGACTTTGTGTTCTAATATCCCAATCACTGAGAAGACTAGGTGGAAACACAGTAACCCTCCCCTGTAAGCAAGACTGCGCATGTACTTTCGTTGCAGCATCACAAAGAACCCCAAAACAACTCAATACTGAAGACTGTGAGGGGCGTATTTATTACTTAGGCAAAGAAAATTCAAATGGCTTTCTTGGAGTCCAGTGTACCCCAAGACATATGCAAGGAATGAGGATAACTGTGGCAGCCCGAGAACTCTGCCACGGTGTCATAAATGCCATTATGCCAAGATACACATTTTGATAAAACACTGTGATTTGTTTCCCACTATCATGGGACACAAGAAAATGAAACTCAAGACTCTTGTTAGAACAGGACAAGTGATGACCCCAGTTTTAAATAGGGTTCTTCATTGAAGGAAAAGATAGAGCCATAAAAGTCAAAGTAGCTGACTTCAAATGGTTTACATCCCAGGATGAATCAGGTTACACTGATTTAAGCCCAATTTAATTTAGGCAGGTTTTTAACCACAAGAATAAGGACATTCTTAGTACATATTAATAATTAAACCAACATATACACAATTAGCAATATCCTATATAATATTAAATGTTTCAATAACTTGTTCTCGATTATTTGGTACCTAATTTGTTGCTTTGTTTTAAAAAACAAGCTCAACTTGATTTTACAATGTACTTTGTATTTCTAATTGTATTGTGTAGTTATTTCATTGAAGCTGGTACAATACAGTTCTCCGGATTCTAGGAGCCAAATTCAACTGTATCTTCTGTTATCTGTTTAAATTCATAATTGCCTCTGCCATCCATATGCAGGTAGTACTATGGGAAAGAAGGGAGAAAGAAATCAATAACTGAGAATCTTCTTTCAGTCAGGAATTTATGTAGAGGTCATCATACAAGAAAATGACTGGAAACAATCATTTTAAGCCACTAAAATTTTCAAAAGTTTATACTCAGAAATGCATACCATTTTCCAAGGAAAGACTAAATGACGAAGTTTGCTCTTTTTAAAAATAGTCACAAAATACCTCTGCTTGTAGCGGATATAGCACTTTCCATTATGAGAACTAAAACACCAGACCTCCTCATTCATTTTAAAGGAACCAAATCTGTAAGCATCCCACAAAGTAGAATGCTTCTGTCACTCCACAACTGATCTGGTCAGCAGAGGTGCAGCTGCGCTACGTGCAAGCCTATCAGGCAGGACAGCCTCTGAAACATTCACTTTAGCTGGTTTCCCAGATTGGTTCCGAACCTCTAACTTAAGGCTTTTTGTTCAATTGTTGACTTGGCAAAGGAGGAAAAGAGCCCATATAATTCCATCCTACAAAGATGCTTAGGATAGCAGCTACAAAGCCTTCTGTTTTATTTAGTGGTTTTTTTGTTTACTGAAAAGATCTTCTTTTTTCCAGTTTTCTATATTGTTATTTTAAGCTATTTTGGACTCAACACTGCAGTTCTTTGTGTCTCCACCTCCATCACACGGTCACGGATCCGATGGTTACTTTGCTACTTGTCTACACCTCCAGGAGAAGAGGAAAGGGGAAAGCCAAGTCCTTTCACTGTCTATGGTTGTAATGTTTATGAACTTCTGTGAAAACACAAAGGCTTGGGTATATTTTAAACTGCCTTGATATCCAGTTAGTCTTCCATTCAATTAACAAAAATGGGAAAATTTTAATGTGCCATTATAAAACTATCTTAAAAAGTCAACAGCTATACACGATTTCATTAAAGTTTATTAAGAGCTTTCATACAGACTACATCTGATCCTCATGGTAACCTATGAGACACAGCTGGGCAAGGATCAGTAACTCTATTATACAAAGGAAACAATGTCAGAAACAGTGTTGCCTAAACCCAGATATTCTGACTTCAAATTCCATGATCTTCATTTAACCATCTGTACACTACCATTTGGACCATAATATTCCTGAGAGCAAAGACAGTACTCTGTATCCCTCATAACACTTAGCCCAGTATTTGGCTTTTTTTTAAAAAAGGAGCTCAATCAGGGGTATTTTATGGGACAAGATAGCCTTACCATGTTGCAATTTTTCTCAAACCCTTTCTTTCACCTGAAATTTCTGTATCATTTAGGAAGGAAAGGAGGAAGGAAAGAAAGAGAGAAAAAAAGAGAGGGAGGGAGGAAGAAAGAAAAAGAGAGAGCAAGAGAAAGCAAGCAGGGAGAAAGAAAGAAAAAAGGAAAGAAAGAAGAAATGAACTAAGCTGGGTTTATTCTTCGGGGTTGATCATTTTACATTAGGAGAGGAAAAGAACTGCTATGGTGAGAATGGCTCTGTGATACTGCCGGAGAACCTGAACTGCTGCAAAACTCACTGTAGTATCTTTGTAAATTAGAGGGACCACTTAATGAATTCTATTTTATTATAGTGTGTGATGATAAACAGCTTACATTATAGTTTCCTCCTTGTAGTCCTGATTTCTACTAAAGCTGTCCCTAAACTTTTTGCCATCTGATCCTTCTTAAGACTCTCTTTCCTTTTGGTCAGTAGAGAAAGGTTAGAAAAGGCTGTGATCAGATTATGTACATTTTAGTCAGTTCATTATGTAACAGTGATTTATAAAACTGGAGAATCATTAACTGGTTCTCTAATACCTTTCCTATACAACTAGAGACTATCCATATTAATATACATTATATAGCCCTCAAAATTGACAACTACAATAATATTTATAAAAATGCTATTTTATACCAATGAATTAGAATCACCTTTTCCCCTTAAATTATATATCTATGATGGAACACACACCAAGAAATCTAAAGTCATAATCACCTAAATTCATATTATGAAAATAAAACAAACTCTCACTATACCATTCAATATAAGAAATACAAACCTCATGGTGTTTCCAAAGAGACTTTCTATGTGACACAGTGAAGAGTGTAATGCCAACCTAATACAAGGAAAACGATTTAGGTTTACATCAATAACACAGTTACAAAGTAAATTAGTTTATATAATTTAAGCTGTTAAGATGACTGGCTTCAGTAGCTATAGTTAAAAATCAACTGATACCAAATGTTTAAAGTAACAGAAAGTATAGGCCATCCACTACATAATAAAAACTAACAAGTATCAATAGAGTCTAAGAAAGAAAAAAAACTAAACTAACAGTTACTAGCTTAATTAAGTGTATTATTTTGTTTTGGGCACAAAATATATATCCTAGCATATTTTCTATTTGATTGTGAAAAATATATGAAAAGAGCATAAGGATGGTAAAAATAGCAAAAGGTCAAAATCAGGAAAATTAAATCAATATAGTATTGCCTACAATAAATCTGTTTTTCAAATACAGTACAATCTTTACTAGAACCCCTTAATTTGGAACATGTCTTAGAATTCAGACTTTGGAAAAGCAGCATTTACCACTCCCAGAGGGTTCTGAGGTAGAATTCTGAAATTAACACATCAATGTTTCTGCAGCAACACATATGGACATGGACATTCAGTAAGATAAATATCAATAAAAGGGCTTAAAAATCTATTAGTTCCGGCCAGCTCTGGCTACCCAGTAAGCTTGCCACAAAACAATGACAAATCTTTTTCAGTTTTAAAAGCTTACTGGATTTTAGACTGTGAATTAGGGTTTATGGACCATTCTTCAGATTTTCAAAACAACATCAAGAGATGTAGCTAGTTGCTCTGGATCAGTGATTCTCAACCGGGGAGAAGAGGCAGGATATTTTGCCCCGTAGGGGACACATTTCAAGGTCTTCTGATTATCAAAACTAACAGTGCTAGAGACATCTAATGAGTTGAGATCAAAAATGTTCCAAACATCCCACAAAGCAGAGGACAGCCTCCCACAACTAAGAATAATCCACCCAAAACGTCAACAGTGCTGAGCCTGAGCAACCCTGCTCTAGGATCATGGTTTCTCAACATGGGTCTCTCGAGGCTGAGAAACAGGCTAGGGTAACCAGGAAATCTCCACCATGAGTTCCAAATCTTACTTTCATCTTGAGAATTAAAAAGAATTGGGGTAAGTATATTCTTCTTATCACTTCTATCATGAGATTTAAGTGCCTAGGTTCATGCATACCCTTCTGCTGGTACCATGTGATGACTTAAGCTGGTATCGTTTAAAACTTTTAATGTGTAATAAGTTCGGGTGCCAAAGGAAGGCTATCAGACAGGTCAGAAACTGCATGACAAATATACTGTCAGTTATTAATAAAATATATATTTCAATGGTGCAACACATGTGATTTTTGAAAGCTTACTTCAGATATTATTTCTCTTATAATTCTAAAATAATTAGATCAGATCTCAACTGAATGAAGGCATTCTTTATTACAGAATTATTTAAGTCAAAATACATAGGCAAAATTCAAAACATAAGATCTGGACTTCATATTATATTTGGACCTCACATTCAATCCAAACCAGTAGTTTAGTTTCAGCAAAACAGTATCAAATGTCTTTCTAATGCTGCAATTTTGAAACTGTGTTTTAAAATTTCTTCTGTACTTAATTTGTAAGTTTATACTGGTTTTGTAGCTGTAAAGGAGTTTTAAGTTTAAGTTCATACCTCATTTCATGTTTATCCATTTTTAAGTGCCATTAAAGTAATACAATTTATCAACTGGGGGCCCCACAGGAATTTTTTTCTTTTAAATGGAATCTATACACAGGAGAATTGCATATTTTATGCAGACTTGTAGCCTACAGCTAGATATAAGAGGAAATTGCATGGAGCTTCTAAGTCACTAATCAAATAGAGACTACATTGTTTTATGTATAAGAGAATTCCACAAACACCTCTTAATACCTTCAAATCTGAAAATCTGTATAGATAAATGGATTTAAAAAAAAAAAAGGCTACTATACTAAAAGAAGCCTTGGTAAAATATTGACCAGGCCAGACAAAAAAAACAGATACATTCAAAGTTGTCAAATAATTAGCCAATTTTTTTTAATTAAAAAAATTTTTAAATTTTCTTTATAAAAAAATGATATTTAGGTAAAGCTAATTGGAACAAATTAAGAAAATATCAGTTTATTAACACTGAGGATAAGGAATGAGATAAAAGGGGAAATTTTTAAATCTTTATTTTATATCTAACACATGGCTAGAAAGAATTATATACAGAACTCACTGACAATTTTCTCTTTTAGTCGTATCTATTTATCAGTTTAAAATCTTTATTAAAGCAAGATGCCTTCCTTTGATAGTAATTTTGTCACTCCGTAACTTGGAATCTTCTCTTGGAGAGATATTTGGTTGGACACAGTAAAGTGGGAGCAGGGACTGAGAATTTATCACACTCACCTCTCGACAATGACTGTAAATGTAGTCTTCCACATCCACACTAACTGCACTTGTACATTCATCCAAAATAGCAAACTGGGGCTTATGATAAAATAATCTTGCCATCTGAAGCATGAAAGGAAATACTCTGTATAATCATATATCACACTACTGAATAAAATTAGTAAGCTAAAACAGATTTACTTTAAATTAAATATACATTTATATTCTTGTAAACAAAAAAGGAAATGTATTCTAACTCAAAAAATTTACTTCTCAGAAACAAAAACAACATAAAGAAACTTGATTGCTTTCATCGCCTTCCCAAGCAAAGGGAAAAATGTAACACATGAGAAATACTGTTAAGAGTAAAGCAAAAGCTCTTGACTGATACCAGATGAAGTTGAGTTTTAAATTAATATTAAAAAATTCTCTAAACAAGATTAGAGGATACACATTTTCATGAAATCTTAGAATTCAGACTATAGATAACTCAATGCAAAAACTGACTATTTTTAAACAGTCTGTTGCTTAAGTAATGCCAACTAATATTAAGTTGTGAATTTATATTCCTACCAATAATGTCTGAGTGCACATGTTGTATATATCGCTGTGGTCAATATTGGGCATGCTCATTTTTAAAAGTCTATGTGAATTTTATAAGAGAAAATTAACATCAAGACTGTTATAGCTTAACATTTCTTTGATTAGCAGGAATGCTGAACATGTTGCTATTTATTTTCCATATGTATTTTATTTTCCGGGAATTATTTATCCTGACCCTTTGTCTAACAGATATTCCAAATTGTCATCTGCCTCCTAACGCCAATCTCGATGATATAAAGTGGGCACTTTTTCTCCTTGCCCAATTTATCTTCTCTGCAACACTGAACTCAGGTGACCATTCCCTCTTGAGAAAGTGAGAGTGAGACCATGCCAAGTATCTTAAGCTGTTTTCTGAAGTTTCTTTTCCAGCATTTTCTCTTTTGCTGGACCATTAAATGCTGGGGTCCCTGAGGGTTAATTTCTAGGCCCTCTTCTGTTTTTCCTATTTTGTTTCTCTGAGTGATCTTTTCAAGTCTCATGATTTCAAATATTATTTACATTTACTCCCCCAAATTTCTCTCCCACCCATACTTCTGTTCTAATTTCCAGGCTGATACATAAAAATTCCTATTTAATCTTTCTATTTGGATATCTTACAGGACTCACAGACTTAAAATATAAATCCATTCATCCATTTCCTCCACCCCATATTGAACACTTCAGAGCAGCTGCTCAAGCTAGAAAGCTGTCAGTCCTCCCTGGTCTTCTCCTCCTCCCCTACCCCCATCTTTAGTCCAAGTCAGCCCTGTGACGTCTACTCACTTTCCCCCAGCTTCCAATCATGCCCTCAGCCCAGAGCACAACCTTTTCCTGCCTGGATAACCACAAATAGCCTCCTGCTTCCTCCTCTGTGCCTCTTTAATTCTCCATGTAATCAGAGAGGATCTTCCAGAAATGTGAGAATTTCATGCTTCTACTTAAAACCCTTGAATGACTTCCCATTTCACTCAGAATAAAATCCAAACTCCTTACCATGACCTACAAGACGCTGCACAACCTTATTCCTACTCACTCTCTAACCTCAGCATTCCAGCACCATCACCTCCTCTCAACGACCAGGAGACAAGGTGTCATAGGCCTTAGAGGAGGCTTAGTACATGTCACTTTCCTCACGTCTCAAACGCCTCACTCTGCTCCTTGCATCATTCAAATTTCTACTTAACATCACCTTCTCAGACAAACCTACCTGATCTCTCCCAACCCAAGCGGGTCCCTTTTGTAACATCTCTGTAGCTCTTCACACAGCATAAACTACGTTGTCTGTTTCTTTGTCTATCCCTTAGGCTGTAATACTCACAAAAGCCAAGACACCATTTTAATCACTACTGCATACCTAACGCCTGTAGAGAATAGCAGACATTCAAATATTTGATCAATGAATAATCAAAGCAGCTTTCTTGGAGTTTGCACTTTATTTATAAAGGGTGAGGAAGGGGAAACAGCAAGGACAGACTATCGAGAAGTTCAGCTGTGCAGAGAATGAAAGGTATAGACAACCTGGGACCTTCGGTTATGGGAGAGTTTGGTCCTTAGATCACAGCAACCTGAAACTATCTTTCTGAAAGAGGGCTGCTGCTGCTAAGTCACTTCAGTCGTGTCCGACAGACTGCAGCCCACCAGGCTTCCCCGTCCCTGGGATTCTCCAGGCAAGAACACTGGAGTGGGCTGCCATTTCCTTCTCCAATGCATGAAAGTGAAAAGTGAAAGGGAAGTTGCTCAGTCGTGTCTGACTCTCAGCAACCCCAGGGACTGCAGCCTTCCAGGCTCCGCCATCCATGGGATTTTCCAGGCAAGAGTACTGGAGTGGGTACTTTCCAGTGCCTTCTCTGGAAAGAGGACTAGAAGAAATTAAATATAGGTGTGTGTGTGTGTCAGGGTGGTGCAGAACTGAAGGAAAGGGATGTGATAAAGTTGGAGGAGGGAGGGTCCAAAAACACAGATGGAAACAGTTAGCCTAATTAGGCTTTCTCAAGAGGAAGGATGATATGTCCTCCACAAACAGAGGAAACAGGAGTTCAGGACAGCCCAGTGCAAGGTTATTAAGAGGAATGGTTATTTGAAAGCATTCAAATGCCCCTCCTCTGCGTTCCCAGGGAATGCTTTGCATTCCTCTGTCTCCACACTTACCACACTATAAGGAAATTTTCTCATCATGTGTCTTTCTCTCTCCTACTATGTGGTTAGCCACTTGGTAGTGCAATACAAGTAGATTTTGAAGAATATGAACACTGCAGTCATACTGCTGCCTGAGTTTGACAAGCCACCCACAGCCTTCTACCAGCTTTAACATTTACTAGATATCTTTGCCTGGCAAGCCACTTAACTGTTCTACAGTTCTATTCCCTCTGCGGAATGGGATTCTCATAGCTCTCATCTCACAGGACTGCTGAGAGAATGAAGTCAGATAACCTGTGTAAAGTGCTTGGCATATTGCCTATCACCTATTAAGCACTCAATAAAAATTAGCTGTCATTTAACTGAAATAACAGCTTCTCTTTTTTCTTTAAGGAATAGGAGGTAAGTTATTCTGCTGAGAGTGGTGGGGTAATAATGGGGTAGAAGGCCTGAAACTGGTAGTTTTCATATGATTATCATGAAAAATGAGACAGAGGGACAAAAATCAGTAAAATGACTGCCAAGACATGCTGTGAGTGCCTGAAAGACTGGAAACCATGGAAGTACGGTGGCAGCAATCCATCTCTTTCTCTGACTTTTTTCCAGCGGTGCTCAGAAGCCCGTGCACAAAAATGCCAAGGCAAACAACTGCTCCTGGGTCGGTATTTAAATAATATGAGAAAACAAAAAGTGAAAAAGGAAGTTAAGGGGAAGAGATCATTTGTTCATGTAAGAAATATCTCCTCTGTACCTCCTATGTGCCAGGGCCTGGATTAGTAAGTCTGTGCTGGATAGGAAAAAAGGCAGAGTCAAAAGGGAACCGATCAATTGTAGAAAAGGAATGAGTCAATATTAGAGAGATCTCAGTGACTTTGAGGAATGGGAACAACTGCCAATAAGGTAAAAGAAATAATTACAAAACGGACTTAAAAAAAACACAAAATCTTATGACACTGGAATCTCTGGTAAGAGGCTTTGCGCCTTTCTTCATACCTTTGTAAGTATTTCAACCTTTCCATTATATATATGTTTTAATTAAAAAAAAAAATCACTAAAGAGGAATAGGAAGGAATAGTGGAGCAGAGGCACTTCCCTGGTGTTCAGTGGCTAAGACTTCACGTTCCCAAATGCAGGGGGCTCGGGTTCTATCCCTGAGCAGGGAACTAGACCCCACACACCACAACTAAGAGTTGGCATGCAGCAACTTAAAAGAAAGATTCTTCATGCTGTGACTAAAGATTCTGTTTGCTGCAACTCAGACCTCATGTAGCCAAATAAATTTTAAAGAAAGAATAGTGGAGCAGAAAAACGACTATGAGTCAAAGAAATGAAGCAGACCAATCTATAATATTATCTGGAGCAACCCTGGCTGATGGTGCTGGACCCAAATGAGTGTAATGAAGGAAAGAGACATGTCACCCAATCACTCAGTGCTCAATCACTTCAAATTCTCACTCCTCCAGCCCAATATCCACTTTGAGAATGGCTGATCTGTCTCTTCTGTTTATGATTTATTCATCAGTCTAGATTAATTTCACCTTATAACACTAGCCAAATGAATCACAATATTAGGTTGATATTAAGTTCATAAAGAATGGGTATGAACTGGGGGAAAACAACATGCAAAACATGTTCCTCACAGAGTGGGAGGCAACCATGAGGCTGGATATAACCTGAAGACACAGAGTAAGCAATTCAGCAACACGTCAACTCTTGTGCTATGCTTCCTTGGCTATGGTTTTCTCTAATTTACACAAAGTTTACACTCCCTCCCTCCAAAATTCCTCTGGATCTGCTCAAATTATGGTACTAGTTAGAAAATGACTCTTTAAAAAGTTATCCCTCTTTACAGAGTACTCCACGAATCACTCTTAATATGCTGTGTTATATAGCCATGTTGGATTGGGATAAGTTTAGTCAATTATAGAAAAATTAAAACAATTCCTTTCAAATGTTTCTTTATATTAGGAAATTTTGAAATTCTAACTTTAAGTAGTAAACATTGAGCTCTGAAACAGAATACATATAATGACAGAGGGAAAGGGCAAGAACAGAACAAAGAATAAAAATAAAATAAACTTAACATCTCTAACACCTTCAGCTACCTTAGAGAGAACAGTCTGAGTAAGACAGAGAGATGTCTACAGGAAAAAAGTACTAAAAGGGATCTCAAACCCAACCAGGACCAATGTGCTACAAAGTTCCCCTAACTTTTAGAAAAACAGATTAATGGTATATAATTGGATCTGCATCTTTTCCTTTCAAGGGAATATTTATGAATTTTTCAGAATTCTAAATTTATATGCAAATTATCCTTTTATTATCACATAAACAACTATACTATAATCATTGATAAATAAAAAGATTAATAAAACTATGCCTTGATTATCAAAACGCTGGGGTCTAAGAGTGGACTTCATGCAACCAGCTGCATTGCTGTGCAGTGTCTTCAGAGCACACTTACCGCCATCCTTTGCTTCTCTCCACCACTTAGCACATCCATCCAGTCCTGAACACTGTCCCAGCCACCTTCACGTTCAAGGATATGACTCAACTGGACATTATCTAAATACTCCTTCAGCACCTTTCAGCAAAATGATTAAAGATGAAATTGTGTTGAATATAAACCATTATCTGTCTTGCTGTATTTTTGAAACTAGAATTGCTATAATTCTATTGCCAATATCACTAAAAAAAGGTACATTTCACCAAAGAATGTGAAAGGTAAACCAAAAACTCTTTTAGTTCCTATTTTAGTAATTTTGACAAAATAAATCTAGCAGCTTAAAAAGAATAACATTATTCTGCACAATTAAGGGATGAGGACAATGAGGAAACAAATAATAGTGTAAAGATGATACTAAACATTCAACAGTCATATTTAAGCAAAATGGTTAACATCTTACCACAGCCTGCAAAGTTATAATTAATGATAAGGTTTTAGAAGTCTTTACAAAAGGTTAGGATTAACTACTTGGCATCTAAAATACTTAAGATACAGACTCTGAAATGGAGTGTTTTCAGTAAGGCTAGTATATAAACATTTCCTTACGAAGTCAGAAATCCCCTTCTTCTTCTGATCTTCCTTTCCATCAGGATATATCACTTGGTCTCGAAGTGTTCCAAGGGTCATATAAGGTCTCTGATAGTAAAAGAGCAAAAATCATTAGAAGTAAATTTATTAAAAACAAAAGATCTTTAAACCAAAGATTGTAAAATAGCTCAAGCAAGGCCTTACCTGAGGAACATAAAATAACTTTCCTCTCTCAGGTTTAGTTAGACGTCCTCCAAAAAGAGGCCATAACTGTAAAAGCAGGGGAGGAAGGGGAACAGTTGTAAATCTCATAGTGTGGTATAGATGATAGGGCAAAGCAGGACTGCAAAATCCTAAGGCCAGTCTTTACTTACTTCACCAAGAACACGGAAAAGTGAACTCTTTCCACAGCCGTTTGGACCACAGATTAGAACGTTGGCCCCAGATCGAACCTGAAAAGAAATCAGTCTATGAATTAATTAAATAGAATATACACACAATGAACATTTCCTCAGGGTCAAATAAGCTAGTGATAAGCTTTCCATTTTGTCTACAGATGTGATATTAGATAGAGGCAGTGGACGGTATGGATGAAGAGGCCTTTTATTTTTGTTTACTTTCCATTTTTACTCAGTCACTTCTTTTCCTCACTTAAAAACCACTATTGATTGATATCAACTTAAATCTCAATCAGAATACAAACAGCTAAAGCTTGAATTCTTGAAAACAGCAATTATGTATATACACAATCTTTTATTTTTAAATGCAGTTGTTCTATATATACTACTCTATAACTTGTTATTATTTAACAATATATCACAGATGTTCTTTTAGGTCAGTATATTCAGATTCTCCCCATTCTTTTCTGTATTCCATAATAAGGATGTATCAAAATTTATCTAAATACTCTCCTTTTGTTAAGTATTTAGGTCATCTGCATTTTGTTTGCTTTTTAATAATACTGCAATGCAACTCCAAGTCAGGAAGCAAATTGATACACTAGTGAGAACTATTTCTATAGATCTTAGAAATTATAAGTTGCATCGAAGTGTATGTATATTATAAATATTTATAAGTTCACCAAATTGTTCTGCAAGAATGTAAAGATGGAGGTTAAATGCAAAAATGTCAAGAGGGATTGAGTTCTAAGTTTATATAATGTGAGTTAATCAAACCTGTGATGAATCAAAAACCCTGGGTCATAATTCTAGCCTTCCCAGCAATGTAGCGCAGCAGGAAACACATCAGAGAGAGATGAGTTACCCTAGCTGCGGAACCTGCCTTTTTAAAAACTGTTGAGTCTTAGGTTCCTATTACTTAACTCAATGAATATGTATTGAATACTAAGTGTCAGGCTCTGTTCTAAGGCAATACAGATACATTAGTGAGTAAAAGAGACCAAAAAACCCCCCAAACAACAACACACCAAAATCCTAACCCTTACCGGTATACATTCTAGTGGGAGACACATACAATGAGGAACATGCATAATAAATAAGTAAATTAAACAGTACGTTAGAAAATAAGTACAATGGGGAAAAAATAGATCAAGGTAAAAAAAAAAAACTAGGGGTTGGGGGTTGCTGCATTTTTAAGCTGGTCAGGCCAGGCCTCACTGAAAATGACAACTGGGCAAAACTTTTGAAAGAAGTAAACTAGAAGTTTATCTGGAGGAAGATCATTATAGTTTCCACCCACAAAGAGGAGCTACAAAAGCTGAGCAGGAATGCACCTGTCCTGTTCAAAAGTCAGAGAGGATTCTACTAAAGAAGTAAGAGCAGGAGAGAAGAACGGGAGAACTGAGCTCAGAGGGGTAGACGGAGTGTCAGGGCAGTAGTGGGCAAATGCTACAGGGCGCTGTAAGCCACTGAAGGAGCTTCTGATGTAACACACCCAGCCACTTGCATTATTCACACCAGTCAAAAGGTGGAAGCAACAAAATGTGGCATATACATACAATGGAATATTACCATTCAGCCTTAAAAGGAATGAGATTCTGTGTGTGCCACAACACAAATGAACCTGAAGACATGATGTTACGCAAAAAATGCCAGACACAAAAGGACAAATATGATGACCCCACTCACGAGGCCCTCAGAATAGGCAGATTCACCGAGATGCAAAGTAGAACAGAGGCTACGCAGACTGAGCGTGGGGAGAAAAAGGAGCTACTGTTTAATGGGTGGTTTCTGTTTGCTGTGAAGACGGTGGTGACGACTGGACCATACACTACATGTACTTAATGCCACTAAACTGTACACTTAAAAATAGTTAAAATGGTAAATTTTATGTTGTGTGCATTTTACCACAGTTATCTCTAACAAAATGCCACAACTTATGCATGTCAGTATTAGAGAAGCAGCTATTGTGAATGAGTTTTCCAAATGATGAGCAGTCTCTTTTTCCGAGAAATTAGAGAGTCATTTTGATGGACTTCTAAACACATACTTCTTGCTTCTATACAATTGAAAATAGCGACGATTCCTAATAATACATTATATATAATAACTGTATTCTATTATAATAGTGATGCCTTGAGGAGTGCCTGAAGTTCAGAGAACTATTAATTAAATGGATCCCTATCACCCTGATTTATCTAGGTAATGTTAGCCATAAGTATGTTTTTCCTGCACCTAACTACTTATTGTGGTTTTCACTGCCATCCTATAGCTCTCCACATTATTTGATGCAACATGCCAGGAAACCTAGAAACCAAGTTTGTAATGACATGTATAAATAATAACTAGAGTTACTGAAATCCTTAGATACTCTTATGCACAAATGTCTTGAGACTCAGCATTAACTTTTCTTTACTCCACGGTAATAATAATGTTGGACAAAACTTCCAATTATGCCATCAGCCATGGTAAGCCAATGATAATTTTTCCAAATTCAAGAGTTATAGGACCGTATTTCCCCGCCCCTGCCCCGGATTGAATTACGACTAAAAGCCAAGGAGAACTTTCACTGAAAACCAAGTTCTTAAGAACACTCTATTACTGAGGATCCTGGATTGCTTTACTAGGGCAACGAATGCTTTGAACCACATTATGTTTCTTTATTTTCAAGCGAGCCAGATGCGGAGAAAACAATCAGATGCTAAAAAAAAAGGATGTTTGAATTAAAAAAAAAAAATTACGTTAAACAAATATTGGAAAAGACAAAACAAATGAGAAAAAGGCAAATCTAACTTAAAATATCTTAAGTCAGAAACAGACAGAAGAAAAGCTTTTAACAGTGGACCAAAAGGACAGATGTCAAAGAAAGGTCTCAGTGGAGAAGAAAGCAATACAAGAATCATAGAACAGGTCACAGTGGTATAGAATATGATCACAGAGTTAAAAAACTTAAACAAGCAGGATTGTAAAATAAGACTTTCCAAAATGAAACCAAAATAAAAGCAAAAAAGTAAGGGCCTCTCTCAGGCTAAAAAAGTGAAGTTACCAGGACTGGCCAGAAGTATACTAAAATTCAAATATAAAGGTTTTAAAGGGAAGGGCTTTGGACTAGAATGAAAGGACAGCAGTAGTGTGGTTGCTTTATGACAAAGTGAGCAGACCAAAATCATGATCTACTTTCTCCTTGTATCTGTACACACAGATGGCAAATCTCTCCCCACTAGGCACAAGACATGTGTGCCTCTGTGCTGCTGGTGTATTCTCTGCTGCATAAAGACAGAAGTAAGGGAAAGTAGGAGAAAGGGCCCAGAGGATTCTTCAATGGAGAAAGTCTCATGGCTCTTTCTATGCTTGGGTGATAACAATACAGGGGCTACTGGAAACCTATCAAAGAGGGGGTTTTGAGCTCTGTTTATTCCTGATACCAAGCCCTGTAGGTGGCCCCGTACTCTGCCAATGGAGCCTATTTGACTGTAGCACCCAGGGCTAAATGAAAAACACACTTCTGTAATACTTGTGCCATTAAACATTTATCAACCATATTCATATTTTCGGTACTTCCCTTTGTTTCCTGGCTTTAAAACAAACATGACAATATATAATATTCAATACTAAGTCCCAAGTACTTTACAAAACTAACATTTTACAGTTTTATAGTTTTTTTAAAAAAAAGTGGAGATGTACGTAATAAATATACATGCTAAAAGTAGAAAAACTGAAGACTTACCTAATAACACTTTGAAAACAAATCTAATAACTCTACTTCTATTTTATAAACTATCAGACAACATTCTTTAATGAAAGCAATTGGAAATAATCTCCATATATAACACAAATTACAGAGGGCCATGAACATAGAGCATGTGGAGAAGAATTCTGGAGTTGTACTTTCTAATACAATAACCACTAGTCACAAGTGGCTATTTAAGGGCAAATTTATTAAAATTAAGAAAAACTTAAAATTCAGTTCCTCAACTGTACTAGCCACATTTCAAGAGTACAATAGCCACATGTGGCTACTATACTGGACAATGCAGATACAGACCATTTCCATATCACAGAAAGTTCTATTGGATAGTGTTATTCTAGAGTAATGGTATCTGGAACTAGAGAGGCAGCACATGTAATAGACATTGATTACTGTCTTCAAGATTTTCAGATGTGAACTATTCATAAAGTCACAATAGATACAAACAAAAAAATAACCCCTCGGTCTGTGAGAATCGTATAAAATCATACAATAATTCTCATGTTTTGCTTTTGCTTTTTAATTTGGCCTGCTCTTTTGGTTAACGGACTCTTCTGAATCAGCATCACAGTTCACCTGGCTCGAGCTGTCTTGTGCCTTGGGTGAGGAGCAATCTGCAGTGCTATCGTGCTGGTCTCATATGGTTTTCATCAGTAATATAAAAAACTGTATTTTGTTTTTATAGGTACAGATCTTCCTGTACCATCAAAACAATACCAACTCATAAATTATTTTAATTTAAAGAGACTAATGTTATATACGCAAGTTTAAATATTCATCTTACAGTGAAGATTCCAATTATCTATATCTTCTATGGCTTTCTTGAAAGGGACTTTATTTGCAAAAAGGTTTTTTGATAGCAGTATTTGAAACTTTAAAGTTCTGTCAAATAAAAATAGATTTCTGTTTCAAAGACTTATTTTTTACTTTTTATTCCAATTATACTGAGATCTCACTGACATGCAGTACTGTTTAAGGTATACAGCACAGTGATTTGACTCCCATTCACCATGAAATGATTATCATAGTAAGTTCAGTGAACATCTCATACGGATGCCAGATTAAAGAAACAGAAAAAAAAAGTGTGTGTGTGATGAGAACTCTTAGGGTTTCCGCTCTTAACAACTTTCACATATAACATCCAGTATTGTTTTTATATTTTGTTTTTATATTTATCTTGTTGTATATTACATCCCTAGTACTGATTTATCCTGTAACTGGAAATTTAAAATACCTTACTCCAAGGCACTCCTCCTTTATAAAAGCTTACTTTTTAAGGCAATTTTGTGGATTAAGAGACTAAGTCAAGCCTTAAAATTCTTTTAAACATTCAGACAAGTTTCTCAGTTCACGTTTTGAAGATGATTTAAGCTTTTATATAACCATGTAAAAACTTACTTCAAAATTAAGGTCTCGAATCAAGATATCTCCATTTGGCGTTGCTAAAGGAACATGATCAAATCTATAGAGGAAATTAATAAAAAGAGAATAGTTTGACGTTAAACACTAAGTAGATGTAGCTGAAAGAGAAAGGCTACTGTGTAGTTTAACAAATGTTTATGGTGCTAAAGAACCCTTTTCTGTACATACTTTATAATGTTATCTGTATTGATGATTTCTCCAACTCCAGGTATCAAGGGAATGTCTTGTGCTCCTTCAACACATTAAATGGAAAAATAAGTGTTAAAGCACCAAGTCATGTCAGCAGAAACTTATGTGACTGCGTGCATGCATATTTACCCTTTTCCTGTTGTGAGACCATAGTGCGCTCATATTTGCCCTGATTTAAATCCTTTAGTACTTGCATTAATTCTGTAATCCGAGCAGTAAAGCTGGAATTAGAAAAAGAAACAAAGAAAGCCATAAGCAAAACTCCAAAGGCTATCATATCTTTTATTTTTATTATTTATTTGAATATAATTGACATGTAACATCAGGTTCTTTTCTTTTATTTTATACAAACCTGACTTAAGTTTCTAAACTTATTATGTAGTCTCAATGAAATCACTTAAAAGAATTCTCACCAACATTAGTGGTATTATACAAGTATTAGTGATACTATACACATTTTACTATTATGGTTTAGTAGGAGAGCAGGAAGATGGGGCTAAGAAAAGAGGTCTCGTAGGATCCCACCTCAACAGATACTGACTTTATTAATAGGCAAGTCAAGAAGGTTGTCTGCAACTAGGACTTTAAGGAATTTCCCAGTAAATACTAAAAAAGGACACACGCGTGAAGCACGAACCCTGAGTTCCTGCTGGGGTGAGCTACGCAGCCTTGGATAAAGCTGGCCTTTCTCTCTGAGGACATCATTTATTTTAAGTATGCCACATGCACACTACTTTCCTGCAAACAGGGAAGAACTGGGGAGATCTTTCTCCTTCTTCCTCTGAAGAGGGGAAAAGATGAAGTGTTCTTAATATTAGAGAGAAATCACTGTGGTGATAAGAGAGAAAGCAAAACTACTGACAAGAAGTTGAAAAGTATGAATGGCATGATGGCCAAGGAGAAAGCATTCTAACCAGAGAAGCAAACAGAATTGTCCTGTGAATAACAAGCAGAAACCTCCTAAAGGAATGGACACATCCTCTACGCTAGGAAATGTAAAGGCATGAGGAAGTTATTAACAAGTTGGAAGAAAGTCAGCATTCTCAAGAACGACTCCGCACAGTAGTCACAGCTTCTTCTATCCTGTCATGAAGACCTTAACTGCTAAAGGAGTAGAGAAGAAGGAATAGAGGAAATAATGCAAATAAATCACAGGCCTGGAAAAGATCCAAAGTCATTCAATTTCTTCAGATAACCTGAAACTTAAGGCTTTTTTACATTATGTGCTGTCTTAAATATCATACCAAGCCCTTTATACTAAACTTTGAAATTCTGAAATATTTAATTCCATTTGATGGTCTAAGAATAATTTTACCAGACACCCTGACTGGTTTACAACTGGACTTAGAGCTACCACAAGGTAACTTTTCTTTTTTTTTCCCATTAAAATAAATTTCATCCTTGCTTATGCATTACCAGTACCAAAGACCTAATGGGAAGAAAACTCTGGTAGGGGACAAAAAAGTCCAAATGAAAAAATTTTATTCACTAACTTAATTTTCTGTAAACTAAGGAAAGACTGCCATGATTCAACATTTCCCATCTTACTGAATACCAGTATTCACAGAGCAGACAGCTTGAGAACAACTAACCTAGTTTAAGGCTCAAAACAGCTATCTTAAGGAAACATAAAAAGCACACTATCAGAAAAAAATCTTCCTAATTTTCTATCAAAACCAGCTTCCAAGAGTAGGAAATATGGGGATTCAGGTGCTCCTTATCTCAACCTCAACTGGTCACAATCATTAAGGATAACATATTAAAAAAAAAAAAAAAAAAATTCTCTGAATTGCTCAGTATTACAAATCTTAACTTACCCAGCCAATCGAGTCATTTCACGGCCAGCCAAAACTATTCGACCCAGAGCCTGAGACATTCGCAAAAGCATTCTTCCACTTTGGTAGTAATCCTGAAATAGAAAGAAATATTAGTTTTCACTTGTATTGAGAAGATTAAAACTAGCTTTTTTAAAATTTTTGTTTTTAAGATTTCAATTGAGTCTGACTACCATTACCACTTTACCTCCAGAAGTTCCGAATGTGAGCTCTTAAGGTGTCGAGGGTGAGACAAGTCTAAGAAAGGACGACTGACGACTAGGTACCCGACCACAGTGGCGAGATCTGAAACCAAACAGTTAAGACTGAAAAACATCGACACCACCTCACTTGCCCCACAAATTCCATTCTACTATCTCTTTTAAAGCATACTTACATTTGGCAATTATGCTGTCAATGAAGCCCATAGAAAACCGAAACAAAATGAAATTATGTAGGTGCTCCACCTGACAGAAAGCAAAAACAAAATATATATATACTTCCAATGTATTAAGAAAAATTAATCTACCATGAGGACAAAAGAAACTGTATAATTTATGCATTCAACAAATATTTACTGAGTACCTATAATTTCTGATTACATTATACATCACATTTCATTGAGCACAATGCTGATCACAGAACAGGTGCCAAACAAAGCCTTCATGAATCCATTTTTATGCAAACAGAGTGGAAAACACAAAGAATATGTGTTTGGCGTCCCTTGCATGAAATAGTACAATGATACTGTATTCATAATACTGTCGGATACATATATGCAAAAATTGACAAACAAAAAACAGAAACAGATAATTTAGGTGAAACCAGCTGTCTGGAAATAGCATTCAATGCTTTACTTTAGTTGGAAACACCTGGTCTTTCGCTAAGACTTGTACTACACTCAATTTGAGCCAAGTGCTAATATAACACCTCATAACTTGAGTCTGTAGTTTTAATCTCAGCATGTATTACCCCAAAATTGCAAATCTAAAAATGTATTTTATTCTGCATTTTTAAAGTTCTTGACTTTTTCATCTATCAGATTACTCAGGCCCTGCATGATCTGCCACTGGGCTTTATCTTCAACCTCATCTGCTTCTACTTTGCCCTTTCTCACTGAGCTCCAGAAATACTGGTTCCTCAAACATGCTTCTGCCTCAGGCCTTTGCTCGCCTTGTTTCCTCTGTCAGGATTACTGATTTCCAGATATAAATGCCACCTTCAAGAGAGACTTTCTTGTCATCCTAAATTGCTTGGCAATACCCCCATCACACTCTACCACTTTATCCCATTTTATTTTTGGTCACAGAATTCACTATGACCTGAAAGCATATAAAATGTTTACTTGTTTATATCCCCCCCACTAAAATGTGGGTTTCCTGAGTACAAGGTAGCTTGCTCTTAGTATCTTCTGCAAAAGAGCAATGGCTGGAACATTTATTCAGTGAATGCCAGATGTTATATATTGAGCTCAGCAATGAAGACGCAACAATGAATAAAAAGACAAGGTTCCTGAGCTCATGGAATTTACATTCTAATGAAGAAGACAACCAGTAAAAAAACAAGATAATTAGAAATTGTAATGAATGCTTTTAAGAAAACAGATCATTAAAATGGGAAGTAACTGGTGGAGGTCACTTTAGATGGATTAATCAAAGAAGACATGGCCTCAAAAGGTGTTAACTTTGGGGCTGAGCTCTAATGCAAAAGCATGGGCAAGCCACATGAAGAGTGAACTAGTTAACAGCAGTCCCTTAGACAATTACCGTAAGTGCATTTTATCAGTGAATGCTATCAAATTTCAGTCATGTTAAACATAAAAAAGACAAAAATTCCATTTCTTTAACCTTAATTTAAATAATTTAAAATAACAACTTCTTTAACCTTTAACAATCACCTCAAATACGTATTTGATTTCAAAACTTTCCACTAAAATGTAAGCTCCTTAAAGGCAGGATTTGGTCCATTACACACCACTGTCACCTGGACACGCAAGACACCTTTAGATGGTGCTCCGTATCTTCTGAATGAATAATCAACAAAATTAACTAAATTCAAATCTTCCCCGTGGCAAGTAGATAAAAACCGAAGCACAGTTTACATACTGTTTACATAAGAAACAATGTTTATATTCTAAGTAAAAGGTCAGCAAACTATGATCCACAGTTCATATCCAGCCTGCCACTTACTTCAGTAAATAAAGTTTTATTAGAACATACCACATCCATTCATTTACATATGGCTACTTTGAAGGAGAGAGTTGAATAGTTGCAAGAGAGACCATAGGGCCTGAAAAGCCTAAACCATACGTGGTACTTATCGTGCCCACTACAGAAATGTTTGCTGAACTGTGCTCACAGTATTCCCAGAAATACTACAGAACAAATCCTTTCTGTAATTATCACTAAGTTTATCATTAAATAAGACTCCTAAGTAACCACTTCAAAAATACACTGATAATTATTTTAATAAATCTCCCCATTTTTATAACTGGGCAGCTTAACGTATTGGTTTGATAGTTTTTAGGAAAACACAGCATTAAAATTCTTTATAGCTATTTAAAAATAAATGTTTTAAAGATTAAAGGTATATACGTATCCTGGCACAGGTCAAGATTTTTTTTTTCATACATACATGAGCCTCCAACATGTTTATCTTACCAGTTTTTGGAAGACTGAGTGGATTGTCTGCTTTTCTCTTTTATTTCCATTGTAAAAGGCAACTTCTTCACTATTAAGGAAAATAATTTAGCAATTAGTTTTAATGCTACTTAAGCCTAGAAAATAACTTAAAATACCATACTTATTGACTAAATATTTGTATATAAACGGACACTCTGTGACTAACAGTTTATTGGGTACTTCTCAAGCCATGATCTACACATAGCTCAACTGATCAGAGCACAGTTACCCCTGTACTGATACACCTGACTGCATCACAGGCTGCACTTCTGACACGAGTTGCATATCCCACATGTAGCCTGGCTGGAAAAGATGTGCTGAGCTAGTTCTCCGAAAAGTGAATAAAGAAACAAGAAGGAAGATACCATGACATATAGGAAGGCAGGACTGGGACAGCCATCTCAGATTACAAACTGAGTAGACTCAGCCAGAAGGGAAAGGAGACAACAAGAGTTAGGAAAAAAACAGGTAGTGATGCATGACATATAGCCTTTAAAGGACAGAAAAACAAATTAATTCCTGCCCGCCTGACAGTTGCCAGCTCCCAGAGGCCTAGCTGCACAGTTGTCCTTATTCTTGGAACCACACCATATCCTCACATCAATTCCTCTTTCCTTGAGTTGATCTGAATGGGTACATAGGGGCCACAACAATCTTAACTAGGAAAAAAAGGGCATTTTATGAGTGAAGAAAGGTTTAGTGTAGTTAATGTGCAGAAGTCATGCAGCTGACAAGTTAAACAGCTGAGATTATAACTTGTATCTGACCCTAACATCTAGTTTTCTACTCTACCCAGATTGATGCAAACTGTCCCAGCAAAGTACCTCTTACAGCAGAGGAAAGGAAAGATTTACGTGCGAGTCTAGAAGGCAAAGTTAAAACACGGTATTTCTTAAAAGTCTCTTCCCCCGCCTCAAAAATTTATGTGAACATTATATTGTAGTCTAAAATGTACCTGTATTTTTTTTGCATCATAAAAACATAAAAATCAATACCTTTAAGTAAATTAACTTTCCATATAGTTGCATCATGTTTGACCAGCCTTTCCCAGTTTCCTTTACACAATAATAGCCCCAAGGAGAAGGCAATGGCATCCCACTGCAGTTCTCTTGCCTGGAAAATCCCATGGATGGAGGAGCCTAGTAGGCTGCAGTCCATGGGGTCGCTAAGAGTCGGACATGACTGAGCGACTTCACTTTGACTTTTCATTTTCATGCATTGGAGAAGGAAATGGCAACCCACTCCAGTGGTCTTGCCTGGAGAATCCCAGGAACGGGGGAGCCTGGTGGGCTGCCGTCTATGGGGTAGCACAGAGTCAGACACGACTGACTCGACTTAGCAGCAGCAGCAGAGAGCCCCAGGGTATCAGAATCCTAGTTTAACACAATTCTGTACCTAAAATGTCTTAATTCCTTCTACTTCCTCCGCACATTTAAGTCCATTGAGAAAGACAAGGTGAGAACTCTACTTCTCCTGAACATTTTATCCTAAACTTAAAACCTGAAAGCTCAGAACTTCCAAAATACTAACAACTGCCTATTCAGCATCTTTTCTCTTCCATATCCTTCCTCCTAAAAGAACCCCAATTTTCTTAAAGTTTTGTATCCTTTTCTAGGCACCCAAATGGTTGAGGAATAGCCTCAAGCCCCAATCCAAAGGGGAAAGAGTTCCAACTGATCTAAGCCAGTGACTTTGCTGTAACTGCTTTAGTGATAATTCTGGCCAATGAGATGTGAAAAGAAAGTTGTAGTGGGGGCTTCCCACTCTCTTAAAGAGACAGCAAAAGTGGCTGCTTTTGTTTCTGGACTTTTTGCAGGAGACGAGGGCTGGTGGATCTAGATCTAGAACTGCTTTTGCCATCCTATGATCAGAAAAATAATTAGCCAGAGGAAAAGGGAAACATATAGAGGAGGACAGAGTCAGGAGAAGAGTCAGACACCCTGATCATGCTGTGCCTGGAGCTGGTCCATCTTAAAAGTTTTTAATGTGAAGTAGTAAATGTCCTTATTGTTGGAGCCACCCGAGTCAGGGTTTTCCGTTTCTTGCATTGGAAAACATCCTAGCTAATAGCTCTTTCATTCACTTGGCAAATCACCTCTGTACAAAACCTTTTATTCTTCTGCCTCCCTACAACACAAAAAGCCTATTTAAAACCAGTAAGTACTGTTTTGTCAATCCAAGGAAATAAAGGAAGAAGGAACTTTTAAAAGACCATTTCCTAAATAATTCTGTAATGCCAACAGGGTAGTAAATAAATATTAGGACCCTCAAAATGACTTAAGGTTGACAGATCATCAATACATGAGAAAATTTATTGTGTACCTGCTACACATTAAAAACAGTGCTGGAAGTTTTATATATATCATATTAATCCTCATGACAACCCTGAATTAGCTACCTAGTATAAATAAGAAAAGGGAAACTATAAATAACTTTCCAAAAGTCATATATTATATAATTGATAGGTGGAGAAGGTAAATTTGGAAACTAGGCAGGCTGGCTCTAAAGCCCAATACTTCTTCCTACTTTGGATTTTTAAACTATCTGGAAAATAGACAGAGACACATGCAACGAGACTGTATTAACTTTGAGCGTTCCAAATATAGACTCAAACAAAAAATACTTGTGGATAAACTGAGATAAAATTTTCTCTGAAGCAGTAAGTAAATTTGAATTTAAATTTATGACTTTGCTTTATGTGAAATTAACAGAAAATTAGCCAACAGAAGACACGAAGAGGTCAATCAGGGATACTAAATAGTTAATAAGAAAAAGGGTTAGAAATGTAGTTATTAAGATTACTTAATAAAGCCAATATCCTTCATAATATATATTTTCAAAAGAAGTAAATACGCAGAGACATAATTTCAGTAACAGTGTTACTAGATTTTTTGGAGTTGGCTTACACGACTTCAATATCCACACAAAGGAATTTTTAGTACAGTTAAATACATTTAATACATTTGTCCTTACCTGTTTGTGATGAGCCGAGAATTAACATATCTATACTCTCCTTCAAGTTTTTGCTCAGTTATTGTCATCTTACCAATGGGTCGTCTAATTCGAGTTAGGAATAGCCCAGAAACAAGCAAGTAGGCCATCATGCTTGCTGGGCCCTGATATTATTAGGAGAGAAAGATATACAAAGATCAAGGATATCATAAATTCACTGAATGCAACATGCACAATTTATAATTAACTCCAGTTACCTTGAAAGAAATCACTCTTTTGACTTTTTCCCTTGTTTCTTTTCTAAGAAGATACCCACTGGGCCTCTTTGTTTTCACTACTCATTTACTTCTCCTCCCACCATACATCTCTCCCCCAGCTCTCCCAAATTTGCTCACTTAAAAACTCCTAATTGCAGTCCTCACTCTTTCTACAGCATCTAAAAACTCTTCTGACGGAGCTCTTCTTGATATTCTTGATTCCACAATAATGTGCAGAACTCTCTTTCACCTTCTCACTGACCGTTAGTATTGCCTGAGGTTTCCTTTTCTTGCTCCCTTTACCTCCCAAATTTATATCTCTAATCCCATCACTCCTAGATACTGTTTCCAAATATTTACTGTACATCTTTAGTTTACTTCTCTGTAACCTCAAGCTCAGTTCCCTCAGATGAGCTCAATTTGCCTTTCCCTTCTCCGGCGTCTTGCTTCTAGCTGCCATAATGTAGTAAAGTACCTCCATGTGCATCGACCCTTCCAAGAGAGAAGCTTCAAGCTTGCCTTTTCAAACTCTTCATTCCCATATATATCCTTTATGTTCTGCCATACTGAAATAATTGTTTCCTGAACATGCTACTCAATGAAGTTGTTCTTCTGTTTAGCAAGCCTGACATATCTAAAAAAGGCCGACTTATCCTCAAAGCAGCTCCAATATCACCTTCAATTCTTCTGGACGCTAAAGACATTATTCACTTCCACTACTGGGCTCATCACTCTCCATTACAACTGTTTGACTATCTATCCTTTCACCAGATCATAACTTCTCTTGAGTAGGAACTGTGTCTTACTCATCTTTTTATTCAGACAGTGTATATGGAATATAGCATATATTAAATTGGAATATGGTGTATATTATTTTTAAATTCAATGTGACTGATTCAATGCTTTTCAATAATTACTAGAAGTACGGATAAAAGAGATAACTAAAGCATAGTCTCTACCTCTAAGAAATACAAAATCAGAAAATAAGAATATATGGAGACATTTTAAAATACAAATATAATACTTAAGTGTTATAAACATGTAATAAGTACCATAAAAAGTTATACCAATAAGAGGCATTAAGACTATTTACTTATTTATAGTAAAAACAAGTTATAAAAATGATTTAACCCAGCTTATGAGGTATCAAAAGGTTAGGAAGATAGACAAGAACATTAAAATAAAAAACTATTTTCCCAAATGTTTTGAAATGGAACAAAAATCACTATATAAATTATTTATTAATAACCACAAAAATACATACATATGTATATATATACATAAAACAACCACATTATTATATGATTGTGTTATAAATATATAACAATAACCTTACATATTAAGTGACTAAAGTTAGACTTCAATAAGAATACTCAGAACATTTAAAGATCTTACCAACACAAATGTCAGAGAGACCTAATAAGATGACCTCATGGGACAGTCAACAATTTATATTATTATAAAATACTATTGAAACTGTTATAGTCATTCTAAATGTAATTAAACATTCATATTTCATATTAAAATAGCTGTCTCCAAATCTCTTTTTAGGCACTGAAATAAAAAAGAAAGTGAAAGTCGCTCAGTCGTGTCTGACTCTTTGCGACCCCATTGACTATACATACAGACCATGCAATTCTCCAGGCCAGAATCCTGGAGAGGGTAGCCTTTTCCTTCTCCAGGGGAGCTTCCCAACCCAGCAGTCGAACCCAGGTCTCCCACATTGCAGGGGGATTCTTTATCAGCTGAGCCACCAGGTAAGCCCAGGAATACTGGAGTGGGTAGCCTATCCTTTCTCCAGGGGATCTTCCCAACCCAGGAATCAAACCTGGGTCTACTGCATTACAGATGGATTCTTTACCAGCTGAGCTACCAGTGAAGCCCCTTTTAGGCATTACCTTGCAACAATAAATACAGGTGTGTTCAATGTTTAAGCATTTCTGGTTATTAAAACCACAAAAATTTTCCAAGTGTCTGGCTTAAGAAAAACTGAAAAGCTGAATCAGAAAACTTTAAAAATCTCTAGTAGAGTATTATTTTATAACCAGACTTTATTAGCTACACTTATAAAATTACACTCTTTGAGATACATAAAAATTCCAACAAACCATCCAGCTATTCACAGCACAGTATTAAAGCAATTTAAAAGACAGAAAAAGTAAACTCACCTGAGCTCCTATTGCACTGGTTAACCTGAAGATATACAAAACTATGTCTAAAAATGGCTGTAAAATAAACATCAGAAGGCACAGAATTAAAAAGAACAAAACTGCCTACACTGATAGCTAATAAGCATGTTAAATACACAATGCTAGTCAACATTTAACACATAATTGTCAACATGTAGAGTTCTCACTATGTACAAGGTACTGTACAGTACGTAGCTCGATGAATACATAAAAGACACAATTCTTATTCTCAAGAAGCTCAAAATGGAGACAGCCTGACCAATGTCTACTGACCATCAATTAGGGAAAATATTTACCACTTTCCATCAACTAAGATAGCTCTACTGTGACAACTAACCATTACTTACTTAGCAATTTCTTAATGCACTATAAAGATGCAAGAAAATGATCTGAGTTATAACCCCAAATCTACTACCTGTTTTTCTGGTTTCTATATATCTTCATCTGAAAAATGAGAGACTCTTTCTGCTCTTGATGTTGGACTTTACCACAACATCTATATGTTGAAATATGTTGAGTAAGTTTATAAATCTTAATTTTATGATCTAAAACTCAAGCTCCTAAAACTAAAATAACATTAATTTACTGGTCTTCACATAGAGACAATTTAATTGACATACCAAAAGTTGTACATATTTTGAAGTGTTTTTCAAGAAACCCAAATCGTGTTCATTTAAGTCCATAGCCACCTTTTCTAATATCTATATCATTACTAGGATAGATGGGTTGGCTCATAATTGGCTTGTACTAAGATGAACCTTTTCTTTCCTATCTTATGAACTATCAAGAAGTTAGGCATACTTACCTATACATATAAAGTTCAAGTGCACTTAAATTACTGACAAAAATAATGATTCAGTTTAAGTCAGAGTTCAATTACATATTTTATAAAGTAAATATACTGTAGTATATAGCACCACTACAATTAGTTAATATGCTAACATTTTTCTTTATTGCAGATGTGATAAGTCCTGAGCTATGGACTAACTCAAGTGCCAAGATGTAATAAAGAATACACAACAAGGTCTACAAAATTACCAAAATAATATATACAGCACCTCTCCTTCCCGACCCCAACCACCATACACACACGGAGAACAAACTTTAAAATGTGGTAAAAGGCAGAGGAAAAAGGCAGTTGGATTACCGAGCAATTTGTTGCTACCTCAGTTTCTAGAGTTTGGATCAGTAAAGACTTAAAGAAAGAGCTAAATAAAGGACAAAGTTTGGCATGAAGTGAAAAGGCATCTTAGTAGTAGGCCTGTCAAGAGGGGTAAAGTTCTTGTGAATACACATTACTTTTCTAACACCTGCCTATACTTCTTCATCCACATGGCTGAAGAGGAAGTATTCCTAGTCTTCCATTGTGACCCAGCCCCTTGTATAAAGTTTTCTGTCTCAAGACTGGATACTTGGATTAACTGTGGCCCAAGGCAAGATACTATAAGTGGTCCTCTTTGAGACAAGTTCCAACCACAGACCAAGAGTAGTCATGTGGGTCAGATGGGAAATGGGGCATCTGAGAGGAAGAGGGGGAGGCGGTAATGCTAAGCAGAAATCTTCGAGATGACCACTGCATCTCCCAGCTAATGCAGGAAGTAAAGGCAAAGAAAATGGCTTAATGAAAAAATCACAGCAAAAACTGTAAGGATGGTGAGATAAGAAGAGTAAGTAAGAGCTGATAAAACCAGCATGAAGAACACTGGTTAAGGTCAGAGTCAAAAGCTCTGGCAATACTCTGGAAAGGGGGAAAAACAGTAATTAGAAAAATTGAAATATACTGATATCTTGTGAAAAATTTTTGACTATTACTTAAATGAGCTATTAGAATTAGAAATACTGAAGCAGAGAAATGGGTAGGAAGACATCCATGCCTAGGGTTATGGTTGTGCATTAAAAATAAATTGACCATTAAACTTTAACAACTGCCAGAAGTACACAGGTCAAAAGTTAAAAAATCCAAGTTTCTGCTATTTTACTGAAATCAGCCTGCAAAATTCTCATAAAATCTTTATGAGACACTAAATTCTCAGTTCGTGGTCAAGGCACCTCACAACAATAACTTAAAAAATTAAGTAGCTGTAGTTAAGAACTTTATAATTTTTTTAATAAAAGCATTAAATACTTATAGGCTGCTGTCATGTTCATCATATACATTTGCTTAGATTCAAACTTTAGCAAATTAACAACAAAAACAGACAAACTTACCTTACTAAGATTTGAATACAGATCAACTACACTGTTACAAAACTTTTCTACATCTTGTGTAAGTAGCTGGTCTGGATTAGCTATTCTGTTGTCCAGATTTCCCATTTTATAATATGTGAAAGCTCTAAAATAACAAGAAGATGATTTTAAAACAAATGATTCTAAAAAACAACAACAATAAAATCACGTTATACTATGTAGTACAAATTTGTAGAAATAGAAAGCTTTGGAGCCAGAAGAGGACCTAAAGATTGCCCTAATTTATTTTAGAGATGAGGATGCCAGTCTAGAGAAGGATGATCTGCCAGTTAATGGAAGAGTCAGGATTAGATTCCAAATAGTTGAGATCTTTCCATATATGCTCTGGTTCAAGAGCAATTCACTTGAAAAACATATCTAATAAAAAAGAAAGACTTCTATAACTCATTATCATAAGTATTATTTTTAAAGTATTTTTAATATAAAATTAGGTTATCACTTACTGGAGATATTCCTCATAGAGGTACTTGGTTAATCTTACTCGGAAGCACAGTTTGAGCTCATTTAACCCAAACTTCAAGAAGTTATTAACCAGAGAAATCTAAAACAAACAAACACACATTATTAGTTCTGTTTCATTTCTGCTTACAAAATCATAATTTATTTTCCTATCATTGGCTTTGTCCCCAAATCCTATAATTTTTTAATAACTGATAGTTTGAATGGATATAACTCAGTTTTTACTTAACATTCCCAAACACACAAAGAGAATATGCTACATCAAATGCAATTAGCTATTACCCTTTACTTGAAAATTAATTTTAAAATATATTAGTATTAATTATGGAAAGAATCTTGCAACTATTTGCGGTGGGGAAGGTGTGTATAAACAAACAAAAGGCCAAATTTGTCACCTGTGTATTCAATGTAAAGAACCTGCTTCAGGAGTACTGACACTTATGCTCAGTCTGTCTTTTCTTTGCTACCTCCAGCACAACAATCCTAGCTAATGGGATTCTATACACACCGCATTTGCATCTGTTAAAAAAAAACCACAAGTTTTACACCACTTAACGCCATTTTCTAGATTATTTCTGGAGTCACCTTTACTCTTTTCCACCACTATATTAAAATTAATTCTTCCATGGTTCTCAAGTCACATTTACATAAAAATTTTGTCAAGAAAACACTGGTCTGCTGAATCTTAATCTTTGATTGACACCAATGCTGCTTAATTTTCTCTTTTAGAAGGATTTCCATGTATGACTATCCTCTAGCTCTATTAAATCTGACATATTTTCTAATAATTAGATTTTACAATCAAGTAAATTTTACAAGCAAGCTCCTCCCTATTACTCTCACACAAAAAATACTAAAATTCTTATGGTGCCAATAAAATACTCAAGCTAAGAAAATTACTTATGATTTGGACCACTTATCTTTATTTTTAATAAATCCACGCAATAAATTCCAATTCAACTTAAATCACATTAGTGGTTCAAGTAACAGTTTATAGCCCACATCAATGACTCTCAACCAGGATTTCTGCCCTCAGCTCACTGCCTCCACAACCTCACCTGAGCCCTCACAGGACATCTGGCAATGTTTGGAGACACTGAAGATATTTTTTGTTGTCACAGCTTGGGGAGGATACTATTTCCATCCTGTTTACTATGTTACTATGAGAAACCCTGGCCTAATGGTCAGAAAACATCATCTCCAGTTGTACATACCCACATATGATGCAAAGAAATTGATCCAAGCATAATTCCTTTAAGTTTTTCCATCTAGTATAAAGGTTTGCATTGATACATTTCCTATAAGTTACAAAACTAAACTTGAAAAAATTTAGCATATAAATCTTTAAAGAACTTAATAAGTAAAAATCCTTAAAAGATTTTAGTAAGATGCAATTTTTTTCTATGTAAAAATTTTTAAAGAAATAACACTTACGAGAGGCATAGCAGCGATGAAGTTGAATAAGTATTTCTTGAAATCTTTTCTGCTACGACCAATGATACCACTGCAAACCACCACATGCAATGCATTAGTTGCAAAAGAAGCAGTATTTGTCACACACAAAAAAACTCTGTAAATCTCTAAAATTATTTTTGGAAAAGTTTATTGAATCAAATGAATCAATAAAAAAAAAAAGATGCTAAAATTATTTTCTAACAAAAGCTTGAACTTTTGAAATGTTATCATTTTAAACAGCTTGCCTGGAAATCACTCTATAAATGATAAAATTAAGTAAGAATGACAGCTAGTTCTTTCCCTCATAAAAATGATAATTAAACAGCAGGCTTAATTAAGCAGTCACAAAAGGGGTTTTATATGGTGAGACAATTAACTTTACAGACCCAGGAGTGGATTACTGTGGATAAAACAAACTAGTATTTGTTTGTTTTAAATATTTTAACATACTGATTGTCATTTGTATGAACTAATGGCAGAGAGACAGACTAATGAGAGATCAGTAAACCCTTCTTAGCTTTGCAGGCCGTAAGGTCTCTGCTGCAACTACTCAATTCTGCTATTGGAGAGCAAAAACAACTAAGAAAGCAATTAACTGTAGTCCTAAGACAATTTTATCAAAACAGATGATAGTGGGATTTCAATGAAACAAGATCTTCTGTTTTTAATCTATTTAAAATATTTACTGTTTTTAAAATATCCACTAAGAATTTATTTAAAGGATTCTGCTACTTTTAACCTAGAAAGCCACGATATCATTTTAAGTAAAGGATCTTTGACTACCAAATGCACTAGTGCAAAAATATAATTTGATCATGTACTCTTTTTCCAAATAATACTAATATTCCCCAAAGCAAATTAAATATATTTTTAAAAACAATTGTGCTAAATGATTCAAACCTAGCTCCACACACACACACACACACACACACAAATGACTGGGATACACACTGACAGAGAAATAATTTGCTTTTTATGAGGGAGTAGGTGAATAATGCCAAGTAACATCAACTGATCTTTTAGGGCAAAAAAAATCCATGGTCAAAGAAATTTGGGAAAACCTGAGTTAAAGCTAACAAATTTCTTTACCAAAGAGCCTCTCAAAGCTCTCAAGTATATTATACATTGTAAAACTCTCTGAGATAGTTTTGTAGCACTGTAGCATTTCCTTCCCCATAGCTAAGATTCCCAAGAACATATTTTGGGAAATGTTACTCTAGACCAATAGAAAAATTAATAATCCAATCTTGACATAGCTGCTAAAAATTTAACAAGAAAAAAAATTTAAGCTGAACTAGAAAGAAGTTACAATAGAACCACATAAAAATGTTGTCTACAGCAATAAGAATATTAGAGATGAGCAGCAATTAAGACAGTACAGAAGTTTAGAGGTTTAAATTAAAACTGAACCAAATTTCACATAAAATCAAAGTGCTTTAGTGCTGCCCAAGCTGTGAAACACACAAGATTATCAAACACTGGTAAAGCACATGCCACCATTCAGCAATGGTTTACCATTGGAGTAGCAGCTATAAATTTAAAAAATGGTTTCTTGAATAAAGCTTTATTTCTGCTTATTATTCCGCTGCAAAAGAAAAATAATCATCAATAAAGAGTAATTTTACAGTAGTCCCAATCATAACTACTTCTAAAACATATAGGAATTAAGATAGTTTGGTAATTTTAAAATGTTACTTACAGCCAAGCAGGTGTAAATAAAATATACATTTATGATTACATATGGCAGTATAGCGGAACACAATTTGCCAAAATGCATCTCTTTGGCCTCAAGCTAGTTTTAGGCTGATTATTTTTAAGAAACAGAAGTGTCAGGAAGCCTTTCTTTTCTGCCTTCCCTTTAGCTACCTAAAGAATTTACAAAAAAGGGCCTGCTCCCAGGACAGAGCTATGACCACATTTATCTGCAAAGCACAAGGGCCAAATGTGCTGAGGGAATCAGATATCAGAGTCCACTCTGAGTCCACTCTAAGTCTGGGCCACAAGGGCCAACAAACATTTGTTTACCAAACATTTACTTTTCCGTCTTCATGTAAATTGCCTGTCTCCCCTGTAAAGCCCCAAACAACTACCCCTAACACCCTCTTCTGTTTTTAGCTGTCTTTAAGATGAGGGCTTTGGCCATTTTGGAGAGTTACTAAGTTCTCCAGGATCTCTCCCATGTATATATGTTATTAAAATTTTGTTTCATTTTCTCCTGTTAATCTGTCTCATGTCAATTTAATTCTTAGATCAGCCAGAAAAACCCAGGAGAGTACAGGAAAATTTCTTCCTCTCTAGCAGCAACAACAAGATATGAAGGATTACCTTCCATATCATAGAACTGTCAACCTCTACCTATGCTATTAAAATTTGCCCCATTCCAAAGACATCAGTCACTGCTAACAAGTAAGCCTAAAAGATATAAAAGATACTAAAATTAAGTACATCAAGGATCATAACAAGTCTCTTTGAGACTCTATTTTAGCAGAAGTGTATAT
The DNA here is from genome assembly GCF_029407905.1 of Bubalus kerabau. NCBI lineage: Eukaryota > Metazoa > Chordata > Mammalia > Artiodactyla > Bovidae > Bubalus > Bubalus kerabau. The sequence goes on from NC_073629.1 coordinate 49,902,886, forward strand.
GAATCTAAACACACTTTGGAAGAGTCAAAATGGAAAAGACAAATTTACAATGTAGCATTAGTAGCAGGTTAAAGAAACATGTTACTTTTTCAAATCAAATTGTTTTATATTATGAATTCACAGTATCTTAGAACTTTAAGATTGACCAAATATCAAATATCTCATGCACAGCAGAAGTTCAAAAACATTCAGGAGAAAGTTAACAACTAACTTTTTTTAATTTTTAGAGCAGAGAAAGGTTTATTGCAAGGTCAAGCAAGGAGAATGGGTGGCTCGTGCTCAAAACCCATGACCTCAACAATTAACTTTAAAACAACTGCTTTAGAACCCATGAGGGTATGTTAAGAATATAATGAGAAATGGAATATTTCCTGTCATATCAGTAAACAAAGGATGTCACTGTCATCAGCAACTGAAGCCACCACAGATGGTTAAGCTGCTGAGCCCTGAGGGTACTCAGGAAGGAAAGAATACCTGCCATCTAGCAGCCATCAGACTGCAGCTGCTCCCTCAATAAGCTCTGAGGAGAGGAGGCTCAGGATGTGAAAGCAGAACACTGGCCCCAGATAGATGAGGTGCATGTTAAAGGAATGATGAATTTCTGTGAGCCCAGACTCTTGCATTTTCCCATACATAGAAAAGCGCTAAATTCCTTAACTTGGGATATTTGGTTTTCTTTAAGTAACAATAATCTCTTGATGTTCAGACTACCTGCCCTTTGCTGCAAAACTTCTATATAACCTGGCTCCTCCCCTCGCCTCCTTGGAGCAGTTCTCTCTGGGTCACTGGAGATGCTGTCTCCCAGGTTTGAAGTCCTAAAAATTCCTACCGAATAAAACATAACCCTCAGCTTTTAGGTTATGAGTAATTTTTTAAGTCCACAATAAGGAGATCCTTGTACTATTCTTGCAACATCTCTGCAAGTTTAAATTACAGGAAAATAATATGCTTCTTAAAACTCTTCAAATTTTTTGTTTTCTTACTTTTTCTACATCTCATAACTAAATTTTAAAACTGAGTACCCAACAAGTTGATTACTCTGGCAGAATTATAAGCTGGCTCATGCTACACAATAATTTCCTCTTATCTATCATCACCAATTAATGCACCACCTACTCTTAGTCTAGTCAAAGCTATGATTTTTCCAGTAGTCATGTATGGATGTGAGAATTGGACTATAAAGAAAGCTGAGTGCTGAAGAATTGATGCTTCTGAACTGTGGTGTTGGAGAAGACTCTTGAGAGTCCCTTGGACTGCAAGGAGATCCAACTAGTCCATCCTAAAGGAAATCAGTCCTGGGTGTTCATTGGAAGGACTGATGTTAAGGCTGAAACTCCAATACTTTGGCCACCTGATGTGAAGAGCTGACTCATTGAAAAAGACCCTGATGATGGGAAAGATTGAGGGCAGGAGGAGAAGGGGATGACAGAGGATGAGATGGTTGGATGGCATCACCGATTCAATGGACATGAGTTTGAGTAAACTCTGAGAGTTGGTGATGGACAGGGAGGCCTGGTGTGTTGCAGTTCATGGGGTCGCAAAGAGTTGGACACAACTGAGGGACTGAACTGAACTACTCTTAGTAATGCATTTTCTCCAGAGCATTCAGTCTTTGAGAAAATTAAAATAAGCATCTATTTAATTAAAGTTGGAAATCCCTAGTTTAGAAAATTAAAAATTATTCTTTTAGGTTACAAAAACATGAAATCACAAAATCTGAATAAAAGGGGAAAACCTTTTAAAAATAATCTTCTATATTATACCATGATTGTGCAGGGTTCTTTATATGTATCATGTGACATATTCTACATACATATCTAATATAATGTTCACAGTGGATGTAACCTGTTATTTTTGCCATAGGTAATTAATAACACTATAGTTAGGAAGCCTATTTTTATTAATAGATATGGCAGTTAAATAATAAGTAAAGCCAAAGGAAAAATATATAAAATTCCATAGTTTGTAAAAGGATATATAAGTCTTCTCTATATTAATTATACAAAGGACTCAAATTACTTGTGCACAAAGCTCACAGAAAGAGAAATTAGCAATAAAACTGATCTAGCTAAAGTTGATGTGCTAGCAGCAATAAACAAATACTTCAATTATATTAATGCTTTACGTCTCAGGATTCTTTAGATTTCTTAGGATTCTTTAGAAGATTTCTCACTGGGACACACACACACACACACACACACAAACTGGCCAGACTCTCCCTACAAATCCCCTTCAGGGACACCAGACAATCAACAATCCCACAACTTGGCTTCTGACAAGTTAAATATGAATACATAGCCAAGAGTGACTGCTTGAGGAAAGCTCTAACATGAATGACAAAGATCAGAATAACAAAGGACAGTGAAAGTCAAAGACTTGAAAGAATGACTACTACCAAAAATGAACATTCATACAAAAAGACAGTACTTGGAAATAAAACAAAAATTCACTGGATGATAAAAGAAATCTCCTAGAATATACAATAAAATGTCAGAGATGTATATAGAAGAGAAATTACAGTCAGATGATCAGTCCAGGAAGTCCAACACTCAACTAGTAAGAATTCCAGAAAAAAAAAATGGAGAGGAAGAACTTTTTTAAAAACACAAGAAATTACTTTGGAATGAAGAATGAGACTGAAAGAGTCACAATGACAAGGAATGCAAAAAAAAATTCACACTAACATTCAGTGAAATGCCTAAACCCTAGCAATACAGAATCAATAATAAAGAAATAATAAAGCTTCCAAAGGGGGTAAAAGCAGATCTGCTACTAAGGGTGGGCAACCAGCACAGGAATGGGCCTAACACCCAATGTGGAAACTGGATCAGTAGTTTCTAACCTTGGCTACACAGAAGGATTACCTGGGATGCTTCAAAAAAGGAATAACTAATTGAATCAGAATCCCGAGGGGTAGACCCAGGCATTAGTAGTTCTCAAAATTCCCCAGATGAGTCTAATTATTCTGCAGCCAGGGTTGAGAACCACAGAGCCCTATAGAAGACAATAGGGTGATGCTTTCCACATTCTGACAAAAAGTGATTTCTAATTTAGAATGCATAAATAAAGCTAAATTACCAATCAAGTGTGAGAACAGAAGACTTTATCAGACCTACAAGTTCCCAAAATTTTACTTCCCTTGTAACCTATTCTCAGAAGAAGATTGCATCTGCCAAAAAGACAAAGTAAACTGAGGAAGAGGAAAACCAAAGATCCAGAAGACACGAGTTATTCAATGCAGGAGAGGAAGATGAAAAAAATTCCTAAGATCATGATAAAAGTAAATTCAAACATGACTGCTATTTAGTGGAGCTAAAGCACAATCAATCCTGATGAGAGCAGGAAGACAGAAAACTAACAAGAGGTATGGGGAGGGATGGTAAGAGAAATAAAAATCAGTAAGTTATCTGATGTGTTTGGCATATTACAAAATTGAGATTTTAAACTGTTGACAATAAGCTTGAGCTGAATTAGTAAGTAGGCAAAAAATTAATGTACACAAAAACCTGCAGTTTATAAATGGCAGGAAAAACAAAAAGTTGTATGTAAAAGAAACTACAAAAGAGCATGTGGCTCAGCTGTAAATAATAATCAAAATTATGTAAACAATAAATTTTGATTTAACAAAAAACTGTGATACAACATTGAGAGAATGAGCATGGACAGGCATAGGACTGTAAAACAGCTAACTCTCATCTTCTAAGAGATAAAGAAATACACACATAGTGTCTAAAACTGAAAATCTAGAGACAGCAATGTAAGTATGTTACAAAGAAATGCAGACAAAGTAAGAGATGAAACAGTAAAAACAGAAGGCAAGCGGCTCCAGGAATCACAGAGGATTGATGGCTTTGTGATTAAGTTCTGTAAGGTTATTTGATATTAAACTATATTCATGCTTTACTTCTTAAGCTATCCATACATTATCTTGATTAAAATAAAAAGCCATGGGGCTAACCAAAGGATTCAGGGAATCCTGAGTTGAATACTGGCATCTATACCCCATTGACTAGCCTGCCAGGCTCCTCTGTTCATGGAATTCTCCAGGCAAAAATACTGGAATAGGTAGCCCATTCCCTTTTCCAGGAGATCTTCCCAACCCAGGGATTGAACCCAAGTCTCCTTCACTGCAGGTGGATTCTTTACCATCTGAGCCACTAGGAAAGCCCCGGGACACCCATACACGTATTCTAAGGCATGTGGAATTTACACGTTCAGAGATCTGTGGTTGGGGCCTTACTCCCATGCAGACAATCTTCTTAGTTTTCCTAGAGACAGGAGTCAGAAAATACCTGCATAAAACATTCTTCCTCTCCTACAAATCCTCTTAAATCAGGAATCAAGGATGTCAAAGAAAAAAAAAAACCTTCAAAATTTGGGAGCATTTAAAAATTTTAAGTACTGTCATTTAAAAAGTTATCTTAAATGTTTTAAGAAATTTTCTGATAAAATACTACATGCCAAGAAACAAAATTTCAAGAAAAAATTTTCTACTGACATTCAAATTGGTATTATCACAAGGAATAAATCCTTTATTTACAGATAAAAGTTAATATCACAACTGTTATTTTTGTTTTTAAATTCAAAGTCATCTATTACAGCAATTAATAATATAATATGTACAAAGACTATAAAAAACATACACAAAGCACTAACTTCAGAAACTGAAGGAAATGCCTTATAATTTTTGTTTAATAAACATTCACAACATTATTCCCTGAAATGCTTTGATATTTTCCTCAAATTATCTCATTAATATCAGACATCCAATTTGGTGACTTAAGTTTCCACTACAGAATTTAATATACAGCACATCCCTTTTTTTTTTTTCTTTTTGGCCACGTCACACAGCACCTAGGATCTTAGTTCCCAACCAGGAACCAGATCACTGGCCCTGCAGTGGAAGCACAGAGTCTTAACCACTGGACCACCAGGGTGTCCCATAATTTTCCGTTTAGAGTCACCTTGTCTCTGACCCTAAACTGCCAGCTCTGCTAGGGTCTCTCCTGTTCACTAACAGGTACATCTTCATCTCTGCCTATGGCACAAGGGAGACAATCAAGCAATAGCTACTAAATACATGAACAAAGACATAATTGACTTATGTTATTTATACCTAATTAGAATCTATTTCTTGCTTAAGATAATCTTAAATATGACACAAGTTAGTATTTCATACAAAAAAGGAGGAAGATGAAAAGTACCTTTCAATGAGCGTCCCATTTTGAATCATCCAAACATCACAGTATGTTCGAGACACCAGCATAACAGCAATAAGTATCAAGTAACCTGTCTAAAATAAACCAGGTAGAGTAAATCAATTACGTGCATTTTAGAAAGTTAAAAGAAACATTACTTTGATAAAGATTTTTGGTTTCTAAATTCAAAGCTTTACTCTACTGTAGTTGGCTGACATTTTACTGATAGGTAACTTTTTTTAATATAAATTTATTTAATTGGAGGTTAATTACTTTACAGTATTGTATTGGTTCTGCCATACATCAATATAATTTTGAAAGAAGTTTAAATATATATTACAAATGGAAAAGGCCTTGTAGATCAGTTAATCTAACTTTTTCATCCAGAATTAAAAAGTGCTTCCAGCTCAAGATGGTGGAGTAGAAGGATGTGCCCTCATCTCCTCCTGCGAGAACACCAAAATCACAAGTAGCTGTTGAACAACCATCGACAGGAGGATGCTAGAACCTACCAAAAAGAGACACCCTATATCCAAAGACAAAGAAGAAACTGTAGCAAGACGGTAGGAGGGGCACCACAATCATGATAAAATCAAAGCCCATACTCGCCAAGTGGGTGATCCATAAACTGGAGAAAAATAATACCAAAAGAAGTTCTGCCCCTGTTGTGAAGGTTCTGAGCCCCACGTCAGGCTTCCCAGCCTGGGGATCTAATAAAGGGACTAGGAATCTCCAGGGTATCTGACCTTGATGGCCAGTGGTATTTGATTACAAGACTTCCACAGGACTGGGGGAAACAGAGATTCCAGTCTTGGGAACATGAACGTGAACGTGAAGTCACTCAGTCGTGTCCGACTCTTTGCAACCACATGGACTGTAGCCTACCCGGCTCCTCTGTCCATGGGATTTTCCAGGCAATAGTACTGGAGTGGATTGCCATTTCCTTCTCCAAGGGATCTTCCCAACCCAGGGATCGAACCCGGGTCTCCCACATCGTAGACAGGCGCTTTACCGTCTGAGCCACCAGGGAAGTCTAGGGAGGGCACAGACAAAACTCTGCACACACCAAGACTTATATGCAGAGTACATCATGAGAAACGCTGGACTGGATGCAGCACAAGCTGGAACCAAGATTGCCAGGAGAAATATCAATAACCTCAGATATGCAGATGACACCACCCTTATGGCAGAAAGCGAAGAACTAAAGAGTCTTTTGATGAAAGTGAAAGGGGAGAGTGAAAAAGTTGGCTTAAAGCTCAACATTCAGAAAACAAAGATCATGGCATCCGGTCCCATCACTTCATGGGAAATACATGGGGAAACAGTGGAAACAGTGTCAGACTTTATTTTGGGGGGCTCCAAAATCACTGCAGATGGTGACTGCAGCCATGAAATTAAAAGACACTTACTCCTTGGAAGAAAAGTTATGACCAACCTAGATAGCATATTAAAAACCAGAGACATTACTTTGCCAGCAAAGGTCCGTCTAGTCAAGGCTATGGTTTTTCCTGTGGTCATGTATGGATGTGAGAGTTGGACTATAAAGAAAGCTGAGCGCTGAAGAATTGATGCTTTTGAACTGTGGTGTTGGAGAAGACTCTCGAGAGTTCCTTTGGACAGCAAGGAGATCAAATCAGTCCATCCTAAAGGAAAATCAGTCCTGAATGTTCATTGGAAGGACTGATGCTGAAGCTGAAACTCCAGTACTTTGGACACCTGATGCGAAGAGCTGGCTCATTTGAAAAGACCCTGATGCTGGGAAAGATTGAAGGCGAGAGGAGAAGGGGATGACAGAGGATGAGATGGCTGGATGGCATCACCAACTCAATGGACAGGACTATGAGTAAATTCCGGGAGTTGGTGATGGACAGGGAGGCCTGGTGTGCTGCAGTCCATGGGGTCGCAAAGAGTCAGATGCAACTGAACTGAATTGAACTGAAGACTCAGAGGAAAGGAGTAGCGATCCACAGGAGACTGAAACACAAGTCCCTGCTAGTGTTGGGAGGGCTTCCTGCAGAGGCATGGGTCAGAGGGGTCCCTACAGGGACGCGGGCACTAGGAGGGGACGGTCCCTTTGGTGTAAACCCTCTTGAAGGTCACCATTAACCAGAATTACATTAAAAAGTGAATCCTAGGCAGGTCAATGATTTGCCTTCACATAATCAATGACAGAAACCAGCAATATAACCTAGACTACCTAGATTACAATGTATTGTGATTTTCCTATGTTTTGAATATGCGATTCTAATAAAGAAAAATGACAACTACCAACATACAGTTATCAACAAATACTGAAGACTAAAATTTTGCTTAAGTAGAATAAATTTGGTTCAATTTGTTAGGAAAACCTTTAATAGGCAGTGCCCCTGCCCTAGCAGGGCTTTCAATTTAGTTATTAAGGCAAGATTTACACACAACAAGAAAACAGACCAATATAAGTAAGTATATTTGCATCGCTTCTTGGAGTAAGTGGCAAATTGGAAGGTGTGAAGTAACAAAAGAGGGTTATGACATTAGAAATACATCAAATAAACCAAGTAAACCAAAAAGAGAATGAGGATTATGAGTTAAAAAAAAGATTTAATGGAGAATAAAAAATAGATTAAAACCACATGAATTATCATATCCAGCAGAGCTTAAAAAACTACTGCAAGCTTTCGGCTTGAACAAAATATTAAAAACTGTTGTTTAAAGAACATTACTTAAGCAATGCTGGGAGAGAGAGATTACTGAGGATAGATGAGAGACTGAGTCGCTGGTGAGGAGTAACTGTCTTGTGTGCGGGACGAGAATCCACACTCCAGTCTCTAACTCCCACACACACCCACTCAAAGCCGACCTTAATCTTTCTAAATTGGAAGAATATATACAGCAACACAGAAGCTAACATCAGAGAGGAGGGGTATGGCAGGGGAAATGTTTGCTGGATAAAGTGTTTGATTTTGAATTTACAGAATTGAGGGGCAAACGCATCTACGACTTCTGCAATTTTTGCAAACAAATCTTGTTTTCAAAAAAGGTGAAGGTACTAAAAATGTGAAAGACAAGGCAGGGAGTCAAAAACACAGAAGTAACAAATGAATCCATAAGAAAGAAAACAACGTCAAAAAAGAATCTATGGGACTGAGCTGTAACAGCTGCTCCCCCAACGTTTCCCAGAGTTGGCTGGCAAGAAGGGTACCATCTTCCTACCTGGTCCCACCACCTCAAAGTTAGGTATTAAACTGACAACAGAAGAACCCATTGATTTTTAATAAATGCTCTCTGTAGATGACACTCTAGCTATAATGCTAACTTTTAGTTCAGACCTTAAATGCAGTCTCAGTCCTAAATTAATCATTTGAGGAATAAAGGTAACATTAGACAAAGACGGTTTATATTTTCCTTTATGTACTTTGCTTATTCTTAAAATAACTACCAAGTTTATTTGGCTCACTTTAGCAAAATCTACTAAACTTTTGACTACTGACCATCCGGAAATGCATTTTTTGTGCAAAAGATGTCCTTAGAATCACCATAATTCCGTTCCTGGGTTTGCAGAATATGTCAGAAACTAAAGATCACCCTGATTTAGGCAGTCTCTCACCTCATGATATAGATGAACTTCCATATATTCATATGCAGTATTTTTATTTATTCCATAATCTCTATCTCTACATCTAATTTATCTGTGATTTCTACTGGAGTTTATTTCACTTTCTTGAACTCAAGTTAAGCTTGGATTTTTCTGTCTCTCAAACATGATTCATAAAATGGCTCTGTGGCATGGATATACCTTGACAGAACTGGAAGGTTGGCCAAGTTAGGCTTGTCAAGCTACGTACTAACTCCCAGAGATCTATCCAAAGTCTCACATTCATTTTATATTCAGCAAACCCCTGCCTAAAGGTTAAATGAACATTAAGCTATCAAGTGATGGAGGGGGAGGGGTACATGTAACACAAATCTTTCCAGCGAAGCTTATATTTTAAATAAAGATTCTTCAAAGTCAGGTAGGTTGTGGAAAGAGGAAACAATTAACTATCCCTGGAAGATACATGGGGCACCTTCACAAAGAAGATAATGAGCATAAACATGGTGTCATTAAAAAATAAGAACACAGGGCCTGGCTATAAAACAGCAAAGAATCTTATAAGTAGATGATATTGAAAAGAAAAGTAAAGTCAGGTGGTGATTTATAAGATAAAAGAAGCCAAATGTCCTTGTAAGTGTTTCAGAAAGAAAGACTAGTTAGAAAAGAAGACCAATTAAGAGATTATAATAATCTAAGTAATAGAGAACAGTATAAAAGGAAAGTAAGGGACTAATCAAAGAGAAACTCAAGGATACTCGGGAAAAAAAAAACATTTAAAATATAAGGGATGAAGCAGATTTAAAAAGTGCATATCTAACTTTCCTCCATGAAACACATACTGTTGTTCAGTCACTAAGTCATGTCTATCTCTTTGCGACCCATGGATTGCAGCACACCAACTTCTCTGTCCTTCACTATCTTCTGGAATTTGCTCAAATGCATGTCCACTGAGTTGGTGATACTATCTAAACACACATTATCTCTATCTAATTAGGAAAAAAACAAATGTTATTACATTACTTTTTAGAGTTTCTTATGGGTAGAGTCAACAAGACACGATGCTAAGTGAGGGGAAGGAGAGCAAGCCCAGTGTATGGAGGAATGTGTCTTTTCTCTGAGAATTACAGTGCTTTAATGTCTAACCCTTTTCTTGTTGTCACTAGATTATAAGGCTAATGATTTTTAAAATGTGAAGAATAGGAAACAATTATGTTTGAAGAAGACAAATTTGGCAGAAAAGATTTTAAAAGGAGAGATTCTTTGAAATGAGGCCAATTGAAAAACACTGTAGTATCTAGGTAAGAATATTCAGAAAGAAAAATTAGCAGATACCAGTGACTAAAAGGATGACAGGTATGTATGGAGACGAGAGTCAAAGGTGATAATATTCCCAGTTGTACAAAAGGAGAATACTAAGGTAATTAAAGATGGAGAACACAGTATTATTTTATTTTTTAATCATTAAAAATAATAAATAGTGACAAAGATAATCTTGATAGAAGGGCAAAGGAAAGAATAATAAACCTTAATTCCGACAACCAGTTCACTTCCTAAAAATAAAGAATTCAGGTATCTTAAAAACATTAAATCAAATATGAAAAAGCAACCTTCAAACATATTTCGTATCAATGTTACTTGTTAACATCTTAATGTAATAAAAAGATCTTTCTAAATTTAATCTTGTCTTCAATATAACAAAGCAACACCATTTAGGATAGCTGTACTGAAGTACTCCAGTATTTCACATAAAATATAATAAAATAATATTTCACAAGCAATAGAAAATCATTTAAAAACTGGCACTGAACAACAGTGATATTTGACTTGTAGCAGAACAAAGGCTTTATAATTTTGTTGTTCTGACCTCATGTAACCATTAAAGGTGAACAGTGAACAGTTTCATAAAGCAATAATTTCGTAAGACTTACCTCTTTACAAAATGTTTTAGGTACCATGATTTTCAGAATTCGCATGAGCCTTGAAAAAAACACCCTGTCCACCACAGCTCGCTCTTTTTTCCCCTCTTTCTACATTAAAAAAAAAAGAAAGAAAGAAAGCTTTTTAAATAGCTATAACAAATAAGATTTTAAAACCATGTTTCATCTAAGTCAATATAAACAACTATCAAGATGGATACAGTATTTGAAGAACATAGTCCTATACTGGTCTTCATATTCAAACATGCTTTCAAGAAAATAAGATATAACCAAAAACTGAAAAAGGAGGTGATAAGTTCTGAAATTTCAGAAAATATATGGAAAAAGAACACTGCAAACAGAAGAAACAGTAAGTGCCAAATACCAAGGTGAAAGCCCATTTAACAACAAAATGGCCAATCTGGCTGGAGCTGTGAGCAAGAGACAGCAGTAGAAGATGAGGTCAGAGGACAACTAAGAAATGGTCAGGTACTTACTGTTTGTTCATTATCCACTTCCTGATTAACAACAGAATTTTTAAAAAATCTTGAACAGGAATTTTCCTTCTATCAATTACAGGAAACGTTTGGATTCCTAGATTTATCATTTAGCATTTCTAATGTGCACTCTCTTCCTTAAGAATTCAAAGACAGACAAGGTTCCCTTACTCATTCAGTTCACATTCTAGCAGGGGAAACACAGATAAAAATAAACCAATAACCAAGTTATTACAGATAGACCAGGCAGGGTCAAGAGAAAAAGAATGACTTCAGGAAAGTATGAGAAGAAAGATCCCTTTGGGTGAGGGCAGTAAAGCACGGGCAACACCAGGCACAAAACCCAGTTCAGGAATAAAGCTGGTGTGCACGCTGAAGCACGAGATGACAGCAGAGGAGACAAGGGGAGAGAAGAAGGGGGGCGGGGCCCCGAAGAACAGAGCCCTGCAGCCACAGGCAGGATTCAGAGTTCACTGTCAGTGCGGAGGGGAACCACTGAAGGCAGTTAAGAGCAGAAAGCCATCCTACTAGTAGTGTTAGTCACGCGGTCGTGTCCAACTCTCTGCGACCCCACGGACTGTAGCCCACCAGGCTCCTCTGTCCATGGGATTCTCCAGGCAATACTGGAGTGGATTGCCATTCCCTTCTCCAGAGGATCCTCCCAAACTAGGGATTGAACCCAGGTCTCCCGCATTGCAAGCAGATTCTTAACCATCTGAGCTACAGAGACTACTCTCAGACATTTCTTCATTGCCACTGGTCCATGAAAACCTAGATACAAACCACTTGCAAGGATAAGAAAAAAGTGATGTGCACTGGGTATAGTGGACGTTATTTACCTTATTAGTTTTGGGCTGTCTGTAAGAGCGGGCAGAAGAAATTTATCAGAACTGGCAAGACTCTCCAGAAGGACCTCATCCTCAATTTAGCTCCTTTCCCCAACTCCCATAATCTCTGCTCACTTATTTACTAACTACTATGCTCTTGATACTATGCCCATGATAAACAAATAGCCATGGTATAGTAAATTCTATTAGACAAACTTTGTTGTAAATGTGCTTTAATTAAATTAATATCTTATTAAACCCTGTGAGTAGTCTATAAACTGAATTAGAATAATAAGCTACCATCCACATGTTAGACACTGTACTAAGTGCTTTATATATATAATCCTAATAAACAGTCACTGCATAGATTACAGAATTGTAGACTAAAACATGAAGGCACTGAATGTGCAGAGTTAGGTCAGAAAGACTAAGACAGAAATAACTGGATAAGAGTCAACTTATCATGTACCTTTGATTCCTGCTGGAACAAAGTTCAGGTCTTTCAAAACTTATAAAGGTTATAAACCTCATCCTACTGAGTCACAGGCAAAAGTCTACTCCATTCACACGTATATGCATTCATTCATTCAATATTTACCTGGTCCCAGGCGTTGTTCTAAATCATAGGGTCCACTAGTGAGCAAAACCTAAAACGCCCTATTCACAGTCGATTCACTCGAGCTAGTCTATTCTCCTCAAGCCAAACTTTACAACTTCAACCTAAATCTCTCCTTTCACACCCCCCTCACAAACTAAGTATAGGAAGAACAAAGAGAAAGCAATATAACATCAACTACCTTAAAAAGAAAAAGTGAAACTGCCCCCCAACCTCACCTCATCCCACCTGTAGTCGATACCTTCTCCATTTCTAGCTTGAGCCTTAGAATAATTTCAAGATAAAATGACCACCTCTGATTTAAACAAAGGACTACTATTTCTAGCTGCTCTAAAGAAAGGATCTAGGGCAAACCATGAAGAAGGTTTAAAAAAAAAGTTATAAAAAAGTAACAATGAAGCACCTGGTATATAATTAGCACTTTACCTGGTATATAACTTCCCCTCCTCTTTTTCTCCTGTTCCTATTGTCACTGCTCCTATTTCTTATGCTGTCTGAAAGCTGACTTTATTATTTTTGTTAAATTTGAATCCATGAAGGCAACTATATACTTCCTAAAATAAGGAAACAACAGACACCTGGACTGGAGGGCTGACTCAGAAAGGCTGAAGAAATATCAAGGTGCTCTACCATTCCTGACACATAATAAAATTCATACCTGAAACCAATCTAAATACAAATAACTACAGAGACAGTACAGCTCATAAACACTACAAGTCTCTTCTAAGAATTCATTTTAAATTCTCAATTGATTTCCCCCACCTATAAACTTCCCAGTAATTTTTTAAAATATTAAAAAACACTTTGATGATATAAATCTGACATGCAAATCATAGGGGAAAAAAAAACATTCAAGACCATTTAAGAAGCTAAAGTAATAAAGCATTCAGAAAAAAAAAATTATATATATATACATAAATTATATATATATATATATATATATATATATATATATATGTCCCTGACATTCAGGAGGCAACAATGCCAAAGGGCAATGAGATTCTACTGATGTGTCAACCAACTTAGAAAGGTGACATGAACTAGAGTCGACAAAAAAGACAGATGCTTGAAATAGCAAATAAAAGGTCAAAGGGTACTGACAAAGTGTAAGCACCTCTGTATATTGTTAGAGAAACTATAAATCAACTATTATGTTGTATCCATCAAAATGTACAATGTATACTCACTGTTATAGGTAAAACAATCCAGCAAATTTACTTTCAGAAACTTATCCTAGAGGTATTCCTGCACATGTGCTTAAATACATAAAAAATGAAAAAACTCATATACTGTTTTATAATATTATAAAATTAAAAACCTAAATGTGCATCAATTATGAGATACTATATAAATCATGGCAAATTTATACAGTGAAGATTCTACATAATTGCAGAAAAGGAAGCAGCTCATATTTATACAAGACAATACTACAGAGTGGTTAAATTAACTAGGTCTATATGGATCTTAAAAAAACAATATGCTGAAAAAAAGTAGAACAATAAATACAATGATTTGATTTATAAAAGTTTCCAATAAGCAAAATAATTCTACCCATAGTGTTTATGGAGCTATACACATACCTCAAAAGGATAAAAATATGCATGGGAATGCTAAATGCCAAAACCAGCACAGAGTTACCTTTACATATTTTGAATTTTATATCCTGTGTATTACATCAAAATCAAAAGAATTATTATTTTAAAGTCAAGTCAACACTTTTTATACTCTTCTCTAAAATTTTTTCTCCTTAAATCTCATGTCTTATGAAAATTATCTCACCTCAACCCATCCTACCAAAGACTAAAACTTTCAATGAAAAAAATTCTAATTGCTTCCCCTCATAAGAGACGCATTCACTGTAGAAAAACTAGAAAATTCTGACAAGCAAAAACAGAGCCTATACCTACCATTTAGAGATGTCAACTATTAACATTTGGCACGTATCTTACCAATATGTCCGTGTGTGCACTTCTTATAAATTTTACAAATGTGGTACCAACATGTACATTGTCTTAAACCTTTTTTTGCCAACCATTTGTTCTAAAACTAAATTTATCTTGCTTATACTATACAAGTAGCAAACAAGTAGATGTTTTTTAGAATATACAAAAAATAGGAAGAATTTTAAAATGTATGAACAAATACTGATGTACTGAATAGTTTCAGTCATGTCCTAAAACTTGCAGGTACAGTGGTATACAGAGAATGATATAACTAAGATAACTAAGCTTTGAAGACTCAGGTATAACTTACATATGAGAGACTATGAAGATGGAAATAACAAGATAAGCATAAAATGTCTCATTTTTTAGACTATGGAAACGAAAGAGTAGCAATTTGATATCAATATCCAGGATATGCAGAGAACAGACATTCATATGAGGGCTCAGGAAGACCCAAGAGACTCTAATCACAAGAAGCCAGCAGAAGTTTACTAGGAATGAGTCATATCAAACCCTTCTAATTTTGTTGTTTGACAAGAACATCGTATTAGTATATTAGCTGACATAAGCTCCATGATGGTAGGAACTTTTCTAACTGCTATACACACAAAACCAGACCAATGCCAGGCATACATGAGGTGCTCAATCAATACATGGTGACAGAATGACTTAATAAAAGGAATTTGATATTTCTTATAAAACTATTGTGGCCTTAATGGAGAAATAAAGACCAGATTTTGTGACAGTTGGATATAGTCATAGCTAAATAAACCATAACCAAAAAAACCAAGATTAAGAGATGCCACAGAGGAATTTTCTTGTCCTAACTTAGACAATACCATCAGCAATTGTGAGAAGACAAATTAAATTTGTACATAATACCTTCCACCTAACACATTAGGTGATAGAATTATATTCAAAATTACACTAGGAGTTCCCTGGTGGCCTCGTGGTTAGGATTCTGGGCTTTCATTGCCATGGCCCTGGTTTATATCCTGGTCAGGCAACTGAGATCCTGAAGGCCGTGTAGTGTGGCCAAAAAAAAAAAAAAATTACAGTAATAGAATACATATATTATAGAATAGACTAGTAGTATAGACCCTACCCACTCCAGTAGTCTTGCCTGGAAAATCCCATGGACAGAGGAGCCTGGTAGGCTGCAGTCCATGGGGTCGCTACGACTGAGCGACTTCACTTTCACTTTTCACTTTCATGCATTAGAGAAGGAAATGGCAACCCACTCCAGTGTTCTTGCCTGGAGAATCCCAGGGACGGGGGAGCTTGGTGGGCTGCTGTCTATGGGGTCACACAGAGTTGGACACGACTGAAGCGACTTAGCAGCAGTAGCAGCAGCATAGACCCTGCAGGTTGACTTAATGTTTATCTAAAAGCAACAACCTGAGTTCCCATATGACCTAGAAATTTTACTCCTAGGTATATACCCCAAGAGAAATGAAAACATATGTCCACATGTCCATATGAAAACCTGTACATGAATGCATGAAAGTTCACAGCAGCATAATTCATAATGATCAAAAGGGAGGAAACCATTTAAATTTCCCACAACTAATGGTTAAGCAAATGCGGTATATCTAAACAATGAAATGAAGTGAAGTGAAGTGAAGTCATTCAGTTGTGTCCAACTCTTCATGACCCCATGGACTATAGCCTGCCATGCTCCTCCATCCATGGGATTTTCCAGATAAGAATACTGGAATGGGTTGCCATTTCCTTCTCCAGGGGATTACAATTCAGCAATTAAAAAAAAAAAAAAAAAAGAAGTACTGATGCATTCAACAACACATATGAACCCTAAAAACATCATGTTAAATAAAAGAAGCCAGTCACAAAATGCCAAATATTACCACATGATTCTATTTATATGAAATGTCCAAAATAGGGAAATCAACAGAGACCAGTGGCTCAGTGGTTACCAAGGGACAGGAGGAGAGGGTAATGAGGAATGATTACTAATGGGTGTGGAATTTCTTCATGAGGAATTGAAATTTTTTAAAAATTAGATAGTGGTGATGGCTGTATACCTCTGTAAACATACTAAAACCACTAAATTGTACACTTAAATGGATGGATTTTATGGTATATGAATTACATCTCAATAAAACTGTCACCCAAAAAAAGAAATAACTGATGAATACAGGTATCTGTTAAAAAAGCTGTTCATCAGAAAGATACCTCAAGCTTACAATTTACCATAAACTCCATTAATGTAAACAGAAGTAATGGCTAAAAAAGTAAAAGCAACTTTAGGCTGAATTTTAGCAATATGGTATTCATATCAAGAGATGTAATAGTGCAGATGCATTCCATGCTAGTCAGACCATTTCTGGACAACTACATTTTATCCTAAACATAGTGTCTGGAGGAAGTAACTAGTACAGATCCAGAGGAATGTATACATAATTAAGAACAATCAGAAACCATGTTACCTGAGAAACACTTGAAGGAATGAGAACTGCTTAGCATGGGGGGAAAAAAAAGATTCAGAAAATACAACTATCTTCACACAACATCAGAGTCTGTTAGAGAAAGCAGAGTAAACTTGTTCTGTGTCTCTACAGAAGACAAAATAGAATCTTAGAGAAAGATTACTTGTACCTTGGATTTGAACTAACAAAGTTACAGCTGTCTCCTAGGTAGTACTTTCCACCAAATGAACAGATTTAAGTAAATACTGGAAGTCACCTATCAAGGCTTTCTATCTTAGGATATGTAGTAGGTTTGGGATGATACTTAAGTTCCCTTCTAACCCTAAAATTCCATGACTTTATCCTAGTTCAAAAATATATAATGAAACAAATGAAGTAAATGCATGAAATCCCAAAGAGTAAATGATATAAATTTTACCTCATTGTTCTGTAATGGTGGTTTTCCATTTTTCTTACTGCAGAGAAAAAGAAAAAAGAGCAAGAGAGCTTTATTTGCAAATTGTTTCCATCATAAAAAAATTATTTTAAGAAATAAAAAGAATATACCAAATTCTCCAAATGAGTTTCTTCTTTTACATGTCATACTGAGACAAACTATATTAAATACAATAGTCCAACTGCCTCTTACGAACTATAATTCACAGAAAATGCTCAATAAATGTTAACTACCACTATCATGTGTCAGGCATTACATTGTAATTTTTTCATACACACACAAATATACTTATTCTATGATTTCTCCCATGAAGATCTGGAATCTATCTTTCCATCCTTGAATCAAGGCTTGGCCATGACATTAGCCAACTGATACAAACAAAGGCCTGAAAACATTTGTGTACTAGGCTCACTCTCTTGCTGCTGGGAATCCTTTCCTAGCCCTGTGAGGGATCCCAGTTAGTAGCCTAAAGGATGGGAGACTGTGTGTCATTTCCACGTTACAAATGAAAAAACCGGCTTGGAAGAGTCAGTAGCACCACCAAGGTTCATGCAACTCAAAGTAGTTAATCTACCACTTGAACCCAGATCTGACTACTAACCCAGGCTTCCTCCCCTAAACAATCTAATAACCAAACTTGGCTTCTGTTTATATACACTACCACCTCACCCTATGCTTCTGTATAATATTGATCACAGTTAAAATCTCTTGTTTAATGTACGTTTCCTCCCAGTAAATTAGTTCCATGAAATCAGGAGCTACTGCAGGTTGGTCTCTCCAAAGTAGAGTACTAAGGTCTATTAGAGATCAGCATCTGTGAAAGAAAGGCAAAGAAGGAAGCTAGGCAGAACTCAAAACTGAGATACACACCAACAAAATTTCAGCCAACCAGGTGGGAAGCCCTGAAGCAAGAAATGTTCATCCTAGTGCTCTGAGACGGGATGAAATGGTAGGGTTTTTTACACCTCTTCCTAACTCAATAAGCAAATCTACCCTGCTCCAGCAAGACCATGACCTTGGAGAAGGTAGCTCTGCAGCTGAGGCAGACCCTAAGACGTGTGCAGAAGGGGTTACCTGGTGTTTCACACTGCTCATAGCTGGACAATAAGCCCTTCTTTGAAGGGGAATCTGGATAGCACATCTCCTTTTCTACTACAAGGGTCATATATTACCCAATCTTCTATGTTCAATACCTACTTGAGCCCCAGAGTTTTGCAGATTGAACATTTTCATTACAGGACACCATGTCACTGAGTAAGGCAAGAAGACACACAACTACAATGCGGTAAATGCTATCATTTTTAAAGTGCTTAGGCATATTATTACTGTTTCTAATTTCAACTATACTGCAGGATTGCTCATTTGTTTTTACATTTTCATGAGACTACAAAACCGTTTCAGAAGATGCCTCTTATATATATATATATATATACACGTTCAAGCATGCACAGTTAATTATAAGCCCATTTTATAAGGCTTTCTAAATTCCTATTTTTAAAGAATTTTTTAAAGTTTCCTCAGTTTTGAAGATACCAGCTATATGTGATTTAGTCACTAAGTCATCTCCAACTCTTGCGACCCCATGGACTATAGCCTGCCAGGCTCCTCTGTCCATGGGATTCTCCAGGCAAGAATACTAGAGTGGGTTGCCATTTCCTTCTCCAGAGGATCTTCCTGACGCAGGAATCGAACCTGAGTCTCCTGCACTGCAGGCAGATTCTTTAGACTGAGTTACCAGGGAAGCCCTTACCAGCTATATAAACACATATAAATTACTTAGGATATATGAGAGCAGTATATTAGAATCCTGTTTAATAGATTACTTTTTTTTTACTTCATATGTCAAAAAGATTATTTTTCTTTTTTTACTTCATATGTCTAAAGTGTAGAGAGAAGTCAATGTACTTCCAAAAACAAGATCTACTAGTAGGCAGATTCAAGTCTAACAAAAATTCAGTATTTTCCTTTTTTTGATTTTTATCCTATGAAACTAGAAAGGCTCTACAACAGACATGTCTTCTACTCATCTGTTTCTTTTGACTACCAAAAAAAATCAACTTAGCAGCTAAATTAAATTCATTAAATAAAAGCATTCAACGTGTTCAAAATATATTACCAGTATGAACACAAAATGGTGAAAGTGAAAGTCACTCAGTCATGTCCGACTCTTTGCGACCCCATGGATAATACAGTCCACGGAATTCTCCAGGGCAGAATACTGGAGTGGGTAGCCATTCCCTTCTTCAGGGGATCTTCCAAACCCAGGGATCAAACTCAGGTCTCCTGCATTGCGGCCGAATTCTTTACCAGCTGAGCCACCAGGTGAGGTATCTATAATCTGATTTGGAGCAGTCACTAAATATCAGCTGTTTTGTTACATCTCAGGGTATAACCGAATGAAATTATTTTTAATCTAATTTTGTGACTATGTGAATGATGACCTTAAACCAGTCTATTATATCAAAATCGATGTTATGTTCAGACAGGAGCTGCTCATCTATTTTCTTCTTGTTCAATAAATCAGCACACTGGATGGCAGTCCTACATCAATTCTTTTCATTGACTTCCCAATAGCTCCGCCTGGGCAGAGGGAAGGAAAAGAGAATCACAGTACCAGGATAAGATGTATAAAAACAGTTTGGTTGCTAGAGTAAGAAACAGAGGCACACAGAATAGATACATTATCAAATGCACGTGTTACTGAAAAGACAGGTAAATTATAAAGTAACATGGTCAAGACTCATTCAGACATCTACTAATTGCTTACTGCATGCTAAGGACTGTTCTAGATCAGCACTTCTCGAACCTTCTGGTCTCAGGATCCTCAAGAACTTTTATTTATTTGTGTTACATGAATACTTATCACACAGAATTTCAACCTCAGAAATTTAAAAAAAAATACTTATTTACTCATTTAAAGATAATAAACACATTATACATTAAGTAAAATTTTTATTTAAAAAAAAGCTGTATTTTCCTAAAAAGACAATTTAGTAAGAAAAGTGGCATTGTTTCAAATTTTGACAAATCTCCTTAACGACTGGCTTAATAGAGGACAAGTGGATTCTCATATCTGAGTCTGTATTTATTCTATCTACGGCAATACAGGTCTGTTGTTGCTGTTTAGTTGATAAAGTCGTGTCTGACTCCTTGTGACTCCATGGACCGTAGCCCACCAGGTTCCTCTGTCCATGGGATTTCCCAGGCAAGAATACTAGGTAGCTGTAAAACAGGAGTATTCTAGAAGTGTGGACATTCTTCTGTGATACTATAATGTGGCAATGCAGTCTGAAAATTGTATCAATAAACTTATACTCTGATACAATAAAATTCACTAATCTACATTATATTCCATTTTCAATGGCTCTTTTTACCCATTCTAGATTTTCTAAGATCAGGTACTAGTCATTTGGACAATAATGCTTCACTGAGTTCAACTGCAGGCCTTCCAAATGCAACACATTTTATTATACAATGTTTTTCAAAATTACACTTGTTAATATTGCCGCCAATCTTACCAGAAAGGAAGGCCTTAAGCACTGGGAAGCTAGCAAGCTCATGGTAGCAAACAACTTTTTCAAATTCCGATTTTTCACTTGAAAGCCTAAATTATAATATTAGCAACAAATACTGCCAGTTGTTTTTCCTTGAAGGCAATACAAGAAAATGTCTGCAATATTCAAGGCTGAATAAACACAGTTATTCAGTCTTTCTTCCAAGTAAAAATGATGTCACACACACACACACACACACACACACACACACACAAAGTAGCTAGTTCAGTTCACAACTCAAATAATTGAACAGTGCTTTCTCTGAAGACAACCTCTGTACTTAGTACACTGCAAGAAGTACTTTTGCAGATTTCTCATTTTTCTCTGCCAAAGACATTACAAAAAAGAAAGACAATAGTAACCAACTATTTATAAAAATGTTTATCAGGGTTTTATTTAAGAAATGCAAAATCAGGTTCAGTTCAGTTCAGTCGCTCAGTCATGTCTGACTCTTTGCGACCCCATGAACTGCAGCATGCCAGGCCTCCCTGTCCATCACCAACTCCCGGAGTTCACCCAAACCCATGTCCACTGAGTCAGCGATGCCATCCAACCATCTCATCCTCTGTCGTCCCCTTCTCCTCCTCCTGCCCTCAATCCTTCCCAGCATCAGGATCTTTTCAAATGAGTCAGCTCTTCACATCAAGGGGCCAAAGTATTGGAGTTTCAGCCTCAACATCAGCCCTTCCAATGAATATTCAGGACTGATTTCCTTTAGGATGGGCTGGTTGGATCTCCTTGCAGTCCAAGGGACTCTCAAGAGTCTTCTCCAACACCACAGTTCAAAAGCATCAACTCTTTGGCACTCAGCTTTCTTTATAGTCCAACTCTCACATCCATACATGACCACTGGAAAAACCATAGCCTTGACTAGACGGACCTTTGTTGACAAAGTAATGTCTCTGCTTTTCAATATGCTGTCTAGGTTGGTTATAACTTTCCAAGATCATGTTAACATTTGAAAAATCAATGCAATTCATCCTATTAACAGTTTAAAAAAGAATAAACAGGATTCTTCAATATCCGCAAATCAATGTAATACACCACATTAATAATTGAAAAATAAAAACCATATGATTATCTCAATAGATGCAGAGAAAGCCTCTGACAAAATTCAACATCCATTTATGATAAAAACTCTCCAGAAAGCAGGAATAGAAGGAACATACCTCAACATAATAAAAGCTATATATGACAAACTCACAGCAAACATTATCCTCAATGGTGAAAAATTGAAAGCATTTCCTCTAAAGTCAGGAACAAGACAAGGGTGCCCACTCTCACCATTACTATTCAACATAGTTTTGGAAGTTTTGGCCACAGCAATCACAGCAGAAAAAGAAATAAAAGGAATCCAAATTGGAAAAGAAGAAGTAAAACTCTCACTGTTTGCAGATGACATGATCCTCTATATAGAAAACCCTAAAGACTCCACCAGAAAATTACTAGAACTAATCAATGATTATAGTAAAGTTGCAGGATATAAAATCAACACACAGAAATCCCTTGCATTCCTATACACTAATAATGAGAAAACAGAAAGAGAAATTAAGGAAACAATTCCATTCACCATTGCAACGCAAAGAATAAAATACTTAGGAATATATCTACCTAAAGAATCTAAAGACCTATATATAGAAAACTATAAAACACTGGTGAAAGAAATCAAAGAGGACACTAATAGATGGAGAAATATACCATGTTCATGGATTGGAAGAATCAATATAGTGAAAATGAGTATACTACCCAAAGCAATTTATAGATTCAATGCAATCCCTATCAAGCTACCAACGGTATTCTTCACAGAGCTAGAACAAATAATTTCACAATTTGTATGGAAATACAAAAAACCTCGAATAGCCAAAGCGATCTTGAGAAAGAAGAATGGAACTGGAGGAATCAACCTACCTGACTTCAGGCTCTACTACAAAGCCACAGTTATCAAGACAGCATGGTACTGGCACAAAGACAGAAATATAGATCAATGGAACAAAACAGAAAGCCCAGAGATAAATCCACGCACATATGGACACCTTATCTTTGACAAAGGAGGCAAGAATATACAATGGATTAAAGACAATCTCTTTAACACGTGGTGCTGGGAAATCTGGTCAACCACTTGTAAAAGAATGAAACTAGAACACTTTCTAACACCATACACAAAAATAAACTCAAAATGGATTAAAGATCTAAATGTAAGACCAGAAACTATAAAACTCCTAGAGGAGAACATAGGCAAAACACTCTCCGACATACATCACAGCAGGATCCTCTATGACTCACCTCCCAGAATATTGGAAATAAAAGCAAAAATAAACAAATGGGACCTAATTAAACTTAAAAGGTTCTGCACAACAAAGGAAACTATTAGCAAGGTGAAAAGACAGCCTTCAGAATGGGAGAAGATAATAGCAAATGAAGCAACTGACAAACAACTAATCTCGAGAATATACAAGCAACTCCTACAGCTCAACTCCAGAAAAATAAATGACCCAATCAAAAAATGGGCCAAAGAAGACATACAGATGGCTAACAAACACATGAAAAGATGCTCAACATCACTCATTATCAGAGAAATGCAAATCAAAACCACTATGAGGTACCATTTCACGCCAGTCAGAATGGCTGCGATCCAAAAGTCTACAAGCAATAAATGCTGGAGAGGGTGTGGAGAAAAGGGAACCCTCTTACACTGTTGGTGGGAATGCAAACTAGTACAGCCACTATGGAGAACAGTGTGGAGATTCCTTAAAAAACTGGAAATAGAACTGCCTTATGATCCAGCAATCCCACTGCTGGGCATACACACTGAGGAAACCAGAAGAGAAAGAGATACGTGTACCCCAATGTTCATCACAGCACTGTTTATAATAGCCAGGACATGGAAGCAACCTAGATGTCCATCAGCAGATGAATGGATAAGAAAGCTGTGGTACATATACACAATGGAGTATTACTCAGCCATTAAAAAGAATACATTTGAATCGGTTCTAATGAGGTGGATGAAACTGGAGCCTATTATACAGAGTGAAGTAAGCCAGAAAGAAAAACACCAATACAGTATACTAATGCATATATATGGAATTTAGAAAGATGGTAACAATAACCCTGCGTACGAGACAGCAAAAGAGACATTAATGTATAGATCAGTCTTATGGACTCTGTGGGAGAGGGAGAGGGTGGGAAGATTTGGGAGAATGGCATTGAAACATGTAAAATATCATGTATGAAACGAGTTGCCAGTCCAGGTTCGATGCACGATACTGGATGCTTGGGGCTGGTGCACTGGGACGACCCAGAGGGATGGTATGGCGAGGGAGGAGAGAGGAGGGTTCAGGATGGGGAACACATGTATACCTGTGGCGGATTCATTTTGATATTTGGCAAAACTAATACAATTATGTAAAGTTTAAAAATAAAATTAAATTAAAAAAAAAAGAATAAACATATGATCATATCAATAGATACAGAAAAGGCCTTATGACAAAACCCAACACCTGCTCATCCTAAAAAACTCTCAGACTATAAATAAAAGAAACTTCCTCAATATAACAAAGGACATCAACAAACACCTACAACTATAACCATACCAAAAAACAAAAGACTTAATATCTCTGTAAGATCTGGAACGTGCCAAAGATGCCAACTCTCAGCACTTTTATTCAATATCATTACTGAAGTACACACTACAATAAGGCAAGGAGAAGACACAAAAGGCACATAGAATGAAAACGGATAAGTATAACTACCTTTATCACAGACTCTATTAATATCTATATAGAAAACCCTAAAGAATCTACAAAAAAGCTAAGGGAGTTCAACTAGTTTCTAGGATATAAAATCTATACATAAACATCAACTGCATTCTAAATATGAGTGTAGAACAACTGGAAATTGAAATTTTAAACATACCATTTTCAAAAGCATCAAAATATTAAATATTTAGTATTAAAATGAAAACAAAAGATGCACAAGACTTGCATGCTGAAAAATACAACACCCTGCAAAGAAATGTGCAAAAAAGACTAGAGAAATCTATCATGCTCAAGGATAAGAAGAGTCAATATTATTAAAATGTCAATTCTTCCCTAATTGATCTAGAAATTCAATGAAATCCCAATCAAAATCCTACCAGACTTTTCTGTAAAGAGTAACAAATTGAATCTAAACTCCATTTGTAAACGTGGAGGACTTAGAATAACCAATAAATTCTGACAAAGAACAAAATTAGAGGAACTGCACCTGACGTCAAGGCTTATCATAAAGCTATGCTAATTAGGAGAGTTTGATATTGGAGTATAAATAGAAGTCAAGAAATAAAAAAGTCCAAAGTAGACCTATACATATATGGTGCAAAGGCAACTCATTAAGGAAAGGATAATCTTTTAACCAATGGTATTGGATCAACTATTCCAAATCCTGAAAGATGATGCTGTGAAAGTGCTGCACTCAATATGCCAGCCAGTTTGGGAAACTCAGCAGTGGCCACAGGACTGGAAAAGGTCAGTTTTCATTCCAATCCCAAAGAAAGGCAATGCCAAAGAATGCTCAAACTACCGCACAGTTGCACTCATCTCACACGCTAGTAAAGTAATGCTTAAAATGCTCCAAGCCAGGCTTCAGCAATATGTGAACCGTGAACTTCCTGATGTTCAAGCTGGTTTTAGAAAAGGCAGAGGAACCAGAGATCAAATTGCCAACATCCTATGGATCATGGAAAAAGCAAGAGAGCTCCAGAAAAACATCTATTTCTGCTTTATGGACTATGCCAAAGCCTTTGACTGTGTGGATCACAACAAACTGTGGAAAATTCTGAAAGAGATGGGAATACCAGACCACCTGACCTGCCTCTTGAGAAATCTGTATGCAGGTCAGGAAGCAACAGTTAGAACTGGACATGGAACAACAGACTGGTTCCAAATAAGAAAAGGAGTACGTCAAGGCTGTATATTGTCACCCTGTTTATTTAACTTATATGCAGAGTACATCATGAGAAACGCTGGACTGGAAGAAACACAAGCTGGAATCAAGACTGCCGGGAGAAATCTCAATAACCTCAGATATGCAGATGACACCACCCTTATGGCAGAAAGTGAAGAGGAACTCAAAAGCCTCTTGATGAAAGTGAAAGTGGAGAGTGAAAAAGTTGGCTTAAAGCTCAACATTCAGAAAACGAAGATCATGGCATCCGGTCCCATCACTTCATGGGAAATAGATGGGGAAACAGTGTCAGACTTTATTTTTCTGGGCTCCAAAATCACTGCAGATGGTGACTGCAGCCATGAAATTAAAAGACGCTTACTCCTTGGAAGGAAAGTTATGACCAATCTAGATAGCATATTCAAAAATATAGAACAGTCTTATGGACTCTGTGGGAGAGGGAGAGGGTGGGAAGATTTGGGAGAATGGCACTGAAACATGTAAAATATCATGGATGAAACGAGTTGCCAGTCCAGGTTCAATGCACGATACTGGATGCTTGGGCTGGTGCACTGGGACGACCCAGAGGGACGGTATGGGGAGGGAGGGGGGAGGAGAAGATCTCAGTAATCTTGAGCTAAATAAGTAAAGCAAAGTGAAGTCGCTCAGTCGTGTCCAACTCTTCGCGACTCTATGGGCTGTAGCCTGCCAGGCTCCTCCATCCATGAGATTTTCCAGACAAGAGTACTGGATGGGGTTGCCATTTCCTTCTCCAAAGAGTTAAATAAAGATTCATTAAATAGAATAAATTGCACAGTAATAAAAAATCAATAAATTAGAATTCATCAAAATCCTGTTTGTTTCTCAAAAGATACTGCTAAGAAAAGTAAAAGACAAGCCACCAAGTGGGAGAAAACATATGTAAAATACACACCCAAGAAAAAAACTGTATTCAGAATAAATGACAGACTCTCACAATCAAGTAAGAAGGCAATTCATTTAAAGATTTAAACAGATATATTGCCAAAGAAAATGTACGGATGAAAAATAAACAGGAAACATGCCCCATATCATTGGTTCTAAGGGAAATTCAAATTAAAACCACAATGAGAAACCACTACATACATCCACTAGAATGGCTAAGATTAGAAAGACCGATCCTTGCAAGTGTTATCAATAT
The DNA here is from genome assembly GCF_029407905.1 of Bubalus kerabau. NCBI lineage: Eukaryota > Metazoa > Chordata > Mammalia > Artiodactyla > Bovidae > Bubalus > Bubalus kerabau. Next base: position 49,929,994 of record NC_073629.1, read on the forward strand.
GTGGAGCAACTGGAATTTTTTTATTCTGCTGATGGGAGTATGACATGGAACACTCACTTTGGAAAAGTTTCTTAAAAAGTTAAACATAACACCCACCATATAACCCAGCCATTCCACTACTAAGTATTTGCTCAAGGAAAATAAAAGTGTATTTCCAGACATAGACCTTACACAAATGTTCACAGTAGCTTTATTTTTAATAGCCAAAACCTTGAAACATCCAAATGTTCAACAAGCAAGTGGATTTTAAAAATCAAAGTATTTCCATAAAATGTATTCAATAATTAAAAAAAAAGATGCATGCAATATGAAAATATCTCGAAATCATGATGCTGACTGAAAGTAGCTAGACAAAAAATGTGCATAGTTAGATTCCACTGATGTGAAATTCCAGAGCAGCCAAATCTCATCTACAGTTTTATGCAGTAGGTCAGTGGTGCCTTTAGGCTGGTGGAGGGGAGAAGACTGACCACAGAGGGGTAAGGGGGACCTTTGGAGTGATGGAGATGTTTGTTATCTTGATTGGAGTGATGGTTTCACTGATGCTTACATGTGAAAACTTACTAAGTTGTGTTTTAAATATAAGCAGTTCATTATGCATCAATAAAGCTTTAATAAAACTCTAAAAGAAAAAATGACCCACTCCAGTACTCTTGCCTGGAAAATCCCGGAGCCTGGTAGGCTGCAGTCCATGGGGCCGCTAAGAGTCAGACGCGACTAAGCGACTTCACTTTCACTTTTCACTTTCATCATTGGAGAAGGAAATGGCAACCTACTCCAGTGTTCTTGCCTGGAGAATCCCAGGGACAGGGGAGCCTGGTGGGCTGCCACCTATGGGTTCACACAGAGTCGGACACGACTGAAGTGACTCAGCAGCAGCAGCAGCAAAGGAAGATGACCAAAATTTAGGAGAGACATTTTCCTAAGAATACAATATAAAAGTAAATTTTGTTTGTTCTTTATTGGAAAAGCGAGGGAGAAGGAGTTAACTGTTCTTTAATAAAGTCAACAAAATATGTAAAATTAATAAGCAGAAACTTCCAACAAACTATGAGACTACGAAAAAGAAACTGACAAAAACTGAAGAGAAGCTTTCAGACAATTTCTAGACTAAGCAAAAAAAGAACACAATTCTGAAAACTTTAATCGGAGTTTAGTTATCCAGAACAATAATTCTGATCCTAGAATTTCTCACTTAGTTCATTTTCCTAGACCAGTGTTTTCTAGACTTGGGGTAATGGATTAACCTCTCCTGAAGGAAAAAAAATTCTTACAGACCCCAGCATTGCCTTAAATTGGTTCTTTCTTAAATATGTATAAGAATACAATTAAGTACAACTGACCCTTGACATGAGGTTCAGGGGCACTGATCCTCCACGAAGCTGAAAATTCACTTATAACTCTACAGCAGGCCCTCCATATCTGAGGTTCCAGATCCTTGGATTCAACCAAGGATTGTGTAGTACTGAAGTGAGTATTTAGTGAAAAAAAATCCACACGTATGCACACTCTCACAGTTCAAAGCCATGCTGTTTAAGAGTCAGCTGAATATATTCTTTTCCTTTACGGCTCCTCTACATTCACAAAATACAATGTATCACTTAAAAACAAGCAAAAACGTTAAAGCCAATAAAAATGGAATCAATGTTCATTTAAAGTGACAGGTGAGACAGCACTGCTCCAACTACTCGCCAGTGCTGGGGTAAAAAAGCAGGAGCAATTATTTATGTGTTACATATGCTAGTTAATAGCTGAGAGTTCTTAATAATACTATTTTTCCTTTGTAAACAATGAACTGGTTTTAAATCACTGCTTTATGAATGCTGATGAGATAATCAATTTATTACTATACCCCCAAAGAAAATTCTAAAAAATCAAAAAACTCAGAGAAAATATCATAAGCCTTATTGCAAATAAATATTACAAATTGGTATTTATAGAGATAAACAGGGATTCATGTAATATAACTGCTCACAAAAAGAGAACTCTGCATAAATAAAACATACGTACACACATATGTACACACATATATCCACCCACACAAGCATATACATACACACACCCACAACAGGTCACACGATCAGTCAGTCAACTCTGCCATCACTTTCTCCCTCCAAGCTTTCATAAAATATCTTATTCAGTGTGTACCATGACATTTATGAAGCCTTCACTGGCCCTCAACACATCATCCACGCGAAAGCCCTACGTTCTTTTATGTTTGTGACAATTGCAGTAATACACTGCTCAGCTGCTCTATGTCTTTTTCATTATTTAAATCCAAAGCTTCGTTATAGTAAGAGTTCAGTTACTTAGAAATCCTATGAAGACAAGTTTCACCTGTAATTATCACTACAAAAGAAACTTTTAACAGCAAAAAAATTCAGTACAAATATAAAACTTGATGGTTTTGAAATGTGGTGCTAGAGAGGATTTGTGAGAGTCCCTTGGACTGCAAGGAGATCAAACCAGTCAATCCTAAAAGAAATCAACCCCGAATAGTCAATGGAAGGGCTGACACTGAAGCTCCAACACTTGGGCCACCTGATGCAAAGAGCCAACTCATTGGGAAAACCCTGATACTGAGAAAGATTGAGGGCAGGAGGAGAAGGAGGCAACAGAGGATGAGATGGTTAGATAGCATCACTGACTCAATGGACATGAATTTGAGCAAAGTCCAGGCGAGAGTGGAGGACAAGGGAGTCTAATGTGCTACAGGCCATGGGTTGGCAAAGTCGGACACGACTTAGCAACTGAACAACATGAATTTAAAAGCTTAAAATGATTTTCTTAATTTTACATTACTACATGTCAACCTAATACAGGTTCTAATGCAGCAGGTCTGTTTACTGTTTACATGTGGTCTCTTTGGAGACAAACAACCATTCAAACACAAACAGAAACACAAATCTGCAATAGTCATTCAGATGACCCAGAAGGTGCATATATTCTTTTATTTATAACATCACTAAGATGAAAAATTTAACAAAGTTAAAAAATTATCAGAATCATTAGATCCATTAGAGTCTAGAGATACCGCTCTAGAACACCTCAGTCAAAACCATGATAACAGCTATCACCTGTACTCCAAAGACTCCCCAAACCTCTAGTACCCTCATCTTTCCTGAACTCCTGACTTGAATATCCATTTTTTAAAATAAGATATTTGTACTTGTATCTACTGAAACTACTTTAAACTTTCCATGTATTTGTATGTCTGAACTTACTGTTCCACCCCAAATCTACTCTTCCATTTTCTCATACTGAAATGGATCCTAATTCAGTGAATGTACCTTTTTCTACCCAACCCCAGCCACAAACTTGAGAATTATTCTTAGATAATCTCCCTTTCGCTTACTCTTTTTATCCAATCTCTCTCCATGCTCTCCTCTTCCTCTATTGCCCCGATTTCAATTCAGGCTATCAAAATTTCTCATGTACTAACGATTTTCCCACCTGCTTTCTAAGAAGGATTTTCCTTGTCATTTCTATTCTCTCCCACTTCACTTCCATAGCCACATCAAACACTGAGTGTGTTTAAGGGGGTGGGGGGTGGGGCTGGGGAAGCACACATGCACACACACAGCCAAGGTCAATCAGGGACCAGAAACAATGAAGAGCTGAGCAAAGCTGGTGGCTAAGAAAATGGAAAGAAAGATGCAAAAAAAATTTGCTAGAAATAACAGGATGAGGGAACAGATAAGAGCTACTGCTGCTAAGTTGCTTCAGTCGTGTCCGACTCGGTGCAACCCCACAGATGGCAGCCCACCAGGCTCCGCCATCCCTGGGATTCTCCAGGCAAGAGTACTGGAGTGGGGTGCCATAAAGGCCTAACTAAATATGGAAATGAAAGAAGAACAAAGATTTAAAGAACCATGTAAAGATACTGGAAGTATTAGCTCCAAATTTATGCCCTGAAAGGTAAAGATCATTTTAACTCTTGCCTCACAAATAGTTTACACCTTGAGTGACCTGAGGACAGTGATTCTATTTACCATAATAATCACAGAAGCATTCAGGGAAATAATAATGTGAATGTGCTAATTTTCAGGTTCCAATAAGATAACTATATGGGATTGTCCAGAATATAATTTTTTTTAAGTTGAGATTTGAAGTTCAAAAGTAGAGACGTTAATTTCAAAGGAATTAACCTGACAATGGACTCGACTTAGCCACTAAACAACAACATGACAATAATGTGAATATATAATGATATAACACCTTTGGGAAACAAAACTATGAAACCTGAAATGTGAGTCTTGCGTCTGCTTATTAAGATACTGTATTAAAAATTTTAGTATGTTCTCTTAAGAAATTTGGTTTAAGTTGTTCCCTAACTAACACTGCTCCTAGGCACTTTAAGAAGTAAACGTTCCTCTTAAAATTAAAGTATTGTTTACTATAAACCTCAAAATTACTCCTACAAGTGATTTTAAATAACATGTCCAGATCATAATCAAAAATAATCAAGCACACGGGAAACTAAACTCCATAACCAAGAACTAGCAGAGATCAGAGAAAACAGAAGCAGATCTAAAAAGATTTCAGATACTTGAATTTCCAAACATATCCTATAAGACAACGCAGCCTGTATTTAAGGAAATAAAATAAAATAAAGATATCTACAAAGACAAGGAAATAATAAAAAGCTGCACAGACTTAAAACCAAATGGAATTCTTAAAAATAAAAATAAAAAATACAACAATTAAAATTAAATATCTCATCAATTGGTTCAACAGATCTCAGATAAAGGCTGAGAATATTCCAAAATGGAAGAAAGACACCAATCCACAAAAGTTAAAAGGCCTGTGAATCCTAAGCAAGATATATAAAAAATAAATCCACGCTTAACCAAATTATAGTGAGCTTCAGAAAACCACAGACAAATATAAATTCTTAAAAATTGCTACAGGTGAAAAAAAGAATAATTACCTTCAAAGGAGCAACAGTTAGAAACTGACAGGCGACTTCTCAACATGAATAAAGGAAACCAGAAGATGATGGAATCAAATCTTCCATGTACAGAAAGAAAACTACTGCCAATCTACACTTAAACATTTATGGAAAAAAGACACTTACACAAATGAAGGCAAATAAAGACATTACCTGACAACATGGAGAGGGGTCATCAGGAGCAGACTTGTACTAAAGAAATTTCTAAAGGACATATTACGGGGAAGAGGAGGGTTGATTCCAGCTGGAAGGCACAGATTGCAAGATGGAATGGAAAGCAAATATCGCAAATATATAATTACCTCTAAGTGAATATTATATAAAACAACAACATAATGACTTATAGTACTAAAAAAACCAACAACAGCAACAAATGGCATCTAAATCAGGGGCAAAGTTAATGGGGTCACTGCTCTGAAGTCCTTTTACTGCCTGGGAGGATGATGAAGCATTTCTTATTGATTAATGGTTTAGACTTGAAAAGGTAAGCAGATGTCAAAATTTCTAGGGTAATCAGTAAAAAATTTTAAAAATTTAAATAGAGAATAACTTCCAAACAACTAAAAGAGGTAAAAACAAAATGATGAAAAAACAAATCAATACTCTAACCACAAAGCAATTTTGCTGGTAATTAACAGCAAAAAGAAAAATACAAGAAAAACCCCTAAATGTCTGGAAATTGTGGTAGATTAAATACTGAGACAAATTCCTAAAATGGAGGAAATCCTCTCCCATCCTTGAATCTGGGCCAGGCTTCTGACTTGCTCCAGTCAACAGAATGTGTGGAACCCTTTCTGCTTTCACCTTGACTTCTTGGAATGCTGACCTGAGACTACCATTTGAGCAACTGTTGAGCCTACTGAAAGATACAAAATCACTAAAATGAAAACCAGGGCATCCCAGCCACCAGCCAGCACCAACTACCAGATACGAACCACAAAGCACAGCCAGTCCTCTACTGAATACAGCTCATAAGGGAAGCTAGACAAACCTGGCAAAGGAACTACGCAGCCACTCAGAAATAACTGTTGGGATGGTGTGTTACAATTGACAGAAAGAGATTCACTTTTTCTTGTGAAAAGCCATGGGTCTAAGAAATTTTTCTAAATATTTGAAATGAATGACATATATCTCAAATTATATGTTTACAAAATAAGAGTTTACGTATCAAAAAAACCTGTGGGATGCAACAAAACAGTGCTTAGAGAACTTTATAACCTAAAATGCATACATTAGAAAAGAAGACTGAAATCATTATCTATCTGAACATTTGAAAAAGAACAAAATTAGTTGAAGAAAATACAAATAAATGAAATAAAAGACAATAGAGGTATAGCAAAACTAAGAGTCAATTTTTTAAAAAAAACTGACACATTTTACAATCATAGCAAGATTGATCAAAAAAAGGCAAGGGCAATATAACCAGTATTAGAAATTAATCTATAAATGAGACGAAATTCTCATCAATATCCCAACATGCTGATTCTAAAATTTAAATAGAAATGGTACCAATGCAAGAGTTGATAACTGAGGCACATTTCATATATGTATAAGATTCACTGCATTCATAAAGGTTCCTCCAAAGCATCTAAAAGAGAGTAGTAAATTCTTCTTTTCAAGGAGTAAATCAATAAGCTCATAATGACACTTAAGAAAAACTCACTGATCACCTTTGGAGAATAATAAGAAACTAATACATTATTGTTTTTTTTAATTGGAGGAAAATTGCTTTACCATGTTGTGTTGGTTTCTGCCATATAAACTGTATTATTTTAAAAACTAAAGAAGAAAATATCTATCCTGCCTTTCCTAACTGAACTGTGTCACTGGATAACCAAACAGATGAAGAAAAGTTTCTTTTTATGGAAGCATTCCACCTTACAAAGGAAGTAAGAACACAATTCAAATATCACCATTTTGTAAGCCCTAATAAGTTCATTGTTCTAGGCATCAAATATCAATGGCTGCTCAAATTACAAAAAGAGAAACAACCAGACATTATATACCTTGCAACAGAGTATACCACATCAACACCTAGGAAGCATTCTTGTCCAAAACCCAAAATCTAAACTTGATCAAGCCCTTCGATTCAACTACCAATTTAGAGGAAATACAGAAAATGAGGAAAAATGACACAAGAGGCATAAGACAGATTAGCAAACCTGTATAGGTGGAAATACCTGGTTGCTTCAACAAATAAACTATAATAAAGAAAAGGGAAAGAGAAAGGGCATGGGGACACAGAGATTAAGAGAGACTTGAACAAAAAAACCCCCACAAACACAATTAAATTACAGTGCTCAGGAGTGTAGCTTTGGATGATAAAAATTATAAAGAAATACAAAGATGCCATTACCAGAGAAGTCAGGACTATAGAGGGAAGGGGCTGTAATTAGGAAGGGCCAAGTGGAAGGCTTCTGGGTGGATGGCAAAGATATTTCTTGACTTGGGTGCTAGTTACACACAAAAAAGACATTAATTCATATATGTATTTCACGCACTTTTCTACATTTTGTTGCATGCTGCTGCTAAGTAGCTTCAGTCGTGTCCGACTCTGTGCGACCCCATAGACAGCAGCCCACCAGGCTCCCCCATCCCTGGGATTCTCCAGGCAAGAACACTGGAGTGGGTTGCCATTTCCTTCTCCAATGCATCAAAGTGAAAAGTGAAAGTGAAGTCGCTTAGTTGTGCCTGACTCTTAGCAACCCCATGGACTGCAGCCTACCAGGCTCCTCCATCCATGGGACTTTCCTGGCAAGAGTACTGGAGTTGGGTGCCGTTGCCTTCTCCGACTTGATGTCATAAGTAACATTTAAAGTGAGTTTTCAATTGCTGTTTCCTATAGTGTCACTCAAGAAACCTTAACTTAAGGCCTAACAGCAAAGTGAAGTCCTCAAAACCTCAGTTCTCTAAGAGAACAAAGTATGTAGTTCAAATATGCTGCTGCTAAGTTGCGTCAGTCGTGTCCGACTCTGTGCAACCCCAAAGACGGCAGCCCACCAGGCTCCCCCGTCCCTGGGATTCTCCAGGCAAGAGTACTGGAGTGGGTTGCCATTGCCTTCTCCGACATTTTGTTGTATAATGTACAATAAAAAAGCTTTCAAGATCTTAAACAGTATTTCACCATGACTGTAATATGCTCAGTGCCCAGTTGCTCAGTTGTGTCCCACTCTTTTGCGACCCCATGGACTGTAGCTCACCAGGCTCCTCTGTCCATGGGATTTTCCTGGCAAAATACTGGAGTGGGTTACCACTACCTCCTCCAATGATTATAATACGTCAATACTAATGTACTATGACAAAACTGTTAATGTAACAATTAACTTCACTTTGAATTCAACATAAGACTTCTTTCTAACCTCTGAATAATTCTTTCCCCTCCCTACCCCACCCCCAATGATTCTTGGCTATTCTTTTGAATCTAAGCTCCCTTACTGAGTTTATGATTAATCTCTCTATCCAATTCTTTACTCCTTTTTTGTCCCCTCTGACCTCAATCCTGTGCTAACTGAACACTAATCAACCACAGTCAGATGACTAAAATTGCTGGTGTCGATAACATCGTTAATGTACTAAAATCGCTAGTCTGTGTATCATCATTAACATACTAACCCAGGTTGTTTCTCCAGGGCAAGATCAGATAACAGACCCCCAAGCCATGGACCACCTGGTCTGAGACTCCTAAGCTAGAACATCCTGACTCCCAAAACTATGATTAAAAAAAGTCACAGATGATGATTAGGCCCATCCTCTTTGTTCTTCCCCTTTAAGACAATCTCCAACTCAAAAAACAAAATGGATCTGAGGACAGGCTCTCACTCCCAGGCCTGGCCTCTTGCAACAAACCCTTACTTGGCTGAAAACACCTGCTGTCAAGAGTCTGGCTTTCTGCGAGAATGGGCGCGTGAGGCCTTGCTTGGTTACAAATCTAAGTCAATCTGAAGGACTGATATAAGTGTTTTACTCCGTCCTTTACCCTCTACATGGCTAATTCAACCATAAGAACTCTTATCATCAGGGGTCATTTTTACCTTTCTGATTACTCCCCAATAAAATAAAGATAATAAAACAACTATCTCAAAAGACTGTTGTAAGGAATAAATGCAAAATATTTAAACCTATAATATGACAAGTGCTCAATAAACAGTTAATAGTAATGTTACCAGCTTCATGTCTTGAAAGTCCTTCTCGAATCATAATTCCACCGACACCATACCTTTGCTCATGCTACCTTCCCTACCTGGAATGCCTTTTACTCCTTATCTCTTAAGATCAGGTCCAAGAGTGAAACCTCCCCAGGTAACAACCAAAACAATCAAACATTCTCAGCTCAGAGCTCCCTCCCACAGAATTATTATCAGACCAAACGTCTACTGATATTGATTTGTACAATAAAACTTTTCTATGTATTTGCATTTCCATAAAACCGAGGTTAGAAATAACGTTCATCAATTTGGTATCTCAGTACTTACCTAGCCTAGTGACATATAACAAGCATTCAGTAGAATGTACTGGATCAATGTTTTATTTCCTCCAACACTGAAACTTTCTTCAGTGATGGGGAAGTAGCTATTTTGTTGAGCCAATGATAAAATACACAGAGAAATGTATTCACCCATCAATAGTTAAACTGGAAATTACCCGATCTATTAAAAATGGGGATCATTTCATTGATTCTCTGACACTTGCTTCCTAAACAACACATCTTGGGCATTACTGCAGGGGAAAGCAAATGTTTAAAATGTTGAATTAAATCTCATTTCCTGATACAACAAAACTGTATTCAGAGGTATATGGAGAAATAATATTTTAAATAAAATATACCAGATGTTCTAAACTAGAAATTCAGTGTGAAATGTTAAGACACAGGATTCTTTCAATAGTTGTGAGTTTCTTAACAGCAAAAATTCTAATTCAATTTTTAATCTTCCCAAGTGCCCAATACAAAACTAAAATGAAATAGGTCTTCTCCCACTATGGGATCCATCTAGGAAACAGACCTACCTCACTTACTACTGTGTGTCCTCAGGAGCCACCACTAAGTGTTGAATGAAGGTACAGACTTGGATCATACCCCAACTCTTGAGAACAGGAGCTTTTATTCATCTCTACAGACCCAGGACGAGAGGATGAGATGGTTGGATGGCATCACCGACTCGACGGACATGAGTGTGAGTAAGCTCCAGGAGCTGGTGATGGACAGGGAGGCCTGGTGTGCTGCACTCCATGCGGTCACAGAGAGTCGAACACAACTGAGCGACTGAACTGATAAACCCAGCATCTAACATGTAGCAGGCATGCAACATTTTATGAGTTAGTGCATGATCTTTGGGTTCCTTTCTTTGAGTGGTTCACTGATTCCCATGCCAACCTACGCCTCCAGTCCTTGTTCTGAAATGAGGAAAACATCTGACCGTACCTCAGTTCCTTCTTCTGCTATAACCTAAGTTCACTTCTAAGATACAATGAAAAGAGAATGATAGTGACACTGAATTTAGAGCCAGAAGATTGAGTTTGATGCAAATTATTATGAAGCATTTTTTACAAGCAAGTTGAAGATATGCAAAATACATGCATTCACATAATTCATTTATTTTTAATGCCAATAGATAACTTCTTAAGCAGAGAATAAATCATACAACCCACGTTTATTTCTATTATTACAGTATCATTATAGCAGTGATTCACAGATATCAATATAGCTGAATGCTTTGATGAGCTTTATTTTCAATTTTATACTTTATTAGTCTAACTGCATTCATTTAGGACTGCTAATTATCCAAAGGACAACAAATGAATTAAAAAAAAAAAACACTTTTAAGCACACTTACTAGTTTCACCTAGCAGGGCTTCAAACTATCTTAAATATGCATAATAGTCCCCACAACTATTGGGAACAACCGATCAATTATCCAGAGCATTTTATCCTAATGCTATGGAAGGTTATATTCCTGATAGAGATGCCTAAAACAAAAGTTATTTCTTCATAAAAAGAACGTTATGATAAAAGCCATATTCTTAACCAAGGGCCTTATGCCTAATTTTTTCTAGAAATGACTACACATGTCATTTTTAAACATCTCTAACATTCTGTAAAGAATCATTCCAAAAAAATAACAATAGAGAAATACACTATCCATTTTGAATAAAACTTAATTTGGTATATATAACTCTATAAAGAAAATTACAAAGAGTGCCTATCTCTACTTCACAATTCCAATTCAGTGAATTCCCTGGTGGTCCAGTGGTTAGGATTCCGCCTTTCCACTTCAGGGGGCACAGGTCTGATCCCTAGTCAGGGGACTAAGATCCTGCAGGCCATGTGGTATGGCCAAAAATTATAATTTCAGTTTCTATTCATTGCAGCAGAGTGGAAGGTGGTGATATTCATCATCCATGACGAAAAAAGAAAGACCCTTCACCACTGACTCCAGCAGAAACATCACAGAGCAGGAAGGACTCTGGCCCTGACGCCTAGCCCTGTTGTTAGAGGACCAAATCATCACTAGAAGAAAACATGTGAAAAGGAACCAGGTTAAAGATGAGAACCAATATAACACCCAGAGGGCATCATTTAAAAGAAAGGTTATAGTGCTACAAATATATTGTTCTACACTTAGTCTTATCCAATAACTTAATTTACTGACTAAATATACAGAAGGAATACTAATGTGCAGGATAAAAAAAATTTTGCAGGAAGTAACATGCCCAAAGATAACTTGTAAATACCCATACCCAGGTTTAAAAAAAAAAAAAAAATCAAACCAGCAAGTTGAGAAGGGGAAAGGAGAGAAACAATTGTGAAAGCTAAAATATGCGTAAAGAATACTTACTGCCACAATAATGAATGCAACTTCATCTATTTTAACAAAAGCTTTGGATCTACAAAGCAGGTAACAACCTATTCCACCCGATCAGACCACACTTAGAATAATGAATTCAGTTTCAGACCTCCTCTTTAAGGGGCTGGGAAAAAGAGTATCATATTCAGGAAGCAACAACTGAAAAACACTAAGGCTTGAAACCATGTCACATAAAAAGTAACTTAAATACTTTCCAACTCTGATTCAAAAGGTTTCTTTAGGGAGATTTTTGTGGGCATATTTTTTTTTGTGAGGAAAATTTTTAGGAAGGCTCAATAATTATTGAGAACCTCACAATGGGTTTTTGCTGTCTGTTAGCAAGCAAAGGGAAAGTTAAAGTTATCTTTTATCCCTGGTGGCTCAGACAGTAAGAGCATCTGCCTACAATGCGGGAGACCTGGGTTCAATCCCTGGGTTGGGAAGATCCCCTGGAGAAGGAAATGGCAACCCACTCCAGTACTCTTGCCTTGAAAATCCCATGGACGGAGGAGCCACGGACGGATGCTACAGTCCACAGGGTTGCAAAGAGTCGGACACTACTGAGCCACTTCACTTTATCTTCTGAGCTTTGTTCCAGCTACTGAGTTAGGACATTTCCTCATTTAATCCTCACAACTACTCAGTTAAGTAAATACCATTATTCACGTTCTACAGATAAGAAAACTGAGGCTCAAAGAAGTTGAGTAATTGACCAAGATCACAGGTCTAGCAGACAGTTGAATAAAACCCTGAACCTGTATCTAACACCAATGACTATGTTTTATACTATACCAAGTGTCTCCATAACAAAGGTAAGTTTCACATGTAAAAATATGCATTTGTGACAATTAAAATAAGTCTTCAACATTACTTTACCCCTCTAAAATAATCCCCCTATCAAAAAAATTCTAATATCCCTTAATGATGATTCAGTTCAGTTCACTCGCTCAGTCATGTCCAACTCTTTGCGACCCCATGAATCGCAGCACGCCAGGCCTCCTTGTCCATCACCATCTCCAGGAGTTCACTCAGACTCACATCCATCGAGTCGGTGATGCCATCCAGCCATCTCATCCTCTGTTGTCCCCTTCTCCGGCCCCCAATCCCTCCCAGCATCAGTCTTTTCCAATGAGTCAACTCTTCACATGAGGTGGCCAAAGTACTGCAGTTTCAACTTTAGCATCATTCCTTCCAAAGAAATCCCAGGGCTGATCTCCTTTAGAATGAACTGATTGGATCTCCTTGCAGTCCAAGGGACTCTCAAGAGTCTTCTCCAACACCACAGTTCAAAAGCATCAATTCTTCAGTGCTCAGCTTTCTTCACAGTCCAACTCTCGCATCCATACATGACCACTGAAAAAACCAAAGCCTTGACTAGAAGGACCTTTGTTGGCAAAGTAATGTCTCTGCTTTTCAATATACTATCTAGGTTGGTCATAACTTTTCTTCCAAGGAGTAAGCGTTTTTTAATTTCATGGCTGCAATCACAATCTGCAGTGATTTTGGAGGCCAAAAAAATAAAGTCTGACACTGTTTCCACTGTTTCCCCATCTATTTCCCATGAAGTGATGGGACCAGATACCATGATCTTCTAATGATGATTAGAGAATTAAACTAGCACTCATTCATAGTATTCTATGGCACAATTCTTAAAAAGTAATATGTAGAACTTGTGTAGCTCTAGAATGTTTACACCTTTTCTGGAAAAGGAAAGATATAAACTAAGGTATAAACTACACTAAGGAAAGCTTGTAACTTTCCTTCATTAATCCTATTTCTGGCAATTATTCCAAGGAAATAATTCAGCAGAGAGAGAAATGTTCACTCACAAATACATACAGTATTGTCCATAAAAATTACAGAAGCAATCTAGATATCCAATATTTAAGGGTAAAATAAATTATGATATAGTCATACAAAGGAGTATTTATAGATTTCTTTTAAAATATAGTAGAGGTTCATGTAAATACACAATAATGATGTCTATGCTTTAAAATGAAAATAGCAAAGCATGCATACAGCTATGTAAAAATCTATGCATATAAATAATAAAGGTAATAAAAATAAAACAATATGTATATTATGGTGATCCCATTATACATGATTTTCAATTTTTTAAAACTGTTTTTAATGTTTTCACTCTACTGCTAACTATCAAAAGCAGGTTATAAAATATAATAATAATGATACTATTTTTATACATTTCTAAGATATGCTTTATGCATGCATATAGAAGCGGCCCAGCTCCTAAAGAGTTCATAATATACTCAAGGAGACAACATTTACATTTGTAGCAAGAAAAAAACTGTTATTTAAAACAATAGTAACTAAAGCTCTAAGAAATGAGCATTTCAGAGGTAGTCATTTAACAAACTTTTTTGAGTGCCTACTATATGCCAGCCATAGCTCTAGCCACTGGACTTATAACAATGAACAAAACAAACAAAAATTTCTTGCCCTCATGGAACTTACATTCCAGCAGCAGAGATACAATAAGTAAGTTAATATGTGAATTAAATAAGCAATTGATAGTGCTAAGTGCTACAGAGAAAAATAGAGCCAAGAAAGCAGGCAGTGAGGGTGTATGTGAAGGATGCAGTTTTACACTAAGTGCCAGTGGAGGGTCTCACTGAGAAGACATCTGCTAAAAGACTGAAAAATGGGAGAAAACAGTAGTGATAAATGAGGAAAGAGAATTACAGGCAGGGGAATGGCAATAGCAAAAGCCCTAAAATAGACTGCCTGGCTAATGATGCTAATGTGCCAAAAACTGAGACGTGTAATTTACTAAGCGGTCTGTACCCAGTTACCTGAGGCACCACAGACAGCTACACAGTTCTGAGGAAACGAACTTCATCAGTTGGTTTCTGTACGTAGCTGCTTTTCCTGGCAAATCCTTTGAGATCTTCTTCACCTATAGCTACTTAAGCATCTCCTTTTTATTCTGAGGATCCATATGGGGCCAACCCCTATAGCATCCAACAAAGCTAACAAATTTCTAACAGGGGGAATGAGACCCTTAGGGTGAACCATGAGAGTGGATGTTATAGGGGTGGCCCCCATATGGGAATGTCCAAGAAACTTGTAAATAAAAGAACTTCATTTTAAGCTGTTCTCTGTGTCGTGATATGGTGCTTCCCCAATGGCTCAGAAGTAAAGAATCCTCCTGCAATGCAGGTGACCTGGGTTCGATCCCTGGGTTGGGAAGATCCCCTGGAGAAGAGCACTCCAGTATTCTTTCCTGGGAAATTCCATGGACAGAGGAGCTTAGTGGGCTACAGTGCATGGGGTTGCAAAAGAGTCGGACACAACTGAATGATTAAACAACAACAACAACATGTTGTGATATAATCCCTGCCACTATTTCCAAATTTTCAAAAACCTCTACAATAAAACCTGATTTGTGAATTTAGAGGAATCAAGGCAGATACCAAAATAACAGGTTCAAGAGACAAGATATAAGTGGAAGCTAAAATAGAGCAGAAACATAGAAGTGAAGCAAGGCATGACTAAGAAAAACACAACTTTCTGAAACTCTTCAGAAACATTTGGCTATTCCTACCATCTACAGACTGGGGCTTTGAAAAAGACAAAGGACCACCCCATAAGCTGGTGGACATGGCTACATTTTGATGGCCAACAACTAGATCACACTCAAACAATTAATAGATGAAACAAAAAAAGTACCTAAACACACGGTTCATAAGACTAAAGGGGAATGCTTATCATTCAGATTAAAAGTTGTTTAAAAACACTTCATGGAAAAGGTGACCTTGACCTAACCTTTAAAGGATAAGAGTTGAAGAACAAAGAATATAGAAAGAGATATTCCAGGTATGGCTAAACCATGAATAAGGCTCCAAAGCCAAGAAGCAGTGTGGCCTGTTCAGAAAACAGTGCAGAAACTGGTCTATTTGGAACAGGTTACGGAATAAAAGATTAGCAGGTAAGGTGAGACCAGATAAAGGCAGATTCTGAAACTCAGGATGAGAAATCTGAACTCTGACAAGCATTCATGAGAAGAGAAAGAAAACTGCTTTGTTCTGCTTCTGCTCTTTGTTTTTTTTTAAGATCATAAAATAGTTTGGCAATGTTGACTGGTCCCTGCCTTGCCTTCTAAAACTGGCCCACTGATTTCCTACCCTCCCCTACCCCCAGTTCCTGTTATATAATCTCAGGCACACAACTATCACCTCTCTGAAGATAATGCCTTTAACTCATGTTTGTGCTAGTACCCCATCTCCAACTGCCTGTCAATTATCCTTAAAAAGTCTTCAACTATCCTGTATCATTTGTCCACCCTATAAATGCTTCTGAATGTCTATCCTGTGACATATGCAAACTAGGAATGTAAAGATAACTCAGTTCATAGCCTCCAGAAACTCACAGTCTGATGCAGACAGAAGCCAAGAAAATAAACTGGTACAATACAGAGCAGAGGAATGCTTAGCGCAGCATGAGAGCAGAGGACAACAACATCAGTTTGGAGATCAGGAAAAGACAGACAACATTTAAAAGAAAGTGCTAACTGAACTGAGTCATGAAGGAAAATACACATCAAAGGGTGGGAAGAAGTGGTGGGGATGAGAATGATTACAATTAGACGGCAACGGCTGGGCAGAGCTCATCCTGCTCAGAGACTATTAATTTCATATGGCTGGCTAAGTAGTAAAGGACCAGATCACGAACACCATTCTCTCATGCTAAGAATTTTGTATTTTAGAATAGCTGAAGGAGTTGAATGATGAAATAACATGACCATATTTGTGTTTCTTAAAAAGAGCTCTCGTGGCAGTGGACACTGGACTGAAAGAGCACAACCATGCCTCACAAAATGCAACAAAAATCTGATAAAGGCTTCTGTTAACATTCAATTTATCTCCAGTCATTCATTCCTACCCTCATTCTAGGCTTAGCTCATATCCTTCATAAAACCTTCCTTAACTCTTCCCAACCATATTAATCTCTTCTTTCAGAAATGTCTAAGGCCTGTCTGTACACTGCATTGTCATCATCTTACATTTTTAACTAATTCACACTTAAAGATGTCATATATTTTTTGAATGTACGTGTGACACATGCATACAAACACCTCCATCTCACAGCACCTAGTGTGGTAATACATTATGAAACAGATAATTCCTTTGAACTGAATACATGAGTCTCCTTTATCCATGAATAAAATGATTCCACTATTCTCCATATAAATAATAAACAAATAAGATGTATGACTAATCAAAACTAGGGTGAAAAAGTTAGTACAGTGGTCATATAAAACAAATACAAGGGAACTTTCTGGGGAGATGAAAACGTTCTAATTTTGCAAAAGGAATGTGTTAAACTGTTGCATCTATTTATTTTAAAAATACGCAGGATGTGTACAGCTCAATATATACAAATTTTACCTAAAAATCTTTAAAAAATAAGGGGTAGGGAGCAAGGAGCTATAGATGAAACAAGAATGGTAGAATGTTGATGGTACTTTTTGTGTAGAGTGTATGGGGGTCCACAAAATTATTCTGCTTACTTTGAATGCGTGTGAGATTTTCTGTAATAAAAAGTATATTTCTCCCAGTCAAATCATATATAACTAAAAAACTACTCAGAAGATTAAATTACTCATTCTCCCAATGTCTGGAATAACGTAACATTGTATCTTTTAAAGTGATTTTACTATCTTTATTACCTATCTGGTTCTAAGGAATATCTTCTAAGACAAATTTGTCAATAGCACAGACAAGCTATAAAGGTCAAGCAGTCACAATTTCTTTAATTAGGCTCTAGATAGTAAAGTTAATTAGCCCTGTTACCAAAGATACCCAAAAAGCCAGTAAAATATAAAGTTAGAATTTTCTAATCTTCAAACTATTGAAGGAGGAAACAGACAGAACAAGCTCCATCTTGAAAGCAGCACCCCATCTTGGGCCGGACTGTGGACTTTGAGCTATATGCCCAATATCTATGGAAACGACATACCAACTGGAAAACCAGACCCCCGGGATGTAAGAGCCCCAGGGCTCGTACCTAGACTCTCCGTAGCCTAAAAGAATATCCTAATTATCTGTGTAACCAAATAGAATCATAAATTTTATTATGCTTATTGGGGTATGGCCACAGGCCTATTGATAATTGTCCACTGTTAATTACCTAGGCTTAAGGCATATGAATCACGGATTAACTTTGTATCTTTCTTTTCCTTTGTTCAGACTAGTTTCAGGGAATTTGGGGAGGTGGGTTTGGGCACGTACACTTAAGAGTATATAAGGTTTTCACAAAAACTGGTCAGGGTCCTTGGCTAAGAAGAGACTCTGCCTTGGGCCCGCCAGTGTAATAACTGGCCTCCACCATCTGCATTGTCCTTCTGAGTGAGTTTGTTTGCCGGAATGAGTGGCTACAACACTACGATGCCAAAGACGGCAACTGAAAGATATCCAAATGATTCTGGAAGTATATTATCTACAGAGATAGATTTGACACCATTCTTCATGACTTTAAAATAATTCAACCACTTTATCTCTGTAATTTAAAATTCAAGCTTATCTGCTCATAATTTGCATTCGCCTCCCACAAACTATTTAATGTGTAAAATAAAGATTTTCCTTAGTACTGTACTGCCAGTGCAAAAGATTAACAAGAATCTTTTGTTTAGTAAATTAACTGCTGCATAGTTTAATCCCCTCCAAAGTTTACAAAATTTCTCAAAAAGAGATCTATAGAGCCTTTTACATTAATAATGAATAAACACCCAAAATTACTTACTAAGCCAGATTATATTATATTGTTTTGCTATTATTGCTACTATTTCCCATCAGATTATGCTTAAACTTTCCCTCACTCGATTATCTATGGCCTTATTAATCAGGAACTACTTTAGCTGTGACTGGAAGGGACCTGAAGGACTTGGAGAGTGTTTCTGGGATGCTGACAATGTTCTTAACTGGGTGCAGATCTGAGTGATGATTACATGAGTGAGTTTCATTTGTGAAAATTCTTCAAGCCCTACACTTACATGTATTTTTCTACAAGTATGTAATTCTACAATAAAACGAAGTTTTTATTTAAAAAAAATCATAAAAGCAAGCCAGAGCTGTTAGGGCAGTCCTCAAATCCCCCTCTCCCATAATAAAACACCTGTTTCATGCCCTGAAATACTTCTCCGCAAAAGTGTAATTCAAAGTTATTTTACAACATTCAACATTTTCTACTGGCATATTGCCAGATAAGGCATAACTTCCATTTGCAACTGGGAGCTCAGAAAACATACAATCTCATCTAAAATTTTGTTTATATTTTCCAGAATAAGTATTTTAAAAGCAAACTGGATAGAAGAAAAAGCTCTGTATTGTTCCGACGAAGATGCCAATCATTTTCAACTTTGTTAAGCAGATTTAGGAAGGAAAAGAAAGGCCACTACTTCAAACTTTAATAAGATAAAGAAATCAGGGACAGGGGAAGGTTTAGGAAGAACTTCATGGGAAGGAAGCCCACTTGTCAATGTTTTAAATCAACGTTTACTACTAATCAGATATAATAGGCAAACCAAAAGAGAAGGCAACAATACCTGCCCAAAGAAATGAATGAGATAAAATGTATGAAAACACTATGCCAAGATTCCATATGAAATACCTAATACTTTCCAGGCAAGCAGACTTGACATAGCCTTTTCTCATTCATTTGCTGAAGCAAATAAATTATATCTATAACCCCACAACAAGTAACTCAATTCTCTATTCCTTCTCTAATCTTATAATCTCCCAAAGTTAAATTTAAACATTAAAATTCTCGAGGGAGAAGCAACGGAGTATAATCAAAAGAGCTCCTAACCCTGATCTAAAGCACACTTGCACCTTCCACCTGCGAATCAGGAAAGGGAACCTTGCCCTCCAAATACCTCGGAACCCATTCAGCCTTTTCGGCTGAAATGCCAGGGCGTCCACTGACCAACTCCAACGGACACCACTTTAGAAAGCAACTTTACAAGTGGATCTGGGATAGTTCACATGAACCATCCTAGCGACTTTCAATGGCAACTACTAAGGATTCATGCCAAACCTCACCCACTGACTTAAACAACAGCCTCCAGCCTGTGCGTCCAATCCTCATCCTCAAATCACACATAAACGTCCACAAAGCAAACCCACTGACAGTCAGATGAGATGGCAAACCTATAACACACCCAGAAAGTTGATGCAAAAAAGGAGGTGGTGGAGTTGATGTAAAAAGGGGAGGATATGGGGGGCGACTCCTCGGGTCAGAGGCACAGGTTTGCTAGCGGGTGCAAGAAAAAGATTCACACCCCCGGGGGCAGAGTGGGCAGCTAGACAGGCAGGCTGAGCGCAGGGAACACGGAGAACTCCCGCGTCGCGGGACACCCGGGCACCCTGACATTGGAGCCCGGCAGCGCCCGCGGCCAGCCCCGGCTCCACTTGACCCCGCGGAGCAAAGGGGATCGTCCGCCGGGCGAAGGAGAACAGAGCCCGGGGAGCTCCAGCTCGGGCCCGGGAAGACGGCGCGGCCACGGGCCTTCTTACCCGTGCAGGCCGAGGGCGCGGCGCCGCTTGTGGAGCAGGCAAAGCAGCAGGAACGTGGCCCCCGCCAGCGAGGAGTTTCGCACAGTCAGGTACTTGCTGAAGGCCGCCATGGCACAGCCAGCACGAGCGAGACAGGGAAGGGATCGGGGACGCGGACGCGGCGGCGACTACCGTAGTGCAGGAAGCGCGAGGGAGACTGGGAGGAGAGGAGCGCGCGGAGGGAGGGCGGTGCCGACCGCTCAGGACCGCCCCCTGGCGCGCGCCGCCGCGCCGGCCGCGCGCCGGAGCCCACCTTGGACTTTGGCTCGGCGGGAGCGCGCGCGGGCGCCACAGGGCCGGAACAGACTAGCTCTGCGCACGCGTCTACCCTCCTGGGTTCGCCGAGCACGCGAGCGCAGAGACGCCCCTGAGGCTCTGTTTGCCGAGGCTCGCTTTTAACAAGCCCTCTGGGTATCCCGCGATCTCACCCTTAGCCGCCCTCCGCGCACGTACACGCACATGCACATGCACAAGGCTTTCACAAGAACTGGAAAAGCGGGACTGGGCTGTGTCAGCGACTTGGTGAGACTTGCCACTCCGCCTCCACTGTTGGGCAGTTACCACCCTCTTAAAGGAGCCAGGAAGAAGGGGACCGGCCCCATCACAGATCCTTTACACAAAACTGAGGGGGCAGTAATCCTTTAGAGGAAAACAACTGCAGGAAACTCTCAGAGGTGTACGGAAACGTGGAAAGACTGACTACAAATCAAAAGTCTTTTTCCAAGCCAGTGTTTTCTAAACCATAAATTATCACCTCTAGGGTATTATATATCGGTTTGGTAGATGGAGACCATCACTTTTTTTTTTTAAATGAAATATAGAAGAATAGAACAATCTCAGGGTGCTTTACGTGTAATGGAGTTGTTCTGAGAAATTTTTATACCAGTCTTTTGGATCTATGTGCCCCCAGAAGTGAAACAAAATGTATTTCTTAATGTGGCTCTGATCAAACACATTTGAGAAACACTATTCTCTGCAGAGGGACATTCAGCCATAACAAGAGTGCATTGTGATCATGCTGGCCTTACTCCCGGAATCAGAAGGGCATTAGAGATTACAGCATTCTTCAGCTAGGGCCTGTGATACTGAAATCCTTAGCATTTAGACGGCTTTGTACAGTGACTAGTGAGTCCCTGTCTTTAGTTGAGGAAAGGAGAAAAAAACAGGTGTGTCAATCAGAAAACAAGTTCGTATATTAAAGTAGCCCATTTGAAGTAGCCCACAAAACATTGGTTTCCGAAGGTGTTTTCTCAATTTAAATTGACAATTTCTTGATACAGATTACAAGAATCACTCAAGAAGGCAAAAGGGAAAATTACTAGTTCATTTAAAAATTGCATAGCACTGTGAAAGTGTTAGGGACAAATGGAGAAAGTTTATCATCTTGGAGTTTCTAGCAGTGAAGAAAGGGCATGCAAGGTTAGTCCAAAATATGTCTATTTAGTAAATAGATTTTATTTAAAAAAAAAAAAAGTACATTTAGGAAGTAGACTACAGATCAGAGAAAAGACAAGAATGATTCACTGGGCAAGATATTCTAAAAATACCCTTGTTCAAGATGCATCAGTGGACTTCCCTGGTGGCCCAGTGGATGAGAGTCTGCCTGCCAATGCAGGAAAAACGGGTTAGATCCCTGGTCTGGGAAGATTCCACATACCTCGGAGCAACTAAGTCCTTGAGCCACAACTTCTGAGCCCAGATGCTGCAACTACTGAAGCCCACGTGCCTAGAACCCAGGCTCCTCAACAAGAGAAGCCAGGGCAATGAGAAGCCCATGCACTGCAATCAAGAATAGCCCCCGCTGGCGGAAGGGATTGTTAGGGACTTTGGGAAGGTCATGTACACACTGCTATATTTAAAATGGACAACCAACAAAGACCTACTGTAAAGCTATGAAATTAAAAGACGCTTACTCCTTCGAAGGAAAGTTATGACCAACCTAGACAGCATATTAAAAAGCAGAGACATTACTTTGTCAACAAAGGTCCGTCTAGTCAAGGCTACACTTTTTCCAGTAGTCATGTACGGATGTGAGAGTTGGACTATAAAGAAAGCTGAGCACCGAAGAATTGATGCTTTTGAACTGTGGTGTTGGAGAAGACCCTTGAGAGTCCCTTGGACTGCAAGGAGATCCAACTAGTCCATCCTAAAGGAGATCAGTCCTGGGTGTTCATTGGAAGGACTGATGTTGAGGCTGAAACTCCAATACTTTGGCCACCTGATGTGAAGAGCTGACTCATTTGAAAAGACTCTGATGCTGGGAAAGATTGAGGGCAGGAGGAGAAGGGGATGACAGAGGATGAAATGGTTGGATGGCATCACCGACTCAATGGACATGAGTTTGGATGAACTCTGGGAGTTGGTGATGGACAGGGAGGCCTGGCCTGCTGCAGTTCATGAAATTGCAACGAGTCAGACACGACTGAGTGACTGAACTGAACTGAACTGATAGCACATGGAACTCTGCTCAAAGTTATGTGCCGGCCTGGATGGGAGAGGGGTTTGGGGGAGAATGGATACATGTATATGTATGGCTGAGTCCCTTCCCTACATACATGAAACTACAGCAACATTGTTAATCAGTTATACCCCAGCAGAAAATGTTTTTGGTGTTAAAAAAATAATTTTCGTTTAAAACTCAAAAAAAAAGAGTAGCCCCCACACTGCAACTAGAGAAAGCAAAGATGATCCAATGCAGCCAAAAATAAAATAAATAATTTTAAAAAGAAGCATAACTGATTCTTAAAAATGAAGTTAGTTAAATATGAGCTCAAATAATTTTATCCCATCATATAAATACCACCAGGGACAAATCTGTAACCCAACAAAGTTACATTTACTAATTTGCTGCAGGAAAGGAAACCACAGAGCAGAGGAAACCGAGGAATTATGGGTATGTCTCCAAAAAGGGAGGAAAAGTGGACGGTTATCATATTAGGGGAAATAAAGAATTTAGGTAGACTAAATGAAACAGTACTTAATAGATTCAGAGCGAATCAGATCTATA
This sequence comes from Bubalus kerabau, assembly GCF_029407905.1. NCBI lineage: Eukaryota > Metazoa > Chordata > Mammalia > Artiodactyla > Bovidae > Bubalus > Bubalus kerabau. The sequence continues at coordinate 49,953,364 of NC_073629.1, forward strand.
TGTAAAGGAATTAATATCAGACCTGCATCGAGAAGCAGACTAGGGGATCTGATTCTTGAAAGATAAGATTAATGTAGAATATGCGTGTGTGTGCTAAGTTCACTTCAGTTGTGTCTAACTCTTTGCACTCTATGGATTGTAGCCCACCAGGCTCCTCTGTCTATGCAATTTCCCAGGCAAGAATACTGGAGTGGGTTGCCTTTTCTTCCTCCAAGGAATCTTCCTGACCCAGGGATCAAAACAGAGTCTCTTTTGTCTCCTGCATTGGCAGGCAGGTTCTTTACCACTTGTGCCACCTGGGAAGCCCCTCACTAATAGGAGTTCCAAACAATGAATTTTCTGTCAACCTAGGATTTTGGAAAAGGTTCCTTAGTACTGTATCCTTCAATAATTAACCAAAGCAATTTTTTAGATTCATACTTTGTAATTTTTTTAATGTGATTTTATTGGGCAATCTCCAGAAGCTCTGATTTTTAAAGAATTTGAACTATTGAGAATAGGGAAGAGAGGGGCATATGGAGCTAAGGAATCTAGAAAACCTCTTGAAGAGCCTCCAGCACTGCCCCAGGTGATTCTTGCTTCCTGGTATTCATACCTTTGTGTAATCTCCCACATACAAGGGCTGATGTGTGTGAACAAAAGATTATGGCAAAGGTGATGATACATGACTTCTGAGATTAGATCATGAACGGTGTTGTAGTTCCTGCCTTGGTCTCTCAGATTGCTGCTGCTGGGGAAGCCAACTGCTGCAAGGAACAAACAGCCCTGGGGAAGAATTGAGGACTTATGGCACTCCACTCCAGCACTCTTGCCTGGAAAATCCCATGGAGGAGCCTGGTGGACCGCTGTCCATGGGGTCGCTAAGAGTCGGACACGACTGAGCGACTTCACTTTCACCTTTCACTTTCATGTATTGGAGAAGGAAATGGCAACCCACTCCAGTGTTCTTGCCTGGACGGGGGAGCCTCATGGGCTGCCGTCTATGGGGTCACACAGAGTCGGACACGCCTGAAGCAACTTAGCAGCAGCAGCAGCCAAGAGCCAGTACCAGGTCACTGAGCCCTGGAAGCAGATCTTTCATCTCCAGTCAAGTCTCAGATGACTGCAGCCTCATGAGCCATCACCAGCTGGAACACTAAACCCAGATACCCCTGAATTCCTAGCTGACACGAGCTATGAGAATACATGCTGATCGCTGTTTTATTTTTTATTTTTTTTTTAAACTTTACATAACTGTATTAGTTTTGCCAAATATCAAAATGAATCCGCCACAGGTATACATGTGTTCCCCATCCTGAACCCTCCTCCCTCCTCCCTCCCCATTCCATCCCTCTGGGTTGTCCCAGTGCACCAGCCCCAAGCATCCAGTATCGTGCATCAAACCTGGACTGGCAACTCATTTCATACATGATATTTTACATGTTTCAATGCCATTCTCCCAAATCTTCCCACCCTCTCCCTCTCTCACAGAGTCCATAAGACTGTTTTAAACTACTGAATTTTGAAGTAATGTATTATGCAGCTGATGTGATTAGGGCTAACCCTTGTAAGATGGGTGGAGGAAAAGGACTTTAGGAGAAGATATAATAGGAGGAAAAAGACACAAAGACAAGAAGATACAAAGCAGGAAGATGATTAAGTCTGGTGTGGATGGAGGTTCAAGAAGGGGTGTGAAATGACAGACGAGGATGCAATGTTTAATGGAAGGTCTAAAACACCAAGATAACCAGTTGGGACTTTATTCTGTGTATAAAAGGGAGTATTGCAGGTTTCGGGGCCTCAGCTATCATTTAAGAAAGGTAGTGTGTAGGATGGATTGAAGGAGAGTAGAGAGACCAGTTTGAACACTTCTGAAATAATCTAGGTAAAAGGTTGTGGGCATCTGAGTGAGAGCAGCACAGAGCAAACAGGAAGGAAAGCACTTTGTGGATTCAGATTGGATGGAGATGGGTGAGATTGTTGTTTAGTAGGATCATTATTTAGATATTTTTTAATTAACTCTGAGAGGACCAGAATATTTACCAGAAGGCAGAGGCGCAGAAATGGCACCTGCTTGTCAGGAAAGATAATGAGATGCAGATAAATGAATTCCTCACTAGTTCCTCATCACCAAGATAAACCCCAAGATTCTTAGCATCCTATTCAAAGGCAATTATATAAACTCTGTCTACCTCTCTGAAGGGAATTCCCTGGTAGCTCAGTTGGTAAAGAATCTGCCTGCAGTATAGGAGACTGGAGTTCAGTCCCTGGATTGGGAAGATCCCCTGGAGAAGAAAATGGCAACCCACTCCAGTAATCTTGCCTGGGAAATCCCATGGACAGAGGAGCCTGGCAGGCTACAGTCCATGAGGTTGCAAGAGTTGGACACAACTTAGCAATTAAACCACCACCTCTCTGAATTCCTAACTTTGCACTCTTCCCCAGCCCTGGCAGCTATATTCTACCCCTGATGCAAGAGACAAATGCACATTCCTATTCCCCTCTGTGGTTTTCCCTTGAGTATGTTATTCCTTCTACTTGAAATACCAATCCCGTTTTGTCCTAACATACTTTAAGATGAAGCTTTGATGGTCTCCTACCCCAAACTGTCTTTTCTGAAACCACTTCCCCACCACCATCCACCCCAACTCCCAGCAAAGTTAACCACTCCCTCCTTTGTACTACTTCTGTTTAATGTATAGCAGGTTAATGTATAGTAGCCATGAAATCAAAAGACACTTGCTCCTCGGAAGAAAAGTTATGACCAACCTAGACAGCACATTCAAAACCAGAGACATTACTATGCCAACAAAGGCCAGTCTAGTCAAAACTATGGTTTTTCCAGTAGTCATGTATGGATGTGAGAGTTGGACTATAAAGAAAGCTGAGCACCGAAGAATTGATGCTTTTGAACTGTGGTGTTGGAGAAGACTCTTGAGAGTCCCTTGGACTGCAAGGAGATCCAACCAGCCCATCCTAAAGGAAATCAGTCCTAAATATTCATTGGAAGGACTGATGCTGAAGCTGAAACTCCAATACTTTGGCCACCTGATGTGAAGAGCTGACTCATTTGAAAAGACCCTGATGCTGGGAAAGATTGAGGGCAGGAGGAGAAGGGGATGACAGAGGATGAGATGGTTGGATGGCATCACCGACTCAATGGACATGAGTTTGAGTAAACTCCGGGAGTTGGCAATGGACAGGGAGGCCTGGCGTGCTGCAGTCCATGCGATTGGAAAGAGATGGACACAACTGAGCGACTGAACTGAACTGAACTGAACTGATAGTAGGTTATCAAGGAGGCAGATCTTAAAACTTTCTTTTAAGACAAACTGCTAGTCATTTCTCTGACAAAGTAAACCTCAAGTCACCAGGAACAGTTCATCTTTGCTTAGAAAAGAAACACTTGAAAGGCCCTTCTTACTGACACATTTATAGGAGTGTTTTGTACCCATTGGATTGGGGAAAGTATGTAACAGGACATCTGGACAAGACCATTCCTCCAAATAATCCTAGTTAGCCCAAGTTGGTAATGAGAAAGTTTGCCTGGAATTGCCTCTTGGGAAGAAAGATTGAGATGTCAACTTCTTTGCTTTCCAGGTTCAACATTATTACAACCTTTTGATAGATTTTGATAGACAGAGATAGTCCTATCTCACAGCTCAGGATCCTAAAGAGAAACTCCCAGGTGAAATAGGAAGCCTGGGCTGGTGAACCAGTTCAATAACAGAGTCTCATGGGTGCAAGAGCTGTTTCCAGCACAGTCCTTGGCAAAGCCACGCATGGCCCATGTGCTCCATCGTGTCTGACTTTTTGCAATCCCATGGACTGCAGCCTGCCAGGCTCCTCTGTCCATGGAATTTTTCCAAGCAAGAATTTTCCATTTCCTACTCCAGGGGATCTTCCTGACTCAGGGATTGAACCTGCATCTCCTGCATTGGAGGCAGATTCTCTACCACTGAGCCACCTGGGAAGCCCAGCTAAGCCATGAAAGCCATCTGAATTTAAATATATATATATAATATAAATAAATTAAATAAATAAATCCAGTCATGTAGGAATACCCACATTCTTTGGGAACAGTATCCAAACATAGAAACACCTTGGGGATCCATGCTTCAGCTGCTCTACAAGCTGTGTACCCAGGATGTCATGACAGGGGAGCAAGGATGGTGAGGAAAGCCAACTTGCAATGGCAACACCAGCTAGTAGCCAAAGATTTTTGGCCACAGTTTCCTGTCTTGTGTGGAGACAGAGAACTAACTTCTGTGAGCTGAATTAGCACATGAGGTGAATTGGCTGAGAAAGGCAGTCTCAAAGATCAGGTACTGGGTTTCCTAATAAGGACCTAAACTGGTCAATTAACTGAAAAAATAAATGATGTGAAGTGATATGTGAGTATTACCGCAAACTGATGAAGCAGGTCATACTGATTAAAAGCATACACACGTGTGTGTGTACTCAGTTGTGTCAGACTCCATGACCCCATGGACCATAACCTGCCAAACTCCTCTGTCCACGGGATTCTCCAGGCAAGAATACTGCAGTGGGTCGCCATGTCCTGTTCCAGGGAATCTTCCTGACCCGGGGATCGAACCTACGTCTCTTATGTCTCCTGAATTGGCAGATGGGTTCTTACCACTAGTGCCACCTGGGAAGCACCCCCCTACATACACAGTTGTGCTTTTTGTTTTCTATAGAGTAGGTACATTCCTAAGCCCTGTATACTGTTGACATATAGCAGACACATAGCAAATGTTTGTTAAATTGAGCAAATATTTTCTAGTGTTAACAGGAATGCCCTGTGGAAAATGCCCAGCAAGTGATTACAAAATTAAGATCTAGTTCATAGGGAAAAGACTAGTACTAAACATTTTTTCATTTGAAAATATTTATTAATGACTTACCTTGGGCCAAGAACTGAGGCCAATGGTGAGAAAAACAGAATAGCCCTCACCCTGAACAGATATTAAGCAAAAAATAAAATAATTATAAAATCCAAATACAGTAAGAGTTTCAAGTATACATTTAGAAAAGATATACGGTAGAGCTAGTGGTAAAGAACCTGCCTGCAAATGCAGGAGACGTAAAGAGACATGGGTTCGATTCCTGGGTCAGGAAGATCCCCTGGAGGAGGGTGTGGCAACCCACTCCAGTATTCTTGCCTGGAGAACCCCTGGTAGGATATGGTCCACAAAGAATTGGACACAACTGAGTGACTAAGCACACACACAGACATGGATTTAGAAGTCTTCTGTTTACAAACAGATGAATTCTTGGAATGGAATAAGAATTAAAAAGAAAAAGGGGCAGTTGAGAAGTGAAGTATAATCTTATGAAACACCTACATTTCAGGGATAAAGGAAGGAAAAAGAGCTGGGGCAGTGAGAATAATTTATATGGTAGTATAGGAACACAAAGGCATGATACAGAAGTCAAGATAAAAGAGAGTTCCAGAAGGGTATAGGATTATTAATTCAGATTATTGTTAAGTATTGGAGATATATTCTTTTGTGAAGCCTTTCCTGGACTCTCTTGTCCTCTCTCCGGTGTCCCTAATGCACACTGTTCTGACTTTTGTGACAGCTTCTTTACAATGCTTATTCATGTTAATGGAAATAGCAAGGGGAGGAACCAAGTCTTATTTTTCTTTTTTTTTTTTTTTTTCTTTTTTGATGTGGACCAATTTTAAAGTCTTTATTGAATTTATTATAATATTGCTCTGTTTTATGTTTTGGTATTTTGGCCCCAAGGCATATGGGATCTTAGCTCCCCCACCAAGGATCAAACCCGTACCCCCTGCTTTGAAAGTGAAGTTTTAAAACCCAGGTCTCCCAAATTGCAGGGGGATTCTTTACTGTCTGAGCCACTAGGGAAGCCCTTAGACCACCAGGAAAAAGTGAAAGTGTTAGTAGCTCAGTCGTGTCTAACGCTTTGTGACCCCACAGACTGTAGCCTGCCAGGCTCCTCTGTCCATGGGATTCTTCAGGCAAGAATACTAGGGTGGGTGCCATTCCCTTCTCCAGGAGATCTTCCCAACCCAGGGATTGAACCCTGGTCTTTTACATTGCAGGCAGATTCTTTACCACTGAGCCACCAGGGAAGCCCCTTATTTTTCTGTAACCCCATATCACCTCAATAAAAAAATTGGAACCATACCTCATACTGCAAACAAAAGAAACAGAATAATTTCTAAACTGCTCAAAGAATGAATAAAAAGAAAAAAGAAATGAAAAGAAACTATTAAAATCATTGACAGAAAACAAAGAATTCCTCATGAAATAATTATAATCTTGACATGAGGAAGACCTCCACAAATATTAAAATCCAGAAACTGTAGATGAAAATAATTGATACTGGTTACTAAAAATAATGTCTTCTTGATTAAAAAAAAAAAAAAAAAACAACCATAAACTAAGCAAAAAGAAAACTGTAGGAAAAAACCTGTACTTTATTTCTTATACTAGAGGTTCATTTTCCTAAAAGTACATCAAATCAGTAAGAAAAAAGCCACAGCTAAATAGAAAACTGGGTAAATAATATGAATAGTTCACAGAATAAAAAATTCAAATTTGAAAACTTTTATCACACATGATATGTGACACAAAACAAAGCTACGCTAAAATACAATTTTCACCCACCAAATCAGCAAAGATCCCAAATTTTTAAAACATACTATGTCATTTTTTAATGAATATTTCTGAGGGCCAGGCAAATTAGAGCAAACTGTAAGATAATTGGTCAAAAAGATCTCAGAGAGACAGCAATGAGTGGTCCTGAAGAAAGATCTTAGCTGCCTGTCCAGGGATTGAACCTGGGTACCCTGTATGAAAATCAGAAATCCTAGCCACCAGACCACAAGAGGCTATAGGCCAGAAGGAAAGTGTCCTTGGCTCTTTCTCCTGTTTGAAACCAAGGCTGTTTCAAGGAGGCAAAAACTGTAAAAACAGGTTCAATGTTTATTATTAGAGACACAGTATGACACGTGGGAGAGCACATAGAAAAACAGTTTAAGTCAGAAACAAGGCAGAAATACACAGCCAGAGAGGAGTGTGGGCATCCTGAATGAGGAGCGCGGTAAAAAAGAAATCTAAATCACTTATATAGGACAGTTCTTCTGAGATTTTGCTTACCTTTGGCAAATTATCTTGTTTCTTTTTTCACACCTGGTCCTAGGACCACCTCTCCCCCCAAATATGTGTGCACAAGTCTTTGCTAAGATGGATCCCACTGCAGAGGTCTATGGGTACACGTCCACACTTATTACAGGGGTGGCACCCTCTTCCCTTTTTGACCTCCAAGAAGCCTTCCTGGGCAGGTGCAGACAGGGAAGTTTACCTTGACATCAGAAGTGGGCACCTTATCTCTTTACTTTAGCAGAGCTTAGCTTTTGCCACTAGCTTTGTCCTTGGAGGGTCTGGTTGAGACCAAAGCTTCAATTTTACTGCACTTGACAAATACCAGCTGTCCAGTCCAAGGGCCCATCTATCTCCTACCTCAAAAAGCTTTAAAATAGTCCCAAATATACATACTTTCTGACCTAGCAATTCATTTCACAGAACTGATTCCATAGATTTACTCTCACATAGATATGATGCATCTTTCTGTAAAAGCAAGGAATGGGAATATTCTTTAATTCTATAATGTAATGTATTCCTGTAATGTCATTCTTATTAATAATGGAATGTTATACATGCACTAAAAGAATGAAGCCATTCTGTATGTACTATGATGGAATGATACTAAAATATAATGTTAACCAGGGGGGAAAAAGTTAGGAGTAGAATAATTTGTAAAATATGTTACCATTCATAAAAGTGTTTATAGATAAATATAATACCTTTAAAAGGATACTCATAAAGTTGATTATATTGGTCAGTTGCAGGAAGGGTAGAATGGAATTGAGAAGTAGGAAGAAAGATTTGCACTGAATAAATTTGTACCTTTTATGTTTTAACCATGTGAATATATCATCTAATACATTTCAGAAAAAAATTCAATGAGTTGAAATTCATATAAGATAATATTACCTATTTTTAAATCAACAATTCAGTGGCATTTAGTATGTTTACAATGTTATACAACTACAACCTCTGTCTAGATCATCATCATTTTCATTACCTGAAAAGAAAACCCGTACCCATTAAGCATTTCCTCTTCACTGTTGCCCTCCCTCAGCTCCTGGCAACCACCAATCTTCTGTCTCTATGGATTTATCTATCGTGGATATTCCATATAAGCAAAATCATACAATATGTGACATTTTGTGTCTGGCTTCTTCCGCAGAGCATACTGTTTTCCAGGTTAATCCACATTGTAGCATTCCTTTTTATGACTGACTAATGTTACATTGTATAGACAGACCACATTTTATTTATCAACTAATGGAAGTTTGGATTGTTTCTACCTTTGGCTACTGTGAATAATGCTGTTATGAACATGCATGCACAAGTGTTAGCTAGAGTACCTGTTTTCAATTCCTTGGATGTATACCTAAGAGTAGAATTGCTGGATGTATGGCAATTCTGTTGACATTTTTTGAGGAGTCACCAAACTGGTTTTCACGGCAACTGAACCATTTTGTGTTTCCACCAGCAGTAAATGAAGGTTCCAATTTCTCAACATTTTCACCAACACCTGTAATTTTTTGGGTTTTTAATTATAGCCACCCTGCTGCTGCTGCTGCTAAGTCACTTCAGTCGTGTCCAACTCTGTGCGACCCCATAGACGACAGTCCACCAGGCTCCCCCGTCCCTGGGATTCTCCAGGCAAGAACACTGGAGTGGGTTGCCATTTCCTTCTCCAATGCATGAAAGTGAAAAAATACAGTCAAGTTGCTCAGTCGTGTCTGACTCCTAGCGACCCCATGGACTGCAGCCCACCAGGCCCCTCCGTCCATTGGCTTTTCCAGGCAAGAGTACTGTAGTGGGTTGCCATTGCCTTCTCCTAGTGAGTGCAAATACTCATTGTGGTAATAATTTGCATGTTCCTAGGAACTAATGATGGTGAGTATCTTTTCATGTGTTTGTTAGCCATTTGTGTATCTTCTTTGAAGAAATGTCTGTTCAAGTCCTCTGTCCTTTAAAAATTGTCTTTTTGTTGAGTTGTAAGAGTTCTTTACATATTATGGATACTAGATCTTTATCAGATATTTGATTTGCAAATAGTTTCTCTCATTGTTAAAGTTGTCTTTTCACTTTCTTGGTAATGTCCCTTAAGACACATTCATTTTTAATTTTAATCAAGTCCTGTTTATCTATTTTTTCTTTTGTTGCTTGTGATTTTGGTGACATATCTAAGAATCCATTGCCAAATCCAAGATCATGAAGATTTATCTGTTTTATCTTATAGAGTAAGTTTTACCTTTGACATTTAGACCTTTGGTTAATCTTTAGTTAATGTTTGCACATTAGTATGAAACTGTCTAATTTTTTCCTTTATTCTTTTGCATGTGAACATTCAATTGTCCTAGAACTATTTTTGAACCTATTATATTTTTGAAATGAAATTTAAGTATGAAACAAATAGATAAACTTAGTCTTTTCAAGCTTTCCTCCTTTGGGGCATGTCGATGTTTTGCGGTCTCTTACATGACTTAGGAGCTTTAGAGGCACCTTCCTGTATCAGTCCTCTGTGCTAGCTGCGATTGAAGCATCGTCTCAGCATGCACAGTTCCTTCCATGCCAGGAAACCTTGGATGAGGCTGGGATCTTCTGATCTAGTATTTAACTGACCTGGTGCACTATGCAGCTAAGAACCCCCTTCCTCCTCCAGTCTTGGGCATGATCTTTTTATTTTTCTTCAAACTCCAATCTCAGTGTAAGCTTGGACAATCAAAAGTCATGAAGCCATCCTACCAAGCCCAAATGAAGCAATGTAGCAGAAGCTTTCTTCTGTGAATGGGGAAGGGAAAGGGGAAATGATAGGGAGAAACATAAACTGATGCCTCAAGAAATTATCCTGCCACACATGTATTGGGAACCTACTTACAAGAAATTCAAAAGTAAGTAAGATAGCCCCTACCCTCTTGAAATGAACAACATAAGGACAAATACAGGCTAGGGAATTATAAGGAGCCAAGTTCCTGATAACACTTATTTCTACACTTGAATTTTGCATTTACACTCACTTCAGTTCTCCGTCTGGTACACCGTGCCCCACACTTGTATGATCAGTTCCGATCATTTTTAAGCAAACCTTGATTCAAATAGCAGTTACAGTCGTTTTAAAATTTTTATTTATTTTTGGTTGCACTGGGTCTTTGTTGCTGCATGAGGGCTTTCTCTAGTTGCAAGGAGGAGGGGCTACTCTTTGTTGTGGTACGTGGGCTTCTGATTGCAGTAGCTTCTCTTGTTGTGGGGCACGGGCTCTAGGCACTCGAGCTTCAGTAGTTGTGGAGCACAGACTTAGTTGCCCTGCAGCATGTGAAATATTCCTGAACCAGGGATCGAACTCATGTCCCCTGTATTGGCAGGTGGTTTCTTCTCCACTGTACCACCCGGGAAGTCCATAGTTAAAGTTTTGATGCCCTATCTGACTGGCTAAATTCTCAGTCATCCATTTGTATAGGGGACCTAGTCAAAGAGACACAGTTATGGCCTCCGTAATGATGTTTGACTCATTACTCACCTGGATACCACTTTATCCCTCTTTCAGGACTAACGTGCTACCCTGACCCCAACTGGGATTAGACACTGTGCTGAGTCTTCTCAGGCCTCCTGTGTAGAAATAGAACTTTGCACAGTTACTTGCCCAGCCTAGGGTCCTGCTCCACAGCCTCTTTGTTTGATGATCAGCTGTTGTCTGATTCCTGGATTCTCTAGCACTGTGTGCTACCCACCAGGATGGAAACTTAAGAAGTTGCTAAAATTTGGTGTGTAATAATAAAGCCAGAAAGTTTTGAAATTAAAAAACTATAAAAAGGCCAAAGAACTCTTTATTATTTTTATTTATATAAATTTTTAACAACTGAAAATATACACTGTTTTATGAATACAATTGACCCTTGAACAACATGAGATTGAACTGAATGGGTTCATTTTCATGCAAATTTTTAAAGTAAATATAATACCTGTATCTTCATTTTATAGATCTTTAAATTAGCAAGTATGGGGGAAAGTTAGTGTTTGATAAGGGATCACAATATGTGTAATCAATATAACTAAAATGTGAGTCCTGATTCTATCCAAACCGACTGACTTACTTTGTTTACTTTAATGCTTGGTATTTATTTTATATTTATTTGGGTCCTACTTTGTGAAACAATTACAAGAAGATGATTATTTAAATCATAATGATAGCTATGAGGGGGAAAGCTATAAAAAGGTAAGCATGAACAGATTCTAAAGCTGATGCTGATGCTTTTTTCTAATTGAAGTATAGTTGACACACAATGTGATGTTAGTTTCAAGTCATGGCAAGACATATATATCTATGTCTATTCTGTTTTAGATTATTTTCCCTTATAGGCTATTACAGAATATTGGGTAGAGTTCCCTGTGCTATATAGTAGGTCTTTGTTGATTATTTATTTTCTACATGGAAGTATCTATATGTTAAGCTCACACTTCTAAGTTATCCTTCCTTCTCTTTCCCCTTTGGTAACCTTAAGTTTGTTTTCTATGTCTATTGACCTATTTATTTTGTATATAAGTTCATTTGTATCATTTTTTTTAATATTCCACATGTAAGTGATATCATATGATGTTTGTCTTTCTCCGTCTGGCTTATTTCATCTAGTATGATAATCTATAATCTATAGGTCCAGCTATGTTGCTGCAAATGGTATAATTTTATTCTTTTTTATGGTGGAGTAATATTCTATTGGATCTATATGATTCCCCAGTGGCTCAGCAGTAAAGAATCTGCCTGCAATGCAAAAGCTGCAGGAAACTCATGTTTGATCCCTGCATGGGGAAGATCCCCTGGAGAAGGGCATGACAACCTACTCCAGTATTCTTGCCTGGAGAATCCCATGGACAGAGGAGGCAGGCAGGCTACAGTCCATGGGGTCACAAAGAGTCAGACATGAATGAAGCAACTTAACACATGCACACACATATATGTGTGTGTGTGTGTGTGTGTATATATATATATATATATATATACACACACACACATCTTCTTTATCCATTCATCTGTCAATAAACATTTAATTTTTTAAAAATATTTGTATATTTCATTAAGCTATGAGGGTCTTAGCTGTGGCATGCAGCATCTTCAATCTTCGTTGCAGCCTGTGGGCTCTTTAGCTGCAGCATGCAGAATCTAGTTCCCTGACCAAGGAGTGAACTTGGGTTCCCATGCATGGGGAGTGTGGAGTCTTCACCATTGAACTACCAGCCAAGTCCCAACATTAGGTTTTTAAAAAAATGAAAATAGGGCTACCATATGATCTTGCAATCCCACTCCTGGGCATATATCCGGAGAACACCATAATTCAAAAGTACCCCAATGTTCACTGCATTGCTATTTACAATAGCAAGACATTGAAGCAACCTAAATGTCCAGCAACAGATGAATGGACCTTTATATCTAGACCCATGGCCTGTTTACAGATGAAGAAACTAAATTAAGGAGAGGTGAAGTACCTTGGCTAATATTCTGTGATTAATTAGTGACAGAATCAGTACAATCTTCCCTGTTCCATTTTTTTTATTTCTATATCTTTCTCACTTCTTTCCTCTTTAATACAGTTATATTAAGAAGACAGACCCTTTCAAAGTAGTGTATTAATGTTACTACACACTTGAATTCAGATATTTCTATTTAAAGTTGTTAACTTGAGATTTTAATAATCAAAGCAGGATTATTAGAAAATAAATAATGAGATTCATTAAACAAATTAAGAAATTGCTAATTAAATAGTTATAGTTAATTGAGCAGTTATAGCTAATTAACTATTAACTGTAACCATTTAATGATGCTGAAGCTGAAGCTCCAATACTTTGGCCATGTGATACAAAGAGCCAACTCACTGGAAAAGATTCTGATGCTGGGAAAGATTGAGCGAAAGAGGAGAAGGAGGCAATCGAGGATGAGATGGTTGCGTTGGATGGCATCACTGACTCAATGGACATGAATTTGAATAAACTCCAGGAGACAGTGGAGGACAGAGGAGCATGGTGTGCTGTAGTCCATGGGTTCGCAGAGTCAGACACAACTTAGCAACCAAACAACAACAAATAGCTGATTAAATCATTTTAAAGAATACTCTACATAGGAAAAAGTTGACTTGACTACCAATCACTGATCATTAAGAAGGTTTAGATTGTTTTGTTTAAAATTGTTATTTATTTTCTGCTTGGAAGGTTAGGTTCCTCTTTTGGTCTGTTCATTCTCTTGGTCTTGCTGCTGCGTTGCTTCAGTCGTGTCCAACTCTGTGCAACCCCATAGACGGCAGCCCACCAGGCTCCCCCGTCCCTGGGATTCTCCAGGCAAGAACACTGGAGTGGGTCTCTTGGTCTTAATTGTTTCCTAATACACCTGATAGCAGCTTTGTTCATAGTTTCATTTGTGCTACAATAATGGATGGATAGTTTTTCATTTTAACAAATATTTATTTATCTGACTGCACCAGGTGATAGTATACAGCCTTGACGTACTCCTTTTCCAATTTGGAATCAGTCTGTTGTTTCATGTCCAGTTCTAACTGTTGCTTCTTGACCTGCATACAGGTTTTGCAGGAGGCAGTTAAAGGTGGTCTGGTTTTCCCATCTCTTTAATAATTCTTCAGTTTGTTTTGATCCACACAGTCAAAGGCTTTAGCATAGTGAATGAAGCAGAAGTTGACTTTTTTTTTTTTAATTCTCTTGCTTTTTCTATGATCCCACAGATGTTGGCAATTTGATCTCTGGTTCCTCTGCCTTATCTAAATCCAACTTGTACATCTGGGAGTTTTCAGTTCACATACTGTTGAAGCCTAGGTTGGAGGATTTTAAGTATGGCCTTGCTACCATGTGAAATGAGCGCAATTGTATGGTAGTTTTTGAACCTTCCTTGGCACTTCCCTTTTTTGGGATTGGAATGAAAACTGACCTTTTCTAGTCCTGTGGCCATTGCTGTTTTCCAAATTTGCCTGCATATTGAGTGCAGCACTTTCACAGCATCATCTTTTAGGATTTGAAATAGCTCAGCTGTAATTCCATCACCTCTACTAGCTTAGTTCATAGAAATGCTTCCTAAGGCCTACTTGACTTCACACTCCAGGGTTTCTGGCTCTACGTGAGTGATCACACCATCTTGGTTATCCAGGTCATTGAGATCTTTTTTTAATAGTTCTTCTGTATTCTTGCCACCTCTTCTTAATATCTTCTGCTTCTGTTAGGTCCTTGCCGTATCTATCATTCATTGTGCCCATCTTTGCATGAAATGTCCCATTGGTATCTCCAATTTTCTTGAAGAGGTCTCTAGTCTTTCCCATTCTATTGGAAAAGCAAAGGAGAAAGGGAAAGATATACCCAACTGAATGCACAGTTTCAGAGAACAGCACAGAGAGAAAAGAAAACCTTTTTAAGTGAGCAATGCAAAGCAATAGAGAAAAACAATGGAATGAAACACAGCTATGTCTACTCATTTCTGTCTATGGCTGCTTTTACACTGCATCAACAGAGTTGAGTAGTTGCATTAGAGACCTTTAGATCCTCCTGTCTAACATATTAACTCTCCAGTTCTTTGCATAAAATGTTTGCTGCACTCTGCCCTAAAGAAGCAATGATAAAATTATCTCAAACCATAAAAAAGTTATAAAAAGTTATAATAGCAAGGTATAACTTTGTCATGCAAAAATCAATAACATTCATATATACAAATAACAACCAGTTTAGAAACTATAATAGATGAGAAAACTCCATTAACAACAGCAATAAAAAAGAAAAACTATTTCAGAATAAACTTATTAATAAAATACTCAAAACCCATATGAAGAAAATTATAAAACATCACCAAAAGACACAAACATAGCTTTGAACAAACAGAAAGACATCCTGTTTCTTGGTTAAGGTGTTTCAACATCATCAGTATGTCAGTTCTCCCTTAGTAAATGGTACAATTTCAAGAAAAATCCCAGTGAGCTTTGTATGAAAGTGGATAAGTTAATTCTAAAGTTCATATGGGAAAATAAACACACAAGAGTAACTGAGAAGAAAAGATTTAACCCTTTCAAATATTAAAGCATACTATAATGCATCTATAATTAAAAGTGATGCCATTGACACATGAATAGATAGACCAATGGAATAGAATAGAAAATCCAGAAATGGAGCCAACTGTGTATAACAATCTAGCATTTGATACAAGTAGTAGCTCTCATCACTGGGCAAATATTATATACTTTTTAAAAATAAATTATATTCAGAGAACTGGATAATGATTTGAAAAATACATCATCTTAAATCCATTTCCCACATCATACACCAGAATAAATTCCAAATGTAAAAAATAAATTACACAAGTACTGCAAGAAAACATAGACAAATTTCTCTTTAACCCAGGTATCAGAAAAGTTTTTCTAACTGTGACTAAAAATCCAAATGCAATGAAAGGAAAAAATTGATAAATATAAGTAATAATAAAACTTCAATATGTCCAAAAGACAGCATAAGCAAAGTCCAAAGACAATGGTAAACTAGTGATAGAAAAAAATAAAAATATTTGCAACCTACATTCCAGTTAATAACATTCCTAATTTATAAATAATGTATGTATAAAACTTGAGGGAAAAATGAACAAATGACAAAAACCAGACAGTTCACAAAAAGAGATAAAAAAATGGTCTTTGAACATGTTGAAAAATGTTTAATAAGAGAAATTGGACTATAAAGAAAGCTGAGTGCCAAAGAATTGATGCTTTTGAACTGTGGTGCTGGAGAAGACTCTTGAGAGTCCCTTGGACTGCAAGGAGATCCAACCAGTCCATCCTAAAGGAAATCAGTCTTGAATATTCATTGGAAGGACTGATATTGAAGCTGAAACTCCAATACTTTGGCCACCTGATGTGAAAAGCTAACTCGTTTGAAAAGACTCTGATGCTGGGAAAGATTGAAGGCAGGAGGAGAAGGGGATGACAGAGGATGAAACGGTTGGATGGCATCACCGACTCAATGGGCATGAGTTTGAGTAAACTCAGGGAGTTGGTGATGGACAGGAAGGCCTGGCGTGCTGCAGTCCATGGGGTCACAAAGAATCAGACATGACTGAGTGACTGAACTCAACTGAAAAGAAATTATCTGGGGTACATTTCTTACCCGTAATATTGGCAAAAATTAAAAAGCTCAGCAATGTTACTCTGTGGCAAGAGTTCAAAAACTTAACAAGGTTACCCTGTGGCAATACTATGAGGAAAATGTTCTCACATGTTTGTCCCTCATACATCACCACGGGAATGAAAAAAAATAAGAGAAGTTTGGCATAATTATACACACGTATAATTATACATGCAATTTGCCTCTTGCCCTACTTCTAGGGATTAAGAAATCAGAGGAAATAGATCCACTTCCAGAAATACAAAACTGTATATGCACAAAATTCTTTCTTGTAGAATTATTTGAAATTGCAAAATAATGGAAACTAAGAAGACCCTTGAGAGTCCCTTGGACTGCAAGGAGATCCAACCAGTCCATTCTAAAAGAGATCAGTCCTGGGTGTTCTTTGGAAAGAATGATGCTGAAGCTGAAACTCCAGTACTTTGGCCACCTCACGCGAAGAGTTGACTCATTGGAAAAGACTCTGATGCTGGGAGGGATTGGGGGCAGGAGGAGAAGGGGACGACAGAGGATGAGATGGCTGGATGGCATCACCGACTCTATGGACATGAGTTTGAGTGAACTCTGGTAGTTGGTGATGGACAGGGAGGCCTGGCATGCTGCAATTCATGGGGTCGCAAAGAGTCAGACACAATTGAGCGACTGAACTGAACTGAACCCAAGATTCAAGTGTAGGACATTGATTGAAGAATCTTTGGCATGGGCACACAATGAATTCTATGCAGCTGTAGATAATAATAATAATAATAGAAAAGATCTCTGTAAATTGAAATAGCATAATTTTGATGATATGACAGTTTTAAAAAGTAGAGTGGCTTATATAGGATATTACCTTTTATGTGCAAAAGAGGAAAAGTAAGGATACATACATATATTTGCCTATCTTTACAAAAAGAAACACTGAAGGAGAAACCAGATAATAATGAAAGTGATAGCACACCAGAATGGGAGGAAATAGGGTGGAAGGCATGTGAAGAAGCATCCCTTCTCTGAGGTTACCTCCATGAATAGAGGAGCCTGGTGGGCTACAGTCCATGGGGTTGCAAAGAATCAGACATGACTGAGTGACTGAGCACAAACACAAAATATGCATATGGGGTGTGTGCATATGTAAGTGTATGTGTTTAAGTATGTATATTTATATTTTTAATTCTGTCCACTGCAAGGACCAAGAAGCAAAGATACTGGTAGCAGTGATTATACCTAATATCCAAATGGATATTAGGTATATCCAAATTTGGAAATACCTAATATCCAAATCTTGGTCTTTAATACCGTTCTTTGCTGAGTTGAACCAGGGCTCCTCAAAGAAATGATTAACACCAGAGATGGAGCAAAGTGGGTATTAGATGAACCTGAAACATCTAGTTATGCCAGAAATAAGGAAGTGATACGACAAAAATCATGGAGGAAAGAATGTCACAAGAATACGACAGCCATCTTGAAGAGACGCCTCTTGGCCAAATCTGGAATAATTTGTGTGCCAAAGTAAGTGATGAATTGTAAGCCATTGAGGAAATAGAAATTAATGAGTTTGTACCTATAATAAATAAATAAAATTGCAGAGGAAAGAGCTCTTAATTATAGTTGAATATTTGAGAGCCAACTGGTAAGTGTGGAGGAGTTAGCAAGTTGGAAAATGATCATTTTGCCATAATCACAGTAAAGATTGTATCAGGCAAGAATCACCAATGATGCTAAATCTAGGAGGAGACTTTCATAAGGAACAGGATATTTTCTTGATTCTAAATTATCTCCCCATAGACCACCTATTAGTTATAACAGAGAAAAACAGTAATTTTATAGTGAGTAAATTAGAAACATCTTGACTGGGAAATCCAAATTAACATCACCAATGCTGGACAGATGGACAGTTCATGCTTCTGGTTGTGCTACTCTGAGAAGGATATAGCATCTCCCATGCAGTATTCTGATCTGCATAATATGAATCTAATTGTGAGGAAATATTAGAACAACCTGAAATGAGGAACACTTTTTTAAAAAGAGAAGAGGTACCAATTTGTCAAATATATAGTGTCATAAAGACTTCAGAAAAGTCTTTTAGAAAAAAAAGGCTTTAGAAATATTTCAGATTAAAGAAGCCTCATGAGAGGTGACAATGAAAAGCAATAGCTGACCCTAAATGGGATTTTTTTTTTTTTGAATTTTATTTTTTTTAATTGGGGAAGTAGGGCACTCTGTTAAGGACATTCAGTTCGGCTCAGTTTAGTCACTCAGTCGTGTCTGACTCTTTGCAACCCCATGAACTGCAGCACTCCAGGCTTCCCTGTCCGTCACCAACTCCCAGAGCCTGCTCCAACTCATGTCCATTGAATTGGTGATGATATCCAACCATCTCATCCTCAGCCTCCCCCTTCTCCTCCTTCCTTCAGTCTTGCCCAGCATCAGGGTCTTATCCAATGAGTCAGTTCTTCGCATCAGATGGCCAAATTTTTGGAGTTTCAGTTTCAGCGTCAGTCCTTTCAATGAATATTCAGTATTGATTTCCTTTAGGATGGACTGGTTGGATCTCCTTGTAGTCCAAGGGACTCTTAAGAGTCTTCTCCAACACCACAATTCAAAAGCATCAATTCTTTGGCGCTCAGCTTTCTTTATGGTCCAACTCAGTTAAGGATATTACTGAGTCAATAACTGACAAAATTGGAATACAATTGATAGATTAGAGTATTACATTGATGTTAAATTCACTGAAGTCAGTAACTATACTATGACCATATTAGAGAATATCCACATTCTGGAGCTTTTTGGGAGTAAAAGTCTGTAATTTTCAAGCAAAGGACCTTCAAATGGTTCAGGAAACACACACACACAAATGTAAAAGCAACATTTATATAGTTACAATAGACAAATCTGGATAAAGAGTATTTGAGTGTTTTGTTTGCAAGTTTAATTTTTGCTACTATTGATAAATTCGAAATTATTTGTTTTTTGTTTTAATTTTATTTTATTTTTAAACTTTACAAAGTTGTATTAGTTATGCCAAATATCATAATGAATCTGCCACAGATATACATGTGTTCCGCATCCTGAACCCTCCTCCCTCCTCCCTCCCTATACCATCCCTCTGGGTCGTCCCAGTGCACTAGCCCCAAGCATCCAGTATCATGCTACAACATTTGAATCATAGGGGTCCCAAAAGAAGAAGACAAAAAGAAAGACCATGAGAAAATACTTGAGGAGATAATAGTTGAAAACTTCCCTAAAATGGGGAAGGAAATAATCACCCAAGTCCAAGAAACCCAGAAAGTCCCAAACAGGATAAACCCAAGGTGAAACACCCCAAGACACATATTAATCAAATTAACAAAGATCAAACACAAAGAACAAATATTAAAAGCAGCAAGGGAAAAACAACAAATAACACACAAGGGAATTCCCATAAGGATAACAGCTGATCTTTCAATAGAAACTCTTCAAGCCAGGAGGGAATGGCAAGACATACTTAAAATGATGAAAGAAAATAACCTACAGCCCAGATTATTGTACCCAGCAAGGATCTCATTCAAGTATGAAGGAGAAATCAAAAGCTTTGCAGACAAGCAAAAGCTGAGAGAATTCTGCACCACCAAACCAGCTCTCCAACAAATACTAAAGGATATTCTCTGGACAGGAAACACAAAAATGGTGTATAAATTCGAACCCAAAACAATAAAGTAAATGGCAACGGGATCATACTTATCAGTAATTACCTTAAACGTAAATGGGTTGAATGCCCCAACCAAAAGACAAAGACTGGCTGAATGAATACAAAAACAAGATCCCTACATATGTTGTCTACAAGAGACCCACCTCAAAACAGGGGACACATACAGACTGAAAGTGAAAGGCTGGAAAAAGATTTTCCATGCAAATAGGGGCCAAAAGAAAGCAGGAGTAGCAATACTCATATCAGATAAAATAGACTTTAAAACAAAGGCTGTGAAAAGAGACAAAGAAGGTCACTACATAATGATCAAAGGATCAATCCAAGAAGAAGATATAACAATTATAAATATATATGCACCCAACATGGGAGCACCGCAGTATGTAAGACAAATGCTAACAAGTATGAAAGGAGAAATTAACAATAACACAATAATAGTGAGAGACTTTAATACCCCACTCACACCTATGGATAGATTAACTAAACAGAAAATGAACAAGGAAACACAAACTTTAAACGATACAATAGACCAGTTAGACCTAATTGATATCTATAGGACATTTCATCCCAAAACAATGAATTTCACCTTTATCTCAAGAGCACATGGAACCTTCTCCAGGATAGATCACATCCTGGGCCATAAAGCTAGCCTTGGTAAATTCAAAAAAATAGAAATCATTCCAAGCATCTTTTCTGACCACAATGCAGTAAGATTAGATCTCAATTACAGGAGAAAAACTATTAAAAATTCCAACATATGGAGGCTGAACAACACGCTGCTGAATAACCAACAAATCACAGAAGAAATCAAAAAAGAAATCAAAATTTTCATAGAAACGAATGAAAATGAAAACACAACAACCCAAAACCTGTGGGACACTATAAAAGCAGTCCTAAGGGGAAAGTTCATAGCAATACAGGCACACCTCAAGAAACAAGAAAAAAGTCAAATAAATAACCTAACTCTACACCTAAAGCAACTAGAAAAGAAAGAAATGAAGAACCCCAGGGTTAGTAGAAGGAAAGAAATCTTGAAATTATTTGTTAAAAGAAGTTTTTAAAAAGAGGAAATTTAAAGAATAATTTGAGAATATCCATAGCAACCTTGTTCATAACATCCTAAAACTGGAATCCCCCTGTGCCCATCGACAAGAGAATGAGTAAATAGACTGCAATATAGCCAAATCATGAACCTCAGCAGGGAAAAGGAAGAACTACTGATAAGCACAGCGATATGAATATCCAAAATGCTGGATGAAGGAAGATACATGTGCATACACATGCACACACACACATGCGCGCACACACACACATGTACTACTTGAGTCAGTGAATGTGGACTGCAATAACAAGCAAGATAACAAAAGCAATAACAAAAATAGATGTATGAAAGAAGTCAGAAAATGGTTGTATTTGGAAGTGGGGTAAAATCGACAAGAAGGAGCATGAAGAAGCTTTCTGGGGTGATAACATATTCTCCGTTTTGTTTGGGGTGGTGGTTTCATGGGTGTTAACAAATATCAAAATTCATCAGATTGAACACTTAAGATCTGTGCCTTTTGTGGTCTGTAAATTGTAATTCCAACTAAGTGAATAAATATGAATGAATAAGCAAACAAATTAATTATTGTTTTTTAAAGGAAGATAACTTAAGGTAAATTTCAGGTTGAAAGAGAAGTTAAATATCCCTGGAATTTGTTCCAGTATTAAGAGCATTATGTACTGAAAAAGACCTGGTTTTTCTAAAAATAAGAAAGGGAGATAATTCATCTCAAGAAGACCTAGGGTATCTGAAAATATGGAAGGGAAATAATTTGTCTTAACCTTCCGTCAAACAACCTTTAGAATAGTTAAGAATTCCCTGTGGGATCTATGGCTAATTTCAAAACATAACTTAACCAGTTTGTTAACCTCAAACGATGCGTATATTGCTAAACTTGGGAGGATGTCCTGATTTTGCCACTGGTTTTTTTTTTTTTTTTTTTTGTACATATAAAGAGGGGCATGTCTTCATAGGGGCCTGTTAGGGCATGTTTTCTTGGTTTGCCCACGCTTGTCACCAACCAAGGCTGCAACTACACATGTTAGCTGAGTTCCACCAGTCCAGGCATCTGTCTTTAAGCTGTACAAGAAGGAGTTCATTTTATTCAAATAACTAAAGGGATTAGTTCACAAAAACTAAACTGCAAAATGGACGTAATGTTGAATATCTACACCATTTTTCAAGCACTCACAGCTATAATCATACATAAAGATTTTTTACAACCCTTCATGACATAACACAGAAAATAAGAATCACCCCCTTCTAGCACATGACTGCCCCTTTATCTACAGCTACAGAAGCTGAGGCCAAAATGTTCTACTTAACACCTCATCGTTGTTTTACTGGTTGTCCGTTTCATATTCACCCATATTTGCGTTGCAGGTTGATCTGAGCGCATGCCTTTGAACAAAACACCAGGAAGTAAAAAGAAAAATGATCTGGGAGTTTTGAGTCTGAGTTCCACCTCAAGTTAGTCATAACAAAACTTGTGTGGCCTTAATCTCTGATTCTCAGCTTTCTCATATGTGAAATAAAGGTTATTCTGAGGATGGGGCTTGGAACCATAGCCTACTGGGCCAAATTAGGACCTACCAATAGAGATAAAGAAACTACAGATGTCAACAAGATCTTACATGTTCACAAATGCAAACAACTAGGGGAGAATTGTTTTTCACATTATACTTTTCTCTTCCATTAAACAAAAATGTGTGTGTATTATATTAATTATAAAAATACAAAAATATATATAAAATAGAGAAGTTTTGGACAAGTTGATTTCTAAATTCTTTATTATATAAAATGTTTATCATTTTACCAGAAGGTGTTATAGCAGGGGGAAAGAATGTATGAAAAATACATTATACAACTGCATGTGGATAGGAGAAGAGCTGGCCTAAGTGATTTGGGAAAAGAGTGTTTTTACCGGAAACTGTAAGACTAAAGACAAAAAGAACTGATGAAAACACTGATGTGTTTTACTTGGTAAATGTGTGGCACACAAGAGTACAGTTTAGCAATTCTGATACTGGTTCTGATACAATTCTGATTCAAGTATACTAGGGGTAAACAAAACCAAGTAAATGGTAGATAATGGAAATCATGGTTTTCATTGCCAGAGAAAGCAAGTTACAAATAAGCAAAGAAGAAAAGGCTAGAATGAACCCTGTGGAATTTGGTGAGTCAAAGATATCAGCATAAACTTATATAACTAGATAGGTAGATAGAAATGATACAGAAATAAAAAGAGCTTCATTGACCAAACTTGGAGGAATTTGAGCAATAAAATTAATAGGAATATTGTTGGGCTATAACTTAAAGAATAAAATAAATATCTATTCCATACTGATATAAGTAATTGATAAAAATGGAGAAGAGAAAACTCTTCCTTATAGAAAATTCCAAAATTCCAAACAATAAATGTAGCAGGAATGAGGGCAATAGAAAAATCAGTATTTGAACACCACAGTAATAATTACTGTGGGCAAGATTCAAGGATGAATGCTAAAACTAGTAAGTGAAGATTTAAGGAGAAAGAGAATAGTTGCAAAGCCTCAATGTATCTTCCCCCTAGAATTTATTAAATGCTTTAGTGGTTTTAATATATGTTCACACATTCTTTAATATGCCTCCCTCCAGAAGATGTCATTTATTTCCCCAGATCTTGCGTGTTCACTGGACTTTGACTTCTGATGAATATAACACGGAAACAGGAAAAATGACAGTGCAGAAAGCCGGCAGACACCACGTAACCAAGTGATCACCGGTAATGAGTTGATTAGTACATGGTGATATCACGAATCTTTGATATGATACAATGAGAAGGGTGCTTTTTTGTGTGGTATTCTTTAAAAAACCCGCAACTTCAGTCTACTCATGAGGAAACATTAGACAAACTCAAACTGAGGGACCTTCTACAAAATATCTGGTCAGTGCTCTTCAAAAGTGTCAAGTTCATGAAACACAAGGAAAGACTCATCCCAGGTTGGAGGAGACTAAAGAGATATGGTGACTAAATGCAGTGTGGAATCCCACTGAATACAGGAGCAGAAAAAGCATAAGTGAGGAAAGTGGTGGAACTCAAACACAATCTGTGATTTTGATAATAATGCTGCAGAAAAGTTGGTTACTCAGGCTTTGATAAATACAACACAAATGTAATAACAGGAGGGGAAGATAGATAAAACATGCAAGAATTCTCTGTACTGTCTTTGTAACTTATCTCCGCACTGTGTACCTTGTCTTTGTCCTATCTTTGTACCATCTCTAAATCTAAATTGTTTCAAAATTAAAAGTTAAAAAAAATGCCATGACAAAATGCATTCAGTGTTGATATAAAAATATGCACATCTATTCAGGTTCTGTATCTATTGTTGAACCCAGAACTCAAAAAAGAAACTAGCATTTTAAAAAATCCTGAAAAAAATATTAAATGTAAAGAAATAAAGGCCACTATATCTTTTTTTTCCCTTGGAATACCAGTCATCTACATCTCGGACTCATCAACAAAACCTGTGCACATACCTTACACGTCATGGAATTCATTATTTTGTCATTGCTTGCTTTTCAAATTGCTCAAAGAACCCCAAGAGTCCATCAAGTCCCAGGCTGGGGAATCATTTCATTCCTATCCAGACCAATAGACCCATAGAAAAACATAAGCATTAGTACAAAGTGATTTAATGCCATTTTCAGCTGCTGTTGTTTTTTCAGAGATAGAAATGTATAATGCTATATTCATGTGCATATAAAATTAAGAAGAGTTTACATGAATCTGTTCTACTATAAAGGTAGAAAAAGGTAGAAAAAAAAGACAAACTTCTATCCACACTAGGAAGTACATAGAGTGAGAAGGAAAGGAGAGAGGAAGAGAGATGAGGAGGAGCTGCCTGCTACCCCAAGGCAGGCACTGACTTCATGGCTGAACTTCTTGTGGTGCCCTAGAGAGTGAGGTTGCATGAGAAGGCAACCCTTGAGAATAACTGCAGCCAGTGTCCTGGTAAAGGAAGACTGTTTAAGTCCACCATCAAGATTCTGTTGTCAGGTCTGAGAGTTAAAAAGGGGAGTGAAGTGAAAGTCACTCAGTCATGTCTGACTCCTTGTGACCCCATGAACTATACAGTCCATGGAATTCTCTAGGCCAGAATACTGGAGTGGGCAGCCTTTCCCTTCTTCAGGGGATCTTCCCAAGCCAGGAATCGAATCCAGGTCTCCCACATTGCAGGTGGATTCTTTACCAACTGAGCCACAAGGGAAGTCCAAGAATACTGGAGTGGGTAGCCTATCCCTTTTCCAGCAGATCTTCCCTACTCAGGAATTGAACCAGTGTCTCCTACATTGCAGGTGGATTCTTTACCAACTGAGCTATCAGAGAAAGACTGAATGATTATTGGAGCTTTCACTTATAGGCACATAGCTCATTTTATTTACTTTTAAGGAAACTAAAGCCTTCCAGTGTTCTTGCCTGGAGAATCCCAGGGACGGGGGAGCCTGGTGGGCTGCCATCTATGGGGTCACACAGAGTCGGACACGACTGACGCGACTTAGCAGCAGCAGCAGGGACATTAAGAATACTTGCCAAATATCACACGGTAACTGGGGAAGCCAAATTGGAACTTAGTTTATGTGACCTCAGAGTTTGAGCTCTTAACCACAACATGAAAAGAGTAGTAACTGAGCAGACACAGGAACCAAGCTAGGCAGGAATAATGTGAGAGAGGTTAGTATTTGCCTCAAACACCTGAGATTCACTTTTAACAGCTGCTGGGTTTCCCAGGTATAGGCCCTAACATTGGCACAAATAAGGAAATGGCAATGGACATAGCTCTCCCCGACCTCCTTACATACACACACACACACAAGCACACACACACACACACACACACACACACACACACACACACACACAGAAATCTCAGACTCAGAGAGGACATGGAATTGGAATCACCACATGTAACCTTATACACCTTCTGAAGCAGCTTTTCTCTCTTCCCAGGGCCAGCTTTCCATCTGGTTCCATTCTGAAAGGGCCATGAACTTGGCAGAGTGGAGGCTGGTTGGATAGTGACTGGGAACTATCCAGTGCTATCTGGAAGTGGTTTGGGGCTCTCATACCTGCTGGTGAGATAGTTTCTAAACTGGCGAAAAACAACTAAAAAGCTAGAGAAGGCCAAAATGATGTTCAAAGCCTCATGTTCCTCATGGTCCTCTTCCCCAGCCTCTTTGTTTCAGGTGACATCTTGTGTGTGTCTTCTCCAGAAAGCATCTTGTGCTCAAACTCTGCCTGATAGCATCTTCCTCTCTCCGCCTCTGTGAAAACTTGACACCTTCAAATCAGACCCTCTATGAATCCAAATCCAAAATCCCCAATTCTGTTTCTAAGTTAACTGGAGCAAGCAAACAACTAGAAGGAAAGATTAAAATTGCAATGGCCCTTGATTCTTCATAGTAGACAAATATACTCCAGAAATTCTGGTAGAAAACTTGCTTTATGGTTCTGGCAGTCTGTTTAAGCCTTTTGGTAAGTTACCTATTCTGTTTCAGAGGGGGAAACTTTGTTTTAAATTAGTCCACTTAAGAGGCACACTTAAAAGAGAAGAGACAATGGAATCCATTTTGTAATTTTTATGCACAAGTGAATTGATTCCAAAATAGCTCTAAAATAATCCTTACAGCATACAAAACAAACAAAAACTTTGATCACCTGGGCAAGTAAACTTAGTCCATCTACCAAAAACACAAGTTGTATCCAACTATTCTTTTGAGTTTGTATCTGAGACATGACTAAAATTTAAAACAAAGCTATGAGGTTCCTGTTTGCATCTGTCTGTATGCTTATGTTTGTCTGTATACATACACATGTATGGGCTTCCCAGGTGTCTCAGAGGGTAAAGAATCCAACTGCAATGCAAGAGTCACAGGCAGATGCAGGTTCGATCCCCAGATCAGGAAGATCCCCTGGAGAAGGACATGGCAACCCACTCCAGTATTCTTGCCTGGAGAATGTGGTGGACAGAGGAGCCTGGCAGGGGTAATGTCAGTCTTCCAACTTTGTTGTTCTCCTTCCATAAATGTGTTGGCTGTTCTGAGCCTTTTTTTTTTTCTTCATATAAACTTGAGAAGTAGTTTGTCAGTATCCATAAAATAACTTTAAGGGATTTTGACTGGGATTGTGTTGAATTTATGAATTAAATTTATGAATCTGTGACTCAAGTTGAATGTAATAATCAACTGACATCTTAAACACTGAGTCTCCCTATCCCTGAGCATGGAAGTGCATCTCCATTTACTTATTCCTTCTTTAATATCTTTCATCTGTTTTGTTGTTTTCCCTCAAGTCTTATACATATCTTAGGTCCATTTCATTTAGTGCTAATGTAAATGGTAGCATCTTTTAATTTCAAATTTCAGTTATTCACTGCTGCTTATATAGGAAGACAATAGACTTTTGTGTATTAACTTTGTATTCTGCAACTTTGCTGTATCTTTCATTAGTTCCAGTTGTTTGCTTGTTTTTGTAAATTCTGGTGGACTTTCTATTAATACATAATCATGTTGTCTACAAATTAACACAAGTTTACTTCTTCCTTTTCAATCTGCATATATATTTTTTCTTTCCTTTTTGTATTAGCTAAGACTTCCAGTATGATGCTGAAAAGCAGAGGTGAGCCGGGAAAGACATTTTGCCTTGTTTGTGATCTTAATGGGAAAACTTCAAACTTCTCCTGTTAGGTGTGATATTAGCTGTAGGTATATTAGTTGTAGGTTTTTGTAGATGTTTTTAAAAAACCAAGTTGAGGAAATTCACTTCTATTCTTCATTTACTGAGGTTTTGGTCATGAATGGTGCTGGACTTTGTCAAATGCTTTTTCTGCTATATCCATTGATAAGGTTATGTGATTCTGATACAGTTCATACACTCACAGATTTGGGCACGACTGAAACAGCTGAGCATGCGTTCATATACACCTAGGTATTGTTGATATGTGGCATTCTTTATCTCTGGATGGTATTGCTAAAATTTATTTGTAAAGAGTTCTATTTAGTTGGCTTAAAAACAAGCAAGCACTATGTGAAGTAAAGAAATGTTACAGAAACTAACCCCAAATGCTTTTCAAGTTCACATAATCTAGGGTGGTGGCTGTTGTTGTTGTTTAGTTGCTAAGTTGTGTCTGACTCTTTTTTGACCCCATGGACTGTAGCCCATCAGGCTCTTCTGTCCATGGGATTCTCCAGTCAAGAATGCTGGAGTGAGTTGCCATTTTCTTCTCCAGGGGATGTTAACTTTTATTTGTATAGGTACATATCAATATATGTGTTCCAAAGTTGTGTGAAATCTCTAAAATTCTAAGTTGTCCTGATACAATTTTACTGGCCATATTTTAAAATGTATGTCACAGAAATAAACAGATCCCCTTGTCAATCTCATTATAATGAAATCTCAACAGATCTTTAATAATGGTCATCTTCAAGTCTTTTTGCCATTTATGGAAAGTTACTACTTCAGTCTGGTGTTTTTGCAAAATGCTTTTCATCTTCAAAAACCTTCGTGGAAAGGATTCTGATAGGTACTCTGTAATACAGGGTTTTTTGGATACGTTTAAGATTATAACACTGAATTGGATAAGAATTTCTAAAACTCCAATGGAAAACTAATTGCCTTAGTGTTTTATGTTTCAGATGTAAAGGATCCCTTTTTGTCCTCTCCTCTAAGCTACCTATAACTTATAGCAATTTGATAAACGATGTCTTCACAATAAAGGTTGAAGCAGTTATTTTTTTCTGCCTACTTGATCTTTCAAAGTGTTCTGAAGCGCTTATTAAATATTCTTTTTTCTCATGACAATGTAAGTATTTGTGTAGGTTCAATGGCAGGCTGTTCTCCTTGTAATGGAATGCCCAACACACCTTGTTACTGCATCTTTTGATCCACAACTGATAAAGGGAGACAGATGTTTACACTGTAAAGGCCTAAATTGCTTCTACTAAAAACAGCCTTGTTCTGGTAGAGCACTCTTTTTCATTATGCACCTAGAAGACAAAGACTCCAGACATCACATGCTACAACCTGGAGATTTTGTGTACTGGAAAAGGCACCTCCAAAAGGTGCCTCCCTCCAGCCTGAAGGGCAATTATCAGCTCCCATTAACTAACCCCTGTGCCATCAAAGGCCCGGGAGTAGACTCCTAGCATTTGCACATGCTGCACCTAAGGAGGCACCAAACCCCAGACTGGACCTACGTATTGTATGGCAACCTGAAGATAAAGCTCACTAGGATCTGATGCAGAAGACATCTGAGGCTGGGAGCTTTCCCGAGATGTCTGTGCCAGGCCTGTATACTTTTCTTTCAGTACTGTCTCTTACCTTATTTTCTCATTCCTCTGTGGAAGGACAATGCCTTGGTCCATATTGCCCAATTCCTTGTGAAAGAAGGAAAGCTCTCCAATTGCTGGATCTGCCGCTGAAAACCTCGGTCCATCCAAGATAGCAATGACCCTTGGGCTCAGTCTGTCCAAGATTGCAATGACCCTTTGGTTCTTCCTAGAACTAATTTCACTGGGGTTCCAGAGGCTGTTGTCTACCTAGATTCTTCTGTGGGTCCATTTTATAGAGTCAGTGACTGCCTAAATTTATTCCTTGCTTCAACTGGACCCAGTTCTAGAATGGGTAAACAAGATCTTTTGAATATTTATATGGAAGTTTCTCCAGTTAGAAATGCAAGTTGGATTATTTATAAATTTGTTGAATATCTATACACATAGGTAACCTCTCAGGACGTAACAATATAATGTCTAAGGCTTTGTTAAGTAATGCTAATGCGTCTGTACCAACAAATAGATCCATAGATACAATCTCTTATGTGGGGACCTTAAGTACACCAGCTGCTTTTATTTTCATATATGGAAGTTTGAGAAATGGCCTCTATGCTTGAGCAATCCATTGCCTTGGTAGCTAGAGAATACAAGGTCAGGGTGTCTTTGTTGTGTTCACTGGCCTATTCTTCCTACATAACTGAACAGAAGCCTCTCATTGATCTGTCCAATTAAGCTTCTATAACTGCCTTAAGTGAGAACTTCTGGGAGGTGTATGTAATTCTGGTTTTGCCTCCCTAGGGAGAGCTTTGGAGTGCAAATAAACAAATGGTCAGGAGCCTCTCCCGACATTAGAAAGTTAGTTGATTCTGTAGACAGAGTTTTAGCTCAGCAATGGTCACTGAAATCCCTGGCCAAAGTGGTTTTGGATAATCACATAGTCCTATATAATGTCTAAGGTTTTATATAATTATATAATCACATTACCTATCTGCTGAGCAAGGAGGGATCTGTGCAATAGCAAACACGTCTTGCTTCACTTGGATAAAAGCCTCTGAAGTAGGTCAAACACACTGGTCACATCAACTTCTACCAGACTACCCACTGTCTCTTAGTTTATTCACCTGGCTACCTTCGGGTCTGGATTCCTGGTATAGAACCATCTTACAAACCGGGTTTATTATGTGATTTTAAATTCTGCTCTGTATACTTGTTAAGTTCTGTATTTATTGCTTGTCAGGCCTTTATAAAAATGACTTGCCTAATGTAAGAAGGTGCTATGCTAGCTCATCGCTTTGAGATTATTTCTACCACTTACAACCTTGACTTTAAATGGACTTTTAACCAAAAAATGCATGAAAGTTTTCCCTACTACTTTCCAGCTTCGTGCGGTTTCTGATTTGTGTACTTTCTCTTTGATGTGGGACATGACAATCAGGCAAGGTCCCTTCTGGCACCAAGGGACAAATCAGTACATGTGGAGGTCCTGACTTGATCTGCAATCCTTAGAGGAAAGATCTTGACCAAAAGGAGGGAATGTAGAATTAATTAAAGAAATTTCAGTTAAAATTAGAGTTGGGACAGGCCTGCAGGGCTAACTCTCATGCTCAGCCATCATAAATTACTCCAATCAGGAAGAGATGTACATTTATATCTCTGACAGGAAAATGTTGCCTACTTTACTACCCAGCAGGAAGAATAAAACTTCTCTCTGCCCACCAACAGCCCGGTCAGTCATAGACTATAGCAGGCCAACAAATCAGAAGCATCTAACTTTTTACTCCCAGTTTCCTCTAGTGGACCCTGGTTAGACAGTCCTTCCCAGCTTCTCCCTTTTCCCTGTAAAAGCAAGTTTCCCTTCCTTGTTCTCTGGATTTTCTATGATCTGCCAAAGTTCTCATATCCCAAATTGCAATTCCTCTTTCAATTCCCAAATAAACTTCCTTGTACTGATAAAAATAACTGGACATTATATCATTAAAGTCGACAAAGTATAGCAGAACAAAGGACCAGAAAAGCAAGGAGACCTAGGTTATAATTCTAACCCTACAGCTAACCTATTTGTGATTTTGTTCAGTTCATTTAATCTCTCTGACCTTGTTCTCTTGTGTGACAGGTGAAGATATTGATCAAGATGATCTTTTCATTCCTTCTGAGCTCCAAAATTCTTTAGACCATGGAAGGTACAAGAGTTCTAAATTTCTGTGCTATGGGATGTGAAGTGCCTCACAAAATGTTCCCTTGATTCTTTTTTTTTTTTCAAATTTTAAGCTTTTTATTTTCTTTTGGGGTATGGCCGATTGACAATGTTGTAGTGGTTTCGCGTGAACAGCGAAGGGACTCAGTCATACATACACATGCATCCGCTCCCCCACAAACACCCCTCCCATCCAGCCTGGCATACAACATTGAGCAGAGTTTCACGTGCTGTCCAATAGGTCCTTGTTAGTTACTAGGCTCTAAATGTTCTCAACCTTTGCCATAACCCATCTTTGTCCAAGGCACTGTCTTGGCTCCCCTCTTTGTTCCAAATTCAGTAACTTAAAGCTTATTTCACCCCATTCCTACTCCAAGTGAAAAATGGAATTACCTGGGTAAGCCCTACCCCAGTGTCACACAGTAGGGAATGATCCCCTTCTAGTGGGGAAAGGCTTAAGATAGTATCACAATACTGAATTTTCTTCTGTGGAGGGCATAAATGTTCCTTAAACAGTAAGTCCAAAAAGCTTTTCTTAAACTGCTTGCAATACAAATAAATATTGAGAAGAATGTATTCTGGCAAATTCAGCAAATTCCTCGGGCCTGAATGCTTTCAGTTAAAATAAATGGTGTATACAAATTCTTCTTTAAGCTAGATTTTTAAATGACTTCAAGCAAATTACCATATATACAGATTTCTCAATTCACTAAATTTTATTCATGGCTGCTCACCTGTTTACATAGACATCCACAATCACATTGCCTCCCCCACATGGTTGGGAGTTACTATAGATTAGAGGGCTTATGAAGAGGGATGGCTTCTAAAAGTGCTGTGTCAGAGACACAGAAACTTTGAATATAATTTCAATGAAAAGCACTGAAGGTACACTTCCAAGAATCTGTCTTTAACCAAAATGTAAAAAATGCAGTCAAAGCTTCCTCAGGCTCTTGACCTTGACTCTGTGTCCTGACTTCAGGCTATACCATGTCTGAATATAGTGCGCCCAGTATCAACCGCACTGCAAGGTATATTTTTAGTCCTGCCAGTTTAGTGCCCTCTCTTTTGTGCAGTATTTAATAAGCTTGATTATATATATATTAACTTTGTTATGTTCGGATTTTCTTTTCTTTTTTTTAAATGGAGTCTTTTCTTAAATTTATTTTATTTTATTTTATTATTTATTTTGGCTGTGCAGGGTCTTAGTTGCTGTGTGTGGCCTTTCTGTGGTTGTGGCGATCGAGGGCTGCTCTCGAGTTGAGGTGTGCAGGCTTCTCTTGTTGCGGAGCTCTGGCTCTAGGACATGTGAGCTCAGTGGTTGTGGCACGTGGGCTTACTCGCCCCTATGGCAGGTGGAATCTCCCTGGACCAGGGATTGAACCCATGTCTCCCGCATTGGCAGGACAATTCTTAACCACTGGACCACCAAGGAAGTCCTATATTCTTTTTTTTTAACTTCCCACATTGCACAAATCTTACCAGGATTATAAGATGTCCATGCCCCAATGTACTGTGGAGCAGAACCAACTTCTCACAGATCTATAGTAAATGGGATAGACTGCTTTTTTTCCTTAGTGGCAACTGGTGCCAACCCTCTCTTCGCTAGTTCTTGAACTTGGTAGATGAAATCAACATTCCCTTGTCTGGAGACACTTGGGAAAAAAAATCACAACTGAGGCAGATTCCTCTCAAGGTTATACTTTTTTTCCTCAAGATCTGACCTATTTCCCTCATTGCCTTCAGATGGGTAACTATGGTAAGAGCTCAGCATAGTCCCAGAGCAGAAATACAGTTCCTATTCTGGGAGGAAGTAGCCTACCTGCCAAAGAAATGTCAGGACCTGGTGAATATGAATATTTCAGGAGGACACATGTACAAGGATCTTGAGGATGCTGGATCAGGAATGGTGGTGGTTGGTGGGGATATAAAGCTCGGTGGAGTATAGTTTATTGACATGGGAGCACTCCTCCATGACTTAGATTCTGGCAAGGACACAAGGAGCCCATTTCACATGGTGCTGCTAAGATGACTCTTTGAAGCTTGTGCACTAAGAGCCTACCATTAACATAAATGAGATGGGGATGCTGGAACTGCCTTGACATAGTATTGAGGAAAAATGCCAATGATTCAAGGAGGTAAAAATGTTAGAATAAATTTATTATGTATGATCAGGAAAAGCTAGCACTGGACAATCTTCCCTGGGAAAACGGAGAGGACACTTCTTTTGCTAAAGCAATGAGGAATACTTGCTAAGGGACATCAGCTAATTTAAGAAGCTCAGTGACAACTATCCCATTTAGGATGGGGTTGACAGAAGAAGGTATTGCAAAGGAATTGAGATCACTAATATCAAGGTGCTGATAGGATTCTGGAATGGCAGAGACCAATGGCAGCACTTAGAATAAAGAGGACATAAGCCATAATAAGGCAATGGCAACCCACTCTGGTACTCTTGCCTGAAAAATCCCATGAACAGAGGAGCCTGGTAGGCTGCAGTCCATAGGGTTGTGAAGTGTCAGACACAACTGAGCGACTTCACTTTCACTTTTCACTTTCCTGCTTTGGAGAAGGAAATGGCAACCCACTCTGGTTTTCTTGCCTGGAGAATCCCAGGGACGGGGGAACCTGGTGGGCTGCCATCTATGGGGTCGCACAGAGTTGGACACGACTGAAGTGACTTAGCAGCAGCAGCAGGCTATCTGTTATAGGATTCAATCTGCCTTAACAACCACCCCCCGTACCCCCACAGGAATCAGTAGCAATAACTCATAAATCATGGTATTCTCCAAGGGCAGATCAGGTAGTGAACCACTCAGAACATTATTTAACTTGTAAAAAGAAGAATAAAATTAAAAAACTGGTGAACAGAAAACCTTCACCAGCTTTCACTTCAGCGGAAAATAGTCCATCACCCAGTTTCCAAATATGTTATTTCATAGACTCAAAGCTCACTCATTGAAAGAGAGGTGGATCCCCTTGAGGAAAGACAATGCAATGTTACTGTAAGTATGTATGATAAACATGCTCATGATCCTAGCCAAAGGGGATCTAAGATTGTTTATCAGCGTTAATATACCTGACAGAAAGGGAATCCTCAGACTTTTAAAGAACTGCTGAATATTGGGACTATGGTTCTGTGTTCATACTGACTCAAGGGTGCTGCGGCCCCTTCATTATCCTCTCTTGAAAGGGGTTATAAGGAGGGCCAGGTTAGAAATGGAGTTCCGCCTGTCTCAGATGGGTTCAGTGGATCTGTTGGAGCTACCCTGTGGTTATTTCTCTAGTTTTTGAGTATGCAGTTAGGGTGTATACAGTTAGTATTAATAGCTGGGGGAAGCCGTACATTGGTATCCCAACCTGTGGAGAGCCGTTATGGCAAGAAACTTGAAACTGTCTCTTCCCTCAGTCAAGTTAGCATGCCAAAATAATAATACACACTGGCAGGATTGCACACCAGCTACCCAGCATGGTTGCTAAGTCAATAATATATCACAGAATTTGGAGGTAATTTTTTTCCTTCCATGTTTTACTCTTTCAGACCCTCAATCTTGCTCTTTGGGATTACTTCTTAAATAAACTACTTGCATACAAGACTGCTTTTGGGAAGACTTGGGATAAGATGATTCCTCAATGGCCTTGTCTGTGATATTCAACTTATTCTGGGGAGCCATACCTCTATCTTCTGTGGCTACATTATCTGAATGGAAGCTGCCATATTCTTAGAGGACTTCTTTTCCTGGCAGTAGTAATTTGTCAAGGGATGGATATGGGACACAAAATGGGCCAAGAGGAATGCTTCTCCAAATTTCCTCTATATGGAGCTTTTGGGGAAAATAGCCTCAAGTCTGAGCACTACTGGCAGAACAGAGAGTCTGCCCAGACCTGCGAAAACTCATATTCGCTAAAGCCACCATATCTGCTATACCTCATCTGGAAGAATGCATTCTATCTGCCTTCCCTTCCCCAGATAGTTTGAGAGTATCTTACTGAGGCATTTAAATTACATTCAGAATTATAGTTCCTGAGCTTCCAGTCCCTTGAATACAAGGGAAAGCAGAGAAGAAGGTGGAAACAACTGCTGATTGCTAATAAACAGTATCAAATAGGAGAGATGTTGTATACTTCACAGGATTGGGGATGGCTAAATGAGATTATGTGCAATGGCTGGTTCAGATTAGGAATTAAATATATCAGAGGAAATTCAGCTAAAAAAAAAGCAGGTAAAGCAGTATTGCCAGGTGAAAGATTTTATCTGTTACAACCTATTTCTCTTTAACACTTCCAAAGGGATAAAACAATCAGCCATTTCTATAAACATATGACATAAAAATGTACCAACTTTTGTACCAGTATATTATTGTTATCAGTCAGTCAGTTCAGTCCCTTAGTCGTGTCCAACTCTTTGCGACCCCATGAATCACAGCACTCCAGGCCTCCCTGTCCATCATCATCTCCTGGAGTTCACTCAAACTCACGTCCATCGAGTCGGTGATGCCATCCAGCCATCTCATCCTCTGTTGTCCCCTTTTCCTCCTGTCCCCAATCCCTCCCAGCATCAGAGTCTTTTCCAATGAGTCAACTCTTCACATGAGGTGGCCAAAGTACTGGAGTTTCAGCTTTAGCATCATTCCTTCCAAAGAAATCCCAGGGCTGATCTCCTTCAGAATGGACTGGTTGGATCTCCTTGCAGTCCAAGGGACTCTCAAGAGTCTTCTCCAACACCACAGTTCAAAAGCATCAATTCTTCGGCACTCAGCTTTCTTCACAGTCCAACTCTTGCATCCATACATGACCACTAGAAAAACCATAGCCTTGACTAGACGTATCTTTGTTGGCAAACTAATGTCTCTGCTTTTCAATATGCTATCTAGGTTGGTCATAACTTTCCTTCCAAGTGTCTTTTAATTTCATGGCTGCAGTCACCATCTGCAGTGATTTTGGAGCCCAAAAAAATAAAGTCTGACACTGTTTCCCTATCTATCTGCCATGAAGTGATGGGACCGGATGCCATGATCTTCGTTTTCTGAATGTTGAGCTTTAAGCCAACTTTTTCACTCTCCTCTTTCACTTTCATCAAGAGGCTTTTTAGTTCCTCTTCACTTTCTGCCATAAGGGTGGTGTCATCTGCATATCTGAGGTTATTGAGATTTCTCCCGGCAATCTTGATTCCAGCTTGTGCTTCTTTCAGCCCAGCATTTCTCATGATGGACCTAACAGAAGCAGAAGATATTAAGAAGAGGTGGCAAGAATACACAGAAGAACTGTACAAAACAGATCTTCATGACCAAGATAATCATGATGGCGTGATCACTCACCTAGAGCCAGACATCCTGGAATGTGAAGTCAAGTGGGCCTTAGAAAGCATCACTACGAACAAAGCTAGTGGAGGTGATGGAATTCCAGTTGAGCTATTTCAAATCCTGAAAGATGATGCTGTGAAAGTGCTGCACTCAATATGCCAGCAAATCTGGAAAACTCAGCAGTGGCCACAGGACTGGAAAAGGTCAGTTTTCATTCCAATCCCAAAGAAAGGCAATGCCAAAGAATGCTCAAACTACCGCACAGTTGCACTCATCTCACATGATAGTAAAGTAATGCTCAAAATTATTGCTATAGATATTACTTAATCTCTGAGCTAGGTATTATTATCTTCATTTTACAGATGGAAAAATGGGCTTTGAAGAACTATGTATTTTCCTTTAGTTTATGTCATTAGTAAGTGACAGAAATAGGTCTTGAACTTAGTGTTTTTTAGCTTCAAAGTTTATGGTCTTTTCTCTGTACCATGTTGACTTCTAATAGGAGTACGAATGGTCTTTGGAGTACAAATGAATTAATCCCAGTTGGGGGAATCTGAGAACCATTTTGAAGGAAGTAAGACTTATGGCTGGCCTTTTGAATAACTCAACAGGTGACTATGAGGAAGGAAAGCACATTCCAGGTAAGGACAAACCTAGAGAGAGAAAAGCAGAGAGCGTATCTGGAGAGTGATGAGTAGCTTGGGGTTCAGAATTCAGTGGGGGCCAGAAAGCATTTCCCAGATGAAGCTCAGCAGGGCCAGTGACTGGGTCTGCACCACTGTGTCCTCAAGAGCCCAACACAGCGCCCGGCACAATACTGTAACAAGTTCAATAAAGACTTTTAAAAAGGTTGAAGCCAAGAAAAAGAAAAGATAATGATCATAGCCTGGTGCTATGTAGGGTAAGGAGGGGCTCCAAGAACTTGTAGGGTCGGAAATTGCTGACTTTGTGCCTTTTGTTGTTGCTGTAGTTCCCGCAGTGAAGCCACCACCCCACTGCTAGTCTCCACCCAACCAATACTAAGTAAGTGATGCGGACAATATCACACCACTCAAGGCCTCTTGTTAAATAGAGGCTGGGAGAAGTGCAGGAACCACCCAAGAAGACAGAGTGACCTGGGCAGTGTCAAGCCCAGGCTGTCTTACCCCACGATTTGACAGAAACATTGGGGAGGGCATCAGCTTTTCCTTAAATTATGAAATGGAGGTTCAAGCATGTCTTAGTAGGATAAGTTTAACATAGAAAAAAGTGCACAGGTAAAGAACCAAAGGCAAATAGTATATCTGAGCATATTTACTGAAAACAAAGTATTAGCAAATCAAAGAACAGTTAAAATTCTTATAGCAGCTCAAAATGATCACCATAAACTCTGAGACACTGAACTCTGAAAATTAAATCGAATAAAAGAAATGTTGCTCAGAGAAACCCTTAATTGCGCCAATGAATTTTTTCAGTGCATTTCTTTAATGTAATGATAAATATTTGACTGCTTAGAAAATCCAAATATTTACATTTGTAATCCTCATAATGACCCTGAAGGATTCAGAAAGTATAAAAAGTTATTGTGAGCATTCTACAGCATTATAACTGCCTTTGCTAAATCTATTGTATTCTGACCTGTGATATTGTTATGTACTTGCATTTTCTCTTCCACTAGATCGCAGTTCAATTTTGCAGTCCTTCAAATTGCCTTGTACATAGTAAGCGATGAATAGATGCTGAATTCAAGTGACAGTTTTCCCAGTGTTAATCATATGTATTAGAAGAGAATGAAACATTAGTTACCTTAGTAATTTAACATTTGCTTGAAAAGGGTAAGAATGTGTTTATGAAACTCTTACAATTTAATTATTTCTAATATGAAATTAAAATAGAGTTTAGAATCACCTGAATTTTTTTGGTTTTATTTATTTTTTATTTTTTGGCTGTGCTTCTTGGCATGTGGGATCTTAGTTCTTCTACCAGGGATTGAACTTGTGCCCCCTGCAGTGAAAGCACAGAATCTTAACCACTGGACCACCAGGAAGTCCCAGAATCACCTGAATTGTTATCACACTTTTTCTCTAAAGAGCTCATTGCTCACCATGGACTTTAAGGCCACAATTTCAGTAACAGATGGCCACTGCTGATCCCACACAGACATCTACCCATCTCTGGCTCAGAGAGAGATGTTTTGCTTAGAATGGAGAAGTGGTTCCTGCAGTGAAGGTGGGGGAATACAAATGTGTATCAAAAATGAAGATGAAAATGAATATAATCTTGTAAACAATTTGGTGACTATATTTCCATTCTTTTTTCCTGAACTTTTTTCATATTTACAGTTATGTACTATATGGTCTATTGGTATCTGTGTATGTGTGTGTGTGTCTGTGTATTTCCTCACTGTTTATAAAAATTTCAGACAAGTCCTTAGTGACATAGATAAACATCTCCTGAAGTTGGATTAGGGTGACATTTCTCAAGTTATGTGTAATGAATGACAGAAAATTCATAACTCAGACAGCAGTTCAGTTCAGTTCAGTTGCTCAGTTGTGTCCGACTCTTTGTGACCCCATGAATCACAGCATGCCAGGCCTCTCTGTCCATCACCAACTCCCGGAGTTCACTCAAACTTATGTCCATTGAGTCGGTGATGCCATCCAGCCGTCTCATCCTCTGTCGTCCCCTTCTCCTCCTGCCCCCAATCCCTCCCAGTGTCAGAGTCTTTTCCAATGAGTCAACTCTTCTCATGAGGTGGCCGAAGTATTGGAGTTTCAGCTTCAGCATCAGTCCTTCCAATGAACACCCAGGACTGATCTCTTTTAGGATGGACTGGTTGGATCTCCTTGCAGTCCAAGGTTCTCCAACACCACAGTTCAAAAGCATCAATTCTTCGGCGCTCAGCCTTCTTCACAGTCCAACTCTCATATCCATACATGCCACAGGAAAAACCATAGCCTTGACTAGACGAACCTTTGTTGGCAAAGGAATGTCTCTGCTTTTGCATATGCTATCTAGGTTGGTCATAACTTTCCTTCCAAGGAGTAAGCGTCTTTTAATTTCATGGCTGCAGTCACCATCTGTAGAGATTTTGGAGCCCAAAAAAATAAAGTCTGACACTGTTTCCACTGTTTCCCCATCTATTTCCCATGAAGTGATGGGACCGGATGCCATGATCTTCGTTTTCTGAATGTTGAGCTTTAAGCCAACTTTTTCACTCTCCTCTTTCACTTTCATCAAGAGGCTTTTGAGTTCCTCTTCACTTTCTGCCATAAGGGTGGTGTCATCTGCATATCTGAGGTTATTGAGATTTCTCCCAGCAATCTTGATTCCAGCTTGTGCTTCTTCCAGCCCAGCGTTTCTCATGATGTACTCTGCATAGAAGTTAAATAAACAGGGTGACAATATACAGCCTTGATGTACTCCTTTTCCTATTTGTAACAAGTCTGTTGTTCCAAGCCCAGTTCTAACTGTTGCTTCCTGACCTGCATACAGCTTTCTCAAGAGGCAGATCAGGTGGTCTGGTATTCCCATCTCTTTCAGAATTTTCCACAGTTTATTGTGATCCACACAATCAAAGGCTTTGGCATAGTCAATAAAGCAGAAATAGATGTTTTTCTGGAACTCTCTTGCCTTTTCGATGATCCATAGGATGTTGGCAATTTGATCTCTGGTTCCTCTGCCTTTTCTAAAACCAGCTTGAACATCTGGAAGTTCATGGTTCACATACTGCTGAAGCCTCTGAAATGTGAAGTTACCTGGAAGATTAGTTACAAATATATTCATGGGCAGGAAAATAGAATTTGTCCCTGTTTAAGGCAGTGATTGATACATACAGAGTACTTTTCTACCATCAGGTTCATGGCAGTCAAAGGAACGTTGACAGAGGCTGCCCATAAGGTGATAAGTGCTTTGTGTAAGAACCTGTTTCTAGTTCTTGGGCCCTCTTTTTTCGTAACTGCTCCACTTCAAGTGTAGTCTCTTGATGTGTTTGCTCCCTTCCTTCCTTCTCAGCTTGCTCTCTTTCTCTGCTTTGTATTCTGAAGTCACTTCAGGTGTTGTGAAATCTAGAATTCACATTCCAGTACAGGATTACATTTTAATTGGTCAAGACTTCTAGACTTCCTGGAATACCGAGTCCAAGAGTATCTCCTTTGTTTGCCAACATTCACCTTAACGTATGACCACTTGCCCTGTCCCTGGGCTAAGAGAATGTCTCAGTGCTCACTCTGGAATAAGCCCCCTAAAATATTTCAGCGAGGATAAGATCCAGCCTGCCTAGATCTGGTTCTTGGTACAGGTACAACCTCAGTTTTCAGGACTTCATCTTTGTGGCTCCCAATCTGCTTCCTTTCTTGGATGCCTTCAAAATCATCCACAGTGGCCACCATTTTTTTAAAGCAAGTTCAGCCTCTGAATGTACCTGGTCTTTACATGTTCACTGCCCTTCAGTGCTGAATGAGCCAATAACTCCACTGCTCCTGTCTCTCAATCTACTTTGCACTTTGGAGAGACACCCAGGCTTTTGACTCTAACTTTGCTCACCACTGCTTTCTCTAAGGGCTCTGAGCAATCATTCACACCTAAAAGTGTTTGTCTGGGTTAAGAGGGAGCTACTGCTGAGTTGAGAAGAGCTACTGCTCTTTTCTCACTCTGCTGAGCTTTTAGAATCTTCCTCGTACATCTGAGACCACTGGGAAGCAGAGTAAGTCCCACAATCCTCCTGAGAGGTTATAGTTTTAAGACATTGTCCTTCATTGCAGAAATGCCCACAAAAGTCCAGGGACTGGCATTTGCTTTAATTGAAAGATCAGTTTCAGAATTGACTCTCAGAGCAATAAGTTAAGGTAGCAGTAGTGCTTAGGATAAGAAATGTTTGTATTAACTGCTAATTATTGAGTTCCCAGGTTGGGCCATGTTCTCAACATATGTTATTTCATTTTTATCAACACAGAACATATAATAAAATAAATATTATTTGCCCCATCACAATTAGCCAAAGCTAAGAAAACTGATTTACTTTCCAAAGTCACAGAGTTAACAAATGGCAAAATCGAAACTCAAATCTAGGACTCCAGATTCTAGCTCTTAGTCACCAGGCTAATAACCTCCCACAGAGAAAACACTGAGATCCACTCCATCCACATGAGAGCATGGGTCACATTATTTTAACACAGGTTATTTGGAATCTGCTCTAGTCAGTCAATGATTGACAGAGTCCAACTATATGCAAGGTACATGGGCAGGTACACTGAAGGACAAGCCGAAGTATGACATGGTCCGTGCCCTGAAGTTAGAGAGAAGGCATCACACTGAGTGAAGAATTTAAAGGCAAAAAGTTAGAGAACAACATTAGGCAATAATGCAAGAGATACCACAAATAAACCAGAAACTTTAGTATGTATCAGACCCTGTTCCTTTAAAACCATTTTTATTGTGGTATAATATACATAACAAAACTCAGCATTTTCAGCATTTTAAGCTTACAGCTCAGTGGCATTACATGCATTCATATCGTTGTGCAGTTATTACCACTTTCCATCTCTAGAACTTTTTCATCACCTCATATCAAGGTTCTGTATCCAGTAAACAATGACTCCCCTTTCTTTCCTTCCTTCAGCCTCTGATAACTTCTCTTCTACTTTCTGTCTCTATGTATTTTTCTGTTCTAGGAATCTCATACAATATTTGTCCTTTTGTGTTAGGCTTATTTTACTGAGTGTAATGGTTCAAGGTTGATCCACACTGAAGTTTTCATTAGAACTGCACTTTTTTTTAAAGCTGAGTAAGAAATACTCCATTATATGTTTCTATGTCATTTTTCAGTCCATTTGTCTGTTAATGAATATTTGGGTTGTTCCAAGTACCTTTATAGGAATTAACTTAGGACTTCCCTGGTGGTACAGTGGTTGAGAATCCACCTGATAATTTAGAGGACATGGGTTTGGTCCCTGGTCCGGGAGGATTTCACATGCCGCAGGGCAGGTAAGCCCGTGTGTCACGACTGGGCCAGTGCTCTAGAGCCTGTGCTGCACAAGAGAAGTCACCATAACGAGGAGCCCATGCTCCAAAACGAAGAGTAACGCTTGCACACTGCAGCTAAAGAAAGCCCTTGTGCATCAACAAAGACCCAGAACAGTCAAAAATAAAGAAAGAAATAGAGTTAACTTGACCTTTGAGGTAATTATTATTATCCCCATTTTCAGATGAAGAAACTGAGATAAATTAAGAAACTTGGCCAGTAAACAGTGAATTTGAATCCAGAAGCCTACGTAAAGAGCCTGAAATCTTAGTCATTATGCTCTCCTCTCCCTGTGTTTTTAAGTGGAAGATACAGTTAACAAAATTCAGTATATCTAAGGATGAGGAAATCACCACAGGTTGAATTGAGAGAGGAGCTCTTCATGGCAGCTGTCGTTCTGGTTCTGAACCTTACAGGAGATGAAAGACTGAAATAAACCTTGGGCTACAAAGCCAACATCTGAAGGGGTGGAGGCAGGGCTTGCTTTGACGGAAGGGCCATTTAAGGACCTGCAGGATCAGCCATTTTCCACAAGGGATACCGTGTGCCAAGGAAAGCATTGTGAACAAGGTGAGATGACTTCAGCAGCTCCATAGCCTACTTGACACACATAGCCTTGTCAGAACTGTACTGCCTTAAACACAGCCGCTGAGTCCAGAAGATTAAAGGGCTTTGAAAACTGAATATACATTCCCCCCCAAACCTGTAGTAGACTTCACTTTTTAAATTAACTGACATTTTAAGTGCCCTGGAAAGACTGGCTCTTAAATACGTCATTCCTTTTTAATGTAGCATGAACTACAGGCCATTTCCTTACATTGTTTTTCACAGAATCATTCAACACTATCTAAAGGCAATCCACCTTTTCACTGTTTTACCTCCTCCTGCAATGCTTTCCAGGTGGCGCTAGTGGTAGAGATCAGATCAGATCAGATCAGACAGATCAGTTGCTCAGTCGTGTCCGACTCTATGCGACCCCATGAATCGCAGCACGCCAGGCCTCCCTGTCCATCACCAACTCCCGGAGTTCACTCAGACTCATGTCCATCGAGTCAGTGATGCCATCCAGCCATCTCATCCTCTGTCGTCCCCTTCTCCTCCTGCCCCCGATCCCTCCCAGCATCAGAGTCTTTTCCAATGAGTCAACTCTTCGCATGAGGTGGCCAAAGTACTGGAGTTTCAGCTTTAGCATCATTCCTTCCAAAGAAATCC
Organism: Bubalus kerabau; assembly: GCF_029407905.1. Classification (NCBI taxonomy): domain Eukaryota; kingdom Metazoa; phylum Chordata; class Mammalia; order Artiodactyla; family Bovidae; genus Bubalus; species Bubalus kerabau. Next base: position 49,997,331 of record NC_073629.1, read on the forward strand.
CAGGGCTGATCTCCTTCAGAATGGACTGGTTGGATCTCCTTGCAGTCCAAGGGACTCTCAAGAGTCTTCTCCAACACCACAGTTCAAAAGCATCAATTCTTCGGCACTCAGCCTTCTTCACAGTCCAACTCTCACATCCATACATGACCACAGGAAAAACCATAGCCTTGACTAGACGAACCTTTGTTGGCAAAGTAATGTCTCTGCTTTTGAATATGCTATCTAGGTTGGTCATAACTTTCCTTCCAAGGAGTAAGCGTCTTTTAATTTCATGGCTGCAGTCACCATCTGCAGTGATTTTGGAGCCCAGAAAATTAAAGTCTGACACTGTTTCCACTGTTTCCCCATCTATTTCCCATGAAGTGGTGGGACCGGATGCCATGATCTTCGTTTTCTGAATGTTGAGCTTTAAGCCAACTTTTTCACTCTCCATTTTCACTTTCATCAAGAGGCTTTTGAGTTCCTCTTCACTTTCTGCCATAAGGGTGGTGTCATCTGCATATCTGAGGATATTGATATTTCTCCCAGCAATCTTGATTCCAGCTTGTGTTTCTTCCAGTCCAGCGTTTCTCATGATGTACTCTGCAGAGAAGTTAAATAAACAGGGTGACAATATACAGCCTTGACAAACTCCTTTTCCTATTTGGAACCAGTCTGTTGTTCCATGTCCAGTTCTAACTGTTTCTTCCTGACCTGCATACAAATTTCTCAAGAGGCAGATCAGGTGTTCTGGTATTCCCACCTCTTTCAGAATTTTCCACAGTTTCTTGTGATCCACACACTCAAAGGCTTTGGCATAGTCAATAAAGCAGAAATAGATGTTTTTCTGGAACTCTCTTGCTTTTTCCATGATCCAGCGGATGTTGGCAATTTGATCTCTGGTTCCTTTGCCTTTTCAAAAACCAGCTTGAACATCAGGAAGTTCACGGTTCATATATTGCTGAATCCTGGCTTGGAGAATTTTGAGCATTACTTTACTATCGTGTGAGATGAGTGCAATTATGCGGTAGTTTGAGCATTCTTTGGCATTGCCTTTCTTTGGGATTGGAATGAAAACTGACCTTTTCCAGTCCTGTGGCCACTGCTGAGTTTTCCAAATTTGCTGAAACCATACTCACAGAAAACTAGTCAATCTAATCACACTAGGACCACAGCCTTGTCTAACTCAATGAAACTAAGCCATGCCCGTGGGGCAACCCAATAGGAGCGGGTCATGGTGGAGAGATTTGACAGAATGTGGTCCACTGGAGAAGTGGTAGAGAACCTGCCTGCAAATACAGGAGACATAAGAGATGTGGGTTCTATCCCTGAGGTGGGAAGATCCCCTGGAGGAGGTCAGGGGCAACCCACTCCAGTATTCTTGCCTGGAGAATCCCATGGACAGAGGAGGCTGGCAGGCTACAGTCCATAGGGTCACAAAGAGTTGGACATGACAGAAGTGACTTAGCAGGCACACACGTGATGCTTTCAGCTGAGGTATGGGTAGGTGATGACACCCAGTGCAGTTAAAACTTGCATGGAACCACTAATTTTTAAACAGTAGCACTTTGAGGCTTTAGGACTGCAAATACTTTGAAAGCAAAATCCTTGGCTTTGTCTTCCTTGGAGCCTAGCATCAAGTCGTCATCTAAAACTTTGGAAATATGGCCTGCTGGATGAAATGAAACCAAAAGGCAGGGATGCTTGGATTGAGGAGGAAACAAGGCCCTAGTCTGACCTCAACCACTCTAGCATTGTGACCACAAGCAACTTACTTAAATGTCCTAGGCTTCAGTATTCTTAGTTGAAAAAATAACATTGTGCTTGTTGTTGAGAATAAAGATGTTCCTTTATCTTTTCTTTATCAGCTCATGACTCCTCAGCTTGGATGTCTACCCACTCATTGAGAAATCAGTGCCCCAGTCCAGCACAGCTGGTGTTGTTTACCTAAACTCACAGCTGCTAGTTTCTACAGTGAGAACACTCAGGCAATAACAGACAAAAAGAAGGTTAATGACAGACTAAAGTTACCCAAGTCAGAATATGATAAACTCAGCTAAGGCAGGCAAATGCTATGGGATAGCAAAAATGGAAAGTTATTGTTTAATAGGTACTGAGTTTCAGTCTGGGTTAATGAAAAAGCTTAAAGGTGGTGTTAGGACTCAGGGTGGGCCACCCCAAAACATGTTACAGTGGCATCTTCATTATGTTGAACTGAAGTTGCTTGAAGCTGAAGTTGAACAGTTCTATGGAGACCAGAAGACCTTCTAGAACTAACACCCCAAAAGATGTCCTTTTCATTATAGGGGACTGGAATGCAAAAGTAGGAAGTCAAGAGATACCTGGAAAAACAGGCAAATTTGGTCTTGGAGTACAAAACGAAACAGGGCAAAGGCTAACAGAGTTTTGCCAAGAGAACACACTGGTCATAGCAAACACCCTCTTCCAACAACACAAGAGATGACTCTACACATGGACATCACCAGATGGTCAACACTGAAATCAGATTGATTACATTCTTTGCAGCCAAAAATGGAGAAGCTCTATACAGTCAGCAAAAACAAGACCAGGAGCTGACTGTGGCTCAGATCATGAACTCCTTATTCCCAAATTCAGACTCAAATTGAAGAAAGTAGGGAAAACCACTAGACCATTCAGGTATGACCTAAATCAAATCCCTTATGATTATACAGTGGAAGTGAGAAATTGATTCAAGGGATTAGATCTGATAGACAGAGTCCCTGAAAAACTATGAATGGAGGTTCATGACATTGTACAGGAGGCAGTGATCAAGACCATCCCCAAGAAAAAGAAATGCAAAAAAGCAAAATGGTTGTTTGAGGAGGCCTTACAAACAGCCGAGAAAAGAAGGGAAGCTAAAGGAAAAGGAGAAAAGGAAAGATATACACATTTGAATGCAGAGTTCAAAGAAAAACAAGGAAAGATAAGATAGCCTTCTTCGGTGATCAGTACAAAGAAACAGAGGAAAACAATAGAATGGGAAAGACTAGAGATCACTTCAAGAAAATTAGTGATACCAAGGGAACATTTCATGCAAGATGGGCACAATAAAGGACAGAAATGGTATGGACCTAACTGAAGCAGAAGATATTAAGAAAAGGTGGAAGAATACACAGAAAAACTTACAAAAACTATGTCTCCTGGTCATCTTCATGACCCAGATGACCACAATGGTGTGATCACTGGAATGCAAAGTCAAGTGGGCCTTAGGAAGCATCACTATGAACAAAGCTAGTGGAGATGATGGAATTCCAGTTGAGATTTTTCAAATCTTAAAAGATGATGTTGTGAAAGTGCTCCACTAAATATGCCAGCAAATTTGGAAAACTCAGCAGTGGCCACAGAACTGGAAAAGGTCAGTTTTCATTCCAATCTCAAAGAAAGGCAAAGCCAAAGAATGCTCAAACTACCACACAGTTGCACTCATCTCACACGCTAGCAAAGTAATACTCAAAATTCTCCAAGCCAGGAGTCAAAAGTACATGAACCATGAACTTCCTGATGTTCAAGCTGGATTTAGAAAAGGCAGAAGAACCAGAGATCAAATTGCCAACATCCGTTGGATCATCGAAAAAGCAAGAGTTCCAGAAAAACATCTCCTTCTGCTTTATTGACTATGCCAAAACATTTGACTGTGTGGATCACAACAGACTGTGGAAAATTCTTCAAGAGATGGGAATACCAGACCACCTGACCTGCCTGCTAAGAAATCTTTATGCAGGTCAAGATGCAACAGTTAAAACTGGACATGGAACAACAGACTGGTTCCAAATCGGGAAAGGAGTACGTCAATGTTGTATATTGTCATCCTGCATTTAATTTCTATGCAGAGTACATCATGCAAAATACCAGGCTGGATGAAGCAGAAGCTGGAATCAAGATTGCCAGGAGAAATATCAATAACCTCAGATATGCAGATGACACCACCCTTATGGCAGAAAGCAAAGAAGAACTAAAGAGCCTCTTGATGAAAGTGAAAGAGGAAAGTGAAAAAGTTGGCTTAAAACTCAAGTCAGAAAGCTAAGATCATGGCATCTGGTCCCAACAATTCATGGCAAATAGATGTGAAAACAATGGAAACAGGGCCAGACTTTATTTTCTTGGGCTCCAAAATCACTGCAGATGGTGACTTCAGCCATGAAATTAAAATCGTTTTCTCCTTGGAAGAAAGGCTATGACCAATATAGACAGCATATTAAAAAGCAAAGGCATTACTTGGCCAACAAAGATCCAGCTAGTCAAAGCTATGGTTTTTCCAGTAGTCATATATGGATGTGAAAGCTGGACTATAAAGAAAGCTGAGTGCTGAAGAATTGATGCTTTTGAACTATGGTGTTGAAGACTCTTGAGAGTCCCTTGGAGAGCAAGGAGATCCAACCAGTCCATCCTAAAGGAAATCAGTCCTGAATATTCATTGGAAGGACTGATGCTGAAGCTGAAACTTCAATACTTCGTCCACCTGATGTGAAGAACTGACTCATTTGAAAAGACCCTGATGCTGGGAAAGATTGAAGGCAGGAGGAAAAGGGGACGACAGAGGATGAGATGGTTGGATGGCATCACCAACTTGATGGATATGAGTCTGAGCAAGCTCTGGGAGTTGGTGATAGGGAAGCCTGGTGTGCTGCGGTCCATGGGGCCGCAAAGAGTTGGACACAACTGAGCAACTGAACTGACTGAAGTTGCTTGAAAAGCAGGTGATTCAAGAAGGAAACTCTGACCCTTCTCTGTCTCCCTGAAAAAAGCAGGAAATAAATCTTACATGAAGGGTGCACCCTCTGCATCTGGAGGGAGGACACCATCATCAAAGTTAGGAATTCAGAGCAGAGAAGCCTGTATTAATAAAACTTGTTACTTATTCTCATTTATCACCTCAAGCCAAGCTCAGTTTACATTCTTCACCCCAAACCTTTGACCTGTCAATTCCTCACAGATATATTTCTAATTTTTCTACAAAGTATATAAGCTGCCTGAACTGCTTATATATTCTTTGGCAATGCCAAAGAATGCTCAAACTGTTGCACAATTGTACTCATCTCGCACACTAGTAAAGTAATGCTCAAAATTCTCCAAACCAGGCTTCAGCAATACATGAACCGTGAACTTCCTGATGCTCAAGCTGGTTTTAGAAAAGACAGAGGAACCAGATATTAAATTGCCAACATCCACTGGATCATCAAAAAAGCAAGAGAGTTCCAGAAAAACATCTACTTCTGCTTTATTGACTACACCAAAGCCTTTGACTGTGTGGATCACCACAAACTGGAAAATTCTTTAAGAGATGGGAATACCGGTCTACCTGACCTGCCTCTTGAGAAATCTGTATGCAGGTCAGGAAGCAACAGTTAGAACTGGATATGGAACAACAGACTGGTTCCAAATAGGGAATGGAGACTGAACTGAACTAAACAGATATAAGCTGTCTATTTTGGCCACTTAAGTTCTATTTCCATGGGACTTCCATGTGCAGAAAATAAAATTTAATTCTTTTTCTCCTGCTAATCTGCCTTGTGTCAATTTTATTATTAGTCCTGTTAGGTAGTTAGAAAGGGGAAAAGGAGTCCAGAATGGCAGCGGCTAAAAGACAAGGAAAGAAAAGCCCACGAAAACAGAACAAAGGAAGGTCGGAGGACCAGAGTGAGGACCTCAGGTAAAACAAACAACACTCCTGGCTGGTCCAGTTTACATAGGACAGGCCCAGGGAGAGGAAAACATGTAAAAAGAGGAGCCAAAGGGCTGGGGCTCTCTCTCTCTTCCCCACGCTCTCTGTCCCCCCTCCACCCCCACGCACTGGGGTGCTCTTCTCTTTGCATCTTTGGGTCAACATGCCCTCACGCCTCGAAGATGGATTTTCCTGTTATTATCTAAATAAAATAGAGCTGTAAGACTGAGCTGTAACACTGATTTGTCTAAGAGCTATAACACGGTCCGCTCGAGACCCGAGAGCTATAACATGGTCTGTCCAGGGCCCGAGAGCTGTGACATGCCGAGGGGGGGCTTTAATGTCCGTCACTCCAAATCTTTGTTGTGACGAGACAGAACCGAGGAGCATACACTCGCCTGACAGTCCAACCACAAGAACTCAAGAAAGGTAAAGGGGGAAATGTCCCTCTCCTTGACACTGGGTAGATGGTTGCACAATTCCAATGTACTTAATGCCACTAAATCGTACACTTCAGTTCAGTTCAATTCAGTTGCTCAGTTGTGTCCAACTCTGTGACCCCATGGACTGCACCACACCAGGCTTTCCTGTCCATCACCAACTCCCAGAGCTTGCTAAAACTCATGCCTATCAGGTTGGTGATGCCATCCAACCATCTCATCCTCTGTCATCCCCTTCTCCTCCCGCCTTCAATCTTTCCCAGCATCAGGGGCTTTTCCAGTGAGTCAGTTCTCCACATCAGGATTGGAGTTTCAGCTTAAGCATCAGTCCTTTCAAAGAATATTCAGGACTGATTTCTGTTAGGATGGACTGGTTTGAGCTCCATGCAGTCCAAGGACTCTCAAGAGTCTTCTCCAATACCACAGTTCAAAAGCATCAGTTCTTTGGCACTCAGCTTTCTTTATAGTCAGACTCTCACATCCATACATGACTACTGGAAAAACCAAAATTTTCACTAGATGGACCTTTGTTGGCAAAGTAATGTCTCTGCTTTTCAATATGCTGACTAGGTTGGTCATAGCTTTTCTTCCAGGGAGCAAGCGTCTTTTAATTTCATGGCTGAAGTCACCATCTGCAGTGATTTTGGAGCCCAAGAAAATAAAGTCTGTCACTTTTTCCATTGTTTCCCCATCTGTTTGCCATGAAGCAATGGGACCGGACGCCATGATCTTGGTTTTTTGAATGTTGAGCTTTAAGCCAGCTTTTTCACTCTCCTCTTTCACTTTCAACAAGAGGCTCTTTAGTTCTTCGCTTTCTGCCATAAGGGTGGTGTCATCTGCATATCTGTGTATAAGGGAGAAGAATTAGCCACCCCAAAATATCTCTTTGGCATGCAGATTTTTTTCAAGACAACCTGAAAATATAGAAGACTCAAGAAGCCTTTTTTTCTCCCCCTTAGCTGCTCAAAGAATTTAAATAAAGGGCTTGTTTTCAAAATAGAGCTATGACCAGAGATATCTGCAAAGCATATGGGCTAAGTGTGGTGGTGGGAACTAGCAAGGATGTAGAGATCAGAGTCCACTCTGTGTCCCATAGTCTCCACATGACCCATCAAAATTTATTTACCAGACATTTGCTTTTCTATCTCTATATAAATTGTCTTCTTTCCCTGTGAATCCCTAAACCCCTACCCACAAGATCTTTTGTTTTTAACTGAAAATGGTATTTAAACTGAAAGTTTAGCCTGTTTTGGCAAATTACTCAGTTTTGGATTATTAAACTTTTGTATGATTTCTTCCATTAACTTGTATCATGTCAATTTAATTCTTAGACCAGCCAGAAGAACCTAGATGGTAGAGAAAAATTTCTTCCTCCCCAGTACATGAAAAGGAAAAAAAAAAAAAAAAAGCTACCTCTCTGAAAGACAGTCATATCTTTAGGATTATACCTTTTTCAGTGTAAGTGATAATATATGGAAGTAGGAGTAATGGAGAAGGCAATGGCACCCCACTCCAGTACTCTTGCCTGGAAAATCCCATGGGCAGAGGAGCCTGGTAGACTGCAGTCCATGGGGTCACTGAGGGTTGGACACGACTGAGCGACTTCACTTTCACTTTTCACTTTCATGCGTTGGAGAAGGAAATGGCAACCCACTCCAGTACTCTTGCCTGGAGAATCCCAGGGACGGGGGAGCCTGGTGGGCTGGCGTCTATGGGGTCGCACAGAGTGGGACATGACTGAAGTGACTTAGCAGCAGGAGGAGTAGTCTTGGGAAAGTTATATATAACATATGACAGTGATACTTCTTTTACTAGTTTTTGTTTCTTTATTCAAATTATAAGAGTTAGTGAGTTTGCATTTAAAAACTCATTTTTTAGAGTCCTTACTAAGAAACTTGAGGCTGACTCCATTTCAAGATAACAAAATGATACTGATGAACCTATTTTCAGGGCAGGAATAGAGACACAGGCATAGCAAACAGACTTGTGGACCAGTGGGGGAAGGGGAGGGTGGGATGAATTAAGAAAGTGGTACTGACATATATACACTATCTTGTGTGAAATAGCTAGTGGGCAGCTGCTGCATGGGCACAGGGAGCTCAACCCGGAGCTCTGTGACAACCTAGAGAGGCAGGATGGGGTCGGGGAGGTGGGGAGACTCAGGAGGGAGTGGGTATATAATATGTGTACTTGTGGCTGATTCACTTTGGTGTTTGGCAGAAACCAACACAACATTGTAAAGCAATTATCCTTCAATTTAAAAAAAGTTTAATGACATGGCAGAACTTGGACACTTCTAGAAGAGGAGATTCATTTCAGAGATTTCAGACAGAAAATAGCAATATCGAGAGGCATCTGGGGAGTGATGATTTATCCAGTGAAGTAAGCACCTGCCTTTGCCCTTTGTCCTTTCAATGCTTGTCCTTCCCAGGTGCCTGGGGTAGTCATATCAGCTGTCACTCCACAGAACAAAGTTCCCCTCCTTATTTTAACTAAGTCTCTATTCACAGTCTGTGAATTAAAACCAACACATCCACAATCTAGCTGACTGAGCAACTAGACAGAAAACTAGGAAAGGTACAGAAGAACTCAAGAAGACATCAGTCAACAAGACTGAGCAGACATTTACAGAACACTCCATTCAAGAACACATCTTCTTTTCAAATACTTTTGGAACATATACCAAGATACATGGTACCTTGAGTGGTAAAGATACCACTACGCACCTCCTACAATGGCCCAAATCCAAAAATCTGACAACACCAAATGCTGCTGAGCGTGTGGAGTAATAGGAGTTTCTCAGGTTCCTCAGACACCTGGGCCCTGGAGGCAGGTAGCCTGGATTGAAACCTGGCTGTGCCACTTAAAGTATGACTTTGACCCAAGTCATCAGCCTCTCAGAAGCTCAGACTTCCCATCTGTTAATGGAAATAGTAATAACTATTTTCTCTTAAAGCTGTTGCAGTTTTTAAGCTACACTGAATTTTCACAAACTTAACTCATCCATGTAACCAGCACCTTGATCATGAAACAGAACATTTCCCTGGCTCCAGATGTGGTTCCTGGGCTCTCCTCATTATGTCCCAAAGTACGACCTGTTTTTACAGATTAACTTTGCCTGCTTTGTACCTCATCTCAGTGGAGTCATATAACATGTATTTTTTTGTATTTGGCATCTTTCCTTAACACTATGTTCAGAGATTTATCCATTGTATGGAATTATAAATTCTTCATTCACATTACTGTACAGTATTCCACTGTGCGTTTAAAATTCAGTTCTTTATGGGCATTTACGATCATAGAGTTGTTTGGGGGATTGAGTGATATGTACTGAACTCTTACAAACTGAAAACAGACCACATCTGTTTTAGTTTGGCATTGCATTCCTAATGCATAAATGCAGTAGGATCTTAAAAATACTTACTCAATAAAGAAGCATTTTTTATTCTCTACATTAAACATATTGCCTTTAAAAACTAAAATATATCTGACATAAATATTAGTTTCAGGTGTACTACATATTGATTTGATATTTGCATACATTATGAAATGAACACTGAGATAAGTAACCACCTGTCTCCACACAGAGTTATTACAATATTATTGACTATATTTCTTATACTATAAATTTCATCCTCATAGCTTAGTTTATAACTGGAGGTTTGTACCTCTGAGTCTCCTTCACCAGTTTCACCCCTCTACCATGGGCTTCCCCTCTAGCAACCACCAGTGAGTTCTCTGTACCTGTAAGTCAGCTTTCATTTTGTTTGGTTCATTTTTTTAGATTCTACAAGTAAGTGAAATCATATGGTGTTTGTCTTTGTCTGATTTATTTCACTTAGCACAGTACTATCTAGAATTCATTCATGTTGTCACAAATGACAAGATTTCTTTATATGACTGAGTAATATTCCACTGTACATATACCACGCCTTCTTCATCCATTCATCTGTTGATGGACTCAGGCTGCTTCCATGTCTTGGTTATTGTAAATAATGCTGCTATGAACATTAAGATGTGCATATCTTCTCAAATTGATGTTTTTTTTTCCCTTTGAGTAAATACCCAGAAGTAAAATTGTTGGATCATATGGTAGTTCTATATTTAACTTTTTGAGGAGCTTCTATGCTGTTTTCTATAGTGGGTGCTATGGAATTTACAATGTCATCAACAGTACATCAAAGTTCCCTTTTCTCCATATCCTCACTAACACTTGTTATTTGTTGTCTTTTTGAAGGTAGTCATTCTGACAGGTGTGTGGTGTCATCTTCCTGGGATTTAATTTTCATTTCCCGGATGATCAGTGATGTCGACATTTTTTCGTATGCCTATTGGCTGTCTGTATATATTCTTTAGAAAAATGTCTCTTCAGGTCTCTGTTCATATCTTATTCAGGTTTGTTTTTGATGTTGAATTATCTGAGTTTTTGGTTTGTTTGGTTGGAAATTAATCCCTTATTGGATATATCGTTTGTAAATATATTCAGTAAGCTACTTTTTCATTTTGCTGATCGTTTCCTTTGTTGCGCAAAAGCTTTTTAGTTCGATGTAGTCTCATTTGTTTATTTTTGCTTTTGCTTCCCTTGCCTGAGGAGATAGATCCAATAAAAAAAAAAAATGTTGCTAAGATCAATGCCAAAGAGCACGCTGCCTGTGTTTTCTTCTAGAAGTTTTATGGTTTCAATCCACTTTGAGTTTATTTTTGAATATGGTATGAGAAAGGAGTCCAGTTTGATTCTTTTGCATGTAGCTGTCCAGTTTTCCCGGTACAATTTATTGAAGAGGCTGTCTTTTTCCCATTGTATAATCTTGCCTCCCTTGTCATAGATTAATTGACCATAAAAGTCTGGGTTTCATTCTGGGCCCTCTGTTCCGTTTCCTTGATCTATGTGTCTGTTTTTGTACCAGTACTATACTGTTTGGATTACTGTAGCTTTATAGTATAGTTTGAAGTCAGGGAATGCAATGCCTCTGGCTTTGTTCTTTCTCAAGATTGCTTTGTCTATTGGAGGTCTTTTGTGTTTCCACACAAATTTTAGAATTATGTGTTCTAGTTCTGTGAAAAATGCAATTGGTATATGGATAGGGATTGCACTGAATCTGTAGCGTGCCTTTGGTAGTATGGACATTTTAGTGTTATTAACTCTTCCAACCCATGAGATGGTTTGTCTTTCCATTTGTTTGTGTCACTTTCATTTTCATCAGTATGTTATAGTTTTCAGAGTATAAGTATTTTACCTCATTGGTTAGATTTATTCCTAGGTATTTTATTCTTTTTGATGCAATTGTAAATAGGGTTCTTTTCTAAATTTATCTTTGTGACAGTTTGCTATTAGTGGATAGAAATGCATCAGATTTACATATATTAACTTTGTATCCCACAACTTCACCAACCAAACTCATTTATTGGTTCTAATAGCTTTTTGGTGGGCATCTTTAGGATTTTCTATATATAGTATTATGTCATTTAAAATGCCAAACAGTGACAGTTTTATTTCTTCCTTTCCAATTTGGTTTCCCTTATTTCTTTTCTTTGTCTGATTGCTGTGACTTCCAATACAATACTGAATAAAAGTGGTGAGAGTGGGCATCCTTGTCATGTTCCTGATTTTAGAGGAAATGCTCTCATCTTTTTGTGGATGACTGTGATGTTAGCTGTGGCTTTGTCATATATGGCCACATATGTTGCATTTAAAATCAATGAAAAAAGACTATCACACTATGGTAGTAGTATGGTATGCTAAAAATAATATTATTATAAGAATAACTAAATAAATGCTTGTTATCTAAAATGAAGATTTGTAGTTTATTCCCAAAGATAAACACATTACTCTGACCATTTCCTTGCACTGAACTCTTCTGTTAATAAACCAGGGGGACTCTCAGCAAAGCACTCTAAAAAAATACATAAGCCTTTCATAATTTTAGTTCCTTTATTTTTTCCCATATCTATTATCTCTCTCTCTACATTTTGTCTAGAGAAAAGAATGCTTGATTTTTTTTTTTTTACATATAAAATAGGTATTTCTTCCATAGTGCATACAAAGAAAAATCCCAATCTTCTCTGGGCATTGTCTTCTTCAGCTATCCATGTGAAAATGAAACCTCTCAAGACTCTGACCTTTTTCTTCAAAGCAGTGTGAGTTACTAAAGAGACTTTATGTAGAGTATCATGTCATCTGCAAACAGTGAGAGTTTTACTTCTTCTTTTCCAATTTGGATTCCTTTTATTTCTTTTTCTGCTCTGATTGCTGTGGCCAAAACTTCCAAAACTATGTTGAATAGTAATGGTGAAAGTGGGCACCCTTGTCTTGTTCCTGACTTTAGAGGAAATGCTTTCATTTTTTCACCATTGAGGCTAATGTTTGCTGTGGGTTTGTCATATATAGCTTTTATTATGTTGAGGTATGTTCTTTCTATTCCTGCTTTCTGGAGAGTTTTTTTTCATAAATGGATGTTGAATTTTGTCAAAGGCTTTCTCTGCATCTATTGAGATAATCATATGGTTTTTATTTTTCAATTTGTTAGTGTGGTGTATTACATTGATTGATTTGTGGATATTGAAGAATCCTTGCATCCCTGGGATAAAGCCCACTTGGTCATGGTATATGATCTTTTTAATGTGTTGTTGGATTCTGATTGCTAGAATTTTGTTAAGGATTTTTGCATCTATGTTCATCAGTGATATTGGCCTGTAGTTTTCTTTTTTTGTGGCATCTTCGTCAGGTTTTGGTATTAGGGTGATGGTGGCCTCATAGAATGAGTTTGGAAGTTTACCTTCCTCTGCAATTTTCTGGAAGAGTTTTAGTAGGATAGGTGTTAGCTCTTCTCTAAATTTTTGGTAGAATTCAGCTGTGAAGCCGTCTGGACCTGGGCTTTTGTTTGCTGGAAGATTTCTGATTACAGTTTCAATTTCCGTGCTTGTGATGGGTCTGTTAAGATTTTCTATTTCTTCCTGGTCCAGTTTTGGAAAGTTGTACTTTTCTAAGAATTTGTCCATTTCTTCCATGTTGTCCATTTTACTGGCATATAATTGCTGATAGTAGTCTCTTATGATCCTTTGTATTTCTGTGTTGTTTGTTGTGATCTCTCCATTTTCATTTCTAATTTTATTGATTTGATTTTTCTCCCTTTGTTTCTTGATGAGTCTGGCTAATGGTTTGTCAATTTTATTTATCCTTTCAGCCATTTTTTTTAAAAAGAATACATTTGAATCAGTTCTAATGAGGTGGATGAAACTGGAGCTTATTATACAGAGTGAAGTAAGCCAGAAAGAAAAACACAAATACAGTATACTAAGGCATATATATGGAATTTAGAAAGATGGTAACAATAACCCTGTATACGAGACAGCAGAAGAGACACTGATGTATAGAACAGTTTCTTGGACTCTGTGGGAGAGGGAGAGGGTGGGATGATTTGGGAGAATGGCATTGAAATATGTATAATATCATATATGAAACCAGTCACCAGTCCAGGTTTGATGCACGATACTGGATGCTTGGGGCTGGTGCACTGGGACGAACCAGAGGGATGGTATGGGGAGGGAGGAGGATTCAGGATGGGGAACACATGTAAACCTGTGGCAGATTCATTTCGATATATGGCAAAACCAATACAATATTGTAAAATTAAAAAATAAAATAAAATTTAAAAAAAAATAAAAAAAAAGAAAAATGAAACGAACAACCCCAGACTTGTCAAAATAAATAAATAGGAAAAAAAAAAAAAGAGAGACTTTACAGTTTTTTCAGCTCTAAGTTCAGATCAGTTCAAAGCATCTGCTTCCTTTAAGATTCTCTTAAAAGGAAACTTGAGATGTTTATTATACAAAAGACTTTAGGGAAAAAAAAAAACAAGTCCTCCCTGTTTAGATCTAAGGAGATCTTGTAGAGTTTTAGAATTTCTCAAATGTGAAGTCTTCCCATCTCCATTTCATTCAAGATAATGCATTTTCTATTCAGATAAATCTTGAAATGAGTTACTCAACATTTCCATTGTAGACACTTAGAGGTAACTTCAAACATGTTAGCGCTGAAGGAGTACTGCCCCAGGATTAAGCAATAGTACTCCTGATTTAATCAAACAGAGCCAGCCACTGATCACTTCTGACCTCCAGACTTAAAATACCTTTCACCTTTCTCTCAGTTTCTTTGATGATTTTTTACAAATTCTAGAAATTTATCTGACAGGTTATTGAAAATAGTGTTAGGCAGCAATAATGCTGACAGGGAAGAGGAGCAGCAGAAGTGTCCTCACGCAGTCTGGACTTTCCCCTAGTCATTGGCTGGGGAGAACGTCAGCAGAAGCTAAGAACTTTCAACAAGAAGAGGGAATGAGACTTCCCTGGGCAAAGGGCAGGGGACGGAAGGATAAATGGATTGATCCTCTCTGTTAATCATGTCCCTCCTGCTATCAGAATATAATGTGGGGGTAACTGTGCTGTTTGTCAGATGATTAAAATTAGGAGATGAGTATATGAGGCTTTGATAGAGGCGGGATTTTCTTACGCTATATAAGCTTTGGTCCAAAAAACATTTTAAATATATTCAAATACATTTTATTTCTCCAAGAGATCTTCCCAACCCTGGGATTGAACCCAGGTCTCCCACATTGCAGGTGGATTCTTTACCAGCTGAGCCACCAGGGAAGCCCTAAATATATATATACATATATATACATATATATATATACACATACACACATGATCTGGCTGGCAGAAACTGTTGTTGTTGTTGTAGTTGTTTAGTCACTGTCATGTCCAACTCTTTGCGACACCATGGAATGTAGCCTGTCAGGCTCCTCGGTCCATGGGATTTCCCAGGCAAGAATACTCTTTCCTGAAAGTCCAGACAACAGATGTTCTTTGAAGAGGTTGATCGTGTCTGTACTGTTGCTTCAGTCGTGTCTGACTCTTTGCGACCCTATGGACTGTAGCCCACCAGGCTTCTCTGTCTATGGGATTTTCCCAGTAAAAATACTGGCATGGGTTGCCATGCTCTCCTCCAGGGGATCTTCCCAACCCAGGGATCGAACCCGTGACTCCTGTGTCTCCTGCATTGGAGGAAGATTCTTTACTGCTGAGCCACGAACTCCTTCAAACAGATTTAAACATTTAAAAACATTTTTTTCACTGCGTTGTGCCTTTGTTGCAGCACATGGGCTCTTCACTGCAGCATGCAGGCTTTCTCTAGTTGTAAGGGCATCTCTCGTTGTGGAGCATGGACTCTAGTTTCTGCTCACAGGCTTGTTGCCCCAGGGTATGTGGGATCTCAGTTCCCCAGCCAGGGAATGAACCTGCATTGGAAGGTGGATTCTGGACCACTGGACCACCAGTAAGCACTTAGGAAATGTATCATCTTGCATAACAGGTAGCGCAGAGTTGAGAGCTGGCTTCACAGCTCATTGACCAGAATTGATCTGTGGGCAAAGGGAGTGAATGGGTTACTTTCAGACCAATCCATTTCACTTCTGAAGCTGGGGGTGGGAAATAAGTGAATGTCTAAATGGTGTTTGAATTCCATCAGAAATCATCTTGCAGGGGGAGTGGTGATGGTAGAGAATGAATGCTGCCAACCAGCAGCACCACCTACAACTCAGGTAGACAGTGAGCAAAGACAGGCTAGAGGGGTGAGATAGGATGGCCCAGCAGAGTGTAAGAAGTAGGGCCTGGAGACATCAACGAAAGTTATTTTGCTTTCTAAGAGAGGGCTGTTTAAAGAGCACAGGCAAATCTACAAGTGGAGAGAAAGCCGCAAAGGACACCGAACGTCACCCTAATCCCTCATCAGTTCTTCTTTCCTGTGTGGAGAGGAACGGGATTTTCTAAGTTCACTTGATGGAGGGATTTAACCCATTAAGAGTCTCATAAATAAGATGGACTGATGTTAAAACTTTAAGGTCTCACATTTTACCCTTCTTGCAAGCTAATGGATGTGATTTCATGCATGTTGGAGGAAGACTTGAGATTCCTGGGTCAAAGACAAAGTACTTTATTACTCAAAGCAATGGCAGTTGTGAAGGTGTGAGCATTTGTGTTTGTTTCCCAGGCCCCAATTCCTATAGTATGATGCAAAAAAGGACCGGGTGACACTTGCGTATGTAACAGGTATCTTCATAGGCGAGGAATGCTGAGCTTTTATATTATATAAAAGCCTACATATATATTATATGCAATATATATAATATAAATGTATGTTATATAGTATAAACATATACTATATATAGGCTTTATATTATATATGTGTGTATATATACATATAGGCTTCCCAGGTGGTGCTAGTGGTAAAGAACCCACCTGCCAATGCAGGAGATGTAAGAGATGCAGTTCTATTACTGGGTCAGGAAGATTTCTTGGAGGAGGGCACAGCAACCTACTCCAGTATTCTTGCCTGGAGAATCCCATGGACAGAGGAGCCTAGTGGGCTATTGTCCATAGGGTTGCAAATAGTCAAATATGACTGAAGTAACTTAACACACATGAATATACATACATATATATATATATACACACACACACACACACACACACACACACATATACATGTGTGTGTGTTAGTCATCCAGTCGTGTCCAACTCTTTGTGACCCCACGGACTGTAGCCCACCAGGCTCCTCTGTCCATGAAGTTCTCCAGGCAAGAATACTGGAGTAGGTTGCCATGCCCTTCTCCAGGGGACCTTCCTGATCCAGGAATCAAACTCTGGTCTCCCGCGCTGGGGCCGATTCTTTACCCTCTGGAGCCACCTGAGAAGCCATATACATATGCATATACATATACATGAGAAATGCCAGGCTGAATGAATTACAAGCTGTAATCAAGATAGGCAGGAGAAACATCAGCAACCTCAGATATGCAGATGATACCACTCTAATGGCAGAAAGTGAAGAGGAACTAAAGAGCCTCTTGAGGGTGAAGAAAGAGAGTGAATGAGCCAGCTTAAGACTAAATATTAAAAAAAAAAAACTAAGATCATGGCATCCTGCCCCATTACTTCAAGGCAAATAGAAGGGACAAAGGTGGAAGTAGTGACAGATTTCCTCTTCTTGGGCTCCAAAACCACTGCCGATGGTGACTGCAGCCATGAAATTAGAAGACATTTGCTTCTTGGCAGGAAAGCAATGACAAACCTAGATAGCGTGTTGAAAAGCAGAGACATTACTCTGCCAACAAAGGTGCATAGAGTCAAGGCTATGGTCTTCCCAGTTGTTGTGAGAGCTGGACTGTAAAGAAGGCAGAACACCAAAGAATTGATGCCTTCAAACTGTGGTGCTGGAGAAGACTCTTGATAGTCCCTTGGACACCAAGGAGATCAAACCAGTCAATCTAAGGGAGATCAACCCTGAATATTCACTAGAAGGACTGATGCTAAAGCTGAAGCTCCAGTATTTTGGTCATTTGATGTGAACAGACGACTTATTGGAAAAGTTCCCGATGCTGGGAAAGACTGAGGGCAGAAGGAGAAGAGGGTGTCAGAGGATGAGATGGCTTGACGGTATCACCAATGCAATCAACATGAACTTGGGCAAACTCCAGGAGATGGTAACGGATAGGGAGGCCTGGCATGCTGCAGTCCAGGGAGTTGCAAAGAATCAGACACTAGGCAACTGAACAACAACATACATATACATAATACATTTATATTATAATAAAAATAAAGTTTCCTGTTCTTTGCTGCAAAAGGAAACATTATCTTTATTATACTAGACAATGAGCATAACTATCTATGCTGTCTTGGATATCTGGAAAAATATCCCATGAGTCTACTACTCCACTGGCCACTCAGATTAGTCTGGACCAATAAAACCAAATCTGTCCAACTTTTTCTCACACTGCATTCAATTAACATGTTATCAATAGGAGTCAAAGTCTCAGGACAAGGCCAACCTGAAGTATTGACCTCAAACTTGCCTCCCAAGAGTCCAGACCCAGGCAGCTGAACAAATTCCATATATCATCAGGTTCTACCTTAGAAAGTCAGGTGATTTTGCTCTGTAAGTTTCTATATTGATTTTTCCACTAGGCCTGAGATATTAATCCAGGTGCAAAAGAATGTATTGGTGATTGTACAGGCTCTGTCTTGGGCCTCAAACAAGTCTAGGGCAATCCTGTCATTTGTAACAACCCTGACCAGTGAGTTGAGGCCAACTTGAATGCCTTCCAGGGATAAGGTAGTGCCATTGATCACTTCAACTAAAGTCAGGAACTAATTTTCTAATTGGATGACTTCTGCCATAAGGATAACTACAGTGCGCATAAATGTCAGTTATCTCTCTGGGAATCTTTCCAAGGTAGCTTCTTTTTGGAGAGGTTTCTGCAGTCCTAAGGGCTATATTTTGGTATTGGAGGAGACTCTTGAGAGTCCCTTGGACTGCAAGGAGGTCCACCCAGTCCATTCTGAAGGAGATCAGCCCTGGGATTTCTTTGGAAGAAATGATGCTAAAGCTGAAACTCCAGTACTTTGACCACCTCATGCGAAGAGTTGACATTGGAAAAGACTCTGATGCTGGGAGGGGTTGGGGGCAGGAGGAAAAGGGGATGACAGAGGATGAGATGGCTGGATGGCATCACCAACTCGATGGACGTGAGTCTGAGTGAACTCCAGGAGTTTGTGATGGACAGGGAGGCCTGGCGTGCTGCGATTCATGGGGTCGCAAAGAGTCAGACACGACTGAGCAACTGAACTGAACTGAACTGAACTGAAGGGCGATATAGTCTACAGGTTCTTCCTTTAACCCTGGAAGATTTCTTATGACTGCTGCTAAATTGTAAGTCACTGTGTTTTTAGAAGGCAGGGAGGTTAATGCCTGGATTCCACAAAAGAAGTATAGTACAAAGGATGTACATCATACCCATGGAAAGAAAGCGTTATTGTAATTGTTGGGGTTTCCTATATAAGACCTGTATCATTTAGGGGAAGGTGTTGACAGTGCCTCTAACATAAGCTCTCGGCAAACTGGTAAACCTTACATTCCCAGTTCAGTTTAAGCAATTAAGTTTAATCATTGTTTTCAGAAGGCCTGCCTAAGGGCAGTCAGTCCAACCTGTCCTGTTTGTCTACACCACCAGCTGGGTGGCCTTTGTCTATCAGAGGAACTGACATAATTGTGAAACTGGGGCATAGGGAAAATATCTAGAGGAGTTAACAGATTTGTTTTGTGTGTGAAAGATTCAGGAGCTGAGGACAGCCTCTGTTGTTTCTGATTGACTTCTCCGTGAAGTTAGAGGAAATGGGCCAAACTGTGGTCAGAGGCATCAGGCAGAGGATAATAGATCCAGCAGTCAATAAAACAGAAGGCACATGCAATGGTTTGGGAGAAACTCACCAGGTGGTTGCCCATCATGAAGAAGGCTCCAAGGGTGATTCTGAAACACAGAGGTCATGCAGATCCATCTCTCTTCTGTGTCTCTTGGGGTCTAAAGTGTTCCCAATCCCAGGTACTATTCTTGTCTGTCCTCCATTGCTTCAAAACTGGTGTGTTCAATTACGCTATTGATAATTTCATGCTTTTTGTAGTTACTTCCTAATCACACCCAGACCTTTTACTGAGGAAAAAAGGTGCAAGACTTGGACATTTTAATAGAAGTTATACGAACACCTTATGTACCCCACATCAACCTGTCTGGACCACTGCATGGGGGTTTGGTGATAGTGTGATCAGTCAAGTGGCATTATCTTTATGATCTAGGACCAAGTCCATCTAATTGGAGAATCCAGATGGTAGAATCAGAATTAAGTTGGAACCTCCTGGGCACCATTTTGACTGAACTGCCATCTAGAGAGTATACCAGCTGGGCTGGCCTGGAATTGCTATTAGGGGAGAGAAAGACATGTGCAAGAATGGTCAGGAAGAAATCTCAATTTTTCAAAATAGGTCTATGTGACCTCCTACCCCTTTTGTCCTGACCAATAACTAGAAAGCAGCCAAGGAGAAGTGAACCCTTTCTGAGGACAGCAGCATTCAGTGACCAAACTGCCTTACCAAAGTGCATGGACCAGGAGAAGGTGAAGGAAGTAGAATTAGAAATTTTTTAGTCGGTTTTTGGGGAGGCCATTCCAGTGCTAGATGTCTGTGGCTGGTAGGGAGCATGGAAGTTCGTCCAAATATCTGTAATATCAGCAGCCAAGGTGAGAGTTGAGGGGGCGGAGAGGTACAAAGGGAAAAGAGCCTTCTACGCCAGTAAGGCTTTACATTTATTAATTTTTAGTTTCAAATTGGGTGTGGCTGCTCATGGCTCCAATGAATCAACTTGCAATGCTTAAGGCTGATTCAAAAATTTAAGGTAGGTAAATTTCCTCATGGCTGATATTGCCTACTTTGAGTTTGGGAATCATGACCTCATTCTTTTCTGGCTGGTGTCACTGGATTTGCTTCTTCCTGCTCTGCTGGGCTTGGCTCATAGAGTGGCAAGTTTTTTAAGGAGTCAACTCATCAGAAAAAACTCTGATGTTGGGAAGGATTGAAGGCAAAAGGTGAAGGAGGAAGCAGTGGATGAGATTGTTAGATAGCATCATTGACTCAATGGACATGAATTTGAGCAAACTCCAGGAGACAGAGGAGGACAGAGAAGCCTGGTGTGCTGCAGTCTGCGGGGCCAGAAAGTGTCAGAAACAACTTAGTGACTGAAAAAAATGACAACTTCAACCTGAGGTATTTAATGCCTCATTATCAAAAATATCCCTTTGGCTTCACCTAGTTCCAGTGTCGGAGAAGGCAATGGCACCCCACTCCAGTACTCTTGCCTGGAAAATCCCATGGATGGAGGAGCCTGGTAGGCTGCAGTCCATGGGGTCTCGAAGAGTCGGACACGACTGAGCGACTTCACTTTCACTTTTCACTTTCATGCATTGGAGAAGGAAATGGCAACCCACTCCAGTGTTCTTGCCTGGAGAATCCCAGGGACGGGGGAGCCTGGTGGGCTGCCGTCTACGGGGTCGCACAGAGTTGGACACAACTGAAGTGACTTAGCAGCAGCAGCAGCAGTTCCAGTGTTAAGTTTTCCAGGGTTAAGAATTGACAGTAAGAATACATGTAGAGTTCTCTGGGTCAGTTTCCCATTCTCCAATATGTCATCTGCATCAGCATTAGAAACCCAATCCCAGGCAGGAAGAGCTCTGCTGCTGCTGCTGCTAAGTCACTTCAGTCGTGTCCGACTCTGTGCGACCCCGTAGACGGCAGCCCACCAGGCTCCCCCATCCCTGGGATTCTCCAGGCAAGAGTAATGGAGTGGGTTGCCATTTCCTTCTCCAATGCATGAAAGTGAAAAGTGAAAGTGAACTCACTCAGTCGTGTCCGACCCTCAGTGACCTCATGGACTGCAGCCTACCAGGCTCCTCCGTCCATGGGATTTTCTAGGCAGGAGTACTGGAGTGGGGTGCCATTGCCTTCTCCGAGGAAGAGCTCTAATATTAGTTAATACCTCATCCATGGATTCCCATAGACGTTTCCCCTCAAAGAGCCACTGCTCCATTTAGCAGCCAGGACAATCTGCAAAATAGCCTGAGACATTCTGCTCTAAACTGAATGGGTTAAAGTTTGGCATGAGAGATGGAGTCATAAAACAGTCCAGCTGTTGTCACCCAGGGTGAATATTAGTACTAATTGTGGCCGTGGGGCACACGTGAAACTAATCAACAGGTTGAGAAAGTGCCCTGCACAGAGGAGAGTTAGCAACACCCCAGGCACTGTTTCACATGGTTGGCCTTCAACCTACTTCCTAGTACTCAGCCTGCAATAAGAAATTACAGAAGTATTTAATGCCTGATTGATAATAAAATTTGGTCAACATGTTCAACACTAATTCCCAGGGATTTCCTCAAAATCTTTTAATTGGTCTATGAGGTCCTCATCCTTGCTCTTTCACATTCCCTCTTGGTTACCAAGACTGTCAATAACCATAGAGTGTGATTTTTACCATCCAATAATCTAAGCTAGCTTGCCACAGTTTCATGAATGCTGGGAGAAAACACAAGACTGGATCATAGACAAAGGACTTTGTTAGTCACAGCACTGGCAGTAGTCAGATCTCAGATTTGTGTCAATTTCCTAGACCCCAGCTCCAACAGGCAATTCAAAGAAGACCAAATAACACCAATGTATGTGACAGATAGAGAGAAATCCTGAGTTTAGGGAACCCAGACCTCTTATAATAGGCAAAAGCAAACATGTACTGTCTCCGTCTTCCAAAATTGTTTGTTATACAAACATCTTTAAAAAGATAGTCCAGGAAGTCCAAGAAAGCCATAGAAAGGTCACAGATAGCCAAATAACTTGAACTCTGCTTTTGCCTATATAGAAGCAAATTTTAAAAGGAAGAAAGGAAAGAAAAACGGAAATGATGAAAAATAGCAAAACAGAAAGATATTCCTGGAACTCTTTCTACCAAATATAACCAAGTATTTCTAATTTCCTTACAAGACATACACAAATAATTTCATAAGACTGAAACATACACATACTTCTAGGCTAAGTTGGTAAGTATTTATATAATTTTGGAGTATAGGCCATTATAAAGCATAAAACCAAAAAAATCATTAGGAAAAATTTATAGATATGATTATGCAAAATTCAAGCACTTCTCTCTTATGTCAAAATAAAATGAAATGCCATAAATAAAATTGTAAGTGAAAAAGAACCAATTGAAAAAAAATTTGGAAAATATATTAATAGATTCATTTTTAAAATACCTAACAAATTAATGATAATAACAATAATAAAATGAATTCATCATTTGGGCTTAGAAACTGAACAAGGAATTCAGATCAGAATATATATATATAGCCAGGGAGAATATGATAATATGTTCTATCCTTATTTGTAGTTATACCAATTCACATTAAAATAAATGCATTTTACTGATGTGGAAAAAAAAGTAAAGAAAAAGATAGTCCATAACAACAGTAGTCAGTCTTTGTGCTTGTGTGATGTGTAGAAACATGAAAGACCCATGGAGAATTTCTTCCCAACAACGTGTTTCAGTTCAGTTCAGTCGCTCAGTCATGTCTGACTCTTTGCGACCCTATGAATCGCAGCACGCCAGGCCTCCCTGTCCATCACCAACTCCCGGAGTTCACTCAGACTTATGTCCATCAAGTCAGTGATGCCATCCAACCATCTCATCCTCTGTCGTCCCCTTCTCCTCCTGCCCCCAATCCCTCCCAGCATCAGAGTCTTTTCCAATGAGTCAGCTCTTCGCATGAGGTGGCCAAAGTACTGGAGTTTCAGCTTCAGCATCAGTCCTTCCAAAGAAATCCCAAGGCTGATCTCCTTCAGAATGGACTGGTTGGATCTCCTTGCAGTCCAAGGGACTCTTAAGAGTCTTCTCCAACACCACAGTTTAAAGCCATCAATTCTTCGGCGCTCAGCTTTCTTCACAATCCAAATCTCACATCCATACATGACCACTGGAAAAAACAGAGCCTTGACTAGACGGATCTTTGTTGGCAAAGTAATGTCTCTGCTTTTGAATATGCTATCTAGGTTGGTCATAACTTTCCTTCCAAGGAGTAAGCGTCTTTTAATTTCATGGCTGCAGTCACCATCTGCAGTGATTTTGGAGCCCCAAAAAATAAAGTCTGACACTGTTTCCCCATCTATTTCCCATGAAAGTGATGGGACCGGATGCCATGGTCTTTGTTTTCTGAATGTTGAGCTTTAAGCCAACTTTTTCACTCTCCACTTTCACCTTCATCAAGAGGCTTTTAGTTCCTCTTCACTTTCTGCTGAGTCACACCATTCCCCGGATAAGTCTCTTGTAAGACATAGTCTGTTTTCCAGTCAGACTGATTGGTGATGGGATATTAGTAGATGAAATGGAACTAGCAATGGTAATGACTGGGGGAGACCCTAATGGATAAAGACAACAGAAGATTTATTAGTTGAAAGGTTTTAGGGTTGCAAACGGCAGAAACCTACTTTGATTAACATAAGTAAAAAGGAAATTTATTAAAAAATTATAAAATAACTCAGAAATAAAGAAAAAGTTGAACAATTGGGTCTTTGGGAGACAGGAAGCAGTGCAAATTGAGATCTAGATCTAGGAACTAATGGACAGTCTCTCCAGGGTATTTCTGCTAGGATGACTCAGCTCCAAACTTTAAATTCTTGTGTCACACAGCTCAAGATTCAAATTTCATGGGAGAGAGTCTAATGTTAGTCACTCAGTTGTGTCCAACTCTTTGTGACACCATGGACTGCAGCTAGCCAGGCTCCTCTGTCCATGGGGATTCCCTAGGCAGGAAAACTGGGGTGGATTGCCATTCCTTTCTCCAGGGGATCTTCCTGGCCCAGGGATCAAACCTGGGTCCCCTGCATTGCAGGCAGACTCTTTACCATCTGAGCCACTAGGGAAGCCTCTTGGGAGAGAGTCTAATTGGCCTCTATTGGATCATATGCCCATATCTTGGGCAAGTGAGTGTTGGAATCTTAACCAACAATTGAACCAAGACTGCATTCATTATAAAGGGGGAGTCCCCAAAGAAAAATCAAGATATTTTTCTGCTTATAAGGTTCATGTTCTCAATCTTCTTCATACTCTGGGGGACATGGTTCCTAGGAATTCTGGGATCACATCTGACATCTCCATTATTAGTGATGGAAGAGAAAGAATCACGGGGAATGACTCTAAGTGGCCAGGCTGGGTGACTGCTCTGCATGTGGGGCTTGGGTATTGGGTAGGGCATTAGGAGTGGTTCTTATTCCAGAACCATACAGAGAAATAACGAAGGAACAGTTCCCTAAAGAATAGGAGTGCCACTACCAAAAGAAGGGAGCAGAGTGATATTGGGCAGAGAAAAACGGATTCCCATCATGTCATCAACCCTACATGATTCTTCCTTGCAGCCTGGAATTTTGTGAGTCCTGTAGGAGAAAGAAAACTCAAGATGCTGCTGGTGAATTTTC
Organism: Bubalus kerabau; assembly: GCF_029407905.1. NCBI lineage: Eukaryota > Metazoa > Chordata > Mammalia > Artiodactyla > Bovidae > Bubalus > Bubalus kerabau. The sequence continues at coordinate 50,022,334 of NC_073629.1, forward strand.
CCAAGAGGAGTATCCCAGGCCGGGGTGGATGGGTTCTCCGTCTGGCGAACATAGGGCCATAGAAGGAGGTAGGGTGTGGCACAGAAAATACCGTGGGATCTTGGATATTTCCTCACTAGGTGCTGAAGGCCTTTCTGGGGCCACTGGGAGATGGAGTCCAAGCCTGAAAGTCTTCCATTAAATGCCACAAGCTTCTTAACAGAGAGCTGAAGAAAATCCACGAGGTGGACAGGGCCAGGGAGGGCAGGTTTGCCATCTGGTGCCTGGGGCCCAAGGGCCAAAACAGGCAAGCAGTTCACTGGACTTCCTCTCATCCCAAGCCATTCTGCATAAAAAGCTCAGTCTAAAATGTCAACATCATAGGAAAGGCCAGAGGTGGGAGTTAGGGTGTCACAGCAAAACTGTAAAATCAGAGCACAGCCAAGGACCGGTGAAGGCCAAGTACCAGCAGATAGTCTGAAGACATTTCTTAGGGCACCAAAGCTGGGGCAGGAGTCATTTATGGAGTTTGTAAGCGGGAAGGAAAAGGGGGAAACAAGTAATTTTGAACAAGTGATGATAACTTTGTGAATATATAGTGCAATTTTCTCTTATGTAAGAATAAGAGCATGAGGTATGTAGGTAAGTGATATAATTAATAGCATATTGTACAAAATAAATTTTATTATGTCAATATAATATGGTGTAAAGTTTTACTGGTCCACTTCTCTTTGGATCTCCACTCACGTCCTAGAGAAATAATGTAGACAGTCAACAAGAGAATGTCTTGGCTGCTGCATGGCGTTCTTAGAGCCTGGCACATAGACCGCCAGCTGCAGAGATCCCCAGGTGGAGCATGTCTCATAGAATAAAATCTGCGAACTAGGGAACTGGAAAACCTGAGATTTGGCAATCATTTGAAGGCCATGGTCCACGATGTTACACTGTCAAAAGAAACACAAAGGATTTGTTCATTGACCTGGATTCATAACCACAGGTAATTAGCATTTGCACCTCATCCCTTTGGGGTAGTGACACCTCTATCCTCAGGAGCTTAGGCTTTAATCCAAGCTCTCATTTATAACAACTCAATAAACAGCCCAAATGTTTTCCACTGGGAAATTGATAAGCAAATTGTGGAACATCCATGCAATGAAATACCCGTCAACAATAAAAAAGAAAGAAACTAACTGATTCACACATCTTAGAAATGATATCACATTTTTGCTGTGTTCTGTTTGTTCTAAATCATTATGTTAAATGAAGGAAGCAAGACAAAAAAGAACCACATACTTTATGATTACATTTATAGGAAATTTCAGAAAAGGCAGACTTACAGTGACAAAAAGTAGATGATGTTTGCCACAAGGGAAGGGAGCTGACTCCTAAGAAGCACAAAGAAACTTTTGGGAGTGATGAATATTTTCTGTTTTTTGAAATAGATGATGGTTTGATTAAGACTGTGTACCTATGTCAAAACTTATCAAATTGTATACTTAAAATCGGTGACTTTTTTTACTGTGGTAAAATATATACATAAGCTTGCCCTTCCCTCTCTAAGTGTACAGTTTATTGGCACTGTTTATATTCACAGGGTTGCACAACCGTCTTCACAATATATTTCCAAAACTATTTCTTTTCTCCAAAAGACGGTGTCCTCATTAAGCAATAACTCCCCATTTGTTCTTCCTCCAGTGTGACTTTTATTGTACACAAATTATACCTGAATAAAGCTGGTTTTAAAAATTCACTACCTGCACCCAGCCCCCCTGCCTGCTCTTACTTGAGATAACTTTTGTAGCCTTGCATTGTATCCGCCTCGGACTTCCGCCCGTGCGCTGACCCTGCGTGCCCTGGCCACTGCAGTCATCTCCCTCTCCAGGGTGTCCACAAAGCACACACGGGCATGGTTTCCCTGGTTATCTGGGGACTTTACTCTTTGACCCTTATCCAGGAAGGCGTCTCTTCCCTCTCGCCACCTGTCCATGAATCTTTTTTGCCTAGCCCAGCCTATCAGGTTCTAGCTTTGAGCAACACACACACACACCAGATTCTCCCTTCAACAGTGTGACACAACCTGTTTGTATGTCTTATCCACCCCTGACCCTTGACCTCCTTTCCTTTAACATTTTTTCTTCCTTATCAGTTAGTTGAGTCCAACCTGGACTTCACACTTATATCTTAAATAGTATAGAGCTGATCTAAAGGCCACGTGATGAGAAAGACTTTGTGTTTTCTCCTAAAAAGACAGGAATCTTTTCTGTGTCATCTTGCTATGATGGCATCCCTCTAAGTCCACCCTCTGGAGGACAGGGAGCTTACTTTCAAAGTGTCATGTTCTACTCTTGCAGCAATAGCTATTAGATAGGGACTGTTGCTTCTTCCGTCTTTTAAAGGTACGGAATGAAATGTTCCTCTCCCTTTCCACTCCCCTCCCCATCTTCTCCCTCCCTCCTTTTCCCCAGGATAAGCATCAAAGTGCGTGTGTGCTTAGTCACTCAGTCATGTAGAGCCCACTTCTTATTCGTGAAGCCCAAGGTGACACAATTTGATAACAGGAAATTAAAGAAAGAAATGAATGCATTCAATGCAAAGAAATGAAGATGGGTCTGCAGCATATTCTGCCTGGGCCACCTCTAAGGAGGCTGGGCTTGGCTGCCCACCCCAGATTCCTATGTGCGGTTGGGGTGTTGAACTCCCCACCCCCACAGCTCTTAGGAACTGGCACAGGTGATAGATGGCTCCCTTAGTGTATGCTGCTAGGGCCCCACTTTCCCTTCAGTATGCTGAGGACGATTCGCTGGTGGAAGTAGGGAAAGAATTCTGGGGGAAGACTGACGCTTGTGGACAGATGAGCAGGTTTTTCTTTGAGAAGTGGGGAAAGGAACACATGGAGAAAAGGTTAAAAGATTAGAAGAAAGATATAAAGATAGGGAGTGGTATTAGAGACCAAGCTTGTCCATGAGACACTCTATGAATAATTTAACTTCCTAAGTGCACTTCTGGAAAAACCACATTTAACCCTGAGTTTTAACCCCCTTCCCCCACCATCTTGTATTATAATGTCCTTCATCTTAATGGAAATCTATCCTCCACTTCTCTCCTGCCGCCAAAGCACAGTCTCATCATCTGTACTGAACTATGAGATTACCTGAGAGAGTAATCAGTAATCAGCAAAGCTGGGAGCAGAGGGAAGCACATGACACTGAAGTACATACAGCTCCTGATAGACTGCTCAGGTGGAGTACAAGAGAAAACCTTTTCAAATGCTTCTGAAAGAAAGTGTGTATTTTTAAGGAGGGGAAAATGATATTTGGGCCACAAATGGATCAGGTTGTAGACATTTTATTCCATTCCAAAGATGGGAAGCAAGTTCAACGGATTTGTTAAGGTTAAGCACACATTTTTTAAAGTGGAGCTTTTGAGTGAGGATATACAATTTACCCAAAAACTATATTAAAGAAAACTAAGAAGCAACAGGGCTTCGCAGGTGGCACAGTGGTAACAAATCTGCCTGCCAATGCAGGAGACGCAACAGATGCTCGTTCAATCCCTGAGTCGGAAGATTCCCTGGAGCAGGAAATGGCAACCCACTCCAATATTCTTGCCTGGAAAATTCCACGGACAGAGGAGCCTGGCACGCTGCAGTCCATTGGGTCGCCAAGAGTCAGACATGAGTGAGAAACTGAGCATGCATGCACAAAAAGCAGCAAGCTGGGACAACTATACCAAGTGATAAGCAAAGGGTTATGACCTCAGTATAGGGAAAGAACTTACATTCAGTGAGAAAAGACAACGTAATAGAGAACTGAAAACGATGGCACACGCAAATTAGGATAAAGGGAGGAGGATTCATTTCCAAAGGACTGTTCGTACAGTGATGAGTGAGAGGAAAAACCAGCGCAGTCACTTGGAGCTATCTGAAGTCAACCAGATGACTCTTTTCTGTGTGAAAGGTCAAAGAGGGAAAGGTCACAGGAGCCCAGAGTGAGAGAGGGTCAGGTTAGAAGAGCAATGAACTTTGTTTTGAAAACACAACCAGTCAGATGCAACCTCCCAGGAGGGAGACAAGGGAATAAATACTTTGAGTTTAGGCTCTTTCCACCTCCAGTCTCCTGCCTGCCTCTCCACTGGCTAAATCCAGCAGGGAGCTGGAGGGCACTGGGCCATGTTGATGAAACCCAGGGAGGTTAAATTTCTAGGGTGATAGCAGAGTGGAGAAAGGGGAAGAGTGACGAACAGAAGACATCCAGCACAGAAGGAAAGGATGTGAAGATGCAATTCAGAGAAAAAGAAATGTTATGGGCCTATTTGGCCACCTGAGGTAGACTCAATCTCACCAGTCATTAACAGCTCAGATTCTTAAGTCAGACTTACTGAGACTACCCCATCTGCTACTGTATTATGGAATCTTGATCAGGTCTTGTTTTTATAACTGGGGTACAAAATGGAATAAAATAGCACCTATGTGCATGCATGCCAAGTCACTCCAGTCCTGTCCAACTCTGTGCGACCCTATGGACCATAGCCTGCCAGGCTCCTCTGTCCATGTGATTCTTCAGGCAAGAATACTAGAGTGGGTTGCCATGCCCTCCTTCAGGGGATCTTCACGACCCAGGGATTGAACCCCCATCTCTTCTGTCTCCTGCATTGACTGGTGAGTTCTTTCCTACTAGTGCCATATGGGAAGCCCAATAGTACCTATATCACAGAGTTAAAGCAGAGATCAAATGGAAAAAGATATACAAAGCCTTGAGCTGAAGGTCAGCATGAGAAAAGCAATCAATAAATGATACCTGTTTTTTTCCCTTTCAAATTGGTAAATGATAAAGATCTGTAGACTTGGTATCGGCAAGGTTATGGGGCAAAAGACAATGTCAAAGACATTTTATTGGCAGTATGAATTGGCATACAACCTTTTTTGGGGGAACAATTCTACAGTTTTGTAATTCAAAATCAGTTCAGTTCAGTCGCTCAGTCGTGTCCGACTCTTTGCAACCCCATGAACTGCAGCACGCCAGGCTTCCCTGTCCATCACCAACTCCCGGAGTTCACCCAAACCCATGTCCGTTGTGTTGGTGATGCCATCCAGCTATCTCATCCTTTGTCGTCCCCTTCTCCTCCTGCCTTCAATCTTTCCCAGCATCAGGGTCTTTTCAAATGAGTCAACTCTCTGCATCAGGTGGCCAAAGTATTGGAGTTTCAGCTTCAACATCAGTCCCTCCAATGAACACCCAGGACTGATCTCCTTTAGGATGGACTGGTTGGATCTCCTTCCAGTCCAGGGACCCTCAAGAGTCTTCTCCAACACCTCGGTTCAAAAGCGTCACTTCTTCTGCACTCAGCTTTCGTTATAGTCAAACTCTCACATCCATACATGACTACTGGAAAAAACAGAGCCTTGACTAGACAGACCTTTGTTGGCAAAGTAATGTCTCTGCTTTTTAATATGCTGTCTAGGTTGGTCATAACTTTCCTTCCAAGTAGCAAGCATCTTTTAATTTCATGGCTGCAATCACCATCTGCAGTGATTTTGGAGCCCAGAAAAATAAAGTCAGCCACTGTTTCCACTGTTTCCCCATCTATTTGCCATGAAATGATGGGACCAGATGCCATGATCTTAGTTTTTTGAATGTTGAGTTTTAAGCCAGCTTTTTCATTCTCCTCTTTCACTTTCATCAGGAGGCTCTTCAGTTCTTCTTCACTTTCTGCCATAAGGGTGGTGTCATCTGCATATATGAGGTTACTGATATTTCTCCCAGCAATCTTGATTCCAGCTTTCGCTTCATCCAGCCCAGCATTTTGCATGGTGTACTCTGCATACAAGTTAAATAAGTGGGGTGACAATATACAGCCTTGATGTACTCCTTTCCCAATTTGGAACCAGTCTGTTGTTTCATGTTCGGTTCTAACTATTGCTTCTTGAACTGAAAACAGATTTCTCAGGAGGCAGGTAAGGTGGTCTGGTGTTCCCATCTTGAAGAATTTTCCAGTTTGTTGTGATACACACAAAGGCATTGGCATACTCAATAAAGCGACAAGAGATGTTTTTCTGAAACTCTCTTTCTTCTTCTATGAACCAACAGATGCTGGAAATTCGATCTCTTGTTTCTCTGCCTTTTCTAAATCCAGCTTGAACATCTGTAAATTCTCAGTTCACATACTATTGAAGCCTGGCTTGGAGAATTTTGAGCATTACTTTACTAGCGTGTGAGATGAGCGCAATTGTGCGGTAGTTTGAGCATTCTTTGGCATTGCTTTTCTTTGGGATTGGAATGAAAACTGATCTTTTCCAGTCCTATGGCCACTGCTGAGTTTTCCAAATTTGCTGGCATGTTGAGTGCAGCACTTTTACAGCATCATCTTTTAGAATTTGAAATAGCTCAACTGGGCTTCCCTCATAGCTCAGTTGGTAAAGAATCTGCCTGTGATGCTGGAGACCTGGGTTGGATCCCTGGGTCGGGAAGATCCCCTGGAGAAAGGATAGACTACCCACTCCAGTATTCTGGCCTGGAAAATTCCATGGACTAAGTCCATGGGGTCGCAAAGAGTCGGACACTACTGAGCAACTTTCATTCTTCACTCACTCAACTGGAATTCCATCACCTCCACTAGCTTTGTTCATAGTAATGCTTCCTAATAAGTCCCACTTGACTTTGCATTCCAGGATGTCTGAGTCTAGGTGAGTGATAACACCATTGTGGTTATCTGGGTCATGAAGATCTTTTTTGTATAGTTCTTCTGTGTATTCTTGTCACCTCTTCTTAATATCTTCTGCTTCTGTTAGGTCCATACCGTTTCTGTCCTTTATTGTGCCCATATTCTCATGTTCCCTCGGTATCTCTAATTTTCTTGAAGAGATCTCTGGTCTTTCCTATTCTATTGTTTTCCTCTATTTATTTGTCCCAGAGATTGAATATTTGACCATTCCTGGGACAAAAGTCATCATCTGGAAGCTTTTGTTTTCCCAGTTGTGTGATGTGCCACAAGAGGGAGCCAGAGACTGCTTTTGAAAACAATCGGGGAGTTTGGGGTTTTGTTTAAATTGTACCCCAAATAGCCACTAGATGGTGCCCAAAGACTTCTGAAAATCTTTTGAAATGTCAGTTATTTGTTTAGTGTTTAAATTATGGTAGGGGCTTCCCTGGTGACTCAGATGGTAAAGAATCCGCCTGCAATGCTGGAGATGCGGGTTTGATCCCTGGGTTGGGAAGATCCCCTGAAGAAGGAAATGGCAAACCATTCCAGTATTCCTGCTTGGAGAAAGAATCCCATGGACAGAGGAACCTGGAGGGCTACAGCCCATGAGGTTGCAAAGTGCTGGACACGACTGAGTGACTAACACTAAATTATGGTAAAAATAATATTTGGTCATCATATTTAATTAGAACAATGCAATAAATGAGGTCAAGTGTAAACATTTCAATTCAACACAGACTAAATCTTTTTCTCTGTTCTAGATCCTAGTCATAGGAAAACTCCTGGAGAAAAAAAATTTTTTCTATTAATCTATTAAAGTTTTAATTAAAAAAAAAGGTTAAATCACACTTCACTGGTCATGATTTAGCAGCCCCATCACGTGGAAAGGATGGTACTGAGGGAAATATTCAATGCAGCTCATGTGCTAACTTTGACAAGGATGACAAAACAGCCACAGAGAACAGGAGCTCGGGGGTCTTTCATCTGTTCCAGCAGGACTGCTTGAACGGTGACAATTCCTCAGAGACTGTTTTCTCAACTTGTTTCACTTTCTCTCTTTCATACTTATGAAAGGAATAGGCTTAAGAACAATAATGAAGTAAGAGAGAGCCCTGAAGCCTGAAACCAAAAAATATCTCAATTTTGTCATGTCAAAAAACCTGAGAGCGTAGAGTAGAAGAGGGAGGAGGAATAGGTACCAATTGATCATCATTCTTTGCTGAAACAGTCTTAAGAGTCCCCCCAAGGCTGACTCATTGAATCCTCTGAAGAACTCTACCTGTTCAATGTTTTTAACCTTCATTTGACGGATAGGCAAACTGAGAATCTGAGAAGTTACGTTTTCAAAGTCACCCAAATGGTAAGAAGTGGAAGCAGGAAACAAACCAGAAAAGTTAGGAAATGCCAAGTATGTGAAGTTTCAATATAGGTGGACAACTAACTTCCATAGCCCTTAGTAGTTACTCGGTGGTGGTGGTTGTCAGAGGGCATATAGAAAATAGGTTATTTGCTCTCTTTCTTTGACTGAAGAAGCAATGACCCCAGAATATAAGGTTGTGACTTAGGCACTGCACAGAGGCAGGGACCTGGACCTCTCTAAGGAGGGACCAGGATGCTGGCAGCTCTCCAGTTTAGAGAAGAAGGGGCCATCTCCACGGGCAATGGCTACCTAGTAGAAACTTCCTGACTTTCTCCAGAGTGGTAGTTTCCCTCTACTGTTTATCCATATGCTATTTAAAAAAAAAGTGCTTGTAAACAACTTGAGTGCATGAACAATCTAATTAAAATAATTAAAGTAATAGCTTGTGAAAAAAATAGTAAAACTCATTATTATAGAGTAGTATGTGGGAAGGCAAAAATTGCTGACATTCTTTAGTCTGAGTTTACCCTGTTTGTCACAGAAAAACACAGACCATTTACCAGGTTCCTTCTGAGGGTATGGTTCCTCCCTCCCAACACAGGTTCAAACTAGTGCTTCTCATCTCAGTGACTTTCTTCTTGGTAACAGCCATATGTGAATGACCCTCCAGTGGTTCCAACTCCAAATTGTTCCTCGGGGTCAAACGTCTGAACTTTTTTCTATTTAACTCAAAGAATCATGAAAGTTTAGACTCTGAGACTCTCTGTACTGAAAGAATGCATGTGTGTGTGCGTGCTCAGTGGCTGGGTGGTGTCCCACTCTTTGCAGCCCCATGGATTGTAGCCTGCCAGGCTCCTCAGTCCATGGGATTTCCCAGGCAAGAATACTGGATTGACTTGCCATTTCCTTTTCCAGGGGATCGTCCCAACCCAAGGATCAAACTGGTGTCCCTTGCATCTCCTTCATTGACAGGCAGATTCTTTACCACTGAGCCGCAGACCCTTAGTAAACGATCTATGGATGCCTCACTCCTTTTGACGTCATTTCTATGTGACGGCTAGTTACTCGTTCCTCCAGTGCATTTTAGAGACAAGGTAATGCAAGTGTGGATACTCTGACTGCTGTCAAATACATTTTTGTTTCTGTGTTAAGCCATACTCTGTCCTTTTAATGCCCCACTATTCCTCATTCTATCCCTCAGGGCCATAGAGAATAAGAAAAATGCCGCTCCCAGGAATTTGAAGGCAGAACTATGGTTGCTCATGCCTTCCCAGTATCGAGTTCCAACACCAAGCCTGTTAAGTCTTCCACACCACGAATGGAGCCCTGCTTGACAGTTCTCACAGTTTACCTCGGCGGGGTACTTACCCGGAATGGCCAGATACTATCCTACGCAGATGTAAGGGCCAAAGTTTTTGCCAGTAAGAGTAATGGTCATATCTGAAGGGAAATGGAACGTCAAGTCAAGAGGTAGAAGAAGGGACAGAAGGAAGATATCAGACAGTAAATTTGTCAGCTAAGAGGGTCAGGAGTGGAAGAGAACAATAAGGCGCACAGGTACAGAAAGGCAGTTCAGAACTAAGATCACGAGGAGTAAATTTTTACAGGAGCTCCCTTTTCCTTACATGGTGCTTCATACACACCCCAGGGCCAGACACCCTCAGTTAAAAACTGATAGTTCTTCAACTGTCCATCGTACAACTACTATCGAAACTGCTTTCATAATCCACACCAGAATCTTGTTGAACAGCTCATCAAGTAACTGATCGTGGGTGGTAGAATCCACCTGGCACTTTTGGGTAATGGTGTATCTCAGAGGCATTTGTAATGTATATACCAGAGCATGGAGCAGACGTTCTTCGCTCAGGAAAAGTCACTTTAGTGGACCTTCTTAGCTATGTAAACACAGCTTGATAAAGTACATGGAAAGCACTTAGCATAGCCAATAATATCAGCGCTCATCACCACCTCCCTTTAGACTAGGTCTTCTTAAGACATTGGAGGTAAGTGAGGCAGAGGTGGCCTTCGGAAGACAGATACAGACCATATTGCAGAATCAAGCAATTTCATTGAAATGTGAAAGTGATAATACTCTTGCAACCTCCCTGTTCTCTTACACCTTTCCCAAGTTGGCAGCTACTGCCCATGGCACAAGCCTGGCTGCTGCTTCCCACGGCCTCCACCACTGCAGTTGGGCTGTGCTGACTGCAGTTGGCTTAGCAGCGGTTTCCTTGGGGCCTACTGGCCCCTGACAGGAGAGAACAGAGTGACTGGGGCTAGGAGAGCCCCAGGGACCACCAGCTGCCACGGCCAGGAACCTGATGGGATAGGGGAAGGCCAAGTTCAGTATCCACACCTGCATTTGCAGGCAGTATCTCAGAGAGCAAACCTGGGAGAAGGTAAGGGATGATTCTAAATATTTCTTCTTCACATTATTAATAGAAAGTATGCAGACGTGTAAATGTGAAATAAACTCCTTTGAAATAAACTCCCCTTAGGGGAAAAAGTATCATACATTGTTAACAAAGTGGGTCATCCTGGTTTCATATGGAATACCCCACTGATGTTGTTCAATTCCTAGTTCATAGCCCTTTCCTTCTTTTAAATTTCTTAGTGGTCACTAACTGGGATTTGGTGACATCATTCACAAGTTTATTGGGTAGCTTATGTAATTCATCCAGACCAGGAAATGTGCGCTGCCTTAGAGCAGCAGGTTTCGTTCATTCAGCAAGTCTGACGAGCTTCCTTTTTGCCGAGCCCTGAGGCAGGTGCTGCAGGAACAATGATGGGCTCTCTGACCACCCTCCTTTGTCCCTGCAGGACAAAGTACACCTTCTGCCTTTGCACCTGCTCGCACACAGCGAGACAGCTGGTTTTCCTGGAAAGTCCTCCAGCTGCTGAGGCTACCTTATCCTCTAAGGTACAAACAAAATGGGAAACCCAGCATTTCTCCCAAATCTCTAGATATTCCCAGACAGCTTTGCTTCTAGTCACTTCCAGGCTCCAGCTTCCTGCTTCCGCTCATTTCTCCATCCCCACTCAGCCCCTTACCTTCTGTATGCACTGTCCTTTTTCACACCACATCACTCCACCATGGAAACTGCTCGAATTCCTGCATTGCCCAGGCCCCATCCACAAGGAAAAACCCCACTGTGTCATTTCAGGTCCTCTGAGATTCAGTCACCAAGAAAAAGTTAGAAATGCAAGTGAATTCTTGAGGGAAAAGCTTTTCAATGATAAAGAAGAGAGAGCAAGAGAGCAGGAGCAGGTAGGGGAAGTCTTAGACAGGGTTCAGCTGTGACACCTTCGAAGAAAGAAAGGAAAGGAAAGAAGTTGATTGGTAGGAAGAGCCTCAAGCCACATGCGGCTCTGAGAAGGTCATGAGCCAGCAGATAGGGAGGTTGAGAGCAAAGATCAGCACTGGAGGAGTCCTTCAGTGGGCAGGAATGGCCCAGCCACAGTCCCTGTTGTGTTCACTCACTGGTTGGGCAGCCCAGGGAGGTGGTGGCTTTGGCATGAACTCTGTAGTGCACCCTAAAGGTGCAGCAGTTGGAGACTGATGTACTTGTACTCGCTGCAGCAGGTTCTCTGGAAGAAAGACCTCAACGGCATAGTCTATAGCCACACTCACTGACTTAGGGCACCACATGGGAGACTTACTGAGGTTCTACAACAGAGGAGAGAATGATAAGACTTACACAAAATCAGAGTATAGCATGGTCAATTATGTAAAATCAATTATTGGATGCCATTGGGTTTAAAACTCACTTAGCCATTCTTAACTACTTACTGGCTCTCTTTGGAGTGGGGAGCTCTGAAAAAAATCACCCCCTCACTTTACTTTCCTTAGCTCCTCTTTCTCTTCCCTTTTGGCTGTGCCTGCATCATACTAAGTCAATTCAGTCGTGTCCTGCTCTTTGCAACACACAAAGACTGTAGCCCGCCAGGCTCCTCCATCCATGGGATTCTCCGGGCAAGAGGACTGGACTGGATTGCCATTTCCTCCTCCAGGGGATCTTCCCAACCCAGGGATCGCACCTGTGTCTTCCGCAGCTTCTGCATTGCAGACAGATTCTTTACCACTGGAGCCACGAGGGATGCCCCGCTTTTGGCTGCCACTCTTCAATTCTTGATACTTTTCTTACACAAGGCAATTTATCCTTGGGGATTGCATCTTTCCTATTCAAGTTCATTTGCTAATCAAAGGATAGTCTTCTCTCAAACAATTCTATTTCCATTCTCAAAATTATTATTTTAGGCCCATTACATGTTTTTTTTTCTGTTCATTTCTATAGAATTTTAAAACCTTAATTGCAAGTATTAATTGATAATTTAGTGTATTTGCATTTTTGCCAAAGAATTAGGCACATCTTCTAAGATTCTTGCCAAAACTGTCAATCACTTAATGAATGATTTCAATTCAATGTAATTCAACAGTATTTATGGAGTTACACTCAGTTCTAGAAACTATACTAAGTCACTTTGGGAGGTTGCAGAGACAATTGAAATTAGCTTCTGCCCCCAAGAAATAAGCTAGCTTCTAACTTCTAGAGAAAAAGTAGGCATATGGTAAAGGAGTCAATGTATACTGCCATAATGACTCAATGGCTGATTGCTGCTGCTGCTAAGTCGCTTCAGTCGTGTCTGACTCTGCGCGACCCCATAGACGGCAGCCCACCAGGCTCCCCGTCCCTGGGATTCTCCAGGCAAGAACACTGGAGTGGGTTGCCATTTCCTTTCCCAAGGCATGAAAGTGAAAAGTGAAAATGAAGTCGCTCAGTCACGTCCGACTCTGTGTGACCCCATGGACTGCAGCCCACCAGGCTCCTCGATCCATGGGATTCTCCAGGCAGATGTCTAGATAAGGAGATTGAAGATCCTCATTGAGGTGTAGTGATCAAAATGTAATGTATCCAGAGTAAGGACAGGACAAAATGCAGATGGGAGTGGGGATAAAGAGTAGATGATTTTAGACACGTTTCACAGGCACTCAATAAGTTTTCATTGAGTGGATAATTAAATGAATGAAAAGGTAATGACATGAGATTTTCAAAAGACAATTGGAAATCCCGACTTCAGGAGAGTAGTGAAGGAAAGACCTGTAAAAAAAAAAAAGATCATAGGCTTGAATGAGGCTGCCCAGAGGAAGTCCAGTGAGAGAAACCAAACAAGCTAAGCCGAGAATCCTTGGAGATAATGTACATGAACAGTGTGAGTAAAGAAAAGAAGACTAAAAAGGAACAATGAGAAAAGAGAGAGAACGCCTATTTCAGTGTAGCCAATAATAGCACATATCACCTACCCAGTGTAGACTGAATATTTGCTTTTGAGAAGGTAAACTCAGAACGACAAGAAGCTAGAATAGCATAGATGGAGAAAAACCTGTTAGATTCTTCTTGGATGGCCATGAAACCAGCTGTTTCAGCAGAGGAAGGGAGCAAAAGACAGACAGAGGGGAGTTTAGTTTATGTGAGGAATGAGAGCAGTGGGCAGTGCCCATCTGCACCCTGGAGGACAAGATGCATGAAGCCAGAGAATAATTGCATATGGCTAGAGGCAGAGGGGAAGGAGTTGACGGAGGAGTTTCCGCAGCTGAGACAGAAAAATGGGCTTATCGATGAAGTAACATCCTGAAAGAGCCTTAAGGACATTTTTGGATCCCTACTGCAAGAGAGAGGTTGGCTTTGGGAAGGAATGGGGTCTGTGTCCTTGAAAATAGAACAGGAGATGAGGTGCACAAGAAATGGACTATGTTCCGAGTGGAAAAGGGAAACAGGATGAGGTAGACCTTCCCACCATGTGTTAGAGCAGGGGAGCCAAGTGGAGCTGTGGTCCTTTGAGAGTGGAAAACGTTCAGTTCAGTTCAGTCGCTCAGTCATGTCTGACTCTTTGCGACCCCATGAATCGCAGCACCCCAGGCCTCCCTGTCCATCACCAACTACCGGAGTTCACTCAGACTCACGTCCATCGAGTCAGTGATGCCATCCAGCCATCTCATCCTCTGTCGTCCCCTTCTCCTCCTGCCCCCAATTCCTCCCAGCATCAGAGTCTTTTCCAATGAGTCAACTCTTCACATGAGGTGGCCAAAGTACTGGAGTTTCAGCTTCAGCATCATTCCCTCCAAAGAAATCCCAGGGCTGATCTCCTTCAGAATGAACTGGTTGGATCTCCTTGCAGTCCAAGGGACTTTCAAGAGTCTTCTCCAACACCACAGTTCAAAAGCATCAATTCTTCAGTGCTCAGCCTTCTTCACAGTCCAACTCTCACATCCATACATGACCACAGGAAAAACCATAGCCTTGACTAGACGGACCTTTGTCTGCAAAGTAATGTCTCTGCTTTTGAATATGCTATCTAGGTTGGTCATAACTTTCCTTCCAAGGAGTGTCTTTTAATTTCATGGCTGCAGTCACCATCTGCAGTGATTTTGGAGCATAAAAAACTGGGCTTCCCTGGTGGCTCAGACGGTAAAGTGTCTGCTTTACCCTGCAATGTGGGAGACCTGGATTCAATCCCTGGGTCGGGAAGATCCCCTTGAGAAAGGAAATGGAAAAGGTTAGAAAAGGCAATAGAAAGTTAGCCAGAGATGACATGAAGGAAGCTAGAAAGGTATGGATTCTTATCCTCAAACTGACTGCATTTCATTCACAGTGATAGCTTTTGTTGGAATTTTTATTTTTCCCGTACAATCTCACTGAACTCTTGCTGCTGCTAAGTCACTTCAGTCGTGTCCGACTCTGTGCGACCCCATAGACGGCAGCCCACCAGGCTTCTCCATCCCTGGGATTCTCCAGGCAAGAACACTGGAGTGGGTTGCCATTTCCTTCTCCAATGCATGAAAGTGAAAGTGAAGTCGCTTAGTCGTGTCCGACTCTAGCGACCCCATGGACTGCAGCCTACTGGGCTCCTCCGTCCATGGGATTTTCTAGGCAAAAGTACTGGAGTGGGGTGCCATTGCCTTCTCTGCACTGAACTCTTAACAATTTCTAAATATTTTCTAAGGAATTAAAATCCCCCCCACCTCCATTGTTTGGCCACAACCATGCAGCATGTGGAATCTTAGTTTCCCAGAGTTTGAAATAGCATTCCCTGCATCTACTTCAGTGTAGAGTCTTAACCACTGGACCACCTGTGAAGTCCCCTAAAATCCCATTTTTGAGACAAGCGCACCAAAGCACAGAAAGGTTTACCACTGTGGAGCTGGACTCCAAACTCAACTTGCCTAGAGCTCATGTTCAAAGCTGCCTTGTCTTCTAGAACACCTAACCTTTCCCACCACTCTTCACTCAAATGGTTCTCTTAACAAGCCCTGCTCAGTTTCCTCAGGCTGATTGCCTGCTCTTGGCTCTGGGCTCTCAGAGGTCCTTTCTGTATCCAAGATACCCTGTCTGCAAAGCAAGCCATTTGCTCCATCACCACTCATCAGGGTCTCATGATGTACTCCTGTTCAGTTAATGTCTTCTCTTTCTAGATGAACCTTTTTAGATGAACCTTTCTCTTGCCCACACGTGTGCTTGTATAATGCATGTGCTTTCCTATCATTGGATCCCCACGCTCATGGGAAGCCCTGTGTCTACACCGATGTCAGGTCCTTAAGAGTGTTAGGGTCTCCAAGTGGAGAGGGATTCCTTCATCTGCTCTTAATACCTTCTTACCAGTCTCTATTCTATCTTAGCTAACAAATAGCATTTGCAGAATATGATGATGATGCCAATAGAAGTTCATTTACTAGTTTTCTCTATAAATATGTCTCCAGAGACCCCTATAAGAATTTTAATTGAGGTAATTTTTCTTAATAAGATTGCTTATTTTCTGAACTCACATAAATCTAGGCATTTTGTAATTTCACCCTGATGCTTTATCTACACTTAAAATTTTTCAGTTGCTCTTGAGTTCCAAGAGAAATGCTAGCAGTTTTCTGCTCCCTCCCCTGGTCCATTTCTAGAAATGTGTTAGATTAACTTGGCTCTGGTTCCCCCAAGCATTCTGTCTTTCCAGGGAGCCATCCAAACGCTGCATTAAGGCAGTATTAATCTCTGACGCTTTTCCTTCCCACTCAGAGGCTGTCTCTTCTTGAGTCATCTTAATTTATCGAAGGGAATTCCTAATCACCCTTAATTTATCACTTTTCTGACACTGTTTCCATTTCTGATACATTTTACTGGCCTCATGAAGGCAAGACAAAAAGCTAAACTAAAATAAAACTTAGTTCAATTTTTCCAAGGTCCCAAAGAATGTTCCCCCTCACCCACGACCACTTTGGGTCTTTAAAGAATCTTTTATAGTTGTGGCTTTTTCTAAGGTCGTCCTTCCATTACCATCTACTTTAGCAGTTCTCTTTATATCCTCTTAGTATTGTTTCAAAGCCACCTCCCTGTTTCATAAAAAAATCTTTCCAAGTGTGCTGGTTTTATAAAGCCAGAACCTTCTGTTTTTTCTTGGTCATTCTCATGTGATCTTTCTTTATTAGTTTGTCTGGGCAGTTAATTCATTTCCTGGACACAGAAGATTTTTAGGAATCTTTAATCTGCCTTATTATCCACTTTGCCCCCTCAATCAATCCTTTGCAACAGTATCTGGTTCTTCTAATCCCATCTATTTTATAATCAAACTCTCCCCCTTCTTTTCAGTGACTCTCGCTGCAGTGTTTTATCCTTCTGCTTGCCTTTCTCCCATGATTTTAACATCTTGGCTGATTAAAGTTGAGCTTCTCTTAGCTTTCTGACAATCAAGTTTTAGGAATGAATCAAAAACAATATTATTTTGGGCTCACCGTAAACCCTTTTTTCATGCTAATAATCATGTGTGGTAAACACACTGATATAAAGAATAAGCTAATTCTTGTTTTTATAAAATTGTAGCTTTTTCCTGTCACCTCCTACTAGTTATAGAGCCTTTCATCCTTTCAGGTTATTTTGGTACTGATTCTTTTTAGAAAAAAGGGGGCTCTCATATAACTCATTCACTTTGCTATACGCCTGAAACTAACACAACCCTGTAAATCAATTAGACTCCAATACAATTTTTTTGAAGTAAAAATAGCATCTGGGGGAAAAAAAAGATCTCATTAATGAATACTTTTTTATTGGTCTTAAACCATCTAAACCTGCCTAAACATCTATACTTGTGCTGTAGATATTTCTTATGGTTTCTGTTGGAACTATTTTGCTTACCAATCCAAGCTTAAACTTTTGGCCTTTCTCTGGATGGGGGACAGATTTCTCTAAATTAATCATGAAGTCATTCTTATCTGGAATTCATAATGTTCATGAAGTAATACTCAAAGTGCTTCATGAATAAAGAGAACTGCCTTGGAGTCTGATGCTCTGAGGTACAAAGGGGTTAAGTTATGAGTCTCCGGAACTCAACAATGAGCTCCTGAAGGGACCAAAAGAGAGACAGCATTCCTAAGTCACTTTTCCAACTCCTCTCGCCCTGCCCCACCAGGCTTTTTTGTTACTGGCTCGTTTCCTCTGATTGTAATTCATTCTGTATTCCTTCCTGCTCCTCTGTCTTGGCTAATTGTTCTTTTCCCACACTACAGGGTTTTAATTTCCTCTAGCTATCGCCTTATCACCAGCGTCTACACTTCCTACTCTCTTTCTGACCTGTCTCCAGCTCAGCACCGGCTTTCAGTGATCTGGCATGACTGCTTAACTGCACCTCAGTTTGGCCATTGCTGAAATGGGAGTGTCACCTCTCCCTTTTCTTCCGAGGCAGCTGCATCAAAATCCGGTTGTTTGTAAGACAGTCTGGCCAATAAGACACTGGGGACAGGTTGAATTCTGAGATTATTTTAATGAACCTTCCGATTAGTTTCACTATCAAAGCTAGAGGCTGCAAAGACATGTCTTTTTTGGGGGGTTTTGGTTCTGTTTGTCCTTTTTTTTAGGGGTTTACCAGGTGATGCTAATGATAAAGAATATGTTTGCCAATGCAGGAGACATAAGAGCTGCAGGTTCGATCCCTGGGTTGGGAAGATCCCCTGGAGAAGGGCATGGCAACCCACTCCAGTATTCTTGCCTGGAGAATCCCATGGACAGAGGAGCCTGGTGGGTTACAGTCCAAGGGTCGCAAAGAATCAGACATGACTGAAATGACTTAGCACATCCTTATTTTTAACTTTGTGAGGGAATCCAGTCATACAGATCTTACCAGTCACTGACCAGAGCAGTTTTCTCTGGCTGACATTTTGAGCGAATGTACTCGTTTCTTTCAGGGAAAAAAAAATGTTTTTTCTAATTATCATGACATGGCATTTTCCTAGGAACTCCATCATGATGCAGACTCACTCACCAAGCTTCTTTGCATAGGATTAAAAGGGAAATCTTCATTTTTAAAAGCAACAAAACATATTTTCCAAAGATCTATTGCTATTATTCTATAGGAAAAGTGGAGAACCAATGTTACCTGGAGATCACTGATCCCAGGGTGTGCAGATGGAGAGACAGCCTTCAGGCTTGCTACTGTTGTTTCGTTTGTGCAGAGTTGATCCCTTTTTATTCTCTTAGTGCCTGGTGGGGTTGGGGTCAGGGTGGGAGGGGGAATCAAACAGTGCCCTGCCTGAGGGAGGAGGTGGCCTGGAGGCCTTTGTTTTGGGACTGCGGTTCTGATTACACCTGACAGGACTGAAACTCGATTCCTACTGAGCTGTTCACACCTTATCTTCTTCCACCAGCGACAGTTATGGCAGGAATGCAGCAGGAGTTGTCACTTCGGTTCAGTTTGTATAATGCTGATCATGATAACCAAAATAAAAGTTCATTTTTTTTTTCCTTGAAATATTCTCCAGGAGGAGTTCTCTTTTCCATTTTTTTTTTTTTTTAAATTGGTCAACATAGTGAGTTCTCATCTAAAGGCTCTATCTCCTCCTGGCTGAGATTCTCCTAGCTCAAGAATGATCATATTCAATTAAAAAAAGCCTGTCTGAGAAAAAGACTCATATAACCTGAGCTGTGGCCCTGATTCTGTGGTATTTGAATTCACGTCTGTAAAAATATTTGGACACCAGGTGGTGGATTGTTAGGCGCATTCATCCCAAACCAAAAGTTAAAAAAAAAAAATTCACACATACAAAACATTTGGGAAGGGGAGGGAGAAGTTATCATTAGGTTTTTTTCCAGGCATGTTTCATGAGTAATGGTAAAAGCAACAGCTAAAACAATAAGATTACTGTGTTGAGTTCTTAGTGCATTGTCAGAAATAAAGACTTCAAGTAGTGCTGAAAATATTTTCTCCCTCTGAATAACTCATACCTTAAGCACCACTCACTTTGACAGCTTCCCAAGTGTACATATTTTATAAAAAACAAAATCATCATGTTGGTGGAGTTAGCTATATGGAGTGACCTATCTCCTGCGTGGGACTGGATTGGGAAGGAGCCAAATTAAACAGAAGGCCAACAGCCTAGGGCCACAAGTCATTAATCCAAAATGACTTTTCTCTGCAGGTTGATTTTAACAGTCACTTCTCAACTATCTACTCTAGTGGGTGGGGAGGCACGGGATAAATAAACCAAAACAGGGTAATAGAAAACTAAACTGTGGAACATATGATATGTTTGTGGGAGGGTTGTTATTTATGTCCCATGGTGGTCACGCTCCATGGGGCTTTGGCTGTCCATTTGTTTTTGTGTCTGAGCAAATGTGAACTAGTTTCTGAAGGCAATCTGGCCCCAGCCCATGGGTACGGCTTAGTTGGCTTCTTTACAGAGGTAGGTCTATGCAGGCACCTGGCTTGGATAGCCTACTTTGTGTTTATAAGTAGATGCCACGCTCTTACAGACCTCTGTCTAATCAAAAATACAGTTTTGATACATTAGACCCTTGCCAGAGAGTTTGTCCTTGATTTCTTTGTTGCGTGATTCTTACTGAAGTTTGATTGGAGAAAATAACATGTATGGGAGGATGCAGTCCTTTGTTTCTTTTAGATATTTTAAACTTTAAACAGGATCAAGTCAGGTAATTAAAGGACTTTATATTTGAACTACCAGAGAAGGCAATGGCAACCCACCCCAGTACTCTTGCCTGGAAAATCCCATGGAGGGAGGAGCCTGGTTGGCTGCAGGCCATGGGGTCTCTAAGAGTCCGACACGACTGAGCAACTTCACTTTCACTTTTCACTTTCATGCATTGGAGAAGGAAATGGCAACCCACTCCAGTGTTCTTGCCTGGAGAATCCCAGGGACGGGGAAGCCTGGTGGGCTGCCATCTATGGGGTCGCACAGAGTCGGACACGACTGAAGCGACTTAGCAGCAGTAGCATGACATCAAGTGATGTCTCTTTTATTTACATATTTTTATTTTCGGTTATGCTGGGTCTTCGTTGCTACACGTGGGCTTTCTCTAGTTATGGAGATGAGGGCTCCTCTTTGTTGTGGTGTGTGGGTCCTTGTGGTGGCTGCTCTTGTGGAGTACTGGCTCTAGGTGTTCAGGCTTTAGTAGCTGTGGTGCTCCTCGGCATGTGGAATCTTCCCAGACTAGGGATCGAACCAGTGTCCCACGTATTGCAAGGCAGATTCTTATCCACTGTACCACCAAGTGTCCTGTTTGAAGATGCCTTGGAGAAACTTCAGATCTCCAGTCTCCAAGCCCCTGGCATTCATCTTATAAAACATCTTGACTCCTATGACTGGTTTGATTTCTTCGTTGCTCAAAGCCAAATTTGTGGTCCCTCTGTAGTGACTGCTTGAATCCCTGTGGTTGATATTTGTGCTGTGGCTTTATCTCTTGTTCCATTTTACTGTCTTTTTCTCTTTGCTCTGATTTATCTATCTCTTTTGTTTCAATTATGTTGCATGATTTTTATATTACCTAAGATACATTTCAAAATGAGGCAGGGGTTAAATGGATATCTTTATCATTCTTATGGTATTTCCTGAGCAAACATCAATAAGAAAATACCACTGGAGATACTCCTCAAAGTATGAATGATTATGGGAGAAAATTTTAAATGTTTTAATTACCTCTGATAATTGAGAATTGGAGATATAATAGCTATTTTTAATTCATTTGACTGAGGCACAGAGGAAATTGAGACATTGTGATCTCAGTCTCAAGGAAGAATAGAAAGCAAAAATGCTCCATCAGCTAGGACTCTCCTACTGAGAAACCTAGGACTCGAAGGAAGTGAAGAAGATGCCACTGGCCCTTCACTGTGTGGAAAATGGTCCTGAAAGGGCCCATCTGGAGGGAGGTGTTACTCTGCTGACAGAGGGAAGCAGGGAGAAAATTCTTTCTCCATAACACAATTTAAAGCTTCATATCCCGTTTTTTCATATAGTTTATTTATTAGCATGATGATGATGCTTAAATTTGAGCAATCCATAACTTGACCCCTGTATCAAC
This sequence comes from Bubalus kerabau, assembly GCF_029407905.1. Taxonomy (NCBI): domain Eukaryota; kingdom Metazoa; phylum Chordata; class Mammalia; order Artiodactyla; family Bovidae; genus Bubalus; species Bubalus kerabau. The sequence goes on from NC_073629.1 coordinate 50,043,718, forward strand.
CCTTAGTAAAGAAGCTTATTTAGGCAGAGGAAGTCTATCAAATACATTCAGCAATGTTCCTGGCACTGAAGATAAATGAACAAGTCAGAAACCTTGTCCCCAATGAGCTCAGTCATTTTAGCCCTTTTTGCTCATTTGCTTGTTTATTCAAACCATATTAATTGAGTATCTGAAGGGGAGGCTGTAAGAGCAATTATTAGAGGACACCCAAGTTACAATGCGGAGAAGGAGATGGCACCCCACTCCAGTACTCTTGCCTGGAAAATCCCACGGACGGAGGAGGCTGGTAGGCTGCAGTCCAAGGGGTTGCGAAGAGTCGGACACGACTGAGCGACTTCCCTTTCACTTTTTACTTTCATGCATTGGAGAAGGAAATGGTAGCCTACTCCAGTGTTCTTGCCTGGAGAATCCCAGGGACAGGGGAGCCTGGTGGGCTGCCATCTATGGGGTCACACAGAGTCGGACACAACTGAAGTGACTTAGCAACAGCAAAGTTACAATGGGTTGGGACTAAGAAAGCCTATCTGTGTGTTTAGTCCCTCAGTTATTTCCAACTCTCTGCAACCCTGTGGACTGTAGCTCTCCAGGCTCCTCTGTTCATAGGATTCTCCAGGCAAGAATACTGGAGTGGGTTGCCAAGATGGCATTTATATGAAACCTGAAGGATGAGGAGCTTGTCCAGGAGCCAGGGATAGGAAGGGAGAATGCTGAGTGATTGGAACCGTGTGTGCAAAGTCCTGAGGTGGGAAGGGGGTGGCCAGGGTGTTTGGAGAGCAGAGAGGGAGGGCTATTATGCACAAGAGGAGGTGATAAGGTACCCAGTGAGGTCATGCTGTAGGAAGGCATTTCTTCTTCTTCTCCCAGATAACCTCACAGCCCACGCCCTTCACCTTGTTCAAGTCTTTGCTCCAACCACCTTCTCAGTTAGGCCTGCCCTGACCATGTCACCTAACGGTAACAGCCCTCTTATTCCAATTCCTTTCCTTTGCACTTATCAGCCTCTAATGTAGTATAATAAATTTTTAAAATTATGTTTCTTTTATGTTTTCCCCTACCCTCTTCTGTAAGCTTCAGGAAATCAGGAATTTTTAACTGTTTTATTTACTGATGTATTCCCAGCATTTAGAATGGGGCCTGGCATACGCTCGATCAGTAACTATTGAATGGAATTTTTTGAATTTTTAAAATTTATTATTATCTTAAGATTTTTATTTCTTTTCTTTTTATGTTGTGATAGAGCCACCCTGCATGTAGGATCTTAGTTCCCCAACCTGCGCCCCCCTGCAGTGGAAGCACTGCATCTTAATCATTGGACTGCCAGGGAAGTTCCTTATTGAATGGAATTAAATTGAAATGCAATGAATGTTTTAAGCATGGATGTGACTTCCTCTCATTTATATTTTCCAAAGATGACTCTGGATGCTGAGTGAAAAGGATATTTTAAATCTGAAAGACACTTTCTTTTCTGCATTGCTCTATGTGAACACCAGAATATAAAATCGAGACTCAGTTGAGAAGATGTTGAACTGCTTTCCTTTCTGAATCTCCCAGGTAGCGAAAGAGGCAACCTGGGTACTATGGAGGCTTCAGGCACAGAGGTGGGAGCCCCAGAAGGAAGCCCCTTCAACTTAAGTCAAGCTAGAAGCACTCCCCGCAAGCGTGCCTACCTACAAAGCCCCAAAATAACCGGGATAGTTAAACGACAGCTTACAGAAGTTGTGTTTGTGCTTTGATTCTCTTTGCTGGGGCTTGCTACTGCCTTGAGGAAGAAACTGTTTACTTTTCATATCAGATGTTTTTAAATTTTCAGGTTTCACTCAAAAGTATAGCAATTTGTACTGGTTAACTCTTTTTAAAGAAGTCATGAAAGAAATTGCCTCAGGATGGGGCGCTCATACTCCATTAACAGGAGATTTATTGGTTACCCAGGCTTAGAAAGCCTACTCTAGGCTGATTCATTCATTCAACAAATATTTATAGAACATTTTCTGTGTGCATGGCCTTGCTGGGGAGTTAGAGGTGCAGTTCTTCTACAGGCTTCTTATGAAGCTTACGTCCTAGTTGAGGAAATGACTTATGTGCACAAGAAGTTAAATAGAGTCAACAACTCAAAATGTGCCCCAAGGCAGCTTATGAGTAAGAGCTAAATCAGTGCCAGAGATACCAGTCTAGTTGTTTTCACTACCTCAGACAGCCATACAATAAAGAGAAATGTGAGTTTTCCTAAAGTGGAGGGCAAATTCTTTCTACATTGAAAGAACTGATGGTTATTCTGAGACTATGCCTTTTGGGCTTTTTGAGTGATAAAATGTCTTTAGTAAGATAATCCGGAGAAGGCAATGGCATCCCACTCCAGTACTCTTGCCTAGAAAATCCCATGGACGGAGGAGCCTGGTAGGCTGCAGACCATGGGGTCGCTAGAGTCGAACACGACTGAGTGACTTCACTTTCACTTTTCACTTTCATGCATTGGAGAAGGAAATGGCAACCCACTCCAGTGTTCTTGCCTGGAGAATCCCAGGGACGGGGGAGCCTGTGGGCTGCCGTCTATGGGGTCGCACAGAGTCGGACACGACTAAAGCGACGCAGCAGCAGCAGCAGCAGCAGTAAGATAATTGTGATGCTAGTGTTTTAAGTCTTTAGTTTGGCAGAACAAAAAGTTGACAGTCCTATATTGAACTTTATTATTGTTTGGAAAAGTCTTGCTGGCCTGTTAAATCCCCCAAACTAGAAAGTGCTGCAGTTGGGGGAAGAAGGATGGACAGGAGGGGTCATTGACCATGTGGAGTAACTGCATACTGGATGCTCATGGGCGTGCTAGCCTGTTCCACCACATCTTTTTGAGTTGAACTTAACCGTACTCTGAGTGGAGGAGATGGGAACAAGAGGGGTGACAATGGGGATGGCCAGATTGGAGCCTCCCTCTCTGAGGAGTTTATAGTGGTGATCATTGGGAAAGAAGTGAAAGAAAGTGTTAGTTGCTCAGTTGTATCTGACTCTTTGTAACCCCATGGACTTTGGTCCTCCAGGCTCCTCTGTCCATGGAATTCTCCAGGCAAAAAAACTGGAGTAAGTTGCCATTCCCTTCTCCAGGGGATCTTCCCGACCATTTAAAGTAAAATTAGGACATGTTATATGGAAAACCTTCAATGTCTAAATAAGGAGATAGACTTAGAAGAATAGGCACCATTTTAGTGCACAGTTTTAAAGCAGAAAAATGACACGGAGTATTACTTTTAAAAGATTAATCTTAACATAAACCAGGGACTTTGAGTGATATTGATGTGCCACTGCAGGTTCACCGATAGTAACAAATGTCCCCCTCCGGTGTGGGATGTCTGCAGTGGGAAAGGTTATATCTATGTAGAGACAGAGGAACTCTCTGTACTTTCTGTTACATTTTTCTGTGATCCTGAAGTTCTCTAAAAAATAAAGTCTATTAAAAAATGATTAATCTGGCATCTTAAGTGGAAAGTTAATGGTGATGAGGAAGATCCTGTTTTGAGAGATCTGAAGCTTATATGATCTGGGGAGTCTTCTTTAAGAAAAGGAATGTAAAATCACAGATACAAAACTAGGTATAAACACTTGAAAGGGGTTCATCTATGCAAGCGAGGCATCCTAGATTTTAGGACTTATAAACTAAATGACAAATCCACTTCTATAAGGGAGAGACTCTAAAGGCAGAGGACCCAGTCAGGAAGTAACTGTAATAGCCTAGACCCAAGAAGAGAAGGACAGAAAACAGAGTATTAATATCTATCAGTGGAGAAGATGGAAAACAGGGAGTGAGTTCTGGGTGTCAGCAAAGGAGGAAATTATAGTGATTAGTGGGATCTGAGGGGAGGGAGGGGCCAGCAGAGGTGACTCTAAGGTTTGTATTACAGCCAGGTATAGGGAATCGGGCAGGCGACGGGGGGTGGGAGGTGCTGCCTTTGGGTGGATGACAGCACTCTGAGGAGGCGGGCGTCACGGGCAGGGTTTCCCAGATGCCAGGCACAGTGGAGGCCCAGCCTTTTGATGAAAGGTGTGTGTGAGAGAGATTTCTAAGGCAGAGAATCTGACTCTGAAGAGAGGCGGCATCCTCAATGGGAGGAAATTTTCAATCCTGTGACATTTCAATTCTGTTTTTCCATTGGCCCCCAGAAATCTTAGAGGAATAGAAAATTGTATTACTTGCTCCAAGAACCAGAATAAAGACAGGAAACAGTGGTTGCTGGTTACCTTTTCCGGGAGTGGCTAGCGGATGTTTACAGGAAAGATTCCTTTCTGCCCTTTGACTTGTAGAGCTTTCAGACTAGAAATAGGGCCTCCAGAGTAGAAATCCTAGGGGGACAGAGCAAATACAAATAATAGATAAAAACAGAAGTGGAATTTCCCAGGTCACAAAGCACCCTTGCACATCCCTCAAAAAAGAAAGGAAAACAGCTGGGGAGGGAGTATGGAGAAACTTTGTTAATACAAGATTGCATCTCTGTTCCTCTCCCCTCTTCAGTCTCACTCTTTTCATCCCCCACTCTCCTAAATTCCCTTCCATTGACTAAACAAGAATACTAAATGGAGATGAGAGTAGGAAAAGCATATATAATAAATGGTTTCCCCAAATCATAGGTTGTTTTAAAAGAGCAGCCGTCCTTGCTGTCAGTACAGTTACATCAGATGAAATCACAGTTTTTACCAAGGACACAGCTAATTCAACTGAGACTGGAGTCAGGTTTGGCACCCCCATCATAGACCAGTCCGTAAAGAATCTGCCTGCAATGCAGGAGACCCAGGTTCAATTCCTGGGTTGTGAAGATCCCCTGGAGAAGGAAATGGCAACCCACTCCAGTATTCTTGCCTGGAGAATTCCATGGACAGAGGATCCTGGTGGGCTACAGTCCATGGAGTTGCAAGAGTCAGACACAACTGAGTGACTTTCATAGTGCTCAGTTGGTCTCAGATGTCAGGGTACAAATCCTCGCATATCATTCCCTAGCTGGTTAACTGTGCTCAGGTTATCCTGTTACCTTATCCGAGAAGTGAAGATAACAAGAGAGGACGGTGGAAAGTAATTAGCAGAGTCCTTAGACAGGCAGAAAGTACAAAGGCAGGTCCAGATTTTATGGGGCCTAAAGATTATACAACTTTGAGGGCCCTCTTAAATAAAAAGAAGTTAAATCTTATTTTTATAAGTTTTATGGGAATACATTGCTAAGGCTCCTCACAGGGTCTGGGAAGAGGGCTTTTTAAAGTGGGAAGACCTGAAGCTTCATCTTCATCAGATTCAAAGTAAACCCTCCTCTGAATAAATGTTCAAAACCAATGCTAGCCTTTGCTGTTCTGTATTTATTTTTAAAATGTTTATGGAGCATTTACTATGTGCCAGGCTGTGAGGTCCTGCGAGGTGTTAAGGGTATTGCACATCTGGAAATTCTATGCCCTCCGTAAAGGGAAGGTCATTAAATATCAAAGCAAACCAAACTCCTTATCTAAAGAATGTGGTTGGATTTGACAAAACACCCCTAGCTAATAAATGACTGCAAAGCACTTTGCAGACCTCCTTAACAGAAATCCGGCATCAGCAAAATAGATGAGCTTTTTGTAATCCTTATTTAATTTTTTTCATTAAAAAAATTGCGATAAAATACACATAAAGATTTGCTATTTGAACCATTGTTAAGTGTACAGTTCAGTGGTTTTAAGTATATCCATATTGTTGTGCAGACATCAACACTATCTATCGCCAAAACAATTTTTATCTCGGAAAGCTAAAACTCTCTACCCATTAAACCCTAACTCTTCATTTCCCTTCCCCAGAGCTTCAGGCAACTGCCATTCTTATTCTGTCTCTGTGGTTTTTGACTCCTTAGAGTGGTCAAATACTCTAAGAGTATTTGTATCTTAGATCTGTAAGAAACCACTTATAGAGTACTTCATGTAGGTATAATCAGACAGTATTTTTTTGCTATGGATTTATTTCACTTAGTATAATGTCCTCAAGTTTTATCTATGTTGTAGGATGTGTTAGAATTTCCTTCCTTTTTTGAGGCTGAGTAATACTCCATCGCACATTTATACCACATTTTGCTTAATCATTCATCCGTCAATGGACACTTAGGTTTAGCTATCCTGAATTATGCTTCTGTAAACATGGATATACAAGTGGTCATCATTTTTACTTTGCTTTAGAACATTTGCACCCCTACAATCACTGATTAGAATGTACTTGGATTATTGCTTTGCTTTCCTCACATGTGAATTAAATAAAGCAGTCAAGGGACTTGCCTGGTGGTCCAGTGGTTAAGATTTTGCCTTCCAATGCAGGGGGTGCAGGTTCCATCCCTGGTCAGGGAGCTAAGATCCCACATGACTCACAGCCAAAACATAAAACAGAAGAAACATTGTAACAAATTCAGTAAAGACAATAAATAAATAAAGCAGTCAAATGTCTAAGAGCCAGTAATTAAACTTAAGTTCCTCTTCATAGCTGACCCCGTATCTGCCAGGACAAGGACAATGGGTCAGTGTAAGACCTTATCTAGGTCTTAAGAGATCTGGGTTCTGGTGCCAACAACACTGTAAATGTTCTTTATGTGATATTAGGGAAGATTCTTTCATTTTGCTGGGCTTCAGTTTCTTCCTCTGTCTTGTGAGTGATTTGGACTAAGAATTCCTTTCCAGGGTGATTAACTCAGCCTGTATCTTGGGAAATTCCTTATTTCCAGACAAACTAGGATGGTTGGTCATCCTCCTTTCATCAAGTACTCAAATATGACACCAGATTTTTTTTTTTTAATGCTAGATTAAATAGAAAAGTGTTTGCTGCTCAGTCGTGTCTGACTCTTTGGCAAGAATACTGCAGCAAGAATTCTCCAGGCAAGAATACTGCAGTGGGTTGCCATTCTCGTCTCCAGGGGATCCTCCTGAGCTAGGAATTGAACCCCGGTCTCCCGCTTTGCAGCCAGATTAAATAGAACAAAGCTGTTTACCTCTCCCTGCAATCCCCCAGGAAATATCAGAAGAGAATGCAGCAGCTGAATCAGGTTAGAACAAAATTCCAAATGTGTAATTTTTAACAGGCCTTTTGGGAAAGGGTTGATTTCAGATCCTGTTAAGAAGTCATCCCTCACAAATGTTCTGGTTAGGGAGGTTTGTATGTTAACGATTAGACAAGAGCTATTAAAATCTCAGCTGAGCAGCTTAAAATATTTTCTGCTCTTAATAAATAGCTTAGCCTCTCATGGAACCACCCGTAAAGCAGATAGGATTTTTTTTTTTCCCCTTCAAAGTGCAGATTTATATATCATGGAGGAAAAATGAAACAAACAGTAAGAGCAAATGAACAAAATTAAACTAAGATGTGCTCTGTGTCTAATCCACAGCTAAAAGGAAAGCTGAGCCTGGAAAATGTTGAAATCCCCCCTCCTTGTATAGGAATGTGCTAATGTGCTTGCCTCCAATCCCACATGAGCCCCCTTTACTGGAAGGACAATTCAGCCAGGTTCCAGCTGCCATAAAGAAGCAGGGCTGATGTGAATGCAGTCAAAGAAGGTTTGAGGACTGTTAACTTCAAGAAGTGAAATGGAATCCTGGTTGATTTGGATTTCAGCTCAATCCATTGGTCACATATTTTGAGATTATTTGTAGTTTCAATCCTAGGTCCATGGGCAGTCATAGTGCATTATTGATTTGATTGAGTCTTGTTTTTCCAGTGGTCATGTATGGATGTGAGAGTTAGACTATAAAGAAATCTGAGCACAGAGGAATTGATGCTTTTGAACTGTGGTGTTGGAGAAGACTCTTGAGAGTCCCTTGGACTGCAAGGAGATCCAACCAGTCCATCCTAAAGGAGATCGGTACTGGGTATTCATTGGAAGGACTGATGTTGAAGCTGAAACTCCAATACTTTGGCCACCTGATGTGAAGAGCTGACTCATTGGAAAAGACCCTGATGCTGGGAAGATTGAGGGCAGGAGGAGAAGGGGACGACAGAGGATGAGATGGTTGGATGGCATCACTGATTCAATGGACATGGATTTGGGTGAACTCTGGGAGTTGGTGATGGACAAGAAGGCCTGGCATGCTGTGGTCCATGGGGTCGCAAGGAGTCGGACACGACTGAGCGACTGAACTGAACTGAACTGAACTGACATACGACCTAAACAGCAACCTTGAGGCCATACAAGTACTTGTATGGGCATACTTGTACTTCTCCCTACAAGTACATGGAAATGAAAAGACGATTCCCCACATCAATTATTATTCCCTATAGAAAGTGGTTTAGTGACCCATTCTTTTCTGGTCTATCATGTTAGAAACTGTATTTATAGATCAAATTATATTTTATAAAACATATTTTATAAAAAACTTATTATAAACAAATGAGTCATTCAGATTTCATACATTAAGATAATATATGTAAGGTAAGACATTATAACCCTGGGGACTCAGTCAGTAAAGAGTCTAACCACAATGTGGGAGACCTGGGTTTGATTCCTGGGTTGGGAAGACCCCTTGGAGAAGGAAATGGCAACCCATCCCAGCATTCGTGCTTGGAGAATCCCATGAACAGAGAAGCCTAGTGGCCTACAGTCCACGGGGTCACAAAGAGTTGGACATGACTGCCTGAGCAACTAACACTTTATTTTCAAGACATTATTATCTCTATTTTGTAAATGCAGAAATGGAAGCCCAGAGAAGTTATGAGTTTTTTGCACAGATACAAAATTGGTAAGTTGACAGAGCTGGGCCCAAACCTAGGTCTTCTCAATCAAAATCTGGGCTCATTAAAATGCAAAGCAAAATGTGTTTCCCTTTTTAAAAATATTGCTTCTACCATTTTTGCTAATCTTTCTCATGCATTGATATCATCTAAAGACAATGATTAACAGGAGTTTAGAGAGAGTGTTAAAGAGAAGAAGGTCAAAAAGTAATGTTGGGTAATGCTTCCATTTAAAGGACCAGCACCGGGGAGAGAAGACAGCAATGAGGTTGGGGTTGGGGTATCTGAGAAGGAGCAGGGGACCCAGCGAGCTTAGTGCTGCCTCTTAAGATGAGGGAGGGGAGAGGAAACTTGTCTGTAAGGACAATAACTGACCGTGACCTGGGGTTTGGTGTTCAGGGAGATACTGAATCCACAGGGATTTCATATAGCCAGAGTCTTGGGTTCAGGAAATTCAAATTCACCCTTACCTCAACAAACCCTCAGACATTGGCAACTTTCCCACTTGACTCCAGTGACCCTGATGAGCAGCTCTCCAAGCAGCCACTCCTAGACAGTATGCCTACTGCATATCGGGTACTCTTTTAAGTACTATGTATGAGGGCTGTAAACAAAATGGTCAAACTTTCTGTACTCTTAAACTTACCTTCTGGTGGGGAGAAATGACTTAAACAAAAAGAAGGGTGCTGTCAGGTGGTATGAAGCGCTATGAAGAAAACTCACGGCAAGAATGGAGTTCTCGAGGCAAGAATATGGAACTAGAATAATACTGAAGCAAAGCGCAAAGGAGAAAAGGAAAGATATACCCATTTGAATGAAGAGTTCCAAGGCTAGCATGGAGAGATAAGAACGCCTTCCTTAGTGATCAATGCAAAGAAACAGAGGAAAACAATAGAATGGGAAAGACTAGAGATCTCTTCAAGTTTAGTGATACCAAGGGAACATTTCATGCAAAGACGAGCACAATAAAGGACAGAAATGGTGTGGATCCAAGAGAAGCAGAAGATGTTAAGAAAAGGTGACAAAAATACACAGAAGAACTATACAAAAAAGATCTTCATGATAACCAGATTTCCAGATCCAGATTTCTATATAACTCACCTAGAGCCAGACATTCTAGAATGCAAAGTCAAGTGGGCCTTAGGAAGTATGAACAAAGGTAGTGGAGGTGATGGAATTCCAGGATATTTCAAATCCTAAAAGATGATGCTGTGAAAGTGCTGCATTCAGTATGCCAGCTGCTTCCAAGTTGCTTCAGTCGTGTCCGACTCTGTGCAACCCCATAGATGGCAGCCCACCAGGCTCCCCCAACCCTGGGATTATCCAGGCAGGAATACTGGAGTGGGTTGCCATTTCCTTCTCCAATGCATGAAAGTGAAAAGTGAAAGCGAAGTCACTCAGTTGTGTCCGACTGTTAGCGACCCCATGGACTGCAGCCCACCAGGCTCCTCCATCCATGGGATTTTCCAGGCAAGAGTACTGGAGTGGGGCAATATGCCAGCAAATTTGGAAAACTCAGCAGTGGCCACAGGACTGCAAAAGGTCAGTTTTCATTCCCATCCCAAAGAAAAGCAATGCCAAAGAATGTTCAAACTACCACACAATTGTACTCATCTCACACGCTAGCAAAGTAATGCTCAAAATTCTCCAAGGCAGGCTTCAACAGTATGTGAACCATGAACTTCCAGACCTACAAGCTGTATTTAGAAAAAGCAGAGGAAACAGAGATCAAATTGCCAACATCTGTTGGATCATCCAAAAAGCAAGAGAGTTCCAGAAAAACATCTTCTGCTTTATTGAGTGTGCCAAAACCTTTGGCTGTGTGGATCAAAACAACCTGGAAAATTCTTAAAGAGATGGAAATACCAGACCACCTTACCTGCCTCCTGAGAAATCTGTTTGCAGGTCAAGAAGCAACAGTTAAAACTGGACATGGAATAACAGACTAGTTCCAAATAGGGAAATGAGTACGTCAAGGTTGTATATTGTAACCCTGCTTTTTTAACTTATATGCAAAGAATATCATGCAAAATGCCAGGCTGGATGAAGCACAAGCTGGAATCAAGATTGCCAGGAGAAATAGCAATAACCTCAGATATGCAGATGACACTACCTTTATGGCAGAATGCAAAGAAGAGCTAAAGAACCTCTTGGTGAAAATGAAAGAGGAGAGTGAAAAAGTTGACTTAAAACTCAACATTCAGAAAACTAAGATCATGGCATCTGGTCCCATCACTTCATGGCAAATAGATGGGGACACAGTGGAAACAGTGACAGGCTTATTTTGGGGGGGCTCCAAAATCACTGCAGGTGGTGACTACAGCCATGAAATTAAAAGACGCTTGCTCCTTGGAAGAAAAGCTATGACAAACCTAGATATCATATTAAAAACAGAGACATTAGTTTGCCAAAAAAAGGTCTGTCTAGTCAAAGCTATGGTTTTTCCAGTAGTCATATATGGATGTGAGAGTTGGACTATAAAGAAAGCTGAGAGACAAAGAATTGATGTTTTTGAACTGTGGTGTTGGAAAAGACTCTTTACAGTCCCTTGGACTGCAAGGATCTCAAACCAGTCAATCCTAAAGGAAATCAGTCCTGAATATTCATTGGAAGGACTGATGCTGAAGCTGAAACTCCAATATTTTGGCCACCTCATGTGAAGAACTGACTCATTGGAAAAGATCCTGATGCTGGGAAAGATTGAAGGCCGGACGAGAAGGGGATGACAGAGGATAAGGTGGTTGGATGGCATCATTACCTCAATGGACATGAGTTTGAGCAAGCTCTGGGGATTGGTGATGGACAGGGAGGCCTGGTTGCTGCAGTCCACAGGGTCGCAAAGAGTCAGATACGATTGAGCAATTGAACTGAACTGAGGAGACCCCTTGGTCATTTACTCATTTAGTCAATGATTATTTATTAAGCACCACCTGTATGCCAGGCACTGTGCTAACTGCTGGGTAGGTGGAAAGTGGGGAACAACACAGATGGTTACCATTCTCATGAGAATGATTGATACTGCCTACAGGGGGAGTGAGCTTCCCAGGTGGCACTAGTGGTAAGGAGCCAGACTGCTGATGCAGGAGACATAAGAGACAACGGTTTGATCCCTGGGTGGGGATGATCCCCTGGAGGGGGGCATGGCAACCCACTCCAGTATTTTTGCCTAGAGAATCCCTTGGACCAAGAAGCCAGGTGGGCTATAGTCCATAGGGTCTCAAAGATTCAGACGTGACTAAAGCGACTTAGCATGCATGCATGAGGGGAAGGAGTAGAGAGTGAGGAGAAAACAGTACACAGGACCAGTCCCAAAGGGTACTAATAGTTCAGAGTCAAAGAAAGAAAGAAAGAAAGTGAAGTCGCTCAGTCGTGTCCGACTCTTTGTGACCCCGTGGACTGTAACCTATCAGGCTCCTCCATCCATGGGATTCTCCAGGCAAGAATACTGGAGTGGGTTGCCATTTCCTTCTCAAGGGGATCTTCCCGACCCAGGGATTAAACCCGGGTCTCCCGCCTTGCAGGCAGACGCTTTAACCTCTGAGCCACCAGTGAAGAGTCAACGGGCCCACAAATGAGAAGCCATCAAAGGAGAAGCCCGCAAAGAGGCAGAAGAGAAAGCAGGAGAGGGTGCTTTCTCATAGAAGCCAAAAAAAGAGATGTACAAGGAGGTAAGGAGTAGCCTATCCTTAGACTACTGCTGAGACATCAGATAAGGTGGGAGGCTGTGAAAGATCCCTCCACAGGAAGGTTCTTAATGGCAGGGCTAGAGTGGGTGTGTTGAAAAGTGGCTGGGATGTGCATTTTCAAATTCAGACCTCTTATTCACAAACCTGAGTCAACAAGACAAGAGCTGGATGGATGTGTGAAACTCAGGGAGAAAAATTTTTTCCCTTGTTTTTTAATTTTTACAATGTGGTGTTGGTTTCTGTCAAACAACAACACAAATCAGCCATAATTATACATATATCCCCTTCAGGGAAAATTTTCACAGATGAAATATAGTAGATTATGTTTGGAAGCTGATGAAAAGAATCCATGAAAGCAAATTACTTAAGTCGTTTTTTAAAATGCAACTCCCAGTAAGAAATATATCTTTTTGCTGGGACTCAGTATGTGCTCTACACACATACAATTGAGACAAATGTTTCAGAAAACAGTAGTTTAATAAAACAATGTTTGCCCTTATTATGTGTAATGGGCTCTAATAATTTCTATTTTCTTCTATCTCATTTTTAATTAAGTTATAAAAGTGCAATTGATTATGTACTCGATGTAATCAATTCAAACAAAGCAGAAATAGTACAGTAAAAGTGAAAACTCCTCCTTCATACCTGCTACCCTTCCAAATACCATTTCCTAGCTCAGAGGAGCACTTGGAATTAACAATTTGATGTTTATCCTTTGAAAGCACTTACTAAGCATTTATATAAGTATGAGCATGCATACACACACACAAAAATTTGTTTGGTTTTGGTTTTCGTGAATGTGATCATATATACTCTTGTTCTGAAACTTGACTTTTTTTCTCTCTCTCTGTTGAAGGTATTTTTATGTTAATACATTATTATCCACCTCATTCTTTAGAAAGGCTAGTAGTTTTCTAGTGTATGAATGTACTGTGATTTATGTAAAGCATCCCTCTCTTTGTAGGACAGTGAAATTGCTTCTAATTTTTTATTGCTTCACACAGTGCTACAATGAATATCTGTGTACAGATGTGAATATTTTTAAGGAAGAGAATCTTGGAAATAAATAAAGAGGAACATTTTGGTAGATATTAGCAGATGGGTTTCTTTAAAGGACAAGGTCATTTATATACAATGACATACGATAATGATAATTTGTGATGGTCTACTGTCTGGGGCAGGAAGATCCACTGGAGAAGGAAATGGCAACCCACTCCGGTACCCTTGCCTGGAAAATCCCATGGACGGAGAAGGCTTCGGTCCATGCAGTAGCAAAGAGTCGGATATGACTGAGCGACTTCACTTTCACTTTCACTGTCAATGACAGTCTGTAGTCAATTTGTCATTTTTTTGGTCCATTTCTTGCTTTTGACTCACTTTTTAAGGGCTTTCCCATTATGAAAGTCATAAAAATTCTCCCATGTTTCTGTTTATTAATTTTATAGTTTTATTTTATATTTAACATACTTTTAAAATCTATTCAATTAAGTGGAGATAAACGTTATTTTTTTCCACTGAAACCCAATTTTTCCAACACTATTTTGTTAAATATTCTAACTTTTCCCAATGTTTTGAAATCTACCTTTATCTTATCTGTACTCTTATCTGTGGTTTCTGGGATCTGTGTCACTGATGTATTATATCTTCTAGCAAAAATTCCACATGATTTAATGATAGTAACTTGACGGTTTATTTGATAACTCAGAGAATGATATTGCCTCTGTTGTTTTTATTTTTTTCATTTTCTTGGTTGTTCTCATGTACTTACTTTTATGTTCCACTGTGTTTTGCTTATATTTGCTGTATGAAATATTATACAAAGTCATCCATTTACAGTAAGGCATGGAGGATCAGATGTTTGAGGAGAGTGAGCATTTGAGAAAATTGTAGTGGAAAGTAGAACTAATTTATCAGATGGTCCTGCAGAGAAGGAGGCAGCCAAGAATTTATAATAGCATCTATCTGCAATTTGGGTGATTTTTTTTTTCATCCATCCTCAGCTGCTCATGAGCAGGTACAAAGAACAGTTTGGTTGGGTTCATGCTGGGATTGGGTGTGGCTAAGACAAGCATAACAGAGGGAGCCAAAGAATGAAGATATTTTTATTTATTTATGTATCGGTCACACCATGCAGCTTGCAGGACCTTAGTTCCCCAACCAGGGACTGAACTTGCTCCCTTGGAAATGAAAGTATGGAATCCAAACCACTGGAGCACCAGGGAGTTCACTTTTTAGAATTTTAAAATTTTTATAAAAATGTTTTTAGAAATGAAGATTTTTTTAAACTTTTTATTTTATATTGGCCTATATCCAATTAACAATGTTGTGATAGTTTCAGCTGGACAGCAAAGGGACTCAGCCACACATATACATGTATCCATTCTCCCCTAAACTCCCGGCCCATCCAGGCTGCCACATAGCATTGAGCAGAGTTTCCTGTGCTATATGGTAGGACCTTGCAGAAATGAAGATATTTTCATCTCTTTGTCTTCCTTTTGGTAAAGATAGAAGACAAATAATTTTGTTTTCTATTCATCAAATAGGAATACGTGTGAATAAATGAGCTGCTAAGTCGCTTCAGTCGTGTCCAACTCTGCGAGACCCCATAGACGGCAGCCCACCAGGCTCCCCTGTCCCTGGGATTCTCCAGGCAAGAACACTGGAGTGGGTTGCCATTTCCTTCTCCAATGCATGAAAGTGAAAAGTGAAAGTGAAGTCACTCAGTTGTGTCCAACTCTTAGCAACCCTATGGACTGCAGCCTACCAGGCTCCTCCGTCCATGGGATTTTCCAGGCAAGAGTGCTGGAGTGGGGTGCCATCGCCTTCTCTGGTGAATAAATGAATAAAGGTGCAATTTTTTTGTTTTGCTCTTGCTTTAAACATCTTGGTGGTTGTTTAGTCGCTAAGTTGAGTCCAACTCTTGCAACCCATAGACTGTAGCCTGCCAGGTTCCTCCGTCCATGGGATTCTCCAGGCAAGAATACTGGAGTGGGTTGCCATTTCCTTCTCCAGGGGCTCTTCCCAACCCAGGGATCAAACCTGGATCTCCTACATTGCAGGCAGATTCTGTACCAACTGAGCCAAGAGGGAAGCCCATTTTAGTAAAAAAAAAAAAAAAAAATGTTAACTTGGGGGCAAGAAAGCTAAATTATAGTTGATTTTAGAATTGTATAAATAATCTATAATACACATATACAATCATGTTATACTTGAGATACTTCCCTTGTAATAGGAGAGCACTTTTGGTGTGCACACCTATTTTTTGAGTATGTACATTTCCCTAACATTTTCTTTGGTACTGAGCATTTTCAAGTGTGTTCCCTGGGGAATCCAGAAATGTTGGTACATATCCATTTGGCAGTTTAGGGATCTGTTAGAGTGTGGGAAAATTCCAAGGTTATTTTCAGGTTACGACATCTGAATACTTCTTTGCAGGTCCAAAGAACAGTTTATTTTTAAAACTGTAAAGATACCTTAGTGTTGGTCCTCACTGAGAGAAGAAACTGCTATTGTTTTGGAAAAAATGTTATTCAAAAAAATCTTGAGTTAGAAAATTGAAGATCTAAATCCAGATGAAATAGAAAAATCTACTGATATTTCAAAGTGCTTGGCTTAATGATATTTTCCTTTATTTAGACAAGCAAAGTTAAGGCACTACTGAAGAACGTAGTCATAGGGATGTGACAATGGATATGATAGATCCTCTGTGAATATGATAGATATCACCATGGATATAAAAAACAAATCTTTTTATATTTTCCCTCTCTGAACCCAGGCTTTCACAGCATGATTCTCTGTTCTACTCTGGGGAAATAACTCGAAGTCACTCCTCTGGGGCTTCCCAAACTCTTGAGATGCTCTCCATTCTCATTATAGCTCTTCCAGCGTGACTGCATTGTAGGTAGGGAAATATCCAAAAAAGCTGAAGCAATCCCACTGATACCCAGGGCTCAACAACTGCAAAGAAGAGGACACAATGTCCTATAAGTTGGTCAGGAAATGGCCTCCCCCAAAGGCATTGACTGCTATGTCCATAGTTTTCAGCAGCCTTCAAAATATTCTCTGTATCTCCTTCAGTCGAGGCAAGCTGGACTCATGCAAATTTAAATGAATTGTTGTAGTCTAGACTCTCATTGACCTAGAGCCAGACATCCTGGAATGTGAAGTCAAGTGGGCCTTAGAAAGCATCACTACGAACAAAGCTAGTGGAGGTGATGGAATTCCAGTTGAGCTATTCCAAATCCTGAAAGATGGTGCTGTGAAAGTGCTGCACTCAATATGCCAGCAAATTTGGAAAACTCAGCAGTGGCCACAGGACTGGAAAAGGTCCGTTTTCATTCCAATCCCAAAGAAAGGCAATGCCAAAGAATGCTCAAACTACCGCACAATTGCACTCATCTCACACGCTAGTAAAGTAATGCTCAAAATTCTCCAAGCCAGGCTTCAGCAATATGTGAACCGTGAACTTCCTGATATTCAAGCTGGTTTTAGAAAAGGCAGAGGAACCAGAGATCAAATTGCCAACATCTGCTGGATCATGGAAAAAGCAAGAGAGTTCCAGAAAAACATCTATTTCTGCTTTACTGACTCTGCCAAAGCCTTTGACTATGTGGATCACAATAAACTGTGGAAAATTCTGAAAGAGATGGGAATACCAGACCACCTGATCTGCCTCTTGAGAAATCTGTATGCAGGTCAGGAAGCAACAGTTAGAACTGGACATGGAACAACAGACTGGTTCCAAAGAGGAAAAGGAGTTTGTCAAGGCTGTATATTGTCACCCTGTTTATTTAACTTCTATGCAGAGTACATCATGAGAAACGCTGGACTGGAAGAAACACAAACTGGAATCAAGATTGCCGGGAGAAATATCAATAACCTCAGATATGCAGATGACACCACCCTTATGGTAGAAAGTGAAGAGGAACTCAAAAGCCTCTTGATGAAAGTGAAAGAGGAGAGTGAAAAAGTTGGCTTAAAGCTCAACATTCAGAAAACAAAGATCATGGCATCCGGTCCCACCACTTCATGGGAAATAGATGGGGAAACAGTGGAAACAGTGTCAGACTTTATTTTTCTGGGCTCCAAAATCCCTGCAGATGGTGACTGCAGCCATGAAATTAAAAGACGCTTACTCCTTGGAAGGAAAGTTATGACCAACCTAGATAGCCTATTGAAAAGCAGAGACATTACTTTGCCAACAAAGGTTCGTCTAGTCAAGGCTATGGTTTTTCCAGTGGTCATGTATGGATGTGAGAGTTGGACTGTGAAGAAGGCTGAGCACCGAAAAATTGATGCTTTTGAACTGTGGTGTTGGAGAAGACTCTTGAGAGTCCCTTGGACTTCGAGGAGATCCAACCAGTCCATTCTGAAGGAGATCAGGCTTGGGATTTCTTTGGAAGGAATGATGCTAAAGCTGAAACTGCAGTACTTTGGCCACCTCATGCGAAGAGTTGACTCATTGGAAAAGACTCTGATGGTGGGAGGGATTGGGGGCAGGAGGAGAAGGGGACGACAGAGGATGAGATGGCTGGATGGCATCACTGACTCGATGGATGTGAGTCTCAGTGAACTCCAGGAGTTGGTGATGGACAGGGAGGCCTGGCGTGCTGCAATTCATGTGGTCGCAAAGAGTCGGACACGACTGAGCGACTGATCTGATCTGATCTGATCTGAGACTCTCATTGAATCAAAATGTGGTCAGATGTGGTGATCACATTTTTCAAGAGTTGCCAGAAGCCTCACATTCAACTGTTCTACTCATGTATCCTATGGATGATCAACCACAATTTATTCCCTGAACTTTGAGGGAAGACAGTGAAAATAAACATGAGACATCAATGTATTCTTGGTGTGTACCAACCAACTAGAAAACTCACATTTCAGATTCTGAGTCCTCTTGACACTGTCTTCATCTAATTATAAAACCAGTAAATTTTACCTTAAAAGAAAAAAATATATATATATCTTATACCCATCCCCTGCTATCCATTGGCACTGCCAAGGCCTTGGTTCAAGTCTTCATCATTGCCCATCCGATCCACTATAAAGCCAGGCTCTTTCATCTTTTGAAAATGTACCTCTACTCATAGTACTTCTCTCCTAACATTTCGAGGTGGTTTATCTGCTCAGATGAATCTTTCAGATGATCTGCCCAGATGATCTGAATTCTTTTAGGTTCTGGTCCTTACCTATGTGTTTCCCGCCTTATATTCTGTTATTCTTCACTGATGTTCTATGCTCCTACCACGTAGATTGCCATGCACTTGCAGTGTTCCTCCCCTTGCCCAAGGCCGAAATTTTAAATATTTATTTATTAAATTAATTTTTATCAGAATGTAGTTGCTTTACAATGTTGTATTAGTTTTTACTGTACAGTAAAATGAATCGGCCATATGTATACATATACCTCCTGCCTTTTGGACTTCCTTCCCATTCAGATCACCACAATACATGAAGTTGAGTTCCATGTGCTATACACTATGTCCTTAATATTTATCTATTTTATACACAGTATCAACAGGGTATATGTGTTAATCCCAACCTCCCAACTCCTTCCACCCCTCCTTTTCCCACCTTGGTAATCCAAGTGTGTGTGTGTGTGTGCCAAGCCACTTCAGTCGTGTCCGACTCTTTGCAACTCTATGGACCATACCTTGCCAGACTCTTCTGTCCATGAGATTCTCCAGGCAAGAATACTGAAGTGGGTTGCCATGCCCTCCTCCAGGGAATCTTCCCAACCCAGGGATTAAACCCCCGTCTCCTGCAGCTCCTGCGTAGCAGTCAGGTTCTTTACTACTAGTTCCACTTGGGAAACCCTTGGTGTCCATACATTTGTTCTTTATATCTGTGTGCACTCTATTTCTGCTTTGCAAATAAGATCATCTATACCATTTTTCTAGATTCCACATATATGTGTTATTATACAATATTTGTTTTTCTCTTTCTGACTTGCTTCAATATATTTAAAGAACAGGAACAAGTCAATCAGAATGAACTCCACAACTACTGAGAACTGCTTATAAGGACAGTCTGCTAAACATCAGCTCTGACTGCTATTTCTAGCATCTTGACCATGATTCTCTTCCTGGGGAAACTCTGTGGTTCCTTAACATGGTCCACAGAAGACTAGCCATTAAGCAGTGGCTAGAGGTAAAGGACAGCATCATTTAGAAAGGTTTAAGGACACAAAAACACCATGATAATGTGTCCAGCATTTATGTAGAGATTGAAATATTTGCACAGTAAGCACTACTTGCAGAACCTAAAATGACCTTTTATATTTTTGAGATGTGCTACACACACACACACACGTGCACACGCATGCACACACACACACACTGCCTTTTCTCTGGTTACTTTGTAAATAATTTTGCCTCCTTCTGTTTTTCAGAATTTAATCAGCAAGAGACTTCTACCTCTCGCTCAGGCCCTCCAGCAGATCAGTTCCCCACCCACCCCAGCCTTAATCTTTTTATTTCCATGCAGACTAGGAAACATTATGTCCTGAACTGACCTAAAAGTTAAAGGAAAAGTTTCAGGATCCTCTCTAACAAGAAAATAATACACGTTTTTCTCCAATCCAGATAATGGTGTGCAAACTAGTCATCGTTAAATCATATTTCCTACATTAGCATTGTTAAGAAATTATCACTGGGACTTTCCTGGTGGTCTGGTGGCTAAGAGTCTGTCCTCCCAATGTGGAGGGCCTGGATTTGATCCCTGGTCAGGGAACAAGATCCTACATGTTGCAACTGAGAGTTTGCATGTTGCAACTGAAGAACCCCATGGGCTGCAACTAAGACCCAGCACAGCCAAGCAAATAAATTAAAACAAAATATTTTCAAAAATACTTAAAACAAGAAATGATCATCAAGTCATTGCTCAATACAAAACACTTAAACTAGCATTGAGAGGGATTTAAAGAAGTAACCAACACAGTCCATGTTCCCTGTGTGTGGGCTGATAGTCTGCTGTGGAGATAGGCATGAACAACTAAACACTATGGCAATTCTGAGAAAGAAGTGTCTATGCCTCTTCGTCAGTGAGGTGAGGCTTTCTGGGGGAGCTGAGTCTTGAGCTGGGCATTGAAATGTAGGTAGATTTCCAGCACTGTCTCAGCAGGAGAAGCGTGCATGCTATGGACACAGATAGCATGCGACAGGGTAAAGCAGGGCCCAGACCTCGAGATGAAGCTGGAAAAGTCAATAGGGCCAGACTGCAAAGCAAATTGTGCCAGGAGGAGGCATTTGGGGTTTCTACCAGGAATAGACCTCTTAAAGTTTTGTTAAACAGAAGGTTGGCAGAAAGCAGCATTTAAAAATATTAATCAGATGATAGTAGCTAGCAAGCAGTGTGCTGGGAAGAAATGTGGAATAGCGAAAAACAGCAGGGGCCCTGTGTTGAAATACTGGATTCGAACTTGGCTCAGACACTCTCTAATTAGGGGGGCTTGGACAAGTTACTTAACCTCCAAGTCTCCATTTAATCAGCAATAAAAATAGAGGTTATACCTCATTCTAAGGATTATTATGAGAATAATAATATTTCATTTATGCCTGTTATTTCATTTAATCCTTATATCATTGTTCTATTGTGGCAAAATATACTTAACATGAAATTTACCATTTTAACCAGTTTTAAGTGTACAGTTCAGTACCTTTAAGTACATTCATACCACCATCCATCTCCAGATTCCCAAAGTGAAGCTCCATATCCATTAAAAAAATAACTCCCCATTCTCAGTTTCCAGGTCCTGGCAACCACCCTTCTACTTTTTGTCTCTATGAATTTGATGACTATAGGTGCTTTATATAAGTGGAATCACACAGTATTTGTATTTTTGTGTCTGGCTCATGATGTCTTCAAGGCTCATCCATGTTGCAGCATGTGCCAGAATTTTCTTCCCTTTTAAGCTAAATGCTATTCCATGGAGTATCTTACATTACTGTTTTATCACAAGAAAATTGGACTTAGATTAACTTATCCAATAGCACAGCTAATAAAAGAAAGAGGTAGGATTTGGACTGAAGGCTTCCCTTGTGGCTCAGTTGGTAAAGAATCCACCTGAAATGTGGGAGACCTGGGTTTGATCCCTGGATTGGGAAGATCCCCTGGAGAAGGACAAGGCTACCCACTCCAGTATTCTGGCCTGGAGAATTCCATGGACTGTATAGTCCATGGGGTTGCAGAGAGTCAGACACGGCTGAGCAACTGTACTTTCACTTTTCAATCTGATTCCATAACTTATTATTATAAGCTTGTATACTATGTATCTTGTGTTTCCCTGTATATCCTGTCTCATATAGGTAAAGAACCCAACACTGCACCTGGCACAGGATGGCTACTGCAGGAAGATATTCAGTTGCTCTTGACTACCTAGCACCTCTTCCTCAGCTCATCCTGGTAACGAAATTCCTCTTTTTCTTGAGGAACTCCTTCTGTGATTGTTCTACTCTCCACCCAAAGGCTACAAGTTTGAGCTCATTACCCAGGCTCAAATAGGGACTTATTCAGGAGGGTCACAGGGATGCAATCAGAATTCTCTGTGGTTGTAAGCCAGGGTCATGACGGTTCATTGTAAATTTAAGCAGGAAGATGGCAAGAGAGATGAAGTCCTGAGCATTCATCTGATTCCTGAGTTTGGATATGGTCAAAGCCAACCATCCCCATCAACTTCCCAGATACATGAGCCAATATATTCCTGGTTTTTGCTTTTAAGCTACTTAAAATTGAATTTTTGTAACTTTCAAGAGAAATAAACCTGACTAAAACACTGGATCAAATGACCCTCATGGGAACAGAAAGGTAGAAACTATCAAGAAGCATTGTGAAGGTATGTGGTGTGAAGAAAAGGGTCGTTCTTAAGTTTGGATACTGGTGAGCAAGAATAATTTATTATTGAAGAAGTAGAAAAAGTTGCAATTTTGGGCATGGAAAAGAAAGTTACTGGTACTCCGAGGAATCTTGAGTGCTATCTAGCTTCCACAAGTAAAATGCACTTTACTTATGATTACTAACCACTTCATCCCCTTCTAGGATCTCAAACTCATAAAGTGTTCAGGGTCTGGTTGGACTCTCACCTTTATCCTCCATCCCCACTAAATAACCTAGTACAAATTCTCCTTCCAAATGTAATCCATTCATAATGTGCTCATTCATTCCTGTAACACATACTTATTGAGCACTCAGTGTATGTCAGGCACTGTTTTAGGTGCTGAGGATACAGTGATGAGAAAATAAACACAATCCCCTCTCTTTAAGGACTGTGTCATCTCGTTGAGAAAAGAGTCATAGAATGGACTATCACACAAATGAATATAATTAGAAATTGTGTTAAGGAAGGGCTATGAAGAAAATGTAGTTTCATAAAAAGGATGTTGGAATGTCTAATTTAGATAAAGCAAGGACATTAGGGATAGTTTCTCTGGGGAAAGAACATTTATGCTAAGGCCAGGCCAGGGTAAGAGGTCAACACTGAAATGAAAAGGAGAGGTGGGAACCAGAGAACAGTCTCACCTACCCAGAAGAAACAAGTGATTCATCCACCAGGAATGTGAGGCAGGAAGGCTTGAAACAGGTTTCTTTGAAGTGTAGCTCCACAGGGCCTTAGAGAGGGACCAGCAGATCAGTTAGCTATTGTAGGGACCCCACTGCCTGTTGCCCAGTCACCTCTCTGTGACTCTGCTCATTCATTCATTTACTCATTCAAGAAATATTTATGAATAACCCACAGGTCGGGGGTGGGCATTGTGTTAAATGATGAGGATGCAGGAGTAGGAAGACAATCTCTAGTCTAGTTCTCAGCAGGAAGGCAGAAGCATGGGAGGGCTCTTCCTCAAATGGCTCCAAGAGACAGCCCGATCCTTCCCTCAGGGAACAGTTAGACTCGGGTTTATGAGCTTGTTTCCTAAGCCTTCTTTCTCCAGGCACTCACCCCTAGCAGACTTGTACACTTTTGTTTTTCCTCAGAGACTTAAATCTAGTCGTTCCAGCAGAGGCAAACTCCTTAACCCACAAAAAACTAAGAAAGGAATCACGTGGGGCAACATGGCAGAAAGACACCCACCAGCAGGGCTGTCCAGCCCCTCCGGATAAACATAAGGAAAGGTCATCCAAACACAGGAAGACAGCCGTCCCCTTCCCTTTTCCTTTACCCCCTCCCCTTCCTCCCTCTGGCTCCCTTATCCCTAGAGGGTGGACCCAGCCTTTCCCAAAGTTTATTCTGAGAGCTCCAGGCTCCCACAATGGAACGTGCTGTGGACATGGGAATATAACAGCCCAGCCAACAGGGAAAACCAAAAATATAAACGGAGAGATTTAATAGATTCCTTTCTCTCTCTCCCTCAGAGTTACAGCAGAAATGTCTGCGATTACTGCTTTTACTATTCTTGATATGTCAGCTCTTCTAGGGAGGAGGCCTTCTGATGTTTACTGCGTTTGTCAGCAAACACTTTGCCCAGAAACAAGTTAAGATCTTTCTTAGGATCTCAGTGCCACTGACTTGGTCCATTAAAAAAATGCAATGTAATGTTAGGAAGCGAAGTTCAGAAAGCCTTGCATCTCAAACCCTGGCCATGAGTGTAATAAGAATATGAATAACACTAATACTGTAAGAAAACATTTATGAGGCTAAGTTTCTTTTAAATCCACTATTGAAATTTTATAAATAGGAACCCCGAGCCCCAAAATAGGAAGTCATTTTATCTTTTACTGACATATTCTGATCAAAACAGTGGTAAGAATATAAGTTTTAGTTTTTATCCTGCACTTAGGAGGAAAAAGGTTACTACTACAGGACTGTGTACCTCAATGTTATAAACCAGCATTTGTGAAGAAATGTTCAGTACTAATTTCAAAACAAACATAGTGTTTGAAAGCAAAGCATAATGGTGACCTTTCTCATTAGCTGTTGCTCAAACAAAGATATGTTCCAGCAATATCCGATGCTTCCTTCCTGCCAGGGCCTCCACCCTGTGCAATTTAAAACACTTGTGTTACATCCAAATCAGAGCTGAGGATGTGGTAGAGCTGAGTTTCAACAGCATTGTGTTTATGGTTTATTATTACTTTCTAAGTTTTTTAACATTTTGTTTTCATATATTTATTGTCATGAGTTGGATTTGCAAGATTAAGTATGTGACACCATACAAATGAACTAATTATTTACTCTTCTACCTCTTCACCTCTCTCTTTTTTTGTGGCAAATAGCATCATAGGTCTTTGACCATAAGGACAGATAATTATCTCATTGCTCTCTGGAAAACGCTTTTATGAATACATTGACGGCAGCAAGCAAACAAAAAAGCTTTTTAAGGACTATAATTAACTTGTTTTGGGCAAAATGCTATAGATCTAAATAAACACAAATCTAAGGAGAGAAGGAGAGAAACAGACAGAGGAAGATTGAGAGACTGCTTTCATACAAGTAATCCTTGTGTTCATCATGACCAATGCTCATAAATTAGGTAATACAAGTTGAAGATTATCAAAATCGAGGTGAATTTTCCATGGAACAACAAATAATGAAGAACTTTTTTTTTTTTTGCTGGTCAAAGACCTAATACTCAATCTTTATAGAAACTACCATAAACACTAAGTCCAACTATAAATGATATAAACTATTTATATTTTTTATAATGGACATAATTTTATAATAGAAAAACTGAATGCATGTTATTTTAAAAGTAATTTTACCTCTTTGTATCTGTGCAGTATAAATTGTTCTAAAATATATGTACATGAGTTAAAAAGAGCTACACACTAATAAAACCCATGAAAGACCAGGGAGATGGGTGACTCTAATTAGCTGAAACCAGCCCAGGATTCTCCCTGCATCCGAGAGTGGAATTTGTCATCCTTTAACAACTTTGCTAAGAATGGGAGAACTCTGGTCTCCCCCACAAAAAATTTGCGCACTGCTAGGAAAGGAAAGAGGGGAATGGACAGTGAAGAGGCAACCAATGACTATCCAATTCAGTAGTTCACAGGAATTTTC
This sequence comes from Bubalus kerabau, assembly GCF_029407905.1. NCBI lineage: Eukaryota > Metazoa > Chordata > Mammalia > Artiodactyla > Bovidae > Bubalus > Bubalus kerabau. Next base: position 50,069,105 of record NC_073629.1, read on the forward strand.
ATGAAAATTAAATAACACTGTAGACATGAGACAGTTTGCATACTGCCCGGTGCACGGAAGTGTTCAAGGGGTGGGCTGAGACCTAGCAAGTTCAGTTTCAGTCCTTCAGGAAAATTTGGTCTATGGAAACTGAAAGAGTCCCTCTTCCTAAAGGACCGTGAGGTGCCGTTAGGTGAGTGTAGAGCTCCCAGTAGCCATCTTTCCATATGGAGCCATGTGGAGAAAGTCTATCTGTTTTAAGAGGGCATAAGGAGTAGAAACCTTAGAAATGAAAAAAAGAGAGCCTTGATAGTGTCCTCCAAATCCAGATATGTCTGAGGCCACTCTGCCCTTGGACCTCCGAAGTGAGCCAATAAAGTCCTTTCGAATTTAAGAAAATTTGAATTTAGTTTCCATTATTTATAACTGAAAGGACCCAGATGAATTGCAGCCTTCCAAATCATGCACTCAAGCATCTTGTTCTTTTCTATTACTTGTCTTTCTAGAGAGTTTGTTCAACTATGTCTTATCAAGGCACCCAGTCCTCTATCAACTCCTCTAATTCTTCCATATGGATTAGTCCCCTCCTCCCTTTACTTTCCTCCTTTTGCAACTTAGATTTATGGTTCATCATTTTAAAAACTCCCTTGACTTCATTAAGCAAAAATTCCATCCATGGAGCTTACCTACCTGCTTTCTCCTTATTCCAACATGAGCAATTAAACAATGCTAGAGAAAAATCCGGAGAAGGCAATGGCGACCCACTCCAGTACTCTTGCCTAGAAAATCCCATGGGCAGAGGAGCCTGCTGGGCTGCAGTCCATAGGGTTGTGAAGAGTTGGACATGACTGAGCGACTTCATTTTTCACTTTCATGCATTGGAGAAGGAAATGGCAGCCCACTCCAGTGTTCTTGCCTGGAGAATCCCAGGGATGGGGGCGCCTGGTAGGCGGCCTTTTATGGAGTCGCACAGAGTCAGAGACAACTGAAGTGACTTAGCAGCAGCAGCAGCAGAGAAAAATCACTGGTCGCTCAGCTGGTAAAGAATCCACCTGCAGTGCAGGAGATCTGGATTTGATCCCTGGCTTGGGAAGATACCCTGGAGAAGGGAAAGGCAACCCACTCTGGTATTCTTGGCTGGAAAATTCCATGGGCAGGGGAGTCTGCTGAGCTACAGTCCATGAGGTCACGAAGAGTCAGACACGACTGAGTGACAAACACACACAGAGAGAAAAATCAAAGAGCACACTGACTTTACCCTAAGTTCATGATCATACCTCAAATGGCCCTCAGTACTCTTCAGCAATCCTGCTACAATCCTCTGATTAGCTTTCTCTTATTCCTCAATGATAACATCAGAGCCTTATCATTCTCATCTCTTCACCCAGTCATTTCCATTGATGATCTCTGCTTCATTCACGTAATAGAAACTTAAAAAGAGTCTGCTGATATAGCCCATCCTCTATTAATTCGCAGAGTCGGACACTACTGAACGACTTCACTTTCTTTCACTTTTTCATAATAAATGAGTTATCTTTCCTGTTTAAGTCCCGTTCTTCTGAGGCTGGGATCTCATACTGCCCCACCTTGTCAGAAATCCACGCTATCAATTTGCCCTTCTCTAGCCTGTGTCTCTATAGGCACTTGGCTGATGAGCCCTGTCTTCCTCTCTCTGTTGTGCTGTGCTTAGTCACTCAGTCATGTCTGACTCCTTGCAACCCCATAAACTGTAGCCTGCCAGGCTTCTACTGTCCATGAGGATTCTTCCAGCAAGAATATTGGAGTGGGTTGCCATGCCCTCTTCCAGGGGATCTTCCCAACTCAGGGATTGAACTCAGGTCTCCTGCACTGTGGGCGGATTCTTTACCATCTTAGCCACCAGATCTTCCTCTCTAGAGCCACTTTTATCTTGTCTACTCTGCTGGGTAGAATGTTAAAACTCAACATTCAAAAAAAACTAAGATCATGGCTTCCAGTCCCATCACTTCATAGCAAATAGATGGTGAAACAATGGAAACAGTGAGAGGCTTTATTTTCTTGGTCTCTGAAATCATTGCAGATGGTGACTGCAGCCATGAAATTAAAAGACGATTGCTCCTTGGAAGAAAGGCTATGACCAACCTAGACAGCATATTAAAAAGCAGAGACGTTACTTTGCCAACAAAGGTCCATCTAGTCAGAGCTATGGTTTTCCAGTAGTCATGTATGGATATGAGAGTTGGACTATAAAGAAAGCCAAGCACCGAAGGATTAATGCTTTTGAACTGTGGGGTTGGAGAAGACTCTTGTTAGTCCCTTAGCCTGAAAGGAGATCAAACAAGTCAGTCCTAAAGAAAATCAGTCCTGAATATTCATTGGAAGGACTGATGCTGAAGCTGAAACTCCAATACTTTGGCCACCTAATATGAAGAACTGACTCATTGGAAAAGCCCCTGAAGCTGGGAAAGGTTGAAGGCAGGAGGAGAAGGGGACGACAGAGGATGAGATGGTTGGATGGCATCACCCACTCAATGGACATGAGTTTGAGCAAGATCTGGGAGGTGTTGATGGACAGAGAGGCCTGGTGTACAGCAGTTTATGGGGTCGAGAAGAGTCGGATATGACTGAGTGACTGAACTGAACTAAACTGATCCTGCTGGTGCTGGAGGACGCTGAAGTCTGTTTGAACTGTATCAGCAGGCTTCTCAGCCCTCTGCTCTCTGGGGGCATGGCCAATGGAAAGTACCAGTAGGAAATCTGAGAGAGGGAGGAGCATGAGATAGGAGTATTTATTTCTCTAACTTTTTCTCCTCAAAGTCTTCTTGTGTTTGCTGATTCTTCTGACCAAAGTCATTGTCCTCTCAAAACAACCCTCTCCTGATTTCTGATAATATCTGGCTTCTTCCAACCCTTTAAATCTAAGGTTATTGTTCCACTTTGGGATTGGAATGAAAACACCTTTTCCAGTCCTGTGGCCACTGCTGAGTTTTCCAAGTTTGCTGGCATATTGAGTGCAGCACTTTCACAGCATCATCTTTCAGAATTTGAAATAGCTCAACTGGAATTCCATCACCTCCACTAGCTTTGTTCGTAGTGATGCTTTCTAAGGTCCACTTGACTTCACATTCCAGGATGTCTGGCCCTAGGTCAGTGATCACACCATCATGATTATCTGGGTCATGAAAATCTTTTTTGTACAGTTCTTCTGTGTATTCTTGCCATCTCTTCTTAATATCTTCTGCTTCTGTTAGTTCCATACCATTTCTGTCCTTTATCGAGCCCATCTTTGCATGAAATGTCCCCTTGGTATCTCTAATTTTCTTGAAGAGATCTCTAGTCTTTCCCATTCTGTTGTTTTCCTCTATTTCTTTGCATTGATCGCTGAGGAAGGCTTTCTTATCTCTTCTTGCTATTCCTTGGAACTCTGCATTCAGATGCTTATATCTTTCCTTTTCTCCTTCGCTTTTTGCTTCTCTTCTTTTCACAGCTATTTGTAAGGCCTCCCCAGACAGCCATTTTGCTTTTTTGCATTTCTTTTCCATGGGGATGGTCTTGATCCCTGTCTCCTGTACAATGTCACGAACCTCATTCCATAGTTCATCAGGCACTCTATCTATCAGATCTAGGCCCTTAAATCTATTTCTCACTTCCACTGTATAATCATAAGGGATTTGATTTAGGTCATACCTGAATGGTCTAGTGGTTTTCCCTACTTTCTTCAATTTTAGTCTGAATTTGGCAATAAGGAGTTCATGGTCTGAGCCACAGTCAGCTCCTGGTCTTGTTTTTGTTGACTGTATAGAGCTTCTCCATCTTTGGCTGCAAAGAATATAATCAATGTGATTTCAGCGTTGACCATCTGGTGATGTCCATGTGTAGAGTCTTCTTTTGTGTTGTTGGAAGAGGGTGTTTGCTATGACCAGTGCATTTTCTTGGCAAAACTCTATTAGTCTTTGCCCTGCTTCATTCCGTATTCCAAGGCCAAATTTGCCTGTTACTCCAGGTGTTTCTTGACTTCCTACTTTTGCATTCCAGTCCCCTATAATGAAAAAGACATCTTTTTTGGGTGTTAGTTCTAAAAGGTCTTGTAGGTCTTCATAGAACCGTTCAACTTCAGCTTCTTCAGCATTACTGGTTGGGGCATAGACTTGGATTACTGTGATATTGAATGGTTTGCCTTGAAAAAGAACAGAGATCATTCTGTCGTTTTTGAGACTGCATCCAGTTGCATTTTGGACTCTTTTGTTGACCATGATGGCTACTCCATTTCTTCTGAGGGATTCCTGCCCGCAGTAGTAGATATAATGGTCATCTGAGTTAAATTCACCCATTCCAGTCCATTTTAGTTCACTGATTCCTAGAATGTCGACATTACTCTTGCCATCTCTTGTTTGACCACTTCCAATTTGCCTTGATTCATGGACCTGACATTCCAGGTTCCTATGCAATGTTGCTGTTTACAGCATCGGACCTTGCTTCTATCACCAGTCACATCCACAGCTGGGTATTGTTTTTGCTTTGGCTCCATCCCTTCAGTCTTTCTGGAGTTATTTCTCCACTGATCTCCAGTAGCATATTGGGCACCTACTGACCTGGGGAGTTCCTCTTTCAGTATCCTATCATTTTGCCTTTTCATACTGTTCATGTGGTTCTCAAGGCAAGAATACTGAAGTGGTTTGCCATTCCCTTCTGCAGTGGACCACATTCTGTCAGTGTGGCAGATTCCAATTTCAATCCCAAAGAAAGGCAATGCCAAAGAATGCTCAAACTACCGCACAATTGCACTCATCTCACATGCTAGTAAAGCAATGCTCAAAATTCTCCAAGCCAGGCTTCAGCAATACATGAACTGTGAACTTCCTGATGTTCAAGCTGGTTTTAGAAAAGGCAGAGGGACCAGAGATCAAATTGCCAACATCTGCTGGATCATGGAAAAAGCAAGAGAGTTCCAGAAAAACATCTATTTCTGCTTTACTGACTCTGCCAAAGCCTTTGACTATGTGGATCACAATAAACTGTGGAAAATTCTGAAAGAGATGGGAATACCAGACCACCTGATCTGCCTCTTGAGAAATCTGTATGCAGGTCAGGAAGCAACAGTTAGAACTGGACATGGAACAACAGACTGGTTCCAAAGAGGAAAAGGAGTTTGTCAAGGCTGTATATTGTCACCCTGCTTATTTAACTTCTATGCAGAGTACATCATGAGAAACGCTAGGCTGGAAGAAGCACAAGCTGGAATCAAGATTGCCAGGAGAAATATCAATAACCTCAGATATGCAGATGACACCACCCTTATGGTAGAAAGTGAAGAGGAACTAAAAAGCCTCTTGATGAAAGTGAAAGTGGAGAGTGAAAAAGTTGGCTTAAAGCTCAACATTCAGAAAACGAAGATCATGGCATCTGGTCCCATCACTTCATGGGAAATAGATGGGGAAACAGTGGAAACAGTGTCACACTTTATTTTTCTGGGCTCCAAAATCACTGCAGATGGTGACTGCAGCCATGAAATTAAAAGACTCTTACTCCTTGGAAGGAAAGTTATGACCAACCTAGATAGCATATTGAAAAGCAGAGACATTACTTTGCCAACAAAGGTCCGTCTAGTCAAGGCTATGGTTTTTCCTGTGGTCATGTATGGATGTGAGAGTTGGACTGTGAAGAAGGCTGAGCACCGAAGAATTGATGCTTTTGAACTGTGGTGTTGGAGAAGACTCTTGAGAGTCCCTTGGACTGCAAGGAGATCCAACCAGTCCATTCTGAAGGAGATCAGCCCTGGGATTTCTTTGGAAGGAATGATGCTAAAGCTGAAACTGCAGTACTTTGGCCACCTCATGTGAAGAGTTGACTCATTGGAAAAGACTCTGATGCTGGGAGGGATTGGGGGCAGGAGGAGAAGGGGATGACAGAGGATGAGATGGCTGGATGGCATCACTGACTCGATGGACATGAGTCTCAGTGAACTCTGGGAGTTGGTGATGGACAGGGAGGCCTGGCGTGCTGTGATTCATGGGGTCGCAAAGAGTCGGACACGACTGAGCGACTTAACTGAACTGTTTGTTCCACTGTTTTTTTGCCCCAGGGTACTCTACAATCCTGTGAGATTCCTGTGTTGTATTAATAACTACCCCATTGTAAGGGATCCCTTCCTCGGATTAAACTAATGTGAGTGTGTCATCTATTTCCTACTGACTGACACACTCTTTCTCTCTAATGAGTTCTTCTCGTCAATGTAGAAACACGTTTAAGTATCTTAACCTCACAGATCCTTAATTATTATTGTTATCTACTTTTTCTATCCTACTTTCTTGATTAAACCCCAGGTCTCAACAATCGGAATTGTTCCGTCTCTGAGATCTTAAACTCCCATTATCTGAGAACCATCTTCTAACCTTATCAATGCATATTTTTAAATTGTATCAAAAGTACTAAGCCCCTTGACTCCTCCATCCCGCCTGCAATTTCTCAGTCTCGATTTGTTCTCACTTCCTTCTCTAGGCAGGAGAAGGCAATGGCAACCCACTCCAGTACTCTTGCCTGGAAAATCCCATGGACGGAGGGGCCTGGTGGGCTGTAGTCCATGGGGTCGCTAGGAGTCGGACACAACTGAGCGACTTCACTTTCACTTTTCACTTTCATGCATTGGAGAAGGAAATGGCAACCCACTCCAGGGTTCTTTCCTGGAGAATCCCAGGGACGGGGGAGCCTGGTGGGCTGCCGTCTATGGGGTTGCACAGAGTCGGGCACGACTGAAGCGACTTAGCAGCAGCAGCAGCATTATTTTATGATCTCCAACTTCATGTCTGACGCTTCCAGCTGTCCATACTTAATATCTTCTCTTTTCTCCCCATAAAATGTAATTTCAAACCTTCTTAAACTGAAAGGAGGGGTCTATGCTTGCCATTTTAGCTTTCTGACTCCTCTTCTCTCCAATATCTTTCAGTCTTACACTGTCCATTGATGTTGCTTTTGCCATAGTCAACAATGCAATTCCTAATTTCTCAATACAATTGAATTTTCACTCTTTGCCTTATTTGGCTTCTTGAAGAAAGTTGACCTTATTTTGAGTTTCCTTCTCGAAACTCTCCTCAGTCTTGCCTTCTAGGAAAATATTATCTCCTGCTCACCTCTTTTTGTTGAATGCTGGCGTTCTCCTGGGGCTGCTTTCCCTCTTCTCATCTCTGCAAGTTTTCTTAGCCACTGCCAGTGACACTGGCACGGCAGTCTGTACACTGATGGTTCCTAATCTAGAAATCAAATTTTGCTCCTAAATTCTAGATCTAATTGCGGAGCATGTTGACTGTATATCTGACCAGTACCCAGAACTTAATATAGTACAAATTACATGATGAATATTTATCTCCATGTTACAGTCTGCTCAAGCCCTCCTTTATTGAATGGCACCACTTTCCATTTTCCCGGTCACTGGAACTCAGCTTTCTGTAATCATCTTTGACTCCTAATGCACCAATCCTTACTCATTCATTTGGTCACCAAACCCTGGTAGATCTTCTTTCTTTCTCCATAGTTCTGAAATCCATTCATCCTCTCTATTCCTTCTGACCTCATTATTTCTCGATGAGAATGTTACAACAATTTTCTAGCCAGTCTCTATAATTCTAATTTACCCATCTTCCATACCACCAAAAGAATGGTCATTCCAAAACAAAAGATTTATTAAGTTACTTCCCTTCTCAGAAAGCTTCAGTGGTTATTCACTGTCTTGAGGGTAAAATCCAGACACAGTATCATGATATAATAATCTTTAATAGTACAAATTCCTTTGGCTGAAAGGAATTTTTTTTTAATTTCTGTTAAGTCAACAAAAAAGGGGCTCCTTTATCGAAGCAATATTGGAGAAGCTTGTGGAACGGGAGGAACTGAACAACCAAGTGCCAAGAAGAACCTGAACCAGGGATGCTCTGAGGATGTCAGCAGCAGAAGTTTGAAAACCTTAACCAGAGCTACAACTCATATTTGTGCACTGTTTATGGTAGCCCTTCTCTCTATGGAATTGCCATTAACATGACTCAGCTTAAAGATTCCCAGCCTCTGGGTCCCTTGCTTCTAGTTTTTTTTTTTTTTTTTAATTTTATTCTATTTTTAAACTTTACATAATTGTATTAGTTTTGCCAAATATCAAAATGAATCCGCCACAGGTATACATGTGTTCCCCATCCTGAACCCTCCTCCCTCCTCCCTCCCCATTCCATCCCTCTGGGTCGTCCCAGTGCACCAGCCCCAAGCATCCAGCATCGTGCATCGAACCTGGACTGGCAACTCGTTTCATACATGATCTTTTACATGTTTCAATGCCATTCTCCCAAATCTTCCCACCCTCTCCCTCTCTCACAGAGTCCATAAGACTGTTCTATACATCAGTGTCTCTTTTGCTGTCTCGTACACAGGGTTATTGTTACCATCTTTCTAAATTCCATATATATGCGTTAGTATACTGTATTGGTGTTTTTCTTTCTGGCTTACTTCACTCTGTAAAATAGGCTCCAGTTTCATCCACCTCATTAGGACTGATTCAAATGTATTCTTTTTAATGGCTGAGTAATATAGTTTTAAAATTCCCACTAATAATATTCTGATTAGCCCAGTATGGATACATCAGTTAATCTCTATACTCTGAGAAGGAGTACACAGCACAGGTATGACTCTTGGGGGTTCCCTCCTACGTATAAGGCATTCACAAAGGACTGAGAATCACTGTGAGCTGAGAGAATATCTAATGGGTGTCTGTAATACTCTGTGTTTCTTACCTGTCAATTTTCTTTCTCCACTGTTCTTCAAATTGTACCTTATTTTCCCAGCCATGGTGTGTGTTGTGGACTGAATGGTTGTGCCTTCTCAAAATTCATATGTCGAAACCTTAACCCCAAGGAGATTGTCAGAAAATAAATCACTGCTGTGGAAGCCACCTGGCCTGAGCTAAGACAGTGTACTACTTGTTGTCTCCTGGAACAAATCATGTTCTTTAAGACTATCCTGTCCTTGTGACCTGCCTAGCTTTTCACCTACCGTTCACTGGAGTTTGAATTAATTTCTCCTTCTCTCTACCAGTACATCCCTTTCCTTCTTCATCTTGCAATACTCAGTCATCTGTTAGGAATCAACTTAAGGATCACTTCCTGCAGAAAGACTTCTTTGATTCTTTCAAACTGATTCCATTTTCCTCCTCTATATACTTCCTGAGCTTAACTTTATCGCAGCCCTTATTGTTTTCTTCCCTGGTGGCTCAGACAGTTAAGTGTCTGCCTGCTGTGCAGAAGACCTGGGTTCGATCCTTGGGTAGGGAAGATCTCCCAGAGAAGGAAATAGCAACCCACTCCAGTATTCTTGCCTGGAAAATCCCATGGATGGAGGAGCCTGGCAGGCTACAGTCCACGGGGTTGCAAAGAGTCGAACATGACTGAGAGACTTCACTCACTTATTGTTTTCAAATCTGTTTCTCCCACTAGCATAGAAGAGTGTTGAAGACCCTGAAGAGTGTTCAAATCCTATTCTGCCGTCTTTCTCTTTCATTCTTTACGAAGAATTAGCAAAATTGGATCATCACTTAAACCAATGGTTCCCAAACCTGTTGGATCACAGAAAGACCCATGGAACCTTTTTAGAAGACTCCAAAACAGATCTAAATCAGACTTTTGGGGTGGTAGGGGCTAAAAGTCTGTGTTTTTAAAGAGTTTCTTAGTGATTGTGATTATCTGCCAACTTTAGGAAGTAATAAGAGGCTTGCCAGGCTGTGGGTCACTATGATGTCTGCTTTTGGTAAAAGAACTGCACCTGGCCCTTAGACTATTTTGGCAATAGAGAGACCTAGTCAGATCCATGCCTCTCCTCACCACCCTCAGGCCCATCCCTCACATATGCCATGCTGTCCTAGTTGCTGAGGAGTGCAAACCTATGGACCAAAGAATATTCCTTGGAGGGGCTTTAGTAATTGTATGTCCACCAACACAGCAGTCCTCAGCCATGATATCCCAGGGGGAAAAAATCCCCCAGTAATGCTGCCAACACTGCATACATAACTCAGAACTGATTTTCACCAACCTTAACTGCTCTGTATAGCATTTGTCGAAGAGTAGGCAGCTAGTCACTAGTTGATTTTATCCAGAACCCCTCTTTTTCCTTGAGTGCTTATAAGCAGAACCTGCGGCAGAAACCCATTTAAAAAGAAAGCCTGCGTGTGCATAATTCAGATTCTACGTTCCCAGTGATAACACTATTATGTGTGATTGCAGTTCTCTAAATCCTTCCAGCTGATTTCCTGCCACCAGAGTGATGAATGCTTTGATACATTCCTGAATTTCTGTGATGCACTGCCATGAAGTCCTGTAACTCATCTCACTGATGGTGTTGATCTCAGGGTTAGCTTTAAGTGCTAGGCTGTTTCCAGAAAGAGCAGCCTCTAACGCACCTCCCGCCTTGTGCTTGCCCAGAGAGATATGATACCACAGGGGCCTCAATTCCTTCCCTATCATGCTGTCATATTTGGCAAACATAAGGATTTAGGGTAACTTTAGAAAATTATAAATCCTTGCTTTAGAAAGTGTTTAAATGTGCATGCATATATATCTACATGAATATTTTGTGAATGTATGTTTGGATACATGTGCATATGGGTGTGTGAATGTGTGCTATATGGTGAGTGTGTACACTCATATAAGATTCAAATTTTCTGTTTTTTTGTCTCTCGGAGAGCAATACTATGACCATCTCTATATCTAATACTCATAGCAGAGTACAACTGTCAGCTGTGGAAATATGATTAACCCTTGAAGGGAGTTGAAATATTTCTATGTCACTGGAAGTCATTATTCAAAGTTGGGAAGTGATGCCTAGAAGTTCAGGATTGATGGAGGATATGACACAGGAGATGGAAAGGGAGGACATCAGTGTTCTCTGTTTATCCTACCGTTATTCCATCTTTTAGGTAATTTGACAAAACCATCCCATCCTCCCAGTTAGGGAAGAGGAATGGGTAATGTAACTGCTGGAGACTGGATTGCAGTTTACAGAAAAGAGTCAAGATAAGCTCTACGCTTTCTTTCTCTCCTTTCCAAAACAACTCTCCTTCCAGCTAGTGCCTGCCTGCCGCCCCCCGCCCCCGCCCCCTATCACCGCCACCTCAAGTTGTCTTCTTTTATTCTTTAATTCCCTAACTTCAGGGCAAAACATTTAGGGGATAAAATACAAATATAATATTTCTCATTGTAACTATTTGTAAGTATATAAATTCAGGGGCATTAAACTTCTGTACTTAATTGTGAATTACCTGAGTCAGGCTTGCTCATTGTGATGAGTTTACATGACCCGTGGGAGAGGTTAGCAAGAGTGTATATGCAAGAACCATGGAAGCCTTCAGCCTTCCCATCTTCCTCTACAGATTCATTAATGGTTTCTTCACTTTTCAAATCAAAAGATTTCTTTTTTACTGGGAAAATTACCTATAGAAGACAATGCCAAGTTAAGTCAGAAATATAAATTTGTAGACCATCTCCTGTCCTCATTTGCTGAAGAAAGTCAAACCAAAAAACTAACCATCAAACAAAATACAATTAAAAACAAACAAACAAAAAAGACCCCCAGAAAAACAAGTGCTAAGAGGGAGAAGAAGGAAGACTGCAGCCATGAAATTAAAAGACGCTTACTCCTTGGAAGGAAAGTTATGACCAACCTACATAGCATATTCAAAAGCAGAGACATTACTTTGCCAACAAAGGTCCGTCTAGTCAAGGCTATGGTTTTTCCTGTGGTCATGTATGGATGTGAGAGTTGGACTGTGAAGAAGGCTGAGCGCTGAAGAATGGATGCTTTTGAACTGTGGTGTTGAAGACTCTTGAGAGTCCCTTGGACTGCATGGAGCTCCAGCCAGTCCATTCTGAAGGATATCAGCCCTGGGATTTCTTTGGAAGGAATGATGCTCAAGCTGAAACTCCAGTACTTTGGCCACCTCATGCGAAGAGTTGACTTATTAGAAAAGACTCTGATGCTGGGAGGGATTGGGGGCAGGAGGAGAAGGGGACGACAGAGGATGAGATGGCTGGATGGCATCACTGACTCGATGGACGTGAGTCTGAGTGAACTCCGGGAGTTGGTGATGGACAGGGAGGCCTGGTGTGCTGCGATTCATGGAGTCGCAAAGAGTCAGACATGACTGAGCGACTGGTCTGATCTGATCTGATCTGAGGGGCAATCGGGATGAACAAAATTCCTAAAGGAGAATGGTGGTCTTGGTTGAATACAGTAAGCAACAGTGTTTGGCATATGGTAAGTGCTCTTTCTGAATGAATAAATGAGATGCAAATCTATGTAAATGAACGTGAGTGAATAAGTGAATAAGGTCTAAATCTGAACCAAGGCTGGAAACTGTGAAACTGTAAGGGAACTTTGATGGATGGTGTGTAATAGCTGGATGTGGTCAAGATATGTGGTAGAAGGTGGTATCAAAACACTATGAGACAAAGTTAGAATCATATTAGGGAAATCTTGACCAAAAGAGCAATTCTCATGAGATGTCCATCAGAATAAATGGAAAGAAAGACTCCAAGGGAAAGACTATAAGTATAGTGAAAGTTCAAGTCAACACTATCCTTTAGCATGCTCTCAGGACACTGGGGTAAGAATGAGGGTGGAGGTTCAGTTTAGTCACTCAGTCATGTCCGACTCTTCCCATGGACCACAGCACGCCAGGCCTCCCTGTCCATTACCAACTCCCAGAGTTTACTCAAACTCATCTCCATTGAGTCACTGATGCCATCCAACCATTTCATCCTCTGTCGTCCCCTTCTCCTCCTGCCTTCAATCTTTCCCAGTATCAGGGTCTTTTCAAAGGAGTCAGCTTTTCTCATCAGGTGGCCAAAGTATTGGAGTTTCAGCTTCAACAGGTGGAGGTGGGACCCAACAGTTAAGAGAGAAATTTAGACCAGAGAAGAAATTCCATGAACACATTTATTGAGTGAGTCATAAACAATGAAGCACTGGCAAGCATTTGACAAGCATGGACTAAAGGCACAGGGCCCTGTGGACACAAAAGAAGATAGTCACTGACTCCAAGGCCTCCATTCAACTTTTAAAGATAGGAAGGTTAGTGATTGTGTAAGTTCTGAAAGGTGCTATGAAGAGGTTATATGTTGAAAGAAATGATGTAGAGAGGAAGGAGAAGTCTGTGCCACTCCTGAAGTTCAGAAAAACTTCCTGGACAGGTGACATTCAACCCTAGTCTTTGAAGTACAATATAGAAGCTTATCAGTTAGACAAGAGGGTTAGGGCTCTCCAGGCAGAGGGTACAGCACAGTCAAAAGGGGGCATGAAATTGTATGGCAAGCAAAGCATTGCTTCATACCATAAGCAGCTGCCCACTAATCTTTGAAGAAATACTAAGACTGCTGGAGATTAGCCATCTGGAGGACTCTCACAGCTGCTCTTTGAGAGCAACAATGTTACCAGACAAAAGGGAACCATGAGAAACAGCAAACCTGGCCAAAACAATCCAAGAAGCTAGAAATTAGGACACTATAGTCTGACACTCATAAGAATGTAGCTAGATTCATGACCTTGATTTCTTGCAAATAAATGCACATTGTAATCAGTCTTCTTTGCCTCCTTAATAAACATCACTACCATCTTATTCTACCAGTTGGAGGTTAGTGTTTCTCCTAATGCTCACGTGTGCACTTATCCAATAAGACTACTGTCCTCATTGCTTCCCTTCCTCTGAGGCCTGTAACAAACCCAGGCAGCCACAGAGGTTCTTCCAGGCAGGCAGCTTCCTGCTGTGGAGCTGCTAAGCATTTGCTTCTGTTTATTAACAGTCAGGTTGGTTCAAAACCCATCTTTCCAGGCTGGTATGTCTACTTAGCAATTAAAGTGAGGTTTTTATATGACTTAAAATATTTTAATTTGACTGTGCCCACATGGTCCTCAGCAAAGGGTTTGGTTTAATAAATTTAATGACTAATTAAGACACCCTTAATTTCAACCTCCATGAGGTTCATTTTTTAATGGGTTTCAGAATGTCTCTCAGAACATTTCTCCCCTGGATGTGGTGAGAAGCACATGCACGCACATGTGCCAGGCGTGGTGGATTTTAGCCTGTGATGTACCAGGTACTAGCTGTGTAACCTTGGAAAGAATCACTGAACCTCTCTGGGCTGCTTTTCCTTATATAGAGAGAAAAAGGTTAGGATAAGGTATTTAAAGTTCTTGACTAGGCAAGGAAATTAATAAACTACCTTTTATTAAGACAACAGTTGAATGCCTGTTCTCAGGACTTCCCCTTTAGGGAGGCAGAGGGTCCTAAATGGTACAAGATATACTGTGTATGTGTGTGTGTGTTTGCTTATGCATGCTTCAATGAATATCAAATAATCTGATGGCTTTGTGCAAGTAGAATTAGGACTGGGTATATTTCAGTATGCAGAAAGATTTCTTGAAATATTTTATTAACTGGTTGATGTACAAATAAAATTTGGAGACAATCTGGACTTACCAAGATATATTTATTGTCCCCAAACTACTTAATCTTTCCACTCCTGAGGGTTTGAATTGCTTTCCTTCTAGGAGCTATATCCTGGAGGAAGACCTGGCAGGAATTGATGGAGAAGAAAAACTCTAATCAACTTGTCTCCCTCCAGTAGGGATCTGATACTAAAAGCAAATCACCAGACTATCCTTTCCCTTTCTTTTCCCCGTCACCATGTCAGGCAGCTCACACACTGCAATATTTACCTTAATCAGGGAAGGAGGAGAGAATTTCAGAGAAAAAGGAAGAAGAAAATTAAAATATTAACTGTCTCATTGCTACAGTGGAATTGTCCTTCTTCCCAGGTTGGGAAGTACAATCCCTTATTTTTTTCTCTTCCATTCTGAAGCAACACACACACACACACACACACTCTCACACACATGTACTCAGTTGCTTAGTCATGTCTGACTCTTTACGACGGTATGGACTGTAGCCCTCCAGGCTCCTCTGTCCATGAAATTCTCCAGGCAAGAATACTGGAGTGGGTTGCCATGCCCTCCTCCAGGAGATCTTCAGAACCCAGGGATCGAACTGTGCCATCTGTGGCTCTTGCATTTCAGGCAGATTCTTTACCGGTGAGCCCCCGGGGAAGCCCCTCTGCCCCCACGAGACAAAATCAAATGCTGAATTTGATCTACCTAGTGTCTATATAAATAATTGGTACTTAAAAAAATAACTATTAATTGTTTAAAATTGTAGTCAAAATTAGCATTTTCTTCCACTTTGAGCAGTAATTTAGCATGATCTGAGGAAAAACAAGGTCTGAATTGTCTCATTCAGTACAGCCAAATGTTGATGCCCTAAATCCATGACAAATCTGCCTTTCAGTTTCATTGTGACATTACTCCCTCCCCCTGTGTATTTAACTCATCTTTAAGAATGAGAAGTTGGCTTGCTCTCTGGTTTCTTCAGAGTTGGATCTTCCCAGAAGGGCAACATTATTTTACTTAAAGTCCAGTGAATTCCCAGAATTCTAGAAACATCCCTATTCAAATGTTAGAATAAAAACACATTCCAGAGTGAGATGAAAAACTGCACTCTGCTCCAAAGCATGGAAAGTTAAGAGTTGACTATTTGGGAAAGTTCCTGCTGTGTCAAAACCGGATGAAAGCAAGTCTGTTTTCATTTTTCGTATTCAAAAAGGCCTCAGTAACAATAATTTGGGGGCCGTAGCTAAGACTCTTAAGACAATTATTCATTAAAGTTAGTTGGCTTTTTACAATGTCCAGGAGCAGCTTGACAAATATTACAAAAAAGAAGCTGAAAAGCATACAGGTTTTTTCCAATACATCAATAATAGGAACTACAATGACAATGTAGAATTCGGACTCATGAATTTCTAATACTTTTATGTTTAAAAATATCTAAAATTAACTCTATACATGAACACTTAGAGCTTAATGTGATCATTTGATGCCTTTATAAGCTTGTCCCTATGAGATTATATATTTACTATGTAAACAGTCTAACAAGATGCTCTCTTCCCTATACGCTCTGAAGAGACCAATGTTAAGTATTTAATATCCAGGATGTCTTCTAGAAATTTTTTTAGGTTGAAAACCCTCCTGCTGGGCTTGTGGCTTTGCTTCTACTCAAATGCTCTAATTTAAAATAAAAGCTCAGAATCCCAAGTCTTTGGAGTACCTGAAAACCCCAAACTCAATATTTGGACTAATGTTTAAAGCAGAATCAGGCAATAAAAGACTTTCTGCCACTCCAACATTATTTTTCTTTCTCACTGCCTTCTAACACTCCCTTTCTTGTACGTTCCTTCTCCTTTACCCTTTTCGTTCCCCTGCTTTTAACTTTTGCCAACTTGCACTCATTGACCCTGTGGAACATTAAACCAGTTTGGATGCTATTAACAAGAAGACCTCCAATCTGGACCTGTCTAGAACCTGGAGGCAGGAAGAACCTTTCTTGTGCCTTGCTGGGTTTGATTAATACATAGGTGCTTCTCATTCACTATGTAAAGCATGCCTGAAGTAAGCATGCAGGCATGATACATCCAAGATTCACATTTTCTCTGTAACCTAACAAAGAGGAACTCCTGGCCATTCTTCAGCATATTAGGGCAACAAAGTTGACTCCCACACAACAACCTATCACACAAACCATTGTCCCTATATGGCAGTGATGGGAAGGTAGAAACGGTGGTAAATACCCCCAAAACCAGTTAGAATTTTCCTTCCTTCTTGGTAGGATGTTTATAAGTGTAGTCATGGCAATAAACACAGACTAGCTGGCTGGAAAGGTTAAGAGAAACTTTAGAAATCCGCCTGACCAGCAGTTTCCAAACATAGTTCATGCACATCAGAATCATTTGTGGCGCTTGTTCAAAGACTGGATTCTCAGACACTGAACCAAGAACTTCTCAGTCACAGTCTTTAGGGCCCTTGAAGTTTATTTCAAGCGAGTATTAATATCTCTTAGATGGGCTTCCCAGGTGGTGCAGTGGTAAAGAATCTGCCTGCTAACGCAGGAGACTCAAGAAATGTGGTTCCATCCCTAGGTTAGGAAGATCACCTGGAGAAGGAAATGGAAACCCAATCCGGTATTCTTGCCTGGAAAATTCCATAGACAGAGGAGTCTGGCGGACTACAAAGAGTTGGACATGACTGAGCTCTCTCTCCCTCCCTCTCTTTGTCTCTCTCTCTCTCACACACACACACATCTCATGGACTGTCAGGAACCACTGGCAGGCCAATCCACAGCTACCCATTTGGCTTATTTGCTGTTCTCTGGGGAAGTGAACAACAACTGAGAGTGAGCACAAAGGCTTCTTAGGGTCAGGGTTCAAGGCAACATTAGAGAAAACTAAGATCCTTAAAAATTACCTGGTGATTCCTTTTACCTTCAGGTGATAATGTCAAGCCCTAAGGCATGTGACATTTATACTCTGAAGAGCCTGAGAACACAGCAAGCTAAAGCTGTGCTCCAGCTGTTTTATTCAAATAACCTTCACTCCTGGAGAATGGAGCTGAGTGGTGGGAGCATAGAGTTGGCGCTCTATTATTGGACCACTTTGCCAGAAGACCCCAATTCCCCAGGCCAGGTTAGTTGCCCTTCTTCTATGTTCCCTTGGGACCCTAATCAGTGCCCCTATCATATAGCACTTGTCACAGTCTATTAAAACAATAGTTGTCTATTTACTTGTCTTTTTCCCCCTGTACACTCCATCTAAGATGTCACCGTATTACTAACAACCCAACAGTAGCCACTCAGCAGGTATTTGCTGAATAAGTGGATTTGTATTTTAGATAGCTTTAACTTGGTTAGAATTTTCTCTGCAGGACTCCAAATACATTTATTTTTAAAAACAATTGTGCCTCACATTTAAAACACTGTTTCACCTGAGAAAAAGAAGCAACATTCACAGAGATTAGGCCCACCTGTCAAATCCAGATGACCTTTTTCTGTAAAGTCCTACTGAAACACAGACATGCCCATTCATTTCCATTGTCATTTATAGCCACTTTCATGAAGCAGTAACAGAGCTGAGTAGTTGCAACAGAGAGACAGAGACTGTGTGGCCCACAAAGCCCCAAATATTTACCATCTGGCCCTTTACAGAAAGGTGTGCCAGCTCCTGCTCTAGAGTTGTATAGACCTGATTGGACACATTGCTTAATCTTTCTTAATTTTGCTCTCATCTGGGTACTGGGGTTTATCATGGTATTCTACCTTATAGGGTTCTTGTTTGGAATAAAAGGGACAATCCTTATAAACCTGCACATAATAGGTATTCAGTAAATATTAGTTGTTATTTTTACAACCTTAAAAAACTTGCCTATATTCACTCTTGTCCTTTTTCTGGTATTCCTCATCTGCTTTTAAAAGTTTTTAATAAAAATAAAGCCAGAGCATTCTCTAGCTGTAACAGAGGCATTGCCATTTGAAAGAACTTTGGGTTCAACTACTTTTTTAGTGATAAATTACTCAGCTCCTGAGAACAAAGACTAAAATATTCATTAATTCTATTAAAAAAAATCCAAGGCAAAATCATTGGCTGTTCAATAAACATGTTTTGATATGAGAGATTTGTTTTGAATAACTTTCAATCATAATAGACAGAGATGGGTCTTGTCGATTCCCTAATTTGGGATCTGTCCAACATATTTTTCCATTGCCTCTAAAACCAAACACTCACAGGCTTTCTATTAAATTTCTTCAAAAAGTGTGGAGGTGGGGGTGAGCACTAAACATTACGAAAGTTTTTTTTTTTTTCTTTTGCAGCAAGAAATGTTTGCAAGAATGATAAATAAAAGACCAAGCCAAGAATCCCCAAAGGCATCTTTTATTTAACTTGTAACCATCACTGCTGGAAAACCTGCTGACCACTCTTGTTAAAATAAATTGCTTAAGTCCTTTAATCAGACAGATGTCCTGCAGAGTGGATTATAGCTCATGCAAAGGAGGACAGCTCTCTGACTCAACCAACAATTTATTTATTAGTTTCTCTTTCTGATCATGAAGCTTGAATGGAATTTCAGTTTTTTCCATTAGCATTCAACTTAGCATTCAAGATTTCCAAAGTCTTGGCATTGACCGAGACTCTGCTCCACAGGAACTGACAACAGCTGGGCACTCCTCTCTCGGCTCCAGTCGGTAGTCATCTACCTGTCTGAGGAGTTACCTGCTTGGGCACTGTGTCTAAACCCCCATAGCAATAGGAATTTTATAGTTTTTGTTAATGTACAAATCTAAGCTCTGAAAATTGGACTTGTATTTGGGACACTCACTCATTGAATTAAAACTTATCTAGATTAAGAAACTTATTTTTTAGAATTTTACCCAGAACCCAAGGGATAAGGGTTTCCCTTGTAGTTCAGCTGGTAAAGAATCTGCCTGCAATGCAGGAGACCTGGGTTCAATCCCTGGGTTGGGAAGATCCTCTGGAGAAGGGTAAGGCTACCCACTCCGGTATTCTGGCCTGGAGAATTCCATGGGGTCTCAAAGAGTTGGACGCGACTGAGTGACTTTCACACCAAGGGATAAAATCACTGCTTTGTGTCAGTCCTGGTGAGGACGTAGAAGAAACAGTCACTGAGAGGGAAGCAGTCATGTTCACAATCTCCTGAGGGCAAAGTCCATGAAGGATACAAGGGGCAAGAAAGAAGGAATAGGCAGGAAGAGCCTCCAGAACAGGATGTAGGTCTAACATAGGTGTAAGGTGAAGAGAAGAAGGAGAATTAGGTGGAAGGAACCTCCAACTGCAACACAACTCTGAGGAAGTCTCAGCCAGGCCAGTGGAGAGCTCAAGAGCTGAGACTGTTCGTTGGAGGAGCCTCATGTTGGGCAGAAACAGCCCAGCTCCAGTGCCCTGTCATCTCAGTCACTGGTGGGGGACGGTGGCCTCAGAGTGAACGCTGGCGTGTTTCCAAAGGCTGCAGCCTGCACTACACACCAAGCGCCTGGTTCTCTCGAAGGAAAGTCTGAGCCACCCACTTCCATGGTAACCACAGTCACCCTCATGCCTCACAGACACACTTCTCCACACCAGGTCGAAGAATAGCTCCACCATGGTTCCCACAGTCCTCTCTTTCTGAGGAAAAACTTAGAAGAGGGGGCTAGTGGGGCAAACTGTAGTCCCATCTCTGCAGTCAGTCTTTGAGTCAAACTGGTACCCATCCTTTCCCATTTCTACTATGCATTCGGAATCTCCCTCATCCTCAGCCTTCACTTGGTACTGATGGCTATCGCTTTGGTTGAATCCAAATCCCCATCCTTGAGGGGTGTTCATATTCTTCCTGTGCCAGGGCTGCTCTATGTGACTGTTTGCAGTTATAATCAGGTAACAGATTACCAAGAGGTGCCCAAGTGCATAATCTTAGTTCTACATCTGTTCTTAGTCTTACCCGCTTTGTGTAAAACCAGCCCTATCTTCTTGCTGATCAGGGTCAATTATTCCTGATTTTACTTTTTGTCTGTTGGTCTCTGGCTATAAGGGTTTCAAAGTGCCCAGGTGGGATCTACAGCTTGTAATTCAATGGGAATCCTTGCTCTGTCCCCTGGCAAGAGAGCATTTCCTTAAGGACCAGTACTTCTAACCCTACAGAGCCTAGAATTACTAGGATGAGTCCTTGGGAGTAATGGTTAGTGAGACTATGCCTGCCTCTACTCTTTGTATTCTTTGTGAAAGCGAAAGTGAAACTGAAACTGAAAGTGAAGTCACTCAGTCGCGTCCGACTGTTAGTGACCCCATGGACTGCAGCCCACCAGGCTCCTCCGTCCATGGAATTTTCCAGGCAAGAGTGGGTGTGCCATTGCCTTCAGATATAATCTCATAAAGAGGTCTCTAAAAGCTACTGTGTCCTGAAGAATGGCACTCCCACCTGTAGGGTATTGACACCAAATTGGCACTCCACTACATCTGTAAGCCATTCTAATGCTCTAATGGGTAGTTGTCCAGGAATCTATTGTGGAAAGCAATTTCTAAGAAGGCTCCTGATGATCTCCACCTGTGGTATTCATGCCCTTATATAATCTCCTTCTTTTGAGTGTGGGTAGGACATAGTGTAGGTAGGACATAGTGGGGCTTCCCTGGTAGCCCAGTCAGTAAAGAATCTGCCTGCAGTGCAGAAGACCTGGGTTTTATCCTTGGGTCGGGAAGATCCCACAGAGAAGGAAATGGCAACCCACTCCAGTATTCTTGCCAGGGAAATCCCATGGACAGAGGAGCCTGGTGGGTGGGCTACAGTCCATGAGATTGCAAAAGTTGGACACGACTTAGCGACTAAATCACCACCACCAGGACATAGTGACTTGCTTTTAACAAATAGAACACAGCAAAAATGTGGTATCATTTCTAAAACGAATTTCAAAAATGCTAGTTTCCACGTTGCTAGCCTTCTCTTCGGAGAAGGCAATGGCACCCCACTCCAGTACTTTTGCCTAGAAAATCCCATGGACGGAGGAGCCTGGTGGGCTGCAGCCCATGGGGTCGCGAAGAGTCGGACATGACTGAGCGACTTCACTTTCACTTTTCAACTTTCATGCATTGGAGAAGGAAATGGCAACCCACTCCAGTGTTCTTGCCTGGAGTATCCCAGGGATGGGGAAGTCTGATGGGCTGCCATCTATGGGGTCTCACAGAGTCGGACACAACTGAAGTGACTTAGCAGCAGCAGCAGCAGCAGCCTTCTCTTACTCTCTTACTTGCTCACCCTTATAGAAGCCAGCTGCCGTGTTGTTAGTTATCTTGCAGAGAGGCCCATGTGGCAAGGAACTGAGGGAATCTTCTGGCCAACAGGTGACCAGGACCCAAGGCCTTCTGTCTAACATCCTGTGAGAAACTGAGTCCTCTGAACAACCACATGAGTGATCTTGGTTGTAGGTCCTTCCTCAGTCGAGCTTGGAGAGACTCCAGCTTGGTTGAAATGTTGGTTGGCACCATGAGGGAGACCCGAAGGCAGAGGATCCAGCCAAACCACATCCCATTTCTAACCCACAGAAACTGTGAGAGATATGTTTTAAGTTGCTAACTTTTACAGTAATTTGTAATGTAGCAATAGATAACAAATACACTTTCTTATCTTCTTCACAAAGTAGACAATTCAGGTGTGTTGTTTGCAACTCTGCCTACTGGGAAGATTTTCTTTCTTCCTTCTCTTTCAAGTCTGTTCCTGAGGGTGGCTGTAATGTAGTTGCTGCCCATTTTCAGCTTGCTTCCATCAGCAAAGCGAACTCATCCATAACTCAAGCTCAAGATTTCCCCTCTATTTAAGCTAGTCATAGAGGGTCCCCCTCCCCTCTTAAGGCATAGGTAGGGGCACCTGGAGGAAGAGATGCTAGTACAACTGTGGTTGGTGACACGGGACTCTGGGCTATCCACTCAGGAAGCTTACTTGTCTTGTGGGGCTGCTTGGCCTTAATCCTGGATGAACCAGCCCTTTCTTTTAATGGACTACTCCCAGTTTTATCTGACTTTGTGACTTGGTGGGCCCCAAGTCATAAAGTCGGTATAGTCAAAGCTACGGTTTTTCCAGTAGTCATGTATGAATGTTAGAGTTAGACCATAAGGAAGGCTGAACGTCGAAAAATAGATGTTTTGAACTGTGGTATTGGAGAAGACTCTTGAGAGTCCCTTGGACTTCAAGAAGATCAAATCAGTCAATCCAAAAGGAAATCAGCCCTGAATATTCACTGGAAGGACTAATGCTGAAGCTGAAGCTCCAATAATTTGGTCGCCTGATGCAAAGAACAGACTCAGAAAAGACCCTCATGCTGGGAAAGATTGAAGGCAGGAGGAAAGAGAATGACAGAGGACGAATTGGTTGGATGGCATCACTGACTCAATGGACATGAGTTTGAGCAAGCTCTGGGAAGTGGTGAAGGACAGGGAAGCCTGGCATGCCACAGTCCATCAGGTCACAAAGAGTCGGACAAAACTGAGTGACTGAACAACAGCAACAACAAATAACCCAACTCATGGATAGTTCTGGTACCTGGTGTCCCAGGGTCAAGCATTCTGTCCACCAGGGCTCAGCAACATATCAAGAATTATTTTTCCAATTTTCAAAAGGTGTATAATGTGTGGCTCCAGATGGCATGGCCATCTCCAGAACTCCAGGGGTCTGCACTGTGATTCTCCCACTAGGACTTAACCATAAACTCCTTTTTTCACCACTGACAACTTGACCAGCATGGGTTTGCTGGAGCGTATGGCCCAAGCGACCAAGCTGCTTGCAGTGGACCTACTGCAGAGCCCCTTTACATTCAAAGCTGGCAATCTTTTGTGACACCAGTATATGGCTTGGCACAATATCCCTAGGTGGAGAATATGTTGCTTCCAGAACCCCAAAGGCTTCTTTCTGTGTAGTAGAGAATGTAAGATGCAGTAATGTTTCTTACTTTGGAGGCACATTCTAGCACACTCTTGACCACTGGACCCTGAAAACTTTATTGATATGGCAGATTTCTGAATCTTTGTAGGTTTTATTTCCCACCCTCTGGGGTGTATGTATCTGAACAAGATCTCCAGCATACTAACCATCTTCTCTCTTTGTTGCTTTTTTTTTTTGCCTAATCAAAATGATGTTATCAAGGTAATTATGTACTGAGAGAAGTCCAGCTCTCTTTTTCAGACCATATTATGACAAGCAGGGTAGTTAACAAAATGCTGGAGCAGAACTGTAACATTATTGTTCATCCCCTTGACTTTCTTTATCTCCAACTTCCATGTTTGTCAACATCAATCATACACTTGAGGACAAGAGAAATGACCCCACTTAGATCCATGGATCCAACGGACCCACTGTAAACTGGGCTTCAGCTGGGACTTTAATTACAGTTATCTACCTATTATTTGTTCCTTTGTTTATTTCTCTGCTGTATCTCTTGTTGTTTATTCTGCAAAGAATATTAGCTCTTTGAGAGCCATGACTTTGCAGGCTTTAGTCTCTGCGGTATCTGCAGCAACTTTAACATGCCTGACACACAGTAGGTACTCAATAATTGACTAAATCTATTGAATGATTATTTTAATTTGTATTGCTTTAATTATAGTAAGATTTTATTTCTTGTTCTTTAAACTGCCTTTTCTACATAATTATCATTATCATTAAAAATGTAATATTGCTAGTAATAATGATAATAATAAAGTTTTCCCCCTCTATTCCTGGCCACAAGCAATTGCCATTTCTGAGCAGACAAAAGGGCTGATCTAATCTCAAAAATTTGATTGTCTAAAGGTGGACTGGGCAGCAATCTGGGTTATTAGAGACTGTGAATGTATCCTAACCTTTTGTGTTCCTTTAGCATCCTGTTGTCAGCTGTACAGAGGCACTTATGCTTCATAATAACTGCCTTTTTACTTGCCCAGTACTTTGCTTACATTATATTCCTTGAAGGAATGAACTTTCACCTTTTATCATATATTACATCATATATAACCAGGAGCTAGCACAATGCCTGACAAATGGCGAGAATGAATAAGTTAATTAAATGAATGTTCATGAATAAATGAATCAAGTCGTCAACTAAGCAGCAAGAAGCAGATTTATTTAGGTAAAAATATATTCCTTCTGAGCTTTGCTCTAAAATGATGCTCCGTACTCAAGCACCAACATGGTAAACGGTCCAGTTGTCTGACTGGATCATGGCCCAAACTGGACTCAATCCTGGGAGTTTTGAAAAGGAACTTTTTCTGGACTTTCACCCCAGGGTATTCATTGCTCTGTAGGATATTTGAAGAAATATCTATGTCTTTTGAAATAAACATTGTCTCAAATTAGAAAAAGAAAAAAAAAAACAAAAAAAACAAATATACTCTGTTGACAGACTTAATAGTTGCTGCAACAAAAATTATCTTCTTGCATATGTGGATATGTGTGCATTTATGCGTATCACCCATGCATACATATACGGGTTTCCCAGGTGGCGCTAGTGGTAAAGAATCTGCTTCCCTGGCTTGGGAAGATCCCCTGGAGTAGGAACCAGCAACCCACTCCAGTATTCTTGCCTGGAAAATCCCATGGACAGAGGAGCCTGGCAGGCTACAACCCATGGGGTCTTGATGAGCTGGGCATGACTGAGCACACGTGCACGCAAAAAGACAAATAGAAGTTAATGACTCAGGGATTCTTCTATATTCCGACTATAGAAGATAATCATTTGGTAGTTTAAGTAGACCTACTTTAATTAAATATGCCAGTATATTTATTTAACAAACATTCAACTGATATTGCCTGTATTTGCTGATCATTTACTATATCCCAGGCACTGTTATAGGCACTTGGGATATATTAATGAAGAGAGAGAGAAAGAGGGAAACTCCTATCCATATGGAAACATACAATAAGCATAGTTAAATAGTATGTTAGATGATAAGTGCTATGGAAAAATAATTGAGCAAGATAAAGTGGTGTGGGGTGGCCAGTGTGTGTGTTGGTGGGAGGTGGGGGGGTGTGTGTGTGTGTGTGGCAGGATTGAGTGAAGGTGAAAGCTTGCAGAATTAAATGGGATGATCAGAGTAAGCCCTGTTCATAGGGTGAGATTTGACCAAAAATTTAAAGAAGGGAGGGGAATAAGTAAAGTGGATATTTTTGAAATTAACATATCAAGTGTTGCCTACAGGTCTTGCCATTTAATACAAATATTTTTAATTAAACTGAGAGTTTGAATGTTATATTCAAAATGAATATCTGAATTGACAGACATAACTAAAAAATCAAAGTATTAAATAAAACTATAATTTGTGAAATTTACTAATCATTCTTTTCCATTTGTCAGAAGAAGCCTATGTTTTATTGAAGCTGATACAGTGTAAAAATAATTAAAAGAGCTGGAGAAAGAGGGACAAAGTAACAGGACAAATATTAACATTGCCAATATGCCAAAGATATGCAATGGTTTCATCTAATAACTTGACTATTCAGGCTCTTATTATATCATGAATTGAGGTAGTTTGAAGGAATATATTTGTTATTGGCCATACCCAGGGTTAATCCCTTTTCATGGATTATTTTTATAATTATTTCAAATAACACTCATTTTATGAAGAAGAAAATCAGATCCTGGAGAGATTATATAATTTACCCAAGGTCACACATTTAGCAAGTGGCCAAGTCAAGATATAATTCCAGATTGGTTTGACATCAGAATCCACCATTTCAACGCTGAACTGCCTCTCTACTACATTTTACTGTTACATTCGTGTCTATGATGGGAGATAAAATGTAGGTGAGTTAAATATTCACAAGAAGAAGAAATGTACACAGGATTTGATAATCATACTGTACTTTTACCTCAGCCAAGAATTTAAGAAAGGGTTACTCAAGGTACATTGTAACCATAATCCACATTCAAGCACTGTGACATGACAGCCATTGAAACCAAGGCTGTAGAGCTACAGCATAAGTGGGAACGCACCAAAACACACTTAACCATTTTGGGATTATTAGCACAACCTTTCAGGATCTAAGATCCAGTTGCAGACTTTAGCAGGCTTTATTTTGAGACCCCATTGCAGAAAGCCAGAAAGAAAATGCTAAACAGGCAACTGACCTATTTCTAAGCTATGGAAGTAATTTCAACTGAAGAGAGAGAGGGTTGTGTCAGCCAAAGATGAACAAAGTTTTAAGGAAGGCATGACAGTGTAATGGAAAGACTTCCTGGACTGAAGACAGAAGATCTGAGTTCTTGCCCTAGTTCTACCACTAACTCATGCAACCTTGGGCAAGTCACATCACATTTATGAACCTTGGTTTCCTCATACATTGGGTGCTCAGTGCTGTAAAGCCTAAAGGAGGCCAATGAATGCATTTCCTCCAAGAGCTAATGACTGTCACAAATAATTTATTTGTACATGTGTCTCTGGAACCACAAAGTTTGATTCAAAAAGCTTAGAATGGGAAACTTCACAGCACGGGAGGTTATGAGTACTAACAATAAGTTATTATGAACTTAGTAACTAAATGGCTAACAGATACTCCATTGACTCCAAGAGTCCTCTTTAGAACCAGATTTATTTTATGGGAACCAATTGGTTCTCCCAGACTCTCTTCGTGTTCTATACCCTGAACCCCACCATAATGTAGATGAAAAGAAGCAAAGTCCGCAGCACTGAAGGGCACTCAGTTCATGAAGTGTGGAGGAGAGAAAAGTGGAGGGGAAAGAGAAGAGAGGCAAGGAGATGTCATTAGCTCTTAGGTGAGCACAGTAAGCACAATATTCAGGAAAATTTAGTCCCTCTCGAGCAGAAAGGGAGAGAGACTCAGAATCCTATTTGAAGCTCTGAAAATTCCTCACCATAATTTGGAGGGGAAAGAATATAGACTCTGTGGAAAGCAGTTTCTAGAGTAGCATGAGCTTCGGAAGTTCCTCGTCTCTGTATGGGCAGGAGGGAGCCCAGGAATAAGCATGCTGGAGAAGGAGGAGAATGACAATGACCAGTGTCCATTTAGCCTGGCCTTTGAGCATGCCTGACTCGCTCCCCTGGATGTGTCGGTTAATTTGCCCGTGAAACCCACTGGTCTGCTAGTTCACCTTAGAAGGGCCAACCCCTCCTCTTATTCCATTTGCCTGAACTCAGAGTAGGTTTTGGTTTCTTTTCATCAAAAGCAGCTTCATCAGAGAGAATGCCACCATGCGCCTTTCCTGGGCTGTGCTGTGCTTAGTAGCTCAGTTGTGTCCGACTCTTTACAACCCCACGGACTGCAGCCCGCCAGGCTCCTTTGTCCATGGGGCTTCTCCAGGCGAGAATACTGGAGTGGGTTGCCATGTCCTCCTCCAGGGGATCTTCCCAACCACGGATCGAACCAGGTCTCCCACATGGCAGGTGGATTCTTTAACGACTTGAGGCTGGTGGCTCATAAAATAGGCCAGAAACAAGAACAGTGATTCTCCCTAAAATCCCTACATCCACATTCCTGGTTCAGTGCCAAGTCTGTAACAGCTGCTAGCGTGGATAGAGAGGACTCTCTATCCAGACTCTCCCCGTGGATTTGGATTTGGTTTCACAAACCAAGAGATATCACCCCAACCTCTTGGTTGAGGTGTTCCCCATCACCTCTGGTGAAATAGCCCCAGCCTTGTTGCACTTACTAAGGACATCAGCCATTCTACCCCTGAAGAAGTGGAACTCAGTCAACCACAAGTCTAAGGAAAAAGTCACTGGGACTTGGGGAACAGGCAGCAACAGCAAGGAGAGGAGATGCCAGCTGTATGCTGAAAGTGCTGTGGTAGCTCCCAGTAATTGATGATGTGGACTTGGGTAAGACTATCCCACAGGAGGATGATCAGGGCATTCTAGACAATGATTGATGGTTTCTTTCTTAGAATTTCTTTAGATCTGAGGGGCTGCCACTGTTTCCCACATTCCTTTCCAAGTCATGTCCCTGGAAAGGGTTTTCTATAAAAAGCTGGTCTGAGCCTGAGCTGCCCATGGTCAAGTATTAGCCCTTAACTTTTAGGGAGGAAACTGAAGGGGTTAAAATAGTCTATCTACATAACTTCTAGAGCAGGGTCAGAGCCAGGAAGAAGGCAGGGCCCTCAAGAATGCCAGGTCAGCCCTGCCCAGGCACCTTGTGAATACAGCCCATGGGGAAGCCAGACCAGGCCGGTAATGCCAAGGCAGGAGGGGAGAGCCAAGGAGGGAACAAGGATATCCTATGGTGGGCCAGGGGCCAGAGGGAAGGTTAACCAAGATCCTGATGCCAGAGACAGACCCTTAACAAATGGGAGGCAGGAAGGACCACATGGAAGTTGAACAGGGAGGGGATAAGCCTGGGGAGTGAAATAGGGATTATTAAGATGAAACTGGCAAACTGCCACAGCCCTTCGGTGCACGTTTAGTACACTCCCTTAATATTCTGGAGCAAGGCCTTCAAGTGTCAGTTTCTCACTAGACTTGTAGTGCAAGGGCCAGAGCTTGCTGGAAACACAGAAGAAGCCCTGAGCCACAGTGATAGAAAGTTGCCAGAGTCAGGGGCAAAAGTAGGGGAGAGGTGGCAAGTCAGAGAAGATGATGGCAATGAGAGGCCAAGACAGTATAGAAAATATTGCCCTACTTCCTAGAAGTCGAAGTCAAAGGGCCAACCAACACAGAAGGGCAGCTTAAGGGAATGGCCTCACAGGCTCCTGGCTGAGATCAGGAGTATGTGTGTGTGGGGGGGAGGGGGAGTGGGATAAAGGATTAGGGATGGAGGATTGTGAGATGTAAAGCTAAAGCTTCTAGGGAAGTCTATCCAATAGAGGTAGAGAAGAGTGAGTGGCCCAGCCTCAGGAAATGGGACAGGCAAAACGTAATGTAGGAGGAGAGGATCCCAGCTTGATGGTGGGGACAGGGCGGGACTCCCTTGAATGAACTCAAAAGCCCACGGGAAGCAAGTGGAAGGAACTACAGAAGGACATTAGGGAGAATCACTTCCCCAAACCCCTGAAACCCCTGCATCTCATGTTTCAGCCAGAAAGCCAAAGATCATTCCAGACCTCCACTGACTAGTCCAGCAAGGGCCATTAATGTTCTTCCCAAATGGAGCCTTCTCAGTCTCGAGATGGAAGGGGTAGCTTTGGTTGTCTGGGTACCAATTACAAATGGTGGAGATGAGATGAGGACGAGGATAGAGCCTAACAAAGAAAGACTGAGAGAGGAGCCAGCAAGAATTCCTGAGGCTCAAAGCAACTAATGGTAACTCAAGGGCTGCTGTGGTGAGATGACAATTCTGATATGCTACTGCCACGATTATGAACAGGTATATTCTTTCTGAAGCCCATTTGATGATATGTAGAAAGATTCATAAAAAATAGGTCCACCCTTTGACCCAAAACTCCACTTCTAGGGATTTAATCTAAGGAAAAGCTGATGTGGGCTCAGCTTTACATGCAAGGAGGTTCACCATTGTGTCATTTATACTCAAGGAAAATTGGAAGAAATACAAACATTCAAAGATAGAGAACTGATCTGGCAAAAGTAAAGAACTTCTGGAAAACGCACTATTATGTAGCCACACTACATCAGGCTTCTGACGAATCCAAAATGGCATGGGAAAATGAGTATATTGTAAAATTTTAAGTGGAAAAAGCAAAAACGAAATAAGTAAACAGAAGTAGAAAGTCGCAAGTTTCGAGAACTGAGACCCACTTACTTTAGTTAATGGGAAGTCTGAGGGTGGGGATACAAAGATGGTGTCTTCTAGGGATATAGAATGTGAGAAAGGGAACACTCTTAAGAGCTGCACCGCTGTGCTTCAGGGGCCAGACCGACATCTAAGAACTCAAAGCCACTTTAGAATATAATGCAGTTTGGGTTATCCTGTGTGCCTGCAAACCTCTCAGCCTGACTCTAATGCTCTGCAAGCTTTATGGTGATGCAGCTACTCTCGGTCTCTGTTTTTACTACTCCTGCCACATCCAACTTCCTGTTCTCTTTTCTTTATCTCTTGGTTTCTGCTCACTAATAGCATCTGCTACCTCACGGTTTCTGCTTTCTGTGTGTCTTTTCAACTTCTGTCCATACTACCAACAGCAGGGGCTCTACAATGACCTCCTATTGAAACTATACAATATAGGTCTTCTTGCTGCTGTTGCTTACCCCTTCCCTCACTGGGTAGAGCTCACTTGCCAGATTGCTTAATAGAACACCGATAGGCCTATGGATGGGCTGGTCTTGAATGAGACATCCACATTTGGTTGAATCATCAGGATGTAGGAGCTGTGACTAGCTTTCCTCTGAAGGGAACAATGGACATTTCAGTATTCAGAGTATAAGAGATTTTTTCCCAATGCAGAGAGTCCATCCAATTTGAGGCAGATCCCAGCCAGAGGTTAGAGTAAGGCAGGGATTTACCCTTGGAGAAATGAAAGCTGGTGATGTCAGAATCCCAGGAGAGAAACTGAGTCAGACACCAATCAGATAAATAGGGTACACGTGGCAAAGAATGGGAAGAGACTGCTACATAATGCACATGCCAATGCCTGTGACTCACCTCAGCCGTATCAGATTTCAGGCTAGCACAGTATGATTAATGGTATCAGATTGGTTAAGGGATTCCCTATTACAGCTAGTCTTGGTCAGGATTAGCTCAGAATTGAGCCATATTGAATGAACACACTGGATGCCTCTGGTCCTCTGTAGAAATTCCACAGATGCTTTTGCATCATATAGGGAGAGAACTTTTACTCCCTGAATAGTTTGTTCTTTAATTAACAGTGAGTCATGAAATATTTCTTGAAATTTTGACTTATGAACTCTGAATTTAAATATTCAACACAAATTCCTCTGTTGTATCCTGAAAGGGAATTACAGTATTCAAATAGTTTTCTTTATGTGTATTAGTTTCCTGTGGCTGTTGTAACAAATGACCACAAACTTGGATGGTTTAAAGGAATAGAAATGTATTCTCTCACAGCTGTGGAGGCCAGAAGCCCAAAATCAAGGCACTGGTGGGAACATGGTCCCTCTGAAAGCTCTAGAGAATAATTCTTCTTAGCCTTTTCCAGGGTCTGATGATTGCCTGAAGTCCTTGGTGTTCCATGGCTGACAGCTGCATCGCTCTAATTTCTACTTATCTTTATACGGCCACCTTCACTATGTATTGGTCTGTGTCTCTTTCTCTTCTTATGTGGATCAGATCAGTGTTCTCCCTAATCCAGTATGACCTCATTTTAACTAATTAGATCTGCAAATACCTTATTTCCAAATAAGGTCACATTCTGAAGTTCCAAGCAGAAACAAATTTGGGGGAGGTGGTTATTCAACCTAGTACAACATATTAAACCTTTCCCAACCTCTGGCCAAATTAATAATGGAAAGAAAATCCTATGCTTTTCTTAGTTCCCATTAGATAAGGTCTGTTTGTTACTTGTATCTCTAAAATGGATACCAAATACAGAGATGACTGGGGTTATGCAACCTTAAATCTTTGACCAGCTGCCTAGCACCACTATAGATTCTCGAAGGGTCTGAGTAGAAGGGCCACCTGGTAAATGAACAGTGCTTATGACTAAGTGGGACTTTGGCTCTAAACTCCCTTGGGGTCCCCCATTCCCAGAGATTTTGACTGAACCACTGGACCTCTGACCTAAAGCACTAAATAAAAGCAAGAAATTGTCTTCTTACAGACCCAGTCAACAGTATAATTTTCCATAGTGACAAGAGGTCAAAAAGGATTTATTCAAATGAAAAATGTCCCAAGGGAAAGAGAAAGTTGATCTTTCCACCTTGGGAAAGCAGCAGACACAGAAAAAAGGCATGGCCTTTGGAGCTTCAGTGTTAAGTTTGTTAGAAGTTCAGACCCTGGTTTCACCACTTATTAGTTGGGTGATCTCGTTCCGACTAATTAGTCACTTAAGTCTCAGTTTCTTCATTAGAACAATGGAGATAGTAGCATCTTCCTTACAGACTTAGAGTAAAGAGTAAATGAGTAATGCATGCCGGGCTTCCTTGGTAGCTCAGTTGGCAAAGAATCTGCCTGCAATGCAGGAGACCCCAGTTTGACTCCTGGGTCAGGAAGATGCCCTGGAGAAGGGATAGGCTACCCACTCCAGTATTCTTGGGCTTCCCTGGTGGCTCAAATGGTAAAGAAGCCACCTTCAATATGGGAAACCTGAGTTCTTTGCCTGGGTTGGGAAGATCCCCTGGAGTAGGGCATGGCAACCTACTCTAGTATTCTGGCCTGGAGAATCTCCACGGACAAAGGAACCTGGTGGGCTGAAGTCCACGGTGTGGCAAAGTGTCAAACACAACTGAGCAACTAAGCATGTATGTAATGTCTGTAGTACAGGGGAAATGCTAGTTACAATCATTGCAAGGCCTAGAACAACAGATTTAAGGTGTTCGTGTCAGATTTCCTGATCCCACACTGATTTCTATGGCCCTTCCTAGAGCAAGAAGGCCCTCTCTTGTGGGAAGCAACCTAAGCCCCTTTGTCACCAGCTACAAGAGAGACATGTTCTCCAAACAGGCAAACCAAAGAACACTGTCGTATCAGTCTGAGGTTTTAATCTAGAGGCTGCAAACTGGCAGCTCCCAGGCCAGATCCTGCTCCTAAGTTGTCTTTGGTCTGAACAAAATGTTTAAACTTGTGGAATTTGTTGGCCACTTAAAAAAAAAATAAATCCAAAGATGTTCTTTAAAACGTAAATTTCTGGCTTGAAAAATCAGAAGACCAGGCAAAACTTTACCTAAATTTTCCTATGACCAGACTGCCCATATACTGTATTGCACAAATTGGCACATTTCTCAGCGTGAGAAGAGCCTCTTTTAATAATTACAGCTGGATAACAGATATTAATTGAATCTGCCTGAGGCGTCCCTGGTGGCTCAGTTGGTAAAAAAAAAAAATCTGCCTGCAATGCAGGAGACTGCCTGCAGGAGACCTGGGTTTGATCCCTGGGTCAGGAAGATCTCCTGGAGAAGAAAATGGCAACCCATTCCAGTATTCTTGCCTGGGAAATCCCATGGACAAAGGAGCTTGGTGGGCTACAGCCCATGGGGTTGCAAGAGTCAGACATGACTTAGCCACTAAACCGTCGAGGCAAATCAGAATATATGGTTGGTTACCCTACTCATGCAGGACCAGTGATCTGGAGCTAAGAGTGAATGCCGCTGTAGGGGATCTGTCTCTCTCAGTTTCCCCTACTTCTAGGATTTTGAGTTTTAAAGTTTTATTTTAACTAACCTTTGTATATCACACCTAATAATTGGTCCAATATCTCTGACGTGGGCTCCTATCATCTTCCTTCTCTTTGAAGGAAAGAGTGTGGAGTGAGTCATCAGTCATTGTATATGCTGGACTTCATTCAGGTGCTATCATGGATTCTGAAAGAATTTCCAATAGCATAGCAACATCTGTGTAACCTCATTTATGTCTTATCATCATTGGAAGTCTTATTAGTCAGTCCTTCTCTGCATCTATAGAGTGTTTATCATTGGGGTATGGCACGTGAGTCATAATAATCATTTGTAGACATTGTGAGATTCTTGAAATATCTTCTGAATCATATAAGGAAATTCTTTATTTTCAAGAAGCTCCCATCTAAGGAATGGATTGCATTCCCAAAGTTTGCTTGTACATCTAGCATAAAGAATCAAAAGGCACATCCTATAGAAACAATGTTGTTGCCCCCCACCTCACACATATATGCATGTGTGCGTGCTAAGTCACTTCAGTCATGTCCGACTCTTTGTGACACTATAGACTGTAGCCCGCCAGGCTCCTCTGTCCCTGGGATTCTCCAAGCAAGAATACTGGAGTGGGCTACCATTCCCTTCTCCAGGGGATCTTCCAGACCTAGGGATGGAACCCACGTCTCTTATGTCTCCTACATTGACAGGAAGGTTCTTTACCACTAGCACTGCCTGGGAAGCCCTCACACACATATACATGCCCAAAATAAAATATACTATATGTATTATAAAGTAAATAGACCATAGAATATCTGAAGATTAGTGCTGTGTGCTGTGCTTAGTCACTCAGTTGTGTACTGTACCCTAATCATCCCTGGGTATTAGTAGCTGGAACTCTGCAATTAAATAAGAAGTATCTTCTAAGTGTTCTTTTTTTTAAGTACTTATTCTTGGACTCCCCTGGTGGTCCAGTGGTTAAGAATCCACCTTTTAAT
This sequence comes from Bubalus kerabau, assembly GCF_029407905.1. Lineage (NCBI taxonomy): Eukaryota > Metazoa > Chordata > Mammalia > Artiodactyla > Bovidae > Bubalus > Bubalus kerabau. The sequence continues at coordinate 50,103,663 of NC_073629.1, forward strand.
GCAGGGGACATGGGTTCAACCCCTGGCTGGGATTAAGATCCCACATGCCATAGGGCAACTAAGCCCACCACCACAATGGATATCCCATGTGCCACAAGTGAGACCTGAACACAGCCAAAAAATAAATAAATAAATATTCTTTTAAAAAGTGCTCATTCTTTAGAAATTCTGAATCAAGGCCAATGGTGTGAGAAGTAACAGGAAGTTTTGGTGACAGTCTCCTCTTATGCCCACTTACATGTGGCATGTAATTTAGTCATGTAGATTTGTAGGAGAGGTACAATTTGTGTAAGAAATATCAAAGCTCTTTATTACCTAGAAGACTTGATGAATACAGAATATGTCATTTTTTTAAATCAAAGTGGATTATTTGAAGCTTGTAGTGTAGAATAGGTCTATTTAGAGCTGGTAGGGGTATTGGAAAGAGTCCTGCTTGAGGAGACAGATGACCTTGCTTTGAGTTCAGTCTCTGCTCTTAACTTTATTAAGATACAGCTTTTTTTATGAGAAATCTGAATAAGAATGACAGCAGTAACTCATATTTCACCAACTTATTTTGAAGATAAATTGAGATAATGTAGCTTTGTACACTGTGAAATACTATAGAACCAAAAACAATAGAAAAGTAAATGAACACTGATCAAGCTCTTATTATAAACAAAGCACTGTGATGAAATTACTAGTATTAACTAACTAGCCACTAACACTACCTACAGTGGCAGAAATAGTATCCTTAAAATTGTCACTCTCAAATCTTTCCCTACTGTATACAAATGAAGAGACCAGGGCAACCCTTCCACTCTGAGCAGAAACCAATCAGCCTCCTCCCACTGAAAATACTCACAAAACACCGGGCTTGTAAACATCCTGCCTTCTGATTTTAATGATAATATTACAATGGATAGGATGCTGCATCCTGGTCTACACCCCAGAGTAGGAGTGATATGGACTCATTGCATCTCTTACGTATTACAAAGAAGAAATGGCCCACTAAAAGAGTTGGATAATGGCAACTTTCAGCCAGACTTGGACTTGATATTTCTATGGAGTAAAAGAAAGAAATGGTCTTGAGTCCAGCTAGAATTCATTAATGGAATAATTAGTTAATTAATTAATTTCTAGAACTTTGTGTTGTCTCACATGCTTGTTATGGCTGCCATAACCAAGTACCCCAGACAGAGTGGCTTAACAGAAGTATATTTTCTCACAATTCTGGAAACTAAAAGTCTGAGATCAAGGTGTTGGTATGACTGGTTTCTTTAGAGATGCCTCTCAACTTGAAAAAGACTGTCTTCTCTGTGTTTTTGCATGGTCTAGACCTGGTCTCCCTTCGTCTTCACATGGTCTGTGTTCTAATCTCTTATAAGGATGCAGTCATATTGGATTAGGGCCTAGGCTAATGGCTTCATTGTTACTTAAATACCTCTTCGAAGACCCTATCTCCCAACACAGTCACTTTCTGAAGTACTAGGGGTTAGGACTCCAACATATGAATTTTGAGGGGATAAACTTCAGCCTACAACACTTTGTCTGATAAATCAGTGATCTACTTTGTTCTCAAGAAATTTCCCCAGTAATATCTCTATATCTCCTTTATTTTTGCCTCCTTGGCATAGTCCTGCCTCACTCCCACTACCAGAGCCAGCTATCAAATACAAAACAATGCAAAGCCCCTTCAGTTTTCACTGTGCTTCAAACACTGCGTCACCAATACAACACTGCCATTGCCATTGGCAGCTCCATTTCACAGATTTGTTGGTGCTCAAGAAAGCTTGTGTAAATTGAAATACCAGTTCTCTGTGAAACACGTTCAGAGAGTCCTTCTAGAATCCACTGTTCCTTAGAATCCACATTCTATGCTTCTAATTCCCCAAGTAACTCCAAGGTTTATATCAAGACCTCTTGTCTACTGGTCTATTCACTTCCTTAGATTCCGGTCTCTTGGTAAACTTGTTTTATATTTTCAATAACTTTTTTTTCCATAATGGAACTCTTCCTGCCCCCCCCCAACCCCCACTGATTCTTAGTTATAATCCAGATGGAAGATATTAGACATCAGCTTGATATTGTTCATTCCACCCAAGAGGATTGTCTTCATCTATTTATAAGAGAGATACAAACCATGTTTCACCTTGCAACCCAGCTCGGGCTAACTCTGAAGCAAGGCAACCGGCTGTCTTGATGCTTGTTTGTCATCCCATCTGTTCTCCACCCTGCGTGTGCTAAGCTAATGGTTTCAGTTATGTTACATAACAGATATTTCATCAGCTTTTTGGTTAGTAGGATATATGTTATGCTTATGACCTCATGTAGTCTAATACCATGTAGCTCCTAGGAAAATTTAATTATACTGATGAACATCCTAAACTGAATATGTCATTGAGCATAATAAGTATGTCAAATCTTATTATTTGACATATTTATCAGTGGCAAAGGATGCCAATCCATCAGTGATACTCAAGCACTGTTTTTCAAGGTTTTTGACACAAAAGTTTACAGACATTTCAAGATATAAATATTATAGGGTTAGTAAGTCATATAGCACTATTTTTCTCATATTCTATTTCTTCTAATTTAAGTCCTACATTGTCAGCTATTGAGATAGTTTCAAAATAAAATAATTTAAACCCAGGTATCTACATGATGGGATAATAATAATTCTTCTGATGCTATAGAATGTGATAGTGTAACTAACCTGTTTTCAGCTTTTACAAGCAGTCCCGTCTCAATCCTCTGGCAAGCATGCCACAGGCAGTCACCCCTCTATAAATACGCAGTTAGAAAGATAAACACTCATTAAAGTCCCTAGTGGTTGCATTGTTTCTCAGGGTTCCGCAATATTTATTCAGTGTGTAGATAAAGAAAGAGATTAGCAATGTTTCCACTGGGCTCTACTCCTTCCTGAAGCCAGCCAGCCAGCCTTCTCTCCAGGAGAAAGGCCGTAATCTGTGCATGTGTTTCAGAATGCCTCAGGACAACTTTCTACTTCAAAAGCAAACTGAGCTCCTCATTGGCTCCATGCTAAGCCACCCACTTTTTCAAGGGACATAATTTTTTAGTAACTTAATAAGTCAGACCTCTAAAATAATAGGAGTAAATTTGCAGAACAAATTTAATATTTAAACATGTGAGTATAGCTTAAATATTTACACATCAACTAAGAACGATTTAGGTAGGGGCTCTGATCTAATTTTATAGACTTACGGACATTTTAAAACCTTAATTTGTCAATTAGTGTAGAAAGAGTCCTGGTCTTAGTTCCAGTCTAATTAGGCCAATGACTAACCCTGTGATCTCTGGGAAAACTGAGCCGAGCTTTTTTTAAAAAAACAAATAAAATTAAGGACAACGGAGTAGAGCTCTAACATCCTCTGGCTCTGAAAATTGCAATATTCTTTCAGGGAAAACAGATCTCATCTTTCCATCTCATAAAGGTTTTTGAGAATTGGATGACATGATTACTCCAAAGCACAGCATCATCCCTTGAGTAGAATATATAGATGAGGAGTAGCTGTATTTGTTTTCTTATCTAGTAAGCATTTGGGGGAATAGATGAAAGAAAAACAACAGCAGAAAATGTTCACCTTTCCACTTTAAAGAAGGAAGGAAATAATTTAAGATTCTAGAGTTATTTATGGTTCTTTCAGACAAAGACTAGGTAAAGTAATTAAACTTGGCATGTATTAGTATGCTGTATATAAGCAGCAAATGTAAAATCTTTGTCAAACAAAGTAATAAAGTCTTCTTATCTGATTAAAACTTTCAAAATGTTAAACTTACCTTTTTGAAAGATAAATCTAGTGTTTGCCCTGTTCAGCTCAGTTCAGTCACTCAGTCGTGTCTGACTCTTTATGACCCCATGGACTGTACTGTTCTTTAAACTATTTATTTATTGATTAATTCCAAGTACTTTTCCAAGGGCAGGGGATACAATGGTGAACAAAACAGTGTCCCTTTCATCATGGTGCTGACATTTCCACACTAGTGAGAGGAAATGAAAAATATACAAATAAGCTAATAAAATTTACCAACTCAGTAGACGGATATGTGCTATGGCATTTCCTAGCATTTAAAGCAGGGTAAGTGATGAGGTGCAGACACCCTGTGCAACATCCAGAAGGACCTGAAGGACTTGTGACTTCTGGCTGCTAGGCTGTAGAAACTTAAAAACTACAGTGTGATTAACCACGAACCTTTAGTTTTCATCCATGTACATGGAGCACAGTTTGCTTGTATCTTCCGAAGCATGTGAATCTTGGCTCCCAGAATTACAGCCCATGCTTGGTTTAATGCTTGCAAGATGAGTCCCTGAACAAATAAAGTTAACTATTGTAGTAATAAATAAGTAAATAAATAAAGCAGGGTAAGGAAGATAGGGAATGTCAAAGAGGGGGATACTCTTTTCTATGGAATGGTCAGGGAACATGTCAATATCATGGAACATTTGAGGGGAGACTGAAAGGACGAAAAGTCAGGTATATGGGGCAGGGGAGCCATTCCAGGCAAAGGGAACCGCAGAAGCAAGAGGAGCTTGGGGTATCAGGGGAACAACAAAAACGTCAGAGGAAGAATAGGAGGAGTGATTCCCCACCATCTTTTTCTAATAAAACTATGGTCAAATTTATCTTCATCATAAGATCAGTTTTCATAAAATCCAATACGAATCCTTTATGTAATCTCTTTTGTTCTGTGCCTCAATTTTTAATTTGAAAAATAGGGATGATTGTTGTGAGGACTGAATGAGTTACTAAATATAAAGAATAATTAAGACACGGTCTAGCACAGAGTAAATCCTGCGTGCTCAGTCTCCAAGTTGTGTCCAACTCTTTGTGATCCCATGGGCTGTAGCCCATCAGACTCCTGTGTCCATGGGATTCTCCAGGTAAGATGGCTGTAATGGGTTGCCAGTTCCTACTCCAGGGGATCTTCTCCACCCAGGGGTCAAACCCACATCTCCTGTGTCTCTGACATTGGCAGGGAGATTCTCTACCACTGAACCATGGAGAGCTACTTATTACTATTATCATCATCGTTATCTCTTATCTACAACTATATCAATAATTCAACTTTTTAGGCCAATAGTATAATTTTGCACCAGCCATTAATTATCTGGAGAGTTTCCTTACATGTATTAGGATATTAGGTAGGGTCATGGTACATGGTGACTCAAGCACAGAGGTTTATGTCATCAAATGTCTTACAAAGAGCTTTAAATGACATAAACAAATTGGGGCTTGAAATTTAATACCTTAATCTAGACATAAAACGAGTATGGTACCATGTTCATGTACTTAAGTTTTTTTTATTTTTATTTTTTTTCAGGCACTCTTACTCGGTTCCCTCTCCTCACAACAACACAGAATTCTTGGATCTTTGCAATGTCTTTCACATTCATCTCCAGCATGTGGTCTGAATTGATTCCTTGTTTCTCAATTACAACCATCACAGAATCAAGATTAATAACCTGCTTGGTGAGTTTTGTCCACTTTGGAATCTGGGGCCTTTGTACTCACTGTGGCCCGGCAGGCTCTCCATGGTTCTTTCTGAGGGCTCCCAGCAGTGAGGGGCAAAGACAGCTGCAGTGACTGGGAATCTGCCTGCCTTTGGGCCACCCTGCCTGCTTCCACTATCTCCTTCCCTCTCCCAGGCGTTTAGCCATGATTGAGGAGAGTCTGAAAGTGGGTTGTAAGTTCACTAACATAATAATCCCTGTGCTTAGAACAATGCCTAGCACAGTGGAAGTACTCAGTAAGTATTGTCTGTGGGTGATGTTGTGCTCCCCTAAACAGGCTGTCGCTGAAGCATGACTGGCAGGAAAAGCACCTGTGCACTGGACTCTCCTTTGGGCTGGGCTCCCATCTCTATCCGTACCTGGAACAGCTGCTTTCATTGTCAGCCCCTTCACTTCTGGCCACAGGGTAACTGGGACTGTCTTTGCTTTAGACATGTGGTTTTTGTGGCCATTACACTTAATTTCACTAGTCACATCAGGTTGAATAGAATTTACAGTAAGAACAAACAAACAAACAACGGATCCTAGAATTTTTATTCTAGGGGCCCATCGGTCAGTCCCTCAAGTCCTCCAGAAAATACTTAGTACGGACCCATTGTGTACTGGACACAGACTTAGGTAACGTAACACTAGAGACCTCTACAATCTAATTAGTATAAGTAAACATTGGTACTAGTATCCAATAAAAGAGGGCATGAGAATCACAAGTGCCCTAAGTATAGGGTTCCATGTACTATATTATGTTAAATAAGATGACTGATTTTGAGTGAGAACAGGAAAGCTTCAGAGTAGAGGTTGTATCCTGTGTATCATAGAAAGAATGAAGAACACTTCAGTTGGCAGAGTAGTCATGTGTTATTGATAAATACTATAATTATAAATAGCAATACTACATCATCTGTCATGTATGTTACATTATTGATCCAGCATCCTATTATCTCTGACTCCTTATGGTCCAAAGCTGTGACCCTGAGCCGCTTTAACCAAGAAACATTTAGAGGTAAAAACCGGTTGGCTTTATAATAGCAAGAGCTGGGATACTGTTATCATATTTGGTGGAGGTATTTGTTTCTTATTTTCTTTACCAAACACATGAACTACTTATCCCATATAACAGATTTTTTCTTTTTTAAAAAATTTATGAAAGTATAGTTGATTTACAGCAGATAACAGATTTTTGATGTTCATTCTTTCTCAGTTAATGGTTGTATTTATTTTATTGTGAAAGTGAATTACCATTCTCTGAGAATGTTTTGGAATATATTACTCCCAACTAACGAAGAAGAGTGGAGATTATGGCAGATGCTTAATATATTTTGAAAAAGATTTAATGGGAGAAGATTTGAGGAGCTTTTCCAAATTCCTTTCCCATAATTTTACTTATTTATTCAGTTAATATTCACAGAATGTCTGCTATGTCTTGGCATAGATGACAGGAAGGGTATTCTTGGTAGTTAAGTGTTACTAAGTACTTGAACTATTCAATGGAAACCCTGTATTTTTTCATTATGGTGTGTGATCCAAATCTAGATAAGTGGTTTAATTCTGGTTGTTCATTTTCCCTACAAGTGTTGATGAGTCCCATTAGTAAAGGAGCATTTAATGGTAAGAGCTAAGTAGAATGCTTAGAGAATCATGCATTCAGGGAGCCTGGTGGGCTGCCGTCTATGGGGTCGCACGGAGTCGGAAACGACTGAAGCGACTTAGCGGCAGCAGCATTCATTGAGCAACTCCCACGAGTCAGGTATTCTACATAATGGTTGATGTTTTGTGTAATTTAGTTTTCTGAAAATGACAGTCAACAAAGAAAAGAGTGTGGCAATTTTAAAGGTAAACATAAAATGTACTTTTGTTCCTAAACGGATAAGGAGGACGTGGCAAGGAGTAGGATCAAACAAATTGAACACTAAATTTCTGACTGTGTGTCCACCTGAGAAATGTGCACTTAACCAACAAGGACCTGCTCCCTGCTGGAGGGTGTAAAAGGTGACTGATTCCTGAGGTTCCCCCGTCCGTCCTGCCACAAGCCGCACAGAACTGCTAACACGTCCTGCAGGTATTAGGACCGCCAGCAGGCCAAAGCGCAATTGACCGTCGGAGCCCCGCGCGCGAGAGCCAGAGGCCGCCCCCACCTGCCGCCCCCGTCCGGCCCCGCCCCCTGGGCGCGCAGGCCAATGGGCTGGGCGCCGGGGGAGGCGCGAGGCCGGGGGCGGGGCGGCCGGGGTTGGCGCGGTCGTGGCGGTAGCTGCAGGGGCGGCGGCGGCGGCGACGGCGGCGGCTTGGCCGGGCGTCCGCGGGCCGTGGGGGATGGGGGCGGCGAGCTCCAGCCCTCGGCGGCGGCGGCGGCGGCCGTGAGTGTTGGGCCGGCGTCCGTGTTCGGGACGCGGGATGGAGCGCCGCGGTGAGTGTCGGGTGGCGGCGCTCGCACCAACCGTGGCGGCTGAGGCAGGGGTCTGGGGTCACCAGCGAATTGCCGTCCAGGGTCCGGGCGGCCCAGGCGGCGGCCAGAACTGGAAGCGCCTGCGGGCTGCGCTGAGGGTCGGCGGCGGGCCGGGCCGGTGCCCCCAGGACTCCTGGTCCTCCGGGAGGGGTCCTAGCGGATGAGGGGCGCGGCAGGGGAGGGAGAGCGGGGAGAGCTAGAGAGGGCGTCGCAGGGACCCGCGGACCCCGGTGCCCCCAGTTAGGCGACGCCGTCCCGGTATCTGGGGAAGAGAGTCTCGGGGTGGACTTTCCTCCCTTTCCAGTTCCCCTCAAGTGTCCTGCAGCCGCTCTCCCTTTTCTAACCACGTTCGCTCATCCGCCTTTAAGCGGAATTCTGGAAGGGGCTTCTTCACCCTCCCTGCCCCGCGCTCTCTCTCCGCACCCCCCCGCAGCCCCCGCTTTTGGTTTCTTTAATCGGGTCTTCACTTTCATGTTCCTTACTTGGGATCTTTTTGGAAGTTTAGTGCCTTTTTCTCAAATTTTTGTCTGACATGCGAAAGCTGAGGTGAAATAACAAGACATTTCGTGTTGCCTGTCTTCCTTTTCTTATCACATTTCGCCTCACCTAGGCCCGACTGTTTGTTTATTTATTTATTTGGCGGGGGGAGCGGTAATGAAAAGTAGAAAAACACTCAGTTCCGGTTCTACCCAAGTGCCCCGCTCCGGGGCGTCTCTGTCGGTCTTCACACTCCCTCTCTCTCCCACCACTCCGACCCTTCTGTCACACCCCTGTAGCTGTTCCTTCGCACGCGCACACACGCACCCGCTATCCCAGCCTGGTCCTCGGGTAAGCCCTGTGCTCTGCAGAATAGAAATTGACAGGCGGAGGATTGCAGCTCCCAGGAGGAGAGCAGGAGAGGGTATCCCTGTGAGTTTGTTTCCCGGGCTGTTCCAGGTCCCACAGTCCAAACCTTGGCCCGAGGGAAGGCCTTCCTTTGCCTTGAACAAAGTAGCCAGGGAGTCTCCTTGTCTTTGAGCCCCCTCTGACATTTCCAGGGTCCATCTCGCTTTTTCATCTCCACTCCTCTTTAGAGGGGAGGGTGAGGTTTGTTTACCAACTACCCTCATGGACTGTTTTTTTGTTTTGTTTTTGGTTGTTGACATCCCCTATCCGCCTCTAATGGTGGATCTCTCTGTTACGAGGTGAAAGCTGTAACACGGCTGTGGAGCCAAAATAACCAAAGAACTATTTGTTTGACATTTACCTTTTCCTTTTCTCTTCTTTTTGGGAATTAGCTTCGCCCCCTTGTTCGGTTTGAGGAAGTGTGGGGGGGGGGGTAGTCTCCTGTTCAAGAAAAAGAATTCATAATTAAGTACGAAAGTGAATATTTAGAATGAGTAAAGAAATCGCAACAAATTATGGGTCTTGGAGATTTAAATCCCTTTCTTCAGAGATTTCTTTAGGCAGTTTGCCAGGAATGTATACTTGGAAATGCTTCCTGATTGTAGGAACTAAGCAAGTGAGGAACCCGGACACTTAAGCTTCATTAGCTTTATGGTTCAAATAGCCTTAGTCTCCTGATTCTGAGAAAAAGTCTAGAATGGATTTGAAGAGAAGTAAGATAGGTCTGAGTTGAAAATTTTTCAGTTCCCAAATTGGCAGGAAGTAAAACTCTGGCTGAGATGAAGAAAGCACTGTTCATGGAATGATGGTGGCTGGTCATTCCTGCTCTACCCACCTCCCTAAAATAGAATATCCACTAAATTATCAGCACCTTCTCTTCCCAGTGGTAAAAGCCCTTGATCTAGGAATGTGCGCTGCTTCAGCCACTGCTGTTGGTCTCAGTCGTTAGTACTACTTGAACAAAGCTCATGACCAAAAGGTTCCCTGGAAAGATTTTCATTCCTGTACCATTGGTGATTGATTCAGCATTCACTCAGAAAATTTAGTTGGACACCACTTTATGTGAGAGAAACTTTCAGTCTATTGGGTAGAAGCAGGTAATTTCAAATAAATAGGGCCCAAGGCATAATATCTTGGGTTACCTGAGAAAAGTATGTTGAATGTCCTATGGGAAAGTAAAGGAATGACTTATTTTCAGTAGAGGAAATGAAAAGGCTTTTTGGAAGAAGTGATTTTTTTGTGAGATTGAAGTCGATTAAGAGAATGATTTTAATAAGCACAGAAGGCCAAATGATCCTTCTTGGCAGAGTTGCTGGTTATCCTAATGCACACATACAAGGGTATCATCAGTCAGCTTCTATGATTCTGCTTTGACGGCTACTTTGTTTTTGATTTCCCACCTCATGTCCAGTATAATGATGAGCCACAACACAGAAAGATACATCCCTGTGTAAAGAAACAAGGAGGTTTAAAAGGAGGGTTAACAACACGTTTGGATATGATGAGGATTTTTGTGGACGGTTTGTACTTTCTGCTTTGTCTTTATCTTTTACTCTGATAAGCAGGAGCCCTTTGATGATACTGCCTCCCTGGGATAAGGTTTTTTCTTTTTCTTAAAAAATGCTCCAGTATTTATCCCTGAGAAAGTTTTCAAATACCATAGACTTTCTTTCTAAGGAAGAAGATGGAAAATATTTTGAAAAATATTAAGGGAGAGAGAAAGTTGAATTCGGGGATTATTTCAGTAGAACTTCCTGGAATTTTGTGGGCTTCCCAGGTGGCGCTAGTGGAAAAGAATGCCTGCCAGTGCAGGAGATGTAAGAGACGTGGGTTCCATCCCTGGGTTAGGAAGATCCTCCAGAGGAGGGAATAGCAACCTTACAATTTTACTTTTAATTTATCTAATATTCCCCGAGTACTAAAATAATAAGAGATTTTTATACAGTATGAGTAAGTTTTGACAATTGTATACACTCATGTAATCCCCATAATCAAGATGTAGAACATTTCCATTATTTCAAAAAAGTCTCACATGCAGAACTCCCCCCACCTTCCACACTACAAGCCCAGTCACCAGGCAGCCATTCCTGCTTTTTTGTTACTAAGAATTAGGTTCATCTTTTCTTTGTGCCTGACTTTCATTTAGCATGATGTTTTTGAGATTCACCCATGGTTTTTTGCTGTTATAGATATTTTATTATTGAGTAGTATTCCCTTGTAAGGCTGTTAGCATTTATCTATTGGCACTCAGATTGTTTCCAGTTTTTGACTATCATGAAAAAAGTTGCTACATACATTTGTGTATAGTTTTTGGATGAATGTATTTTTCATTTTGGGGAGTTAGATAAGGGAGTAGAGTTGCTGGCTTTTATGGTAAATGTATGTTCATGTGTATAAGGAACTGCCAGGCTGTTTTCCAAAGTGGTGTGTACCTTGTATAGCACCAATGTGTGGGAGTTTTAGTTGCTGTACATCCTTCCTATCCCAGATTTCACTCTAGCTGAAATTGAGAATTCCAGTAGGCATTTAGTGGTATCTCATTGTGGCTTAAGTTTGTGTTTCCCTGATACTAATGATGTTGAGCACTATTTCATGTGCTTACTGCCCAGTTGTGTATCTTCTTTTTTGAAGTATCTGTTCAGATCTTTTACTAATTAATTTCTTGTGCTGTTTGTTTTATTATTGAGCTAAGAGTTCTTGATGTAATTTGGATACAAGTCCTTTGTCATGTATTTCCTCCCGAATTGTGGGCTTAACAGTTGTCTTTCAAATAGCAGAAGCTTTACATTTCAGTGAAGTTTAGTTAACCAGTTGTTTGTTTGTTTGTTTGTTTAATGGTTCTTGCTTTTTGTGTCTAAGAAATTGTTCCCTAGGTTTTCTATCCAAGTTTTCTTAGAATATAGATCCTCAAACATATTCTTAAAGGACCAGATCATAAATATTTTAGGCTTACAGGCTACAGTACCTCAACCACTCAACTTTGCTGTTGTAGGGCAAAAGAAGCTATTGACAGTACATGAACAGCTGGTATGGCTGTGTCCCCCCATAATTTTTTTAAATAAAAATATGCAGTTGCCTCTTCCAGCTCCAGTATTTAAAAGATTGATAGTTTTAGATAATGTATTTAGGTTTATGATACATGTTGAGTTAACTTTAGGGTATGCTCTGAAGTAAGGATCATTTTTTTCTCATATGGCTATCAAGTTATTTCAGTACCATTTATTGAAAAGAACACCTTTCCCCCTATTGAATTACTTTAGCACCTTTTGAAAATATGTAGGTCTATTTCTAGACTATTCTGTTGATCTGTTTCACTCTCTGTAATAATATCATATTGTTTTGACAACTGTAACTCTATAGTAAATCTTAAAATCAGACATTATGGATCTTCCAAATCTGTTCTTTTTTCAAAAATTTTTTGGCTGCTTAGATTTTTTACATATTATATACATTTCAGAGTCAGCCTATCAATTTCTGCAAAAACCTAGGAAAGATTTTGTTTGGGATTGCTTGAAACCACACATCACTTTGGGGGAAATGAAAGTCTTCAACAGTTTTGAGTCTTCCAGTCAATGAGCATGGCATATCTACTGATTGATTCACTTCTTTAATTTCTTGCCACTAAAGTTTTATAGTTTTAAATTTAGGATTTTAGACATATTTTGTTAAATTTATTCCTAAAAAATCTGATTTTCTGATGTTATTATAAATGGTATTTGTTTCTAAGACATCACTGTCCAATTGTTTGTTCCTAGTATTTAGAAATAAAATTGTAATATATTGACCCTATTTTCTGTGGCCTTGCTAAATTCATTTATTAGTTGCAGTAACTCATTTGTAGGTTTCTTAGAGTTTTTGAGGTATACAAACATATCAATTTTTAATGAAGTGTTTTACTTCTTCCTTTTCAATCTGAATGTGTTTTATTTTTTTCTCTTGTTCTCTTGTACTAAGACCTTCAGTAACAATAGTGTGTGTTAGTTCCTCAGTCATGTCCAACCCTTTGCGACTCCCTGGACTGTAGCCTGCCAGGCTCCTTTGTTCATGGAATTCTCCAGGCAAGAACACTGGAGTGGGTAGCCATTCCCATCTCCAGGGGATCTTCCTGACCCAGACATTGAACCCAGGTCTCCTGCATTGCAGACTCAGATTCTTTACCATCTGAGCCACCAGGGAAGCCCAGTAACAATATTGATCCTAATCTTAAAGTGGAAAACATAGATAGTCTTTCATTATTGACCAAGATGTTAACTGTAGATTTTTTGTAGATGCCTCTTAAAAGGTTGAAAAAATTCCTTTCTATTCTACTACTTTGCTGACTGCTTTAATCATGAAAGTTTGCAAAATTTTGTCAAATGCTTTTTCTGCATTTATTAAGATAATCACATTTTTTTTGTCTATTGACTATTAAACCAAGCTTGATTCTTGAGACAAACATGTTATTTCTTTTAAATATTGTTGGGTTTGACTTGCTAATACTGTATTAGGAAATTTGATCTGTAGTTTTCTTGTAATATATTTGTCTGCTTTCAGTATCAGAGTAATACTGACCTTATAAAATGAGTTGGGAGGTTTTCCATCTCTTCTATTTTTTGAGAGTTTCTGTAGGACTATTTTATCTAGTTCAATAGATTTCATTAGTGAGGCCATCTGGGTCTGCAGTTTTCTTTGTGAGATATTTTAAATTATGAATCCATTTTTTGAAGTACATATAAAGTTACCCCAAATTTTCTATTTTGTGTGTTAGATCTGGTTATTTGTGTCTTTGAAGAAATTTTTCCATTTTATCAGAGTTGAATTTCTTGGCAAAGTTTGTAATAGTCTCATTTCCCTTTTAACATCTGTAGGGTCTGTACTGATTATTTCATTCATGATATTAGTAATTTGTGTTTTCTCACTTTATTTTTTAATCAGTTCAGCAAGATATATATCTATTTAATCGATCTTTTCAAAGAACCAACTTTCAGTTACATTGGTTTTTCTCTGTTACCTGTCTTCCATATCATTGATTTCTTTGTTGTTGTCGTTCAGTTGCTCTGTCGTGTCCGACTCTTTGTGACCCTAGCTTTGACTGTTAACCTTTGTTGGCAAAGTAATGTCTCTGTTTTTTAATATGCTGTCTAGGTTTGTCATTGCTTTTCTTCCAAGGACCAAGCGTCTTTTAATTTCATGGCTGCAGTCGCCATCCACAGTGATTTTGGAGCCCAAGAAAATAAAGAAATCACTGATTTCTACTCTTACCATTATTTCCTTTGTTTTACTTACTTGCTGTTCAATTTGCTCTTTGCTTTATAGCTTGAAGTAAAAGCTTAAATCATTGATTTTAGATCCTCCTTTCTTTTTCATTGTTCAAGTATTTTATTTATTTTTAGAAACCTTTTTATTTTATATTGGCATATAGCCAGTTAACAATGTTGTGATAGTTTCAGGTGGACAGCAGAGAGACTTAGCCATACAAATACATGTATCCATTCTCCCCCAGACTCTCCTCCCACCTAGCCCACCACATAACACTGAGCAGAGTGCCATGTGCTATACAGTAGGACCTTGTTAATATCCATTTTAAATATAGCAGTGTGCACATGTGGATCCCAAGCTCCCTATCTCTTCCCCCCCATCCTTCCCCCTTGGCAACCATGTTTGTTCTCTGTGAGTCTGATTTTGTTTTGTAAATAAGTTCATTTGTATAATTTCTTTTTAGATTCTGCATATAGGGGATGTCATAAGATAATTCTCCTCTGTCTGACTTTACTCAGTATGACAATCTCTAGATCCATCCATGTTGCTGCATATGGACCCTCCTTTCTTTTTAATAAGGTATCTAAAACAGTGTATTTCTCTAACTACTGCTTTTACTGTGTAACTTACCCATTTTGAAATATTGTGTTTTCATTTTTATTCAGTTCAAACTGTTTTCAAATTTGCCTTGTGAAAATGTGACCCATGGATTATTTAAAAATATATTTTTAAATTTCCAAATATTTGTGATTTTCCTACTGTTATTCTATATTTAATTTTGTTTGGGTCAGAGAACATACACTGTATGATTTCAGTTCTCTTAAATTTATTGGGACTTGCTGTATGGTCCTACATATATCTTAGTGAATATTTTATGTGTATTTGAAAAGACTGTGTATTCTGTCATTGGGTAGAATTTTCTATAAATGTGTGTCAGGCAAGTCAAGTTGATTGATAGTATTGTTTAAATTTTCTATATCCTTACAGATTTTCTCTTATTATCCTATCAGTTAATGAGAGAGGATTATTGAAATCTTAACCATCATTGGAATTTATCTATTTTCCTTACATTTCTGTCAAGTTTTGTCTTACATATTCTGAATCTCTATTTTTAGGTGCATACACTTTAAGATCATGTCTTTAAGATGAATTGACTCTTACTGTTATAAAATGTTACTGTTTATCCTTATCTGATTAAAAACTGCTTCTGCTTTCTTATGATTAGTATTTACTTGGTGTATCTTTTTGTGATGTTTTACTTTCAACCTACTTGTGTCTTTCATAATTTACGTGTTTCTTACAGGCAGTTTGTAATTGTGTGTGTGTGCTAAGTTACTTCAGTCATGTCTGACTCTTTGCAATCCTATGGATTGTAGCCTGCCAGACTCCTCTCTGGTATTCTTCAGGCAGGTTGCCATGCCCTTCTCCAGGGGATCTTCCCCACCCAGGGATGGAACCCATGTCTGTTATGTCTCCTACATTTTCAGGTAGGTTCTTTACCACTAGTGCCACCTGGGAAGTCAGTATGTAATTGAGTCTAACTTTTTTGGAGATTGTCCAGTTGTCCAATTTGACCAGTGCTGCCTTTTTATAGGGGTGTTTAGAGAATTTATATTTAATGTAATTATTGATATGATTGGGTTTAAGCCTATCGTCTTGCTGTTTGTCTTTAATTTTTCTCATCTGTTCTTTGTTTCTTTTCCTCTTGTTCTGCCTTCTTTTGGATTGACCAATTTTTTGAAATTCTATTTATAACTACTGTTGGCTTATTAACTGTACCTCTGAAGATTTAATATACATTTTAAATTTATTATAATATACTTTCAAATAATAATATGCTATTTCACATATAGTGTAAGAACCTTACTTGCATTTCCTTCCTCCCTTAGTTTTTGTTATTGTGATACTTTTTGCTATTCTACATATATTGTAAATGCCACACAGATTGCTATTATATTTGTTTTAAATGTCAGTATTTTTTTTTTAAAGAAATTTACAAAATGAGGCTTGTGTTGAAGCTTCATTTGAGGTGAGTCTAGAATATTATTTTATTAGGGCTGGTCTTCATGTACTACTAACACATGTCCTTCTGGGATCTCTCCTTAAGTATTCCATAGATCTCTGTGCTCTGGCTGATGAAAACTCAGAGGTCTCCTAGCCTTGTGAGAGCCCTGGAAATTGTTCAGCTACAGCTCCTTGGAAATTCTTTGTCCATCCTTGTGGGGATTCACCCTATACATATACAGCTTTGAATTCAGCAAGAAAATTAAGGAGTTGCCTATGCAGATTACTGGAGCTCTTTCTCTGCCTACCTTCTTCCTCTCTGGTACTCTGTTGTACTAATTCCAGAGCTATGATTGCTCTTTCCTCAGCAAGAGCACCACACTCTGTTTGGCTTCCTCCTTCTGTTCCATGGTCTAGAATGTGCCTCCAGGCAGAAAGTTGGGGTGACTTGTAGGGATCACCTCATTTGTTAGTGATTCCATCTCTCCAGGATCATGGTCCTGTGCTGTTTATAGTCTGATGTATAAAAATAATATAGTGGAAGGGCAAATCTGATCTCAGTTATTCCTGCATTGATGTAGTCAAAATTTTAAGACTTTTTTAAAATCTGGAAATTTTTTTTTCATCATTTTAGTGCAGTTTATTTGTTTAAGAAACTGTTGTTTGCTCTATAAAATGGTGCACAGTCTAGACTTTACTGAGTGCATCCTGTGATGTAATTTAACATATTCTTTTGTCTTCTGTATTGCTTATAAAGTGGTAATTGGATCTAGAGCAGAGTTTCTCAGTCTTGACAGTTTTTGGCCATTTGGGGCTAGGTAATTCTCTGCTGGGGTGGAGGGAGGAGGGTTGAGAGGTGCTCTCTTGCGCAGGCAGGATGCGTAGCGGCATCCTTGGCCTCTATTCACCAGATGTCAGTACGATTCCTTCCCAGTTGTGAGAACCAAAGGTGTCTACAGACACTGTAAAATGTTTTTGGAACAAAGTTCTATTATGAAAAGTATGCTACGTAGCTACAGAATCAATTTCAGGAATATGAAGATCCCTACCCAGCAAAAATAGGAATACTTATAAATGTTAACACTGCAGAGAACACATGGAAAAGATTTTAACAGTATGGAAGTTGAAGTTTCTCAGAGTGACAGAAAAGTAACATCACAGAGGATAAGAATTTCTGTTTTAGAAGAGAAAAATACTTGAGACAATAATAATGTAAAATGGTAAAAACAATTTTAAGATATTGGACTTCTATGATAGATATACAGATGGTTTTACTTTTTCTTTTTTTAAATGGTTTATGATTTAATTATAAACCAAAAATTT
This sequence comes from Bubalus kerabau, assembly GCF_029407905.1. Taxonomy (NCBI): domain Eukaryota; kingdom Metazoa; phylum Chordata; class Mammalia; order Artiodactyla; family Bovidae; genus Bubalus; species Bubalus kerabau. The sequence continues at coordinate 50,121,065 of NC_073629.1, forward strand.
TGGAGTTGCAGAAAGGTTTTAATAGTGTACTTTTTCATACTGGAAACTCACTTGTGTGACATAAAATTTCTTTAAACAAAATGTAAATTAGGGAGAATTAATAAAATAACCCCTTTAATTTAAAAGTGAACTACAGTTTTCACTAATGTTTCCAAATACCCTGTTCCTCCTTACTAAGGAAAAAGAGTAGAAAAGATGACAGATAATTAATACATTTTTTAAAAAGATTTAAGAGGAGGATTGGGATTGAGAGACTTCTCAAAATTTCCCTCAGATAACAGTACTTATAAGTTAATCATCCAGTATTCTTTGAGGAGCCACTCTGTTGGTTCTGTGCACAATAGTTGGCTGTTTTGATATGGTTTAAAGGTAGATCTGGTGGGAAGGGTCTTGAGGTTAACCCAGAGCAGATCCAGCGGGCGGACTTTCCTCTGTTGAGCTCTCTGAGGGTTACCTTGCCTCTACCTTCCATGGCTTTAGAATGCTTTCCTCTCTTCTCCATTGATGTCCTTCAGTTTAGTCCTCAGTGGTTTCCATGATGAGTGTCTGTGGTACATCATTCTCTTCCAGTAGGATTTGAAGGAACATTTGATTGTTAGATGTCCCTAGCATTGTTAGTACTTTTTATCTTGACACAGTTATGTTTAAAGTTTAATGGGTAAGTTTTCAAAAATTAAATCTGCAAAATGATAGTAGAGCCCAAGTAATTGAGGAGCCTGAGGTTCTCATATTTTTCTTTTCCAGTAACAACCTAGGGGCTTAATTAGGATCACTTGCCCAGAATTGTTTGGGTGTGAGAAGTGTCTTTCTTCCTTTTCTTGTTAGTGGGTAGTCCCCCTATTTCTCTTTCTCTTTCTGTCTTCCCTGTTCTGTCTCCATCTTATTTTCTCTGCCTTAACTTGTCCCTGAATCTTTCTTGGTCTTCTTTCTCTCCTCTCCACGATTGTTTCTCACCCTCCCACATCTCTCATGGTGTTTTTCCTCTCCCCCCCTCCCATGTGCTCCTTTCTGTCTTTTCACACCACCGCTTCTACCTCACACATGAGGACCTCATGCACAACATTGTCAGTTTAACTTTAATAAGGAACACAATCCCCTTTATTAAGGGAGTGGTGATTAATGGAGTAAGAGAGTACAAAATTATTAATATACAGGTATTTTATTTTTTAAGTAAAAAGCATTATATTAAATATGATCCATATTTTGCAACCATGTATTATTGTTTAGTCCCTAAGTTGTGTCTGACTTTTTGTGACTCCATAGACTAGCCCTCCAGACTCTAGCCTTTCCCAGGTAAGAATATTGGAGTGGGTTGCCATTTCCTTCTCTATGCTAATATACAGGTATTTAAAAATAGATATAAAAGAGTGTTTGAGATTGAGTAACTTTCTTATATTTCTTCCCCAAACCTTTTCTTAGGATTTAATTAGGGTTGCAGTGCTCCAGCCCCCTTTTGGCCTGGGATCCCTGACCTCTCATTAGTTTGTTTCAGTTCAGGGCATCATCAGTTTCCATGGTGAGAGTCCATGGTGCGTTGTTCTTTTTAAGTGTGGTTAGGAGAGTTTGGATTTAGGGTTTCCTTAGTATCTATGGCATGTCCTTGATACTGTTGTTTTTGAAGTTTGAAGGGTAAATTTGTGTAAGTTGAATCTGAAAATTCCAGCGTGGAGCTAAAGTAACCAAGGAGCTGAGCGTTTTCAGATTTATCTTTTATAAAGTAGCACCTGAGGGCCAAATTTGCTTTATTTCCCCAACATTGTTTTTAGTAAGAGTTCAAAGATATGAGAGGTGTTCCTCTTCCCTTTGCCAGTGAGTATTTTCTCCCTGTCTTGCTACCTCACTTGTTGGCTCTATCATGCTCACTTCCTTTTTCTGTTTCTGGAAGTAGGTGGTCGCTCCTTTCTCTTTTTTTTCTCATTATCTTCTTTCTGCCCTCACTTGTTTCTGTCTTCCTTGGTTTTGCCTCTCTCCCCAGTTTCCGCTTACTCTTCTTCCTCACACTCACTTGTCTTTTTCTGCATTCTCCCCGTGTGACCATTTTTTTTCTCTGCCTCCAACACTACGCTTAGCCTCCCTATCCGCCCCATGGGTCCTGTTTCTCCATCAGTTCTTCAGTTCTTTCTGAATGTTCCAGCATGAAGATAACTGATAAGGCTTGTTTTCCTGAGTAGAATGATGTGGAAACCTATGTGCTTTCGGCCCCTGCTGCTTTCTTTAGTTATTCCATCTTTCTCAGACATTTTTTCTCATTCCGAGCGAGTTTGCAAGTGCAATAGAAGTAATTTATAGGTCTAAGTGGGAAATAGGACCCTGTACAGAGGGTAGAGTAGTTAGTTGGTTTTGAGGAAGTTTATTTTTCTGAAAAGGAGTCAGGCTTGTGTTACACTTTTACCTGCTTTGGATCGTGTTTTTGTTTTCTTAAGAGTTGGAGAGAGAGGGACAAGGTCGTCAAAAGAAGTACCTCATAAAAAAATGTATATTGTTCATCCAAGAAATTTTCGTTTGTCAGATGTAGTCATCAGGTGACCTATTCCTAAGGTTCCTCCGCCCGTTCTGCCACAAGCCACACGGGGCTGCTAACACGTCCTGCAGCGCTCAGGACCGCCAGCCGGCCAAGGTGCAGCTGACCGTCGGAACCCCGGGCGCGTGAACCAGAGGCCGCCCCCACCTGCCGCCCGCGTCCGGCCCCGCCCCCCGGGCGGCGGACCAATGGGCTGGGCTCCGGGAGGCGGGAGGCGCGAGGCCGGGGGCGGGGCGGCCGGGGTTGGGGCGGTAGTGGCGGTAGCTGCAGGGGCCGCGGCGGCGGCGGCGGCGGCGGCTTTGGCCGGGCGTCCGAAAGCCGTGGGGGATGGGGCCGGCGGCGGCGGCCGTGACGACCGTGATTGTCGGGCGGGCGTTCGCGCCCGGGACGCGGGATGAAGCGCCGCGGTGAGTGTCGGATGGCGGCGTTCGCTCCAGCTGCCGCGGCCGAGGCAGGGCATTGGGGTCACTGGCGAGTTGACGTCTAGGGTCCGGGCGGCCCAGGCGGCGGCGGGAAGTGGAGGCCACTGCGGGTGCGCTAATGACCGGTGGCGGCGGGCCGGGTCGGTGTGCCCAGGACTCCTGGTCCTCCGGGAGGGGTCGGACGGGACGAGGGGCGCGGCAGCGGAGGGGGAGCCGGGAGGGCACGAGCGGTGGCCCTGAGCGGATGAAGAAGATAATAAAAGCAAACACTTAGCGTGTCCCACGTTCGGCATGCTGTTTCCTAAGTGCGCTACACATTTTAACCTCCTGAGAGTTCCACGATTATTTAACTCATTTTTCAGATGGGAAAAACGTGTCAGAACACACAGGCTAGTAATTGGCAGTGTGACTTCAACTCAGGCAGGTTTGCTCCAGAATCTGTGCTGTCTATCGCTACAGAGTTGATCTGACCCCGTCCTACCCCACCTGCCCTGACAGCAGTCCTCTCTTCAGCTGGGTCTCATTCCCGATGTATTTTAGGATTTCCGTGGTTGCATTGTTTTCGTCTCTGTCTTTTGGGCCGAGTGAGGGGTTTTTCGTTCCGAGGCCGCGTAAGCCTCAATGGTCTTTCCCAGGTCTGCTGTGGACGTTTTAAGGGCTGGACTTTTTTTTTTTTTTTTTCCTTTTTGACGGCTGAATTTTCAAGCCTGAGACGTTTCATACTGCAGCTGTAGTAATTCACGAACCTCTTGTCTCCATGTTCATCTTTCTTGACTGTCTTCCTCAAGACTGAATTGGGTTTATAACTTTTCGGAGAGCAGGATTGTTAGTTGCTAAAGGCGGGAGTTGAGTGCACCTTCTCCAGGCGTCTCCTGGACAGTATCTCTTGTCCATCGCTATCAAAGCCGGACACACTTTTTGGTTGCTCCATTTTCCCACTCTGTTTAAACGCTGAAATGGGGAATGTGGTCTTTGGCTTTGGGTAGTTTTGGCTGGTCAAGGGAGAGCCCTTCCCGTCAGGAATGCTAGACATTCTGGAGGCGTGGGAGGTTGGGCAGCTTCATCTTCTTTAAACGTGCTGAGTTCTGACTGCACTGGAATGAAGTGTATGAGTATTGCATGCCTTCCTTTAGAAATTAATTATTTGCATATTACTGATAAAAGTTTTCAACATTCCCCTCTTCTCTTTTAGTGAGGAGTGCATTTAAAAAGACCTCCAGGGTGAATTTTCCTGATTTTTTTTTTTTTTTTAACATCTCTAAGATTCTTACCAATCAGAAATTGTGTCGAAATAGCAGATTTCTAAAATATATAGCAATTTTTCCTGAGGTAGAAATGGTAAGGTTGGGAATTAAATACAGATATTTGAAGTTGTTTCACTTTTCAATTAGGCAGCCCGGTGCCTAAAATGAAAATACTTCTGTAAGGAGACATTTGGGGTGGAGGAACATGAGGCAAGAACATTTGATAAACGCAGTCTACTGAAGTCTTGGAAAAGACACATTCCAGGCTACCAGAAGTTAGTGTTCACATTTCTGATGCACATATTACTTAGAATTTGGAACATACAGAGAAAGTAGTTTTGCACAGTAGTTTTCTCTTTGCTACACAGTTCTTTGTGAAGTGGATAATATGTGTTTTTTTATATTGATGACTTTGAGTTGGAAGAAATGCAAGAGAATTAGAAGAGTTTCACAAATATTTTGCTCAACAATCTGTTTGCCCAGTTCAAACTTCACTTGGAAGTCATATTTAGTAGGCTTCCACAAAGTCAGTGACGTTTCTGGAATTGTTTCCAGTCCTATATTTCATGGTCACAGTTTACAGATATATTGTAATGAAGCCACATGTTGTTCATTACTTACCTATGTCTACAGTCTCCTGCAGTAAAGCACTGCTAATGATAATGGCTAATAGTTATTGCACCTTCATGATGAACCAAGTGTTGTGCTAAGTGTGCTTTCCGTATTATTATCTCATGTAATTAAGTTTACAGTTACAGTATCTGGTAACTACATTTTATGTTCCCACCAACTAGAGGTTCATTTTGGGACATGAGAAAGTAATGTGGATGATCTTGGAAAGTGTATATCCTCCAAACTTTCTCATTGCTTGCTTGCTAAGTCGCTTCATCATAGTTCAGTTTTGTGAAAGTATGGATTAACTTTATATTAACATTTTTTCAACTGTATTGTTTCCTTTTTTTAGTTTGAAATATGAAAAGTAGTAAAGTGTATATAGTAAAAATAAAGTGTAGTACATTACTCATCATAATGCTGACTCCTCACATCCCCATCATTTTTGTTTGTTTACAGATAGTCTTGACTAAAAATGTTCAAGCATTTTTGAAACACTCTATAACTTTGAGTTACTAATTTGACAGTTGAAGTAAAATAGTTTTACTGAGGTGGTGATTTGTTTTATTTGAAGCTTGTGACATACGCTTTAAAACTTATAACCATCTTTTTACCAGTGACAATGACCAGTTTTCTAATATACTAAACTAAAAGCCATCAAAATTAATCACAGTGGCTTTACTAAGTAAGCTGCAAAAGTGATAAATTAGGCAAATAGTCTTCTAAATTAATGGTTTGTAAAAGAGCTGCCCAAACAAGACACTTGAGTGTTGTTTTGTTTTTGTTGGAGGGGAGACTTAGGTATAATAGTGCCCCCTAAATTGTCCTAAGTTCATTTTAGAAGTTATTTACACATTTAAGAATTAATGTTAGATAGGTTTGAAACTAGAGTAAATGTAGAAATTGCATTTCCAGAAATGATTTGAGGATAACAATATTGAATAAAGGACTTTTAAATGTTATTAAAGAAGTGTCAGGACACCTTATTTAATAATCAGAAGTAGAGGAACAGTAATAGAAATCCACCTTTGATTTCAGTCTTATATACCCTTGCCTTTACTCAACTTTATATGCTTTTCTTTTTTTGAAAGATACTATTTTAGAGACAGATTTTTAAAAACAATTTCTATTTTCCATTCAAGACACTGAAACAAACCAGAGTTAACCATTTTATTTCTATGAAAATTAATTAAAATTTTGTAAAATTATAAAGTTTATACATTCATTATAAATTGCTTATTCATTATTGTTCATTATTCATCCTGCAAAATCATTACTTATTCAGATAGTTTTGAGTTTTTCATCTCTCATTCTGCTATAAGCAGAGAACAAACACATGGTTAGCAAACATTGGTCATGATTGCCTTGAGATTATAGTCTGGATAGGGAAACATGAATCATCTATGGGAACTTGGATAAGTGCAGTGATGGAAAGGATAAGATGCTATAAAGCATCCAACAGGAAATTCTGTTCTAGTTTGGTGGCGGTGGTGGTTATGAGGCAGGGGAGGTCCAGGAAGGCTTCTTTGAACTGAGATCAGAATGAGTAAACAAAGAGGAAGAATAGTCCAGGCAAATAGAACTGTATATAGACAAGACCCTGTTGAGTCCAACAGTTGGTGTTTTTCAGGTTGTAGGGACAAAATCCATAGTAAGTCTCAGAGCAATTTGATGGGTTACAACTGGCATTTTAAAAAACGAAATGGAACAGGAAAGAAAACATCTGAGTAAGAAAACATCACCTGGCTCCTTAGCCAGTATCTGTTTTATGTTTATGTATTCCTGCATGCATACACCATACACAAACATACTTAATATGTATACTAGCTCCTGATAGAAAATTATTTTCTCTACAAGTCATGGTAAACAAATATTATTGAAAAAATGAGAAAGAGGTGTGTGGGTGGCCAGAGTGCTGAGAGTGTTGAGTAGGAATTTGACTTCAGATGACATTGCAGAAATAGATAGGAGGCAGATCTCATGTTGAACCTTGTAATGCACGATAGCTTCTCATTGTCCTTTGGAAGAGTTTTAAACAGAGAAATAACATGATGAGATTCATGTTTTGAAAATGAATACCTTTGTAATGAGATACTATCTATGGAATGAACAAGAATGAATGTGGAGAAATCATTAGGAAATTAGTAGCAGTAGCTCAGACAAGAAATCATGGTTATTCAGCTAGTGTGGTAGTAGAGATAGAATTAGATAGAGTAAAAAACTGTGGATGGCTGGGGCGGGGCGGGGGTGGGGTGCGGTAATCTATGGAGTTGGGCAATGTATAGTAAAGAGTAAATGGTACAATTTTATATCTTACATGTAACCCAGAAATGAATATTCCATAAAACTTTCTACTGTAAATTTCACAGAAATCCTTAGTCACTCTACCATTTTCAGAGTATCCAAATATCCAAGACAAAACATTTGGTAAATATTTCAATGATAATGCTTGAGCTAATATAATTCCTCGAGTCATTTCTTTTTTGATTTCAAGAGATATAAACAAAGTTAGGACTTTTAATTCCAGGAAGATAAAATGTAAGGATGAAGCAGAAACATAGTAAGGTTTTCCTTGAGTTCCAACTGTGTGCCCGGTTTAGGTGTTTTAAATGAAGTCTTTTAATTTTTATGTTCCCTTTTAATCTTCACACAGCCTATAACCAAATTGTGCAGGTTACTAAGTGTTCAGCTAGGATTCAAATCTCAGTCTTTGTCATAACAAAGATTGTGTTTTTATTATATCACCATGAAATTACCAAAAATATTGCTCCAGTGATCATATATTTATTTGTTCAGTCCAAGTGTGTCGTCATTGACTCAAAGGACATGAGTTTGAATAAGCTCCGGGAGATGGTAAAGGACAGGGGAGCCTGTGTGCTGCAGTCCATGGGGTAGCAAAGAGGCGGACACGACTGAGTGACTGAGTAACAACAGTGTGTCAGATTTGTGGACATGCTTAGAACTTAATTTCAACAGAGAAGTATTCTTGATGAAAAGTGATAATCCAGAGTGTGTATGTGTATTGTTGTTTAGTTCATGGGGTCACAAAGAGTCAGACATGCTTGAGCGACTAACACTTCACCAAAGTTGTCAGTTGTGTCTGACTCTTTGCGACCCCAAGGACTGTAGCCTACCAGGCTTCTGCATCCATGGGATTTTCTAGGCAAGAGTCCTGGAGTGGGCTGCCATTTCCTTCTCCAGGAGATCTTCCCAACCCAGAGATTGAACCTGGGTCTCCTGCACTGCAGACAGACGCTTTACCATCTGAGCCACTAGGGAAGCCCAGAAGAGATGATTAACAGTTTGTCAGGTAAAACATAGGAATGATGGAAGGGAGACTTTGAAAACAGGCCTTTCTATTTTCAAAGCTCATATTTCACCTTCATTTTTGAAGGTGAGGTCATAGTGGGAGAATATGTTCTTCCACTAAGTGACATTTCAGAACAACTTTTATAGCTTAAAAAATTCTGTGCCCTAGGTATTAAGAGGAAGTTTATTAAGAGCATAGATTTTGGTCACAAGGCAGATGTGGTTTTAAGTACCAATTCATCATTTATCAGTTGAGAGCTTAGACAAATCATTTAACCTCCAAATCACTTTCCTAACTTGGGAATTGAGAATCTGCATATCATAGACTTGTCAAGATTATTGGCACTTAATAAATGGAAGTTGCTATATTAGTAATACAGAGTTTGTTGTTTTTTTAAGTATTGAATTTTAAATATTGAGGCAGGCTTTGAGCTGTTTGTGAAAACCTGGTGTTATAATGTACCTTGGTTAATGAAATATTTGCATCTCTCTTTTTTTCTCTCCCACTTAAGGAATTCCATTTTTTTGACTGTTATGTGAAAGGATGATTGCTTACAAACAGAAAAAGACAAAGAAAAAACGTGTTTTGTCAACAGGCCAGCTCTCAACTGATGTTACAACTTCTGAGATGGGGCTCAAGTCCATAAATTCCAACGCCATTTTGGATCCTGATTACATCAAGGAGTTGGTGAATGACATCAGGAAGTTCTCCCATATGTTACTGTATTTGAAGGAAGCTATTCTTTCAGGTTTGTTGACTCTCTTTCCCTTAGCCTTCTTACTGGATGGTTTGTAATATCGTAAATGCCAGCCTTGCTTGCATATAAGAATGTACACAGTAGTAGAAGCAGAGTATTCTGCTTTAGCTATTTTATATGTGTTTTGCCAAATGTTTGATGTTTCCAGTGTAAACTATGTTATAATCAGATACAGTGCAATACGTAGTAGAAAGCTTGGGAAGTGAGGGAAAAAGACCCATTTGATATGGGAGATTTTTAGATATTTGGAATTTTAACCCTCTTGTTAATGGTAGCAATGCACTGTTTGGTCTGTAATAAGCACACTAATATTTTTAATTTACATTGTTAATACATCTGCCTAGATTCAGTTCGGAGAAGGCAATGGCACCCTACTCCAGTACTCTTGCCTGGAAAATCCCATGGACAGAGGAGCCTGGTAGGCTGCAGTCCATGGGGTTGCTAGAGTCGGACACGACTGAGCAACTTCACTTTCACTTTTCACTTTGATGCATTGGAGAAGGAAATGGCAACCCACTCCAGTGTTCTTGCCTGGAGAATCCCAGGGATGGGGGAGTCTGGTGGGCTGCCGTCTATGGGGTCACACAGAGTTGGACACGACTGAAGCAACTCAGCAGATTCAGTTTTCTATATTGTTCTTGAAACAGTCTAAAATCACTGATTTGAGTGAATTTTTTCCTCAGAAGTCAAACTTAATTCTGTTTTGCTGTTCTCGTCCTCAAAAGAGAGTCACAGAATTTATTTTTTGTCTAGTTAGAAATGGATACTAGAGCCTGAGACTTGATTGTCCTAAAAGAAAGAGCTATATACATCTGTACTCCCTGACTTGATCTTAGTACCTGTCTTTCAACTTTCTGTGCCTCTTTTATATCTAATTTTGATGGCAATTAATAATCATACAACTGATATTCTTTTGTAATAAGTAGCAGTTCAGTCCATATTCATAAAGGTATGTCTGGATGTAGAAAATGAAGTTTCCTGGTTATTTATATGTGACCTTCTGGGGTTTCATAGACATAAGATTTCAGTAAATATTTTCTGTGAATATAAGTTAGATACTCATTTTCTGATATGCATTCTGAAAAATAGAAACTAAAAAACCATGCCTTTTGTTTGTCATAAATACTGCTTTTAAGAGTTTATTTCTAACCTACCTGTAATTTTCCATTTGAAATGCCCAAAATACCTGGACTTGAATTGTAGCCTCAAAATTTTAGTATTGGATTTATCCTTAAATGACAATCATGTAAGTCATTCTTTTGAGACTAGATATATGTTTTTAGAAAAGAATTTACCTACATTTCTGTTCATTTTAATAGCTTGATTTAAAAAAAAATAGCTTGATTTTGAAGTCTAACTTCGGATAATTAAATGCTAATAAAGTTACTTTGTTATTGTGGAAAGATATTCTAAATACATTAAGCATTATACCAGTAACAGATTCATTATTAAAATGACACATCTGCCATTTATTTAAAAAAGCATAGCTGTGTAATAAAGGTTTGTTCTTAACTGGGTTTTTTTTTAATTTACATATAGTAAAATTTTATCTTTTTGATGTAACTGGGTTAACTTTTAACTCAATTTATATTAATTGGCAAATCATTTAAGGTAAAATCTGATTTTATTTAATGTATCAATTAAAATAGGTTTCACTAATATAAATAAGAGTTTTAGTTAGAGTATCTATTTGTTTTTGTTTTCCATAGGAAATTTTACATCATTTGGAATCTTTATCTCACATGTTTATCCCTTGTTTCACAGATTTTAAATGATGGTAATTTAAAACAAGTTGGACCCACTCCTTATATCCATAAATTTTTTTAATGAGTTTTAAATTTGTGAATAGACAGTTCATTAGGAAGGAAGAGGATTGAAAGTTGATCCTAAGTAAGAAGAAAAGAGGAAATTGGTAATAAGATAGGAAAAGGAAACTACCTTTTGAGGTAAAAAGATGTATATGGAAATATATTTTTTACATAAATGTAATGTTAAAAATATGTAAGGATGTTCTTTAAATAAGAAAACTAGTACTTCAAAATTTAGAACTTGAGTGTATTGCTAATAGTAAAAAAGTTTTCCATTTACGGTTAGTAAATTAATGCAAAAGACCATCTTTTGGGTAACCAGCTCTCATTAGTAAGCAGTGGCCAGAGAGTTTCCATTAGTTTATCTTTGGATTGATTTTAATGCTTGATTCTTTAGTCAGAGTTAAAAGGATTTATGTATGCCATCTCAAAATAAATTTTGGATTTAGCAAGAATTTATTTTCTCTGTCTTTGTGTTGTTGTTATCAAAATCTGGAAATATATTCTTTAGTTTATTTGAATTGATAGAACCTTTTTGTTTGTTGTTTTCCTTAAAGGAGTATGTATAAACAGTATAAATCAACCTCATTATAAATGACAAATGCCACGTAATAAAATGTTTAATTTCGATCATGATTTTCAGCTTGTTAGAGTGTCATGCTATTTAGTTAATAGAATTATTGCAAAAATCACATGAGATATAATCTTCAGGAAAGCAGGTAAAAAGTTTAAATTCTGTAGCTGTCTAAGGTGGTTTAATATACATATGTTAGTGGACATAGACATAGGTCACGCTTTTGTCTCTGAGCACTGAGAAATTTCCCTGGACTCCTGCTGTTCTGTATAGTTGTAAACTGGCCAGACAGCAAAGAGCTGTTTCATATTTTTCTTTTGGAGTGAAGAGACCATTGTCAGTATTTGATTGGTGGCTTTGCCACTGTTTTGTCTTTTGCCTCCTCAAGAGGAGGGATGCCACATTTTTTATATTGTTTATTACCTTTCAATTCATGTTGGTTGGCTATGAAAAAGCTAAAAAGTTGTCTTTTAAGAATGTAGCTGTGGGTATGCAAATCACCTTTGGTGTTGTCTGCATACCATTTTCTTTATGTACTTTACCTGTCATGAAGCAGTGGTGTAAAGTAATAGCTTTGTGATAGGTTTTGTATCTACATTTCCCTTTCCTTGAACTAGTTATAGAGATTATTATAATTGTATATGATGCTTTACATTTTACAGAGTAGTTTCACATGCAAACAGTAATCACACAGTCCCCACAAAGGCAGGGTTTAGCCCATTTCATAGACAAGTTGTATGTGTAATTTAAATTATGTGATTTCATCAACCTCTGATTGCTGATTAATAACTACTATTTCATTTGGAACCTAGAGGTCATGAATGTAGAATGGTGTGACCTTTGCTCATGCTTTATTAGCTGTTTTACATGGCAGTATGATACTATTACAGAGAAGGCAATGGCACCCCACTCCAGTACTCTTGCCTGGAGAATTCCATGGACGGAGGAGCCTGGTAGGCTGCAGTCCATGGGGTCGCTAAGAGTCGGACACGACTGAGTGACTTCACTTTCACGCATTGTAGAAGGAAATGGCAACCCACTCCAGTGTTCTTGCCTTGAGAATCCCAGGGACGGGGGAGCCTCGTGGGCTGCCGTCTGTGGGGTCACACAGGGTTGGACACGACTGAAACGACTTAGCAGCAGCAGCAGCAGCAGCAGCATGATGCTATAAAGACACTGCTCAGTTTTCATTTCATTCTATTTCATGTGGTATTTATATTGACTTACCCAGTATGGTAGCCTCTAGACATATGGCTGTTTAAATTTAATTAGAATTTAAAATTCAGCTCCTCAGTTGCAGTAACTGCTTCAAGTGCTTATTACCCATCTCTGCTTAGTTGCTACCATTTTGAATGGTGACGATATAAAAATTACCATCATTACAGAGATTTCTCCGGTGGCTCAGACGTTAAAGCGTTTGCCCGCAATGCGGGAGACCTGGGTTCGATCCCTGGGTTGGGAATATCCCCTGGAGAAGGAAATGGCAACCCACTCCAGTACTCTTGCCTGGAGAATCCTATGGACGGAGGAGCCTGGTGGGCTACAGTCCATGGGGTCACAAAGTGTCGGACACGACTGAGTGACTTCACTTCTTCACTTCTTCTTCACAGAGATTTCTGTCAGACAGTGGTGGTATTGACATTTGGTTTTCATCAATCTCTGGAATATTGAGATGAATTTTTGAGCTATAAGTATTTTATATTTTTATAGCCTGAAAAGAAAACCTAGAAAAAGTTGTTATTTTCGCAAAATTTTACCTAGAAATAGGAATTCTTGGAATTCATTTGAATTCCCCTTCCTTAAATTGCCTTTGGGATGTGTAGCTTTCATGCAGTTATTTGATTTGAACCAGCAGATCACTTTCTAAGCAGTTTATACAAGTTGGTGAGATTCGTAATAAGGGATGGCAGAAAGAGCTCAGGAAAGAGAATCACACAATCTAGGTTCTAGACCCAGTTCTGCTATTGACTAGTTTTGGAATATGGCTTAAGTCATTTAATACTTTGTTAAAAATGAGGTACTTATACCAGATGCTATTGATATTATAATTCTGATTTAAAAATTGATTGGAGTTGGAAATTCTACATTGTTCAGAATATTGACAGTTCAGAGCTGAAGAAGACAGCTAAGTATTTGTATTCAAACTATATAACACATTTTAGAGGACATCTGGCTCCCACCAATTTATTGGGTTTTTTAATGTGAATTTTATGATAACTTTCTTAAATGTGATGTTAATGAAAATTTCCCAAGTGAGGATGTTACGCTCATATTGCAGTAGGTGTTGATGAACTGATTACAGAAAATTGTTGTTGTTCAGTCGCCAGGTTGTGTCTGCCTCTTCATAGCCACGTGGACTGCAGTACACTAGGCTTCCCTGTCCCTCACCATTTCTTGGAATTTGACCAAGTTCATGTAATGTCTGCCAAAGGACTCTCTGCCCCCTAAGAGAGTTAAGATGTGTGTGCACTTTGTCTCTACTGTTTTTATTTACAAACGAAAGCAGAGAGCTTAATGTGGGAGATCATAGGACTGTGAACACAGTTGCTTTTGATATAGGGTAAGTGATAGTTTATTGATTCTCTGTCCACTATGTATTTCCAAGAAGAGGTTACCCTTTGAGTTTTTTTGGGGGGGTGGGGGGCTGTGCAGGATCTTTGTTGCTACACAAGCTTTTATCTAGTTGACGCGAGTGGAGGCTTCTCTCTAGTTGTGGTGCACGGGCTTCTCATTGCTGTGGCTTCTCGTTGCAGAGCGTGGGCTTTAGGGTGCTCAGGCTTCAGTAGTTGTGGCATGTGGCCTCAGTAGTTGTGGCTCACGGGCTCTAGAGCACAGGCTCAATGGTTGTGGCACAGGGGCTTAGTTGCTCCATGTATGTGGGATCTCCCTGGATCAGGGATCGAACCCATGTTTCCTGCATTGGCAGGCAAATTCTTTACCACTGAGCCATCAGGGAAGCCCCCTTAGTCTTATGTAAATAGCAGATGTGAAATTTGAAGTTTCAGATCTCTCTCCAGTGTCATTATGGTACATTATGAATAATTACAGGACAAAGTTTGCATCTTATGTTAAAATGCTGAAGGCACGCTGTTATATGTATATCCCCTGTGTTTAAATATAGCACTGCAGATTCATGTATGTGCAGGACCAATTCAGGTTTATGTTGCCCCACCGAGAAATAGTGTATTCTGAATTCCAAAGATAAATGCTCTTCTAGTTTATACAGTAACCTTAAACTCTCCCTTTGTGATATACCTTCTCCATTCCCAAGTGAACACCATGTGTGGAAGTTCGAAATTTGGAAATTTGAAGAAGTACAAGGCTTTTAATTGGGCTAGAAAGAATAGTGCACATTGCTTACTTTGTCTAGTACTCAGTGCTTGGAAGTGTCCATTGCCATTATAACATACATTTGAAGAAAAAAATTGGCAGTTAATCTAATACGTATAGATTTTTTGATTATGTAACTTTAAAAAATGGATTTTAATAAAATTTTACTATTGTGACAATGGTGCCCTGTTTTTCTGTTTTGTTTTTTAAATAGGTTAGGAAGGAAGATAAAACTTCATCATCAGTTTCAGATAAAGTTCTCTAATTGTTAAAAATGATTTCTAGTTGAAGAGTGTTTTTATCACTTTTAATTTGTAAAAATGTAACTGATCTCATAAGTGACAGCTTTTGATGAATTCTGAGTTCTAAATTTAACAGAACTGTAGTCGGAAGTGGTATGTGAACATTCTAAAGCAAACTTTACTGAAAGAACAAATTAAGTAAAAATTTTAATGTCATTAAATACTATGTTCTGTTGTGAGAGGGAAGTTCTGTATAAACTTTCAAAATCTGAATTGAAATCTTGTGGATTACCCCATTTTTTACACAGGAGGATGTGTAAATTTATTTGGGCAAATTACAGTGAGTATTAATTTTACCATTGTTGGCTAGTATTTTACTTTCAACCTTTATAGTGTGCAAGAAATTTTGTGAAATACTGGAAACATAAGTTGCTAGTCCTCCTATTGTGTTTTTCAGAAGTAAACCTCTCTAGAAGTGATTTCTAATTGTTATCGTTTAGGAAAAGCTAATACAGATGTTAATAGGTTCTGGCTTAGTGTCTAGAAGGTACAAAATGAATCTTTGGGGAATGAAGTATGAAATACAGGTAGCTCATTTATTACACATGTGCCAGCTTTAGGAGATTGCTTTCCTCTTCTGCACTTACCTAGTATGGCTTACATAATTGAACCTCATTTGTAATAGTAACTGGCATATTCAACTGGAAGTTGAAGCCTGTTAAATCAGATTGCAGAGTATACCTGTCATTAAGCTATAACTTTTTTAACCATGTTGATTGTTGTGGTGACTAAGAACATAAATTCTAGAGCCAGAGCCCTGAGGTGGAATTCTCATTCTGCCACTATTTGTATATAACCCTGGGCAAGTTACCAGTATTCTCTTCCTCAGTTTCACATCTCCTAAAATAAGATAGTAGTAACTACATTATTGGGTTATTGTGAAAATTAAATGAGTTCATACTTCATATATGTAAGGCTCATAGAATAAGTCTTTTAAAATGTCAACTGTAACTATTTTTACAATCCCCAAGTGATTGGATAATGAAAGTTGCTGTTAAGGCTTCACTTTTATCCTGTAAATTCAGAAGTCATTTCAGAAAACACAAAAGTGAGTTTCCTTGTGATAAGTTCTGAAAACTTTTCCCCTCCTCCTTGTTTTCATTGCTTTCCCAGAGAGGGTAAACTGAATAAGACTGAGTTAAAAAATTATTGTCAGTTTTTATTTTTTTAAATCAAGGAAAACACCATGGCCTTTTCACTTATTTATTTACCTAAGTATTTCCATGAAGTGTTTGCAGTATAAACACTGTGGTATTGTGTTAATGCATGAGAACCAAAAAGTGGAACTGGCTAATCTGTTCTCACTTGATAAGCTGAGTGAAGCAGAAAATAAACGGCACAAATGAAAGAAACAATAAATTAAAATTCACATTACCATATAGGGATGGTAGATAAGCAAATGTTGGGATATAGGAGTTTTACTCTTTTATATAGCTAGTATTAAAACTGATTGAACCTTATTTGCATATTTAATACCTTTGTACTATAATTTAAATTTTATTACATTTATAATATGGCCACTATAAAACTTAAAAATTATAATTATATGCCAAAATTAAATACTGTAATTTACTTGGTAGGTATAGAAATATTTTTATAAAATATATTCTTATGATTTTTTTTCTAAGTGGTTTACTAATTTAGATTTTACATATAAAATTAAATTAAAATTTAACTTTAATATCTCTTTTTCATTAAAATATTGTGGAACCATACTATAATTTGTTACTGAGTGTAATTCTGTGTGGGACAAATCTGTTTTCAAAGGTATTTAGTTTGAATGGCTTTCAGATTTAATAGTAATCATAGTTTGCATATATTAAGACTATAAAACACTTTTGTTTCTGTCAATTTATTTGATATTCACAACAAACTTATAAGGTAACTTGAATGAAATAATGATGAATCTGAGGTTAGAGAAACTGAGTTTTGTATATGGTCATTTCAAGGAAGTGGCAGATTAAGCATTGGAATGGAAGTTTGATTTAAATCTATTGTTTTCTACCACACCAATCAGCCGCATACCTTTCTTCTGTATTGAAAAAAAAGTAAAAGTAGTTCAGCTGTGTCCAGCTCTTTGCCATGGACTACCCCTGGACTGTAGTCTGCCAGGCTCTTCTGTCAATGAAATTCTCCAGGCAAAAATACTGGAGTGGGTTGCCATTCCCCTTTCCATGGGAATCCTTCCAACCCAGGGATCGAACTCAGGTCTCCCGCAGTGCAGGCAGATTCTTTACCGTCTGAGCCACCAGGGAAGCCACTGGGGAAGAACAGTTACTGTCTTTTTTTGCTTAGCTCATTATTGCTGCTTTTGGTGGTTTGGAGATATTTAGTGTTGGTGAAGGAGCTGCCTAAACGTAAAACTTTCTGAAAAAATAAAAGTTCAAGAAGCTTTTGCTTCATAAAATGGACTCTGTGGGAGAGGGAGAGGGTGGGGAGATTTGGGAGAATGGCATTGAAACATATAATATCATGTATGAAATGAGTCGCCAGTCCAGGTTCCATGCACAATACTGGATGCCTGGGGCTGGTGCACTGGGATGACCCAGAGGGAGGGTATGGGGAGGGAGGAGGGAGGAGGGTTCAGGATGGGGAACACAGGTATACCTGTGGCGGATTCATTTCGATATTTGGCAAAACTAATACAATATTGTAAAGTTTAAAAATAAAATTAAAAAAAATTTGAGATAGCTTTATTCTTCTATAATGAAAAAGAACATTGGAACATTTTTTAAAATTATAAAACATAATTAAGGGCTTGCTATTTTATAACATCCCAGCTGAAATATTATCAGAATATTCTCATGTCTTAGTAGTTATAGTTAAACTCATCTACTCAAATACATAGGGGAGTTTATGAATCTTTGTACGTAAGGCTTTTTAAATTATCATGTTCATTTCCATTGATTTATATACTTCAGAGATGTGTTCAGTCACAGAAAATAGGAATTATTTATAGAGTAATTTGAGATATTTCTGAAATTTCTTACTGAATAACTCAGTTACTGTCTCAGTATTTTGCTTTAAAACAACTTCAATATCTGTTTATAAGGGCTTCCTTGTAGGAAAAAAGGGATTTCAAATTGGTAGAACATCTATGTTGACAATTATAGGAATGTTCTGCAGTGATTTTTAAGAAAAATTATAGTAGTCATTCTCAGACCCCTCTATGCTGTTAAAAATTACTAAGAATCCTGAAGAGTTTTTGTTTCTGTGGGCTGTATCTGTTACTATATACTGTAAACTAAGAACATTGAAAAATATATAATAATATGTTTTTAAAACATATGAAACAATAATAATTTTTAAATATATTAATAAACATAATAATTTTGAAATATATTTATTTCCACATAGTTAATTTCCTTGACTCTGAGAAAGCCAGAATTTATTACCTTGGTTTATTTAGGCATTTAAACCATTAGTATTTTGTACATACGTGCTAAGTAGCCTCAGTTGTATCCGACTCTTTGTGACCCTATGGACTATAGCCCACCAGGCTCCTCTGTCCATGGACTTTCCTAGCAAGAATACTAGAGTGGGTTGCCATTTCCTTCTCTGGGGATCTTCCTGACTTAGGGACTGAATTCGGATCTCCTGCATCGGGAGCAGGTTCTTTACCACTAGCGTCACCTGGGAAACCTTCTTGTTTAATATCCAATATTCATTTTGAATATTGAGGATTGTTCAGATCAAATCAGATCAGATCAGTTGCTCTGTCGTGTCCGACTCTTCGTGACCCCATGAATCGCAGCACGCCAGGCCTCCCTGTCCATCACCAACTCCCAGAGTTCACTCAGACTCACGTCCATCGAGTCAGTGATGTCATCCAGCCATCTCATCCTCTGTTGTCCCCTTCTCCTGCCCCCAATCCCTTCCAGCATCAGAGTCTTTTTCCAGTGAGTCAACTCTTCGCATGAGGTGGCCAAAGTACTGGAGTTTCAGCTTGAGCATCATTCCTTCCAAAGAAATCCCAGGGCTGATCTCCTTCAGAATGGACTGGTTGGATCTCCTTGCAGTCCAAGGGACTCTCAAGAGTCTTCTCCAACACCACAGTTCAAAAGCATCGATTCTTCGGCGCTCAGCCTTCTTCACAGTCCAACTCTCACATCCATACATGACCACAGGAAAAACCACAGCCTTGACTAGACGGACCTTTGTTGGCAAAGTAATGTCTCTGCTTTTGAATATGCTATCTAGGTTGGTCATAACTTTCCTTCCAAGGAGTAAGCATCTTTTAATTTCATGGCTGCAGTCACCATCTGTAGTGATTTTGGAGCCCAGAAAAATAAAGTCTGACACTGTTTCCACTGTTTCCCCATCTATTTCCCATGAAGTGGTGGGACTGGATGCCATGATCTTCGTTTTCTGAATGTTGAGCTTTAAGCCAACTTTTTCACTCTCCACTTGCACTTTCATCAAGAGGCTTTTGAGTTCCTCTTCACTTTCTGCCATAAGGGTGGTGTCATCTGCATATCTGAGGTTATTGCTATTTCTCCCGGCAGTCTTGATTCCAGCTTGTGCTTCTTCCAGTCCAGCGTTTCTCATGATGTACTTCTGCATAGAAGTTAAATAAGCAGGGTGACAATATACAGCCTTGATGAACTCCTTTTCCTATTTGGAACCAGTCTGTTGTTCCATGTCCAGTTCTAACTGTTGCTTCCTGACCTGCATACAGATTTCTCAAGAGGCAGATCAGGTAGTCTGGTATTCCCATCTCTTTCAGAATTTTCCACAGTTTATTGTGATCCACACAGTCAAAGGCTTTGGCAGAGTCAATAAAGCAGAAATAGATGTTTTTCTGGAACTCTCTTGCTTTTTCCATAATCCAGCAGATGTTGGCAATTTGATCTCTGGTCCCTCTGCCTTTTCTAAAACCAGCTTGAACAGAGGATTCTTGCTGACCCACAAAGATCAAGCTCTTTTTCCTGAGACCTCAAAATAAGACAAAGTATTTTTACCTGCTGTTTCTTAAGTATGTTAATATCTGTAGAAATTAATCTGAAACAGCACAGTACGGGATAGAAATGACTGGCTTTCCTTTCTCTCTATTTTTCTGGGGTGGGGGGAGTGCCATGCTGGCTCCCACCATCCACCATCCAGTTATGCAGTTATTCACTTTCAGGGTACGTGTAGAGCAATATCAGCATTGTTAACCTGAAGTCTCATTGAAAACTTTATCAACTGGAGTCCAGTGCTTATGTGCATTTCCTTTGCCTTTAACGTTATACTCTCCACTCATTTCCAAAGCTACTTAAGCCACACCTAATCTCTTGGGTTTATCTATTATTAAAATTTTGGAAGAATGAGTGGAATTTTTACTGAAGGCACTCTATTCTCTCTCCTCCCATCACTACCTGAACTATTCTTCTTTACCTCTACCGGGGATACCTTTTGCCCTATTATACCCAGCTCCCCACCTAGCCTGCTCCTTTTATACTCGTTATTTCTTGCTCTTGATAATACTGTTAATGAACGGATTGTTTGACAGATAATAGTAGAATTTTCTTTTGTTTTTTCATTCTGTAGATTTTCTTTCTAGTGGCTGTCTTTTAATATTTCTTTAAATATTTGCATAATTATACAAAACGTCTTTAAAAATGTTTTTTAAAGCTTTTAATATTTCACTAGGGAGACAGTATAATGTTAAGAGCTTAGCTTTTAGAATTATACAACCCGGGTTCACATTCTGACTTGGTGAACCTAGATGTGCCTCAGTTCTCTCATATGTACAATGGAAATTTTTAAAATTATCTACCTAATAGAATTGATATGAAAACTAAATGAGGTGATAGGCTTTAAGAGCTTTTAACAGTGCCTAGCACATAAGGAAACGGCAGCCCACTCCAGTGTTCTTGCCTGGAGAATCCCAGGAACGGGGGAGCCTGGTGGGCTACCGTCTATGGGGTCACACAGAGTCGGACACGACTGGAGCGACTTAGCAGCAGCAGCAGCAGCAGCACGTAAGGAAGCATTTCATAAATGTGTCATTATTAAACACCAGTGCTATATATATAAGGTTATAGAAATGAACATTACATCAGAGTATTGTATTTCAGGTGGTTGTCTTTTCAAAGTTTTGAGGATTACTTCAGGGGTTTTAAAGGTTAAAGTGACTATACTTTCTGGTTTGCCAGGCATGGTGATCCAGAAACATGCCTGTTTACTGGGAAGTGCCTGCCTTTTCACTTACTAGAGTATTTTGCTTTGAAAGATAAATTATATGGTCACCTTATTTCCAGGGGTTATTAAAGGTTATCTGTATGTCTTTGACCAGGGATACTATAATGCTCAAAATTCTCCAAGCCAGGCTTCAGCAATATGTGAACTGTGAACTTCCTGATGTTTAAGCTGGTTTTAGAAAAGGCAGAGGAACCAGAGATCAAATTGCCGACATCCGCTGGATCATGGAAAAAGCAAGAGAGTTCCAGAAAAACATCTATTTCTGCTTTATTGACTCTGCCAAAGCCTTTGACTGTGTGGATCACAATAAACTGTGGAAAATTCTGAAAGAGATGGGAATACCAGACCACCTGATCTGCCTCTTGAGAAATCTGTATGCAGGTCAGGAAGCAACAGTTAGAACTGGACATGGAACAACAGACTGATTCCAAATAGGAAAAGGAGTTCATCAAGGCTGTATATTGTCACCCTGCTTATTTAACTTCTATGCAGAATACATCATGAGAAACGCTGGACTGGAAGAAGCACAAGCTGGAATCAAGACTGCCGGGAGAAATAGCAATAACCTCAGATATGCAGATGACACCACCCTTATGGCAGAAAGTGAAGAGGAACTCAAAAGCCTCTTGATGAAAGTGCAAGTGGAGAGTGAAAAAGTTGGCTTAAAGCTCAACATTCAGAAAACGAAGATCATGGCATCCAGTCCCACCACTTCATGGGAAATAGATGGGGAAACAGTGTCAGACTTTATTTTTCTGGGCTCCAAAATCACTACAGATGGTGACTGCAGCCATGAAATTAAAAGATGCTTATTCCTTGGAAGGAAAGTTATGACCAACCTAGATAGCATATTCAAAAGCAGAGACATTACTTTGCCAACAAAGGTCCGTCTAGTCAAGGCTGTGGTTTTTCCTGTGGTCATGTATGGATGTGAGAGTTGGACTGTGAAGAAGGCTGAGCGCCGAAGAATCGATGCTTTTGAACTGTGGTGTTGGAGAAGACTCTTGAGAGTCCCTTGGACTGCAAGGAGATCCAACCAGTCCATTCTGAAGGAGATCAGCCCTGGGATTTCTTTGGAAGGAATGATGCTCAAGCTGAAACTCCAGTACTTTGGCCACCTCATGCGAAGAGTTGACTCATTGGAAAAGACTCTGATGGTGGGAGGGATTGGGGGCAGGAGAAGAAGGGGACAACAGAGGATGAGATGGCTGGATGGCATCACTGACTCGATGGACGTGAGTCTGAGTGAACTCCAGGAGTTGGTGATGGATAGGGAGGCCTGGAGTGCTGCAATTCATGGGGTCGCAAAGAGTCGGACATGACTGAGCGACTGAACTGAACTGAACTGTAAATGTCTAAGCAGGCAGGTGGGCACTGGGAAGGAAGCATGCCTAAAAGAGCGCAGTGCTGCTCTGTTTCAGCTGCTTATGGCCAAGGAGGATATGGGCCTGGTATAACCACATTTTGATTTTTCAAGAGTAGGCATAAATCTGGAGTTCTTGTAATGATCCCCCAGCTTTTCATCATTGGCAGTTAATTCAATTTTTCTAAAAGTATAAAATTTCATTGAACCATATAAAGATCTATGCATTTTATTGTATGTAAATTGTATCAGTTTTTAAAATACATAGGCGAAATGGTGGTACTTACATATATGCCTGTGAGTTGCTCATTTCTGATATCTGATAGTAGCTTAATGAAGAGTCAATTCTTATGTGGTAACTTAACATGTAAGTGCCATTTAATATGAGTTAATATTTCAGACATTTATAGGGCTTTAACTGTTACCATATGTATTAAAAAGTATATTAATAGTAAAAACTGAAAGACAGGAGAAACTTATAAAGTTGCCTCAAGGGAAATCTGGAAAGCACATTTAGACTGAGAAAACTGCAAAAGATTAGTGCCTAAGTTGACTCTATGAGTGCCTTTGAAATCTTTAGTGAATTAAAATGATTATGGATTTTTTGAAGGCTAAATGAGTTACATGTAATTGCAGTGGTGAAAATAAAAGTGAACATACTGTAGGCAAAAATTTTGGAGCCACTGCTTCTGTTTAAAATGTGCTCCCAAATGGTCTTTCATGGTTTATTTAGACTCTTGAAACGTGGTTTGGGAAACAAATTAAAAAATTTTTTTTTCCTTTAAGAGTGTTTTAAAGAAGTCATTCATATACGTCTGGATGAACTTCTTCGTGTTTTAAAGTCTGTAATGAATAAACATCAGAACCTCAATTCTGTCGATCTTCAAAATGCTGCGGAAATGCTTACCGCAAAAGTGAAAGGTAAGAAGGACACTATTAACCATGGGTTGGCATGAGCAAAAAGGATCCACATGATATATTTTGGTTCATAATGTCTGTGGAGCCATCTCTCATGGCGCCTGTATGATGTGTATCAGTAGGAGTCATACACACTTTGATATTTAAATATTCCTAAGTCACCCTGGAGAAGGGAATGGCAATCCACTCCAGTATTCTTGCCTGGAGAATTCCATGGACAGAGGAGCCTGGTGGGCTACAGTCCATGGAGTTGCAAAGAGTCGGACATGTCTAAGCAACTAACACACTAAGTCACACCTAAAACTCTCTTTGTCTTAAAAATTAAACTTTATTTGGCAGGAAACACTCTAAAAATACTAAGTGAAATTAACTAAACAACTGATGTTTAAAATTTTTGAGTCTTTTGAAAGTATGTATGCTGTTTTGAAATAAGTTACTGGTGCACAAAAAGTCTTTGTTATCTGAGGACAATTGATGCTGGAAAATGGCCATTTGTAGTGACTCCACTTAAAGGGGGGAAACAAATGGAAAAAGTAGACTTAATTGGTACCTTATTTTAAAATGTGGATAAATGAAACTAAAATTGTAGAATACGTTTATCATATATGTGTATATAAATGTGTATATATATTAAATGTGCTAAAAGAAATAAGAATTAGGACATTATCCTTTGATGAAATAATTTGAACCAAAAATTGTTAAAATCTATTATCCTAGGCTGCATTATATAAAGATTGAGAAAAATGAGACTAGAGACAAAGGAGTTCAGTTAGGAGATTATTGGAAATAATGGGCTAGATGAGGGTTGAATGTCTGAGCTAACGCAGAAGCTGGGGTGTGGTAGGTAGAGTGTGGCTATTACAGAGAGGAGATGGCTGTTGATTTGATGGAACGTAGGACAGGTTGAGTGTTAGGGATTAAGCTGAAGTTTGAAGTTGAAGATGTAGTGGACTTGGATTATTGTTGACCTGTGAGTGGTGATGGAAGAGGATGACACCAACTCAAGAGTGTGCAGACTGAGTAGAGGACTGAGTGTGAGCTCCCAGGGACAGAGAGAAGGTGAGAAACACGAAAGTAGGTAGATTATCTGGAGAAAGATGTTACGGAATTTTAAAAATGTTAGGTTCTAAGAAGTGATTGTCAGTGTTAAATGTTAACCTGATAGGTAATATGAATTCAAATAGTTTAACAATTTAGTTTAACAATAGTTTAACTCACTAAAAGTGAGTCACCATGGCTTGAGTAATGAAATGAGAGGCTTTTTTGGGGAGAGGGATTACCTGTCCAGAGTCTCAAAGGTCAGGTGAACATTAACTGGGCTAGGGCAGGGATTGGAACCGCAATTCTGGATGCTTGTCGAACTCGGGATGTGAAGAACATGATGTGATTGATATAGAGAGAGCAAAGGGCAAGTGTCAAGGAATTAGGCAGGAAGGGAAAATAAAAACCTTGTCAATACAATATAGTCCATGTACTTAAGAACTGCCTTCCCTTTTTATGTAGATTTATCCTGTTTGCGTTGTTCTCTTTTTTTCTGTATTTCAAGCACTGGAAAAATATAGATGGTTTCAAAGTGGATAGCTTCTGTTGTGACTCTTAAAAATGCTTAGTAACCAAATTTGTTTTAAAATAGATTGTCTATAAGTGCAATTTAATGTAAGTTAGAGTAACTAGTGTCTATAGATAGTAAAATTTCCATGCTTGAAAATAAGGACCACAGTTCATTCAATTGTTGTCAGTAGCTATTGTGTGTAGTCAGGATGTCCTGGGGAAGGAGGGTGTCTGTGTATGGTTGATGTCCACATTCCAGAAACAGACGGAAAGAAAGTGACCTCTCCACTGCTTTACAGATCTTTTTTCTTTGAGGTAAGGCAATTTTTTGAGTATTATTTCCCACTAAGAGTGTCTTTACCCTTGGAATTATTGTTACAGTCTTACTTTTGTGTTGGATGAAATTTAGAAGATTCCTTTGTTGTTGGGGAATTTATTGTTTCAGTAGGACTCCACTTACTCTATTTCAGTAGGACTCCATGACGCTAGAAAACTAAAAATTATGTTTTCTTTGGTGTAAGTTTTAAGTTTCTAAATGACCCCCCTTATCTTATTGTTGAGGCCATCTAAAAATGTTATTGTGATACCTCAAATGAAAAATATTCAGTAACCTAGAAAACTGATGTCAAATTAGAGCTTATTTAATTCTTTCATTTAATCTTAATTTAGTTTTCAAACCCTGGAAAGGCCAGGATTTGAAGTGTAGAAACCATTTTTGAATATCGTTGTTGTTGTTTAGTTGTTCAGTGGTATCTAACTTCTTTGTGACCCCATCAACTGTAGTATGCCAGGCTCCTCTGTTCATGGAATTTCCCAGGCAAGAATACTGGAGTGGGTTGCCATTTCCTCCTCCAGGGGATCTTCCTGATCCAGGGATAGAACCTCAGTCTCCTAAGGATTCTTTACGTTTGAGCCACCTGGGAAGCCCTAAAGACAGTTAGATTAGGGAGGTATAATTTTGTTTGTGCTGCTCAGGGTGTGAATGCATGAAATCTATGCACTTCCTATGCATAGTAATAACAGTTGCATTGGAATAAAATTGAAATCCTTTTAACTTCTCTTATTTTTTATTTTAAATGTGGGATTTACCTTTTAATAACCTTACAAGAAAAATCCTTAGCTTTTCCCCATTCATTCTAATAGTGATTTGTATTTCCTGTGTCTTGTTTCCAAGCAGGAAGCTCAGTCTGACAAAATATTTGCAGTATGGTAAGAGAGATACAGCTTATTTGTGGAGTAGATGAAGACACCGTAGCACTCAGTAATTTATTGTGTATGTAGTAGTTGTGTTTTCATCATTTACAAGCATTTTGGTAAACCTCATTTGTAATACTAAAGGACCATTTTTAAGGTTTTTCATGATCTGTATTTTGCCCTATATTTAAAAATTGGCAAACAAGAAAAATAGGTTTTAATTATGTATCCAAAATTGTAGAAGCCTCACATGTTTTCTTTGTTTTGAAACGTAATTTTTTAATAGGCAGTTCATTCACATGATTCATAGTGCAAACAGTATAAAAAGGTATTCAATCAGACCTTAGCTACCCATTCCTTTCCCTAGATAAGCAACAACTGTTACTGTTTTTTCATGTATCTTTCTGGAGACATATTACATATACAAAAGCAAATAACAACATGTTCTCTTTCTTATGCAAAGGGTAACATTCTGCTCTTTGCTCATTGTTCTGAGTTAACTGTATATAAAAGGTCTTCTTTTGCTGTTATTTGTTTTTTCAAAGCTGCATGATATTCTGTTATATTGATGTGCTATAATTAATTTAACCAGTTCACTACTAATAGATGTTTGGATTGTTTCTAATTTTTTTATTACAAACAATACTTCAATGAATAGCTTGTGTATATTTCTAGGTGGGTAGTTACTAGAACAGAGCACATGTGCATCTATGTTTTTTATTTTGCTAACATCCTCCATAGTGTTTCTGTCCTTCTGATCGTCTTGCTGAAGAAGCTCATTTCATACACCTTTGCCAACAGAGCTGGTGACCAACCTTCGTTATCCAATCTGGTAGCAAAAACTGGTATCTCAGTATAGATTTGATTTGCATTTCCCTCATTTTGGGTATAGTTGAGTATCTTTTCATATGTTTCAGAGCCATTTGCACATCATTTTATGTGACTTGACTGTTGATTCAAATTTTTTTCTTGATGGTCTTTTTTTAGTACTGATTTATAGAAACTCTGTATAAGTGAAATTAGTCCTTAATCTTTGATATAAGTTTCAGGTTTTCTTTAGTTTGTTTTTATCTTTTGAGTTGCTTATTTTATTTTGCATCTGTATCTCAATCTTTTGTATGTTTTTTGAGTATAAGGGAAGGATTTCCCTGCTTGGAGATTATAATAGCATTCGCCATTGTTTTTTCTTCTAATGTTTTCATGGTGTTATTTATTAAATTTAAATCTTTGGTACATTCTAGAGTATCTATGTTTCTGGCTAGTTTATTGAATAATTCCTATTTTCCCCATTGGTTTAAGATGCCATCTTTATCATAAATACACTACATTGTCAAATATTTAATATCTGTTTCTAGAGTTTATTCAGGAGAAGGCAATGGCACCCCACTCCAGTACTCTTGCCTGGAAAATCCCATGGACGGAGGAGCCTGGTAGGCTGCAGTCCATGGGGTTGCTGAGGGTTGGACACGACTGAGTGACATCACTTTCACTTTTTACTTTTGAATTGGGGAAGGAAATGGCAACCCACTCCAGTGTTCTTGCCTGGAGAATCCCAGGGATGGGGGAGTCTGGTGGGCTGCCCTGCCGTCTGTGGGTTTGCAGAGACTTGGACACGACTGAAGCGACTTAGCAGCAGCAGAGTTTATTCTCTCCCCTTGATTTGTTTAGTTATGTGTCAATACCTTATTGTCTCCATTGTTTTATAGTGTTTTAATGTCTGGTAGGGATAGCTCCTCTTTCCAATACTCTTTTTGTTCAGGATTTTATTTTTCCATAAGCACTTTTCAATTGATTTTTCCTAGTTCCAAAAAATATGTGCTAGTATTTTGAAGGTGATTTGAATTAAATTTAAATTAACTTATAATTAAATCTATAAACATAGAGTATAGTTAATTTATAATTAAGTTTATAAATTAAATTAAGGAGCAATTTGTATATTCAGCATTTCTGAGAATATAGGATGCGTGTAAGTTCTTCAAGTTGTCTTTTTTGTTTCTCAGAAGCAATGTGAAGTTTTCATTTTATAAATCTTACAGCTTTTGGTTTGTGTTTTTGCAATTTTCCCCATGCAAATGGTGAAAATTTTCTTCCAGTATATCTTTTATTTCAGCAGTTTTCAAACTTTGGCCTCTGATTTATGACATCACATTAATGAATTGTAGCCAGCATTTTTAAAATATGAAAGTGAATAGAAAAGAAGTTTAAGACTTAAGGATGTTTCAGAAACTTTAAAGATGTTATATAACTGTATATATAGTTATCTATTATATGTTTATGGTATACTTGGTCATGATGTGATGTGTATTTCTTTTTTTTTAAATTTTTAAATTATTATTATTATTTTTTTACTTTACAATATTGTATTGGTTTTGCCATACATCAACATGCATCCGCTACGGGTGTACACGTGTTCCCCATCCTGAACCCCCCTCTCACCTCCCTCCCCATACCATCCCTCTTTACTTACCAAAGGTTGGTTATTGTAAAATTGTTTGAAAGTTGCTTTTCTGGTAGAGTATATGTATGAAAACTGTTCATGTGTTTTCTTAAAGAGATATTAAATGTGTTTTAGTGCTCATTGTTGTGACTTAATAGGGAACCCAAGGGAGATATTTAAACTTCGCACAAAATTTTTTAAATTTGATTTTGAAGGTCAGCTAATAGAGAGGAGAGAGTGGAGACAGGCTAATTAATTAGCAGGTTGTTAAATAGTCCAGACTAGAAGTAAAATGTCGTCTTTGAACTAAGTCAGTGTCAATGGGAATGGGATGGAAGGAAAAACTTTAGAGACATTTTTTTATTTATGTTTGACTCCTTTATACAGAGTTGAATATAGTTGTAACAGATTGTATGATCTGAAAAGTCTAAAATATTTACTATCTAGCCCCTTACAGAAAAAGTTTTCCAACCCCTGCTAACCATTAAACTGGATGAAAAGTCAAATCCTAGTGAATTCAGTCATTATGTATTTATAGAGGTTTGGCAGTAAAGAAATGCTAAATTAGGATGATAGCTTTAAGGAGAAATACGGTAAATTTAATTTTTTCCCATAGGAAAGATTTGGGTATGTTGTTAGTATCATAAGAAATGTCAGCTAGTGGGACCTAGGGGAGCAGAGGAGGGCAGAGGAGCCTGGTGGACGACAGTCCATGGGGTTGCAGAGAGTCGGACATGACTGAGCACAAGCGCAAGCGGTGGTGGTACAGGGTTTTGGAGAATGCAGGAGGGAATGGGAAGACTTATTATTGGAAAGGAGCTGAAGATTATTCTTTGAAACCCTGGGCAGGAGCAAAAGAAGTGAAAGGATATTAGAGATACAGAGCTGTTTTGAAGTGGAGGCAAAGGCAGTAAGAGGAATTTTCAATAGATGGCTATAACCTCATTTGAGTAGGGATGAAGATAAGGACTGAAGATGGTTCAAATAATTGTCTTTTCACTACTTACAATTATTTTTTGAAGTCCCCCAGTCCTGTTTAGTGCTTTGAAAAATATATTTATAGGAAAGAAAGGACAATTACAGAATTCTTCCAAGTGTTATAAAGTATTTTTTTTCTTTTCTTTAAAGTCTAACATGTTAAAATTAGGAAATAGAAGTAGGCTTTACATTTTTTTCTGGTATTCCATTTTAAATTATGTTTGAAGTCTACTTTTCAGTGCAGTTTTTAAGACAGCATTATTGAGGTATAACTGACTTATAATAAACTTCACATATTTAAATTAAGGGTACAATCTGATCAATTTTGATATTCATACTCTTGTGAAACCATCACAGTCCAGGTGATGCATGTCTCTTGGTAATCCCTCCCTTTTGCACCTCTTTGCCCCCACCTTCACCAATATTGATACAGTGTATTTTCATTGTGTTCAAAATACTTTCTAATTTCCCTTTTTCTTCTTTGATCCATGGGGTTATTTAGAAGTGTGTTAGTTTCCTAATATTTGAGTATTTTTACAGAGATTTTTATTGTTTAATCCCATCTAGCCACAGAACATATTTTGCCTGACTTGAATCCTTTTAAACCCAGAGACTGGTTTTATGGCCCATAATATAGTCCATCTTCGTAAATTTACAATGTATGCTTGAAAAGAATGTGTGTTTTGCTGTCATTGGGTAGAGGTTCCTTAAATGTCCATCTCATCCATGTGGCTGATAGTATGGTTGAAGGCTTTCATATCCTCTACTGATTTTCTATCTACGAGTTTTGTCAATTATTGAGAGAGGATTTTTGAAATTTCTGACTATGGTTGTAAATTTGTCTATTTCTCATTTCAATTCTATTAGTTTTTGTTTCATACATTTTGAAGCTGTTAATTAGGTACATAAATGTATAAAATTATGTCCTCCTGATGAACTGACTCCATCATTATAAAATGGCCTTCTTTATCTCTGTTAGTTTGCTTTGCTCAGAAATCTGTGTGTGTTATGAGACAGTAAGTTTAGGACAGTTGTAGAGCTTACCACGTTTGTTTCTTGTATGTTAGGATTCTTGTTCTTTGTTGCTTGATAGCTAGTGTCTTGAAAACTGTTGTTTCATATATTTTGTATGGATTTCTTTCAGCTGTTTAAGTTATATAAGCTACAACCTAAATTTTGAGATATTTAAAAAATTATTTGTGGTGGTTCTTAAGGTTTTCTTCATCTTTGTATCAGGAATATTTAGAGGAATATGATGAAAGGTGTGGACCTTAGCCCCTCGTATCTATAAAATTTTGGTTGTAATTTCCTGAGGCTTCCAGGTTTGAGGTTTTAATTCATCCCTTCTTAGGAATCCTGGCTTTCTAGAAAGCATTTTCAATTCTTGTTGCACATAAGATTCACCTGGGAGAAATTTTGAACAAATACCTGTGCTTCAGGCTTTTAAAATCTGATTCTTGGGTGGTGGGCCTCAGATTTTGTTTTTAAAGCTCCTAAAGTAAGTCTGATGTTCAACCAAGCTTAAGAACAACTCCGTTTTAAAACAAAGTATAGCTTCCTCTCCACTTGGTTTCTCTTCTTCAAGTTATTGGCAGGGATCCTAGGGAGGGTGGTTGGCAGGGATCCTAGGGAGGGTGGGATACAAGGAGCCAGTTGCTCCTTAAACTCAGTCTGAGTAGAACGTGATGCTTCGAACAGTTTATTCAACCCTCACGTTTTTTTGTCTCTGTAAACTGTATCTGGGCTTTTAACAAAGGTGTGTAAAGATAAAGTTATAATAAGAAACTTTTTCCAATTATGTTTCATAAGTTTCTTTAACAAAATGCAAAATGTTAAAAAATCACGATGGTAAAAGACAGCTATATATCAATTTAAATGGACCTCAGAGCCTAAGGACCTTACAAGAAATAAGGCTTTAAAAAGGCAGAAATAAGAAATTAAAAGTTTTTTAAGCATTGGGTGTTGTTAATATGATATGCTTCATGTATAGGTTTTATGCTATGTCAGATGTATATATGACTTTAGATATTGGTAATTTGTAGTGGAAAATGTACTTCATATTGACTTAAGTGGGCCACAGTGCATTTAATTGTTCTTTAAAAATGCCATGAAGCAATAAGCAAGAGAAAATAGCACAGAGCTCTCTTACTGAGAGAGGGCTGATGTAACGTGGTCTCCATGACTCAAGATCGACTGATTTCACATTGAGTCACTTTTTGGATGTGCCAAATAATGCAGTGTGTGTGGAGGAGTCAGTTTGGAATGCCAGCTACTTTTATGCAAGGTGATTCTTTTGTGTGATTTCTTTAATGAAGGACTTGAACATCATATTGTTTTGTTTATTAGGTTTTTTAGTTTCTGAATTTTCTAATGCTTCTAGAAAGTAATGGTGGATTTTTATGGGGTTAAATTTCTTTGTATAAGTCTAGTTTATTTTCCCCCTCATTTATTTGTAATCCCTTTTCCCTCAGCTGTGAACTTCACAGAAGTAAATGAAGAAAACAAAAATGATCTCTTCAGAGAAGTGTTTTCTTCTATTGAAACCTTGGCCTTTACCTTTGGAAATATGTAAGTAGAGGACTGTCATTTCAAGAATTTAGGGCCTAAGTCTCAATGAGAGTATGTGTCATGATAATTCAGTATGTAAAGCAAAGTATTAACCAACATAAAATATTATCACAGCTTTGGAAAAGCTATATCTTATGTTGCTTTATTGCTGTATTTGGAGGTGTTTATAGCCATTCAGACAGAGAAGGCAGTGGCACCCTACTCCAGCACTTTTGCCTGGAAAATCCCATGGACGGAGGAGCCTGGTGGGCTGCAGTCCATGGGGTCGCGAAGAGTCGAACACGACTGAGGGACTTCCCTTTCACTTTTCACTTTCATGTATTGGAGAAGGAAATGGCAACCCACTCCAGTGTTCTTGCCTGGAGAATCCCAAGGACGGGGGAGCCTGGTGGGCTGCCGTCTATGGGGTCGCACAGAGGCGGACACGACTGAAGTGACTTAGCAGCAGCAGCAGCAGCAGCATAGCCGTTCAGAAGCAGCATCCATTTGTGAGTGACTACTTAGTTTATGTGGATAGATTCTTAGGAGTTTATATCTAAGGCTCTTTTAATCTAGATGACATGTTGAATGTACAGCTTGTGACAGAGCATTGTAATGACTTGTGTTTTGTCTTTGTGTTTTTAATTTCTATTTCTTTTTTTTTTAAACTTCCCCTGGATAGCTTGACAAACTTCCTTATGGGAGATGTAGGCAATGATTCATTATTGCGACTGCCTGTTTCTCAGGAAAGTAAGGTAGGCCAAGTTTGTATGAAAGCGAAGACTTTAATATTTTTAACTTCCTATTTTAATAATATCCTAATCTTAATCTCAGCATTAGTCTTTGATAGTTTTTTAGTGTAGCAAGAAAAATAGCTCGGTTCATTTGAAGTATGATAATTTATGGCCAGTTTTGAGGCTGGAAATTTAGTTGTACTTTTTAAGTGGAACTATCATTTTAAAAGAACATATCTGATAATTTTATAGTGTCTTATGTAATGAATCTATGTCGTATGATCCAAAATTTTAATCAGTAGTTCTTAGCCGTTTTTCCTTCCTGATAGTGCTGCAGGTCTTGAAGACTGGTGGGAACTTAGAAAAATGATACAAGAAATGAAAAAGGTGTTAATCTTTTCACATGCTCTACAGTTTGTTTGTTACCATGAAACACCTTATTAACAAAACTGTAGGTCTTAATTCTCCCTAAGAGCATCCTTATAAGTATGTCAGAGAATTAGAGTTCTGATTCCTAGTTGAAGAAAAACACCTATAAAATAATAAAACATTAGGAATGTAGGTAGAATATTGCTTTAAAGATTTATAGTAATTGTAGTAGTAATATTTTCATTTGAGTAATATTTTTTCACCAAATGTAAGATATTTAAACAGACTGCATTAGGGACATATGTTGATCATTTCCTGTTAAGGATTTCCAAAAAGTATTGGAATTCAGATCCAAAAGGATTTCAACACGTATTTGGAAATGTGTCAAGTACTTGTTATTATGTCAAAATAACATAAGAACTACAGGTCTTTCTTAAATAATACAAAATGTGAATGACTACTTAAAGGCCATTTGTTATATGTACTACAGTATTTAGAAAAAAAAATGTAACATTCTGAAGTCATCCATTTGATGACTGAAGGAGGACAGTGTAGAAACCATATCAGAATTATGAAGTATTTCTAGATCTTTAAAATATTATGCTGTTATTTATGATT
The DNA here is from genome assembly GCF_029407905.1 of Bubalus kerabau. Classification (NCBI taxonomy): domain Eukaryota; kingdom Metazoa; phylum Chordata; class Mammalia; order Artiodactyla; family Bovidae; genus Bubalus; species Bubalus kerabau. The sequence continues at coordinate 50,154,837 of NC_073629.1, forward strand.
TTTCCTCAATTATATGTTTCAAGCTTGCTGCTGATTTAGGAAGTGTAATAAAACACTCTATCAGTGTAACAGGGGTCTAAACAATTTAAATTTTAGGTGTGAATCATATGTCCTATTCATGTGCTCCTGTTGTGGCCCGTGTTGCTGTGCGTGAGTGTCTCATTGCAGTGGCTTCTCTGACTTGGGAGCACAGGCCCTGGGCGTGCAGGCTGCAGTAGCTGTGGTACACAGGCGTATTTGTTCCACATGGCGTGTGCGTTCCTCCTGGATTAGGGATCGAACCCATGTCTTCTGCATTGGCAGGTGGATTATTTACCACTGAGCCACCAAGGAAGCCCCAAACCTACATCACCTTAATCTTTAAAATAGACTTATGAAGTAGTGTTCTTATCCTCATTTTATGAAGGGGCAAGAAAACTTAAGTGAGTATAAATATGTAGCTCAGTGTCATATAACTACTAAGTGATAGAGCTTGACTTCAAATGTAGGTTTTACATGATTCCTTTTGCATTGAATAATAAGCTCTCACAATTTTGGTAGATAACATTTTCCTGCACTGTCTATTAAGGTAGCCGCATGTCACATGCAGTGCATTAAATTAAAAATTTAATTCTCATTTACAATAGCCACTTTTCAAATGCCACTTTTCAAAGGTAGCTAGTAGCTACCTTATTGGACAGTGCAGCTGTGGAACATTTCCATCATCATAGAAAGTTCCACACTAAGCTGTCCAAAGGACTTTGCACAACATGCTTATCATATAATAAAATGGTAAAGGATGGCTGAAAGAGAGTGTCTTTGTCTTCTGTTTAGATAGCAGTCTATTTAGATTGCTTCCATAACTTGCTGACTAATATTTTTGAGATCTTTAGGATTTAAAATTTTGAATGGATTCATTAATGCTGTTAGTAAACAAAGAGGTTTATTCATTCTTGGACCTTGAGAACTGCTGTTGTAAAAAGCTATATAGTTCTTATTAAATGTTCTGGCATTTAAACAGGCTTCTCAGGCTCTTTGAGTTCTAAATGCTTGAAATTCTTGAGTAGGAATTATCTCAGAGTAACAAGTTAGAGTGAAAAATTTTGAGGCAAAGATCTGTAATCTTCTGCTGTAATCTTAAATTTGCTTTCTTCCTTTTTTAAAGTCTTTTGAAAGTGTTTCTGTGGAATCAGTGGACTCATCCAATGAAAAAGGTAATGCTTGAGGTACTTAAAACTTTAGTCAGACATTTTGCAGTTACTTTTGATAAATGTTTTGGATTACTTAATCTCCTTGCTTAGTAACCGAAAGTATTTATTTTAGACATAAGATGAATAATATGTAAAGTTTTACGTATAAAACTTAAGGGAAAAAAACCTACTAGAGTAGATAGTGTGATGATAGAGACTGATCAACAATTATATAGGGTTTGTAACTTGATGAATAATAGAAATATGTATTAAGATTTTAAAATGTAATTTGAAATTATTTTCAACTCAAGCCATGACCCTTTGTTTTTGAATTTGTCACATTTTTTTCAACCAGTTTTCATTGAAAAACATCTTAGGATTTTAATGCTTCTTTAAAGGTTTCATGTTATGAGTTCATATTTAATGTGTATTTACCTTGACTTTTTTTTTATTTTCAGGAAGTTTTTCTCCTATAGAATTAGACAGCATGCTGTTAAAAAACACTAATTCTGTAGAACTGGCTTTGTCATATGCTAAAACATGGTCAAAATATACCAAGAACATAGTCTCATGGGTTGAAAAGAAGCTGAACTTGGGTGAGTTGCCCTTTGGAGCATCTGATTAACTCTGGAACATAAGAACTAAATTCTTTGTGATTCATTTTCTAAAGACTGTAAATAATGATTCCAAATTAGTAGTGCTTTCATTGTAGTGAATAAAATCATTGTCCATTTTCTCTTCTTGAAATAGGGAAGGCTCTCCTTAAAATAATTATACTTATTGAACATTGAACTGTGGACCTATCATTAGATCTGGGGACACCACGATAGTGGTCTTTGCCTTTAAAGAAGTTATACTCTAATGAGCGAAAAGAAATGCAATCAGATAATATAGTTAAAGGAGATAAAAAAACAACTATCAGATAAAATCTAGCTCTCAGATCAGAAGGCAATGGAAACATATATAAGGAACTTCTTGATAGCTAATATTTTCCCAGTGTTTTACAGTTAACAAAGTGCTTTCACATCCATTTTCTGATTTAATCCTTACCAAAACCCTGGGAAGTAGGCCAGACAAAATTCTTATTCCTGTTTAACAGAGGAGGTGAATGAGACAGGGAATTTGCCTAAGGTCAGCAGATTTGCCTAAGATCATATTAGTAACTGGCAAAATACAGAATTTACCCAAAACTTGTGCTCTTTCTATTACATTATTTGCCTTTAATAAGGGATGCCCATCAGATTCACCTAAATAGCCTTAGAAACTGATAATAATCAGTCCTAGGTCCCAGTCCCCTAGAGATGAGATCTATGCAAGTGTATTTTGAAAGTTTCCCAGTTGATTTTGATGAGTAGTTTCAATTAAGAATCATAGCTTCATACCATGATGCAGGCTAGTATTTGTGATCACTTTTTAATTGGGGGATTACAGATAATTCTAGAGTATGGAGGAGAAAAAGTAAGTTGGACTTACCTTCCGATGCCTTCTTTGACCTTTTCAGAATTGGAGTCCACTAGAAATATTGTTAAGTTGGCAGAGGCAACTAGAACTAACATTGGACTACAGGTAAGTGGTCAGTGAACTGCTAGGGTTCTATGCCAAGTGATTACTCAGCTCCTGATAATACCATGTAAAATCAGAAAATTTCCTATACTTAATATAGGAAAGAACTTGAATGCTAAATAACCTTTTTATTGACAAGATAAACTCTTTTTAAACTTACAAAGATATTCATTATGAAGAAGCTAGGAAATTTACAGTTTTATATATATATATATGAATATTAATTATCTTGTTAGCTACTAATTTTGCTGACTAGTTTAAGAATTACTTATTAATTTTCTTCAGTATTTTTTCATATGGTCATACTTATGAAAAGTCATTTTTCTGAAAAAAATTTAAACTTAAAAATTTCTTTTTTTGAAGAAAAATAATGGGGGGTTATCTAGAACTCTAGTACATTTCTATTGGAAAATTTTCTTTTCAATTTTAAATTCTAGGAATTTATGCCACTGCAGTCTTTATTTACCAATGCCCTTCTTAATGATATAGAGAGTAGTCACCTTTTACAGCAAACAATTGCAGCTCTCCAAGCCAACAAATTTGTGCAGGTAAAAATTTATATATACACTATACTTTTTATTTTTTTAAACAGCAGTGTACCTTTAGAAAACAGCTTTTTTCTCTCTTTTCTGTTTTTTTTTGTTGTTGTTGTTTTAAAATGCCCTTGGCAGCCTCTACTTGGGAGGAAAAATGAAATGGAAAAACAAAGGAAAGAAATAAAAGAACTTTGGAAGCAGGAGCAAAATAAAATGGTTAGTATTATAATAGTTTCATCTATTTGTGAACATCTAAAAATCATGAGCAATCTGTTGGCATATATACCCTGGAAAGATGCATATCTTATTCTATAGTTTATCTAAAATGCAGTCATAACTGTCTAGCTGAATATGCTAAAGAGATTTCTACATTAGGATTTTTCTTGTTTTGTATTTAATACTCTTTTTATTCTGTGTAGCTTGAAACAGAGACTGCTCTTAAAAAGGCAAAATTGTTGTGTATGCAACGTCAAGATGAATATGAAAAAGCAAAATCTTCCATGTTTCGTGCAGAAGAAGAACATCTGAGCTCAAGTAGTGGATTAGTAAAAAATCTCAATAGGCAGCTAGAAAAGAAGCGAAGGCTGGAAGAGGAGGCTCTTCAAAAAGTAATCATCTTTTTTGTTATTTGTTACTATTGAATTAGCAATAATCTGCTAAGGCTTCAGTTCTCATATTTTAACCTGCATCAGGACCACGTGGAAGGGTTGTCAAAACAAACTGCTGGGCTGTGTCCTCAGAACTTATGATTTAGTAAGGTCTGGAGTTGGCCGCAGACAACTTGGATCTCAAACAAGTGCCCAGGACTGCTGCTGCTGTTGCTGCTAGGGATCCACACTTTGAGAACCATTGTGCTAAGAGATTTTTGCTTATATTTTGAATTTTGGGGTTTATTTGTGAAGGAAGTATCTTAGGGCAATCGTTTAATATTTTCTGCTTGATTGTTCAGAAGGTTCACCATTTGGGCAACTGGGTATATGTGTACTTATTCTAGTACCTGCTAGCAAGACTAGGCAGAAGCTTTGTATTATTAATATTTATGAAATATAATTGATAAATTCTATAAGAAGATTATAGGAAATGGTAAATATAAATAGAAAAGTCTATTAATGGACATTTATTTTATAGACAATGTACTAATTGTAAATTACACTTAACTATTCATAGAAGTCAGGTGTCCTTGAATTGCTGACCAAAACAGAATATTTATCTTTAGGAATATTCTATCTAAAACAGAGAATGTTTCGGAACTTTCATGCATAAGCCATTTCAGTCATTTAAGCTGAGCTTTACTAGAATAAGTATATTTATTTTAAAATATAGATTCAGTGAACCAGCATCACTTTTTTCTCTGATAACTCCTAAAGGTAGAAGAAGCAAACGAACTCTACAAAGTGTGCGTGACAAATGTTGAAGAAAGACGAAATGATCTAGAAAATACCAAAAGAGAAATTTTAACACAACTCTGTAAACTTGTTTTCCAGTGTGATCTTACCCTTAAAGCTGTAAGTAATTTCTTCAGTATTTTAAAGAGAAAAAGTCTGTACATCTGTAGATATACAGACTGTATAACCTCTAGAATACTTGATGAGTTGCAGTTCTTACAGGATTTAATTTCTGAGATTATAGGAAAGTTTAGAGTTTGAAAATTGGAAAAGGAAATGGCAACCCACTCCAGTATTCTTGCCTGGAGAATCCCAGGGATGGGGGAGCCTAGTGGGCTGCAGTCTGTGAGATTGCACAGAGTCGGACACGACTGAAGCGACTTAGCAGCAGCAGCAGCGGAGTTTGAAAGTTGACTTTCAGTTTTTAATTCTAGTATGTGATTTGAGCTTTTTATCTATTCTCTTCTCCATGGATTGATGATTTGTTTGGTTAAACTTGAAGGGTGAGTGTTTGAAATTGCCTTTAAGCCACTCTTTCTTGGGTTGACTAACAAAATGGATTTAATCCCTGAAACTTCTATCAGCACAATGAGGTCTGTTCTCCAGAATTTGAGTAAACTAAATATTGAAATTGAACCCAATGGTTTATTTGAAGACAAGGCATTCATGTATCTTTTTAAAATGGTTTTTATTAAAAATTTATGTGCAAAATACAGTGAACTTTCCATATTCATGGGTTCTACATTAGTGGATTCAACCAACTGTGGATTGAGAGTATTCAGGGGAAGAAAGATTTCCAGAAACTTCCAAAAAAGCAAAACTTGAATTTGTCTGCATTGGTAACTATTTACATAGCATTTAATTATATTTAATAGCTGTTTACATAGCATTAGGTATTATAAATAATCGAGAGATGATTTAAAGTCTACAGAAGGTTATGCCTAATTTACATGCAAATACAGTGCCATTTTATATAAAGGACTTATGTATCCATGGGGTTTTGGTATCCATGAGTGGTCCTGGAAGCAATTCTCTTAGATACTGAGGGATGACTGTACTTGTTTTTGGCGTACCTTTCACAAGTTTTAAAGCATATATAAATTTCTGTAATCACTACCATCACAGTTAGGACTCGAAATAATTGTATCACTCCAATAAAATTTCCTCATGGTACCCATTTATAGTCACACTCTCCACCTATCTCTTATCCCTGGCAAGTATTGATCTGTACTCCATCTCTGTAGTTTGATCTTTTCCACAGTGTCACATAAATTGAATTATAATATGTATGCTTTGAAGACTGGCTTCTTTTACTCAGCATAATGCTTTTGAGATTCATCAATGTTATGCATGTATCAATAATTCATTTCTTTGTATTGCTGATTAGTATTCCACTGTGTGAATATATCGCAGTGTTTATCCATTCACCACTTGGACAATTGCAGTTTGGGGTAATAAAGAATAGAGTTACTATGAATATTCATTTACAGTTTTTGTGTGAATATAAGTTTTACATTTCTGGGGTAAACACCTATGAGTGAGATTACTGGGTGGTATGGTAGATGTTTAATTTTGTAAGAAATTGCCAAACTGTTTTTCAGAGTTTTTTCATTGTAACTAGCAATGTGTGAGAGTTCCAGTTGTTCTGCATCCTTCACAACACTTGTCAGTTGTTGGTTTTTATATTTTAGCTGTTCTTAGCTATGTAGTGGTAGTGATTTTGTTTTGAGAAGGACTTACGATATAGAGCATCTTTTAAAGGGTAAGTTTGCAATCTCTGTTTTGCCTATTCTTTTGGATTGAGATATTTTCTTATTGTTGAGCTTGCATATATTGTCTTCCAGTTTGAAGCTTCTCTTTATTCTTTTAGCAGTGTCAGGGAACAAAAGTTTTAATTTTGATGGAATCTTACTTAACAATTTCTCCTTTAAGTGCTTCATCTAACCCAAGATCTCAAAGACTTCTTTGGTTTTCTATAAAAAATTTATAGTTTGATATTGAGAAATGATCCATTTTGAGTTAATTTTTTATAAAGTGAAGTATAACTTGAAGTTCATTTTTTGCATATGGATGTTACGTGAAAATTATACTCATGGAACTTTATGTTATAGTGGTGACTGAATGTTGGCATGGAGAGGTCAGTGTCATTGAAAAATGAATTACCTAAATTTCCTGAGAGAAGGTACCAGGATTGGTGAAGCAGAAGCACGAGGGAGAGGAGAGGCGAATATGAAGCCTTTATTGGGGTTTCTGAGGGAAAATCTAGGTAGGACAGGATAAGCAATATAGGATTGTCTAGTTGGGGCTTTGGGGAATAAGGAGGGCCTGAAACAAGGAATAGGAATTCGTACCTGACCTGGGATGATTTTAGGGCAGGGGAAAATACTGACTTGATTTGTGAGAGTTAGAGATGGTTGGAGTTGCATGTAAAAGACATGTGTGTCCCCCAGCTAAGAACTGGCTAGCATTCAGAGGACTAGAAATCCCCAGTCAGCAAGTTTTTAAAGATATTAAATCATCATAAAATACAGAAAATAGGGAATTTTTACTGATTAATACTTGCTTGCTTGTTCTAGTACCATTTGTTGAAGACATTGTAGCATCACCATTGAATCATCACCATTGAATTGCCTTTGCATCTTTGTCAAAACTCAATTGACCATATTTTTATAGTTCTATTTCTAGATTCTCTATTTTGTTCTGTGGATATATAATATATATGTATCTATCCTTTTGTCAGAACACTACTATATTGATTACTGGTATTGTCTAGCAAAGTCTTAAAATCAGGTACTATAAGTCTTCCAATTTTATTCTTTTCAGAATTGTTTTGAGTATTTAAGATCCTTTAACATTTTTAAAAATGTTAGAATCAGTGTGTCTGTATCTACAAAAAAAAAATCTTGCTAACATTTGAATTGGAATTACATTAAATTCAGCTTAGGGAGAATTGACTATGTAGGTATCATCCTAACTATATATAGAGTTCTCCAATCCATGAACACAGTATGTGTCTCCATTTATTTAGGTGTATGTTACTTTTAATCAGCACTTTGTAGTTTTTAACATTTCTTTCCCATATTTTGTTAGATTTAAACCTATGTATGTATGTATGTATTTATTTTGGGGGTTCATTGTGAAACTGATATAAATAAATACATACACGATATTTGTGTACATGTGTATATGTATCTATGCATACACACATGCTTATTTAATTTCAAATTCAGTTGTTCATTGTTAATGTTGAAAAATACTAGTTATTTTCGTATCTTGATCTTGTATTTTGCAACCATGCTAAACTCACTTATTACTTGTAGGAGCTTTTTTTTTTAGCAGAATCATAGGGTTTTCTTACATTAAAAAATCACGTTTTCTGCAAATAGGGACAGTTTTCTTTCTTTCCAAACTCTGTTCCTTTTTTTTTTTTTTTCCTCATTACACTGGCTAGATATTAAAATTCATTGTTGAATAGAAGTGGTGAGATAAGACATCTTTGTCTTAATCTTAGGAAGAAAGCACTTAGTCTCTCACCATTAAACATGATAGCTGTAGGGTTTTTAAAAATACTTGTTTTTAATTAATTTATTTGGCTGCACAAGGTCCTAGTTGCAGCATGAGGGATCCTCAGTCTTTGTTGTGGTGTGGTGTTGTTCACTTGCTAAGTCATGTCTGACCGTGACCCCATGGACTGCAGCACGCCAGGCTTCCCTGTCTTTCACTGTCTCCCACAGTTTGTTCAGATTCATGTCCATTAAGTCAGTGAGGCTGTCTAACCATCTCATCTTCTGCCGCCCTCTTCTCCTTTTGCCTTCAATCATGAGGTATCTTTAGCTGTGGCATGTGAACTCTTAGTTGTGGCAGGTGGGAAATGGTTCCCTGACCAGGGAGCAGACGCAGGCCCCCTGCATTGGCAATGCAGTCTTAGCCACTGGGCCACCAGAGAAGTCCCTGTAAGGTTTGTTATTTTTTTGAAGATACATTTTATCATGTTAAAGAATTTCCATTTTTTTCTAATTGTTGAGAATTTTGTCATAAAAATATTGGGTTTTTGTCATATGATTTTTTTTTTTGCATCACTTGATGTGATAATAGAGTTTTTCTTCTTCAGTCTGTTAATATGATGAGTTGCTTCATAATATTAATATTGATATTTAAGTGTTGATCTACCCTTGCATTCTTGGGATAAGCCACTCTTGTTTGTGACACATTGTTCCTTTTATAAATTGCTGGATTCAATTTGCTGATATTTTGTTGAATATTTTTTTCTTCTCTGTTTATGAAAGATATTGGTATTATGTTTTTGTTTACTTTTCATTTTCTTATACTGCCTTTATCTGATTTTAGAATCAGGGTAATTCTGACCTCGTAAAATAAGTTGGGAAGTGTTGCTTCCTATTTTATTTTCTGGAAGAGATTGTATAGAATTGGTATTATTTCTTTAAATGTTTTGTGGCATTTCCTGGTGAAAGCAGTTGGCTTGGAGTTTTCATTTTTTTGGAAAATCTTTCCCTGTGTATTCAGTTTCTTTTGATATAGGCCTGTTTGAATTAGTTCTTCTTACGTGAACTTTGGTAGTTTGCGAAATTAGTTCCACCCTTTCATCTAAGTTATTGTGTTTATGTGCATAGTGTTGTTTATAACTCTTAACCTCTCAGTGTCTCATTGAGCTGTAGTGATACCCTCTCTTTCCTCCCTGATGTTGGTAATTTGTGCCTTCTCTCTCACTTCTTTCTCTTTGGTTAGTCTGGCTAGAGGTTTATAAATTTTGTTGATCTTTTCTGAGAGACAGCTTTTGATTTCATTGATTTTTCTCTACTTTTCTTTTTAAATTTTTTTTCTGCTTTTTATTGTTCCTTTCTGCTTACTTTAGGTTTATTTTGCTTTTCCTTTTAGTTTCTTAAAGGTAGAAACTTAGATTGTTCATCAAGACCTCTCTACTTTTTAAATATGAATAGTTGATGATTTTAATTTCTCTCTAAGCACTGCTTATCTACATCCCACAAATTTTGAATTTGGATTTTCATTTTTATACAATTCAAAATATTTTCTAATTTTCGTCAAGACTTTGATTTTACCTGTGGATATTGTAGAAGCTTGTTTAATTTCTAATTATTTGAGGATTTTCTGGACATTTTCCTGATACTGATTTCTAGTTTAATTCTGTTATAGTGAAACAAATACTTATATATGATTTTAATTTTCCTATATTTGTTATGATTTGCTTTATGACTCAGGATATGGTGTATCTTGGTACTGTTCATGTGTTCACTTGAAAGAATGTATATTCTGCTGTGGTTGGCTGGAGTAACCTATAAATGTAGACTAGTTCCTCTTGGTTTATGATATTTATTTCTTCCATATCCTTGACGATTTACTTTTTGTTTCTGTCAATTACTGAGAAAGCAATTTTGACGTTTTTAACATACTATATATTTTTAATTCTGTCAGTTTTTCCTTTATATATTTTAAATGTCTCAATTGCTTATATACATTAATGATTATTATATATTCTTGGTGAATTGATCCTTTTATCTTGATGAAATGTGTCTTTTTATCCTGGTAATTTTCCTTGCCTTTTACTCTACATTATTTAATATTGATAGAAGTAGTTAAGGTTTCTTTTGAGCATTTTTAGCATGGTATATCTTTTTCCATTCTTTTACTTTTAACTTAATCATGTATTTTAAGTGAAGTTATTATATAGCATAGTGTTCAGTGTTGATTTTTTTTAAATCTATTTTGATAATCTCCATCTTTTGAGTGGAATGGTTAGACCATTTATATTTAATGTAAATATATGTGCAAATTTAGGCCGACTACTTTTTTGTTTTCTGTTTGTACCTTATGTTTCCCTTCATCTGTTTCTCTTTTGATGCCTTTTTTGTATAAATCGATAATTTTTTAGAATTACATTTTAATTTATCTATTTAATTTATTTATTAAAGACTTAATGTTTTATTTATATATTAGAATTATATTTTAGTTTATCTAAAATGATTGTCTACAGTTTAATTTATTGTATATATTTTAATATATCTGTTGGGTCTTTGATTATGTCTGTTCATTTGTATAGTGTTTTTTCTTTAAATGGCTGCACTAAGACTATAATGGCTTCATTTTTCAGTTTACTTTGAACTAATATTTTACCAAGTTCAAATGGAATGTAAGAACTATACCACCATATAAGTTACTTCATTCATTTTTAGTTGTAGTTGATATGTATCTTACATCTACATACATTGAAAACCTCACCAGACAAACTTACAATTTTGGTTTTCGAAAGTCTGATATTTTAGAGCGTTTAAGAGAATAAAACTAGTCTTTAAATGTACCCAGATATTTACCATTTCTGTTGTTATTCTTTCACTGAGTTTCCATCTTCTCTCCCATATAATTTCTCTTTTGTCCAAAGAACTTCTTTTACCATTTCTTTTATAGTTGGTCTACTGGTGATGAATTCTCTTGGTTGTCTTTCATCTTAGAATGTCTATTTCATCTTCATGCATGAAGGATATTTTCACTGAATTTAGAATTCAGTTCTTTTAACACTTTATTTATAAAAATGTTATTCCACTGCCTCTGGCATCCAGAGTTTCTATGCATAGTCATTTGAATCATTGTTTCCCTAATATGGGGCATGTTGTTTTTCTTTGGCTGCTTGCAAAAATTTTTCTTGGTCTTTGGGCTTCAGCAGTTTGATTACAGTGTATTTGGATGTGACTTTTGTTGAGTTTCTCCTGTTTTTGGATCTACAGATTTAACTCTTTCAATGTGTAAGAAGTATTTGGCTATTTTTCATTCAGATATTTTTTTTGTAACAGTCCCTCATCTTCCTCTAAGACCCTAAAGACTCAAATGACAGACCTTTTGTTATTATTCCACAAGAATGTAGGACCTTTCTTCCCCCAATCTTTTTTTCTCCTGATTGTTTATGTTCTACTGATCTTTTATCAAGCTCACTGACTTTTTTTGTTGTTATCTCCATTTTCTGTACAGTCAATCCACTGATTTTTTTGTTTTGGATATTTTTTTAGTAGTAAAATCTCCTTTTGTTTCTTTTTTATATCTTCAAATTCTCTGCTGAGACTTCAGTCTTTCCACATTTTAATATTGTTGGCCCTTATTTCTTGAAATGTAATAATATCTGCTTTAAAGTCTATGATAATTCAAATAGCTGAGTCATCTCGGTGTTGGTGTCTGTTTGTCTTTTTTCTTATGAGTTGTTGAGATTGTCCCAGTTCTTTGTGTGACAAGTAATTTTGGATGATATCTTAGGCATTTTCAGTATTACCTTATATGACTCTGGGTTTTCTTTATAACCTGTATTGGATGTTGATTCTTTAAAAATTTAGCAGGCTTTTGATCCAGCAAGGTTCACTCTTCAACTAAGGACTCCCTTCTAGGCCTTCTGGCTGGGAAACTGAAGTTAACCTAGTCTGCTGCTTTGAGAGCTGAGGTGGGGAAGGATAAACAACAGGAGAAGAAACAACAGGAATTTCAGACTCCTCACTCCTCAGACTACAGTTACAGAAAAGAATTCCCCTCAGTTTTAGACGTGTGTTCTGCTGCTACTGCCATCACTCACACTGCCACAGGACTTCATCTTAGGGCTTGGGGCAAGAGAGAAAACAAACATACAAAAGAAACAAGAGAATTTCCCCAACTCTTTCAGTCACATATATTTGAGTAGGAGTAGTGTACTGACTGGGAAATACTAGCAGGAAGCATACCACGGATTGGTCATAACTTAATTTGTAGTTTATTTCCACAATCTACTTGCTACCATTTACTTTTCAGAGCCTTCAGATAGCTAATCCGTGCATTCTGTCCAGGGTTTTTAGGGAAATTGAGTGAGAGACTTTGGAAGTGAGCTTATTCCATTTGAATCACAAACCTTCCTTAAAATATTTCTGGGTGTTTAAAATTGTATCTCATTTATTTATCAAATTCTGATTAATTAATATGTGGTTAATTTTCAGTCAATTTTAATAAAAATATTGAAAAGAATTACAAAATCCCAGGATTCAAAATTCCTGTGTAAGTGATTTAAGCCAACTTTTTACCTTTCACAGGTCCTTTTACCTCAAACAATAGCTAATGATAATTAAGATTATGTGTTTGCCAGTGTATTGTGAATGAAGCTGTTTGTCTTCATTAACTCACTTAATTATCACAAAATCATATTGGGTGACTATAATTGTTTTAAGCTCCATTTTACTGATGGAGTAAAGTTTAGAAAATCTTTCTTCTCCAAGTGTATTCCTTGTACCAGTCACATTCTTGTTACTTTGGAAGTCTATAAGGAATGCAGAATTTTGGGTTTCAGCCTAGACTTTTGATATCAGAATCTGTATTTTGAACAGGATCCCCTACAAGATTTATTGCACATTAACTTTTTTGGAAACAAATGTTTAATGTAGTTATAAACAACTTAATATCAAAGTCACCCAGCTATAAGTTGGAAAGCCAGACTTGAAGAATGACTTCAGAGCTGGTGCTTCTAAATACTATGCTATCTTGCTGTGAATGATTACCTAGCCTGGATTTGAACAACTCCAGAATTAGTTTGACGTGTATATTGAGCTTTAAAAAAAATCTGTTTTATTGTAGACCTTTCAAGTTGTGCTGTATTGATATAATCCCTCTTCCACAAGATAGTACTTTAAATATCTCTCCCTGGATTTTTTTTCAGACTGCTGAAATCTGACTACTTCATATAACATAGTTTTGAGTTCTCTCATGAGCTTAATCTTGTTTGTCTGCCCCCATTTAAAAAAGTGATGCTGTTTGGTGATCCAACAATTATGATTTCTTTTAATTTGATGTGATATAAACAAGAAGTTACCTAATTTTGTTGGAGAAGGAAATGGCAACCCATTCCAGTATTCTCGCCTGGAGAATCCCATGGAGCCTGGCAGGCTGCAGTCCATGGGGTCGTGAGAGCTGGACATGACTGAGCAGCTAAGCACACAATTTTGTATATAACATTTGTATTTGTTAATGCCTGTTGTTCAGTTGCTAAGTTATGCCCAACTCTTTGTGACCCCATTGACTGTAAATGCCAGCCTCTTCTGTGCCTCCAGTATCTCTTGGAGTTTGCTCAAATTCATGTCTGTTGAATCGGTGATACTGTCTAACCATCTCATCCTCTGCTGCACCCTTCTCTTTGACCTTTAATCTTTCTCAGCATCAGGGTCTTTTCCAGTGAGCCACCTCTTTGCATTAGGTGGCCAGAGTTTTGGAGCTTCAGCATCAGTCCTTCCAATGAATATTCAGAGTTGATTTCCTTTAGGATTGACTGGTTTGATCTCCTTGGAGTCCAAGGGACTCAGTAGGGTCTCTTCTCCAGCACCACACTTGGAAAGTATCAGTTCTTCATCACTCAGCCTTCTTTCTTTATTGTCCTACTCTCAACATCCATACTTGACTACTGGAAAAACCGTAGCTTTGACTATATGGACCTTTGTCAGCATAGTGATGTCTTGGCTTTTTAATATGCTGTCTAGGTTTCTCATAGCTTTTCTTCCAAGGAGCAAGCGTCTTTTAATTTCATGCCTGCAGTCCCCATCTGCAGTGATTTTGGAGCCTAAGAAAAGTAAAATCTGTCACTGTTTCCACTTTTTTTCCCTTCTATTTGCCATGAAGTGTTGGGACCAAATGCTATGCTCTTAGTTTTCTAAATGTTGACTTTCAAGCCAGCTTTTTCACTCTCCTCTTTCACCCTCGTCAAGAAGCTCTTTAGTTCCTCTTCACTTTGTGCCATTAGAGTCGTATCATATGCATGATGATACCACTACTGTTATTGCCTACTATTTATTTAAAAGAAATATACAACAGATACCCTCTCTCGAGTTTTAGCATTTATCTAGGGAGAGAGAATTAATATATCTGAAAAATTATAGAGCAGTACTTATCTGTGTATGAAGTAGACTTTGAGGTACAAGTTCCCCAAACTTGAACGAATACACAACTCCTGAAAATCACTACCGCATATAATGTGTAGTCTGTTTATGGGAAGTTTCTCCCTATAGATATTTGTGAGCAGAATTTCTTATTAGCTGGAGTTCTTTTGAACCAGTTTAATCAGTTTTACTCCTTCTCTATGACATTATTCACATGCAGATCTAAGCAGATACCAAATCCAGCATTCAGTTCTTGAATGTAGGTGCTTTTCCCCCAAGGTAAGAGCCATAATTTTCTCAGATTTCTTTGTTTTCTTCTCCATCAAAGAAGAATTGGGGGATTTTGGGTGACTATTTTGTATCACCATCTCGCAAATTGTTTTCAAAAGAATTTTGTTCTCACTCTAGGATCTATTATTATTACATCTATCATTGAAAAGAAAGCAAAGTCATCTGAAATATGAAGATGCTGGATGCTCAGTTATATTCACTCACTATCTTAAGGAAGATACATAAATCAGTCCCAGCAAAATTATAAGTTACATCATAAACATAAAGAATTATTCTGTATTGAATTAGGAAGTGTTGAAGGATATGGGATGTAGATCATAATTACATTACTAGGGTATTTCCAGGAGGTCGAGTGGCTAGGACTCCGTGCTTTCACCAAGGAGGGAAGTGAGTTCAATCCCTGGTCTAGGAACTAAGATCCTGGAATGCATGTATCTTGGCCCAAAAAAATTGCATTACTAAGAACAAGGAGAAATGACCAAACCAATTACCAAAGGCCTAATTAAATTAACAGACTTTGAAGGATGGGAAACATTAGCACAAGAGGTTTTCCTTTCCTTTGAAAGGACATTCATGAAAAATTTATCTTTTTAAAAAATGTAGGACAGAAATAGTGAACAAAAATTTTTAGATTATTGCTGATGTATATGAGAGAAACTTTTCCCACTGATTGGAAATTATGAAATACTCTATCTGTTTCAGCAACTGTCAGAAAAATTTGTGCTAATCTGTGTGCCAATGGAGTAAAGATTAAATGTAGATGATGAAAGCTGGGCATAAAGTTGAAAATCCTCTGTTCTTGAGTGAGCAGTAACAGAAAACATGCAGGATTTCAATATGACCTTGACTGATAACACTTGCTACTACTATTCATTTGGTCATTTACCCTTTATGAAGCACTTAGGCCACTGTGCTGTTATTCATTAGGGACCTAGAAGAAAAGAATGAAGTCCCAGACTCAGGAGGGGATTGGGGGACAAAAAGATCTTAGGGACATGATGATTTTTGAAGTACCTATGAGCCACCCCAGTAAAGATTCCCAGCAAGTCCTGCAGGATCTACCCCATGGGGACCTCAATCTTCAGCATTTCTGTTAGGTGAGGGAGAAGACTGAATAATTTAGGGGAAAGAGATTTTAAGATTGGACTTCCAGTACATATAAGGCTTTATTTATAAGTACCTGTAGACAAACATCGGAGAAGGCAATGGCAACCCATTCCAGTACTCTTGCCTGGAAAATCCCATGGATGGAGGAGCCTGGTAGGCTGTAGTCCATGGGGTCGCTAAGAGTCCGACATGACTGAGCGACTTCACTTTAACTTTTCACTTTGATGCATTGGAGAAGGAAATGGCAACCCACTCCAGTGTTCTTGCCTGGAGAATTCCAGAGATAGCGGAGCCTGGTGGGCTGCCGTCTATGGGGTCGCACAGAGTCGGACATGACTGAAGCAACTTAGCAGCAGCAGCATAGACAAACATTAAGCGGATGAGTTGATTGATTATGCCTGTGTATTCATTTGACTTTTTAAATTATTAGTGTTTCTAACTAGATTCATAAAGTTTATTAAAAAGTATTAAAAATGGACATACAATTACCTTTAGGATCAAGAGAGTTCAGTTCAGTTTACCCTTAACCAGAGAATTCCCAATTATAGCTAATTGTTGGACTTAAACTTTACCATCCACAATTTGAATTTCCTATGTTACTTGAAGGAGGAACAAGTGATTCTATTATGTGCACTTTTCAAATACTATTTATGCTGACTCTTAGTTATCCTTGGAGAATGCCTATCTACCTTGGAAAGGACTTAGGCTAATCAAAAGTTCAACATATCTGGTAATCAAAAGAGATGAAGAGGAAACATGGCAGTCTTTGAAATAACATTAAGCTGATCGAAATTTGGCATTCATTCACATTTCCCACACAGAAGTGGGAGTGGCATTTAGAAAAGTCAGATCATGTTACAAATCCTGTGCTGTGCTGTATGTTGTACTTAGTTGCTCAGTTGTGTCTGACTCTTTGCAACCCCATGGACTGCAGCCTTCTAGGCTCCTCTGACCTTGGGGATTCTCCAGACAAGAATACTGGAGTGGCTTGCCATACCCTCCTCCAGGGGATCTTCTCAACCCAGGGATCGAACCCAGGTCTCCCACACTGCATGGATTCTTTACCGACTGAGTCACCAGGGAACCCTCCACTGGCTTCCTGTTGTACCTTACCTTGGTTTAGATGGCGTCTTCCCTGTTTGGCTTTATCTCAAACTGAAACTCCACACTGACCTTTCATCTGTTCCTTGCGCATGACAGGTTCTTTCTTACTCACTTTTCCCCTAGGGTCTTTGCACTATCTCTTCTGTTTGTATTGGTTTTCTCCCTGGAACTTCTCACTGGTTCTTTGTTATATCAGGTCTCAGTTCAGACATTACCTCCTCAGAGAGTCCCTTCACCAAACTGTCATATCAAAAGTACCCTTTTGCAAACACATACCTGATCATATTCCATCACCTGACAATCTTATATCATGTTTGTAGCAGTTTTCAGTACCAGAAATTATCCTACTTAATTTGTCCTCTGTTTTCAACCCCCACCCTCAGCAAAATGCAAACTCTTATATGAGGACTGGGATTTCATCTATTTATTTGCTGTAATATACCCAAAACTTGGATTTTTATGAACATGAGAGTAGTTAATTCATGTACAGTTCTCGGGATGGACCTGGCATATTGTAAACACTGTCTGCCTATTTTTGTTGTTGTTCCTGTAAGTGGCAGTAGTGACAGTAGGCATGTTAGGCATTTGTGGAAATTCAATGGAATAATTATTTTGAATAGATTCAAGGTAGTACCTAATTATAAAAACTGAGTGCTGTAGGACACATTATAAGTATAAAGCATTTCTATTTTTATAGGATCGAAGAAGTGAAACTGAAAATAATAGTGCTCTGATTGGAATTTTTCCTCCATGTTTTTCAGTGTAGACAGTTATGGTCAGACCATCAGAGTACAGAGCTGGGATCATCAGAAACACATCCATCTCCTAAAATTGTGAACCTGTAGGGGCATGGGTTGTGTTTTTAAACCTTTCAGATTAAAGCCAGCTTTGCTGGAAGTGATTGCTCCTAGATACTTCATTAAAACTACTTTCCATGCCCCCCCAATTTAGTCCTTGTACAAAGTCAGGTGACATAGTGTGCTCACGATGATATTCACTGTTGAATTCTTCACTGTGTGGCCTTTTTCTTGGCACTGTTACTTGAAATAAATGTGTATGTACATAGCATTCTCTGTAGCATGACTCTTTTACCTTTTTGTTTTGTTTTGTTTGTGACCATAGGTAACAGTTAACCTCTTCCAGATGCAGCAGCTGCAGGCTGCCTCCCTCTCAAGCAACTTACAATCTCTCTGTGATAGTGCCAAACTCTATGACCCAGGCCAAGAGTACAGTGAGTTTGTCAGGGCCACAAATTCAGCTGAAGAGGAGAAAGTTGATGGGTGAGAATTAACATATAGAAGAAATTATTTCTAGATATAAAATCTTTATTGCTGAGTTTTCTATCTTGTGTCAGGTGGTGTCGTTTCTAACACTTGACAGCGCTGACTGTAAAACTTTCTGAATTTTTAAAATATTTAAGATGTAATTGACTTAGAGTAAAGCTTTCCATTTTGACACAGAGCTCAGTTATTTGAGATTTAGAAATCCACACAGGTCATACTTGAAAAGTTTAACCATGCTATGAATAATTGACTATATTTTTGCTCCTCTTTTTCAAGTTTCAACTGTAATAAAAATAATTAATAAGTTTTATTCACATATCTTTTAAGAAGTTCAACTGTATGTTTCTTAATATTTAGTTTAATTACTTTGTTCATTAAATTAACAAATATTTCTGAAAATAAATTGGGCTGATTATTTGTCATTTTTCTGTATGAAGAGTTGTATTTGGGTTTTCTTAGGAATGTAAATAAACAATTAAGCAGTCCTCCCATTTCTGGATACGGACCTTCTGACTCTTTAGAAGACGTTGTACGCCTTCCTGACAGCTCTAATAAGGTTGAAGAGGACAGATGCTCTAACAGTGCAGACATAACAGGTAGTTTTTCACACTAAAAAGAGAACTAATTCATGACAGCTAAAATTGTTTAAATGTGATGATTAAATGAGTTGCAGGTCTGGAATTTAAAAATCAGGCCTTGAGTTATAACCTTATGAAGCTTTATTCATAGTTGTAAGCACTGTGCTTGTCAGTTGTCACACTGTTAGAGAAGTTTGACTTGTCTCATTTTAAATAATGTCAGTATTTTGCCTTATGAAATTCATCTGTAGCCAAGTTTGACTGTAAATATTCTTTTCTTAAAGGTCCGTCTTTTCTAAGGTCATGGACATTTGGAATGTTTAGTGATTCTGAGAGCACTGGAGGAAGCAGTGAATCCAGATCTCTGGATTCTGAATCTATAAGTCCAGGTATATAAGTATTAAGTCTAGAGTGGAAATTCAATGAAAGATGAAAATATTCCTTTTGGGGGATATCTTAGCTACTTTATTTTCCTTTTTCTTTTTTTTTAATTGAAGTATAGTTAATTTGCAATATTGTATTAGTTTTAAATGTCCAGCAAAGTGAATAGGTTATACATATATTTAGGTATATATCTATATACTTTTTGGATTCCTTTCCATTATAGTTTATTACAAGATACTGAATATAGTTCATTGTGCTATACAGTAAATTCTTATTTATAACTATCTTATTTTTATAATGAATTGTCTCATAGAAGTATGTACATGTATATGTACAGTTTAAATAAAAATCATAGAAGAAACCCATATATATTCAACACCTAGCCTAACAAAACATTATATTAGAAGGCCCCTGTGTATACTTCCTTGATAACCTTGCCTTGTCACTCACCAGATGAACCATCATCCTGAATTTTGTTTATCTTTCCCTGGCTACTTTAAATATTTTAGTACTCATGTAGTTGAGCTTTGCCCTCTTTGGAATATTAGGCAGACGGAATCATATTGTTCTTTTGTGACCTCTTTTATGAATTTTGAGATTCCTATTGATGTGTGAGAAACTGTCTTTTACTTTATGCTATATGCTGTATAGTTTTCCATTCTGTGGACATAATTTATTATCTGTCTTTTGGGTTGTTTTGTAGTTAATCACTGGGTAACGAGCCATAAAATGAATACCAATTCTTGTGCCTGTGATAACTTACTCATTTTTTATAAATGTGCTTTAAGGTACTTTGATAAAGAGAATCTCATCCTCTTTAGAGAGGCAGAGTAGATGTTTTGAATTCTCCCTTAATGGCTTCAAAGAGAATGACTTGTAATACAGCTAGCAAGAGAAGAATGGGTCATTTGAACCCTTGAGAGTATTGCTTTCCGTGTTCTTTCTGCTTCACTCTTCTACCAAAGACTGCTCCAATCCTGTTCTTCCTGGCTAAGTTTCTTTCTCCTAGGATCTTGGAATTCCAGGAGATATGTTATAGGATTTAACCTTCCTCAAAATCAAAGACTAATGACTTTTCTTTTCATGTTCTACACAGTTCAGAAATTTTATTCCTGTAAATATATCTTTGACTTTAAAGTTAGAAATGACTTCCATGCAGCACTGAGGTTTACAGGCAGGTTGTTGCCAACTAGCTTGAGGCCTACTTTAAAGTTACTGCTGTTCAGGAACACCTAGGAGATGTGAGACTATTTAACTGAATATTTATAATTAGCTTTATAAAAACAGGTTCTAGCAATTCCCATAAATTTAGACTCAGTCTAGAGCAAGCCCTAAATTATTTGGAATCCTGTAAGACTTCATGTGATAAAGATGAAAACTTGGAACCTGGTCACATGATAAATGGGTAAAGACCCAAGGATGCATAGCCTTGTGACAGCCATCCTCAGACACTGGAAGTGGAAAGGGATGAGAGTCAGAGTGCTTTGTAAGGAGACATGTGACCGGGGCTGGGATTTATAAGTGGTAGGTTTCTGCTCGGTAATGAAAGGAAGTCATTTTACAATTGTTGCTGCTGCTGCTTAGTTACCAAGTCATGTCTGAGTCTTTGCCACCCCATGAATTATGTGTTTCCCACCAGGTTCCTCTGTCCATGGGATTTATCAGGCAAGAATACTGAAGTGGGTTGCCATTCCCTACTCCAGGGTATCTTCCCGATCCAGGCATCAAAACTCTATCTCCTGCTTGGCATGGGTATTCTTTACCACTGAGCCGCCTTAGAAGCCCTTGTTTTACAGTTATAATAGTTTTTAAATGAACATATGGCTTCATGATCTCTTAGTCACTTGGGGACACATTCAAAACAAAAACTAGATGACCACCTTTTAAGCATAGTTTGAAGAGGGGAAGGAATCTTTTGAGAGAGAGGAAGTGGTTTAAATAATTAGTGAAGTACTTTCTAACTCTGAACTGAAGACTCTCTTAAAGCCTTGAGTTAAATGTAAACTTCCACTTAGAGACAGCCCTGTTTATAGGATAAGCACAGAGCAAATAAACCTCATTACCTGGTTGGCCTGCTTCCAAACATGCTTTGAGACAACTGACAGAGTCCTTGGCTGACAACTTATGTCATGAACTCTTAGCTCCTGGCCAGGATCGTTGTTCCTGGTTCCCAGGCTCTTGTCTTACTAGCAACATAAATGTGATGGTAGTGTTATATTGCTGTGTTTGTAGATTTTTGTATATTTTATTATAGAAAGCTTTAGGGTACACTTATTTCTTTATCACTTAATTCAACAAGCAAGTAATGACAGCTTTACTGTTCTGCCAGCTATTCCGTCAGATATTAGATATATGGCTTGAGTAGAAAATACTCTTTATTCTTGTAGAGTTTATAATCTCTAACACTATCAGAAGTTGACAGTTGAGGTCTCATTGGAATGTGTGATCCTCAGTTTATTTTAGATTTATTTGGAAAAGTCAGATTTGGCTCATTCTCTTTTGTTCCCAGTAGTAAGTATTAGGATCCTGTGTGTCCACAGTCTGAATGGAAGCAATGTTGATATTGTAACTAATAAAATAGCATGACTTGTGTTATTCAAAAAATGCTGTCATTACCCATTTCTTAAACTCTCTATGAATTTTCTTTTAGGAGACTTTCATCGAAAACTTCCACGAACTCCATCCAGTGGCACCATGTCTTCTGCAGACGATCTGGATGAAAGAGAGCCACCCTCCCCTTCAGAAGCTGGTATTACTCTCACCTGAATCACATTTCCACTAAACTAGCTGAATCAGTAACACTGCATGATATTAGGAAGAAATAGTATGGTTTAAAAAATTACTCTACTGTGTATTAAAAGGCATTATATTGACTAGATATATCCCAACAAATTATTTATAAGTATGGGTTCATAGTGTATTAATCAAATGTTACAAATAAAAATATAAGAATAAGCAGGAAAACTACTAGAGCTAAAATGTATTGTTGTGATGCTCAAATAGGCTAGATTTTTTTTTTAATATATATTTATTTATTTTTGGCTGCATTGGGTCTTAGTTGTGGTACGTGGGCTTGGTAGTTGCCCCACAGCATGTGGGATCTTAGTTCTCCCAACCAAGGATCAAACCTGCGTCCCCTGCATTGGAACACAGATTGTTAATCATTGGACCACCAGAGAAGTCCAATAGGCTAGATATTTTTATCTTTCAGAAACTTTATAGTGACTTAATTGTTCAGAGTGTACAGAAGAAATTCTGTTTCTGAGAATTTCTATATGAGAAAATCCTCTTCAAAAGAAAGTGTAAGAAGCTAGGCAGGAAAAGTAAATAAAATACATGTACTTCTTGAGGGCAGGGAAGACTATGGATACTGAATGACATAAAAGATCAGTCAGTTACATTAATGGCTTCACTTGAGACCTCCAGATACTTGTTTTGGCATCATTTTCTAAAACAATATAGAATATCTGACCTCTGGTAGGATATTTATCAGATCAGATCAGTCACTCAGTCGTGTCCGACTCTTTGCGACCCCATGAATCGCAGCACGCCAGGCCTCCCTGTCCATCACCAACTCCCGGAGTTCACTCAGACTCACATCCATCGAGTGATGCCATCCAGCCATCTCATCCTCTGTCGTCCCCTTCTCCTCCTGCCCCCAATCCCTCCCAGCATCAGAGTCTTTTCCAATGAGTCAACTCTTCGCATGAGGTGGCCAAAGTACTGGAGTTTCAGCTTGAGCATCATTCCTTCCAAAGAAATCCCAGGGCTGATCTCCTTCAGAATGGACTGGTTGGATCTCCTCACAGTCCAAGGGACTCTCAAGAGTCTTCTCCAACACCACAGTTCAAAAGCATCAATTCTTCAGCGCTCAGCTTTCTTCACAGTCCAACTCTCACATCCATACATGACCACAGGAAAAACCATAGCCTTGACTAGACGGACCTTTGTTGGCAAAGTAATGTCTCTGCTTTTGAATATGCTATCTAGATTGGTCATAACTTTCCTTCCAAGGAGTAAGCGTCTTTTAATTTCATGGCTGCAGTCACCATCTGTAGTGATTTTGGAACCCAGAAAAATAAAGTCTGACGCTGTTTCCACTGTTTCTCCATCTGTTTCCCATGAAGTGGTGGGACCGGATGCCATGATCTTCGTTTTCTGAATGTTGAGCTTTAAGCCAACTTTTTCACTCTCCACTTTCACTTTCATCAAGAGGCTTTTGAGTTCCTCTTCACTTTCTGCCATAAGGGTGGTGTCATCTGCATAACTGAGGTTATTGAGATTTCTCCCGGCAATCTTGATTCCAGCTTGTGTTTCTTCCAGTCCAGCGTTTCTCATGATGTACTCTGCATAGAAGTTAAATAAACAGGGTGACAATATACAGCCTTGACGAACTCCTTTTCCTATTTGGAACCAGTCTGTTGTTCCATGTCCAGTTCTAACTGTTGCTTCCTGACCTGCATACAGATTTCTCAAGAGGCAGATCAGGTGGTCTGGTATTCCCATCTCTTTCAGAATTTTCCACAGTTTATTGTGATCCACACAGTCAAAGGCTTTGGCAGAGTCAATAAAGCAGAAATAGATGTTTTTCTGGAACTCTCTTGCTTTTTGTATGATCCAGTGGATGTTGGCAATTTGATTTCTGGTTCCTCTGCCTTTTCTAAAACCAGCTTGAACATCAGGAAGTTCACAGTTCACATATTGCTGAAGCCTGGCTTGGAGAATTTTGAGCATTACTTTACTAGCGTGTGAGATGAGTGCAATTGTGCGGTAGTTTGAGCATCCTTTGGCATTGCCTTTCTTTGGGATTGGAATGAAAACGGACCTTTTCCAGTCCTGTGGCCACTGCTGAGTTTTCCAAATTTGCTGGCATATTGAGTGCAGCACTTTCACAGCATCATCTTTCAGGATTTGGAATAGCTCAACTGGAATTCCATCACCTGTAATTTTGTAATAAATCAAGAATAGCGTCATCTTTAATGCAAATAATCCTGACACACTAAACTCATAGAGCTAGTTTTCTTCCAAACTTTATAAGGTCCTTCTCCAAGAATGTAATGGCTCCTGTGAAATGAAGGTCATGTTAATTACTGTAAATTTTATAATTCTGGAAACCTTGTTCCATGGTATTTTAGAAGTATGTTATTGGTTTGATGATGATTTTTACTCATAGCTTAAATGTTTGATGAATGTGTGCCTGATAAGGGATCTGTACATTGGATGCTTATTTTGATGTTACAGACTAAAGTTATAACTTTTTGTAATCTTATTTAAAAATCTTTTAAAGTGTAGTATCATGTGGTATAATTTTTTCTGTCCTGCTAACCATTCTTGTATACAACCCTGCTTCTGTTGGAAGGACCCAATTCTCTTGGAACATTTAAGAAAACGTTGATGTCAAAGGCAGCTCTCACTCACAAATTTCGCAAACTGAGATCCCCCACCAAGTGCAGGGATTGTGAAGGCATTGTGGTATTCCATGGTGTTGAATGTGAAGAGGTAAGATCTTTCTGGAATTATATTAGCCCTTTTATCCTTTTTGCTTTATACTTTTTTGTTATTAATTTTACAATTAAGATCTTTTGCAAATGTATTTTTAAAAAATTGAACCACAGTGTTCCTTCTGTAATTTTATGTTTTATTTTGCTATCAAATGTATTTCAAACCCAAGTAATACCTTTTAAACTCATTTTTGTTATTTGTCACTCTACCTGTAGTTTGTCCTTTTGTGAACAGATTTAAGGTGAGTTCACCATTTTAAACTGTCATTTTCTTGTAGTGTCTCCTTGTTTGTCACCGAAAGTGTTTGGAAAATTTAGTCATCATTTGTGGTCATCAGAAACTTATGGGGAAAATCCACTTATTTGGAGCAGAGTTCACACAAGTTGCAAAAAAGGAACCAGATGGCATCCCTTTTGTACTCAAAATGTGTGCCTCAGAGATCGAAAATAGAGCCTTGAGTCTACAGGTACATTATAATTTTTAAAGTTAATACTTTTAAAGCATAAATGTGATTTGTTCTAATCATAAGGATACACTAAAGGAGAACAATGCTCTCAGTTTTTACTAAGTAACTGAATTTATTCAGATTTATTTGAAAAATATTACCTCATTTGGTCCTAGTTTTTTTCCTAAAATATTAGTAAGAATCAAAGTATATTTAGCTATATGCATTTAACCATTTGTACTGAAGCAGAATTTTTTGCAAAATTTTTTCTCTTTTCTCAAGGGAATTTATCGTGTATGTGGGAACAAAATCAAAACTGAAAAACTGTGTCAAGCCTTGGAAAATGGGATGCACTTGGTAGACATTTCAGAATTTAGCTCACATGATATCTGTGATGTCTTAAAATTATACCTTCGACAGGTAAAGTTTTTACCATTGAAACTTACATTAAATAGAGCAAAAATATAATTTGCAATTTGCTGATAATGTTTGCTGCACACATTTTTCATTGATATAAACCATATCAATATTTTTCCAATTATTAAAGTACAGATCAAAGAGTGTATAAAATGTATGTACAATTTAAAGACCCATAATAATAAAAATCTTCATTTTCCATCACTTAGGTCCTTATAATAGAACATTCTTATACTTTGTTGAAGGCCCCTATATGCCACTCCACAGTTGCAGCCCACAGCTCTACCCAGTGGTGTTTCATAACCGTGTTAATACCTCCCTGTCTTTTCTTAACTGTTTTAGTACCTGTTGTGTATTCCTAAATATTGTTCATATATTTAGGAATAGTGGTTTAGCCACTAAGTTGTGTCCAACTCTTGCAACCCCATGGACTGTAGCCCTCCTGGCTGCTCTGCCCGTGGAATTTCCCAAGCAAGAATACTGGAGTGGGTTGCCATTTCCTTCTCCAAGGGGAATCTTCCCAATCCAGGGATCAAACCCAGGTCTCCTGCATTGAAGGCAGATTCTTTACCAACTGAGCCACAAGGGAAGCCTCACAATATACATACAACAGAATGTATCAAGTTCTTGAAAACTGAATAGAAAGCATAAATCTAGCTGTTTAAGGAAAGTTTACTATTCACACTGTTATATGAAGGATTCAGTAGTGCTTTGGCTTTAGTTTCATTGGTATTTTAGAATAGCTGTTGGGGGAGGTTAGTGATCAAGGTGTGAGTGCATTCAGGGAAGATGAAGTTCACTATGGTTGGGGCATCAGGGCTATCCTATAAGCTTAGTACTGCAAGTTCAGCAGGAATGTGGTCAGCAGTGAAGTGCTTTATATTTTCTCTTTCTGTGCTCACTCTTGTACGCACATGTTTTAGGAGTAGGTCTGAAGAAAATGCTGCTGTGGGTGGATTAAGTGGCCATAGTGTCTCAGGCAGCAGCTCATGGAAGGGTTGCGGGAACAATCAGCACTTTGTCATGATAAGCCAAGTTCAAAAGATCTGGGCCAGGGCCAGCTGCATTCTGTCCTTGGGTAAAGCTCTGTCCTTGAGTGAAAATGAAGACAATTGCAGAGAGCATAGTAATGTTGGTCCTCAACGTGTCCATCTCAGGAGCTCTGTTCTTCTGGGTCCTTTTTAATATGGGAAGAGCTGTCATCCTGGGATCTCTCTTCTCCACTCTCTTCTGTGATAACACCTGTCTTCTGTGTCATGTCTTCTTGTTTTTTATTCTCCTGTTTTGGTCAGGGCCATCCTGGAGCAAAGTGGACTAACTAAACATTTGAAACTGTTTTATCTGTAAATGTCTTTACTTTGCTTCCTTGAATAAGAATGGAAGAATGGGTAGTAAGGAAGGTTACAGTATTCTAGGCTGGAAATTATTTTTCTTTGGAAATTTGAAGGCATTTTTTTTTTTTATTGTTTTCTTTGAAGCCTAAAATCCTTCTCATTCCTGACTGTTTATATGTAGCCTGTTGTTTTCTCTCTGAAAACTTGTAGAATCTTTTGCTATCTACTATCTTCAAATTCCACAGCCTATGCCTTGATGTGGGTGTATTTTCATCCACTCTTTCAGGCACTCCACAGTTTCTGTCATTCTGCTTACTTGTCCTTTAGTTCGTGGAACTTTAATTTCCTTGCTCTATTGCTCCCCTCTGTTTTCTCTGTGTTTTTTTTCTGGAACTTACATTTGGATGCAACTTGTATTGGTTCTCTAGCTTCCTTCCCTTTTCCCTATTCTTCTTTTGTTTTTGTTTTCTTTTAATTCTGTCTAAAAAATTCCCTCAGCTTTATCTTCCATTCTTATTGTAAACTATTTCATTTCTGAGATCATGTTTTAATTTCCAAGAATTCTAGTTTTCTGTCCCTTTTATAACATTCTTTTTATTTTATTGAATGCTGTATTTCTTCTACCTGAAATATTCATATTTTTTAAAGAATTTTTTCTCATCTCAGCTTCTAGCCCTGTCCTATAGAAATATAATGTGAGCTTTATATATAATATTTAATTTCCTAGTAGCCACATAAAAAGAAACAGTGAAGTTAAATTTTAATATTTCATTTAACAAATGGAAAGCATCTGAGCATCTAATCAGTAATTTTAAATAATTAATGAAATATTTACCTTTTATGGGGTTTACTGGGTCTTTGAAATCTAGTGTGTATTTTTCACTTAGAGCACATGTCAGTTTGGAACAGCCACATGTCCACTGCTCAGTAGCCGTATATGACTAGCAGCCACAATATTGACAGCAGAGTTGTAGGCCTTCGAGTTGGTTTTTTCCTATTTTCATTTCTGTCTTCTATAGTTATCTCCTTAAAATGAAAGCTTTGGGAATTGAAATCTCTCTGGAAGCTTTTTTAATTGTAAACTATTTTTAAGATTTTATTGAACTATCATTGATCTACAATGTTGTATTAATTTCTGCAAAGTGATTCCTTTTTTACATATATATATATATTCTTTTTATATTTTTTTCCATTATGGTTTATCCCAGAATATTGGATATGGTTCCCTGTGCTACTGTCTGGAAACTCTTGAATACATGAAGACTTGAAGATTTTGAACTTTACTGTAGTGAGTGTAGCGTTATCTAAGAGGACTGTTTGGGAAACACCTGACATTCGTATGTCTAGGTCTCTGCTTGTGGGCTAATCTAATAGCACAGAGAAGAGTCTTTCCCTGCCTACAGGTATGATTCCATAACTCTGGGATCCTAGTTAGGTAAGAAGGGTTCAGCAGGCATACAGTCACTAAATCCTTATTTAAGATAGTTACCCACCTGTTCCTTATGCTTGGCATTACCCTTCCAGAGACCCTCTGTTTTACACTGCCCAGAGAAGAAATTTCCAGACTTCTGAGGTTGCTCAGGAGCATGGACTAGGGATAAAGATCTAGAATTCTAATGCTTTTTGGATAGCTCACACTTCCCCCAAATTAGAAGACCTAGTCTAACAATCCCTGAATCTCCTTCAGTTCAGCTCAGTCGTCTCTGACTCTTTGCGACCCCATGGACTGCAGCATGCCAGGCCTCCCTGTCCATCACCAACTCCCAAAGTTTACTCAAAATCATGTCCACAGGGTCGGTGATGCCATCCAACTGTCTCATCCTCTGTCATCCCCTTCTTCTCCTGCCTTCAATCTTTCCCAGCATCAGGGTCTTTTCAAATGAGTCAGCTCTTCACATCAGGTGGCCAAAGTATTGGAGTGTCAACTTCAGCATCAGTCCTTCCAATGAACACCCAGGACTGATCTCCTTTACCATGGACTGGTTGGATCTCCTTGCAGTCGAAGGGACTCTCAAGAGTCTTCTCCAACACCACAGTTCAAAAGCATCAATTCTTTGGCATTCAGCTTTCTTTATAGTCCAACTCTCACATCCATACATGACTACTGGAAAAACCAAAGCTTCAACTAGACGGACCTTTGTTGGCAAAGTAATGTCCCTGCTTTTTAATACACTGTCAAGGTTGGTCATAGCTTTTCTTCCAAGGAGCAAGTGTCTTTTAATTTCATGGCTGCAGTCACCATCTGCAGTGATTTTGGAGCCCAAAAAAATAAAGTCTGACAATGTTTCCACTGTTTTCCCAACTATTTGCAATGAAGTGATGAGATCAGATGCCATGATCTTAGTTTTCTGAATTTTAAGCCAACTTTTTCACTCTTCTCTTTCACTTCATCAAGAGGCTCTTTAGTTCTTCACTTTCTGCCATAAGGGTGGTGTCATCTGCACATCTGAGGTTATTGATATTTCTCCCAGCAATCTTGATTCCATCTTGTGCTTCATCCAGCCCAGCGTTTCTCATGATGTACTCTGCATATAAGTTAAATAAGCAGGGTGACAATATACAGCCTTGACATATTCCTTTCCTGATTTGGAACCAGTCTGTTGTTCCATGTCCAGTTCTAACTGTTGCTTCCTGACCTGCATACAGATTTCTTAAGAGGCAGAGTCTCCTTAGGATCCGGTAAGTCATGTTGATTCTCCATTTAGAATTTTAGCTTTCTTAGGAGCGCTAAGTCAGCACATGTTTATGTCCTCTTCAGCTTGCGAAATGTTTTTTGTCTCCGTCCCTGTTCTCCCAGTCCTGTGGGCTTAACTGTATGTCAGTGGGATTGTAGAAAGGAAAGAAATTAGGTACAAATGTTGAATGTACCATGTTAGCCCAGGAAACTATTGATATATCTTTAACCACATTTTATATGATTCTCAACTGAGAAATGGAGACAGTATTTTCAAATAACTTAATCTCACAATGAATCATCCTTTATTTCTTCTAGTCAGTCAGGGAGAGGAAATAAATGGGGTCAAATACTACCAGCTTTTGGTCTTCCTGGGTGGCTCAGTGGTAAAGAATCCACTTGCCAGTGCAGAAGATGCCAGAGATAAGGGTTCAATCCCTGAGTCAAAAAGATCCCCTAGAGAAGGAAATGGCAACCCACTGCAATATTCTTGCCTGGGAAACCCCATGGACAGAAGAGCCTGGTGGGCTACAGTCCATGGGGGTTGTAAAGAGTTGGACGTGACTTGGCAGCTAAACCGCCACAACATACCAGCTCTTGTTCTGTGCTAGGAATACTATGGGACCAAAGCTTTAGTGTGGAAAGCCATGGTCAGTTCTTACATTATTAAGAGAATAGCCTTTATTTTACTCAATACTATGTGGGAAATCTGAAGCTCCAAGAATGACCTTCTTCAGATCCCAAAATGGTAGAGGTAGAAATTGACCTTGATGCCCTCTTTGGGACCATCAGGGGAAGCTGGAGAAGTAGGTGCCAACCTCACCACAGATAGTGTAAGACATCACCTAGCAAGAGAGATGTATATTTTATCACCACGCAGTGCAATCATTGAAATCAGTTATGCCAGTAGACAAATAAAGGTGGTATGCCTATGGACAGTTTGAGAGAGGAACTTCTTTTGACCTGCTTATTGGCAATTAAAGTGGTATTTAAAAATTAGATAAAATGTTGGCAGTGTCTTCTTGTTAAGTCATATTGTCTTTTGCTAATCTTCAGTCAGGTCCAGGTAAAACACAAGGACCTTATAGCATTTTGTTCTGTCTCCCATACAAACAGAAAATAAGTTTTTTCTATTTAATTTGATATATATTGTACATTATCCTGGATTTTTTTTCAATAAGATAGCTGAAGATCATGCTGACTTTGGGGCAGTCTTGAATGTAATTGGTATAGAGTATCAGTTTTAAAATCCTATAATGCAGCTTTAGGTTTAGAGTTTTACTTGATGACTAGTTAACTCATTTTTAATATGGATATACTTATGGTGATGTCAGATTCACTTTATAGATCACACCTAGCAAACATACATACATTTCTTTTTTTCTTGTTCTAGAGTTTAATTTTTTTTCTTCTGGTTGTATTGAGATATAACTGACATACAGCACTGTATAAGTTTAAGCTGTACAGCATAACTGTTTGACATACATCATGAGACGATTATCACAATAAGTTTAGTGAAATCCATCATATATAGATACAAGGTTAAAGAAATAGAAAAAGTATTTTTCCTTGTGATGAGACTTTACGTACATTTCTAACTGTGGATTGACCTTAAGTCCTGTTACCTAAAAAGGATGTGCTAAACCACTCAGTAGCTATTCAGTAAATTATTAACATGAAAAAGAAATGATGAAAAGATGAAAAACATGAAAAGAATGATATTTCTAATATAATTTTATCTCTTTAGCTGCCAGAACCATTTATTTTATTTCGATTGTACAAGGAATTTATAGACCTTGCAATAGAAATCCAACATGTAAATGAAGAACAGGAGATGAAAAAGGATAACCCTGAGGACAAAAAATGGCCGAGTACATCTATAGAAATAAGCCGAATCCTCCTAAAAAGCAAGGACCTTCTAAGACAATTGCCAGCATCAAATTTTAACAGCCTTCATTACCTCATAGTTCATCTTAAGCGGTAAGAACTTTGAATAAGACAGGCGTTAATGGGTGGATAATGGGTCAGTTTTTTTGGTTTTGCTTTTATGGTTTATTTTTTTAATTGTGGTAAAATACACATAACAAAAATTTACCCTTTTAGCCATTTTTAAGTGTACAGCTCAGTAGTAAGTACATTTCACATTCTTGTGGTATTGTTCTTTGACTGAATATTTCATTTCTAATATGTATGAGGGAAAGGGAGACACTTAATATATGTTCTTGGAGCCAACATCTTTCTGTCAGATGCCTGTTCTGTGCCAGGCTCTGGCTGGGGAAATAAGGATGCAAATGTCAGGTTTCTTTCGTGTGTTTTGCTGTGAGCTTGAGCGGCAGACCTGCACAGAAGTGCACTGCAGTGTCATTCTTATTCTGAGGGTACTTTGCTTAGCATGCAGAGGAACATGGGGGAGGGTTCATGACTCAGAGAGGGTAACCCTGAGCCAGACTTCAAGAATGGTTTGCTGATGTGCAAAAGGGCAGTCCAGGCAGAGACGCAGGAGAACGCTTTGCTTTGGGAGACATAAAAGAAGTTCAGTTCGGCCACAGTCTAGCAAGCAGTAGCACAAAGTGAGCTAGGTGGAGTCCTGGTAAAGTCATACATGCCTGGCAGATGAATTGACTGTCTTCTTTCTGTACTCACTGAAGGATTTGGGGCCAGGAATTTAACATGGTCAAGTTTGCCTGTTAGGTCTTTCTAGCAGCTGTATCGAGAATGGCTTGGAGGGGAGGTACTTAATTACTTCAATTCAGATCTCCTTGAATAGTCAGAGAAATAAAAGGTGATGAGAACTTGAAGTAAGGCCAGAGCAGTGGGAATGGCAGTGGAGCAGCAGAGAGATCTTTAGGATCAGCTAGGCTTGAGGACTAGCTGTGGGTAGTGAGGTAGAGTTTCCACCATAGGTACCTGGGAGGATGTCATACATATTTACTAAGATAGGAGCAGCATTTAGGGGTATTTTTTTTTTCTGCTGGTAAAACTGTACTGATTCCTTCTACTTATTTATATTTAATCCTAATACCGTGAAACCCAACTTGCTGTGTGGTCAGTATTTAAACAAATAAATAGATTCTTTTCCTAGATTTCAACCCATTTTTCCTCCACCTTTCCCATCCCATAATAAACTGCCATCAAGGAAATCTAATACAGCTTTATGTGTTCTGCGTCGCAGAGTTGTAGATCATTCAGAAGAAAACAAAATGAACTCCAGAAACTTGGGTGTGATATTCGGACCAAGTCTCCTTAGGCCAAGGCCCACAACGGCTCCTATCACCATCTCCTCTCTTGCTGACTATTCAAATCAAGCACGGTTGGTAGAGTTCCTCATTACCTACTCACAGAAGATCTTCGATGGGTCCCTGCAGCCACAAGATGCAGCTGTAGGTAGTGCAGGTGGCATCGCACCTCAGGTTGACCAAGGCTATCTTCCGAAGCCTCTGTTATCACCAGAAGAAAGAGATCCAGAACATTCTATGAAGTCATTGTTTTTCTCTTCAAAAGAAGTGAGTTTTGCTCATATGGAATTATGTTGGAACTTTGTAAAGTGTAATGTTATAAGTTGAAAATCTTTGAACTGTTTATTTTGAAGTGTGTTTTGCTTCTTCAAGTTTAAAAACTTTCTTCTATCAACAGGATATCCAAACTACAGATAGTGAATGCAAAAGTTTTGAATCCACTCCATCATTTGAGGAATCAGAGCGAAAGCAAAATGCATTAGAAAAATGTGATGCATATCTCATTGGTGAGTGGCCATGTAAAATGCATGCTTACTGACTTAAAACTGTCCCAGTAAACCATGATTAAAAGCCAAGGTGAGTGAAGTTGAACGAAGTCAGAGGGAGAAAGTTCTTTAGTAGGTGCATCTTTCCCAGACATTAAGAATGCCTTTTAGTGTACCTTGCATCTATATGAATGCCATTCTTTTCAGTAATCCTTATAAAAAGACATCTTGGAGTTCACAGGTGTGTTTTGTGCTCTTTCTGAAATTTTTTTTTTATTTTTGCCATTAATGTATGTCAAGAATGCAGAAATGTTTTGAGTAGTATGATGATTCATTAGTATCTTTTGTAACCATAGATCATTGTATTGATCTTACTACTTGTAAGGAGTCACTTAGACTCCTCAAATTCAAAAATTTTAGACTCAAAAAACTCAGAAAAAATTTTTTCAAATGCCTTTTCATATCACCTGTCATTAACACATTGAGCACACATGATATTTTTTTTTATTTCCTTGTCTGTAGTCATTCACTGTATATAATTTTAGTTGCAGTGATTGGTGGCATCCATTTGTGGAAAGGCTTTCATTTGTTACTGTAATTCTGTACATCACTAAAGCGAACTTGCAGGGTTTTTAAATGTAGTCATATATGTTAAATTTGATCTGTAATTAAATATTAATGATCATAGCCTGACAAGATCTGAAAAGCAAGGGAGCCTGCTCTGTGCTAGGCACTGTTCTTATTGTTTGATTCTGTTTATCCAATTTGATCTCAGAAACAGTTCTGTGCTATAATATAGATAGTATTAACCCCTTTCAACCCATAACCTAATAATCTGAGAGAGGTTAAATAGTGCCAGAGGTCATGCCCCTAATTGATTGTTCAGTATTTGAACCTATGTTCATGATAATTTCACTATTCCATTATCTAGGGCTCCCAGTTAGGAATGTCATTGTTTTTAGTGCCTATACCACTTCATTTATATACTAGATAAATGAACACTTTTCATGATTAGATCATTTAGGCCACATACCATCAAAGATACAAGTATGATTCCTTTTGACAGGTGAAGACACTGAGGGACAGCAAGATTGCCTTGCCCAGTGCAAAAGGGGTAGAGCTGAGCTAAATCCAGATGCTGGGCTTCAGAGTCTGCACTCTTATCCATTACACTGTAGTTTTTTCCCTTAGAACTTAAGAATGCACTTTGGTGCCTGCAGTGGTTTGCAAAATGTCCTTTAGTATGTTCTATATACCTGGGGGGAGGACCTGGGAAATCAAAATGAGAGAGCATTGCCCTGGAAGCCCAAGGAAGAGAGGTTCACAGTAAGGAGCTAGGGAGGAAGGTCAGATGAGGTGATAATTGTTAAGTCATTCTGATGGGCTCCTGTCTGCAAACTGCTCCTCAGAAGAGGAGCATGAGCAGAGGGCTGGAATTTACCAGAAACCGGGATGTTTTAGGGGAGATGCTGCAAAAAAAGGACAGGATTTGAAAAAGTTCAGGATTCTAGTTTGAGAAAACATGGACCATGGGTCCAGACTTGATAGAAAGAGAGAGAGAAGTACGTCTGGAAGTAAACAGTAAAAAGGGAGAATGGCATTTTCCACTTAAAACTATTCAATTTTAATCAGGATGAATATTATAGTCCATTTATTAATTGATCTTACAAGGGCCTCTAAGGCATTTAATATAATACATTCTCACTGTGGGTTGAGTATAATTGTGAAAAGCAAATGGAGTTGGCAAAAGCCTTGGGATTCAGAGTATACTTATATTTGGTTGGCATGTAAATTGGTGTAACTTTTCTGAGGGTAACATGCCAATATCAGCCTGTTGAAATCATGAAAACCCTTTTAGCCAGCACTTACTTATTCATGGGCTTCCCTTGTGGCTCAGCTGGTAAAGAATTCACCTGCAATGCAGAAGACCTGGGTTCAGTCCCTGGGTTGAAAAGTTCCCCTGGAGAAGGGAAAGGCTCCCCACTCCAGTATTCTGGCCTGGAGAATTCCATGGACTGTATAGTCCATGAAGTCACAAAGAGTCAGACACACAACTGAGTGACTTTCATTTCACTTCACTTACTTGTTCATACATAGCACATAAGCTATTATACATCAGCAAGGGTGTTTTTCCCCACAACCTGCAATGAATTTTGTAGCTATTTATTATATTTAAATAAATATAAACTTCTAACATTTTAAAATCAAAGTGTACCTTTAATATTTTATGAGTATTTTACTCCTCTGCCTAGAAAACTAAAAAATAACACGGAGAAAATACATGAAGACTCCTGTTTTGAGAGGGTGTTCATCTCTAACTCGTTTTGATACTCTTGTTAACTGTGTACCATAAAGTTTGATTTTTAAATTAATCTCTTCCTTTACAGACAACAAAGGGCGTTTGCTTGTAGACCAAGAACTTGAGTCAGCATCAAGAAAGACAGAAGATGCTTGTAAAACCTCCAAGCTGCCTACTCTGAAGTCCGATAGGGAAATAAATGGTGTTGAGAAGCATCTTCCAAGGACCAGGATTAGGCCTGTAAGTTTGCCTATAGACAGACTACTACTTCTTGCTAGCTCTCCTACTGAGAGAAATGGCAGAAATATGGGAAATGTAAATTCAGACAAGCTTTGCAAGAATCCTGTCTTTGAAGGAGTTAATAGAAAAGACTCCCCAACTGTTGTTTGTTCTAAATTTGATGGCTTTGATCAGCAGACTCTACAAAAAACTAGGGAGAAACAGTATGAACAAAATGACCACACTGCAAAGACTGGAATGATTGTGCCCAGTGCATTCCAGGAAAGAGGTGTGGCACTGAACATCAGGAGCAGTGGGGACCACCCCGTCAGCATCACCCAGCCCAGTAAGCCATACACAGAACCTGTCAGGTCAGCAAGACAGGTGTCAGAGAGACGGTCCTCTGACTCCTGCCCTCCTGCTTCTGTCAGAACACCCAGGACACTGCAGCCCCAGCACTGGACAACATTTTATAAACCACCTGCTCCTGCTGCTAGTGGGAGAGGAGGGGATGAGGAGAAACCGGTGACACCCTCCATAGCCGTGCCCCCTGGCACAACGCATGCTCCCCAGGAGCACGTGCTGAAATCAGTTCCAGGGTCTGAAAATGCCTCGGCTGGGCCTGTGCACCCAGTTAGTAGGCCTGAAGAGAAGGCTGAAGAACGAGACCAGCCTGATGTACCCACGGCGTGTCAGAGACCAAGGCTGAAACGAATGCAGCAGTTTGAAGACCTTGAAGATGAAATCCCACAGTTTGTGTAGGATTGTCAGAGTTCAGTTTTTTCTCTTTTTGTTGTTTTGTGGTATTGTTTGTCTTCTGAAAGAAATTTTTGCCAGGACCTCTCTTGTATAGGATTGCCAAATTGTGGAGTTAGCTTTTTGTCATTGTTTTGTGTTATCCTGTGTCAATTTTGTTGAATGGCAGAATGTTTTGATAGGGCCTACCTGTGCCTCACTGGAATTATATGTATTTTTGAAGTTGTGAATAAATAGACTCTAAAATTTGTTTAAAGTTCAGTTGATTCCCCATAAAATGGTCCATTTAAGTGCATCCCTAATATATGATATAGCTCTCAACTAATAGGTGCAATTGAGGGAAATCAGCTTTATTTTTTTGAAGTTGAAACTACGTGCTTATTTATAAAAGGAATGTTTCTGAGTGCAAGTGCTTGAAAGATCTTTATTTGGTATGATTGTTTTTTTCCACACAATTTTATAGTGTATCTTTGACCATTTATGCTTTTATGGTAAGTGTGTAACCTTTTATTTTCCAATTGGTGATTCACTTAACTTTTTCATATTTACATCATGGCCAAAAGGCTTACAAATCTGTATTTAATTCCATTTTAATTAATTGCCAAATTTTGCGTGTGGTAGTCAGTTTAACTGTACAAAGAAACTGCATTTAAACATGTTTCTAAATTGTATAGTTCAGTCATGTCTTATTTGGTTTTAGATAGTACACATTTAATAATTTTTCACTTTTTGGCTTTGTTCTGCATAAACTTTTGTTCAACAGTTCTGAACCTTTTGGTATTTTATATAATAGTCCAAAACAATGTTTTAAAATTCAGTGTATTTCCTTTTAATATTTGGATTTTTTTTAAACATTTCTTTTGTTTGAAGTGTTTTCACTTGTGAATAATTTTATGTGCTTTTTCTACCTGGATTTATAACTATTGACCATGTATGATTCAGGTGAATCATACAGAGATTTAAAGTTGATTCTAAGAGTATAGTTCAATAAGCCTCATTGTTTGGAATTTGAGAGGGAGTGTAGATGATTGGATATATTTCATTTATATTTCCCAGTTTTTTAGAACTAGCTCAGTTCTGTTAGTTTCTTGGTTTTGTCATTTTGCATAAAATAGGATATAAAAGGGATAAAAAATAAAATAGCCTCTTTTTGTATGTGTGAATTATATTTGTAACAAATGCTTTTATATGACCATGTTATACTTGATAAAAATATATATATTAACCTGTTAAGTTATTTCAAGTTCTTGTGGTTTCTGTGAAATTGTTCCTACTTAGGGTGTGAGACTTGGAGGTTTATTAACCATTGGCTTAGTGGTAAACACTTGGAACTCGTATGTCCTTTGACTGCAGCATGGAGTGCATTTTATGGGAAGTTGTTTTATAGTTTTATATAACATTAAGGACCAGGGATAAAGAATTACCCACCCTTTTGTACTGGAGCCTTGTTTGTAGTCCTAATTGTTTTAAAAATGTAGAATTGTGTTGGTATGAAAACCTAAAAAAACATAAGAGCCAATATTTATTGAGTTCTTTCTGCGT
The DNA here is from genome assembly GCF_029407905.1 of Bubalus kerabau. Classification (NCBI taxonomy): domain Eukaryota; kingdom Metazoa; phylum Chordata; class Mammalia; order Artiodactyla; family Bovidae; genus Bubalus; species Bubalus kerabau. Next base: position 50,193,051 of record NC_073629.1, read on the forward strand.
GCTATGAACTCTGCTGAGTTCCATGTAAATTATTTCAAGTTTACAGCAGCTTATAATGGGTAGGTAAGTACTTTATTATTCCCATGTTACAGATATGAAACTGATGTTTAAATATACTCTGGGTTCTACAGACATAAAAGTTGGAGTCAGGTCTCAAACACAGGGCAATCAGATCCTGATGTAACATTGGCATTCTTAACTGCATAATTACTTAGTAATATCAGGTAGCGTTTAACAATAGAAAATGCACCTTTGAAAAATTTGAATTGTGGTAGAATATGTACAACATATTCAGAGAAGGCAATGACACCCCACTCCAGTACTCTTGCCTGGAGTGGTAGAATATGCATAACATATTTGGAGAAGGCAATGGCACCCCACTCCAGTACTCTTGCCTGGAGAATCCCAGGGACGGGGGAACCTGATGGGCTGCCGTCTATGGGGTCGCACAGAGTCGGACACGATTGAAGCAACTTAGCAGCAGCAGTAGTAGCCTGCGTAACATAGAATTTACCATTTTACCAAGTGTTAAGTGTACAGTTCAGTGGTGTTAAGTACACTCATGTTGTTCTGCAACCATAACCACTATCCATGTCTAGAATTTTCTCATCATTTCATTTTGTGACTTAGAAAATGTGCTTTTAAAATTTTTAGACTTTTTATTCATAATTTTTTCATAATGTTCATAGAGTTTTATGTTTATTTTTAAAATTTTCCCTTTAGCCTATAACCCCCCCTAATTCACATCTCAACACTAAGTTATCTTCTTTATTTTTCCTTTGTGGACCAGATAAAAAGAAGAGTAGTGTACACCACAGGTTGCTTCCCTGGTGGCTCAGTGGTAAAGAATCCACCTGCCAGTGTAAGAGATGCAGGTTCAATCCCTGGGTTGGGAGGATGCCCTGGAAAAGGAAATGGCAACCTGCTCCAGTATTCTTTCCTGGGAAAGCCCACTGGCAAAGGAGCCTGGTGGGATACAGTCCATGGGATCACAAAAGAGTCAGACACAACTTAGTGCCTAGGCAACACCACCACCAGAGGATAAAGTCCTCAGGTGGGATCTCCCTTAGGCTAATCCTACTAGAACTACTAGGAAAATTGCATCCAGGTTTTCAAGTCTTTTATCTTTTTTCCTAAGGAGCACAAAGCAGATACAGCATACCAACTCTGGAAATGGAGTATCATGAGTGACCTGTGCCTTCCGCCACATTTGTTTAAGGAATACCAGCTGGTGACCTTTCACTCAGTAGAAAATGTACTTTTAAATTCTTGCTCAGTTGTGTCCGACTCTTTGAGACCCCGTGGACTGTAGTCCACCCAGCTCCTCTGTCCTTGGAATTTTCCAGGCAAGAATACTGGAGTGGGTTGCCATCTCCTCCTCCAGGGGAACTTCCTGGCCCAGGGATCGAACCCGGGTCTGTTGCGTCTCCTGCATTGGCAGGCTTATTCCTTATTGCTGCATAAACTCATTCATTTCATTTGCTCAGTCGTGTCCGACTCTCTGCGACCCCATGAATTGCAGCACGCCAGGCCTCCCTGTCCATCACCAACTCCCGGAGTTCACTCAGACTCAGGTCTATCGAGTCAGTGATGCCATCCAGCCATCTCATCCTCTGTCGTCCCCTTCTCCTCCTGCCCCCAATCCCTCCCAGCATCAGAGTCTTTTCAAATGAGTCAGCTGTTCGCATGAGGTAGCCAGAGTACTGGAGTTTCAGCTTGAGCATCATTCCTTCCAAAGAAATCCCAGGGCTGATCTCCTTCAGAATGGACTGGTTGGATCTCCTTGCAGTCCAAGGGACTCTCAAGAGTCTTCTCCAACACCACAGTTCAAAAGCATCAATTCTTTGGCACTCAGCCTTCTTCACAGTCCAACTCTCACATCCATACATGACCACAGGAAAAACCATAGCCTTGACTAGATGGACCTTTGTTGGCATAAACTCATAATTTTCTTTTAATCTACTGAGACAAGCCAAAGAGTATTTCATCAACAAGTGGCTCTCTGTTTCCCCTCAATTTTTAAACCTCACAAGTTCAAGTTCCACTTCCGGCTCCTGTCTGCCTTGAGGGCTCTCTGGCATCTTGTTCAGCTAAAGCTATCAGCCTGTAGATGTTTTGTGGTTTCCTAGGACATTAAGCAAGTATCTCGGGATGTTGCTGTTTCCAGAGTACCTACAACATCCACTATGCTCTGCTACCCAGTAATGTGGTGGCAGTCATTCATTAGAAGTTGTTTTATGTCACATGGAAAGAATATGAGCCTAGGGAAAAGGGAAGAGTTGGGAGTCCTTTAAGAGCTGCCAGACCACCAGAAAGCTTGTGGAGAGCATACTGTTCAAGATTCCAAGAAGTTATTTGTGAAGGGTTGATCATAACTTCCCTAGATAGACTTGTTTTACGATGGTGTGATCACTCTCATAGAGCCAGACATCCTGGAATGCGAAGTCAAGTGGGCCTCAGGAAGCATCACTACAAACAAAACTAGTGGAGGTAATGGAATTTCAGCCGAGCTATTTCAAATTCTAAAAGATGATGCTGTGAAAGTGCTGCACTCAATATGCCAGCAAATCTGGAAAACTCAGCAGTGGCCACAGGACTGGAAAAGGTCAGTTTTCATTCCAATCCCAAAGAAAGGCAATGCCAAAGAATGTTCAAATGACCACACAATTGCACTCATCTCACACACTAGCAAAATAATGCTCAAAATTCTCCAAGCTAGGCTTCAACAGTACATGAACCATGAACTTCCAGATGTTCAAGCTGGATTTAGTAAAGGCAGAGAGGAACCAGAGATCAAATTGCTAACATCTGTTAGATCATAGAAAAAGCAAGAGAGTTCCAGAAAAAACATCTGCTCTATTGACTATGCCAAAGCCATTGACTGTGTGGATTACAACAAACTATGGAAAATTCTGAAAGAGGTGGGAATACCAGACCACCTTACCTGCCTTCTGAGAAATCTGTAAGCAGGTCAAGAAGCAACAGTTAGAACCGGACATGGAACAACAGACTGGTTCCAAATCGGGAAAGGAGTCCAACAAGGCTGTATATTGTCACCCTGCCTATTTAACTTATATGCAGAGTACATCATGAGAAATGCCAGACTGGATGAAGCACAAGCTGGAATCAAGATTGCTGGGAGAAATATCAATAACTTCAGATATGCATATGACACCACCCTTATGGCAGAAAGTGAAGAACTTAAGAGTCTCTTGATGAAAGTAAAAAGAGGAGAGTGAAAAACTTGCTTAAACCTTAACATTCAGAGAACTAAGATCATGGCATCTGGTCCCATCATTTCATGGCAAATAGATGGGGAAACAATGGAAAGTGAGAGACTTTATTTTTCTGAGCTCCAAAATCACTGCAGGTGGTGACTTCAGCCGTGAAATTAGAAGACACTTGCTCCTTGGAAGAAAAGCTATGACCAACCTAGATGCATATTAAAAAGCAGGGACATTACTTTGCCAACAAAGGTCCATCTAGTTAAGGCTATGGTTTTTCCAGTAGTCATGTATGGATGTGAGAATTGGACTATAAAGAAAGCTGAGCACCAGAGAATTGATGCTTTTGAACTGTGGTATTGGAGAAGACTCTTGAGAGTCCCTTGGACTGCAAGGAGATCCAACCAGTCATTCCTAAAGGAAATTAATCCTGAATTATTCATTGGAAGGACTGATGCTGAAGCTGAAATTCCAATACTTTGGCCACCTGATGAGAAGAACTGACTCATTGGAAAAGACCTTGATGCTGGGAAAGATTGAAGGCGGGAGGGGAAGGGGACGACAGAGGATGAGATGGTTGGATAGCATCACCGGCTCTATGGACATGATTTTGAGTAAACTCCAGGAGTTGGTGATGGCCAGGGAGGCCTCGCGTGCTGCAGTCCATGGGGTCACAAAGAGGCAGAGACGACTGAGCAACTGAACTGAACATGCTGAGAACTTAATTAAAATTTATGTGTATTTAAAATTACTTTGAGTGCACATTTAAAATTACTTTTGGCAACAGAGATAAAGATATGACCCTTGAAAGGGATTTGTTGCCTAGAGGTCTCAAAAGCAAATAGAATCATATGTTCTTGATTTTAAAAATTTGAAGAAGTAACAAAATATACAGAAAATCTTTGTGGAAAAAATTTTAGACTACATCAAGAGGCATTGAAGGAGATCTTAAATGTTATAACATTTTATAACTGTTATATATGGATTGGAAGTCAATATTGTAAAGATATTCATTTACCTTATTTATAGATTCATTGTGATCCCATCCAATATAATTTTTGAACCATCTGAAAGTTGTATAATGATGCCCCATTAATACTACTTGAGTGATACTTTCTTAAAACAAGAATACTCCTGCATAACTAACCATAGTATGACCATCAAAATCAGATTAACATTGACATATGGAAATGGTAAACAGCTCTAATATTCTTGCCTATAAAATCCCATGGGCAGAGGAGCCTGGCAAGCTACAGTCCAAGGGGTCGCAATAATGGACATGACTTAGCAACTAAATCACCATGACTTCTAACCCACAAACCACATTCAGATTTTGCTGATTGCCCCAATAATGTTCCTCTCTGCTCTAGCATCCCACCCAGTCCAGAATCTCATGGTGCATTTTAGTTGTCCTTTTTTCCTCTTCAATATGAAGCAATTTTTCAGTCTTTTCTTTCATGACCTTGACAATTTGGAAAAATATAGGCCAAGTACCTTGTATAAATGTCTCTCAGTTTGAGTTTATCTAATGTTTCCTCATGATTAAACTTGGGATATATGCATTTCCCCCCCTGCCCCCCAGAAATACCACAGAAATGGTGTATTCTTTTCACTATATCATATCAGGTAGTGTACCATGTCAAGTTGTCCCATTGCTAATAATACTAACTTTGATCACTTGGTTAGGATAGTGTCTATCAGGTTTCTCCATTGTAAAAGTTAAAAGAACTTTGTGAGAAGATTGTTTGAGACTGTGTAAGTGTCCTTTTTCTCATCAGATTGTCACCCAATTAGTTTGAGTCCAATAACACTTCTTGCCTGAATCAGTTATTACTATTCTGGTTGTCAAATGGTGAGTTCATTCTTTCTTATGTTTTGACTGATGTTTGCTCATTTGTTTATCCATCTCTATTAGCGAACTCAGATTCCTGCTTTATACAGTAAGTTACAATACATTACTGTCATTTATTTTGATACTGAACTTTCCCTAGACTTGGTCTATTGAAATTCAAACTCACATCTCTGTCCTTTTGACTTTGAGCTTTTATTTTTGGCGCATCAAGGTGTCTCAAGCTTAAAAGTACTTTTTTTTCCTCCTGCCTTAGTCATACTTCCAAGGACCTCTGATTCCTTTAAATGGAGAGTAGTATATGGAAACCAAGAGCTGAGAAGTACTTATTGTTACTCACAAGTCATTGGTTTTAAGCGTGATTGATGGACAGATTAAAAAGATACATGCATGTATACACTATATATATATTTCTATCACATAAATTGAAACCCTTGACTTCACATTGATACCTTCGTTTCTAATTCAGTATGTCAGGGTTTAATCTAGTCTTTTCCTTTCTATACTTGTAATTCTTTCTCTCATAGTGAAAAACCTGACTCCCATAGTCCTAAATACATCATTTGCTTATTCTTCATGTTCCAACCTCCTGCCAGCACCAGCTGCAGCATTGATTCACTAGCCCCAGATATGTCAAGTAAGTCCTCAGCCACTGCTGCCCTGATCCTGACCACACTGCTCCCTAACATGCCACTCAGAGCCCTAGCTTCAACTACAAGGAAAACCGGGCCAGCTGAATCCTTGACTCCAGTGATGTCAACCCTAACCATGACATTTTAATTCCAGATCTTGGTCATCTGGCTGAATTGACCCCAACCTGCAAGGAAGGAAGGGACAAATTGATGATCTTTTGATAAAGAGCAGCTATTAAAGGCTGTATACTATCACTCTGCTTATTTATATGCAGAGTACATCATGCAAAATACTGGGCTGCATAAATATCAAGCTGGAATCAAGATTGCTAGGAGAAACACCAACAACCTCAGATATGCAGATGATATCACTCTAATGGCAGAAAGTGAAGAGGAACTAAAGAACCTCTTGATAAGGGTGAAAAAGAGGGAAAAGCGGGCTTGAAATTCAACATTCAAAAAACTAAAAATCATGCCATCCAGTCCCATCACTTCATGGCAAATAGATGGGAAAAAAGGGGAAACAGTGCCAGATTTTATTTTCTTGGGCTCTAAAATCGCTCCGTACGGTGACTGCAGATATGAAATTAAAAGACACTTGCTTCTCGGAAGGAAAGCTATGACAAACCTAGACAGCATATTAAAAAGCAGAGACATCACTCTGCTGACAAAGATCTGTATAGTCAAAGATAGCCAGTAGTCATGTATGGATGTAAAAGCTGGACCATAAAAAAGGCTGAGCGCTGAAGAATTGGTGCTTTTGAATTGTGCTGGAGAAGACTCGTGAGAGTCCTTTGGACTACAAGGAGATCAAATCAGTCATTCCTAAAGGGAATCAATCTTGAATAGTCAGGATTGGAAGGACTGATGCTGAAGGTGAAGTTCCAATACTTTGGCCACCTGATGCAGAGCCGACTCACTGGAAAGGTGGAAAGGACCCCAATGCTAGGAAAAATTGAGGGCAAAAGGAGAAGAGAGTGGCAGAGGATGAGATGGTTAGATGGCATCACCAACTCAATGGACAGGAATTTGAGCAAACTCTGGGAGATAGTGGGGAATAGAGGAGCCTGGCATGCTATAGTCTATGGGATCTCAAAGTCAGACACAACTTAGCAGCTGAACAATAGCTATTAAATATTTGTTTATTGAATTTACTAGGAAAAGTTTAAAAATGAGTTATTATACATACTTACCAGAAACGTCTAAACATGGATTTATGAACTACATATAAAGTTTTAAATTATGATTTTGCTTTTTGTCTCAAAATCAGATCAGTCGCTCAGTCGTGTCCGACTCTTTGCGACCCCATGAATCGCAGCACGCCAGGCCTCCCTGTCCATCACCAACTCCCGGAGTTCACTGAGACTCATGTCCATCGAGTCAGTGATGCCATCCAGCCATCTCATCCTCTGTTGTCCCTTTCTCCTCCTGCCCCCAATCCCTCCCAGCTTCAGAGTCTTTTCCAATGAAAAGACTTTTCCAGAGTCTTTTTCAACTCTTCGCATGAGGTGGCCAAAGTACTGGAATTTCAGCTTTAGCATCATTCCTTCCAAAGAAATCCCAGGGCTAATCTCCTTCAGAATTTTGTCTCAAAATAGTTGGAAATAATTTTAAAGTTTTAGTATTTCCTGTATAACTAAACCATATCACATATTATGCTATTTCTTAAAATCAACCAGTTTAATTACTCTGCATACATTAAATTAGCATACTTTTCAGAAGATAGAGTAAAAGCAACTAATTGTCCATGTTTCTGAGTTATATGTTTTATTTGGGTTCTTTGTCAGCTTTTAGGTAAACACCAAATGAATAATATTCACACATCACATGGAAACCTGGCTTAATGGTCCTGCCCACTCACTATGCAATATCATGTCTTCCTTATAGTGTTGAAAGAATTGAAGGGATGGTATAGCACTGTGAATAGATCAGTGAGCTTTTCATTGTCTAAGGAGTGCTGATTAATAAGTGAATATGGCTCTAAAATTTAAAAATTTAAGAGACTAAGTGTGGTAAGATCTTATTTACTCTAGTAGGCACAGAGCCTGGAGTATAATAGTTGCTGTCTTCTAAACCAATTTTCTATATCTTACTTCATTTCACATCAGAAGTTTGCTTTTTGAGATCCAAGGAAATAAAATTTTTTTATATCCAACTATTTTCCTCCAAGTTGTGACTAGTCAATTGCCAGTCAAAACATGTAGTGATTAAACACAGGAGAAAGCAGTGACTCTTCCATCTACAAGTTGAGATACATACTTAATAATTCAGAATCAGAATTTTAAATGATTTTTTGTTTTGACTCAAATGCATAAGTATGTATATGGGTGTATGTCACATATAAAGAATAATTGTAGAATGAACTCCCATTAACCCTCAATCCCCTTTAATAGAATGTTAAGAAGCCACCAGAGCCCACTCCCTGATCATGTGACAGTCACTGCCTCTCCCGTCCCAGGTGTAACCGCCATCTTGAATTGTTACTCATTATCTGACTTTTTAAAAAAATTACTAATCTGTGTATTATTTAATTTTGCCTGTTTTTGAAGCTTTTACAAGTAGAATCATCATTGATTTTTTTGTGGCTGGCTTGCTTGCATTCAACATGTTTTGGGGATTAATTCATGTAGATGTTTGTAGCTGCAAACATTTTTCCTGTTTTTTTTAAAAACTGAAGTGTTCCTGTGGAAAATACATACGATTTAGTATTCATCTAACCACCGATAGATATTTCATTTGCTTCTGATTTTTCATCACTATGAACAATGCTGCATTGAAAACTTATTCTTTACTTTTTTTTTTATTTCACTTAAAAAAAAATCTGTTTTGTCATATCATTTAATCATTATCATAGCAGGTATTCTTAACTGCCTTTTTTCAGATAAACAAATAGACTTCAAAGAGATTAAAAAACTTATTACTGGTCATACACCTAATAAGAAAGGGTAATAAGACTTGAGCCCAGGTGTCTGTATTTCAGGCTTCCTGGGTAGCTCTGCTGGTAAAGAATCTGCCTGCAATGCAGGAGACCCCAGTTCAATTCCTGGGTTGGGAGGTTCCCCTGGAGAAGGGATAGGCTACCCACCCCAGTATTCTTGGACTTACCTGGTGGCTCAGATTATAAATTCTGTCATTTCTAAATTATTTCATCTTCATTTTTTCAGCCAAAAGCTGTGACATATTGTGTACTTTCAGGCTTTTATCTTTTTCTTTATAATTGCTAGGATATTGAAGTTAGGGTTATCCATCCAACGTCAAGGTCATTTGTGTGTGTATGTGTATGTGTGTATTTTATTTGGTTAAAATGGGTCTAAAATTGCTGAAATTTTCCTGGGTTATAGTGAGTTTTGTAGGTAAATTTTGCTGATAATGAGAGAATAAAAGAGCAGATAACAATAAATAAACAGTTCTACCCCTCCACACTCTATCTCAAAAGAGTAGTTTGGAAAACAATTCTGTAATGGAGAGCTGCTAAGGATTCTTTACACAGAGAGAATAGGGTTTGCCTGAGATCTCTTACCATCTGCTTGTAATGGGGGAAGGAGTCAGCAGTACAGGTGAGAAATGGGTCCTAAATTAAGCCACTGGCTATGGGGATGATGACCTAAATTCCAGTTTATTTTTAGGAACATAACTGACAGGGATTAGGGACCCATCATGAATGTGGAGTTGGTAAAGGTTGAAGATGGACTTGGGCTGGGTGGAGAAAGACGTACTTAACCTGGAAGCCAGAACATAATACCTCTCTTCATTATCCTAAGTGAAAACAATTTAAGTTAAATATCTTACTTGCTCCTTTAGAAGGATAATTTTCCATCACTGGGAGTTACACAGAGGCAAATTTCATTTCCGTACACTCCAAGGAAGTAATTTATCATTAGAATTTTTTTTGTGTGTGTGTGTTCTTTTTTTTTTTTTTTTACTTTACAATATTGTATTGGTTTTGCCATACATTGACATGAATCCGCCATGGGTGTACATGTGTTCCCCATCCGGAACCCCCCTCCCACCGCCTTCCCCATCCCATCCCTCTGGGATGCATCAAACCTGGACTGGTGATCCATTTCACATATGATAATTTACATGTTTCAATGCCATTCTCCCACATCATCCCACCCTTGCCCTCTCCCACAGAGTCCAAAAGACTGTTCTATACATCTGTGTCTCTTTTACTGTCTCGCATACAGGGTTATTGTTACCATCTTTCTAAATTCCATATATATGCGTTAGTATACTGTATTGGTGTTTTTCTTTCAGTCTTACTTCACTCTGTATAATAGGCTCCAGTTTTTGAATGAAATGTGTTAACTTGTGATTTGCTGAGCTTGCCCAAACTGGAAAAGTTCAAGGCAAAAACAAAATAGCCTCCTTTGTTACTAGGGAGGAAATTGGGCTAGATGATTTGTAGTCTTTTCAAACTCTGATCATGATTTTGTGACCTTGAATTTAAACTGAAGGAGATGTTTATTGGTGCTGCAAATCCTAAAATCACTGCATTAAGCGATTTCAATGTTTTCAGTATGCCACTGTTTTTGATGTCAGCAAGCAAGCATTTAAACCTCATTACCTACAGGACAGAAAGTGAAGAACTAAAGAGCCTCTTGATGAAAGTGGAAGAGGAGAGTGAAAAAGTTGGCTTAAAGCTCAACATTCATAAAATTAAGATCATGGCATCTGGTCCCATCACTTCATGACAAATAGATGGGGAAACAGTGGCAGACTTTATTTTGGGGGGCTCCAAAATCACTGCAGCCATGAAATTAAAAGACACTTGCTCCTTGGAAGAAAAGCTGCGACCAACCTAGACAGCGTATTAAAAAGCAGAGACATCATTTTGCCAACAAAGGTCCATCTAATCAAGGATGTGGTTTTTCCCAGTCATGTATGGATGTGAGAGTTGTACTATAAAGAAAGCTGAGTGCCGAAGAATTAATGCTTTTGAACTGTGATGTTGGAGAATACTCTTGAGAGTCCCTTGGACAGCAAGGAGATCCAACCAGTCCATCCTAAAGGAGATCAGTCCTGAGTATTCATTGGAAGGACTGATGTTGAACTTGAAAACCCAATACTTTGGCCACCTGATGCAAAGAGATGATTCATTTGAAAAGACCCTGATGCTGGGAAAGATTGAAGGCAGGAGAAGGGAATGACAGAGGATGAGATGATTAGATGGCATCACCAACTCAATGGTCATGAATTTGAGGAAACTCCGGGAGTTGGTGATGAACAGAGACGCCTGGTGTGCTGCAGTCCATGGGGTCACAAAGAGTCAGACACAACTGAACTGAACTGACTGACCTACAGGACATCCTTAAAGTGCTAGGGGAAAAAATGTTAACTGAAAGTTCTATTTAGAGTTTAAAATACCTTTCATATACAAAGGTGTTTTTGGCGAACAAAAAGGAGAGTTGGTCACCAGCATGCCTGTGTTAATCAAAATTCTATAGAGAGGTCTTTAGTCAGAAGGAAGCTGATCCCATATGGAAATACAGAAATGCAGGAAAGAATGAGGACCTCTAGAAAGGTTGAATATAAATGAATATTGACCATTAATAAAAATGATAGTAATATGGAGTATAAAATTCATATAGAGTTAAAATATATGGCAACAATAATGGAAAAGTAAAAAAATGGAAGTATAAATTTCCAGCATTATCAGGGGCAAATGTACTAATTTGTAATAACTGCAATCCAGATGTGTGTTGTAATATTAAAAAGAATGGTAAAATAAAGGGAGAGGAAAGTGAAGTATTAGTATTTGAGTAGTCCAAAAGAAGACAGAAGAAAGTAAATGAAAGAGTGCCTCAAATGGAAAACAAATTGATGGTAGATATGAAAGCACTTAAATCAGTGGTTATGTCAAATGAAAATAGACTAAATATTCCAAGTAATAAGCTAATGTTATCAGACTACAGAAGAAAATAAAACCAATGTATTAATATATCCTGTTTACAAGAGATATAACCTTAAGATGCACAGAAAGTACTAGGATGGAAAATGATAAACCATGCAACTACTAATAAAAAAACAGATATAGCTATACTAATGTGAGATAAAACAGATTTAAATCAAGAAGCATTATTAGAGATAAAGAGGGTATTCTGTAATGATAAAGAAGTCAATCTACCAAGAAAATTAAAAATTTTTAAGAACATTGCTTCAAATATGTAAGGCAAATATAGACAAAAGGAAAAGTGGAGAAATTCACAACCATAGGGTTACTTTAACACACTTCTGAACAGACAAAAAGAGCAGTAAAAAGGTAGATCTGAAGAACACAGTTAACAACTTTGACCTAATTGACATGCAGGGAACACTGCCAACAATGACAGAATTCATATTTTGGTTAGGCCCATATATAAAATTTATCCAAACTGATAATAAGCAGTCCATATAAGAAAGCTCCAAAATATTTCAGAGCATTGAAATAATTTAAACTATGCTTTCTGACCTCAGGGAAATTATGCCAGAAATCAGTAATAAAAGCTAGAAGATCCTCAAGTGCCTGGAAATGAAATAGAACACATTTCTAAATAACCCATGGATCAAAGAAGAAGCAGACATTAAGAAATATTTTAAGCCAAATGATAAGGAAGATGTACCATATCAAAAATTGTAGGCTACAACTGAAGCAAAGCTTAGAAATTCATGGCCTTAACTACAGTTACTATGAAAGTTGAGAGGTTAAAATCAATTAAACTTCATCTCAAGAGACAAAAATAAATCAAATCTAAAGAATGTAGAAAAAGGAAAGAATAATTAGAAATAAGTGAAATAGAAAACAAAGTAAAGTAAAAAGCTGGTTCTTTGAAAAGTTTGATATATTCCCAGTAAGACATCAGTAAAAGAGAAAGCAAAGTAACATTAGGAATGAAATCAAGAATATCATTAAAGACACTGCAAACACTACAATTGTAATGCCATAATGAACAACTTATAATGAACAACAAAATTTGAATAAGGACAAATTCCTCCAAAAAATTAAACTGACAGAAAAATCTGAAGAGTTTCCTCTCTTAATGGGAATTGAATCAGGCTTTATTAAAAGCCTTACTAGTGATTTCTTTCAAACATTTAAGGAAGAAATTATTCCAATTTTATATACATTCTTCCAGTAAATAGAAAAAGGGAACATTTCCAAACTTTCTAAGTCCATCTAACCATGATATCACAATCTGTCAAGGACATCAAATACACAGAAAAAGAACTTGCTGTACATAAAGAGGATAACCAAGTGAGGTTAACACTCCCTGTATGCAAATGTAATTTACATTTGAAACATCAGAGTAATTTTCCACCTTGATTTCTTAAAGGGAATAAAACACAGATGTAAATTGAAAAAAGGATTTAATGAATTTCAACATTTATGATAAAAATTAATAGCAAACTATGAATTGTTGAGTCACTAAGTCGTGTCCAACTCTTGTGACTCCATGGACTAGCCCACCAGGCTACTTTGTTCATGGGATTTCCCAGGTAAAAATACTGAGTGTTAGCCATTTCCTTCTCCAGGGGATCTTTCCGACCCAGGGATCAAACCCATGTCTCCTGCATTGCAGGCAGATTCTTTTCACTGAGCCACCTGTGAAGCCCTAAACTGTGCATAAAACTTCCCTAAACTGATAGAAATACAGATCTATTTAGTGGTAAAACACTGAAAGTTTTACCCCTGAGATAGACTACCTGCCATTACTACTTCTATTCAACATTGTTCTAGAGATTCTAGCCATGCAATAAAGGGGGAAAAGAGAAACAAAAGGCATAAAGATAGAAAAGGAAGAAATAAAATAACCATTTGTTTGCAGATGATATCTAATTATGTACACGGAAAATCCAAAGGAATTTACCATTAGAATTAGTAAGTCAATTTAACAACCTTCTTATCAGGTCAGTACTCAAAAGTCATTAATATTCATATATAAACACCAAATAGAAAATGGAATTTAAAGTCAAAACATCAGTGAGCTAGGAAATCTACCATGGGATATGTAGAGATGCTTATACATTGAAATAATTGATACATATACATTTGTATGTATAGGTATATACATATACATAAACATTGATATATATACATGCACAAACAAATATATTTGATACAATTTAAGAAGGACTAAACAGGGGGATATGCCATTTTCATGAATTGGAAAATTCAATATTATGAAGATTGGAGTTCTTCATTTGGAGTTCTCACCAAACTAGTCTGTACATCCAACCCAGTCTTCTTTATTTGTGTTAATTTTTGACAAATATGCCTTAATACTTAAGATAGTGTCATGATCCCCAGAGAAGCAGAGCAGGTGTTTTGAACTTGCCCTTAGTGTCTTCAGAGGGGATAACTTGCCATGGAATATACAGCTAGCAGAGAAGAGGTGGTACATGAACCTGTGGGATTCTTACTGGGACATTTTTTTTTTTCTCCTCTACTCTTCCACCAAAGACTGCTCCAGTCCTATTCTTCCTGGTTATGCTCCTTCTTCCTAGAATCTTGACACTGCCAGAAACATGCTATAGGATTTAACCTACCTCAAAATCCCAGGCTTTTTTTTTTTTTTTAGTGTTCTATGTATTGAAGTGGTCAAACAAGAGATGGCAAGAGTGAATGTCGACATTCTGGGAATCAGCGAACTGAAATGGACTGGAATGGGTGAATTTAACTCAGATGACCATTATATCTACCACTGCGGGCAGGAATCCCTCAGAAGAAATGGAGTGGCCATTATGGTCAACAAAAGAGTCCGAAATGCAGTACTTGGATGCAAATCTCAAAAACGACAGAATGATCTCTGTTCGTTTCCAAGGCAAACCATTCAATATCACAGTAATCCAAGTCTATGCCCCAACCAGTAATGCTGAAGAAGCTGAAGTTGAACGGTCCTATGAAGACCTACAAGACCTTTTAGAACTAACACCCAAAAAAGATGTCCTTTTCATTATAGGGGACTGGAATGCAAAAGTAGGAAGTCAAGAAACACCTGGAGTAACAGGCAAATTTGGCCTTGGAATACGGAATGAAGCAGGGCAAAGAGTAATCGAGTTTGGCCAAGAAAATGCACTGGTCATAGCAAACACCCTCTTCCAACAACACAAGAGAAGACTCTACACATGGACATCAGTAGATGGTCAACACCGAAATCAGATTGAGTATATTCTTTGCAGCCAAAGATGGAGAAGTTCTATACAGTCAGCAAAAACAAGACCAGGAGCTGACTGTGGCTCAGACCATGAACTCCTTATTGCCAAATTCAGACTGAAATTGAAGAAAGTAGGGAAAACCACTAGACCATTCAGGTATGACCTAAATCAAATCCCTTATGATTATACAGTGGAAGTGAGAAATAGATTTAAGGGCCTAGATCTGATAGATAGAGTGCCTGATGAACTATGGAATGAGGTTCGTGACATTGTACAGGAGACAGGGATCAAGACCATCCCCATGGAAAAGAAATGCAGAAAAGCAAAATGGCTGTCTGGGGAGGCCTTACAAATAGCTGTGAAAAGAAGAGAAGTGAAAAGCAAAGGAGAAAGGAAAGATATAAACATCTGAATGCAGAGTTCCAAAGAATAGCAAGAAGAGATAAGAAAGTCTTCTTCAGCGATCAATGCAAAGAAATAGAGGAAAACAACAGAATGGGAAAGACTAGAGATCTCTTCAAGAAAATCAGAGATACCAAAGGAACAATTCATGCAAAGATGGGCTCAATAAAGGACAGAAATGGTATGGACCTAACAGAAGCAGAAGATATTAAGAAGAGGTGGCAAGAATACACAGAAGAACTGTACAAAAAAGATCTTCACGACCCAGATAATCATGGTGGTGTGATCACTCACCTAGAGCCAGACATCCTGGAATGTGAAGTCAAGTGGGCCTTAGAAAGCATCACTACGAACAAAGCTAGTGGAGGTGATAGAATTCCAGTTGAGCTCTTTCAAATCCTGAAAGATGATGCTGTGAAACTGCTGCACTCAATATGCCAGCAAATTTGGAAAACTCAGCAGTGGCCACAGGACTGGAAAAGGTCAGTTTTCATTCTAATCCCAAAAAAGGCAATGCCAAAGAATGCTTAAACTACCGCACAATTGCACTCATCTCACACGCTAGTAAAGAAATGCTCATAATTCTCCAAGCCAGGCTTCAGCAATATGTAAACCGTGAACTTCCTGATGTTTAAGCTGGTTTTAGAAAAGGCAGAGGAACCAGAGATCAAATTGCCAACATCCGCTGGATCATGGAAAAAGCAAGAGAGTTCCAGAAAAACATCTATGTCTGCTTTATTGACTATGCCAAAGCCTTTGACTGTGTGGATCACAATAAACTGTGGAAAATTCTGAAAGAGATGGGAATACCTGACTACCTGATCTGCCCCTTGAGAAATCTGTATGCAGGTCAGGAAGCAACAGTTAGAACTGGACATGGAACAACAGACTGGTTCCAAATAGGAAAAGGAGTATGTCAAGGCTGTATATTGTCACCCTGCTTATTTAACTTCTATGCAGAGTACATCATGAGAAACGCTGGACTGGAAGAAACACAAGCTGGAATCAAGACTGCTGGGAGAAATATCAATAACCTCAGATATGCAGATGACACCACCCTTATGGCATAAAGTGAAGAGGAACTCAAAAGCCTCTTGATGAAAGTGAAAGTGGAGAGTGAAAAAGTTGGCTTAAAGCTCAACATTCAGAAAACAAAGATCCTGGCATCCGGTCCCATCACTTCATGGGAAATAGATGGGGAAACAGTGGAAACAGCATCAGACTTTATTTTTCTGGGCCCCAAAATCACTGCAAATGCTGACTGCAGCCATGAAATTAAAAGATACTTACTCCTTGGAAGGAAAGTTATGACCAACCTAGATAGCATATTCAAAAGCAGAGATATTACTTTGCCAACAAAGGTCCGTCTAGTCAAGGCTATGGTTTTTCCTGTAGTCATGTATGGATGTGAGAGTTGGACTGTGAAGAAGGCTGAGCACTGAAGAATTGATGCTTTTGAACTGTGGTGTTGGAGAAGACTCTTGAGAGTCCCTTGGACTGCAAGGAGATCCAACCAGTCCATTCTGAAGGAGATCAGCCCTGGGATTTCTTTGGAAGGAAAGATGCTAAAGTTGAAACTCCAGTACTTTGGCCACCTCGTGCGAAGAGTTGACTCATTGGAAAAGACTCTGATGCTGGGAGGGATTGGGGCAAGAGGAGAAGGGGATGACAGAGGATGAGATGGCAGGATGGCATCACTGACTCAATGGACATGAGTCTGAGTGAACTCCGGGAGTTGGTGATGGACAGGGATGCCTGGCGTGCTGCTATTCATGGGGTCGCGAAGAGTCGGACACGACTGAGCGACTGAAGTGAACTGAAGTGATGTATTGAAAAACATGTGGAAAGCTGAAAGAATATGTGCTTAGTCATGTCTGACTCTTGTGACCCCATTGACTGTAGCCAGGCTACAGTATGCCAGGCTCCTCTATCTATGTGATTTTCCAGGCAAGAATACTGGAGTGAGTTGCCATTTCCTTCTCCAGGTGATCTTCCTGATCCAGGAATTGAATCCATATCTCTTACATCTCCTGCATTGGCAGGCGGATTCTTTACCATTGAACCACGTGTTTCTACATATTATAGAAATTTTACTCTTATAAATAAAGTCTTTGAATTTAAAGTCAGAAATGACTTCCATGCAGCACTGGGGTTTACAGGCAGATTGTCAACAAATACTTTGAGTCCTACTTTAAAATTATTGCTGTTCAGGGACATTCTGGAGATGTGAGCCTAAATATTTAACTGAATGTTTGTTGTTGTTGTTGTTTTTTTATTTTATTTTATTTTTAAACTTTACATAATTGTATTAGTTTTGCTAAAAACAAAGTTCTAGCTACCCCCAGAAATTAAGACCCAATCTAGAGCAAGCCTTAAATTATTTGGGATCCTGTAAAGATTTTTTGTAATAAAGACAAAAATTTTCCTAGCATGTGAGAGTTGAGTGAGTGGTGTTAATCACATCTTCTTTTGGTTATTCATTGGATAAGCCTTTTGTTTCCTTACTATGTCGCTCTCCTTAAGCTATGTTTAATTTCAAAAGGAAGTTTTTAAAATGTATTTATTTTTGGCCATGTTGGGTCTTTGTTGCTGTGCTCCGGCTTTCTCTGGTTGTAGCAAGGCTAGCTACTCTCTAGTTGCGGAGTGCAGGCTTCTCACTGCGGTGGCTCCTCTTGTTGCAGAGCACGGGCTCTAGGTGTGCGGGCTCAGTGGTTGTAGCATGTGGGCTCAGGTAGTGGAGGCGCGTGGGTTCCGTTGCCCTGCAGCATGTGGACTCTTCCCCAAATAGGAATCAAATCCATGTCCCCTGCATTGGCAGATGGAATCTTACCTGCTGGACCACCAGGGAAGTTCATCAAAGAGAAATTTTTAAAGCCGGTAATCTTACTTGGGCTAAGCTATTATCTGACAGAAGGCTCCCCATAAAAGAATGTGACCAGAGCTTCGCAGGGTTTCCTCATTGTTATCTGACTTCCTTGGACTCACTCTGAAGTCCTCGCCAGTCAGATAATATTTGAAGTATAATGTGTCATAATTCAATGTATAAATGTATAAAACCACCGACATACCTGTTGGCAGTGGAGAGGGAGCACTGAACACTTGTTTGAGGAACTGAGGAACTGTAATTGATTTTAATGACCTATTAGGAATGTGGAGTTGGGAAAGGTGAGACTGGAGTTGGATAAGGTAGAGAATAGTCAGAATCTAGAAACTGGTCACATGATAAATGGTTGAAGACCGGGGGATACATAGCCTGGAAAAGAGGAGAGCTGGGAACAGGACACTTACACTCAGACACTAGAAGAGGAAAGAGATGACAATCAGAATGCTTGCTTGCTCCTGTAGGGAGACATGTGACCACGGCTGGGATTTATAGGTGACAGGGGTCTGCTCAGTAATACAAGGAAGTAATACAAGGAAGTATTTTACAAAGAAGTAATACAGCTGGAATAGATCTAAAATGAAGATGTGGGGGACACATCCAAAACAAAAACTAGATGACCACCCTTTAAGCATAGTTTGAAGGGGGAAATAACCTCTTGGGAGAGAGGATGTTGGGGGCAGGAGGAGAAGGGGACGACAGAGGATGAGATGGCTGGATGGCATCACTGACTCGATGGACTTGAGTCTCAGTGAACTCCAGGAGTTGGTGATAGACAGGGAGGCGTGGCGTGCTGCGATTCATGGGGTCGCAAAGAGTCGGACACGACTGAGCAACTGATCTGATCTGAAAGCACTTTCTAAACTGTGGTGTTGGAGAAGACTCTTGAGAGTCCCTTGGACTGCAAGGAGATCCAACCAGTCCATTCTGAAGGAGATCAGCCCTGGGATTTCTTTCGAGGGAATGATGCTGAAGGTGAGACTCCAGTACTTTGGACACCTCATGCGAAGAGTTGACTCATTGGAAAAGACTCTGATGCTGGGAGGGATTGGGGGCAGGAGGAGAAGGGGACGACAGAGGATGAGATGGCTGGATGGTATCACTGACTCGATGGACGTGAGTCTGAGTGAACTCCGGGAGTTGGTGATGGACAGGGAGGCCTGGCGTGCTGCGATTCATGGGGTCGCAGAGTCGGACACGACTGAGCGACTGAACTGAACTGAACTGAAAGCACTTTCTAAGTCTGAACTGAAGATTGTTAAGGCCTTGAGTTAAGTGTAACCTTCCACTTAGATACAGCCCTGTTTGCAGGAACAGCAAGGAGCAAATAAACCTCATTACCTGGTTGGGCTTCTTCCGAACATGCTTTGAGACAACTGGCAGAGACCTTGGCTGACAGCTCATGTCCTATGAGCTGTCATAGGACAGGATCATTGCTCCTGGTTCCTAGGCTCCTGGCCTACTGGCAACATAAATGTGACGGTACTGTTGTATTTCTATGTTTGTAGATTTTTGTATATTTTATTATAGAAAGCTTTAGGGTACATTGTATTTCTTTATCACTTAATTCAACAAGCATTTAATGACAACTTACCATGAATCATCTATCCACTAAATCAGATCATAGAAACAAAACAGAAACTAAAAAGGACAGGACTTCCTGTCCTTGCAGATCTTACCACCTAATGTTATCAGAAGTTGGCCCTTGGTTCTTTTTTTCACATTTGGAAAAGCCAGAATGGTTAAATATGGCTTTTTTAAGGAATGATAGGTAATTTCTCTGTATACAGTCTGAGAATAGAAAGAACATTATACATTGAAACTAAAATAGTATGACTTGTTCCTAAAATACTGTTATTACCCATATCTAAAATTCTGCAGTGAATAATTAGGAGAGTCATGTCCACAATTTTAGGAAACTTGTTGAAAACAACCATGAGCTCTAACTGAAAATATGTCTTCTGCTGCCCATCTAGATCTGAGTTGTCAATACAGTAACCAGAAGCCACATACGGCTCCTTAAATGGAAATTCATTAAAATTATATAAAATTAAAATTTTAGTTCCTCAGTTATAATAGCCACATTTCAAGTGCTTAATAGCCACATGTGTCTGGTGGTTACCATATTTGACCATGAAGATTTTGTACATTTCTATTATGGCAGAAAGTTCTATTGGTGCTGACCTAAAGAACCATTATATTTAGAAGCTGGATTTGAAGATGTTTAAAAACACAAAAGCATTTGATAACTTTAATACTTATTTATGATAAAGACTTTAGCATACTATCAACAGAGAATGTCATTAAAGTAGTTTAGTTTCCACTAAATGACTTGAATCAGCAGCAATACATGATATTAGGAAAACAGATAATTTGGAAAACCACTTTATTCTGTATATATAAAATATATCTTGATGGTTTGTACAAATATGCATTGATAATATATTAATCAAATATTACAAATTCAACTACAAGGATACCAGTAAACTAATTTATCTAATACGTTTTATAACAGATGGGAAATTCTGCCATGAATCAATACCAAGTAAGGGATGTGTTGTGTAAAGTGAGAATTATCCAGGATCTATCCAGTTTCATAGTTAAGTATATTGGTCTAGCTGCTCCAAAAAAAGGGTCAAACTAGACTTATGAAATCGCTAGGTGTTATTTTTTAATATGCATTTGCCTATGGTCTGATTTATATTCATTATGCACATATATGTATATTTTTATTTCATTAAATATACCATTTTATTCACTGTTTTTCTTTATAATTTATTTAGTTTCAGAGTTCATACATGTTGATAGAAATGTCTCCACTGTTAACTGCAGTTTTATACACTAGTAGAACTAAATTCCATTTTATATTGATCTGCAATCTAGCATCAATAATAAAAGCTAGAATCAATGATAAAATAGTATCAATAATCACAGTGTCCAAAAGAATGGTGACAAAAACCAGCAATTTCCTACTTTCTCTATTTTGCATATTGTGCAAGGTGCTTAATTCCATTGATTTTATTTCATATAACAACTCTGAAATATTTTTTAAAAAAAAAGGTAGAATTAAGCCCAGTAAACTCATAGTCCAGCAGGCCAAGAACATTTTCATAAGATTCCCTATATCATACCCCTACTAAATTGTTCAATCAGGATGTAAAAACCCAGTCTGATTCCTATATATGTGTTTATTTCACTATTCCATTATGTAGGGTTCCCAATTATGAATAATAGTAAATGCCATTTTTTTTTTTTTTTTTTAGTTTAAAAGGCAGACATTTCTATCTCATGATTGTAGAAGCTGGGAAGTCCAAGATCAAAATGTTGGCAGATTTGATGTCTGGTGAGAACCTTCTTCCTGGTTTCCATAATGTCGTTTTCTTGATATACCCTCACATGAAGGAAAGAAAAATATCACTTTCTAAGTACTTACAATATACTAGATAATTCTAAGCACTTTTCATGATTAGATCATTTAGGCCACACGTTGCCATAGATACAATTATGATTCCTTTTGACAGATGAAGACACTGAGGGACAGCTAGATCACCTTGCCCTCTGCAAAGGGGCAGAACTGAGCTAAACTCAAACACTGGGCTTCAGAATCTGCACTCTTATCCATTGTGCTGTGGTGTGCTTAGTTGCTTAGTCATGTCTGACTCCTTGCAACCCCATGGACTATATAGCCCACCAGGCTTCTCTGTCCATGGGGATTCTCCAGGCAAAAATATTGGAGTGGGTTGCCATGGGGATCTTCCCAAGCCAGGGATTGAATCCAGGTCTCCCACATTATGGGCAGATTCTTTACCAGCTGAGCCACCAGGGAAGCCCTCTCTTATCCATTACACTGTAGTTTTTTTCCCTTAGAACTAAAGAAAGCACTTTGGTGCCTAAGGGCATCATCGACACAATGGACATGAGTTTGAGCAAACTCTGGGAAATAGTGAAGAACAAGGAAGACTGGTGTGCTGCAGTACATGGGATCACAAAGAGCTGGCCACGACTTAGCAACTGAACAATAGTCAACTGAAACGTGTCAGGTCCCTTAAGGTATTCTATACACATGGGAAAGGACCTGGGAAATCAAAATAAGACAGCATTGCACTGGAAGCCCAGGGAAGCTCCATAGTCTCAAGTAAGAAGGAAGATCAAATGAGGTGGTAACTGTTAAGTCATTCTGATGGGCTCCTGTCTGCAGGTTGCTGTCCCCAAAACGTGGAAGAAGGACCTGGCAACAGAGCATGCTGTGCTCAGGGTTCTGAAGCTGAAGTTCAAAGCCAGAGTTGTTTGATGTTTTTCAGCAATAAAAAGGAGTGTGAGCAAAGAGCTGGAATTTTCCAGCTGGGAATTTTTCAGGGAAGACTTAGCAAAAAGAGTCAGGGTTTGAAGAAGCTCAGGGAACTAGTTTGAAAAAACATGGACTGTGGGTTAAGTCTGGGAGTAAACTGTAAATAAGAAGAATGGCAATTTTTACCTAAAATAAAACTATTCACTGATTCATGTTGAGGTTTGACAGAAAACAACAAAATTCTGTAAAGCAATTATCCTTCAATTAAAAAATAAATTTAAAAAAAGCTATTCAGTTTTAATCAGACAGGATGAATGTTACAGTCCATGTATTAGTTGATCAGATTAAGAAGGGCATCTAAAGCGTTTAATATGATAGCTCTCACTGTGCTATGGATTTGATGTATCTGAAAAGTGGATTAAGTGAATTGACAAAAGCCTTGGGATTCAGGGCACATGCGTTTGGTTGGTGTAACTTTTCTGAGGTTAATTACCAATATCTGCCTATTGAAATCATGACAACTCTTTGGAACAACAAGTTTACTTCTGTGAATTTGTCTTGTGGAAATTCTTACTGAAATTTTTATAAATAGAACTTCTCAGAAGGAGAGTTTTTTTTTTCTTTTTTTAAAAGCATGTTTTGTAGTTTGTTACATTAATTTAAATACCCACACACACATATATAATTTTACAATTTCATTCAAAGTGTACTATTAATCCTTTAATATATCTTTAGGGATAGGTATTCCTATTGAGTAGGAAACAGTTTCTGTCTACTTAGTAGAAAGAAATATTCACTAATTCCTATGTACTTTTTAAACTGAGAGCAGCTTGTTTTAATAAATTATCTCTCCATTGTTCTGTGAATGAGTCCATCTGTCAATCCACATTTTTTATTAAACATCACATTTGATTTTGATACATAAAGTGATGATCCTTTTTTTTTTTTTCTTGTCAGATGAACTTATTTGCAAAGCAGAAATAGAGACCCAGAGGTAGAGAATAAACTTACAGATACTAAGAGAAGGAAGTGGGTGAGATAAATTGGGAGACTGAGACTGACATAATACACTACTAGGTATAGAATGGGCTTCCCTTGAGGCTCAGCTGGTAAAGAATCCACCTGCATTGTGGGGGACCTAGGTTCAATCCCTGGGTTGGGAAGATCCTCTGGAAAAGGGAAAGGCTACCCACTCCAGTATTTTGGCCTGGAGTTCCAGGACTGTGTATTGGAATTCCTGGAATTCCATGGACTGTATAGTCCATGGGGTCACAGAGTCCAATACAAGTGAGTGACTTTCATTTTCATCTAGGGAATAGATAACTAATGAGAACCTATTGTATAGCAGAAGGAACTCCACTCAGTGGTCTGTGGCAACCTAAATGAGAAGGAAGTCTGAAAAATAAGGGATATATGTATAAGTATAGCTGATCGCACAATTGTACTCATCTCACATGCTAGCAAAGTAATGCTCAAAATTCTCCAAGCCAGGATTCAACAATACGTGAACCGTGAACTTCCAGATGTTTAAGCTGATTTCAGAAAAGGCAGAGGAACCAGAGATCAAATTGCCAACATCTGTTGGATCATGGAAAAAGCAAGAGAGTTCCAGAAAAACATCTACTTCTGCTTTATTGACTATGCCAAAGCCTTTGACTGTGTGAACTGCAACAAACTGTGGAAAATTATTCAAGAGATAGGAATACCAGACCACCTTACCTGCCACCTGAGAAATCTGTATGCAGGTCAAGAAGCAACAGTTAGAATAGGACATGGAAAAACAGACTGGTGCCAAATCGGGAAAGGAGTACGTCAAGGCTGTATATTGTCACCCTGCTTATTTAACTTATCTGCAGAGTACATCATGAGAAATGCTGGACTGGATGAAGCACAAGCTGGAATCAAGATTGCTGGGAGAAATATCAATAACCTCAGATATGCAGATGATACCACCCTTATGGCAGAAAGCGAAGAACTAAACATCCTCTTGATGAAAGTGAAAGGAGAGTGAAAAAGCTGGCTTAAAACTCAACATTCAGAGAACTAAGATCATGGCATCTGGTCCCATCACTTCATGGCAAATAGATGGGACAACAATGGAAACAGTGAGAGACTTTATTTTGGGGGGTTCAAAATCATTGCAGATGGTGACTGCAGACATGAAATTAAAAGACACTTGCTCCTTGGAAGAAAAGTTATGACCAACCTAGACACATGGCATCCCACTCCAGTACTCTTGCCTGGAAAATCTCATGGACAGAGGACCCTGGTGGGCTGCAGTCCATGGGGTCATGAAGAGTCGGACATGACTGAGCAACTTCACTTTCATGCATTGGAGAAGGAAATGGCAAGCCACTCCAATGTTCTTGCCTGGAGAGTCCCAGGGACAGAGGAGCCTGGTGGGCTGCCATCTATGGGGTTGCACAGAGTCGGACATGACTGAAGCGACTTAGCAGCAGCAACAGATGCATATTAAAAAGCAGAGACATTATTTTGCCAACAAAGGTCCATTTAGTCAAAGCTATGGTTTTTCCAGTAGTCATGTATGGATGTGAGAGTTGGACTATAAAGAAAACTGATCACCGAAGAATTGATGCTTTTAAACTGTGGTGCTGGAGAAGACTCTTGAGAGTCCCTTGGACTGCAAGGATATCCAACCAATCCATCCTAAAGGAGATCAGTTCTGAATATTCATTGAAAGGACTGATGCTGAATATGAAACTCCAATACTTTGGCCACCTGATGCGAAGAACTGACTCATTTGAAAAGACCCTGATACTGGGCAAGACTGAAGGTGAGAGGCAAAGGGGACGACAGAGAATGAGATGGTTGGATGGCATCACCAACTCAATGGACTAAAGTTTGAGTAAACTCCAGGCGTTTGTGATGGACAGAGAGGACCTGGCATGCTGCAGTCCATGGGGTCACAAAGAGTTGGACACATCGGAGTGACTGAACTGAACTGATTGCTGATTCACTTTGCTGCATAACAGAAAGCAACACAATATTATAAAGCAACTATACTCCAATGGTTTTTCTTGTGGTCGTGTATAGATATGAGAGTTGGACTGTGAAGAAGGCTGAGCGCCAAAGAATTGATGCTTTTGAACTGTGGTGTTGGAGAAGACTCTTGAGAGTCCCTTGGACTGCAAGGAGATCCAACCAGTCCATTCTGAAGGAGATCAGCCCTGGGATTTCTTTGGAAGGAATGATGCTCAAGCTGAAACTCCAGTACTTTGGCCACCTCATGCAAAGAGTTGACTCATTGGAAAAGACTCTGCTGCTGGGAGGGATTGGGGGCAGGAGGAGAAGGAGACGACAGAGGATGAGATGGCTGGATGGTATCACTGACTCGATGGACATGAGTCTGAGTGAACTCTGGGAGTTGGTGATGGACAGGGAGGCCTGGCATGCTGCGATTCATGGGGTCGCAAAGAGTCGGAGACAACTGAGTGACTGATCTGATCTGATCTGATACTCCAATAAAATTTTTTTCAAAAGATAAAATCATATACCTACTTGAAGTGCTCAAAACATCATTCCTCTCTAAAATGAAAAATCTCTAATCAAATTCCTTTAAAATCTGACTATACTTGTAACTCTGCCTATACACAGACTTCTTGTAAGTTCTTCTAATGAGAGAAAGAAAGAAATAGGAAATGTAAAGACAAGTTTTGCACGTGTTCTTCTGTAGAATCTGGAATATGACCATCTTGTCCATCATGGTGAAACTATCCAAGAGAAGTTAAGCAATTTAGTTTTGCTGGATATGAACCTAGGCTGGTGGACTTCCAAGACTGTGGTCATCCTGTTACCTCATGATACAGAGTTCATTCCAAGAAACGTTGATCGTGATAAAATAGCTAATTGTACTGAGAATTTGTTAGATCAGGTACTGTTCTAAGCACTTTGCATCTATCTCTCAACAAACTTTAGCGAGTTCTCTATTGATTTATAAGGTTACACATCTATAAACTCAGTCAAACTTAGCTACTAATTAAATGCCCTTCAAATTTGCTTTGTAAAAAATTAATTGACATTCCATTTTTTAAAAAAAATTAGGTTTTGGCCTTGAAACAAGATACTCTTTTTTAAAAAATCAGTAAGTATCCAGATCTTGCTCAGCTTTAAATTCTTGAGCTACTTTCAGGGCACTGAGAATGTTGCAGCCCAAATATGCTAATGATGTTCTAGGAATCCCTCAGAAGAAATGGAGTAGCCATCATGGTCAACAAAAGAGTCCGAAATGCAGTACTTGGATGCAAATCTCAAAAACGACAGAATGATCTCTGTTCATTTCAAAGGCAAACCATTCAATATCACAGTAATCCAAGTCTATGCCCCAACCAGTAACGCTGAAGAAGCTGAAGTTGAACGGTTCTATGAAGACCTACAAGACCTTTTAGAACTAACACCCAAAAAAGATGTCCTTTTCATTATAGGGGACTGGAATGCAAAAGTAGGAAGTCAAGAAACACCTGGAGTAACAGGCAAATTTGGCCTTGGAATACGGAATGAAGCAGGGCAAAGACTAATCGAGTTTGGCCAAGAAAATGCACTGGTCATAGCAAACACCCTCTTCCAACAACACAAGAGAAGACTCTACACATGGACATCACCAGATGGTCAACACCAAAATCAGATTGATTATATTCTTTGCAGCCAAAGATGGAGAAGCTCTATACAGTCAGCAAAAACAAGACCAGGAGCTGACTGTGGCTCAGACCATAAACTCCTTATTGCCAAATTCAGACTGAAATTGAAGAAAGTAGGGAAAACCACTAGACCATTCAGGTATGACCTAAATCAAATCCCTTATGATTATACAGTGGAAGTGAGAAATAGATTTAAGGGCCTAGATCTGATAGATAGAGTGCCTGATGAACTATGGAATGAGGTTCGTGACATTGTACAGGAGACAGGGATCAAGACCATCCCCATGGAAAAGAAATGCAGAAAAGCAAAATGGCTGTCTGGGGAGGTCTTACAAATAGCTGTGAAAAGAAGAGAAGTGAAAAGCAATGGAGACAAGGAAAGATACGAGCATCTGAATGCAGAGTTCCAAAGAATGGCAAGAAGAGATAAGAAAGCCTTCCTCAGTGATCAGTGCAAAGAAATAGAGGAAAACAACAGAATGGGAAAGACTAGAGATCTCTTCAAGAAAATTAGAGATACCAAGGGGACATTTCATGCAAAGATGGGCTCGATAAAGGACAGAAATGGTATGGACCTAACAGAAGCAGAAGATATTAAGAAGAGGTGGCAAGAATACACAGGAGAACTGTACAAAAAAGATCTTCACGACCCACATAATCATGATGGTGTGATCACTGACCTAGAGCCAGACATCCTGGAATGTGAAGTCAAGTGGGCCTTAGAAAGCATCACTATGAACAAAACTAGTGGAGCGGATGGAATTCCAGTTGAGCTATTTCAAATTCTGAAAGATGATGCTGTGGAAGTGCTGCACTCAATATGCCAGCAAATTTGGAAAACTCAGCAGTGGCCACAGGACTGGAAAAGGTCAGTTTTCATTCCAATCCCAAAGAAAGGCAATGCTAAAGAATGCTCAAACTACTGCACAATTGCACTCATCTCACACGCTAGTAAAGTAATGCTCAAAATTCTCCAAGCAAGGCTTCAGTAATATGTGAACCGTGAACTTCCTGATGTTCAAGCTGGTTTTAGAAAAGGCAGAGGCACCAGAGATCAAATTGCCAACATCTTCTGGATCATGGAAAAAGCAAGAGAGTTCCAGAAAAACATCTATTTCTGCTTTATTGACTATGCCAAAGCCTTTGACTCTGTGGATCACAATAAACTGTGGAAAATTCTGAAAGAGACGGGAATACCAGACCACCTGACCTGCCTCTTGAGAAATTTGTATGCAGGTCAGGAAGCAACAGTTAGAACTGGACATGGAACAACAGACTGGTTCCAAATAGGAAAAGGAGTATGTCAAGGCTGTATATTGTCACCCTGCTTATTGAACTTCTATGCAGAGTACATCATGAGAAATGCTGGGCTGGAGGAAGCACAAGCTGGAATCAAGATTTCTGGGAGAAATATCAATAACCTCAGATATGCAGATGACACCACCCTTATGGCAGAAAGTGAAGAGGAACTCAAAAGCCTCTTGATGAAAGTGAAAGTGGAGAGTGAAAAAGTTGGCTTAAAGCTCAACATTCAGAAAACGAAGATCATGGCATCCGGTCCCATCACTTCATGGGAAATAGATGGGGAAACAGTGGAAACAGTGGAAACAGTGTCAGACTTTATTTTGGGGGGCTCCAAAATCCCTGCAGATGGTGACTGCAGCCATGAAATTAAAAGACGCTTACTCCTTGGAAGGAAAGTTATGACCAACCTAGACAGCATATTCAAAAGCAGAGACATTACTTTGCCAACAAAGGTCCGTCTAGTCAAGGCTATGGTTTTTCCAGTGGTCATGTATGGATGTGAGAGTTGGACTGTGAAGAAGGCTGAGCGCCAAAGAATTGATGCTTTTGAACTGTGGTGTTGGAGAAGACTCTTGAGAGTCCCTTGGACTGCAAGGAGATCCAACCAGTCCATTCTGAAGGAGATCAGCCCTGGGATTTCTTTCGAGGGAATGATACTGAAGCTGAAACTGCAGTACTTTGGCCACCTCATGCGAAGAGTTGACTCACTGGAAAAGACTCTGCTGCTGGGAGGAATTGGGGGCAGGAGGAGAAGGGGACGACAGAGGATGAGATGGCTGGATGGCATCACTGACTTGATGGACATGAGTCTGAGTGAACTCCGGGAGTTGGTGATGGACAGGGAGGCCTGGCGTGCTGCGATTCATGGGGTCGCGAAGACTCAGACACGACTGAGTGACTGAACTGAACTGAACTGATTAGTCTCTTGAGTGACTTCTGAGCAGTACAAGCATCAATATATTTTGTGTTTTGAAACATAAATAGAACACACTGATGTTTAAATTGTAAAGTTTCATTGATTTTTTTTTTTTTTGCTCCTGTAAAATGGACTCTTAATCTACCTTCAATAAGTACAGTTGTCAAGCTGATAGATACACTCAGTAAGAAGCAGTTTCACTTTCTTGAGTGCAACTAAGCGCTTATTTATAGAACTGAATTTCTGACTACAATGGTTAAAAAAATAAAAAACCTCCACTGGTATAAATTACAAAGTTATGAAAAGAGATGACAAGACTTAACAGTTGTCTTGTTAATAAACATAAGCTTTTGTATTCCAAATGTAGACAGCTTCTTTCTAATATTTTCTGTAATAGTCAAAGGCTAGCAAATATATTTATATATTTTTATTTCAGGATTGAAGTTTTTACCAGTGACAGTCATCTGGATTGTACAAAGAAGATGCACAGAGGCCTGTTTCTGAATCACATGGTTTAGTTATAGCTCGTTACTTAGATTTTAAAATGTTAATAGTTTACCATTCAGCACTTGGGCTTTGATATATGTAAATTTTAAACTTTCAGTTAGATTCAAGGTGGCAATAAATATTTTGTATAATGGTGAAAAAGTCCAGGACTGAGTTACATATTAAAAAAACAGAATGTACAAAAAGGAAAGAAGAAATATTGGGAGAGGGATGAGTGTTTTAAAGCCATCAAACCACATTACAAATATTACTATTTCCTGAACTTCACAATTCAGATGAGATTACTTGCATTTTTTCATTATAGAAGTACAGATATAAAACTGTCAACGACTAACATAGACACACTACTATGTATAACATAAGCAACAAGGACCTACTGTAAAGCCCAGGGAACTGTATTCAATATCTTCTATTAATACTAACCTATAGTGGAAAAGAATCTGAAAAAGAAATTATATATATATAACTGAATCACTTTGCTATACACCTGAAACTCACACATTATAAATTAACTATACTTCAATTAAAAAAAATAAAACTGTCAACAACTGAAATATGAGCATAAAAATAAATAAAATACAGTTTTAAGCTTTTTCACAATTTTATAAGACATTTAAAACTTGGTTATGTTTATATTTACACATATAGATATATATAATGTGTAATTTTATTTTTTCATATGTGAACAGTGCACAGATTGTTAACTAGTATAGAGATCAGGTTAATTTAAGCTTGCTTATGATTAGTTGAGTAAGTCAAGTTATTTAGAATATGATACATGGCTTAGTTCAGACCACATCTGACTTGCCACATATTTTTGTTAATAAAATCTTATTGGGACCCAATCATGTCCATTCATTTTCAGTGTCTGTGGCTGCTTTCCTTCAGAGTTGAGTAGTTGGAGCAGAGACCCTACGGCCTGCAAAACCAAAAATATTTACTGTCTGTCCCTTTATAGAAAAAAATTTGCTGACCTCTGTATTTGATGAGTCAGATGGTGCGCTAAATATTACACTTGCTATTACAATAAATGTTTTACGTACAGGAATTCCCTCTTCTGTGTTTTGACTAATGTGTCTAAAATAGAATATAAGACTGGCCAAGATAGCCTAAATGTCCATATTAGTATGTGCATATTATGTCTACCCATAGCAAATGTTTTATATGACCTTGTTATAGCTGATTTATATATATATATATATCTCATATATGTAAACTCAGTATTTGTAACCTATTTCAAGGACTCATGGCTCCTCTGAAATTGTGATCTCTTAGACTTTATTCAAGTCTGAGCCACTCACATGGTTTTCAACATTTTGAATCATACTTCTTTTGGCTATGAGATAAAATAAATTTCACAGGAAGTTGTATTACAGTACTGAATGTCATTAAGAAAGAGAGGGAAAAAAAAATAGCCCACTCTCTTTGCCTTAATAGCTTTGTTTTTAGTCCTTAGTGCTTGAAATATAAAAGCATTGTATTGTTTATGGAAACCTAAAAGAAATCATGGTAACTATGGCATCACTGACTCAATGGACACAAGTTTGAGCAAACTTAGGGAGATAGCAAAGGACAGGGAAGGCTGGCGTGCAGCAGTTCATGGGGTCACAAAGAGTTGGACATGATTTAGCAACTGAACAACAGTAACAACTTATTGAGCCTCCAACATGTCAGGCCCTGTTAGGTACTCTACACACATCATCTCATTTCATCCACATAAGCTTAAAAAATATGTTGGTGTATTATGCCTGTTTTACATATGAGGGCATGAAGGCTTAATTAAGACACTTGTCCAGGCTCACACAACCAGTAATCGACAGAGCAAGGACTCACACATTGAACTGTCAGATTACAAAATCAGGACTCTTAATCTTACCATTAAATAATAGGTGTTAGTATTTATGCACTTCAGAATACCTTCACATGTCTTTTGGCATGTTGAGACAACCAAGTCAGAGAATATAATGGAATTACCTGGTGAACTGACATCTTTGTTTGCCCTCACTGGCAAACCTCCTTGGGAGTATCGTTTCCTGCTGCCATTTCTTCCTTCTTAGTTCATCTCCCTTTTCCATTCCCCAGCACTTACCAACCTACATACATTGAGGTGAGTCAGGAAGTCCTGCTTCAGGGGTCTCAAGTATCTCATTCTATCTATAATCCTCAGCTTATAGACACTTTCCAGCTTCTGAAGCCATTTAACAAGAATATATGTTGCTATTTCTATTGTGGAAGTCACTAGTTTGGAAAGAGATTTATTACAAATGGGCAGAGATATCTGACTGATAGAAAAAGACAATAATAGCGCTGAGTTTATAAACCTACTGACTACCACGAGTTATGCCAGTGTAAAGGAGAGTGTCTGAGGAGGTGGTGAACTCTAGTTTAATCTGGCTTTATGACTAGAAGACTTAGTTACAAAGATGGGCAGACATTTGGAAATGTTTCTTATGGTGTGCATTTGGACAATGAATACAGAGATGGATAATGAGTGTTTCCTGTGATGAATTCTCTATTTTGAGATCTCAAAAGCAAATGGAATTAAATTCTTTCTTCCTTAGTTCACTTACTTGAGAAATGATACCATGACTTTATTAGGTATAATGCTTCTTATATTTGTCAGTACTGGAGTTTACTCCAGGAATTCATGGATGGTTCTGTAATTTAAAAATTATTAATATTATTTTATCTAGGGATGAAGTGGAGTAACAGCCTAAAATATCAATATGCATTATACTTTGTGGATGAACAATACCAGAGGCATCCTGATATAGAAAAACATAGCAAAAATACCTATCACTACTATTACTTAACTACGATTTAATATTGTACTAGAAATATTGGCTAGTACAATTAAGCAAGAGAAGGAATGTAGAGGGAAAAAGCTTGGAAACGACAAGATAAAATGATCACTATCTGTAGATGAAACATGATCGTAAACCTAAAACCTCAAAGAGAATCACTGACAAACTGCAAATAATAAGAGACTTTGGTAAAATAGTGGAGTGTAATAAAATCCTGATGTAATGAAGAGCACCTGACATCTATATTGAACTAGTATCACTGACACAGCTGTTGATAATGGTTTCTACTGAGGAATAAACACAAAACTGACTGTTTAGTTTGGATTTTCTGAAAAATCCTCAAGCAGATGTCCTCAAATCACCCAACGAAATCTTCCTAAACCAAAACAGAGACTATGATAAGTTAATTAAGCAATTTTTTCTAAGTAGCCTATTAAAAAAAACTCAATGGAATTTTTGGTATTTTTATCATATGAGGACTACCTTGGCTTTGTTCCCTCCCCTATAATAATAGTGGTCCTACCTGAAACTTTTCAATTTATGTGAATAGGGTCTTTTGAGCATTTTCAAAGAAAAAGCAACTTTCCAGGCAAGGTTGTTGCAGCTATTTCAATAATCATTGTGCATATGTCCGCTTTAATAATACTTAAAATCAGATGATGCTGACCCAGTTAGAGCTAAGGATTAAAGAAATCTGCTTAGAACTGAATTGGATCCACTAGAGCAACTGCCAAGAGAAATGCATTCCACAGAATGCCCTTCAGAGAACCTCTCATTAGCCAGACTGCAAACCTTTGATTTCTTTTCACTTGATATACAACTGCCTAGAATTCACTTAAACATGGATGTAATATATGTTCATATATGTTCACAGCATATTGGTCTAGTTTTTCTTTTTTTTTTTGTGGACAAAATATACAGTCTTTTGCAGAAATTAGTTATTTGCAGTTCTACCTTAAAATATAAAAATCATATAATTTTAATACAAATTGTATACACTGTAGGTATACCTTTTATGTAATTTTAATACAACTTCAAATACATCTGAAGATGTTAAAGCATTGCCTTTTAAACTAGAAGCACTTTTTCTGACTATAAACCTTTAATTTGAAATTCACACACACACAAAAAGCAGTAACAACAGCAGAGTGTATTATTCCTCCCGTCAACCAAATGTAATAGAACCTACCCAGAGAAATCTCTGTGCTTTCCCTAACCTCTGACAATATTGCATTTATCCTTGCATCTATTCATTTGTTTCTGCGTCGAACTTGATGCTATCTACCACTATTGTCTTTTGTCTAATAGGTACCCTTACTGCTGCTGCAAATGCTAAGTCGCTTCAGTCATGTCCGACTCTGTGTGACCCCATAGACGGCAGCCCACCAGGCTCCCCCATCCCTGGGATTCTCCAGGCAAGAACACTGGAGTGGGTTGCCATTTCCTTCTCTAATGCCTGAAAGTGAAAAGTGAAAGTGAAATCGCTCAGTCCTGTCTGACTCTTAGCGACCCCATGGACTGCAGCCCACCAGGCTTCTCCGTCCATGGGATTTTCCAGGCAAGAGTACTGGAGTGAGGTGCCATTGCCTTCTCTGGGTATCCTTACTACTTGTCCTATAACAGATTTATTTACATCAATATTACCTATTGTAGACTAAAATTCATGGATGGTAGGATTTTTACCACCACAGCTTTGAACCTTGGCTCTTCATTAAGATCACCTAGAAGGTTTATATTCTGTCGCAAGGATATTGCTCCTGATGAATCAGCAGATGTTGGGTGGGCCCCATACTTCAGTATTTTTATAAAGTGTTATAGGTAATTCTGACATATAGGTAAGAGTTGGGAGGCACTCTTTTTAATATTATGCTTAATTCCATCCATTGCACCCAGCATAACTGACCCATAGACAACCCTCAAAAACCGCTTATGATACAAACCCTTTTGAGTCAGGTCCTAACAAGGGTCCTCCTGTCCTGTGTCACTCATACCAATAGAAGGAGACCGAGTTCAGTTTGGAAGCAAAGGAAAGCTTTGTTCTCCTTCTTCTTTTTAAAAATATTTATTTATTTGGCTATGGTGGTTGTGTCATGCCTTACTTGTGGCATGCTATTTCTTTCTTGCCACAAGTGGTAACTTTACTTGCACTGTGCAGGATCTTTTTCAGTTGTGGCACGCAAACTCTTAGTTGAAGCATGTGGGATCTAGTTCCCTGACCAGGGATCAAACTTCACCCGCTGCGTTGGAAGCCTAGTGTCCTAGCCAGGACCACCAGTGAAGTCCCAAGCTTTTATCAAAGACTGGAGCGGTGCAAGGTCTCACTCTAGTGTATACACTCTCCAGAAAGACCGTTGGCACTGCTGCTTTATAGGGTTCTCCTTAGCGGGGGTTGTGGGGAGGTGATGGTGGTGAGGAGGAGAGCGGGACCGGTGGGAGCTCCTGCTGGTCCGGCGCAGGCGTGTTGCTCACGGCACTCTCGCCAGATTGTCGCAGTGCCAGGCGCAGGGTCTCTGCACTCCGCCGACAACGGCCACCGCCATCTTGAATTGAGGTGTCACGTGCACATACCTGCAGAGCTGTGTCTGACGCAGCCATTTTGTACTTGGAACACTGGCCTGAAGAGGGACTCTGCATGCAGTACCCGATGAGCAGGTGAAAATAGATGAAGCACAAAGAAAAAAGGTTAGACTTTATTACCCAGGTTCTATTTTTATTTCCGGAAAATTGTTAATGGATTTTGCCCATGACAAGTCCCGCCTCTGCCTTTTGTCCTGCTCCTCATTCACGAGGGGTGCTGAGAGGCAGGTCCATCTTCTATAACCACTTTCTGCTGCTTTGGGCATCACGAACCCAGTTGGAGGAGCAGAACTTCTCCCCAGCTACACTTTAGTGTCACCAGACCTCAGTCCTGATGTTCCTATCTCTGAGCAATCACCAGTTGTCTAATCTTTTAGAGACAAAGGGCACCAGACAATTTAATAAGACACATGGCCAAATTAAGACACCAGACAATAGAAGACACATTAAGAATAATGGTTCTTATTATTCAATGTGCAGATGTTCAAGCTGGTTTTAGAAAAGGCAGAGGAACCAGAGATCAAATTGCCAACATCTGCTGGATCATCAAAACAAGAGAGTTCCAGAAAAACATCTATTTCTACTTTATTGACTACACCAAAGCCTTTGACTCTGTGGATCACAATAAACTGTGGAAAATTCTGAAAGAGATGGGAATACCAGACCACCTGACCTGCCTCTTGAGAAACCTGTACACAGGTCAGGAAGCAACAGTTAGAACAGGACATGGAACAACAGACTGGTTCCAAATAGGAAAAGGAGTACGTCAAGGCTGTATATTGTCACCCTGCTTATTTAACTTCTATGCAGAGTACATCATGAGAAACGCTGGACTGGAAGAAACACAAGCTGGAATCAAGATTGCGGGGAGAAATATCAATAACCTCAGATATGCAGATGACACTACCCTTATGGCAGAAAGTGAAGAGGAACTCAAAAGCCTCTTGATGAAAGTGAAAGTGGAGAGTGAAAAAGTTGGCTTAAAGCTCAACATTCAGAAAACGAAGATCATGGCATCTGGTCCCGTCACTTCATGGGAAATAGATGGGGAAACAGTGTCAGACTTTATTTTTCTGGGCTCCAAAATCACTGCAGATGGTGACAGCAGCCATGAAATTAAAAGATGCTTACTCCTTGGAAGGAAAGTTATGACCAACCTAGATAGTATATTCAAAAGCAGAGACATTACTTTGCCAACAAAGGTCCGTCTAGTCAAGGCTATGGTTTTTCCTGTGGTCATGTATGGATGTGAGAGTTGGACTCTGAAGAAAGCTGAGCACCAAAGAATTGATGCTTTTGAACTGTGGTGTTGGAGAAGACTTTTGAGAGTCCCTTGGACTGCAAGGAGATCCAACCAGTCCATTCTAAAGGAGATCAGCCCTGGGATTTCTTTGGAAGGAAAGATGCTAAAGCTGAAACTTCAGTACTTTGGCCACCTCATGTCAAGAATTGACTCATTGGAAAAGACTCTGCTGCTGGGAGGGATTGGGGCAGGAGAAGAAGGGGACGGCAGAGGATGAGATGGCTGGATGGCATCACTGACTCGATGGACATGAGTCTGAGTGAACTCCGGGAGTTGGTGATGGACAGGGAGGCCTGGTGTGCTGCAGTTCATGGGGTTGCAAAGAGTCGGACACGACTGAGCGACTGAACTGAACTGAAGAATAATGGTCACATGTCAGTTTTTTCCTGAAAGTGAAGGTGTCTAGGTCTTTTACCCATAGGCAAAAGTGTGCTCTGATGACAAGGCTCACTGCTGTGGCCCGAATCTCTCCGAGTCAAACTTTTCTTGTTTTCCAGAAGAGAAACTTCAGGTCAGAGAGAAGTTCCATGAGTAGTCAAGGAGGTTCATTGCCCCAGGTTGTGTCTCTGGACGTTTGGGTTTGTGGGCCCTCTTCACCTGAGTGTGATGTCCCCACAGAGTGATCCCTGCAACTGCAGGGCAGAATGGGTAGTTAGGATCACCAAGCAGGATCTGTTCCACATAGGACTGAGCTGATCTTGTGAGCTGCTGGTTTTTCAGGTTTTTAGATACACCCAGTTTCCTGGTCAGGTGCGGGTAGCACCTGGTTATCATATACCATGAGGGCTTGCATGGTTTCTCCTACCTGGAGGGCACACTTCAGTTGCTCTGTTTCAACTAAGGAGGTTAAGGGGATAAGAGGGTTAAGGTATCCCTTCTTTCAGGCTTGGGGAATGGGTCTACCATACATGAGTTCACATGGACTTCACTTTAACTTATTCCTTGATGCTAACCACATGCAGAGCAGGGCTATCAGAAGCAACTTAATGCAATTTTCTTGAGTCTCCTGACCTAGTCTGGCTGAGGCTCTTGTCAAAGTCTGATTGAATCTCTACTTTACCTGACAATTGGGGTCTCCAGACTGAGAGCAAGGTCAATTTTTATGCCCAGGGCACTCATAATCCCCTTCATCACTTGAGACACAAATGCTAGACCATTACTGCTTTGGAGGGATATTGGGAACCCAAGCCTGGGGATTATTTCTTTTAGTAATGCCTTAGCCATTTCAGCTGCCATTTTGGTTCTAGCATAGAATACTTGTATCTACCCAGAAAATGTGTCTACTAGCACCCCAGATGGCACTAGTGGTAAAGAATCCACCTACCAAGGCCAGAGACATAAGAAACACAAGTTCGACCCCTGGGTCAGGAAGATCCTGTGGAGGAGGGCGTGGCAACCCACTCCAGTATTCTTGCCTGGAGAATCCCTTGGACAGAAGAGCCTGGCGGGCTACAGTCCATGGTGTTGTGGAGAGTCAGACACAACTGAAGCGACTTAGCACATGCACACAGCACCAAGAGAAATCTGAAATTTTCTGGTACTTGGCAATGGCAGTGACATGTCTTGGCATGACAGTGAAATCAATCTACCAGTCTTCTCCAGGTTCCCTTCACAGGTGGCTCAGCGGTAAAGAATCCGCCTGCCAAGAAGGAGACCTGGGTCGATCCTTGGGTTGGGAAGATCCCTTGGAGAAGGAAATGGCAACCCACTCCAGTATTCTTGCCTGGAGAATCCTATAGATACAGGAGCC
The DNA here is from genome assembly GCF_029407905.1 of Bubalus kerabau. NCBI lineage: Eukaryota > Metazoa > Chordata > Mammalia > Artiodactyla > Bovidae > Bubalus > Bubalus kerabau. Next base: position 50,231,279 of record NC_073629.1, read on the forward strand.
TGGCAGGCTATAATCCATGGGGTCATAAAGAGTCTGACATGACTGAGCAACTTAACAGCAACAGCAGCATAGTGCTTCCAAAAGCTTCAATATGCTTAAGCCATGTTTCACCTGTTTATTCTCCACAGTAAGTATACCCTGTTTCTTTACAAACAGCCCTGTGTCCATGTAGGATGCCAGATGCATATTGGGAATCTGTGTAAACATCTAAGGTCATCCCTGTCCTGAGCTCTATGGCTCAGGTGAGGGCTATCAGCTCAGCCTTCAGGCCAGAAGTCCCAGGGGTAGGCATCTTGTTTCCATGACATGGGTCTGGGAAGTTGTTATGTATCCCACCAGCTTTTTCCTCTCTTGTGAAACTGCTCCCACCTGTGAACCATTCTTCTTTGGCATTGGGAGAGGCTCACTTCTTAGGTTAGAGTGACTAGAGTAGGTTGTTTTATAGAGTCATGCTCCAGGGAGAGCAGAGTGGCAGGATTTAGCATGTAACAGGTATTTATGGCAGCCATTGGACTATTTAAAAGTCCAACATGAATTTCTATCTATCTTCTGAGGAATAGCATTCAGTTCCCTTAGAACATACTAAGGCCTGAACCCGGTGTGGAGTCCATATAGTGACTGGCTGACCAAACCTCAACTTTTCAGCCTCCTTTAGCTGTCAATGCAGTAGACGCAAGTTCAGTCCCTGGGTCGGGAAGATCCTCTGGAGAAGGAAATGGCAATCTGCTCCAGTATTCTTGCCAGGGAAATTCCATGGACAGAGGAGCCTGATGGGCTACAGTCCACGGGGCTGCAAAAATCGGATACAACTTAGCAACTACACAAGTAGCTGGTACAGCCCTTCTCTCATGAATGTAAAGGTCAAAATGATTAGCTAAATCTGGGAGGGCCGGGGATGGGTCCGAAATAATTGTTTTTTCAATTCTTGAAGGGCCCTTTTTGCTTTCTGAATTCCATTCAAAGAGATCGTCATCTTTCAACTTTTCACATAGGGGCCTAGATCATACTTAAGGATCCAAATGTGGCAAAACCTGGCCATCCCCAGGAAACCCCAAAGCTGTTTTCTAGTTTTAAAAGGGGTGAGGCTGCTAATGGCTTGTGACTCTGGGGCTAATGGAGTACAGAAGAAGGCATCTTTTAAATCTACCACATAATACCCGGTCCTGGTGGACAATAGAGTGACCAGCAGGGCATAGGGATTAGGGACTACTGGATGCATTTTCTCAGTTGCTTCATTGACAGCCCTGAGGGAGAATAGGGGTATTACAGCCCAACTGGCATAGTCTAACGAAGCCCTGGTCAGTTAAACCCTGTATAATAGGGGTGGTGCCCAATAAGGCCTCCCAACAGAGAGCGTACTGTTTGCCATTGAGTCATGTATGTCAGGGTTTTATCTGGACTATCACAGGACTGGCTTTTATAGCTCATCCCACCAGTCCCTGGGCTCAGACCTCAGGATTTATTCTGGAGAGATTGATTTATTCTGTCTGGGGAAGTTTATCTTTAGTCATTAATATTATCATCTTGTGCCCTTTGTTTAAGGGGATGCTGGTCTGCAGTTTGTCTCCCAATATGTGGATAGTAACCCCAAATTTATGCAGGACACCTCTTCCTAGCAGGGGTATAAGGCATTCAGGGACATACAGGAAGGAATGAGTGATGTGTGTTGATCCAATTAACATTCTAAAGGTTCTATGAATGCCCATTCTTAGACCTTCCCTGTTATCCCCTCTATTGTTTTATAACTCTTGTCACTGAGTTTGCCTGATCTGGTGTTCAGAATCGAGTAAGTGGCACTGGTGTCGACTAAGAATTCCTCTGTTTTTCCCACTATGTCCAGTGTCAGCCAGGGCTCCTCAGGGTTCAGTAGGAATGCCAGCCTGAGTCTCCTGGCCCCATCATTCTTTATCTTTGTTGACTATCTATCTTCAAGGGTAGTGGTTGGGATCTGCCATTTCTGTCCTCCTTCAGGAGTGGCAAGGGCATTCTTGTCCCTCTTATTTATATATGGTGAAGATTGGATCCTAGTTTCCTTGGCTTGCTAGCCCTCAGTGGGGCCCTGGAGTCACTCAAAGGAGTTGAGAGTCTTCATGGGTGGTTAGTCCAGATTCCTGACATTGGAAGGCAACAGCCAGTAGATGGGCTTGCCTCTGGGCCTTTTTATCCTCTGACTTCTCCTCCATGAAAAGTGAAAGTGCAAGTCACTCAGCCGTGTCCAACTCTTTGCGACCCCATGGACCACACACTCCATGGAATTCTCTAGGCCAGAATACTGGAGTGGGTAGCCTTTCCCTTCTCCAGGGGAATCTTCCTAACCCAGGAATCAAACCCAGGTCTCCCACACTGCGGGTGATTCTTTACCAGCTGAGCCACAGGGAAGCCCAAGAATACTGGCTGCTAATGGGCTAGAAATAGAGAATTCCTCCTCTGTATCTCAGTTATTAAACACCTGGTAGGCAATCTTGATCAGGCGAGTGGTAGGAATGTCTGCGTCTATTTCCAGTTTCTCAAGTTTATGTGCTTTGGGAAATGAAATATAACCTAAGGATTGCATTTGCTTCCAATGAAGGAAGGGTTGGTGATACTATAGATTTGGAGGCATCCCCTGAGGTCCTTTAGTAATGCCAAAGGGTTTTCCATTGCTCCTGATTGATTTCCTTTATCTTGTTTCAATTGACAAGATTTTTCCAGGATTCCCTTTAGGATCACATTTTTATAGTGGGTCAGACTCTGTCTTCCATTTCTTTCTTCATTATCTCAGTGGTCCCAGGTAAGTTCATTATCTGGGATCACTTGATTCCCTGGTCTGAAAATAGCATGACCAGCATTGTTTCTGTTCTCTATGTCTACTTCCTCTTGGATTTTTGAGAAGACTGTGGCCTCTTCTTCCTCTCTTAGGAGTAAGTTGAGGAGGGTCTAGATGTTAGCTAGCCCACCTATCGTGGGGTGATGGATCTGAAAGATTCCCCTAATCATATGCAGGAACCCCTCTGGATCTTCTCTCAATGACTTCCTGTGACTTTTCTAGTTATATGGATCAGAAATGGTAAATGGAATGTATACCTAGATAAGCCCTCCTTCTCTATCAGGGACGTGCCTCAAATGCAGTACTTTTGTACTTGCTGGACCGGGTTCTTGGGGATTTGGGCCTGTAGCCCAAATCGCGATATATGAAAGGAAAAGTTTTGGGAGGGAACAGTAGAAAGAGGATTAGAAAAGAGATCAAGAAGGTCCTCAGGGTGAGGGTCAAGGACTGGTATTACCCCAGTGGAGGAGAGTCCACATTCCTTTTGAAGGTCTTTGTTCTAAGGCTATTAAAAACTGGACATAGGGAATTCATCTGATTTCTTTTGTCTCTCACATAACAGGTCCAACTGTAAAATAATGTAATTTAGAGACCTCTCAGCAGGCCAACTCCCAGTTGGAGTTTGGGGCCAGGCTATATTACATGATTCATAGCTCAGGAAATTTTGGGAAGCAGCACCAACTACTAATGGTTTCCTCAAAAGATCACAATAGAAGGTATAACTGATATAACTGGAGGTCCCCCTTAAGTTTGTAAAGATCTGTACTTGGGTCAGAACATTCCTCAGAAGTTTAGATGGGACTAACTGCCCAGATCACTGAGGCAGGTGGTATTCTGTGCTGATAACAGGAGGAGTTCCCATGGAACGTCAGTCAAGAATCACCCAATTTGCCTCATAAGCAGAGTGGGGAGAAGAGATTGAGGGTGGGTGTTCCCTGTTCTTGCCAGTAGCTCACAGGGCTTCCTGATCATGGGATTCCTGGTTCTGCAAGTGGCTCACATGCTCACCAGCCCACTTCAGAGAAACTAGCGCTGCCTGGAAGAGGTCAAGTCACAGTCCCATTCCTACCTTGGGACACTTTCACATTTGAGCATTGGATTGAGTGTCCTCATTCTGAGTTAGCAGGTGGTCCTTGTTACCTACTCCCTTTTCCAGTCTCACCTCTTGGCTCACAGGGCTGGCCACTTTCCTTAACCAAACCGCAAGTGATAATGGAGAATGCTACTGTTGATCCCCAGAGTTTCGCAAAGAAGCAGAAAGCCCTAGGGCAGCCACTGTTGCCTTGTAGAGAAGTCAAGAGGAGATAGCATTACTGGCAAAGCAGAAACAAGACTGCAATGGTTCCCTCTCATCCACAGGTTCCCTTTGTCCCTGGGCTTCTGATATCATGAAAGACCAGCCAGAGGCAATAGACAGACAGGTGTGAGGTTTCAATCTCCAATCCCCAATGATTCCATATTATGATCCCTTCAAGAGGGGCACAGTCCAGATTACTCTGGGAGCTACACTGTGTGTGTACCATATCGAAGTGTTGGGTTGCTGGGCTGAGTTGCTTTGAATTTGGCTGAAGGCTGCCACTGTTCTACCCCATCAGGGTGTACTCAAAGATCAGAGTCAGTCATCCTCACGTGAACCTCCAAAGCCTCTGCAGTCCTCTGCAGGCAGTACCCCATGAGCAAGTGAGACTAGACCAAGTACAAAGGGAAGAAAGGGATTAGCCTTTATCATCCAGATTCTATTTTTATGTCCTGAAAATTGTTAATGGACTTTGCTGGTGATATTTATGTAATTGGTGAACTGGTTTGACATGGAGCTTCACTTGAAAGGTAAATGACAGTCATAATATCAATTAAGTAAGTCAAGTAAGTCCAATGATTCCAAGTAAACAGAATACTGACAAAGCCATAACTGCACTTGTTTGAGTTGTGTCATTTGAGCCAACCAAATTATTGACTTAACCTGGACAGACCTAACCTTTTGTAATTAAAAAAAAATTTTTTTTCAAGGAGATTCTGGTTGCCAGCAGTCTGTGTTTGCAGAAAGAATATGCCTTTGTTGTCATAAACAGTCTTTATGGAGTCCTTTTCTTTGAATTAAAAATGAGTAAATAACCATGTGTTCAAAGAAGAGCTTCAAATAAAAGATCCCAGAGCTGAGTTACAACATTCCCAAAGATTTGCTTGTGATTGGAAGTCAGTATTACATTTTCTTAGTATAAACTAATTCCACTTTTAAGTAGTTCCTACAACAGCAATTGGTTTGTAGTAATCCTAGTCATGAGAATTAATAAGACTTGGATGACAGTGTCTGAAGGCAAACCCTGGCACCCCAGTGAAAGGCTGGCCTATCTTTCTGTTCTTTAGGTTGTTCCTCAAAGGTGAGGTGCAGCAGAATCACCTGGAAACCTTGATAAACATGCAGATTCCTGGGCCTCACCCCCAGAGACTCTGAGTGGCTTAGCCACCAAGGCTGAGAATATGTATGTTTAACAGCTGTTGATTCTGATGCAGGGGGTGTGACACCTATAGAAGGATTGGATTGTGCTGTTTTGTTTTCTTGTTTTTTTCTCTTTCCAATATCTGAAGGTAACTTGTGCAAGGGCTTAACAGCCTAAGCCATCATGGGAGTTTTCCTGTGCTAGGCAGGTATTAAACTGTTTTTTGTTTTAATCTGTTTTTTAACACATGTATTTGTATACCAAAGAATTTATATGCCCCTTGGACATATTTATTCCTAGTTGAAATTCAGTCTTGAAGCCAATGTTTTCAAGTCTAGTGAATTAAACTCTCACCAAAGCAGTTGGGAATGTTTTTACAAATCCTACCCTTTGATCCTAATGAAAATAGAATACAGACAGTACTAAAACAACTGCAGATATAATTCATAATCTAATCAAGAGAAAACACTGCTAAGTAATCTGACCCAATAGCAGTTCTCAAAAGTGCAGCAGCAGTGGTAAACCATGTTGCAAAATTACTCAGTAGTAATGATGATGATTTAGACTGTGAAGCCTTTGTGGTCGGGGAGGAGAGAAAACAAGGAATAATGATGCTTTCCAACTGTTTGCGTGCCACTGGGATTTTCCCTGTTTGGGGTTTAGGGACTGTGAGAGGGACGTGAGGTTAGCATGTGCCCCTTCTCTCTGCCCTCAACTTTTCTAGTTATTTTCCTCCTTTCTCCCTTGCTCTCTATTTTTGTTTTCCTTTCTTTTTTCTCGAGAATATGTGTGACATCTGGGCCCTAGAGCCCATTGAAGGGGGTTATTTGACCTTTTTAAAAGATGACTGGGTGATACATTGACCTGCAGGTTCTCAGCCAAAGGTCTCCTCTTCAGGATTGAAAGGGCACAACAGTTTGTAAAACCAACCCGTTTTTTTTCCTTTCTTTGAGTGCCCACAGCGGTAATTAAAGTCTATTGTGATACTTTCTGAAACAGGGAGGAAATAGGAAATTAACATCCTGAAGCTGAATTGGAATCCAGACAAGTTGCCAACCTGTAGCTGAGTCACTAAACGATCTGGAAGCTATTTGCCATCTAGCGAGACAGAAGGAGGTTAGGATGGAAATCACTGAAAAACAGATGACTCAGTTTTCCTTTTTAGAAAATGTTCAATTCCAGCTGCCTGATTTCCCAGTTTAAATAAAAGGGATAAAACCGCAACAGGCCAATGGCATCTAGGACGGAGAGTAATAACCGCTACCTGCATTCGTATCAATCGAAAGGCACTCACTGAGGCGCTGGGGAACTTTATGCAGAAGCTTATGACATTTTGTTGGGCTTCCCTGCTGGCTCAGATGGTAAAGACTCTGCCTACAATTCAGGAGACCCAGGTTCAGTCCCTGAGTCAGGAAGATCCCCTGGAGAAGGGCATGGCAACCCACTCCAGTATTCTTGCCTGGAGAATCCATGGACGGAAGAGCCTGGTGGGCTCAGTTCATGGATCCCAAAGAGTCGGACCCAACTGAATGACTAACACACACACAATGACATTATCTACCCGCAAGAGGAGATATAAGTCAAAGGAAGATTCAACCATGTAGTTATTTCCTGCTTTGTCAGAGACTCACGTGGCAGGAAAGAATGAGAAGTCCTGTTTCCATCCCAGCTTTTCTATTTATGCACTGTGTGGCACTGGCAGGTCATTCAGCCCCTTTGAGTGTGTTGCCTCATCTGTGAAATTAGAATAATATCTGCATGACAAGGCAGCTGTGATGGATAGGTGAATTAGTATACTTGAGGTAATGTACATTTTCAGCCCTATAAAAATGTAAAGCATCTTTGTTGCTGTGAAGGTATTTGCAGGGGTTGGCCATGGTTACTTGGTCACAGTAATAAGGTGAGAGAGGCCAGTGTACTGTTACTGCATTTAGAGGGGAAATAGTGAGTGTTTGAATGAAGATACTCATTATCATAGATTTATTTTTCTAAGTATGAAGATGACCTCCGTTTGAAAGTTCAATTATACCACCTTTAATTTCAAAATATTAGGTAGCAAATGCATCAACAGTAGGCATTTCTTACCAAAGTAATAATAATAGCCATCATCTAATGTTTTCTTTAGACTGAGCATAGTGATAACAAACTCTTCCCTTTGTACCATCAGACTGAGCCATAGCCCCAAAATGTAAGCATTCTTCCCAGCCACTGTAGACAACAGCCCTACACCAATAAGTATTATTATGCCCACTTTAGAGATAATGAAACTGATCAAAATTAAAATTTAAAAAATTCCCCAAGGGCATATACCTAATAAGCAGAGACATAGACTTTTTAACCCAAGTATATCTGACCCTAAAGCATGTGTCTTTAACTACCAAAATCTTGAAGAGAATGGAAACCACACTGTTTTCCACTGAATTGGAACAGAAGTCTTGTCTCTGTGACAAGCTGACCTTGACTTAAGGTCCTGTCTTTGAAATCGGTACATGATGATGAGAGTAGCTTAGACACAGGCACACACACACACACACACACAAACACACACACCTCCTTTATACCTGGCTCCTGTCAGCCATGAGTTTGTTATGAAGGAGACATGTGTTATAACTGACTGATAAAGGGCCAGAAAGCTTAGCTCATATTGCTGATTACCTATGTATCTTTGTGTAAGTGATTTAAAATCCGAGCCCTAATATCTGCTTTGAGTGAAGGTCATAATGTTTATCTAACCCACCTCATAGGGAGTTGTGAGGGTCAAGTGGAATGGTGCGCATAAAAGTATGTTAAGATATTAAAGAAAGGGGAGGGTGTTGTTAGGAGTTTCTCAACCAGTAAGAGACTGAGAGAAGGTTTGGTAAGTAATATAGAAAAAAAGAAAAAAAGGAACCATTAATGCTCTGCAATAGTCACTCCTTTTATTTCCCACGCCACTTCCATCACCTCACAGAATGCTGCCTCAGTATACAATAGTCCGATTATCTAAAAAAGTGGCTTTCAAAGTATGATGTGCCGACTGGTGGGACACAAGATTATTTCAAGAGGTACTTGAAAATGTATTTTAATAGTCTTGTTTATTAGAACAATATAGAATAGAAAAATATCAAAATACTGTGATTTCCCAAATTATTTTTGAGAATTCAGCTAAGCATAAAAAGTGAATCAATTGAAAATTAAATATAATGAAGTGCAGGTATTACACAGATCCAGCAAACATGGCAAAAGTAGAAGGCAAAATATGTTAGGAAGCACTGACAAAAGTGCTCTATTTGAAAACGAAGTCTTATGTCAGAGGAGCTTGTTGGAGCTATCTCCTGTTGATCTCTATTGATCTCTTGTCTTCAACAACAGTAAGAATAACAGTAAAGAGCTCTGTTGACATTCTCTCCAAAGCTCACCCCATACTCCCACCTTCCCTACTCTGGTTGAATGTACTTGCCCCACAAGGAAGGCAATTTGAGCCAAAGTATTGTTTTATTCCTTCTCCAAAAAATACACTTTTCACCCTACATTACACAGAATTCAAACCATGGGTGCACCTCTACACAGGGCATGAGTCTCTACTTTGAAAAATGAGAATTTACTCTTAGTATCATAAACATACTTCAGAAAGAAAGCCTAAGGGCTCTGGAAAAGTCTGCAACAGTCCTACTGGGACTGATTGCTCAGTTCAGGCCTTGAATATTTGCCAGGCCCTAGCTGGATCTTATGGAGAAGGCAATGGCAACCCACTCCAGTACTCTTGTCTGGAAAATCCCATGGGCGGAGGAGCCTGGTAGGCTGCAGTCCATGGGGCCGCTAAGAAGACTGAGCGACTTCACTTTCACTTTTCACTTTCATGCATTGGAGAAAGAAATGGCAACCCACTCCAGTGTTCTTGCCTGGAGAACCCCAGGGACGGGGGAGCCTGGTAGAAGGCCGTCTATGGGGTTGCGCAAAGTCGGACACGACTGAAGCAACTTAGCAGCAGCAGCAGCTGCATCTTAACTGCTAAAGGTTAAAAGCTAGTGACAACTCTTCTACTGCAAGGCTTGTTTTGCAAGCCTTTGATGACAGGGCTTTCATTTAGGATGGCTTCTCCAGGCTTGTTGAGAAACCAGTATTGACCTCATGTGACCTCAAAAGAAAGCAACATAGACTTCTATATTAAGGGACTTCAGTGGACCATGTTGGATTTTTCTCCAAATATAATCTAGTAACTTAAATAGCGATTAAAACTAAAATAAAGAAGCATCATTTATTAAGAAAAGAAAAATCCCTTCATGTATTTTCCTGAGAAGTTCCTGGTCTAATAGAGACATTTTCTCTTACTAGCAGTCACACAGCTAAGGGCAGTCTGACATCCAAACCAGGGTCTCTCTGGTTCCAAAGACAGGGACTTTCTCCCATACCACAGTCCTTGTACTCAAATCTTTACTGATTGATATCAAAGAGCAGCACTTTGGAAATCATTTAATTTCATTAAGAAGAAAAGAGAATCAGAATTTAATTAAGCTATGGAGACGGAAATGCTTGCACAGCATTCATGGGGATTCCCGGGAGACTGTTGGGGAAATGCTGGGACCCCATCGCTGCCTCGGCTCTTGGTGTTAGATAAAATGACTAAGCCACATTCCTGCTGGGGCTGAGCTAGAAATGAATCCAAAGCAGGAGCGAAGGCTGGCACACACCCCGCAGCTCTGCGTGTGGATCTTGCCCCATCCCCCTGCCCCAACAGATGCAAAGAGCAGGGGAGACGGAGGGCCAGGGGGGCCCTGAGTGCTGGGAATCATTAAGGCAGGGGGTGATATGGAGCTGTTTGAAGAGAGAGATTTCCCTCACCCGACAGAGGTTTTTCTCCCTTTGACAAATTTAGCTGAAGGAATCTGACAGCAAACCACAAGCTTTCTTTGTCAGGCTGAGCAGGCAAGAATCATGTGAAATATTTTCCCACGCCACTTCACCACCTCATAGAACGCTGCCTAAGTGTTCAATAGTCTCTGTTTTCCTCCTGTTTTTCTGTGCTCAAGGTCAAACAGTTACTGGAAAGCTGACATCGTTGTTGGCCGTTGCGTGGTTTTGCCACTTGGCGGGTAAATTGGAGCAAGCCCTTCCTCTTGGTTCGCCTGTGGTGAGTTGCCCATTGTTGAGTTATGCAGACCTCTCGGCAGTCTGCAGAGACTTAACTTGTTAACCTCCTGACAGCAAATTCCCAAGGAGGGGCACCAAGCCTTCCTTGGTGTTATAAGGAAGATATATCTTCCACATGGGCACTCAAATTGTTGCTATTATTTGTCTCACTAAATGGATCACCACAAAGAACTTGTTCTGAATTAGTCCGGGTCCCTGAGTCTCAGTTATTTTTGGCACTGAAATACCTCTTTTCCTCTGTTCTTTAAGCTTACCCCTTGGTTGTGCTGCTTGCCTCTAGCTGGAGTCCTTCGGAATGTCTGGTTCTGGAAGCTGAGCTCATGATGCCCTGAGATTCCAGATTGGCAGGTCTGGCCCTGGGAGTGAGGTTACTCAGGTGTTATCAGACTCTGCCCACAGCCAGCAGCTCATACCCCCACTGAGGCCCATGTGATAACATCCCAGACTAATGGTCTGCTATGAAACACTCCTCAGCATCCCCTAAAACTCTGTTATCTGACAAGCATTTTGTACTTAATTCCCAGAAAATGTGAAATCTCTGGGCTCTTGTGGGTTTTCTGAATGTCAAGTCAGCACAACTCTAAACAGCTTTTGAAGTGAGTACATAGAATGTGCTTGGAATAGCAACCTGCCTCCTCATTTTTGATAACAGCTTGATTTAGTTTTATTTATTCTGTTAGAACAGAGTCCTTTATACTGGGGCAAGTGGGCTACCCTCCTCCCCCACCTCCAAGAGTCCTCAAAGACTTTCCCAAGATACCAGACCAAGACAGCTGACATGGATACATTTCCAGAGCTTCAATTTCCAGATGATTATTTCCCCAAATTTATCTGCCTTTGATGGAAATGAGGATGCCAGTCAGGCTGAAGAATGAGAAGAAATTCAGATCGACTCCACAAACAAGGCTGGGACTGGGCATCCAGGGAAGAGAGGAGGGTGATATGCGAGTCCACGCGGCCTTGTGGAGCATGCCTTGAGGTGGAGGTGAGACCCAGGAACCCAGATCTTGTTTCCCCAGGGACAGCTGACCTTTCATAGGGTCTTGCCCTCCCAGAGCAGAAGTAACTGTGACTGGGATAGGAATCTCCAGAAAACACTTCAGTTGGTGCTGGTTATCGGTTTAAACCGTCAAGTTGAATTAATAACAAGACCCTACCTGTGACTTGCCAATTCATTAGGTGAATATAGTGACAAGTATGTTTGGGGGAGGAGGGGTTCAATGAATAATTTCACCCCTAAGAGCTCTACACACTGCAGATCTGTTACTCTCCCTTTATAAATGGCTCAACATGCACTTTGCTTAACAAAAAGCTCAAAGGAGGACAAAAGAAAGATGAGAAATAAACTTGCATGTTTGTCTCTCATTCAGTTCACAAGGTATTTTCACATTATCTCATTTAATCCTCTTATTTTTCCTTTGCCACGTTTAAGACAGGAACCACTAGAGTGAGGTCCCTTAGCTCCTGGCCTCCACTCTCTGAAGTGAATCTGCCCCTGCTCCTTGTGTATGGCAAAAACCACCACAATATTGTAAAGTAATTAGCCTCCAATTAAAATTAAAAAAAAAAAAAGAATTGGAGAAAAAAAAAAATCCTTCCCACAATGATTGTGGGATGCAAGGTGTCCATGCCCCTGCCCAAGGCTAATTCTACTTCCTCCCCTTCCTTGGGGCCACATTAATCATCCCCACTAGCTTTAGCATCTTCCTTTCAAAGTACTCTTTTCCCCACATATTAACAAGGTCAAATCTCTCCTGTCTTCAGGGAAAGAAAGCCTGACTGACCTGATGTCCCTCCGTGCGTCTCATGCCTCAGTCCTCTGCTGTCTGGGGTCTACCTCCCGTGAGACTGTTCTCTCAGAGGCCAGTCATCCTACCTAATAGACAGCTTTCAGTCTTCATTCTACTCAACCTCCTTTCTTGAGCCATTTGGCACTTTGAACCAATTCCCCCTCCTTGAAACATCCTGTTTCCATGGTTTCCAGGGTATCGCTTTTTCCAGACCTTTTCCCATCACCTCTAGCTAATCCTGCTCAAGTGCCTTTGCTGGGTTCTCTTTGTTCACCTGCTTTTTAAGAAACTATTATTATTGAAGTATAATATACACATAGAGAAGTGTCCAAGTCCTAAGTTTACCGGCTAATAACTTCCACAAACTGAACACACCAAAATAACTAGCACCCAGGTCAAAACACTGTTTCCAGTGCCCCCAGAAATCACCTTTGCAGCTGCCATGCAGCCAACTTGCCCCCGCAAAGAGTAGCCACTCTCCTGATTTTGAAAATAAGGCATGAGTTTTGCCTGGGCTTGAACTTCATATAAATGTGAACTATGAATGCTTTGTATCTGGCTTCTTTTGCTTGTCATGTGTATATGGGAGAATTAGCTATCATTTTCTGACTTTGTTCCCACTCATTGCTGTATGAGCTTTGACTGAGAGAACACACCACAATTCATTTATCCATTCTTCTGTGATGGCTGTTTGGTGAATTTCCAAGGTTTTGCTATTAGAAGGCATGATAACAGCAGAACACTCATGCACCTGCTTTTAAATGGTGAATTCTCTAGATTTCCATCCTAAACCTCTCCCTCTACCTTGTCACCCAGAGAAGCTCTGGAATATTTGAGGGGCAGATGGGCAAAGATGGCTTAGACATGAAAGCCAGTGTCCCTTCTCACTAAATAAGAAAGAAGCGGCTAGAAGTATTTCACATAATTTTTTTCAATTACGATTTTCGAAAGTTTAAATTTAGCATCTTCAAGTTAGCCCAACAACAACCTGGATTCCAGAACTCTTATACCAAAGATTAAAGAAGTGCCGGGTAGTGTGCAAGGGCTCCCTGTTGGCTCAGCTGGTAAAGAGCCTGCCCGCAGTGTGGCAGACCCAGGTTTGATCAAGAAGATCCTCTGAAGAAGGGAATGGCTACCCACCCCGGTATTCTTGTCTGGAGAATTCCATGGATAGAGGAATATTCCATGGATAGCTCCATGGGGTCGAAAAGAGTCGGACATGAATGAGTGACCAGGCACATAGGTAATGTGCAAGATTCTCATAAGAGAGATTAATTTAGAAAGTTTGTTTTTCAGCATATAGGGCCGTTGACTCCATAGTACTACTGAAAGTTTACATTCTCTTATTTTGGTCATTAGCTTCTACTCCACAAAAATTGGCAGGGCTTGGACCTCTTGATGACACAGTGTAAATGTTCTAGCAAGGTACAGTAGACAGTGTGCGTGCCAGTCTTGCTGCAGTAATCAACCAAGTCAAAGCAACCTGTGACAGCTGCAGGTCACAAGGCTCACCGATAAGACCACGTCAAGTAAGAGTCAAGACCAATTAATAGATGACACTGAGCTGTGGATACTATACGTAAAACCAAAGTTCTGGGGTTATACTTGCATCAAGTCTGTAAAGGGATTTTTAATGTATTTTGCTACTGCTTTATTTGATAATTCAGAAATTATTTTTATTTTGGTATAACCATTCTCAAAAAAAAGGTCAGTTCAAATCTAGTAGTATAATTAGCAATCCATAGAAAAAGATATTAATTTTATACTATCCTGAGGAGGTAGAAAAAAAAAAAATCTCATGCTCTTTCTCACTTCCCAAAATTTCATGATTCACGAAATTTTTTATTTCATGAAATAAATATTTAAATATAAGACTTGTAGAGATTATTTTTATCCTTCAAATATAAGACATGTAGAGATTATTTTCTGAAGCAATTCTTCTACTCTGTGCCAAATGGTTTGGAAATAGTCATCGTTTCCCTCTGATGATAAACTATGTGATATTGCTTCTCCTTTTAAAACAAAGAAAAAAATGTGTTTACAGTTTCCCTTTGAGGCTCTTTAGAAAGAATTCTTGTAACACTTAGTGAACAGTAAATAAATGTTAAACAAAAAGCTGGCTCAAAATTGGAAACAAATATCAATATCACACTTGATTCATTGGCCACCAAAGTATAATATGTAAAGAATCAGTTGACATAATTTTCAGTTTAGATCATCGATGAAAGTATAGTCCCAGCTAAGAATTCACAATGGCTGATGTGCTTTGACCCTGCCCCACATCTTCCCACTTGTTATGCCTGCATGCTGCTTAGCATGTTTTAAAAAATTGTCAACCTTTTCCTAATAGAAGAGGAACTGACAGTGTTGAACATTTTCAAATTCCTTTGCTTTCTTAAAAGATCCTCATGACAGTGTCAGTTCAGTTCAGTTCAGTCGCTCAGTTGTGTCCGACTCTTTGCAACCCCATGAATCGCAGCATGCCAGGCCTCCCTGTCCATCACCAACTCCCAGAGTTCACCCAAACCCATGTTCATTGAGTCGGTGATGCCATCCAACCATCTCATCCTCTGCCGTCCCCTTCTCCTCCTGCCCTCAATCTTTCCCGGCATCAGGGTCTTTTCAAATGAGTCAGCTCTTTGCATCAGGTGGCCAAAGTATTGGAGTTTCAGCTTCAACATCAGTCCTTCCAATGAACACCCAGGACTGATCTCCTTTACCATGGACTGGTTGGATCTCCTTGCAGTCCAAGGGACTCTCAAGAGTCTTCTCCGACACCACAGTTCAAAAGCATCAATTCTTTGGCGCTCAGCCTTCTTCACAGTCCAACTCTCACATCCATACATGACCAGTGGAAAAACCAAAGCTTCAACTAGACGGACCTTTGTTGGCAAAGTAATGTCTCTGCTTTTGAATATGCTATCTAGGTTGGTCATAACTTTCCTTCCAAGGAGTAAGCGTCTTTTAATTTCATGGCTGCAGTCACCATCTGCAGTGATTTTGGAGCCCCCCAAAATAAAGTCTGACACTGTTTCCACTGTTTCCCCATCTATTTCCCATGAAGTGATAGGACTGGATGCCATGATCTTAGTTTTTGAATGCTGAGCTTTAAGCCAACTTTTTCACTCTCCTCTTTCACCTTCATCAAGAGGCTCTTTAGTTCTTCACTTTCTGCCATAAGGGTGGTGTCATCTGCATATCTGAGGTTATTGATATTTCTCCCAGAAATCTTGATTCCAGCTTGTGCTTCCTCCAGCCCAGCATTTCTCAGGATGTACTCTGCATAGAAGTTAAATAAGCAGGGTGACAATATACAGCCTTGACGTACTCCTTTTCCTATTTGGAACCAGTCTGTTGTTCCATGTCCAGTTCTAACTGTTGCTTCCTGACCTGCATACAGATTTCTCAAGAGGCAGGTCAGGTGGTCTGGTATTCCCATCTCTTTCAGGATTTTCCACAGTTTATT
This sequence comes from Bubalus kerabau, assembly GCF_029407905.1. Lineage (NCBI taxonomy): Eukaryota > Metazoa > Chordata > Mammalia > Artiodactyla > Bovidae > Bubalus > Bubalus kerabau. The sequence goes on from NC_073629.1 coordinate 50,246,909, forward strand.
GTGATCCACACAGTCAAAGGCTTTGGCAGAGTCAATAAAGCAGAAATAGATGCTTTTCTGGAACTGTCTTGCTTTATCCATGATCCAGTGGATGTTGGCAATTTGATCTCTGGTTTCTCTGCCTTTTCTAAAACCAGCTTGAATATCAGGAAGTTCACGGTTCACATATTGCTGAAGCCTGGCTTGGAGAATTTTGAGCATTACTTTACTAGTGTGTGAGATGAGTGCAATTGTGTGGTAGTTTGAGCATTCTTTGGCATTGCCTTTCTTAGGGATTGGAATGAAAACTGACCTTTTCCAGTCCTGTGGCCACTGCTGAATTTTCCAAATTTGCTGGCATATTGAGTGCAGCACTTTCACAGTGTTATCTTTCAGGATTTGAAATAGCTCAACTGGAATTTCATCACCTCCACTAGATTTGTTCGTAGTGATGCTTTCTAAGGCCCACTTGACTTCACATTCCAGGATGTCTGGCTCTAGGTGAGTGATCACACCATTATGATTATCTGGGTCGTGAAGCTCTTTTTTGTACAGTTCTTCTGTGTATTCTTCCCACCTCTTCTTAATATCTTCTGCTTCTGTTAGGTCCCTACCATTTCTCTCCTTTATTGTGCCCATCTTTGCATGAAATATTCCCTTGGTATCTCTAATTTTCTTTTTTTTTTTCTCTCTAATTTTCTTGAAGAGATCTCTAGTCTTTCCCATTCTATTGTTTTTTTCTATTTCTTTGCATTGATTGCTGAGGAAGGCTTTCTTATCTCTCCTTGCTATTCTTTGGAACTCTGACAGTGTAGTTCTTTAAACTTTGCTGCAATTCTGTTGAGTTTTCTGCTATATTAATATTGTAATTATGTACCTACCTAGGTACTTTATTCAGATACATCTCACAGGCTGCAAACCAATTTTTGCCCTATGTCAGTTGTCCAGGGGATAGCCTCTCCTTGATTACAATAACTCACATTAGTCAGGAGTTCTTTGGTTGCAAGTGATAGACGCCAAACTTGAGCTAAGTTAGGAAAAGTGGATTTTATTGGAAGGACTGGGGTGTCTTACAGCTAAATTGCCTGGAAGAAAAGCTAGAGAGCGGCTGTGTCCCGGGGACAGCTGGAAGCAGGGCCACAGCTGGAAGGAGGGCCACAGCTGCAGCTGAGACTGCTGCTCTCGGCCTGTCTCTCCTGTGCATTCCTGTCATTCCCTCTCACTGCAGATCAGATTTCTCTCCATAGTGGGGTACACAGCCTGGAGGCCACTGCCAGTCCATGGCATGTGGGTGTGCATGCACGTGCCCACAGAGCCTCTCAGTTGTCTGTCAGTTGTGTCTGACTCTTTGCGACCCCATGAACTGTAGCCAGCCAGGCTCCTCTGTCTATGGGATTCTACAAGCAAGAATACTGGAGTGCGTTGCCATTATCTTCTCCAGGGGATCTTCCCAAGCCAGGGATCAAATCCACGCCCTATAGCACTTTCAAACAAAGTAGAAGGCAGAGACAGCTCCACAGTTGCGTGGTTTGGTGAGAAGAGGCATCTTCATGAATTGAAAAATGCACACGTTTTTCTTGGATACAAGAACAACCTATACCAGGGCCCATGGTTTGGTCAGTAAAAGTAAGTGAGATTTCACCCACTCCACTCTTCACCTACACAAAGTACCAGCTGGACCTAATGACCTAGCATGGCCTCTGATTTCTCTACCAACTTCTGTGCTTTCATAATGATAAACTCAAGCTTCTCTCAGGCCCACAATAAAACATTCTGTGACTAGGCTCTGAGTGACTCAACTAAGGTCAGAAAACCACTCGTGACCAATCAGCTCTGACCGCAGACCCACAGCATTTCCTAGTCTACTGTAGACCCTTTCCTTGGCATTGGGGTCATCCCCAGAAGAGAACAAGTCTGTGAGTCAGGCAGCCAATCTGTTGGCAGCTCCTACCCAGGTTTGGATAATTTTTTTTTGGAGAAAATTACATAAACTGAATTGTATTCATTTATTGTACTATTGGGGCTTCACAGGCGGCGCTAGCAGTAAAGAACCCACCTGCCAATGCAGGAGAGTTAAGAGAACACGGGTTCAATCCCTGGGTCAGGAATATCCCCTGGAGAAGGGCATGGTAACCCACTCCAGCATTCTTGCCTGGAGAATCCCATGAACACAGGAGTCTGGCGGGCTTCAGCCTGCAGAGTCAGACTGGACTGAGCACAGCACATCACACTACACTATTACCTTATCAAATATTATTGAATAAGTTAAGGAGATGTTATTCGTTACAATTGAAGGAGTTTGAGAATTTAACTGCCAATTATTTAGTTTTAAATCTGGTAGGAGTAAACTCTGGAGAAGGCAATGGCACCCCACTCCAGTACTTTCGCCTGGAAAATCCCTTGGACGGAGGAACCTAGTAGGCTGCAGTCCATGGGGTCGCACAGAGTCGGACACGAACGACTGAGCGACTTCACTTTCACTTTTCACTTTCATGGTTTGGAGAAGGAAATGGCAACCCGCTCCAGTGTTCTTGCCTGGAGAATCCCAGGGACGGGGGAGCCTGGTGGGCTGCCATCTCTGGGGTCACACAGAGTCAGACACGACTGAAGTGACTTAGCAGCAGCAGCAGCAGCGGCAGCAGGAATAAACTCAAAGTTAGAAAGCAAAATATTTTCCCTTTTGTCTTACACTGTGATGTCTGAAAACTGTCTTTATGCTTATGACATAGATTCATACTGCTTCCCACCCCACCTGTAATCACCGTTTTCAAAGAAATATGTGTCCAATGATGGATTAGGGGAACATTGTATTTTCTTCAGCTTGTTTCAAATGAACTATTGTTATCTATTGGTATCAGTTCATTATCAAGTTTATCTCCACTCCAACATTGCAGTGTTTCTAATTCATTTAGCTTACATATTTTCCTGAGTATTTTCTCCAAGAAGAAACTTCTTAAAATTATAAATTATTTTTCTCTGCTACAGAATTTTTGCAGAATAACTGGTATAAGTAATAGAATGTTTCTTTCTTGATCACACTGCATTTCAACCCTCAGAAATAGAAATGAAATCTTTAAACTTCACCATTTGTCTTGAATTTCTGTACTTTTGAAGATAAATATAGGTTGATATAATCTATCACTTAACTTCACAATTCCCAAACCACAAACAATTCCCAATCCTCGTGTAGGGTCCTAGCATGAAACCATTGCATTCCCTACATTTACATCAATTCTAGATTTACTCCCAATCAATTAGTGTTATTGGTGATAACTATCCATGGGGTCACTAAGAGTCGGACTCGACTGAGCGAATTCACTTTCACTTTTCACTTTCATGCATTGAAGAAGGAAATGGCAACTCACTCCAGTATTCTTGCCTGGAGAATCCCAGGGACCGGGGAGCCTGTGGGCTGCCGTCTATGGGGTCGCACAGAGTCGGACACGACTGAAGCGACTTAGTAGCAGCAGCAGCATGCAAGGAGATCCAACCAGTCCATTCTAAAGGAGGTCAGCCCTAGGATTTCTTTGGAAGGAATGATGTTAAAGCTGAAACTCCAGTACTTTGGCCACTTCATGCGAAGAGTTGACTCATTGGAAAAGACTCTGATGCTGGGAGGGATTGGGGGCAGGAGGAGAAGGGGACGACAGAGGATGAGATGGCTGGATGGCATCACCGACTCAATGGATGTGAGTCTGAGTGAACTCCGGGAATTGGTGATGGACAGGGAGGCCTGGCGTGCTGCAATTCATGGGGTCGCAAAGTGTCAGACACGACTGAGCGACTGAACTGAACTGAACTGATAAGAATAAAATGTGAAGTTATTAGCACCATTCTTGATTAACTAGGCATATTCTCAGAAGCATTTGAGAAAACAACATAGGATTTATTTTGACATAATTTTTAAACAACTATAGTTACCTGCAAGGAGTAAGGTGGGGAATTACACTTAAAAATAGCTATAATATTTAAAGAGTAATTGTCCTCAACGTCACCAGTCGTTAGGGAAATACAAATCAAATCACAGGATACCATTTCATACCCGCTAGGATGGCTATTGGGCTTCTCACATGGTGCTATTGGTAAAGAACCTGCCTGCCAATGCAGGAGATGTAAGAGACTTGGGTTCAATCCCTGAGTCGGGAAGATCCCCCTGGAGGAGGGCATGTCAACTCACTCCAGTATATTTGCCTGGAGAATCCCATGGACAGAGGAGCCTAGCGGGCTACAGTCCATAGGGTTGCACAGAATCGGACACGACTGAGGCAACTTAGCACACACGCACAGGATGGCTATTATAAAACAAAACAGAAAATAGTAAGTGTTGGCGAGAATATGGAAAAATTGAAGCTCTTGTGCACTACAGACGGAATGTAAAATGATGCAGCTCTTATGGAAAACAGTCATTTTTAAGAAAATTAAATGTAGATTTACCCTTTGATCTAGCAATTCCACTCCTGGGTGCTTATCCAAAAAAACTGAAGGCAGAGACTTGAACAGATATTTGTGCACCTATGTTCATAGCAACATTATTCACAATAGCCAAAATGTGGAAACAGCACAAATTACTGTGGATCAAAGAGCAATGAAATATTATTTTGCCTTGAGAAGGGAAGAAATTCTAACATAATGCTACAATATGGATGAACCTTAAAGATTATGCTAAGTAAAATAAGCCAGACACAAAGGACAAACACTATTTTTTACTTATGTGGGTACCTATAGTAGTGAAATTCATAAACACAGAAAATAGAATGGGCCTCGGCAGAGGAGGAGGGAATAGTGTTATTGTTTAATGAAGATAGAATTTCAGTTTGGTAGGATGAAAAACTTCTGTAAGTGTACAGTGGTAATGGTTGGACAACAATATAAATGTACCTGGCACTACTGACCTATACACTTAAAAATGGTTAAAATGGTAGATTTTATGTTACATATATTTTGCCACAATAAAAATAGTGTCAACATCAACCAATATTTGTGTAGACAAGAACATCAGTTACATGGGAATAATGCCACTGCAGTATCATCAGTTGAGTTTAACAAAGTGCTCAAAGTTTAACATTTTCTGTTGTAACTCAATGAAAAACAGAATATTTGTATACTGTGACAAGACACAATTTACATAGCAGATATCTGATGACTACAACTTCTTCCCTTTGGGAATTTGAAAGGAGGCATATTTTTTCACCAGCTGTAGCTCCCCACAGCAATTCCACATGCTCTCCAAGTTTATCCTCCCTGGGGAATCTACTTAATCACTCCCAGGGCTTAATCTTCTGTTTATATGCTGATGAGTCCCAAATCTATGTCTCCATCTCAGAACGGCCTGCTGAATATCTCCAGCCAGATAGGGAGGTCATAGGGACCTCAAAGTCAATATGTCAAATCTGAGCCCATCTTCTCTCCCACTTCCTCCTACTTCCCTAGGCCCTCCTCTGGCATTCTCCCAGTTACGGGCAACACCAACTTCACTATACAGCCAGCCAAGCCCTGAACTTTAGTTACTCTAACTGACTTCTCCCTCCTCTTCCTCACCCACTTCCAGTTAGCCACCCAGCCATCTGTGCTGCCTTCCTTTTGTCACTCCAGTCCCTCCCCTATTACCTGCTGCCTTGGCTCAGGCCTTCTATTTCCCCCACCACTCCCTCCCTACTGCCAGAGTGAATTTACCCCTCTTGGCAGCCACTGGATTAAAATCTCCAATAGCTTCCTACATGATTAAACCCATACTCTGTAGCATGCAGCAATATCGTAATGATTCTGCACAGCGCCCACTTCTGTTTGGGTGTGCCTTGCACCCGTGGACCACTGAGCGATCACTTCATGGGGGCCCGGGAAACCTCAGTCGAGTCAAAGGTAATCATCAATTTGTCGGTCTAGTTCCCTTTCTAGTTGCTTCTTTCAGCATTTCTCCATCCATATCCTCCACTTCAGCCTGTTGTACTTCTGGTTTTCCTGGGCAGGATTAAGCTATTCCTGCCTCTCTGGCTTTGCATGGGGTTTAAATGAGATGTTCAGAAATCTGGCATTGTCATGTGTGACCCTAAGCACAGTATTTAATCTAACTAGACTTCTTGTTCCTTGTCTTGTAAACACCTACCATACAAAATTATAGTGAGGATATAATGAAATGACATATGCAAAAGTGGTCTGTAAACCATAAAAATAAAATGTTATTTTGTAATTCATCAAAGCCTAACTTTAATGCCACCACTTTCAACAAACTTATTTGATATCCTAAGCAGAAACCAAAGAATTGATGCTTTTGTATTGTGGTGCAGGGGAAGACTCTTGAGAGTCCCTTGGACAGCAAGGAGATCCAACCAGTCAATCCTAAAGGAAATCAACCCTGAATAGTCATTGGAAGGACTGATGCTGAAACTGAAGCCCCAATACTTTGGCCACCTGATGCAAAAAGCCGACTCATTGGAAAAGGCCCCAGTGCTAGGAAAGATTGAGGGCAGGAGGAGAAGGGGACAACACAGGATGACAGTTGGAGGACATCATCAACTCAATGGACATGAGTCTGAGCAAGCTCTGGGAGACAGTGAAGGACAATGAAGTCTGGAGTGCTGCAGTCCATGGGGTTACAAACAGTCAGACAGGACTTAGCTACTGAACAACAAGCCAGAAACCATTCTCTACCTCTTGGAAACCCTACCATACACAGCCTGTTTGTGCTCATGGATTCCACCACACTCCTTAACTTATCCAAGTTCATGTCTCATGTCTACAACCAGATCATTAATTCCATGAAGTCAGCAGCCATTCCTACTCTATGACTCTTCCTCCACCCTATCAAGGTCTCAAGGGTCTGGAGTCTTTAAAAAAAAAAAGTAACTACTAAGATTTGAAATGGTGGAGACTAAAAGTTCCCAGTGGTGAAGCAGCAGAAAGGCTTCTGTTTGAGATGTTTGGGATCATGGATCCACCTGCAAATGATGAGTCCATCCACCGTGAGCTGGAATATAGTAGCTTATCCACCCACTATTTCTTCTCAAGCCTAGACTGTGTCAGACAAGACTGGCCAATCACAGTCTGTTCTGCTGAGCATGGAGGTTTCCAGAAACTTTTCCACCACAGCTCCAGGTAGCCATGACTAGCTGATCAATTTCAGCACAGGAGAAAAAAACTCTTTACCATCCACTAAACTCAGAGATGCCTACAAATAGCTGACCTAAAGTCACTACAGAGCAAGATAAAGGTTTTTTAAAAGGAGAGATGACTTCAGATCTGGCAAGTGATCTGACTGGGCTTTAAAGTAGTCATCAGTCCTTGGGTGCTGGCTCAGGGCAAGCTATTTCAGAGGACACAGCCCACCCTATATTTATGGGGAGAGATTCTGTCCCAAACTGAAAGGTCAGAGATTCCCAAAGGCATATCCCCTTCAGGAACTCTAGGAACCCCTTTGATGGACAGGGAGTCTGAGGGTCTTGGTTTCCCATGAAATGCCCCCACCTCGATTCACTTGGTGCTCAGTCACTCGTGTGTTCCCAAAAAGAAGCCAACAGAGTGTCAGCCTGCTTTCCTCCACGAAGGGCTTATGTGTAATTAAAAGGGATTATGCTTTGAAGAAAGTAGCCTTTAATCACCCCGTGAAGGACACAGCAGCCTAAGCTAGAGGTGCTCTGGGCACCATTTATGTCCATTGCTGCCTGTGAACCCCTGTCACAGACAGAGGGCTGAAGTGATCTCCGATCTTCCGTGATCACCAGCATGGGCTTTGCCAGACAGATCAAGCTTCTGCTGTGGAAGAATTGGACCCTGCGGAAAAGGCAAAAGGTAAGAGAGGAGACTCTGTGGTCTTGGACTGAGGAGGTGTGGAGCAAATAGACAATGGAGAGAATGGGTGGGGTGGGAGCAGGGAGGGTGAGAAGCCAATGGGTTGGTTGCTATTTGTCACCGAAGCAGCAAGTAATGTCTGGCTCCTCAATGTGCCGCTCTGACAAGTGTCCTTCCCAGGAAGATGCGCTTCTCTGTCCTGAGGTAGCCACCCTCCATCCACAGCCCAGCGTGGCCATACTGTGAAGTCTGCTTTTGCCTGCCCTGCACATGAATCCCTCCCCTGCCCCTGGTTTTTAAGCCTCCGTCTCTGTCTGCATTCCCTTGTGCATTCATACTGTGTGGCAGAAAGAGTCCAAAGCCCTGAAAATCAGGCTCAAAGGAAAACTACGGTTTCCAAGAGCTTCCCAAACCAATGATACTATATTTCATTGGTTTTAAATGGCACACTGTTTTATCACATTTCTGAAATTGAACTACAGCTCACAATCAAATGATACATTCTTTTCTTAGTGTGCAAAAACAACAACCCATTAAAAAAGGTAACAACGCATCTTGATGGTGTCTTAGATTCGATGAGCTATAGTATCTTATCAGCACCACAGATGTTTATTGAGCCTTCCGGTCAGCACACATGTACTGGGCTGAACCAGGGACTTAAAAGGCACAGATCCTACCCTGGACTCATTTCTAGTTTGGCTGAGAGAAACTGAAGTATGTTTTGAGACCAAGAGCAAGAAAAAGGATCACAGGCCAAATATCCCCTGAGAAGAACAGCCAACAGCCACAAGAGATCAGAGGACCCCAAGGGTGTACATGTAAATCCAACTGGCCTCTGTAAATTTTTTCTGGGAAAGGATACAGAGTGAATACGTAACTATAGATAATGCACATTGCTGCGGCCTCAGGTGCATGGAAATGCTGGGTGACTAAAGGAGCCAAGAGAAGAAGAAGCAGGGGAGGATTGAGTGGATAGGACTGAGAGCCAGGCGAGGTAGGAGGAGACGGGGAGGAAGATGGGCTGTGGGGAGGAAGATAACGGATCTGTTCCTAGCCTCGATTTGGAGTGGGTTTTTGTGATCAGGACAGGATTTTCAAGGGTATTGGAAAGGAGGTTGGAGAAGGAAGGGGGCCAACAGATGGAACATCTGAGGACCCCTGATGAGTATCTCAGTCACAGTCCAGTCAGAGGGACTCTAATGGAAGGAGGCATTAGCTGGTAACCGAGCTGGTACCTAGGAGAAGGCAATGGCAACCCACTCCAGTACTCCTGCCTGGAGAATGCCATGGATGGAGGAGCCTGGTAGGCTGTGGTCCATGGAGTTGCGAAGAGTCTGACACGACTGAGCAACTTCGCTTTCACTTTTCACTTTCACGTATTAGAGAAGGAAATGGCAACCCACTTCAGTGTTCTTGCCTGGAGAATCCCAGGGATGGGGGAGCCTGGTGGGCTGCCGTCTATGGGGTCGCACAGAGTGGGACATGACTGAAGTGACTTAGCAGCAGCACCAGCAGCAAGCTGGTACCTGAGGATGTAAAAGAGCTCCAGGTGACATGGAGGCAGCAATTGCAGGATACAATTACCACCCCTACAGCTGAGAGAACCAGGGAGAAAGTGGGATTGCTAAGTCTTAGAAACAGGTGATGTCAGCAGAGCCGAAATGCAGATCTGTGAGGAAGGGACACAACGAGGCCACTGTTGAGGTCTCTGAGCCCAGTCTCAGGCTCAGACCCAAGAGGAGGAAGCCCTGGCTGGCAAGAGGGTTTGGAGCTGAGAGACAATAGGTTAATAACTGGCATGAAAGGGAGAAGCAAGGGCCACAGTCAACCAGTGGACAGATGATTCTTCCCATTTGTGTGTCTTGGACAGGATTTAGGGAGACTGCAGGGGAAGTCAAGTTAGGATCCCTTCCTACTGGGAGACACCATTATCCTCAGGCTACTTTCCTTTGTCAAAGCTGGTATGATTTTCAAACTAGCACTGAAGTGATATGTTACCCCAAGAACCCTATACTAAAAGTAATCAGAGACTTAATCTCTATTTCCAGGAGCTTCCTTTGTAGAATGCAAATAGGCAAAAACTGAAGCAGACTCGTTATTAAATTCATTCATTTATTCATTTGCTCCTTCAGTTAACAGATACTTAATAATCGAGTCATTGGAAAAGACCCTGATCCTGGAAAAGATTGAGGGCAGGAGAAGGGGGCAACAGAGGAGGAGATGGCTGGATGGCATCCCCGATTCAGTGGACCTGAATAGTGAAGGACTGGGAAGTCTGGCGTGCTGCAGTCCACAGGGGCGCAGAGTCAGACATGACTTAGTGACTGAACAACACAGTGATGGCCAGGCACTTGGCCAGGCGCTGGGCACACAGTAACAAGACAATCACGGTCTCCGCCTACATGATGTTTAGTCTAGATTTTCACTCAATTTTACTCTCAACGTGCTCTTCATGGTCCTCTAAAAATGCACCCAGGGACAATAGCTGCTGGCCTGAAATGATTCCATTCCTGTGGCAAGTGTGTTGCTGGTACAGAGAATAACCCTATTTTCAAAACCCCTATCTTCAAAACCCTATTGGCTCAGAGGCCCTCACGGTTTCTGCTTGCTTTCCCTGGTGCTGGTGGGTGGTCTCTGTTCAGGGATTCTATCTTCTCCCCAGTGTGCTTCATGGAGGCAGCATTGCCAGCGCCTCTGTGGTGAGACAGGGCCTTTCAGGCTGAGGACCTTGGCTGGGGGAACCTCCCAGGATGCACATAGTCAGGCCTGACAATCATTTGGTGCCATTGGGATGACGGAGATTGAAGTCTTTGTCTGGTGTGCCTCCAGCTAGCTTCTCCACTGCTACATTCCAGGAATTTCCAGGATGTCTGGGTATGATGGAGATATCCCCACAGCCCCCAGTAGCTCTGATAGGGATCTGTGGCCCCTTCTGTACACTTTTTGGAAGCTTCTGCCTCCACAAAATGATGACTATAAGAAAGAAAAGAAAAAAAACTCACCCAGCCCATAACCCAGCTCCTAGGTTTTTAATTCCTCAGACTTTCATGGTTTTGGATGTTTACTATTGTGGCCAGAGCAAGAGCAAAAACCAGATACCAGATTTCCCCCTTCCTCCTCTCTTTATCCCTTAAGGTCATAAAAGGAAAGTCTTCAGATCTTTGCTTCCCCCACCCCCATCCCTTTGTTTTTCCTTCCTCTGTTGACATTTATCAAGTATTACTGAATGTCTGGCGTCGCACTAAGTATCGCTTCATTTAACCCTCATCTCAATTCTGTGAGACACCCACCACTATTATCCACCATGGGCATCAATGACGTCATTGAGTCTTTGGAGGTTAGTGACTGGTGGGGCTGGACCCAGGGCTCCAGGACAGGCAGACACGCCAGGGACCCCGCACTGCCCCCAGGTAGCAAGCCCTGTGTAGTACGCTGGTCAGGAAGACAACAAAGATAGGGTGACCATCTAGTTTATCATCCAATCCAGGGTAGCTTTAAAAGTGAAAGGAGGCACTAATGATGAGTATACCAGAACATAAGTGTAAAGTGATAACAGACCTGGGAAAGTGGGTTTTATGGTCACTATCTGTGACCTAGGGGCTTCCCTGGTGGCTGAGATGGTAAAGAATCTACTTGCAATGCAGGAGACCTAAGATCAATCCCTGGGTTGGGAAGGTCACCTGGAAAAGGGAATGGCAATCCACTCCAGTATTCTTGCCTGGAGAATTCCATGGACAGAGGAGCCTGCCGGCTACAGTCCATGTCGCAAAGAGCTGGACGTGGCTGAGTGACTAACACTTCCACTTTCTGTGGCCTATTTATCCACGTGTTAAATAGCCCCTGTCCTCATGGAACTCAGAGCCGGGGTGGGAGCAGCTATCTGCGCACAATGACTGAACAGCAAACCATGTGCAGCAGTGGAGAGGAAGGCGGCGAGGGGCAGGAGACGGAGATGAGCTCTGGGAGATCAGAAGAGAGAATGGGGTCGGCAGAGATAAGAGCAGACTCCTCAAGGAGTTCATTCCCCAGAGTATGCATTTCTAGTGATAAGAGCTCTCCCACTGTTCCCTAGCAAGTACACACTTGCTCATATTTCGATGAGGCGGGCACTGTGTTGAGTGAGTTTATAAAGACATATTAGGTGTGTCTCTTGCCCCTTAGAGCCCACAGTCTAGGGCCCCTTGGTGTCATTTCTCTGGTCCCAGCTTCCATATCAGGGCAGGATATTTGGGGAAACCTGAGAATTCATGGAGCTTCCCAGGTGGCTTGGTGGTAAAGAACTCACTTGCCAATGCAGGAAATGCATGTTTGATCCCCAGGTCCATAAGATCCCCTGAAGAAGGAAATGGCATTCCACTCCAGCATTCTCTCCTGGGAAATTCCATGGACAGAGGAGCCTGATGGGCTACAGTTCACGGGGTCGCAGAGAGTCAAACATGACTTAGCGACTTAGCAGGCGCACATGAGGATTTGTAAGAGTAGGGGGCTTATCATTTCCTGGGCCCCAGACCTGGGCATCTGGTATATCCATGACCTTTGATCTAGGGGCCAGAATTAGGTGAGGAGAACCTGGCAGGTGAGGGAAGGCTGGGCAGCTAGTTCCAAACCTCCTCAGGTCCTGGGGCATATTCATTCAGGATGAGAATCCTGTCTGGGCTCTCAGTTGCAGAAGGGGAAATCATGCAGCTGTTTGGATCCTTGGCCACCCGCTTTCAAATTGAAAACAGAGTAGGAGGGAAGAAAACCTAACTGACCAAGGTTTCAAACAACAAGCATGACTCTGCCCTTCCCTGTGACCCCCTCCTCCCCTAAGTAGATTGAGTGGTAAAGGGGGAGGAGGGGGCAAAAAAAAAAAGAGAGAGAACAAGGAAATACCAGTTTGAGAAAAAAAATTTCCACCAGCCCCTTCTGAGCTCAGGCTGGGCTTAATTAGTTACAGACATGTTTAAAGACGAGGGGTGTGGGGGGTAGAGAGCTACTCCGAAAACATGTGTTTAATTACACTGTGGAATTTCTCCCTAGGGTATGCCTGTGCACAGTTGAGCATCAAGGACAAAGATGCCGCTCTGGGATGGGGGCTACACATACAGTTCTGGGGGAGGGGACGAGGTTGTTGTGGGGACTTGTCAGGCTAGAAAGGCTAGAAAAGAATTGCTGGTGGTCTTTGTGCAGGAAGTGAAGTGTGAAATGCAGCCCTACCTAAACAAATGCTCGCAGAGTTGGAACAGTAACACTGACTTCTCCAAAACTGCTTTTCAGAGATTACCAACTACTACTTGGGCCAGTGGTTCTCAGTCCCAGCCACACACTGGAACTACCTGAGAAGTGTTAAAAAACAAACAAAAAATACCAAACTGATGTCCCATGGACAGACACCCTGGTGTAATTGATGTGGGGCATGGCCCAAGCTCCCTACAGATTCCTGCATTCAGTCATGTGAGAACCGCAGACCTAAGTTGATGAAGGTGATCATTTGAGAGGCAGGGACTTTAGGTGGAAAATAGAGGCCCTAACTCAGAGATGTGGTAAAGAGGAAAACCTGCAAAGCTGTACTAGTCCTTGCCCTCAGCAAAGGGTGAAGGAGGAAAGTAAAGTTCTGAACTGGCCTCCCCAGATAGGTGGACTTGCAAAGACCAGATATTTCAAAACTACAAGTGTGAGTGAGTAAGTGGGTAAGAGAATGTGTGACTTACATGACAAAGAGGGATGAGATCCACTAGCCTGGGTTTGGGAATTTTATCCACGGGACAGGTAGGCTAGGCTGGCTGACTCTCCCCTGGCCCAAGATCCTCCATGGAGTAGGGGACAGTGTGTGGTTAGTTTTCTCAGAAAGCCCCATGCTTCCAAACTGAAAACTGAGCAGTTTTGACTCCAGAAAGGGAGAAAAAGGAGGAAACGTGAATGTGAGTGGAGGGCAGACCTAGGACCTTGCAGATAATTTAAATTATAGCTCCTTGCTCTTCAGACTTTACAATGTCCTGTCACTTATAATGTCCCTGTGACCCTGTGGGAAGTGAGAGTCAGTAATAAATGTCTCAAGTCCATAGAATGTTTCCATGTGCCAGACTCTGCTTCAGGTGTTTTACAAACTGAACTCACTTCATTCTCACAGCTGCTCTGAGAGGTAGGTCCTGATAGCACTCCCATTTTACAGATGAGACCCCAAGGCATGGAGAGATCGAATGGGTTACCCGAGGTTGTACAGCTAGTAGACAGAAAAGTCAGCTAAGAACCTCGGCTGTTGACACACTTGTAACCCTCAGTATAAGCTATAGGATAGAATAGGCCGATTTCACAGATGAGAAAACTGAGACTTGGAGATAAAACAAGCCCCAAAGTGATTCCTAACCTAGGTCTCCCCATTCCCAAATCAGCAGCAATGTTTCATATACCAGCCTATTCCCAGGTAGGCATTGCTACATGGAAGGTGGCTGACTTACTAGATGATAGACAGCCAATGCTGCAAGCAGTTGTCTTAAGGAAGAATCAAAGATGTAGAATTTGGACTGGTTGTCTCATTTCCTTGGTGAGGACACCAGGAATAAGTTTTGGTTTCATAGTTTGCACCTATCACTCACATTACTATCTTGCAGAACTTGCTCTCCAACCTTACCAAGTGATGGGGACGGGTTGGAGAGTGGGTGGGATGGGGAAATTTGGGATGGAAGCTGTGAAGCCAGCGTACTGTCCATGAGGGAAGCAGTTTGTTCAATTTGCAAACTGTTGTTTACCTGAGCCACTGAGTCACCTCCAACTTTCCAGAGAAGCCTCCTAGACCAGTCTTGACAAAGATTCACTCATTCCGCCAATATTTACTGGACATTTTTTATAAACTTGGCCCTGTATTGGGTGTAGTGACAAGGACAGACATGGTCCCTGCCCTCAGGAAGCTTATAGCCAGGGAGGGGTCCACCTGCATGAAGGAGTAATGACGATGAGTGCCATGGGAAGAGCTCTAGTGACCAGCAAGAATGGGTGTGTCCTTAACAGTGAAACAGGGTCACTGTGGACAGTTTTTACCCCTCCACCCTTGATTTGCATGGCTTGGGGGAAGGGCCAACATTTTATGACTATCAAGCGTGCTCGGAGTCAGTCCTTTTAATACTGGATGGGACTTGTCCGATATTGGTGTTTTGCCATTTGTGGGGAGAATGTATAGGAGAAGCCTTAAAAACGAGTGGTTTAAGGAAAAATCTACTATTCTTTCTTCTTCCCATAATGTTTGTGTGAGTTTGTCTTCTAATACATCATCCCTAGACATATTTTGGATAAAAGGTTTTGTAAATGTTACAACAGCATAATCACCACCTATCCTGAACATTTTTTTCCTTTTCTTCAATGTATTGTCTTTTTTCTCTCATTGACTTATGTTATGATTTGTAATAATCTGCTTGCCAGCAGACCTAAGCAACAGAGCAGGAACAAAGATTTATTGAGCATATGCTCTGTTGTCTACTGCAGATGGTGATTGCAGCCATGAAATTAAAAGATGCTCACTCCTTGGAATTAAAGTTATGACCAACCTAGATAGCATATTCAAAAGCAGAGACATTACTTTGCCAACAAAGGTCCATCTAGTCAAGGCTATGGTTTTTCCAGTGGTCATGTATGGATGTGAGAGTTGGACTGTGAAGAAAGCTGAGTGCCGAAGAATTGATGCTTTTGAACTGTGGTGTTGGAGAAGACTCTTGAGAGTCCCTTGGACTGCAAGGAGATCCAACCAGTCCATCCTAAAGGAGATTAGTCCCGGGTGTTCATTGGAAGGACTAATGCTAAAGCTGAAACTCCAATACTTTGGCCACTTCATGTGAAGAGTTGATTCATTGGAAAAAGCTCTGATGCTGGGAGGGATTGGGGGCAGGAGGAGAAGGGGATGACAGAGGATGAGATGGCTGGATGGCATCACCGACTCGATGGACACGAGTTTGAGTAAACTCCGGGAGTTGGTGATGGACAGGGAGGCCTGGAGCGCTGCGATTCATGGAGTTGCAGAGAGTCGGACATGACTGAGCGACTGAACTGAACTGAACTGAACTGATGTTGTCTGTCATTCTCATGAAAATTTAAGTACATTAGTCCTAACCCATAGAAAAGGAACAAAGGTTTATTGAGCACCTGCTATGGTGTCCACCATTCTGCTGAGAATTTAAGTACATTTCTTTGGAAGGAACAATAAAGGGTTAAATTTAAAGCCACATGAATAGCCCCTAGCTGATCTATATAGGCTTACATTTCTATTTTCAGCCATCTGCTTAAATTCTGCTTTAGTTTTAATGTGTTTGGGGGTTTGGGTGGAAGAACTATTACATTCCCCAATACATATCTCTTGCTACCAATAATCCCACACCTCCAACCACACCCTGACATGCTATGCCTTGGAGTATGGGCTGCAGCAACCAACTGGTTCTTCTTTGGAGTCAAGAGTCCTTAAACTCTAAATTGAACCTAAATTAAATACCCACGTTCAGTCATATGTTGATATTGATAACTTCTTCCAGTATTGTAAAATCTCATGGCAGTGTGCCCTTCTTTGTTTATTTAAGCAACAAGAAATTGTTGAAGAAAAATGTCAGTAAATTTAGATTTCTGGGTTTGACTTTACTGTGAATCACAGTATTTCATGGAAGGATTTGCACCTTCATTCATTCATTCAGTGACCACACATGAAAGTCCAGTGGCACCATAAGAAAACAGGGCAGTGAGGAGGGGGAGAGCTCTGGGCCTGGAGACAGGAGGCTGGATTTTGGCTCCAATGCCGTCACTGCCCATGAGATACTGCACCAGTCACCTGCCCTTCCTGGGCCCCTGTTTCCTCATCTGCAGAAGGAGAGGTTATCAGGAGACCTTTACTACCTGCGGCATCAGCATTACCTGGGAGCTTGTTAGACATGTGAGATCTGATAGGGCCTTACAGAATCAGAATTTGCATTCACGTGCACAGCAACATCCAAAAAGCACTGAAGCACTTAGCCTGATGATTTTTGATGAACGTACTGTGTTAACAAAGTTTTCAATTGGGTTGGCCAAAATAATCAATTGGATTTGTCCATATCATCTTATAGGAAAACCCGAATGAACTTTTTAGCCAACCCAATAAAATAGAGGCAGACTGGAACCCAGATGGACACCAAGTCTTGGGAGTCCAATATATCAGAGTAGAGGCAGTATGGAAGGTAAGGTCTAAAAAAGGAAGTCCCTTAAATATGCCACAACCAGAGGTCCTGTTGCAGAGACAGACATGGAAATGAAGTGTGTCTGCTCGGGGTATGTTTCCTTTAGTCACTTAGTATCACTGGTCTTTCTCACTTTGTGTTTTGTTTTTCCAGATTCGCTTTGTGGTGGAACTTGTGTGGCCTTTATCTTTATTTCTGGTCTTGATCTGGTTAAGGAATGTCAACCCCCTCTACAGCAAACATGAATGTAAGCATAACAGAGCTGGGGTAGGGGGAGCCTTGGCATGCCTGGAGGTCCCTATCACTTTGTTTAGAAAGGGTCTGGGGACTGGGGGTTGCCAGGATCTGATCTGCTTATCATCATTTCATGCCTAGAATGCAGAAAACAGACATTATGCAAACTAATTTTTAAATCCTGCACATTCTACGCAAATACATGTGGTTACTAAAGAATTGTGTAATTATTTTTTGTTTGGCTGGTGTTTTTCTACACCTAAACTCTTTGTACTTTTAAAGGGAGCAGATTATAGATGAGTTCTTTGAAATATTGGGTTGGCCAAAAAGTTCGTTCAGTTAAGCTGTAGATAAACCCAAACAAATTTTTTGGCCAGCCCTATATTTTGAAGATAGTTTAGGGATATGTTAGGCATGGTGCTAAAGAAAAAATAAGAAGGGATATCACCAGTCCAGGTTTGATGCATGAGACAGGGTGCTCAGGGCTGGTGCACTGGGATGACCCAGAGGGATGGGATGGGGAGGGAGGTGGGTCGGGGGTTCAGGATGGGGAACACATGTACACCCATGGCTGATCCATGTCAATGTATGGCAAAAACCACTACAATATTGTAATTAGCCTCCAATTTAAATAAATAAGAAGGGACAGAAAATAGTGTATTAATAATGTAGTATTTCTTGGACCCCAGAGGTGTCCTGGGACCGAGGATGAGCCTATGTGTGCCTCTCTTACACTATGCCCCTCAGAGAAAGCTTTCACCTGGTTTCTGGCTGGGATGACTTCTTCTGGGCTCTTGGCAGCTGGTGTGGGGTCCTCAGGAGTCATACCAGCTGCTCAGTCCCCTGTTCTGGTTTTCCATCCTCTTGTTAGTGAGTTTCAGGCCCCATGTTCTGAATCAGCCTTCTGTCCATCAAACCCTTGCTGGTTTACCTCACCCCTCAAGGAGCCTATAACCTGGGCTCCCTCTTTAATGCTTGGGGGTAGATGCTTGATACACAGTTGTGGAAGGAATAGACAAACCTCTTCTCCTCCTTAAACATCAGCAATGCATGGAGGCTTCTCGCTCTAACATCACTCCACCCCTTCCATCTCCCCACAACACAGTGTGCTCCTCCTCTGTTCGCCCTTCACAGGTCCATCCATGCCTCTGTTAGGTATGTTTCCATCTCATTACTACCCTGGAAGCTTGAGAGAAGAGACCCTGTCTCCAGCACCCAGCACAGGGCCAGGCGTACATTAGATGCTTCTGCTTCTTAAACGTTGGTACATGAAGGAAAGCACCAGAAGGACCAGGGTCCATCCTGCAGAGGCTCTAGCTCCTAGAACCTGCATCCTTCTTAATGTCAATGTCTAACTCCTTGTCTTCATTTCCTGTCTTAAAGGCCATTTTCCCAACAAGGCGATGCCCTCAGCAGGAATGTTGCCATGGCTCCAGGGAATTTTCTGCAATGTGAACAATCCTTGTTTTCAAAGTCCCACTGCAGGAGAATCTCCAGGAATTGTGTCAAACTATAACAACTCCATGTAAGTGCTGGGATTCCCACCGTACACCCTTTATACTCCTCTTGCCTCGGAGTTCGTGTATGGGCACACAGAGCATGTGCTGCTGAATAAGTGGTCTCGTGGCTTGAGGAAGCCTTAAATTCAAAGGACCAGGGCATGTTTCCACTCTGGAACATTCTGAGAAAGATATGATTTGGACACTAGACCTTCTTAAAAAGCCAAGAGCAGCAAGCAGTTCTCTGGGAGGGGGACAAGAACAGAAGAACCACCAGGAGCTGCTCCCTCCTGTCTGGGCCTACAAGGTCCAGCCTCTCCACCACCGTCTGGGGTTCTACTCCATCTGCCTCTCTCCACTGAGCACTCTGCCCTGCTTCTCAATGCCTCGGCTGGTGCTAGTGGCCCAGTTCATGACGCCTGGGCTTGGGCAATCAGAAGAGCATCTCTGAGTACCATTCAAATTCCTGGGAGCAAATTTGTTTCCCCAGCTTTATTTTCCTTGTCCAATCAGCCTTGGCAAAGGTGTGTGTGTTCATGCATGCAAGGAGGGCTTTGTAGATTAAGTATGGCTGTTAGAACCTGAGTATATGAATGGCTGGAAGGGCAGGTCTCAGAGAAGTGGGTACTGGCTGAAAAGAGCCCCTAATAATATCTCCTATTATCATCCTAAGACTTCTTGGAGGAGGAAACACATAGTGAAAAGAGTTGAGAAGTGACCCAGCCCTGACAAAGTTGGAAGACTTTTGACAACAAATTGCTCAGAGCCTCCGTTATCTTATATGTATAAGGAAGTAAAAATATCTCCTTTTGTCTTGGCAATATTGAGAGGATATATAATGTAGGTATATGCAGCGGGGTCAAGCAGGTGGTATCTTAAAAAATTACACAATGTATTATAATAATGATGAAAATGACAGCTATGTCTTTAATGATGAAGCTCATGCTTACAGCTTGGCAAGGGTGTATAGAGATTTTCAAGAACTCCTCATGGATGCACCAGAGAGCCAGCACCTTGGTCAGGTTTGGAGAGAACTCCGCACCTTGTCCCAGCTCATGAACACCCTCCGGATGCACCCCGAGAGGATTGCAGGTGAGGTGGGCTTCAGTGTTCTTAAGCATCACTTGCTTCTCGTTTGCCTCCTCCACCAAACTGAAAATACAGAAAGGAATTAGATTTGGTTGGAAAAGATACCAGAGGGTGTAGGAAGGGATCTAGAGACAGGAGGAGGCTTACCTTGGTGAGAACTCCTCTTTCTACCAGGCCTGAATGTAGAAAGTTAGGAAGGAGGGCAAGAAAGGTCTCATCCCAGGTAAGTCGCGAGATAGGAGAATGCGGAAAGATATGTGCTCTGGAAAGTCTGAGGCCAGGTGAAGGGGAAAGAGTTCATGGAGCCTGAAAAAGATGTGGACCACATTCACAGAGTCCCAGAGAGTGAGCTACCCAAGACTGTGCAGAAGCAATGCCAAGTAGCAGTAAAGAGCCAGGAAGATCGGTGCACATGTTTGTTGTTGTTATTTCTGTTGTTTAGTCGCTAAGTCATGTCTGACTCTTTGTGACCCCATAGACTGTAGCCTACCAGGCTTCTCTGTCCATGGGATTTCCCAGGCAAGAACACTGGAGTAGGTTGCCATTTCCTCCTCCAGGGGATATTCCCTACCCAGGGATCAAACCCACATTTCCTGCATTCGCAGGTGGATTCTTTACCACCGAGCCACTGGAAGCCCAGAGCATGTGTTTATCACGACATAAATATGTATAGTCCTTCTTTTTATTCTGGTAATATTCAGCGTCCCAGGCCCTGAGGCACAGCAGGTGCAAAGTTGGGGGAAGTAGGATTGGGGGCTGGTAGGGCTGGTAGGGAGGTGCCAGGGAAGGTTCAGGAGGTCAGGGGGTTGAGGGGAGTAATTGGACTACACAGATAGGGTCCAGGCTGCATATGGATGAAGGAGAAGCCAGAAGGACTGAAACTGCCCAAGGGAAATGGAGAGGCAAAAAAATGGAGGCCTCAGAGGGTTCCATGACGCTGGTTACAGACTGAGAAAACAACAGGATAGAAAGATTGACAGCTGTGGTCAGAATGTGAAATATGTGGATTCAGGATTTCAAAGGCATGCAGGACAGATGAGAACAAGCCCCCAGGCATGGCCCTGGAGGTTGAAGTGGAGCAGAGGTGAAGGTTAGGCGACGGGAAGGCAAAGGAAAGCAGGCTAGATGGACACAGATGTTGCGGGGGTGGGAGAGCCCCCTGGAATCCAGAAGCTTGAGGACAGAGGGGGAAGGAGCTCCCTCTCCCATGTCCCCCCTCTCCAGGGGAAGAACTAGAAACAAGCAAAACCCAAACCCAGAAACCCTCCGACATCTCTTTTCAGAGCACAAGTGGATGCCGTGCGGTTTCGCGTCCGCCATAGGCTCCTCTGTAGGTGGTTGGAGTTACTGGCTATGGAAACAGCCTGGGCACCAGGTGGACCACACCCCCTTTTCAGGGGTAAATGAACAGCTGGAAGGCAGCAGGCTGTCCAGGACCCCAGGGGTCAGTGTGGTTGTGGGGGTGGAGAAAAGGCTGCCCGGGTGGGGAAGTTTGTTCAAGGATGGGCTCAGAAGCTGTAAAGGAAGTGGTTTGTGGCTGCTGGGAAATGTCAGCTCTTTGAATGGAGATGAACTGACTATGAGGACGACCTTGCAGGATGACAAGGGTGAGGAAGGTGATGTCCAAGAAGACAGGAGGGGCTGGATAGGACAGCTTCTGGCTAGGGAGAATGGTACGAAACAGTCGCCCAGGGCTCCTCACCCATGCAAGCCAGGTAGTGTGCTGGTCCCTGGAGACAGAGTCATTAGACCAGTGCCCTCCCCCGAGCGATCCCTGGACAGAAGTGGAAGGCCCAGGTCCGCACCCTGTGGGGGCTGCTGGAGGGAAGCAGGGGGCCAAAGAGCATAGGTGAGTCGGTCCAAAGAAAACCCAATCCTCCTGCCACTGGGCCACCTTCTCCCTTCTCTCCCCATTGGAGCAATAAAGCACAGGAGTCTGATCAGATGACGGTTAAGATTCCTTCATTACATTCTACTGCTTCCAAAATCAGTAATGCATACACGTTATGTCGTAAAACTAGATTACAAACACGACCTTCTTTGCTGCTCAGGAGTTTACTAAGAGTAAGGGTTGAAAGAACCGCAGGGCCTTGCAGGGTCTGGGCACAGTTGGCATTTTAATATGAGGGAAATAAGGGGGAGAAGCACCGACAAGGCAGCAGTTTTTCCCAAGGTTGAACAGCAGATGAGAACACGGGCTTGCCCAGCGCCTGGAATGACTATCCACCCTGTTCATCAGTGCACGTTTCACTGCGTTTTCTCATTGTCAGATGGTCTGGCTGGAAGGAAGCAAAAAGGAAGTCATTTCAAACCACAGTGTCTCTGTGGTCTTTCAAGCCTTTATATGAAGACCGAAATCACTGCTTACAAGCCAACACAATGCTAGTTTTGAATCAGCATACAGGTGCTTCTTGTGTCAGCCTTCAGGCTGTGGGGGAACATTCCCCTCATGAGACTGGCTTCGGGGGGGTCTGGGAAAACAGCATTAGAGGAGGCCAGCTGAGACTGTCCAAAGGAATTTGGGGGCTGAGAACACGGACTCTGCAGAACCCCTGTCCTTGGTGGCCATGAGAGGGGAAAGCAGACCATCCCCAACAAAAAGTACAGGGTGTCTGAAGGAATTTCTGGCCAAGCACTAAAGTCCACAGTCAGTAGTGAGGATAGCTTCAGAGTCTGTCCCTGGGCTCCCAGGACCTTGCTGGCTGTGAGCACTGAATCCTCAGCCCCAGGCTGCAGTGGAGGGTTAAGCCTCTGAAAGCAAGATGGGCGGCTGTCACTGGTGTGTACTTTTGCTTGTCAGTTCCCCAGTCACCTGGGAAAGTATGCCAACAGTGACCTAGGGCATTTTCCTTTCCTAGCAAACCTGTAGTACTGCATTCTCCACAGAGGAGGATTAATGGTAAAAAAAACTAGCCGTGAAGCCCCCTCCCCTCTTACCCCCAAGCCAGCTCTGCAGTCTCTCAGTCATCTTTAAACATTGCCCTCTGAGCCTCACGCACGCATTTTCCTGGTCTCCCCACCCCCATCCCAGCCGCCCTGAGTTCCATGGGCCTCAGCAGCCCCTTCCCCCAGCCTCTAATCTTCCCAGGGAAGAGAACAAGAAGAACAACATTTTAAACTACATTTATTTTCTTTTCCTCGGGGCCCCCCAGTTCACATTTCTCCCTCGGGAATCCTGCTGTCTGGTATCGGCCGCTGCTTTCATTCTGGCCCCACATCTCCCTGCAGGGTGGCCCCCACCCTTCCTCAGGTGTGCTGAACCAGCACGCTCTTTCATGCGCCTTCTCCCTGGGGCCACGGCAGCCCAGGCACCTGGGTGGGAATATGGGCCAGGGCCAAGTTGCTGCCAGTTCCCCTTGTTTTGTCCCTTTTCCCAAGCGAGATGTTTGTAGATGTTTGTATGTAAGGTCAGGCGAGGGAGTTAAAGAATAACGAAGAGTTCAATAGTCAGATAGGGTCCTGACTCTCAGGTCAAGACAACAGTTATTTACTGGGTGTCTCCTATTACTCCATAGACATTCACCAAAGCCCTGATTCCATGTCAGGCTCTAGTGCTGGGTGTCACATAGAGATGACTTGGAGGGCTTACATCTCTGTGCCCAGCTAGGTGTGATGGGGAGTGTGATAAAAGCAGTATCTGTAGCTCTCTACTCTCAAGAGACTCTGTGAGTGTGTGTGTGTGTGTGTGTGTGTGTGTTGGGAGTTGTGTTGCTGGATGTCAGAGGATATAGTATGATGCTGTATACAAAGAGATGATTTGGAGATGAACTACCAAGCTGGAGCTCCAGGGGAAGAAAAAAGAGGAATCTGGGTTTGGAAGATAAGTTATTGAAAAGGAGAGAAAGCAAGAAGAAAATAGAGCAGCCCCTCTCAGAACCACTGCTCTCTCCTGGGGTAGTGTCCCCGGTCCATGGTTTCAGCTACCTGAGGTCATCCAGTCTGAAAATGTAAGTGGAAAATTCCAGAAGTAAATAACTCATAGGTTTTAAACTGTGTGTCTTTCTGAGTAGCATGATGAACTCATGCACTTACCTGCCTGGGATGGAAACCATCCCTTTATCCAGGTGTCCTGCCCATTAGTCACTTACTCCCTGGCTTTTCAGATTGACTGTTGGAGTATTACAGTGTTTATGTGCAAGTAAGCCTTATTTGATTTAATAATGGCCCCAAAGTGCAAGACCAATGATGCTGGCAATTCAGATATTCTCTTACTCTGCCTAGTTTATAAATTAAACCTCATCTTAGGTATGTATGTACAGGGAAAAAAACACAGTATATATATATATATATATATATATATATATATATATATATAGGGTTTGGTACTATCTGCATCCACTGGGAGGTCTTGGAATGTATCCACTGAAGATAAAGGGACTATTGCAGTCAGGTCCTCCTTAAGGCTTTGGGTGACACTGGATTCCCTGGTGGTACAACTGTCAGGGTGCTCCATGGTGGTGAGGGAGGCGTCCATGTGATAGAACTTCAGGGTTGGTTCCCTGAAGCTGGCCCCAGCTGCATGGGCAGGCCTGTGGCTGGCCCATCCCCTTTCAAGAGGAAATTAGCAGAACATCAATCTGGAGGCGGCATATACAAAGAAAGTCATGACCTGAACATGAAGGGTGGCTGTCAAGCACTCAGGGAACCTCTTGGCTGCCTGGGGAAGGGAGGATTTGGGAAGAGAGCAGATGAGGCACTGTAGTATTAGAACCTGGAAGGAGCAGGGACATTTGATGATTAAAGTTAAAGAAGAACTAAGAGATAAGCAGTCAACCAGGCTCCTGGCAAAGATAGGATGTAGAGATAAGCATTTTCATGCAACCCAAATACTTGAGTCTGACACAGCTGAGCAACTGGAACTGAAATGAACTGCATGTTGAAATGATTTCTTAAATATCTGGACCCTCTGCCATCTTCTCTGGCTGGTGCCTCCAGAACTGGAGCAGTGGCCAGCTTGAGACTGAAGGTTGGCCCTGGAAGCAGGCAGAGAAGGTGAGTGGGAATTCCCTAGAAAGGGTAAGAATAATATTAATGCAATCAGGACAAGCATTTTTTTTTTTTCAGTTGAGAGCTAAGTACTTTACATTCTTTATTCCAAGTCACTCCCACAACAATCCTAAGAGGCCTATGTGGAAAATGCAGACCCAGAGAGGGTCAATCACTTGCCCCAGGGTCACTGTAATGGTTAGGAATCCTTTATGCCTCCTTATAAAGAAATTTCTGCTTCTAGTGGGTTTGAGTGGAGTGGAAAGAATGTGACTGGGCTGATCAGGGCATGCAACTGCAAGCCCAGGCAATGGACCCTCCCCTTTCCCCACTTGAAGATTTTCTTGCCCCAGACAGCCCCATCAGTCTTAGTCCAAGTCCATACCCTGAAGTTAGAGCCATAGCTGATGTGACAGAAACACCAGGAAGGGTTGTCTGCCCCTTGACAATGGCACTGTAGACACAGCACGTGTCTCCTCCAATTCCACGTGTCTAGGGTTTGAAATCAGTCCTGAATATTCATTGGAAGGACTGATGCTGAAGCTGAAACTCCAATACTTTGGCCACCTGATGCGAAGAGCTGATTCATTTGAAAAGACCCTGATGCTGGGAAAGATTGAAGGTGGGAGGAGAGGGGGAGGACAGAGGATGGGATGGTTCGATGGCATCACCAACTCCATGGGCATGAGTTTGAGTAAACTCCGGGAGTTGGTGATGGACAGGGAGGCCTGGCGTGCTGCAGTCCATGGGGTCGCAAAGAGTAGGACACGACTGAGCGACTGAACTGAACTGAAGGGTTTCTCAGCCTCAGCACTATTGACCATTTGAACTGCATAGTTCTTTGTTTGGTCAGGGAAGCAGGGTTCTTCTGTGCATTGTGGGATATTTAATGGCATCCACTAGTACTTACCCACCAGTATTTTCCAAGTTGTAACAACTAAAAATGTCTCCAGACATTGCCATATATTCCCAGGAGGACAAAACTACTCCTCACCCCACCCCATTGCCCAACACCAACTCTGCAAAGGATCTGATGACCACCACCACCTCCAGACCAACCTAGGTTTTTTCAGCTTGTGTGCCTTCTCACAAATTTTGCCTATCTGCTCCAGCAGTAAATGCTGTGACTGTTTTGGTGACAGGCCTCACCCTTAGGTGCTCCCATGGAGCCCCCAAACAGAGCCTTCCTCTGAGAGTCCAGTTAGAAATCACTTCTAGATATTTTCCCTTATTCGACCCATTTTTCCTTCAACACCCTGCTCTTTTTCTCTTTCGTATGCAGGAAGAGGAATACGAATTCGGGAGGTCCTAAAAGATGATGAAACATTGACACTGTTTCTTGTGAAGAACATTGGTCTGTCTGACTCAGTCGTCTACCTTCTGGTCAACTCCCAAGTCCGTCCAGAGCAGGTAGGTGGATGTCATTGGTCCAGTGGTCCCTGGAGGGGAGGGATAGGCACTGAGCCTGAGAAAGGCAAGGGAGACCTTGAGTTTCTTTTTTCTTTCTTGCTTTCACATTCAGAAGCATTCAGATTCATGCCACATGCTCAGGAGAACACCTCGGGTTCAGTGAGATGATACAGTCCCCATGATGGGATTCTGAAGTGGCACAGAAGCTGGCAGCACTTGAAACACCTCAGAGCTTTAAGACTGGAAGGAACCTAAGAGATCACGTGGCTCAAACTCCCTTTATTGTTGAGGAAACTGAGGTTTATTCATGTAGCCATCAAATACATAGAGAGGTTTTAGGTACCAGAATGCAGTGGGAACAATGCGAGGAAACCCCTGACTCCGGGAGCTCACATTCCAGTGGGGACAACAGGCGATGACCACGTAAGCCAAGGGCACCTACGTGCGTTCCCAGGTCGCGAGGAAGGTCCGGCAGGGTCTGAGTTAGGAAGGGAAGGGGGGGGTAGTTTTCAATGTAATCGTCAGAGAAGGCCTTCCTGAGGAGATGCTATCTAAGCAGATCTTACTGAACAGTAGACCCAGTGCAAATGCCTGTGAGAGGAGAGTGCCAGCTGAGAAACAGGCAAAGCCAGGATCAAGTGTGCTGAGGTGACCTTCAAGGTCATGGAGCCTGATAACAGCTGCACACAGAGCAGACCTCTGCTTTCCTGGGCCGTGTCTCCTCAATGCCAGGCAAACTGCTTGTAACTCCGCTAAATCTGTGTCATCTGTTTTCATAATCTCCTGTATTTGTTCAGAGCATTTTTACCACTAAAGTAAGACTTCCACCTCTCTGAGCACCTGAGCTCCTCACACTAATCCCAAGATGGGCCAAACAGATGAGAAACTTGACATGCCTGGTGGCCGAGAGACTGGTGCCCAGCTATAGAGCTGGAATTGCTGGAGCTGGAGTGGAATCGGGGTCTTCTCATTCCCAGTCTTGGGCCCTTTCATTGGTTCTCAAGGTCCCCAGACCAGGAGCATCAGCAAGGACTGGGAGTAAATTCACAGGCCTCACCCCAGACTGACCAGCACTCTCCACTTTAACAAACCCACTGGATGGTTCTAACAGCTCAGGGGTGAGAACCATGGCTCTAATTTAGGGCTTCATGGGCTCCTGGCCCAGCATCCTGGGTGTGTGGGTTCCTAGTGTGATAAACACAGTGAGAATGCATGATAAGCAGGAGCCTTAGCACAGACATCCTGCCTGCCTCTCCTGGCCAGGACGGCACCTCCTCTAGACTCCGGAAGAATTGTTGTTTAGTCACTAAGTCTTGTCTGACTCATCCTGACCCCATGACTGTAGCCCACCAGCCTCCTCCGTCCAAGGGATTTCCCAGTTAAGAATACTGGAATGGGTTGCCATTTCCTTCTCCAGGGATCAAACCCACATCTCCTGCATTGGCAGGCAGATTCTTTACCTCTGAGCCACTAGAGACTCCAGGGAAGATGGAGATGTAAACAGAAATTTCAGGGCTGTGTCAGTCTTGAGGCAAAGGTCTGCACAGGGTGCCGTCTGAGCCCGGGGAGAGGAGGGGACTTACCCGCCTGCCTGGTTGAGGTTGGTTCTGTTGGATGGGCTTTTCAAACTGGTTCCCAGTACAACAGTGAAGAAACCCATACCTGCCTTTCTGGCTTGTCAGGCCCTGAGGTTTTCATGGAAACTAGACAAGGGGAAATAAGGTTCAGCCCTGACACAGCACATCAGGGCACTTGGAGCGAGGGCAGTGCCCAGGCGCGGCCCCAGTGCATGCCTGGGTAGGCCCTGGGGGTCAGGCCTGGCTGGCTGCCCAGCCCTGCTGGCTCCCCCTCCCACTCCAACCCAATGGCAGGCAGCATGGATTGCTCACTTTCCCCTTTGCTTTCTCTTCAGCTCATAAAACTCAAGTCCTGGAAATGCCTGTGATGACTTCCAGTTGGTAACACAAGGGAGATGGAGATAAGGGCAGGAATTTAGGGGAAATTTCTTTCCAGTTCCTCACCTCTGTGACATTTAGGTCTCCAGCTGCTGTGTTGCTAGCATCAGGGCAACAGCCTTTCATGTGGGGAGGAGACGGGGCCATTGGGGTGTGCCTGTGTTTAGTGTTGCAGGCTCTGATTAGCTGAGGCTTCCCTGAGCTTAGGAAGGAGCTCAGCTCCTGCACTCCAGAGGCCAGTCATGTGGACCCAGCTCCCTCCATGCCTCCTACCCACCCTGCTTCTTAGCCCCAGTGACTTGTGAGTCTTCCTCCTGACCTCCTTCTCCATCTCCAACCAACTCTATAACTCCTGGACAGAACTGTCCCCTGGAACTTTCCTCCATGCTGGCAAAGTTCTCTCTGTGCCATCTATAGGGTAACCATAGCCATGTGTGGCTGGTGGGCATGTGAGATGAGTCTAGTACAAGTGAGGAAGTGAATTTTAAATGCCATTTAATTTTAATTACCTTAACCGATCACATAGGGTGTGCTACTCTCTAACTGATCATCATTATACATGGGATTTTGTTCTTGACTGTCAAGACCGGATATCCCTCTGCCTAGTATCTGAGCACAGCTCCAAAGGGAATAGCATCACCCCCTCGCCCCATCTAGGGAATTATTAGATGACTGAAGTAGCAGAGTACTCTGGCTTATCCCTCACCACACCCCTTACCCACAGCCCAGGAAACTCCTGAACTTTCTTCAAGGCCCATCTCAAATGTTACTTCCTCAATCCAATGGTTTATAAACTCTCCCTTCTTTGTCCCGCCCCTCCCCCTGCCCTACTTGACAAGAAAATTGAGAGCAAAAGTTGTTCAAAATAGCTAAGCAAAAGCTCTGGGTTCAAATCTCAGCAAGGTCACACAGTTAACTGCAAGTTAAATTAATCACTCAATTTCCTCATGTGTAAAATGGAGACTAAAATTTCCTACCATATACAGTGGTTGTGGGAGGTTAAAAGACTTAGTATCTATAAACCACTTAACGCCTGGCACATAGTAAACACTTAATAAATACCAGCTACTTTTACTAGCGATTCTTAATGCTCCCTCTTCTGTGCTCTGGTTTCACTACTTTCAGTCTAGCACTTCAGTTCAGTTCAGTTCAGTTCAGTCGCTCAGTCGTGTCCAACTCTTTGTGATCCCATGAATCGCAGCACGCCAGGCCTCCCTGTCCATCACCAACTCCTGGAGTTCACTCAGACTCACGTCCATTGAGTCAGTGATGCCATCCAGCCATCTCATCCTCTGTCGTCCCCTTCTCCTCTTGCCCCCAATCCCTCCCAGCATCAGAGTCTTTTCCAATGAGTCAACTCTTCACATGAGGTGGCCAAAGTATTGGAGTTTCAGCTTGAGCATCATTCCTTCCAAAGAAATCCCAGGGCTGATCTCCTTCAGAATGGACTAGTTGTATCTCCTTGCAGTCCAAGGGACTCTCAAGAGTCTTCTCCAACACCACAGTTCAAAAGCATCAATTCTTTGGCGCTCAGCCTTCTTCACAGTCCAACTCTCACATCCATACATGACCACTGGAAAAACCATAGCCTTGACTAGATGGACTTTTGTTGGCAGAGTAATGTCTCTGCTTTTGAATATGCTATCTAGGTTGGTCATAACTTTCCTTCCAAGGAGTAAGTGTCTTTTAATTTCATGGCTGCAGTCACCATCTGCAGTGATTTTGGAGCCCCCCAAAATAAAGTCTGACACTGTTTCCCCTGTTTCCCATCTATCTGCCATGAAGTGATGGGACCGGATGCCATGATCTTCGTTTTCTGAATGTTGAGCTTTCAGCCAACTTTTTCACTCTCCTCTTTCACTTTCATCAAGTGGCTTTTTAGTTCCTCTTCACTTTCTGCCATAAAGGTGGTGTCATCTGCATATCTGAGGTTGTTGATATTTCTCCTGGCAATCTTGATTCTAGCTTGTGTTTCTTCCAGCCCAGCGTTTCTCATGATATACTCTGCTGCTGTTTAAATGCCTGCATTTCCAGCTAGCCCATGAGCTTTTTGGAGGGCAGAAAATTTATCTCATTCTCTCTGCATGCCTGGTAACTCTCCTAGTCCCTGCAGAATGGTAACACAGTGAATGAGCATTGAATGAATGAGTGGCACTCGTATGGTGTCCCAGCTTTCCTCCAGCCTGTTGTATAACCCTATCAAGTCACCTAACCCCTTCAGCCTCACTTCTCTCCTCTGAGATACTAGAGGTTTGGACAAAATGAGTTAATTAATTCCCTCCCCTGTGTAGAACCCATGGGACTGTGGAGGCCAAGGAAGTCCATGAGCCTGTTCTGTTCATGGTATTTAACACTTTTGTCCACTGGGAGTCCAGGACTCCAGGAGGCCAGTTACTGTGCTGGGTGGATAAGGGTCCCTGGCCAGGGCTGAGGCCTCCTTTGCCTCTGGAGGCCATCAGGGAACTTGTGCTTTGAGAGTCACTGCCCACGGGAGGTTTCTGATGTGGGTGCTCCAGGGGTTAACATCATTGGATAAAATACAGGGTGCCTAGTTAAATTTGAATTTTAAATAAACAATAAATAATTTTTTCAGCATAAGGATGTTCTATTTGGACTCCATTTGGGACATACTTGTACCAAAAATTGTTCACTGTTTATCTGAAATTCAGATTTAACTGGGCATCCAGTATTGTATATGTAAATCTGGTGAGACAGGAATGGGGAGAGGTGGTCATTCACCATCACTCCAAATGCATTCTAGCTACTCGCCCCGCTCAGCTTCACGCAGTAGATCCTGATGGTACCTTAGCATCATGTGCTAAGAAGGAATGGCTCATGTTGTAAAGTCTCTCTGTTAAAATGAGGCTTGGGAGTGTTTTCATTTTCTGTGGCTGCTGTAACAAATTACCACAAACTTAGTGGCTTAAAACAACACACATTTATTATTTTATGGTTTCAGAGATTACATTCTGAAAGTCAAGGTGCCAGCAGGGCTGTGCTCCTTACTGGGCGGTCTAGAGGAAAGTTCATTTTCTTGCCTTTTCTAGCTTCTAGAGACTGTCTACATTCCTCAGCTGGTGGCCTCCCTTCATCTTCACGGCTAGTAGTGGCCGGTCCAGTCTTCCCTGCATCAAATTATCCTGACATTGTTTATTCTGCTATTCTCTTCCACATTTAAAGGACTCTTGTGATTACATTGGGTTCACCCAGATAATCCCAAATCATCTCCTTATTTTAAAGTCAGATGAATAGCAACCTTAATTTCATCTGCAATCTTTAATTCCCCTCGCCATGCCACATAGCATATTCACAGGGTCTGTGAGTTAGGACATGCAATCACTGGGGGGCCAGTATTCTTCTACACAGGGAGGTTTCCAGTGTTGCTTTTCCTTTCTGCAGTTTGCTCATGGAGTCCCAGACCTGATGCTGAAGGACATCGCCTGCAGCGAGGCCCTCCTGGAGCGTTTCCTGATCTTTCCCCAGCGCCGTGCAGCCCAGACAGTGCGTGGCAGCTTGTGCTCCCTCTCTCAGGGAACCCTACAGTGGATGGAAGACACCCTGTACGCCAACATGGACTTCTTCAAGCTCTTCCACGTGGTAAGGGAGGTGTTCAGCTGCTCGCCCCTTGGGAGGTAATTTCTGGAGGCAGTATGGCCTGGGGACAGGCCACTGGGGACTCATGAA
The DNA here is from genome assembly GCF_029407905.1 of Bubalus kerabau. Taxonomy (NCBI): domain Eukaryota; kingdom Metazoa; phylum Chordata; class Mammalia; order Artiodactyla; family Bovidae; genus Bubalus; species Bubalus kerabau. The sequence continues at coordinate 50,278,703 of NC_073629.1, forward strand.
TGAACAGTCAGGGAAGGCATAAACTTGGTGTTCAAGACGGGCTCCAGAGGTCCCCAAACCAGCTGACAGTATTTCCAGAACATGGCCCAGACGTCCAGCAGTCACGAGGTTCACCATTAGACTTGCGTTGTGGCAGGCCTAGGCCCGCCCCAGACGTGGGGCCAGCCCTCTTCAGCACCACTGGCAGCATGCAAGGGAGGAGGCCTGGGGGACCCCTGGATTGGCTTCCTGGCTAGGTCATCATGGACATGATGGTTAACCTTTCTTGGCCCTATCACTCATCTGTAAGACAAAAATGATACTTTGAAGAATAGTAGAAAAGATACATTAAAAATATATGCAAAACATTTAATAAATGTCAGTGAATGAGAGCTTTACACTCCCTTCTCTGGGTCTGCTTTTGACCTCAGAGCTTACTGTTTATGGGTAGAAAAGAACAGAGAAAATGTCATAGAAAATTTGCAAAAATTTGGCATGCCTTATCTAGCACAACGCTATGCTCAGAATGACATCCTACGTAGTCTTGGGATTCGATTGTATCTCTTCTTTTGCCCGAAGGGGCCTCCCTGGTGGCTCTCAGATGGTAAAGAATCTGCCCGCAATGAGGGAGACCCAGGTTCAATACCTGGGTCAGGAAATCCCCTGGAGAAGGAAATGGCAACTCACTCCAATATTCTTGCAGAGAATTCCAAGGACAGAGGAGCCTGGTGCGCTACAGTCCATGGGGTCTCAAAGAGTCGGACACGACTGAGTGACTAATATACACACACACACACACACACACACACACACACACACGATGAGAGGGATAGGAGGCTTCAAGCATTTGTTCTCGCACTTCAGAGTGCCTGAAAATCATCAGGGAAGCTGGTAAAAGACGCAAGCTCTAAATTCCTACCCCCAGAGGTTGATTCAGGAAACCTGGGCTGGGCCGCAATCTGCTGTTAACATAGGTGATTCTGATAGAGGTCTTTGTAGGCCACGCTTCAAGAAACACTCAGAATTAGAGTTTTCTAGCATTGAATTGTGTTTTCTCTTTCACCTACATTTTAATATCTGGAACTATATTTCAGGGAGTGCCAGTCAACTGAGAACTTGCCGGAGGAATTTGTGTTTTTGTCTTAAAAAAAACAAAAACAAAAACTGCTCCTTAGTATATTTTTAAAAGAGTTATTAATTGATTTATTTTTGGCTGTTCTGGGTCTTTGTTGCTATTCATGGACTTTCTCTAGTTGCGGCGAGCGGGGGCCACTCTCTAGTTGTGGTCTATGGGCTTCTCACTGCAGTAACTTCTCTTGTTTCAGAACACAGGCTCTGGGGCACGTGGGCTTCAGTAGTTGTGGCATACAGACTTAGTTGTCCCATGGCACGTGGGATCTTCCCAGACCAGGGATCAAACCTGTGTCCCCTGCATTGGCAGGCGGATCCTTAACCACTGCACCACAAGCGAAGCACTGTGGATTTTTGCTTTGCTTTGCTTTTTTTTTTTTAAATTTGCTCTCTCAAGTAGAAAATTTGCCCTAAGCTTGTCTTTAAAAGCAAGGTGAAGGCCTTTAAAAACAAAGTTAAACAAGACCCCACAGTTAATGGCAAGGTTCACACTTCATTCCTTTCAGTGTGACTTTTCCTTGAAATGTCACTCCATAATTTTCCCAGTTCACTGGGGATCCAGAGTGGGTAAAGGGGTCATATCTATGGATGCCACCGATACTGAGAGTCAAGGGCCCCAGAAAAGATCTCTGCCAGGAGAATAAAAAGTCATGCATTTCTAACTTCTCTGTCCAAAGTGCCTCGAGGAACCCAATTTTAGACAGTTCTCAGTTTGTTTTCAGATTCAGACAGGAGAGTGAGTAGGTGATGAAGGTCCTTATTCTGGACAGCTGAACCCCAGCACCATGGGAGACCAGCTCCTGCATTTGTAGGTTTGTATTTGAAGAGCTGTGGGAGGTTCCCTGAGTACCTGGGATATGCAATCCTGTGGGCGCTAGAAAAGGCGTAGGGGCGTGTGTCTCTTTTTGAAGCACCTTTATAGCAAATGTACCTTTGGGGCATGAGGACAGACAGCCTGGATACAGCAGGACAAAGGGCGACCTCGGCACAATGGTTCATTAGGGTCTGGACCCATAACTTAGGCTACTGACTTCAGATGTTTATTTATCATATAAGAAAGACCAGCATGCTTTTTCTTCTGTCTTTATATGCTGCTCTGGCAAGTGTCAGCATTCAGAAACCAGAGAATTTTGGTTGGTCACCCTCACCTCCCTGAGATGGACCCTGGGTGCTTGCCCACCACCCAGGTACACGTGTCCATGCACTCAAACCTGAATTGGACCAGGCACTGAGGCCAAGGGCCCAGCCACGGTCTTCACACCCTTACTGAATTCCCAGCTACCCTGAGACAGACAAACAGGCCATGTCACAGCACTGAGGCTTAGGACATTTGGCCTCTAGAACAGTGGTTTCCAGCGTGGTTGCATACTGAGTTACCTGCGGAGCTTTTAAAAGTTACGAATACCACCTCTCCCCACAGCTGATTGATTTTGATTCAATTGCTTTTAGCATTTAAAAAAAATTATTTACGTATTTTATTTTTGGTGTGCTGGGTCTTCATTGCTGTGTGGGCTTTTCTCTGGTTGTGGAGAGAGGAACTTCTTTAGTTGCAGTGCAGAGGCTTCTCATTGTGATGGCTTCTTTTGCTTCGGAGCACTGGCTTTAGGGAGCTCGGGCTTCAGTGGTGGCGGCATGTGGGTTCAGTAGAAGAGGCGCCCAGGCTCTAGAGCACAGGCTCAATAGATGTGCACACAGGTTTAGTTGTTATGCAGCATGTGGGATCTTTCTGGATCAGGGACTGAACACGTGTCTTCTGCATTTGGCCAGCAGATTCTTTACCACTGAGCCCCTAGGGAAGCTCTCTTTTAGCATTTTTAAAAGCTTCCCAGACATTCTCATTCCAGCCAGGGTTGAGAGTTGTGGACCTACAACATAGGAGTTTGATTTACAGACTTAATTTCTGTAGACCAAGCATGTGAATGAGTGCTAGTCGCTCAGTCGTGTCTGACTCTGCAACCCATAGACTGTAGCCCACCAGGCTACTCTGTTCATGGGATCTTCCGGGCAAGCATACTGGAGTGGGTAGCCATTTCCTTCTCCAGGGGATCTCTCTGACCCAGGGATGGAACCGGGGTCTCCTGAATTGCAGGCGGATTCTTTACTAACTGAGCTATGAGGGAAGCCCAAGCGTAATAATAATAGTACCCAAATGCCCCGAAGGCCTCAGAGCACTTTCACTTTTCACGCCTAAGACCAGGGTGTTGTGCAGAAGTGTCTTCCCTGCTGTTGACCCAGAGACTGCCAAGAGGAGAAAGCCCTGGCAGGAGATGGGCTAACCCTGCAGATAGGGTTGCCCTACCTTCCATCTTCTTGCTCCTGCTTGTCTGTGGGGGAAGACCTGCCCAAGACAGGACACATGGGCCAAGCAAAGAGGACAAACAGCCTAGGTGGTGACCTTGAAACGTGCTTTTCCAGCTGACAAATGGACTAAGTAACTAAATATCTACAAAGAAGGAAACCTACGTGGCTCAGAGGGTAAAGAATCTGTCTGTATTGCAGGCAGATGCAGGTTCGACCCCTGGGTCAGGAAGATCTCCTGGAGAAGGGAATGGCAACCCAGTCCAATATGCTTGCCTGGAGAATCCCAAGGACAGAGGAGCCTGACAGGCTACAGTCCATAGGGTTGCAGAGTTAGACATGACTGAGCAATTAACACCAACATGAAGAAGGAAACCTATAAGGAATTATTTGCAGTAAGATGGGACTTTTGCTCCTATACCCACCCTATCAATGTTTTTAGAAAAACAGTGATGAAACAGGCACAGAAAAGCTCAGGGCAGACCCTCCAACCCTCTCAGAGGGGCATGGGCCAGGCACGGCTGCTCTGAGGCCGGGGCAGAGGCCTCCCTGGGACAGGGCTGTTGTTGCAGCTGGTTGGCAAGCAGCCAAGCTTAGGTCCTGTGCGGGGAATGCGTCTTCCGTTCTCCTGGGCTGTTTTTCAGGCACATGTGTATCAGTGTATAAATAAGCTTTCAGTAAGTGCCAAATTGGTGCTCACTAACAAAGAGAGAGGGGCCAACTCACTAAACCACTGCATGACACCTACCCCTGTTGTGTCAGGACCTGGGCGTGTGGGTGGAAGTTTAACCTCCAAACCGGCCATACAGCCAAGAAAACTAGGAGAAGGGGGCTGGGGACTCAGCACCAACTGGGGCCAGCTGTGTTTTTCCTCAGCCCCTTGGAGATCAGAAGTGAGTGTTGTCATCCTCAAATAATCCAAGTGCAGTACCCACGCCTTCCTCCACCCCACCCATCCCCAGATGTACGCTCGCGTACACACACACACACACACACACACACACACACACACACTCCTCTCTCTCTCTCTCTCTGCCCAGTAACCTAGGCAGACTGGGAAAAAAACAGCAGCCAGCTGACTGGATTTACTCCAAGAAGAATTAGCCCCTCTTGCTTTCACCTGGGTTGAGATGGTTTGAAAGAGCTTGCCTTCACCTGTGGCCTTTTCAGACCTAACGCCCCCAGCTTGAAACCCAGCAGCTCAGACCTGGGCCGAGGTACTGAGACTGCCGAGGCTACCTGAAACGTCTTGCACCTCATAAAAAACGGTGTGTCAGTTTCGGGTGAGGGGTTGGGCTGTTTCCCATCTGATCTGGCCCAAGGCGTGTGTGTCCCTCCCCCTCCTCCTCCTCCCCCTTCAATCCTTCCTGTTTTCTCCCTGACTCCTGGTGCACAGCTTTGAAATCTTGCTGAGAAGCAAATCTGTCCCTTCAGCTCCACATGTTTATTTGTGGAAGTTCGGCAGGGGAACTGAGGCGGGTGCCAAGACCTGCCACGCTGCTGGGAAATCTGCGTTTCCCTCCCTTCCCCCTCTCAATGGACACTGATAGAGGAAATTGGCCTCCCCGGCATTTTGGCCCATGGTTTTCCCCTTTGCAGTCGCTTCCAGTGTGACATGATTCAGCTTTCTTTCCTTTCCCTCAACTACTACTCTGAAACGTTTTTTTGTTTTCTGACTTCATTTTCCCTGTGTCTTTGTGACTAAGGGGTGGCTGAACATTGATTGAGTTCCACAGGAGAAAGGCCAATCTTGGGGGTGCTTGCTACATGCTCTTTTCAATGTCCTGCTTTGTTCTTGGCTCTGCTCCCTAAATTCCTGAATCACTGGGAATAAGTGTGGGTGGACTGCCCCTGCTCAGTGTGAGCTGGCCGTGGTTTCTGCTCTCTTGGATCATTCGTTGCAGTTTGTTAAATTTCAACTATGCGTTTCAGTTTTCGGGTGACGTTGCCGCCTCAAAATTCTCTGGAAAAGCCCCATGTCTCCAGGATTTTGTGATGGTTTCTCCCATTAGTGACTTCACTTCATGATCTCTCTCCTCCCATCTTTGAATCCTTGGGCTGTCAACATTCTCCCATTTTTGCAGGGTGTCTCGGGGGAAGGAAGAGAAAGCAGTGGTGCTCGGTGTCAGCAATGTGGAGGGGAGTGCAGCAGGCTGAGTGAAAAGAAAATCAAGTTAGAAAATAGATTTTTTAGTTTTTTGAAAATTATTTAGCCACAGCAAATACAGCTGATTTATAGCATTAGTATTTGTTCTTTCTACAGCTACAAAATTATGTGTCTATTATAATTCAACATTTTGGCAAGCTGATTTTGATAAAAAAAGAAATGAAATGGAAGAGAGAGGGACATTAATGTATGTTAAATGTATATTAGGATTGTGGGCTTGACTGGCATTGGCCTGCAATGGTTTCTTTTAGGCTCCAGGCACCTACTGGTGCCTGGAGCCTAAAATAGGCCAGGGCTTATTTTCTTACCAGATGAGTTGTAGTTTTATGAATTTAAAAAGGAGAAAAAGACTGAGAGGTCAAAACTAAAGTCACTTAGGACACAAACAGTCCCCTGCAAAGATTGCTCTTAGGATAAAGTGTCCTGGGGTTCTGGCCTTTATTCAGTAGCTGTAGATAGAGCAGCAACGTGTTAGGCAGCCAGTCTTCTCCAAGGTAAACTGGTTTAAAGAAGGATTTCTGCCTCTGAGTTTTCTTATCTCTCCAGAACAGTAGTTCTTAATCTTTTTATAGATTAGGACTGCCTTTGAGAACGTGACAACAGCTCTAAGCCTTTTCCCTACAGAAATGTGAGTTCACACAGACACACAGCAGGTGGGGGCGCTTGAAGCCTCTGAAGTCAGACCCCAAGTTAAGAGCTTTTGCATTAAAATTTCTTTCCTACTTACCATTCATGTATATCCTTTCCAAAAGATTTAAAATACAGCCACAGATTCTTCCTTAATTCTCCTTATCAAGTAATCAGCGTCTCGCCTGAGCACAGGACCCCAGAGACAGAGAAAGGACCAGAAGGCCGACAGCCTGCTGGGGTGCACAAGGTCTCCTGATGGTCAGGGGCCTGGTCCTGGCTCTGCACTGGCCCCTTCCTTGCTGTCATTTGCAAGGAACTCAGCCTCCCCATGTGTAAAATTGAGACAGCAAAACCTATTCCCTGGATCTCATAGGATTCAGTGGTGAAATTTACATTAGAGGTAGAAAAGCACTTTGAAACAAAAAGCATTTTTGCTCTTACAAAAATAAGAATGTGGCTGCTTTGTGGGGGGCCGCCTCATTGCTCCACTCCCAGAAGTGTCCTCCTCAAACACTTAGGTGGGACATTCTTCCTCCCCAGACCCCCAGACCCTCAGACTAGGAAGAGGACTATTTCAAGGGGTAGTCTCTTGGCTGCCCCTAGATTCCAAACTCAGTTTTGCATTCATCAGCCACAAATACTGAAAACAAAACTGAAGTCACCGCGGAAAGAAAAAGGCCCAGTTTCTGTTGAGCCAGAGAGAGTCCCATTACTTGTCTGTTCAAGAGCCCACCCTCTCATTCAGACTCTCTGCCCCTCCTTCCTCCCCAGTTCTGGGAGACAGCTTGTCTCTGTGACCTCTCCCGGTAGAGACAGTTTGGCATTTCCCCACTGCTCTGAGTGATTTAGTCTGAATTCTCTATTCATGACGCATTTCCTGGTACTCAGGGTGTCCCCTCCTGGTTGCCCCCTCACCGCTGAAGCTGGTTTCCTCTCTTTTCATCTGATGCTTCACAACTGTCAGGTTGCAACAAACATGCTTCAAATCTACATTCCTCCAGTTGCCTAGCAACAACTTCCCTCCCGGATAAATCTGGATTTCCTGTAGCGGCCCACAATTAAACACAGTGGGCCCCTCACTGTCTGCCTACCGCTTCGTCTGCTTTTCACCTCTGTCTGGGTGCTTTAAAGACAGAAGCTCACCCTTTACTCCAGAGCCCTCCACCAGTTCCCAGAGGCCACGTTATCCTTGTAAAGACACTTTTAACCCAAGGCTACCTATTCACCCTTGTGTTATATCCTCAACTTAGAAATCAATACTGGTTTCCAGATGGCCTTCTTTGAATCAGAGAAAGTAAAACAAAAATTTCAACTCATAAAACATGCCTTTTTTTGTGCTGACAGCATGGCATCTGTTTGATTAACCTGTCGGATCCAAAGTGTCAGCAAGAATTGCTCAAATGAGACTTTTTTAGTAGCTGCTGCTGCTGCTGCTAAGTCACTTCAGTTCTGTCCGACTCTGTGTGACCCCACAGACAGCAGCCCACGAGGCTCCCCCTTCCCTGGGATTCTCCAGGCAAGAACACTGGAGCGGGTTGCCAATTCCTTCTCCAATGCATGAAAGTGAAAGTGAAGTCACTCAGTCGTGTCCAACTCTTCGCGACCCCATGGATGGCAGCCTACCAGGCTCCTCCGTCCATGCGATTTTCCAGGCAAGAGTAGTGGAGTGGGTTACCATTGCTTTCTCTGTTAGCAGGGAATACAGTTTATTCTGCCTCAAGAAAAAATATTACACAGTCCCAAAGGACAGGCATGTACCTCGTCCCTTGAGAACCCAGAGACTTCATGTAACCAGAATTTTCTTGGCTACGGGGTAGGACCTTGTATCCATTTTTCAAGTTCTGGACCAAGGCCCAGGAACCCCTCAGACCTCCCATAGCTGATGGAAGATGATAGAGACCTACTTTTCTATGGCCCTATCTGTATATCCAATCTTCCTTATGAGATCTAATCAGGTCTTAAACGGGTTGAGTTCAACTTGAGTGCTGAGGACAGTCATGACATAGAAGGGTTACTTGTTGTTTGGGAAATTGAGAGAATTTATTTGGCATAGGAAACAGTGGTGTGCGTGTGTGTGTGTGAGAGAGAGAGATGATGATACTTGCCATTTTGGTCTGTGACCTTTTTTTCCAGAAATGTTTTCATATTTCCATTCAAATAAATTTACAGTCCCTTCCGGTTCTTTTGGCAGGAACAATCCATGCAAATTTGAATAGATACTGGGGGAGGGAGCCTGGGAAAGTTATTTTATAATTTATGGCAACATCAATCAGACAGTTGGTGACCAGACACATATGAAGTGTTCCCTGGGGAGACGGGCTGGGGGAGCACTATTCTGAGATGTCGGTGGTATCTAAAACAGAGGTTCGAGTGCAAGATCCTCATTATTTATCATCTCCACTGGAAAGAGCTAGGAAAGGCATTGCAGCTGTGGTACCAGGGATACAACTGGAACTCAGTAAATATTTATATTAACATAATATTATTAAATTATTTTTAATGGGATATAGTTGCTTTATAATATTGTCAGTTTCTGCTGTGCAACAACATGAATCAGCTATATTCACACATATATCCCCTCTCTCTTGAGCCTCCCTCCCACCCTATACCCATGTAGGTCATCACAGAGCAGCGAGCTGAATTCCCTGTGCTATATGGCAGGTTCCCACTAGCTATCTATTTTACACATGGCAGAGTATATATGTCAGTCCCAATCTCTCAATTCATCCACACCATACCACCCACCATGTCCACACATCTAGTCTCTATATTTGTGTCTCTATTCCTGCCCAGAAAAGAGGGTACCATTTTCTTAGATTCCACATATATATGCACTAATATAAAATATTTGTTTTTCTCTTTCTGATTTACTTCACTCTATATAACAGACAAGACTGAAAAGGAAAATGTTAACCAAACACAAAAACGTACCTCCAGCAGTTGTTCCTCCTGTCCCCCTTCCCCAAATTTCTGGTCTTATTCTTACTGGCTGGCCCTCTAGTCTCTCTTGCCATCTCTCCTTACATTCCTCCTCTTCCTGAAATTCCTGGCCCTCCTGTTCTGTCCATAAACACTGCCCTCACTCTCATGATCATCACCTTGTCTTCTTTCAAAGCATAACCAAGTGTTAGCTTCCCCCATTCCTAGGCAGAGCCGACCACACCCTTTCTGTAAATCACCATTGTATCCTGTAAAAATATCTCTCATTGAACCTAAAATCACAATAGACTGTCTCTTATCCACTAGATTGTGTTTATTTTCTCATTAAATGATACAGTACACATTTATTGCACATTTACTATGTACCATACTCTGAAGATATATTAAAAAAAATGTATTCCTATGTTTAATGAATTTACAGTATAGTAGAAAGACAGAGGGCCTTCCCAGGTGGCTCAGCGATAAAGAATCCACCTGCCAATGTAGGAGACACAGGTTCAACCTCTGGGTCAGGAAGATCCCCTGGATCTCCAACCCGCTCCAGTATTCTTGCCTGAGAAATCCCATGGACAGGGGAGCCTGATGGGCTACAGTCCACAGGGTCACAAAAGAGTCAGACATGACTTAGCAACTAAAACAACAACAACAGAAAGAGAGATGACTTAAAAAAAAAAATAGCAAACCAGTGTAAAAGTGATAAATGGACAGAGGATTTAGGAGCAACTAGACGGGGTACATTAACTTACGGGGAAGCAGGACAAGAAGAGCATGACGGTGAAGGGGAATAAACCTTTCTGGAGAAGATGAGGTGGTTTTACATGACCTGACTGGCCAGTAGGGTGAGGATGGGGTGAGATGGAGTGGGTAGGCTGTTTTATTAGCCCCTAAAATGATAACTTAGCAACTAAGGGCAACAGGGTTTGCAGAGGCCTACAAAAATGTTTGAGATCTAAAAATAAAAAATTAATCATACTCTGGTTTCTCTTCAGATCACATAAATCTTTCACCTTTTACTAAAAATAAAAATAATGGCTTCAAAATACAAAGAAAAAGCTTTAGAATTAAAGTTAATAAACATTAAATTGAATCCTTAAGAAAGGTAATGTTATTCAACTTTATGGTTCAGTTTAATATTCATGAAATTCTAAATTTAAAAACTGGTTTATAGACCAGAGTCTTTCCCTTTACAAACATTACTAAGTATTTGCAGTGATTGCTTAGACATTGTACCAGATCATTCATTAAATGAGTTCAGTTCAGTTCAGTCACTCAGTCGTGTCCTACTCTTTGCAACCCCATGAATTGCAGCATGCCAGGCCTCCCTGTCCATCGCCAATCCCGGAGTCCACCCAAACTCATGTCCATCGAGGCTGTGATGCCATCCAGCCATCTCATCCTCTGTTGTCCCCTTCTCCTCCTACCCTCAATCTTTCCCAGCATCAGAGTCTTTTCCAATGAGTCAGCTCTTCACATCAGTTGGCCAAAGTATTGGAGTTTCACCTTCAACATCAGTCCTTCCAATGAACACCCAGGACTGATCTCCTTTACGATGGACTGGTTGGATCTCCTTGCAGTCAAAGGGACTGTCAAGAGTCTTCTCCAACACCTCAGTTGAAAAGCATCAATTCTTTGGTGCTCAGCTTTCTTCACAGTCCAACTCTCACATCCATACATGACCACTGGAAAAACCATAGCCTTAACTAGATGGACCTTGTAGGCAAAGTAATGTCTCTGCTTTTGAATATGCTATCTAGGTTGGTCATAACTTTCCTTCCAAGGAGTAAGCGTCTTTTAATTTCATGGCTGCAGTCACCATCTGCAGTGATTTTGGAGCCCCAAAAAATAAAGTCTGACACTGTTTCCACTGTTTCCCCATCTATTTCCCATGAAGTGATGGGACCAGATGCCATAATCTTAGTTTTCTGAATGTTGAGCTTTCAGCCAACTTTTTCACTCTCCTCTTTCACTTTCATCAAGAGACTTTTTAGTTCCTCTTCACTTTCTGCCATAGGGTGGTATCATCTGCATATCTGAGGTTATTGATATTTCTCCCGGCAATCTTGATTCCAGCTTGTGCTTCTTCCAGCCCAGCGTTTTTCATCATGTACTCTGCATAGAAGTTAAAGAAGCGGGGTGACAATATACAGCCTTGACATACTTCTTTTCCTATTTGGAACCAGTCCATTGTTCCATGTCCAGTTCTAACTGTTGCTTTCTGACCTGCATACAGGTTTCTCAAAGGCAGGTCAGGTGGTCTGATATTCCCATCTCTTTCAGAATTTTCCACAGTTTATTGTGATCCACACAGTCAAAGGCTTTGGCATAGTCCATAAAGCAGAAGTAGATGTTTTTCTGGAACTGTCTTGCTTTTTCCATGATCCAGTGGATGTTGGCAATTTGATCTCTGATTCCTCTGCCTTTTCTAAAACCAGCTTGAACCTCTGGAAGTTCATGGTTCACATATTGCTGAAACCTGGCTTGGAGAATTTTGAGCATTACTTTACTAGCGTGTGAGATGAGTGCAATTGTGCGGTAGTTTGAGCATTCTTTGGCATTCCCTTTCTTTAGGATTAGAATGAAAACTGACCTTTTTCAGTCCTGTGGCCACTGCTGAATTTTCCAAATTTGCTGACATATTGAGTGCAGCACTTTCACAGCATCATCTTTCAGGATTTGAAATAGCTCAACTGGAATTCCATCACCTCCGCTAGCTTTGTTCATAGTGATGCTTTCTAAGGCCCACTTGACTTCACATTCCAGGATGTCTGGCTCTAGGTCAGTGATCACACCATCGTGATTATCTGGGTCGTGAAGATCTTTTTTGTACAGTTCTTCTGTGTATTCTTGCCACCTCTTCTTAATATCTTCTGCTTCTGTTAGGTTCATACCATTTCTGTCCTTTATCGAGCCCATCTTTGCATGAAATGTTCCCTTGGTATCTCTAATTTTCTTGAGGAGAGCTCTAGTCTTTCCCATTCTGTTGTTTTCCTTTATTTCTTTGCATTGATTGCTGAGGAAGGCTTTCTTATCTCTCCTTGCTATTCTTTGGAACTCTGCATTCAGATGCTTATATCTTTCCTTTTCTCCTTTGCTTTTCACTTTTCTTCTTTTCACAGCTATTTGTAAGGCCTCCTCAGACAGCCATTTTGCTTTTTTCATTTCTTTTCCATGAGGATGGTCCCTGTCTTGATCCCTGTCTCCTGTACAATGTCATGAACCTCCATCCATAGTTCATCAGGCACTCTGTCTATCAGATCTAGTCCCTTAAATCTATTTCTCGCTTCCACTGTATAATCATAAGGGATTTGATTTAGGTCATACCTGAATGGTCTAGTGGTTATCCCCACTTTCTTCAATTTAAGTCTGAATTTGGCAATAAGGAGTTCATGATCTGAGCCACAGTCAGCTCCCAGTCTTGTTTTTGCTGACTGTATAGAGCAGTTAGTCAAAGTCAAATTTCAAAAGTAAAATTAAGAGCCTTAAAAATGTGTATCTATCTACCTGTATCAATATAGCTATAGGCAGAGACACAGATGCTTTAAACATGTGAATTTGAGGCAGGATCAAGTTTTAAGATCAGAGTGTGCCTAGAGTCTATGGAGATGAAGGAGAGAGGATGGAAAGAAGCTGTCCACTGAGGCAAAGCACAGGCATAGATAGTATCTAGTCCACAGTTAAGTGAGGAAAACACACAACAAACTCACAAAGAAGAGAAAGTACTTAAAAGTGATAGGAGCTGTGACTGACTGATTGCTGTCCAGTCTCTGGGTGCATGAACGTGACAGTTGCTTATCTTCTGTGCCTCTGGGCTTCTCGTCTCTCTTAGGTGCCTCCCATCATCTAGGACCCTGCTTGTTTTTCTCTGCACAGCTTCTTTAGTCTCCATCCCTTGATTCCAACTTCTTTCTAAGGCTGTCTTTCCTATTTCTCTTTGCTCCCCTCTCTGCATTTTGATGGCTCATCCTGGCCCACACTCAGATCCAGCACCAGCTTCTAGATCTTCAGGCTTGGATTTTGACAATGGGATGGGGAAGAATCACCCGTGACCCCCAGGCTTCCAGCTCTGGTGACCGGCAGGAGGCAGTGCCACCAACTGAGGAAGGGCATCCCAGAACGGAAGCTGGTTTGGGAGAACATAATGAGATCAGTTTAGGACAAATTGGATTTGAGCAAATTATCCAACAAACAATTGAAAGTTGGAGATGCAGATTTAGAAGTCATCAACAAAAATGTAGTGGATTAAATGATTAAGGGAATGAAAAAACCCAGACAGAGTGTGTGGAGTGAGAAGAGCGAGGGTATGGAGGTCCTCAGGAACCTCAGCACATAATGCAGAAGGTGGAAGCAGAAGCACTTGTTGGACAGGCAGAGAGAGAACAGAGGAAACCAGGCAAGAAGAGTGTCATGGAGGAAAAGAGCATGACCAAATTGTCAAGAGCAGAGAGGTCTGAAAAGACCAGAACCAAAAGCATCCCTTAGACTCTAAAACGGGATTCTAGTGAAAGCATCTTGGTAGGATGATGAAGGTAGGAGACTGGGAAGTGCTGGTGAGGAAATGAATCACTGAATGTGAATTGTTCTTCTAAGAAATGTGGGAATAAAGGGTGGAACAGGGAAGACCTTCTCCCAAGTAAGAGAGAATTCTTCCTGCCTTACTAGCTTTGAAATGGGACATTGATTCTTTTTCTGCTTTTGAACTCAAACTGAAACACCAATTCTTTGTGGGTCTCTGGCCCGCTTGGGCTTCCCTGGTGGCTCAGATGGTAAAGAATCTACCTGCAGTGGAGAAGACCCAGGTTCAATCCCTGTGTTGGGAAGATCCCCTGGAGAAGGGAATGGCTAACCACTCCAGTAGTCTTGCCTAGAGAATTCCATGGACAGAGGAGTCTGACGAACTACAGTCCATGGGGTGGCAAAGAGTTGGACATGACTCAGCGACTAATACGCACTTAGCCTACCAACTCACCCTGAAGATCTTGGGATTGGCCAGCCTCCATAATTTCATGAGCCAATTCCTTATAATAAATCTCTTCCTATCTATCTATCTTCCTATCTACCTATGCACTGCCCTTAGTAAGCATACCATTTCATGAAGTAGCAGGCACCTGCTTGTTGCTATGAGCATTCATTCATCATATTTGATATGTGCCTGAATGTCTACTATGTGCCCAACACACAGACATAGTTCCTGTCTACGTGGAGCTTAGAGTATAATAAGAGAGACAGATAACATGTGAACAGTAGAATAATTACCTATGGTGAAGAGTGCAAGGAAGGAAATAAACAGGGCACCTTAAAAAACTCAACAGAGCAAGGGTATGTGAAGAAGCATATAAAAAGAAGCATCATCTAAATCTACCATGAGAACACTGTCTTTCATATAGATAGTGGTCTTAGGAATCAGCCTTGAAGAATGAGGAAAACTTTACCAAGCAGAGGAAGGAGGCAGACAATGTGCACAGGCCAGGAAGCATGAGAAAGGGACCGGCACTTTAGGGGGTGTAGAATGAAGTCTAGACTCTGAAGGAAAAGTAAGAGACAAGGCTTGAGAGGGAGCCACGCACCAGCTCACGAGAAGTCATGTGTCCAGCACGGGTACTGACCTCTCCTGGAGACAGTAGGGAGCCACGGAGGATCTTTGTGCAGGAGAAGTAACATGATTGTATTGTCATGTCAGGTAACTCAGGCTATAGTGCATCTGAAGGAAGGAGATTAGGGTCAAGAGGCCAGCAAGAAGGCTGTTGTGATAAGATGTTCTGAGAAAGAAGCAGAGAGAACTTAAGCAAAACAGTTTAGTGAGGAAAGAACAAAGAGAGGCAAGAGTATTCATGCAATATTAATTTATTTATGCATGCAAAAACCTTTTTATTTTTAGAATTTTATTATAGAAATAACTATAAAAGAGAAAATAACATCATAAACTCCCATGTACCCATCACCCAGCTTCAACTATTATCAGCATTTGGCTGTTCTTGTCTTATCTGTTCCTTTCGTCCCTGAAGTCTTTTAAAGCAAATCACACACATTTCACCCTCACATATTTCCCTATGTATCTCTAACATAAAAACTTGTTTTAACAAAACCACAGTTCTATGATTACTCCCAACAAAATTAATTCCTCAATAATACCTAATACCCTGTTATGTTAACTTTCCCTTTGCTTGTTACAGGTGGTTTGTTCAGATCAAAGTCAAAATAAGGTTCACAGTAGCATTGTACTTGGTTATGTCTTATATCCCCTTTCATCTGTAATAGTTCTTATTGGAGGTAGTTTGGAAGGCAAGTCAGCAGGACTGAGTGATATCTTACCATTGGCACATATTTTTACCTGCTGGGTTCCTCCCTTCCTACCTACTCTTCTCAGCCCCACCATCTTATGGGAAAACAGGAATTAAAGTACTTTGCCCAACACTGAAGCTATTTTCAAGGAGTTTGCAAAGTAGTCATGGCAAGACCAAAGTCTGGGACCAGTGTAAAGGTTAAGGAGAAAAGACTTTTCTCAAGGTTACAGTTTCAATGGTGGCTTTACTGCTCCTTAGTCTAGAAAATTCTCCTGCTGCTGCTTTGTAGCTCTCACGCATAAGGAGGTCTTTCATATTGCAGTTATAAAGTAAGTGTGAAATGCTAATGCTCCATAAGTGTACATACACTTATTCTTCAGTTCAGAGTCAAAGAGAAATATGAGGGCTCCTGCACCTACAGCCAGGAGAGAGGGGAGCAGGGCCACAGCTAGAAATAGCCAGGCTACTCAAAGCCTAACTCCACCTGCTTCTCTGCTTTGCTGCAGCTGCGTCAGTACCCCCAGCATTTAGGAGAGTGGTACTGGCAAATGAGAAGGCAAGGCTTGTGGCTTGTGGTCCACAAATATATGAATGAGAATTATATGTTGAACTTGTTAAAATGCAGATCCCCTCCAGGCCTACTCAAGGGGCACACTTGAGTCTGAATCACCATCTCAAAAGTTAGAATTCAGTCCTAAAAAAAACAGAGAACTGGTGATTCAATCATTTTGAAACTCTGAAGAATGAAGTGATTCATTCAGGACTAGAACTTGATTTCTGGCAAACAAGGTGTTCACATCAGGCTCCGGGACTCAGAGCCAGAAAACTCGTGAACTTCCACCTTCCCCGCAGCGGTGGAAAACACGCAAACAGCGCTGTATTGCTGCACAGGCCTGGGATCACTAGAACACTAGCGTGAGACAGAGACTCTGAGAGGGAACTACTCTCTCTATTCAAGGCTGCCAGCAGCAGCTTTGAAAAGAAAGGTGCTGGAGTTGGCACGTCCATAAGAGATTGGTGCTGAACAGAGGAAGAAACACAACCTGTCTGGAAAGGACATAAAGGGACAACAATGACAAGGAAGCCTGCGAGTGTCCGCAAAGCCCAGGTGAACCGATGGGCACCCTCTGCACGCAGCCTCCTTTTCGCACCAGCAGCTGCTCTCTTTTCCTTCCTCCAGGAGTCTTGTTTGGTGTTACTAAACCAGCAATCAGAATCACTTTGGTGTATTTAATGTCACCATGAAACTATTTGTGATTGACTAGTTCAGCGGGGTTGAGAATAAGAACCTTTGATTTTCTCAATTAGACAAAAACTTGTTTTTGAAAGCAATCTTGCAGAAGAGGTCCTGTAATCAGAAAGAAGGTAGGAAATGTTTTACCAGCATACCAGAGATCAGATAGCACCAAACGTGCATATGTAGAACTATACACACACACACACACACACACATATATATATGTCTTTAAAATATTTTTTTCCTATCAATTACAGTTTCCCAGACTCCTAGACAGCCGTTCTCAAGGTATGAATCTGAGATCCTGGGGAAGAATATTATCTGATATGTCACCAAGAATTCAAGAAGTAAGTGGCTTGATGATAGTAATATAATTCCATTATATCTTTTCACTGTTTTATCACACTTAATATATGAAATAATTTAATTGTACCTCAGACCCATCCAAGGAGAAATACACTTGATTTTTCCATCTAGCAATTTCAAAACACCTGTTCATATATCCTTAATTTTCCATGCTCCTGAGTTGGAGGCAGACAAAAAGGAACCATTTGTCTAATTTCACACCTAGAAGGAAACAACACTTTAACTGGTATAGTGGATTATCAGGGGACTGACAACTGAATTCAAGTCTTTTCATTCTTTCTGACATGATCCTATATTCTCTTATGCCCTTAAAATCCACATAAATCTATACCATTAATAGTAATAGCATATACTTATAGACTCTAAGTGTCTTACATACTTTACTCATTTCATCACAAAGAGAGTGGCTTTTTGATGTTGTTTTATAAACGATGTGCACATTTTAATCAAATACACAAGCCTTTGCCCATATATAAACGATTTTCCACTCAACAGATGAGAGGTGCTGTGGTCACGATGATGAAGAGACAGATATATGGTCACTGCCTTGTGAAATGTGTAGTCCAGCAGGGAGGAGAGCTGTGAAATAAACAATTAGCTTCACATGTAATGAATATTATGAAAGAGAGGCAAAGGGGAAACATAATTTCCCCCAAACTTTTTTCCCTCCAGTATTCTCAGCTGATTTGGGCTTTGCCAACCTTGAAAACTGCATGGTTAGAATCTGTCCTCATAAAACTAAGCTCAGCCTGGGCAGAGTGCTGTGCAGGGCAAGTTAGAAAAGGGCCCATTGTACTGATGACCACCTGCTGTAGTGGGAGTCTCTATTTAACGTTCTTCTCTTCATAAGCATTTAAAAAATGTATATCAGTGTAATAGGGTTGAAGTTGATAGAGAATTTTTTTTTAAATCTCCAAAGCAAATCAACACTCTTAACTCCATGTGGGAGTTCCAGAAAGTTTCTTGGCTGACTAGATAACAAGTCTAGCATTCGTGAACTGCACTGAAGCAGATGGCCCTGTTTATATTAACTGATACTAGACCATTTGACCCTGGAACAGGCTCTTCATCTCTGAGCGCTTTGATTAAATGAGCAACATAATAATGGTAATAACCTCTTACAAGACTGTCATAAGGCTTACTGCTATTAAAGCAATTTGAGATTCCATCTTTATTATTGAAGCCTAGACTGTGATTATAGGCGTGACTCACTATGTGGATTCTCCACGGCACTCAACAGTCTCAGAGGGCAAGTGTTGGCTTGTGGACAGAGAGGCGATGACAGGTAAACATCACTTATTGCAGTAGGAGAACTATTTTCAGTCTCACCTGATTGAATGGGTTTTTAAGACCTCCATATGCCTTTGAAAACAGGTAACCAAGTGTGTTTGGGGAATAAAAGCAGCATGGTTTTTATTTTGTATTTTCCTTTAAAGTCAAATGGTAGTATGGAAACTGATATCTTGGCAACTCGGGCAGCCCTTAACCTAGTTCTCAGCATTATAGATTCACCTTCAAAAAATGAGGCCAGTGAGTGCCACCAGTACCCATATGGAGAGAGGACCACCAGCCTCTTCTTAGTTTGGTGCAGAATTTAAAGAGTTTTTCCAGGAATGGAGAGTTTATTTGTTCTATATTTGCTTCGATCTTAAAATATATACACACACACATAGACTGAAAGAAACCACAAACCACACATTTCAGGTAAATGGAACAGTCCACATTTGGTAAAGCTAAGCTAATAAGAAGATAATTTTCCAAATATAAGAAACTAATTTCTAAACTATTTGGCCAAAGACCAAATTTGCCCTGACTTTGCCTTTCTAAGACAGAGCTACTCCTCCATTTCATTTCCCAGTTTTTTCCAGTAGCTCCATCTTGGTGGGAATAACAGAACCAAAGAACTGACTTACAAAGAAATATTCTCTACATTTCGCTAAGGATACATTCCCAGGGAATTCACACTAAACAAACTGGGAAAGAGAAGTAATATTAAAATGCTTTTGGAAGTTAACTCTTTTATCTTCTTTAAGGCTCATCCTAGTTTCCTCCTAGGGCCTGAGTGGATGGCAGTAGCTTTTATTTCACACCTGGATTAAAGATCGCCAAGAATACTTATGTTTTCTTTTAAATGTGGAAATCAAACTCATATGCTGAGATCTCCCCAAACTTTGGAGCTTTGGCTTCACAGTGGGTTGTAACTCTGACTGCCTTAGAATGACCTGAAGCCTTTGCCTTGCCATAGTTCATCCACCGGCCAAGTGTTCAAGACTTGCTGTGGGTGACCAGGCCACTTGTGCAGACTGGTGGCCCGGAGACCTTCACACAGCTGATGGGCATCCTGTCTGACCTCTTGTGTGGCTACCCCGAGGGAGGAGGATCTCGGGTGTTCTCCTTCAACTGGTACGAAGACAATAACTATAAGGCCTTTCTAGGGATCGACTCCACAAGGAAAGATCCTATCTATTCTTATGACGAAAGAACAAGTAAGTTTTCTAAGTCCTGCATATAAATTGGCTTCTAATGTTGGGTTAAGCTGATAGGGTAACACTTGCAGGTGAAATTAATCCTGGGGTTGACTTACCCTGGGTTTTGTTGATCAGCTTTGGGCAAAGAGGCTTCTCCTTGCACAGAGTCCATTTCCCCAAGTAGGAAGAGGGGCAGTGCTCAGAAAGAAATCTGGAAGTGAGTCAAGGAAAGAACTGAGACCCGCTTGGAAAGGGAACAGAGGGGACATTTCCTACTGATCTGATTGAACTAGGGTTAAGTTCTAGAGGAAGAGAAAGATAAATGAGGAGGCAGCCCAGAGTTGTAAGCAGAGCTGGGGTCAGAAGGGCTCTGGCAAATAAACATGGCTGGGGGATGTTTTTACAAACACAATGCGGTGAAAATCCGTGTGAGTACTATTGAATCGTGTTCCAAATGGCAAGTTGCTTGCAAGTTATCTTTCCCACTTTTCCCTATTTTTTTTGGCTCCTGTGGGGTAAAGGAGGGTGGGGTATAGATGAAATGCAACCTAACCCACTAGTTAAAAATTAAAGAGGCAATGAGGCACGCACCCAAAGCAGTTGGGCCCCAAGATAGCCACACACAACAAAGAAGTTAAGCGGCTAATTGAAGCGAAATTATTGAAACTAAAGCTGAGATTTCCAGTGAAGGCCTCGTTTGGCCTCTCGGTCCCTTTCATCTGAGAATGTCCTCTGTTCCTTTTAATAATCGCAAGCAGGCTTCTCAACCTTCTTCTAAAGCAGGGGGGAAAAAAAAGAAAGTGAGGGCAAGCCCCGTCCTTTGTTTCTCTGATGAGGCCTTTATTGAGATGCACTGCGGCATTTTGTTACTTACTAATGATGAGCTTGTTATTGGTGGAGTGCAGCCTATTAATTTAGGTTATTTGTCAAATCCTCCAGCATATAGTTGAATGAAACATGTGATTTGAACACACTAATGACTATGTTTAGCTGAATAACAGGGAGTTTCTATAAAATCCGTCCCTTCTCTCCTGACAGCGACCTTTTGTAACGCATTGATCCAGAACCTGGAGTCAAACCCTCTAACCAAAATAGCCTGGAGGGCAGCAAAACCTTTGTTGATGGGAAAAATCCTCTTTACTCCAGATTCCCCTGCAACACGCAGGATACTGAAGAATGTAAGGTCCCAGCTGGTCTTGTCCCTTCTGCCTTCTGCCTCTGGCTGTCCAGTAGAATGAGAGTGTATGTGCATGCATGTGTGTGTATGTGTGAGTGTGTGTGTGTGTTGTACTGTGCCCTCCTGGTGGTAGCCTTCTGTTTGTTTTTTTGCTCAGTGGACACTTGGTTCCTCCCATGGGAAGGCTTTGCACCGGTGCCCCTGCCTGGACCCTCCCTTCTCTATGGAGCCTGCAATGATATTTTCTTCCTCATTGCCTAAATTCTATCCCTTAGAGAGGGGTTCACAGTTCTCTGAAGCCTGGCTTCCGGGAATAGACAAAGATAGGGAGGAAGGGAGGGAGAGCATTTGCTCACAGGGAGTCCAAATCTAGCTTTAATGAGATTCTGAGACAATACATCATCAATATTAGGAATACCACTGAGAAATGAGATTCTGTCAGTCCTGGAGGCTGGGAAATAGCCGATTGTTCTGGGAAATATCAGTTGACTGAGAAAATAAAGACACTTCCTTGAAAACCCTTTCCTAAACATTGAAGGTTAGTGACAGGAAAGGTACAACCAAAGATTCTCTCTTACTTTTTCTCTCTCCATTCTTTTGCTGTCTCTGTCTGATTTTAGGCTAATTCGACGTTTGAAGAGCTGGAGCGTGTCAGGAAGTTGGTCAAAGTCTGGGAAGAAGTAGGGCCCCAGATCTGGTACTTCTTTGACAAGAGCACACAGATGAGCATGATCAGAGTACGGATGGCATTAGAGGTCGGGAGGGAGAGGGGAAGAGAAGGGCCAGGAAAGTTCCATTTGTTTCCTCTTCCCAAAACTTTCCCTGGAATTAGATCAAAATATAACAGGCGCCAGTTTTTGAAGCTGTCCTTAAGTGGAATCATTGACTTTGCATGGGACCTAGGGCTTTGCTGGTGGCTCAGATGATGAAGAATCTGCCTGCAATGCGGGAGACCTGGGTTCTATCCTTAGGTTGGGATGATCCCCTGGAGGAAGGCATAGCAACCCACTCCAGTATTCTTGCTTGGAGAATCCCATGGACAGAGGAGCCTGGTGGGCTACAGTCCGTGGGGTCACAAAGAGTTGGAAACAACTGAGTGACTAAGTACAGCACAGGTTTCTGAAACTGGGGAAATACAAGAACCATCATAAGACAAGTGACCTCCTGAGGTTCTTCACTGTTATGCATATACATGAGGGCCTCCGATTCAAAGGGGCATCTCCACAAGGGGCCAGTTCTGTAACTGCAAAGATAGTCAAATGTGTCTCCCTGGTTCCATTTTCCATTTTGCAAAATCAGGAGATAAGAGTCCTGCGTAGCAGAGATAATTTAAAGGAAACCAAAGAAAATCCTTAAGAAAAAGAAAGCTTCCAATATACCATGTCCCTGCCCCCTCCCCCATCTCTCCTTTCTTATAGAGACCTATGTATAGGGGGAAAACAGGATATAGCTAGATATGCTTTATGATAGAAGAAAACCCACTAGATTTTTAGGGAACCTTAGAGTCTATCCTATTTGTTAAAAATTGGCAACGGCCTAAAAACAAGACCAGAGATCCTGTGGAATTCTAAATGCTGTAATTGTATTGCTTCTTCCCAAGGACACTCTGGAGAACCCAACAGTAAAAGCTTTTTGGAATAGGCAGCTTGGTGAGGAAGGCATCACTGCTGAAGCCGTCCTGAGCTTCCTCTATAACGGGCCTCGAGAGGGCCAGGCTGACGATGTGGACAACTTCAACTGGAGGGATATATTTAACATCACCAATCGTGCCCTACGCCTGGCTAATCAGTATCTGGAGGTAAGGGTAGCAAGTCACCTGAGGGCCACCCAGGACCCCTTCAGGACAGCCCTGTACATGGAGCCAGAGATTCCTTAGCAAGTCAAGTGGTCTTGGGTTTCAAATCTCATTTTCCTCACTCAAAGATGGCCACAGTCCCCAAACAGAGATGGATCTTGTTCTCTATCAGCTTATCCACAATTGAAACAGTTCCCTCTTCACATTTCCTGCCTCCTAACAGCTCCCTAACTCCTTCTTGGCTGCTCCCTTGTAGCCCTCATGGTGTCATGTCTGTCCTTAGCCATCTCTCGTCTGCACTGCCTCAGTGGCTGTCCACCGCTAGTGCCACCGAACCTCAAGTTATGAGGTCCCCCTGCTTGTTAGACACTCCCACCCCCAGGTTCTACAGGCACATCAGACTCAACATGTCCCAAAATAAATTTGCGTTCACCCTCCCTGTAAAATGCATCCTCCTTCAGCATTTCCTACCCTGATCAAGTCCTCTGCATTTTTCCAGATTCTTAAATTAGAGGTTTTAGGGTCACCCTTAGATCACCCTCCGCACAACACTTCTCATTAATTGTGTAACTTTGTGCCAAACTCTGTGCTAAGTGTTTTTACGTACATTAGTCCCTTCAGTCCTCCGACAGCTCCATCAAGTGTTGGTTGTCATCATTCCCACTTTACAGATGTAGAAGCTGAGGCTTAAAGAGTTTAGGTAAGATCCCCATTAGCTATTAGGTGGAGCAGACAGGAGGTAGAGCCTGCTGCCCAGACTCCTGCCCTGCCTCTGTCATGCCCAGTCACTGAGCTTTGTCTTCTCATCTCCTAGTATTTCTCAGCTCCTCCTCTTACCTTCTGGGCTCTCTAAACCCCAGAGGCCTTCTCATCTCTCTACCAGTCCTTCCTAAATCCTCCCTCCCTGGACTCCAGAGTCCATTCTTTGTTGGTTCAGGTTCTTCTCCATGATGACACCAGAGTTACATTCCAAACTCACGTCTGTTAATATCACTCTCACACTTACAGTCTTAATGACCCACCCTCCAGGAAGGCAAGTCCCTTCCAAACCTGCCCCAGCCCGCCTTCCCAGCCTCTGCTCGTTCACACATCTTCAGTTCTGCCCCACTGGCCCTGCCACCACCCTAAAGCACACCCTGGCTTCTCATGGTGTCATTCTTTACAAATGGCTGTTTCTCTGCCAATGTATTGGAGGCTTTTTGTCTAAATAAAGACAATTTATTGGTTGACATAACCTGGAAGTTCAGGGGACCTAGGACACTGTGTCCTTCCCTCTTACCTTGCTGTTTGCCTTGGCCCGACTCTGATCTCAGCAGATCCTCTCCACTGGGTAGTGAGTCAGCTGCTCGCAGCCCTCAGTGGTCATCCTTATACCAAAATATCTGCGGAAAGAGGGAGTGGCTTTCCCACAGCATACACAGTCCGCCTGGACAGTACTGGCCTGGCCACTCTACCTATCACCAGCCCCTTAGGGGACTGTGTACCACCCCGGGGTAAGGGAGGCAGCGTTAGCTTCATCTGAGTCTCATGGACTGAGCAGGGTTACTGTAAAGTGGGGGAAGGTCTTTCCCCAGGAGAAGAAACACAAGGCAGAGAAATCCAAAAGGCTTTCCCTTCCCCATCGATTGAGTGACTATTCATTCATTTTTTGAGACTTAGCTCTCAAATGTCACTTCTGCTTCAACATAGGGTTAGTCATTCACTCCTCTGTGCTTCCCTGGCCCTCTCTTCGCATCTCTCTTAGATCTTGTTCCAGTTAGATTCGTGTCAGCTATTAACATGTCCATCTCCAGCTGATCAGCAGACTGGAGTTATCAGAGTCAGGGAACATATCCTAGTTATGTTCAAATTCTCAACCTCAGATTCCCAGGGAACATCTCTGTCTGGGAGCTTATTGCAGCTACCAATGGGCCTCATGTCATACAGCACATTGACACAGAGAAGATGCTCAAGGAAATAGGAGAAGAAATTAGCCAGTGGACCCCAAGAGCAAGCCCGTCTCCCCCATACTCCGTGGTCCTAAGGATAACTGACTAGTGAAAAAAAAGCCCACCTTCACCTGTCACCACAGCGTTCTTAAAGACTCCCTGCTGCTCTTGGAGCCACCAGAATTCTCCCAGTGTGTGCACCACTTCCTCTCCAGAACCGTGGACATGTCCGCACAGGCTTCCTAGGAGGCCTTTCAGAAGGGGCCAGGTGTGGCAGCAACACAACCAAAGTTCAGGTCATTCAAAGTGATTCCCACTTGTCTGAAGGCAGCAGTGACCATAGGTGCTTTCTACAAAACAGATTTCTGAACACAAACCCAGATGGACTGACTCAGAATTACCAGGGAAGAGGCCTAGTAATCTGTACCTTCACAGACCTATTAGATTGGTGGGGCCTCGGAGTCCCTCGTACAATTACTCAGTTGCTGTTTTCTTCTTGCAATGCCTCTGCCAGCTAAGCCCCCATTCCTGGCCATGCCCACCCCGTCTGCCACTGTGGTTATAATATAGGCAGGATTTGGGGATGGGTTATGGACAGAGGCGCTCTATTTGTTTATTCTTGCTGAATGGAGTTCATTGGGTCTCACAGTGTTTTTTGTGAGGTCCTGTCAGAATACCTCTTATCTTTTGTTTGACTTGATATTTGTATAGTGATGTAAAGGACTTATTTTCTTGAAAGATCAGTTTTTCCACATATCTTGTGCTTAATATAGTACCAAATACCAAATAGATACTTAATATATATTAGATGGTTAAGAATTTAGTTTCTAGAACCAGACCACCTGGGTTCAAATCCCTGCTAATTGTGCCTCAATTTCTGCATCTGTAAAATGGATATATTGATACTTATCTAATAGGCTTGTTATGAGAATTAACTGGGTTAATTCTTGCCAAACACTTAAGACAGTGCCTGGCAATTAGTAAGCACTTAATATTAACTTTTTAGTAAAATACAAACAAACAAACAGAAACTACTGCTTGGGAGGAGGGGAGTGGAATTAGTGAAATTAGGCCCAGCCACTGAGCCCCTCCTGCTGCTCCTCCAGGAATTTCAAAGCTGTAATCTCATCTAACATCAGCCACCAGCATGTCCCCAGGGACTTGCAATCCCATTAGCCCAGCCAAGTGCTCCTAAGCAAAGACTAGGATAGCCACCAGTTAGTGGCCTGCCCCAGGGGTTCCTAACAGGGGTTTTGATGGTGGCAGAAACCCAGCAGGTAACTGTGCTGAGGTTTCTGATCTTCCTGCCCTCAGGAGTGGTGGGGGGAGGAAAAGTGAGGACCAGTGACCTGAAAAGAGAAGAAGGGGGTGAAGAGTAGTGAAGAAGAATCTGATCCTTGCAACTGGTCCCGGGATGTTCTGTTTTTGTCTTTGTGTTTTGGGAAGTCAGGAAGAGCCTTGGAATTGGGAAGTCCAAGGCAGAGCCTTGGAAACTCCCCAGTTCTTATCCTCAGGAGCAGACAGGGCATGAAAACCCCTTCACAGTGGCTGCAGGACTTCTCCAGGACAGGGCAGCAAGCGTGTTCCTGCACAGGCTGTTTAAGGCTTGACTGAGCCTCTCCCCTCTTCAATAATATGACTTTCATTAAAGAGCTTTGAGAACTTCTGGGCCAGACTCAAAGCCTACTTCCCTGCCTGTTCCAAAAAAGAAAAGAAAAAAATCATTTCAGGAAAATTCAGCAAAAAATACTGTAAAACATAAATTATGTTGATCCAGGTCAGCTTTCCTGGTGGCTCAGCTGATAAAGAATCTGCCTGCAATGTGGGAGACCTGGGTTTGATCCCTGAGTTGGGAAGATCACCTGGAGGAGGGAAAGGCTCCCCACTCCAGTATTCAGGCCTGGAGAATTCCATGGACTATACAGTCCATGGGGTTGCAAAGAGTCAAACACGACTGAGCTACTTTCACAGGTCAGTGTGGCATTCAGAAGTGATATTGAACAACAGCAGCTCCAAGAACTAAGAGCAAATTTTGTCATTATAGGAAAGGGGAGTGATTCAATAGGTTCTCTCCTCACCTCATAGAAGTGCTAAATTTTCTTTCTCTCTGCTTGGGGGTAAGGCCTTAGTTACTGGACGTTCCATGGAGTAGGCTGGAGAGCATACCATGCCCCTGGAGCTGCCTTGCTGGGTCATTGTATACCATGTTAGGTCACTGCTTGAGGAAGCTTCTCACCCACCAGTGACGATAAACACCTTGGATCTCGCTTATAAGCTGTATCCCTCTGGGAAATCTACTTTACCTGCCAAGGCTCAATTTTGTCATTTGTAAAATATAGGTAATAACACAACAGATCTCACAGAATGGCTGTGGAGGATGAAGTGAGTGAAGTGTGCAAGGCACTTAGAATGATGGCACTCACTCAGTGCCATTGATTAATTAAGCCTCTGTGTAAATTCTCTGCCCTTGATTCCTCACATCTTAGGTGGGGCTGGCAGTGCCCTCCTTTCCAAGTGGCTGTGACGATGAGACTGGAGAGGGTTGGGCACCTAGCCATTTGATGCATGGCAGCTCTTGCTGTGAACCACAAGGATGTCTACCCTTGAACCACAGGCCATGTGAGGAATGTCCCTTTTTCTCATTTCACGTAAGCATTAACCAGGGATATGAAGCCACTCTTCATATTAACCTTATGAACTGGTTTAGAATCAGGACTGTCAGATTATTCCAGAAGGGTACAAAAGTCTACAGCATGAAAGCATATTATTTCAAGAGCCATGAACTGGATCACAAACAGCTTATGGACAATGATCTTATTTTATGTCTCATCAGTCTTTCAGAAACATAGAACTGGATGGAGGAAGGAGAACACAGGTCGGGGATAGGGAGGGCTTGAGTCATAGGTGGAAGGAAGGAAGGTGTGTTTGAGCCTGCTGTGACCAGCTGCAGTCATCTCGTGCAACACTCCCGCCTGCCCAGTGGGCATAATTGTTACCATTCTATAGAATTAAAGACCTAGTTGCCTAATACACCACAGCAGATAAGAGATGGCTTCAGAATTCTAACCCAGAACTGTCTGGCTGTGAAGAGGAAATTTTTTCTTCTACCATAGGGGCCACATTAGTAGGGAGCTCAGTAAGTTTGGATAAATTATATAATGAGTTGGATGCACGCTTCAGTCGTATCCAACTCTTTGCAACCCTATGGACCATAGCCTGCCAGGCTCCTCTGTCTAAGGGATTCTCCAGGCAAGAGTACTGTAATGGGTTTCCATTTCCCCCTCCAGGGGATCTTTGTGGCCCAGGGATCGAACTCTAGTTCTTTACCTCTAGCACTACCTGGGAAGCCCATTTAATAAATTGGATAAGGACAGTAATTATTTTGTAAAGTTCAGGATAGCAGATACTATTCTTTTTCAGTCTTTTCTGCTTGGAAATAGCTAGGTTTAGAGGCTTCCCAGGTGGCACCAGTGATAAAGAACCCACCTGCCAGGGGTCGGACATGGGTCGAATCTCTTTACTGACTGAGGTACCAAAGCCTTCCTAGTGGTAGTATCTCAAAGAACTGCTACAATTCAATCTAACGGAGGAGAAACAAGTTGCGCAAATCCAAAATGTCACAAATCCTCCAAGCACTGTCAATTATCCTCCAAATTGTCTCTGAAATCCCCCTTCCTCACTCTCTCCATGTACGGCCTCTGTTTACAGGAACCGGTACCAACTCTCCTAGCTGGTTTCTGGGCCTCTGGTCTCTCACTGCTTCTGTTCAGCTCCCACACTGCCCAGTGAGATTTTTCTGAAACTCATCTTGCCATCACTTACTGGTTCTGTGATTTCAGGCAATAATGTTCCCCTGCCTGCTGAAAATAAGGATGATAAGTGAAGTTACAGCCAGGGCAGCGTTTACCAGTGTGGCTGGACTGGGTGTTTGTGATTGGAATGTGCTTTCAACGGTTAGTGCCCGGCTCTGTTGCTTATTAAATATTTTAAGTATGATAACACTCACCTTCCAAAGTTGTTGGAATGATTAAACAAGAAAGCTTTGAGAGCTAAAGTGCCCTGCAGTCAGCCAGACTGTTCTCTTTCCTTGAACCCAGCTACACAGGAAGCATCACCTGGGGGCTTTGGTGGAGTGTGAGTCTTCATGCTCCAACGTGACCTTTTTATTTGTTTCATTATTGTATTTATTTTAGAAACAGACATTTTTAAACAGCTGTGCATTTCCTCTCCCTTTGTTTTCCAGTCATGGTGCATTTCCTCACTTTTTACAGTTGAACATTTCAGATGTCTGTTCACGGTGCCCAGTGTGTTAGATAAAATTTATTGCGGCGCCTCTGGCCTGTACTTCACCATCCCAACCAACACAAACAGCCCAAAGCTATTTTATCCAGTGGCTTTTTCCATGTGGGGAGAAACAAATCTTGAGTGTTAAGGTTTAAATCTGCCAGGAAATTCATTCTGGGATGTTTGCCCACATCCACTGGCATTTTTCAAAAGGAACCCCAGGTGTCTACATTAACACCAGCAGGACCACTTGAGGCATTCATCAGCCACTTTGTTCTCGGCCTGAGAGTGGAAGTTAAAGATGTAAGAGACAAGGTTGCGGAGCCAGCGTCTCTAAGGGTGCAGTGCTTTTCTTATCCCTGAAGATTTATCCCTCACATGTCCTGAACGTATTAGCCAAAAAAGGTCAGCCCAGAGTACCAGTCCCCTTTGATTATCAAGTTCAAGCCAAGAGAATGGTTCTTTCTTTCTTTGCCTCTACTGGATATAGTTTTCCACTTAAGAGATAATTTAATTTATTTATTACTTAATGTGTTTGAATTAGCACTGGGGGGGTCACAGTTGAAGAAGGAAGCCTGCTGCTACTGCAGCTTCTTCTCCCAAGGTGGTGTTTGACTGAGCTGTATAAACAAATGACTGCATTCTCCAGAGGTCCTGAACACAGCTGTCTGCCCTGGAGAAGGCCACACCTCTTCCGGCAGGGTGAACTCTGCTTCCTGCTGAGAATCAGCAAAACAACCAACAAGGAATTGTAGGAATTGTGTAGACTTCAAATGGCAATGACCCTGCCACCCAGATTTTGGCCACAGCAGTTGGAAACTGAAGGAGACAAGGAAACCTCTTCTCTGCTTTACTGCCC
This sequence comes from Bubalus kerabau, assembly GCF_029407905.1. Lineage (NCBI taxonomy): Eukaryota > Metazoa > Chordata > Mammalia > Artiodactyla > Bovidae > Bubalus > Bubalus kerabau. The sequence goes on from NC_073629.1 coordinate 50,308,243, forward strand.
TTGGCTATCACAGGGCATTCTAAAAATTCTCTTTGAGATTCTCAACTCTGGTTGCAAAATTTGTCTAGACTATAGCCATGAGACCCCAGAGACACTGTCTTTTTAATCAGTGGAGATGCCCTTTGAATTTTTTCCTGGTCGTGATGCTATCTTCTGCTGAGCCTCTCTCACTAGCCAGTTCTTATCTACCTACAATATTCTTCCCAGCATCCATGATCACACTGTTTCTCTCTGTTTAGAACCAAAGACCTTTTATAAACAGGCTCTGTGACTTCAGTCTCATTAGAATCTACTATGTTTTAACTTAACAAGCCAACCAGACCAGACCAGATGTGTCAAAATTCATGACCTTGGTTAAGGGTGTAGTCATTCACCATTGCTTCCCAAACACACTCATGCACCCACTCACATGAGTATACATGTTCATTAGTCAGGATCTTAACTTCAGGGACCCAGAGTAAGTACCAGTAGGGAATGAGGTCACTTGCTGTGAGGCAGGTAGCCTCCCCATGAGAATGCAAGGATACATTATGAATCATACCTCAGGGTATGACCTAGGGACTTCTGACTCATGTCTAAACCAGCTTCCACAGCTGCTCTGCCTTGACCTCTGGATTAGTTTCATAAGACCTTCCTCTGGATAGAGTTGTCTGACTTTCATCTAATGGACAATGAACAAGCTAGTGAACACCAGTGGCTTAGGATCCATCCCACCACCACCCCTGTTGCCCAGGTGGAAGCTTTGGCTTCTGTTCATAGCATACTTCTAACCAGATGGGGTGCTGCAGATATGTTTGGGATGGATTGTGTTCCCAGCCATATTGTTTTTTTTAAATAACCGTCTTCTTCCCTAGACAAACAGCTATTATAAATGCCTGGGCTTAAATGTCACTAGACTCTTTTAACTTTGAAGATATTTTGCAAAAACAGTGATTAAAATGGTATTGATCACGTCCTCATTATTTGTGAAATAGTTTAGTATCCTACAGGCTTCCCTGGTGGCTCAGACAGTAAAGAATCTGCCTGTAATGCAGGAGACCTGGGTTCGATTCCTGGGTCAGAAAGATCCCCTGGAGAATGGAATGGCAACCAACTCCAGTATTCTTGCCTGGAGAATCCCATGGACAGAGTAGCCTGGTGGGCTACAGTCTATGGGGTCACACAGAGTTGGGCACGACTGAACAACTAACACTCACTCACTCTTAGGATCCTACATAGTTAAAACACAGGTTGTCTCCAGAGGAAGTTTGCTTGTTTCCCTCATAAGAGAGCTTGGAGTGATCATCATAAAGTGGTTGGGAGGATTCACGGGGTTAATATAAGCAAAGTCCTTGGACCAGTTTTGGGTACATAGTAAGCCTTCATTAAGCATCAACTGTTATTCTTACCAGAAGGCAGTGGTTGGCCCTTCCCAAACACACTCATGTGATGCTTAGAACATACCTATAAGGTAGGCACATCTCCGTTTTGCAAATAGAGAAAGAGAGGCCACATGGTTAGCAAACAGCAAAGTAGGGATGGCATTCAAACACTACCCTGTACCATCTTTCTAGAGATGATAATTTGACTTGGAAAATGGGTCAAATGTTTCAGGGTGAAAATGAGTGAGAACCATTTAGATTTTGTTTTTCCAGAGAGTATCAGAGTACCAATCTAGAGAGACACAGCAGGAAACATGGCTGTGAATCAGCTGCCTGATAAAACAGCCAGGATGGAGCCCCGGTCATTGCAGGACTAAACAATATCACTGAAAAATCAGCACTTACTCTACTATAGATTTCCCTTTAAGACATGAAAGAAGAATTCAAAGAGAATGGGTTAGATTGCTCAGAAAGTCATATTATTAAAATGTATTTGTTTTTATTATTATTATTATTTTTGCTTTAATGAGAGTTATACTCTTGTTAACATTATACCAAAAATTCACCTTACACTAATTTCTCCCAGTTTGTCATCTGATTTCAGGTGCATAGGATTATGTTCAAAACACACAGTAGTAAGGTTGTATTTCTTGCAGCATTTGGGACTTCTAAATTTAACTCAATTCAGTATACACTTATTAAGCCCCTTTCATGAGGAAATACTGTTACAGAGACTTAGTAAACAAGACATGGCCCCTGACCTCCGGAAATTTACTATCTTTAGAGCTGTGCTAACAATACAGTAACCAGCAGTCACATGTGACTATTTAAATTTAAATAAAGTGAAAAGGCCAGTTTCTCAGATGCATTAGCCTCATTTCAAGTGCAAAATAGCAGTGTGTGCTTCCTGGCTACCATGTTGGATAGGGCAAAAGTAGAACATTTCCATTGTTGTGGAAAGTTCTACTGGACAGTGCTGGTCTATTGACCAGAAGCAGGAGATCTTGTTCAAGAATTCTGTTACTGCTCTTGTGCTCTTGTGGCTGCTCTTAGAGGAATGTGAAGGAACAGCACTACCCTTCAGGCTTAACATTTGAAGACATGGATCCATATTCTGCTTCTGACCCATATTGACCTTAGACAAGGACCTTTGCCCATCGGATACCAGTTTCCTCATCAGGAAAGCAAAGACATCAAACCATAAGACCTCTATGACTCCTCTGGCCAAGTGCCTTGTGATGCTATGAGGGAATTGATAGACTATTCTCTGTGTGTGTCACAGCTACAAGAAACTGCAAAGAATTCCCATCTCCCTAATAATATTCTTTTTTATTTGGAAGTTTAATTTCAAGTTCACTCTATTTGTCAATACTAAAACTCTATATGTGCCATCCTAAACTTGACAAACTGATTTTTTTTTAAAAAGGGAGATATTATTATTTTTAAATAGATAGATAAGTAATCAGATCAGATCAGATCAGTCGCTCAGTCGTGTCCGACTCTTTGCGACCCCATGAATCGCAGCACGCCAGGCCTCCCTGTCCATCACCAACTCCCGGAGTTCACTGAGACTCACGTCCATCGAGTCAGTGATGCCATCCAGCCATCTCATCCTCTGTCGTCCCCTTCTCCTCCTGCCCCCAATCCCTCCCAGCATCAGAGTCTTTTCCAATGAGTCAGCTCTTCGCATGAGGTGGCCAAAGTACTGGAGTTTCAGCTTCAGCATCAGTCCTTCCAAAGAAATCCCAGGGCTGATCTCCTTCAGAATGGACTGGTTGGATCTCCTTGCAGTCCAAGGGACTCTCAAGAGTCTTCTCCAACACCACAGTTCAAAAGCATCAATTCTTCAGCGCTCAGCCTTCTTCACAGTCCAACTCTCACATCCATACATGACCACAGGAAAAACCATAGCCTTGACTAGATGAACCTTTGTTGGCAAAGTAATGTCTCTGCTTTTGAATATGCTATCTAGGTTGGTCATAACTTTCCTTCTAAGGAGTAAGCATCTTTTAATTTCATGGCTGCAGTCACCATCTGCAGGGATTTTGGAGCCCAGAAAAATAAAGTCTGACACTGTTTCCACTGTTTCCCCATCTATTTCCCATGAAGTGGTGGGACCGGATGCCATGATCTTCATTTTCTGAATGTTGAGCTTTAAGCCAACTTTTTCACTCTCCACTTTCACTTTCATCAAGAGGCTTTTGAGTTCCTCTTCACTTTCTGCCATAAGGGTGGTGTCATCTGCATATCTGAGGTTATTGATATTTCTCCCAGCAGTCTTGATTCCAGCTTGTGTTTCTTCCAGTCCAGCGTTTCTCATGATGTACTCTGCATAGAAGTTAAATAAGCAGGGTGACAATATACAGCCTTGACGAACTCCTTTTCCTATTTGGAACCAGTCCGTTGTACCATGTCCAGTTCTAACTGTTGCTTCCTGACCTGCATACAAATTTCTCAAGAGGCAGGTCAGGTGGTCTGGTATTCCCATCTCTTTCAGAATTTTCCACAGTTTATTGTGATCCACACAGTCAAAGGCTTTGGCATAGTCCATAAAGCAGAAATAGATGTTTTTCTGGAACTCTCTTGCTTTTTCCATGATCCAGTGGATGTTGGCAATTTGATCTCTGGTTCCTCTGCCTTTTCTAAAACAAGCTTGAACATCAGGAAGTTCACGGTTCACATATTGCTGAAGCCTGGCTTGGAGAATTTTGAGCATTACTTTACTAGCGTGTGAGATGAGTGCAATTGTGCGGTAGTTTGAGCATCCTTTGGCATTGCCTTTCTTTGGAATTGGAATGAAAAGTAATAGCTATGCTCTATTTTTTTTTTTTTACCTTTTTATTTTGTATTGGGTTATCCCTGTAGCTCAGATGGTAAAGAATCTGCCTGCAATGCAGGAGACCTGGGTTCAATCCCTGGGTCATGAAGATCCTCTGGAGAAGGAAATGGCAACCCACTCCAGTATTCTTGCCTGGAGAATCCCATGGACAGAAGAATCTGGTGGACTACAGTCCATAGAGTCACAGAGTCAGATATGACTGAGTGACTAACACACACATAGATGATTAACAGTGTTGTGATAGTTTCAGGTGAACAGCAGAGGGACTCAGCCATACATGTGTATCCATTCTCCTCCTAACCCTCCCCCATCCAAGCATGCTGTCTTACTTTATGAGACAATCGTAGCACATGGAGAGCCCATAGATTGGGCTGTACCAGTGGCTCCTGATGTGGGAAGAAGTCTGGACCTAGAGTTGAAAAATGGGGAGAGAAGCCAGACTCTGCCACCATCTAGCTATGTGAGCTCTGCCAGGTCTCCTCCTCAATAAAACTAGGGTTCCAGGTCACTCACCAGGCTCTGTGGAAGAGTTAATGTGTTCCTTTAAGCCTGTGTTACATCAACAGCCTTCTAACCAGGCTTCCAGCTTCCCCTTCCTACCACCAGTGAACTTTGAGAAATATGATCTAATCTCATATGTCACACCTCTGCTTAGAGCCCCACAGTGGTTTCTTGTGGCTTTTTAGGGTTTTGCCAGGAAAACTCCTGACTTTAGCATGGAAAGCCCTGCATCCCATGAAACCTTTCAGTTGGCCAATCACCCTGCAAACCCAGGAGAGCAACTGACCTGGTTCCCACCTGCCTTTTTAGTGCACACCTCTCACCACTCACCTCTGCTCACTTACATTCTTCTCTATACTCTAGGACAACCTGGGTGTGGGCATTTGACAAAATACTGATGCCATGGTCTTGCCTTCTGAGAATCTGACTTCATCGTTTGGAGTGGGACTTAAGTATATTTGTCTTTTAAAATCTCCATGGTGGTTTGAAAGCACCAGGGAAAGGGATCTCTCTTCTGTTCTCACAGGTCTGCAGAAATTCTGTGAGTGATTCTCCATGCCTGAGCTGACCTTTCCCTTGCTTTCTTCCCTTGACTAATTCCTGCTTATTCTCATCCTACTCAAGAGTCTCTTCCTCCAGGCAGCCCTCTAGGATCCCCTCCAGGTAGACTTAGCCTCATTCCACCACCGGGCTGCTTGACTACCCCAGGCCTGCTTCCACCAGAATCTGCATTCTGATTGTTGGCTTACACCAACTCTCTCTCATTAGGTCTGGAGTTTCTTTCAGGAAGAGATTTTATCTTTCTTCCTTGTATCTCTGGAGCCAAACAGGCTCTGGCACTTTGCAGGCTCTCAGTAAGTATTTCGTGAACAGATTAATCAAAGCAAGGCCAGCTGACCTCTTGTGAGTTACATTCTAAGAAAGAAACATCGCACAATAACCCCAGTGTATTATAGAAACAGGAGCTTAAGGAAAAAACACACCCAAGTACAATACAATGCTTTAATGAATCTATAAATTGGACAACACCCAATATTCAAATTAAAAGAAATTCTTAGTTCTGCTCTTTTCTAGATAATGATTTTTTTCTCTTCCAGGGGGAAAAAAGAAAAAGACAGGTTAGGAGACTCCTTCTCTATCCTCATTACCTGTCATAAAATTGTAACTGGAAACGATTTCTCTGACGAAATGCCTTTGGTTTTCTGTTATTTTCTCTCTTCCTCCTCACTCTTCCCTCAGCTGGCCATCCTTGTATGTTTGCAGAGAGGCAGGAAGGTTCACTGCTGGGACTGTTTCTGTCTCCCTTTAAAACTCTTTTATCGGCAGGCTTTCTGATCTTCAAAGCAGCTTGTATCTGATGTGACCCCACTCCCTAGACTCCATGTACTGGGGAGTGAGAGCTGGGAGTATTTTTGTCATTTTGATGACTTGCATGTTTGGACAGCCTTGGACAGCCCAATTGTGCAGTCCTTACTAAATCTGCAGGGATGAGAGCAAGTCAGTGTTTCTAAGCCCCCTTTCACCCCCCAAATCTACACACATTGAAAACTTGACACCAGAGCCCAGAGTTAAGCAAACAGCAAGTTTATAAGTCTTCTTGCTTTTGACCCATCCACTGGGGCAGCAGCCCTGATCCTCTGCCCTGTTTTGCCCTTGAGTCTTTGCCGTTGGTGTTCCTCAGACTCAATCTTTGTGATTATGCACAGTGCTTGATCCTGGATAAGTTTGAAAGCTACGATGATGAATTTCAACTCACTCAGCGAGCCCTGTCCCTGCTGGAGGAAAACAGGTTCTGGGCTGGAGTGGTATTTCCGGACATGCACCCCTGGACCAGTTCCTTACCACCCCACGTGAAGTACAAGATCCGAATGGACATAGATGTGGTGGAGAAAACCAATAAGATCAAAGACAGGTGATGTTTCAGGAGATCTCAGAAGGCCCTGGGTATCCCCAGTGATGTATGAGGCAAGGAAAGGGGGCTCCTGTGGGCTCAGGCCACTCATCTCCTTCTGAGACAGAAGGGTCATTCGGAAAGGCACAGAAAAGCACTTTGGTATCAAAGAACTAAGCTAGACAGTTGACCCTGCTAGTTGGTGGGACCAGGCGAATTCAGCTACATGTGTTTACTTCCTCACCTCAGCACTTGTCCTTGGCTGGCCTTCGAGCAATTTGGAGATGAAAATCTCTAGGTATTGGGTTATCTTCACAGAGATTCTGCAAACGAGGTTTCACCAGAGTCACTGGGAAATTACATTTGTTACAGAGTAAGGGATTGAAACTGGGCTCAGCCTATACATCAGTAAAAATTAAGTTAAATCAGAGGAAGTAAAATAATTTGTAAAGCTCAAAGTAGAGTCCTTGAATGAAAGCCATTACAAATCATGCTGAGGTTAATATTCATCACTGAGATTTAAACTTTGACCCAGAAAACAGAATCAGACAGTGTGGAAAAGTTCAGGAGAGAGTTTCAGGAGAGTGAATGCCAAGTCCCCTCGTGCTTATAACGAGTGAGTTGTCCTGTCCATTCCCATCCACTTCCCTTGTCCATTCCCATCCACATCCCTTGTCCCTGTCTCTGGTTTCTTCTCAGGTACTGGGATTCTGGCCCCAGAGCTGATCCTGTGGAAGACTTCCGGTACATCTGGGGAGGGTTCGCCTATCTGCAGGACATGGTTGAACAGGGGATCAGGAGGAGTCAGGCCCGGGAGGAGGTTCCGGTTGGAATCTATCTCCAGCAGATGCCTTACCCCTGCTTCGTGGATGACTCGTGAGTCAGAGGTCCCAGGCCCCCTCCAGGACAAGCTAATCAGGTTTCTAGGGTGGGATGAAGGGGAGGTGCTCCCCAGGCTTCGATCTCTTTGGAGAAAAATCTTTTTGGGTCCTGGGGTCAGCTCGGGGAGAATAGAGCTCTGATTGAGGAACCTGCCCTGCCCCCTCAGCTGCAGGCAGGGCCAGATGGATAAGTAAAGTGGGAAAAAGGAGTTGGTAGAAAAGGGAAGGTGAAAATTAAAGCAGGGAAAGTGAGGCTGGGGGAGGGAACACAGGCTTTTAAAATTTCCACTATGTAATATGTTTGGTATGTGGAAGAGTTCAGGTCAGTGTTTGCCCAGTGATTGCCAAAACAGCAAAGTAGGATTCTGCATCACAAGTAGGTCCGGTTCCTAGGAGCCTTGGAATAATGCAGCTCCTTCCCTAATTAGCATTCCCATGATGTGTGCTTCATGAAAAGGTGGAGGGGTGTTGGATGAGCTTGGACCCCCTTTCCTGTCCACCCCATCCCCAAGCCTGTACATTTGCTGCCCAGTAGCAAGACATGCTAGTATCCTACTGTTTTCTGAACATGCATTTGGGGGTGGAGCAGTAGAGGGAGGGACAAAGAGGAAGAAGGGGCTGGGAGGGCTCATTTACTGTGGTGGGCGGGGGCAGAAATGTCCCAGGACTGGAGCAGAGATCTGCAATTGGCTTAGGGATTCAACTCCTAGAAAAAAAAAAACAGAAACTGGCAAGTTCACCATAGTGTATATGTGGGTCTGTGGGGTTCAGGGAGGAGAGAAATGTGCACAGCCTGAAGAAAAGAAGAGTCAAATTGCCAGCTGGCCAGGTTGTATAAATAAAACCCCATATGGGTGTAACACCTTAGGCCAATCAGTTCTTCTTGCTCAGCTCTGCAAAAGACTGAAAGAGATAACAGGGACTGTTCCACAGTCAGTTTAGGGTTGGACAATAGGCAGAGATGGGAAATGGAACCAGGAGCAAAAGCCCAGTTCCACTTTTATGATCAGAATAGAAGTGAGTGGCAGGTAGACAGTGAGGAGGCAGGAATTCTGGCCATTCAATGTGGGAGAGCCCTCTGGTGGCAGGTCCCAGAAGGGCGGACTTTATGAATGTATGATTCTCTTCTAGGGCCATCTTAGTGCAACTCTCCCACCCTGGAATTGGGCCCTTACTGTGTTACCCAGCAGTTTTCAATAGATAATAACCTCAAGGGCTTTACTAGCAAGGTCAAGTGTAGGGAAAACATATGTAAAGTTCACACTAGAGTAATTCCAGAATACCAAATTTGCCCTGCTTGCTGGAATGAATATCCATGAATGTACTCCATGAGTATAGGCCGGTGGAATCAGTGACCATTGAATCACTGATTGATTTGTCAGTGGGTCAGTTGCCTTCTAAAAGTGCCACAGTGATTAGTTATTTTGTGCCTCTTCCTGTATAACTGAGGTTTGATCCTCAGGGTAGGCAGTGCTTCACTGGCTGACCCCTTGTGAGCTCAGTTAATGATCTCACCACAACCAGTTCCCTTGGTCCGCCTTCTTGGACTTCAACATCCGTTAGCATGTATCTCTTCCAGTCACATCCTGTATTATCAGTCCTTTCCTGGGAGATCTTATAAGAAGCTATATAACATATATAATATGATTTAATTTACATGTTTATGTATAGAGAGAATTCACCTGTACTAACCAAAAAGCTAACTGAGATCTTATAACGAATGCTGTGTAATATACATATACTGTGTCATATACATAGTACAATTTTATTTACACATTTTACTCACAGAGTTTTCATCAGGGCTAACCAAAAGGCTACCAACTTGCTCTAAGGGAAAAAGTAATCCTTTGGGGCTACCCTAGTGGCTCAGACGGTAAAGAATCCACCTGCCAATGCAGGAGACCCAGATTCAATCCCTGGGTCGGGAAGATCCCCTGGAGGAAGAAATGGCAACCCACTCTAATATTCTTGCCTGGAAAATCCCATCGACAGAGGACCCTGGTGGGCTACAGTCCATGGGCTTGCAAAGAATCAGACACAACTGAGCAACTAACATACAATTTGGGAGGAGGCAGAGTGCAATATATTAAAAGATTCAAGTCCATTGAATGCTCAGTGGAGATTTTTCTGCCTTTTCCCTCCACCTGGGCGTCATTCTCAATCCATTACTTTATTACTCAAACATTTACTCCACCAGATTCAGGGCAATCTACTGTTCTGCTTCTCTCCTCTTGCTTTAGTTTTATGATCATCCTGAACCGCTGTTTCCCTATCTTCATGGTGCTGGCCTGGATCTACTCTGTCTCCATGACTGTAAAGAGCATTGTCTTGGAGAAGGAGTTGAGACTGAAGGAAACCTTGAAAAATCAGGGTGTCTCCAACAGGGTGATTTGGTGTACCTGGTTCCTGGACAGCTTCTCTATCATGTCAATGAGCATCTGCCTGCTGACAATATTCATCATGGTAAGCCAGATGGAGAAGGTCCGGAAAACCTTGAATAGTTTTGTTCCTCTTACTTCCCTTCCTGTTAATGAACTTGTACCTAGATTAGTCATCTCACCAGCAATGATAGCATCACATGTAGCTGTCTTGCCATTTAGGCCAAGATGGAAGACAGAGAGACAAATTCTTCCCCAAGGAGCCGCTGTATCCGAGCATCTTCCCTGCCCCCACTTCCTGCCTGGGGAGCCACAATCTATTAATAGATAGATTATTTAACCCCATTACATGAACTATCTGGAAAAGCTGCTTTAGCAGATCCCAGACTCTGCTAACTGGGTGGTTGTATGCGCAAAGGGTTCTATCTTGTCAAATACAGAAGAAATGAATCTAAGGAGTGTTTTCTTGGGATTACTGTCCCAACCACTAGCTGGAGTGGGAATGTTGAGAGCCTTTTCAATATATTAGGAGAGGAGATCTGGACTGTTTATTAATAACCATCGTGGTCACTCCATTCATTGCTTGACCAAAGAACATTCTGATGCCTACAAAATCTTGGATAGAATTTGGAATCCATCCTTTCCAAGTGACAGATATTTTATCAGCGCAGACAGTATGCATAGGTCATTGTCCACAAATTTACAGCTCCCATTGCAAGCTAAACTTATATATAAAACTTTATTTCATAATACCCTTTTGTGCTTCATGTTCAACTCCTCTACAATAGATGAACTTTTGTACTTATTAAGTGATGGGACATAAATTTAGGTAGTTTTTTACATTTATTTGTTGGGATTTAGTATAAGGCTTAGACTTCAGGCTTTGCAAGCTTCTGATAACTTGTGCCTCTTTGGCATCATGCTATTAAGAGCTTCTTGCACTAAGCAATATGTGTGCTGATGCATAGGCTCTGGCTAAGTGTGTCCCTTGTTTTGCTGGACAATACCTGGTGGCTACTTGATCCAAGAATGTTCCATCACATATCTTGGCCAGCCAACACATATCCAGTTAAACCAAATCCTGTCCCTTCTCTTTGCAGTAAAATGTACTAAGTCTGAATGGTTTTGGTGTAAGTGTTGCATTGAGATTCAGTGAACAGTGGCCTTAGCCAAACCCTGGGCTAGAGCCCTATCAAAACCAATGCTGATTTTGAAGTCAGCCTGCTCAGTCTGACCAGACCCAGATATAGCATTAAGTACTCAAAGGGTCCTGGAGTTCCACGGAGAGGAGGGGAGAAGCTGAGTAACTTGTCTTCCTCTAGGGATCTTTGTTCCTTCCCACCCTTCAGTCTACTCTTTTCCTCACTACTAAGACATTTAGTGTCCTCAGAATCAAAGGAGTCAAAATACATGAGCATCTGACTCATGCAAAATGCATAAACATGCATGACGCCTTGTAATGGCCCTGAGACGTGTTGCTGATAAGTGGCATTGAGAGTTGCCTCCCTGAGAATGGGCATTAGGACTTCAAAGCTTTTAGGACGTGAGGTAAAGAATGTTTATGAAGACTTTCTTGTACAAAGGGGTTTCTCCTTGTGGGAACCAGGACATTGTTCCAGTGATGGCGGAAACAGAGCTTTCCACAACAAAATAGGATTTTCCTTTGAATGATGTTCTCATCTTTCCCCTGTCCTTACTTCCCACCTCAACTATGCAGGAAAGAAGCTGGAAGCGGGGACAATGGAAGGGTTCCATTGTTACTCAAGCTATTAAAACAAAAAAGAAAAGTGGTCATAAGAAAAAGCCAAGGCCAACCACTTTCATCTCCGTCTTAAGCCAATGAGAAATTATATAGCCTAGAAGTTTGTAGGACCTTACTTTGATCTGAGATAAGAAATTGATTTCATTCTTTTGAGATTAACAACCATCTTAAAGGTCTTCCAGCCAAAAGCCATGTGCTCAGTCTGGGACTTGCTTTTATTGAGTTGCATGGCTTTAAGGATAAGGAGTGAGATTTCCAGGGTAATGTGGAGAGCTCTTTCATACAAAATCAGGCCTCTGAGTCTTAATCATGATTTTATTTAGATTTCCTCAAAGTTTACTTTTAGTTAAAAGCATGGCTCTTTTCCACCTCCTTTGCCATTTGTTTTATTCCATTATTCAATCTGTTCTGTCAGTGCCCAGCAGGCATGACAGCATGAAGGAAGAAGAAATGGTAGCAGCAGGAGGTAAGTGGCCCATTTTCTTTGTATTCAAATCTTACATGCCCATTACAGATATTGCTCTAGAGGAGAAAATGGCAACCCACTCTGTTATTCTTGCCTTGAAAATTCCATGGACAGAGGAGCTGGTGGACCATGGGGTCACAAGGAGTTGGACACGACTGAGCACACACATCAGTTTCAGTTTCAGTTCAGTCGTTCAGTCCTGTCCGACTCTTTGCGACCCCGTGAACCACAGCACGCCAGGCCTCCCTGTCCATCACCAACTCCCGGAGTTTACCAGACTCATGTCCATTGAGTCAGTGATGCCATCCAGCCATCTCATCCTCTGTCGTCCCCTTCTCCTCCTGCCTTCAATCAGGGTCTTTTCAAATGAGTCAGCTCTTCACATGAGGTGGCCAAAGTATTGGAGTTTTAGCTTCAACATCAGTCCTTCCAATGAACACCCAGGTCTGATCTCATTTAGGATGGACTGGTTGGATCTCCTTGCAGTCCAAGGGACTCTCAAGAGTCTTCTCCAACACCACAGTTCAAAAGCATCAATTCTTCTGCACTCAGCCTTCTTTACAGTCCAACTCTCACATCCAAACATGACTACTGGAAAAACCATAGCCTTGACTAGACGGAACTCTGTTGACAAAAAAATGTCTCTGCTTTTGAATATGCTATCTAGGTTGGTCATAACTTTCCTTCCAAGGAATAAGTGTCTTTTAATTTCATGGCTACAATCACCATCTGCAGTGATTTTGGAGTCCCCCAAAATAAGGCCAGCCACTGTTTCCACTGATTCCCCATCTATTTGCCATGAAGTGATGGGACCGGATGCCATGATCTTAGTTTTCTGAATGTTGAGCTTAAGCCAACTTTTTCACGCTCCTCTTTCACTTTCATCAAGAGGCTCTTTAGTTCTTGTTCACTTTCTGCCATAAAGGTGGCGTCATCTGCATATCTGAGGTGATTGATATTTCTCCCGGCAATCTTGATTCCAGTTTGTGCCTCTTCCAGCCCAGCGTTTCTCATGATGTCCTCTGCATAGAAGTTAAATAAGCAGGGTGATGATATACAGCCTTGATGTGCTCCTTTTCCTATTTGGAACCAGTCTGTTGTTCCATGACCAGTTCTAACTGTTGCTTTCTGACCTGCATATAGGTTTCTCAAGAGGCAGGTCAGGTGGTCTGGTATTCCCATCTCTTTCAGAATTTTCCACAGTTTATTGTGATCCACACTGTCAAAGGCTTTGGCATAGTCAATAAAGCAGAAATAGATGTTTTTCTGGAACTCTCTTGCTTTTTCCATGATCCAGCGGATGTTGGCAATTTGATCTCTGGTTCCTCTGCATTTTCTAAAACCAGCTTGAACATCAGGAAGTTCACGGTTCATATATTGCTGAAGCCTGGTTTGGAGAATTTTGAGCATTACTTTTCTAGCATGTGAGATGAGTGCAATTGTGTGGTAGTTTGAGCATTCTTTGGCATTGCCTTTCTTTAGGATTGGAATGAAAACTGACCTTTCCTGTGGCCACTGCTAAGTTTTCCGAATTTGCTGATATACTGAGTGCAGCACTTTCACAACATCATCATTTAGGATTTGAAATAGTTCAACTGGAATTCCATTACCTCCACTAGCTTTGTTTGTAGTGATGCTTCCTAAGGCCCACTTGACTTCTCAGTCCAGGATGTCTGGCTTTAGGTGAGTGATCACACCATCGTGATTATCTGTGTCATGAAGATCTCTTTTGTATAGTTCTTCTGTGTATTCTTGCCACCTCTTCTTAATATCTTCTGTTTCTGTTAGGTCCATACCATTTCTGTCCTTTATCGAGCCCATCTTTGCATGAAATGTTCCCTTGGTATCTCTAATTTTCTTGAAGAGATCTCTAGTCTTTCCTATTCTATTGTTTTCCTCTATTTCTTTGCATTGATCACTGAGGAAGGCTTTCTTATCTCTTCTTGCTATTCTTTGGAACTCTGCATTCAGATGCTTATATCTTTCCTTTTCTCCTTTGCTTTTCACTTCTCTTCTTTTCACAGGTATTTGTAAGACATCTTCAGACAGCCATTTTGCTTTTTTGCATTTCTTTTCCATGGGGATGGTCTTGATCCCTGTCTCCTGTACAATGTCACGAACCTCCATCCATAGTTCATCAGACACTCTGTCTATCTAGTCCCTTAAATCTATTTCTCACTTTCACTGTATAATCATAAGAGATTTGATTTAGGTCATACCTGAATGGTCTAGTGGTTTTCCCCACTTTCTTCGATTTAAGTCTGAATTTGGCAATAAGGAGTTCATGATCTGACCCACAGTCAGCTCCCGGTCTTGTTTTTGCTGACTGTATTGAGTTTCTCCATCTTTGGCTGCAAAGAATATAATCAATCTGATTTCGGTGTTGACCATCTGGTGATGTCCATGTGTATAGTCTTCTCTTGTGTTGTTGGAAGAGGGTGTTTGCTATGACCAGTGCGTTCTCTTGGCAAAACTCTATTAACCTTTGCTTGCTTCATTCTGTACTCCAAGGCCAAATTTGCCTGTTACTCCAGGTATTTCTTGACTTCCTACTTTTGCATTCCAGTCCCCCATAATGAAAAGGACATCTTTTTTGGGTGTTAGTTCTAGAAGGTCTTGTTCTTCATAGAACTGTTCTACTTCAGCTTCTTCAGCGTTACTGGTCGGAGGACTTGGATTACCTTGATATTGAATGGTTTGCCTTGGAAACAAACAGAGATTATTCTGTCATTTTTGAGATTGCATCCAAGTACTGCATTTCAAACTCTTTTGTTGACTATGATGGCTACTCCATTTCTTCTAAGGGATTCCTGCCCACAGTAGAAGATATAATGGTCATCTGAGTTAAATTCACCCATTCCAGTCCATTTTAGTTTGCTGATTCCTAGAATGTCAACATTCACTCTTGCCATTTCCTGTTTGACCACTTCCAATTTGCCTTGATTCCTGGACCTAACATTCCAGGTTCCTATGCAGTATAGCTCTTCAGAGCATCGGACTTTGCTTCTATCATCAGTCCCATCCACAACCGGGTGTTGTTTTTGCTTTGGCTCCCTCCCTTCATTCTTTCTGGAGTTATTTCTCCACTGATCTCCAGTAGCATACTGGGCACCTACTGACCTGGGGAGTTCATCTTTCAGTGTCCTTTCTTTTTGCCTTTTCATACTGTTCATGGGGTTCTCAAGGCAAGAATACTGAAGTGGTTTGCCATTCCCTTCTCCAGTGGACCACATTCTGTCAGTACACACATACAAACTCACACACACACACACACACACACACAGATTGCTAATTGGTTTCTCTTCTCTACTTAGAGAAACCCAGTGCTTTAGGGTACCACTACCAAATAATCAGAACCAATTCAAGAGGTAAAGCAATTTGTACCTTTATGTTCCCAAGAAAAGAACAGGACGATCTATACATATTTGGAGTTATGTGCAAAGCGTAAAAATCCTCATAGGAGGCCTATTGCAAAAGAGAAACAAGTAGGCTTGATCAATTTTAACATCTCAATTTATCTGCTAATGTAATTGTATAGTAGCTCACTCATTAAAAATAGCTAGTTTGGTTCTATTTTCTACATAGCCAATGATTGACCCATTAGTTCACATGAAAGGTACTGAATATTGTCCACAGATTCTGTGAAATGTATTTCTATAATATCATGTGCTGCAAGGATTAATCCACTTTCAAGTGATGTGGATTAACTACAGACATTTTCACCAATGTGAGAGGCAAATCTCAGAATATAAGTATAAATGATTAAGTCAGCAGACCAGGTGGTGGTGATTTAGTCTCTAAGTCATGTCCAACTCTTGCAACCCCATGGACTATAGCCTGCCAGGTTCCTCTGTCCATGGGATTTTTCAGGAAAGGATACTGGAGTGGATTGCCATTTCCCAGAACCAAAGCAAAATGTTAAAGCTTGTTGGGTGATCTCCCACATCCCTCTTTTGTTCCTCATAAATTCAGTATATCACAGGAACTACTGATGCTCCAAGACCCCCTTTGCAGATCTTCCTCCCTGCTCGAGGCTCCTTCCTCCACACTTTCCTCTTCCCAAGGATTTCATTACTGAACCATAACAATTACTCAGTACTGATAGGTAGCTCAATATGTTATCCTCCTAGGAGAAAATAACATAATTAGAATTAAAGGACCTCAACATATTGAGTTGGAGAAGGCAATGGCACCCCACTCCAGCACTCTTGCCTGGAAAATACCATGGATGGAGGAGCCTGGTAGGGTGCAGTCCATGGGGTCGCTAAGAGTCGGGCACGACTGAGCGACTTCACTTTCACTTTTCACTTTCATGCATTGGAGCAGGAAATGGCAACCCACTTCAGTGTTCTTGCTTGGAGAATACCAGGGACGGGGGAGCCTGGTGGGCTGCCGTCTATGGGGTCGCACAGAGTCGGACACGACTGAAGTGACTTAGCAGCAGCAGCAGCAACATATTGAGTATTAAGTGTGGAAAATTAGACACTAACAGGGCTTCCCTGGTAGCTCAGATGGTAAAGAATCTGCCTGAGATGCAGAAAACTGGGGTTCGATCCCTGGATTGGAAAGATTCCCTGGAGAAGGGAATGGCTACCCACTCCATTATTCTTGTCTGGAGAATTCCATGGACAGAGGGGTGTGGTGGGCTACAGTCCATGGTATCACAAAGAGTCAGATACGACTAAGCGACTAACACACACTGGGCTCATGGGAAAGATCCCTTTGGGGCGGAGGGCTTCTGAACGCATAGAGATCACTTCCTAAAGGGGTGGAGCTCCTGGATGTGGATGGAAATTACTGACTCAAGTGGCCACTTTGGTTTCAGCATGGAAGGATCCTGCATTACAGCAATCCGCTCGTCCTCTTCCTGTTCCTGTTGGCTTTCTCCATTGCTACGATCATGCAGTGCTTCCTGCTCAGCACCTTCTTCTCCAGGGCCAGTCTGGCAGCAGCCTGTAGTGGTGTCATCTACTTCACCCTCTACCTGCCACATATTCTCTGCTTCGCTTGGCAGGACCGAATTACAGCCGACATGAAGATGGCTGTGGTAAGGGACCCTGGGCTTACACCTAGAATATGATGCATTCCACTTGCAGGGTATGTAGCAGTCTGAGAGGACTGGCTCACCCTTTAGGGGGTCCACTTTGCCTTTGGCAGAAATGGACATAAGGTTTAAAGGCACAGGTACAAAAGTAGGAGTAGTCTTCATCTTGAGCAACCTAACAGTTCCTCTTCACCAAATCTGCTTGATAAGTCTGCCCTGGGAAGTAATCGAAAATCAGTTCAGCTCATGGGTCCCTTTGTGTATCCATAAGAGGAGAAAAATGGGGCCCATTTCACTCAGTTCTTTTTTTTTCCCCTAACATCTGAGAAGATTCATAAGGGAGGGAGCTTCTCCCTTACTAATCTGCCCAGAAAGATGTTTCCATAAATTAAAAGTTTTTGTTTATCTGTAAAATAATTTGAATCAGAGTAGCTCTAATGTGTCTTTGTCATGTTCTACCACAGCACTCAGACAGGGGTGCACAAACGAGCCAGTTGGGCCCTCTTCCCAGGAGAGGTCTCCAGAAATTAACTCTGGATTGCCTGAAAGACCTCTTCACAATGCCCAAACAACATGTTTGTTTGTTTGTTTGTTTTTCTCTAATTGTTTTCAAATGATCTATGTCCACTCTGTTATTAAACAGATTAAATAGCTTCTAAGCCCTGTAGGATGCAAATTTGTTTGTCCTCCAAAATCTCCCTATGCATGGTTCTTTGTACAATGCAGTTGAGAAAGGACTGTCACCTGCATCTCACTGGGGAAAATTTAAGTTGAACTTGTTCTCATGACTCAAGCTTATTTGGCTCAAGTGCTGCCAGGGCATCTGCCTTTTATTTCTCATGTTAAATAAGAATTAATTACTGTCATTTATGGCACCTAATTTTCTAACAATGGGCAAGAAATTCTTATGACTCTGGCTGTTGGCAGAGCTGGGCTATCTTGGTATACTGTGTAGACAGTTGGTACTTAGAAGCCACAACTAGTTCTTTGCATGTGTGGATCTACCAGGAAGCTATAGTTCTGGCTGCTCTGTGGACCAGGGCTGGGCTGAGATTTTTTTAATGGTTTTTGTGAAGATATAGCTAGGGAATCCCTTCCTTCTGCAGAGAGATGCTCTGAACCCCATCCTGTGTCCTGCAAACTAGAGGTAGGCCTCCCAGCAGAGCAAGTGGGAATAGCTCATCCCTCTGTATGTGCGTATGTGCTTTCTGCCATGCCAGGGAGCAACTGCGGGGATGTGGCTGGGGGACTTCCTCTTTAGACTTTCTGCATACCACTTATTCAGTTACTTGTGCTCTTCAAGGAGATTCTAAGAAAAAGATTTTCCCTAGTCTGGAAATGAGAAAAGGTGATAGTCATTATAAGCTGAGGATTTTTGGCTTAACATTGCTCAGGAGGTCATGAGACAATATCCTGTCTAGCCTCCTAGTCTGCTCTAAAACACTGATGACTTTATGGACAGTTCTATTGGGATTCTCACAAAGCAGCTCAAGTTAGCTTCTTTGTTGTACCAAAACCTGTGAGATTTTATGGAAGAGGTAGGTAGAGGCAGGGAAAGGTAGGAAGACAAGCTTGAGGACCTTTGGTCCTTCGCTGTGCTGTGCTGTGCTGTGTTGTGTTGTCTTCCCTAGTGTACCACTGTGATCCACTGGACAGGTGAAAGGTGGCCAAGTAGGTATTGGGCAGGGGTCCCTGAGGCCTGAGAAGTATTCCCAGAACTCTCTTACTGTGGGAAGACTGCCTTAACCCCTCCCTGGGGTGGTCTTAGACCAGAATACATTGTAGACCCTCCATCGGCCTTCCTCCGTACCTTGTGGGTTCTGTTGGGTTGGGTTAAAGATCCTCTGCTCATCTTTTATGCCTTCTTTGCCCCACTGCAGAGCCTGCTGTCTCCTGTGGCATTTGGGTTTGGCACTGAGTACCTTGCTCGTTTTGAAGAGCAAGGTGTGGGGCTGCAGTGGAGCAATATTGGGAACAGTCCCATGGAAGGGGATGAATTCAGTTTTCTGATGTCCATGAAGATGATGCTCCTTGATGCTGCTCTGTATGGCTTGCTTGCCTGGTATCTTGACCAGGTGTTTCCAGGTAAGGGTCCTCCTCCATAGGGTAAAGGTAATTATGTTCTTTAGTTCCTCTGCCTTTTCACTCTAGTTTAAATCTTAATCAAATATCCCATGCTTTTGGATTGGAAGAATTAATATTGTTCAAATAGCCATACTTCCCAACACAATCTACAGATTTAATGTGATCCCTATTGAATTACTCCAGTATTCTGGCCTGGAGAATTCCATGGACTGAATAGTCCATGGGGTCGCAAATAGTCAGATATGACTGAGTGACTTTCACTTACTCACTCACTATCAAATTACTCAAGATATTTTTCACAGAACTAGGACAAGTAATCCTAAAATTTATGTGGAACCATGAAAGACTCAAAATTGCCAAAGTAATCCTGGGGGAAAAGAACAAAGCTGGAAGCATAACCTCCCAGACTTCAGACAGTACTACAAAACTATAGGAATCAAAACAGCATGGTATTGGAGCAAAAACAGACAAATGGATCAATGAAACAGAATAGAGAGCCCATAAGTAAATCCACACAACTACACCCAATTAATCTTTGATAAAGGAGGTAAGTATATACAATAGAGAAAATACAGTCTCTTTAGCAAGTCCATTCTGAAGGAGATCAGCCCTGGGATTTCTTTGGAAGGAATGATGCTAAAGCGGAATCTCCAGTACTTTGGCCACCTCATGCAAAGTTAACTCATTGGAAAAGACTCTGATGCTGGGAGGGATTGGGGGCAGGAGGAGAAGGGGACGACAGAGGATGAGGTGGCTGGATGGCATCACTGACTCGATGGATGTGAGTCTGAGTGAACTCTGGGAGTTGGTGATGGACAGGGAGGCCTGGCGTGCTGCGATTCATGGGGTCACAAAGAGTTGGACACAACTGAGCGACTGAACTGACTGACTAGCAAGTGGTGTTGGGAAAGCTGGACAGCTACATGTAAATCAATGAAATTAGAACACACCCTCACACTGTACACAAAAATAAACTCAAAAATGTTTAAAGACTTAAAATATAAGACGTGATACCATAAAATCCTAGAAAGGGATATAGGCAAAACACTCTTGAACATAAATTATAGGAATGTTTTCCCAGGTCAGTCTCCCAAGGCAAAAGAAATAAAAGCAAGAATAAACAAATGGAACATAATCAAACTTCTTAGATTTTGCACAGCAAAACAGGCATAAAGCAAAAAGACAGTCTATGGACTGGAAGAAAATGATTGCAAACGATGCATTAGACAAGGGATTAATTTCCAAAACATATGAACAGCTTACACAATTAAACAGCAAAAACAAACAAACAAATCTAAAAATGGGCAGAAGACATTTATTCAAAGAAGAATAGATATTTATTCAAAGAAGACATACAAATGATCAATGAGCTCATGAAAAGATGCTCAACACTGCTAATTATTAAAGAAATGCAAATCAAAAATATAGTGAGGTACTAGTCAGAATTCAAAAGCAGAGACATTACTTTGCCAACAAAGGTCCGTCTATTCAAGGCTATGGTTTTTCCAGTGGCATGTATGGATGTGAAAGTTGGACTGTGAAGAAAGCTGAGCACCAAAGAATTGATGCTTTTGAACTGTGGTGTTGGAGAAGACTCTTGAGAGTCCCTTGGACAGCAAGAAGATCCAACCAGTCCATTCTAAAGGAGATCAGTCCTGGATGTTCTTTGGAAGGACTGATGCTAAAGCTGAAACTCCAATACTTTGGCCACCTGATGCAAAGAGTTGACTCATTGGAAAAGACTCTGATGCTGGGAGGGATTGGGGGCAGGAGGAGAAGGGGATGACAGAGGATGAGATGGCTGGATGGCATCACTGACTCGATGGACATGGGTTTGGGTGAACTCCGGGAGTTAGTGAGAGATGGGGAGGCCTGGCATGCTGCGATTCATGGGATCGCAAAGAGTCGGACACAACCGAGAGACTAAACTGAACAGAGTCAGAATGGCCATCATTAATAAGTCTACAAATAACAAATGCTGGAGAGGGTGTGGAGAAAAGGGAACCGAACCCTCCTATACTATGGGTGGGAATGTAAATCGATACAGCCACTATGGAAGGTAGTCTGGAGGTTCCTTAAAAAACTAAAAATAGAGCTCCCATATAATTCATCAATCCCATTCCTGGGCATATAGCCAGAGAAAACTGTAATTTGAAAAGATACATGCACCTGAATATAAAGCAGCAGTATTTATAATAGCCAAGGAATAGAAGCAAACTGTATGTCCATTGACAGAGGAATGGATAAAGAATATATATACAATGGAATACTACTCAGCCATAAAAAGAATGAAATAATGCCATTTGCAGTGATGTGAGTGGACCTAGATATTGTCAAACTGAGTGAAGTAAGTCAGATACAGAAAGACAAATATCACATGATATCACTTATATGTGGAATGTAAAAACATGGTGCAAATGTTTTGTTATTTACAAAAGAGAAATAGACTCACAGACATAGAAACTTATAGGGACTTTCCTGATGGTCCAGGAACTAAGAATTTGCACTCCCAATGCAGGGGGCCTGGGTTCAATCCCTGGTCCAGGAACCAGATCCCACACTCCACAACTAAAAAACTAGATCCTGCATCCCACATGTTACAATGAAGATTGAATATCCTGCATGCCACAACTAAGACCTAGAGCAGCAAAATAAATAAATAAAAATAAATAAATATTTTTAAAAAGAAGAAAAAAAGAGAATGAACTTATGGTTACGAAAGGTGATAGCAGGGTGGGGGGGATAAATTAGGAGTTTGTGATTAACATATACACAATACTATATATAATGTAGATAAACAACAGAGACCTGCTGTACAGCACAGGGAACTATATTTAATATCTTATAACAACATATATTGGGAAAGAAATATAGGAAAGAAATAAAAAAAGGAATATAAATATAGGTATGGTGTACAGCAAAGTGATTCTACCAAAACCAACACAACATTTTATATCAACTATACTTCAATTTTTTCAAAATCTTATTCTTTCTGAAGTCTTTCAGCTTGAACTCTCAGAACCCATATTTAAATCTTAAATCCAGGAACCAGAAATCCATCAGTGAATGCTTGACTCACCTTTAGAAACAGATTCCGAATATGATCCCTTGTCACCAACTCTACACAGCCTTCTCAGTCCAAGCCTCCTCCTTCCATCATCATCTCTTACAGTCTGTTCTCCACAATGTGTTCAGGGAGATCCTTTCAGAATCTAGGTCAGGTGGTGTCAATCCTCTGTTCAAATTCTTCAGAAGATGTCAGGGTAAGAAGATGCTGAATTCACCTTCCCTCATAGAGAACTGAGTCTTTAGCTTCATATGCCACCATTTCCTCTTTTAAAAAAACTTAAAGTCTGGCTGAGTGATAACTACACATCAGGCAAAGCAGGTAGGGGAGTCTAAGACACAGTTTCACCATAATCCCCACCCTTGGCACAGTGATCCATAACCAGGAGGGATCACAGAACCCAACACCCATTTGCTAATTGTATTCATCATAATATTGGAAGTCCTAGCCACAGCAATCAGACAAGAAAAAGAAATTAAAGACATCCAAATCAGAAAAGAGGTACATTTATACATAGTAACATTTGTAGATGACATTATTTTATGTATAGAAAACTCTAAGTGAAAGTGAAGTCACTCAGTTGTGTCCAACTCTTTGTGACCCGTGGACTGTAGCCCACCAAGCTCCTCTGTCCATGGGATTCTCCAGGCAAGAATACCGGAGTGGGTTGCCATTTCCTTCTCCAGAGAAGTTTTTAGAAAACTCTATAAAGTTTAGGAAACTCTAAGGACTCCATCAAAAAAAAAAACAAAAAACAGTTAGAACTAATTTTAAAATGTAGTAAAATTGCAGGATACAAATTACATACACAAGAATCTCTGAGCACCGAAGAATTGATGCTTTTGAACTGTGGTGTTGGAAAGGACTCTCGAGAGTCCCTTGGACTGCAAGGAGATCAAACCAGTCCATCCTAAAGGAAATCAGTCCTGGGTGTTCATTAGAAGGGCTGATGCTTAAGCTGAAGCTCCAATACTTTAGCCACCTGATGCAAAGAACTGATTCATTCATTGGAAAAGACCATGATGCTGGTAAAGACTGAAGGCAGGACAAGAAGGGGACGACAGAGGATGAGATGGTTGTATGGTATCACTGACTTGATGGACATGAGTTTGAGCAAGCTCTGGGAGTTGGTGATGGACAGGGAAGCCTGGTGTGCTGCAGTCCATGGGGTCAGAAAGAGTTGGACATGACTGAGCAACTGAACTGAACTGATGAATAACAAGGGCACTTCTATCATTCAGGAAACTCCAAAGGTTTTAAGAGCTCTGTACCAGGAACTGTGGACAAAGATCAAGTATTATTTTGTATTCTACACACACCTCAATATATCTCTTTTGGGGGAAGAGAGAGTCAAAGGACATAATTCAACCTTATAACAGTAAATTCAAAGAAATATACTTGACTTTCTCAGCCTCCATTTTTTCCATCTCACTGGGCCATTAGAGAGAGGTATAATAAGTGAAAATTAATTAGATTGAAAATATAATTTGTGCATATTTCAAGAGCTTTCTTTTAGCCAAGCTAAAGCTTTAATATGATCAACCACTATGTACTAAGCAGCACCAATGTATTAGGCTCAGTAGCACAGGTACTCAGAGAAGAAAAAGTGGAAAAAACTGACTCAAGCCTGTCCTTGAGGGATTACAGTCTAGCATCGGCCATAAGGCACAGGGTAACTATTAAATAAGCAAAGATAATATTCTCACAAAAACATTTATAGGCAGCAAGATAAGAGAACTGTACTAGAAACTTGGTAGTTGATTCTTTGAAACTCAAGTGGATCCAGTAAGATCCAGTAGGTTAAGATTAGTGGTGTTGGGCTTCCCTGGTGGCTCAATGATGAAGAATCCACCTGCCAATGTAGGAGACGCGGGTTTGATCCCCGGTCCAGGAAGATACCACATACCATACAGCAACTAAACCCATGTGCCAAAACTATTGAGCCTTTGCTCTAGAGCCTGGGAACTGAAATTACTGAGCCCACACACTGCAACTACTGAAGGCTGTGTGCTCTGGAGCCTGTGTTTTGCAACAAGAGAAGCCACCGCAATGAGAAGCCCATGCACCACACTAGAGGGTAGTCCCCACTCACTGCAACTAGAGATAAGCCCCTGCAGCAGTAAAGAACTAGCACAGCCAAAAATAATTAATTAAAAAAAAATCAGTGGTATTAGAACCAGACTACCAATGTTGGAATTCTTACACCTCTATTAAATTAGCTGTGACATTGGGCAGAAGCTTCAAATTCAGTGTACCGTAATTTCTTTATCTACGAGAATAGTAATACTACCTATCCCTTTGTGTTGTTTTGGGGATTAAATTATTTAGCACATTGAAGGGGCTCACAGTTATGTTTGACACAGAAAGAACAGTCAACAAATGTTATGATTATCATCACTATTATTATCTGGTAACTGTTGAAAAGAGCATGCTTAAATTCTCTAATTAAATGGTTTCTTGGAAAACTAATGTTAGCTAAGATCATCAGTCTTAGTGTTGCTGATTTCACCCCCAAAACATGACCTTTTGAATTGAAGCATATTAGAAGTAGTCTTAGAGGAAGCATCTGGATAGCCATGTAATACTTATGAACTATAAATATATATAGTTACAACCTGAGGTTCAGGTAGATAAATTCTAGATCGTATAGAACTATGGTAAGATTGAACTACTTAGGCTTTTTCTCTTTATTTGCCTATCTATCTTTAGGGGACTATGGAACCCCACTTCCTTGGTACTTCCTTCTACAAGAGTCTTACTGGCTAGGTGGTGAAGGTGAGTTGTTTAAATTTTTTTTATTAAGAAAGAAAAACAAATGTTTGAAATTAACTCCTTTGGCTCTGTATTGGATATGTGTGCATTGTAGAGGTGGTTCTTACATGAAGTGTGAGATTCCTGATTAGTTAGCTGTCTGCTGGGGGCTCTGTTCCTTAGTGCATCATCACGGGCTCTGGGAGCCCCTATTTTGTGAGTGACTGGACCAGGGTAATGGCTGAGCATTGATAAGCCCTTGCATCCTGGTTGTGCCCAGTGGATTAAAGTGTATGCTTAAAAGAAAGCCAGACCACTTGAGGGTGCAAACGAGGTTTGCAACTTCTCAATTTAAAGCAAACAGATCTATAGAATCTGGAAAAGAAAGTTGTGGTATATATACACAGTGAAATATTACTCAGCTATTAAAACTGAGTAATATTTTTTAATATTACTATTAAATAGCTATTAAAAATAGCTATTAAAGCTATTAAAAAGAACACATTTGAGTCATTTCTAATGAGGTGGATGAAACAGGAGCCTATTATACAGAGTGAAGTAAGTCAGAAAGAAAAACACCAATACAGTATATTAACACATATATATGGAATTTAGAAAGATGATAATGACGACCTTATGTACAAGACAGCAAAAGAGACATAAAGAACAGACTTTTGGACTCTGTGGGAGAAGGCAAGGGGGGCGATTATTTGAGAGAATAGCACTGAAACATGTATATTACCATATGTCAAATAGATGACCAGTTCAAGTTCAATGCATGAAACAGGGCACTCAAAGCCGGTACACTGGGACAACCCAGAGGGATGAGATGGGGAGGGAGGTGGGAGGGGGGTTCAGGACCAGGGGACAATGTGCACCCGTGGCTGATTCAGATTGATGTGTGGCAAAAACTGCCACAATATTGTAAAGTAATTAACCTCCAATTAAAATAATTAATTAAATAATAAAGCAGACAGATCTAGAGAATCAGAGAAATCCATCTTCTGCTGTGTCTCCTCGTGTGGTTTTTAGTCCTCTCCACTTTTTCAAATATAAATAAATTTATTTTCCCAAAGCAATAAGTTTATTTTCCTGGCATCCAGAGGCTGGGGCAGACTCCCAGATTCCCTTAGTGTTGGTCTTTCTTGTGATTGGAAAAGAGGGTTAAAAGGACATTTGCCCAGAATGCATCATAAATAAAATTTACCTTTCTTCCTGAACAGGACAGAAGCCAAAGGAGAGTTCTAGAAGTGGGGGATGGAGAGGGGAGCTGCGGACTATGGACTCCTGTGAGGGATGAGGAGATAGAGAAATTCCAGAGCTGAGAGCTGGGGGCGCCCCTGGAGCTAGGAGTCTCTGGAAGCAAAGGAGATGCTTTCCAATCTGCTTGTTCCTTACCTACTTGCCCTTTACTTTGTATTATTGGGCCTGGGCCAGGATTTAGCCTTTAAGCACTAAGATAAATGTTTGTTTTCTCTAGGGGATTAGTCTAGGACCTTTAAAAGGTTTGCAGTGGGGGTTGCCTTTTTTTTTAATGAGTCAAACAAACAACATTTCAACAGCTCAGTGGTTTTTTTCCCCCCCATTATGTTGCCTTGTCTGTCTTTCTTGTCTATCTAGTAAACTTTTAAATTTCTACTATAATAAAGTTATAACCTATCATAAATGGGAATTTTCAACACAGAAGTCTGTTCCTGAAATGTTTCTAATTTCAGTGAGTATCAAGACTTTGTGGACTTCTTTTTCCCTCTATAATCTCAACAGACATGCTGCTTCTAAAAAGAAAAATCTTAAGACAAATGCGCTCCTTCAAAAGTGAGTCACATGTATTTTTGCCAACAGAAGCTAAATATTTTTCACCTGTCTCACAAGCTAGACTGAAATAGATTCCTAAATTTCTCTAAAATTAGAAAAGAGCTGAGTTTTTCCACCTACTCCGCTCCGTTCACAGATGAAGACATGGAGCCCAAGAGACATCTAATGTCTAACCCAGTTCCTGTTGGCCATTTTGGACAAAATCTGGAATTGGGACATGCATTTCCTGGCAAGGAACTCACTCCAGTGACTAGGAGAATATTTCCTCCTGCTATTTTATTATTATACATTTAATGCAGTATGATGGCTAGTAAAGTGATCAAAGGGATTGTGGGCAATAGATTTAAGTCCTTCAGGAAACAGAAGTGCCAGTGGGGGCCAGTCCCTAACCAGGGCCCAGTGCGCGTCACCCACCACACAGCCTGCAGTCTACAGACAGCAGTGTGGGCGGAGAGGCCTCGGCCGACTGCGGCCTTAGGACATCAGCCTGCTCGCAGATGTGCACCTGTAGCCAGGGCCTTTAGATGCTTGGCGATGACGGTTTCCTCCCGCCTCTGCTTTCTTCTCTAGCTGGCTTATGTGCTTCTCTTCCCCTTTCAGGGTGTTGTGATGTCCTTTTATTTCAGTTAATGAATTTATTTTTTGTGTTGGAGAATAGTTGCTCTAGAGTGTTGTCTTAGTTTCTAAGTGCAGCAGAGCAAGTCAGCTGCGTGTGTATATATATCCCCTCTTCCTTGGATTTCCTTCCGATTTAGATTACCACAGAGCATTGAGTAGAGTTCCCTGTGCTGTATAATGTGTTCTCATTAGTTATCTATTTTGTCCTTTGAAACCAAATGTGAAGTTTACAAAAAGTGCCTCTGTGAGGGCGAGGGGTATGGGTGTTGTGTGTGCCAGAGTATGTGTGAGTGTGAGAATATGTGCGTGAGTGTTTACACAATTTGTGCAAGCCTGTCCAACAGCCAGGCTCAACTCTGGTGTTAATCCCCAAATACTTGAATGCCCATAAAAGTATTGATAGATTTCTCAGGTAAACAATGTCTCCGTCTGCCTGCCCATCATATCAGCTTGAATGGACTTTTACTGAAGATTCACCATGACTTTGACATGTTTTGGATTGGAGTGAAAAGTACCATTAGTGAGCTGAAAAAAAAATTAACCCATTTAAAAGTCAATCCTGGTTTTAATTTTTTTTTAAATCACAATTGCTGGCACTGTGAGCTCCACCTGAGGATAAGTGAAACTCCTAGTACAAAACTCCCTCTGTGCTCACCAATGGCTGCCAAATCAGACCTCTGGGAAGCAATCCCTCTGCCCAGACCCTGTGGGAACTTCACAGCCCCACAGGTCAGAGGCTGGCAGAGCCCTCCTTGGGGCTGGTCCTGGCAATGTTGGCCTGGCCTTCTAAGGGAACTGTGCTTTCCAGCTATGGTAGGAAACTCTGCTCTCCTCTTCTCTTGTTTCCTGTCTTTCCTGATTCTCAGCCTTCACCAGGAGAGTAACAGCGGCTTCTGGTTTGTGCAGGGTGTTCAACCAGAGAAGAAAGAGCCTTGGAAAAGACAGAACCAATAACAGAGGAAATGGAGGACCCGGAACACCCAGAAGGAATAAATGGTAAAAAACAAAAAACCCTCAATAAAGAATGCAGAACAGAGGCAAGAGAAGGTTCAGAATACTGTAAAGGGCAAGAGCAGAACATCTCCTGAGTGGGGTGAAATGGAACCCAGGAAGCTGACTCTCTTGACAGGGGTTAAACCTGATACCTTCTCTAGGGTCCAGCTGCCCATGTGTGGAATGAATGGTCCAGCCAGACATTAACACATATTTCCTGGAGAAAGCAAATCCCAAGTATATGGTGTGTTTGTGCCCTTGTTAGGCAAACCCCCAGTGAATTGCACAAATGTGCTGACTTCCGAGGATTTAGCAAGAACAATAACTTGGGTCACTGGGACTTCAAGCGGATATGAGCTATAAGGAAAGACAAAAATAAATGCTCCTGTGCACAGGGGGAGAGAGTCTAGAGGAGCTGACTACACTTCATTTGTGATTTACAAATCTAGAGGTCCATTCATTCAAGCCATCAAAGGCCTTTCCTGACCATAGAAGTTACTTAATAATTCCTCAATTCATAGACCAAGTTTGCAAGTGTTCTCTTGGCCTTTACCTCCCTTACCTTCCCTCTTGAACCAGGTCTGTCCCGGTTCCCCCACCCCCACCCCACCCCAACCATGTTCTTCTTTCCTCAAGCATATGGATTTCTCTAGAATTCCTCTGTGGATTCTGAAATGCTCCGCTATTGTTACCCCGGGTACAGAGAGGCAGCATGGCCTCTGGACTTCACCTGATGTTGCAGGAGAAGGTCCAGCCTCCGTGTGTCTGACGCACCCCAGGTGCCATTTCACAAAGCTGAGGTTGGAGACCTGTGATTCCTGCAGTTTCTAGTCAGCAGAACCTTTGGGAAGACCCTCCTCCCAGAGTGGAATTCCAAGACCAAATTCAGAGGGTGGGGATCCAGTCCCACCTCAACTGTCAGCAAGGCCAGAGGAGGCACAGAGAGAAGCAGCACTGGGATTTCCCCCTCCCCCCTTTCTTTGGCAGGGTCATAAGTGCTCAGAATTATAATATTAAGGTGACAAATTAAGTAACACATATAAATGAAAAGTGTTAGTCACTCAGTCATGTCTGACTCTTTGTGACCGCATGGACTATAGCCCATCAGTTGCTCTGCCCATGGAATTTTCCAGGCAAGAATACTGGAGTGGGTAGCCATTCCCTTCTCCAGGGGATGTTCCCAACCCAAGGATGCAACCCAGGTCTCCTGCACTGCAGGCAGATTCTTTACCATCTGAGCCGCCAGGGAAGCCCCATCACTGTCTTGTGTGAACTAAAGCAGGGAAAGACTCGAAGCCAGGGAGAAGTGGACACCAAGTGGACCTCATACTGGAGGGGAGTATGGAGTTTAAAAGTGGAGGGACAGAGTTTGAGGGACAGTGGTGAGAAAGAGTGGACTGTCCTACCCTAATTGGAGAAACTGGAGCGCTAAAAAGCAAGTAGTCAGCGTTAGTAGAGTTGACTCAAAGATGTGAGCCAAGGTGACTAGGAGAATGGACATAAGATAGCCTGAAGGAAGACACTGTTTGGGAAAGAGAATGAGGACCCTGAGCTGTTCCAAGAAATTCCTGAGGAAATCCCCTGCAGACTGTCAGAAATGAAGGCCTGGGACTGAAGGCTGAGCTTAGGGCTAACTCTCCATACAGACAATGAGCGCATCTGCATTCAAATCCCAGCTCTGCCACTCACAAACCATGTGACCTTGATTGGACTCTTGATATCTCTTTAGGTTTCCTCATCTGTAGAAATGGCATGGTAATATATATAAAGCACTTGAAACAATGCTTGGCACAGAGTAACAGCTCAATAAATGTTAGACACTATTATTACCATTATTATTCTGTAGTCACCGTGATAAAGTTATAGTTAAAGCCATAGGTACAGAAGACAATGGTCTCAACAAGGAACCTTGGGTAGTGTGTACGTGAAGCCATTGTTACATCATGTTCATTTTTTCCAACAAGACTGCTTCTTTGAACGTGAGCTTCCAGGCTTGGTTCCCGGAGTATGTGTGAAGAATCTGGTAAAGATATTTGAGCCCTATGGCAGGCCAGCCGTGGACCATCTTAACATTACCTTCTATGAAAGTCAGATTACCGCATTCCTCGGTCACAATGGAGCAGGGAAAACCACGACCTTGTGAGTCTTTGATCATTTTCTGACTCTCTTCTTCCTCTATTAGCTTCAGTCTATTCTTTCTCACTCCAGGGCTTCCCTGGTGACTCAGGTAAAGAGGCTGGCTGCAGTGTGGGAGACCCGGGTTCAATCCCTGGGTTGGGAAGATCTCCTGAAGAAGGAAATGGCAGCCCACTCCGGTATTCCTGCCTGGAGAATCCCATGGACAGAGGAGCCTGGCAGGCTACAGTCCATGGGGTCGCAAAGAGTCGGACACAATTGAGCAACTTCACATTCTTTCCCACAGAAGTTTAGTGAGAAAAATGTGTTCTATATGTGTGTGCAAGGAAGGTATAGTATACTGCAGTTTTCAAAGCTTGCTCACATTTATCATTTTATTAGATCATGAAGTTGGAGAGAGAGGTGAAGTAGTAAGTTCATTGCCCCCTTGGTGCCAGGGATGGGACATCCAGAGAGCGAAGTGACTTTCCAAGGAAGCCACGTTGTGGTGGTTCCATGGATGCAAGAACCGGATCGTCTCTTGTCTTTGATGCTGTGAGCTGGTCCCACTATCCCCAACATCCCCAGCATTTCTATCATGACGGTGGTGATAAAGTCTTGACCACTACCATCACCTGCCCTCCATCTGTAGAGCATTGTGTACGCTTGCATGCTAAGTCATTTCGGTTCAATTCAGTCACTCAGTCGTATCTGACTCTTTGCAACCCCATGGACTGCAGGACACCAGGCTTCCCTGTTCATCACCAACTCCTGGGGCTTGCTCAAACTCACGTCCATAGAGTTGGGGATGCCATCCAACCATCTCATCCTCTGTTGTCCCCTTCTCCTCCTGCCTTCAATCTTTCCCAGCATCAGGGTCTTTTCCAATGACTCAGTTCTTCACATCAGGTGGCCAAAGTATCAGAGTTTCATCTTCAGCATCAGTTCTTCCAATGAATATTCAAGACTGATTTTGTTTGGATGGACTGGTTTGATCTCCTTGCAGTCCAAGGGACTCTCAAGAGTCTTCTCCAACACCACAGTTCAAAAGCATCAATTCTTCAGTGCTCAGCTTTCTTTCACATCCATACATGACTACTGGAAAAACCATAGCTTTGACTAGACAGACCTTTGTTGGCAGAGTAATGTCTCTGCTTTTTAATATGCTGTCTAGGTTGATCATAGCTTTTCTTCCAAGGAGCAAGCATCTTTTAATTTCATGGCTGCAGTCACCATCTGCAGTGATTTTGGAGCCCCCCAAAATAAAGCCTCTCACTGTTTCCATTGTTTCCCCAACTATTTGCCATGATGTGATGGGACCAGATGCCACGATCTTACTTTTCTGAATGTTGAGTTTTAGGCCAACTTTTTCACTCTGCTCTTTCACTTTCATCAAGAGGCTCTTTAGTTCTTCACTTTCTGCCATAAGGGTGGTGTCATTTTCATATCTGAGGTTATTGACATTTCTCCCAGGAATCTTGATCCTAGCTTGTGCTTCATCCAGCCTGGCATTTCACATGATGTTCTCTGCATGTAAGTTAAATAAGCCAGGTGACAATATACAGCCTTGACATACTCCTTTCCCGATTTGGTACCAGTCTGTTGTTCCAAGTCTAGTTCTGTTACTTCTTGACCTGCATACAGTTTTCTCAGGATGCAGGTCAGGTGGTCTGGTATTCCCAGCTCTTTCAGAATTTTCCACAGTTTGTTGTGATCCACACAGTCAAAGGCTTTGGCATAGTCAATAAAGCAGAAATAGATGTTTTTTCTGCAACTCTTTTGCTTTTTCCATGATCCAGCAGATGTTGGCAATTTGATCTCTGGTTCCTCTGCCTTTTCTAAATCCAGTTTGAACATCTGGACATTCACAGTTCACATACTATTGAAGACTAGCTTGGAGAATTTTGAGCATTACTTTGCTAGAGTGTGAGATGAGTGCAATTGTGCAGTAATTTGAGCATTCTTTGGCATTGCCTTTTTTTGGGATTGGAATTGAAAACTGACCCTTTCCAGTCCTGTGGCCACTGCCGAGTTTTCCATATTTGCTAGCACATTGAGTGCAGCTCAATGTGCACTTTCACAGCATCATCTTTTAGGATTTGAAATAGCTCAACTGGAATTCCATCACCCCAACTAGCTTTGTTTGTAGTGATGCTTCCTAACGCTCACTTGACTTTGCATTCCAGTGATCACACCACTGTGGTTATCTGGGTCATGAAGATCTTTTTTGTATAGTTCTTCTGTATATTCTTGCCACCTCTTCTTAATATCTTCTGCTTCTCTTAGGTCCATACCATTCTGTCCTTTATTGTGCCCATCTTTGCATGAAATGTTCCCTTGGTATCTAATTTTCTTGAGGAGATCTCTAGTCTTTCCCATTCTGTTGTTTCCCTCTATTTCTTTGCACTGATACTGAGGAAGGCTTTCTTATCTCTCCTTGCTCTTCTTTGGAACTCTGCATTCAAATGCCTATGTCTTTCCTTTTCTTCTTTGCCTTTAACTTCTGTTCTCTTCTCAGCTATTTGTTAGGCCTCCTCAGACAACCATTTTGCCTTTTTGCATTTCTTTTTCTTGGGGATGGTCTTGATCACTGCCTCCTGAACAATGTCACGAACCTCAGTGCATAGTTCTTCAGACACTCTGTCTATCAGATCTAATCCCTTGAATCTATTTGTCACTTCCACTGTATAATCATAAGGGATTTGATTTAGGTCATACCTGAATGGTCTAGTGGTTTTCCCTACTTTCTTCAATTTCAGTCTGAATTTGGCAATAAGGAGTTCATGATCTGAGCCACAGTCAGCTCCTGGTCTTGTTTTTGCTGACTGTATAGAGCTTCTCCATCTTTGGCTGCAAAGATTAAATCAATCTGATTTCAGTATTGACCGTCTTGTGATGTCCATGTGTAGAGCCTCCTCTTGTGTTGTTGGAAGAGTGTGTTTGCTACAACTAATGTGTTCTCTTGGCAAAACTCTGTTAGCCTTTGACCTGCTTCGTTTTGTACTCCAAGGCCAAATTTGTCTGTTACTCTAGGTGTCTCTTGACTTCCTACTTTTGCATTCCAGTCTCTATAATAAAAAAGGACATCTTTTTGGGTGTTAGTTTTAGAAGATCTTGTAGGTCTTCATAGAACCGTTCAACTTCAGCTTCTTCAGCATTGCTGGTGTTGGGGCACAGACTTGGATTACTCTGATATTGAATGGTTTGCCTTGGAAACGAACAGAGATTATTCTGTCGTTTTTGAGATTGCATCCAAGTACTGCATTTAGGACTCTTTTGTTGACTATTATGGCTACTCTATTTCTTCCAAGGGATTCTTGTCCACAGTAGATATAATGGTCACCTGAGTTAAATTCACCCATTCCAGTCTATCTTAGTCAACTGATTCCTAAATTGTTGATGTTCACTCTTGCCATCTCCTGTTTGACCACTTCCAATTTGCCTTGATTCATGGACCTAACATTCCAGGTTCCTATGCAATATTGCTCTTTACAGCATTGGACTTTACTTCCATCACCAGTCACATCCACAACTGGGTATTGTTTTTGTTTAGGCTCCATCTCTTCATTCTTTCTGGACTTATTTCTCCACTGATGTCCCATAGCATATTGGGCACCTACCGACCTGGGGAGTTCATCTTTCAGTGTCCTATCTTTTTGCCTTTTCATGCTGTTCATGGGGTTCTCAAGGCTGGAATACTGAAGTGGTTTGCCATTCCCTTCTCCAGTGGACCACATTTTGTCCAAACTCTCCACCACAACCCGTCCATCTTGGGTGGCCCTACATGGCATGGCTCATAGTTTCATTGAGTTAGACAAGGCGGTGGTCCATGTGATCAGTTTGGTTGGTTTTCTGTGATTGTGGTTTTCATTCTGTCTGCCCTCTGATGGATAAGGATAAGAGGCTTATGGAAGTTTCCTGATGGGAGAGACTGACTGGGGGGGAAACTGGGTCTTGTTCTGATGGGCAGGGCCATGCTCAGTAAGTCTTTAATCCAATTGTCTGTTGAGGGCTGTGTTCCCTCCCTGTTGTTTCACCTGAGGGCAACCTATGGTTGAGGTAATGAAGATAATGGGGACCTCTTTCAAAAGATCCCATGCAAGCACTGCCACACTCGGTGCCCCTGACCCTGCAACAGGCCACTGTGGACCCACGCCTCCGCTGGAGACTCCTGGACACTCACGGGCAAGTCTGGGTCAGTCTCTTGTAGGGTCACTGCTCCTTTCTCCTGGGTCCTGGTGCACACAAGGTTCTGTTTGTGCCCTCCAAGAGTCTGTTTCCCCAGTCCTGTGTAAGTTCTGGTGGCTCTATGGCAGGGTTAATGGCGACCTCCTCCAAGAGGGTTTATGCCATACCCAGGTCTGCTGCACCCAGAGCCCCTGCCCCCTGCGGCAGGCCACTGCTCACCTGTACCTTTGCAGGAGACACTCAAACACAGTTCTGGCTCAGTCTCTGTGGGGTCTCTGGGACCTAGTGTACACAGGTTTTTTTGAGCCCTCTGAGCATCTCTGCCAATTAGGGATTTGATTCTAAATGCAATTTCACCTCTCCTACCATCTTACTGGTGCTACTCCTTTGCCCCTGGATGTGGGGTATCTTTTTTGGTGGGATCCAACATTCTCCAGTCAACAGTTGTTCAGCAGCAAGTTGTAGTTTTGGAGTTCTCACAGGAGAAGATGAGTGCACGTCCTTCTACTCTGCCATCTTATGCCACCAGATTTTTCTCTATCACTCATTAAGAAACATCCCTCTTGGGTTCTCAGTGACTCTTCTGAGAAAAATATTCCCCAATCCCATTAGAGGCTAAGTTACAGCATCAACTTCTCCACACAGGGATGATGTGCCCATCCACATGCAAACCAAGGCAATGATGGAAAGGATTCCTTACATTTGGTTTCTAGGGTCTTCTGATAGATGGCTACCCTCTGAATGCCTTAGTCATTTCAGTCGTGTCCAAGTCTGTGTGACTCTATGGATTGTAGCCTCCTAGGCTCTTTGTCCATGGGATTCTCCAGGCAAGAATACTGGAATGGGTTGCCATGCTCTTCTCCAGGGGATCTTCTAACCCAGGAATCAAACCCACATCTGTTAAGTCTCCTGCATTGGCAGGCGGGTTCTTAACCACTAGCACTACCTGAGAAGCCTGTAGAGCACTACTTACTTTCAAAGAGCATTCCTTTTCCTACCTATGAGGGTTGGTGGTAGCTCTGGAGAAAAGGATACATAAAGAATGCTCACTTACAGCTAGAGATCCCTCTGCAACTCAGCCATCACAGCTTCTGGTGCTGTATTAAAATGTTAGTTGCTTGGTCATGTCCGACTCTTTGCAACCCCATGGACTATAGCCCACCAGGCCCATCTGCCCATGGGATTCTCCAGGTAAGAATACTGGAGTAGGTAGTCATTCCAGTCTCCAGGGGATCTTTCTGACCAAGGGGATCAAACCCTGGTCTCCCACATGACAGGAAGATTCTTTACTGTCTGAGCCACCAGGAAGCCCATCCCTGTAGGGGCTCAGTTAAAGGTATTCAGCACATGGGTCCAAGTTTTGTCTGATATCACCATCACAAAGGGCAAGGTCTTGGTGAGAAGCCCAAGCATTAACATGTGTTTGTTAATTAGCTGATTGAACCCAGGTCTGGGAATTATCACCACAACAATTTTGGATCCAAAATAATAAAAAGCTGAGCAACTAAAAACCAAGTTCAGGAAAGATGAAGGCTCTTCGTGGAAGCCTCAGCTCAGGACACTCTCCTGGCTTTTCTAAGGGACCCAGGTGCCATCCGCAGTAAAGAGAACATGGCCATCTAAGGTTCCCCAAGGAACAGCAGGGGCGGCCCTTTCGAGGGGCAGGGAACCCATGTGAATGCACTCATCAAGTCCTTTGGCTTTTTGCAGAGCCCCAGGAAGGAACAGCCGTGTACACCCTGCGTTGGAATGTTCTCTGAGGGCGGGTTCAGTGCCAATGGAATGTGGGGCTGGTGCCATTCCACTTGGTTCTGTTTCCCTCTAGTGGTTGATCCAACAGACAAGTTCAGAGAGTCTGAGATTGTATCTGACTCAGGAGCAAAGCTGGGAGGAGCAGGACTGACCCATCTCATTTCTCTCCTTGTTAACTAATATGGTCAGAGGACCCCAAACACAAGTATATTACTTCATGCATGAGAAATGCAACATCGCCTGGGGGCTGGAACACAATGCTTAATAAAAGTAGTATAACATTTTTGACTCTTCCTTTATGCTAGCACTGTTCTAAGCGCTTTAGAGGTAATAATTGTATTTAATCCTCACAAAATACCCCATGAAGTGAGAGTCATCATTTCCCATTTTACAAAAATAAGTTAACAGTGGTGGTGGGCTTTTTCTTACTTGGATCCAAAATTGTTGTGAGAATTCCCAGGCCTGGGTTCAGTCAACTAATTAACAAATACGTGTTGAATGCTTGGGCTTCTCACCAAGACCTTGCACTTTGTGTTGGTGACATCAGGCAAAACACAGACCCATGTGCTGAATACCTTTAACTGAGCCCCCGCAGCGCCAGGAGCTGTGATGGCTGAGTGGGGGAGGGATCTCTGGCTATAAGTGAGCATTCTGCAACTGGAAATCCCAGGGGCCCATCGGCACCTGCCTGTGAGCACTAGGGCGTAAGAGAAGCACAGAAGGAAGGCAGATGTACTCACCTTCCTGGGGGCCCTGAGGACACACTAGTGCTAAGCCCTGTCTGGGAAACTGTTGGTTCCTGCCACTAGTGATGGTTTGGGTTTAACTGAGAGGCATGGGTAGAATTACTGAGAATCCTCATTGACCCTGGGGTGGAGGCTGCTGTCCTAAGGTGTTCCAAAGGCCAGGCTCTCTGCCACTAATTTCTGCTTTTGGCAGGTCCATCGTGACCGGTCTGTTGCCACCAACATCCGGGACTGTGCTTGTTGGGGGAAAGGACATTGAAACCAACCTGGATGCTATCCGGCAGAGCCTTGGCATGTGTCCACAGCACAACATCCTGTTCCACCAGTAAGTAGAACAGGAACCGAGACCCTCCCGGTGCCCTAACCTCACCTTGCCCTCCCCTAACATGTTCCCTAGAGTGCAGCTGAGGGATGCTGGCTCTGGGGCCAGAGGCCATACTGTTCAGTGGCTTCCCCCACATTTGGGATCCTTTGTCCTGTTGGCACTGAGAAGGTCCCTCAGAACATGAGACTGTTTCTCTCATGCTCAGTGCTGAGGTCTTCCTGCTCAGGAGACTGGCACTGCCTTCTCTCTGCCAGGGTGGCTGGTCCTGGGGCCCCTTGCTCAGAACTTGCCCAGAAGTCTGGTCACTCTCAGGGACCATGAGGGGACACACAGAGGGGACCATGGCTCCTGTTTTCCTCTTCAGCCAGGCATTAAAAACTGACTTTTGAAGAAGTTTTTCAGTTGCTTTTTTTCCAAACTTTTCTTACATAAAAAATTATATACAGTCATTGAATAAAGGAAGGAGGGATCACAGGAAGGAAGGCAATATAGATTGAAACTAAAAATCACCTGTAATTTCACCATCCATAGGAAACCACTGTTAACACTTTGATATATAATTTTTCAAAGCTTTCTCTTATGAATGTATAGCTATACATATATCTGAAATTATAAAACAGAATAAAACTCTGCTTACCATTTAGTAACCATTATTTTAATGGTTTTTTAAACCTAAGATATCATGAACATTTTTGCATGCTGTTATGTATTCTTCTACAAAATAATTTTTAATGTATACATACTATTCCATTGTATAATGTGCTATTTAAGCTTTCAGATATTTTGGTAGGATCAGTATTTTGTCTCATTTTTCTGTTATGAACACCACCACGATGAGCATCATGATTGCTAAACCTCTGTGCTCATCTTTAATTATCTCTATAAGGTAAACTGTTACAAGTGGAAACGCTGAGCGCATTGTGTTTCTCACCGCCCCATCCCCATAGCCTCACCGTGGCTGAACACATCCTGTTCTATGCACAGCTGAAAGGGAAGTCCTGGGACGAGGCCCAGCTGGAGATGGAAGCAATGCTAGAGGACACAGGCCTCCACCACAAGAGGAACGAAGAGGCTCAGGATCTGTCAGGTGCTTGGTATTGGAAAATGGGCTTCGGATGGCCAATCCACGGTTTCCCAGTGCACGGGGCCTTGTATATATGCATGTGTGCTTGTGTGTGTGTGTGTGTATTCTTAGACTTGTAACAGGAGAGCTCCTAAGGGTTGGAATAATCTATAAAGTTATTCTGAGCATCTAAGAGAAACCCAACTCTGGATTATTTTCTACATAGAACACTATCCTGCAGCAGCCTGGGCTCTATGTGCTCTGAGGTTTATGTGTTTGAACTAAAAATGTGAGAACAATCTTCACATGGTCTGATCCTGGGAGGCAGGGATTTTCTGTTGTGTATTATAAGGCCTGAACCACTAGGGTTCTAAACACTGTGGACATCTAAGGAGGCAGCTTGAAGCTGCTGCTGGATCTAAGTTACCTTCTTTATGTGGTCAGCCCTGGGCCGATCCTTCACATGGTCCACAGCTCCTGTGACCCCGCCGCCTCATCCCTCTAGGTGGCGTGCAGAGGAAGCTGTCTGTGGCCATTGCCTTCGTGGGAGATGCCAAGGTGGTGGTTCTGGATGAGCCCACCTCTGGGGTGGACCCCTACTCACGTCGCTCAATCTGGGACCTGCTCCTGAAGTATCGCTCAGGTAATGGCCACTGCACATCACCTGTGCTCTCGCTGAGGCTGAATGTGTGTGATCTACTCGCTTACACCTGGCATCTTGCAGCTCAGTGTAGTAACAGCCACAACTACGCTCAGATGTGGCATTATCACTGGCTTGGGGAGCCTAAGTTCCAGGTGAAGCCTCCTGAGTTTTTTTTACCCAAATATAAGCAGGGAATTACTGATGAAGCAGCCTACTTCCCAAAATGCTCTAGAAAGTTCTCTCAACCCAAAACCCTTCTGCCTGGAACAATGGGAGCAGCTCTAAGTAAAATTCCCCCTTGACAAAGGGACCCGAATTATCTACGAAAACCAGGTGTGAGGGTGAGGAGCCTATATTCAGTGCTGTGGATGGAAATAACTCAGCGGGACGCTCCCTCCTCTGTCCTGGCACCTGAAACCAGATGCACAGACCCAGACAAGACAGCAAGCAGAACCACCATAAAAGTAACAGTGTGGTTTAAGCCTGTGCTGTATTTGCCTTCCTGGAATCCTCATTACCATTTTATTTTAAGGACATCTCTATCTAGTATGAAAGAATGTAAGTGTGAGTGTGTGTGTGTGTGTGTTCTTTGCAGAAATGATAAATGTAGCACTTAATGATCCAGAGAATATACTATAGAACTCAATAGATACTGACTGACAGTAATAAATATATCCCATACATGGTGGTTTATTTGCATCAGGCCCTATGCTAAGGAAGAAATACTCTATAAAATAGCGCTTTACAATATGCAGGATGCTATAAAGTGGTAGCTATTGTTATTTTTTATTCTAATATTCTAGACTGTATTGCAGAATACTTGTTTTTATTTATTAACTCCCAGTTTTGCAACCCATGGAATATGGAGTTTGCTATACACTTTCTCCCATCCATACCCAGGCCTGCCTGGTAATTCCCCTGACCCCTGCCTCTGCAGGCAGAACCATCATCATGTCCACTCACCACATGGACGAGGCCGACATCCTCGGGGACCGCATCGCCATCATATCCCAGGGACGGCTGTACTGCTCTGGAACCCCACTGTTCCTGAAGAACTGCTTTGGCACAGGCTTCTACTTAACCTTGGTGCGCAGGATGAAGACTATTCAGAGCCAAGGAAGAGGCCGCGAGGTTTGTGTCTGTCCAGGGAAAGAGCCTGTCCTGGGTGAGAAGGAACGTCATTCCAGACACTTCTACCCAAATCAGACTCCAGCCAGCAGAACTGACCTCTTTGTTTCTGGAACCATTTGTAGATTTTGATAAAAGAACATTCTGAACTCTCCTACAGAAATGCTTTAGCCAACTAGCTTAAAAGACCTGAAATTATTACAGGCCAGAATCCTAAACTACACACGTGGTTTCGTGCAACATAGAAGGAAGGGAATGACATTCTGCAAGGTTACACTGTTTAAAGGACAGTAGTTATTCAAGCTTCCTTTTTTCATTCAAACATTTATGTTAGCTAGTTAAACCCAAATTTCATTGGCAAATGAAAGCTAAGAAAAAGCTTCCCTAGTAACTATAACCCGGAAATGGTGACACGAAAAAAGTGCCAACCAGCAGAGACCACCTCAGCGTGTCAAGAATCCCAGGTTCAAGTGTGGGCTTCAAGGTGAACAGACTGTGTCGCCTTAAGCAAATTCTTTAATTCCTCGTTGTTGTTGGGTTTTTTCCACATAGAAAGTGAAGCTGATAATTACCACTCTGCTTCCCAGGGATGTGGTGAAGATAAATGAGATAGAGTATGATAAATGTGCTTTGGGCTCCTAAAAAGGCACTGCTCACCTTCCAGTTGTCCTGTCATGCCTGTTTTATTGTATTATAGCATTATCTACGCCTTCAGCCCTGTAGTTCAGGTGTCTGGCTGCTTCTGGGTTTTCCAGTCCTGGGTAGATTTCCAGAGCCCAGTGTGCATCCCCGGAGAGGGAGAAGCAGAAAGTCTCACATGGGCCGACCAACAGCTGTCACATAAGTGATGGCAAGCCAAAGGAATCCTTTAATGCTCTCTCCGTGCCTGATTCACACACTCTCAGAACAAAATCAGACAGCCACACCCTCAAATGTTCAGATGAAGTAATAGATTAAAACAGTGAAGAAAAATGTGTTGAGCACACTTGATGTGAGAAACAAAGCATGGTGGTGACGGCGGTGGGCATCAGGGACGTCAGGGAGGCGCTGTAGAAGTGATTCCCGTCCGTCTCTTGTAGGGGACCTGCAGCTGTGCGTCTAAGGGCTTCTCCATCAGGTGTCCGGCCTGTGCTGAGGCGATAACTCCAGAACAAGTCTTGGACGGTAAGGACTCAAGCAGATTGTACCTTGGTCCTGGTCTGGCCGTCATCTCCAGGTCTTGTTGGTGTGTCCAGCTGTCGAGCACTTCAATGGGAGCAAAGAGAACACTCTGTGTGCTTCTGAAGCTCACGGTCATGCAGTTGCTCATCTTCTTTGAGTTTTTGTCTCCTCCTCCATTCCCAAAGAATGTTGAAGTCTTGGGCTTATAAGCCCTCTCCCTTTAATGAGGAACCCAGTCTTTGTTTACTCCTAGCCCTTGCCCATAATAAGCCTGCGTTTCTGGGGTCCCCCCGCCTGGATCCAAGCCACTTTCCTCAGTATCTGGAGAGGAGGTCTTCGAATGGTGCCAGCTGGAGCCTATGAGCCTCGGTGATGCACAGTCCTCACAGTGAACTTCTCCAGAGAGTCAGGTTGTGTGGTGTGGATGCAAAATCTGTGGGTTAACGCATAGCCCTGTTTGTTACACTCCCAGATTTTCTCTCAGTTTCCTAATTTTGAGTGATTCTCCCTTGGATTAGATACAGTGTGTTAAACCTTGTAAGGGGCACCTCCACCTCCAGAAAGATGCAAAACAGAGACTCTCACTGTGGAAGCACTCATGGGGCTATGACTTCCTGGCCCCAGAGTGCTTGTCAACAGCTCTTTCTATTCTCCGCTAATGCCTGCCTCTCATCCTTCCCTGGTTGGGGGCGGTGGAGGGGGGCCTGGGTGGAGGAGAAGGGACGGGGAGGGGGTTGTCCTCAGAATTGGAATACCATATTCCCCATATTCCTAAGTAGGAACAAAACTAAACCTATGTGCTGATCCAAGTTAAGGGGAAAGTATTTGCTTTTTAAAGACAAAGTTTCCTAAGCACAAATATTTTTCTAACTAAAATCTGAAACAAGAAAACAGGCAGTTTGTGCACTATGCTTAAAGCTGAGGGAAAATGCCCGGAGTTGCATCATATTTACTCTCTCACCCTCTCTCGCACTGACAGAACCTGTGGTGA
This sequence comes from Bubalus kerabau, assembly GCF_029407905.1. Taxonomy (NCBI): domain Eukaryota; kingdom Metazoa; phylum Chordata; class Mammalia; order Artiodactyla; family Bovidae; genus Bubalus; species Bubalus kerabau. Next base: position 50,350,807 of record NC_073629.1, read on the forward strand.
ACACAAACATATCTTCTTAGACCATTTCTGTGTCTTTTTCCTAGTCTGCCTTGCTGTAGGCCCCTCCCTGCTTTCCAAATAATTTTTTTGAAATGAATATGTTTAATTACTGGGGCTTCCCAGGTGGCACTAGTGGGGAAGAACCTGCCTGCCAAAGCAGGAAACATAAGAAGAATGGGTTGGACCCCTCGACTGGGAAGATCCCCTGGAGGAGGGCATGGCAACCCACTCAAGTATTCTTGCTTGGAGAATCCCATGGACAGAGGAGCCTGGCAGGCTACAGTCCACAGGGTTGCAAAGAGTCAGACACGACTGAAGTGAAACACACACCCCAAAGTCAATATGCAAACAGAGCCTGCTGGGTGGGGTAAATTTTTTAACTATTACTTTATTTCTAAATAAAGGTTTATTTTCTTTGAATAGAAGAGGGATGCTGTGAATAGTGGGAAGCACAATAAGTTGTTGTGCCCCAAACAAGAGAAGGAAGATCATTTCAATTCCCATTAGCTCCTTGAGAGGCTTTCCACTCGTACAGACTCGCAAACCACACACACTGGCAGACCCCCTTGCCAGACGCTGAAAGCCCTGCTGCCCTGAAGGACCACTTCTGGAAAGGCTGACACACACATCTAAGACACAATTCCTGGGAATCCAGCAGCTTCAGGTTCGATTTCCTTCCTCAGAGAACAATGAACGTGACCCCCAGAGAGAAGTTAGGGCAGAGCTGCTTCCTCCCACGAGGAGCCCTCTAGCCCCTGCATGAAGTCATCTGGAACTGTAGACAATTGAGCCTCATTTGCATGTTTGACATAAAACAAGCCTTCCAGTCCAGCTAGGCAGAAGGATTTGGGTTGAAAGCCACGAAATCCCTCCTCTTGAGTCATTTCTGAAACAAAGAAAGAAGAGAACTCACTGGGTGATCCTGACTCTGGGAGGGTTACTTGCAAAACACACAAGAGTTAGGCTCTGGGCGCCCAGAATCCCTTCCCCTTTGACCTGCTTCTCAGAACAGTATGCTAGGGAACTGTCTCTTTAAATGCATGTTAATTAGATTTTTAACAAGTGTTTTTATTTGTTTAATTTGGGGCCATCCCTGCAGCATGTGGGATATTACTCCCTGACCAGGATTCAAACCTGTGCCCCCTGCGTTGGAAGGCAGAGTCTTAACTACTGGACTGCTGGGGAAATCCCTAGATTTTTAATTTTAAAGTAACATATGCTCATGCATAAAATTCAATTCTGATTGCATGAGTATATCAGGTAAATATCTGATACTGGATACTTCCCTTTACCCCATGCTGTGCTTCCTGCACTCCATCCCCTTGTCCTTCTCCACAGCTTCTCAAACTCCTTCTGCATTTCCTGTGAGCTGGGATTTTTTGTTTATTTGAGGAAGCAGATGCAATTCCAAGGGAAGTGGTGCAGTCCTCCAAAAAGCTGGGCCAGGCCTGGGTGTGTGATATAAGAAGTGGGGTTCTCATCTAGCTTGGTCACCAGGTCCGGGTCTACTTCTTGGTCAAGTCCCATATACCCTGGGGCTTCCCAGGTGGCATTAGTGGTAAAAAATCTGCCTGTCAATGCAGGAGACATAAGAGAAGTGAGTTCAATCCCTGAAGTGGGAGGATCTCCCGGAAGAGGGCATGGCAACCCACTCTTGTATGCTTGCCTGGAGAATCTCATGGACAGCGGAGCCTGGTGGGCTACAGCCCATAGGGTCACAAAGAGTTGGACACGACTGAAGCAACTTGGCACACACACACACACACACACCTTTGGCCAGACCAGAAAAATGAAAGCAATTTTGACTCAGGTTTGTGGTGATTAAGAATGAGCAACATTGATGACAAGAGCTTTCTTACTTCAGATGATGTTCATAATAAGAAGAGCAGCTATCACTCATCTATGGGCCAGACACAACATTCTCAGTGGTTTCTGTAGATTAACTCATCCAAGCCTCACACATAACAATAATATGGGTGCCACTATTTTTCTCTTATGCAGATGAAGAAACTATGGTATGACCTGCCTGATGTTCCATATAGCTAGTAAAGAACAGAACATTTGATCAAACAAAGGAGAAAACTGGCACAGGAATGTTATGTGAGCTCCCCAAGGTTACACAGCTAATTTGGGGGGAGTTGGCCTTCCATCTCCATCTCCCTTTCAGTGCCTGTCACAGGGTCAACTAAGTTAAAAACAGACATGATGGAGCAATATTCCTCCACAAGAATCACTACTGCTAAAGGAGATGGGCCTTCCTCAAACGCAAAACAGAAGAAAGTAGAGGACCTGGGTAAGATCCCTGTCTTCCAGCTTCTGGAAAACAGTTGATGTCAGCCTTTTTCTTGTCTTAGGGGATGTGAACGAACTGACCGATATGGTTCACCACCACGTTCCAGAGGCGAAGCTGGTAGAATGCATTGGTCAAGAACTTATCTTCCTTCTTCCAAATAAGAATTTCAAGCAGAGAGCATATGCTAGCCTTTTCAGAGAGCTGGAGGAGACGCTGGCTGACCTGGGACTCAGCAGTTTTGGAATTTCTGACACTCCCCTGGAAGAGGTGAGGCAGAGACTCCCGCTGGTTTCTGTCAGGCACCAGAGAGGTAGTTCCTTGCCAAAGTCTAACACAAAAGTCTAGAAGGGAAATTTTGTGCAAGCAAAAAGCTGTAATTCCTTGCCCAAGCGTAGCAGCTGTCTTCACTTTTGGCTTACTTCCTCCTGCCTTCATCCATACTCACACATATTTTACATAGCTGTGGTCACCATGTGCACACACTTCTGTATTTACAGAAGAATATGTTCTTAGATAAAGAGTCGTAATGTATTCCCTTCCCATTATGAAGCAATACCCAACAAAACTGAGCCTGGGTTAGATTTTCTATAGACTGGGAATGCCTAAACCAAATTCTCTTTTTCCTTCTGGACAGATTTTCCTGAAGGTCACAGAGGCTTTGGATTCAGGACATCTGTTTGCTGGTATGGCGCCCACGTGTGCAGTTTGCCCCCTCACTAAACCCTCATGCTCTATCTCGAAAACCTAAGGGAAAAGTCATGGAAAACAAAGTAGACTAACACTCCTGCATCCTATTTATCTGACCCCCAAATAACAGGCCTTTTGAGTTCTTGGTTATATGACACAGGAAAGGTAAGTGGAATTGGGTCCAGGTGGGAAGATGCTGGGTGAGTCGGGAGTCTTAAGAAGGTCAGGCTGGGAGCTCTGCCACCGCCAAGCTTCGCATCCCGCTTCCTGGTCTCCTGTCCCTTCCACATCACCACCCTCATCTTCTCCTCTTCTCTCTACCAGGCCTGTGATCCACTCTGCCTGCAGGGGTGACAGCTCACAGAGCTCTTAAGACAATACAATCCAGATGCAGCTGGACACCTGGCCTCTTTGAGATGGAGATAAAACAGTTCTGAGCCCTCATTTAGTGCCCTGAGGAATTTTGAAACTGTGGGGACCATAAACGTTGTGGGTTCTGGGGGTTTCTTATCCCCTTCCACAATTTCTACCAAATCTCAGAGCCACAAAAAGCACTCACGATTTAAGTGGTCTTTACTGTGGAGGATGGAGAATGGGAGGATGGACGTGCAGGAGGACTTACCTGCCACAACACAGGCCACTTCTGATAGAAAAACTGACATCCACCCAGTCTGATAAAATCCTCTCCCCGGCTTCTCCCTTCTTGTTCCATTTCCCTCTCCCTGGTCATGTGCAGAGCTCCGAAGCAATTCACCTTTGCTGACGTGGGCACCTGCCACGGGTTACCTCTTTCTACCCAGTGTGACATACCACAGCATTTTTCTGTACAAAGATTGTTTCCTCTCTGTTTCTGGTGCCTGCTCTTAAGTCATGGTTTTCATCTTGCTTTGTAAGTGATCCCGGCTATGTCTAGAACTATCAGTGATCCAATATATCAGCCCAAATGTGTGCCAGGATCCAGGTAGGTTGTGTGGTGGCCAGAAGAGGTGGCCATCCAGGCAGGGTGGGGAGTAAAGAACAGTGCTCTGGAGGGAGTGAGAGCACCTAGCCACAGGGCCCAGGTCTTCTTTCCAGCTTTTCAGACACAGGAATTAAATTCCCACAACTCACCCAAGGGCAAAAACTCCCATTAACCAAGACCAGAATGAAAACATGATAATTTATATTAGAAACTATGATGAACTCAAGAATTGGGGCCTTTAATCTGCACAGAGTGCTTCTGCTTAATAATTAGTCCTCTTAGAAGAATAAATAAATTCGGAGAAGGCACTGGCAACCCACTCCAGTACTCTTGCCTGGAAAATCCCATGGACGGAGAAGCCTAGTGGGCTGCAGTCCATGGGGTCATGAAGAGTTGGACACGACTGAGCGTCTTCACTTTCACTTTTCACTTTCATGCATTGCAGAAGGAAATGGCAACCCACTCCAGTGTTCTTGCCTGGAGAATCCCAGGGACGGGGGAGCCTGGTGGGCTGCCGTCTGTGGAGTCACACAGAGTTGGACACGACTGAAGCGACTTAGCAGCAGCAGCAGCAGAAGAATAAATTATAAATCAGAAGAGTGGTCATTCTGGATATATTAATAGAATAGGATATTCCAAAGAGACAGAGGTAGGAGTTGAGTGTAGCCTCTACAATGAAGCAGGCCAAACACCAAACGTGAATTCTATAATTTGTTGATTGAGTGGCTTTGGGTGCATGTGTGCTAAGTTACTTCGGTCACGTCCGACTCTTTGCCTGCCAGGCTCCTCTGTCCATGGGATTCTCCAGGTAAGAGTACTAGAGTAGATTGACATGCCCTCCTCCAGGAGATCTTCCCGACCTAGGTCAGGGTCTAAGCCGCATCTTATGTCTCCTACATTGGCAGATGGGTTCTTTACCACTAGTGCCACCTCAGGAGCCCCTTTGGGTAGATACTTAGCCTCTTTTTTTGTTTATGAACACTCTTAAGATTCATTCCCTTAATAACTTCCATGGATAACATATAGCTGTGTTAATTAAATTTATCATGTCATACATTATATCCCTAGTACTTATTAATATTTAGTTTCTTTGTACCTCAGTTTCCTCATACGCCAAATGGGGATGATAATAGTATCCACCTTTGAAGGTTGTTGTTCACTCACTCAGTCATGTCCAACTCTTTGTGACCCAATGGACTGCAGCACACCAGGCCTCCCTGTCCTTCACCATCTTCTGGAGCTTGCTCAAACTCATGTCCATTGAGTCAGGGATGCCATCCAACCATCTCATCCTCTGTTATCCCCTTCTCCTCCTCCCTTCAATCTTTCCCAGCACTGGGGTCTTTTCTAATGAGCCAACTCTTCACATTAGGTGGCCAAAGTATTGGAACTTCAGCTTCAGCATCAATCCTTCCAATGAATATTCAGGACTGACTTCCTTTAGGATGGACTGGTTTGATCTCCTTGCAGTCCAAGGGAACTCTCAAGAGTCTTCTCCAACACTACTGTTCAAAAGCATCAATTCTTCAGCACTCAGCCTTCTTTATGGTCCAACTCTCACATCCATACATGATTACTGGAAAAACCATAGCTTTGACTAGACAGACCTTCGTTGGCAAAGTGATGTCTCTGCTTTTTAATACACTGTCTAGCTTTGTCATAGCTAGGTTATTGAGAGAATTAAATGAGTTAAAGCATGCTAAGTCTTAACGCAGTATGCAATTTCTGTTAATGATTCAGCAATACCCTCATCTCAGCACTTACAAATATCTCTTACCTCAAACTCAGCCATAGCTTATACTTTACAAAAAACTAAATATCCATTGTTTTATTTCCTTGTCACTATAACCCTATGAGGCTGGTAGGGCAGGGATTGGCCCCATCTGGGGAAAAGAAATTAAAAGTGTTAGTCACTCAGTTGTGTCCATCTCTTTGCAACTCCATGGACTGTGGCCAACCAGATTCCTCTGTCCATGGGATTTTCCAGGCAAGAACATCTGGCGAAACAGCTCTTATAAATTGGATGACTTGCCTTAAAGTCATATAGGCTTCTGAGTCTTATTCCTTGGTCTCAGTTCTCAAATCTAGGGCCCTCAATTACACACTCCTACTGTCTCCCATTTTTCAGATTGCTAATTGCATTTGTCTGAAAGGGCTGTTTTTGAGGCCGGCATTTTTCTGATCTTGTCTTCAGAGTCTGAAGGAGCTGTGGCTGTCTATGGAGTCATACATTGCATGGTACCAAGAGACTCCAGGCCATTTCTGAAGGATGTCTCACTGCCAGTGGCCTCTAGAGGGTAGCAGAGAGCCAGGGACAAACGGGCCTGAAGCCCTCAACTCTGATCTGAACAGTGGCCTCCAGCCTGGATGGGGTTTCAGGGAGAGAGCACAGCTCAGAGGACAGGCATGAAGACAGGCAGCAGAAATCCTGCCAGAGGGAGGGCCGGCCACAGCGAAGGCGTCAAAGCCAAGCCCAGATCAGGAGAAAGGAGGCAGAACTGGGGCGCTGGTGCTGAGTAGTCAGTGAGCCTGCAGATGGTCACCCTCTGAGTAGTGAGCCTGGTACACGGCTGGTGCCTGTGGACATTAGCTGAAAGAATGACTCAGCTGACCCAGCTCCCTCTGCAGTTGAGAGAGACGTGGGGACCAGCCAGCCATCCTCTAAGCTCTCTAGGTCCAACAGCACATTCTGCAAGTACATTTTAATTAACTCTAGCTTCAAAATAGCTGATGACTTGCGATGGTTTATAAAGCACATTCACATGTGTTAGCTCATTTAATCTTCATAATAACCCTTTTCTTGTTTTCATTTTACAGATGAGAAAACTCAGATTCAGACAGATTGAGTCATTAAGACAAATTTGCACATCTAGTAAGTTAGAGTCAGGATTCACACCCAGGTCTGCTAACTCCTAGTTTATTGGTCTTTCTACTTTCTACTTCTCGGTGACCTCTAAAAATATAGAAAGAAACACAGGTTATACATGAATATATTTTGCTGTTAAATTCAAATAATACAAAAAAGGCTAACCCTTCCCACTTTATCCCCTGCCCCATCCAGCTCTGCCCCTGAAGTGATCTTTTAACAATTAACAGGTATTCTTTCAGAACTTTGTACATGTGTACACATCGTGAGTGTATGTGTATACATAAAACATGTTTCTTTCCATATGACACATGTGCTAACATAAATATGATCTTATTACACGTATTGTTCTGAAACTTTTTTTTTTGCTTTTATGTTTTGAACCTCTCTATCTTGTCCTCTTTAACTGTATAGAGATTTTTTAAGCAGTTTCAGGCAATTCTGTCAAAAATGATTTATATCAGAAAGTAGAATTTAAAAAATTTTATTAACCTTCCTGACAGATATTTTGTTTCTAACTTAGATGAAGGGAAAACTAACACAGTGAGAAAAAAATTGACCTTGTGAATGTTTTTCTAAGTTACTCATTCCATCCTCCAAACCAGGAGGCACTCAGCAGAAAAGAGAAAACATCAACTTTCGACACCCCTGTTCGGGTCCTAGCGAGAAGGCCGGACAGACTCCCCAGGGCTCCAGCAGCCAGCCCGGAGAGCCAGCTGCTCACCCGGAGGGCCAGCCTCCGCCGGAGCAGGAGGGACACAGCCGACTGAACTCAGGAGCGCAGCTTATTGTCCAGCACGTGCAGGCACTGCTGGTCAAGAGGTTCCAGCACACCATCCGCAGCCACAAGGACTTCCTGGCCCAGGTATTACCGCGGTCTTTGGCTGTGCCTGTTTACTCGTGGCCTCCCTGGCCTCCCCGTCCTCTCCCAGACTTTCTTGGGCATGTGGGGTCAGACATAGCCACGGCTACCATCTTTGGGTTCTGTCAGCTTTGTTTTCTCCTTGCCAACCTTTGCTTCTTCTTGGTAACATGAAGCTTCTTTGTAAGTATTCTAGTACACTTAGCAGAGAAAATAGCATAATAATGAATATATTAATATTGGTTTTATTTTTACAGGGGAAGGTAAAATCATGTTTTTATTCATTTTTTGCAGACCTTATGTCATTGTCTGCTTTTTCTCTTTAGATTTTTTGTTCAGAAGCAGAAACTCTGGTTTACCTCTGGCTGAGCACTGGCCTACTTTAGGGTTCAATACTGGCCTGCTTTAACTACCCTTCAAAGGGGGGAACGTTCTCTGTTCTCCTTCACAACTTGCCTTTGCACATCCGCACGTCATGTTAATCTCTATTAGGGGCTAGTTATGAGGCTGCTGGATAAATGTTTAAAAGACTGTGTGTGTGTGTGTGTGTGTGTAACATACCATAGCCTAAGTTACCATGTTTATTTTCCCACAGATTGTGCTCCCGGCCACTTTTGTGTTTTTGGCTCTAATGCTTTCCCTCATCATCCCTCCTTTTGGTGAATATCCTGCTTTGACCCTTCACCCCTGGATGTATGGACAGCAGTACACCTTCTTCAGGTGTGTAGACTCGCCCCCAAAGGTCATCATTCACCTCCTTGGGTTGTGGGGCCCTTGGGTCCCCTGCTGCCTGGTAGGGCCCTGACCTTCCCACTCTCTGGGACAGTCACCAGTGTGATAGGGGTCCTCAGGCTGCCCTCGGAAAGAAAGATAACTTACCTGCCACTTGGGAAAGGTGACCTCCATGTGGATACCCAAGACTGCCAGGAGTAAAGGAAAGAGAAGGCAGATGGTGGGTGAGTGGGTTTAAGTTCCCTTGTTTTGAATTGCAGACATGATGTGGCATCAGACTACTGAGTGTGTTCAGGCAGCCTACCTACCCCCTTCTCAGGAGACCCATAGCCACATCAAGGCAGCATCCTATGCCCTGTGTACAGGCCTGGCACACAGTACCCATTCAGTAGACATTTGTTGAGTTGCATGTTGGTGGCTTTGTTCCTCTGTCCCAGTCACATGTCCACTGTCTATGCCCCTCTCACTCTGTCTAGCATGGACCAGCCGGACAGTGAATGGCTCTCAGCACTTGCAGATGTCCTTGTGAATAAGCCAGGCTTTGGCAACCGCTGCCTGAAGGAAGAGTGGCTTCCGTAAGTCCCTATGCTCCCCTGCTGTAACACCAACAGCTGCCCTGGGAGACCCCAATAGTGGGAGCCTAGGACAGCATGGTTGGTGAGACCCCATCTATATTACTCAGACACTTCCGTATCCCTGAGCAGCACTCACCTGGCCTCTCCTTCAACACCTGCGTGCAGGGGTGTTCACTAGCTTTCAGGAAGCCTTTGCATCACTGGATAAGTCTCTATTTCTATAATTCTCAATAAAGTTCCAAACTGAGTTGACATATGCTACTCACAACTTATTCGAAAGGAATCTGAAGGAGGAAGGAGAGAGATGGGGGTGTGCTCTTGTGTAAATGGACCTAGAATGGCATTACTTACATATATGGCCAACTTTCAATATTGCTTTCAGTGTAGAGAAGAGAGTTCTAGAGGAAAAGTCATGCTTTTATTCATTGGTGGTTGAAATACACCAAGAATTTAAAATGTTCAGTATAATTTTAAATGCTTTTTTCATCTAGTCTTTTTCAGAGTTATTTGTGAGGACCAAAATAGACTAATTTCAAATTCTTATATTTGTTCCCTTAACAGAGCTGCCAGCAGATAAAAGGAAAATTAAGTCATTCTAGATGATCTTTGGCCAGACCCACACCCCCTAGTCAATCAACAAAATTCTAGTCTTGATTTTTTTTGAGCAGAAACCTTTAAGAGTAGAAGAAAATGCATGGGTCTCATTTTTAGGAGTTTTTATAAACTTTGAATCTGAGTGTGGAATATGCTCTTGTCTTCCATGAGGGAGTTCCCCTGTGGAAATTCAAGCCCCTGGAAGACTCCATCTGTGTCCCCGGACGTCACCCACTTGCTCCAACAGCAGAAATGGACAGCGGACCAACCTTCACCTTCCTGCAGGTGCAGCACCAGAGAGAAGCTCACCATGCTCCCTGAGTGCCCTGAGGGCGCAGGGGGCCTCCCACCCCCACAGGTACCTCCACCTCCAGGGGCCACCAGGGCCCCGAGCCTGCCTGCAACTGCAGCCATTGTACCTCCTGAGTTTCTAGACAACTAACATTTCAAACTAACAGCTAAGTGAAGGACTAAGTGAGGCTCTGGGTCCTCACCAACTGAAGGAAGTCACTGACCAAAAGTTTCATTTCCATTAAACACTCCCATTCAATCTAGTAAGAAAACATCTTTAAGTAAATAATACATCATGCATGCTTACTATAGAAAAATTAGAAAATACAGAGAAGTCAGAACAAAAATATTTCACCCTATCACTTGGCAATAACCACCAAAACATTTAGTTTTTATTTGTTCAAACAGGATTATATTCAAAATGTTGTCCTGAAACCTGCTATCAATAACATATCGTGAACATATGTCCACATCAGTAAATATACACCTACCTCATCATAGTATGCCTCCACACTATCCTACGGTTTGGATTTACTTTAATTTATTTCATCTCTCATTGGAGAAAGCAATGGCAACCCACTCCAGTACTCTTGCCTGGAAAATCCCATGGATGGAGGAGCCTGGTAGGCTACAGTCCATGGGGTCACAAAGAGTCAGACACAACTAAGCGACTTCACTCACTCACTTCATACTGTATCACTGGAGAAGAAAATGGAAACCCACTCCAGTATTCTTGCCTGGAGAATCCCATGGACAGGGGAGTTCATGGGGTCGCAGAGAGTCAGACATGACTGAAGTGACTGAGCAAGCAAGCAAGCATCTCACGCTGCTGATAGGTGCTTTCCTGATAGCTCAGTTGGTAAAGAATCTGCCTGCAATGCAGGAGACCCTAGTTCAATTCCTGGGTCAGGAAGATCCCCTGGAGAAGGGAAAGGCTATGCAGTCCATGGAGTCGCAAAGAGTTGGACATGAATGAGCAACTTTCACTCATTGCTGAACATGTGGGTTTTCAATTTTTCTCTGTTATAAACAATGTTGTAGTGTTCATTCAAGTGCACACTTATTAATAATCTTAATTAAGAAGTTTGCCACGTGCTGTGTAATTGACATACATACACACACATGCACACCACACAGAGTTAGCAATCTATGTTTCTCAAGGATATCAGCAATCTTGGCTCTGAGCAGCATCCTCATGGAGTTCTAAATTCCATAATGTATCACAATGGGCTTCTCCATGGGGTTTCAGAGACAGTGAGCTGGGCCAGAGAAGTCTTACTTTGTCTAAGGTTGATAACAGGCCTCCAAGCTGACTAGGACAGAGCTGGGTCCTATACGGTCATCTCTCATGATTTGCCAATGAATGAATGAACAGATCCCCAAGAGGCAGTGGGATGAGCACCATCATTGGCATCAGAGAGCCATGGATGGGTTACTTGGCCTCTCTAATAAATTGGAGATAATTTCCTCACTTATAAATTGAAGATAACTACACTTTCTTAGGGGTCCCAGATGGCTCAGCTGGTAAGGAACCTGCCTGCCAATGCAGGAGACATAAGACACGTGAGTTCAATCCCTGGGTCAGAAAGATCCCCTGGAGGAGGGCACAGCAACCCACTCCAGTATTCCTGCCTGGAGAATCCTTATGGACAGAGCAGCCTGGCAGACTACAGTCCATAGGGTCACAAAGAGTCAGACATGACTGAGGCGACTTACCGTGCACGTCTGCCTCTGGGTGGCACTCTTGACACCCAGGTTCATGACTGACCAGAAACTAAATGCTATGTATTCTTATATTTAAAGTGCCACCTGGTGGTCAAACTCACGCACTTTTGAATTCTCTAAAATCTTTTGATTACCTCGAGTTCTAGATGAATTTTCAAAGTGATGTAAATTGTAAGGCACTGTTTGATTTCTTTCATTCACATCTCAATTTATTGTGTCAACTCTATGCCAGATACTATTCTGGGTGCTGGGGACACAACAGCTAACAAGTCAGAAAAAGTCCTGGCTCTCTTAGAATTTGTATCCTATCCTACAGACAAAAACAAGTAAACAGATTGGAAGGAAAATTTCAGATAGACATGAAGTTGTGAAGACAATACTACCATGTGTGACTGGATACAGAAAATACTTCTCTGAGGAATAAACTTTGGGCTGAGATTTGAACGATGACAAGTTAGCCATGAGAGGTTGTCCAAGGAGAGGGAGGGAATGAGAGGTGTGCATCTGAGAAACAGAAGTGGGGAGGTCAGGGAGCGAGGGGGTACCTACAGGTGAACTCAGCCTTGGTAACGAATTTGGATCTGATCCTATGGCTTATTGGAGTGTGGTAAGCAAGGCAAATGGTATATTCTGATTGATTTTTTTTTAAGCTCAGTCTGGCTACTGAATGGAGAATGGATTGTGGAGGGCCAGGGTGGAAGCAGAGACCAGTTTGGAAGTGTCTGTAGAGGCCCAGGTGACGCCTGGGTGGAGACTTGGTCTAGGGTGATATGGTAGAGCTGGAGACATGCAGTTGGATTGGAGATTGATTCTGAAGTGAGAAGTATCCTGGGTCATCAATGGAATAAAGAAAAAAGAGGGCTCGAAAGTGACTTTCACATCATTGCTGTGGGAACTAGGGAGACACCAATCCTTTACTGTCTTCCCAGTAGTTGAGTCTACAAATAATTTTTGGAAAAGAACAAGTAGTTTCACCTTGAATTCAGAAGTAATTAATGCAGATATGTCCTTGCTTCAGAGAATACAACGCAGCACTGAAATTCTGCAGGACCTTACAGACAGGAATGTCTCCGACTTCCTGGTAAAAACATATCCTGCTCTTATCCGAAGCAGGTAAGATACTTTTTTATACTTTTCATCCTGGGTCCCTTGGGAAAATATTAACTAAGATCAGAAGATAATTTTCTCTCATGACTTTTCAACAATCAGGGCAGTGGAATTTTTTTTTTTTTTCCTAATTTGAAAGTCTCAACTGATAGAAAAGACAACTGGGGCATATACCAGTCAAATGCAACTTATGATTAATTTTGATCTGTTTTTGGTTTTGTTTAGCCCAAGCAAAGTTTAACCCATGCACTACTACAAGTAAAATAAGAAAGTATAGAATTTTTCCAAAACACAGTCTCATATTTTAAGTTGTTCAAAAAGAGAGGTAAAGTTTGGAGGGAGGAAGGAGAGTAAGGGGGACAGGGAGAAGACAAAGAGAGAATTAAAAAAGGAAAAGTAAGAAGCAACAAGGAGAAAGAAAACAATGAGACCAAGATAGGAGCGAGGCAGTGGGAGAGAGTCCATGTGAGCCCACAGGTTGTCCAGGTTAACTGTACTGTCGTACTCTAACTGTGAATTAGCCCTGGTATCACTGCCCTTTCCAATGCCAGGCACTCCTCTCAGCTCTGCAGCTGTTCTCATTGAGCTCCATCCAGGATGGCCCAACTTCAGCAGCCCCATCACAGCAAACAGTGAGACAAGAGCATGCTATGGAGAGAGGGTTATAGGGGACCCTGGTCTAAGCCCCATGTTCTCTGGAATTTTAAAATAAAACATACTGTCTAACTTTAGGCGTATTTTCAGTTGCTTCCCCTCCCAGTCCCTAAGCAAAGGATTAATGGACTCAGTTAACTACAACACACTGCAGATGGTGAAAGCAGCTGCTGAGAAAGGAGTGCCAAGCCAGCAGTTAGCAAATGAGGAACACCATTCAAGCACGAAAATACAAGCAGAGTGCATAGAATTTATTCAATAATGCAGTAAACAATGACCGCATCCCACCCTTTGTTCTCAGCAGCACATTTGCAATGTGGAATTTTGGATTTTGTGCTTTGTGGTGAAGATAGTTTGTGAGGACTGAACTATGAGGACTAGAGCTGGTTCTGTGTGTTTCCTATCTTGTAATTTTGTCCCTTGTTGGCTGGAAGTCAGTCCCTTAACTCTGCACTAGGAGTAATTCAGAACTTCCTCCAAGCGTGCAGGTGATTATGAGAGTCTCGTTCTTGCCAGATGCAAGAGGGGAGGGCTGCAGCCTTCATTCCACGCTGGCATGGTCATTGTCATATTTCCTGGGTCCAGATCATCTGATAGATGACCTTACAACAGGGCCAGCCAGAAGGCCTAGCAGACAGGATGTGACTGGAGGGCAAGGGTTAGAAAACATCAGTCTTTTCTCCACAGATTTTTTTCAGGCTCAGCCCTTGGCCTGTGAGGGGCTATCAGGAAATACAAAAATGCCCCTTGAAGACTGGGACACCCCAGTGGGCATTTGGGAAAGAAAATTAACACTTCTGTATATTTGTTGTATTCACTGTATGATTTGTTTCGGCTTTCAGTTTGAAGAGCAAATTCTGGGTCAATGAACAGAGGTAAGAAACTATTTTTGTAAGAAATTAAAATCTCAGAGTGATCTATTTTAAATTATTGTGCATTAAAAAAGTCACACCTCAGTCATGTGAATGAGCTGTTCTGTACGTGCCCAGGAATTCGTAAGACATGTCTTAAGGGACACGTGGCTACAGACACCCTATGCCCAGAACATGCTCAGTGGTAAATCTCCTTGGAGGACATAAATGAGAGGGGATACTTCCTGAAGAGGAGTTCCAGAGCACTCTCCCTCCAGGGAGGTTCTAAAACCTCCAAGCAAATAACAGTTTATAACAAGAGCACGAGTACCCTACGCCCTGGCATTCCTTGGCCCATTCCATTTAAGGCTCCGGGAGTCTGTCCCAGCCCCTGACTCACCCTGTTCCTGGGTATCCAGGAGGTTCATTGTGGTTCCTGAGGTTTGAGAATCCTCCAGAGACAGTCTACGAGTGAGCTGGCCTCCCTAGGGTCCCTCAGGAACAGGGCCTCTAGAATGAATGTGGAGCTGATGTTGACTTGATTTCCTGGGCAGGATCTAGGCCATGAAAGTAAAATTCAGCTTTCAGAATCATTCCCTAGAAGGTAGTGAGGGGCCTCAACTGAAGCAGAAAGGTAGGGAGGTGGGGAGGACAAGTTGAGTCTCTGAGAAATAAAGTTCTCCTCCTCTGCCTCCCCTACTCAATACATTTTGTTTGTTGAGAAGTTTGGCTTTTATGCTGCCATTGAAGAGTTTTAAGCCAGAGAGTGACACGCCCAGGCCAGTGTTAGGGCACCAGTGTGGAGGGTGTGTTAGACAGGGCGAGACCCAAGGCTAGGATCGTAGTTGAAGACCAGATAGGAGTCAACGCAGGGAGTGGTGAGGGACTCCCTGAGTCGGGGATGGGTGAGAGGCACCAAGAGAGGGTGGCAGACTGGGCAAGTGAGTCCAGCACACTAGAAGTACCTGCAAAGTATAGAAGCAGCACAGGGGGAAAGTCAGGGAAGACCTCAAAGAGAAGATAACACAGGACAGATGAGTTGGAAAGGCACCCAGAAAAACTAGCAGCCCTGCAAAGGCAAAGAGACCACGCTGAGCTTGTGGCATGACTGGATGGCTGGAACGGGCCACTGGAGATCAGGCATAAGGAGGGTGAAGTTGGAGAGGTTGGCAGACACCAAGCTCAGAAGGAGTCAGGACTGCACCCTGGAGATAAGGAAGAAGCTGTGAAAAGTTGGTTTGTAAAGTGAAGCCATGTTTCCCACTAGTGCAGACTATTCCTGCAAAAATGCACCTTTTCCTACAGAAACTGAGAGCTATGGCAGCCATGAGGTACACACACATGGTCACATGGTTCATGACATAGAACTGAGGACTTCTTGTTCCCTTGTCAGGTATGGAGGAATTTCTATCGGAGGAAAGCTCCCAGCTCCCCCCTTCACTGGAGAAGCACTTGTCGGATTTTTAAGTGACCTTGGCCAGTTAATGAATGTGAGCGGGGTATGTAAACAGACTGGAGATTTGGTGGGACTTTCAACTGACCACTTATAGAAATGATCATGAGTGCTAAGAAGAGGTGGTGAGGGGGAGTGGGAAAAACCCTCTTGTTTGTTTTTTATGGCTTTCTAGGGCCCTATGACCAGAGAGGCTGCTAAAGAAATGCCTGCTTTCCTTAAACAACTAGAAACTGAAGACAATATTAAGGTATTGGCCCTGCGTGATCTGCCCTAGAGCTAAAAACTCACATGAGCTGGTGGCTGTTTTATTTTCCCAGCTTAATTAAATTCCACCCCCACTCCTGTTGGAATCAGGCATGAAATGTCTCCCAGCTGCCAAAACCTTCCTCCTGCTCCCATTCCTTTTCCTGCAGCTCATTTTTTTTCTTTAAATAGCTGCTGTTCGTGCAGAGTGTCCTGTGGAGTAGAGCCTAACGAAGCCACCTTCCTGTCCTCTAGGTGTGGTTTAACAACAAAGGTTGGCATGCTCTGGTCAGCTTCCTCAACGTGGCCCACAACGCCATCTTACGGGCTAGCCTGCACAAGGACAAGAACCCCGAGGAGTATGGCATCACCATCATAAGCCAGCCCTTGAACCTGACCAAGGAGCAGCTCTCTGAGATCACAGTGTAAGCCACCGTGCCCCCCGCCTCACAGAGTTCTTGTCACCTTCTCCACTCTGAACACCGCAAGAGGATTTTCTCTAGCAGGAGCTGCCAGACTGGATGGCAAGCTTGTTTAATCAGGTGCACAGAAACATAAGATTCCTTGTGCCAAACTGCTTGGCCATTCTTTCTCCTTACTTATTTGGAAAGTAAGCATATGTTTGGTTCCATTCCCTTTTTGCTTTTGGTAACACATTGCTCCTGGAACTTACACAAAGCGTCTCCTTTCTGTTATCCAAAATGACTGCCAGTAACTGGGAAGTTCAGTAAATCTTTCATTGCCGCAGCAGTGATTATCTTAGATTCCGGTAATTTCCCCCAGACGGTCAGGCTTTGGACCTGTCAACATATCCTTACCTTCCTAAAGCATAGGCTCAGCTTCAAGCAGTAAAAACATTGGTCTTTTGCAATTTGTAGCATGTTTGCCTTATCAAAGGTCTATATTTGGTGAGAGTGCTTTTGTTAGTACAGACTCCTTCTGGAAGGCAGTAAGGGGGCCCTGTATACTCCAAGTGCACTGACCATGCCCAAGGTCATGGCTAAACTTGGATCTGAAGCCATAGGGACCTTCCTTGGGACACCACTGAGGCCCTAGACTGAGGAAAAATAGTCTATGTCCATTCCCACTTAACCTAAGTTTCTGTACTTTCTGCCAAGCCTTTTGAATATGAAATATGAGATAGGAGTCTTGTGATTATAAGAATAATATATAAAATAGTATATGTTCATTAAATAACGTTTATAGAAGAGAGTTTTAAGAACTAAGTTTCTATAACCCAACAATTTAGGGTATTTCCTATAACCACTTTTTGGTGTTTCCTTCTGATCATTTGTTCTAATCTTACTATATGTGTGGATCAAGCTGTCTGTCATTTTAACAGGGGCATCGACCAGCATATATAGTGCTTTTGTGGGAATTAGTGAAAGGTGCTTCACGTGGCGCTAGTGGTAAAGAACCCACCTGCAATACAGGAGATGTAAAGAGACATGGGTTCAATCCCTGGATCAGGAAGATCCCCTGGAGGAGAACATGGCAACTTACTCCAGTATTCTTGCCTGGAGAATTTCACGGACAGAGGAGCCTGGCAGGCTACAGTTCACAGGGTCGCAAAGGGTTGGACATGACTGAAGCGACATAGTATGAACACATGTTCCTTTGTCAAGATGGGCAATGGCCCACACCAGAGTTCATGGCTCGTATGTGAAGCCTGGGTTAGATTTCAGCCCACACTTGCCCCATCAGGCAGATGCTTTCTATCTGATCCAGGAAAGAGTGAATATTGCCAAGTGCCTGCATAACCATCGTGTTCCCTTCTCACTTAAACTTACATTATAATGTAACATTTCTCTGTGTTCTGATGTGTTTCTTAAATGCATGATTTAATAACTTATTGCCTTTAAAAATGTACTTCTTTTCACAAACCATGTATTTATCTACATAAAAATTTATGAGTATCTATAGACAAATTATATAAAAGCATTATAGTGCATGATATTTTTGAGGTAAAAATCCATTCCTATACACAATCAACAAATAATTAGAAAACGTAATACAAAGAAAATGTATCTAGACTTTCATATTAACAGGGAACCGTGTATGATATCACATACTTTGTTTATATATTACATAACCTTAACATTCAACATCACCTAGAACAGGAAACACACAAATCCCCACTTCACCTTCACCTTGACCCAGTTTGATTTAGACAGTCCCGTGGGATGACAAGCTTCAGGTTAAGAAAGGGGATTCTGGAGGCTGTTCCCTGGGTGAGGTGAGGACTTTCCAGAGCCTCATCTTGTCCTTCTGCTTCTACGCCTCCTCCTTCACCTGCCTCTCTCTCCCCATGTCTCCTGTCCTTCTGCAGACTGACCACTTCTGTGGACGCTGTAGTGGCCATCTGCGTGATTTTTGCCATGTCCTTCGTCCCTGCCAGCTTTGTCCTTTATTTGATCCAGGAGAGGGTGAACAAGGCCAAGCACCTCCAGTTTGTCAGTGGAGTGAGCCCCACCACCTATTGGCTGACCAACTTCCTCTGGGACATCGTAAGTATCAGGTCATGGCACCGCTCTCGCCACCCTGGGCCCAAGGGTGTTTGTGTCTGTTCTGACTGAAGGAACACAGCAGGGTGGGGCTCTCATGTGGCCAGGGCTGCCAGAGGGTGCCATGCCCAGGGCCCAAGCTGGGGAAAGAAGCAGGGCGCAGCTCAGCAACTGAGGTGGGGGGTGCTCAGTTGTCCTGCACAAGGGGCCTTCTGACCCACCAAAAACTCGCTGCTCGGCAGGCCTGAGGCTGGCCTTCCTGGGAATAATCTGGAGCTGAAGAGGTAATATAAAGAGGTCCTTCACCCTACATGCTCCTCTTAAATCTCACCACACCCTCAAAGTGGGTGAAATGGAACCTCCCCTGTGGTCGAGTCACCATAAACATAGGATATCCAGTTAAATTTAAATTTCAGATAAAACAATGAATAATTTTAGGTATAGTTTATCCTAGTTCAGTTCAGGTCAGTCACTCAGTCATGTCCGACTCTTTGCGACCCCATGAATCGCAGCACGCCAGACCTCCCTGTCCATCACCAGCTCCCGGAGTTCACCCAAACCCATGTCCATCGAGTCAGTGATGCCATCCAGCCATCTCATCCTCTGTCGTCCCCTGCTCCTCCTGCCCCCAATCCCTCCCAGCATCAGAGTCTTTTCCCATGAGTCAACTCTTTGCATGAGGTGGCCAAAGTGTTGAAGTTTCAGCTTCGGCATCAGTCCTTCCAATGAACACCCAGGTCTGATCTCATTTAGGATGGACTGGTTGGATCTCTTTCCAGTCCAAGGACCTCTGAAGAGTCTTCTCCAACACCACAGTTCAAAAGCATCAATTCTTCGGCACTCAGCTTTCTTCACAGTCCAACTCTCACATCCATACATGACCACTGGAAAAACCATAGCCTTGACTAGACGGACCTTTGTTGGCAAAGTAATGTCTCTGCTTTTGAATATGCTATCTAGGTTGGTCATAACTTTCCTTCCAAGGAGTAAGCATCTTTTAATTTCACGGCTGCAATCACCATCTGCAGTGATTTTGGAGCCGAAAAAATAAAGTCTGACACCGTTTCCACTGTTTCCCCATCTATTTCCCATGAAGTGATGGGACCAGATGCCATGATGTTAGTTTTCTGAATGTTGAGCTTTAAGCCAACTTTTTCACTCTCCACTTTCACTTTCATCAAGAGGCTTTTGAGTTCCTCTTCACTTTCTGCCATAAGGGTGGTGTCATTTGCATATCTGAGGTTATTGATATTTCTCCTGGCAATCTTGATTCCAACTTGTGCTTCTTCCAGCCCAGTGTTTCTCATGATGTACTCTGCATATAAGTTAAATAAGCAGGGTGACAATATACAGCCTTGACGTACTCCTTTTCCTATTTGGAACCAGTCTGTTGTTCTATGTCCAGTTCTAACTGTTGCTTCCTGACATATAAACCTGCATATAGGTTTCTCAAGAGGCAGGTCAGGTGGTCTGGTATTCCCATCTCTTTCAGAATTTTTCAGTTTATTGTGATCCACACAGTCAAAGGCTTTGGCATAGTCAATAAAGCAGACATAGATGTTTTTCTGGAACTCTTGCTTTTTCCATGATCCAGCGGATGTTGGCAATTTGATCTCTGGTTTCTCTGCCTTTTCTAAAACTAGCTTGAACATCTGGAAGTTCACGGTTCACGTATTGCTGAAGCCTGGCTTAGAGAATTTTGAGCATTACTTTACTAGCATGTGAGATGAATGCAATTGTACAGTAGTTTGAGCATTCTTTGGCATTGCCTTTCTTTGGGATTGGAATGAAAACTGACCTTTTCCAGTCCTGTGGCCACTGCTGAGTTTTCCAAATTTGCTGGCATATTGAGTACAGCACTTTCACAGCATTATCTTTCAGGATTTGAAATAGTTCAACTGGAATTCCATCACCTCCACTAGCTTTGTTCGTAGTGGTGCTTCCTAAGGCCCACTTGACTTCACATTCCAGGATGTCTGGCTCTAGGTGAGTGATCACACCATCATGATTATCTTGGTCATGAAGCTCTTTTTTGTACAGCTCTTCTGTGTATTCTTGCCACCTCTTCTTAATATCCTTTGCTTCTGTTAGGTCCATACCATTTCTGTCCTTTATCGAGCCCATCTTTGCATGAAATGTTCCCTTGGTGTCTCTAATTTTCTTGAAGAGATCTCTAGTCTTTCCCATTCTGTTGTTTTCCTCTATTTCCTTGCACTGATCACTGAGGAAGGCTTTCTTATCTCTCCTTGCTATTCTTTGGAACTCTGCATTCAGATGCTTATATCTTTCCTTTTCTCCTTTGCTTTTCGCTTCTCTTCTTTTCACAGCTATTTGTAGGAGTTTATCCTAATTCCCCCTCAAATATTGCATTCTTACCCAAAAAACATTTATCAGTTTTTGGCCTGAAATTCAAGTTTAATTGCATGTTCAACATTTTTATTTGCTAAATCTGGAAACCCTATCCAGGGGCCTTATTTTGATTTCCCAACCAGATCTTCATTATATTAGATGAGCTACCACTTCAGAGAACATGAAGAAAAAGCTATGTATCAAATCAGAAGCAGACTACTACCTCAGAATCAGAATTGGTGGGGGAAGAAAGGAGTCAGGATGGGCTACTTACTTTACTACAGATAACAGGGTCCAAATGACTTGACAGCAAAGGTCTGGTTATAATGTGGGAGTTGTTTGACACCAATTCCAGTCTATTCCAGGCATCTTGGGACCAAGATGCTTTGTTTTATCTCGACATTCTAAGACTAACATGAAGATGTTAGTCTTCCACTTCATGTGAAGATAGACTATATCATGATGGAGACCAACACAACCTTTTCCACTATGATTTTTAATAATGATGACAGATTTAGGGTTTATGAAGACATGATCTCTTCTCTCTTACTCAACTTACTAAGCAGCCATCATTTAACAGTATAAAACCAGAAATCACCGGTAGCAACTAATCTTTTCTCTAGCTTCTGTCTACCTGAGAAAACACTTATGAACACATGGGGAGGAGGCCAGAGACAATAAGCCTCCCTCTGAACAAGAACATCACTTGTAGTCACTCATGTTGGCCTGTGCTTTAAACATGAGAGAAGCTAGGCTCTCCTGCACTGAAAAGCTATTAAAGTGCTGGTTTTGCATCCTATTTTTTTTTTAAGACAAGGAATAGAATTTACAGTTGAGGCTGACCCATGCATGTGCCTGGCTATAGACAGAGATCTCTGAGTCTAAGGAGAAATTTGTGGACAGAAAGACAAAGCGAGTGTCTGAATGGGAGATGATTCTAGCAAAGTAGACACTTGGCAGTCTAATGAAGAGCTTGGAAATGGTGACTATGATGCCAGCAGGCTTCCTGATGCTCTAGAATTTTAAGAATGGCCTGGAATCAATTCAAGGAGCTATATTGTTGGGACTGAGCACCCTCGTTGGCCAATGGTAAAAAGATAACATTGGCCTGGAGGTCATTGTTGAATAAATGAACAAACACATTGTTTATATCATTCACTCAGCACATAGGTGATGTTGTAAGTTCTTCTTTTTAATATATCATCTGTTTTTCTTTTCTTTTAAAGTTTGAAATAACCACAAACTTATAAAAACATTGAAAATACAGTTTGAAACTTTTTTTGAGTCATTTGAGAGTAACTTCTTCATAAGACGCACACACACACACACACACACACACACACATTGCATTTCGTTGCCCTGTCTCTTCAGTCTCCTTCAGCCTGGTTTGGATCCTTCCTCTATCCTTAACACTCATAACTTGACACTTTTGAAGATCGTAGACCAGTTGTTTTGCACAATGTCCATTAGTTGAGATTTGCCTAATGTTTCCCCATGATTGGCTTCAGGTCATAGCAGCAGTCTTATGAATGGATGCTCTATCCTGCTCACTACACCCTATAAGGTAGCTTCTAATTTCAATTTGTCCTAGTACTGGTGATCACTTCTGTCACTTGATTAAGATGGTGTCTGCTGAGCTTGTTCACTGTAAAGTTACTCTTTTTCCCTTATAATTAATCAGGATTTGGAGGGAGGTACTTTGAAGCTAGGGCTTCCCTGGTGGCTCAATGGTAAAAATCCACCTGCCAATGCAGGAAACATAGGTTCAATCTCTGGGTCAGGAAGATCCCTTAGAAAAGGAAATGGCAACCCACTCCAGTATTCTTGCCTAGGAAATCCTATGGACAGAGAAGCCTAGCAGGCTACAGTCCATGGTCTCACAAAGAGTTGGACACCACTGAGCATGCACACACTCACACACACAAACACACAAACACAGAAGAGTCTTATGGGCTAAAGTCCATGGGGTCGCCAAAGAGTTGGACATGACTGAGTGACTAAACAACAACAGACATTTAAAAATTATTTCTACATCTCCCTTATCTTTCCAGGGTTTGAGACCTAAATTACCATTAAATGAAAGAATTAAGTAAGTTCTAATTTGATATCAATTTTCCAGGATACTAAATATTTTTCAATGAAAAATATTGGGGTATCAATGATATTTTTAGATGCCCTCCACAATAAGATGAGAGGAGTTATTTAGAAACTTAAAACTTCCACTGAAGAAAACACAGTTTTTAAAGTTTTCTAGCCTCATGGAGTCCTACTGAAACAGAGTAAGTTCCCCAACAACAAAGTAATCTTTTAAATTTCATCTAACACAAAAGTAAAACTGTAACAATACTCAAGAGGTTGCTTTACCTCAAAGGAAAAAAGATCTGTAAGGCAGCTGAGAGGTCACTTTCTTCAAGTCTGTTTCTGGAACGTGGACGTCAGTCACGCACAGACACCTCCTTCCCCAGGACATGACTCAGTGACTGAACAACAACTTTGAAGTTATGTAAATATCCTGTTTTTTTTAATCAAACTTTCCATTTATTCATATGTTTATTTATGCTTTTATGGAGTCACAGTTCCTGTGTTAATCCAGATTACAATCTGATACCATTCTTACTGATTTTGGTGCTCAGATTATCCCGTTTGGCCAGTGGGAACTCCTCCACGCCAGCTCCCATGCCCTTTGGACTTGTGTCCACGTGTTCCTTGAATTCATCCAAGTTCTCTGCCCAGTCCTACCCTGGAGTCAGTCATCTCCCCAAGGAGTTCTGGGTCCTTCCAGTGGGAAATGTCCTTCAAAACCAAGACTTTGGTGGTGAATATATTCACTGCCCCTGGGGTATCAGTGGTCCCAGGCCTTCACAGTGGAGACAACTAGGTGAGATGTGCACGTATCTACATAGACATGCACACATTACATCTATACTTCATCTATATGCTGAACTAAACTGAACAATTGTTGTTATTGCTATTTAGTCACTAAGTTGTGTCCAACTCTTTTGCAACCCTATGGACTGTAGCCTGCCAGAGTCCTCTGTTCATGGGATTTCCCTGGAAGGAATATTGGAGTAGGATGCCATTTCCTTCTCCACTGGATCTTCCCAACCCAGGGATTGAACCTGCCTCCGCCACTGGCAGGAGGACTCTTTACCACTGAGGGACCTGGGCATTCAACAAAACTGAACAAAACATTTATTAAAAAAACACCACCAGTTCCAATCCAGCACTACAGGTTCACTCTGGCTTCTGTCTTTCCATATTTGTAACTCCCTTCTCCAAAAGTGAACAACTGGTTGCTGTTGCCCCTGACTCATTTACCTGCCTGAGCTACACACCTGTATGTAGCAAGTTCCCCATCTCTGCCTTCGTCCTCCCAGCTGTGTGGACACCCTCCTCTCCCTCCTTCAGCCACCCGCCTTCTTGCGCAGGCCCTCTCCATTCTGCTCTGGCTCTGATATCGCACACCAGATCAGCTCCTGTAAGGACACCATCCTGACCCCGCCTGGGGCTCCAGCACCCCGTACCAAGTCACCTCCATGGATGTCCTTCTTAGGTTCTCATTCTGCTTGGGACCATTCTGACTCCTCCCCTACCCTCACCATGGCTGCCCACCTTTCCCTGTCCAGCCTGACGGACTAAATTCTGTTAAGAGAGGGGAGGAAGTGATGTGAGGCCAAGGATTATACTATAAATTTTTCTGAATTCTGGAGACATGCTTAGAAAGTAGAATCAACAGGACTTTGAGACCGATTAGAAAGAGGAGAAATCAGGTGGAATTTTATAATTCATTGTTTCAAAAGATACAACTGAAGGTTCCCTGTGCAGGGAGGTGGGGGTGAAGTAGGGTAGGAGGACGAAGGACACCTTTACATACGTTTGCTAGCCAAGAGCTGTTTATACAAATAGAGTCAGAATCCCAAACTGGAGGAGCCTGGCCCAGCCCGTGTCTTACTGAATGAGAAACAGAGGTGCAGAGATTAAGGACCTTGCTCCTTCTTCTCTCTTCAAGATGAATTACACTGTGAGTGCTGCACTGGTGGTGGGCATCTTCATCGGGTTTCAGAAGAAAGCCTACACTTCTTCAGACAACCTTCCAGCCCTTGCTGCGCTGCTCATGCTGTATGGGTGAGTCGTGTGGGCCCTTAGCTAATGGGAAGGGAAGCCAGGGGAGGAGCTTGCTCTTCTGACAGAAAACCTGGGTTTCCAGTGTCCAGATCAGCTTCTAGTTCCTGGCAGGGTCTGTGGCTGCTGATCAGGAATCTGGCTGGCTTCTGTTTCTGACTCCATGCATGGAGGTGTTCCTGCAGCCGCGTGCACTCAGGAACAATGGAGACACCCCATATGGTTTGAATCTTAATCTTCCTCCACTCAAACTATGGCCTGACCAAAGTCTGAGAATCCATCACTGCCCAGTTCCTCACTCAGCTATGACTGTCATTCATCTGTGGTCAATCTGTCCATCTCAGTGTCTCCTGTACCAGCCAAAAGTTATTTGTACATAGAAGACTACAGCTGAGAAGTCATTCCTGGGTCAGGACCAGAAAATAACACAAGGATTAAATCCAATAGAATTACAGAGCATACAACTTTATATCCAAGCCCACCACTTACTATACATACAACTGCTGCTGCTGCTAAGTCACTTCAGTCGTGTCTGACTGTGCGACCCCACAGACGGCAGCCCACCAGGCTCCCCCTTCCCTGGGATTCTCCAGGCAAGAACATGGGAGTGGGTTGCCATTTCCTTCTCCAATGCATGAAAGGAAAAGTGAAAGTGAAGTCATACATATAACTGTAGACAAGTAATTCACCGCACTGGGGCCTGAGTTTCCCCATCTGCAAAATGGAGATCAGGATGCCTGGCCCTTCCTACAGGGCCCAGCAGTGTCTTGCCAGAGCAATGGCCTCTCTTCATCTCTCTTAGAGAATTCAGGAACAAGTGTGAATGTGACATATCAGCTCCAGTGAACTATGAATATTAGCCTGTTGGAATCTCAGCCCAGCTTTGCTGATCCAGACTAGAATGGAAAGTGATGCAGGGTAGAGAATGCTCCTATATATTGTGTAAGGCTTTATGATTTACAAGGCACATTCACAGCTACTATCTCATTGTTCCTCACAAGAACTCCACGAGGTGGTCAGGAAAGGCATTGTTGTCTCCATTCAAAGATGAAGACCAAAGACCAAGGAAGGGAGCATCTCTTTGGTTCCCCTGGACTCTTCATCAGTTCAAACATACCACCCCGTGTGAGAGGGGGATGAATTATATCTAGGGGCACAGCAGGTGGGGTGGAAATTGGAACTCCATCAACTGACTTGTGTCATTTCACACAGGTGGGCAGTCATTCCCATGATGTATCCGGCATCCTTCCTGTTCGATATCCCCAGCACTGCCTATGTGGCCTTATCTTGTGCTAATCTGTTCATTGGCATCAACAGCAGTGCCATCACTTTCGTCCTGGAATTATTTGAGAATAACCGGGTAAGTGTGCCTTTCTTGGGTCCTTCGTTTGATTATTGGGACACTAGAGCGTGTGTGCGGAGAAGGCAATGGCACCCCACTCCAGTGCTCTTGCCTGGAAAATCCCGTGGACGGAGGAACCTTGTAGGCTGCAGTCCATGGGGTCGCTAAGAGTCAGACACAACTGAGTGACTTCACTTTCACTTCTCACTTTAATGCATTGGAGAAGGAAATGGCAACCCACTCCAGTGTTCTTGCCTGGAGAATCCCAGGGACGGGGAGCCTGGTGGGCTGCCGTCTATGGGGTCACACAGAGTCGGACACAACTGAAGCGACTTAGCAGCAGCAGCAGCAAAGAGTGTGTGATGGTCAAGCAGAGCCAGGGGCAAACTCCGTGTCTGTGCATTCTTAGTGTGTAAATGAATGTTGCTTCTTCCTTTCCTTTATCCCTCCCCTCTTCCCTTCCTTTCTTTGTTTCTTTAAGCTCTTTGTTCATTCATATGCTTTGAATGTCATGGTTTTCTGGACCCTTTCTGCAATTTATAAAGGACCTTTCATAATTTTAAGCTTTTAGATCTTACTTCTTCAAGAAAGTATCCTTGGGGACTTTGGGTCTTAGGTTTTACACATACATATACACAAGGTAACTCATTCGTGTAATTTCAGAATTTAAAAAGAACAGAAAAGCATACATAAGTCTCCTCCTTACTCCTGTTTCCCACTTGCCTAGTTCTATTCTCCAGAGGCAACGTTTTGTTTGAATTTCTTACGTATTCTGAAGTGCGTGCATGGGTGTTCAGTATGCTGACATATAAACAAATACATATATGATCTTTCTCCCAATTTCAGACACTTATTGTAACAGAAAAATATGAAACTTAACCCTGAGATTAGGGTCAGGAATCTGCAGTGCTGAATGACCCACTTTCATGAGCTATGCTGTGCAGTCGTCACATGCACACCCCCAGACTGCTCCTTGCCCAGCAAGAACTGGCAGAATGAATACTAAAATAGTGGCAGTGCCCAGGGCTGTCTTTGCTCTGCGCTTGCTCCCCCGGTCCTCTGTGTCTGAGCCTGGCTGTCCTGGAAACACTCCCGAGGATCAGTGGGCTCTCCCGTGTGCCTGTGTCCCCAGCACCTCTCTTGCCCTTCTCTCTCAGAAGGCCTTTGCAGTTGAGAGGGTGGGCACCAGCCAGCATGTCTGCACACCTGTCCTGTGGCCCCTCTTCCACGCCTGCTTCCAGGCCTTGCTGGGAGGACCCAAGGCAAACCTGCATTAACCACCCAGTCCCATGGCTTCCGGAGAGCAACTCTTTCCCTGACCTCATCAGGCTTTCTGTAGCCACTAAGCAAGAAGCAAAACCCCAGCTGTCCCATGACTGATAAAAAATGTACCACATCACAGTCAGACCCCAGAAAGGAGGTGGATGAGAACACAGACTCCACTAATGACCAGAGCATCCTGGAAGACTGAATATGCTGCTCTTTGGAGTTGCTTTTATCACAGGCTCACAGCTCACCACATCTTGATAGAGTATGTTACTTCAAAATAAAGAGCTTAAACCAACTTAAAACATCCCACTCCTGCAGGCTGCACTCATTTAGCCAACAATTACTGAGTGCGTACCCCTCCCCTGCATAAAAAAGCTGGCTGCTTCCCCCTAAATTGTGGAATAGACGGATGCTGCAGAAATTCCCAGAATCCCACAGGAGGCTCCTCAGGTCACAGAGACATCCACTAGGAGAGCACCGTGTGATGAATGTGCCAGTATAAACCAGTGTGGCCCCAGGAACTCCCTTCCGGTGAGGAAATGATCTGCATGCTGAATTAGGAACTGATATAAGCGGAGGTTCATAACCTCCCATGAGACAGTGTGTGACAGAACATCAAAGGAGCAAGACTGATAAAGCACCGCAGACCAGAGTGGGCCAAAAGAGCTGGACTATGGGGTCAGCAGGACCTCAATAGAGGAATTCCATTCAAACCTGGTTTGGAATAAGTAGTATTTTATTAACCCACTTAATAAACAGTGAAGTACCTACAATGAGCTAATCAGGTGTCAGGTGCTTAGGAAGGACACCAAAATAATTTAGACCCAGTCCCTGCTCTCTGGGCACCAGTGACTAGTGCAGAAAATAAGCAGGTAGAAAAAAAAATTAATCATGGTGATGTGGTAAGTCCTCTAAGAGAGGGTTCGATGTTTTTCCATGGGAACCTGGAAAGGTTTAGGCAAGAAGAGAGTATTTGAGCTAGGTTTCTAAAGAAGGCCAGGAATCTACCAGAGAAGAGGAGGGGAAAGAGCATTCTTTTCACTAATAGCAATGGTTAATAGAAGTTACAAGTGCAAGGGCCTAGAGATAAGAACGTAGTGCCTTCCAGGAAGAGTGTGGGGGGACGATGGGGAGGGTAGATAGACGGCGATGAGGTGATGTAAGCAAAAGTGCAGAGGCCAGAGAGGAAGGAGGTTGTATGGCAGAGACGGGCCAGAAAAGCAGGTCCGCCTCAG
This sequence comes from Bubalus kerabau, assembly GCF_029407905.1. Taxonomy (NCBI): domain Eukaryota; kingdom Metazoa; phylum Chordata; class Mammalia; order Artiodactyla; family Bovidae; genus Bubalus; species Bubalus kerabau. The sequence goes on from NC_073629.1 coordinate 50,379,525, forward strand.
CCCCTTGTGTCCTCTCTGCCTGACACTGACACCGGAGGCTCATACAGCAAATGCAGTCTACCACCTGAAAAATAAGTCCCCCAGCACAACCAGGCAGCAGGCAGGATCTCCGGCCATCTTTTCTGCTGGTGGCAGTTGCAGACAGCCCTTGCTGTCCTCTGGGAGCTGAGAGGCAGAGCTAGAAGATGCTCAGGGGCCCTCTCCGCTTTGGTACGAGCTAGGCTACGACACTGCCAGTGACAGAGCCTGAGCCCCAACACAGCCCGCAGCTGTACCAAAGGAGGGAGAGTTCAGGCCACAGGCCCAGCAGCCGCTGCATCTCCTGGTAACAAAAGCCTGGGAGGCTTCCTGTGTAATTTCAAAGTGAGTCTGCAGTGAAAGCTCCCCAAGCAGGCTGCTGGCTAGGGACACCTCCTGTGAGTATTCCCAAGCCTCCTATCTGCTTGACAGATCCCTCCAGCAGCCAGGCCCCTCTGGCTGAACACCATCCCCTGGCCCTACTCCACTCAGGAGGGGGCGGACAGGCTTGGCCCCATCACTGACTGTCCTGCTTTTCTATATTTCAGACGCTGCTCAGGATCAATGCCATGTTGAGGAAGCTGCTCATTATCTTCCCCCACTTCTGCCTGGGCCGGGGTCTCATTGACCTGGCACTGAGCCAGGCAGTGACAGACGTCTATGCCCGGTTTGGTGGGTAGCAGTCATGTGGCCCTGGATCCTCCAAGACTGGGAGGGCTCCAATGGGAGTTTCTATGACCAACCTGCAGCCTGAACTGGGGCTGGGGGCACCTGGTTGGTCTGGGATTTTTTCCTGATACTAGAAGGAATCAGGGTGCTTCTGTGTCCATGGTTGAGGAGCATAGGAGGGATCAGGGACAGTTCCTACTCTGACTTGAGCCAATATGAGACTCGGGTGATGGCTCAGATGGTAAAGAATCCACCTGCATTGCAGGAGACTTGGTTCAATCCCTGGGTTGGAAAGATCCCCTGGAAAAGGTCATGACAACCACTCCAGTATTCTTGCCTGGAGAATCTCCATGGACAGAGGAGCCTGGAGGACTGCATGCAGTCCATGGGGTCGAAAAGAGTCAGACACAACTGAGAAACTAAACACAACACAGAGACTCGGGTTTGTCACTGACTTAATCCCTCGCATAAGGCGTGGTCTAGCTGAGCCTAGTGTTGTAACTAGGTCTTTCGGGACGGCTGGGGCAGCAGGACTTATCTGTTATTTTCTGGTGGTCTGCATCCCCAGGTGAGGAGCACTCTTCAAATCCATTCCAGTGGGACCTGATTGGGAAGAAGCTGGCTGCCATGGCAGTAGAAGGTGTGGTCTACTTCCTCTTGACGCTCCTCATCCAATACCAGTTCTTCAGCCGATGGTATGCTCCGCCACCACCCCGAGGGCACCAAGCCCAGCTCCTCACATCTGTCAGTCAGGGGACTTGATTTCACATCCATGTGGTCATCTCTTTCCTTATGAGCCCCACTGCATAAAGACTGTTATGCTCTCAAAGCCCGGCTTGTTCTGAATAATGCAAGGAGAGACACATTAAAACAGTCACATTAGAATTTGTGAAAATTTTAAAGTGTTTAGAATACAGTGCAATTAATTTCAATCACTAGTATTTAATCCCATTCATTTAATAAACATAATCATATTAAATTGGATCATAGCATCACAAATGATAATGATTAATTGATATCCAAAGTACTAGGAAATCAATACATGCATTCATGAGGAAATAGACAAATCAGACCCCTTTGCTAATTAGAGATTTGAGAGTTGGGACAGGGCAGAGGGGGGAAGAGAGTAATGCAGGGGGTGATATTTGAGGTGAAGGCGGCCAGGTGCAGTGTGGTGGGGGTGGAGCAGTGGTCATGCCCCCCTGGTTGGGGAGCAAGAGGGTTGTCTGCCAACCCAGACCCAGCCCAGCCATGCCTTTCTTCCCATTCTCTTGCTCAAGGCCCTGCCTCATTCTGAACTGGGTGCTCAGGTTTCCAGAAGGCAGCCCCCTCTGCAACCCAAGTTGATATTTACTGGCCTCGGCTCAGAGCCCTGAACTGCAAGTCACTGGGCACTCAGAACAAGCTTTCCTGGACAGTGTTTGTCCCCTACCCTCTTACCCTCTCAGGCCAAATGTGGTCACATATAAATAAAGATTCAGAGGGCTTGTCTTTAGCTTTTAATCCTCAGGGAATTCAGTTATTGGAAAGAGGTGGAATAAGATAATGAATGTCAACACACTTAGAATAAAAAAACATGACCAGAAAGTGATTCTAGCATGAGGATTTGTCCATGGGACCCTCAGTCCTTGCAGGCCCCCCTCTGCAGCTTTGGCCACCTCTTTTTTTTGGGGGGAGGCACCTCTTTAAGAGGCCTTGGGTGGGAGAGAAGCAAGAGTTATTTACTAAAACAGACACATTAGCTTCAAACTCTGGTGTCAACACATCAAGTGTGTACTTCTGTATTAGAGCAGAAAGAGGACCAGAGAAGTGTTCCGAATCTCTGGCTTCAAGAAGACAACAGTGTCCATCCTGAGAAACAACCAGGAAAGGAGAGAAATGAGAGGAGGGAAGAACGGGTGCTCTTGGTAGTGGGTATGCCCACATGTGGGGAGTTCAGGATGGCTGTGAAAGGAGAGGGTGGGGGTGGTGAGAGATGAGTCTGGAGAAGAAGGCAGAGTCAGTTCATGAAATGCCCCCTCACCTTGGTGAGGACTTAGAATATAAGCCTGAGGACAGCAAAAAGTTGTTGGGGTGTTTTAATCAGGGAAATGACATGATCTGCTAGCATTAGAAACAGAGAGATCAGACAGGAAGCTGCTTTGTTACCTAGGCAAGAGACAGGGGTAGCCTGGAAAGAAGCGAGGGTGTTAGGAGATGAAGTAAAAGAAGTTGATGGAGTAAATAGTAAGAAGTTTGTTAGACAAAACTTTGTAATGAACTGGATATGGCCAGGGACGGATGGAGGAGAGCATGTAGGTCAGGGTATTCAGGGTGTTCAGAGAAGAGGCTGTGTTGTTAAGGATGGTGAGATTCTGCTCCGCAGGGCAGGAGAACAAGAACACTGAGCCGCTGGAAATGCCTGCAGGAGCTGGGAGCTGGGAAAGCCTAACCTGGGCTGGGAGCTATGGGTAGGTGGGTAGAGGGAGGAGTCAGTCCAAGAGATAAATGGGTAAGATCTCACATGCCACACAACATGGCCAAAAAAAAAAAAAAAAAGCTTTTTAACGTGTGGGGAGAAAATTTAGGTATCTACTTAAAGCTTTTCAAAATTATGTTGAGTGTACATATTCAAAAGGGTTTGAGTATTACTGAATTAATTACTGGAGAGTAATTGTGCTGCAAGGGAACCATCCAGTGCAAGGAGGCAGGGCTCTGAGCTGCAGGACCTGACCTGACAGAAGTGCCTGCCCCTCTGCAAACCTATCTCCTCAAATGGACAATAAGGAGATTGGATATAATTCTGCTACTCTCTGTTTCTTGAGTCACTAACTGGGTGGGCCAGGACATTTGGAATGTAATTTCTCTACCAATGTTGTTGTTTGTCAGTCACTAATTCACGTCCGACTCTTTGTTGACCCCATGGACTGTAGCACGCCAGGCTTTCCTGTCCTTCACCATCTCCCAGAGCTTGCTCAAACTCACGTCCGTTGAGTCAGTGATGCCATCCAACTATCTCATTCTCTGTTGCCCCCTTCTCCTCCTGCCCTCAGCCTTTCCCAGCATCACTGGTCTTTTCCAGTGAGTCAGCTCTTCTCATTAGGTGGCCAAAGTATTGAAGTTTCAGCTTCAGGATCAGTCCTTCCCATGAATATTCAGGGTTGATTTCCTTTAGGATTGACTGATTTGATCTCAGTGCTGTCCAAGGGACTCTACCAATAATAACACCATTAATTGCAATAATAAAACCCTCTACAATTTTTTGAATGAAAAAAAAAAGGAGAAAGATTAATGGGAGGATGAGTGGGAAGGGTAGGTGGGGCCTGACTGCAGGTCTCTGGGATTTCAGCTGAGAAGTTAGGGTTTTAACCTACAGCTGATGGAAAACTATAGTTTGGGACAGGAGATAACCTGATGGACTAAAAGAAGTAGGAGGCTTGGTTGCTAGTAACTATCCTTTGTTGAGTGCTTACCATAGATGAAGGGTTCTATCATGATAGCAGCTACCACGTTTTGAGTCTTGACTCTATGCCAGACCCTGTGCCAAGTTCTTCTTTACCACAATCCCATGAGATAGACGCTCTTACCACCCCTCCCTGTCTTATGGTTGAAGGAGGCGAGGTTCAGCAACATCCCCACAGTCACACACAGGGAGGCCAGGACCAGAAACCAGGGCAGACTCTGGTCTCGAGCGCTTGCCTTCTCTGCCTAATGCCCGACACCTTTCCTGTGCAGAGTCCTTTTGAGAGTCAAGCGTTAGGGGTGGAAGGCTGGGCTGGGGTCGAGGCCAGTGAATGAGCAGAGGGTAAGATGAAAGGACAGAGCTAAGGACACTGTGCACCAGCCCCCTCCATCCTCTTTTCTTCCTCTAGGACTACCGAGCCTGCAAAGGAGCCCATCACAGATGAAGATGATGATGTGGCTGAAGAAAGGCAGAGAATTATTAGTGGAGGAAATAAAACTGATATCTTAAGGCTAAATGAACTCACCAAGGTAAGGGAATAGATACAGGAATGTTAGTTTGGAGGTGCCAGTTGGACTAAGATGGCACGAAGCTATAATTTACCTTCTGAAGAATAGGCAATATGCTAATGCAAGCAATTCCTTTCCCCAGTGTTATGTGAGATTGTCATCTTTGTTATAACTAGTCTTCCAAGAACTTTCAATGCTCTTTCCCTAGCATTTATCCTGGGCACTGACACAGGGCCTCAGCAAGAGCCGCTGCAGCTGAGCCCTGCTAATGAATCTTCCTGCACTCCACTTCTGCACAGAGGCTCAGCTTCAACACTCTCAGTGCTCACAGCACCTCTGTGCACATCCATGTCGATGTGTAACCTTCACCTAAGCCATCGTTTGCTCTCCTGCCCTCCCCCTGTTTAACCCTCTATTAGTCCTCAGTCCACTTTCTCTGATCTTGCAGGTTTATTCAGGCACCTCCAGCCCAGCAGTGGACAGGCTGTGTGTGGGAGTCCGCCCCGGAGAGGTGGGTACTCTGTGGGCCACATGTGAAAGAACCTCAGGAAACCAGCTCCCATGCATGTCTCTGGTCTCCTCTGAAACAGAGCTGATCAACAGACATAAAACACAAGCCACGTAGGTCATTCTAATTGTCTAGTAGCCATAGGGGAAAAAGCAGGTGAAATTAGTCTTAATCATTAATTTCGTACTTCGACATGTAAGTCATATAAAATGTTTTTTATATTTTACATTATTTTTTGTTACTGTTCTAAATCTTCAAAATCTAGTGTGCATTTAAGCTCATAGTACATGTAGACGCATTTCAAATGCTCAGCAGTCACTGTCAAGGAGGGAAATTCTGCTTCCTACTACCCTTTTAGGTTCTGGAGCCAGGGCTCTGTCAACTGGACTGATAAAGATGGAGTAAGGAGAGAAAAGCAAAGAGAAAGCTTGTTAGCATGTGCACTGCACATGCACAGGAGAAATGACTACCCTGAAGGGGTGGTAGGAACTTGGGCTCATGTAGCACCTTAGCCGGAGAAGGCAATGACACCCCACTCCAGTACTCTTGCCTGGAGAATCCCATGGACGGAGGAGCCTGGTAGGCTGCAGTCCATGGGGTCGCTAAGAGTAGGACACGACTGAGCGACTTCACTTTCACTTTTCACTTTCATGCATTGGAGAAGGAAATGGCAACCCACTCCAGTGTTCTTGCCTGGAGAATCCCAGGGACAGAGGAGCCTGTTGGGCTGCCGTCTGTGGGGTCGCACAGAGTCGGACACAACTGACGCAACTTAGCAGCAGCAGCAGCAGCAGCAGCAGCAGCACCTTAGCAGAGGAACAATACATTTTTAGGGAAATTACAAGGCAAAGGAGATGGACTTACAGTTTCTAGCAGGGTGGGTTGCAGGCAAGTGTACAGGTAAACCGTTTGTGACCCCATGGACTGTAGCCTGTCAGGCTCCTCTGTCGATGGAATTTTCCAGAATACTGGAGTGGGTAGCCACTCCTTCTTCAAGGGATCTTCCCGACCCAGGGATCAAACCCACATCTCCTGTGTTTCCTGCATTGCAGTCAGTTTCTTTACCATCTGAGCCACCAGAGAAGCCCTGTATGTGTAAATAATGGCAGATAAAGGCTAGTTATTAAAGCTTGTGATATAGATTCCTCTAGTGTCGTCTCTCAGAGAAGGCAAAGGCACCCTACTCCAGTACTCTTGCCTGGAAAATCCCATGGATGGAGGAGCCTGGTGGGCTGCGGTCCATGGGGTTGCTAAGAGTCAGACACGACTGAAGGGACTCAGCAGCAGCAGCAGTGTCGTCTCCAGGCTAGTAAGAGTCTAAAGTTGTCTCCAGTGATTACTTTAGTCCATCTTGATAGAGAGGAAAAGGGAACACCTTGTAAATTTATGTCCTGCTTTGAGGCAAATAAGGAGAGGGCAGACAGCTTGTCTTATATCTGCTTCTTCCCATTTGCCTTCAGCTTACAATCACCCTCATGCCAAATGACACATTCTGCTTCCATACGCCATAAATGGCTAATCACCTTTATACGGCAGCATGGGTCCAGCATGCCTCCCTTCACCACATACACTTGCCCTGGGGCCTGACACTCTGACCTTCTGGGGCTCCAGGGCGAGGCCAATTCTGTGTGTTCTCCCTCAGTGCTTTGGCCTCCTGGGCGTGAACGGAGCTGGCAAAACCACCACATTCAAGATGCTCACTGGGGACACCGCAGTGACCTCAGGCGATGCCACTGTCGCAGGCAAGAGGTGAGTGTCCGGCTATCCTGTCTCAGGGTGTCTCTCCCAGGTCCTGAGGCACGTCCTCAGCCCCACCCTGTATCTGAGGATGACTCTGAGAGCCTGAAGGATCTGTGTGGAGGTACAGACCTCCCAGCAAACATGGTCTGAAAAGTCTATCTGGAGAACTGAATTGAATTGTGATTGTTAAAAGATTCCTCCATTAGCATGAATTCTCAGAAAATTCTGGAAGCACCAAATCAGTGGTCATCCTTTGTGGGTCATAAGCCTCTGACCCTTTGATCATGTGATGAACACTGCTGCTGCTAAGTCACTTCAGTCGTGTCCGACTCTATGTGACCCCATAGACGGCAGCCCACCAGGCTCCCCCGTCCCTGGGATTCTTGTACTTATAAAAATTGCTTCCCATTACCTCTCTTCATATGTTCTTTACAAACAGTTTCAGGGAATTAGCTGAGCCCTGAAGCACAGTTATGACCCTACAGGAACCCCTAGGACCCAGATTAAGAACGTCTGTGATGAAGCACCCTTTCTCTGGGTTGAGTATCTACATGGCGCTTGTTCAGGAGTCCTCGGAAGCTTTAATCTGCATTGGCTATTTCTGTGCCAACACTTGGCTTTGCTGGCCAAGATTCTTTTATAAAGGGAGAACTGGCATGTGCCCTTGGATTCTGGGAGAGTGCCTGCTGCTCTCTGAAATAAGGAACATGGAAACAGACTGGTCTTGGACAGGACAGGACAGGACAGAAAACATGAGCTGGCATTGTCTGCCTCTTTACAAGCTGCTCCTGGAATAGCAGAGCTCACACATATTGTGCCCAGAGAAAATCTCTGTCCTGGTTTATGAGTGGAGTTAGGCACTGCTGACATCAAACCAACTTCTGCTTACCCGGGAAAGCCATCATCAACGTGGCCCAATGCTCCCTGGGTGAGGAGAGTCCTACGCATTCTTCACTGGCTCAGACAGGATGAATTTGGTTCCCCAGCCTTCCCAGCCTTGATGTTGGGTCTAGAGCAAAGGGAATGGCAGAGGTGGAGCCAGACCATGACTGGTTCCATCTCATCTTCAGATCTAGCTTGGCCTACAACCAAGCAAATGACTTCATGATGGGAAACAAAAGGGAAGAGGGCAGGGAGTGGAGAGCAAGGGGATGAAATAGGATTTACCATGAGACATCAAAATGAGACACAGGTAAAGTCAAGACAGAAGCTAGAAAGAAACTATAGGTTTAAGGCACAGGATTGGGGCTCTTAAGTGTAGGAGTTCCGGTGGATTTGGTGAAGTACCCTCCTTGCTTCCCTGGGCAATTTTAACTGGCCGTACCTAAGTGGTTCTGTCATAGTAGGGAAGTACATGGCCTCTCTCTGTCCCATACCACTGCATCCATCCTTCAATCTTAGACCCTAAGCTATGAGAGAAGGAGGAAGAAAATTGGACCAGTCTATGGTCAGTTTGTTTTTTCATCAAGGCAATATATTTTTTAGCAGAGGAGAATATATTGATTAGAGGGAGTTGATAGAACTCATTTCATCTCTTCATCTCTTCTGCCAGTCTCTTGCTCTGTGTGGTGATCTGATTGGTTCCTCTTTCATTGACAGTATCTCTGTCATTAAATACAAGACGGAAAGTTCACTTCAATTGGGAAGCATGCATCTTCTCTAGCTACTTCCCAAATATTTGAAATGGATCAAAAAACATTGCTCATTTTCTTAAGTTTGATCTTCCCTTTGTTTTTAAACTCACATATGAGGTGATCCAATCTAAAATCACAGCTGTCTTCAGGTAACAGGTATTCAATTTATCCTAGATAGGGGAATCTAGGAGAATCCAACTGGATTCAAAGCTCAGAACTCCTGGAGTTTATCAGTTTCTAACCAAAGAGCCCTTACTTTGATTCCTAAATGTTGTTCACATTTTTAAAGCAAAAATGGGAAAAGAGGAGAGGGAGCTTTAATATCGTTTTGGCTGAAACTCCTCCAGTCCCAGATCTCTGGTCACCCATTTTGTGAAGGAAACCTACTAATTGTTTTTTCTTCTTGCAGTATTTTGACCAATATTTCTGACGTCCATCAAAGTATGGGCTACTGTCCTCAGTTTGATGCAATCGATGACCTGCTTACTGGGCGAGAACATCTTTACCTTTATGCCCGGCTTCGAGGTGTACCAGCAGAGGAAATTGAGAGGGTAAATTAGCTTGGTTTATTGTGTCCACTTAATAGTTTGGTAAACCATGAACCTGCTTCATGAGAATGCATTTATTTAGATATGGGAAAACTAGAGCATGCTATCCATTAATTCATTCAACAAATGCTCAACTGAGTGTCTGCTGTGTGCCAAGTACTCTTCTGGAAAACAAGGGTATAGCAGTCAACAAACTAGATGAAAAAAAATTCCCACCGTCCTATCTAACAAAATGATATATGCATTTACCCTTTGATCCAGCCATCCCACTGCTGGGCATTTACCCTGAAGACACACATCCCACAGTACAAAAAGACATATTCAAAAATGTATATTCACTACACTTTAGTCATAAAATATCGGAAATAGCTAAATGTTCAGGCATATAGGAAATTGAATAATTTATGCCATAAATACATGCAACAAGGTCTTATGCAGCTATTTAAAAAAACCCAGGATTTCCCTGGTGGTCTTCCCTGGAAGCACAATTAAGACTCTGTGCTTCCACTGCCAGGGGCATGGGTTTGATCCCTTGTTGGGGTACTAAGATCCCACATCCTGTGCCTGGTGTCACCAAAAAGAAAAATCAAAACCAAAAAAATAGCTCTGTGAATGATACTGACTTTTTTTCAAGGAGATACTGTTAAATGAAGAAAGCAAAGTGTAAAAGAGCACAGGTAGAATGCTACTTTTTCATGTAAGAAAGTAGGGCAAATAAGAAAGCATAAATATGTCTGCTTACCTTTACAAATAGAGATACAGGAAGGATAAACTGGAAAGCAACGAATGTGGTGATCAGCAAGAGGGAAATAGGGTGAAAGGGAAATGGGAGGGAATAATACTTCTGTCAGGATATTTTTTTGTATAGTTTAAACTTTTAGAATCACTAACATTCTACATATTCAAAAAATAAAACTAAATCAGTAAGAATGAGAAAGAGGTAAAAGTGAAAACAAAAAGAAATCCTAACACTGAAAGCAAATTAAAACCAATTAATCCAATTTTATTTCAAATGAATGTAATACTCATACGGAAGGGGAGGAAAAGAACTAATACAAATAACTGAAGACACAATATTTGATTGTATATCCTCAGTCCTGGGCAGGCAGAGTGGAGAGAACTACAAATAAGCTGTGAGCTCTTCTTAGTCAATTTGTTTTTTATAGAGGCATGGGCAAAGCACTCCTGAAAAAATTTTGCATGTTTTATAGGACTAAGTAAATGAATAAGTGGGTTTATGTCATTTGGGGCCAGAGTTCTTCCTCTTCCACTCCTAACCATAGTCCATCCAGGACACTGGGTAAGAGGCATTGTCCTGCTCTGGAAAGGCTGAAGACTATTTCTCAGGGAGTTGCATCCAATGGATGTGAAGCAGACCAAACCATACTGGGATCTAAGGATCTGAGGGTGGAAAGGAGACGCCTGGCCCTTGAAGGCCATGAGCCACTCCATACGTCATCACGTTTCGGCCTCACTGGGTCTGTCATCCTGGAGGAGTGAGATCTAGGAGCCCAAGACTTTGAATTGGTGGGGTGTTTGCTTGTTTGTTTTTCCCAAATGGGATTTCTTTCTCCTCCCTAGGTGACAAACTGGAGTATTCAGAGCCTGGGCCTGTCTCTCTATGCAGACCGCCTGGCCGGCACCTACAGTGGAGGAAATAAGCGGAAACTCTCCACAGCCATTGCGCTCATAGGCTGCCCACCACTGGTGCTGCTGGTGAGGACCCTGGAGGCCACCTGAGGGCTCGCGAGAGCCGAGGGCTGCATCTCTGTGGCTGAGCCAGCAGATTTAGGAACTGCAGCGGTCTCTGATTGTCTGGGTTGTTCCTATACCGCTCATGTTGAGTCAATCAGTCCAATGTTTGGTTCACAGCTCTTGGGGGAAACCAGAGTCAAAACACATTATTACTTTGAGTTCCTGGGAAGCCTCTAGTAGGGCTTCAGGCTCACAGCAGGGAAATTCAGCCCTTCTGCAGAATGTCAGTGACTGGCCAAAACTTACTTCTTCCTGAGGAGGCCTGTGAAGGTGAAAGTCGCTCAGTCATGTCCAACTCTTTCTATGGACTGTAGCCTGCCAGGCTCTTCTATCCATGGAATTCTCCAGGCAAGAATACTGGAGTGGGTTGCCTCTTTGAGGTCCTAATTGGACAGGAGCGCTGGCCTGGAGCAAAGGCTCATGTGGTTCTCGCCAAAGCTAGACCAGGCCCAAGGCCCTGTTCCCAGGCAGTCTGGGGTTCATGAGGGCATGGGTCTTGAAGGGACCCTGAAAAGTCACCTGAGCTTTCTTCCAGCCTCCTTGCAAGCACATGTAGAGATTTTTATTTTCTTTTTTAAAAATAGTTCTATCATTGTTTTAATGAATTTTAACTCATTCATGGGCTACAGATCTAGAGGCGTGCTGATGTTTCTTCATGCTCCTGATTCACCCCCTGCCTTCCATGGCCTTGGCTCCCTTCCCCGGCTCTTGCCCACTGGGGAGTGACTTTGTGCACTGTCTGCCAGAGAGCAATGTTGATCAGAGAGAGGAAGGTGCAGCCAAGGAGGGTGCAGGAACTGGGGGAGGCTGGCTCCCAGCCTGGCCCTCTGCCCTCTGCCTCCCTGCAGGATGAGCCCACCACAGGCATGGACCCCCAGGCACGCCGCATGCTGTGGAACACCATCATGGGCATCATCAGAGAAGGGAGAGCCGTGGTCCTCACTTCCCACAGGCAAGAGATTCCCAGGGGCTGAGGTGGGGCAGGCGGGTGATGGAGTCCAGTCCTCTCAGCCCTCACCTGCTCTCTCCCTGCCCCCAGCATGGAAGAGTGCGAGGCCCTGTGTACCCGGCTGGCCATCATGGTGAAGGGTGCCTTTCAGTGTCTGGGCACCATCCAGCACCTCAAGTCCAAGTAAGGATATGGTGGGGGGTTGTCTTTGTTACCTTCGGGGGAGAAGTGGGGAGTCAACAAGGCCTTGTGCTCTTTTCTGACATGTGAGACGTCTTGCTGCTCCCCCATGCCATGGGCAGAGGTATCTGAGCCTGATTCTGCGGCAGCAGGTGGAGAAAACCGGTGTGCCGAATGTAGCTCTTCTTTATTGGGCTAACGGCCTGTGGCTGAAGGCTTGCTGAGGCTCCAGATGTCCCCATCTGTTCTGAAAGGGGCAAATGCAGAGCCCAGTTGGGATGAGAGAGGGTCATTACCACTGCCTCGTTATCACACCACTTATCCCAACAGTCCAGAACCCGTGACCTATTTAATGAGTCCACAACCAGCATAGGAGCAACCCAGAGACCAAACAGCCTGAACAGTCAGTTTCTTTCTGGCATGTCATATGCTTTTTTTTCTCTTTCTTTTTTATTTTTTAAATTATGAAAGTATTATAACATATTTACAGGAGACTTGGAAAATACAGAATCATATGCTTTTGAGTTTGGGAAATGACCATGTATTATATGACAAACCAGCAATGCCAGTAATCTTTAGTAGGATTATCCTGTCCTGATAAATTGTAAACTGCTGTAAATAACGTGTTATTAATGACAGTTTGTGTGCCAAAGTGGACAATCACTTAAAATGAGATTTGGATAATAATGCCATACTCCCTTGCTTTCTGATATGTTTTATAAACTAGGAAGGGTGGACTTTAAATTATTACTTATTTATCAAACACATTTTGAGAGCCCAGAATAGAAAAAGTCACCATGGCAGTTGGTGAAAGGAGGAACACATAACCCACTGCATCTGTGCCAAGACACTTCGTCTCGATGTTCCAGGGGAGTGTCTTGCACAGCACACGTCAGGCTTCAAATACATCATATGCAACAACAATTGAGGTGAAGGTCTAATAGGTTAGCTGCATCTGGGCACTAGACCCATAACGTCTTGAGTAACTACAGCTTGGACACTATACAGGGACTTCAGCATGTGAGGTCACCAGACCCATGTCAGCAGCTTCCAGTGTCCACCTGCTGGAGAACGTATGCTCCCTACCCCCTTTCCCTCTCAGTCCTCAGTTTCCTGTAGGAGAGCAGGTGAGCAGGAACATTCCTGTGTGAAGGATGGTCACTTTTCTGGGGGTGAAAGGTAAAGGCATTTTACTGTAAAGGGAAACAACCCTGGAACCTGGATGGAGCACTGAAATAAGTATACAATGAGGTAAGTGTGAAGGGATGCCATCTAGCCATGCACTCACTCTCTAGTGGACCATTTATCCACATGCGAGTGACCTGATGAGTGAAGAAGGGAGGCATCCATGGCCCTGGACCTGGCAGCTCCATTTGTTCTGGAAGCTTCCCCAGGGAAGCACTGCCTTCCCAAGCCTTTTCTCCCACCAGGCCAGTCTCTTAAAGGCCCAGACAGTCTTTCCACCTCTGAGGAAGCCCTGGGCAACCTGTGATCTCTGCACAGGGCTCAGACAACCTTTGACTTCAGCACATACATTAAAGGGAATGGAGCAGGGAACACCTGTGTCTCCAGAAGGTGGACACAGGAAGCTGTGACATAGACCTGGAGACCCACTTCACCACGTGAGGCATTAAGACCTCTAAAAACTAGTGTCAAACCACCTCTCCAGGAACTATCATGGCCCTTTCGGTCCTAGTTTTAAACACGCACACAAGATCTATTTTGGTTTAGTTGCTAAGTTGTGTCTGACTCTTTTGCGACCCCATGGAGCCCACCAGGCTCTTCTGTCCATGAGATTTTCCAGGCAAGAATGCTGGAGTGGGTAGCTGCTTCCTTTTCTTCTCGAGATCTATAGTATGGGCCTTTAATCCCCAATATTTGTGATAAGTCTAGTCCTCATTTCAGGATTTCCTTAGATCCAGCTGCTAACAGGCCTGTTCCGCACTGCCATGTGCATCCCCCAGGTTTGGAGATGGCTACATTGTCACGATGAAAATCAGATCCCCAAAGGACGACTTGCTTCCTGACCTGGGTCCCGTGGAGCAGTTCTTCCAGGGCAACTTCCCAGGCAGCGTCCAGAGGGAGAGGCACCACAACATGCTGCAGTTCCAGGTCTCCTCCTCCTCCCTGGCCAGGATCTTCCGGCTGCTCGTCTCCCACAAGGACAGCCTGCTCATCGAGGAGTACTCAGTCACGCAGACCACACTGGACCAGGCAAGGCTGGGGGTGCCCAGCTGGGCAAAGCCTGGGCTGCAGTGCCCAGCTCAGCTGGAATCTACACAAGGGCAAGGGAGGATGTGCCCAAGTGCCAAGTCCTTCTGTCCATTAGGGCAAACTTGGAAACTCAGAAATGGTTTTCTAAGAGTATTTCAGTCATCCACAGACTTCACTGACTTTTTTACAGCATTCTTCCTCACAACACTATGATGTTTTTTCTCCTTCCCAGTTTGTGGCGATGGCCCTTTTTTCCTTTCAAATCATCTCTACTGATGCTTAATTTAAATACAATAGAATACACCTATTTAAAGTGTACAATTCAGTGAGTTTTGATAAATGTATGTGCCATGTGTCAGGTTTTTTTAACGTGATCATTTTTTATTGTGGTAAAATATGTATATAAAATATATGTAATTATCATTTTAAGTGGCATTAAGTATATTCACATTGTTGTACAACCATCACCACCATCCATCTCTAGAAATTTTTCATCTTCCCAAACTGCAACTCTGTACTCATCAAGCAGTAACTCCCAAGAACTGCTCCCCTGGCCACTGTTTTACATTCTGTTGACTACTCCACATACCTCGAAGACGTGGAATCACACAGTATTTGTCCTTCTGCGTCTATCTTATTTCAGTTAACATAATGCCCTCAAGGTAAATCCATGTGGGAGCCTGTGTCAGAATATCCTCCCTTTTTAAGGTTGAATAATATTCAGTTGTGTGTACATACCATGTTTTGTTATCCATTCATCCATATGGACGTTTGTTTCTGGGTTTCATTGGTTTTTATTTGTTCTTTTTAAAATAAATATCCTTAAAGATTACTCAGCGTAGCAGAAGAAACAGGCAAGTCTCTGCTTACTCTCTGAGGAGCTGGCTCCCAGCCCCTTCTTGCCAGCATAAGTAGATGGAGGCAGGGACAAGAGTTGGTCACACTGCACGTTGAATTGAGAATAGAAAACTGGAGCAATCAACTCCCGTCTTCCTGGTTTTGATTTTTTAGTTATTCCTGTAGAGGTTTAGGAGGCTACCACTAGCTGAGACTCTGCCTCGTTTACCCATAATCCCCTGCGGGCACGCCTTTGGCTTAGCTCACGAGTCTAAGAAGAAGCCCTGTGCCCTGGGCAGGACACAGGCTGCTCCAGCAGGGCTGTACATTAACTGTGGGAAACAACAGAGTGAGTGGGTGGGAGGGTAGGTAGAGGGTGCCCTTTTCTGGAACTATCTACCTACTCTTGCCCTTCTCTTGCCTCCAGGTATTTGTGAACTTTGCTAAACAGCAGAATGAAACTTACGACCTCCCTTTGCACCCTCGAGCTGCAGGAGCCAGCCGACAGGCCAAGGTACCCCTGCCACCCCTTCCCTGTCCACTGCTTGGGGCAGATCCTTGGCTTAGGGACCCAACTGACACACTGGGCCTGCAGAGGCCCCAGACATGCCTCCTGCAGACAGTCCCACCCATAGCAGCCCTCATCTCCTCTCTGCCACTCCTCACTTGTCTGGGCCGAAGGTAGCTGTGTACCTTCCTTTTATAATCAGGAAACTTGTGGATGGTATCGGAGAACATTTTTGAAAAGATCTTTCTCATATATTTTTGCTTATAGCAAAAAAAAAAAATTGGATTTTGGAAATAAGCAGGGAAGATAGGAGAGAATATTAAAATATTTCAGTTGTTGGGATACTTGACATATACATCTGGTCTTATGTTTGAGTTTCAAAGTAAGCAAATTAACTGGCACTCATTTCACTGGTGGTCTCATTTGGCTAAATATTATTCTCTGTTTTATGAAGAGGTCTCTTTGCTCTTTATAAAAATTTCAAGATGATGAAGGAAGTAACAGTAAAAGGTATGTACCCTGGCCTGTCATAACTCTTGGGATACGTGCCTCCACATTCCTGCCCTGACACAGCACCCACGTAAGGAACACATTCATCCCAGTTCCCCAGAAAGAGATCAAAAGAGAGCTGGAGAAAGTCCTGGAGGAGGCGACCTAAGCCTGGGGTGTTAAAGGATCAAATTAATTCAGCCATCCTCTCCTGACTTACCTGGAGAGTAAATCAAATAAAATCAAAGTATTTTTTTCAATAAGCCTAATTTCCCATAAAGTTCTCATTCCTCCCGGTTTCCTGATTGTGAGAAAAACCAGGTGCAGGTAATGATTGAAACATTCCTTTCCAAGGCACTATTTGTGATGCATTTTCCCCATTTCTCTTGACCAGCAGAGACCTAATGGCTACTTGGCAAGGCTGACTTTGCCCAGAAATACCTACGTAAAGGCATCTGTCCAGGGAAAATTAGTTCTGCTGAGATTTTCCAGCCATTCTTTCTGATTTATAAATCTTATATTTGCTGTTTACACCAGCAGAAAATTATTCTTTGAAAGTAGTTGCAGTTACAAATTCCTTTTGTAACTCAAAATGAATAATTTGGTTTCAAAAGTTTTTCCTAAAACTGTCAGTGGTCTCCTCACCCCCATCTGGCATGTGCCCTCTTAAAGGGGTAATACCAGGTCATCTCTGGACCTGACAAGGGGCATTCATGATCTGCCATCTGCAGCAGTTAACTCCAAACTTTCCCTCTTACTAGATGTGATCGTTTTCTATTTTGTCTGTCACATTTTAGCATACGGATACTAGAAAACCTACTGCAGCATATTTATTAAATCAGCATTTTTCCATAATAAATGTGTGGTTCAAAACCTAACCCTGACTCTGTGACATACAACCTTTATAAAGCTTTGCAAAAACTCTCCTGCAGAGCATTGTACATAAGTAAATGTCATGAAACAAATAGTAATTATGTTTTTGTTTACATTATCCCATTTTAAAACAATTTTCTTCTACAGGAAGTGGACAAAGGGAATTCTGCACCTCAAGGATGACCTTAATTATGATTTCTTGGCTTTTAAGACAGTAAGGACATGATAACTTCCTTGGGCTAAAAAAACAAACCAAAAGGCACTATAAGAAATGTTACAGAGGGTGTGGCTAATGTACATGTCAACATGTACGTGCATGGTAGGGCATGAATCTTTAAAACATCTGGATCGTAGAGTCAGAACCTGCAGAATCATCGGCTCCAAACATTACAGACAAGGAAATAAACATAACCTGTAAACTTGGATGATCTGATAGACTTCAGTGCCCTCAGCTAAGCTTCCTTCAGAGCTTGACCGACGACTATTTAACTTAAAGTCTAAAAGCCATCGAACCAGAACACCGAGATGAAGACAGTCCATCTGATCTGCTTCTACACTGCTCAGGTTTTCTGCTGCAGCTCAAAAAGAACTGTAGGCAGCTGAAAAGGCAGGAGCCTTTGCCATATGGTCATTCACACCAGCCAGCATAAGCAATCCCTTGGCAGCAGAAATGAACACAGAGGAGGCACACAGTAGACTCCAAATGGAGGCTTTTTCAGAAGGAAACAGGAACTGACTCGCTCACCTGGAACACCTGATGGGGAAACTTACCCAACCAAGGAGTACAAAACGCGTTTCATCCAGACCACAGAAGGAGAAGCCTTGGTCCGACTTCCTCCTGGCCATGGCCTCCATACTGCTCTCATTTCAAGTGGATCTGCTTTTTGTGTGTGTGTATGTGTGTGTGTGTTATTTTTCAAGAGAAAATAAAGTGCAAACATACTTTCAACAAACTATCCCAATTCACTCCTCTCCCTGCGTGCACCATCTGGTGTAGTTTTGGACATTCCCTATACCCATAATGCTTGCCATCATTGCATGAGCTTATGTGAGGGTAATTGCCCCAGGAGTGCCAGTCACAGCAAGCTTCTGTAATGAGCTGGTCTCGATGTTGCATGTCAAGGCTGCTTCACAGGGTTTGAGACAACACCCAGCTGGCAATGCATGTAGACATTATCCACTGTCAGCTGGGTATTATTTGCATCTAGGATTAGTTCCCTGCTGCTGCTGCTGCTAAGTCACTTTAATCGTGTCCAACTCTGTGCGACCCCATAGATGGCAGCCCACCAGGCTTCCCCGTCCCTGGGATTCTCCAGGCAAGAACACTGGAGTGGGTTGCCATTTCCTTCTCCAATGCATGAAAGTGAAAAGTGAAAGAGAAGTTGCACAGTCGTGTCCGACTCTTCGCAACTCCATGGACTGCAGCCTACCAGGCTCCTCCGTCCATGGGATTTTCTAGGCAAAAGTACTGGAGTGGGGTGCCATTGGAAACTAAATCCCGCAAGCCACAAAGTACCACAAAAAATAAATAAATAAAAATTTTGAAATACTAGTCATGAAACATAAGCAGGGAAACTTCGAGAGGGAGGAGGCATGCACATACTTAGCCTGAGCTTGAGGAAAATTCAAGTTGGAAACTAGACCCAAATCTCCTGAGAACATGTTTAATTTATTGAAAACTTTCCCAATCTGGTTTAATAAGAGAGATTTACAAAGAAGAGGAGGAGAAAATGGAGTCAGTTTAGAAAACAAGACCACTTGGGAGGTGTTCCAGGAGTATGACTTGCTGCCATATTTTCTAATTTCCTGTTCTTCTTTGGGGAACTCAAGATTTTAGAACAGCTGAGATTAAGAGGATCTCTTTCAGTCTAAGTAAAGAGCTCATAGAGAGCTTGATTTGTTCCTGCGCTCTAGATCTCCTAGAGAAAGAAGAGGAAAGCGGGGCAGAAAACAAGTCAGCAGAGCTCTGGGCTTGGGAGAAAGGGTCTCTGTGGCAGCCTAAGTATTTGCACAGGACCAGTGAGGAGGAAGTTAGCACCAGCAGCCTGAGGGGCTTGTGGAGAAAGGGGAAAGGTTTTCCCCTAGAAGGACAGCAGTATCACCTTCCTAAAACAGGCCGCAGAAGCTCTCAGCCCTCTGGACCCAGGCTATGTGGGGCTTGGTTTCCTCAGTGTGGTACTTCAATGCCTCAGCAGGTCCTCTGAGATGAACATGACTCCTGGGGTCCACAGGGCGTAACTGCTGCCACATTTGTCCAAGGTGTTTGTCAAGTTCAAGAAAGCAGAGGCACTAGAAGTTTCAGATTCAGAGACTTAAAGGCTTGTAGAGCTAAGAAAAAAAAAAAGACTCAGTTTTCAAAAACGAAATCTTTATGTAATTGTTTGATTTACACTGTTTTGACAGAAAAGGAAACCAAGTCCCAGAAGGATTCAACTACTCGGCCGGCCATCCAGGCTTCCCTTCAGGCCTCGCTCTGGTCCTCCTCTTGTTACTTCACTCGCATGTCTGAAGACACATGCCCATCAGACCCAGAATTCCCTGCCCAGCTGGTGTAAAGTCTGCCTCTAGGGCCCGGTGGGCCTCTTTCCTGGGTCATCGATGGTCCTTGATCTCTCAGGCTCAAGTCTGCTCATGGCTGAGGGCTCTTGGGAAAGCAGGAAAGCGATGAAAAGAGGGGTAAGCCATGGGGCAGCTGGCTCTGCATCACCACCGTCCAACACAGGACTCCAAGGAATCCAAGAAGTTGATAGTTGAGCCTACCTCACCAAGGAGGGCATTATTTAGCAGTTTCTTTGCTTAGTTTATTACTTTAAGAATTGAGACATACATGATATGGGAATCCCTCAAAGCTACTCTCTTCAGAGCCTTTCCCAAAGCTCACCATGACACATAGTCAGCTTTTCAAGCAGCTGTCTGATATCAAGGCTCAGGCATGTGTGTCTCATCAGTCAAGCTTTGGCCAAACCAGTCATCCTCTTGGTTCAGTACCTTAGTAACTTTCCTAAGGGACCACAGCACCTTGTAGCCAAATCCCTTAGTCCTGGGTTGTGGTGAGTTTCAGGAAGGACACGTCATCTACAAAGCACTGCACACACAGCACCTAGTTGACAGGATCCCTGGCACACAGCTCTGCAATTGTGCTATTCTCATTTTCCGCCAGAACTTGGCAATCTCTTTGGTCTTGAATGATACTGACTGCTGAGTCCATCTTCTTATGCCAGCTAGAGAAGGAAAAGATAAGAGAGGAGGGGAGAAAAGGGCAGGAGCATCCAGTGCTCCACATCCTGGGTCTAAAGCAGGGCACAAGATACAGCCAATGTCTCTGTGGTATTAATATTCTCATGCGTTATTGTTCAGTTGATAAGCAATGTCCAACTCTTTGGGACCCTATGGTCTGCAGCACGCCAGGCACTTCTGTCCCCCCTTATCTCCTGGAGTTTGCTCAGACTCATGTCCATTGAGTCAGTGATGGTATTTAACCATCTCATCCTCTGCCGCCCCCTTCTCCTTTTGCCTTCAGTCTTTCACAGCATCACAGTCTCTCCAATGAACCAGCTCTTCACATCAGGTGACCAAAGTATTGAAGCTTCAGCTTCAGCATCAGTCTTTCCAATGAATACTCAGGGTTAATTTCCTTTAGAATTGACTGGTTTGATTTCCTTGCAGTCCAAGGGACTCTCAAGAGTCATCTCCAGCACCAGTTTGAAATCATCAATTCTTCAGCACTCAGCCTTCTTTATGGTCCAACTCTCACATCCTCACATTCTCATGTGGGGGTCATCAACCTTTCTGAAGGGGCCAGAGAGTACAATGGACTAAATGAATTGTTTCCAATTCATGCAATGGATGCTATATAGCAGTGGAAATGAATTAATTAAAAATATGTATTTCAAAATAGATAAATCTCAAAACTTAATGATTAGCAAAATAGCCAACAGCAGCAGGATATAAATAGCAAGACCTTCTCTGGCTACTCAATCTAAATTTTCAACTGTCCCATCCCCATCCTGACATCATACGCACTTCTATGCTTTTTCTTAAATCCTTGGAAGTTATATTATCAAACATACTGTATGTTTTTACTTTCTCTTCTTGTTTATTGTTTCTCTGCTCCCCTAAATACAAACTCCACGAGGGCAGAAATTTTTGTTTAGTTTCTTATTTTTTCTGGTTGTTGTTAACCAAACCATTTTTAATTTTTAAATTCTTGGCATTACAGAACTAAACTGAAATGTAACATTCTGCTCTTACATTTCTTATCAACAAACATAACTATACTTCATGAGCCAAAAAGCCCAAAACAAAACTAAAAACAGAAAAGCTTGTGAAACTAAATACGAATTCCAGCATTAACAGCTGAACAGAGAATGTGATTTTTAAATTTTTAGCAAATGATACAAAGTTGTATAGAAACTGAACACTTAGAAATAATTTAAAACCTGAAAATCACTGACCAGAAATCACACAATTTGATTATGTGGACACAAGATTAAAAGCTTATGAGTGAATCTACATTGTTCTAGCTACAGCACCTGCCCTTCTCAGAGGAAAGCCTGGCATTGATTAGATTCTGCGCCACACTAACACTGGCCACAGAATCAGTGATAGCAATCTGCCTTCCAGGACAGCCTTCCATTGGGTCAGCAGTTTTGATCTGGGCCCTGGATATCTGGCAGATCTCATTAATGTTGGTGCCTTGGCCCCTGACTAAGTAACCAATTAAGCTATTTAGAATGGTGCGTTCGTGGGTGGTTTGACTAAAGGCATCCAAACTTGCCCAATAGCCTTTTATCTCTGGAAAGCTGGAGTCAATTCTGGTAAATCCAGTCTCACCACGAATCACAGCAAAGTGATGCCATCTGGTTCAACTTAGCCATATAGAGTGGAGAAATGGTGTGTTGCCCTTGAATTGAGTAGGCATGCAGTCGTGGTTCCTCTGGGTCATGGGTGGTGTAGGGGTAGCTTGCAGCATCACTGCACCCACCTTGGCAGCCCTCACAGATGACAGAGAGATATCCGGCATGGGCTGGTACAAATGGTCATGACTCTTCATTTGGGGACCCAGAGAGCATCTCTAGCATGCCCAGGCAGAGCTGCTTGGCATGCTCAGTGATAGAGCACAGAATGCTAGCGATGATGATGGCCCACTCAGTGAAGCTGCCCAGCATATTTCCCATCCCCAGTGTTAAAAACAGTGCCTGGCCATAGGAGTCACTCAGTAAGTATCAATATTTGTTGAATTAATGACTAAATAGTGTACCCTGACATTTTTATAAAATCTAAAACACGTGAAAGCACTAAAGATTATTTATAGATACATGTGTGTGCAGTGAAAAATATTATGCTTGAGGATTATGAACACCAAATTCAGGTGTGACTGCTTCTAGGTGTGAAGGAGGGAATGACATTCAGGGTGAGATGCAAGGAAGGTCTAACTGTATGTGTAATATTCAAATTTCTTAAAAATACCTGAAGCAAGCATTGTCGTATGTCAAGAGTTGATAAAACCAAGTGGTGGATACATAGGTATTTTTAAGATTACTCTCTCCACTTTTTGTAGGCTTGAAATAGTTCATTTAAAAACTATCCTATCCATGGGACTTCCCTGTTGGTCCAGTGGTAAAGAATCTGCCTTGCAGTGCAAGGGACGCAGATTTGATCTCTGATCGGGGAGCTAAGATCCTACATGCTGTGGAGCAACTAAGCCTGCGTGCCACAACTGCTGAGCCTGTGCACCACTAGAGAGTCCACGTACCACATTTAGAAAGATCCTGGATGGTGTAACGAAGATCTTGTGTGCTGCAATTAAGACTCCAGGCAGCCAAATAAATAAAAACAAATTAAAACTATCCTATCCAGGGCTAATATCTTATACTGCCACCCACTACCCCTAAGAATACCACCTCTATCAGCGGCCACCCTTTGCTCCCAGGAATATTCACAGCAGTGTGTTGAGGGCTCTTCTGAATGTCAGCCACTGCACTTCTCCCACCCCTGCTGCTGGGTCAGAGGATGCCAGATACTGAATCTCACTCGGCTTTGCATCCCATCCCTCCTATGACTTCCACGATTGTCTTACTATAAAATGGATTTTTGGTTAATATTGAACTAGGTAGGATGAAAATGCTAATTTGGGAAACGGCAGGCAGGATCAGTTACATAATTTTGGAGGCCCAGTGCAAAATGAAAGCTTATTAGAAAATTATTTAGAATTTCAAGATGGCAGTTGTGCTCAGATGCTCAGTATTGTCCAACGCTTTGCAACTCCCAGCAAAAACAGTGGAGGGGGTGCTATTGCCTCCTCCATGGCATCTTCCCCACCCAGGGATTGAGCTACATGTCTTACATCTTCTGCACTGGCAGGTGGATTCTTTACCACTAGTGCCACCGTGAGCAGAGCCTTAAATCAAGCACAAGTGCATGGGCCTCACACTCATGAATGTGGCCCTGAAGGCTTTGAACACAGAACTCCTTAAGTAGCAGAATGACTTAAAAGAATAGGCTATGGAGAGGCTCCTAACTATGTACTACATCCACTCATTTCTTCCACAATAAGAGAGCAGTGACTTGGAGCCAAATTGCCCAGGCAGAGTCAGCACTTCTCCAGCCTTGTGGTAAGTGTGGCCTGGTCACTAAGCTCTCTTCAGCAGAATGGAATGGAAGTGGCAGGCATGACAGCGGAGTAGAAGTGCCCTTCCATGCGCTCTCCCCAGCTCTGCTGACTGGAACCTGATTTTTGTGGTAACCATGGAGACAAGTTCAAGGATTCAGGATGGCAGAGCCACAGATAGAAGGCCCCGAGTGTGTGTGTAGAGCAGAACTGCCCAGCAGCACAGCCCACTCCCCTACACCATTAGGTGGCCCAAACTAGTCTGCATCTTCATTACATTACAGCAGCCTAGCTCGATTGACTTAAGTGGTGTGATAGAAATACTATTTTTGACTCACCCAACAACCAAAAATAGACTCCTCCAGACAAATCCAATGCTATAACAACCCCCTAGGGACTGTAAACTGGCAGCGCTAGGCCCTGGGCCAGCCCCAAAGAAACAGCCTGGCTTAGAGGGGAAATAATACATACATTCCCTCCAAAAACTCAAGCAGCTACTTAGATGTTAAAGTTCCTTAACAGAGAAAGCCTGTAAACCCCAGCATGGAAAAATAGATATCCTCACAAGTGCCGGAAACCCTCCTGGCAAGTCTGGGATGTGCTGCCATGAGCTCCACTCCTTGCTGATCATTCACAACCATTTCTCTAGAGACACAGTAGGCAAGACTGCTGGCCCTGCAATCGAGCTTGGCAGTGTCAGATGGACCAGGGGAAGAGACTGTTTTTCAAGCAAGATTGAAACTCCATAGTCATGTAGTTCCCAACAAGGCTATAAACTGTTCCCAAAGCACATAATGACCCAAATCCAACCGGCTACTCATCAGATAACATCCAGAGGTCAAGGATCAGGTGTTATACAACACAACACATGGCCCAGAGCATGCACGCGCACACGTGCACACACACACACACACACACATCTTTTTTGGCAACAGACCTTGGCTTTCATAAACACATTCTACTTGAATTTGCTCAGGAGTTTTTTTTGTGTGTTTTTTTTTTTAATAGCTACAAGTAATGAATGCCCATGATATTCCTGTTTTGATGAAAAATGAGTCAGCTATCTGATGATGCTCAAGCAGAGGGTATCTGACCCTGGACTTGCAAAACAGAAATTTGTAACTTGCCAAAGGATACAGCTATGCCATTGAGAAGATATTTTCAATAATTAGTATTTTCAACAATATTTAGCATATCCCCCAAGAAACTTGTGGACCCTTCATGAGAGATTTCATTCAAAATTTAAAGAAGGCCAGAGGGAGACTCAATGTCAGAGATTGGATCAGACTCAAGTCTTAATGATCCCAGTCCTGTCTGCAGCCTGCACTCATACCTCCTACTCTTTTAAATTAAAAAAGCACCAGAGAAACAGACCAGTCTCAAGAAAAGGCAAAAAATTGCATGTATATACTTGTCACACCCTCTTCTCAAAAACATGGTACATTTACAATAACCAGCAAAGAGCACTGCAGTGCTGAAAAGATGAGGAGAAACAAACTCTGGGCTTGAAACAGCAGGGTTGGCTAGAGATAAGATTGAAATGATGATGAAACTGTGTGTAGTGGGACTGGGGTAAGGGAGGCCATACCCACCTGGAGACAGGTACATGCCCAAGCTCATGCACACAGCCACGCAGGGAGAACCAGGGCCTGGGACAGAGGCTGGAGGACACAGAAACAATTTGCCTCTCTGATGCTCTCCAACAGCATGGTTCCATGGGATATCCCATGAACAAACACTGTTCATTCAACCTTTTGAGGAGATGAAAAGAATGGCAGATATAGGCCAAACTGGAAATAAGACAAAAGAACTTAAGAAAGCTAAAGAAGCCATTCAGAATAAAACTCCAGTGCTGACACTCCCTGGAGCTCTGGGAAGAGACTCAATTAATCCAAGGAGGCCAAACATGAGCTTCCCATCAGGCCAAGGTTGAAAAACAAAGTGTGCAGAGATAAAACAGGCAGCAGTGTTCAGGGACCCGTAACTGTAAAGAGGAGCACAGTTTTCAGAGTGTGCCTAAAACTTCAAACATGCAGACCTGGAGGCTCACCACTTCACGAAATGACTTCATTTTGGAGAACACTGATGAAAATGTCACTATTTAAGGTTAGCCAGAGCAGGAAAAGGGATGGTGGCCTTTTCTAAAACCACTGAAGCTGTGGTCAGTGCCAGAGCCAGAGAGAACAAAAAAGTTTCCTTTCCCCTCACAGCCTGGGGCCCCACTCCCACGGATGCCAGGCATTTGCTTTTTCAACCTGGAATCTGAGAATTTTAAGATCTTCAAACTGATGGAATTGGGGGCTACCAGGACCTTAAGAGTTGTAGATTCTTAGACATCCTGCTGCTTCTAAGTCACGTCAGTCGTGTCCAACTCTGCGTGACTCCATAGACGGCAGCCCACCAGGCTCCCGTCCCTGGGACTCTCCAGGGAAGAACACCAGAGTGGGTTGCCATTTCCTTCTCCAATGCGTGAAAGTGAAAAGTGAAAGTGAAGTCGCTCAGTTGTGTCTGACTCTTCTCGACCCCATGGACTGTAGCCCATCAGGCTCCTCCGTCCATGGGATTTCCCAGGCAAGAGTACTGGAGTGGGGTGCCATTGCCTTCTCCCTTAGACATCCTAGAACCATGAAATTCCAGAATCTCAGGGTCAGAATTACTGTGTCCAGGGAAGAGACAGCTTCCACCACTTCCTAGTTGTGTGACTTTGGGCAAGATGCTTAACATCTCTGTGCCTGCATTTCTTCATCTACAAAGCAGAGTAATAATTGTATGTACTCCCTTCTCTGCTCTCGGCCACACGAAAATACAGTAAGTCAGCAGCATACAACCCGGAAGAGGATCCTCACGAGAACGCTCCCGTGCTGACACCCTGATCACAGACCGTCCAGACTCCAGAACCGTGAGAAAGAAACAGCTTTATTTTTAAAGGAAGGAGGGAAGGAGGCTGGTAAGAATTTTATCAGGACTACCTGACCATCCTGTCCAGATGCCCACCTTCCCCAAGGTGTCATGTTCCCATGAACCCATGTCTAGGACCCACAGCTACCTTCAGTTGACCTTCTTAAAGCAGGGCCTTCACTATAAAACCTCATCCCGGAGACCACCACGCTGTTCCAAGGGCTCCTGGAAAGCAGTGCCGGCCTGCCTTTTCCAGACTCTTCACATTCTTGGCCCACTTTTCATCCAGCTCCTAACTCTTGATAATGATGGTGTTCTTGGCTCTATAAACTGCTGCCTTCAGGATTTGGTAAGGATACTTAATCTTGGAAGCCACGACCCTCGGTATGCCTGCTAGTGCTGACCCAGACCTCTGACTCCTTTCTCCTTGGAGGTCCTGACTCCTATCTTAGTTTCAGCCCTGGGTTCCTCAGCTCCCAGCAGCTGCCCACCTATTCAACACCCTCATCATCTAACTCTGGCCCCCTGAATGGGATATTGCACAGATGGGACGTAACCAAATTGTGATTGTACCCCCATCTGAAATTTGTTGCATATATAATGCCTAACAATTTATAGTAAAGTGTACATAATTAATCTCATAGCTCGGGTTTATTACTTAATTTATTATTCCCATTCCTGTCTTTTTAAAAAATATTTATTTGGCTGCACGATGTCTTAGTTGCAGCACGCAGGATCTGGGGGTCTTCATTGTGGTAAGAATGATCTTTAGTTGCAGTTGCAGCATATCGGATCTAGTTCCCTGAGCAGGAATCGAACCAAGGACCTCTGCGTTGGAAGCGTGGAGTCTTAGCCACTGGACCACCAGGGAAGTCCCTCCATTGTTGTCTTTAAGAGACCAGAATTTAAAAACAACTACTACCACCAATATTTGGGTTTTGTTAAGAAGATGTGCTCAACTCAAGTAGACCCAAACCTGTGGTGCCTCTAACTTGAAATTTTGATTTATTCTCAACTGTTTCTGAGCCTCTACTAAGGGCCAGGGAACTTAGCACACTGGGGAACCAGGACAAGACACAGTCCCAACTTGTGGAGCTCAGAGTCCAGTGGGAAGAAAGACAAATCCCAGAGGTTAGGAGTCATTGTGGACGCTGCTAAGAGGCGCCTAGAGGAGGCAGCAGCAGAGCGAACTGTTAAGAATAAAAGAGTAACAGGGGGAAGGGGAGGTAGTGGAGGGAGAGTGTTTTAAGCAATGGGAGCATTCGGTAGAGGGAGACCCTAATTCTGTGCACCAGTTTGTCTAGACGTGGCGGGGTGGGGTGGATAAGTGCTTCCAGGAGGGATGAGAAGATAGAGGCAGGCATACCCACATTCTGGTGGGCTTTGTCTTCCTGGCTAAGCGGTTTGGACTTTATCCTGTAATGTACCTTGATTCTTGGTGTACATAAGAGTCAGTGAGGGACCCCATTTTTAACTATGGCTCCTGAACCCTGCACATAGAACGTTGGATTCAACAGGTCAGGCAGTGGACCCAGGAATCTGCATTTTGATAACCTCTCCCTCTGCTGAGTAAATCTGATGCAGACTATGCTTGGGCAGTACTTTTCTGAATACAGTTACAGGAGACGGGGAGTCATAGAGGGGTGGCATGATCAAATCTGTTTCAGAAAAGTCGCTCTGGCAGAAAGTATGCATACGTGCTCACTCAGCAAGAGCCCCTAATCCTTTGATAATCCCCTAGTAACCTTCTGTTGCCCAGGGCCTGGAGCGCTCAGAGTTGGCTCTGAAAGAGATAGTCTCCTAAGAATGGAGTCCACTGGGAAAGTTATGCCTGAGTGCTCCTGGCCTGTTGTTCTGAACGTTTTGTAGCTCCAAACCCAGGGCAACAAGAGGTACTGGTTGTGAAAGCAGGAAAGCCTTGGGGCTCCAGGTCCACTGATGAACTTCTGAATGCTGGAGGACACAGACTCTTAAAGGGGCGGACTGCTGGAGCAGACCCATGTCTAGTCTTGTTGGTGCTACAGAAGCTCCTGACAGGACAGAACCTGTGCTCATTTGGTTATTAAAGACCCAGGGGGATTTGGGTGCAAGCCACATCAGCATTTTCCCCTGGAATGCCAATAATGTCACCTCAGAGAGCTGAACCCATCCTGATTAGCATGGCCTAGTTTCTTGCAGCCAATGGCAATAAATACACCGATAAATATTTTGTGATGGCTACAACAATGACATTCCAACCAAAAGCCACACTCATTTCCTGGAACTGCTGAATCAGTCAAGCAGCCGTTCTGCAAAAACTGCCTTCTTATAATCTGGTGATTCTGACCATGGTAAAACGTTCAGGCGGGCTGATGCTGGCTGACAGCATGGGAGGCTGGGTGATGTTCACTCCAACTCACCACCCACACCCACACCTAGATCCCAGCCCAGTGAGCCTTTAGTCCCAAACCTGTCCACCTTCCCGTGCCTCTTCCAGAGCAAAAGTCACATCTCGTCCAAAGTTGGACTGTGCTGTGATCTGTAACATTTTGTTTCATATTCTACCATCTCAAAGGGCAAGAACCGTGTCTTGGGCGTCTTCTGGCTCCTTGTGCCAAGCAGCTACTCCAATGAGCAGGTCTGAAATGACCAAGAGACCTCCATGTGGTTGGGCTGGCCCCACTCTTAGCCCCAGCCAAAGTCCTCCCAGCTCAGCTCTGCCACTGCCCAGGCACCAGACTCTAGCCTGGGACATATGTTTCCTGAATACTCCTCGAATAATGCTGTTGGCTTATGCTTACAGGATTGCCCCTTTGCCAGCTGAATCCTGACTAGTATTTTCTGTAATGGAGCCTCACTGACCACCTGGCAGGACCCCACTGGGGATCTAGAGGAGAAAAATAGTCTTGTTTAGGTACTTTAAATAGCCATTAGAAGGTGATTCCATTTGGATCAGGGGGACTACCTCAAATATTTTGGCTTTTCTGTGTTAACTTGCCAGTCAGATTCTAGTCTATAAACATTTATTTATCTTAAATTTATTTATTTATTTTTGGCTGCTCTGGGTCTTTGTTGCTGTGCTCAGGCTTTCTCTATTTGCAGTGAGCAGGGCTACTCTCTAGTTGAGGGGTGCAGGCTTCTTTCTCCTTGTTGGGCTTCTCTTGTTGTGGAACAGGCTCTAGAGTGCCTGGGCTCAGTAGTCGTGGTGGACGGGTTTAGTTGCCCCACAGCATGTGGAATCTTCCCGGACCAGGGATTGAACCCATGTCCCCTGGCAGACTCTTCACCACTGTACCACTGGGGAAATCTGCCAAACATATTTAAATATCATTTGTGCACATGTGTGTGTGTGTACATGTGTGAGAGAGAGGTCTTATAACATTTGTGAGTATGTAACTGATACCTAAAAAGATCTAATCTAATATCTAACTTGATATTATTACTTAAAGGGTAAGTTTCAACATAGGTATCAAAAATATTTATAATTAATGAATTGCTAGAAAATTGGGTTTGCTGCCTTGTCTGGAAAACACAGCCGTTTCTTGGTTTTATAATCAAGAATTTCCACCTGGCATAAACAAAAATTACAACAAAAACCCTACCTATTGGTCCTGTGTGGCCTACTGGCCTAGGATGACCCACAGCATGTTTATATAGTGCCATTAAAGTGGGGATCAAAGATGGGGGCCCCACTGCCACCCCTCCCAAGTGCCTTCAGGTCAGAGACCCTACTCAAAGATGCTCAACCAGTTTTCAGACACCAAATGACAAAACTGAGTTTCAGGAGACCAATATTTACACACACACACACACACACACACACCTGGGCCACCCTTCATCTTAACAGCTATACAAAAGGCTTTGTGTCCACCTGCATGGTCATTCTGAGATACTGTATTTCAGATAGACTGGGCTGAGTCTGCCCCATTCTCAAAGTGTCAGCTTAGTTCATAGCCTCCAGCTACCTAAGCTGTAATAATCACATGGCAAAGCCTGTGACTCTGCAACCCACGCATGGCAAACAGATAAGGCTGAAAAGACATAATAGGTTTGGGAGGAGTGCTGATATTTGTCAAGTTCCCACGGCAAAAAAAAAAAAAGCTTTCAAGATAATCCTCTGAAGTATCTACTCTTACCCCCACTTTTTAGATGAGCCTACTCAAGCTCTAGAAGATTGATCTGCCAAATCCATACAGCTAATGAGAGGCAGAGTAGGATTTGAGCCAAAGTCTGCCTCTCTCACCACCCACGTGTTCTCTCATCTATTTCATTTAATGTAATTTGCTCTTCTTCACATTATGATGACAATTATTAGCACTACTTTCCAGGTAAAGAAACTGAGCTTGTTTCTGAAGTGAGTTTCCTCTCTGGAACACTCAAGCATTTTTCCACACTGTCTCATAGAAGTATTTTTAATATACAAGTCAAGACTCTTAACATAACACAGAAGAAAAGCTTTTTGAGAACAAGTCCCTCACAATGACTGCTCAATCTCATCATAGTTCCAAGTAGACTAAGTCTTCATATAAACCCTCATGATTTAATATTATAAACAAAATGGTAATGATGAATAGCATACAACAAAAGAACCATGACTTCTAAACCTAAAATTCATGTCTGAAAGAAACTGTCCTCAGCTCCTAAGATTCCTGGCTAAGATGTCATGGTTGCAAATAACAGAAACCAATCTGACTTAGCATAAATAAAATGTGGTTTTATTGGAAGTATGAAATTCAATAACTATGGCAAGACAACTTGCAGGATCTGTGTGTTGCTCAGTCATGTCTAACTTTTTGTTAGTCGTGTCTAACTCTTTGCTATGGACTGTAGCTGGCCAGGCTTCTCTGTCCATGGGGATTCTCCAAGCAAGAATACTGGAGTGGGTTGCCATGCCCTCCTTCAGGGGATCTTCCTAACCCAGGGGTTGAACCCAGGTCTCCCACATTGCAGGTGAATTCTTTACCATCTGAGCCACCAGGGAAGCCCAAGAATACTGGAGTGGGTAGCCTATTACTTCTCCAGGGGATCTTCCTGACCCAGGAATCAAACCAGGGTCTCCTGCATTGCAGGTGGATTCTTTACCAGCTGAGCTACCAGGGAAACCTGTAAGGGCTTCAGTAGGGAGTTTAAAGATCTTCCTTCTACAGGTGAGGCAGCTTACATGACTCAATTCCTAGCTTCAGGACTCAGGCCAAATTCTCAGAATGAGAAGTGAATGTTTCCAACTAATTCAGCCAGTTCTGGAGCAGGGTTACCTGGTAGAAACATGGCTGCCAGGACTCACCCATATAAGGGGCAGAGTTTTTAGCAAAGGAAAAGTAGTTGTTCCTAATATTTATTCATAAAAATATAACATATAGCTAACTCCAAATTCTAAGCACAAAATTATTATATGGATAGAACAATAGGATGGGGAAAACACCATATAAGAAGTTAGGCAATGTGATTCCTATTAATTCTCTGCAATGTCTTTGGGCAATTCCTGCATCTATAAAATCAGGAGTTGAAGTAAATGACCAAAAGTCTTCTAAACCCACCCTCAGGTCTAGGTTTCTGTAGATGGTTGGTATAACAGTCATTTCAAGGAGACTTTAATACAGCTATCTGAGGAATGCATATGTTTTGATGAACCCCAGAGTTTGTTTGAAACTTTTTTCTACAGAAACAAATGAGTGCAACATCACAATAATGTCAACAGCCAGCTCTGTGAAGAGGGAAGAAAAGATTAACATGCCAATTCTGGGACTTTAGTGCTGGCCCCTCAGACCCCATCTCTAAAGGGGCTTCTTTCATGCCTATCTGATCAATGTTCTATCTGTACTTGGCTCACCAAGCAGAACACATGACTGCAATATCACATTTCTATGCTGGATTTTAGTCAGTACTTTAAGTTTGCCTCAAATTAGCTGGGAACCAGATTCAGAGTTACTGCTGACATTACCCTTGTCTTATGCTGACCAGCCAAAACTGAGCTCAGATCTTTATCAATAGAGAGAATAATAAATCAAGGCAATTTGTTTTAACCATATGCTTTATTCCCTACTGTGCCCTCCTTCCATGTCCCTTCTTTCAACCACTTTATTCTGCTACAACCACAGTACTTGGGTGTTTGTCTAAAACTAAATTATTTTTCAGCAGAAACATTTTTAAAATTGTAACATAT
Source organism: Bubalus kerabau (assembly GCF_029407905.1). NCBI lineage: Eukaryota > Metazoa > Chordata > Mammalia > Artiodactyla > Bovidae > Bubalus > Bubalus kerabau. The sequence goes on from NC_073629.1 coordinate 50,412,048, forward strand.
TTGCCACCCCTACCCACCTGCCCTCCAAACCCCCTTTACTCTGCTCTGCCTCTTTTTTCCCAAAGCATTTATCGCCTTCCAACATATCATACGACTTATTGTGTATATTCTCCCATCAGACTGTGAGCCTCCACAAGGAAAGATATCTTATTGTGGTACATATATAACTGTACTTTTTCCCTGGTCCCTGGCACAGAGCACCTGCTGCTGCTGCTACTAAGTCGCTTCAGTCGTGTCTGACTCTGTGCGACCCCATAGACGGCCTCCTACCAGCCTCCTCTGTCCCTGGGATTCTCCAGGCAAGAACACTGGAGTGGGTTGCCATTTCCTTCTCCAATGCGTGAAAGTGAAGTCATTCAGTCGTGTCCGACTCTTAGCGACCTCATGGACTGCAGCCTACCAGGCTCCTCCGTCCATGGGATTTTCCAGGCAAGAGTACTGGAGTGGGGTGCCATTGCCTTCTCACAGAGCACCTAAACCCCTGGAATTTCCTGAGCCATAGGAATGTATTTTGTTACTCATAGTGAGCTTCTTCCTGATCATAGTTGAATTTATGCTAATAAGGTGACCAGTGGTGAGGTCCTAGATAGTTTCAGGATGGAGGTTAATGGCCAGAGACACCAACCATATGATTAGAGGTTTAGAACTTATAGCCCCACACTCAACCTCCAGGAGGGGAAAAGGGATGACATTTGCGTTCAGTCATAATGGCCAACGATTTAATCAATTGTGCCTGTGTAATGAGACTCCCTATACAAACTCTAAATAAAAGAGCTTCCCTGGTGGCTCAGAGGTAATGAATCTGCCTGCAAGGCAGGAGACCTAGGCTCAATCTCTGGGGAAGATCTCCTGAAGAAGGGAATGGCTACCCACTCCAGTAATCTTGCATGGAGAATTTCATGGTCAGAGAAGCCTAGCGGGCTACAGCCCATGGGATCTCAAAGACTTGGACACAATTGAGTGAATAACACTTTCATTTTCATACAAATTCTAAGCAACAGGTTCAGGGCACTTTTCAGTTTGTTGAACAAAACTGCAGGCCTGGAGCATGATGTACCCTGACTCCACCAAGACAAAATTCCTGAAGTTGAGACCCTTCTGGATCTCGTCTATGTACCATTTCATCTGGCTGTTCATTTTTATCCTTTATGTGTTAGTCTCTCAGTCATGTCCGATTCTTTGTGACCCCATGGACTGTAGCCCATCAGGCTCCTCTGTACATGGGATTCTCCAGGCAAGAATATTGGAGTGGATTGCCATTTCCTTCTCCAGGGGATCTTCCTGACCAAGGGATCGAACCCAGATCTCCCATATTGCAGGCAGATTCTTTACCGTTTGAGCTACCCAGTGATGCCCTCATCCTTAATAGCAATCCATAATCATCAGTATAAACTCCTGAGTTATGTATGTCACTCTAGTAAATTATCAAACCTGAGGGGGAAGTGTCATGTAGACCTCAATTTTCTAGACAGCGGCATCTGAAGCTGGGCAGCCTTGTGGAATTGAGCTCCTCACCTATGGAAAGTGAGTGTTATTCGCTCAGTCATATCTGACTCTTTGTGACCCCATGACTGTAGTCTGCCAGGCTTCCCTGTCCATGGAACTCTCTAGGCAAGGATACTGGAGTGGGTTGTCACTCCCTTCTCCCAGCGCTCTTCAGACTCAAGGATAGAACCCAGGTTTCCTGCATTGCAGGAGGATTCTTTACCATCTGAGATGCCAGGGAAGCCCTAACCGATGGAGTCTGCAATAACTCTAAGCAGTTAGTGTCAGAATTGAACTGTGAACACCCAGATGGTGCTAGAGAAGGAGAGAATTGGTTGTTATTTTAAAAATGACACACCCAACCTCTTAGAAAAGTGTCTGGTACATAGTAGGCACTCACCTAATATTTACTGAATGAGCAAATGGATAGATGTCATCCTATATATGACTTCCATTAAAGTTCTCCTGTTTTGACCATCATCTCCTTGGGAGTCCCATTCCTTCCTAATGGATTTTTAACAGTTCATCAAATAAATATTTTGAGGTCCCAACACACGCCAGGCACTGAGGACCCAACATTAATAAAGTTAGCTAGGAGGTAGCAAGCATGCCACTTGATGCCATAGGTCTTGGAGCTACTCAAGAAATCATGGTGCTCTGCCAACCCCACCAGGATGGAGCCAGACCTTGTGGACAGAAGAGTTCTGGCCCTCTCTGAAACTCAGTGAGGTCCACAGTGATTCTTCAGCTTGCCCTCACAATCAACAGAATGCAGCCCTGAACATATTCCTCTCAACCTCTGAAGCCTGGATTAAAATCACACATGGAAGACTGGCTCTAAAGACACAAGGTTTGAGAGTCATTCTCAGCAGGAAGCAGATGGAACTCCAAGCCAGCCAAGAGCACAATTCTTTGTGTTTTCAGCAAACAAGCTTCCCCAGGGCATCCAGGAGCCAGCTGAGTTGCTCCCTCCATCTCTTCTTTTAGCTTTTAGCCTCTACACTCAACTCTATGGAGAATTTTAAAATTCCACTCTATATATGACATTCACAAAAACAAATCCTGGTAGATGAAAGTGTTTAATTTAAATATACAACTCCTACATTGCTACAAAAGAATCTTGACCTTTAATCTTGGACGGGAGCAGTCCTTTATAAGCAGAACAGAAAACACAGAGGTAATAAATGGAAAATTAGAGGGTTTAATTAAATAACTTTGGAAACTTCTTAAGGAAAAATAACAAGACTAACAATGTTAAATATAAACTGACAAATATTTCAATGTAGATCAATAAGAGGGTTAATAGTGATAATACAAGTCTTTAGCAGAGAAGCTCATGAAGCCATTCAGTAGAGACGTTTGGAGTCTGGGGATCTAAGCAGAACAGCCTTGGGGACCCCAGTGACAAAGGGTGGTTGGCACACAGTGAGCAGGTGCCCTTTCCCCACCTCTGCCCGAAGCTCAACATCCCAACTCTGCCAAACAAGAGTTGGAACCTTTGGAGCACCAGCACTGGAGGGACAGCCCCTCCCTGTACTCCCTGCTCCACAGGCTCTTCCTGATGTAACCCAGCACCAAGGCCTACATTAACTACCTGGGAGAGCACCTTGGCCTTGCGCAGCTGCTGAGCCAGGGACTGCAAGCTCCAGGCAGCGGGCGTTACCATGCGGGGCGTGGTAACCTGTACAGGGCCCTGAGCCGCTGGCAGACCTGCGAGCGCACACCTGTGTGTGGAGCCCACAGCCTTCGCGCTGCTGAGCCACTCTTTGCACACGGTTCTGCTCTCCCACCTGCAGGGCAGGCTCACAGCCTGGGATAAGTTCCTGACAGGCCAGGCAGTGGTCCTGACGGAGAAGTACCAGTGAGTTCCCTGCCCTGCAGGTCCAGGTCTGCACCAGTCAGTGAATAGGCCTCAAAAGACTGGACAATGTTTTTTAAAAAATGGACACTTTGGAGACATCTAGAAATAGCACCGCATGGCATGGACTTTGACATTTGGTTTCTGTTAACTTCTCCAAGCTTCCGGGCAGATACACAAGAAGCAGGGGCCAAGGGAAACTGAGAAGTTACCATATGGAGACAGAACCAGCAGACAGGTTTATGGACAGAGGTGAGACACCCTTGGGGACTTCCAGAAAGAACTGGAGGACATTGTGAGGGCCCTGAGAGCCTGGTTTTACTTGGGATACTACAACAGAAAATGTCTGGACATACATATATACATACATTTCTTTTAAGTCTGGAGGGATAATGGTTTCTTGGAGAAATGGAATTATGAGAGGAGACAGGAAATTCTACCTTCTAGTGTATACATTTCAGGGATGTTTCATTTTTTTTTAAGAAACATATATTACTTTCATAATAGTAACATACAAAAAGATAGTCCCACTTAGAAAAACAAAATAAAAAATACACAGGATTTGGCATTTGCCTTTCAAGGATGGCGCCCTGCTCTGGAGCATGGCTGGTAACAGAACCAGTCCACAATTAGTCATCCCGTGTTTTGTGACCTGTGACAGGGATACGTAGGAGTTTCCCAGGCCTCAGTGTCTGGAACTGAACCATGTCTAGGGGCAAAAGTTGGTTTGGTGGCCAGCGTGGAATGTCAGGGTTAGTGACTATCACTGGCATAGAGGCCCTGACTTGTTCTGCCTCGAGATCTCAGAAAAACTCACTGTTTTGGAGGCAGTCACTGCAGGGTTCAGAGGGTTTCTCTCTCACACACGCTAGGTTGCAAGTGAGAGATGGGACCGAGGTCTCATGATCTGCTGCTCTCATGAAAATGTCCAGCATCTTCATCCAGATTCACAAGGCCTGGCCCCTGCCTTCCTCTCCAGCATCATCTATCTCCTCTTTGAGTTTTGAACATACTAAACCAGGTATGGTCCCCAGAGTGGTCTCCTCTTTCTACCCTTCACCTGCCCCTTCCCTCACTCTTCCATTCCCAGTTGTATTATTACCCCTTGCAGAATCCTCCCTGAGGGGCCCCTTTCCAAGGGCCCCCCACCCCGGGTGAGGCACCAGCAGCTCTGCTCCTGACGCCCTGAAACATCACCACTCTGTAGAATGGTTGCCTGATTACATGTCCGCAGCCCCCAGCTGACAGGTAGCTTTTCGTCCAGCAAGAGTGAGAGTGTTACCACCATGGCCTCCAGTTCTGGTCATGAGGCTCTGTAAACATTTGCTAAATGAAGAGGAACATGCTGGCCTGGCCTCACCCTGTGGGCATCCTCATGGGAGGACCCTGCATGTTCACTGACCCACCTGTAAGCTCTTCACAGTTCCCGAGGGAAGGATGGTGGCAAAACACCAAAAAATAACAGCACTTACTAAAATGTCTCTTCATGGAAGAGAACATAAGAAGGGAGTTAAATGCTCACAAAGGGAAAGAGAAAAACAAGTATCATGTATTAACACACATATATACATAGAGAGAGAGAGAATCTAGAAAGATGGTGTTGATGAACCTATTTGCAGGGCAGCAAAGGAGACACAGACATAGAGAACAGATTTGTGGATGGAGGGTGGGAAGAAGAGTGGGGGACGAATGGAGAGGGTAGCATGGAAACATATCCACTACCATATGTAAAATAGATGCCCGGTGGGAATTTGCTGTATGACTCAGGGAACTCAAGGCTCTGTGACAACCTAGAGGGGTGGGAGGGAGGGTCATGAGGGAAAGGAAAACATATGTATACCTACGGCTGATTCATGTTGATGTATGGCAGAAACCATCACCATGATGTAAAGCAATTATCCTTCAATTACAAATAACTAACATTTTTAAAATGCTCACAGAGGTAAGTGGGACTGCAGGCCTCCCACACAAAGTTCTTGGTACGTCAATTTACCAGGAACAAGTGGGAGTCTCAGGCCTGGCAGGACAGAGAAAAGCACCGTGGGGCTGGGGTTCTCGCTGTGACTGTGGGCACATGCCTTCACCTTTCAGGCCTGGCAGCCCCTGTGCCCGCCCCAGGGTCTGTGGAGTAAAGGCTAGGGACTGGCTAAACCCTGGGGGTAGAAGGAGAAGAGCTGACCGATCTGAAAGGCACATCAATTGGGCTCCACCCAACCTTGACCTCAGCCCTGGATACAGACTAACCCAAATCCTCCTGCCTTGTACAAATGCTCCTCACAGTAGACATTCAATCTGGGTCACAGGACAAGAATCTTACCAAGGCCTTTGCAGCTGGTGCTTTGCACAAACAAGCAAATCTAGACTGAACTGGCACCTTTCCTTTGAAGGGAAGGACACAGGCCTCCTTGCACCCGGTTTCCCGGGGTATAAGTTTTACCTGGACTTTATTTCTTCCAAGACCAGGCAGTCACCGGCCCCACAGCTCTGTCACCAGCCTGAGCCTCCCTCCCTGAGGCAACTCCAGAGCCAAATCCACACCCTGTTTCCAAGGTGCTAGACGTGGGAAGCTACTGCCTATGTTACAAGGTAGAGTGTGCGTGTCCTAAGTCGATTCAGTTATGTCAGACTCTTTGCGACCCTATTGACTGTAGCTGCCAGGCTCCTCTGCCCATGAGATTTTCCAGGGAAGAATATTGTAATGGGTTGCCATGCCCTCCTCCAGGGGATCTTCCTGACCCAGGGATAGAACCTGAGTCTCTTATGTCTCCTGCATTGGCGGGTGGGTTCTTTACCACTAGTGCCACCTGGGAAGTGCTATAAGGTAGAAGGGAACACCTCTATTCCCAGTGACTTCACTGAACTGGGGGACAGAAAAGTTCGTTGATGTTTTTCTTCTATTCTGCTTCATGCACAGGCTTGGGCATCAGTGAGACCAGGCTTCGGGTCTCAATTCTGCCTCTTTCTAATGATTTGACTTTGGGCCAGTTACCCACCTCTCTGCCACTCAGTTTTGAATCTGCAGAGTGCAGACAGAAGGCCTACCTGAGAGGCTTACAAGGCAGAGTTGTTATGGGAATCAAATGAAGCAACATCTATCAACCACACAGCACAGAGCAAATGTCAGCATCTTTACAGCCTGGAAATGTCTGCCAAGAGCAATGGGGTGTTTTTATAAGAATTTCCCTATGAGTCATGGTCAGAATTGAATCCTGATCCCACAGCCCATAAGTCAGGTCTCTTCATGCCACCTCACTCACCACCCCACAGTTCCAGCTACTTTTGATTGAACAACTGAGAACTGTAAAAACGGAAACCCACAGCCAAAGACCCAGCCTATTTCTGACCCTCCAGGAATCCCCACAGCTCAGATCTGCTATCTCTTTCTGCCCTGGCAGCACAGCACTGAAGGCAGGATGCTCAAAGTCAAGTTTCTGACTTGGAGGCTCTGGTGCCTCCTCCCCAGTGAGCTTTTCTTTACTCACACTGGGACCTTCCGCATAGTTACTTTTTAATCTCATGAAAAATCCCCGCAGCCTGCTTTGTAGAGGGGTAACCACCTGGAAGAAGGGTGCATATTCAGGATACATGATGACAGATGGCACCTAGAACTGAGAAGCAGAACCCCAGATGTCTCTGCCAGCTCTGGGGCAATAAACCTTTTTGTCCCTTTGGGTTAGCTTCAATTTCTTTTTTTCTTTCTTTCTGTCCTTTTTTTTCTCTTTTTTTATTCAAACCAAAGGATCAAAATGAGACAGGCAATAGAATTAATAAAGACTAATGCCCCAAATCTATGTTAGCTTCCTCAGCCAAACTCTCCCTGAGCTGGTTAATAAATAAGCCAGTGATTAAGCTGCTCTGGCACATTCCATTCTGTAGCCCAGAAGGGATCTTTCCTGCGTGGAGGGACAAAGACACTAGATTTGTAGCTTCCGTCCCTGTTCACCTTCCCTGCTCCTGTGTCTGCGGTGTGGTGGGTGATGGGACCGCCTCCAACACCAAGTCATTTCTGGGACACCACCAGGACCAAAGAGGACCCAGAGACAAAGAGAGGCCGATGGGGTCCTGTTGTACAGGACTGGCCCATGACGGGGTGGTACACGCCTCACACCACATCTTTGTGGTGTGAGATGTTAATTAATCCTCCTGGTCACCCCATGCTGCAGGATCTGTCACTAATGTGAAGGCTCAGAGGGGTTAGTGGCATGCTCAGAAAGCTGGCAGAAGCAGATCCTAAGCCCCACAGCCTGATGTGGGAGAGCATTAGGTAATACTGCCTTTACCTTTTTACTACCAACCACAAATGTACTATTTCCAAAACCTGAGAGATTAATGAGCAGTGCAGTTACTCAAGAAGGTTCAGTGGAAGGGGGAGGATTTGGAGAGGTCCCGGGCAAGAGGCCAGGCACCCACGTGCTGGGAAGGAGTCTGGTGGGTACAGGAAGTGGGGGCAAGACCAAGCATAGACTTTGTTAAGGCAAAATTTTTTCACATTCCTGCTGTAATGCATCTAATCTCTAATTTAAAACATACCTGAACTTGTATAAATGAGTGCTGTTAAAGCACCTGTTAATTTTAGCAGCTGGCACTCAGGATGAGAGAGTTATGAGCAGGCAGGGATGGTCCTCTCAAGCCTTCCTCTCAGCCAACCCGTGCTGACACCCTGTTCCCTCCGCATACCTGCAATTCTGTGAACAGCAGAGGGTCAGGGTAGCTTCCACCGCGCAAGCTATTTAGGCTCAATATCTTTCTAAAAAGAAAATTGCTCTTTCTTTGTGTTTTGGAAATTCTGTTTTGCAAATGGTTCCTGCAAGTTTAAAGTTGTTTTTTGTTTTGTTTTGTTTTGTTTTGTTTTTGCTGTTTGGCATTGAGAGAAAATGTTTTATTGTTGGTTGTTCATTTTAATTGAAGGATAATTGCGTTATAATATTCTGCCATACATCAACATGAATCAGTCATAGGTGTACCTACAGCCCCTCCCTCTTGAACCTCCATCCCACCTCCCAACCCATCCCACCCTTCTAGAGCTCTGGTTTGAGTTCCCTGAGTCATATAGCAATTTCCCATTGGGTATCTATTTTATATATGGGAGTATATCTGTTTTTTAATGATTTCTACAAATCAAATATATAATATTTCTCTTGAAATTGAAGTCATCTGGTGACTAGTTCAACGTTCAGAACAAGACAGTTCCAGGTTGTCCGGACAAACCAGAAAGGGCAATCACCGCCTGGCAGAGCCTAGCTGGCTCCCTACGGGAGAATGTTGAGCCTACGTGGTCAGTCCCCAGCTCCCAGATAGCAGGAGTCGCTCTCTCTTCCTCACACCCTCAGCCCTGGGTCTATAGCATTCCTGAAATCTCTGCCCTACCCTCATGTTAGTGCTCTCAATGACCAGGCCACCAAGCAGGAAGTGCCTGGAGGTGAGGGTCATGCTTCATCCTCTCTTCCAGCAGAAAGTGCCTTAATGTCTTCTATGTGCCAAGCAAATTTCTGGGCCCTGGGCTACACCTGCAAGCAAGACTGTCTTGGCATCATGCTTAGGAATATAGACTCTGGAGCTAGACTGCCTGGATTAGGATCCCAGCTCTACCATGTACTAGCTACTGTTGCCCTGGGCAAGTCACTTAGCCCCTGTGTATCTTGTTTCCCCATGTGTACAGTGGTGATGACGGTGACCTACCTCATAGTGATGAGAGGATTAAGTGAATTCATACATTGTGAAGTGTGTTTGCGCTTAGTACCCAGTAAGTCCTACAAAGAAGTTAATGTTACAGACTGTAGTGATAATGAAATAGACTGCTATAGTAAAATACAAGTGCTCTCTATATCAAGGGTAAGTACAAGATTATTTTGGAGCACACCAAAAGGGTGCATAAACCCGGTCTTGGGATGGCTTCCCAAAGGATGTGCTGCTGTGTACTGTCATCTCCCACTCTTTGCAGCCCCACTGACTGTAGCCCACCAGGCTCCTCTGTCCATGGGATTCTCCAGGCAAGAATACTGGAGTGGATTGCCATTTCCTTCTCCAGGAGATCTCCCTGACCCAAGGACAGAACCCAAAGGACAGGGATAGAACTCCTGTGTCTCCTGCATTGGCAGGTGGATTCATTGCCACTAGCGCTACCTGGGAAGCCACACTCTAAACAGAGACTTAAACCACAGGAAGGAGATTTGAGGATAAGGAGAAGAATGTTCTAGGTTGAGTGACTTCACGTGGAAAAATGTGGAGGCAAAAGTCCACACTTTCTTTGGTGAGTTTTCTTCATTTTTAAAAATGAAACAAACAGAAGTTCAGTCACTGAGTAACAGTTATCAGAGTTAGTAACATGCCTTCTGTCTGTTGAACCATTAATGAACAAACAGAAAATTCAGGTTCTGATCCCCACAGCAAGTCTGAACTTAAGGCATCTTTGAAGGTCATACCAACAAGGTCACAATGGCTCACAAGTTCTCTTTTTATTTTCAGTAGGAAACAAACATGAACCTCAAATCTTTAGGTTAATTGAATTATTTCTTGAATGATTTCTGGTCTATAGACTCCCTAAGAGAAGACATTACTGCTTTTACTCCCCACATCACGCCCAGCACACCTTCCACATGGTTGGTATCCAGCAAAAGCCTTTTTTTTCTTTTATACTTGAATGCATTGAATTTTAATTTGCATCTCAATATTTTTTAATAAATGCGTTTTAAATGCTGAGTGTTAAAATGAATTCTGCCAATGCCCAATGCTTCTCTTTCCACTCAACTCACAGGAAAGCAAGTTTGGGCCCGCCTCTGATCTCTTAGAGCTGAAAGCTAATCTCCAGGGTGACCTCACCACAGAGGTGTGTTTTATAGTCAACTGGCAAATCTCAGCATGAACTGAGAACGAAGGTTGGAAAGACAATAAACATACAAACACGTCAGAATTGTACAAATCAAGTCAGTTCGGAGAACCAGCGGGACTTATGACTAGCTTTCAATTTTAAGAAAACTACAAAGGGAGAAATCTTCCTGGCCAATAGTAATCCTTTTCAGAAGACTAGGACGGCCTTTCTCTTATTAGCAAATGAAGAAGTCTGGATAATAGAAGAAGGAAAAGGATTTTAAATTAATCTATGCCAGGGATTTTCAAACATGTTTTGACTGAGGAACACTTTGTTCAAACTAAATATTACTAATATATATGAGCAAATAAAAACACATCAAGACAGAGCTTGAAGGCAGGATCCAGGCCCCAGTTCTAGCTGTTGCTCTCTTCCCTTCAGTTCAGACCAGTCGCTCAGTCGTGTCCAACTCTTTGTGACCCCATGGAATGTAGCACGCCAGGCTTCCTTGTCCATCACCAACTTTGGGAGGCTGCTCAAACACATGTCCATTGAATCGGTGATGTCATCTAACCATCTCATCCTCTGTTGTCCCCTTTTCCTCTCGCCTTCAATCTTTCCCAGCATCAGGGTCTTTTCAAATGAGTAGGCTCTTCGCATCAGGTGGCCAAAGTATTGGAGTTTCAGCTTCAACATTAGTCCTTCCAATGAATATTCAGGACTGATTTCCTTTAGCACAGACTGGTTGGATCTCCTTGCAGGCCAAGGGACTCTCGTGTCTTCTCCAACACCACAGTTCAAAAGCATTAATTCTTCAGCCCTCAGCTTTCTTTATAGTCTGACTCTCACATCCATACATGACCACTGGAAAAGCCATAGCTTTGACTAGATGGACCTTTGTCAGCAAAGTAATATCTCTGCTTTTTAATATGCTGTCTAGGTTGGTCATAGCTTTTCTTTCAAGGAGTAAGCATCTTTTAATTTCATGGCTGTAGTCACCATCTGCACTGATTTTGAAGCCCAAGAAAATTAAGTCTGTCACTGTTTCCATTGTTTCCCCATCTATTTGCCATGAAGTGATGGGATGCCATGATCTTTGTTTTTTGAATGTTGAGTTTTAAGCCAGCTTTTTCACTCTCCTCTTTCACTTTCATCAAGAGGCTTTTTAGTTCCTCTTCACTTTCTGCCATAAGGGTGGTTATCATCAGCATATCTGAGGTTATTGATATTTCTCCCGGCAATCTTGAATCCAGCTTGAGCTTCTTCCAGCCCAGCATTTCTCATGATGTACTCTGCATATAAGTTAAATAAGCACGGTGACAATATACAGCTTTGACGTACTCCTTTCCCAATTTGGAACCAGTCCATTGTTCCATATCCAGTTCTAACTGTTACTTCTTGACCTGCATACAGATTTCTCAAGAGGCAGGTAAGGTGGTCTGGTGTTCCCATCTCTTGAAGAATTTTTCCACAGTTTTTTGTGATCTACAAAGCCAAAGAAGTGCTCTCTACCTGTGAGCACTTCTAAAACTTCTCATTGTAGTCAAACTTCACTGGCCCTGCCATTGTGCAGTAGGAAGACCTGAGACTGAGAAAAAATACTTGACTTGTCCAAGGTCACACAGAGGCACCAGAATGAGTTCCTGGGTCGACTTAATCCAAATTCAGTGACCCTTCCACTGCACCATGCAGAGGGTAGGGAAATTTTTCTTCTTAATGCAGAGGGGTGGCTGATGGGAAGGAGATGGAGCACAAGAGGAGAAGGATTGCCCTGTCGGATGCACAGAGTAACAGAGCAGAGCAAAGCCATGCAGCAGCTACTGGCTGTTTGGAGGCTCCAAGATACCTGCTGAAATGAGAAGATACCATATCCTGTCTTTTGGCTGGATCACTAGCCTGTGATGATTTACTCACATGGTCAAGTCAACAGACATTAACTGAGCATCTGCTATCAGGTGCTGGGAAACCTGCTGAATACAGTGATACAAAGACAATTAAGTCACTCTGTCATGCCACAAAAATGAGGAAGTCACTTCTTCATCCCAGGTACTCATGGTCAAGTACAGAAAACAGATTGGAAACCCTAACTAGAGTGAGTGTGAGACTGCTGCATGGACCTACAGGATGGTTACACAAGCGAAGGGGAGAGATAATTCACTGGGAGAATCAAAGATGCCCAGCTGAATAGACAGCCACGTGGGCTTTCCAAGGATGAGTCTGTGTGCAGGTGGACAGGCGAGGAGACACATCTGGTTCAGAACAGAGAGTACAGAGAAATAGGTTTCAAACAGTGGCAAAGATGCTCATTTGCAGTTTAGAAAGATCACTGAGGTGGCACTGTGGAAATGCGCAGCATGAAGAGGCTCTGCATTGTTTGAACTGAGGGGACTCAGAGTAGGAATGGAAAACAATGGTGGTTTTCACAAGGAAACTCAGCATAAGGAGTAGGAGCAATAAAAATGACAGGAGGGTTCCCTGGCTCCTGTGGTTCCTGAGAACTGTGGAACGTGGTACCATCACACATAAAGAGTTTCAGAGAGGAAATAAGGAGCCAGCTTCAGCGGGCAGGAGTTCATGGTGCTGGTGGGCCCACCAAGTGAAGATATCCGATGGGGAGATAGGCGTAGGGGTCTGATGGTGCACACAGCACAGGCTGGGTTCGTTCCTCAGCTTCAACTTCTAAAGGAAAGGCGTCACCTATTTCATCTACATGGGGCTTCCAAGGTGGCTCAGTGCTAAAAGAATCTGCCTGCCAATGCAGGGGATATGGGTCCCATCCCTGGGTCGGGAAGATCCCCTGGAGAAGGAAATGGCAGCCCACTTCCAGTATTCTTGCCTGGAGAATCCCATGGACAGAGGAGACTGGCAGGCTATAGTCCATGGGATTGCAAAACAGTCAGACACAACTTAGTGACTAAAACCTTTCCCCTGTGTGCCACAGAGCTTGTTTCAGCCCTCTACTCTGAGGGCTTTTCATAAGTAGAACTTTGTGAAGTTCTGTGTTGGTTGTTTTTTTTTCCTAAGCTATCTAGTTGAATCCAAACCCTATCAGCTTTTACCACAAGTTAGCTGGGGAATGCAGCCACACCCTAGAGATACTGGCTTCCTCTATTACATCGGAAATAGGAAGCAACTTTATTTTAAGCAATAATAAAAATATACAACACTGAAAAATACAGAACATATATCCAGTTTAGCTTTGTCCCATCCATTCCTTTATGGAATAAAATTATCACCATTTTCAAACAAGAAAAGAAATATAGGAAGAAGGTAAATGTACAGGCCCCAAGCCAGGGAACCCTGCAATTACTCAGAATTGAGTTAGGTACTTTGTTAGCACTCAATCAATACATCTGTACCAAGTAACTTAAGGTGCTGAGACACAATACCCAAAACCATGGGAGATATTAAAAATAGAGAAAGCCTAAGAAATAGATTGCAGCCATGAAATTAAAAGATGCTTACTCCTTGGAAGGAAAGTTATGACCAACCTAGATAGCATATTCAAAAGCAGAGATATTACTTTGCCAACAAAGGTCCATCTAGTCAAGGCTATGGTTTTTCCAGTGGTCATGTATGGATGTGAGAGTTGGACTGTGAAGAAAGCTGAGTGCCGAAGAATTAATGCTTTTGAACTGTGGTGTTGGAGAAGACTCTTGAGAGTCCCTTAGACTGCAAGGAGATCCAACCAGTCCATCCTAAAGGAGATCAGTCCTGGGTGTTCATTGGAAGGACTGATGTTGAAGCTGAAACTCCAATACTTTGGCCACCTCATGTGAAGAGTTGACTCATTGGAAAAACCCTGATGCTGGGAGGGATTGGGGGCAGGAGGAGAAGGGGACAACGGAGGATGAGATGGCTGGATGGCATCACCGACTCGATGGACATGAGTTTGAGTGAACCCCGGGAGTTGGTGGTGGACAGGGAGGCCTGGCGTGCTGTGATTGATGGGGTCACAAAGAGTCTGACATGACTGAGCAACTGAACTGAACTGAACTAAACTGAACTGAAGAAATAGAACATCAGCTCCAGGAGCTGATAATTAATTAACTAGATAATCAAGTACCAAAATGAAAATGTAAGGATAAATGGAACAAATGTCAATAGAAATTAAATGTCCCAAAAGTTAGAGGTAGGAAATAGAAAGTTTAATCAGAGTAATGAGGAAACATTTCACAGAGGAGAGGTGCGATCTAAACTTAGTGTTGAAGGATGAGCTGAGTTTGAACAAGCTTGGTGGCTCAGACAGTAAAGTGTCTGCCTACAATGTGGGAGACCTGGGTTTGATCCCTGGGTCAGGAAGGTCCTCTGGAGAAGGAAATGGCAACTCACTCCAGTACTCTTGCCTGGAAAATTCCATGGACAGAGGAGCCTGGTAGGCTACAGTCCATGGGGTTGCAAAGAGTTGGACAGGACTGAGCGACTAAACTAAACTAAACTAAACTAAATAAAGGAGAAGGCCACTAGGCTGGAGGGAGGGAATGGACTGAAGATGCAGCATGGGTCCCACCAAGTGTTTCAAGACTAGAGAATAGGTGATTCTGGTCAGAGCAGAGGGTCCACACATAAGAGCGACCTCAGCGGTTCGGGAGGGGGTCTGAGGGCCCTGACTCCAGATGGAGGAGGTCATGGGAAATCTCAGAAGGGACTCTAAGCAGAAAAGGACATGGGGCATCAGAAAGGTGGGAGTGGGGACAACCAGATGGATGGCAAACTGATCACTCCTGAGGGAGAAGAGCACGAGGCCATGAGAGAAGCAGAGCAGAGGTGAGGGTGGCTTTGTGACGAAGACAGTGTGTGAGGTAGGTCTGGAGGACCGGGCTACTTGGGATGTTGAGATGGAAGAACAAAATCATAGAGGCTGAAAAATGTAGTCCATATGAGGAAAAGCACAAAGGGCAGCTGCCTTCATTGTAGGGCCTGACTAGGAAGTCAACCACATGAGACAAAAGGCAGACTGGAGCTGGGAGTTGCTGGCCTACAGAGAACTGGACTCTGTTCAGAGGGCAGTGAGAGTCCCTGGCGGTGGTTGATAAGGGGATGTACTGGATCAGAAGCTGTGTGTGAGGAATGCCAGGTGATGATAGATAGCTTCACAGCTTAACAGCCAGCAATATTCATAGCATTTCGATTGATAGCAAAAGTCAAGACGGATGAGGGAGAGCTACAGAAGCTACCCAGATGGGGAGACAGGCACAGGCTGTGCTGACCTCAACAGGAATGTGGGTGCTGAGGAGTGGGAGTGAGGGGTGTGAAGGATATCTGGAGGCCTTACCTGAAAGTCTGAACATGTTATGGGAGAGAAGGTGTGAAACAAACATCCTGAAGACCTGCCTCCATGAGCTGTGAACTATGCCAAAATAATGTTCATATCAATGATATCTGAACTTTCCAAGTATAAGCATCCAAACCTGGCTATATTTAAAATCCTCTCTACACACATGCTTGAAAGGTACTCTGAGTATAGTAAGAATTTCTAAAATACTCTTACATTGTGAGACTTATCATCTTTATAGAAAAATCAAGTAAAACATATTGGTGCAGCTTAAAGAATTATTATAAGGTGAACCCCTGTGTAATCTCTCCCAGGTCAGGAAATAAAATGTTGGCAGCACCCCAGAAGCCAGCTGTGTGCACCTCCCAATTTGAAACCTCACCTTCACTGTCCTAAATTTTGTGACTACCATTTCCTTCCTTTACTTTCTACTTTGAACATATGCATATGCATCCTCGACTGGATGGTATATCGTAGTTTTGTCTTCCATCAGTGGAAGAGAATAGAAAGAGTGGGAGCAGACCTAATCTACAATGATCAAAACACTATGGTATTAGCACAAAAGCAGACACATAGACTAATGGAATAGATTAGAAAGTCCATAAATAAACCCACATGCAAGTGATCAGTTAATTTACAACAGAGGAGCCAAGAATATATAATGGAGAAAGGACAGTAGTCAACAAATGATGTTGGAGAAACTGCACAAGTGAAAGAATGAAATTAGACTGCACTTTTACACCATACGCAAAAATTACTGAAAATGGATTAAAGAGTTGAAAGAAAGACCTGAAACCATAAAACTCCTAGAAGAAAACATAGAGAGTAAGCTCACTGATATCAGACAACAAGACAAAAAAATCAGCAGTTGAGACTACATCAGACTAAAAGGCTTAACAAAGGAAAGCATCAATAAAATGAAGTCAGTCTACTGAATGAAAGAAAATATTTGCATATCACATACCTAATTAGGGGTTAATATCCAAAATACATAAAGAATTCAATCAACTCAACTGCAAAATAGCAAAGAATCCAATTAAAAAGTGGGCAGGGACTTCCCTGGCAGTCCAGTGCTTAAGACTCTGTAACTCTTCTGCAGGATGGCACAGATTTGATCCCTGGTTGATGAACTAAATAATTAGTTAATTAATTAATTATTTAAATGGACAAAAGATCTGAATGGACAGCTTTCTGGAGGAGACACACAGCTGGCCAATGAACACATGAGAAGATACTCAATATTACTAATTAGCAAGGAAATGTAAATCAAAACCACAAAGAGATGTCACCTCACACCTGTTAGAATATCTATTATCAAAAAACCCCAAAATGACAAGTATTGGTGAGGATATTAAAGAAAAGGAACACTTGGGTACTGTTAGTGAGAATGTAATCGGCGCAGGCACTATGGAACATATGATCAAGTTTCTTCAAAAAATTAAAAATAGAAATATCATATGATTCAGCAATTCTACTTTTGAGTATTTGTCCAAAGAAAACAGAAACAGTACCTTGAAAAGATATATGCACCCCTCATTGCAGCATTATTTACAATCGCCAAGATATGGAAATACTCTGTGTTGTCAATCAATGGACGAATAAATATAGAAAATGTAACATGTATATACAATAGAATATTTTTCAGTAATGAAAAAAGAATGAAGTTCTGGCACTGTGACAACATAAATGGACCTCAGGAGTATTATATAAGTGGAATAAGGTAGACAAAGACTGACAAATACCATATGATCTTATTATATGTGGAATCTAAAAAGAACAAAGCAAAACCCAAGCTCATAGGTTCAGAGCATGTTGCCAGAGGCAGGGGGTGGCGAATGAGTGAAATGGGAAAAGGGGGTTAAAAGATACACACTTCCAGTCTTGGGTCTTGGGCTCTCAAGAAGGAGATGTGAGTGAGTAAAGTCGCTCAGTCGTGTCCGACTCTTTGTGACCCCGTGGACTGTAGCCCACCAGGCTCCTCCATCCATGGGATTCTCCAGGCAAGAATGCTGGAGTGGGTTGCCATTTCCTTCTCCAGGGGATCTTCCCAAGCCAAGGATCAAACCAGGGTCTCCTGCATTGGAGGCAAATGCTTTAACCTATGAGCCACCAGGGAAGCCCCATAGGGGTCTGGAATTCTCAAGGAGAAAGGACAAACATCTTCTTTTTCTCTACATTCCTTAGTCTTAAGTCTTAGTCTTAGTCACATAAAATGTTTTTTTCTTTAAAGTGATGATTACAACAGAGGATGAGATGTTTGGATGACATCACCGACTCAATGGGCTTGAGTTTGAGTAAACTTCAGGAGATGGTGATGGACAGGGAGGCCTAATGTGCTGGGGTCGCAAAGAGTCAGACATGACTGAGCGACTGAACTGAACTGAACTGATGATTACACAACAAACAACTCAGTTTAAACTCTGTACTAAGGATTATATAACAACAATGTATCCTGCTTGAGGACAGTTTCTCCTTCCTGAAAACCTTTTGGCTAATTCTGTTATCTTAAAATAAGATTTTAAGTGTGGGTCTACTAAGATCTTTACAACCTTGAGACATTCTTTTGATTTATTGTAATAACTAATTAAAAAATCAGGGGGGCACTCTCTGTCCCCCTTCTGATGTCTGTGTCAGAAGCTTTCTCTGTCCTTTTTCATATTTTAATAAAACTCTGCTACACAAAAGCTCTTGAGTGATCAAGCCTGGTCCCTGGTCCCAAACCTAAGTCTTCTTCAGAGATCAAGAATCCGACACTGTTCACCTGAAGCTATCATTAATAATACTACATTGCATATTTGAAAGTTGATAAAAGACTGGATCTTAAAAGTCCTCATTGAAAAAATTATAATTATTTATGGTGACAGACCATCCCCAGGAAAAAGAAATGCAAAAAAGCAAAATGGCTGTCTGAGGAGGCCTTACAAATAGCTGAGAAAAGAAGAGAAGTGAAAAGCAAAGGAGAAAAGGAAAGATACACCCATCTGAATGCAGAGTTCCAAAGAATAGCAAGGAGAGATAAGAAAGCCTTCCTCAGCAATCAGTGCAAAGAAATAGAAGAAAAAAATAGAATGGGAAAGACTAGAGATCTCTTCAAGAAAATTAGAGACACCAAGGGAACATTTCATGCAAAGATGGGCTCAATAAAGAACAGAAATGGTATGGACCTAAGAGGAGCAGAAGATATTAAGAAGAGATGGCAAGAATACACAGAAGAACTGTACAAAAAGATCTTCACAACCCAGATAATCACGATGGTGTGATCACTCACCTAGAGGCAGACATCCTGGAATATGAAGTCAAGTGGGCCTTAGAAAGCATCACTATGAACAAAGCTAGTGGAGGTGATGGAATTCCAGTTGAGCTATTTCAAATTCTGAAAGATGATGCTGTGAAAGTGCTGCATTCAATATGCCAGCAAATTTGGAAAACTCAGCAGTGGCCACAGGACTGGAAAAGGTCAGTTTTCATTCCAATCCCAAAGAAAGGCAATGCCAAAGAATGCTCAAACTACCGCACAATAGCACTCATCTCACACGCTAGTAAAGTAATGCTCAAAATTCTCCAAGCCAGGCTTCAGCAATACGTGAACCGTGAACTTCCAGATGTTCAAGCTGGTTTTAGAAAGGGCAGAGGAACCAGAGATCAAATTGCCAACATCCACTGGACCATCGAAAAAGCAAGAGAGTTCCAGAAAAACATCTATTTCTGCTTTATTGACTATGCCAAAGCCTTTGACTGTGTGGATCACAATAAACTGTGGAAAATTCTGAAAGAGATGGGAATACCAGACCACCTGACCTGCCTCTTGAGAAATCTGTATGCAGGTCAAGAAGCAACAGTTAGAACCGGACATGGAACAACGGACTGGTTCCAAACAAGAAAAGGAGTACGTCAAGGCTGTATATTGTCACCCTGCTTATTTAACTTATATGCAGAGTACATCATGAGAAATGCTGGGCTGGAAGAAGCACAAGCTGGAATCAAGACTGCTGGGAGAAATATCAATAACCTCAGATATGCAGATGACACCATCCTTATGGCAGAAAGTGAAGAAGAACTAAAGAGCCTCTTGATGAAAGTGAAAGAGGAGATTGAAAAAGTTGGCTTAAAATTCAACATTCAAAAAACTAATATCATGGCATCTGGTCTCATCACTTCATGGCAAATAGATGGAAAAACAGCGGAAACAGTGGCAGACTATTTTTTTGGGCTCCAAAATCACTGCAGATGGTGACTGCAGCCATGAAATAAAAAGACACTTACTCCTTGGAAGGAAAACTATGATTAACCTAGACAGCATATTAAAAAGCAGAGACATTACTTTGCCAGCAAAGGTCCGTCTAGTCAAGGCAATGGTGTTTCCAGTAGTCATGTATGGATGTGAGAGTTGGACTGTGAAGAAAGCTGAGCACCGAAGAATTGATGTTTTTGAACTGTGGTATTGGAGAAGACTCTTGAGAGTCCCTTGGGCTGCAAGGAAATCCAACAGTCCATCCTAAGGAGATCATTCCTGGGAGTTCATTGGAAGGACTGATGTTGAAGCTGAAACTCCAATACTTTGGCCACCTGATGCAAAGAGCTGTCTCATTTGAAAAGACCCTGCTGGGAAAGATTGAAGGCGAGAAGAGAAGAGCAGAGAATGAGATGGTTGGATGGCATCACCAACTCAATGGACACGAGTTTGAGTAAACTCCAAGAGCTGGTGATGGACAGGCAGGCCTGGCATGCTGCAGTCCATTGGGTCACAAAGAGTCGGACACGACTGAACGACTGAACTGAACTGAACTGATGATGACAGACATTAACTAGACTTATTGTAATGATCATTTCACACTATATACAAATACTGAATCATTATATTGTACACTTGAAATTCAATTTTATCTCAATTTTAAAAAACCAAATCCAAATATGGTATGAATTATATGATACCTATTTCATATCATTTATCAAAATAAATTATAAATAAACTATAAATAATATTTTATTTAATCAGATCAGATCAGTCTCTCATTCGTGTCCAACTCTTTGCGACCCCATGAATCGCAGCACGCCAGGCCTCCCTGTCCATCACCAACTCCCAGAGTTCACTCAGACTCATGTCCATCGAGTCAGTGATGCCATCCAGCCATCTCATCCTCTGTCGTCCCCTTCTCCTCCTGCCCCCAATCCCTCCCAGCATCAGAGTCTTTTCCAATGAGTCAACTCTTCGCATGAGGTGGCCAAAGTACTGGAGTTTCAGCTTTAGCATCATTCCTTCCAAAGAGATCCCAGGGCTGATCTCCTTCAGAATGGACTGGTTGGATCTCCTTGCAGTCCAAGGGACTCTCAAGAGTCTTCTCCAACACCACAGTTCAAAAGCATCAATTTTTTGGTGCTCAGCCTTCTTCACAGTCCAACTCTCACATCCATACATAACCACTGGAAAAACCATAGCCTTGACTAGACGAACCTTTGCTGGCAAAGCAATGTCTCTGCTTTTGAATATGCTATCTAGGTTGGTCATAACTTTCCTTCCAAGGAGTAAGCGTCTTTTAATTTCATGGCTGCGGTCACCATCTGTGGTAATTTTGGAGCCCAGAAAAATAAAGTCTGACACTGTTTCCACTGTTTCCCCATCTATTTCCCATGAAGTGGTGGGACCGGATGCCATGATCTTCATAAAGCTATTTTATAAAATAATTTATAAAATAAATTATAAATCAACTAAAGATTTAGTATAAAAACCAGAGCAAGAAAAGTACTAGAAGAAAACAAGAGGGAGATAGTTATGTTATCTTGAAAGGCCCTTCTAAGGATAATACCAAAGGCTGAGACCATAAATGAAAGGAATGCCAGATTTGTCTATTAGAAAAAAGTAAAAATCTTCAGTAAATCAATAAGCACAGTAACGGAAACTAAAAAGAAAATGCCCAAAGGGAAAATTATATGGCACATCATACTAGCAAAGCAATTATGTCCATAGTTCTTACAAATCAGTAAGAAAATAAAACAGTGGCAAGAGTAGCTAGGACAATGTCTAGGTTAGCTGTGTGTGCTATGTGCTGTCGCTTCGGTCATATCTGACTCTCTGCGACCCTATGGACTGTAGCCTACCAGGCTGCTCCATCCATGGAATTCTCTGCGCAAGAATAGTGGAGTAGGTTGCCATTCCTCCTCCAGGGGATCTTCCCAGGGATCAAACCCGTATCTCTTAGGTCTCCTGCATTGGCAGGCAGGTTCTTTACTGCTAGTACCACCTGGGAAGCCCTTCTAGGTTAGCTATTGCCACAAAAATGATTAATAATAAAGAGGCCCAGAATACAGCGGTGTAAAATAACATTTATTCTCACTTATGACACGCAAGTCAACTGAGGTTGTTTGGGCACTGGGCTTAGCACAGGCAGAGTCCAGGCCCGTGCCATGTGTTTCTCATGCTTCTGGCAGCAGGCTGGCCTGGACATGTTCTTCTCAAAGAGATGGCAGAAGGCCAACAAGCACTCCCCACCATCCAAGCAGTTTGGACCTTTAGTCACCTATCTCCTGCTAACATTTTGTTAGCAGGTCAGATGGCAAAGCCTAACCATAATTGGTTGTGTAAATAGGCTCCACTGCAGTGGGAGGGCGGATAATCAATATTTGATGATGGCAAGTGCCATAGACTGAATGCTTGTGTCCCCCCCTCCCAATTCAAATGATGAGATCTAAGCCCAATGTGATGGTATTAGGAGGTGGGGCTTTGGGGCTCCACCTTTACAAAAGTCACCCCCGGGGAGAGCTCTTGCCCCTCTGCCATGTGCAAACACAGGGACAAGAGGGTATCTACAACTAGGAAGCAGAGCCTCACCAGACGCTAATCTGCCAGTGCCTTGATCTTGGACTTCCTAGTTTCCAGAACTGTGAGAAATAAACTTATGTCATGATAACTAATTCCAACAGCCCAAATGGTCTAAGACAGCAGGTATCATCAGGTACTACTGGAAAAACAAGGACAAATGACCAATTAGTATGTGGAAGAGTGAGCAACATTCTTTATATGGAAAAATACAAATCTTAAAAAATATATCATTTGTGGCTTATCAGATTGGCAATTACAAATTGACAACATCTAACATGAGTGATGATGGTCCCTCAGTACTCTTTTGGTGAGACTGTAAATTGGTATCATCCTTTATATCAACATTTATAATATATACTCTTATGATTTGCAATCTTACTTTTGGAAAATTATTCTACATATTTAACAGTACAACATCCTAACGATGTATGACAAGAATATTCAATATAAAGTAGTTTGTAATAGCAAAAAATTAGAAACAGTCCTAAGCCCAAAAATAAGGGATGTTAACAGGACATAGAATTACATGAGAAAGCGGGATTTAGGAGACCATTTTTAAAATGGAGATAATAAAAGAAATGCTACTAACCAGTGTTGTCAGGAATATATATAATGCATTTTATATTGTGCATATTTTTTAACATAAAAATATGCACAATATAGTAAATAGAAATAGATTATAAAACAATTCAAACAGTATGATCGTGTTTTAAAAATGAAGATATATAAATATGCAAAAAACATCTAGCCAAAAAGAAAAAAAAAAGACATCTAACCAGTGACATATCATAGTAATGGTGATTTGGGATGGTAAGATTTTGGATTTTATTCTTTTTTCTTTGTATATTTTAATCTTTTATAATAAACAGGTATTAATTTTATATGATGTTAAGTTAAAAAAACATCATGTTTACTATGATGTTAAGTTGAAAAAAGATACATTTGTTGAGACAGTATGAGTCATTGTCATGTAAATGTGTGTTTAAAAACACATTAAAAGTATGTGTTTAAAAACCAATGTAGATATGTTTGAGTAGTATAAGTTATTTTTTTCTACTTTTATGCATATTATAAATATTCTGTGATAAAATACATTCTTCTTATAGTGAAAAAATATTTTTTAAAGACAATTGCTGGACAAAATAATTTAGGATCCCTTAACAAATTGAACTGTATCTGTAGTCAGATGTCAAAAAAAAAATACATATACAAGTCCAGTGGTTTTCAAGTTGTAGTGACCCTAGGAGACACCTGGAAGCCTTCTTTAAAAGGCAGATTTCCTGTTCTCATCCCCTAAACCTGCCAGTCTTTGATTTCTACTATATAATGGTATTTGACAGTCCCAAATAGTGTTGGGGCTTCCCAGGTGGCTCAGTGGTAAAGAATCCTACTGCCAATGCAGGAGCCATAGGACACTTGGGTTCTATCCTTGAGTCAGGAAGATCCCTTGAGGGAGGAAACAGCAACACACTTCAGTATTCTTAGCTGGATAATCCCATGGACAGAAGAGGCCTGGTGGGCTACAATCCGCAGGGTTGCAAACAATCAGACTGCACTGAGCATACAGACGCACACACACAAATAGTATAATATGAATATCTCAACTCAGTCTCTTCTTTATGTATTTTTATTAAATGCATTTTCAGCATTTGCAAAGTAAGTATATGATTTTCAATTTAAAACTGCCAACATGATGATTTATATTGGTAGGTTTTCTTTTTTAAAGTATTTATTTATGCATTTTTGGCTGTGCTAGGTCTTCATTGCTGCCTAGGCTTTTTTCTAGTTGTGACAGCAGGGACTACTCTTCATTGCAGCGTGTGTTCTTTTCATCGCTGTGGTTTCTCCTGTCTTAGAGCACAGGCTCTAGGGCATATGGGCTTCAGTAGTTGCAGCGTGCGGGCTCAGTAGTTGTGTCTCATAGGCTCTAGAGCGAGGGCTCAACAATTGTGGCACATGGGCTTACTTGCTCCGTGGCCCTGCTCCCTTGATCCCTGGGCACCTGATTCCCTGGCAGCCCAGAGTTTTCTCCAAGCCCTTCAGTTTCTTAGTAATAATTTGTCATTTAATGACAAACATGCTCATCTTGGGATGGAGGCATCATTGAGAACACTTAAGACAGAATCTAGATTTCCACATTCCACCATGCACTGATGCTTGGACTTGCTGCTGCTGCTGCTGCTAAGTCGCTTCAGTCGTGTCCGACTCTGTGCAACCCCATAGATGGCAGCCCACTAGGCTTTCGCGTCCCTGGGTTTCTCCAGGAAAGAACACTGGAGTGGGTTGCCATTTCCTTCTCCAATGCGTGAAAGTGAAGTCACTCAGTTGTGTCTGACTCGTAGCAACCCCATGGACTGCAGCCTACCAGGCTCCTCCATCCATGGGATTTTCCAGGCAAGAGTACTGGAGTGGGGTGCCATGGCCTTCTCCGGACTTGCTGCTGCTGCTGCTAAGTCGCTTCAGTCGTGTCCGACTCTGTGCGACCCCACTGACGGCAGCCCACCAGGCTCCCCTGACTCTGGGATTCTCCAGGCAAGAACACTGGAGTGGGTTGCCATTTCCTTCTCCAATGCATGAAAGTGAAAAGTGAAAGTGAAGACGCTCAGTCGTGTCCGACTCTTCACAACCCCATGGACTGCAGCCCACCAGGCTCCTCCATCCATGGGATTTTCCAGGCAAGAGTACTGGAGTGGGGTGCCATTGCCATGCCCACCAATCCCCAAACCAATAAGCCACAATTTAATGAAAGCCTAAAGTTGGCTCAACACTAGTCAGATTTCAAATATAACTTGTACAGAGTTAGCAAGTATTAGCAAGTTTCAAAGATGTTTAAAGTTCGTTTCTTTCATCATAGAGTATTTCCTCCGGGATTTTGGATGTTTCTTTGAAGAAGGTAGCCAACACATCACAGAGAATATAAAATGATATATAGAAATAGCTAAAACTAGAAACTAATAAGCACAGTATCTTTGCTAGAAACTCTTAGAATCCTTGTCCCAATAGTCTTGTATTTTCTAAGTAAATCATGCAAAAAAAGTAATTTATTTGTATGACATAACATTTATTGAGCTACACATGCTAAGATATTATGCTAAGAATTTTATATATATTCTATCATTTGCATAACAACTGTATGAGTTGGGTGCTAGGATTACCCCCACCCCATTTTATAGATGAGAAAACGGAGGCTTCAAGAGAGTAAAAAGCTTACCCAAACACATGCTTCTGGCAAGTGTCGGAGCAAATGTTTGAACTAAGGTCATCTGATGCAGCTTTCCTGCTCTCCTAACCATTCCTGTATATGCTTCTCTGGTTAGCAGTGTCTATCATTCATGTATCAATGAATATCATCCTCAGAAATGCACATCAAAATTTAGTTTTTCCCTGTTTTTAACCTTCCTAGAACTGTTCTATTATATTTTCATGTAATAATTTTAAAATATGTATATCATACTCATGAGTGTGATTTTGTGGGTATAATTGCAAACTAAAGCTAGCACTTTGCCCAAATGTATAAACATTTGTATCAATGTATACTTAAAAATTATAGAGTGATATTTGTTTGCTAGAGATGGGAAGAAATGTATATTACATCTTAAAATAGTAGTACATTTTTCCCATAGTAGTAACACATTTTAAATGAAATTATAAGAACAGAAATGGTATCAGTTAGGGTTCAGTTGGGATAAATAGAAACTACTCTGTTAAAGCAGAAGATAATATTTAATTCAGGAAATAATTGAAGGTTGGACAAACAAGCTCTGGACCAGGTCTCTAGAAATAATGTCCACTGTGACACTGTTTAACTTGTCCCTTCAGGAGAACTTCTCCTAGGACACAATAAGAAGGATGAGCAACCAGGAGGTTGCCATGAAATCATCATTGCTGCAATCCAGGGATCAGAAAGTGGTTCTAACTGCCTCCGTGACATCTGCAAAGCAGGGGTAGGACTTCAGACCACGGCTGCAGCAAAATTCAACAGTTGACGATGCAGGAAGATGCCCTCCATTGAACTTCTACTTTGAAATCCAAACCTAGTACATGGAATTTATGTAATCTAATTTGTACCTAGAATAAGGGCTTGTAAGGGATTCTGAGAATTAGTGAAAGAGCCTGCAGGCTGTAT
Source organism: Bubalus kerabau (assembly GCF_029407905.1). Lineage (NCBI taxonomy): Eukaryota > Metazoa > Chordata > Mammalia > Artiodactyla > Bovidae > Bubalus > Bubalus kerabau. The sequence continues at coordinate 50,438,417 of NC_073629.1, forward strand.
CATACAGGAAAGCACCCTAGAAGGAATTTAGGGATTGAGTGGCAGTTTAAGATTTTCACCACAAACACACTATGAAATAAGGTAACACTGAATTCCTATAGCTGTGAGGTACTGTGGTCTGTGTCCCATGGGCAAACCGCCAACTCAGTAACTGGATGGCACTTCCCAATGCTTTATGAAGAGGTATGCAGTGTTATCTAACACACTCCATTGGAAATGCTACAGAAACAGGAACCAAGAGACAAGAAACCTGACTTGTGGATTTTTTTTTAACTGTCTACATCATTTCTTGTTAAAAGCTTGTTTGTCTCAAGAAGTTGTTGTTGTTCAGTCGCTCAGTCATGTCCAACTCTTTGAACACCATGGACTGCAGGACTCCAGGCTTCCCTGTCCTTCACCATCTCCCGGAGCTTGCTCAAACTCATGTCCCTTGAGTCGGTGATGCCATCCAACCATCTCATCCTCTGTCAACCCCTTCTCTTCCTACCTTCAATCTTTCCCAGCATCAGGGTCTTTTCTAATGATTCGGCTGTTCGTTTCAGGTGGCCAAAGTATTGAAGCTTCAGCTTTTCAGCATCAGTCCTTCCAATGAATATTCATGATTGATTTCCTTTAGGATTGACTGATTTGATCTCCTTGCTGTCCAAGGGACTCTCAAGAGACTTCTCCAATATCACAGTTCAAAAGCATCATTTCTTCAGTGTTCAGTCTTCTTTATGGTCTCTCACATCCATACATGACTACTGGAAAAACCATAGCCTTGACTAGATGGACCTTCGTTGGCAAAGTAATGTCTCTGCTTTTTAATACACTGTCTAGGTTTGTCATAGCTTTTCCTCCAAGGAGCAATCATCTTTTGATTTCATGTTTGCAGTCACCGTCTGCAGTGATTTTGGAGCCCAAGGAAAAAAATCTGTCATTATTTCCATTGTTTCCCCATCTATTTGCCATGAAGTGATGGGACCAGGTGTCATGATCTTCATTTTTTGAATGTTGACTTTTAAGCCAGCTTTTCCCTCTCTTCTTTCACCTTCATCAGGAGGCTCTTTCATTCCTTTTTGCTTTCTGCCGTAAGGGTGGTGTCATCTGCATATCTGAGGTTATTGATATTTCTCCCAGCACTCTGGATTCCAGCTTGTGCTTCATCCAGCCTGGCATGTCTCATGACGGACTCTGCACAGAAGTTAAGTAAGCAGGGTGACAATATACAGCCTTGACGTTCTCCTTTCCCAATTTGGAACCAGTCCGTAGTTCCATGTCCAGTTCTAACTGTTGCTTCTTGACCTGCATACAGATTTCTCAGGAGCCAGGTAAGGTGGTCTGGTATTCCCATCTCTTTAAGAATTTTCCACAGCTTGTTGTGATCCGCACAGTCAAACACTTTAGCATAGCCAATGAAGCGGAAGTAGATGTTTTTCTGGAATTCCCTTGATTTTTCTATGATCCAGCAGATGTTGACAATTTGATCTCTGATGGCTTCCCTTGTGGCTCAGCTGGTAAAGAATCTGCCTGCAATTTGGGAGACCTGGGTTCAATCCTTGGGTTGGGACGATCCCCTGGAGAAGGGAAAGGTTACCCACTCCAGTATTCTGGCCTGAAGAATTCCATGGACAGTCCATGGAGTTGCAAAGAGTCGGACACGACTGAATGACTTTCACTTTTCATTTCCTCTGCCTTTTCTAAATCCATCTTGAACATATGGAAGTTCTTGGTTCATGTACTATTGAGGCCTGGCTTGGAGAATTTTGAGCATTACTTTGCTAGCGTGTGAGATTAGTGCAATTGTGTGGTAACTTGAATGTTTTTTGGCATTGCTTTTCTTTGGAATTGGAATGAAAACTGACCTTTTCCAGTCTTGTGGCCACTGCTGAGTTTTCCATATTTGCTGGCATACTGAGTGCAGCACTTCAACAGCATCATCTTTTAGGATTTTAAATAGCTCAGCTGGAATTCTATCACCTCCACTAGCTTTGTTCGTAGTGATGCTTCCTAAGGCCCACTTGAGTTCACACTCCAAGATGTCTGGCTCTAGGTGAGTGATTACACCATTGTGGTTTTCTGAGTCATTAAGATCTTTTTTTGTATAGTTCTTCTGTGTATTCTTGCCACCTCTTCTTAATATCTTGTGCTTCTGTTAGGTCCATACCATTTCTATCCTTTATTGTGCCCATCTTTGCATGAAATGTTCCCTTAGTATCTCTAATTTTCTTGAAGAGATCTCTAGACTTTCCCATTCTATTGTTTTCCTCTATTTCTTTGCATTGTTCACTAAAAAGGCTTTCTTATCTCTCCTTTCTATTCTTTGGAACTCTGCATTCAGATGTGTTTATCTTTCCTTTTCTCCTTTGCCTTTCACTTCTCTTCTTTTCTCAGCTATTTGTAAGGCCTCCTCAGACAGCCATTTTGCCTTTCTTTTTCTTGGGGTGCAAAATTGTATGGAGTATGATTACAGTATATCATAAAACAACAAAAATCTTAAAAGTCTTCTTTATAATCAAGGAATAATGGGATACCATTTATTACTCAATTGGCAAAAACTGAAAAGACTGATAATATGTAGTATTGAGAATTGTGGGAGGAAATGAGTAGTCTTATGCAATTTAGATTTGAGTATAAATTGGTTCAGTGGTAGCTATTAAAGTAGAAAATATGCACACCTTCAGGACAACAATACAACACTTAGTTATCCTACAGGAAAAACATTCCCTGATATATAAAGAGGCAAGTACCAAGAATGCTTATGGCCACATTGTTTATTCTAGAAAAAACCTGAAAACAACCTACCTGGTCATCAATACTGAGAATAAATAAATTATAGTATATTTATATAATACTAGGTTTCTAAATATACATGAAATAGGAATCTATGTATTGACCTACATACATATATATGTATATATAATTAAATTATACATGTAATATATAATTAAATTTAAAATAAATTGCATAAAAATAAGTGTATTCACATTTATGTTAAACACACAAAAACACATATATAACTAACATTTATTGAACATATTTCAGACACTATTCTAAGAGATTTATGGGTTTTGACTCATTTAAATTCTCATAGCACCAACATGAGCAAGAATATGATAATTATGCCCATTTTACAGAAGAAGAAATCAAGATACAGAATCTTAAGTCACTTGGCCAAGGGCAAATGGCCACTAAGAGGTGGAACTGAGATTCCGACCCAGAAAGTCTTGCTCTAGAGTCCATGTCTTAAAAAAGGAAGAGATAGGACAGGAAGCTAAACCTAGGTCTGAATGACTCCAAAGCCCAGAATTTCATTTAAACTTCATTTTTAGATAACATCATGCTTGGATTTTCCAGAAGATGGTTGGTCATTTTACCATAGTGGTCTGTGGGTGTTGTGTCTTATTCAGGGTGAAATATTGGAATTTCAGGAGCCTGCTGTCCAGAATTCTTGCCAAGTTGTCTGGTATCCGGAGAATGGGTCTGACCTGCTTTATGGAGGTGAGCCAGGCCTACCTGAAAACCAGAAGGACTCTCAGCAAAGTGCTGCCTTCTGACCTTCTGAAAAATAACTCTACACAGCCTTATTAAAAATCTGCTCACTCTTCTTGGTAGAAGTAACTCAACCCTGGATATCCTCTTCCCAGTAATGGAAAAATATGACAGTTGAAGCTATAATGGTGCAATACACGTGCACAGGACTTGGGCTTAACAATGAATAGATTGTAGGCATTGTTATAAAGATTGCCAATCTCCCTTACACTTCATCACAATCTCCTTTTATTTTTTTCTTAGCTTTAAATATTATTTGAAATCATTTTAAAGTCTTATTTTGTATATCTATGTACTAAAATTAAGGAACATCCCTATCTTGAAGAGCCAGTCCAAATCCCTTAGAAAAGTTCTTAGATGACACATGAAGTATTCAATAAGATTTCCTGAATTATTAAATAAATGCTATTTATGCCATTTATTTTCCTGGAATGTTGTGGTCCTGTGTGTGCTAAGGCCTGTGAATGACTGATTCTACTTTCCTTTTTCTAATAGGCACAACCCACTTGAAATCACCCTGCCTGCCTGCTCTTAGAAAGGGCTGCTTTCCCCTCCTTTGCCTGGACTCCATAGCAGCATTCTGGGGCAGGGGAAAATGAGGCCAGGGTTGGAGGATGGGGAAGAAGGGATTGTTAGGGCCTTTTGTTTCCCCTAAGTTCCAGATGCTACAGTAATAGTTTAGCATCAACAGAATGAAGATGATTCATCTAGATGATTGTGACCTCAGAGAATAACCAATATGCAAATACTCAACCCAGGTCTGAAACAAATCATCAGAAATGGCATTCATTCATTCATTCATTCACTCATTCATTCAGCAAATATTTATTGAGCTACCACATGCCAGACACTTGATTTGTACTAACAGGAATACTGTCTACATGAGCAAATAGATCACTCCTTAGGATCCCCAATCTATAATTCCCAATCTGCTAAGTAATAGATAATTATCACAAACTGACTTCAGCCCACTACACACACTCAAAAACTGGATGTGATACATGAGAGGCAGATGGTGTTAGGATTTCATCAGTTTTTCTGTGCTCTTATCAATATGGATAAGGCTTCCCTGGTGGCTTGGATGGTAAAGAATCTGCCTGCAATGCAGGAGACCCAGGTTCAATCTCTGGGTCAGGAAAATCCCCTGGAGAAGGAAATGGCAACTCACTCCAGTATTCTTGCCTAGAGAATCCCTTGGACAGAGGAGCCTGGTGGGATACAGTCCACGGGGTCACAAAGAGTTGGACACAACAGATCGACTAACACTTTCACTTTTTTTCACTTTATCGATATGGAAAAATAACATTAAAGGCTAATTGATACGTTTCAGTTCTCTCACTTTTCTCTGAGCCCCATTTTCTCTTTTGCTTACTTTAAGTAAATCTTATCAGTTTTTCTAACCCCACCACGGCAACCTGATTTCTCTCCAATAACTAGGGCAAATGAAGGCAAATCTATTTGTGTTTTTTTTTGGTTGGTTGGTTGGTTTTTGTTTTTGCCTGCACCATGGGCATATGGTTCCCCTATCAGGGATTGAACCCATGTCCCTTGCATTGGAAACTCGGAGTCTTAATCATTGAACAACCAGGAAAGTCCCACATCTAATCTGTTTCAATGCATCTTCACAGCCTTCATTCACTGTGGGCCAGGTTTTCACTAACCAACGTCTAGATGACTACCAGAGTCTTTGCACTGGTCTCTTGGCATTGAAACATTCCCACTACAACTTTATATACCACTTGTAGACTTATAATATTTGTACCCCTTCTTTATAGTAACAGCCACAGCAGAATTTTACATTTACTTGTAATTATATGACTAAAGTCAGAGAAGGCAATGGCAACCCACTCCAGTACTCTTGCCTGGAAAATCTCATGGATGGAGGAGCCTGGTAGGCTGCAGTCCATGGGGTTGCTAAGAGTCGGGTGACCTCACTTTCACTTTTCACTTTCATGCATTGGAGAAGGAAATGGCAACCCACTCCAGTGTTCTTACCTGGAAAATCCCAGGGATGGGGGAGCCTGGTGGGCTGCCGTCTATGGGGTCGCACAGAGTCACACACGACTGAAGCGACTTAGCAGGAGCAGCAGCAACAGCATATGACTAAAGTGGCGTCCTCTACTGGATTGTAAATTATGTGGGGACAAGGATAAAGTCACACTTTGCTCACCTTAAATCTGTAGTGCCTAGTCCAGCATCTGACAAGTATTAGACATGTAAGAAATATCTGTTGAGTAAATTAATATTACTTTAAATATAGATTTTTTTTCTTACTTCCTGGAGTCAAGACTTTGTTTTACTCAAGGTCAAAGTCTTCCTAACCCAAATCCAAAAACTCCAGGTTGATGATAATGGTCTTCCATTAATCACATTCTCACTTCCTTCACCTTTAAGGGGTACTCCTGCTCAAGGCAGGCGCCTCTATTTCCTATTCTCAAAAAAATGCTGTGGGTGTTTCCGCTCCTCTGTACTTAACTCATGTTCTTTCTATTCCAAGCCACTGGTCTGTTCTTCCAAATTGTGTGAGAGTGACAGTCGTATTATTTCCAAACAATCTGGGTTTCAGAAATACCCTAGAGAAATCTTTTTATATTTTGTTATATTTATTTTGGGGTATGCTGGGTCTTCATTGCTGCGTGGGCTTTTCTTTAGTTCCAGTGCATGGGCTTCTCATTTCGGTGGCTTCTCTTTTTGCTAAGCATGGGCTTAAGGGCACACAGGGAGGTTCAGTAGTTGCGGCTCCTGGGTTCTAGAGCACAGGCTCAGTAGTTGTGCTACACCTGCTTAGTTGCTTTGTGGCATGCGCAACCTTCCTGAATGAGGGATCAAACCTATGTCTCCTGCATTGGCTGGCAGATTCTTTACCACTGAGCCACCAGGGAAGTCCAAGAAATCCTTTTAAAAACCTTCACTTCTAAAGTGGCCATGACCAAGTTAGTTACTCCTGAATGTGGTAACATTAATTTGGAGAATTAAAACAAAAGTTAAGAATTTACATCAGTTTCAACTGATTAAGCATAAAATGTACCAAGTGGTCCCTTAATAAGATGAAATAAATTTAATTTTCATATTTTGCTTGTTCTTACATAAAACAAAAATGGACTATGAATTAAAAATGTAATCACTTCCTGCAACAATTTATTTATGAGACCATTTTTGCTGTCTGCTTTAACATAAACATTTACAGCTCATGAGCCTCTATTGGGCTTCCAACAACACATTATAATTTTTAAAAGTGTTCTGTGATCAAATATGGTGAGGAAACTCTCACATGTAGTGTAGTTTATTTCAAGCTAAGTGAGGAGAGTAGTTTTTAAAGGAGAGCCTGGACAGTAGTTATCAGATCCTAGAAAGGTCAAGAAGAATGAAAAAAGGGCAGTCAATATTAGTGACTCTTTATACTTACACACATTTGCAGAATTTGAAAGTATCTAAAACTGAAATTTATACCATTTCCAAAGATGAATGTGTCAGCATTTTTTCCTCTTCCATAGAAGGAGTGGGGTGGGGGGGGTGCGGCAGTGGAACTCATTCAAAATATATACAGCAAAATACTTCTGATTTTGTATTCCCTGTTTTTGTCAACAAATAAATTTAGAAGATTAAGCTTTTTTTTCTTCCAAAATTATGATGCCAGGGCAAAGGTATCATTCAGTATAATATACAGTAAAATAAAGCTGTACAAGCACAGAAAGCATATAAATCATGCTCATACACATTTAAGAATTAAAATTACCTCAATAAATACGTTTTATGTAGCATAAATTGTAGTATGGAAGAGTAAGGAGTTTGAAAATGAAGGATCTAGGTTTTGGTGGAGGCCCCAAAACTTAGTATTACCTAAGATTTTCAACAAATCACCTATCTGAGTTGCTGTGAAGAGTAAAGTTTGGTGGTGGTTTAGTCACTAGGTCTTATCTGACTCTGTGCGACCCCATGGACTGTAGCCTGCCAGGCTCCTCTGTCCATGGGATCCTCCAGGCAAGAATACTGGAGTGGGTTGCCATTTCCTTCTCTAGGAGATCCAGGGATTGAACCCAAGTCTCCTGCATTGCAGGCAGACTCTACCCACTGAGCTACAAGGGAAGCCCAAAGGGGTTTACACATGTGAATTTTTGTTTTGGCCATGCCCCATGGCCAACAAGATCTTAGTTCCTCCACCAGGGATTGAACCTGTTTCCCCGCAGTGAAAGTGCCAAGTCCTAACCAGCGGACCACCCAGGAATTCCCTTCTAAGTGTAAATTTTAAAAACATGACAGTGATGTTGCTGTGAAGTACATCATGAACTTGCCAGTGTTGTGAGAAGTGGGTTGTAAGGCGGAAAGAGAAGAATCAGTATTTCTAAGTGACCTCACCTACTGGACATTTACTATACTGAGGGCTGTCATAAGTTCTCTCATTAAGTCCTCACACTTACCCAACGTAGTAGTGTTGTATTAGGTGGAACACTGGGAACTAGCTATTTCAGTAACTCAAAAATAGTTATCAGCAATATCACAAAGTTTAAACTACCAACCGCAGAAACGGGAGAAAGTGAAACACAGAGACTGAGTGACTTGTCTAAGTTAAACTAACCAGTACCTGATAAAGTCAGATTTGCAAGCCACACAGGTTTATGTTTTTGCTGTTTAATATATCTGATTACTCTCAACAAAAGCAAAAATGTGTCGAGGAAAGCTCAATAAATGTTAAATTCACGGTTCCTACCAAGTCTACTACATATGAAATTTAATAGGAGTAAAATGACCAACCTAGACGGCATATTCAAAAGCAGAGACATTACTTTGCCAACAAAGGTCCATCTAGTCAAAGCTATGGTTTTTCCAGTGATAATGTATGGATGTGAGAGTTGGACTGTGAAGAAAGCTGAGCACCGAAGAATTGATGCTTTTGAACTGTGGTGTTGGAGAAGACTCTTGAGAGTCCCTTGGACTGCAAGGAGATCCAACCAGTCCATTCTGAAGGAGATCAGTCCTGGGTGTTCTTTGGAAGGACTGATGCTAAAGCTGAAACTCCAGTACTTTGGCCACCTCATGCGAAGAGTTGACTCATTGGAAAAGACTCTGATGCTGGGAGGGATTGGGGGCAGGAGGAGAAGGGGACAACAGAGAATTAGATGGCTGGATAGCATCACACCGACTGGATGGACATGAGTTTGAGTGAACTTTGGGAGTTGGTGATGGACAGGGAGGCCTGGCGTGCTGGGATTCATGGTGTCGCAAAGAGTCGGACACGACTGAGCAACTGAACTGAACTGAACTGAAAGAATCACAAACTCTAAGGGAACAGCCCATATCTTCCCTGATCTCACCAGTTTAAGCAGTCTCTCTCATCTCATTTGGAAACTATGATATTCTTACAGTATTACTCACTGTTTCATATACTTAAATCGTATCTGGAACTACTGTTGAAGAATCTCAAGGGCAGAGATTAAGTCTTACTCTTTGACGTCACACACTGGCCAGCAAATAGAGTAAATCAATAGACCTTTAATCAATGGACGTGAAGAAAAATGAGCAGTTTGGGGGAAAGCCCTTAAGAAGGGAAACGAACTGCTTCTGAGAATTGAAACCGGCGGGCGTTTCAATGCCTCGGTACTTTCTCTTTTTGAAGCGTTATCTTAGGGCTAACACCAACGTGATAGCCCATTGGCTGGCAAGTGAGGTGGCTAGCGCAGCTGATGGAGGTGGAGCGGGCCGGCGCACCGCCCTCTGGCCGGCAGAGGGAGCCCTGCCGAGCGCTGGGCCCCGCGCTGGGCCCCGCGCCATGCCGCCCCGCCCCGCGTGCCCCGCGATCTCTCCGCCGCGCGCCCGCCTGCCGCCCGGCGCCACGCCCGCCGCAGGCTGAGGGCCAGTCACCCGCGGGCCGGCGCCCCGCAGCCCGCTTGCCGCCCCGCCCCGCCCCGCGCCGCCGCGGGACGGGTAACGGTTACGAAGCACTTTCTCCGCCGCAATTTCTGCTTAGTCATTGTCTTCCAGGAAACGGCTCCTCAGTTGGGAGTCCACTCTACCGCGGCGGCCGCTGTAGGAGAGAGCCGCAGCCATCAGTGCGTCTTTCCCGGCCGCAGCTCCTCCGCCGCCCGGTCGTCCTTGGGCCCGAGCGCAGGCCGGGGTCCCGCCGCGCGGGGCGAGCAGCCTCGCGCTTTGCTCTCCGGCCTCGGGCACCGCGTCCTACGGGCGGCCTCCTTCCCCGCCTGCGGCCCCGTCGCCGCCGGGCCCGCTCCGTCGGCTGCTGTCATGGGCACCGACAGCCGCGCGGCCGGAGCGCTCCTGGCGCGGGCCAGCACCCTGCACCTGCAGACCGGGAACCTGCTGAACTGGGGCCGCCTGCGGAAGAAGTGTCCGTCCACGCACAGCGAGGAGGTGAGAGCGGCGAGCGCGCCGGCTGAGACCGGCTCCAGGGACAGGCCGCGGGCCGGGCCGGGAGGCTCCGCGGGCGGGTGGTCGGGCTCCGAGCGCCGCGGCGGACGTGGGCGAGGCGCGCACCTGGGCTCCGCCTGCGAGAGGAAGCCGGGGCTGCTATCTGCTCGATGTCGCGTCCGAACCTGCTGTTGGGGGCCACTGCGTCTTTACAAATTCGGCAGGTGCAACTTGATGAGGAGTGACGCCTCTTGTCAGTGCTCCCGGCAGATGACCAAACTCTCGAACCTATTGGATCGCTCTCCTGGGCGAGGGGGTCAGAGAGGGCCGATCCCGCGCTTCGTCCCCCTCCCTAGCTCACTCCCTTTCTCCCAAGATGTCCAGGTAAAGAAAAATTGGGGGGATTAGCTTGCTGAAGACTCAGCAGAGGTAGTAGTAATAATCCATTTAGCTTTAAGGGTGTTGACTGTAGTTTCTTTATGGCTGTGAGGCAAATGACTGAACACTCAAATCCGGCTTTGGAAAAAGGTATGTATTTCTCTTGCCGAAGATTAGTTTGGCTAAAGACTGACCACTATTTTGAAGTGGCAGGGAATAATCTGGAATTATACTCTCGTTGAATATTTGTTACATCGCTGGTCCTTCCTGAAATGAAGAGTCGATCATTACGCACAGTTAATTGCTGAGGCATGTTGGTGGTATAGGACGGGTTTTAGTGTTAAAAAAAAATAACAGTAAAACAAACTTTTAATTTAAGAGCTCTGTGACTTTGGGAAAGTTACCCTCGCGAGCCTATTTCCATGACTTGAAAGTTGGATTATATCATCATCAGGTCACGGTGAGGAATAAAAGATCCTATATGAAACACCATGCAAGCATTTATCTCCCTTGCCATCTGGTTCAGAGAGATAAAACAAATCTTGATTAAAAGAAAAAATTCCTAAGCTATGTCAATTATGATGTTACCGACTGTGTTCCTAATCAGTTTTAAATAAGATGTTGGTGATATACTAGGTAGTGGCAGTAGCATCCCTCTGAGTATGAGTTGGACCTGTGCCTAGGCCTCCTGTTGGCAGTGAGGACCAATTGGGGGATGGTAACTCCTGGTTGCAACTTTAATAGGAATCAGAATCCATACCATATTCTGTGTCCAGGATGCAGCTCAGTTTGTCTCTCTTGTTTTTTTTTTTTTTTTTTAAACACCCTCACCTGTGCTATTTCTCCCAAAGATAGGCACTTCTGTGTTTTGTACTAGATCTTTAACTTCTCCAGGGTTGATGGTTCAATACAGCATTTTGCACATAGATAGTACTGGGTGACATTTTCTCTCTCTTATCTCACTCAACACATGCTAAAGTAGTAATTTGCAGTTTGACTGCAAACCCAGTAAAAAAAAAAAGCATTTTGCCTTGACAGTCCATTTCATGGTTGCGTGCGTGCGCGCGCACACACACACACACACACAATCTTAAGAAAAGATTTTACTATATACTATGTATTCTAATTTTTTCTTATTTTAATTTTTAAAACCTTGATTTGTTAATGCAATAATGAGTTACACCCCTCAGTTTGAAAAACATTCTTCACAAGACTAACTGTGATTTGTGTATTTTATTTTGGGTGAGGTGAAGGAGGGACAAAATTAAGAAATTTGAAAACTTTTGAGGAAAGCTTGGTGCTAGCATATGTGGAGAAAACGTGATTAGAATAGGAGAGATGTGTTTTGTTTCTATGTAAAGAACTTTGCAGCAACCAGAGCTGTAAACCAGAGATCCTTAAATTTCCTAAAAGGTCTTTTCTAGTCTAATGTTTTGTTTTTTAATTATTCTGTAATCTCTGCCCAGATTTTTTGTTTCACTGTAATTTTCTGAAATAAAATCTTGTGTTTTAAATGGGCCATTATTGGACTGTTTTGAACAGTTATTTGTTGTTAAGGTATTTGATCATGTAGGATTTTTTTAAAACTCTTATACAACTCCAGATCTAATGATACACTAAATTATGATGATGCTCATCTTCCATGATACTATGTGTGGTAAGAATGAAGACAGCAGAGAACAAAAAAGTACAAAGTTAATGTTCATTCAGTATAGATAACATATAAAAGATTAAAAATCACCCAGTTTGTGATAGTCAGTGAATTTCTCATATTGTTACAACATTGGACTGTTCCATAATTTGTCCTGACAGAAGGGAGAGAACACTCTGAAAATATACTTATCTTTATGAATTGAGAAATTCATCTGGAAAGCCTTCCACCAGTTAACCATCTTACCCGAGGAAAATTTCTAAAATTTCTCCCATGACTTGAGCCACAGCGCTCCTGATAGAATTGTTGTTCCTGCTGCCTCAATTTTTATTAATTTTTTCAGAGAATATTGATGTGTAATTCTGTCTAAAATGATTATCAACTAATCATTTTTTATTTAATGACTTAAATTTGATTATAAATGTATAGACCCTGTAAATGGAATTCATGTGGGTTATTGTGGCTAGCACATGAATTACTGTTATATACTGTAAATCTTAAATAGGTGATTTTGAGCTCTTGATAAACCAGTTGTCCCTTGTAATTATCTATACTGAAATATAAGCAGTAAAGTTCTTGTGTCGGTTTGTATCATAAGCACTCAGAGATCAGATAGTGAGTTCAGAAGTTTAATCTCTGTTGTTGGTATTAGGAAAGTGCTTTTGCAATTCAGGGATGTGCTTCTAGTTACTCATTTATTTTTTCATTGATTGCCCACAGAATGCAAAGTACTGTGCCCTTGGTATTTATAAGGCAGTGATTTCAAACTGCTAGTGTTGGCCCATTTGTGGTCAGAAGTCAGTTCAATGATTCATGGAGCAACATATTTTTTTCTCATAAGAGATAAAAGATAACTAGATACTTGAATGAATTTACAGAACACTACAATGTTAGTGTAAGGAAATTGTATAAGAAAACATTGATGACAGGTCTAAGGTCTACCTGCCTGTTAGGAAATGACTTACATGAACTGACTTTATGCAAGCTGACTCCGTGAGATAGGACTATGGTGGTTTCTAGACTTTAGAGTACATTTTGATTACTTAGATGCTTCTTAAAATGAAAGTTCTGCTGCCCTCAGAGAGTGATTCAGCAGATCTAGGATGGGGCTCAGGGATTTAAACATTTATTGAACACCACAGGTGACTCTCACGTAGGCACATAGTGGTTAAGGCTCATTCTAGTCAGCTGCCCCTGGGCTTGATTACAGTTCCTCCATTTATAAATTTCCTTATTCTTGAAATTTTGTTTCTTTATGAATGCTTTTACATCTCAAAAGTTTACTTAAATTTTCATTGGTGCAAAAATATTTTTTAAATGATTAGATTACTGCTTTAGGTCAAGAACATTTGAGAATTAAGAGTAGGATAAAAACAGATATAAGTTGATCTTTGTTAAAGGAAACAAAACCTTGTAGAATTAAAATTTTGGTTTGTATCATATTTCCTATGGGTATCTTCTTTTTCCTACTTAGCAGACTAATACAGTCCTTTTTAAAAAAAAACTTTAGGTGAAGGTTTATTTCAACCTTTTTTCATTGTAGAAGTACATAAAAAGTGTAGTGTATGGTTAACTGTTTCAAAATGCATTTCTTTTGCAGCTTCGAGATTGTATTCAAAAGACCTTAAATGAGTGGAGTTCCCAAATCAGCCCAGATTTGATCAGGGTGAGTGAACTGTGAATGAAGAAATCGTGTAATAAGCAGGAAATTAATTTTCTCAGGTTTGATCAGGAAGTCAGATAGGCAACTAGCATGAAAATCACTGTGGTCCATTTGCTGAAATGGCAGTTTGACCCAGTAGGCTTAAGCATGAAAGAGAAAATCCAACTCCGTAGTCAACTCTAAAGTAAGACAAGCTACTAAGATTCCACAGTCTTCTCAGAGTGTATTTAGTTCCAGTTTATATTTGGTCTAGTAGAGGAATGACTATCAAACAGTTCTGGTTTCTAGATGGCTTTGGTAGACTATAAGCAAAACATAGTTGCTAAAAATAATTTTGTGTCAGTTACTTATGAAACAGTAAGGAAGTGTTTCATTGAATATCAGTATATGGCTATTATCAAAATGTTAATATACAAAACACAGTCTGTAAACCACTCTTTGGAATCCAGTTTAGCCAAAGGCTTGTCACAAATTACAGAGACTACTTAAAAAGTATGGAAGAGGACATGTACTAAAAATAATTGTTTCCCTAAGCATACTGCAACTTTGTAACTAAAGGTGCTAGGCAGACATTCACTAATGTCTTCTATCAGTCTCCTTTCTCAGAAGTGACCATTCACTCTGTGCTTGACTTATAAATACTTAACATGTGGTCAGGCATTCTATGTTCAAGAATTATGGGAAAATCTTGTTTACTTTGTTTTAATTTTATAAATGTTAGTATGTTAGTGATTTTTATGTACCAATATTTTACATTTCACTCATTAACTACTCATTTTTATGCATTGGAATTGCCTTTACTTTGTTTCCATTGCATTCAGAAAAAAATATATTTTGGGTTAAAATGTTTGTGATTGACATATGGGAAGTTTTTAACATGTCAATATCCAGAAGGAAAATACCACTTTTCATTGATTTCTGAGTTGAAGTATTGACTGTGTTAATGGTTCTCACTCTTCACTTACTGCCCAGTTTGCTTGCTGGTTTGTTCATTTGTTTTTGGTCATACATTCTTCCCTCACCCCCGCCCTGAGTATCTCATCAAAATGAGACACTTTTCCCCAGAAAATGGACACACACATATATACACACAGCACTTTACCTTTATTTCAGGGCATTATAAACTTTCTGAAGCCAATCAGATAAAGAACTTTATTGTCTTATATGTTCTCTGCTTCTAAAGAGTGTTATGGACAATAGAAAATATATAGCTAAGTAAAAACATTAATTTTATATTTATTGTAAATATCATGTGTTTATTATAGGAGTTTCCAGATGTCTTGGAATGTACTGTGTCTCATGCAGTAGAAAAGATAAATCCCGATGAAAGAGAAGAAATGAAAGTTTCTGGTAAAGTCCAGCCTTTACAGTTCATTTTGTTTTAAGTGGATAATAGGTTTTGTTAGGCATGGGGATAAGCCTTTCTTTGATTCTGGTAATAAGTAACTCTATCACTCAGTGTAGGAAATATAGAGATTCTTTATAACATAATTTTATAGCCAGCTTTAAAGAAAGAGTTATAGGAGGTCACTGTTGGCTACTTCAGTGAAGGCAGAATAGAACTTCACCTCTTCATTTTGTTCTCACTAATTTATGTGAGACATTATTAATCAGAGCAGTAGCAGAAGGTGTAAGAAAGAATAAAGGGAAGGCTTAAGAGCCGTGTTCACCCGAAGCCAGCGTAAGTCCTCCCTTCCTGGTGTGACACTACTAAGCAGTGGCTGAGGTCCCCTGGGAGCAGGGAAACCAGTCTGGGCAACAAGTCACATGAAGAAAAATAAAATACATACTGTACCCATTCAACAAAGGTGGAGGGACTCCTGCTACTTTCCAGAGGTAGTGTTGAGTTCAAGGAATGAAAGCCGTTCTTGTTCTCAGCTTACAGTCAGCATATAACATAGTCATTAAATACTTGAGCTTAACTAGATTGAAATTCCTGGATGTGCAGATTACCGACTGACATAATCTAGGGCTAACAAATGATTTAACGTCTCTGAGCTCAGTTTCCTTATCTTTAAAATGGGGATACACCTGTTTCTCAAGCTTCCTTGTAAGTTAGATGAAATAATGAAAAAAGCACTTAGCATGGTTCTTGGCACAAAGTAAAGTGCCAGGTAACTGTTACTTATTACTATTTGTGGCTGTGTCGTAGTTGCTGTCGTTTTATCATTGTTCTTATTAGGATGAACACGTAAGATGAATTAGAGCATTGACTCTAATAACTACCATTTGTTGAATCTCACTTTATACCAGAGATTGTACTTGCCACATTATGGTTATATTTATTCTGTAGAATTTTCAAAACAATTCTGCAAGGTAGGTTTATTATCCCCATTACACAAGTGACATTAAATAACTTGAAAGCTGTCGTGTAGCAAGTAAATGGTTGAACCAGGAGTCCATCGAGGTATGCCTGACTACAGAACCCATTTCTTTTTGTTAATTTCACATTCCTGTTTGTGTTGAAAAGGTCATCAGAACAGCATTTCTCTGTGGTGTATTGCAATTCATCACGGTGTAGATCCATCTTGGAACTCTTAACAAGTTGTCCTTGATTCCTGGAAGGCTTGAGATTTTTGATAAGCATCAAGAGCTTTCCTCTCTTCACCTACCTAAAAATGCCTCCTCTTTTGGAAAGAGGAGACCATCTCAAATGACACCCAGTTCGTAGCCAGTGGGGTAATGATGGGGAGGGTTTTCACAGAATATAATTACAGAGCTGAGTTGGAGCAAAGTGGTGAAGATTGACTCTCAGCTGGTAAGGAAGTTGTGATAGCTTTTAGATAGAGAAGTAACATGAGGAAAGCAATATTTTAGGAAGATTATCCAGCAGTAGAAAGGAAATGCCAAAGGAAATGACAACAAGAAATGTTGTACAAAGAAAATTTGTTGTATATATTGAATGCCAGGCACTTTACATAAGTGTATTTCATTAACCCTGTTTTCTCTCTATTACCCTTTATGATTTTCTCTCTCCTTGCTTTCCTATTATTCTACCTATTTGTTGAGTAAATTTAGATTTTTGAACAGTGAGTTTATTACATAAAGTAAATATATACATATTTATATATATACAATATATATAATGTTGAGTCAAATCAAGCCAGAGCTTCAATTTCATTTTGTATGTATCAAATTAGCAAAAATATACATCTTTTTTTTTAATAGCATCCTATATTGTTAGGAGAGCAACTTCTAACTTTTAATGGTCTGGTAACCTGAGACAATTTTTTTTTAAGTAAGAGATAAATAAAACAAGACTAACAAAAGAATCATATCCTTTGACTCATAATTACATTTCTGATCTTCAGAAATGCTTCAGGCATAAAGTTGAACAGAGAGTTACCATAGATATTATTCATTAAGAATACAGAGTACAGGGAATTCCCTGGCAGTCTAGTGACTGGGACTCTCTGCTTTCACTGCCAAGGACCTAAGTTTGACCCTTGGTCAGGGAACTAAAATCCCACAAGCTACAGAGCCAAAACAAAAAAGAAGCAAAAGAAAAGTACAGAGTACGTAAAAATCTAAACAGTAATTGCTTTTGGAGATGAGACTCATGGCAATTTACCTAAATATTGCATAGAAATATAAAAAAAAATTTGTTATATAAGGGTAATAAACCAAATACATAGAAGTACAAAATATATACTATGTTTCATATGACCAAGAACTCGAAGGTACTGTTGTCTAAAATTGAAAATGATTGTATTAGGAAAGTAGAATTGTGGGATATTTGTTTGTTTGGGTTTTTTGGTTTTGTTTTTTTAATTTTCTTCTCATTACAAGCAATTTAATTTAATCTTTATATAGACTTTAGTTTATTGGAGAAAGTATGTAATGTGGTGGTGGTTTAGTCACTAAGTCGTGTCTGACTCTTGCAACCTCATGGACTGTAGTCTACCAGGCTCCTCTCTCCACGGGATTTCCCAGGCAAAAATACTGCAGGGGGTTACCATCTCCTTCTCCAGGGGATCTTCCCAACCCAGGGAGGGAACCCAGGGCTCCTGCGTTGCAGGCAGTTTCTTTACTGATGGAGCTACCAGGAAAGTCCAGGCATATAATATGCTCCATTAATGTTTAATTCATAAAAATATATATTTTGAATGCTTCTATATTTATCTGCCCTGCTTTCCAATAAAGGAGAATTAATATTTGCCTTTTTGTTTTGACAGTCAGATACTTGTTGGCAACTGGCCTATCTTTTTTAAGTTACCATGGAAATATACTTTTAGGTCTTAAAACTATAAAACAATGCAGCTAGGGAAGGAAAAAATTCATTCAGGATTATCTGTTCTTAGTATTTTAGCAGTGTTACTGCTGTGTAGTAGAATGTTATTCAAATATAATAATCTGTTTTGTTGTTTTTGTCACTCAGCAAAACTATTCATTGTAGGATCAAACTCTTCATCATCAACTAGAAATGCAGTCGACATGGGTAAGCAAAATTTTAACTTTTATTTTCATAGTGAATTTTAAATTACTGTAAGTGTATTAATTATATCTTGTGTTCAGGTCTAGTTAAAAAAAAAAAATAAGCTCATTGCAATTTTACCTTTTCAAGTTCTAGCCTAATTTCTTAAGGCTTCTATGGAAATCACATCAACCAATGCAATGTAAGGTCATATTTTGATATATATAAGAGGAATGTAAAAGGTGTAACGTAATTACATGTGAACTATATATTTGGAGATAGAAATTCTCTTTAATCATATTCTTAACTTTTTTAGTACTACAGGTGAAATATCAAAAGAATAACAGCAAAAACAGCATTTTTATCTATTTTCATCTCATGGTGAGGTTACTATATAGCATTATAATTAATGAGTATTTTTTCTTTTAAAACATTCTTCTCGTATTTACATACATTGAACAGTTAAATAACTAGCTGTTTAATATAACTATGGAAGGAACAAAAATTGTTAAAAATAAACTCAGTTTTATAAAAACTAAGAAGTTATCTACATCGATTGTTGTTTAGTTGCTAAGTCGTATCTGACTCTTTCGCAGTCCCTTAAACTGTGTAGCCTGACAGGTTCCTCTGTCCATGGGATTTCCCAGGCAAGAATACTGGGGTGAGTTGTCATTTCCTCCTTCAAGGGATCTTCCTGACTCAGGGATCGAACCTGCATCTCCTGCTTGAGCGACAGTTTCTTTATCACTGAGCCACCTAGATTAATGTGTAAGTTAAGGCCATAAATTCAGTTTTTCATAGTCTCAAGCTTATTCTTTGCTATGACTACCAGTTACAGGATTTCCCAGGTGGCACTAGTGGTAAAGAACCCACCGCCAATGCAAGAGACGTAAGAGACTTGGGTTTGATCCCTGGGTTAGAAAGATTGTGTGGAGGAGGGCATGGCAACCCACTCTTGTATTGCTGCCTGGAGAAGCCCACGGACCATGGAACCTAGCAGTCCATAGGATCCCAAAGGTCAGACACAACTGAAGCAATTTAGCATGCACGCACAGCATACCCAACAATTATAGACTATTAGGTCAGAAGCTACCAAAAAGTCCTGGGGCCTAGGAAACAAGGAGCCTATAGTAGTTGTGAGTTTCCCCAGGAATGAGGCAAGTCAAGGAAACCCACATGTCTGCCGCACAGACCAAGTAGATGAACGGACACTCATTGTTTTGAAAAAGATGGAAATGTTATACATGACAGGTAAATTATGAAACCTAATGAAATAATCTGTTACACAGAATACTAGTGAACTCTGGGCAGAATTCAGTGGGGGAGAAAGGACATTAGAAACACTTGCCTTTATTACGTACAAACGTTTGTCTTCTTTGTGTTTTCCTTTGCATCAGCCTGTTCAGTCCTTGGAGTTGCACAGCTGGATTCTGTGATCATTGCTTCACCTCCTATTGAAGATGGAGTTAATCTTTCCTTGGAACATTTGCAGCCTTACTGGGAAGAATTACAAAACTTAGTTCAGAGCAAAAAGATTGTTGCTATTGGTACCTCTGATCTGGACAAAACCCAGTTGGAGCAGCTGTATCAGTGGGCACAGGTAAAGGACGTCTGCATCCCGAGCACCCCAGGAGCAGCCTGTCCCTTACAGTCTTTGCTGCATCCCATTAAACATCATGCACATAGCAGACACCACTGTGGGGGGCCTGTTCCAAATATGGGGATTTTGAGGCAGACTTTGACAGAAAACTCTAGAAAATGTGTGTTGAAACATTCATAGCCAAATGAATTGAGGCTCTTTCCTTCAGTTTTGGAACTATGTGATAAAAATAATATGTTTTCCATTAGACCATGGTTCTAGAGAATATCATATATAACATATATTTTGCTCTGTTATTTAAAGACATGTAAGACCTTCAGTTCACATAACTTGATATGGAGTAGGAGTCATAAATTAATGACTCCCACTCTCTGGCCTAATAACCTACACAATTATTAGGGAAGTTGCTTACAAGTAGTTTACCTTTACTGTCCCTATTTTCTTTATTCCTTTTACTTCATCCCCAGCCTTTTCATTTTCTTCTGGGCAGGAAAACCCTAGAGAAAAGTTGCCTCCTTGTCCCTTTGACTTGGTGATAGCCAGAATGTGGCTAAGATTCTGCTGAATCGCTAAGATCACTTGGGTGATCTGAAATGTATCTGTAAATTAACCAGAGCATCTGTTAGAAATGACCTAATTCTTCTCTTTTTCAAATGTATATGATTAACAACCATATTATATATTTCAACATTAAATATACGTGTCATTTGTATTTGATCCTCTAAGATATCTCCTTTCTAGGTGGAACCATCACACTTAGAATCATGTTTGTTTTCAAGGCAGATATATTAGATGGCAGGTTCTAGCATGAGACTTCTGAATAGTGTAGTAATATATTGGCTTATTCCCCTCTCCTTAGAGCTATTTTTCCCTTTCCTGTTACCAGTACCATGAGTCAGAAAAGCGTATATTAATAAATATATTCAAATGAAAACTACAATGAGGTATCACTTCAAACCAATCAGAATGGCTATCATCAAAAAAGTCTACAAACAGTAAATGCCAGAGAGGATGTGGAGAAAAGGGAACCCTCTTGCACTGTTGGTAAGAATGTAAATTGATACAGCCACGATGGAGAACAGTATGGAGATTCCTTAAAAACTAAGAATAAAACTACCATATAACACAGCAATCCCACTACTGGGCTTATACCCTGAGAAAACCACAATTCATAAAGGCACATGTACCCGCAATGTTCACTGCAGAAATATGTACAATAGACAGGACATGGAAGCAATCTAGATGTCTGTCGACAAATGAATGGTTAAAGAAGTTGTCGTACATATAAACAATGGAATATTAGCCATAAAAGAAATGAATTTGAGTTATAGTTAGGTGGATGAACCTAGAACTGTTACACACAGTGAAGTAAGTCAGAAAGAGAAAAACAAATATCATATACATATAATGCATATATAGATATACACACACACAAACATTTGTTTATATATATGGAATCTAGAGAAATGGTACTGATGGACATGTTTGCAGGGAAGGAATGGAGATACAAATGTAGAGATTTGGCTTGTGGACACAGCAGGGGAAGGAGAGGGTGGGATGAATTGAGAAAGTGGCATTGACATACAAACACCGCTCCTGCTGCTATTTAGTCCCTAAGTCATATCCGACTCTTCAGGACCCCATGGACTGTAGCCCACCAAGCTCCCCTGTCCGTGGAATTTCCCCCTCAAGAATACTGGAGTGGGTTGCCGTTTCCTTCTACAGGGGATCTTCCCGACCTAGGGATCGAATCTGCATCTCCTGCTTGGCAGGTGGATTCTTTACCACTTAGCCACCTGGGAAGCATATATACACTGCCATGTGTAAAATAGATAACTAGTGGGAAGCCACTTTATGACACAGACCAACCTGGGGCTCTGTGACAACTTAGAGGGGTGGGATGGAGAGGTGGGGTGGGAGGGACACTCAAGAGGGAAGGGATACTTATATAGTCATGACTGATCTGCGTGGTTTTATATAAGGCAGAAACCAACACAACATTGTAGAGCAATTATCCTCCAATTAAAAAATAAATTAAAACTGGCACAAGTATGCTGCTGCTGCTGCTAAGTCGCTTCAGTCGTGTCCGACTCTGCGACCCGATAGACGACAGCCCACCAGGCTCCTGCGTCCCTGGGATTCTCCAGGCAAGAACACTGGAGTGGGTTGCCATTTCCTTCTCCAATGCATGAAAGTGAAAAGTGAAAGTGAAGCCACTCAGTAAGTGTCTGACTCTTCGCTACCCCATGGACTGCAGCCCACCAGGCTCCTCCGCCCATGGGATTTTCCAGGCAAGTGTACTGGAGTGGGGTGCCATTGCCTTCTCCAGGCACAAGTATAAGTAAAAGTAAAAAATAAATTCATGTAAAAATAAACTTGAAGCACTGTAAAATGTGATATTTCATATGTTCTAAAATTGAGTCCTTTTATTGCTTTCTACTTTTCGAAGTACTTAATTTAAAGGAGATGTCATGATTTTTCTTTTTCACTTCTAGGTAAAACCAAATAGTAATCAAGTTAATCTTGCCTCCTGCTGTGTGATGCCACCTGATTTGACTGCATTTGCTAAACAGTTTGACATACAGCTATTGACTCATAATGATCCAAAAGGTAAGACTGAGATTTTCATTTGTAGAGATTGATCAGGTGCTTTTATTTTATAAGAAGCTACTTGTTAAAATTTAATTTTTAATTGTACAGTGATAAAGGTACAATGCTGTCACCTAGAAATATTCTTAATAGTTAAAAATACATACACCTTTATTTTAGTTTCAGAAAGCTTTAATTTTGTCTTTGTACCAATGGGAAAAGAAATGAAGAGATCACTTCCTGAACATCCAGTCTGCTCAGATTTATAAATACTAAGCTACACAGAGAAGATCTTGTAAGATACTCTAAGTAGTGTCACATATAATATAGTACAGCAGAGATTGCACCAAAAGGCCACTTAATTAAAGAGGATAAATATCTGGAAAAAGCAGCAGATAAAATTTAATTTGAAACTTAAGCATCTTAGGATGGGTATTTGATTAGGTATTTTATTAATCATTACTACCAAGACATATATGTTTGATGTTAATCAGAAATTTTATTTGATTAATGAGAATGGCTTGTCTGCCTTTTGTAGGATACGTTTTTATCAACATTTTACAAGATAAGTTGGAAAGCTGGGAGGATAGTGTTTTACACTTTAGTTACTAGCAGTCTGCTCCATTTTCATTTTTTCACAGTTTCATAGCGAGCCGAGTTGGGGTTTTACGAAGTAAATATACAGGCTGTATGAGATAGTTCTTTTTGGTATAGTCAAGTGAGAGCTATCTTGTGAAAGTTTCAAATTTCTATGACACTTTCCCTGGTGGCTCAGACAGTAAAGCGTCTGCCTACAGTGCAGGAGACCCGGGTTCAATCCCTGGGTCAGGAAGATCCCCTGGAGAAGGAAATGGCAACCCACTCCAGTATTGTTGCCTGGAAAATCCCATGGACTGAGGAGCCTGGTAGGCTACAGTCCATGTGGTCGCAGAGAGTCGGACACGACTGAGCAACTTCACTTTCAGTTTTATAGAAGTTCTCATTTAATAAAAATTGGAGGAAATTTTATTTTATAGGTGATTCCTAAAGAAAAACTTTGAGTTTTTACTTTCATTTCTAAAAAGATGGCATTTGTGTAGGTGGTGTGATTCCATTTATTTTTAGGATGCTTATGGATAACTTCTTAAACCTTATTATAAACAGTCTGCCTCATTCTCATTTTTTTTTTTTTACTGTTTTATAGGAAGTGGAGGAGGAGTTTTAATAGTTATTCTTTCTCAAATGCTAGGCAGCATGCTACATGCCTCAGAGATTGTAACTCTCACAACTGAAACTGGACATTTTATGGATGAGGAAATAGAGCCTTAGAGTTTAAGAAACTCCTCAAGGTCACCCAACTTGGCCTAGCCTGAAGTCTGAACTTAGACCTAGGTCCTGAGTGAATTTGGAGTCTTTTCCCCACTCTCTCTCTGATTGAAACATTAGTATTGTAGTATTTCAGGTCCGAAACTTTACTTTCTTATCAGCCTCCATTTAAATCATACCAGAATAGGACATAGTTACTGTTACCTCCCGTCTCCAGCAGAGCTTTCATGCATAAGTAATTAGATTCATTTTTTTTTTAAAAAAGGTCATTTTAGTGAAAATCCAACAAAGAATTGCTGTGCTGATTTGTTCTGAAATATAAGCTATTTAAAATTTAAGTTCCTATGTGTTGGCATATATTATATAATTTTTCTGTTTACTTTGTGGAGGCTCTTCCACCACCAGCAGTTGTTATTATCACCAACAGCAGTTGTTACAAACAGCTGATCGATAAGCCTGTACCCCATTTGAGCTCCACTTGAAAAACACATAATTCTTTTTCCATTGGGAAAGGAAATAGGAAAAGTCTAAGGTGTCTAGTGTTTTATTTCCATTTATCTAAATGTGGGCATGTGGATTATGTGCTAATACATCATCATGGAAAAATATATTACATATGTATAGGAGAAGAGAAATTTAATCCTTTTGGGGAGAGTGTGTTTTTGTTTTACCAGTGTAATTTGACTTTAGGATATCTCTTTAATTTAATTCTAAACCCTTTAGGTAGAATTTATAGTCTGATCCTGCATATACTATAAATGGATCTTCAGACACTTTGATCTGTAATGAAGCAGTTCTCTTAAAAG
Source organism: Bubalus kerabau (assembly GCF_029407905.1). NCBI lineage: Eukaryota > Metazoa > Chordata > Mammalia > Artiodactyla > Bovidae > Bubalus > Bubalus kerabau. The sequence goes on from NC_073629.1 coordinate 50,462,714, forward strand.
TTTTGTCATGTTTACTGATTCTAAAGATTTAACATTAGTTGAATTAAAAGAATGTAGTTAGTGAATAACATAGTTTTCTGACTTTGTGTAAGATTTATTTTTTAAGCAAGCAAGTTGTAAAACATTTAACTTTATTTGTCATCTAAAATAGAATCTTGTTTATAAGTCACCTAAAGGCCTTCCTCTCTTCTATAATTACCCTTATTCCTCAGGAAGGTTTATTTTCCATTATTCTTTGTCCTAGAAGTTGTGGTAACAGTTTAACTACAGTCAGAGTACAATGGTCAAGTATGTGATTCTGACTTCAGAGCTTTCCTTTTTTTATTGGCCTTACTCCTCTCCTCACTCCCATTAAGTCTATAGTATGCCTCATTCCCTCAGGGTTCCTCGATTAGACAATCTGAAAAACAGATCCACAAACAGAAATATTTGGGAAATTACCATTTTATTTATGAAAACTACCATTTACTAGCTGTGTGACCTTGGGCAAGTTATCTAATGTCTCTGCATCGATTTCCCCCTGCAAAGGAGAATTATATCCATCTCTTGGGGTTAACATATGGATTAAAAGAGTTAATACATGTGAAGTACTTAGAAAAGTGCCTGGCACATGACAGTAGCTAATATTTACTGAGAGTTTAGTATTGATGTTATTCAAATATCACAGCAGTTCATTTTGGGGCAGGCAGGTTCTTTGACATTCCCAAATCATATTGCATAGATGGTCATCTAACCCCTATCTGTAGGATTGGTTCTGACCCTAGTGGAATCTTTCCATATTGACTGATTTCTTCAGTAGACTATGTGCCAGGCATTCTAAGTACTAGAAATACAGGCCCAAGTCAGGAAAATCTCAGCTGTCATGGAATTTATATTCTGATGGGAGGAGACACAAATAAGATAAATGTTGAATGTGATAAATGGTGGTGTGTGCCATGGAGAAAAGTTGCCTGAGGAAGAAGAGTGCCCAGCTTAGGGGGTGTTGTTTTATATAGGATGGTTGGGGAGGCCTCTGTCCTAGGGTACATTAATCACAGACCTCCAAGAAGGGAGAGAGCCATGTGGGTGTCTTGAAGACGAGTGCTCAGGGAAGAGGGAGCAGCTAATTCAAAGGCCCCGAGGTAGAAATATGTTTGAGGATTTCAGGCTACAGCTATGAGGCCAGTGTGACTAGAGAGGAAGAAGTGAGGAGGGGAGTTGTAAATCAGAGCAATGGTAGAGGTCTTAGATATAAATGTGGAATTAGAAAATAATGATTTCATCAAAGAGATGCAGATTAAAAGATAACCATCGGGAAAGATTTTTTAAATGATTGTTGGTGCTGGTGAGGATATGGTAAGATTGGCACTCCTGTATCAAGTGTGAAGCACAGTCTTTCTGAAAAGCGATTGGCAATACACCATGTATCAAACCTTCCAAAGGTACTTGTACTTTGACCTTGTCATTCCATAGCCAGGCATGCATTTTAAGGATGTTCATCAAGCTTTATTTTTATTAGCAAAATATTAGGAAAAACCTAATTTTTTTGCCAACAATAAGAAAATGTAGAAATTATATCTATAAAATATTGGGAGAATTATGAAAAATGCTTTCACAGAATAATTACATGGGAAAATATCCATAATATACAAGAAAAAATAAGTTAGGCTATAACTGCAGTATGATTTCTGGTTTTTAAGATATGGATACATACATACATATAAATATATACAGAAAAAGTAGTTTGATGGAAATACACGGTAGTGAAATGGTCCATGTTTTTCCTTTTGTCCTTTTCCTTTATTGTCCTTGACTGCACGTTGGGATCACCTGGAGATTGTCAAAAAAACACAAGTACTCAGGCTCCTCTCACCAGAAATTATGAGTTGAACTGGCTGGGTTACAGGTGTAGATACTTTCTAAAGAACTACCTGGGTTTTTCTGATATTCTGGTTCATATTCGTAGCACACATTAAGGATAAATATTCAGTTTTGAGGTGTTTCTTTTGTTGCATTTAAATGCTTACCTACATAGTAAAGTGCTTTGATTTCAAGTTTAACAATTTGAGTTTTTATTTGTTGTTTGTTTTAAGAACTGCTTTCTGAAGCAAGTTTCCAAGAAGCACTTCAGGAGAGCATCCCTGACATTCGAGCACATGAGTGGGTGCCTCTGTGGCTACTGCGGTACTCAGTCATTGTTAAAAGTAGAGGAATTATCAAATCAAAAGGCTACATCTTACAAGCTAAAAGAAAGGGTTCGTAACTGCAGCTTAGGATCATAACCTACTGACCTATATTTTCCTTGAATATAAGATAACATTGAGCTGTGTAAAAATCTAATTACTGCCTGTAAGTGTGTCATGGAGGCAGATATTCTTTAGTTATATTTGACAATATGTTATCTGTCAAGTTTGAATACTTCTCTTGCTTCCATATCAGTTCACTCACATGAACCACTATATTGTTTTCATTAAACTATTGTTTTCTAATTGAAATTGTCTATGAAGAATATACTTGCAATATATTTTTCCTTTATTTTTATGACAATAGCAATCAAGAAAATTTGTCATTAGATATATTTTGGCCTAGGCATCAGGGTAATATATATACATATTTTTTATTTCTAAAAAATTCATTAATTGCTTCTTACTCTATAGTATAACTAAGCAATTTAATTACAATTGTTAAAACTGAAATACTGGAAGATATTTTTCCTGTCATTGATAAGATGATTATATCTCAGACTAACTGGAGTAGCTGGGATCTACTAATAGTGTAAATAAAAGTCCTTTCTTCACTACATGAATGGAAACTTACATTTTTTAATGTGTCCTTGCTTGTAGTTGACCTGCAATGACTTAACCTGAATTCTGTGCCATAATTGCTCTTGCTTTTATTACAAGGACAGACCAAAGTAAATATGTAAAGGAGACTGGGAGCTTTGATCTTATTGTTTGGGGACTTTATAAAAGCAGCTATTGTCACATCCAGATTCTTTTTAATTCTCAATCTGTCCTTAGTCTCTTTCTACTCATTCACGAATATTCAATAAGTATTGAGCGATTGCCGTGTGCTGGACACTGTGGGCTCTGGAAGGAGGAAGGAGGGAGCACAGGGATGAAGAAACAATTAAGTAAAATATGCAATACTTGTTCCTTTCTAGTAACCGACTATAAGGGACTAAAAGCCAGAAAAGAGGTGAAAAAAATCTTTAGTTCAGGGTCAGTGTTGTCTATTTAGACAACTTTGTTTGAGATACAGTCTTAACTATTGAAAAGCAGAAGAGTATAACCAAAACTTTAAAGCTAAAAGAGACTGTGTATTATTTAATATGATTCCTCATTAGGTTAAGAACCAGAAAATAGCAAATAAGTAAGTTGTGACCTTTGGTATATACTGTTGGTCTCTGTAATTCTATAAATTTGTATCTGTGACCCAGATAGTTTGAAAAAATTTTTTTAAATCTCTTGTATCTCAATTAGTACTTTTAAACCATGTATTTTAACATATGGTTTGTAAAACTAAGCTAATGATAATATATATATTTATACATACACACATATATACATACACACACATACACATATACATCTACACACATGTATGTAACTCATATAAAACTAATTTGCCCAAGTTTTTTCAGCTTAGGGAAAAGAGCTGTGATTCCATATTCAAAATAAACACATTAAAAATCAATATTATATAAACAAACAAGACTCTTCTCCTATCCTAAGTAAGGTTTTGTGGTTTACTAGTTGGATAATTCGGAGAAGGCAACGGCACCCCACTCCAGTACTCTTGCCTGGAAAATCCCATGGATGGAGGAGCCTGGTAGGCTGCAGTCCATGGGGTTGCTAGGAGTCGGACGCGACTGAGCGACTTCACTTTCACTTTTCACTTTCATGCATTGGAGAAGGAAATGGCAATCCACTCCAGTGTTCTTGCCTGGAGAATCCCAGGGACAGGGGAGCCTGGTGGGCTGCCATCTATGGGGTCGCACAGAGTTGGACACGACTGAAGCGACTTAGCAGTAGCAGCAGTTGGATAATTTGATTAGAATTGTAATGTGAAATCAGCTGATTTACCTGCTAAAACTTGTTTAGACTTTCAGCTTCCTAAAGCCTTCTGTAGCCTTTATATTAATTGTATGTAATGTTATTAAGTATACATAGTTAACTTTTTAATTTAGAAATGTACATTTTTTTAATGTAACATAAGTCTTAAATGCTCATTTTAATTTAAGCCTATACAGTGAATTGGGCAAGATATTTAACAAGGTACTTAAATATCACATTTATTATTTTTTAAAACCCTAGGCTTACAAAAGCGGATTTTTAAAAGGTTATTTTGAAAATAGAAAAAAAAAAAACAAAACCGTATATTGCCAATATATCCAGACTTCAGGGGGACCTTTTTGTGTGTTTTTTCACCAACTCTTGACAAGGAACCAATATTATAGATTCATTTCATAAAGAAGATCATGTATGGCTTTTTTTTAATGTGTTTTTTGTTTTGCTTCTATACCTTTAATTTCTGTTCTTGAATAACCTTTCTTTAAAAAACTGTTTTTTTAAGGCTTCATCTTCTAAGCTGATATTCACTTCTTTTATTTGGTGAACTATCAGAATATAGTGAATGCTTTCAAATATTGAAGGATTAATGTTTAAAAAGCCATAAAATAAAGAGTGATGATACTACCAAATAATTGCTTAAAACTGAAAGCTAAGTGAGCAATAGTGTATATAACAGATTTGTTTTTCTGGGGAGATGTGTATCCAGTGACCCAGGGTATAAGGAATTTATATAACTTTTTTTCCAGTAAACATGACAAGAAGCTGCAGCTTATTATTATATGTCCAAAATACACTGGAGCCTTATTTTAAAATAATGTGCTGTAACTTGTAATTTGTTCTGTAATGAGTCTGTTTTGAATTCTCATCTAAGATACTGTAGTCTAAAAAAGGACCCAGGTGTCTTATAAAATGTGTTTTCATGTAGTGTGAATTCTGAAGACCACATTGTGCCAGTATGATAATAGAGCATCCAACAACCACTGCTAGAAATTGAATCACGAATAACAGCTAATAATTTTTCCATTCACAGGAACATTTAGACAGCTGTGTGAAATGAAAAGTGAGGTTATTCTATTCTGAATGAATGATAACAGACTTTTCCCTACCAGAGCCTAATAATAACTGAAATAGGATCTTGATTTTCAGTGATAAAGGTCTAAGGCTCATTTAATTGTGTCTCTTTTTAGAACCTAAAAAGTTCAAGTTTAGAACTTCTTAAGTTTAAACTTAAGAAAGTTTAGAAGTCTTTCTAACTTTTCCACCCAGATTCAATATTTAGGAATGTAAGCAGTTGAGAGAGAGAGAGAGAGAGAGTGTGTATGTGTGTGTATATATATATACACATACGTGAGTTTTATTTTTTAAAAATATGTACTATAACTTTTATTAATTTTTTATAGTTTTCAGAGTAAGAAATAGGAGGGGAAAATGTTTTAATTAGATAATTCTACTTTTATGTGTCTTTAGTAGTATACTATAAAGGCAAAATATAATGCATCATTAAATATTTATAAGTTTTTAATTTTAACTATATTATGAACTTAAAGTATAAGTTGTATATTTTTTAATTGAGTTGTTGCAATAATTGTAAGCATCTTGAAACATTGATTTTGAACTGTTTAAATTCAAACTGAGTATGATTTGGAAATAAATTATGATAAAAATTTAAACTTCCAAGCCATAAAGTTATTCATACGTTCATTCAATAAAGATGTATTGAATGCCTGCTGTGTGCCAGGCACTGTGCAAGGTGTTGGCAGAAAGACAGAGATGAAAATAGCCCTGTCTTCAAAGAGCAGATAAGTATATTTGAGGGGCGAGAGAGATCTCAATGTGAACAAGAGCAATAAAGGGCTGCATGTGTTGTTAATGATAAAAGCCGTGAAAGGGGAGTAGGGTCATATGGAAAGAATGGGACTGCTGGGAAGCAGAGTGAGAATACGTAAGAAAAATTCCCTGAAGAAACTAGCCTTAGAGTTAGGATCATAGAGTGGGATGTGGGGTGTGCCTGGTTTGTATTCAATAAATACACTTATACTGAATGATGAAACAGTTTATATGTAAACTTCAGAAATTCAGTGAAAACACTTTCTTCAAGAGCTTATTCTTATCAGAAAGGAATGGCTTCTAGTGAGACAAGAGTAGGTAAGGTTTGAAAAGTCACATTTTATAAAAGACAAAAACTTGCCCCAGTCCCCTAGACATGTTAGAGTATGTCTTATGTAGTTTCACTACCAGAAACGTCAGACAAAACCTTAATATGTATCCCTGAGCAATGAATAAATGTATAAAATGTTCTACAAGATTTTGGTCTGTGTTTTGGTTTCATTATCTTAAGAAGGTTCATGTTTTACAATAAGCATCACTTATTTGGACTTAGCTTTGTTTTCTCTGTTTCTTTACTCACTATTGATTCTTGCATCCTATTCCATTCACATTTACTTTGTTCTTAATTATATCCTTAGTAATTCTTTCACTAAAGGTCTTTGGGCAGTAAACCTCCTAGGTTTTGTTTGTCTCAAAATGTCTTTGTTAACAATCTTAAATGATCATTTGACATTATAGAATTCTAAGTTTCCAAACACTTTCTCTGAGCATCTTGAAGATAATATCCCATTGATTTCCAGCATTTATACTCTTGCTAATGAGAATCTGGATTTTCTTCCCTAGAAATAATCTATTTTTCCCTCTGGTCTCTTTTTTCATTTGAAATACTTGATTCATTTTGATATGTGTGGAATTAGAATAAAGCAAGAAAATGAAAACTGGCTTATGAGTTTTCTAATAATACCAAAAAAGTAACCATAAAGGAAAATATCAATAACCAGATTTAATCAAAATTAAAATCTTACGTTCTTAAAAATATACTGTCAAGAAAATGAAAATGTGAGCCACAGACTCAATGAAATATATGCAATAAATCTTATGAAAAATAAATTGGACATAAATTTTTTTAAATTGAACTTCAAAAACACCATTCAAGATAAGCCAAATGGAAAAAAATATAAAAAGAATGTGTGTGTGTGTATATATAAAACAATCACTTTGCTGTATAGTAAAAATACAAAATTGTAAATCTACTACACTTCAATAAATTTTTTTAAAAACTTCAAACCTCCATCAAGAAAGTCAAAACACCATTAAGAAAGTCAAAAGGCAACCTAAAAACAGGATAAGATACTTGAAAATCATACATTTGATAAGGGTCTTGTATCCAGAGTGTTTAAAGAACTTCTTACAGCTTAAAACAACCCAAGAAAAATTAGGCAAAATTTAGGACAGATTTTTTTTCCCCCAAAGAAGACATGAATACTCAGTAAGAACATATAAGATGTTCAACATCATTAGTCATCAGGGAAATGCCAATTAAAACCATAATGAAATATCACCAAAGTAGCTAAAATTTTTAAAGACAGTAGCAAGTAATGGCAAGGATGTAGAGGAAGCAACTCTCACATGGTCCAGTAAAATGGTACAACTACTATGAAAAATAACTAGATTTCTTACAAAATGTACCATGTGACCCAGCAACTCCACTCCTAGGTGTTTCAGATCAGATCACTTCAGTCGCTCAGTCGTGTCCAACTCTTTGTGACCCCATGAATCGCGGCACGCCAGGCCTCCCTGTCCATCACCAACTCCCAAAGTTCACTCAGACTCATGTCCATCAAGTCAGTGATGCCATCCAGCCATCTCATCCTCTGTCGTCCCCTTCTTCTCTTGCCCCCAATCCCTCCCAGCATCAGAGTCTTTTTCCAATAAGTCAACTCTTCACATGAGGTGGCCAAAAGTACTGGAGTTTCAGCTTTAGCATCAGTCCTTCCAAAGAAATCCCAGGGCTGATCTCCTTTAGAATGGACTGGTTGGATCTCCTTGCAGTCCAAGGGACTCTCAAGAGTCTTCTCCAACACCACAGTTCAAAAGCATCAATTCTTCGGTGCTCAGCCTTCTTCACAGTACAACTCTCACATCCATTACAAGAGAAATCATATATCTGAAAAAGACATATACCAATATCTATAGTACTTTGGAGTTCCGTGGTGGCTCAGAAGGTAAAACGTCTGCCTACCATGCGGAGACCCAGGTTCGATCCCTGTGTTGGGAAGATCCCCTGGAGAAGGAAATGGCAACCCACTCCAGTATTCTTGCCTGGAAAATCCCATGGACAGAGGAGCCTGGTAGGCTACAGTCCACAGGGTAGACAGGACTGAGCGACTTCCCTTTCACTTTCATACACAGTAATATGGATGAGTCTCGGGAATAGACTAAGTGAAAGAAGCTGGACATGAAAGTACATTATTTCCTTTACATGAAATTTTTAGAACAGACAGTATTGACTGTATTATCTATTGCTGCACCTGGATACCTCAAGGCCTCTCAAAATGTTGCAATCACGGTCATCTGGGACTCCAGTCTCCTCTGTGTGCTTGATTGAGGTTGGTCTCCTTCCAAGCTTGCTCATGAGGTTGTTGACTGGACTCAGTTTCCTTTCTGGCTATAAGCCAGGGGCCTTCCTCACTTCCTTGCCACATGGCCGTCTCTATAGGGCAGCTCATAGCAACCAATTACTAGCTTCCAACAGAATGAGTGAGTGAGAAAGTACAAGAGAGAAGCCAGCCTTTTTTGTAATCTCATCTTGAAAGTGACACCCATCACTTTTGTTAGGTTCTTTTCATTATAAGAAACTAGGTCTAGCCCATACTTAAGGGCATGAAGACCAGAGGATAGGATCAATGGAGACCATCTTACCAGTCAAACTTAATTTAAAAGTAATATTTTGTATGTAGTAAAGTAAAGTGACCATGAATAGTATGTATTTTTAGGCATATGCACTAAAATTCTCATTGGAAAAGACCCTGATGCTGGGAAAGATTGAAGGCAGGAGAAGAAGGGGACGACAGAGGATGAGATGGTTGGATGGCATCACTGACTCAATGGACATGAGTTTGGGTAAACTCTGGGAGTTGGTAATGGACAGGGAGGACTGGAGTGCTGCAATCCATGGGGTTGCAAAGAGTCGGACACGACTGAGCGACTGAACTGAACTGAACTCTTATCTTTTGGTTAAAATTCCTGCAAGAGATTCAACCCTATAATTTAAGGTTTTTAGTTAGTAAAATATTATGGGAGAGTTTCCCTTTAGGCCTGAGTAATAATTACTGTGTTTTTATACTTACTGTATCTTCCAAAATCCACTTTGGGAAAAGAAGAGAGCAGGTAAAGAAGGCAGAGATGGGGAAACATGGCAGACATGTTCAGTTCAAATAGAATACTTCACAGTTTTGCCCCTGATCAGCAGACCAGTCCAGTCTTCTTATATTACTAATATGTACTAACATTTTAATCTTAGTATTTTATTTTTGTTCTTGAACTTTTTAGATTCTAAATACTTGGGAGCGTTTTGCTTTTTCATTTTAAAGGGGCCATGCTTGTAAGTGAATAGTACACACTGGTTTCATATTAATAATATTCTCCCAATTTTCTATACAACTCCTGTGATCTTAATATTTTCATGCATTTGTTCATGTTAAAGTGGTCATACATATTAAATGTTATACATAAGTATATATTAAATGAGTTAATGCATGTAGTACCAGCATATAGTAAGTGCTCTACTGATTAGGAACTAGAAAGCCTCTTGATGAAAGGGAAAGAGGAGAGTGAAAAAGTTGGCTTAAAGCTTAACATTCAGAAAACTAACATCATGGCATCTGGTCCCATCACTTCATGGGAAATAGATGGAGAAACAGTGGAAACAGTGTCAGACTTTATTTTGGGGGGCTCCAAAATCACTGCAGATGGTGACTGCAGCCATGAAATTAAAAGACGCTTACTCCTTGGAAGGAAAGTTATGACCAACCTAGACAACATATTCAAAAGCAGAGACATTACTTTGCCAACAAAGGTCCATCTAGTCAAGGCTATGGTTTTTCCTGTGGTCATGTATGAATGTGAGAGTTGGACTGTGAAGAAAGCTGAGCACCGAAGAATTGATGCTTTTGAACTGTGGTGTTGGAGAAGACTCTTGAGAGTCCCTTGGACTGCAAGGAAATCCAGCCAGTCCATCCTAAAGGAGATCAGTCCTGGGTGTTCTTTGGAAGGACTGATGCTGAAGCTGAAACTCCAGTACTTTGGCCACCTCATGTGAAGAGTTGACTTATTGGAAAAGACTCTGATGCTGGGAGGGATTGGGGTCAGGAGGAGAAGGGGACAACAGAGGATGAGATGGCTGGATAGCATCACCGACTGGATGGACATGAGTTTGAGTGAACTTTGGGAGTTGGTGATGGACAGGGAGGCCTGGCGTGCTGTGATTCATGGGGTCATAGGGTTGGACACGACTGAGGGACTGAACTGAACTGAACTACTGATTACTGTAATTGAAGCTGTTGTCTTCTGCTGCTTTGATCTCCATTACCCACCTTGTTGCTTCACCTTCCTTCCTCTACCCCATCCCATCTCTTCAAATTTAGCATGTCTTCTGTTCTTTCTTACCTACTCCAACTTACATAGAATGATGTTCTCTCAGATCCCCTCCTCTTCTCTCCACTTTAATTCCCCTGCATTTACAGTCGCCTCTCTGCTTCAATTATCAACTTTTCCCTCTTGCCTCAAAGGAAGGAACATTCCTCTGTAGCTCCAGCTCCAGTTTTTTTAAAAATTCCATTCTTTAGCTGGGATTAGGCTCAGCTGCAAAACACAGAAAATCCCCAAATAACAGTGGTTTAAAGTGAGAGATGTTTCTCTCAGGTGAAACAGCTCTAAAATTAGTCTGTTTAGAACAAGACACTTGCTCCTTGGAAGAAAAGCTATGAGAAACCTAGACAGTATATTAAAAAGCAGAGATATAAGTTTGCCAGCAAAGGTCTGTAGAGTCAAAGCTATGGTTTTTCCAGTAGTTATGTACAAGACCATAAAGTCCGAGCACTGAAGAATTGATGCTTTCAAACTTTGGTGCTGAGACTACTCTTGAGAGTCCCTTGGACAGCAAGGAGATCAAACCAGTCCATCCTAAAGGAAATCAGCATATTCATTGGAAGAATTAATGCTGAAGCTGAAACTCCAATACTTTGGCCATCTGATGCAAAGAGCTGACTTACTGGAGAAGACCCTGATGCTAGGAAAGTTTGAGGGCAGGAGGAGAAGGGGGTGACAGGATGAGACGGTTGGGTGGCATCACTGGATGTGAGTTTGTGCAAACTGGGAGACAGTAGTGAAGGGAGAAGGCAATGGCACCCCACTCCAGTACTCTTGCCTGGAAAATCCCATGGACAGAGGAGCCTGGTAGGCTGCAGTCCATGGGGTCGCTAAGAGTTGGACACGACTGAGCGACTTCACTTTGACTTTTCACTTTCATGCATTGGAGAAGGAGATGGCAACCCACTCCATTGTTCTTGCCTGGAGAATCCCAGGGATGGGGGAGCCTGGTGGGCTGCTGTCTATGGGGTTGCACAGAGTCGGACACGACTGAAGCAACTTGGCAGCGGCAGCAGCAGTTAAAGGGAAGCCTGGCGTGCTCCAATTCATGGGGTCACAAAGAGTCAGACACGACTGAGTGACTGCAACAACTGATAACGGCAGTTCCCCAATTTGTCAGAAACTTTTTTGTCACTGCTCTGCGATCCTTAAAGCATGGCTCTCCTCTTCATGGCACAAGATTGCTGCTTGAAAACCAGGGAACATGACTTTCCAGGGAGTGGAATGAAGTTAAAGGCAAGGAGAACCTCCTCTTTTAAGAGGTCTCTAGAGAACTACCCCGGAGAAGGCAGTGGCACCCCACTCCAGTACTCTTGCCTAGAAACTCCCATGGACACAGGAGCCTGTTAGGCTGCAGTCCATGGGGTCGTGAAGAGTCGGACATGACTGAGCAACTTCACTTTCACTTTTCACTTCCATGCATTGGAGAAGGAAATGGCAGCCCACTCCAGTGTTCTTGCCTGGACAATCCCAGGGACGGGGGAGCCTGGTGGGCTGCCGTCTATGGGGTGGCACAGAGTCGGACACGACTGAAGCCATGCAGCAGCAGCAGCAGCAGAGAACTACCCAACGCTTAATGATCTGTAATTAGCTCAAACAGCCGTATCTGTCTGCAAATAAAACTATGAGAGGAGTTATTTAGCTGAGGGCAGTGTGCCCACTGAAAATTCTGTACTTCATGACTTTAAGGCAAAAAAAAAAAAAATAGTTTTCTGTTATAAGGTAGGAGAGAAAAGATACAATGAGGCGCGCGTTCTCATCTCCAATGTCTGTTTACGTCTTCATCCATTGCCCTCAAACATATTCTAGCTCTCCTCTCTCCATTCTGAAGGAAAAATCAAAAAGCTTTTCTTGCTTCTGGTCATTCTCTTTCACTGAAAAAAAAATCTTTTAAAAAATATCTCCTTTGCAATTTAACATTCTTCTATTCTGCTTATTCCCCATCCCTACTCACCATCTCACCTTTAAATTATATAGCTTCCTTCCTAACTAGTCGAGTTCCTGGGCATTTAGCAGACACGTCTTTTACCCTAACTAGGGCTTTTATTTTAACTTCACACGTAATACAAGAGTGTGTTGGGGGCGGGGGAATGTTTTTGGTTTTTTAAGGTGTTTGGACGGGGGAGCCTGGTGGGCTGCCGTCTCTGGGGTCGCACAGAGTAGGACACGACTGAAGCGACTTAGGAGCAGGAGTAGGAGGAGCGATAGATAATGCAAACGTCTCCTTTGGCCATAACCATGGCTACAATAAGTCTTTTGCTGAGCAAATGAGAGGACAGATGTAGTGGGGCACATGATGCTATTTTCGAAACCATTCGGGTGTAATGGGGACAAGGGCCCTAGATCATTGCGGGAAGGTCTCTCCCTGCACCAGCCTGGGCTGTCTTCTACCGCACTGTGAGTGAGTGCAAGTGAGTTTAGTCGCTCAGTGTCCGACTCTGCGACCCCACGGACTGTAGCCTACCAGGCTCCTCCGTCCATGGGATTTTCCAGGCAAGAATACTGGAGTGGGTTGCCATTTCCTTCTCCAGGAGATCTTCCCGACCCAGGGATTGAACCCAGGTCTCCCGCATTCTCAGACGGTAAGACGCTTCACCGTCTGAGCCACCAGGGAAGTCCCGCACTGTTGCTGCTGCTAAGTCACTTCAGTCGTGTCCAACTCTGTGCGACCCCATACATGGCAGCCCACCAGGCTCCCCCGTCCCTGGGATTCTCCAGGCAAGAACACTGGAGTGGGTTGCCATTTCCTTCTAAAATGCATGAAAGTGAAAAGTGAAAGTGAAGTCTCTCAGTCGTGTCCGTCTCTTAGTAACCCCATTGACTGCAGCTCACCAGGCTCCTCCATCCATGGGAGTCCCGCACTGTACTGAACTCTAAAACCCGAGCCCTTCGGAATCCCGGCTCGGATTGCCTTGACCTAGGTCCGTTGGAGAAGACTCTTGAGAGTCCCTTGGACTGCAAGGAGATCCATCCAGTCCATTCTGAAGGAGATCAGCCCTGGGATTTCTTTGGAAGGACTGATGCTCAAGCTGAAACTCCAGTACTTTGGCCACCTCATGCGAAGAGTTGACTCATTGGAAAAGACTCTGATGCTGGGAGGGATTGGGGGCAGGAGGAGAAGGGGACGACAGAGGATGAGATGGCTGGATGGCATCACGGACTTGATGGACGTGAGTCTGAGTGAACTCCGGGAGTTGGTGATGGACAGGGAGGCCTGGCGTGCTGCGAGTCATGGTGTCGCAAAGAGTCGGACACGACTGAGTGACTGAACTGACTGAACTGAGGTCTGAGTGGCCGAGGCGGCACGAGATTCTCGCGGGAAACGCGAGTGAGGCGCATCTCTGACGTACTTCCGGGTCGCGGGACCAGAGGGAGGCTGCGGGGGCCGCACGCCGGGAAGATGGTGGTTACTAGGTCTGCGCGGCCTCAGGCCGGGAACCAAGCCACGTCAGTTGAAAGCTTGCGGCAGAAGGTAGGAAAACTCGAAAGTCTCCTTCATTTCTTCTAACTGCTTCGCAGAGCAGTGCTGAGAAAGGTGGGCGGTGCAGGGGTCCAGTGGAGCCTGGGGAAGGAACGGCAGAAAAGCCAGATCTGGCGGCGCGCTTCTGCATACCAGGCTCCTCTCTAAGCCTGTAGCTTCTAAAGACCACATTGGGATCTTTTAAGGTAATGCTTGGCAGGTAATAGATTAGGTAACTTGATTTGCGTAGTTCAGCTCCGTAATGCAGGTGCACTGCTCGCTTTTTAACCGTACTGCTAACGGAGGATTAATTTCGGCCGCCAATCGTGGATTGGAGAAGGCACCGTTTTCACGTGGGAAGACTGACTGTGCCTCGACAGCACTTCCTTCTGGTGGGGGTAAGAGGACTGCGGTGACGTCACCTCGTAATTCAGTGGCGCTAATTGTCTGCTGCCTCTGATGCTGCGATGAAGCGAAGGGAGTATTAGTCCACGTAGATATGAAAAGTAATTTCATTGGCGTGTTTTCCTGAACACATCGTTGGCTTCTTTGTTCTTTTCCTGTATGTGTGTCGGAATGTAGGTCCACCAAGCATTTGTGACCTTGCGTGAGGAAGATTTTTATTTGCAGTTGTTTGTTTCCTGAAGTCAGGACTGAGGTGACGCTAGTGAGGCAGGACCTACAAATGCGAAGTCAGATCCAGTATCTAGCTATTGATTTTTTAAATTGTGGGTGGGGATGGTAGTTACTGTTTTACATTAATTTTGTTTACTGAGTTTTTCCAGTGCCCCCTTAAAATTTGCTTTTGAAGGGAGTGCCTCATTCACTTTGCCCTTGTCCCAGCCCTACCTAAATTACAGTGTATTTGGCTTACAGAATTCTGCTGTCACAAGACTTCAAGTGCACCCAAAAGGCAGGAAGGGGTCTTCACCTGATAACCCAAATACTACCGAATCACAGACCACTTCGGAACGAAGTCCAGCTCCTAAAACCAGGAAGAGGGGAACTACAGGCTCATTACCAGAAATGAACAAACCTGCGACAGATGGCGAGATCTCTGAAGCAGAATCAGGTTGTTCTTCTGTGCCTGAGGTCCAGGATCCTGTGTTCAGAGTAACTAGGAGAAGGCAGATCTTAGTTGCAGGCACCCCAGTTTCTAGTGTAAGGAAAAGGCTGAAAATAACTCGGGTAAGTGAGTCTCATACTGAAGAAGAAGTCTCTGAAGCAGACTCACATGTTTCAGGTATTTCTAGAATTATGCCTCCCACAGAAATAACAACCAGAAGAAGTAAGGCTAAATCCCAAAGAGAGCCAAAGCAAGAATCCCATGTGGAAGTTATTTCTGATGCTGAGTCATCATGCTCAGACATTTCATTTTCTGGAATTGCAACTAGGAGAACAACAAGGAGTATGCAAAGGAAATTACAGGCACAAACTGAGGAGAATAATACTAAGATTGTACTGGAAAATGAGAAGGAAATCATACATACACCTGTGAATTTAGAGGATTCAGTTAACAGACAAACTTCTCGTTTACTAGCAAGATCACTTTCTCAGATAAATAAGCCAGATTTCTCTAATAATGAAATTTATAATGACCCTGATGATTCCTTCTTTGGAATTTCAGGAAAAAAACTAGCAGTGAAAAAAACCCGAAATTTTACCATAAGAGAGGAAAAGCAGGACAGTATTTCACCTCTCAAAGAAATAACAAAGCAGAATTGCAAAAGTTTAGATGAAGAAGCCAAAAAAATAATAGATGGGGGAAAAGAAGGTAATGAGAAGAACTCTCAGTTGAATCTTTCTGAATTTCAGGATACTGGCCTTCAGCAGTTAGTTTCTCAAAGGCATTCAACCCCTGAAAGTGACAAAACCACATCAGAGTCTTCAGCTCTGAACCATGAGGCTGTGATGAAATCGTTAGCTCAAACATTTGCAGTTGTGGAAATGGACAGATGGAATGAAGAGAGAAAGAATGCCATAAAAACAAGTGACTGTTCAGAACCTGGTGACGGTAGTTATAGTGATAGTGATGAAGAGTGCACAGTTATAGGTGTTAGTGAAGACATGAGCAAAGAAAAGGAGGTAGATTCTGAGAGTGATACCAAACCAAGTAATCTTGAGTTCAACACAACTCAGGATAAAGATGATTCTGTTTTGTTAGTTCTCAGCAGTGATGAAAGCCAGCAGTCTGAACACAGTGAGAATGAAGAGGACACCATGTGTTTTGTTGAAAATAACGGTAACAAAGAGTCCCTAAATGGAGACTCAGAAAATTGGTCACATGACAATGCATTGTTTGTGATTGACACTACTCCCGGGTTGAGTGCTGATAAAAATTTTTACTTGGATGAAGAAGATAAGGCAGGTGAGGTTGCCACTGAGGAGGAGGAAGAGGAGGAGGAGGAGGAGGAAGAGGAAGAAAGTGAAGAAGAACTATCAGACCATGACAGAAATAAAGATAATGAGTTTAGTGATGAAGACAACTTGCTAAGTAACACAAAATCTAAACTGTAAGTTTTATCTTTAATTTTTTTAAAGTAAGCTTTTGATACGTGCTTCAAGTGGCAATAATTTACCATAGAAATATTACAAAGCATAGGAACTGAAAAAAATTACTGCTTTGGGTTCTTTATCTGTCAGGGTTTCCCTTGTTTATGTGGGTGCCTTTGTTAGTCATATTTTTCCCACCGGTGAGAGCTAAAAGTACTCCGTTTGATGGTATATTAAAAGATCTGTTAAGATTTTCTTGCATGATTATTAAGAGCAACATACAAAAGGGAAGGAAGGTAACTTGGCTTTTTTATGCATGTTGATTGTAGAGAAATTGAAAAATAGAGGAAAACTGAGAAAAATAGTAACCTATAATCCCATGTACTGCCATTAAAAAGCAGTCTTTGGAGGCGGTTTCTTTAGTTTTTCTGTTTTCCAAATTTGTTTTTCCCAGGCACAGGCCTTTAGTGGCAGTGTATCCACTGAAAATACAGGTATCCTTGGAAGGAAATGTACGTTAACAGATGCCCAGTCTTCACTCTAAACCAGTGGAATCTCCGAGACTAGTCTCAGGTGTATTGATTTTTTAGGAGCCACACCCTTTCCCCAGGATAATTGTAACATACACTCAGGGTTGAGAATCACTGCCAAGGCACTGTAATTGAATAGAGGTTGTTTATGGGAACTTTAAACTGCTCAGTTTATATGAA
Source organism: Bubalus kerabau (assembly GCF_029407905.1). NCBI lineage: Eukaryota > Metazoa > Chordata > Mammalia > Artiodactyla > Bovidae > Bubalus > Bubalus kerabau. Next base: position 50,479,906 of record NC_073629.1, read on the forward strand.
TAATTAGGGAAGAAACTAAGTCCAAGTGTTTATAAGTGTACTTATAAAAAAGACTTTAGTAATTACATAAGTACGGCAGAAGCCCAAGCCAACTGCTGAAGATTCTGATTTGGTGGATCTAGGGTATGACAGTTACATTTTTTTTAAGCTCTGGTGGAAAATACAGATGCTCACTGTTGTTTAAAACTCCTTGATTTAGAGGCACTACTAAATGTTCTTAAATACTCAGGAAACAATTCCAAGTTTGGATAACTTAGAAGTACAGAGAAAAAGGCCCTGTCTGTCTCATTGGCTTTTGAGATGGAAAAATATGGACATTTATTAATTTACTACCTACATATGAAGTTGAGCTAAATGCCAGATGCATTTCCTTTTTTCTGTAACTCTTTCCTTGTAAAATACATGTATGAAGTCTGTTGACATGTAATATGGCCTTAATCCTCTTTTAAGAAAATTTGGGGAATAAATTTGGATGTGCTCTCAAAAGGCTTAATTCATTATTTATCCTATAATTTCTTCTAAATGAAAAGTCTCAGTTTTCATTTTGAATTGCTAAACGATGTAAAGATTATTTCTTAATCACTTAAAAGTGATCATTTCTCTTTCAGTCTGAAGTTGATGAGCAGCAGCATAGATACTGGACTGAATATTAAGGAGCTGGGTGGTTTGTATATTAATTTCAATGCAGACAAGGTACAGTTGAACAAGAGAACCCTAACACAGATGAAAGAGAAAAGGAAAGATGAGGTAAGCTGCACAGAACTCACCAGTCACTTCTAGAAATGATTAGTCCTTGGTAAGAGACTAGTTTTCCTGCAGTGAAACCACATTAGCCTACTGTGCTCCTTTTTTCTCTTTTTATCATAAAATCTCAGCCAAAGGTGATATGTGAAAACTAATGTAGGGTCAGTGTTCTTCTGGCAAGCACCAGTTATGATCCCAGAGTTTTTTCGTTTTTTATTGCTATATTTTTCATTCCTCACTGCTTTGGACTCTGTTGAAAATCTGAAAGCTGTGAGTACCCATTAACTCCACCGGGAAAAAGCATATGTGCTCATAGACATTAAATTGTACATATATTTTTAGAAGGAAATTACACGTTAGGTAACCTTACACAAGCCTTCAGTTTCTGCTGCCACCTTGAATGGCTTCCTCCTAAATCTGTAGTATTTCCTAGTCTTGCAGCCTACACAGGTCTTTAAACTCAGGTGCCTATTCTTTGTTCATTCAGATGCATTCAGGCACTTGACTTCACTAATTGCCCTTCTCTTCTTCCTTGCCTGAACCAGCTTCTCCTCTTGTATTATTTATCCTGGTTAACAACACCAAAATCTATTTCTCTTTTGTAATCAGTAACTAAGCTTAAAGGACAGTGCTCTTATATACTTCCTATTAATATTCTGCTCCCTCCTTTCCACCCCACTGTCACTGACTAGTGACATCTGTTTTACTTTTTATCTAGACCACTGCATTGGCCTCCTCTTCTTCAAGCCGTCCTCAATGGTCTTGCTAGATTTCTCATTCTAAAAACACAAAATACCATCTGACCATGATACTCTCCTGTTTAAGTCCTTGAGTGGTTCCCCAGAGCCTTTCAAGGTGCCTCTGTTCATCTGGCTCTGTCTGCCTGCTGTGTTCTTAGCACTGGAAAAAACAGGATTTCTCAACCTCAGCAAAGCTGACATTTGGGCTGGATAATTATTTGTTGTGGGAAGATGTCGTGTGTATTGTAGAATGTTTAGCAGCATCCCAGCCTCTACCCCATAGGTGCCAATAGCATCCATCTCTACCAGTTCATGCCCCCCACCTCAGAATGTCTTCAGACATTGCCAGTTGCTCTCAGTTGAGAACCACTCTAAACCCTACTATAGTACTTGATACACAACCAGCTCTTAATAACCTATAAAATAAATGTCATGCACTCTTCTCTGACTGATAGGAAAGTCTAGACCACTACTGTGCTACCCAGCAACTTCTAGTCCTAAATTTGAATTGAGGATTTAATAATTGCAAATGTTATTGACCAAGTTAACATTTGCTACGTTCCTGTGAACTGTTTTGCGGGCTAACAGTTTTGTGAACTGTCTTTAGTTCTTGTTCTAGGGAAATGACTAATGAGTCTGAGGTTCCTTTTAGTCACATACACAGTATTAAGACAGTATTTAATTACCCTAGGCAAGTAATCAAAAAATGCAGAAGACATTTAGGAAAAGATTAACAGATTTGACTACATAAAGTTTTTAAACTTACGCAATTAAAAACATCTAAACAAAGATAGGTAAAAGGCCATGGGTTTAATATCACTAAGATACAGAATATAATTCTTCAAATTAATAAGAACACCACCTTGTATAAAAATAAAAAAGAACACTGCCCGCCCCCGCCCCCCGATCCCAAACAAATGCAGGCATTCCACAGAAGACTTATACACAGCTAAAAAAAAAAAAACACAAAAAGATGATCAGCAGCAAATGGAAACATTCATGAGGTACCACTGACAAAACACAGAGATAATCACCAGTGTTAGCTATGTTAAAAAAAAAAAAAAGGTACTGATTAACTTCTGGTAGGAGTTTATACTACTTGGATTCAAGGCAATTTAGTGGCACCTATCAAAATTTAAACGACACGTTTTGGAATCTGTTTTATAGAAATAATCACAAGTATTCAGAGATGATGTTTATAATATTTAATGGAAAAAATTTAATAGAGACTTAAACTAAATATCAATAAAAATTGTGCATAACAGCTATGAATGAAGTTGATCTTTGTATGAATTGACATTGAAAGAACATCTTTGATATGTTGTTGAGTTGCAAAAAGCAGATTTGCTTGATGGCATGATTTAATTGGTGTACCATTAAAAGCATGCGTTGTTTAATCAAAATCCATATTGCTGTTCTTATCAGTAGTCTAGCTGGTCTCAGATCACATAAAGCTGTTTTGTCAACATCAAAAGAACTTAGGCTAGTCAGGTGTTTTTTTGTGTGTTTTTTCAGGAAGTTCCAGAACACTATAGCATTGTTTCTGTTGTCTTTGTTTTCCAATTGGTTGGTGCAGGTGGCTGGTTGCAAACCAATGAAATGCGAGTGGACACATTAATGTATGTCTGGTGTGTGCAAATTCAAATTAGAAAAAGAAATTTGAAATGAATATTAATTTTATAGATACCCTAAAATAACCCTTCAGTTTGTCTCCTAAAGCATTTTTATTTTTATATAATTTATAGATTTAAGAACAGGAACAACTTTGTAGTAGTATATCTGTCTATAAAGAAGGTTAATGTATCTGGAGTCATCAGTGTGGGAGATGTTTCCTTTTTAAGGCAAAAATGTTGACATTTTGACATTATTTTAAAACCAGTTTAATATATTTGTAGCTTCTGCAGAAAACTGTCATTACTCCTGAATTTGAAAAAAACTACTGTGTCCCACCATATAGTGAATCAAAATATAAACTTCAGAAAAAACGCAGAGTAAGTACAGTGATTCTTACTTAGAGCATTTAATGTGTTTGACTATATATATATATTCAGCTTGTCTAACATGGTTGTACAATTAAAATACATGTTTCCAAAGAAAATTATCACAGATAATTAAGAGCCCATAAAATATGGTTTCATAAACACATTTCATGTAAATTTTCACAAAGTGAAAGTGCAGCAATTGGTGCATTTGGATACAGCTCTTTTTTCCCTTCATTAAAAACAGTGGCAGCCAGCATACGAGGTCACTGTCCACACCATACTGTGTCGTGGCTTATAGGTGCTGTTCACAGAAGGCTGGGAACTCTGTTGCTGGCTCTTGAAGTAATGTAACCAGCTAAAAACACCAGCCTATTGAGTCTGCCAAATGAGAGCAAGGAATTTCTTGAGTAAAAAACAGGGGACTACTTCCATTTCAACTAGTAAGCATAAAGAAATTATGGATGGTACACGAGGAAATTTGAGGATGGTGCTCCAGTAATGTCACTGATATGACCAGAGCACCCTGGCAGGTGGTAAACACTAGTATTTGCTGATGAACAAAACAATGAAATTGAGCAAATAACTTGCTGTAAATTTTCCAAAAAACAGAAAAGATTTTGAATTTTAGAAATAATACAAATTCTGGGCATGTTGGAGAGAGTAACTTTTAAGAGACAACTGGGTGACTGAATAAAAATGTTAAATGTTTACAGAAAGGCTCCAGATGTAAGAATGTTTTTATACTTTACCTCTTGTAGGATATCTCAGACAATAAAACATCGACATTGTCGGCTATTCTCCCAACAAGTCAGCAGTTCTTACTGAGATACAAAATTAATTTTAAGGAGCCTTCATTTATGCCACTGATAGTGCTGTGTCTAACGTATCGAGAGAAATGGATTTTTGTCATTTAATTCATTTTATGAAAGGTGTATCTGGAGACTAATATATACATTCTTGTTAAGTAACCTTACTTGGTTTTAATTCATGAAATTTTCTTCATAATATTGAAATGAGGTGTAGTTATACACTACTTATTAAAAATGAGAATTTTCTAATTGTTTTTGAAATTCTGAATTTCAGCAACAGCGACAAAAAACAGCAGGTGATGGATGGTTTGGTATGAAAGCGCCAGAACTGACAGATGAACTGAAAAACGATCTCAAAGCACTGAAGATGAGAGCTAGCATGGACCCAAAAAGGTTTTACAAGAAAAATGATAGAGATGGCTTTCCTAAGTACTTCCAGGTATGAAGCAAACAGAGTAATGGTAGTGATGTTGTGAGGATTTTAGTCTGGAAAACACTACAGTGACTTGTTTTCTCTTAAATGTGTATTTACAGTGTATATCTGCTCGGACCATATAATGGCCAGAACCCAGTTCAGATAGCCATCAGCCTGTAATGGCTTTCCTCATCAAAAGACAGTGTTCCAAATGGTAACTAGGTGTCCAGATGAGCTCTGTGAATATGGAACCTGTAAGATGGGTGTACCGTGTATTAATGATACACCTCAGTGGTATCAAGATATTCAGTAATACCACCAGTGATTCTTTATAACCTGTAGGATAGAATCTCTATCCTATGATGTAGCCCTTTACAATCTGCACCCACACCAGTTCACTAATCCTTATTTTGGTCACATAGCCCTCTAAGCTCCAACACACTCGGCTGCTCAGTCTTCTTGGGATATGCACCAACTGGCCTAGTCATTCTCACTTTAGTGTTTGGCTCTGCCATGTCTGCTTGGTGAAATTTTACCCATACAAGTCCAAGCGAAAATGTCATCCTTGTGAATTTGGTAGAATTGGCCACTTTGTTTTCAGAGAATCTAGAGTGTTTTGTTCAACATAATACTAGGTTATGCTTTCATTTTTAGCCGTGTCTCTTTGGATCTTCTATAAAACTGGCCACTCACTGGCAGGGACCAGATACTCTTTGTTTCCCTAACCCTGGCACAGTTCCTGGCACATAGCAGACATTGTATATTTTACTTGGTTGAATGTATGAACAAATGCCAAGTGTTCAGTAAGAAGGTTCTAAGCTGGCAGCATTTATGATAACCTAGGAGATCTAACAGGTATATAGTAGAATGTGTGCATCAATCTTGTTAAATTGGAAAACTAAAAAGGTGTTATTTTTATCTGTCCCACTTTTCTTCTGTTTAGACTATTCATCAAGAATTTACAGTCTAGCACTTACATAGAAGGAATTTGTTTTACTCAAAAATTTTAATGAAGAAATGTCACTAGTAGGACCCAGTGCAGGTTGAATAAGTGATTTTTTTCAAGAAATGGCAAAACTAATACTGGTAAAATATAAGCTGTGTTTTCCATTCCTTTCTATAAATAAACTTTGTTAGAGCTCCCCTGAGATAAGAAAACAGCTTGACTTTCAGGTATTGCATGACTTATTTCAATCACTTATTTCAATCATTCATTCATAGATTGGAACCATTGTTGACAATCCTGCTGACTTCTACCATTCACGAGTTCCCAAGAAACAAAGGAAGAGAACTATTGTGGAGGAACTGCTGGCTGATTCTGAGTTCAGAAGGTAAAGGAATTCATGTTTCACTTTATAATATATGTTTTCCTTTAGATTGTGCAAAAACTTTAAATTCAAGATAATTTTTAAATGCTTTAGCACAGTTTCTCAACAGAACTATTAGGTATATTGGGTGGGATAATTCTTAGGGAGGACTGTACACTGTAGGATCTTTAACAGCATCCCTAGTGTCTGCCCATTAGATGCTGGTAGCGCACTCCCCTCCCTCCCAATTCATGACACTCAAAAATGTCTTCAAACGTTTTCAGATGTTCCCTGGCGTGCAAAAGCATTCTCGATTCAGAACCACTGCTTTAGAAGGAAATGAGACTAACTAGAGGAGGAACCCACAAAGGAGACCAGGAAAGAAGTCAGGGAGGCAGGAAGAAAACCAGGAGAGCAGTGTCATAGAAGTCAAGGAAAGAAAGTATTACAGGCAGGTAGAAGCCAGAGGGAGTGGTTAACAGGAATAAATGCTGCTGAGAATGCAAGTGAGCTAAGAACTAAGATCTTCCTCTGAATTTAGTACGTGGACGTCACAGTAACCTTGTCAGGAGTTTTTAGGGGAGTGGTGGGGAGGAAACTAGACTGGACGGTACTTGAGAGTGAACTGAAGAAATAAGAGATGTTGTGAGCAAGACGAGAGAGGCACAGCTAGTGAATGGAGCTGGGTTCCTCCCCCCCCACCTCCCCGAGATGGGGGCAGTTAAGTATGTTTAAATGTCCTTGAAGCAGGTATGTGTATAGCATAGATTTAAAAGCATGCCTCATATAGAAACTTCTGCTGAACTTCCAGACTGGTTTAATAGCAAAAGTGAAAATATTGATCAGGGATTTTTTAAATTATGTTAATATATAGGCATGGAAAACAAATTTAATTCAAGTGTTATGTAAACTTTTTCATGATTCTAGGTAATGGTGAAACTTTTAGAAATAAGCAATGCTCTTTTCTCACTTATTTCTCTCTCCCTGGAAATCTCATCCCCACAAAGTTGTATTAATCTGTATACTGTTGACTTTCAAATGTATGTATAGTCTGGATCTCTCCTGAGTCCAGAGCCACATAACCTGCTGCTGCCTTAGGAACATCTAATGAGTATCTCATAAGCCCCTCTGAGAGCTAACTTGGGGTCTCCCGACTTCGTCCTTCCTATACATTCTAGTCCTCTCCCAGTGTCCTGTTTCTCATGACTGACTGGCATTGCCCTCCATCCCTTAGGGCAAATCCTTAACGCCACCTTCTCCCTTCAGTCCCATGTTCAAACTGTCAGATTTCCTCCCATTTTCCTATCTCTTAAGCTTGTCTCTTTCTATCCCACAGAGGTGTCGAGTACAAGGTGATTGAGTCTTTGCTTACTTCATATATTGACCTACATTTTGTAATCTTCGTGATAGCAGTCTCAGAAATTACAGCATGGGTCTCTAGTGGTTGAAAGTTTCCGAAAGCCTGCCTCTACCATGGCCACTTTTTTCTTACTGGACTACAAGCTCTGAAGACAGGGACTATGGCTGGCTAGTTCACTGCTCTGTCTCCAGCTCCTAGTATGGCTTCTTATTCATGATGGAACTTGGTACAGATGTGATGGATAGTGAAAATGCAAAAAAAAAAAATTTAGAAGCACTTGCCCATCACCCCCACCCGCCTCTGCCCCCCAAACACCACCAAAAAGTTACATTAACTTCTAATGTCTGGTATGTCATACTTTAGAACTTAAAGGTTTGGTTTTTCTTTTTAGATATAACCGAAGGAAGTACTCAGAGATAATGGCTGAAAAGGCAGCAAATGCAGCAGGAAAGAAGTTTCGAAAGAAGAAGAAATTCCGTAATTAAGATTCACCGAGCAAATCACAAAATTGTACATCTCCTCTTTATTTATTTACTAATTTAAAAATTAGCACGACTGTCACATAAAGTAATATAGACTGGCCCTATTGGGGGGATTTCTCGTTAAAATTTGATTTGAGAGAGAATCAGTCACATGCCACCTGGAATAAAAATAGGCGTGTCTACAAAAGATCCACTCATGTTTAGACCCTTTGAGGAGGGAAAAAAGGAAAAGAACCTCAATCAACATATTTAGAAAATACAAAGTTTGCTAACATTCAAAAAATTTAAAGTATTTTCAAAGCTACATAAGCAATACTGTAATTATTATGTAGAGGTGTACATAGGGAGATGATGCCATGTGTCAGTTGCACATTCAAATCCAGAAAACTGGTAAAGCTGGGATACAGAGATCTTGTTGCAAGTGTAAAAGTCACAGTTGAAATCAAAGAAATGTTATAAGTGTTGGAGCATGTGTATGTTAATATATGACCAAAGAACTAAATGAAGCTATGAAAAGGACTTAAAAGATAGACTACTTGGAAAGTTTGGGTTAAAGGTAGAAGCGGGAGAGCTATTTTCTTTCCTTAGCAACTGAAACAGGAGGTAAGATAGATTTTTATCCATATTCAATGTTGTGTTCCAGTGAATAGTATTCAGATAATTTTAACTTGGCCAGGAGGTAAAGTCTCCAGTGGCAGAAATATGCATCCTTGCTAAGCAACTCATGACACCCAAGGAACACTAGTCATTTCTATTCATGCTTCTTGGTGGCTTATTGCTTCCTTTATGTCGTTATTCACGGGACCTCTGTTTTCTACCGTACTGCTTTCTTGGGATTTCAGTAAATAAGCAGCTTCCTATTTTGTGTTTACTGCTTAGCGTCACAAGCAGCCTAGTAATAAAACTAAATGACATTTATAGGCGGAGTGAGGGAAGCATCTGTTCTCTTTTATAATAAAGCTTTTATTTCAAGAGTATTAAGTTTTACATTAAGGACCTGCTATGAGAGAATTAACTATCAAATCAAGAAGCATTTACCCCATACACGTTCTTCCAGAAGGAGACATTCTTAACGGAACGTTTCTTCAACTCATGCTGCTGGGGTGTTTGGAACACTCAAAACTGGTGGCCCTTTTGTATTGTGTTTCTCTGTGCAACTGAGAATTTACCCACTTTTTTCTCAGGCTCAAGGGGATGGGTCAACTTTTTATCTGTCTGTAACCTGCGTGCTGGTTTCTGACTCATGAAGCTAGAATAGGTTGAATTATCTGGTATTCAAAACTGCAGTTATGACAGATATTTGGGACACTGTAGTGCATTTACAAGGAACACAAAATTGGAAATCTCCTATCCTTCCCACACAGAGCAGCATTTGAGCTTTCTAGATTGGGAAGCAGTGATAAGGAAGAGAACTGAACCTAGGTGCCAGCCTCACTAACCCATGTCAGAGGTGCTCACAAAATGTATTCTGAGGATAGCTGACCCTTGAACAAAGGGGTGAGGGGCTCTGAGCCCCAAGCAGCTAAAAGTCAAAAACTTAAAGTAGGTCCTCTATGTCCACGGTTCTTCATCTGAGAACCAACTGGTCAACTCCTGCAGAACATGTAGTACGTTAGTATGGATTTACTGGGAAATCTATGTATAAGTGGACCCACCCAGTTCAAACCTGTGTTGAAATGCGAGTTTAGATAACTATGGAGGTGGTTCTGAAACGTAAAGTTACCAATAAACACTGAACACCAGCTTCGAGAAAGGGGAAACTTATAGGTTCAGGTGATCGGTGTTCGTTCATTATCACTGTGTAACAAATTGCCCCAAGACTCAGTGATTCAAAACAGCCACTGTTTTACTCAATCTCATGATTTAGCGGGCCAGGGCTGGGCTAGATGGCTTGTACTCCACATGGTATCAGGTGAGGTCATTCAGCTGGCAACTGAGCAGATCTAGAAGGCCTAACATATTCTTGAAATTTATCTTCAGTTTAATGGTAGTACAGCATAGAAGGGCTTCCCCAGTGGCTCAGCAGTAAAGAACCCGCCTCCAGCCTGCAGGAGACACATGAGGGTACCAGGCAGGAAGGCCAGGGGTCTCCAAACAAAGAAAATAGCCTGCAAGTGTCAGACATGGTTCTCTCAAGCAGCAAATTTAAAAGGAGGTTTCTCTTAAAAGACTGCGTTGCCATAATGACACCTGGTTTCACCTGAAGTTAACTATTCTCAAACCTAGAGATAACCAATACATTTCTCTTATGGAAATATTTATCTTCAGCTATGCTAATGTACTATGCATTTAACCCAAACTCTGTCTTCAAGTCAGTTCTGCCTCTTGGCTCAGAACCTACTTGACAAACCAGTATGTTATACTCAGATATTTTTCCCCTAATCTATGTAAATGAAACTATTTGTATGGTGATCTGCCCTTCTTCAAGATTCAAGGTAATCATTTTATGGCCCAGGATGAACCATTTGGTGCCAAGATTATCCCAAAATGCATCTTATGGGTGAGGGGCCTGGTGCCATTCTGAGTCTTAAGACATTCCTTTCTTTTATTAATAGACTGCTAGTGACTATGTAACATCCAGCTGAAGACTAGCAGGGGGGTACTCTTTCTGCCCCCTTCTGATGCCTATGTCAGAAGCTATCTCCTTTATACTTTAATAAAACTATTACACAAAAACTCTGAGCGATCAAGCCTCGTCTCTGGCGCCGGATTGAATTCTCCTCCGGGGGCCAAGAATCCCAGCGTCTTTGCATGATTCAACAACAACCTTTCACACATGGGTTCGATCCCTGGGTCAAAAGATCCCCTGGAGTAAGAAATGGCAACCCACTCCAAAATTCTTGCCTGGAGAATCCCATGAATGGAGGAGCCTGGTGGGCTACAGTCCATGGGGTCACAAGAGAGTGGAACACGACTTAGCGACTCAACAACGGCATAGAAATTGGCTAGAAGTCCAAAACATGACCCACACCTTTTGCGTGGCGCGGCACAGTATGTAGGAAGTCCTGCTCTTCTCCATCTGCCTCCTTCCTAGTTAACCCTCCTAAGGGAAGAGGAGTTGCTAACCAGATTGAGGAGAGCCCAAGATACCCATTAGGCTATACTTCACAAACAGGGCTGATGTATTAACAGGTCAGAAACCACCTGCAGTCAGTCTCTCTTGCACTGTTAGGGGGCAGGCCTATCATTCTCTCTTCCAAATGAAGTGGGAAATCAGAGTTTGGGCTTTCCTCAGCCAGGCTTTCTCTATGAAAGGCAGGGGATGACAGGGGCATAAGTCATTCAGTCGCAGCTTAACTGAGAAGTCTGCAGTCACGGTGCTCTTCTAAAGCTATTACATGAGTGGTATACTTTGTTTTCCATTGATTCATCTTCCTTTTGGTTACAACCTCCTGGGCAGAAATGCAAAGCAGAAGCTGGTATGGTTCAGGTGCCAAAATCTTGACCTCAGATCCCATGCAATGTACTCAAATTAAGAGAAGAAAAGTGAAATATGAAAACTATAATTAGATTTAGGTCAATTACCATATGAACTCTAGCTCCCCAAAACAGGATGATTACAGATGACTGAGAGGTGTTTCTCAACCTTTTTCAGTGGCAGGAGAGAAATTTGTGCATGCAGTCATCTATATGAAGAAATGTTTATATGAAGTTTTGTTCAGTCCCTCCCTCCTACATCCACTCCTCCACCCCCGTAACTCAGGGAAGTTCACAGGAGCAATGTACTGAGAGCAAAAACAAGGCACACACTATAGTTAATAAGATTTTTCTATATGTTAAGGTTTTATCAGGGAAACCTATTTTTTTCCCTTAAATGTATGTGTATACATTTTTATGTGTACACAAATCAAACTGGCTGGCTCTGAAGCAGAGCTAGGAGAACAAGTCACGGCTTAATTCTGTAATGTAAAGCTCACCCAAACTTGGGCTGATGTAGCTGTAACATCTGCCCTTCCAGCCAAGTCTGCCACTTAACCTGCTTCAACTGTCTGCTGCCCCCACCTGCCAGGGGGGGTGCGGGTGGATGTCCAGGTGAGGGGAAGAGAGCACACAACCGGCCCGGTGCCTCTCCTCGAGCTTCGGAGACTGCTGAATCATGACTCAACCCTGTCACGTTTTACCTGACTGTAGTCCTTTAAGGTGACTCGTGGTTTTTCCTTTAGTGAAAATCATTATCCTGATCTGTCCAAAGGCAACTGAACCAAGAACAGCCTGCGGTTTCTCAGGCTCGGTCTCATCAATTCTAGTCACCCTATTTCCACTCCACCTCAGTCAGTCACCATCATGGACTTCAGACTCACTGCTTGAAACTGTTCAGTGGTCAAGATTCTGGACTTTGACTATCTCAGTCTGTTCTGTTAGCCTTCCCTCCAGTTCGCTCTAACCCAACCTTGACTGCACTTTGAAATTACCTGAGGTGGCTCCAAAGTTCTGTAGACTCCAAAGAGGCCTATCTCAAGTATTTCACCCTCCCAGTCCTCCACCTCCATCAGGATACATTTTCCTCCCTAATCAATCTGGATCCATTGGTGAGACGTTTCTTTATCTCTTTACTTTTTTTTTTTTTTCCCTGTTACTTGCACTTGCCACTCCCAGCCAAGGAAATACCCACTGTTCCTTCTGTGACCTAATCCATCAAGAGAAACCATTCCTCCACGCATCCAGCTGTTGTATTCAATAGCTTTTATCTTTGTCTTCATCTCTTCTGGCCAGGAAATGTTATTTGACATTACTGACCCTTCCTTCTTGAAGCTCCAGCCTCTCTTGGCGCCTGCAGGAAGATAAACTTTCTGCTTCTCCTCTCTCTCTACTCTTTTTCTCTTCACTGGTTTTCTTACTCTGCCCACTGCTTGCTGGTCTTCCATAATGCCTGCCCTCTTCTTCCTCTATTCTGTCTAACTTGAATGTCTTGTTCTCCCTCTCCTGCTTTGCTCTCACTTCTCTGCAGAAAACACCAAAGTCTCCATCCTTACATCTCTTTTTTTAAAATAATTTTTGGTTGCACATAGTTTTGTTGCTGCATATGGGTTTTCTCTAGTTGGGGAGAGCAGGCTTGTCAATGTGGCTTCTTTTGTTGTGGAGCACAAGCTCTAGGTACGCACTTCAGTAATTGCAGCACGCGAGCTCAGTAGTTGTGGCTCGTGGACCCTTCAGCACGCAGGCTTCAGTAATTGTGGTGCATGGGCTTAGCTGCTCACAGCATGTGGAATCTTCCTGGACCAGGGATCGAATCCATGTCTCCTGCATCAACAGGCAGCTTCTTATTCAGTATACCACCAGGGAGGTCCATCCACCCTTACATCTCTACACCTCTGCTCCAGATGCAAATTTCCTATTAACTCTGTAACATGCCCATCCATGTTATTGTGACGTCCTAACTCAACATATCCAGAACCAGACACATCATCTTTCTGAGATAAATGCTTAGCGCCATACCTGGCACATGACAGGTACTCAAAGGGAAGCTACTATTTCCCTGTTCTCCATCTTCCCCATTGGCGAAGTCTTCCTAAAATGGTTTGAACAACGTCTTTCTGCTTTTTTACGTTCTATGTCCTACCTCTGCCTTTCAAAACATGAGGCAACCCCTACATTCAAGATTTGACATTCAAGACTCCATAAAAGGACACCACCACAGGCTTATGTTCATCACTCCCCTGCTTTTGCTCCAAACTGCCTTTTTGCTGGTCATCTGCCTGTTTCTCTCACTGCTCTGCTCTGGACTTCAAGAAATGATATTTCCCAGATGCCAAATTGACTTTCCAGTGAGACACTGACCTGAGAGGAGGACAGAAGGAGGGAAGAGGGTATTTCTCTCCCTCTCTGGCTTGGGTTGGGTTGCAGCTCTGCCATTTCCCAGCTCTCACCAGGCAATCCCCCACCACTTAGGATTCTGGGAACACCACCTCCTCCCATGTCCCACTGGCACTAGGAGTAAATAGGAGGTTTCCTACTGTTGGAATTTCTGGGTTACCTACACTTTGATCACCTATGTGACAGTTCCCCATACTACATTTCCCAAAGTGATGTGTCTTTATGCCTGGACCCAACTGACAGATTTCAGCCAAACCAAACTAGCTGATACTGAATATTAGGTTACTCAACATATACCATGTTCTATGTATGCTAGCTACTGTGCTGGATACAGTAAGCTTTCACCTTTTACTTCTGTTCATATGGTTAACTCCACCTAGAGTATTCTCCTTGCCTCCAACCCACCTATCAAAATACTACTAACTTTTCAAACCCATTCAGAAACCAGTACTTTGAGCATCTTCTCTGTGCAAGGCAAAAGGCCAGGAGCTCGGGGTGCCCAGGGAAGGAATAAGACCATCCCAGGCATCAATGAGCTGATGCTCTACATTTCTTCATAAAATATTTTTTGTTTTTTCCCCACCAATACCTGCATCCTTGGAATTCCCATTTGACTCTGCTTATTTTTACTTTGTTTTTAATAAACACTATAGCACTTACTATATGAGAAATGCTGGGCTGGAAGAAGCACAAGCTGGAATCAAGATTGCTGGGAGAAATATCAATAACCTCAGATATGCAGATGACACCACCCTTATGGCAGAAAGTGAAGAAGAACTAAAAAGCCTCTTGATGAAAGGGAAAGAGGAGAGTGAAAAAGTTGACTTAAAGCTTAACATTCAGAAAATGAAGATCATGGCCTCTGGTCCCATCACTTCATGGGAAATAGATGGGGAAACAGTGGAAACAGTGTCAGACTTTATTTTTGGGGGCTCCAAAATCACTACAGATGGTGACTGCAGCCATGAAATTAAAAGACGCTTACTCTTTGGAAGGAAAGTTATGACCAACCTAGATAGCATATTGAAAAACAGAGACATTACTTTGCCGACAAAGGTCCATCTAGTCAAGGCTATGGTTTTTCCATTGGTCATGTATGGATGTGAGAGGTGGATGTTGAAGAAAGCTGAGCACCAAAGAATTGATGCTTTTGAACTGTGGTGTTGGAGAAGACTCTTGAGAGTCCCTTGGACTGCAAGGAGATCCAACCAGTCCATTCTGAAGGAGATCAGCCCTGGGATTTCTTTGGAAGGAATGATGCTCAAGCTGAAACTCCAGTACTTTGGCCACCTCATGTGAAGAGTTGACTCTTTGGAAAAGACTCTGATGCTGGGAGGGATTGGGGGCAGGAGGAGAAGGGGACGACAGAGGATGAGATGGCTGGATGGCATCACGGACTCGATGGATTTGAGTCTCAGTGAACTCCGGGAGTTGGTGATGGACAGGGAGGCCTGGCGTGCTGCGATTCATGGGGTCGCAAAGAGTTGGACACGACTGAGTGACTGAACTGACTGACTGACAGCACTTACTAAGTGCCAGGCACTTTCTAAGGACTTACAACTTATTTTATGTAACCATTATGTATGTACGTATGTATGAAACGTACATACATATATAACAATTTAGGTAACCTTTAGGTAAACCTAGGAGATAAGTCCTACTATTATTCTCATCATTTTATTAATGAAGAAACTGAGGCACAGAGAAACTAAGTAACCTGCCTAAAGTCACAGAGCTAATATATATAATTCTGTTCCACTTTCATTTTAGCTATGCACTATAGCTATGTGCATACCTATTTCAGCATCACCAGCAGAAACTGCTGGATTTTTCCCCTTTCTTTTACAGTTAACAGAACATATGATTTTTAGCTGGGAATGGTCCCACCTTTCCATGGGATGTGAATGAACGTGGTTTATGCAACTCCTGGGAGGTGTCCTCAAAGAAAGGAGAGCTTGAAATTAGGCTCTGTCCCTTTACCTTCTCCCCACTAACTAGTATGCTGACCTGATGGCAGGGGCAGCAGCAATCATCTTGGACCATGAAGTGGAAGTTGCATTTTTGAAGATGGAAGAATAAGGAGCCTGGGTCTCCTGATCAAGTAGCTGCCATAGAAGGTGGATGAAGTTGTAAAATGTTTTTTTAATTTTTTGATACAGAAAGCCTCAGATCAAGAGGAAGCTGGAATGAAACCTCCCTGAGCCCCTGGTCTTTTAAGGTCTGTACTGGCTCTGTGTGGCATTAAGATAGGAATGTCTCCACCTTTGGGGCAGAGCTCCCACTTTGTCAATACCTTCCTGAATTCTGAGTGTGTGACGCAGAGCAGTGAAAGAGGGCACGAAGGAAACAGGTCCTCAAACATGGAAACCTAAAATTTTCCCTTCTCCATCTTCATGCTTTAAGCTCTGCCCTCTTCCTGCTTGCCTTAGAAGAGCAGACACTCTTCCATCATGCTTAAGCTAATCCTTTCACCTTACCCCCATAACATTTTTGCACCTCAATTTTCTCATCTGTAAAATGGGGAGATTTTGTACTTTTTAGGGTTGGGGGGATAATTAAATGGCAAGGGTTAAATAAAGTTGCTATCATGAAACAGGTGTTTAGAAAAATGTAAGATGTCTTCCTTTTCCTCTTGACTTGGTCCTCCTCAAGAGGAAACTTACTCCATCAGTTTTTGGAGATAATGCTTCTTCCTGGATTTCTTCCTATTAATACCTCCCTGGCTACTCTTTTTGTTCTCTCTGAAGAACTCATTCTTTGACTATCCTTCAACTGTCTATGCTCTGGGTTTTTGTCTTCAATCCTCATCTCTCCATACACCATCTACACTCCCCCGCATGACCTCACATGGTCCAGAGCTTCAAGTGCCATCTGTAGGTGAATGAATTTTAAATCTCAGCCTAGATCAGCCTCCTGAGCTCTAGAGCTTCTCTTTCTTCCCTCTTTCCCTAAATACCTACTTTCCTTTTGGTCCTTTCATTCAGTAAGTATTTACTGAGAGCTTGCTATGTACTTGGCATTGCATATCAACTGCCACTGTACATCTTCTCCAGGGTATTCCACAGAGACCTCAGGAAATCTGAACTTGACTGACTTCTCTGTCTCCTTCATGACTGTTTCAGCATCCACCCATAGTCCCTGGTTAGAAATGGGAGTGTTTTTTCTGACTGCCCCTCCTCTATATATCACTTAATTCATCAAGTCCCATCAATTTGGCTTCCTTTAATATCTCTCAATTTGTATACTTATCCCTCTCTCCAAACCACCTCCCTAGTTCCAGCCCTCATTATTTTCTTACCTATATGACCTCAACAGCCCTGAACTGGTCATCCAGCCTCTCATCTTGTGCTGTTCCAGCTTGGGATCCATAATTCAGAGGGCTGACACAGAACACACATCTGAACACACATCCAAACCCACAGCTAATATCCTCACTGATGAAAAGCTGAAAGCATTCCCTCTAAGATGAAGAACAAGACAAGGATGCCCACTCTTGCCACTTGTATTCAACATACTAATAGTTTTGGACATCCTAGAAATAGCTATCAGAGAAGCAAAGGAAATAAAAGGAATCCAAATAGGAAAGGAAGAACTAATACTGTCACTGTTTGCAGGTGACATGATGCTATACACAGAAAACCCTAAAGGTGCCACAAGAAAACTACCAGTGCTCATCAATGAATCAGTACAGTTGCAAGATACACAATTAATATCTAGAAACCTGTTCCGTTTCTATACACTAACAACAAAATAGCAGAAAGAGAAATTAAGGAAACAATCCCATTTACCATCACACCAAAAATAATAAAATACCTAGCAATAAACTTACCAAAGGAGGCAAAAACCAGTACTCCAAAAACTATAGACGTAGATGAAAGAAAGAGATGAAAAGATGTACCATGTTCTTGGACTGGAAGAATCAATATTGTTAAAGTGGCTCTATAACCCAAGGCAACCTACAGATTCAATGTGATCCCTATCAAATTACCAATGGCATTTTTCACAGATCTGGAACAAAAAATTTTGAATTTCTGGGAAACACAAAAGACCCCTAATAGCCAAAACAATCTTGAGAAAGAACAGAGCTGGAGGACTCAGGCTCCTTGACCTGAGACTATACTTCAAAGCTACAGTAATCAAAACAGTATGATACTGGCACAAAAACAGACACACAGATCAATGAAACAGAGCAGAAAGCCCAGAAGTAAATTCACTCACTTATGGCCAAAATTAATCTACAACAAAGGAAGCAAGAATATTCAGTGAAGAAAAGACAGTCTCTTCAATACATGGTGATGGGAAAACTAGGCAGCTACCTGTAAAAGAATGAAATTAGAACATCTTGAACACTGTATAAAAAACTCAAAATGGATTAAAGACCTAAATGTAAGACCAGATACCATAAAACTCCTAGAGGAAAAGATAGGACACTTTTTGACATAAATTACAGTAGTATGTTTTTGGACCTGTCTCATAGAGTAATGAAAATAAAAACAAAAATAAACACATGGGGCCTAATTAAACTTAAAAGCTTTTGCAAAGCAAAGGAAACCATAAAAGGACAACCTACAGAGTATAAAAAATATTTGCAAACAGTATTACCAAGAGATTAATTTGCAAAATATACAAACAACTCATACAGCTTAAGAAGATCAAAAAAACAACCCAACAGTATATGGGCAGAAGACCTAAACAGATATTTCTCCAAAGAGGACATACAGATGGCCAACAGTCACATGAAAAGATGCTCGTGGTTAACTATTAGTGAAAAGGAAATCAAAACTACAGTGATGTATCACTGTAGTGATACATCACACCAGTCATGGTGTGTAGTGATGTTTCACATCATGTACACATCACAACATGTAGTGATGTTTCACACCAGTCAAAATGGCCATCATTTAAAAGTCTACAAATAATAAATGTTGGAGAGTGTGTGCGCAGAAAAAGGAATTCTCCTACACAACAAGGGAATGTAAATTTGTGTAGCCACTATGGAGACCACTAAAGAGGTTCCTTAAAAACTAAAAATAGAGTTGTCATATGATCCAGCAACCCCACTCCTGGGCATATATCTGAAGAAAACTCTAACTTG
The DNA here is from genome assembly GCF_029407905.1 of Bubalus kerabau. Taxonomy (NCBI): domain Eukaryota; kingdom Metazoa; phylum Chordata; class Mammalia; order Artiodactyla; family Bovidae; genus Bubalus; species Bubalus kerabau. The sequence continues at coordinate 50,498,654 of NC_073629.1, forward strand.
AATTAACATACATGCATCCGAATGTTCACTGCAGTGCTGTTTACAATAGCCAAGACATGGAAGCAACCTAAGTGTCCATTGACAGATGAATGGATAAACAAAATGTGGTATTCACATACAAACACATGATGAAATATTACTCAGCCATAAAAAAGAATGAAATTATGCCATTTGCAGCAACATGGATGGACCTAGAGATTATCATATTAAATCAGAGAAAGACAAATAGCATATGATATCACTTATATGCATCTTTAAAACCGATATAAATGAACTTATTTACAAAACAGAAATAGACTCACAGCCAAAGAAAACAAATTTATGGTTACCAAAAAGGTAAGGGGGGATGGGAAATTTGGGATTAACCCATGCTGCTGCTGCTGCTAAGTTGCTTTAGTAGAGTCCGACTCTGTGCGACCCCATAGACGGCAGCCCACCAGGCTCCCCCATCCCTGGGATTCTCCAGGCAAGAACACTGGAGTGGGTTGCTATTTCCTTCTCCAATGCATGAAAGTGAAAAGTGAAAGTGAAGTCACTCAGTCGTGTCCGACTCTTAGCGACCCGATGGACTGCAGGCCACCAGGCTCCTCTGTCCATGGGATTTTCTAGGCAAGAGTACTGGAGTGGGGTGCCATTGCCTTCTCTGGGGATTAACCAATACAGACCTCTATATACTAAATAACAGTAGACACAGAACTATACTCAATATCTTATAATAACCTATACTGGAAGAGTATGTAAAAAAAAGAATATTTTTATATATAACTGAATCACTATACTGTACCCAACATTGTAAATCAACTGTATTTCAATTAACATTTTCTTAAATAAGAAAGGTAGGTGAGTACTTTAGTTCAACTAATAAATAGCACAGGAATCTTGGTTGTCTATAAAACTATCAGATTTAACTTTAAAAACAGAAGTTAAAGCCAAAATATAATGTCTATTTAAAAGAAAACAAACCCAAATATATTTTCTAGATACCTACTGTGTGTGTGGTGGGTTTGGTCATTTTTCTATTCCATCATCGTTCATTTTCTTATTGGTTTGAAGGAGTTCTTTGCACACTAAGGAAACCAGCCCTTTTTTGTGATATGTATTATAATTGTTCTGTTCCAGTTTGCCTTTTGATTTTTGTTTATGGTATTTTGTTTTTTGTCTTACAGAAATCCATATTTTTGGATTTATTGATTTTTTAGTGGCTTCTAGGTTTGGAGTTATACTGCTTAAGTTATTAAATAACTTCATCACATCTTATTTTAGTGCTTTTGATGGTCATATTATTTGTATTTTCATCTGAAATATACCTCTGTAAAAGGACTGAAGTGGGAATTTTGTCTCAGAATCACTGACAATGAACATTCCTCCTCTTCTAAGCATATTTGAAATGCCACTTTTATCACTGTTAGTGACAGTAAAATGGATACAATCTCTATGAAAGCAATTTGGTAATATCTATCAAAGAATGCACAAACAAGCCTTTGACCCAGCAATTCAATTTCCTAGGAATCTATCCTACAGATAAATTTGCACTTGTGTACAGTAATAAGGCTGTTCACTGAAACACTAGGAAAATACATAACACTGATATGGCCAACTATTGGGGACTATTAAATCATTATGATACTTAGGTACAATGGAACAAGGCAGTTCTATTGCAATAATAAGTGAGTTAGCAAGCATAGCGAAACCACCTACATCAATAACATCAACAAATATAAAGAGGGTAGATGCAGCAATGCTGACATAAAATAAATCTGAAAATATTTCCAAGAAACCATTTTCACTGATGGCTTATAGAGTTGAAGAAGGGCTGGGAAATAGGAAGAACAAAGATGTTTACTTTTCCCTATACTTTTCTGGACAATTTGGGATTTTGTATTTTTTGCATGAATTGTTTGTTGCAGCATTGTTAAAATTTCATTCACTCACTGATTTATTCGCATTCATCGAGGTAGAACCCTAATCTCATGCAAAGATATGAATTGTCAGAAGGGCTTCGCCGGTAGCTCAGTCGGTAAAGAATCTGTTAGAAGAGGTAAAAGATAGCCTTGCCTAAAGGAGCTGACAGGCAGAGTGGACCTTGGGTCTCTTTGCACCGGAATCATGGAGGAGAGGAGCAGGCGTTCTTATTCGAAAGTCAGATTCCTGGGCCCACTGGAGTGACGCCCAGAAATCTGCATTTGTGACAGGATCCCACTGGGCTGGGAGCCTTCTGGGCTGGAAGACTGCTCACCGCGTGGGCGCGTTTCCCTGTCCTTCGCTCGCCCCTCCCTCCCTAGCAGCCACAATCGCGCCCCTGGCGAAGGGGTCTGGAGCCAGCTCTCCCGAACAACCGAGACGGGGCCTCCCCCGCGTTATGCTTAGGCCGAAACCGCGAGACCTTGCCTCGATGCCGCCCGGGCTGCTTTCCCCAGTTCCCGGATCAGGCTCCGGAGTCGGCAGGGCCCTGGCCCAGAGCCACCGAGCCAGGGAAGTAAGGGGAGGGATAGACTATAGAGGTGAGAGCGACTAGAAGAAAAAGAGCTGCAGAAAGCCGAAGGCAGTGGGTATAGCGGGCAGAGAATGCGAGGCGAGAGTACACCCTTTAAGAAAAGGAGAGAAATGACTGGTGTAGAAAATAAAACAGGGGGTTGGAAAAAACCTCCGACTCCGCCGGGACTCGAACCCGGAACCTTTGAATGCCTTCAACCTCTAGAAGTCCAATGCGCTATCCATTGCGCCACGGAGCCACCTGTTGGAGTTTCCGCGCATCTGCTCTGTTAAGCCAGAGGCGACGGCCCCGCGCCCTTCCCACCTCCCCCATTAACTGTTGGTCTGTATCACTGAGGCCAGGGCGCTTCCAAACATCGCTCGCTGGCGCCCGTCCTCATTCGGCGACCGCCTTTTAATGAAGTCGGCTTAGCCTTGCAAGAGAAGGGATGTTGCGAGGGCGCCGGGCGCGGGCTGGTTGAGTCTGAGCGCAGCCGCAGCCCGGTCTCCGGCCCGCCCTGGGCGCCGCCGTACCTGGCCGAGAAGGACAAATCACGCCCGCGCTCCTCCTCCCCCGCTATTTTCCTTTCCGATCTCCCCCGCCTGCCCGCTCTCCCGCGGCCGGTTCCGCCCGGCCTGGCCCCGCCCCGGCGTTGCAGGCCTCCGGCCGGCAGTTGCGCCTTTAAGCCGGGCCGGTAACGCCGGGCACTTACGTCGCACCGTTTAGCGGCTGGTCCCGAGCAGCGACCCCTCCCGGGTCCCGAGCTCTTCCCTGGCCGCACGCGGCCGGGATCCGCCGCGGCGGGCGCGGGTCGCGGCGACGTCTGTGTGAATGCTTGTGTGTGTTTATTTGCGTGGGGTTCGGCAAAATGGAGTTTGGGTTGCATTTCGCTCCCCACAGACCCAGAGCCGAATTTCTAAGGTATCCGGGCTCTGGTGGACTGAGGGGGGCGACGCGCCCCGCGCTGCAGCGTCCTCCGAGAGCTCGTCCCAGGGCCGGCAGCTGGCTCGGTGGGCGCGGCGCAACGCAGCAGCCGGGTCCGCGCGGCCAGAGCACGCGGCTGCGTGGGCGGCGGCGGCGAAGGGCCTGCGCGCGTGGGAGCGCGGGGAGCATGCGTGAGCGGTCACGAGCGGTCGGGGGGCGCGCGCCCGAGAGCAGCCGCGGGGTTTCCGGCAGGCGGCGCAGCCACAGGCTGGGTAAGCTCCCGCTGTTCGAAAGGGCGCGGTCGCCACTAATACAAGGGTTTGTCTGAGGGAACCCGGGGTTTCAGTGCTCCCTGTAATTCCTGTCACTACGACCCCAATGCCACTTGAAATAGACGAGCCAAGTAAAAACCGCGTGGTTGCCCCGCAAACGTCTTTGCATACAAAATCCTTGGTCCCCGCTCCAATCAGCTTGCGGTTTTCCGAGCCCGCCTACTTAGAAATTGCGGGGCTGCTACTGTGCCATCTCTTCAGGCTCGTTTGCAGCCTACCCTGTGGTCCACTCCGTTCCACTCTGCCCAGCTACATCGTGCCTTCCGCACCCTATCCCAGTGCTAAAGAGGGAAAAAGCACCCAGAAAGGGTCGAGTAGAGTAGGGATCAGTACATTCTTATTTAACTTCACTCCACTTTGATTACACCAAAGTCTTTGTGTAGATCACAACAAACTGTGGAAAATTCTTTTAAGAGATGGGAATACCAGACCACCTTACCTGTCTCCTGAGAAATCTGTATGCAGGTCAAGAAGCAACAGATAGAACTGGACATGGAACAACTGGTTTCAAATCGGGAAAGGAGTAGTCACGGCTGTATATTGTACACCCTGCTTATTTAATTTATATGCTGAGTACGTCATGCGAAATTTCGGGCTGGAGTAAACACAAGTGGGGATCAAGATTGCGGGGAGAATTATCAATGACCTCAGATACGCAGTTGATACCACCCTTATAGCAGAAAGTGAAGAGGAGCTCAAGAATTTCTTAATGAAAGTGAAAGAGGAGAGTGAAAACCTGGCTTAAAACTCCACATTCAAAAAACTAAGATCATGGCATCCAGTCCCATCACTTCATGGCAAATAGATGGGGAAACAATGGAAACAGTGACAGACTTTATTTTCTTAGGCTCCAAAATCACTGCAGATGGTGACTGCAGCCATGAAAGTAGAAGATGAAATTAGAAGCTTTTCTTCTCCTTGGAAGAAAAGCTATGACCAACCTAGACAGCATATTAAAAAGCAGGGACATTACTTTGCCACAAAGGTCCATCAAGTCAAAGCTATGGTTTTTCCAATAATCATGTATGGATGTGAGTTGCACCATAAAGAAAGCTGAGCATGGAAAAATTGATGCCTTTGAATTGTGGTGTTGGAAAAGACTCTTGAGAGTCCCTTGGACTGCAAGGAGATCCAACCAGTCAATCTTAAAGGAAATCAGTCCTGAATATTCATTGGAAGAACTGATGCTGAAGCTGAAGCTCCAATACTTTGGCCACCTGATGCAAAGAACTGACTCCTTGGAAAAGACCCCAATGCTGGGAAAGATTGAAGGCAGGAGGAGAAGAGGACGACAGAAGATGAAATGGTTGGATGGCATCACCGACTTGATGGACATGAGTTTGAGCAGGCTCCAGGAGTTGGTGATGGACAGGGAAGCCTGGCGTGCTGCAGTCCATGGGGTCGCAAAGAGTCGGACACGACTGAGCAACTGAACTGAACCGAACCACTACAATGTTATGAGCCAGATATTATCATCCTCTTTATAAGGAAGGGAAACTGCTGCTAAATGACTTGTGTAGGGAGGCCCCGCTGGAGTGTGACAAGAACTTTGAAGAATCGTCTCTTTTACCCTACTTGCCAGTTAGGCCATCTTTCCAGTTTCATGGATGTTGACAGAACACGTAGGACTCCTGGGTCAGAGATGAAAGACTATGACTGTAGCCAGAGTGTTAACATGATTGTATCAGTTCTCTGAACCCCAATTCTCACAGGAAAGAAGCAGGTGGGCTCAGATGGATGATTGCACACAAAATGGGTTGCATTACATAAGAGGAATGCTGATCTTGGGGAACCTTCCACTTTATAGCAAGCAGTAAGCAAGCCGGCTCTTTGTCTCACAGACATTCCCTAATCCTTCAAGGTTGCTCACTGCAAACACAGCCTGGAAGAATGACCCAAGTGAGCAGGGTCTTAACATTCTTAGCACACTCAGCAAGAACGTGCAGGGATGCTAAGGGCCTGTGTTCATTGCCTCTCCAAACAATGCCAGAGCCCAGACTGTTGCCAGGCCTGTATGTTTCATTTTACCACAATACATAAAGTTTCTTGACAGTAAGCACTTTATGTAAAACATCATTATGCCCCCTTTAAGATTAATGAAATAAATATCCTCATATGCAGGAAGGAGAAATTCTGACATATACAAAATTAACTCTTAAAATAGCAAATGACTTCAGAGTGTTTTTGTTTAATCTTTTTTGAACTTGGAAATGTGCCAGGCATTAGTGGCCTCTTAGAGTCTTCACTAGTCCTTTGGAATTTCAATGGCTTAATGTTTGGAATACCATACAGAGGAATTCTGGGAGCATTGGAGCCAAATCACAAATGATGAATCATTGACATGATTAACAAGTTTAGACTCATATGTGAAAGGTCTGGGAAGGGGGAATAGAAAAATAAATCACATGTTAAGGAACGAGGTGTTTGTCCTTAATTCCACTTGATAAATCAAGCAAATATTTTTTAGATATTTGATTGCTTTCAGTAGTTGAGATCAAAACCTCTTGTCTTTGTCATGGAAAACATTACCAAGACACAAGGTTACCAGACAGTGTGGGAAAACCAGGGCTTGTGTGACCAACTCTGTGAGTAATCAAGGTGTACTTTTTTACATCTTACAATTAGATGCCTGGGAAAGCCATGGCAGAACAAGTGCTGTGTATGTTCTCTGACAATAAGTGGTTTGTAGTGAGTCTAGTTTTAGAGGCAGCAATGTTAGCATATAAAAGGAATGAAAATCTGTATTTAGTTTCCATCTAAGGAGAAAGATCCAGTAGGTTTTCTCATCCCCTTTACTAAATCTAAGAGCTGAATCTCAGGCAATAGTACATGCAGTTAAGAACCATCACACAACTTGCACCAACTTATTTTTACAGGTAAAAACAGACAAACCTCTTCTTTTCTGCCAACAGAGGGAGCCAAAGCACAGACTATATAACCACCTGCAAGCCGGCTGCCCTTCACCCAGCTGCAATTTGAGTTCCCTGGGCAGTAAAACCCTACTTCATCTTGGTGTCTTATTTTTAAGTTCAGATCATTATACCCCTCTGGGAGTCTCTAGTAACACTTCTCATGTTTGTATAGAAGGATTATTTTTAAGTTACTGAGTTATATTTGCAGTGCTTAGAAGCAGCTTCAGTCTTCCCCAGAATCTCTAGAAATCTACTGTATTTCTATTTATTTTCACTAGCTTTGCTTTGCTCCAGAGGGAGAAGGTCATTGGAATACCAGTGTAATTCAATTCAAGGAGTATTTAGGGAGGATGCAGTTGGGCCTACTGTGGGAGCTAGAATAGAAGTTTAAGACACAATCCCTACCTTTAAGGACACTTCAGATTCCTTGGGAGAAATACCTGTGACTATGCAACAAGGAGCAAACTAATGCAAGATGGCATATGAAAAAGTGGCAAAATGTGATTGGTATCCCTACCAGTAAACTGTTTTTGAGTTTGCATTCCCAAATAAAAAGCATATACTCTATACTAATTATCTTTTTTAAAAGGAAAAATGTAAAGGAAGAGATTTTTTAAAAAAATCCAACACTCCGAGAGTGGCGGTTAGGAACATAGGCTGTGAAGTCAGACTCCTGGTGTTCACATCTTGGTTGTGCCTCTAATTTGTAAGACATCAGCTTTAACTTTTCTGAGCCTTCTCCTCCACCTCTGAAAAATCCTAAAGTTGTTGTGAGGATTATGGGAGTTAATCCTTGTAAGGGTTTCTCTCTGTCCTGGCACACAGTAAGTGTGTAACAACCGTTTGCTGTTATTATTAGCAAGCAGCTCTCAATAAAGAAATCTCATACATTCTGCAGGAACAAACCACCTCAGATACAGGGTCAGCTAAATTTGTTGCAACTCAAGAAACATTCTCAGCCTCCCTAGTGGACTCCTACTCAGCTGTTGACATCATGTTTACATGATGTACCAAACAGAACGCTCAGCTTCTGCATGATGTACCACACAGAAGGCTCAGCTTCTCCAACTAAAACATCTACCTTCAGCTCCGTGGTTTCCTCATTATTCTCCCCCAAGAACCTTGTGTGGATTCTTATCTTCCTGAGTGCAACCACATGGTTTCCCAAAGCAAGAGAAAAACAATGCATCTCTGAAGGATTTATGAAGACAAAATCTGCTCACAACATTTGAATGATTGCTTTTTTCATTCTAATAAGCTTAGTGCTCACCATTAAGCAAGATGTTTAATACACTAGGTGGCAAGGTGGAATAGGAGAAGGAAAAGAAAAAGTGCCAGGATGAAGAAATTTAGATATTAACATAGAAAAGAGACACAAAAGAGTCCTTATGAATGTACAGCTGGGGTGAGGGTTTGCAGCGTCAGGATGCTGGGCAAGTAGAATAGAGGCCAGATGTGGCAAGGGGGCTGGGGGCAAGCTTGGTTCAGGATAAGAAACGTGGATTTCATGCAGTAGGCCGTTTCTTTTGGCATGAGAATGGCTGTGTTTTAGAATGGTTAATTTAGGAGGTGATACACAGGCTGAATGGAATGGAGCCCAAGGGTCAGGGAAAATTACATCCCATTTGATTTGTGCTTAGTGTTGTCTTATGACTTCATCTCTTCAACAAGCAATGGTTGAGTGTGGTTGACATACAAAGGAAAAAGACGTGTGCCTGGCTTACTGCCTAGGAGATATGATGAAAGGTACACAATTGTGATGCAAGGTAAAACAGTGTCCAAGTGAGACAGATGCAGTGGTCACGGGCTTCAAGGGGAGAGACTGAGATTACATCCTGAAAGGGCAAAGCAACCTAACCTAGGGCTGACTTGCCTGCAAGGAACTCCAGGCAAGGGTTAGCAAACAGACTAGGGAGGAAGGAGGAAGAAGATAGGTCAGGGCTGGGGAAATGGCAGCGGCTGAGCAGTCCAGTGTCTGAATGGGTCTAGCTAACTTGGCCTTGGCTGCAGCAGGTGCTGGTGGAAAAGGTCACTGAGGTTCAAGGCACTGATGACCAAGTCAGGTTCGGGCCAGTTCCATGGTTCTGTGCCGTCAGCCCATTCACAGGAGGACAAGAATCACAGCTGAGGATAAATGGAACATGATCCAGCCCCCAAAGGGAAGGTTTTAGAAAGAACTGGTTGACAGTCTCGGACCAGTAGGCTGGTGTTCAGAGAAGGAGTCTAGTCACAAAGGGAAACTGATGCAGAAGCAGGTATACCGTGTCTGAGGCAGGCAGCACCAGTGTGTGATTTCAGACCTCGTGGCTGCCAACCAGGCTTCCAAGCCTGGAAGAGCTCAGGAAGAATGTAGGACCTCCCTGTAGGTGGTAGTCACTCCCTGCTGTCGGGATAGCTAGACAAAGGCCAAGCCTGACCTGGGTCTTCAAAGCTGCTCAGGCTTTGAGCTGGCAAAAACCACACTTATTCACTTAAGCACTGAGCACAGCTAAATGCCAGGGTGCTCCGCTGGTCTCCAAGGACACTGTGGTGAGGAACACAAGTGCTTTCCTTGCACCCATGTACTCTGCAATCTTGAGCAAAGTCAGACAGGAGAGCATGGATGGATATCGGAAGTAAGTTTGACTTGTCAGGAGACAAACATCCTGAAGCCCTTTGAAGGCAAGGCTACATACAGGGCCTGAAATTGACGAGCCCGTGTCACCTGCTCCACAAACTGTCCCAGACCTTCTTCTTCAGCCAAGTCTGCTGGTGGGGACGGCTCCTCTTCTAGGTCGGAGGTGGGAGTCGTATAGTTTTCTATCTTATTTCTATATCCTCTCTGAGGCTATCAGCATCTTGAGGGGAAGGAACCACACTTTATTGTCGTTAGATCACCCATGTCACACAGCTTGTGTGATCTTAGTTGCCCAACCAACCAGAGATCAAACCTGGGCCCACAGCAGTGAAAGCTTGAAGCCCTAACCAGTGGACCACCACAGAATTCCTTAGCTTGTCTTCTTTTTAAACCAGAAGCTCTAGAAAGTTAAACATCCTTGCTTTCTGATTTAGGCAGTTCTCCCCAAGGCTTACTTAGCACCAGGCCCTGTCACTCCGGTACTGTTGCCTGAATGATCTTGGGAGTAGAACTTGATCTTCAGTGTCCTAATTCTGCCTTCAGTCTCACAGTTTGTGGGAGTGGGTGTTGAATCCCATCCCCTACAGATCCACTTCTCTTTCTTCCAAGTTATTGAACAAAGGCATTTCTCCACTCCTGGCCCACAAAGGATAACCATCTATTAAAACTTAACTAATCTTAAGTCTCTAGCCATTGAGAGTAATCATGAAGTCATAATGCATTGTGCCAGGCACTACACTGAGTTCTCTGTGAATACATGAATGTGCTCCATCCTTCTTTTGACTCAGCCATTGCCCCTGTCCCCGGATGAGAAGGGGAGCCACAGAGAGAGCAGCAGGATGGATCAGGCACCTGCCCCCAGCTACCAGTTACCCTGAACTGTAGCTGCTTCTCCCAGGAAAAGGATCAGGAGGGAACCAGCAAACAACTGGAAATGGGCTTGTTAGAAGTGAGGTGAAGTCGCTCAGTCGTGTCCAACTCTTTGTGATCCTGTGGACTGTAGCTTACCAGGCTCCTCCGTCCATGGGATTCTCTAGGCAAGAATACTGGAGTGGGTTGCCATTTCAAATACTGCCACACACTAGAATCCTAATGCCCAGGATGCACATGAGACCAATTAAAGTGGACTTTCTGGGCGTAGGACCCTGGCATCTATAGCTTTTTAACTTCCCAGGTGATTCTCATAAGCACCCAAGTTTGAGAATGATTGCTTTCTGCTCTTCCTGCTAAATTGCTGACCATGGCCCAGGAGCATCAGCTTCACCTGGGAGCCCTACTCCAGCCCTGCTGAAGCCAAATCTGTATTTCAATAGATGTCCCAGGTGATTCATTTGCATTAAAGTTTGAGAAGCACTGGCTTAGGGCTTAGGTAGCGAACTCTTATTAATCCACTTGGCTTCTGTTATCAGCATTAAGTCCTTAATAAGCAGATCTCAAAATTCCATTGAAAAGCTCTGAATCAATCTGATTTATTGACTCAAAAAATGACCTCAGAGAAAACTATGCCCTTTTACTTCCCACTGCGTGGGGAACTGGGGAAGAAAAGTTCAATTGCTAGTTATATCCAACAGAACCTAGGTCAAGTCCATTCCAGAACTGGCATAAGAATCACTCCTGGCTGTCTTCCTCCTTCTGAGATAGACTCAGTCCACAGGTAGGTGATGACCACACCTGGGCTGCCAAGGTGACTGATAAGATCCTCCAGCCAGCAGTGTCCACGCTTTGATGGCTTCAGCTATTTTCCCATGGTGTATACGTGTCATAGCTCCACAAATGATACCAACAATCCTTTGTCCCAGCAGAGGTCTTATTTGTCATCAGCTTTCTGATTTCAACTAGAAACACTGTCCACTTTTTTAGTTGTTTCTTTGCTATTACTTTAGAATGCTGTTTGCTTCACCTCATCTCTGCCAAGTCCTTGAAGCTGCTTCACAAAGTCTGTAAGAATACGATTTTTGCAGGTAGTTTGAAAACAATCATACATAACAACCATATAATTTCAGCCTTAAACCTGAGACCACTGTCAGAACAATCAGGCTCATCTTTGTAAGTCAATCAGAGGAGGAGGAGAAAATCTCAGAGAGGCATGACTGTGTGGGGCAGCATGGTTTAGAAGGATTTGAGGGCAGGTGTATGACCTTGGGAAATTACTTAGGCTCTCTGAACCCATTTTCACACCTCTGAAGTGGAGAAAGTTATTTCTTTTTTGTTTTGTTTTTTTAAGAAAGTTATTTCTATTTCACAGGATTGTCGTGCAGATTAACTGAGCTGCTGACATACACTGACTAACAGTAACGGAGTAATAGTTATCTTTGTTGCCTTAGTTGCTAAGTTGTGTTGCAACCCCATGGACTGTAGCCCTCCATGCTCCTCAATCCTCATGGGATTCCCCAGGCAGGAATAATGAAGTGGGCTGCCATTTCCTCCTCTAGGGGCATCTTACCGACTCAGGGATTGAACCCGAGTCTCCTGCATTGGCAGGCAAATTCTTTACCCCTGAGCCACCAGGGAAGCTCGGCAGTTATCTAGGGCTGCATTAACCACTTATTTCAGACCTTAGCAACTCAAAACAATAAAATTATCTCAGTTTCTGTGGGTCAGGGAGCCATTTAGCTGAGTGGCTTACACTGAGGGTCTCTCTCGAGGTTGCTTGGGGCTGTGAGTACCTGAAGGTTTGACGGGGGCTGGAGGGTCTGCTCCCAAGATGACTCCACTCACTCACAGGCCTGTTGGCAGGAGGGCTTAGTTCCTTGCCTCAGCCCTCTCTCAACAGGGCTGCCTCCCCCAGACTGAGTGATCTAAGAGAGAGGTGGAAGCCACATGCCTTTGTGACCTAGCCACAGAAGTCCCACACCATCACTTCTGCTTTCTATTGGTCACATGGATCAGCTCCAATACAGTGTGGGAGGGGAAGGGTGACTTGCCAGGGAAGCCCCATGCCGCATCTTTAATGTTAGTTTCTTCCTCCTCTTGATATGGCAACCAATTTCCCTCCTTCCTCCTCTTGATATGGCAACCAAAATCCCCAAATATTCTGAGAAGGAAGATTCTTGAGGTGATTCACTTTTGTTCTCACTCCAAATTACTTTAAGTCAGAAGCTTCTCTCCTCACATCAGGCCTCACAACTGATCAGGGATCCAGACAGTTATGACTCAGAAATTTGGTACTAGACTCAGAATTTATCCCAGTTCATCTGACGAACATGGAGATTGACTGGGATGCTCCTTGTTTTACTATTCTCTGGTCCTTGTCCACTTTCCCCTTGAAAGAATGCACTCTATGCATTTTGTTATATCTTCAAGATGTCAAGCTCAAGCATTATCAAATATGCTGGCCGAAGTTTCCCTCCTTTTCCTGGAATATCTGCCCTTGAATACAAAGGGTTTACTTTTGGATCCCTGACAATATGGCTGTATAAATGTGACCCCACCATTATACAAACGAATTCCCATTTGAAAGGAAATGGCTAGTTAATACCAAGTTTTTAAACACTAGCAATGGGGAAGCATCAAGAAATAGAGAGGGGCCAGTCCTTTCTGTCTGCTTCTCTGGCTGATCCTCCTTGGTGGCCAATGACTTGGCATTTTTCAGCCTGTGGTAAACAATAATGATAAATAGAAAGATCTCCAGGGTATCGTCATAGCAGATTCTGTGCTACAGCCTTAAACACAACTCATGCAAGTGTCGAATGAACTGATGTACGGATGCATAGATGAATAGATGGATGAATTCTTCAGATGTAATATAACTATGGGTATCTGACCACCATACCAAAGGGTAGTGCCCCAAGTGAGGGGACCATTCCATTGGTCAGGCCTCCCCTCTGCTGGTGGCACCCACACTGTACTGGCCATTAGAGATAGCACCCAGTCTGGAAGAACGTGGTACCATGTTGCAAACTAGGTTACAGAGGAGTGTTTAGAACCCAAATGATATGTGCTTGTTCATAGGACTGGCTGGATTGACTGGGAACCTGGAAGGAGCAGGACTTGATAGACTCCGAGCTGCAAAAAGATGGATCTTAGAGCCAGTATCCAAAGTCAAAGTAGAGTGAGGTAGAGGATGGGTGAATATAGCTCTGGAGTCAACCTGGAGGTGAAAGCTGGGAGCAACAAAGGAGTGCAAGGCAGGGGGAGACCAGGGGCGAGAGGTGAGTGCACTGAAGTTGAGGACAGTGGAAACAGAGCAGGAGGAAGGGATGTTTATCAGTGAAGTTCAGCTGGAAGTCATGGAAAGCCCAAAACAATGGAGTTAAACTTCATTCTGTATTAAGTAACAAAGTGTGAAAGTGAGGCATCCTTAGCAGGTATAGCAATTTCGGGATGATCAAGGATCCAGATTTCTTCAATCTTGTTACTTCATCATCCTCAACATGTAGCTTCCACCTCATGGACAAAGATGGCAGCTTAGATTCCAGCCTTTACATCCACACTCCAGTCAGTAATTTGGAGAGAGAAGCAAAATGAGCACTGTCTCCCTTAAGGCAGGGTTTCTCAGTCTTGGTCCTATTGGCATTTGGGGTCAGATTGTCATAGGGCCTGTCCTGCTTAGCAACATCCCTGGCATCTACCAACGGATGCCAGTGTAACTTCCTTCTTCTCAAGTGTGACAGAAAAAATGTCCCCTGACATTGCCCAGTGTCCCCAGGGAAGCAAAATCTATCCAGCTAGAGAACCACTGCTTGTAACTGACTTCTTGAGGCTGCACCTCATCCCTCTGCCACTGATCAGAGCCTAGTCACAGAGGCAACTCTTAGCCACCAGGAGCTGGGGAATGTAATCTTTATTCCAGCCAGCCATGTGCCAGCTAAAACCCGGGAGTTTTATTGCTAGAAAGAAAGAAAAAGTATAGGGAGATTATGCAAGTGCAAGGACTCAGCCAAACTTTGGGCTGCTTCGTTCCAGATCCCAGCTCCTAGCTACTGGTTAGCTGAAAGGAGAAGGATTTGTGGTCCCAGTGGCATCTTGGATCGCTAGGATAGGAACTTTCCTCCCAAAGGCTGAGCCTTCAGCTGAGAAAGGCAAACACTGGGTTCTCACTCTGCCTTCCAACGTGGCACCTGAACTCAGGTTTATGAGTATGTTACAAGGCACAGAACTTTGAGTTGCCCTTCACTGTGGAGACCTGTGTTTTGCTTCAGTTCCCATGAGACAGCCCTAATCAAGTTTCCTCCCTACTCCGCTTCTACTTTCCTTCTCTCTCTTCCTCCTTTCTTCCCTTAGGTGTTCTTACAAGAGGACTGGATGTAGAATCAGGAGCCCTGAGATCTAGCTTCCTCCTGCCACTGACTTAGGGTGAGGCACTCAATTTGTCTGGTGTTAGTGTCTGTAAAACTAGGAACTGACCAGATGATCACTGGAGTCCCCCCCTCACTCTGAACGTGCAGGCTCTCCAGAGTCCACAAGACTGTGGGGGGAAGCAGAGACTCCCTGTCCCTGAATGGCATAAACTCAGCCCCTGGCAGGGTCTGTATCTGCCAGGCTCCCCCACCGTGTGAAGTCCCAGCCTGGAAGATGTCACCAGTCCCTCCCACGGGCTCCAGATAGACCTGCTTTGGATGAACGGCACTCTTGTTTTGCTGTTTCACCAGCTCAAATCAAGCCATACAAACCAGGCCTTTTTACAAACCTGTCCTTGTGCCAGTCGGATGGTTGCAGCGCTTCCCGGCTGCCAGCTGAAGGTTGAAATAGCCCTAGTCGTGGCCTCTGGGGCGGTGTTGTTTCGTTGGTCAGATCCCCATGTCCTGTTAAGTTCTGTTTCTCTAGTTAAAGTGTTTTCAGTCTTTATTTGTTCAATAAACACTTCTTGAGCACCTGTGATTCCCAGGGGCCCCAGGAATACAAAAACAAACAAGTCACAGGCCCCTCCTTTCTGGAATGGCCCTGAACCTGGCCTTCCTGGTGCTCCAGCGTCTTGTCCCACCTGACCATGCAGCCTGTCTCCCTCCACCAGCTACAAGCTGTGCTTGGGATCCTCTCGCCGGAATCACTGTCTCTTTCCCTGTGCCGATTTTGCATTTGCGCAAGCTCAGCCTGAAATGGGACATTGTCCCTGCCACACACACACACACACACACCTCTCTCTCTCTGGCCATGCCTCACACACACACCTCTCTCTCTCTGGCCATGCCTTCCTCATTATTCAGGTTTCTCAGTTTAAATGTTCCATCTTTTGGGAGACCTTCCCTGACTGTCCTGCTCCTAACCCCAGACTAAAGTACACCCTCTCTTATATTCACTCACAGCACCCTGACTTTCCTTTTCAAAGCATTCACCATCTTGTATTCCTGAAGTCTTCTCCCTCGCTGCACTGCGCCCTCCCTGGTGGCACTGAGGAGCCAGGTCTCTCTCAATCACTGCTGGCAGACAGTAGGCCCTCAGTAAATGACACATGGGGCCTTCCCTTGTGGTCCAGTGCCTGGGACACCACGCTTCTAATCCAGGGGGGCTGGGGTTTGATTCCTGGTCAGGGAACTGGCTCCTGCATGCCACAACTAAAGATCCCATGTGCCGCAACTAAGACCCAGCTTATCCAAATAAATACATTTTTTTTTACTAAATAAAAAAACATAAATTTCACGTGAATGAATACTGCATGAAGGAAACCATGAAAGGGAGAGAGATACAGACAAACACCCTCCATCAGGTACTGCTCCAGGAAGGCTGGCAGAGTGGAAAGAGTCTCTGGCTGCAGGCATGGGGAAGGGATGGGTGGGAAGTCCTCACAGGAAGGAAGAGGAATGAGAAAGGTGAAGAGGAAAGGAAAGAGCAGCCCAGGTAGAAGAAACTGTAGGGGCGAAGACATGGGGCAGGGCCTCTGACATTCCCTGGGCCTGGGGAGACTTGGCCAGTGATCAGTGCCGCAGACATGGGGAAGCTATGGGCCCCCAGCCCTGGGTCTGTGTTCTCCCAGGAGCACAGGCCAGTTCGTCCCTTCCGCTCTGTCTCTCCCCTCCTGCCCTCCGCCTACCCTGATACTTTGTTTAAGAGCTTTCAGAATCTCTGGATTTGGAGTCCTTAAGAAGGTAGGGTGGTCCAGTGAGCAAGATTCTCCATTGTCTCCTTCTTTCTCTCTCTTCCTCCATCCCTCCCTTCCTTTCTTCCATCCTTCCATTCTTTACCAACTTCAACTCATATTTACCAAGCTCCTTCTATGTGTTAAAAGTTGGAGAGAGAATTTTCCTCTCATTCTATCTGAAAGCTTTGAAAAAGGAATCCAGACAGAAACCAGACACAGTTCCACTGGGCTGGAGCTGTGGCAGGGGAAGCAGAGGAGAGCTGGCAGGCAGGCAGACAAGAGCAGGAACAGCATCTCGGCCAGATCCCCAAGCAGGCACATATTTAGGGGTCAGGTGAGCGGAGCTGCCAGTGCAGAAATGGGGCAAAGAGTCAGCAGGATGAGCTCCAAAGCGTTGGCCCTGGATGTGGAGGGAAGCTGAGCTCAGGAGCGAGAGAGAAGGGGCAGCTTGAATCCCTGCTGGAAGAAACAGGCAGAGAATGGTTAAAGGCAGGGGATATGCCCTTGTTTCCTTTCCTTGCTGTCTCCTACCAGAGTGACCTCTGGTTCTCTTTCTGAAGAGACCTTAACTTTTAAATGCCTTGGTTGCTTTTCTCTACCAAGGAGGAGTGTAAACCTGCCAATGAAGGCGGCCGCTTAGCCCCTAAGAGCAAAGCAGGGTGGGGCAGGCTGAGTTCTGAAGGCCGGGCTGCCCAGGGTGGGTGCTCTGCAAGCTGATGTATGCCAGGGCAGTCACCAGCTACAGCCCTGGAAATGAGACTGGCTCTGAGGTTGACTTGGGGACATAGGTGTGGCACTCAGTGATTTTCTCTGGTGTTACTGAGTGGGGTTTCCTGTGTACTGGCTCCCTAACTTGACCCTGGGTGTTGAGAGAATGTCGTCCACTTAACGTCACCCAGGGAATTCACCCCAGAGCTGACTGACCCACTGAGGATTCTCGGTCTGTGCTTCTGAGCTTTGATGGACGGCCTGAGAGCTGAGGAAGGGGATGGCCTGGAACAAAAGCCAGGCGTGCCGCTCGCAGCCAAGCCTGACAAAGCTCTGTCTCTCACAGACTCTTCCTCAGGACGGCAGAGCCTTCCCAGGGAGAAGGCTGCCCCTCAGGCCACCGGGGCATGCAGAACCCAGTGCCCAGAAGGAAACTTTCAATCAGATTAAGTGCCTTTTTTGATGAGACAGAAGGAAAGAGGAGGAGGAGAGGCCCTGCCAGGCAGCTCTGGACTTAAAGAGGGCACGAAAGAATGTCATCTGAGGAATGGGGAGAGAGGACAAAGAGCTTAGTGTGACAGGAAGCCTGGGAGGAATAAAGCCAGCAAAGGGAGCCAGAGGGAGAGAGGGCCACAAAGAAAGGAGGAGGAGGCCGCAAGGCAGATGCAGGAACACAAAGAGGAGGGGCATGGTGCCTCTAAGTGCCTGGGCCAGAGCGAGGGAGCCCCGACGGGAGGGAAAGCTGCACAGTGAGTGTGTCTCTACACCCAGAGTCATCATCTGAGAGGCCAGCCCAGCCCAGCCCTCTGGGATGGATCTGATGGATCGGAGGAAAGGACAGGCCCCTTTGTTGAGGCAGTCAGGCCCTGCCCGCAGCCAGCCACGGGGCGCCCTGCCTGACCCCAACCTTCGAGCACAGCTGCCACATGTCCCTTTACGGACCAGCACTAGGAGTTCTGAGGGCAAAGATGGAAGGAAGTCATTTCTGTCCCTACTGTTTTGTTCTTTGGGAGTCCTAAACATTCAGCAGGGCAGGAAACGGGAGTGCAGGCCAGGTGTCTGTAGGAAGGAGGCAAGGGGCAGAGTTAGCCAGGCTGCCTGGGAGGGGCCTGGGGTGAGGCCCAGGGTTCATTTGTTCATTCAACAAACACGTGTTCACCATCTACTAAAAACAGAGTGAACAAGCCAGAATCTCTGCCTTTTGGAGTCTAGTTTACATTCCAGCTGAAAGCTATGGTTTTTCCAGTAGTCATGTACGGATGTGAGAGTCGGACCTTAAAGAAGTCCGAGTGCTGAAGAATTGATGTTTTTGAATTGTGGTGCTGGAGAAGACTCTTGAGAGTCCCTTGGACAGTAAGGAGATCAAACCAGTCGAAATCAACCCTGAATATTCATTGGAAGGACTGATGCTGAAGCTCCAATACTTTGGCCACCTGATGCTAAGAGTCAACTCATTGGACATGAGTCTGAGCAAACTCTGGGAGATAGTATAAGAACAGGGAAGCCTGGCGTGCTGCATTTCATGGGGTCACAAAGCGTCAGACAAGACTTAGGAGCTGAACAACAACAATTGTTCAGTACTTACTGTGTGCCAAATGCTAAGTCTTTCCTTTTTTTTTTTTATTTTATTTTATTTTTAAACTTTACATAATTGTATTAGTTTTGCCAAATATCAAAATGAATCTGCCACAGGTATACATGTGTTCCCCATCCTGAACCCTCCTCCCTCCTCCCTCCCCATACCATCCCTCTGGGTCGTCCCAGTGCACCAGCCCCAAGCATCCAGTATCGTGCATCGAACCTGGACTGGCAACTCGTTTCATACATGATATTTTACATGTTTCAATGCCATTCTCCCAAATCTTCCCACCCTCTCCCTCTCCCACAGTGCTAAGTCTTTCCGTTCATCTGTTCATTTCATCACTACAGTGTCCTGCGGATCTGTTTTCCAGTGTCACCATGTCATTTAAAACCAGTGCCTCACAGCGCCCCATTTTACTCCCTTCCACAGCCCGTATCACTTTCTGACGCACTATGTTTACTTCGATTACTTGTCTGTGTCTCTTCACTAGAATGTTAGCTTCCTGATGGTGAGAATTTGTTTCATGCTCAGCACCCAGAACAATGCTTAGCATACAGTAGGCCCTCAATAAATAGTTGATGCATGATAGTACTATTATCCTCATTTTATAGATGAATGGGGCCCCAAGTGGTTAAGTAGCTTGCTCAGATCACAGCTAGAAAGTAGCATAAATAGGATATAAACCCAGGAAACTTGGCTCTGGAGACACACAACTACAACAGACTATTAGCCCAAGTATAGCATGACTAGGCCTGAGCTGGGGATATTGTGTGGAAAGGGTAGACCAAGTATTCAGCTCATAGGTAGGAAGAAGAAAGCCCTGAGTGGGAGGTGGCAAGCACTGAAGATTAACTTAGCTCTTTGACATTTGTGCTGAGAGTGCTGGTATTAACCTGGTATGAATATAATCATATAGAAACCAACAGACATCTACTGAACCCCGTTAGTGTGCAAAGCGCTGCACAAGGGGTTAAGAGAAATATCACAAAGTTTAAAGGAGACACTTGGCACTCAAGGAGCTTATAATCTTAATTGTGGAGACAAAGCGGTAGCACATGAAAAATTAATAGTGAAGTCGGTAATATTAACAGTATCGTAAAGTAGCATGTGGTTAACGGACAGATCAGCAGCCCAAAGAACAAGTTCTTCACCCTAAAGGAAGTGGGCATCTCTGAGGCCTGGGTGGATGGAGAAGCTTCATGGAGGGAATAAGTCTTCGCTGGCCCTGGCAGAGCGAGAGGGCTGGGGATGTGAATAAGGTGGGTGAGGAAGCAGGAGGAGGCTGGGATGAGGAGAATTCCTTGAGCAGAAAGTGCTGTGATGTGGAGTGCTGCAGAGGTGCCAGGTTGGGACTTGCAAGATAAACAGACCTGGTCAGCTGCAGAAGAAAACCTGAGCATGGGAGTAGTAAGGGCAGAATAGATTCAGACTGTGGAGGGCTTTGAACGCAGGATGACAGATGTGACATGGAACTTATGGATGGCTGTCCATCTTGAACTAGGAAGGAGCCCAGACAGGGAAGCAAAACAGAAGGAGTGGAAAGGCTACAAAACCTAATGGCTGAGGGCACAGACTTTAGAGTCAGCGTGAGTTCAGATTTCACTTTTGCCTCTTCTGAGTCACGTGAAAGACCAAGCCATGCAACATTTCTTGAGGCTTGTTTCCTGCACTCTAATAAAAAAGCAATGACAACAACAAAAACATTTCGTTAGGTACTGTGAAGTTAATCTAATGAGAAATAACATACGTAACGCACTGAGCACTGTGCTCAGTAAGGGGTAACTTTCAAAAGCCATGGACTAGATCCACCAACAAGGCTTGGTTCTCAGCCCCAAGAATCAGAAAGCAAGGCCAGACCATGTTCCATACTGGCCTCCCCTCGTGTGACTGACCCCTGCTTTGACGCCCTGGCCCTCATTCCTTCCATCACATATACAAGTACATACTTGTATATAAGGCTAAATAAAACTCTTGCAGAAACAGGACAGGAAGCTGGAAAGATATCATAAAGTCTCTTTATGTAACAGGAATTCCTGTTCCCAGGATAGTGTTGGTTTAACAGGATGTAGAGGGACCAGGGAAACAGATGGCTGGGAAGTGAATGTTATGGAACAATACAGGAAGGTATTGCCTTCCTAGGCTCAGGACAGACAAACTAGTTCTATTATTATAGCTGCTGCTTCTGTGCTGCTGCTGCTTTTTTTTTTTTTTTCCCTTTATGTAGTGTTTGCTTGCCTGCCCCTGAAGGCAGTTTCAGGACTTCAGCAAAAGACAAGTTAGTACCTGTTTTAATAATGATAGCTAAGATAGTTTAGGGATTTTGTTTTGTTCTGTCTTCATTTTTGGAGTTGCATTCCTTAATATTTCAGCCTTAGCTACAATGGTGGTTTTGACATCGTCAATCAAGAACTCAGTGGGCAACAGCTTAAATGCCTTCAATATTACCATCAATTGCTTGATTTTTAAATAGAGTTTTAATTTCTAAAGTATTTTATTAACTATTCACCAATTAAAGCAAAGCTAGAAATCGCAGCTTCATTTCAAAAGTATTGCTTGGGGATAAAGTCATGAGAAAACATGAGCTACCCTTCTGTCAATTTGCTACACCAATAAACCAGGTCACGGTGAGCCTCCACTGCAGCTCATGTTTTAATGTGCCTACTCAGTGCCAGGTGTGGCACTAGGTTCTGTGTGTAAAGTGGTGAACAAGACCTCATAGTCTTCACCCTCAAGGAATTTTCTAGTAAACTTTTCCAAAGCGCATTCAGCCCTTTGCAGAGCAGGCTGACCTAATTTTTCACCCACTTGTTCTTTGAGAAGCTGTGATGAATTTGTGAATGCTCCATTCACATTCTTCCCCAGCATCCTTTGTGTCTGGAATGCACACATAAATGAAGACGCAGGGCAGGTGTGAATCAGACCATTGTAAACCCAGCTCAGACCCCGATCTTGCGGCTTAATCTGCACTCTGTTCTAACCCGCTGCTAACCAGGTGGAGTGCGTACATGCATGCTCAGTCATGTTTGACTCTTGGCGACCCCATGGACTATAGCCTTCCAGGCTCCTTTGTCCATGCATTTTTCCAGGCAAGAATACTGGAGTGGGTTGCCATTTCCTACTCCAGGGGATATTCCTGACCCAGGGGTCGAAACCGCATCTTTTGCATTGGCAGGCAGAATATTTTTTTTTTGACCACTGATCCACCTGGGAAGCCTAACCAGCTGGAGACAAGCTCCCTAATAAACCACTGTAAAATTACATTCTGAAGTGACTCCTTATTCATGTTTCTGGCCGAACATGTTTCCCATATATCTGTTGGTGTACAGGGCATCTCTGCACAAATGGTGCATGGCTCTTCCCATGTTTTATTTCATTTTCCATTCAAAAGAAGCCTGTGAGGCAGATGAGTCAGCCAATGATATCTTTCACATGGTGAGGAGTGACTTTTCCAGTCTTGTAGATGAAGGGAAGCTGGGCAGTCTTGTTGGTCACTCCAGGCCAGGGCTGCCCACCAACCTCACAGACTAATCTGGGCACTAGCTTTACAAAGTCAAGTGCACTTGTACATCAGTATGTACTGAGCCCCTGTCTGTGTGATGCTTCTTTCTCTGAGCCAGCGCAAAACTCCATTTGCTGAGTCATCAATTCTCAAGAATCCCAAGCTTCCCCAAACATGAGGACCCCACGGATGCTCCAGAGAATGGCTCCAGTTCACTACTTACAGATGTCTCTGCTCCACGAGTAAATCCCAGGAAGAAAAGAAGCAGCTAGTTAATTTCATGCTGAGAAATATTTCTCTCCTCTCTTTGATCTATTTATTTCTCATGATTCTTCTGCTCTGAGCTTCTCCTTTGGGCCTACAAAATGAATCTCCCTGGTGTTCTGGGAGAGCACTCAAAACTATAAAGCCATAAAGAGGAGGCTCTGGGCCATGTGAGGGGCACTAAGAGTGGATGAGTCACGTGGGATGGGAAAAACCTGCCTGGGAAGGCACAGGAATCTCATTTAGGATGTAATTGCTGCTCTGCCTGTTTCCATCACTCAAAAAACTATAAGCTCTGTGAGGCAAGCATGCATCCTGCTCTCCATGTAGAACCAAGGCAGAGCCTGGCGTATAGTTGGTGCTCAATAAATACTTACTGAAAGGAGAAAAGAAGGTAGGTAGGAAGAAATGTGTGTGGGGGCACCAAAACATCTCAGAAGGATGCAAAGAAAATGTGGAGAGTTAAGGTCTGGGTAAGAACAGAGTTTGCACAATTCTGGCTTTAGCCCCTACACCTAAATGTGCTGAAAACACAGGTGTTCCTGGTTTGGTGGGGGTGGGAGGACGCCAGCTGAAGGGGAGGGCTCAGTCCCACCAGCCTGGGAGCAGCGGTGCGGCAGCAACCCCAGTGGGTGTGGGGGTAACGGCTGGTGCACAGGCCAGTGGGGACCCCAGATGGACCACCAGGGCAGACCTCCCTGTGTTCCTTCACAGCACGACTCATGGATACCTGTTGTTCGTGGAAGCCTCAGGTAAGGCAGCAGCTCTGTCGTAGCAGCCACAGAGGTAGGATCCACTAGGGGCTTTGCAGGCTGTGGACACGACGTCGTGAAGAGCAGCTTTGGCACTCGGACCTCCGGGTTGGGTTTGTGCAGAAATCGTAGCAGTTGGTTACAGACAGTTTAAAACACCGCATGACCACATTTGTAGGACCCTTTCACATTCAACCGCCCTGTAAAAGAAGCAGGGCAGAAACTGTCACCTTCTTTTTATAGATGAGAAAATCGAGGTTTAATAAGGCTGAATAACTTTCCCAAGGTCTCACAACCAATAAGGGGTCAAGGTCTGCACTTCAAGGTTTCTCGTCCCTTGTCAATTATATCCTCCGAAGCAGGCAGCGGCAATGTTGAAAATGACCAGCAGAGGGCAGCCTTCACACAGGCTGTCTACGCCTCTATGGAGCTCAAAGCTACCATCGCTACTGGGACAGACCCCCATCATGGACCCCCGAAGATACACTGAGAAGGATACAACGTCATGTCCTGTGATTTTCCTAGCCCCAAAGCTTATCTAAATGTAAACATGAAGCACCAGGTACTTAAATTCAGGGACAGACTACGGAGTAACTGGTGCTCATATATCAACTCTTTGCGACCCCATGGAGTGCAGCCCTCCAGGCTCCTCTGTCTATGAATTTTCCAGACAAGAATACTGGAGTGGGTTGCCATTTCCTCCTCCAGGGGAATCTTCCTGACCTAGGGATGGAACACACTTCTCCTGCATCGGCAGATGGATTCTTACCACTGAGTCACCTGGGAAGCCCCAAATAACTGGCCAGTGACCTTGAAAAATGTCAAGGTCATTTGACATTGAATATCCTTTTTCTTAGAAATATTTAGGGGTGAAAACACAATGTTTTGAACTTGCTTTTAAATAAGTTAAGAAAAAACAGTAACAATAAAAAAAAATGAGCAAAATGTAAAGTGAATCTGGGTAAAAGGTATATGGAATTTTGTTTGTTTGGCTGTGCTGGGTCTTCGTCGCTGCATGGACCTTCCTTGCTGCATGGGCCTTCCTCTAGTCTTGGAGAGCGGGAGCTACTCTTCATGGAGGTGCTCGGGCTTCTCATTGCAGTGGGTCCTCTTGTTTCGGGGCACAGGGTGCTAGTGCTTCAGTAGTCGTGGCGCCTGGGTTTAGTTGTCCCTCAGCATGTGGGATCCTCCCAGACTAAGGATCGAACCCATGTCCCCTGCATCAGCAGGCAGATTCTTAACCACTGGACCACCAGGGAAGTCCTGGAATTTCTTTGTACTAAACTTTGAAATTGTATCCACATAAAAACAACAAAAAAGGCTCCTAGTTCTCCAGGGTCTGGGGCTTGCGGTAGCCACACCTGATTCTGGGCAGGGAGAGAGCTCCCTCGTTGGGGTTAGGGGTGGGATAATGAGGCCTTTTCTCAGTGAAAGTGGCTTTAGCTGTGAAGCCCTGACTGCCTTTGGCTGGCCAGAGTAGCTGCACACAAAGCTTACCTGATAATAGAATTGCCTTGCCTGACCTAGAAGATGGCCTTTGCAGCCCGTGTTTTGAGAAGACAGGCTGTAATTCACACCTATGCAGGGGGGAAGAACAGTGGACCCAGCTGAACGTGGAATGGAGCTTGCAGGCCCCACATCTCAGTAGAGGCTGGGGACACAGGGAGCGTTCAGAGCCTGTGAAATACAGAAAAGGAGTGTAATGTGGGATGGATGCAACTGTCACCTAGAGCCTTGCTGAGAGGATCCTTCTAGTGGGTGAGACTGCTAGGATCTGAATGAGCAGGGGAAAGTATTGACAATAAAAAGATACTATGAGGGGCAGCCGGATAAAGGGCATCGCGTAGAAAGGGCCCATGGGAATGAAGGAGAGTAGACCAGTTCCCTCGGAACCACCTGGAGGGCTCCCTCCCCCACCCAGCCCAGAATTCGGATTCATTTAGGCCTGGAATGGGCACTGAGAATTTACTTTGCTAACAGACCAGCCAGGTGCTGCCAGGATTACATTTTGAGTGGCAGTGATGCAGCAGCTGATTGTGGCCTGCCCACGTTAGAGGAGTCACAGCTATGAGGGACACCGGAGAGCCTCAAGCAAAGTGTTCTAAGAGGTCCAAAGCGCCTGAGTCACCTCTGCCCAGGCAGTAAGGACTAGGGACAGATGGTGTTGTGGATGAAATGCCACAGAGACCGAGTTTCAGAGGAGATGGGGTGGAGGAGGGCCTTCTAGGGAGAAAGAACCGCAGAGGAGCAAAGTCCAGTCCTGTCCAGTTTATCACTGGGGTTCCCTGGGGAATAAAGGGCCTGAAGGCAGTGGGAGGCGAGGAGACTAAGAGACAGGGTCAGGAAATTGAACTGTGTGGAGCCGTGCAGAGCCTCTGATGGGAGGCAGGGATTCCAAAAGATTGACTGGGCAGAGACATGGAGGGTGGCTAGCAGGGAGGCTAGAGGCAGGGAAACCAGATAGGAGGTCCAGGTATAGGCTCCAAGAGAGATAAGGGCCTGAGGTAAGGGCACAGCAGTGAGTGTGGAAAGCAACGAGGTTTACACATTACAGCTGAGTTGGAGTGTTGAGTTACACAAAGAATCCATTTGTTCTCTTAAGCTTTTGGCCTAGAGTTACCACTGAAATGGATTTGAAGCATTCAAGATTACAAAGTTTTTTTGTTTTTGTTTTTAAATCAATCTACTAAATATATTTGAAGACATGGAGAATTAAAAGTCAAGTGTTAGCTTCCATGTGAACATCTTCAAGAGTCTTCCGGGCAGGAAGTAGGCAGATGGAGACAGTGATGTGCTGGTAAATATTTAACAACAAGCTGGGAGTGGAGGAGAGCCCTGATTGACATTTGTCCATTTCCACGCTTTAAAATCCTCCCACAATGACTGATTTCAAGCTACCAGTATGATGTCAACCAGCTTGCACAATTCCAAAAAATACAATTGACCCTGGGAGGTGGTGTGAGCTGGCTCCAGCATGCTTCTGAATGGAGGCCCAGTGCCAGGAAATGGATGGAGCCACTAAGGCAAGAAGTGGGTAGTCACCCCTCAGCACTGGGCCAAGGTCCCAGCGAGCAGCCCAGGGTGCTGATGGCTTTGAGTAGCTAGCACGTAACACTTCTCAGAGTGGTAAGTGGAGAGCTGGGGCTTGTTCCAGGGCCCCCAATGCCAAGAGGATCATTTCACATGATACAGGAGAAGTGTCAAGGAAAGAGTCTTATACTAAGAGGAAGGAGAGCCAGTTTCGAGTCCCCTACTCAGCTCCACTACTGTCTGTGCTTAACTGTACCAAGCCTCAGTCCCTTGTATTTAAAATGAGGATGTATTGACCAAGTCGCCAGCAGAATGCACAGCCCAGAAGCATTCAACACGCGCCAGAGCTTCTCCCCTCCCTCCCCTCCTCCTGTTTCCCACCCTGAAGCATTCTGAACGTCTCCCCTCCTCGCCTAGGGTTTACGCTGGCCCAGGCCCTGTATCTGCCCGGTAGGACCCATCCTCCTTCCCTCTTATTGTCGCCACACTCAGGGTGGAGCCAGGGAGTGGGTTTGTGTGTCAGGTGCAGAGAGAGAGGGGAAGGGAAGCTGCCTGTGATCCCCTGGGTTTCCTCCACCCTGCTATGGATGCACCACCTTGTCCTTGGAGTCCAGTATTTTTTTTTTTTTTTAATGTTTGGTTGTGCTGGGTCTTCACTGCTGCGAGGACCTTCTCTAGTGGTGGTGAGTGGGGACTCCTCTTCATTGCCGTGCTGGGGCTTCTCACTGTGGTGGCTTCTCTTGTTACAGAGCACAGACTCTAGGCGGTCAGACTTGAGCAGTTGCAGCCTGGGGGCTCAGCAGTTGCGCTTCACAGGCTGGAGAGTGCTGGCTCAGTAGCTGTGGCCCATAGGCTTAGTTGTTCTGCAGCATGTGGAATCTTTCTGGACCAGGGATCCAAGCCCTGTCCCCTGCATTAGCAGGCAGATCCTTTTCCACTGTTCCACCAGGGAAGTGAAGCATTTTTCTGATAATTTTTTCCTTTGACTTGAAATTAAGGTTCTGTTACCTATAACCCAAAGACCTGAGATGCCCTAATGATCTTTCTTTTAAAAAATCTTGTAGAGCTAAAAGACTGGGAATCAAATCTGGATTGTGACCTTGGGCAAGTCCAAGGGTCTTAACCTCCTAGGTCTCGGCTTCAGATAGTTTGCCTGTGCGCCAAGAGAAACTTAAAGGGTTATTCTTTAAAAGTTATTTTTAAAAATTATGAGTAAAAAACTAATTAGTATAGAAGATATAGATATGTGTAAATTATAAAGAGGAAAATGAAGCAATCTACTATCCAAAGACTCAGAGATGATTTCTGACACCAGTTTATATCCCTTAACTTTTTCAAGGAATGATGTTCTACATGGTCTTATAAACTACTTACCTCAGAAATTCATCATTAAAGATTTTAATTAGTAATATATTCAAATGTTTACCATCAAATACTACTGGAGACCTTATAATGAAACAAGTCACCTGCTCCACCCCTCCCCATCCATGGTTCTGCTCCCCTGAGACAAATTCTAGGCCTTTCTACTTAGAATTCATTTGGAGGTTACCGCCGTATTTCTAAATAAGATGCTATTTATTGATTTAACTTCGTGCTTTCTATTGACTTCCTTATGTAATAGATGAGGCATCAGTTCATTTCTACCCTGTTCCTATCTCCCCCTCCAACTCTTCTAAATATATTTAAATGACTATTTTCGGAGTTAAGCCCTGGTCTCTTCTTCAACTTCAAAGAACACAATTAAGCGCCATTTCCTGCTCCATCAGTTGCAGACAGTATCTCTTTACTTCTCACTTTGTAAGGGAATGACACCACTCCCCACTTCCCTCCTTGCTCCTCCCCGCCATCAGCCTGTTCCATACTTTTACGATTTGTTCTGACAGCTGTTCTTGTTTGTTTGTCTAAGGTTGATTCTAAGAGTAGAAGGCCAGAAAGTAGTGTTTCTTTTATTCTGGTGATGTAAACATAGCTCACAGCAGATGAAAGCAGTGAGCTAGGACCACGTTTCTTTCTTTATGGGACCAGTGTCCTATTCAACAGAGAATGTTGCTGAAGTAAATTTATCCTCTTTTCTTTACATCCCACCAATTTCCTTTATCTTAGCCTCATATCGTGTTTTCCAAGCTTTTGATCATGCTATTTCTCTATGGGTTCTATTTCCTTTCCTCCCTAAAAATAAAACAAGAAGCCTCTCCCTGCAGCTTTCTGTAGTTCTGTCTCCCCGCCCTTGATTCCTATGGGTTTCTGCACACTGCTGCAATTTTCATTCGCTGCTTTCATTGATCAGAGTCACTCTTTTCAAGACCATGATAGCTTCTTCTTTCTTAGTTTACACTCTCATTTTGCTGAACTGTGTCCTTGAGCCACTCTTCAGGATAAACTATACAGAAGGTAAAATTTATAGAACTTGCCTACTGAAAATGCCTTTATTGTGCTCCACTCGATTAATCAGTTGGCTGTGTATTAAATTCCAGGTCAAACATCACATTCCTCAAAGCAGAATCTGTTTTTATCTCTCTAGAATCTTGTGACCCTGGTATTTATCTTTTTTTTTTAATTAGTTTTAATTGGAGGCTAATCAGAAGGAAAGTTATGACCAACCTAGATAGCATATTGAAAAGCAGAGACATTACTTTGCCAACAAAGGTCCATCTAGTCAAGGCTATGGTTTTTCCTGTGGTCATGTATGGATGTGAGAGTTGGACTGTGAAGAAAGCTGAGCGCCGAAGAATTGATGCTTTTGAACTGTGGTGTTGGAGAAGACTCTTGAGAGTCCCTTGGACTGCAAGGAGATCCAACCAGTCCATTCTAAGGGAGATCAGTCCTGGGTGTTCATTGGAAGGACTGATGCTGAAGCTGAAACTCCAGTACTTTGGCCACCTCATGCGAAGAGTTGACTCATTGGAAAAGACTCTGATGCTGGGAGGGAATGGGGGCAGGAGGAGAAGGGGACGACAGAGGATGAGATGGCTGGATGGCATCACTGACTTGATGGACGTGAGTCTGACTGAACTCTGGGAGTTGGTGATGGACAGGGAGGCCTGGCGTGCTGTGATTCATGGGGTTGCAAAGAGCCGGACACGACTGAGTGACTGAACTGAATTGAATCACTTTACAATATTGTGGTGGTTTTGCTATACATTCACATGAATCAGCCATGGGTGTACACGTGACCCTCCCTCCCTGGTCTTTATCTTATATTGAGAGTTTTCAGAGATCCTGACACTCCCTCCCTGGTCTTTATCTTATATTGAGAGTTTTCAGAGATCAGGTCCAGGTATGAATCTTCTCGATTATTGTGCTGGGCCTCTGTGGATCCTATGAGCAAAGACACATGCCCTTCTTCATTCTGGAAAATTATTTATCATCTTTCTTTTATAATTTCCTTCCTTTTGTTTTAACTTTTTCTTACTGGAATTCCTGTTACTTAGATCTCAAACCTCTAGATCATCCCTTTATGTCTTTTGTATTTTCCATCACGCATTTTTTGTTTTAAAATCTTTTAAAATATTTTTTTAATTATGAAAGTATGATTTAAAAGTTTTAAAATCTTAAAATCTATACTTGGAGATTACAACCTCATCATCTAACCTGACTATGGTTATTATTATTTTGGCAAGTAAATTTTAATTTTATAGAATTTTCTCTTGTTCTGTTTCTTTCTCATAGCACCCTTTTCTTGTTTTTACCACAGTGATATATTTTCCCAGTTGTCACTGAGGTTTTTAAAAAGTTTTTGTTTGTTATGTAATCCTCTCCTGCTCCGTGAATTATCTGTTTCCTCTAGAATCATTTTTGTTTGTTGGTTTATCTTTTTTGTACTTTTTCCTTTTGCCAAATTTCCTCCATATCTGTTTACTCTTGGTTTTTCTTTTCTATTAATATTTAAAGTTGAGGTTGAAGCAACAGGAGGCTGATGGGAAGTTTGCAGAACATGCGCAGAGCCTCTCAGGCTTCTCTCCAGGGAAAGGTGGCAGAAAGCTAGTTTTTTTGTTCTTGTGAAGGATTCCTAAGGACAGGAGTGCAGGAGAATCCACTCTGAACTTCCAAGCTCCATATTGGCTAACTGAATTCTCCCCAGGTGGTCTGTACAATTTCTTCAGAAACAAGCCCTCCAATGTTGGACTTAGAGAAAGTGATTGGCACCTGTCTAGTGTCTAATCTGGGCAAACAGAGGTGTTGCATATTAGAACTTCCGCAGTTGCCAGCCCATTTTCCCTTCCTGCTTTCTGAGATGTTTTGCATCTCCATGCTGAGGCATCTCAGGGTCGGGACAGACTGGAGCCTTTATTGCCTGTAGCCTCCTCTACCTGCTGTGTTCCTCAGTATTTCCTGAGCCCTTTATGTTTCCAAGAAATTTGCGGAAACTTCAGCTGATGTCCCTTTCCTGCTTTCTTCTTTGCTGTCAGTTTATATCATTTTAATCCATTTATTGTTATGTTAATGGCAGTCTCAGAGGATAAATACATTTGCTAAGTCCTTTTGTTGTTTAGTCACTGCCCTGTCTGACTCTACAACCCTATGGACTATAGCCAGGCTCTTCTGTCCATGGGATTTCCCAGGTAAGAATACTGGAGTGGGTCGCTTTTTCCTTCTCTAGAGAAGCCCTGGGAAGCCCATGCTAAGTCCAAACCTGAACTCGGAGCCTGAAATAGCCATTTCAGTAGCTGTATGGTACTCCATAGGGCTTCCCAGGTGGCGCTAGTGGTAAAGAATCTGCCTGCCAATGCAGGAGAAATAAGAGATGCAGTTTCAATCCCTGGGTCAGGAAGATCCCCCGGAGGAGGGCAACCCTCTCCAATATTCTTGCCTGGAGAATCCCATGGACAGAGGAGCCTGGTGGGCTACAGTCCATAAGATTGCAAAGAATCGGACACGACTGAAATGACTTAGCATGAACATGGTACTCCATGGCAAGGTTATACCTTAAACTGTAGCAAATGTGTAAACAATTTTGTGATGAAGATCCAGGTAGCTAAATCTTCACATGCAACCATGATTATTTATAATAAATTGTGAGAAGAATTACTGCATCAAAATGGAAGCACCTATATTTTTTAACAAATAAAATTAAACATACATTTACCTTAGAATCCAACCATTCCAATCCGAGGTATGTACCCAGAAGAAATGAAAACACATTCTCATACAAAGACTTGTTCACAAATGTTCACAACAACTTTATTCTATGCAAGATGGCTAAAAACAGAAAACAATCCAGATATCCATCAGCTGCTGAATGGATAAGGAAATTTTTGTATTCAATAGGATACCATTCATAAATGAAAAGCAACAAACTATTGATAAATCACCACCTGAATGAATCTAGAAACATGCAGAATCAAAGAAGCTAGATACAAAAGAGAGAACAATATACTATTCTAATTTATATGAAATCTGGGGTAGGCAAAAATAATCTGTCATGGTAGAAACCAGATTAGTGGTTGCCTGGGGCAGGGGTGAAGGGACAGGAAATCTTTTTGGGGTGATGTAAATATTCTATATCCTGATTGAGGTGGTGTTTGGAGGGTGTATATTTTTAATCAAAACTCATCATACCAAAGTATATGCTTAAAATAGGTGTGCTTTTGTATGCAGATTATATGTTCATAAAGATGGTTTTCAAAGTAAAAATATTATATGTATTTCTGAATTATCCGTATAGTTTTTTCTCATTATATTCTTAGTATTCCCTATGACACCTTCTTAATATGTTGCCATTACCAAAAATAAAAAGTGAAAAGAAACTTTTTACAGTCATTTAAAAAGGGAAATTTCAGCATAATCTCACACTGCCTTTCACTCCCACTCCACCCCAAGTTACAACCACAATGACCATTTGAGTGTTTCCAGATTATCTGATAAATATACCAATACAGAGCTACATGAACGCTGTTTACAGAAATAGGATAATACTATATACATATTCTTGAAACTTGTATGTAACATTTTCTAGCTTTTGCCTGATGCAGTGGGCCCAACCAGTTTCTGCTGTAGTGACTAGAAAGTG
This sequence comes from Bubalus kerabau, assembly GCF_029407905.1. Taxonomy (NCBI): domain Eukaryota; kingdom Metazoa; phylum Chordata; class Mammalia; order Artiodactyla; family Bovidae; genus Bubalus; species Bubalus kerabau. Next base: position 50,530,775 of record NC_073629.1, read on the forward strand.
TCCTGCACACAACAGGCCTTTACATGTTAGGTTCTTTGTCTTCATTTGCTGGTGAACATTTCCTCTTACTTCAAGAGAAAATATTTTACCAACATTTTCAGTTTGTTTCTTCTTCTTCTTCTTCTTTTTTTTTTTTGATTTTACTAAAATCACATTTTCCCACTAACTTTTAACTTAAGTTCTTGTGGCCTAAATTCTTTCTACTTCCAGAGGGGAGGTACTTCTAGGTGGGTTTCTGGGTGATGGTCGAGGCTGAATGAGAGACTTGTTGTGGATTAAGGGTGGGGTTATAGGGGGTTTGGCTGCTACTGCTAAGTCACTTCAGTTGTGTCTGACTCTTTGCAACCCTGTGGACTGTAGCCTGCCGGCCTCCTCTGTCCGTGGGATTCTCCAGGCAAGAACACTGGAGTGGGTTGCCATGCCTTTCCCCAGTGATCTTCCCAACCCAAGGATCGAGTCCGCGTCTCTTAAGTCTTCTGCATTGACAGGCGGGTTCTTTACCACTAGCGCCACCTGGGAAGCCCATGGAGGGGGTGGGTTGTGGGAGGAATGGTAAAGTGTCTGCCAGCAGAAGAGGCTCTGTCTGCACAACTGTCTCTGACTTCATTTAATTTTAAGGTTTCACCCACCGCCCGAGTGGGATGCCCCTTTCCCTCCACCTCTTCAAGCTGAACACCATGCCCACTGTATCCAGTCCCCAAGGATGCAGGGCCACTGCCTGAAACACCTGCTTCTTCCCCTGACAAAGCCATGGGCTGCTTACATGTTCAACCATGAGCACTTCCCCAAGAAATAAACCCCAAGAGGGTGTCTGAAAGGGTTACCTGAGAGATGAGTAGAATGTAGGTTTCTAAACTGGAACGAAAGGATCATCCGGGAAGTGGTGGAAAATGTAGCTTCTCAGACCCCCTTCTACGTTAGTCAGATGTAGGGTGTACTGTGGGTACCCCACTTTGAGGAATGCTGGCCTAAATGGTAAATCAAAATGTTCAGTCTTCAAAGTTGAAAAGGATGTGGACTGATTCCACACCCAGATTCAGAAGGGTTGCAGCTCCCTCCTCAGCCCAACCCTGGGATTGAATTAAAGTTCAGGTGGTCCATTCCACTCTATTCCTTGTCTCCATAGGTTCTGTCTCAGCTTGGGAAATCAGGAAGAAAAACATCTTTTCCTTTTGACCTAAAAATTACATTCCCGTGCTTTAGGAGGGCCTGAGTTGCCCTTAGGTCTCTTTCTTCACCCTTCAGGAATGTCTCTGGTTTAAAAGTTTAATTTTTGACCCTGTTCCAGTTAACTGTTGCTACATAAAAAGACACCCAAAACTTAGTGACTTAACACAACAATGTCGATTTGTTTTGCTTATGAATCTGCAATTCAGGCAGGCCTGAGCAGGAATGGTTTGTCTCCACTCGACATGGTCCCACTGGGGCTGCTCAAATGAGAGCTGCAGGACCCACCTTGGAGATGGTTCCCTTGCACCGCTGGCAGGCTGGAGCCGGCTCTGGCTGGGAGCTGCGTGTGTGGGCTGGCTCCTTTGAACATGGCTCTCTCCACAGGCTGCTTGAGCTCCCTCATAGCATGGAGGCTGGGCTACAGAAGTGAGTATCTCAGAGAGCAAGGCATAGTTGCATGGTGTTTTTTGTGACCTAGCTTCAGAAGCCACATAGTGTCTTTTCCACCATACTATGGCTTCAAGAAAGCATAAAGTCCTCAGGTCAAGGGGAGGGAAAGTAGCCCCCATCACTTGATGAAAGGAGTGTCAAGGTTACATAGTAAAAATAGGAGGATACAAAATAATATTGTAGTTGTCTTTGGAGAATAGTTTGTCAGTAGACTCTGACCTATTTTTTAAATTATGTATATAGGTTTTTCTGGTGCATAGTCACTGAAAGTTAAAGTGTTAGTCGTTTAGTGTTGTTTGACTCTTTGTGACCCCATGGACTGTAGCCCACCAGGTGGCTCTTCTCATGGAATTTTCCAGACAAGAATGCTGGAATGGGTTGCCATTCCCTTTTCCAGGGGATCTTCATGACCCAGAAATTGAACCTGGGTCTGCCACATTGCAGGGGAGACTCTTTACTATCTGAGCCACCAGGGAAGCATGTTCACTAAATGCTGTTATTTCTATTTTATTTCATTTTATCCTCTTCACAGCCCTACAAGGGAGTTGTATTCCTTTTGGCACGTCCAAATACTATTCATACATATAGTCGGTTTACCTGATACATTATTTTAAAAATCGTGATTACATATGTGAAAAAATTATATAAATATCTGAATTTCTGGCTTTTCTTCACAATCTTCAGAAGATTGAATACATTTGGGCTGGGTTTTCCTCCTCTGAGCAATGGGCTGGATCTGAGTAGTGGGGGCCCCTTTCATAAACACCTGTCTGTGATCCATTTACCACAGTCCCTACCACTCCCTTCCACTGTTACATTTTATGTCTCACAAACACTTGATTCTGAGGCTTTCTGCTTTAGAAAAATACACCCCAGTTCTACCATAGAAAAGTAACAAATAATGCTTGTTTTTGACTTTTAGTTTTCTGTAGAGAACTCCTTTGAGGGTTTCTTTCTTTTCCAATCTGACCTCTCTTTGGGGGAAGCCAGCAGGGCACTGTTTCTTGTCTGAAGACATCTGCAGCTCTGCTCATTTGAAGAACACAACTGAGTGATCTGTCCTAGTTCCCAGAACAGTCTTGATGCTCAGTTCCAGTCCCCCCCACAGACGGGCCCTTCTGGGAATCCCCACCACTGAGCAGAATTCTCCTTGAGACCTCGAGTTCACTGTCTGAACTGCCTGATAAATGCCGCATCCCCATAACATTGGAATTCTCAACAAGGGTAAGGGAAGCTCATACAAGGAGCACCAACGTCAAAGTTTTCCAGCATCACCACCTCGCCCAGCGCCAAGTCTGCATACAAAGACTGTCTCACTGGGAGATAAGTGTCCAGGGTTCACACCACTGTTCAGGACCAGCTCTGAAGACTCCTAATGGCTCAGAGGCACAATGCTCACTTTGTCTTTTCAGGGACACTTGGTTTTATTTCCAAAATGTCAACAGATAACTGTAGGTATTGATTAAACAACCAGAAAAGCACAGCCAAGGGAGAGCATTCTCTCCAACCTTCCTCTAGCCCTTCAGAGGAGCCGGGCCCACCCTGAAAGGGCAGCAGGCAGGTGCAGCTGGGCCCACGCTCTGTAGTCAGGACACCTTCCTCTCTGGGGCTTGAGTTTCTCTGTGGTTCTTTAACACTAGGAAGACCTGCTCACCCTCAGCACAGAAGATGCCTAAGAGTAGGAAGGACAGAGTGGTTTCACTATCAGTGGGCTCAGCCGCCTGGCTAGAACGTTCCCCACAGCCCCTAATCCATCACGTTCCCCAACCCTCTCCCCATCAGTAACCAGGGTCCTAAATTTTATGTTATCATTCACTTGCTCTTCATGATAGTTTTGCCATCTATTTTAGAAATCTATTGCTATTCGAAAATAACCATAAAACTTAGTGGTGTAAAAGTAACAATCTTTTTTTTCCTCCCATATCTGCAATGCGGGCAGGATTGTGTAGAAAAAACTCACCTGTGCCGCACACGGCATCCGCTGGGGCAGCTCGCCTGGGGCCTTTTGCATCTGTGTTCTTCCATGATGCATTCACTGGCTGGCTGTTGGAGCTGGGCTGAGGCCCGGGCCTTGGTTCTTCTCCCTGTAGCCTGGGCTTTCTCACAGCATGGTGCCTGAGTTGCCAAGAGAGAAAACTACATAGAAGCTGTGTGAACTTTAGCCACCTAGCCTCAAAAGTCATATATCGTCCATTAGTCGAAGCAGCCACAAAGTCCCACCTGGTTCAAGGGGCAGGGTCACTGCCTGCATCTGATGATGGAGGAGTATGCAAGTTCTGGAAAAACAGGTGGGACCAGAAATACTCTTGCAGGCTTTTGGGGGAAGTACCACCTACTGGACTATCAATGTAGGTACTACATAAATAAAATATTATTTGATTTTGCATGATTTATTTTTATTTTCAATTTATTTTAAAATTTATTTAATTTACTTTGGGCTGTGCTGGGTCCTTGTTGCTGTGCTCAGGCTTTCTTTCGTTGTGGTGAGCAGGGGCTACTGTTTGTTGTGGTGCGTGGACTTCTCATTGTGAGTCTTTTCGTGTTGTGGGAACACTGTGGCACTCAGGCTTAGTTGCCCCATGGCACATGGAATCTTCCCAGAGAAGAGATAGAACCCATGTCCCCTGTATTGGTAGGCAGATTCCCAACCATGGGACCACCAGGGAAGTCCTGATTTTGCATGCTTGAAACTTTATAGAAATATTGATATTAAATATTTGTTGTTCAGTTGCGTCCAAATTTTTGTGACCCCATGAAGGCACCCCAGCCTTCCCTGTTCTTCACCATCTCCCAGAGCTTGCTCAAACTCATGTCTATCAAGCTGATGATGCCATCCAACCATCTTGTCCTCTGTCATCCTCTTCTCCTCCTGCCTTCAATCTTTCCCAGCATCAGGGGCTTTTCTAAAGAGTTGGCTCTTCACATCAGGTGGCCAAAGTTTTGGAGCTTCAGCATCAGTCCTTCCAATGAATATTCAGGGTTCATTTCTTTTAGGATTGATTGATTTGATCTCCTTGCAGTCCAAACAACTCTTAAGAATCTTCTCCAATACCACCGTTCAAAAGCATCAATTCTTCAGCACTCAGCTTTCTTTATGGTCCAACTCTCACATCCATACATGACTACTGGAAAAACCATAGCCTTGACTAGACAGACCTTTGTTGACAAAAGAATGTCTCTGCTTTTCAATATGCTATCTAGGTTGGTCACAACTTTCCTTCCAAGGAGTAAGCATCTTTTAATTGGGCTGCAATCACCATCTGCAGTGATTTTGGAGCCCAGAAAAATAAAGTCAGCCACTGTTTCCACTGCTTCCCCATCTATTTGCCATGAAGTGATGGGACCGGATGCCATGATCTCAGTTTTCTGAATGTTGAGCTTTAAGCCAACTTTTTCACTCTCCTCTTTCACTTTCATCAAGAGGCTCTTTAGTTCCTCTTCACTTTCTGCCATAAGGGTGGAGTCATCTGCATATCTGAGGTTATTGATATTTCTCCTAGCAATCTTGATTCCAGCTTGTGCTTCATCCAGCCCAGCATTTCTCATGATGTACTCTGCATATAAATTAAATAAGCAGGGTGACAACATACAGCCTTTCCCAATTTGGAACCAGTCCGCTGGTCCATGTCTGGTTCTAACTGTTGCTTCTTGACCTGCATACAGGTTTAGCATACTAAACATATTCTCCTGCAAGTTTGTTTTCCCTAACAATCATGAGAGTCATTTATTGTTGGGAGATGTTTATTCACTTTTAGAACTGTGTAATATTTCATTGCATTTGTTGACCATGATTTAGTTGTCCATCCTCTTGTTGGATATTCACATTTTTTCCAGTCTTTTTTCTTATGTGTTATGCTTTTTGTTATACAGTGCTGCTGTGAACATTCTTATAGAATTCTATTCGTGCACAAGAGCCTAGGGTAGTGGTTCCGAACCAGGGGTGATTTTTAGCAATGTCAGGAAATGTTCAGCAAATATTCCAGACATTTTTGGTTTCTGTGACTAATGGTAGTGGCTTTGTTTCTGGCATCTAGTGGGCATAAGCCAGGGATACTGCTAAATATCCTACAGTGCTCAGGGCAGCCCCTTATAATGAAGGATTATCTGATCCAAGATGTTAATCATACCGAGGGTGAGAAGCTCTAGCTTAGGGTAGGAGGCAATTCCTAGATGATAGGGCATTTGTAGTTCCAACTTTTGTTGTCATTGTTTAGTCACTAAGTCGTGTTCAACTCTTTTGCGACCCTATGAACTGCAGCCTGCCAGGCCCCTGGGTCCAAGGGATTTCCCATGCAAGAATATTGGAGTGGGTTGCCATTTCCTTCTCCAAGTTTCAACTTTATTATATGATATTAAATTATTTTCCCAAGAAGCTAAACTAACTCACACTCTGCCAGAGCAGAATGTTCCACATCCCTCTGATACTATCAGCCTTCTTAAATTTTGCTTATTCACCTGTTTTACCCTTTTATAGATAATAGCATCGATTAGTAGGAGTTCTTTATATATTCTACGTATCAGCCCTTTGTTGGTCGTATATGTTGCAAATATCTTCTCCCAGTTTGTTGCTTGTCTTCTCACTTCTTCATGGTTTTTTTTTTAATTTTTTTTTTTTTTTTTTTTTTTTTTTTTGGCTGCACTGGATCTTTGTTACTGTGTACAGGCTTTGTCTAGTTGTGGTTTGTGGGCTTCTCATTGTGTTGGCTTCTCTTGTTGCGGAGCACGGGCTCTAGGCTCACAGGCTTCAGTAATTATAGTGCATAGACTCAGTAGCTGTGGCTCCTGGACTCTCGAGTGCTGGCTCAGTACTTGTGGTGCACAGCTTTAGTTGCTCCGAGGCTTGTGGAATGTTCCTGGACCAGAAATCAACCTGTGCCCCTGAACTGGCAGGCAGATTCTTAACCACTAGACCACCAGGGAAGCCCCATGGTTCTTCTGATAAACAGAAGTGCTTAAAGTTTATAGTTACGTTTATTAGTCTTATACTAGCCTTTAGGCTTGGGACTTGGGGGTATTATTTAAGACAGCCTGTCCTTCTCTGAGGTCCTCACTGCCTTCCAAGCCTGGGAGCCCATTGAGGGTCTCACCCCTTCGAGATGGCTTCTCCTGGAAACGGATGACCCCAGAGGGGGCTGTCCCTCCTCATCTTCTGGAATGATTGCTGAGTACTCATGGGTAGTGGACTTCAGCACTGATTTCCTGACACTGCACTTTCTCTGCTGGGACTGGAGTCCTTCCGTGACCACTCAATCCCTCTCCACCTAGCACTGAACTCTGCTGTCTGGGGACTGGCCTCAAAATGAGCTGCCGTCTCTGGAACAAAATTACTCCCCGCCCCAGTGTCAGCACCATCAAAAATGCCCCTTAGATATCAGCCTTGCTTGGACTGAGCTCTGATTTTCTATAGTACATGGATAGTTTCATCTGGACCCATCCGGGAAACATTCCTCTAGCCCTGGATCAATGACAGTGGAGCTGAAGGTGCAGAGTGGTGCCCAGGAACACTGCTTCTCCCAGAAGGGGAGTCCCAAGATGAGCCTCTCTACTCTGACCATTCACCTTCAAGCCAGGCCTGCCTGTCCAGTGCCCTTAAAAGCTGACTACAGTTGAAGGGTAGCCTTGGAGCTCTCTGCTTCATCCATTTATCCATTTTTAAAGTTTTACGTTGGAGTAGATTTGATTAACAACATTGTGTTAGTTTCAAGTGTACAGCAAAGTGATTAAGTCATACATAACATGTATCTGTTCTTTTTCAAATTCTTTTCCTATTTCGGTTACTACAGAGTATTGAGCAGATTCCCTGTATTACCCAGTATATCCTTGTTGGTTACCTGTTTTAATTTTTTCAGTAGTAGTTTCTTTTAAAAAAAATTATTTATGACTGTGCTGGGTCTTTGTTGCTATGTATGGGCTTTCTCTGGTTTCAGGGAGCAGGGGCTACTCTGCATCGCTATGTGTGGGCTTCTCACTGTGGTGGCTTCTCAGGTTGCAGAGCATAGGCTCTAGACATGCAGGTTTCAGTAGCTGCAGAATGTGGGCTTAGTGGTTGTGGCTCCCAGGCTCTATGGTGTGCAGATCTAGTAGTTATGGCACACAGACTTAGCTATTCCATGCCATGTGAGAATCTTCCCAGACCAGGAACTGAACTCATGTACCCTGCATTGGCATCACCGACTCGATGGACGTGAGTCTGAGTGAACTCCGGGAGTTGGTGATGGACAGGGAGGCCTGGCGTGCTGCGATTCATGGGGTCGCAAAGAGTTGGACACAACTGAGCGACTGAACTGAACCCTGCATTGGCAGGTGGATTCTTAACCCCTGGACCACTAGCCAAGTTCCAGTTATCTATTTTAAATATGGCAGTGTGTACATGTAAATTCCAAATTCCCAATCTGCCCTCCACACCAACATTCCCCGACTAGTAACCATAACTTTGTTCTCTGAGTCTATTTCTGTTTTGTAAATAATTTCATTTGTATCATTTTTTTTTTTTTTTAGATTTCACATATAAGTGGTATCAGAGTCTTTTCCAATGAGTCAACTTTTTGCATGAGGTGGCCAAAGTACTGGAGTTTCAGCTTTAGCATCATTTCTTCCAAAGAAATCCCAGGGCTGATCTCCTTCAGAATGGACTGGTTGGATCTCCTTGCAGTCCAAGGGACTCTCAAGAGTCTTCTCCAACACCACAGTTCAAAAGCAACAATTCTTCGGCACTCAGCCTTCTTCACAGTCCAACTCTCACATCCATACATGACCACAGGAAAAACCATAGCCTTGACTAGACAGACCTTTGTTGGCAAAGTAATGTCTCTGCTTTTCAATATGCTATCTAGGTTGGTCATAACTTTCCTTCCAAGGAGTAAGCATCTTTTAATTTCATGGCTGCAGTCACCATCTGCAGTGATTTTGGAGCCCAATAAAATAAAGTCTGACATTGTTTCCAGTGTTTCCCCATCTATTTCCCTCTGATGCTGGGAGGGATTGGGGGCAGGAAGAGAAGGGGACGACAGAGGATGAGATGGTTGGATGGCATCACTGACTCGATGGACGTGAGTCTGAGTGAACTCTGGGAGTTGGTGATGGACAGGGAGGTCTGGTGTGCTGCAATTCATGGGGTCACAAAGAGTCGGACACGACTGAGTGACTGAACTGAACTGAACTGATAAGTGGTATCATGATATTTGTCTTTGTCTGATTTACTTTATGATGATCTCCAGGTCCATCTATCTTGCTGCAAATGACATTATCTCATTCTCTTTGATGGCTAAGATTCTACTGTAGATATGCACCACCTCTTCTCTATCCATTCATTTGTTGACGGGCATTTAGGTTGTTTCCATGTCTTGACTATCGTAAACAGTGCTGCAATGAACACTGGGGTGCGTGTTTCCTTTTGAACTGTTTTTCTCTGAATATATCCCCAGAAGTGGGATTGCTGAATCATATGGTAGCTTATTTTTAGTTTCTTAAAGAATCTCCTTAATGTTCTCCACAGTACCTGCACCAATTTATATTCCCATCATCAGTGTAAAAGGGTTCCCTTTTCTCCATACCACTCCAGCATTGTTTGTAGACTTTTTGATGATAGCTACTCTGATTGGTGTGAGGTGATATCTCATTGTAATTTTGATTAGCATTTCTCTAATTAGTGATCTTGAGCATCTTTTCATGTGTCTGTTTGTCATCTGTATGTCTTCTTTGGAGAAATGTCTAGTCAGGCCTTCTGCCCATTTTTTTATTTTATTTTATTTTTTTTTTAATATTGAACTGCATGAGCTGTTTGTAAATTTTGGAGATTAAACCCTTGTTGGTCGCATCATTTGCGAATATTTTCTCCTATTCTATGACTTGTCTTTTCATTTTGTTTATTGTTCCCTTTGCTGTGCAAAAGCTTTTGAGTTCAATTAAGTCCCATTTGTTTATTTTTGTTTTTATTTTCGTTAGGAGATGGATCAAAAAAGATTTATTTATTTATTTATTTTTGGCTGTGGTGGATCTTTGTTGCTGAACATGGGCTTTCTCTAGTTGCAAAGAGTGAAGACTACTCTTCATTGCGCATGGACTTCTCATTGCAATGACTTCTCTTGTTGTGGAACACAGGCTGTAGGCGCGTAGGCTCAGTAGCTGTGGCGTGGGGATTTAGTTGCTCCATGTGGGATCTTCCCAGACCAGGGATCGAACTGGTATCCCTTGCATTGCAAAGTGTATTCTTAACCATTGGACCACCAAAGAAGCCCCAAAAAAGATATTGCTGTGATTTATGTCAGTGTTCTGCTTATATTTTCCTTTAAGAGTTTTATAGTACCTGGTCTTACATTTAAGTCTTTAATCCATTTTGAGTTTATTTTTGTGTATGGTGTTAAAAGAGTGTTCTAATTTCATTTCTTACATGTAGCTGTCCAGAGCTGTCCAGTTTTCGCAGCACCAATTTATTGAAGATGCTTTTTCCATTGTTATAGATTAATTGACCATAGGTGTGTTTGGGCTTTCTGTCCTAGTCCATTGATCTATATTTCTGGTTTTGTGCTGTACTATACTGTTTTGTTGGCTTGAAACTCAACATTCAGAAGAGTTTCATGGCATCTGGTCCCATGACTACATGGCAAATGGATGGGGAAACAATGGAAACAGTGACAGACTTTATTTTGGGGGGCTCCAAATTCACTGCAGATGGTGATTGAAGCCATAAAATTAAAAGACACTTGCTCCTTCAAGGAAAAGCTATGACCAACCTAGACAGCATATTAAAAAGCAGGGACATTACTTTGCCAACAAAGATCCATCTAGTCAAAGCATGGTTTTTCCAGTAGTCATGTATGGATGTGAGAGTTGGACCATAAGGAAAGCTGAGTGCTGAAGAATTGATGCTTTTGAACTGTGGTGTTGGAGAAGACTCTTGAGAGTCCCTTGGACTGCAAAGAGATCAAACCAGTCAATCCTAAAGGAGATCAGTCCTGAATATTCATTGGAAGGACTGATGCTAGAACTAAAACTCCAGTACTTTGGCCACTTGATGCAAAGAACTGACTCCTTGGAAAAGCCCCTGATGCTGGGAAAGATTGAAGGCAGGAGGATAAGGGAAAAGACAGAGGATGAGATGGTTGGATGGCATCACCAACTCAAAGGACATGAGTCTGAACAGACTCCAGGAGTTGTTGATGGACAGGGAAGCCTGGCATGCTGCAGCCATGGGGTCACAAAGAGTTGGACATGATAAGCAACTGAACTGAACTGATACTGTTTTGATGTAGTAGATACTGTTTTAGCTTTGTACTGTCGTCTAAAGTCAACAAGCCTGATTCCTGAAGCTCCATTTTTCTTAAGATTGCTTTGGCTATTCAGGCTGTTTTGTGTCTCTATACAAATTTTTAGATCTTTTGTTCTAGTTCTGTGAAAAATGCTTTTGTTAGTTTGATGGGATTGCATTGAATGTATAGATTACCTTGGGTAGTATAGTCATTTTGACAATATTGATTCTTCCAATTCAAGAACATGGTATATCTTTCCCATTCACCCATTTTGGACTTAAACTGGACTTAAATTTGCTTCCCTTCCCTCCCAGCTCCACACAGGACCTAATCTTTGGCGCCCCTCTCTCCTAGATCCTCTCACCTTTGACTTCAGACTGGTCTGAGTTTTTCTGGCTTTGACACTAGGCACTTTGTAAGGGCTTTAGATGAAACTCATCTTTTGCCTCCCATTTGCCTCAAGAAAGGCACCTCATGCTGGTTCGAGCTTTCCTGACCCAAGCTCATGGATCTATATAAAGTTGAAGAGACAGATTTCCTGGTTTCTAGCTGAATAACTGCCAAGTCAGGGAGAAGATAAATCTTAAGTTGGGGAGCAAAGAGAAGGTGAAATAAGAGTTAAAACAGCCAAACATCAGGAAGATGTAGAAGGATGGATAGGCAGAGTGAGAGGACTTGAGGCCCAGCTGTGTGGATGGCAGCGAGCTAGCACAGGGCATTCTACATACTAGTCCAGAGCGTAATCTTTGTAGACAGGGAGAATCTCCTAACCTTACTGGTTGTGTGATCTCATGCAGATAGCCACTTTACAGTGGGGTGAGGGGGATAATTTACATGATTATATGAAGATTAAGTGATAATATATAAGCCATATTCATAGCATTTGGCGTAAAGCAAGTGTTCGTAATGGCAGCTGTTTTGATCACTACTAGTCTGTGAACAGAGTACCAGCTGTCAGGTTCCTTTATGGGTGTGTTGTCACAGGCCAGGAGTTGGCAAACTGCGGTCCATGGTCCAAATCCTGCTCACTGGATGTTTCTGAATGACCCTGGAGCTAAGAATGGTTTTTACATTTGTAAATGGTTGAAAAAACTAAAAGAAAAGTAATATCTTGTGATATGTAAAAATTAAATGAAATTCAATTTTCAGTGTCCAGGAATAAAGTTTTACTGAAGCATGGCCATATTTATTTTGTATTAGACAGTCAGCTGGACTGTGCAGAACTGGCTTCTCTTCTCCATGGCTCTGCACATGCTGGCCACCTTTCTTTTCCCACTGGCTCTCTCTGCCCTGGGCCCCCGGAGGACCTTTTGGTGAAGCCATCCTCAGTTGAGCCAATGCACCGATGTCTGGATTTCTAAACAATGGGCCTGCTTCATACCAGGGAGCCAAGATAGGACTGTTCTGAGATCAAAATGAAGTAAAATGTGCAAAAGTGCTCTGAAAATTCAATGGATGTTATTATTTAGCAAACAATGGCTAGTGATAGTGAGATTTCAGTGTATTTTATTCTTCTTTGTATGTTTAGTAATACGTCTTTTTAAGCAAAAAAAAAAAAAAAAATATCAGAAAACTAAGATCATGGCATCTGGTCTGAGCACTTCATGGCAATTAGATAGGGAAACAATGGAAACAGTGACAAACCTTATTTTCTTGGGCTCCAAAATCACTATAGATGGTGACTGCAGCCATGAAATTAAAAGACACTTGCTCCTTGGAAGAAAAGCTATGACCAAACTAGACAGCATATTAAAAAGCAGGGACATTACTTTGCCAACAAAGGTCCATCTAGTCAAAGCTATGGTTTTTCCAGTAGTTATGTATGGATGTGAGAGTTGGACCATAAAGAAAGCTGAGTGCTGAAGAATTGATGCTTTTGAATTGTGGTGTTGGAGAAGACTCGAGAGTCTCTTGGACTGCAAGGAGATCAAACCAATCAATCCTAGAGGAAATCAGTCCTGAATATTCATTGGAAGGACTGATGCTGAAGCTGAAACTCCCATACTTTGGCCACTTGATGTGACGAGCCAACTGTTTAGAAAAGACCCCAATGCTGGGAAAGATTGAAAACAGGAGGAGAAGGGGAAGACAGAGGATGAGATGGTTGGATGGCATCACCGACTGGATGGACATGAGTTTGAGTAAGCTCCAGTAGTTGGTGATGGACAGGGAAGCCTGGCATGCTGCAGTCCTTGGGGTCACAAAGATTTGGACATGACTGAGTGACTGAACTGAACTGAAGCAAAATTACCAGAATGCTCTCATTTCTGACCAGACCAAGTAAATTTTTAAGCCAAATTTAAACACCCATAAAGTATGTCAAACCCACCCTCACCATGGAGTTTTGAGCTTCCCAACCTTATTTTTAAAGAAAATCCTGGCTCTTCCATCTTGTTTTTGCTTCCTCTTTGCTTCCTGTACACCTAATGTCATTTTCTCTTCCAGTCTCTATGCTTCTGTTTTGGACCATTTCCAGCTTTTAGGATCTGAGTAGAGAGCAGTTGAAAATCATTACATTCGAAAAAGCCAAGGAATTGTGAGACCTGTGTTTTAAGAGAATCATCAACCAGCTTTTGACATTTCCCTAGGTGATGAGGAGGACTGGCATGCAAGAAACACTCTGAGTCAATCCCTCAATACAGTAAGTCCCCTCCATACAAACCTCCAAGTTGTGAACATTCAAAGGTGCAAACATGCCCCTGTATGCCAGCTGTTGTACTGTACTACTGTACTTTTCAAAGTGCTGACTATAAGATTAAAAATATTTTCTGTATTTTTTGTGTTCATTTGTTTTTCATGTCTCACTTGTATAAAAAGTGTTATGAACCTAGTACAGTACAGTACTATACAGTCAATTGTGTTAGTTGGATATCTAGGCTAACTTTGTTGGACTTAAGAGCAAATTGGACTTAGAAACACACTCTTGGAATGGAACTCATTCATATATAGGAGATTTACTGTAACTATTATGGGAGACCCAGAAAAGCAGAGGGGAGACGGGGTGGATGGCCGGAGTTTTCTATAAAGGAGGGGAGAAGCAAAACAGCTGGGGACTGGGACAGGAAGTAGAAGAATGGGCAGCTGTCCCTGGAGAAGTTGGTAAAGGAAGGCTGAGGAGCCCTCAGGGAGGGAAGGCTGAGGTCTAGGGTGTTGTCTGCCTTTCGTGGGGCCCCAGAGGTGGTACTGAGGAAGAATGGGAGGGAATCCCATGAGTGGTGAGAGATGAGGTCAGCAGGAAGGACGTGAAGCAAGGCAGGGCTGAGGGTAAGGAGACATGTCCTGAGAGATTTGCGTTTTAGCTGGAGGACAAGGGCTACAGGAACATGAGTCATCCCAGGATTAAAAGGCCCTGAATTCAAGACGAAATGCTGGGGTAAGGTTGTTCCCATCCTGGAGGCAGGAGAGGTGGGGATGGTGGGCATGAGAGGCCTGATGCAGATGCAAGGGTGGGAGGGGGCTGAGGCAGCTGCCTGGATCAATTCCCTTGGCCCGTACCCAGGAGTACCGTGTGTTGTGACTGTGTCTTCATTTCCTGAACAACTTAAATACTAAGCAGTTACTTAAAAGTGCTGAAGGAGGAGGCTCAGGTTTCTAATGACCTTCTGTCAACATGACTAATGTTGCCCTGGGACACCTTCCCCTCAGTTTTGTGTGAAGCTCACTTTCCTCTTTACCCAGATTTCTCTCAGAGAGGGGGCTTCTCTGACCCCTGTGCTCAAAACAGCCCTTTGTATCACTCACTAATTGTCTTATCCTGCTTTATTTTCTTCATCCTGCTTATGTCCATCTGATACCTTCTATATTTGTTTAATAGTTAACTGTCATCTCCACTTCCCTGGTGGCTCAATGCAGGCTTGTTGCAATGCAGTCTTCGCCTGCCAATGCAGGAGATGCAAGTCTGATCCCTAGGGGTCAGAAAGTTCTCCTGGAGGAGGAAATAGCAACCCACTCCAGTATCCTTGCCTGGAAAATTCCATGGACAGAGGAGCCTGGTGGACTACAGTCCACAGAGGGTCACAGAGACTCAGACATGACTAAATGACCAAGCACACTGTCTGCACTAGACTGTCAGCCCCCTGGAGTCAAGAGCTTTCTCTTCTTCTTGGTCCTCTTTCCCAGGGCTCAGAGCAGAGCTCGGTGAATGTTTGTGAAAAATATGGATGGATGAATGGGGATAGTGAGCACAGGCAGAGTGGCCTTCCAGCTGTTTACAGGCCCTGAGCGATTTCATCTCTCAATTAGAAGTTGCTGCCCTGTTGATGGTTCTGTTAACCCTTGAGTGGTCTCTCTGCACCCTGCCTCCTAAGCAAAAGTGAGTTGCCTAAAATTCACGGCCACACTGTCTCTTTCAAAGTTTTATACAATTAAATCTGACTGCTAGAAACTCGGCTGCTGGTTTTGGCCACTCCTTCCCCCCATCTTGCCATTCCTCCTTAACTGCCTTTTCTGATATCGGCCAAGAGATACATTAGAGTCAGCAAATTGAAACTCTACCATGACCCATTACCAGGACTTGAGGTTTTTAATAACTAAGACAGTCAGACAACCTCCTCTCCCCTAAGAGCCCAGGTTGAGCACAGGTTGTGGGCAGACTGATAATTGAACATGTGATTTTTTAATTTATTTATTTATTTTTGACTGTGTTAGGTCTTCATTGCTGTACAGGCATTTCTCTTGTTGTGGCAAGCGGGGGCTACTCCCTGGTACAAGCCTATCATTGTTGTGGCTTCTCTTATTTTGGAGCACAGGCTCTAGGGTGCCATGGGCTCAGTAGTTGTGGCTCCTGGGCTGTAGAGCATAGGCTCAGTAGTTGTGGCACATGGGCTTACTTGCTCTGAGGCATGTGGGATCTTCTTGGATCAGGGATCAAACCCATGTCTACTGCATTGGCAGGCGGATTCTTCACCACTGAGCCACCAGGGAAGCCCCTTAAATTTTATTTTTGGCCACACCACACTGCATGGCGGGATCCTAATTCCCCAACCAGGTATCAAACCCACGTCCCCTGCAGTGGAAGGTCAGAGTGTTAACCAGGGAAGTTCAAACTTCTGATTCTATGATAGCAGGTAAAGGGAAACAGGGGAGGAACTACCTTCAGAAAGGCTCTGAGGAGGATGATCATCCCATCCTTGAGGAATGATATCTGAATAGGAAGCTGAAGGACGAGCAGGAGTTAACTGAGCAAGGAAGGGTTGGGTAAAAGTGTATCTCAGGGCAAGTCTCAGAGACTGGAAAAGTGGGACTTAGTGGAAGAACTGGAAATGCCAGGTGCCTGGAAACGGAGCAGGAGGTGGGAGTCGTGGGTAAAGCCAGAGCTGCAACAAGAGACAAGCAGAGTGGACTCCAGCTCCCACACTCCTAGCTGTGTGACTCTGGGCAAGTTAATGATCCCATGAAAGCATCAGTTTCCTTATGGAAGAGAGCAGTAGTCTCTAGGCGAGCTTCGAGGATGCGGCAGTAGAGGTCAAACACTTAGCAAAGTGCCTGCCACACTAACTATTCATTGTATGTTGTGCTGTTGTGCTACACAGGCCTGCAGTAGTGGAGAAGTGCCCAGTGCATGGGGCGTGTTCAACAGACAGGTGAAGGCACTGCAGGCCCATAGGGGCAGCAGTTCTGTCTCCAACCACCCAATTCTTTACCGCCAAGAAGAGTTGCTAGAGGTTCCTCTTGCTAGAGGTTTGGTCCCTTCCCAGGCCCCCATTACGCTGTTAACATAGTGTAACCCTCCAGAAATGTAAGTGCCTTTACCTGCATATGGTATCTGGTCCCATCACTTCATGGCAAATACATGGGAAAACAGTGGAAACAGTGACAGACTTTATTTTTTGGGGCTCCAAAATCACTGCAGATGGTGACTGCAGCCATGAAATTAAAAGACGCTTACTCCTTGGAAGAAAAGCTATGAACAATCTAGACAGCATATTAAAAAGCAGAGACATTACTTTGCCAACAAAGTTCCATCTAGTCAAAGCTATGGTTTTTCTAGTAGTCATGTATGGATGTGAGAGTTGGACCATAAAGAAAGCTGCGTACTGAAGAATTGATGCTTTTGAACTGTGGTGTTGGAGAAGACTCTTGAGAGTCCCTTGGACTGCAAGGAGATCCAACCAGTCCATTCTAAAGGAGACCAGTCCTGAATATTCATTGGAAGGACTGATGCTAAAGCTGAAACTCCAATACTTTGGCCACCTGATGCGAAAAACTGACCCATTGGAAAAGACCCTGATGCTGGGAAAGATTGAATGCGGGAGGAGAAGGGAAAAGACAGAGGATGAGATGGTTGGATGGCATCACTGACTCAATAGACGTGAGTTTGAGTAAACTCCGGGAGTTAGTGATGGACAGGGAGGCCTAGCGTGTTGCAGTCCATGGGATCGCAAAGAGTCGGACACAACTGAGTGACTGAACTGAACTGATGGGCTTCCCTGGTGGCTTAGACAGTAAAGAATCTGCCTTCAATGCAGGAGACCTGCATTGGATCCCTGGAGAAGGGAATGGCAACCCACTCCAGTATTCTTGCCTGGAGAATCCCATGGACAGAAGAGCCTGGTGGGTTACAGTCCATGGAGTTGCAAAGAGTCGGACATGACTGAATGACTAACACTTTCGCTTTTCACCCACGTACATAACTACATTCTGATCTGTTTTTCTATAATTTATCTCCTTTCAAGCTTATACCCATGTGATCATATTATAGTCGTTCTTTTTCACCTCGCTTTTCAAAATCAATTTATCTTAAAGAATGTGCCACAACAGTACATTCAGACAGTTATTATTCTTTTAAACATCTGCATAGTTTTCCATTTTATGGATGAGCCATAATTTAACCAGTCTTCTACCTACTGATCTTCAGGTTATTCCAGAATTTCTTTTTCTGTTACAAATAATGTTGCAATAAACTCTTGAACATATACATGCCGCATGTTTGTGAAGCGGTAAACTTACATAGGTGAACTTGCTGTACTAAAGGGTGTTTGCGTTTAAAAACTTAGATAGCTGTATGGCTCCATTCACTTTTTAGGTGCTCAAAGGGGGCTGGATTGCAGTGCTAGACATAGGATTCTGTCTGAGTCGCATCCAACCAACCAAAATTGGAAGCCTAAATGTAATACCCTATGTTTTTCAGCAAGATTACAGTGGTCTAGATTGAAAATTATTCCCACAGGTGGGTGTGTATATATACACATATATATATACACACATATTTGTGTATATCAGATCAGTCGCTCAGTTGTGTCCGACTCTTTGTGACCCCATGAATTGCAGCATGCCAGGCCTCCCTGTCCATCACCAACTCCCGGAGTTCACTCAGACTCACGTCCATCGAGTCAGTGATGCCATCCAGCCATCTCATCCTCTGTCGTCCCCTTCTCCTCTTGCCCCCAATCCCTCCCAGCATCAGAGTCTTTTCCAATGAGTCAACTCTTCGCATGAGGTGGCCAAAGTACTGGAGTTTCAGCTTGAGCATCATTCCTTCCAAAGAAATCCCAGGGCTGATCTCCTTCAGAATGGACTGGTTGGATCTCCTTGCAGTCCAAGGGACTCTCAAGAGTCTTCTCCAACACCACAGTTCAAAAGCAACAATTCTTCAGCACTCAGCCTTCTTCACAGTCCAACTCTCACATCCATACATGACCACAGGAAAAACCATAGCCTTGACTAGATGAACTTGGTTGGCAAAGTAATGTCTCTGCTTTTCAATATGCTATCTAGGTTGGTCATAACTTTTCCTTCCAAGAAGTAAGCGTCTTCTAATTTCATGGCTGCAGTCACCATCTGCAGTGATTTTGGAGCCCAAAAAAATAAAATCTGACACTGTTTCCCCATCTATTTCCCATGAAGTGATGGGACCAGATGCCATGATCTTCGTTTTCTGAATGTTGAGCTTTAAGCCCACTTTTTCACTCTCCGCTTTCACTGTCATCAAGAGGCTTTTTAGTTCCTCTTCACTTTCTGCCATAAGGGTGGTGTCATCTGCATATCTGAGGTTATTGAGATTTCTCCCGGCAATCTTGATTCCAGCTTGTTTCTTCCAGTCCAGCGTTTCTCATGATGTACTCTGCATAGAAGTTAAATAAACAGGGAGACAGTATACAGCCTTGACGTACTCCTTTTCCTATTTGGAACCAGTCTGTTGTTCCATGTCCAGTTCTAACTGTTGCTTCCTGACCTGCATACAAATTTCTCAAGAGGCAGATCAGGTGGTCTGGTATTCCCATGTCTTGAAGAATTTTCCACAGTTTATTGTGATCCACACAGTCAAAGGCTTTGGCATAGTCAATAAAGCAGAAATAGATGTTTTTCTGGAATTCTCTTGCTTTTTCGATGATCCAGCAGATGCTGACAATTTGATCTCTGGTTCCTCTGCCTTTTGTAAAACCAGCTTGAACATCAGGAGGTTCACGGTTCACATATTGCTGAAACCTGGCTTGGAGAATTTTGAGCATTACTTTACTAGCGTGTGAGATGAGTGCGATTGTGCGGTAGTTTGAGCATTCTTTGGCATTGCCTTTCTTTGGGATTGGAATGAAAACTGACCTTTTCCAGTCCTGTGGCCACTGCTGAGTTTTCCAAATTTGCTGGCATATTGAGTACAGCACTTTCACAGCATCATCTTTCAGGATTTGGAATAGCTCAACTGGAATTCCATCACCTCCACTAACTTTGTTCGTAGTGATGCTTTCTAAAGCCCACTTGACTTCACATTCCAGGATGTCTGCCTCTAGGTCAGTGATCACACCATCGTGATTATCTGGGTCGTGAAGATCTTTTTTGTACAGTTCTTCTGTGTATTCTTGCCATCTCTTCTTAATATCTTCTGCTTCTGTTAGGTCCATACCATTTCTGTCCTTTATCGAGCCCATCTTTGCATGAAATGGTCCCTTGGTATCTCTGATTTTCTTGAAGAGATCTCTAGTCTTTCCCATTCTGTTGTTTTCCTCTATTGTATACAAATGCTAAGTCCAAGAAGTTTCACAGACCACACTTCATTTATAGATATGTATGAGGAACATGGATATAAGAATTGGATGAAGTATGTAGTCTCTGCATTGCTCTAAGAGTTAGAGGATGAATGTTCTTGAAACATGAGTACTGAAACAATGAAATGGAACTGGATGTATGGTAGGGTTGCCAAGGAGAGCCTGATGACACTGGGTGGGTTGCTATGACTACAGAGGAGGATACATTCTCTTATGTAAAGTTCTAACCCTTCAATCAGGACAGAAGGATCTCTCATCTCCCATAACTAGACCTTATCAAGTTGTCAACAGATTACTATACCTGAAGAAAAGCAGCCAGCCAGTAGATGGAAGGTCCAAGAAATAAATCTCTGAGATCTTATTGACTTATCTCCATATAGCATATAATTTTTATGAGTTCTTCAGGGTGTTGCCACAACTTTTCAAATTGGTAAAATAATTTTATTTCTTGGCCATGCAGCTTATGGGATCTTAGTTTCCTGACAAGGGACTGTACCCATGCTCCCTGGAGTGGAAGCACAGTCCTAACCACTGGACTGCCAAGGAATTCCCAAAATAATTTTATAAAAAGCACTATTCTGTCTATATCCTGGTATAAAATGCTGTAAGATATAGAGTTAAGTGAAAAAAGCAAGATGAATTAAAGCATGTGTGGTATGCTACAATCGTCTAAAAAACATATGCAGTACTTATTTTTTTAATGCAATAAGGTAAAAGAAAAGATATAAGATTGGAAATGAAGAAATAAAGCTTATAATGAATAGAGCGTATAATGTGATTGTGTACAAGGACATTTGGTCCTTTGCCTAAAGGAATCTCCAAGTAAACCACTAGAACTAATAAGTAAATTTAGCCAAATCAGAAGACAAAGCATCAACATACCAAAACATCAAAAGACCAATAGGCAAATGAAAAGATAGTGAACATCATTAGTCATCAAGAAAGTAAAAATTACAATAAGAAAATACCACCTATCCATCCTAATGGCTAAAATTTTTTAAACTGAGTTGAATACCAAGTGCTAGCTAAGATGAGGCACAATACGAACACTTATGCACTTCTGGTGGAAATATGAATGATAGAACCATTTGGGAAATTAGTTGTCTCTAATAAATTTATGTAACTTCCTTGTAGCTAGTTGTGTGCTTGTAAACATTTAACAATTGGCTTTGGGGGTGGAGGAGAAGGAAGTCCTGATTTATAGCATTTGCCTATTTCCATGGTGTAAATATTTCCCCCTTGGGATAAATATTTCCTCCTTGGGTGATTTCAAGCTACCAATGGGAAGTCATTGAAAGTAGAATTGGGAAGAAATGCACATTACTGGCCCCAAGCTGTACAAGCTGGCTCCAGACCACCACTTCCTATGACCCAGCAGCTCCACTTCTAAGTACACATCCAAGAGGAATGAATAGTAATATCCACAAAAAGATGACTTCTATGGGAAAGTTCTTAGCGGCTTTATTCCTATCAGATACAATATAAACACAATCCAGAAAAGATGAAAGGATAAATAAATCATGGTGCATTCATGCAATGAAATACTGTTCAGCAATAACAGATAATGAACTGATACAACAGCATGAATAATTCTCAGACATGTCATGTTAACTGAACCAGGCATGAGCGTGCACTCTGTATGGTTGGTTCCATTTACATAAAAGTCAAGAATGAACAAAACTAATCACTGGTGTAGGAATCAGATGGTAGCTATTTCCAGGATTTCTCAATTGACTTTTGGAGTGGGGACAAGGTAACCTTCTGGGGTGATGGAAATATATTTTATCTTGATCAGCCTATGTAAGTGTGTATATTTGATAAAAATTCACCAAGATCTTCACTTATATGTAAAGTCACCTCACTAAAGTCTTTGTTGACTCATTTTGCCTCATTTAAAAAAAAACATAGAAGTCACAAATTTTTAAACAGTTATCTATAGAAGGATGGAGGAAACTAGGAAATGACATGGTTAAAAGCTAGATTCGGAATATACCTTGTCTTGTAGGTTTGATTTTGGATTCATGGGAATAATTTACATAAAATATAGACTCAATTAAATCAAAATTGAAAAAGGCAATTCCTTAAAATCAAAATAAAATGTTTTAAACTCTATATTGAGTTGGTGGCCAACCAAGAGGAATTATTTCAAGAGATTTTTTAAAATTTAATTTTTTTTTTTTTTTTGGCTGCCATGAGTCTTCATTGCTGCATGCAGGTTTTCTCTAGCTGGGGTACAAGGACTTCTCATTTGGTGGCTTCTCTGTTAGGGAGCATAGGCTCTAGAATGTGAGGGCTTCAGTAGTTGTGCAGTTGTGGCTCACGGGCTTATTCGCTCCAAGGGATGTAGGATCTGGAGCAGTGACTGAACCCATGTCCCCTGCATTGGCAGGTGGATTCTTTACCACTAAACCACGAGGGAAGCCCCTCAAGAGATTTTTAACAGAGTAAAATATTAGTAATAATATTGGTATTATTATTCTGAAATTATTATAAAGTAATATTATACATAATATTATATAAAGTAAGTAAATAATTATGTTAATGTTAGAAGAAACCAAGAATTTTACCAGAAGAGACAAAGAGATGCAAACACAGAATTTAATAATGTAGTAAACATTTTATAGTCTTAAATTTGAGTAGAAAATATCAGTATGAACTGTTGATACATTTTCTTATTTTAAGAGTCTGTTTCCTAGTTCTGTCCACTGAAAAGGCCTAGGAAAAATGACCAGTCACATGGAATGCATACCCTTAGTGCCCGTTTAGTCCCTTAATACTATTTCCCACGAAAGGGAACCAGGGCTTCTTGAGGAGATGCATGGTTCTGGTCTGAGGCAGGCAATGTACGTGATCAACCTGGACCCTCACAACATACCTGAAATTCCTGGAGTCATGTCAAAAGGACTCAGGGCCAACCTGTCAAGGCTCTAACTAACCACATATGGGACAATTTAAACATGGAAACTGAAAAGAATTAAAACATATGAATCATGTTCAAAATTCATAATATTCATAACGATGCTAAAAAAATACCAACCCCAAACCACCATTGGATGATACCAGGAAACCAACTTACCATTCTGAATATAGGCAAGTAAACCTGTTACCTACTTTTGCCATCTGAACTGAATTTCAAATAGTAGTGAAGGAGATGTTTCTTTTTATAGAAGTTTTCCAGCCAATAATGAAGGAATATCACCATTTGACAAGTCCTAAAAGAAATAATGGTTCTAGGCAAGGATGATAGTATTTGTTTCCTGGGGCTACAATAACAAAGTACCACAGGCTGGGTAGCTTAAAAAAGAAATTTAATGCCCCTCAGTCCTGCAGGTGAAAGTCTGAAATCAAGGTGTTAGCAGGAACATGCTCCCTCTCAGACTATATGAGAAGCTCCTTCCTTTCCTGTTCTATCTTCTGGTATTTGTTGGCAAACCTTGTCATTCCTTGGCTTGTAGATAAAACACTGATTTCTGCCTTTGTGGTCGCATGACCATCTCCTCCTTGAGTCTGTGTTCAATGTTCCTCCTCTAATAAGTGCTGGGTTAATGTGGGTCTCATTTTAACCTGAATTACCTCCATGGGCATGAAGTTTAGGATTTCAACATATCTTTTGTGAGGGATACTATTCAATCATAGTCATCAATGGCAGTTAGGATCACAGAGTGAAACAGGACATTATGTATTATTCCAAAGAATTAGACCCAAATCAGACCAAGTCTAGATCTAACTATCAATATATAGAAACCAGAAGGGATGGAAGAACATGGTAAAAAACTCCACAGGTGTATAATCTGTGAAGTCCAGAATGTGGGAAATTCTGCAGGACAAGTGACTTGGTTTCCTCAACAAATAAATTACAAGGAAAAAAACAGAAGCAGAACCTTTAAATAATTATGAACATAGACATAGCCACCAAATCCCATATATAGCTCTTGTCTGGAAATCTGAATACTTACTAGATAGTTAATGATATAGAAGGGTTACTGGCAAGTTTTAAAAAACATATCTTTAAATGAGACTCTACTATATAGCACAAGAAAATATATTCGATATCCTGTGATAAACCATAATGGAAAAGAATATGGAAAATATATATTTGTATAACTGAATCATTTTGCTGTATAACAGAAATTAATACAACATTGTGAATCAACTATACATCAATAAAATTAAATTTAAAATTTTAATAAAAACATATCTTAATGGCATGGTGGTAATGTTTAAAAAAAGAGTTCTTAATATAAGAATACATAACTTCAGGGACTTCCCTGCTGGTCCAGTGGTTAAGGCTCTGTGCTTTCACTGCAGGGGGCACAGGTTCAATCTCTGGTCAGGGAACTAAGCTTTCACTGGCCTCGTAGTGCAGCCACAAACAAAAAACAAACAAAATGAAAAAACATGCTCTCAAATAAAGCAACATGATGTTTGGAAGATGTCAGGAGAGTGGGGAATGGGTTAGGTATAAAACAAGATTAGCCATGTTAAATAATGAAGCTTGGTATTGGGTATATGGGAGTTCATGATACTGTTTTTTTCTATATGCTAAAATTTTCCAGCATATACAATTATAAAAATAAAATG
Source organism: Bubalus kerabau (assembly GCF_029407905.1). Taxonomy (NCBI): domain Eukaryota; kingdom Metazoa; phylum Chordata; class Mammalia; order Artiodactyla; family Bovidae; genus Bubalus; species Bubalus kerabau. Next base: position 50,555,208 of record NC_073629.1, read on the forward strand.
CAATACATTAATTCAGTGTTTCTCAACTTGAGGCAGTATCAGAATCTATTTTCTGAAGATTCTTCCCTTCCCCAGAAGTTATGCCTCATTCTTGCAGAGAAATTGGTGTTGAAAATATTTACACTTCAGTAAGGAGTATTTTTGTAAAGAAGTTAGACTATCATAGGATGAAGTTATACATTTTTTATACATTTTTGCAGCATGTGTATGTTCAGGCTTTCAACTGTTTTTACTCATCTTTTAGTTCAACAAATGTCCAAAAAACTTCTGCCTCACATCGTCCTAAAACTTGAAATTATTGTATATATTGGGAATCTGATTTCAAATTCAGATGAATTTATATCTCATTAATATTTTTCATTTTTTATTTATACTCAGGCTCTGGGTTAAATGCTACCTCCCCTGCTCCGTCAATGTCCCTGATTCCCCCCAACTGGAAGTACAATTTTTAAAAATTCCTTCCTTGCCGAAAAGTATTTTGTCAGCTACATAGGAGCTTCCAAAAAAACAAAACTTCTCCATCATTAATCAAGCTGCAATGGATGAGTTTGAAAAGAGAAACTCAGTATCCTAGAAAAGTATACTGAACAGCAAATCTCAGTGAGTTTGGGGAAGGGAGGTGGTGGCTTAGTTGCTCAGCCAACTCTTTGCGACCCCATATAGCCCGCCAGCCTCCTCTGTCTGTGGAATTTTCCAGGCAAGAATACTGGAGTGGGTTGCCATTTCCTTCTCCGGGGGATCTTCCCGACCCAGGAATCGAACCTGAGTCTCCTGCTTGGCAGGCAGATTCTTTACCACCGAACCACCTGGGAAGCCAATAGATATATAAATAACAGTAAAAGAATGCTGCTGCAAAGCTGCTGCTAAGTCGCTTCAGTCGTGTCCGACTCTGTGCGACCCCATGGACGGTAGCCCACCAGGCTCCCCCGTCCCTGGGATTCTCCAGGCAAGAACACTGGAGTGGGTTGCCATTTCCTTCTCCAAAATAATGCTAGCAAGTAGAAAGAGATGAAAGAGTAACAAAACAGTGCATAAGATCACTTTATGAGGAGAGAGAGGTAACCCTGGTGGGCTACCGTCCATGGGGTCGCACAGAGTCGGACACGACTGAAGCGACTTAGCAGCAGCTTTGCAGCAGCATTCTTTTACTGTTATTTATATATCTATTGGCTTCCCAGGTGGTTCGGTGGTAAAGAATCTGCCTGCCAAGCAGGAGACTCGGGTTCGATTCCTGGGTCGGGAAGATCCCCCGGAGAAGGAAATGGCAACCCACTCCAGTATTCTTGCCTGGAAAATTCCACAGACAGAGGAGGCTGGCGGGCTATATGGGGTCGCAAAGAGTTGGCTGAGCAACTAAGCCACCACCTCCCTTCCCCAAACTCACTGAGATTTGCTGTTCAGTATACTTTTCTAGGATACTGAGTTTCTCTTTTCAAACTCATCCATTGCAGCTTGATTAATGATGGAGAAGTTTTGTTTTTTTGGAAGCTCCTATGTAGCTGACAAAATACTTTTCGGCAAGGAAGGAATTTTTAAAAATTGTACTAAGTGCATACACAAGGTAAAAAAGAAAATCTAAAACGAGCCAAAAAGTCAGATCACTCCTCCTGCCCCAGTTCCACTCCCAGGGTCTCCACTATTCCAAGCTTCTTGCAAATCGCTCTACACATTTTTTCTAAGCATATACAAAAATAAATGCTACTGGACCTTACTGCAAGTACTATCTGCTGGGGTTTTTTTTTTTTTTTCCACCTTGCAGTACACATTAGAGACCTTAGCAGCAAATACAGGATCTCTCTCTCTCTCTCTCTTTTTTTTTTTTTTTTGCACTACATGGAAATCTCATTTATTTCAGCCCCCAGTTGGCAGCATTTTTTCCCAGTTATTTCCTCTTACAGATAATGTTGCAATGCACCATCTTGTACACACAGAGAAAAGGAATTTTGTTGAAAATCTGCATTTCTGAAGGAAACCCCTCCTTCATTCTTTTAGCTGGGGGCAGGAAGCACCCTGTGGTATGAAGCAATCGCTCCGCAAACCTTCCAGACCTGACGGTATCACCTTGAGATTCCCCAGCGGCTGGGTGGTCAGTAGTGTGCCTGGTTCCCTAGAAGGGAAGACGCCAGCACCCCCTGCTCTGTGGTTGAAAGCGGATGCCCCCTGAGTCCCCTCATGTTTGAACCCCCAGCCTGGGAGGGGTGAAGCCTCAGCATCGTGTCATTAGGTAAGTGCGCTGGCTTCGGAGGTGTATTAGACTCACCTGGACGCAGCAGTGGTTCAGTTGGTGGTGTGTTTAAAGTTAATTCACTAAATGCTAATGTAGACAATGTCTCTGAGACCAAGAGCAGTCAGTGCCAAGTGTCCTCTCTGAAAACAGCATTTTGTGTGGGTGAGCAGAGTAAGCTTTTATTTTAGTTCATTCTTTTAAAAAAAGAACAACTGTGGCTTGTGTTTAATCCTCTGGAAGTCCTCTGTGTCAGCGAGCCTTTTCTTTTCATGTGGGCATCTCTTGCCAGAAATCGGAGTTTCCTGGCAGAAAAGAGAGGCAATTTGAGTAACCCGGACACAGACAAATACACTTCACTTCAACAAAGCTTCTCAGGTGTCACTGAAGATGTGTGAGAAACCAAATAGAATTCTATAGAAAATGGTCTTTTAAAAAAGTATTCTCCAGTTGATGGCTTTAATGAAGCTCTTGCTTCTCATCTCAAACTGGATAAGTTCAGGCCAAGGCTTCACTGAAGAGGGTTTTGTTGACCACAGGGAAAAAGGGTTGGGGATATGGTCAACATCTCAGACCAGACTGTGGGGCTTCCTTTCCAGCTTGGACAATAAGATCAGGGCTCAGAGCAAAATGCATATGACTTGATTTGTTTCTCCTCTTTAAAAAAAAAAAAAAACTTATGGTGTCTGTTATGTGAAAAGTAGATAAAAGGTTTGTTTACAATCTCTCCCTGAAGAGTGGAATTGAACAATTCCAATTTTGGAATTTTTCCTCATTGCTGTTAACTACCTTGGTGAAATTTGGCTGATCTACAGTTATTCAAAGATAAGCATATGTTTGTTGGGAAGGGAGAAGTAAAGTGCTTGCTCATCTGACAAGTCTAAAGTTTCCATAATGGCATTTGGCTTCACAACAGGGGATACTAGGAAAGCATTGCTCTAGTGGAACTTGAGGTGTGGATTCAAGTGAGGGATGAGACTGTGGGGAAAGGGTTGAGTCTGGGGAAAGGGTGGAGGTCCCATGAGTTCTCAGAGGAGATGCAGGATGACCAGGTCAGACGTAGAGGTCAGTTCTGTTTTAAAAAGTGGTAAAGCATTAACATCCAGGCAAAGTAAACAAAGAGGAAGAGAGCTAATGAAGGTGTGGTGCTGGGTAGGGGGGATGGACCAACCTAGGATGTGCTGGTCTCAGGTTAACCTGGGCACAGGGCTTTGCACATAGTCTGTGCAGGTTCCAGGACTGAGGGTCAGAGACTTTAATACACAGGGCCCAGGGAAACCAGTCTCCAGGTCTCATGGGCTCCAGTAAGAAATCTGTCAGAGACCAAGGGGTTAGGTCCTAATTGAGAAGGACCCTGATTCTCTAGGCATTCATTCAGGGAAGCTTTCTGTTTCTCCCCTACAGAGGGTGTCCCATTTTGCATCACCTGTCCAGTCTCCATAAACAGCTTTTACAATCTGAACTAGTTCCGTTCCATAGAGAAGCGTTTGTTAAGCATTCATTAGCTTGTAAGATTTTTTTCACTCTGTGAAATTCTTTCAAGCTTTTTGACATTGTCATGTGCCTGGATGCTTGGGTTTGAACAACTGTGATCTTCAGCTGTCTGAAGACCTGTAATGCCATCCCTGTTGAATGTAGATTCTAACTCAGGGATTATTTTAGTCAATAAGAGGAAATACTGGAAAAGGGTATAGAGTCTCCCCTTCCTGCCTTTGCGGCCTGTAAGTTAAGACCTGTTCTTTCATGCAAGTGACTGCTAGTCAATCTGGATTCTAGTTTCTCTAAACAGATAAATTTCCTGGAGAGGTGGAATAACAGGGTGCCTGGTTTAGGAGTCAGGAAACTGGGGTCCAGCATTGCTTCCACCACTAATTACCCCACGTGCCCTTTGGCAAGCCCTTCGGTATTTCCCCTTAAATAAAGATGAAGGGGTTGAATTAAGATGCACAAAGATTTCAATAATCGTAAAGGAGGGGCTGAACTGATAAGATTAAATTTTTAAAAGTTGGCTGCAAAGATAGATGCTGGGAAAAAGCTATCATTGCTGTTCCTTTTGAAAAGGTTTAGTACCCCTGAACATGAAACAGGAGGGAGTTGTGGTCACCAGTATAGTTCACATCTGCAGGCAGCCTCCATAGAAACTCAGCTTCCAGAATAAGGTCAGAGGTCAGAGTTCTGCTGTGCTCTGTTCTGACCTGGCAATGACACCACTTGCCTCCAGTTTCACATCTACCTCCAATACACTCTCCAACTTAGAAATCAGAGTGATTGTTCTTAAAAACTAAATTCGATTGTGTTACCCTCCTGCTTACAAACCTTCAGGAGCTCCCTATTGCCCTCAGAATAGTCTCATACCATGGCCTTCATGATTTGATCCCTGTTGATCTCAAGCCTATCTCTTATCCCCCACTGACCCACAACCCTCAACCCTGAGTCTTGTAGTTCCAAACCACAAGCAGTTCCCAGAACTGGTCTCCTCTCCCTCTCTCTCCCCCATCTAGAGTGCAGTTTCCAACACACACACACACCTCTCCACCTGTCAGCTTCCCCAGCCTCTGGACTTTCAGAGGGTTTGCCCCTGTCATAGCACTTCCCACACTATATTGCAATTCCTTAAGAGTACTCCACCCTCCTATCCCAAGACAGTGAGCTCCTCAAGACAGACTATGCTTTTTCCGTGCATTCTCAGCATCTGCTGTCTTCATGGAAGGCACTCAGGAAATATTTGGAGAATCAACAGAAGGCTGGGGGAACAATTGACAAACCAAGTGTACTCAGAGAAGAGTAATAAGGATGGTGAGGGTGGTAGAAATGAGGTTGAATGTCAGTTGAAGAAGCAGAAATGGTTTAGCATGGAAAAGAGAGCATCGGAGCTCACCTTCATGCCAGGACTGCCTTGGGATTTGATTTACTCAAGCCTCCCCAGAGGGCAGGGTTAGATTCTGGTGGGAGCGAGGCAGACATGGTGCAATGTAAGCAGCAGCAGTGGAGACTGCTATGACGTGCTACGTTTGGGTACATTTGGTGGAGGGAGGATACCCTGCAGACAAGAGATGGCTTCTTGGTGACTTAAAGAGCCTCCTGGCCCTGAAGGGCCCCAGCACTGTCTCAGGAGTATAGCTAGAAAGATACTTGTGTTGGGTGAAGCATTCACCCCAATAATATTGAACATAGGCTCTAAGATCTGCAAGCACTGAAAATTCTAAAAGTCAGTGGTTCTCTCATCTAGGCCAGAAGACCACACACTTTACAAAACTGAACCGACATTCTAATTCCTGACTTCTCTTCCTTAACAGCTTTGGCGTATTTTAACTTATTCCAAATCCACCCATGATGCCAGGTCCACTTAGTTGTTCCGCTGGGGAAGGAAATAGCTGCACAGAGAAGTTATATAACCTGCCCCAGTTTTTGCAGGATACTAAGAGACAGAATCTTAATAGGAAACAGAACTCCCAAGTCCAAAGCATTACAGTAGATGGCTTTTCCAGGTCCCTGATGACTTACCAGGCCAAGTTGGCCTATGAAGTTTCATGTTTCTTACCATTTTGCCTTCATCCTGCATCTTAAGTTCAAGAACACAATCATGGCAGAGTGGCGATGGAGATGGGCTCAAGAACCAGACTGCCTTCGTGACCTCAGAAAAATCTCTTCCTCTTTCTGTGACTCAGTTTCCTCATCTATAAAATGGATGTAAAAATAGAATTAACCTTATAGAGTTGTAAGGATAAAATGAGGATACAGAACATGGATATATTAAGTACTTAATAAGCATTACCTAATGTTATTAGTACTGGATGAGGACAGGACTTGGCAATAAAGACAACTGATTTCTCATTTCGGTGCTAAAGGTACAGTGGTCTTAAGCCATTCTCTGCACATCCTCAGAAAGTCCTCAGAAGGTCCTCAGAGCTTCTGCTGAGAGCCTGAGTGGGGTATAAAGGACCAGAGATGACAACCATTGGCAAAGAAGAACCAGATTGGGGTAGGGTAGGCTGAGCACCTAGCTCATCTGCTGCTGTCTGTGGTCCTGAAACAATTTGTTAACTATCTAGAAAAATGAGGGTGTGGTGGGATTTACACCCACAGCCTCCCTTCCCAACAGTTGCCTGCTTATGGATAGTCCACCCACAAAATGGAGTCTGGATAAATTATCGATAACCTTTGAATCATTAGTTTCTTTTTCTCTGAAAACAGGTAATTCATGTCTTCTGATGTGTTCACAGGGATGTTATCAGTTTACATACCATCCATGTATAAAATACCTCCCCACCTGTTGCCTGTCTGAGGGACACAGTCAGAAAGGGGCGACATAGTGGGAACAAAGATATCTTACACTCTGAACTCCCTCCCTACTGAGTTTCAGTGGGCTTGGAACTCCAACCCCACTGAAGGCACATCCCAGCTCTCACCTGACAGAGTCCCAGGGACCTCATACAGTTTTTAGTGACAATTCAAGTCTTCCTGAGGCTGGGGTCAGAGCCACACTTTGCTTTGCAGGTGGCCTGCATCGACCATCACTGCCTCTGCCGGTGCTGATGCTGCCTCCTCTGTGATGCCCACCTGGGATGGGGCAGACTCTCCCCCACCAAGGTCACAGCTCTTGAGATGCTGCAAAGGGCTCTCTTGCTGTTTCAACTTATAATCTTCTTTTGCCAAAGACTTGGGATGGATTCTGAGTGGAATCTGGGCCAAGGGACAGTTAAGACACCTCCCAGCATCTTGCTCAAAAGTCTTTCTTCTTTCTTTCTCATTAGCCTGGACAGTGCAATCCATTACTGTTCCAGGATAAATCCCAGGCCCCACCAGAGGCCTCCCCAGGAAAGAGATCGGGGGCATGCTGCCCCTGTTCTCTTTTTGGATGTCAGAGTTTAATCTGGCATCTTGTAGCTCAGCTATGTTCTTGATATCCTCATCAAATAACTCCCAGTGAACCTTGAGGTGGACAGAGCTCCTGAAGGGACCCTGCTGACTGGCCTCCCTCTGAGACCCTCAGTCCATAGATATGAAAGTGCTTCAGACTTTCTGCACCAGGGGAATTTTCCAAACCTGATTAAGTGTCATTACAAGGAAAAAAATAGAAATAATTTTTCTTTTTATAGATTCAGAAAGCAGAAAAAAACTCTTAATGTTGATTTTACCCATTCTGGCTGCTAGTAGGATTAAACTCAAAAAATAGTGGTTAAACTTAGAGAGAAAAACACCTCCCAGAGATTAAGATACTGCAATGTCTCCTTATATGATGGAGGGTCCCCCAACCAATGGCCACATAAATTCCTTTGTGGTGCTACTTAAGACCTTTACCTATTTTTATGTCCTTGAGGTGAATCAGAAGGAAGATGGTAGCGTGCCTTGGCTGTCTCCCATCACACAGTATAATTCTCTGTGCCTGAGTTCTTATCCACCCATCACATGCATGCTCACACATCCCTACACACGTGCTCAGTTGTATCCAACTCTTTGCAACCTCTTGGACTATAGCCCACCAGGCTCTTCTATCTATGGGATTCTCCAGGCAAGAATACTGGGGTGGGTTGCCATTGCCTGGCTGACACACACATTCAGCTCTAAACTGTAGTCACCTGTGTCTGACTTGGCTCTGGGATGTGAAGGGGGAGCCCTGGGTATGCAATACCATAAACATATTTTCCCCAAGAGATGCTTATGCAGCAATTCAGACATTCTCATTGCTCTGCCTTTTAATTAGTTCAGGGAGTTGCAGCCTCACAGTGTGGGTGTGCTTGCCAGCTGGGCTTTTTGGGAAGTTATCCGGTCTGCGCTCCTTCTGTCTCCTCCCTCGGTGTCAGGAAATTATAGAGCTAGCTCTCTTTGCTTGTCTTGGAAATGTGTGTGCTGATCTTACCCCACAGAGCCCTGGACACTCCAGGGCCTGTCTGAGCCAGCGCTCAAAGGCCCCTGTGGACCAGTGTGGTGACACGCAGAGCTCAGGTCTTGCAGCCTGCTGTCCTTGAGCAGGGGGCGAGGCAATAGCTTTGGGCTAAAAGGGATGGTTTTCATCCATAATTACTTGGTCCCTTTGGGCCACATACTGTAAAATTGGTGCCCCTGGGGGCCCAGAGGAGGGATTTTATGACTCAAGGGAAAGCTGCTTGTCTCCCAGGCAGGGCCCTGTTCTGGAGACTGCCAGATACCTTATTCCCATGAAAGAAGAGGCCCCAGAAGAGTCCTTCCAGCCTTCCTCTGAGCTGCCTCCCCACAGGGGTTCTGGGATGGCTGCGGCTGAAATTAAAACTCTCACTGCTGCTGGCTTTTCAGGGTAAACCTTTCTCCTCTGCAGTCATCCCTTGCTTTGTTTATGCATCCTCCCTCTGGGTGTCCAGATCACACTCTCGGCTCTATTTTAACTTCTCCATTAACCAGGCTTTGGCACACCCTCCTCTTTCCCTGAGCAATGGGGTTTTTCCTGGCTTCTCCCCTAGATGTGTCTTCCAGCTCAGTCTGCATGGCCAGTGCCTCTCTGACTTGCTGGTTTGTTCCTATGGGCTGTGGAGGTTTCTACACCACACTTTTCAGCTGAAACCCACCAGGGTGTGATTGTCTTTCTTGATTTATCTCATGCTTTGGCACAGATTGCCCTCTCTGTTTCCTCCTATCTGCACATCTCTTTTTGTGGCTGTTCACATCCTTCCAGCCTCACTCACCTTTTGGGCAGGGGCTCCCACCTGGACAAAGGGTTGGATCCCTTCCCAACCCAGGGATTGGACAAAGGGTTGGATCCCTTTCCAACCCAGGGATCGAACCCAGGGGCTTCTTAAGATATCCTGCTATCTGCTGCAAATAGGGTCACTAATCACTGCCTTGGCATTGACTCTGATGCCGCAGCCTTGCAGGCAGCCACCTGCTCACCACCTAGTCCCACCTGTCATGTTGATGGTCACTGTGACCTCAGCCAATCCCAGCCCCTCAATGCCCCTGTCCCTAGACTAAGGCAGAGCACAAATGAAGGGGCTTGGAGCTTAAATATGTACTTTTATAACCTCTAATTTCAGAAGAGCTGCCTAGCTAAATGTTATATTTATTTTTTCAAAATAGAGTAAGTCTAACTTTGTATGATTTTTTTCCATTTTATTTTATAAAGGAGTAATATATTTATATGGTTCAAACATCAAAAAGTCTAAACTCTTCTTAAGTTATTTTTGGCTGTGCCGGGTCTTCATTGCTGCACACGGGCTTTCTCTAGTTGCAGCACGTGGAGACTACTCTCTAGTTGCGGTGTTCGGGCTTCTCTTGTTGTGAAGCAGCGGCTCTAGGGCACACAGGGTTCAGTAGCTGCGATTCTCGGACTCCAGAGCACGGGCTCAGTAGTCGTGGTGCACAGGCTTAGTTGCCCTGAAGACTGTGGAATCATCCCAGACCAAGGACAGAACCCATGTCTCCTGCATTGGCAGGCGGATTCTTTACCACTGGACCACCAGGGAAACCTAAGCCTAAACTCTTACACAGCAAAAATTCTTTCTCACTGCCTTGTTTTCTTCTGTCCAGTCTCCATCCTGTGTGGGTAGGCACTGTGTGGATCTTGCTTAACTTGATATCTCTTAGTAGTCTTGTACCAGATTCAATATCAGTTGACTGCTTCTAAAACAATGATGTGCCAGCTAGTTAACAAAGGAGGCACACGGTGGCACATTGGCCATTTAGGATCGAAGTACCTGCTCCTCCCCTACCCCTGTGGCTATACATTCTGTACTAAGATCTTTCTCTTTCTCATAGCCTTTGTGGTAGTAGGAATCTTTATCTCAGCCATCTTCGTCTACGTGTCTTTGTTTCAGTGTCTTGAAGCTCAGAGCAGATTCCATTACTTAAGAGCTTAGTGAATTGCCCCCAGTTGATCAGATAAGCACTAGAGAAATTCCCTGGAAATCTCCAACAGAGACTTAGAAAGAGCCAGCACAATCCATTTATCACAGTTAGATTATGGCTGATACCCTCAAAATGCAGGAGCCCTTGCGGTCATTTAAACAACTTGAAGAGGGCTCAACGGAGGAGAGAGGGGACAGGAGGGAAGTGTGGGCAGGCAGGCATGCTCAGCCTCAGGCTGGGTGTCCCCAGAAGTCAGGGCTTTCTCTGGACAGAGCTCAGTGGCCCAGACAGCAGGAGTGACCGGCATTCCTATAGTCATAAAGAAAATTCATCTGGGCAGATAAATCTTTGGAGAGTTCTGGCTGCCCACCTCCTGGGCACTCTCATCTCTGGGTTTCATTGGAAAGGCGTCTGCTAACCTGGTCCTCATCAGCACCATCTCTGAAACTGCCCATGGCAGTCACCGTTCTATACACACACACACTTAGTGCCACCTAATATATTTGTCCCAAATCTTCACTTTTCTAAAGTGCTTTCAATTCACTGACTCAACTGGAGGGATCACCAGCACTGTTTGATGGCCCAGCCCGACACTAGAACCTCCCCTGAGTAGACTTTCTTTATGTTTGACCTGCTGCCCTACATATCTCTGGGAATTGCCACCGTGTTTAAAGATGCTCACTGGTGATCACAGAGATGGCTCCAGGTACCACAAGATTCAGAATCACAAGAATGGGGAAGTTCACTGTGGTCTCAGTGGGGAGTACTAACCTTCAGTCATAAACATGTATAAACTGGCATTCTTACGTGGTGTATATGATTTATGCAGTGATACCACACTAAACATTTAATTAACAAGAAAATGTCACTCCCAAGCCACACCCAGTGCCCCGTGGGATATCACACTTTGCACTGGGGACAAATGAAAACAAGGATTGGCCTTGGGTAAACGGGTGGTGGTGGTTTAGTCACTAAGTCGTGTCCGACTCTTTGCGACCCCATGGATTGTAGCCTGCCAGGCTCCTTTGTCCATAGGATTTCCCAGGCAAAATACTGCAAAAGGTTTCCATTTCCTTTTCCAGGGGATCTTCCCAACCCAGGGATCAAACCCAGGTCTCCTGCACTGCAGGTAGATTCTTTACCGACTGAGCTACCAGGGAAGCCCAACTACCTGGTCTTTAATTAGGAACTGTGGAGGAAATACCTAAAGCCCCTTTCCCTAGGAATATCCTCCAGGATGTCTGTTCTAGCTCATGCCTGCCAGAAAGGTTCTCCAGCCTCTGAGCAGGGATGGCCATCCCAGGGGCTGCTTGGCTAATGGGTGAGGTCCTACTTAGACAGGAGATCTCACACATGTGTCACAGCTGGGGAGACACCTTCCCCAGAGGTCTGTGGATGGGCCCTGGGGTCTGAGTCACAGAGGGTGGGATTATAGAGCCAATACTGGGTCTGTGGATAAGGAGGATCAATGAGAACTGCCGAGGAGGAGTGCCTGTGGGTCATCTGAGTAGAGGGCCAGCGACATCCTTATCTGGGGACCATTATCGCATTAAATAAGGAGAAGAGATGGGGCCCTGGAAGTGTGGGTGGGCTGAGAAGGGGAGAGGTCAGGATGTCTCTGGACAGGGCACAGCTAGAGCAGTAGCAATGCATTACCTCTTAGGGATGAAGACGTTAACTGTTGCGGATGGGGTATTCTGGGTGAAGGGCCGGGGCTGGGGTAGGTCAAGCCTGCTGTGGCAAGCAGGGAACAGGTGTATGTCCAAAGGATTGTCATCAGCCTTTGTGGTCTAGTTGGTGTTCTCAACCCTGCCCTCAGACAGCCTGAGGTAGGTGGTGAACAAGAGGAAAGGAATGTGGAAGTTCACTGGCACTTTCCAGATCAACACAGGAGCCTTGGGTCAGTGATCAGGTGGATGGGTGGTGTGTGGTCCAAGGTATACTGTTCTTGCTGGGTGGAGTCATGGTGGATGATGGAGGTGGGCAGGGGCTGTGTCTGAGCCTGAAGCCCTCTCCTTCCTCCTGACTGAGCACATCTGTTCCTTGTACAGTGATGTCATAGTCACAGCTTGAAATCGGCCATGGTGGGAGTGCCTACACCACGGAAATGCTCTGTATCAGGGTTTTCTTTTCCAGAGAGCCAACTGTTAAACATTTACCAGCACATCACTCAGGGGTGGGGAAGTAAAGTGTACCTGTCGGCACATGAAAAAGAATGAGTCTAAAGTGAGGGACCTTGACTGCTGAGGAGTTCGGACTTTATCCTGAGGGCTGATGAGAGTCATTGAGAAGCTGGATAATTCAGTACATTGCTTGAGAGGGGAGTATTTGAAGTCTGTTTGCCTAGGTTCAAATCCTCGCCCTACCACTTGCTAGCTGTGTGACCTTAGGCGGGCTACTTAACCTCTCTGAGCCTTAGTTTCTTCATCTGTGAAATGGGAGAAATAATTCCTACTTTACAGTTTATTGTGAGGTTTAGACAAGTTTTGCATCAAGAACACTTAGAACAGAGCCTGGCGTGCAGCAAACATTCGATAAATGTTAGCTATTATAGATGTGTTCAGATCATTCAATGACAAGATCATATTTGTCTTTGGGGATGAACACTGCAGCCAAGAGATTAGGTTGAAGGGGGAAGGACAGAGGCTGGAATAACAGGAAAGAGCAAGGGATGGTGGAAGCCTGAACTAAGCTGGAGAGAAGGGAGTACACCTGGGGGATCTTGAGGTGGGGTGGAGAGGGCAGGGAATACGGTGCAAGAGGGAAGGAGAAGCGAAGGGAAGATCATAGCAAGCAGCCATGAGCAGTGATGGCTTTGAGAAAGAGATGGATCTTGAAGGGGTATCTCTGTGGAGAAGAGGAAGCAGGACTTTATGAGTAGAAGAAGCCATATAAGAGAAGAACAGGGGTTTTCCAGGGAGTGTTGGTGTTTTCAATAAACATATGTCATGTGAGTATTTAAATGTTTGATGGATACAGCTGGAATGAAAAAAGGAAGAAAAAGCAGTAGGCTAGAAAAAATTAAAATCCCATTAAGTTTCCTGCATTGCTCCCAGTTTATATGCTGCTTTCCCAGAACCTACAGAAGCCACCTGGTGAGGTCCAGGCATCACCCCTGACCTGGCTGGAAATGTAGCCTTCCAGCCCAGAGCTGCTCCCGGTGGGGTGGGGGCCCTGCAGTGGCCCTGATCAGTGTTGCTGTGGAATTAGCCAAGCACCAGAGGGTTAAATTTTCCCTCTCTTTCGTGAAGAGGAGAGGGAGACAGAGATCTTTCCTGTTTACACTGTGCTGGGCTTTCGGCGCCTTCCTGTTGTCATAATGGTTCTTTGTTGGTGGCACAGGCCCTCCAGACCACTGGGGCAATATTTTACCCTTGCCACACTTCAAACACTGTCACCAGAGTCGGGCTAACTGTGTCACAGGCTGTCTTTGCATCAGCCCACATTCTGTGAGGTTAGCTGGGGGATAGTGATAAGCTGGTGTTATATCCAGTTCTGCATAGGAGTATAGGGGAGAGGGCTAATGGGGTGCTGGCAGTTACATTGGCTGGGGCACGCAGACCTGGAAACTTCCAACAGTTCACCTGCCTCCACCAACCACTTCCCCACTCAGCCTGGAGAAGGGTTGGAGGTGGCAAAGAGCCAGACTTTTCTCACATTCTATCCCCCAACAGCTTCTCCTCAGCCACCAGACACTGTCTCTCCTCTCAAGTGAAATGGAAAAATAAAGATGCGGCAGGGGGCGTTAGGGGTAAAGAATCTGCCTGCTGATGCAGGAGACATGAGAGACCTGGGTTCAATCCCTGGGTCAGGAAGATAACTTGGAGGAGGGCTAGCAACCCACTCCAGTATTCTTGCCTGGAGAACCCTATGGACAAGGAGCCTGGCAGGCTACAGTCCATAGGGTCACAAAGAGTCAGACATGACTGAAGCGACTTAGCATGCAGCAGCAATGAGCCACAAGGGTAAAAAGATAGCAGAGAACCAAGTTGGACCTGTTAAGTGACTCGGAGAACTCAAGTTGTTTGGAGGGAAAAGATACATATATGTAAGAAAAGTGAAAAGATAGGCAGACTTCGCTTCTAAGTTTGGTGTGAACATCTCTCAGATATTCTCCTCCTGGGAACCCATGACTCCGCCATGCTTTAAAAATGACACACACCAGGACACTCAAAGCAGAGTATTGCTTAGTTGTTGCAGTAATCTTTGGGAATCCAGCAGAGTGGCATAGATTTAGACCATCCTACAGCTGACTCCCAATTAGTGGCTTTTCTCAGACAAATTATTCGGCCATGTCAGACCCACTTGGGCCTAAGGCAGGTCATTTGGACTCACTCCCCCACGGCAGCCAGTTCACCCTCTGTGGGCCAGGCCTGCCCAGCTGCTCTCAGCCAATGTGTGTTCTTTTCCAGCCACTGCTGGGGCTCCTGGGAAGCCCTTCTTCTCTCCTCTGGCCCTGTCTCCTGACAGGTCAGGTCAGCTCCCAGGGGTTGACCTGGAGCAGTGGAAGCTGGAGGCCCAGCTTCCTCCTCCTCTTTCTCTGCACCCTGGCGGGCAGTGCAGCCGGACTTCCCATCAGCACCAAGGCCCTCATTCTCCCACTGCCAGGAGAGTTTGCCTGCTGGTGGGGAGAGCTGGGTCCTTCCCCAGAAATTGCCCTCACCCAAAGGGAACTGCTTTGCCCAAGGCTGTGCCCTCACCCCAGGGTCAACTGCCTCCAATGACTGGATGATGCAGAGGTACAAACTCTTAGCCCTTTGCTTCCGTTCAGGACCTCTCTGAAGGGCCGACTCAGCCTCACAGCTCCCTCTGGGTGGTGGGGTGTTGACGTCTCTGTGTTGATGGTGCATCCTCACGTGTGAGCCTCCTCTCCCTCCCTGGCAGTACCGTTCCCAAGCACACTTGCCAGTAATTGCATGTAAATCTCCATCCCAATGTCTGTTCCCCAAAGGAAGCCGACCCATTACACTTAGAGACACTGGACAGGAGGGCTGTGGGCCCCGAAGGCCAGGCAGTAGTCTGCAGGGAGGCTGGGTGGTGGGAGAAGCAGGGTGGCGAGGAGGTTGCTGAAGGAATGACCCAGGGAAGAAAGAGTTCACGCCTAAGGATGCCCGCCTTGCCCTCTGCAGCCTGTGGGGGTTGTCTGGCCCTGTTGAAGGAAAAGGAGAGGACGAGAGAGGTTCAGCTGTTTGTCCCACAGCTGACTAAACACACACTGCAGAATCCTTTCTCCTGGTGGCCTGGGCACATTTACCTCACAAAGACATTACTGCCTTCCATCTGAAGTCAGCTGGGAAATTATGCAGTTAGTCTTACCACTAGCTAGTTCAACAAGTGAGTGAGACGCCAAAGATTAAGAGGAAAAGATAAGAAGGAAAAGAAGCTGGGGAGCTGTATGGCCTGCTCCTCCTCTGGAGAAGAGGGGAGTGCAAGGGTGCTCCCCACTTGGTCTGGCTTCATGCCCCAGGCCCCATGATGTGCGCTCCTTTAGGAAGATCTCTGGCTTTCCTCAGTCTGAACACAAATCCTCTGACTATGACAGGAAACAGGAGTGTGGGTTTTCCTCTTTGCCTCTCAGCAAAGAACCCAGATCCACTCATCTGTCTGTCAGGTCTAGAACAGACCCCAGTCACCGTGGCTTCCAACCTGGGGGTGAAGAGGAGCCACAACTGCGCACATCCTCAGATCCCCCGTCTCAAACCCTAAAAGCTCAGAACAGCTCAGTGTCTCTTGTTCCCATTCCAGAAAGCTCTACAAGCCTAGGGTATAAATTTTGTAAGGCCAAGAACCCCACACCAGTGGCTAACTTTTTTTTTTTATGTTTATTTACTTACTTATTTTTTATTTACTTATTTATTTATTTACTTACTTATTTTTGGCCACACTGGGTCTTTGTTGCTGCGTGGGCTTTTCTCTAGATGCAGTGCACAAGCTTCTCATTGCGGTTGCTTCTCTCGTTGCAGAGCACGGGCTTTAGGCACAGGGGCTTCAGTAGTTGTGGCTCCTGGGCTCTAGAACACAGGCTCAATAGTTGCAGCACAAGGGTTTAATAGCTTCAAGGCATGTGGGATCTTCCCAGATCAGGGATCGAACCTATGTCCCTGCATTGGCAGGCAGATTCTTCACCATTGAGCCACCAGGGAAGCCCCTGGATGCTAACTATTAATAGTGCTGACACAATGGGAATGCAAGGGAATAGTCTAAAAGCCGAGATTTTCTGAGGGCTGTCGGTGCCAAAAATCATTCCAATCCTCTCTAGAGGCTGTAGCTGCGCATTCCCCCAGGAGGTGCTTGTGGGGAAGGGACGATGCACGCAGACACACATCTGTCCAAATGATGTATTACCTCCGGGAACTGGCTGAGGCCCCTTCAGTTTCTGTCAATGTTTTTGTTTAAAATAATTTTTTAAATGCATTTTATAACAATTTCAGATGAAGTTGGAAAGTAAGCACAAGATACTAACTTGCTTCATCAGCTTTTTTACCCAATCCCAAGATCCCCCAGAGAGAAGGAAAAGTCAAATGCAAAGTTGACAAGAACTTATGTCACATAAAGTGGGTGATGAGCTCTCCAGGTTGGCCTCTGGGCTGGTTTCTAGGAGGAAGGGATGGAGGGCTCTGTGCTACTTGGAGGTAATAGGGCTAATTATTAGACCAGGGGTTGGTGTTGCAGAGATAGAGTGAAGGGGACATGGCTAAGATTGAGCACCCCAAAAATAGTCCTTGGATGACTCTGGACCTGCCATTGTTGTCTAGAATAGGAAGAGCACTAACACACAATGGGAGAAACCCAATTGGGGAGAAAAAATTGGAAACCCAATTTCTCCCAATGGGGAGAAACACTACCTGCAATGAAAAGTCAGCTTTATTTTGTCCTTTAGGTCTATGCATAGCTCTAGAATTCTGATATATTTTGTCTGTGGAGCTGACAGTTCTCCACCATCCACTCAGATTGTCAGAGGCTGTAGATAGGAGAGCCTGGCAGCCCACATGACAGGGGATGTATTCTCCCCCCTCTTATTTGTCCAGAGCAGGTGAACTTCAGCTACAGATTGGCTCCTGCCTCTGGGATTTCCCACTTTGTTTGGTCTGAGCGCTGGAGTCAGAGTGACTCCAGATAACCCTGACATGGAATAATAAACAAAAAACTAAAATGGTACAAAAGCCCCTATCATCAGATGTCATCTTAGGTAATTTTAAATCATGGAATGTTTCTTCCTTTCTGGGCATGTGTACATGTACATGCACAGACTCTTTCATCCTGTATCTCTTTATACATTTATAAATTTCTATGCCTTCATCCACATAATGGTGATTTAAAAGTCTAGCTCTATTTCATCCTTGAGATGCACTGTGTGGGTCAAATGATATCATGCAAGCCTTCCAGAAGGATGAAGTGCTAGAGAAACAGCAGGTGTCCCCATGGACAACCATGGATCCGTCACTTGTTATACAGTTACTCTGCATCCTGCCCTTCATGTTCAGAGAACAAAGGAGTCCAGTGTTTTATTTATTTTTTTGTTTTTTATTTATTTTAATTGGAGGCTAATTACTTTACAATATTGTGGTGGTTTTTGCCATACATTGACATGAATCAGTCATGGGTGTACATGTGTTCCCCATCCTGAACCTCCCTTCCACCTCCCTCCCCATCCCATCCCTCAAGGTCATCCCAGTGCACCAGCCCTGAGTGCCCTGTCTCATGCATCGAACCTGGACTGGCAATCTATTTCACATATGGTAATATACATGTTTCAGTGCTATTCTCTCAAATCATCCCACAGTCCAACATTTTAGAAGTTAGACTCAATGATCCCTGTGTTGACAAGATGAAAGTTTAAGGAAGACAGCAGGACATGGGCTTGTTTTTCCAGGAAGGCTAACTGAGCAGTTCTCGAAATGTTTGCATACATGGGGCAGAATTCCATGTAGTCTTCGAACCTTGAGCCAAGACTCAGCATTAATGATGCCAAAAGTTTAATTTTTTTGACTGTGGGAGGGCTGCGATCACCCTTTAAATGGCCATTCAGTTTGAAGTTCAATAAACACTTTGATTGTGAAACACTTTGAGGGGTGAAAAGTCCTTGGCTGTGGGAACATTTTTTACTCTCTCTTTGCTGCAAGATTTCCTGTGATTTAAATCACAGTAATGTACCCTTAAGTGTACACGCAAAAGAGCCCATATGCCAGCTCGGTGGTGACCACGGCACCTGGTAGGTGATCTCGTCTTCCAACAGCAGGAAGTAAGACCTGTGGACTCTCAGGCAGTCACTGGTCTGAACTGATTATCAAAGCTCTAAGTGGAAGTGTTTCCCCACTGCCAAATCTAGAATGGTCCTGGGAGTGTACGTGAAGAGGAGGTATGTGTGTACTCAAAACAGGAAATTCTGCAAGAGAGCAGCCAAGACAAAGCCAAGAAGACAGACTAAGCAGAGAGAGGTTGCTCCATGGCCATTACCAAGAAGCAGGCTTCCATGAGCCAGTGAGACATTTAACAACACGAGATCAGCCTCCATTCCCTTTAGATGGGAGCCTCCATTCCCTTAGATTGAAGACGTAGCCACATCTTTGTCCCTCACCCTCACGAGGCTGGGTGTAACACACCTGAGTATAATACAAGAAATATAGTTTGGAAACAGAAGATCTGGGTTTGAATTCCAGCTGTGTCCCTCACCTGCTGTGGACTAGGAGCAGACCCTCTCTGAGGTCATTTCTTCACATGGAGATGGCAGGAAGACCTACTCTGAAGGGTCTTAAACTTGAACCGGTCACAGCCTACCATGGTGAATGTGAAAATATTCTGCAAGTTTACCATGTGATTTGCCACAGGTCACCAGTGAGGGGTCAGCTAGAGAGGGGATGCTCACAGGACAGACACTGCTGCAGCCAGCTCCACTGCACTGTTCTTTGCCTAAACATACAACAAGTGCACAAAATCTCACCAGAACCAAAAGACAACCTTCCCTTCTGTTTGTCAGCTTCTTGAAAGGCAGCCTACTGCTGGCTAGTCCCTTCTCTGGGAGAAAAAGTAGAGCAGACTCCTTGGTTGGTTGTATGCAGTGTGGTTCTGGGCATACCCCCACCCTCACTGGGGTCACAGTACTTCTCAGCCCTTTGCCTTGAGGTCAAAGACTGATGACCTCACAGGTGTAACATTCACCACGTGCCTCTCACAGAGCTCAGACCACCCTGCTCCAGCACCCTTTCCCATGTCTGAATGGGTTTCCTCACTGTGAGATGGGAGGATCATAAACCCTTCCCTAAGCAACAGTATTGTGCATACAATCATACACCCACTCTTACTTCAAATCTGATATATCTTGTTATTGATATTAAGTGACTTGTCACAACTGACTGACACCTGGTGGTATACCTGGAAGACAAGATTGAGAACAGTCTTCATCTGCAAGTGAGATCAGGAATTGGCTTGTGCACCTTAGTATTTCCAATGCCCGATGCATGGTAGGGGCTCAGCGCCAGCTCAGATTGGAAAGAGAAGCCTCCCATCTCCCATAGATGAGCTGTAGAGCCATTCCAGACTCAGAGGTGCTGGCTGACAGTCAGAGCTCTCTCTGGAGCATAGCAGTTAGGTGACAGGAGGAGATAGGGGCTCTATGGGGGATTTCACTGCTAGGATGAGCCAGCTCCCTCCCCATTCTGTGGTAGTGGCAGTTTTCACTGGAAAAGTTAGTACCTACCCTATTTCATGTCTGCCTTTGAAGAGGTGGCCTCTCGCCAGTGAGAAGTGCCTGAGATCTGGGCTTGGTGAGGGCTGGACGAACTGAGCATGCAGGTGCTACCGCTTAGAGAGTACACGGGAACAGCCATGGTGGATCTGTAGGTGCAAGGCAAAGAGGTGCATCCTGGGCACCATCCCTGAAGACATTCAAAGGCACCTGCATTTATCTGGGTCCTTGGGTAGATCTATAGCTCCAGGGGATCTGAGGATGTTGGGGCCAATGCTACCATGGATTTTCCCTTCCAGTTGGGAAAGGCCTTACCAGGGCAGCAGTCTGAGCCACACACCCTTGCTTAGGAACAGTTTGGAAGCTGGCAGCCCATGGAGTCGGTTGAGCTCACCAGTGTATGGAGAACCTTCCGGATAATTTGTCACAAGTGTGCTAATAACTCTGGGGACCAAGGGTAAATGAGTCACACAATAGTTTTTGGTTTTTTGGCCACACCCTGTAGCATGTAGGATCTTAGTTCCCTGACCAGGGATTGAACCCATACCCCTTGCTTTGGAAACATTATGTCTTAACCACTGGACTGCCAGAGAAGTCCCCACCACAGAATGTTTCTGAGATCTGGATGTGTAAATGAGTTGCTCTGTAAATTGTTACTGTCTCACCACAGCTTAGAAGAAACTAGATCTGATGGGCTTGGCCTATGAGGCAAAGCAGAGCTTGGCTGTTTCAGCCTTAGGGAGTGGGCAAAGTGGTCTCACAGTCTGAGAACCTCCCTGGTGGTACCAGGCCAGCTTGAAAGTCGATCAAATCAGAAATATGAAGAGATTTTGTTCTAGCCCTTAAGAGACAGGAATTGTAGATGACAAATGGGGAAGAACCAAAAGCAGACAGGAGAAGACCCTGGGACTGGAGGACTCAGCTGTGGCCTAGGAGTGGGCTGTGCTCAGGCCAGACCCAAGTGTCAGCGAAGTCCCTGTGGAACCTGAGTGAATCGTTAGCCCCGCTCATGGTCGGTTTCCTCCCTGTGAGATGGGAAATCGGGACTTCCTCAGTGAGCTGTGGTGAGGATGAAGTCAGGTCAGTATGTGAGGTGCTTGCCGTTGTGCCTGGCACAGAGCAAGTACAGTGCTGGGTACTGTTCCTGGTTGTGCTGTGACTTGGCCATCACCAGTGCTGTGGAACAATCAGCGCAACTTTAGTAGCCAAAAGACAACCATTTTGTTATGTTCATGGATTCTGTGGGTCAGGGATTTAAATATTTATTCATTTAGATTTATTTGGCTGTGTTGGGTCCTAGTTGCGGCACACAGGGTCTTCATTGCATCGTATGAGATCTTTGGTTTCAGCTCGTGGGCTCAGTAGTTGTAGTGCACAGGCTTAGTTACCCCACGGCATGTGGGATCTTAGTTCCCTGACCGGGGATCAAACCCGCATCCCCTGCATTCCAGGGCAGATTCTTAACCAGTGAACCACCAGGGAAGTCCCCATCAGGGATTTAGAAACGACAGAAGCTCATCTCCATTCCATAATGTCTGGGACATCAACTGCGAAGGTTCAAAACCTGAGATAGCTCAATGGTTGAGCACTAGCATCTTCCGAAGTCTTATTCACTCACGTCTGCTGCCTGGCCAGGGAAGGACTTGAAGATGAGTACTGCTGACCAGAGAGCCTGCACTTGGCCTTTCTAGGTGGCTTCCCTACAGCCCAGCATCTCAGGGTAGTTGACCTCCTAATGCAGTGGGCAGCTCTTCCAGAGTGTGTGTCCAGAGAGAAGCAGGCAGAAGTGGAATCATCTTTTCTGATCTGGCCTCGAAAATTGGTTGCTTCTGTTGGTTACAAGCAAGTCTCTGAGGTTGGCCGCCTATAGTCAAAGTGAGGGCATTTCTGGATGGGAGGAGTGTTAAAGAATGTATAGACAAGATTTAGAGCTGCCAAAGTAAATGGAGAAAAGAATAATGCCTTAGGATTACAGTTTTAAAAGTCCATTCAATTAAAAAAATTTTTTTTAATTTATTTTATTGAAGTATAGTTGGTTTACAGTGTTCTGTTAATTTCTACCATACAGCAAAGTGATTCAGTTATACATACATACACATTCTTTTTAATATCCCTTTCCATTATGGTTTATCAAAAGATACTGAATGCCATGCCGTAGGACCGTCTAGTTCATCCATTCTCTATGTAGCGGTTTGTATCTGCTAGTCCGAAACTCCCAGTCCATCCCTCCTCTGCCTTTCCTCCCCATTGGCAGCCATAATTCTGTTCTCTACATCTGTGAGTCTGTTTCATAGGTAAGTTCATTTGTGTCATTTTAGATTCCATATATAAGTGACATCATATATTGTCTTTCTCTTTCTGACTTACTTAGTATGATCATCTCTAGATCCATCCATATTTTTGTTTCAAATTCTAAACTTTTTATTTTGTATTGGGGTACAACCAATTAACAGTGTTGTGATGGTTTCAGGTAAAAAGCTAAGGGACTCAGCCATACATATACATGAATCTATTCGCCCCCAAACCCCATTCACATCCAGGCTGGGACATAACATTGAGCAGAGTTCCATGTGCTGTACAATAGGTCCTTGTTGGTTATCCATTTTACATATAGCGGTGTGTACACGACCTTCTAAAACTCCCCAACTATCCCTTCCCCACTGGCAACCACAAGTTTGTTTTCTTAAGTCTGAGTCTTTCTGTTTTGGCAATGAGTACATTTGTATCATTTCTTTTTAGATTCCACATGTAAGGGATGTCATGTGATATTTCTCCTTCTCTGTCTGACTTACTTCCCTTAGTATGACACTCTCTAGGTCCATCCATGTTGCTGCAAATGGCATTATTTCATCCTTTTTAATGGCTAAGTAATATTCCATTGTATATATGTACCACATCTTCTTTATCCATTCCTTTGTCATGGACATTTAAGTTGCTTCCATTAAAGTTGGGTGTTGGAAAAAGTGCTGCAGTGAACATTTGGGTGCATGTATCCTTTCAGATCACGTTTCTCTCTTGAATATATGCCGAAGAGTGGGATTTCAGGGTTATGTGCTCTATTTTTAGCTTTTTAAGAAACCTCCATACTGTTCTCCATAGTAGCTGTACCAATTTACATTCCCACCAAGAGTAGGAGGGTTCCCTTCTCTCTGCACTCTCTCCAGCTTTTGCTGTTTGTGGATTTTTTGATGATAGTCATTCTGTAGGTCCATCCATTTTGCTGCAGATGGCATTATTTCATTCTTCTTTATGGAAAAAAAAAAAAAAAAAGCCCATTCACTTAATCCTCCCAGTATCTTTGAGTGGTGGGCAGGCGATGAGAGGTGACTCCATTTTGCAGTGTGGAAGCAGGCTCAGAAAGGTAGTCACTTCATCCCCTGAGCTGAAGTGTTCATACAAGACGCCCTCTCTCATCCCTTTCAGCTCAGAATTACTGTGGTTTTCTGTTCCTTGCAGAAAGACACAGTCCTGAAAATTTGGTTTTAGTGAAAGAAGCAGTTTGACTAGACCTCTATTTACTATTTGAACAATTTCTCTGCCTTCCTGGAACAAACTGAATTGCTTCCACTTAGCCTACACCTGGATTCTGAAGGCAGCTAATTTTAGATTTCTTGTTTCAGTGCCAAGTATTGAAGGAACATTGAAAGAATAATCTTTGCTCAATTGGAGTACAAATTCCTTCAACAGAGATCAGTTATGGTACCTCATCTTAAGATAAGAAAACCCCATTTATCATATAGCTTTAAGCTGAAATATTAAATCCAAAGCAGGAAAAGTAAAAAACCAAGATCATTTTTAAGCAAATGACTCACTGAGCAAGTAAATATATCAAGAATGAAGATTTTGATAAATAGATGCAATTCACTTAATACTTGTAGTCCTGATTTCATGACTGAAAATTATTTTTACGTTAAGTCCATTTTAATGGACTCAAGAATGACAAAAAGAAGGAGGAATTTCCTAGTAAAAGACTCCTGTGAAAATTTGCTTCCTAATTTAAGTTTTATAAATTTGAATTTCTAGAAGTTGGATTTTCTTAAAATATACTCAACCAATATCACATAGTTTCCTAGACACTGTTAAAGAATCTGATTTTAGAAACTTTGGATCTTCTCTCTGTTGAAATGCCCATGTGGAAAATGGCATTACCTAATTTGTTTCCTTTTACTTTATTCATAATTTGCATTTTTTAAAAATACTTGGGGAACGGTGATAAAAAGGAGAACCATGAAGGAACAGTGACCAATAAATACTTAGATCCAAACATGTTCTTTTCCTGTGGCTTTGGAGGCTGTAGTGAGAGATTAATACAAATCTATCACCACCATCCTCACCCCTTTTTTGTTGAAGGACCCAGTAACACATTTTTGAGATGTACACAGTGCCCTGTGGTTAATGCAGATCATCTTGCAATTTGAAACTTAGTAAGTTAAGCTTTTAAAGCAGAAATTAACCTGGCATGGGGCAGTAGTAAGGCTGCATAAGCTCCCAGTCCCGTGTTCCTTCAGCACCTTCGTTGTGGCCAGCATTGTGCAGGGCGTCATGGGGAACAATAGAAGCTTAAGGTACCATTCCTACCCCATACACTCCAATCTAGTTGAAGGGATGAGACACACGCACAGGCTACAGTGAACAAGCCGGCTTCCTATACAACATCATACCAGGCAAGAATATAGTTCCAGGTATGTGAAGAATTAAAGAATAAATAGGTCAGCCTATCAAGTGCTGTTAATTATGTAGCATAGACAATAAAGATCAAAGGAGAACTGGTGAAAGAAGAAATAGCATTGTAGCCCTGTGTTTATGAAGCTTTTAAAAAACATTTCCTATCATTATTTTATTCATTTCTGACAAGTTTGGAGGCCATCAGAACCAGGATCATAACTCCTGCTTTATGAATGGAGGAGACTGAGGCCCCTGAAGGATGAATGACTTTATCTCAGGGATCTCATGGACATGAACCCAGAAAGTCTGACTCCAAACCAGATACTCTTTTCCCTGCATGACACTAACCCACATGTGGCAGCCTTTTTAAAGAAGGATTTTTCCAAGAGGAGATTTGAACTAGGCCTTGAAGGAGAGGCAAGGGATGGGCAATCTGAGAAGACTGGGTATTCAAGGAGACCCGAGAAGCTGGACCAGAGCCACAGGACAGACACTGCATGTGAGAGACAGGAGGAGTTCAGCCTGGCTGTGATGGGTGGTTCTCATGGGGGAATGAAGTGGAGGGAGCTCGGACAGGTGGAAGTAGGCTGATCTCAGAAGGTCTGGATCTCTGGGCTGAAAATGGCACAGAGCCACCAAAACCCAGCAGTAAGGTGAAATATGTTTAACAATATTCAACTGGACCCAGTCATTCTGGGAATTCATGAATATAAAGAAATAACCTTAAATATGGAAAAGCAATTTGCAGAAAGATGATCATCAAAGTCTTATCAGCACCAACATACCAATAATGGTTAGGGTAGGCTAGACTATGTTTGGTTCTTTTTATTCCCATGTTTCCCAAAGGGAAAGAATCCACATGCAATTCAGGAGAATTGGGTTCAATCCCTGGGTTGGGAAGATCCCCTGGAGAACGGAAAGGCTACCCACTCCGGTATTCTGGCCTGGAGAATTCCATAGACTACAGTCTATGGTGTCAAAGAGAGTCAGACACAACTGAGCAACTTTCACTTTTCAGGGAGATATGTTCCTGACATAATTTATGACTGGTTTATTATCAACATTTTCTTGGGATCGATTGGCCCATTCTTTCACACATCCTGTAGTACTGTCCTGATGAAGGGCATAGTCAGGACACACACACACCAACTTAGAGCACATCACACTCACAAGCTAGTATCTAGTGGGTTATTTAACCATTGAAATAACTCCATGTATGCTTTTCTTTGGACAACAAACCTTCTATTTACTATGAGTCAAAAGACTGTCAGCAGGAAATTAGGATTATTAATGGCTGAGAGATCACCAGAGGTAAGCCAGACAGACTAGAAAAAGCCAGGCAGGTGGAGGAAAGCACAAGAGAATGCCCTAGCACGCTGGCAAGGGCAAAAGACGGTGCTTGCTTTCCATTCTGGCTGAAGCAGCGCTACGGCAATGCTAATGGGGGTTAGGAAAACCATTATTTCAAAAATAATGAGTGCAGTCAGCTGAATAATGGCCCCCCAAAGATCTCTGGAACCCATTAAGGCTGACTTCTAAGAAAATGGGTATTTGTAGATATGACTCATTAAGAATCATGAGATAGGGACATTATCCTGGTTTATCTTAGAAGGGCCTTATATGCAATCACAAGTGTCCCTATGATAGGAAGGGGGGATTTGACAGCGACTGACGAGGAGGAGGCAGTGTGACCACAGGGGCAGGGCTCGGGGTAATGCGCTCTCAAGCCAAGAAACACCAGCAGTCATCAGAAGCTGAAAGAGGCAAGAACAGATTCTTCCTTAGACACTCCAGAGGGAGCCCGGGCCTGCTGGCACCTTGATTTTGGACCAATGAGACTGATTCCAGACATCTGGCCTTTAGAACACAAGGGAATACGTTTGTGTTAAGTCCCCAAGTCTGTAGCAATTTACTATAGCAGCCACAGGAAAACAATGCAGTGAAAAACTGTAACATTTGAAAGGGAGAGTCCTCTGGAAAATAAGGTGAGATATGGAAGGAAGGGGAGATGTGGTCAAGCATGAAGTGCTGAAGAAGAGCTGGGTGCTGAGAGTTCAGCATGAGCAGACTTGGATGATCAGCTGTGAAGAGTGAAGAAAGGCAATGGCACCCAGGAACTGGCTCCTGCAGGCTTCATGAGTCATGGCACACATCTTCCCCAGCTCCACCTTCAGAACCATCATGTCGGTGGCTTGAAATTAGCTGTGTTTTTACAGGGTGTGTATTTTCACCCTAGAAATTGGCAAACTCTACAAGGCTTTCTTCCAGGGAACCAGTTGTTAGACATTTGCCACTGGGTAAAAGGGGAAGGAAAGATGGAAGATGGATTCTGTTCAGAACCAGAAGACAAGCATTGTCATGTGCTTATCTCATTCATTGTGTAACCATTATATGCCATTTACAGAAAGGGAACATTGGAAAGGTGATTTAACTTTAGAGCTTTGAATTCAGTGTGAGATTTGGATTTTCTCCTGGCATTTACTTTGTGAGTGAGTGACATCTGCTCAGTCATGTCCAACTCTTTGTTCAGTTCAGCTCAGTCACTCAGTCGTGTCCAACTCTTTTCGACCCCATGGACTGCAGCACGCCAGGCTTCCCTGTCCATTACCAACTCCCAGAGCTTGCTCAAACTCATGTGCATCAAGTTGGTAATGCCATCCAACCATCTCATCCTCTGTTGTCCCCGTCTTCTCCTCCCTTCAATCTTTCCCAGTGTCAAGGGCTTTTCCAATGAGTGAGTTCTTTGCATCAGGTGGCTTGGAGTTTCAGCTTCAGCATCAGTCCTTCTGATGAATATTCAGGACTGCATTCCTTTAGTAGTGACTGGTAACTCTTTGTTACTTACATGTATATCATAGTCTGCTTTATTGTTACATAGTGGGTCAAGAACAGGGGACACAATAATGCTTTAAGACATTGTCTTGGCTTTGTGGGGAAGACAGAATTACAGTGGAATTGGGAAAGTGCTAATAAAGATACAAGCATATCACAGAGGTAATGTGATGGAAAAGTAGGGATGGGGTGAGGACTTCCCAGGTGAGGTGACCTTTGCAGTCTGAAGGAAGAGTAAATATTTGCCAGACATGGAAAATTATAGGGGAAGAGGGCAGTTTAAATGGCAAGACTTGCAGTGACCCCATGGGGAGACAAGCAAGTAAACAGTGGTGTATGGTTGGGAGGTTGAGAGGCTGAAAGGATTGTGATTAGAGGAGCTGCTTCCCTCTATAGAAGAGCCAAGGGGTTAAATTCACAAGATTATTGAGTGTGGCCAACTCAAGTTCAGCCTGGACTGAATAATTAATAATCAGGGCATCTGATTCAAGGAATGGAGTTAGCCACAGCAGCAAGGGCTTCTAGGAGGAACCAGTTCTTGGTGATGGATAAATGACAGACAAGGGGGCTTCTCTGGTGGCTCAGATGGTAAAGAATCTGCCTGCAGTCCAGGAGACCCAGGGTCGATCGATGGGTCTGCAAGATCCCCTGAAGAAGGAAATGGCAACCCAGTCTAGTATTCTAGCCTGGACAATTTCATGGACAGAGGAGCCTGGTGGGCTATAGTCCATGAGGTCGCAGAGAGTCAGACATAACTAAAGGAATAACACTTTCACTTTTCAGATGACAGAGAGAGAGATTAAGGAGATCAAGCTGTGGAGTAAAGGACACAATAAGATGCAACCCTCTGTGAGGGAGAGTAGAGAAGGAGGTGGGATCTGGCTGGTGGTGGGGAGGGGCAGTGAGGGAGCTGGGAACTGGAGTGGAATTCAGGAGAGAGTGCAGAAGCCCAGATATCAGGTTAGCCTCAGACAGGATGAGTTCAGCTGGTCCTGCTATGTCCACGAGGATAGACAAGGACTGTCTGCCTACTGCTCAATCCAAACACCTAGTACCTAACACTGAGTGGTCATTCAATATATGCTCGAGAAATAAATGAATGAGGGTTTTATTTATTTGTTCTCCTAGGGTTCTGTTTCTTCCAGAGACACTGGACACAGGGAAGCAGACATCTCCATTTTCTTAAGGTGAAGGCCTTCCAGTGAACCAGTACAGTAGGCTTGGCTTTCAGTCAAAATCAGAGGCACTTGATGAGTCATTTCTGCTGGCAGGTGGGTGAGATGGAGCAGGCCAGCATCTCCAGGTTTGTAGTGAGCAAAGGCCTAGACCTGGGCATCAGGGCAGCATGTGTGGGAACACTGTACAGGAAACACGGGCAGTGAGGTATGGCCAGAGCATGGTGCATGGGGGACAGTTGTAGGAGATGGCATCTGAGTGTCATGTTAAAGGATTCAGATTTTATCCGGAAAGCAATGGGGAGCTACTGGAAGGTTTTAAACATGGGAACAATAAAGTCAGTTTTACATTTGGGAAAGACCAGTCTGGCAGCCATGCAAATTAGATTGAAAGGCATGAGGCAAAGACAGGTAAATTCATTAGAAGGCTGTTTCCAATACCATAAGTGAGATCCTAATCTTATGTAGTGATCCCGGGACACAGAAGGAGACAAAATCGAGAACTATTTAGGAGGTTCACTCAGCAGCTTGGGGTAAAGAGAGTAAGTTCTGCAGATGTGATGCTGTTACTTAAGAGATGGATCCTGGTGGAAAGCAGGGCGTGGCTCTCACACTGACTGTAGCAACACAGGTGTGGAAGCCACAGCTTGTACGACTGGACACTAGAATTGGACATGGCAGCCTCTGTCCTCGCTGGAATGGAGCCCCTCAGCGCATGCCTGCTGAGGCTAGTGTCCCAGTCCAGGGTGGGTTTCAGGTGTGTCTGTTTGCCAGAGGGAAGGACCCTTTAAGGGAAGCTGAGAAAGCAAGTATTTAAGACTTTCTGTGCTTCTCACCTAAACTCTTAAGGTAGAGGATTCTCCAACTGAAGAAGGCTGTTCAGAGGGTCTTGTTAACCAATAAAAATAATGACAAATGCTTACTTAAAATATAAAGAATAAGAAAAAGAAAGAAGACCATGACCCATAACCCTGAGAAAAGCCAGAATTTAAGAGGCAGAGGATCCAGAGTCAGTGAAGAAAACCAAGAAGGAAGAATCAGAAACTAAAAGGAGATTCAGAAGAGTAAGAGGGTCCGGTGCTGCAGGAGCCCCAGAAAGAGAGGGCTTTGAGCGGGACTGAGTAGCCACTGGAGCGGAAGATCAGGAAGTGATCAGGAGCAAGTGGGAGTAGAGCCAGGGTAGAGGGGGCTCAGGAGTGAGTCATGTTAGTAAGGACAGAGCCTAGACCTTTCTTCAAGAAGTTTGGCTTGGAAGGGGAGAGCAAAGAAAGAGAAAGCCGAAACTAAGGTGTGGTGCAGAGTGGGAGGGTGTGGATTTGGGCTTTTGAGCCTGGAGTGCAACGAGTACGTTCATAGGAGTACGTGCAGGGCCAACCCTGTGTTCCCCAAGGATGCCCACAGGCTGTGGGGAGAACCAATTTAGCAACAGCCTCTCCCTTTATGCTGCTCTGAGAAAGTTGCTCTGTTCAGCAAAAGGTATTCATGTTTTGTTTTGTTTTTTTAAGATTCTAAATTACCCATGAAGCTTTCCTTTTTTCGGGATTAAGAACATAGACCATCTCCACTTTACTTCTGGGGTTGTAGATGTTCATTGCGAAAGGCATCCTGAGACAGTGGAGGGCGGGCAGTCTGTGGCTTAGGAGGAGGACTCTGGGATTGAGTGCAGCCTTATAGCGTCTGTGTCTGGAGCATCGTTCCAAGCTCTGGGACAGTGATGACACCCAGCTCAGGCTTCTCAGGAACAAGGGCCGGTGG
Source organism: Bubalus kerabau (assembly GCF_029407905.1). Classification (NCBI taxonomy): domain Eukaryota; kingdom Metazoa; phylum Chordata; class Mammalia; order Artiodactyla; family Bovidae; genus Bubalus; species Bubalus kerabau. The sequence continues at coordinate 50,585,362 of NC_073629.1, forward strand.
CCACTGTTGCCCACTTCCCTCAGCAAGTTGGATGTTCTCCTCCTGCCCTACATGCTTACAACTCCAAGAGCTGATGCACAGTCAGCTGCCTCTTTCCTGGGAGAGCCCAAGAAAAGCAAGAGACCTCTGTTGAATTATTCATTAAACTTGCAGCCTTCTATTATGCTAAAGACCTCTAACTATCCTCTAAACTCACACAAGTTCTATGTATGAGTGAGTAAATACTTCTGTCTTCTGAAGAGTTCTTTCAGCATTTTTCCTCATCTTATCATATACCCTCAGAAACATGCCCGGGAGTAAAATTTGTGAATAGCCTCACTTTTTAGATGAGGAAACCAACAAATGAGTGAGTAAGGCAGGAAGGCACTCCCATCCTACACACAGAGTTATGAACACCTGGAAGAGACAGAATGAGAATCCAGGACACTTTTTTTCTGCCTAACAAGTTTTTTTTTTTTTTTAAACTTTACAAAATTGTATTAGTTTTGCCAAATATCAAAATGAATCCTAACAAGTTTTAAGAGACTGTGGAATGTCTATTTGATTATGTGCTGGGTTGAAGGGGGTGGATTCAAGGGGGGTAAAAAAAAAGATGGTGAGTGGCTGAGAGAAAGAGAAATGCATTTTTATCACCCACTTTTCCTTTGCATAAAAGATTTTAGCCCAAGAAACTAATGTTGAGTAAATTCTGAATAACAAGAAAAGTCTATGATAAAGCAGTTCTAAAAGCAACCGAACAGTCGGTCACCCTGCTGCACCACGGATGATGTTGACAAAAGCCCTATTCACTTGCTGCAGGGTGAAATAGTCTGTCATCAAAGTGCCCAACTCCTTGCAGGCAGGCAGAGGCTGAATCCAGCTGCCAAGCCAATAATGACCCTTTCCCCTTTACTCCCACCAGACAAAACTGGCAGGTGACGTGGAGAGTCCACCCTGCCCCACGTGGTGGGCTCCACCTGGCTTTCTGAAAGGGTCTATTTGTTTGTGGGAAGAGAGTTAACGTCACCCACAAGATCTTCAAACCCCTGAAGCCCCAGCCATCCCCAGGAAGGGGTATACCTGCTGTGTAGGGCAGACATGCGTGCCTGATTTCTAGCTATGGTTCCCTGGAGACAATTAAGTTAAAAAAGAAATGCCTCTGGGTCTTGGCCCAGCTCAAAGTCAAGTTAGAGAAACTGCAGAGTTTCTCTTTGGGCGAATAGCTTTCATTCACAGTTTCTTTTCTTCTTTCAGACACCATGTCAGCTTGCTTCCTAAGGGGATTTCCTTGTGGGAAAGACATGAAATCCATTGAATCTGGCTAAGCATCCTATTTAATGAAGGCAATAAATCATGTCAGTGAGGGAGGTCTGGGGAAGCCCAAGCCAAGGAAGGCGGGACAGGAGTTTCTGTAGAAATGGAGGGCAGGCATCTGCTTTGGTCTCAGCCCGCTTTGTCATCAACAATACCATGGGGAAAACTGGGTTTCAAGGGAAACTGCCCAAGAAAGAGCCTGGAGGGAAGTTCCAATATGCTTCTTGATTTCTCTTGGAGAGTCTTTTCAAACCCTGGTTCCCTTGTGTGCAGAAGGGCCAGACTCTCTGCAGGTGGGTGGCCTGTGAGTCACAATTCAAGTATGGGGGAAGGGATCCCACATTCTCTCTTGGACTCACTGGTTGTTCATGGAAAGTGCCACTATTGGAGAAGCTGAGGTAGTGAGGGCCTCTTGATATGTCTAACCCTGAGGTAGGCCAGCAATGGAGACATTTACTCCTGTTAGAGTCCATTCTGAGGGCTAGAGGCTGGTGAGGACACCCTCACCAACTTTGTACTGTCCCGAGAGCTGGCCCTGCAAATGAGCCTCATTGGGAATAAATGACTTTGCCACTCAGTTCCAGTGTGACTAACACCCTCATCACACTCTGAGCCTTGGCTCTTCCAGTCTGTAAAGTGGGGATAATAATGCCTATCTAACCAGGCCATCGCAAGGGTGAAGTGAGATGGGAGACATGAAAGCTCTAGCTAACTGTGATGTACGACATGGATGGGTGGGGCTACTCTTGCATCCAGTCCGCTGCTTCCCTGGATGTGAGGTAATCCAGCCTGGCTAGGTTAGATTCACTGGTTTTCCCAACACTTTCTGTCACATATTCTGCTGCCTCCTGCCCTTCTCCAGCATCCTTTTACGTGGCATTGTACATGGCCACCATGAAGCTGTAACCCTCCTTTTAAAGAAACAGACAGCAATAATGTAGACAGAGAGATGATGGGCCCACAGGCAAACTGATAATCTCTATACAAAGAGACACATTGAATAAGTACCTGTTCATATTATGAGCAAATAATGAGGTCAGTGTACTTAAGAGTAACTTGGTAAGAATGGGCTTGTCTGTACTTCCTGGGTGATTGACTGCTCTCAGCAAAGTCCTCCCAACATTTTCTGAAGGGGTGAACCTGGGAAAACACCATCTGCTTGAAACCACATTGGACAAGTGCCTGGAGGAAAAGCTACATCAGATGTTACCCCATATGGGCCATCTTTTAATAGTGAAAGGGGCTTATTGGATAAGTTTAAGTAAATTTATTTTGTATGAAGCTCCCAATATAGAGGCTGTATGCTTCAGGGCACTGGAAACTGATTCGTGAGATTTATGGTACATTTGGGGCTGTTTACAGGGCCACCTGCCTCTGCATGGGTTACTATTGCTGTTGTTCAGTCCCTCAGTTGGGTCCGACTCTTTGCAACCCTATGGACTGCAGCACACCAGGCTTCCCTGTTCTTCACCATCTCCCAGAGTTTGCTCGAACTCACGTCCATTGAGTTAATGATGCCATCCAACCATCTCATCTTCTGTCACCCCCTTCTCCTGCCCTCAATCTTTCCCAGCATCAGGGTCTTTTCCAGTGAGTTGGCTCTTCACATCAGGTAGCCAAAGTATTGGAGCTTCAGCTTCAGCATCAGTCCTGCCAATGAATATTCAGGGTTGATTAGGTTGCATGAGTTACTAGCCCACTTGTTATGGAAAGTCGCCTTCAAATCTTTCTTTTTCCTGGGCCCAAATTTCTCCCTAGCATGATTTGGTACATCAAATAAGACCCTGAGAAGGCACAATTAATTCATGTATACATGAATAGACTATAGTCTATTTCCCACTCCCTATTAGATGAAATATTTTAGGAAAAGTTACGCAGTATCATTTCTTTCATGCATCTTCATATAGTTTTAATGTCAAGTGTCTTTTGGGAATACAATTTCCCAAACAACTTAAACTCAGTTTGAGAAATCTTTGGATAGTGCTGGCATCTATATATATAAAGATAGTTTGTTTGACAGAGGCTATGCTATGCTAAGTCACTTCAGTCATGTCCGACTCTGTGTGACCCCATAGACGGCAGCCCACCAGGCTCCTCCGTCCTGGGATTCTCCAGGCAAGGACACTGGAGTGGGTTGCCATTTCCTTCTCCAATGCATGAAAGTGAAAAGTGAAAGTGAAGTCTCTCAGTCGTGTCCGACTCTAGTGACCCCATGGACTGCAGCCCACCAGGCTCCTCCGTCCATGTGATTTTCCAGGCAAGAGTACTGGAGTGGGGTGCCATTGCCTTCTCCATGACAGAGGCTACATAGGGGTAAATTACCATGGATAAAGAAACCACAGCCCTAGACAAGGGACAGCCAACGTGCAGCATGCCCGGAGCAAGGGTCTCTGAAGAGGAAGGTGGCTTGCATTCCTGAATGCAGACAAAGGAATCTGAGTTCTGCTGTTGGCAGTAGAGAACCAAAGGGATTTCTAGCAGGGGAGTAATGATCAGACCAATTGGTAAATGAGGGAGTCTGTCTGTCTGAAATTGTTGTCCCTCTTTTCCCTTGGCGCAATACATCTGAGAAGTGTTCTTGAACTAGTTTCAGCTCAAAAACTGAACCCTTTGATGACAATTTATCCCACCACTGCCTTTTGAGAGTCTCTGCTTCCACAGTACAATAGCCAGTGGACTCCCTCTATCCAAAACCAAAAGGGGATGCTTCCAGGAAGCAGTGAAGAGCTGTCATACCACAGGACCACACTCCACTAGGAAACAAAACTATTTACGTGATAAAGTGCAAGTGGCTTTAAAAAATCAGTCTATTACAAGCAAGAAAACTGAGGTCAAGAGAACAAAAATAATTCATCCAAGACAGGTCAAACTTATATATTTTACAGGCTTTATGCTGGGCACTGGGGATACTTAAAAATAAGACATAGTTCCCATCCTCAAGGAGTAGAGAAACATGTAAACATATCATTTTATATCTAATCCCAAGGGACATTTGGAATTGGAATAGGTGGTTACTACAATGCTGCTGCTGCTGCATTGCTTCAGTCGTGTCCGACTCTGTGCGACCCCATAGACGGCAGCCCACCAGGCTGCCCCATCCCTGGGATTCTCCAGGCAAGAATACTGGAGTGGGTTGCCATTTCCTTCTCCAATGCATGAAAGTGAAAAGTGAAAGTGAAGTCACTCAGTCGTGTCTGACTCTTAGCCACCCCATGGACTGCAGCCTACCAGGCTCCTCCGTCCATGGGATTTTCCGGGCAAGAGTATTGGAGATTCAGCTCTAAATTTCTATGTATAACTGAAAGCAGAAGCATCTAGTGGGGTGGGGGTGAGTGGAGTTCGGTGTTATGGGAATATAAGAAAGGAATACTTGGCATCAATAGAAGACATCTTGGAACAGTTAATGTTAGAGCCAACTGGGGTGTCCAGTCTCTAAGGTGGCCCCCAGTGAGTCTTGCCTCCTGGTGTCTGTTCATGACCCTGTGTAGTCTCTCCCATGTTGAATGACATCCAGCCTGGGTGACAAATAGAGCCTGGTAGATGGCATGGTGGAGGTCTCAGATGGCACTGTGGGTTTACCTCAGTCTCTTGAATTGTCTGGAGTGGGGCAGTCCTCATACCTTGAGAACACTCGGGAAGTCCATGGAGAAGCCCGTGTGGAGAAGAATTGAGGCCTCCTGCCAACAGCGAAGCAAAGGAGCTACCTTGGGAACTGACCCTGATGGTCAAGCCTTCAGATGACGCAGCTCTGGTGGATATCGACTATGGTCTCATGAGAAGATCTGAGCCAGAACCAAATTCGCAACTCAAGGAAATTGTAAGAGACAATAAATGATTGCTATTTCAAGCTGCTAACTTTGTGGGTAATTTTGTTGTGCAGCAGTAAATGAACCTAGCATCTCTGTTAAGAACACAGGTCTTATGTTATCCAACCCAGTCATCTCTGAACTATTTTCAATTTAGTACCCCAATTTTTTCTAATACCCAAATCTGGTCAAATAATTTTATTATCCTTACATAAAGAGAGTTGACTTTTAGCAAATATGATTTTTAAACGTAGGTTGCATTTTTTAAAAGGAGTGATTGAAGAAAAGTTTATAGAGTTTAGCAGGATATTAATTTTCTTTCCAGTTCTGTTCAATGTGATGCTGGTGGCATTTCAACAAGTGCCCTTTTCTTCGATTGTCTTCTTTATATGGTGGCATTTTGGCAAGAGATTTTCTTTTCTGTGTGGTTGCATTTCTGAAATAGTTTTGTGTGGGTTTTGTTGTTTGTTTGTTTTCTAAATAGTAGGTTTACCAAAAAAAGCTCCATGTTTCGATCTGTAAAATAATGAACTTCAACAGAAACCTAGGATGATTTTGTCAGGGTATTTAAACAGTAGAGATTTTTAGTACTGAGGATTTTAATTCTCAGTCTAATTCAGTTTGGGGAGGAATTTCTTTTACCAAAAGTAGACAACAAGGATGGAATCTGTGTAGTATACAGAAAACTGCTTCTAATAGGTGCAAATTCCATTTAAGCAGGCCCAGGTGCTAAAGCCAATTAGAGAAAATGGAACCTGGCAGATGGAGAGAAACTTGCCAGGGTACCCTGGGAGCAGAAGTTTTAATCACAGCCCATGTGACAAACACTTAACCCAGATTATTAGAAACCATTAGCACCTTGTCACCCATGGCAATCAAGAGTGCCTTTTGCTTTAAATCTTAAGCTACAGGCTCCCATTTTCCCTTTAGACTATAAAGACCCTTAGTTATATGGAGCTACTCTGCTTCTAAAATTCTGCTGTGAGGAGCTCATTGGATTATAGCAGGAAAGAGGAATGGAGCAAGTGTAATATCTCTAATTCTTTCTGCTCCTACAACCTTCTGGTTGGCCGTTTTTCCAAATAGGTGTCTTCACACTCTGACAGCCTGCACCACCCACCTCCCTTTCTCCAGTGCCTTGGGTAAATTCAAAAGGACATCTTCAGGGTTAAACTTGCTAGTTTGAAATGCCAGACACAGACGGCTCTCCATTCCTATCTCTGCATTGAGGCATCATGGTGTGGAGGTCAGTACATGGACTCTGAGTCCATCACTTACCATGTGTTACTTGGATAAATTTTTAACCTCTTTGAAGCTAGTTTTTAGTCTGTCAACATGCATTCCTTGGAGTGTCATTGTAAGGACTAAAATAATAGTAATGGTAATTATAATAGTTAACAGTTATTGATTTCTTGATATGTGCCAGGCATCTTTCTATTTTATAGATATTGACACACACTTAATCCTCACAACAATCTCTTTTAGCTGACGAGAAAACCAAGGCACAGAGAGGTTAAGAAACTTCCCCAAGGTCACAGAGTTAACAGGCGTCAGAGTGAGGTTCAAATCTGAGCAGTCTGACCTGAGCTGATGATCTTAGTACTATACTGTGCTGTCTCCAGAGAGGTATCAGACATTAATAATAATATCTACTTGTGTGTTGAATGAGTAAATGTGGTTGTGTGATTTTTCTCTGGCAGTGCTCAGCAGTCCCAGGTTGTAGCAGAGAAGGGCGGGGTGGTGGTTGAACAAAGCCAAGGTTGGGGTTTAAGAGTAGGCTTTACAAAAGGAGGAACAGACAAAGGTGCTGATCAGGCAGTGGTTGAAATGATGATTTTTTTTTTAAGATAGAGTTTTATTTTATTATTTTTTTAAACTTTATTTATGTATTTATGGCTGTGCTGGGTGCTCGGGCTTTTTTTCTCTAGTTACAGGGAGTGATGGTGACTCTCTGGATGTGGTGCCCATGCTTCTCTTTGCGGTGGCTTCTCCTGTTGCAGAGCACAGGCTCTAGGAGCACAGGCTCAGTAGTTGTGGCTCCTGGACTCTAGAGCACAGGCTCAGTATTTGCAGCACGCAGGCTTAATTGCTCTGTAGCATGTGGGGTCCTCCTGGACCAGGGATCAAACCCGTGTCTTCTGCACTGGCAGGCAGACTATTCACTGAGTCATCAGGGAAGCTCTGATAATATAATCTTGAAATTTAGTCTGGAAAGAAAAGAAAGTGTTAAATTGCAAGAAAACAGATGAGCCAGGAGCTTTGTGACAAAAAACCAAGAAGCCATAAAAAAGTGATTGTAATTGACATGTTAAATTTTTAAAATTATGAATTATTACAAGTCCCAGAAGCAAAATACTTTGAAACTAGAAATAATGGTTGCACAACATAAATGCCACTGAATTGTATACTTTAAAATGATTAACTTTATGGTATATGAATTTTACCTCAGTAAAAAGAAAAAAAAAAAGCTAGTAACAATCTCAGAAGACAAAGTGGGGAAAATATTGGCAAAATAAATGACAAAGGGATAATTTCTTTACTATGTAAAGAGTTCCTGGGGTATGTTAAGAAAAACAACATCAACCCAATAAATTAGGTTCATCCTCAGTCATAATCAGAGATTCAAATTAAAACTAGGATGCTACCATGCTAGTCACCTGATTGATTGGCAGTGATCGAAAAGACTTGTACCTTCTTTTTTCTTTTCATCTTTTCCCTGTGCTATTATACAGTAGATCCTTGTTGGCTATCTATTTTATATATAGTAGTGACGCTCACCCCCTTTGACCCACCAATTCTAGTTTTTTGGGGGTCCACATCATGTGGCATGTGGGATCTTAGTTCCCCAACCAGGGATCAAACCTGTGCTCCTTGTACTGGAAGTGCAGAGTCTTAACCACTGGACTGCCAGGGAAGTCCTTAGGCAATTTTTTAAATGTGGTAGATCTGTATGGATTGTTAAAGGAATGTTCTCCTAGCTGCATTATTAAGGGAAAAAATCAAGGTGTAGAGAGTGTTCATAGTATGCTATTCTCTCTACTTAAAGTAAAAGGGCAATATATTCATTTGTGTATGACTGTGTCTGAAGAATGTCTTTGGAAAAATAATTAAACTGGTGATACTGATCGCCTCTGGGAATGAGAAATGAAAGGCTGGGGATCAGAAGGGAGTCTTCCGTTCACTCTTTATTGTTTCTTAAAAACACGAAAAACTAAAAGAAAAAAATAATATCTTTGATTATTTGGCATGTTCCTCTCTGTTGCAAGCTACTGTCTTAATCTGGGCCTTGCTGCATTGCTGTTATTGGAATGTTGGGGGTACAGCAACCCCAATCATTAACTGATGGACATAGAGCTTCCTCCAAGTACCAGCATCTTGAATTACATCTGACTCTGGTAAGCATACTTTCTGAAGCCATCTGGCTTACTTGGGCGCTGGTCACTTGATGTTAGCCAAGCAAGGACTCAAGAGTGGAGACCAGTGGGCAGAAAGCCAAGCTCTACCTGGGTCATCTGCTGCTGTTATCAGTGAAGCCGGTGGCAGAGGATGTGGAAGTCAGCAGGAACACTTTTATCCAAGGCTGAACACAAGTCTGTCAGCTGAAAACACAGCTGGTACTCTGGGGTAATTCCTAACTTCCTATTAGAAACAAACAAAAGGCCTGCTCTACTGAATTTCCCACTCAGCATTTCAGCCTGGCAGTCAGTCTGTAATGCCTATCACCTAAGATAGCAAGGATATTAGGCTGGGCCACTGGACTAGAACAGAAAGGGTGGGAAAGGCCATCCCCTCCTGACCTCTGCTCTGCAGAGCCACTAACCAGATGCATCAGGGGTTTGGGGACCGGAAGGAGACAGAGGACCAGGGATTGAGAGCAGGGGGGAAATGAATAAGCAGACAAAAGAAGGAAAAGAATGTTGAGTGAGCAGACGGGGGACAAACCCTAGCACCCTCTCCCCTGCTCCTCACCAGAAGTCTCAGACCCACCCAGGGCACACCAACTAAGCCCACCAGGTGAAGCCAACCCTGATGGCTGATGGGGGTCAGGAGACAGGCTGTGGATTCGGAGGTGGTGCTCTGTGGCATTTTTTAAATGTCTGCTTATTTGGCTGCACTGGCTCTGAGTTGTGACATGTGAAATCTTCAGTTGCAGCACCCAAGCTCTTAGCTGTGGCTCGTGGGATGTAGTTCCCTGATCAGGTATCGAACCAAGCCCCCTGCACTGGGAGCACAGTCTTAGCCGCTGGACCACCAGGGAAGTTCCTGCTCGTGAGATTAAATGGATGTCCCAGCCTGCGGCCAAGGCAGGAATGCTCTTCCCCACAGCCAGCCCCTTAGGTTTCTGTTATCCATGCCTGCATCCGTGGGAAAGAGCATCTTTGTGGCCTGACTCTGTGTGCTGACTTTGCAAGGCCTGGCAGCTGTTGTCAGCATTTTGTGTCACCATGAGCAACCTTCAGGTGACAAGATACCTGCCTGACCTGACTTGCCTTCCTCTCGATTTTGTGCCACTGTGTCACAAGTTCAGGGTTTTCAAGGCTGGCATTTCAGAAGCTCTTTTCTTCTTCTGTGTACTAAACTTGATTTCTGGGCACATTCCATCCACTTAGAAAAGGGCTGAGTCCATCATTTGTGAGACTCAGTACAAAATGAAAGTGCAGGGCCCCTTGCTCAGAAATTAAGAATGACAGGATGGCAGCAGCAGAGCGTGAAACACACACAGGACCCTTCTTAGCCTGAGTCCTGTACAGTTTATACACCCATGAAGCTGGCTCTGCCTCAGGATCTAAGAGGCTAAATTTCTATAGATAAGATTAACTGAGCCCAAGATTATACAGTACACATTTTTAGTCATTTTTTTATTTTTAGAAAAGTATAATATTTTATTAAAAGATCAGAGCTTAAAGATTGTAACCAATCATTACTGAATTTTTAAAAATATACAGGCCCTTAGCATCATTCCTTCCAAAGAAATCCCAGGGATGATCCCCTTCAGAATGGACTAAAGCTGAAACTCCAGTACTTTGGCCACCTCATGCGAAGAGTTGACTCATTGGAAAAGATTCTGATGCTGGGAGGGATTGGGGGCAGGAAGAGAAGGGGACGACAGAGGATGAGATGGCTGGATGGCATCACTGACTCAATGGACGTGAGTCTGGGTGAACTCCGGGAGTTGGTGATGGACAGGGAGGCCTGGCATGCTGAGATTCATGGAGTCGCAAAGAGTCGGACACAACTGAGTGACTGAATTGAACTGAACTGAACAGGGCCTTAAATTCAGGAGATATGAACATCTAGGCACATCACTTATTAACACTTAACTGTTTTTAATCACTGTGTAACATGAACCTAATTTTCTCCCTGATTTGGTAGCTTAACTGCATTTCCCATCTCATAGGCTTCTCTGTAGCCCCAGAGCACCTCCTTTAACCAGAGTGGGGGTCACCTAAGATGTGGCAGCCGCCACAAAGCCATGCCAATCAGGAAGGACTAGTTCCCAAGGGAAGGGCAGGTCATCTCACAGCTGCACAGCTGGAAACCCAGCGGGTAGGCAGGGGCAGAATCTGGGAGATTAACTTGTACAACAAAGAGGAAGGAAGAAGTTTAGTGTTTGATGGACAAGTCAAGGTTGGAATTCCAGGTCAGAGGCAGTGCCAACTCCAGACCCACCAGCCTCCTCCATGGGGTCAAGGAACTGTGTCATCCACAGAGAACTCAGGCAAACCCTCTTGGCCTTTCTGTTCCTCGCTTTGTTCCTGTTCTCCTGTCCTGGCTCCAAGGTTAACCTGTGCAGACCTGCAGGGTCCTGATTAAGATTGCCAGATTTAGCCAACAAAAATACAGGACCCAGTTAAACTTTAATTTCAAGTAAGCAATGAATAATGTTTTAGTATAAATATTACACGGGGGCATACTTAAGCTATAGCATGACTCACTGTTTATCAGAAATTCAGGTTTAGCTGGGCATCCTATATGTTTTCTGGCAACCCTGGACCTAATCTTGGATCCCCTTCACCTGATTGAAGACAGCATCTCTGCAACTCCTCTGCTCCTAGACACTAAGTGGTCTTCCAGCAGGCTTTCCTAGACTTGGTTGCTGGTCTGCCCTAGCCTGCCCAGTTTTCTGGTGATGAACTTCACAGATGTGCTGTGGGAGAAGCTGCTACCCCTGTGGAAGATGCCGGTGCCAGGTGGAGATTCATCTCTGACCTGCGGCCAGCTCTGCTCAGCCTCAGCACATTCCTTCCCAGCTCAGCTCATCCTTGGCACTGAGACGGGGCAGCCCTCTCACTGACCTGCTGGGTGGGCTCTGAGGGGGAGGTTCCAACTGTGATTGTGGCTTGGGGATGCTTGTTAGGTTCTTCTCTTCAATTTAGTTTATTTTTTAATCTTCCTTTTTGGAAACAAGCATGAAACATTATCAGGTGTCAGGAAAGTGCATATTTCCTTGTGGTATATCACTTAACCCTCACAACAGTTCCATGAGATGGGTGATACTATCCCCAGTTTGCAAGTGAAAACATTTGGGTGCCACTGTACTACTCTTGGCAGGTGCCAGAGCTTGAATTTGAGCTCCAGTCTTCTAAATCCAAGTCTGCTCTATTACTTCCCAACTTCATCATCAGCCGCCCAAGTAGAAACTTTGATATAATTGTTTGTACCTCGCTCTCCAGTAGGATCCTGCTATCATTCTGTCTGCAGTGCCCTCTCCATACTGCTGTTTCTCTGTCCAGGCCATCACCACGGCTGGAGAGGACAGGAGACTCTTGGCTGGCCATCTGCTTCCAGGCTTTCCACTTCAACTCATCCATTACTCAAAACTGCTTTCTATAAAGCGTATCTGACCATTTACTCCCCAACTTAAAAATGGTGGTATATCCACATGGCCTATAGCTGTGGTTCTCAGACTTGAGTGTGCAGAAAAATTGCCCGAAGAGCTTTTTTTTTTAATTTAATTTAATTTTTTAACTTTACAATATTGTATTGGTTTTGCCATATATCAAAATGAATCTGCCACAGGTATCCATGTGTTCCCCATCCTGAACCCTCCTCCCTCCTCCCTCCTCCCTCCCCATACCATCCCTCTGGGTCGTCCCAGTGCACCAGCCCCAAGCATCCATTATCATGCATCAAACCTGGACTGGCGACTCGTTTCATATATGATATTATACATATTTCAATGCCATTCTCCCAAATCATCCCACCCTCTCCCTCTCCCACAGAGTCCAAAAGACTGTTCTATACATCAGTGTCTCTTTTGCTGTCTCGTATACAGGGTTATTGTTACCATCTTTCTAAATTTCATATATATGCGTTAGTATACTGTACTGGTGTTTTTCTTTCTGGCTTACTTCACTCTGTATAATAGGCTCCAGTTTCATCCACCTCCTTAGAACTGATTCAAATATATTCTTTTTAATGGCGAGTAATTTACCAGGCCCCATCCTGGAGCTTCTGATTCAGTAGGTCAGGGGTGACGCCCAGGGTTCTGCATTCCCACCAGCTTGAGATGATGCCCATGCAGATGATCATGGATGCCACTCTGAGAAAGGTCTATAGGATAAAATTTAAAATCCTGACATGGCACTTAAGAATGCTCCCAGTCTGCTCCCATTTCTGTTGCCTCATCCAGTTCTCCAATTCCAACCTAGTGGCCTCTTCCCTCACGCACCCCCACCCCCCACCCTCCCAAACCTATGTGGGTAAAGGCCAGGAGGTTAGGGATGGGGATCCGGGGTCTGACTCTGCCTCAGGCTCCTCAGCCCCCTCGAGTGGAATAACAGCATCACCATAACAGCGCTGTGAGGAGAATGACTAACTGTGAGGTACTTGGAGCAGAGCCTGGTCCTTAGAAAGCACTCAGTGAAAACCATTAATTTCTGTTTGTATAGCTTTAGTCATTTTGCCTCCTCTTCCTGGAGTTTCGTTCTCCTCCTCTTATGCCCTCTTCCATGTCCAGTTAAGAAGCCATAGTCTCTAGCTACAGTAGGTCCCATTACCTACTGTCTCCTCACCCAGTCCCCCACGATTATTGCTTTCTGTTCTCTGCTCACACAGTCATCTTGTGCTTGGTAATTACACCTACTCTGTCTACATACGTGAACCACCTGGGGGCTGTTCATTTTCTGCAGGACTTGGTGTAATGCCCGGCACGTTTTCTAATTAAACTCATCACCACTTCTCATTCCATGAAATTGGATATTCAATCTGTTATTTTAAAACGGAAGTTTGGAAGCTTAATTTAATAATTGTGCTTTTAAATGAGCATCTCTGGCCTCCTACCTCTTGCTGCCACACTCCCTGGTTTCTCCTTCTCCCAGTCCCTCCACGTTCCATGGCTGCAGCCAGTATGCAGTGACTAGCCTAGCCGAACTGTTACACATTCCAAATGCCTTATTTAGGAATGATTGCCCACCACTCACAGACAGGGCCCTTAATTCTGACGGCAGGAATGTTCTTCCTCTGCTCTGCCTACAGAATCCGTAGGGAGGCTGCTGAATGCTGTGCTTCCAATACGTGTGTCTGAGTCTCATTGTTTGGTGGCTCAGGTCATGGCACATAGCTTCCTTGAACCTGGGACCACATTATCCAATAAGTGGTTAATTAGCTTTTCATGGGCCTATAAACAATTCTGAGAGCTGGGGGGGGAATATAATTTTTCCAAAATAAGAAAAGGAAACCATGATAACAAAACTGAAAAATGTTTAAGTAAATGTCTACAAAGTGTAATAGGATTCCAGCTAGTCAGCTGAATCTGAGTCTACCTCTTCCATGGTGAAATATGTTACATTTCATGTGAGGTGAATGAGCACTTTAGGGTTTTTGATATGGGCTGTTGTCTCCAAAAGCAAAAGGGCTTGGTGCTGAGGAAAGTCTCAGAGAGGCCCCATGTTGTCTGCCGGGAGTGAGATCACAGCTGAGGAGAGGAAGAAGAGGACTCTGGGGGTTAGATCAGGGGAATCACGAGGGATGACAGCAGATGTATCCTACAACTCAGGCTCCTGGCACAGGGCTATAAGAGCATCTCTGGAGAATGTTGCTTTTCAAACTTTTGGCATCGAATTCTGCCACCTCAGGCTCAGCATAACCAGATCCGGTCCACTTCTGACCAAGCAAGAGGGTGCACTGGAGACTCAAACCAGAATGACCTGTACTCACATTGTTTTTTATTTCATCAGTAACATTTACAGAGCCCTTCTATGAGCTCGTGCTGGGGAACACAGCAGGGAACAGGACAGGCTCAGCCCTTGTCCTCGGGGCGGGGAGGGGGGCTTACAGTTCAGTTAAGAAAACACACCCTGAACAGCTAATCATTGGTGGAAGAGAGTCACTGAGAAGTGCAGGCCGCTGTGGGTGCTTGGCAGAGAGGTCTGTCTAGTCTGGAGGTCAGGGTGGGTGTCCCGAAGGAACTGACTTTTAATTTTTGGCTGTGCTGTGTCTTCGTTGTGGTGTGTGGCTTCTTTAGCTGTGGCATGAGGGCTTTAGATTGTGTGGGCTCGGGCTCAGTAGCAGTGATGCATGGGTTTAGTTACCCCATGGCATGTGGGATCTTAGTTCCTCCGCCAGGGGTTAAACCCACATCCCCTGCCTTCTAAGACAGATTCTTAACCACTCGATTACCAGGAAAGTCCTGAGGAACAGACACTTAATGTAATAAGTGAAGGGTGAGGAAGAGCTAACTGGGTGGAGAGTGTTTCACACTGGAAGTCCCTGTGCTGCCTTAAACCTGGTGCTGGGGTGCCAGGGAGGGGTGTCCCTGTGTGCCCACTCTTCTGAATCCCCTCCAGGTTGGCCCACTGAGTCCGTGCCTTGGTTTCCTGGTTTGCCCTGAGTTCTGCTGGAACTGGACTAACACTACCTTTTTTGCTGGGACCCTGCCCTGCCTGGATGCCCCAGCCTCTGCCCATGAGGGCTGGCCCTTGGGTGGCCCCTGCAAAGCTGTAAGGCTGCCACCACCTGTTTATAAGCATCACCACTTCCCTGGAAACCACGTCCCCACTCACCCCCATCTGACCTCTCCAGAGGTCAGCCCAGGCCACATCACAACCTCATGTACCACCCCTTTGGCCTCTCTGACTGTGGGAACCATGCTACTGCAGTCCCACCACTTCCGTCTGGCTCATGACTGAGATTCAACCACAGTATAGCAGATCCTACCAGAAGGCTCCATGTCATAGAGCAACGTTTCCCAAACTAGGGCATCCAATGAACCCCAGACAAATCCATGTGCTCCAGTGTGAGGAATACTACACTGAGAGATGCATGCAGGCACTGTTAGATGGCGTGATTATAAACACAAACTCAGATGTGTGCCTGGAAACTATCTCAGCATTCTGTTGTCAGTGTGTGTTCTCAACCTCAGTCACGTCCAACTCTTTGTGACCCCAGGCTCCTCTGTCCGTGGGATTCTCTAGGCAAGAATACTGGAGTGGGTTGCCATGCCCTCCTCCAGGGGATCCTCCCGGCGCAGGGATGGAACCTGTGTCTCTTGCGTTTCCTTCATCAGCAGGCAGATTCTTTACCACTAGTGCCACCTTGTCAGGGAGTCACACGTATAGCAGAATGTTTATTCTTTTAGGTTAGCGTAAAAATGAATGAAAAATCAATAATTCTCACAGAGGATGCTCACGGTTACTCTGGAATACTTTCTTGGACCCTGAGGGGTTTGCAGGCCTCACCTGGAACATATGGCCTTTAGAGTATAGAGAACACATCACCTTTCTGGACCTCAAGATTGCCCATCTCAGCGACGGGTTTACATAGCCCACCTCTTCCATACCTCTCAAGTGTTGTAAATATCCATTAGGTGAGGTGTGTAGAACACTTTGAACTGGCCTGAAGATGCCATGTAATTACAAAGGTGAAATATTGTTCTTTTTCTTCCTCCTGTCTGCCGGCTGCCATCTAGCCTGCTCACCTCAATAGCCTTGAACTTTCTCCTCCAGTAAAGACTCAGTTTCTCCTCTCCCTGTAGAAAGGACATAAGGCCATATTTTCAGGAGAAAAGCCACCAGTTTCTACTTAGAGACTGGGTTTTGGTTTTAGGTTTTGCTCTTCAAATTCACTTGTTTACTGCCTATGTGGCCTAATGCTGGAAAGAAAAAATGACAATGAATAATATTTAAACTGCCCTGGTACCCAGTGGGCCAAGAGTTCTGAGCAAATAAAAGGACCTGGAAAGCAGTACACACATGTACACGGGCATGTACACACACACACACACCCCTATACCCACCCCCTCACCAGCTGCGCTAAAGTCTCCCAAGTGTTCCTTCAGCTTCTGGCCTGTGTTTACTTTGCGCCTTTCATCTGAGGGGCTCACAGCTCCTTGCTAGGAAGCGGGTATGTATTAATCCTCAGCACCCTCCTGTGAGGCTGCTACCCCAGTGCAGTCCTGGGGGAGGGCCTGTGAGCCCGGCCTTACCCCCAGGCCAGCGTCCTCCTGTTCCTGTCCCCAACGCAGTGTTTTGTATGTATAATTGTTGGGGGAGTACTCCCCAGTGACAGGAGAGGATTTAGAACATAAATGTTTGGGGTTTTCAGTGTGTTTAGTCCTTAAGAACTTGTTCTTTTTATAAGAAAATAGGGAGGAAGGTACAGAGGTTTCTCATATACCCCCTGACCCACTCACAATAGCCTCCTCATTGTCAACATCATTCACATATGGCACATTTTTTACCTGCACTGATGTGATAATCACCCAAAGTCCATAGCTTACCTTACAGTTCACTCTTCGTATTGTACATAAGGGTCTGGACATGTATCCATCATTATAGTTGCATACAGAGTATTTTCATCACCTTAAAAATTCTTCATGGTCTGCCTATACTTTGGGAACTTTTTTTTTTTTATAGCTGTTTTTATGATAATGAGCTTCTTCATTTGCTTAATAAGTTCTTAAGAGCTATTCTTCTTGGGAGTTCACCTTCATATGCACCTTTTCTTTTCATAAGATCTCTGTTTGCCTCAGTCTTGGTCTAGATGGGTTTCACAGGTCCAAACTAGCTCCTATATTATCAGACCAGTTTGGATCTTTTACTCTGTATCAGTGGTTTAATTTTGGACTTTGCATGCACACTATACACACTCAGTTCCTATGTTCCATGTTGCCTCTGCTTCTTTACTTTTTGTGTGTGAATTCAGTGCTCTCAAAAGCAAAATCTACATCCAGTATACTTTGTTTAGTCACTAAGTAGTGACTGACTCTTTGTGATGCCCTGTACTGTAGCCAAGCTAACCTGTCCGTGGGATCCCAGGCAAGAATACTAGAGTGGGTTGCCCTTTCCTTCCCCAGGGGAACTTCCCAACCCAGGGATTGAACCTGTGTCTCTTGCACTGACAGGCAGATTCTTTATCACTGAGCCACCCAATATACTCTAGTTAACCAAGTGTTCCATTTAAGAAGTTAGATTTTTTTTTGGATAATCAACATGAGGATAAATGACCAAAGACCTATGAACTACAGGGGAGAAAAGTCTTTTCTCAAGTTATAATTTATGTTTATGAATGAATTTGAAGTCATATGCTTTTCTCTTATACTAACTCCATTCCAGAACCTTTAGATCCACAGTTTTTTGAAAAAGAATTATATTTTCAAAGAATTACATGGTGGTTTCATTTAACCTTCAGTGATTCAGAGGTACTTCATAGTACAGAATAAGCCTTTAATGAACTTGAGTTTCCTTCTCTCTTCTAGTAGAATGCTGTTTCTAAAGTTTTATAAACTAAGGGGAAACCTACGGCCTTTGTCTAATCTAAATCCCTCCTCCAAAAAGGAGGCAAACTGGGCTGAAGCGGGCCCTGCAGGGTCACAGCAAGTGGAGGGAGTGTCTCATTTGAGCTTGAATCCTTGCGGACTTTTTATTAAAGCTGCCTACAAACTAGAATCTAGTAAAGATGCATTTTCCCAAGCTTTTCTCCCCGAAGCACCTGGTAACATGCCACTTTGGTCTCAATTTTGTATTTTTTTTAATGTAAGTATAGTTGACTTACAATGTTGAGTTAGTTTTGGGTGTACAGCAAAGTGATTCAGTTACACACACACATATACGTGTGTATATGTGTGTGTGTGTATATATATATATATATATATATACACACACACACATATATATATATATATATACACACACACATATATATATATGATTGTTGTTAGGTCACTAAGTTGTGTCCAACTCTTTTGTAACCCCATGGACTGTAGCCTGCCAGACTCTTCTGTCCATGGGATTTCCCAGGCCAGAATACAGGAGTATATTGTCATGTCCTCCTCTGGGGGATCTTCATGACCCAGGATTGAATCCACATCTCCTGCCTTGCAGGTGGATTCTTTATCACTGAGCCACTGGGGAAGATTTTATACACACACACACACACACACACACACACACACACATACACATACACACACACATATATAGACACACATACATACATATATAGATATTCTTTTTCAGAGTCTTTCCCATATAGATTATTACAAAATATTGAGTGTAATTCCCTGTGTTTTACAGTAGGTCCTTGTTGGTTATCTATTTTAAATATAGTAGTATGTACATGTTACTCCCAAATTCAATTTTGTATTTCATTTTGCTGCTTTGCAGGTATTTAGATACTAACCCCACTGATAGAGTGTTTGGATGCAGGGCAAGCACTTCTGTCTCTGCAGCTGTTGTTTGCACAAGGTTGATATTTGTTTAGAAATGACCATTGCTACCAACCATGGAGGGGAGAGGCCCCATTTGGCAGGGATTGGTTGGTACTGGGGAATTCTGGAGTTACTGCCCAAAGAGACATCAGACAGAAGGAGACGGAAACCTCTTTATTTCTTTGTGGACATTTTCTGGGGTTCGAGGTTTCATAGCAGGTGATGCAGCTGAAAGACAGTGGGGGCTCCCTCAGGGCGGGAGAAGGTGGTTGGGAGCCATTGGCTGTAATCCCAGCAGGTCACAAGAGTGGCCTGGCCGTGTGACAAGGGCTTGGGAAATGCTATTCTGACTCCATGGCAACCGCTGAGTCGTTTGTCCAAGTTCAGGTCTCTCCAACCAGGTTTTGCTCTCCAGTCCTCTTCACTCTCTGCGCAACCCCACTCTCAGTGCTGCTTTTTCTGTCCCTGTGGCTTCATGGCCTCACAGATCTCCTCTAGCATCGAGCACGTTGTCTTGAAAGAGGTTTCACCCAGAGCCTGTCCTGCACCACCAATCCTGCTAATTTTGGCCCCATACTGTAAAGCTGGTCCTGTGAAGTTCTTTTCCCTGCCCATGCTAATTGTTTTCTTTCTCTTTCTCACTTTCCCTGGAGAGGAAACTCTCTCCTGAACCTGCTGACCCTAGGGAGAAGCCACCTGCCCAAGAGGCTTGCTCTTCTCAGCCCTGTTTCCTAGCTTGGCCTGCCAAACCCCCTGTGGAGCCTTGCCCTGGGGCTCCGGGATTTAGACCTCCTGGATCAGGATCCGGTGTCAGAGCCCTCTTGCCTTTATTCCCCCATGAGGTGGGGGCAAGCGAGGAGAAGGCTCTCAAAATCTAGAGCCTCAGAGGACTGGTCCCTCCACCCACTTCTCCTGGGCCTGGGGCATTACTCACTCCTGAATAGGGCTGTGTGCGAAGAGGGGTGTTAATTCTGTCATCACTTGACCTGAGCTAGAGGAGGAGTGGAAACATGGGATTTTGAACCTGCATGTGGAATCTTTCAGCCATGCACTGTGTCAAAGGCAGAGAAAGTTGCTTTGATTAAGGTGGCACCTGAAATATATAATTTTTGATATCTATTACTTATTTATATAAGACACAGGCTTCCCACTGATGTTTTCATCCCATTTAGGATGTGTTTTTATAGCTGAGCCCCTGATCTTGCACCTCCTTCCTTTCTAGCCTACTCCCTACCCAATAAAATAGTTCATCAAAGGACTGTTCAGGCCCCATGGCTTTCCCCTGGCATGAAATTGGTGTTGGATTTCTCCCAGAATTTTTTTTTAATAGATTAGATTGAGATTTACAGAAAAATTGCAAAGATAGTACAGAATTCCCCATACTCCTAGCTTAGTTTCCCCTATTGTTAGCATTTTACATTACATGGAACATTTGTCACACTGAGAAACCAACACTGGTATATTATCATTAACTAAGCTCTACCCTTTATTCAGATTTCACTAGTTTTCCCGCAATATTCTTTTCTGTTACAGTATCCCATGCAAACTTCCACATTGCAAGTAAGCATCCTTACTCTTTGCCATGTGACAGTTTCTGACTCGTTATTTGGATGACCTAGGCAGTTTTGAGGAACACTGGTCAGGTATTTTGTAGAATATCCCATAATTGATGTTTGTTTAGTGCTTTTCTCATGATTAGACTAAGATTATGAGTTCTGGTGAGGACATATATTATTTGAAATCTTCTGTAGGGAAGATCCCAGAGATGTTTTCCAAGCAAGCCAGAATTTCCCTCTAACACTTACTAGCAGGCCAGTTGAGCTGGATGCATGGATTTTGCGGGGCTGGTCCTGGAAACCCTGAGGAGAGCATCTCATAGAGTCTTACATTGTGTGTTTTCAGCTCCTGGGTATTGGGAGGATCAGTTTGAATATATAGATATAGCTATAAATAAAGATATATACACACACAAATTATACATACACATGTGTGTGTGTGTATATATATACATGTGTGCTAAGTTGCTTCAGTCATGTCTGACTCTTTGTGAACCTATGGACTGTAGCTCGCCAGGCTACTCTGTCCATGAGGTTCTCCAGGCAAGAATACTGGAGTGGGGTTGCCATGCCCTCCTTCAGGGGATCTTCTTGACCCAGGGATTGAACCTGCATCTCTTACGTCTCCTGCTTTGGCAGGCTGATTCTCTACCATTGGCGCAATTTAGGAAACCCATATATATGCATACAGAATCTATCTTCTCTCCATCTATACCCACTGAGCCATTCAAAAACATTTAGCAAGTGTCCAAAAGTACACAGCCCTCTGTGAGCAGTGAAGGCACAGGGTAGTAAATAAGGTTCAATCTAGACCCCAAGCACTGCATGCAAGATTACAGACGCAATTCAACAAATATCCCTGTACTCGCACTGTCAGCTCTGTGCCTGAAGTTGATGAAGCAGCAACTGGAAGCATGATGAGGAATAGAAAGGCAAGTTCAAGGTGCTGCTGAGGAATTGATTAGGGGGCATCAGCAAAGGCGTCTCTGTGAGAGTGGGGTTTCAGCTTAGGAAGGATGAGCAAGAGGAAGTCAAGGGTTCAGAGGCAGTGGGGGTGCTCCAAGGAGACAAGTTCATCAGGCAGAGAGAACAGATCACATCAAAAACAAGCTAGCATCAAGAGAGACGTCTGGAAGAACTGAAATACAGCCAGTGTGTCTGGAACTTAGGTATATATAGAAAGAAACTGTGGCCTAGAAAAATCACATGATAATTTAGTCATATGACATGGTTCTACTTCCTTAAAATTAGCTTGTTCTATATTCTTTAACAGAGAAAACTTGATGTTTTAATAATAGGTTTATACTTTATATATTCTGCTAAATTTCTGTACAAACATACTGAAAGCTCAGGTGTTTTATACATGTGATGCTAAAACTAAAAATGCATATTAGGGAGGCTAGAGAAACCTGGAAGGGTATTTTAGTGCCTGCTGATACATCCCCAGTTCTCCATTTCAGGACCTTCAAGGCTTTCGTTTCCCCAGATGCTGGGGGTAGTGATTGCTGAGGGCTCACAGCTGAGACCTCCCAGGCCTTGCTTTCCTCTGAAGACAGCTGCCCCCACCCCAAGACTGTACCTGTCCCAGGGGGCTGCTCACATCCAACGACTAGTTGGTGCAGGCGTACCAAGTCCTGGCCCCTTGGCCTCAAATGTTATTTATTTATTTTTAGCTGTGCTGGGTCTTCATTGTTGTGTGGGCTTTTCTCTAGTTGTGGCCAGCAGAAGCTACTCTCTAGTTGCATGCTCAGGCTTCTCACCGCAGTGGCTTCACTTATCGCGGAGCACAGGCTCTAGGGCACATGGTCTTCAATGGTTGTGGCTCCTGGGCCCTAGAGCACAGGCTCAATAGTTGTGGTGCACAGGCTTGGTTGCTCTGCAGCATGTGGGATCTTCCCAGACCAGGGATTGAACCCGTGTCTTCTGCATTGACAAGTGGATTCTTTGCCACCGAGCCCCCAGGGAAGCCCCTTGGCCTCAAATTGAGACAACTCTGAAGGACCGTCCAGTCTCACTGCCCCAGAATAGGCTGAGATGTTCCAGCTGCATCACAGTTCAGCCTTTCCCTCTGCCCACCCCCACTTTTTTTCACAGCCTTGCAGGTATTGTTTCTGAGAGGACTCTCCAATAAACTACTGGTATGCAAATCTCTTTCCTGTGTTAGAAATACAGATATAAGCGGTATTGGTTTCCTAGGGCTGCTGTAACAAATGACGATAATCGGGGTTGCTTATAACAGTAGAAGTTCATTCTCTCTCAGTTCTGGAGGCCAGAAGTCCAAAATTTAAGTCAGCAGGGCCATCCTCCTTCCAAAGGCTTTTGGACACAGCCCTTAGGAAATCCACTTGTGATGGGACTGGTGGTGATGTCCCCCCTTATAAATATCCCCAGTCCAGAGGGCCAGACAGGAGCCCCAGCCACCGGCAGAGGGTGTCCTCACTCAAGGGGCTTCTACTCCTCTCTGGGCATCCCTGTTCGTACTTTGGCTGAGCCCCCCATGCACCAGCCGAGGCCCAGTGGAGTCCATTTACAGTGCTTGTTAATCACTTTATTGCCACCCAACCTGTCTGTCCAAAGCCCCTTCCACCCCAGACAGGGGTCAGTCCAGTTCTTCCAGCTCCGCAGGACACAAGTGCCACCAGGCATCCCCAGAGGGAGGTGGCCCAGTGGCTTCATTTTCACACTGGAATGTGACTTCCCTTTCCAATTAGAGACCACACAGGATGGAAAATGAGAGCAGGGCAGCCCTTCTAGCGTGAAACCACATCAGCCTTTACCAGGAAGAGCCGCTGGGGGCCCTGCCTTCCAGGCCCACCTGTTTAAAGCTCCTGGCCTCCTTCACCTGCTATCACTCAGCCTCTTTTTCCTTTGCCCCCAAACTCAAGGGCTTCTCTTGAGACAGGATCAGTTCTCTGGGCATGTCCAGTCCCCAGGCCCAGCTTCCCAGGGCTTGTTGTTCTTGTGGCTTGTGTGGCAGAGAAAGTCAGACATGTCAGGCTTTTGAGACAAAAATAAAAACCAAAGAAACTAACAGCAGATAGGAAGTGGGTATCCATCCTTGACAATACGCACTCCTCTGGGGTACCTCCCAGGAGACCTGGCAGGAAGTCTGGGCCAGTGGGGACTGGAGGGCTCCTGAAGGCAGGAGAGGGACTCAGCCCTCAACACAGGAACAGTGGGCCACGGGCACCCCAGGTGGGAGGGCAGGGCCTCGGGACCACCACACCTGCCTCTCGAGAGCACAGCCATGGTGTGCCGTCTGTTCGCCTCCTGCCAAGGCAGCTTGGCCAGAGGGCACTGGCACATGTCTTCCTACTTCCAGTCTCACTGCTAGGTCGATTTTCCCGGCTAATATCTAGCATTCTGTTAGGGACATCATCTTTCCAGAAGCACCTTACTCCCAGGGCTAGGTCAGAGTTGGGGAAAAATTGTGTTTTTCCAGGCACACCTTGGGGCTGTCCTGGGACTGGGGTCTGGCAGTTCCTTTCTGGCTTCTGGAAGCTTAGAGATCTGCCTGAAGCGTCTAATCACGACTGCCTCTTTGTTCTTCAGGCCTTGACCTTTATTACTTCATCTCGACCCCCCACCCCCAGCTCCTTGAATCCCCCATTCTTTTCCCTCTTTCTGGCTTGGAGGGAGGCTTTTACTCTCAGGGACCTAATCCTGTTGCTCGTACGTGTGACTAATTCCCTCCCCTCCCCCTCGGCTCCCAGCAAAGAGGAAGGGGCCTGTTTGCCCTGATGAGGGGTCTGCGTCCCTTGCTGGCAATCAAAGCACAGACACATTCCTGTGGGTGGTTTCCTGCCCTGAAAACCAGCCCTGCAGGACAAGCATCCTCTGTTCCCTGCGGGCCACCAGCCCCTGGGGCCAGAACTTCTGCGAGAGGGATTTATGATATAGACAGCAGTCCATTGCCCTTCCAAACCTGCTATGATCTAGCGGTAAAGCAGATTGTATTGTTGCGGGACAATATGACTCCCCGGAGAAGAGACAGTGACCCTGCGAGCCTGATGGTTCTTGGGCGGCCGCTTGCAGCAGAGGGTGTATGAAGGTTACACAGCGCAGGATGCAGGCCTTATTATCCTCAAAGCACCCCAGAGACCCTGCGGGTCAGCCTCGCCTGCCTGATTTCTGAAGTTAAAAAGCACATAATTATGGTATTGTTTGACTGCCAAGAATTCTGGGTTAATCTCAGTTTTATTTTGACTGCTACCTAAAATAGCCTGTCCCTGAGGACAGCAGCAAAGGCCAGGAGGCCAAAAACAAAAAAGCAGGCCTGAGATCTAAGCAGGCTCTCATTTAGCATCCCAAACCAGGGTGCAGAGATATGGGGAGGCTCCCGAGTGCATGGGATCAGGCACTTGGAGCCAAGGTCACCCTTCAGCCCTGTTCCCTTACAAAGGCCTTTCTTTTGACATTGGCCTAGGGTGGCCCTCTGCCTCAGTGGACCTGGCCTGAGCCTGTGGGAACACCAGTGATGGCCAGGCCCCACCACGTTCGATGTCCCCAGACACATTCGGGGGTATTCCCTGAGATAGTTTGGAGCTCTGTTCCTGTGATCCGGGGAAATAGGATGAATAATATGAGCTGACTTTACAGACTGCTTGTCCTGTGCCAGACGCTACTGTAGGGGCCCAGGCCTGCGGTACCATGTTCGGTCCTCACCAAGAGTCCTCTCGGTCAGTACTTTGCTGTCTTCTCTCCTGCCCAGAGCCGCACAGCTGGCAGGTGAGACAGAATTTGAGCCCACAGAACCCTGGCTTCAGGATTGGCCCTCTCCCTTCTTTACCACCTGGCCTTTCCAGAGTTGAGAGGTCACGGCCTTGAAGGCTCAGAAAGAACAATTCCCACCGGAATCTGAGCTTCCAGATTGGGAGAGCCACGTCACTTCATTAGTGTAGAAGATTGTGCCTGGTGAGTGGTGTGTCTCCTTCTTAGAGCACACACAGAAACATCCTTAGTATTCTCCATCATACTCAGTTCAACAAACATTTCTGAGAGTGCCAGTCTTTTTCCAAGGCCTCTGGGCCACCAGGCAGGGGATCCCTATGGAAAGTTCAATGTCATTAAAGGGAGAATCACAAGGCCACGTGTGTTCCTATGGAGGAATGCTTGCTGTGTGCCGTCAAGGAGGACTTCCCAGGGGAGGGGACATTCAGGTTACATCTGAAAGGGTGCTAAGATTCGTCTGGGTGGACAAAGTGAAGGTGGATTTTCTAGGCAGAGAGAACACCATGGGCAGTCTATTGCTGTATTCTACCAGACTCAAGAGATTCCTGAGGATTCTGAGCTACCGGTCCTGGGCACTGGTCTCCAGGATCTAAGTAACCATCCGCTTTCCCCTCATGCTGGCTCTCGCTGTGCTGACTTCAGAGGGCCTTCCCTACCCTTCCTTCCTGCCCCACCTAAATGTCTCTGAAATGTTTCCTGCCTGAGGCATCCCTGAACTTCTAAGGCATCCAGAGATGTCAGTCCAGCCATTTGCAGGCTGCTATCTGCACACTGCTACCAGGGGTCCCATGGTCTCAGCCAGCAGTACCCAGGGAGCTGGCTCAGGCTCTTTGCAGCTGCCCAACACCCTGATGCACCCCCAGTACCTGGAGTGGGTGTGTGGTAAGGCAGATGGCACCTTGAGAGCACAGGGACAGGCCCAGAGCACTGGGGATTCCAGCGGGCTTCTTCCTTCTCTTCTCCTCCTAAGCAAGGGAGAGGTAACAGGAAAGCTCGGGGACCAAGCTCCCAGGCCCGGTGTGTATGGTATGGGTGGGAGTGTGTTCCCTTTGCTCCTCAGAACGTCCTCATCTTTTCTACCTTTTGTTGTTGTTTGACTGAAGTGCTTCTGAGTTCCTTTCACTGGAAAAGAACAAAGGCAAGTACGAGTCATATTCCTCACCAGCGGAGCGGCAGGAGCGAGGAGCAGCCTGACAGCAGCAGTCCTGGCTGGTTCTCCACCAGGCACCGTGGCTGGAGAGTGGACCGGCTGTGCGAAGGCAGTGCCATCCAGGGAGGGTGGGGATGGTGGAAAGGGGCTCACTATGACTAACAGAGACACTCCTCTTACCCCATCACTCAGAAGTTCCAAAGGTTTTAGGAGTTCTGTGCCAGGAACTGGGGAGAATTACTAAATACCTGTTTCCTCTTGTGTCACAATATCACAGGAAATCTTTTCCCAGGGGACAAGGGTTCATGGGTCAAGAAGGGATGTGGCTTTTATACATAGACTATCACATCGCAGCACCTGGCACTTAGTAGGCCTGCAATACCAGTAATAGTTGTTATCTTTATTACATATTCAGGGAGTGAGGGAGTGATCTGAAGAGCAAAGTATGTGGCAGAGGACACTGGCGGATGATGGAGAAGCAGTGAGGTCGGCAGTCTGTAAGGAGCTCCCAGTGATCTCACCTCCTGGTATTCACATCCTTGGCTAGCCCTTGCCTATAGCGTTTCACAGTTGATCTCTGCTGACTGGTAGAATACAGCTGCAGTGTGATCAAATTTCTGGAGGGGCCCACGTGGTGCAGAATGGAGACCTCTAGCCAACAGCCAGTCAGGAACCGTTGGAATTTTGTCATCCGCCATATGAGTAAGCTCGGAAGCAGACCCTCTTCATGTGACTGAATTTGGGGTGGTTTGTTATACAGCAGAAGCTAATCAATAAAGCATTTAAGGGAACTGTCCAAAGCTACAGGTAAGCTCTGAAGTAAGCAAAAGGGCACTGACAGTAGCCTGGCCTTATTCATACGGTGGCAGCAGAGTTTTACGAGTAAAAGAATAGATACCGTAAGGTCTCCTGAGGCCCAGGCCAAGACCTCCCATAACCTTGCAACCTCTGCACTCTATCCCCCAAAAGACCAGTCCAGATAAACGGGCTGAAGAAGTAGATTCCATCTCTTGATGGAAAGAACTGCGCAGGACTGTAGCCATTTCTGTGTTCTCTCCAGCCCATCTGCAGTCTCCTGGTTCAGGCACCTGCGTCTCCCTGCCTCAGTGCATTCTCTGATCACAAAGAGCAGGTTCAGCTCTTGTATGAAGCAGACCAGAAGGGCTGCCGAGTTAGTCCCCTCAGGCCAGCCAATGAGAAAGGCAGCTGATGAATAAATTCCCCAGCTTCCAAGCTCTTGATCAGATAATGTATGTATACAGTCTTTCAGAGGAACCTGGGGAAATTGAACCAAGTTTCCCCACAGTGGTCACCAGCTCATAAAGCACCCTAATTGGTGTTCCTCCCTTCCCTGTCTCTCACATCCCCACTGCCTTACTCTGCTCTGTGGATCACCTTCTTTGAAGGATCTTGTACAACTTGCACCCAAATCCTATCTATGGGTCTGTTTCTAGGGAAATCTGCAAAGAAGTTGATCACCCCAATCTCATTGGCCAGGCTAATGAGTTGGAATTTATTCTGTAATTGATTGGGTTTCTGGGAGTTTTAAGCTGGATAAATCTGTATTCTAGAAACAAAATTAGTGGCAGTGAAGGAACTAACACCCTGTCTACTGACTTCCAGTTGACTTCTTAAGTCAACTCTACACTGTTTTAGGCTTTGGATGTAAGATTACACAGATCTTTTTTCCAAAAAAAGTTCATTGATTTTTTAATAGATAATAAATGCACATGGTAAAAATGTAGAAAAGCATGTAAGGTCAGATCTATTTTTATAAGCATTTTCACTGTAAAAGAGCAGCTAAATAGCCATTGTTTCCAGAATGTTTTATGCCACAATAGAGCTTGATTCCTTGGGCAGCTGCTCCTGGCCTGCTTCTTGCTCTTCCTGCCCCGGCCGCTTGACTAGGGCTCTTGCGGCATCCACTCACTGCAGGCCTCTCTGCTGGAGGTGAAACACTTGACCTCCAGCTAGAGAAAAGTTTTGACACTCTTGGCCCTGGGAAACTTGGTGGTGTTGGCAGATGTCATCTTTGCTCTCTGTTACTACAAATAATTGCAAGTTGACTGAAGGCTACTCAAATGCATTAAGGTTTGTGCCTTGTTCTGACACAAATCTAAAACACACAGAGTGAAGGCCAAGCCTGAAGCTTTTATCTGTCAACTGGGAAGAGGAAGAGATAATGATGCCTAACATCTCAGGTCTTTGCATTTCTCCTCGAGAGGTGCCATCTGCTCTCAGATTACTTGCCCTGGATCAATCAGACCATCTGCATTTATTTAAATCAAATCCATAAATAGTCTCTGGGTGTCTGCTATGGGCCAGCCCTGAGGCGGTCAGGTAATTGTGAGCCGCCAGCTTTGTCACTCAAGGAGGCAGACTGGCGAGGTGGCAAGTCTGGCAGCTTTTGGAACCAGGCAGGTCTACTGAGAATTCCCTCTCTCCCACTGGCCAGTTGAGAGATGTTGGGAGCTTAGTCTATTTCCCCAGGTCCTTCGTTTCCTTACCTTTAAAATGGCCCCACTTTTTGCATAGGGGAAGGTGGAAATCCCGAAGACCGTGCTTTGTTCCCCTCATTTTTTTTTTCTTGAGGAACTTACAAAACTAGCCAGAGAAAGAAGATACACAAGTGGAAAGTAAACATCTCTAAGAGATCAACAGTTCAAAATAAGATAAAACAAAGAGAAGAAGGTGAAAAAAAGGAAAAAGATACAGAGAGGAGGGCTGAATTACCAAAGTATTAAGTCTGCTAGGGCTACAATAACAAAGTCCCTCAGACTGTGTGGCTTAAACAGCAGAAATGTATTTTTCCTCACAGTTCTGGAGGCTGAAAGTTCAAGATCAAGATGTCAGCAGGGTTGACTTCTCCTGAGGTCTGTCTCCTTGGTTTATAGGTGACCAGCTTCTCTCGTGTCTTCATATGGACTGCATTGCAGGCAGATTCTTTACCATCTGAGCCACCAGGGAAGCCCTCTCTGTATATATCTGGGTCCTAATCTCCTCTTCTTAGAAAAACACCAGCTATATTAGAGGGGCATCCAGCCATATGACTTATTGTACCTTAATTACTTCTTTAAAGGCCCTATCTCCAAAAACAGTCACATTCTGAGGTGTTGGAGGTTAGGACTTCAACATCTAAATTTTGAGGTGATCCCATTCTGCCCATAACAGGCAACATATAGTATTTGTTTAGAAGTTGAGCAAGGGAGCATAGCAGAGGGAGTACAAGAAGGCACTTCTGGTTTGTAATTTTATTCAGTCTTAACTCAATATGGAATTGTAATGCCAGGCACATAATTGTTGTTTTGCTCAGTCATTTCTTTTGCAATCCCATGGACTGTAGCTTACCAGGCTCCTCTGTCCCATGGGATTTCCCAGGTAAGAATACTGGAGTGGATTGCCATTTCCTCCCCCAGGGAATCTTACAGACCCAGGGATTGAACTTGCGTCTCCTGCATTGCAAAACAAATTCAGTGAATTCTTATCCTCTGTTGCAGGGTAAAGTGGATTCTTTACCATTAAGCCACCAGGGAAGCCCCTGGCACATAGTGCTGCAATAAACATTTGTTGAACAAGTGTTCAAATAAATGAATCAGTACCCATACAGGTTTTGTTACTGGACTTTATGAAAGACATCCAGAGAAGAGTATATATAGACGACAAACAGGCAGAATGGGTGACTTTCATATTCAAAAAAAGGATTCTTTCAAGAATACATTTTGATCTGTAAAGGCACAAGTTAAAAATGAGTGTGACAGAAGTTTATGAAACTATGAAAGTCATGGATGAAAGTATTATAATCTTAAAATCTTCACCAAATATTGTGTTGTTATGGGTAGATAGAGGACAACCTTTGAACTCGATGAGGTTTCAGAACATATGCCCAGAGAGAGAGAGAGAGACAGAGAGTGGATAAAAAAGGAAAGAAAGACGATCTGTTGCTCTTAGACAATTTCTTATCCTTTGAGACGCTAGAGACTGAAAACGTAACTAAGGAAAGGAGGGGATTCAGTGAGTTCGTGCAGGCTGATCTCAGTGCAAGTTACTTCAGATTCCTTTGCGATTTTGACTCCCATGCTAGAGACAGACTGCTGGCTGTGTAGATCATGGATCTAGCCAAATGCCACATTTCTATGGTTTACTGTTCCTTCAAGGAACTTTTAACCAGCGCCCACCATACTCCAGCTGGTGTCCTAGGGAGTGAGGACACTGCAGTCAATGGGACATGTGCTAGCCCTCAAGGACCCCCACTCCAGGGAGAAGTGTGAAGAGAGAAACTGCAGTTTACTGAGGTAACTTCTCCAATAACAGTACAATTTAAGTGCTTTATAACCTCAAAATTCTTGTGGCAATAACTAAATGGACAGTCTGTGCATTAAAGAGACTTGACAATATTTGATCAATAAATGAACAGATAAAAAAATACCTGGTAAAAGATACTAAGAGCATGGACTTAACACCATATCCTTTGGGTTACTAGCAAGAAACTTAACCTATTTACTTTTGAAATTAAAAAGTTGAATCTATAAAAGTTATTTTTCTTTCCCATTTTTTAAACTCTGCCTTCTCTACCTGCACTTTAGAACTTGCTATGAACTCAGACAATATTTGTGGGTGTTAGATGAAAAGCTGGGTGAATAAATGGGTTAGAGAATGACTGTTTTGCTTCCAGAACTGAGCAGATTTTTTCCAATAGAAATTTGTTCATCTTTAAAGTCTCACTATAGTGTTAGTCTCTCAGTCATGTCCGACTCTTTGCGACTCCATGGACTGTAGCCTACCAGCATCTTCTGTCCATGAAATTCTCCAGGCAGTAATACTGGAGTGGGTTGCCATGCCCTTCTAAACCAATTTGGAAGTCTGTTTGGGTAGAAGCCCTGGAAGCTGTCTTAATTAAAAAAAAAATAGCACTTCAGTTTCTGTATCCTTTTTAAAATCTGCATTCAAGTCTATAGATTGGGAGGCTCTGTAGAATTGCAAACAGCAGGCCAAAAATTAGATTGACTCAATGTTGAGTTCCCTAGCACACACTGAAGGACACTTCATGGCAGTGATTTCTCACTCTTTCTCTACACTGGGATGAGTTCATTTCAGTCTGAGTGTTGCAGAGGAAGTCTGTTTCACTGAAGAGCCTCAAAATAATTCCTCGGCCCAAGCATTCTTGCTGACCTGAACCAGGAATCTGGACATCATTAAATGAGTTTTCCTTATGTGAATTTAGTCTTAGTTCAATATTCAAGAGAAAATAGCCCTGTGGCTTCATCAGAAGTCTTCTCTCCCCATCCTTTCCCCACCCTGACTCCCCATCCTCCCTTCACCAAGATGAGACCCTAGAGTTGGTGTATACAGTCATTAGCCACCTGTGACTATTTTAAGTTAACTTGATTACAGTTAAATAAGATTCAGAATGCAATTTCTCAGTTATACTAGGTACATATCAAAAATTCTGAAAAGCCACGTGTCTAATGGCTACCCTAATAGACAATGCCCAGAACATCTCCATCACTATAGAAAGTTCTGTCGAACTGTGCTGCCCTAGGGAAAAGGAGGATGAAGAGTTGAAGAGGAAGGTGGTAAATTTTTGTGTGTGGCTATTTTCTTTTTTAAAAAATTAGTTTATAATTGGTGGTGTTGTTTGTGCTGGTTCTTTATTGCTGTGAGCAGGCTTTTTCTAGTTGTGGAGAGCAGAGGCTACTCTCTAGCTGCAGTGTGCGGGCTTCTTATTGCCGTGGCTTCTTTTGTTGCAAAGCACAGGCTCTCGACTGCAGGCTCAGTAGATACGGCTATAGGCTTAGTTGCTCCACAGCATGTGGAATCTTCCCGGACCAGGGATTGAAACTGTGTACCCTGCATTGGTAGGCAGATTCTTATCCACTGTACCACCAGGGAAATCCAGGAAGGTGGTAATTTTTCATAAAACACTGATAAACGCACAGACCAGCCACACAGGAGAAGAAACGTTCTAGCAGGACACTGCCGCAGAATGCGCACCTAGGCAAGAGGATGGAGTGTATAAGGTTGGGGAGAGGCTAAAAGCTTTGGGATCAGAACTCAGGTTTCAGCCTGGGCCCACCACCCACCACACTGGTGGAGCAAGTTATGTGAACTGTTTGAGCCTCAGTCTCTTCATCAAGGAAACAGTAGTAATAGTTCTTATGCCATAGGATTGGTATAAGAAATCCTGAGGTAGTTAGAAAAAGTACATAGCATATGGCCTGACAGATGGAAAAAGCTCAAAAAAAAAGATAGGTTGGGGGTTAGAGGAGGCATAGGGGGGATGAAGGAGATGTAAAAAAGGAAAGGGAAGGATGTAGAGATAAGGCAGCCAACCTGGGAAGAAGAAATGTCTTCTAGATTACAAAGTAGACCTAAGCAGCAAGCGCATGGCTGGAGGGCAAACCAGAAGGCAGCTGAGCCTCCAGACACCTGAGAGGCACAGAGGAAGATCCTCTGGGTCTCAGGATTAGAGAACTGAGCCAGGCAGTGGCAAAAATCACCCCTGACTGGTGGTCCTCCTGCCCATCTGTAGCAGCAGGAATTGCACTGCCACTTGGAGTTTAGCTGTGCTCATGCTGATGCCACTAATTATGGGCAAGAGATGCAGAGATGTAGCTTTCCTGGGACAGGGTGGGTGAGCCAGGGCTGGGGCTGGCGAGGCCAGATGTCAAGGTGATGCAGGGCACTAGGGTAAAGGGAGGGGGATGACGTTTATTCCGGGCCTGCCACCAGGTTCAGCACTTGTGTGTCCAATTGCACTTGAACCCTATGGCAATTCTGAAATGTTGTTGTTGTTGTTATTTAGTGGCTAAGCCGTATCTGACACTTTTGTGACCCCTGTAACCCGCCAGTCTCTTCTGTCCATGGGATTCTCCCAGCAAGAATACTGGAGTGGGTTGGCAGTTCCTTCTCCAAGGGATCTTCCTGACCCAGGGATTGCACTGGCATCTCCTGCTTGGCAAGCAGATTCTTTACCAATGAGCCACCTGGGGAAGCCCCCAAAAGAAAATGGAGTTCAGTTTGGTAAAGGAAAACTTGCCTGGGGTCACACAGTGGGTGCTAGGTTCTGGTGTACCATGGAAAAGTGTTTACAAAAATGGCAGCGTTCTCTACTTCCCATCATCCAAGCCCCTTTGCAGTGTGACTTTTCATCTCTTCCCTTAAAAGCTTGTGTGTTTCTCCATTTTTGGATCTGCCCTGGGCTTGTGACTTTCCTTGACCAATAGAAAGTGGTGGGAGTGACACCATACCTTTTCCAGATCTTTCAAGAGGCCTTGTGTTCTTGAAACCCTAGAGCTACCATGCAAACACACCCACCTAGCCTGCTGAATAATAAGAAACACAGGCCCATTCACTTTCATTGTCCCAGCCAATGGCCTGTCACCTGCCAGACACTAGAGGTGAGAGGCTATTTCAGGTCCATCATGCCCAGCTAACCCAGCTAATAGCTGATGCCAGACACATGAACAAGTGCAAGTGGATCAGCAGAGCCTGGTCCAGGTCAGCAGAACTCTGATGACCCATAGACACTTTAGAAATAATAAATGAACACTTTAAAAGCCACTAAGTTTTCAGGTAGTTTGTTTTATAGCAAAGGCTGATTGATACATGAGCAAAATAGATACATATTCTCAAAAAGCTTATGGTCCAATGGACTATAAACTTTAATCACAAAACCCTACAAATACATATCAAGGGAAAGGAAGTGATCATTTAGCTAGCCCCCACAAAGAACCCCAGTGACTCCCACCTCCTGGTTTTCAGACTATGCATGGTCTCCTCCCATACTGTGCCAGGGTTGGTCTGCTTGACCAATAGCATATGGCAGAAAACATGCTGTGTCCCTTCTAAGATTAGGCTACAAAAGACTACAGCTATTGTTCTGGGCCCCTTCTCTCTTTCTGATCATTAATTTTTGGGAAAAGCAGGCTTTCACATGCTAAAGGCACTCAGGCAGCCCATGGAGAGGCCAAGCAGCAAGGAACTCAGGTCGCCAACAGCTTGAGAGGCACTGAGGTCTCCCAAATGCCAAGTAAAAAAGCTGGGGAGGCACCCTCCAGCTCCAGAGACTGGGGCTCAGGCTGACCCCTTGGATGGAACCTCTTGAGAGACCCTGACCCGGAACCATCTAGCTAAGCTTCTCCCAGACTCCTGACACGTAGAGACTGTGAGATAAAAAGCGTTTGCTGTTTTAAGCCAGTAGGTTTGGGGGTAATTTGTTACGCAGCCACAGATAACTAACAAAACGAGTTAACTAGACAAAGCAGGGGGAGGAGGTGGAATGTTCCAAGCAGAGGGAATAGTGAGACCGAAGGTCCTAAGGCAGGAGGGTATATAGCACATTTGAGAAACTGAAGGAGTGCTAGGAGTTCAAAGAGCAAACGTATGAGAGTGGAAGATCAGTGGAGACCAGAGCTGTCAGGGTGGCCTTCGGCATCTTACTAAGAAGTTTCCTTTAGGAAGAACAAGAAACTGGATGATTAGGGGACCATTCCCTGGGGGACCGAGGAAGTCGAGGTTCTTAGACAAATGAGATAAAGAGAATAGCAATACAGCTGTGAGGAGTCCTGTCCTTATTTGGCCTTCATTATGAATTGTAACCATTAGAGTTGGGGAAAACCCCTGAGAAGCCAAGTTAGCCATCCTTAGGAGGGGCTGCATCTCGTTTCCTTGTGATGCTCATCCAGGTACCCTGGGGGTCAGTGATGTGGTGGGGCCAATGGTGGGCAGCAGAGGAGGATGGGAGAAAAGAAAGAGTGTGAAAAAGAAAAGGGGCAGGAAGGAGGAGGAGCCAGAGAGGAAAAGGGAAATGGCTGAAGAAAGGGAAGGGAAGTGTCAGGAGAGGGGCAAGGATGGAGAAGAAAAGAGGGAGGAGACGCCACAGAGAAGCCTAGTCTGGCTCTGCAACCCCATGGACTGTAGCCCACCAGGCTCCTCTGTCCATGGAATTCTCCAGGCAAGAATACTGAAGTGGGTAGCCATTCCCTTCTCCAGGGAATCTTCCTGATCCACGGATTAAACCCAGCCTTCTCACATTTCGGGCGCATTCTTTACCATCTGAGCCACCAGAGAAGCCTAGGGAGTCTGCAAAATGATTGCATAAAGAGAGTTCGAAGCATAAAAGGGGAGTATGGCACCCCACTCCAGTATTCTTGCCTGGAAAATCCCATGGAAGGAGGAGCCTGGTGGGCTGCAATCCATGGGATCGCTAAGGGATCGCCAAGCGATCGCTAAGTCGACTGAGCGACTTCACTTTCACTTTTCACTTTTATGCATTGGAGAAGGAAATGGCAACCCACTCCAGTGTTCTTGCCTGGAGAATCCCAGGGACGGGGGAGCCTGGTGGGCTGCCGTCTATGGGGTCGCACAGAGTCAGACACGACTAAAGCGACTTAGCAGCAACTTAGCAGCAGGAGGCTCTTAGAGACACTGGTGTTCAGAAACCTGAAAAACTCAGGCATGAGACTGTATGTGTTAAGGATTCAAGGAGTGGAATGGTCACTTCAATGGAAGATAAGCAGAGGAGAGTAGAGGGAGGTGAGTGGAATCAGGGGTAGCAGCTAATGCCGAGCTGGAACACAGTCAGGGTTCAGGGATTTGAACTCATGGCCGTCACTCGGGGCCACACTTTGGGGACATGCTGTCAGCTGTAGCAGCCATCCGTTAGGGAAGAGTGATGATTTACAGCTGAGGGGCGGAGGCAGAGCTCGGTGGACTCTCGAGATTCTGCACTGAGTTTTCCAATCAGCCCTGCCAGGATAAGGTCCCTCCAAATGAGTGATTTGCGGTTTTAGTTCTCCCCACTCAGAAGTCCCCTTCAAAGGGCAAAGGAAGAGGTGACAAAAACCAGAGCCATGAGGAGAAAGCTGCTCCAGGCACAGCATGGCTGTGCCTGCCTGGCTTCCCGGATGGTCCCTGCAGTAGGCGCAATGACATGCAAGGAAAGGGGCCATCTCTTGGCCAGCCTCTCTTGACTTTCAACCTCTAACTCTTCTACACCCTGTCCCACCAGCAGTGGATCTGTACTGTTTTGAAAATACTGAAGCTCCTGGAATCTTATTTCATTCCCTTGTGGATTTGGTTCAGCCAGCCTAACCTTTTTTTTCATCAGTGAAAAGAAATCTAAAGATACACGTGTTCCCTAAAACAGCTTTGCAGAAGGAAAGCAAAGAAAATACAGCACTGAGCAGATCTATTTATTTTGTGACTTAATTCTGGAAAGGTAACATCTTTTTTCTTATTTTAAAAAGTATGTATTTGAAATAGAGATGTGAAAGACTTATATGCTGTTCCATCAAGGAAATAAATTCTACCAAGATAATGGTATAGGAGCAAAACTCCAGTCCTTACAAAGAAGGGTTAGTTGACCAGATAATTTATTTCCACCAATCTAAAATTGTAAATGATACATAGAATTTTTTTAAAAATACACCTGTTTTTCCATCGAAGTTGCCTTCTTTTCCCTCTTTCCATCTCTAGTCCAGGAAGTTCTCCCCTCCCTCCTCCTTGTTGTTCTGGGGGGAATTGGGAGGACCCCACAGAGGCAGTGGGCTCTGGGCTCTGGGAGCCTCTGCAAACACCTGCACAGACACAGCCGCGCTCCACTGAAGCGCAAGGGCCCCGTTATAAGACAGAGTGTATGTCACAGCACGGGTGCCAGCTCAAAACCACTTTCCGGTTAGGCAGATTCATTGGCCTCTGTTGCCCTTGAGTGTGCTTTGAACAGACCACAGACTGGGAGGATCAGAAAGAAGGGGGAAGAGAGGCGGCTGTAAATCAGCGTGGCCTCTCCAATTCTCCGGGTCAGAAAGCAGGTCCTGCTGAAAGGACAAGGAAAACAGCCTCACCTTGGGGAAGGCCTGGTGTTACCTCATGTGCCTCCCAGTCGGGGGCCCTCAGGAAGCCTGTGACAGCCCTCATCCCTTCCTTCTCCCTGGCTTTGAACCAGCTGCTCTTGGAAGGAAAAAGCTCTGACTTCATGCGGGCTCCCCAGCCTCCCTTTTCTCTAAACACAAGGAGGACTTTTTCTCAGGTAATTGTCTCTCTCCTCCTAGTGATTCTTTTCCTTTCCTTCTCCAAATGTGCAATCAGTTCTCCTGACCCCCATTTTAATAAGCTTAAAAGCTGATCCCCCACAAGCATCAACAGAGAGCATCTATTTGGGTGTTATAATCACTGCCAGCTCTCACTGAAAAATAGAACAGCCTGCCAACCTCTCCTGCCTGTGCTCCAGGCACAGCCCTGGGAGGAGCCAGTACAGTCCCGGGACCCCATGCTTTCTTGGAAAGAAGTAATTCCAGCTAGTTCAGGTGTTTAAGGGATTACTGCAATGATCTTTCTCATGTGGGTTTCAACATGGTCTGTGAATAAAGTAAGTTACACAAGGGACTTGATGGTGGTGACATTGCAAAGATAGAAGGGGGAACTGAAACAAGTTTCTTTTTTAAAAAAGATAAACTTTTTATTTTGTATTGGGGTACAGTCAATTAGCAGGCTTCCCAGATGGTTAGTGGTAAAGAACCCACCTGGCAATGCAGGAGATGTAAGAGACTCAAGTTCGATCCCTGAATCAGGAAGATTTCCTGGAGGAGGGCATGGCAATGCACTCCAGTATTCTTGCCTGGAGAATTCCGTGAACAGAGGAGCCTGGAGGGTAACAGTCCAAGGGTTACAAAGAGTCAGACACAACTGAAGTGACTTAGCATGCACACATAGTTGATTAAAAATGTTGTGATAATTTCAGGTGAACAGCAAAGGGACTCAGCCATACATACACATGTATCCATTCTCTCCTAAATGCCCCTTCCATCCAGGCTGCCACATAACAATGAGTAGAGTTCCATGTGCCATAGTGTAAGTCCTTGTTGGTTATCCATTTTAAATATAGCAGGGGTACATGTCCGTTCCAAACTCCCTAATTATCCCTCCCCTTGCCCCATCCTTCCTCCTGGCAACCATAAATTCATTCTCTAAGTCTGTGTGAGTCTTGAAACAGGTTTCTGTCTGTCAGAAGTTTCATTTAGCCAGCATGATTTCAGAAACTAGCATTTTGCTTTTTTCACAGTTCTTTACGTCCCTGAGGGTAATCAGATGCTAGGTAAGAAAATTTATGAGCTAGAAATATGGAAATGAAAGAGATCACAACAGCTTTCCCAGGACCCACTGTTGGCTGGATTCGGGCAGGGGACGTGTGAAACTGCGAGTATTCCTAGGGGACTGGATACAGCCAGGTCTTGGAAGTGACATTAAGATGGTCTTTGGATTCATCCTGCTGCCTGCTCTTTGACACACAGAGGATTCACTTTCGCATTAGTCCCATCCATCAGAGCCCAAATCCAGCTTTTCTGGGGATTTTCATTGTTTTGAAAGCCCCTAGAGCAGGGTGAGAAGTGGCTTGGGGACAGAGCTGAGAAGGCAGCTCATTGCTGAAGGTCACGGTTCAGGGAGTAGTTCTTATTCTTTTCTCCATGCAAGTTCTACACAAGTGAGCAGTAAAAAGAGATGCTTATCTGCTTCCTTTATTTTAGCAGGCCCCGAAGTTCCGTTTCCTTCTTGAAACCTCTGACTCAATGGCTGGAGGAATGCTCCCCCACCCAACCCCACCCCATCCTGTCTACTCATGCAGTTCTCCCTTCTCGTGCCACCTTGCAAAGCATGCTCGATTCACTGTGTCTACATACTGCAATTTCCTTCTTTGTTTATGTTGTTTATGTGTGTTGGTCACCTGTTGCATAGGTAAGATTTAAATCTGGCTGTGTTGGTACGGTCAGTTTTTATTATTACTATTCCCAGAAGGAAAATAGTATTTATAGACATGGATAAGTGTGAGATGTTATTATTTTTTCCTTTTTGATGGTAACACTTTGCTAATCATTAAAGCATGTGGTAGTGGTCATGTGTCAGCCTCAGCTTTGAATGAACTGGGCTAGGGAACTGTCAGAATCACTATTAGTACCATGATCAGCATTTTAAAGCATGATCACTTATTCTGGATTATGTACATCTACTATGTTTGAATAAGTGTTGTTGTAACTACTGAATAGTTTGTTTTCGAATTACTTTTATTACTAAAATAATACACAGAACACTCATATTTTAAGATAGAAAAGCACCCTTTTAGTATATGTATATTTTTCACTATATATAGATTTATTTTCTTCTCAATAATAATGGTATACTGAGGTTTTTTCAGTGTCTTGTCATTTCACTTAGTAATTGATCATGAATATAGTTCACAGTTCTTTTATAATAGAGATTTAGAATACTGTGTGGTATTCCATTATATTGACTTTATATAACCAATCCCCTGTTATTGAAATTTACTTTTTAAACACCTATTTAAGTACTTACTACGTGTCAGTCACAGCCTATCCCCATTTTACAGATGAAGAACCTGAGATTAAGTAATTTGTCCCAAAGTAAGTGGTGGAGCCAGTTTCAAACTCGGTTTAGCTCCTAATCACATTTTACTGGCCTCTCTCTACTTCTACTGAAAGGTCAAGACCTTCTTTACCTGGCAGAAAGGCTCAATCTATATAAAGTGGTTCTGGCAAAAAAAAAGAAGGAACTGCTGTCCTGTGAGTCACTGTTACTTAGAATGATATCAGCTGCTGAGACCACATGCAAAGAGGCATTGGGGCGGCATGAGCCGTGCGAGCCCAGCAGCCCAGAGAGGTGCCCTCAGGAGAGACCGCAGACCCGGGTCCACCCAGCTTGCTACCTGCGGCAGTCACCCTCCGGCAGAACAAAGCAAGCGGCCTGGCCTCGCCTGCGCCATGTGAACGTCCTCACACCAGACCGAGAAGGCTAAGGAGCAGCTGCTCCTGACCAAACCCAGCCAGGGAGAAGGGCACAGGCAAGGTAGGAAGGAGCCCAGTGGCTGCACTCTGCCCCAGAGCACCGGCAGCGCTGAACCAGCAGAACTGTGGCCTGGGCTACGGGGAGGTGTCAGTCCAGCCTAGGAAGCGGCCTCTGGGGCAGCGTCTGGAGTGTAGGAGAATCTCTTGACTCACCCACAGAGGCTCCGGGGCGGTTGTTTCCTGGGTGATTCTGGATCCTTACTCATCATCACCTTGAGACTGGGCTTTGGGCTTTGGCCACATTTTCCCCTATCCTCTCCTTGCCAGTGATGATCATCTGATGTCATAGCCAGCAAGGATAGTTGTTCTGTTTTACTTCTTTAATTCTACTTGTTTCATTCTACAACAGCACTGTGAGATAGAACAATATTTAGCAATAATGAAGAACTGATGCTTTTGAACTGTGATGTTGGAGAAGACTCTTGAGAGTCCCTTGGACTCCAAGGAGATCCAACCAGTCCATTCTAAAGGAGATCAGTCCTGAGTGTTCTTTGGAAGGACTGATGCTAAAGCTGAAACTCCAGTACTTTGGCCACCTTCTGTGAAGAGTTGACACATTGGAAAAGACTCTGATGCTGGGAGGGATTAGGGGCAGGAGGAGAAGGGGATGGCAGAGGATGAGATGACTGGATGGCATCACCGACTCGATGGACATGAGTCTGAGTGAACTCCAGGAGTTGGTGATGGACAGGGAGGCATGGCATGCTACAATTCATGGGGTTGCAAAGAGTTGGACATGACTGAGTGACAGAACTGAACTGATCTTCATTTTAGGGATAAAAAAGGGGAGCTGCTGAGAACTTAGCCAAACTGACATAGGAGAAAGGGTCTTAGGTATGGGGAATCACAGGGCTGTGACCTAGACCTCAACCTGTGTCCCAAGTGGGCCACCACACTCTGGGCCTCAGGAGGCAACTGTGGCTGGAAGGGAAACACAAGTTGACCCCTCTTGCTCCCCTTAATCCCATCCCTTCTGAGAAGAGAAAGAGGAAGCAATAGGGGGGTTTTCCCTGATAGTCCAATGGTTAAGACTTCACCTTCTAATGCAGGGGGTGTGGGTTCTATCCCTGGTTGAAGAACTAAGATCCACATGCCTCAGGGGGCCAAAAAATCAAAACATAAAACAGAAGCAATATTGTAACAAATACAATAAAGAATTTATAAGGTCATCTGTCACGCTTGAACCCCACACCTTGGGTTCCCACCCAAGGCAAGACTCCACCTTCTTCTCCGATCTGTAGCAGCAACCCTGGTGGAGCCAGGACCAACTTCCCTGTTTAGGAAGATGGTTGGCTTAATTGATAACAATCTAAAGAATATGGGAATCTCTAAGTGGAATTAGGGAAGGCTGGCAAAAACTGGCTTTCCTACTGCTAAATGATTATTGGGGTGTGTCTAAAGTGTTCTGGGTTTTTTGAAATGAATCATTATTTTTTCTGCCCAAGTCCTTGAAGATAAATGCCCCCCCACCCCACCCCCCAAAAAAGTGCAGTGTTCACTAGGCTTTAAAAGATACAAAGAATTGCTGCCATCCTAGTTGGAGACACAGTGACGGTATCTCTGGATTGATGCAGTAAACCCCTCTGCAGTCTATTCTCTTTGCTATGAGCAGACCAAGTGCTCAAAGCAGCAATAAATCAAGTCACTGTCCTGCCTAAGAACTTGTGATGACTTCCCATGACCCCCAGGTAGGGTCCCAACCGCTCCCAGGGAGTTCCTAACCAGCCCAAGTCTCTGTGGAGAGGCTGAGCGCCCCACGGCCATGCTGCCCAGTGCAAATCCCAGCCCCAGCCCCTCAGAAGTTGTGTGACTTTTGTGAACATGTCTACTTCTCTGTGTCTGTGTTATCATGTGTGAAAGGAGGCTAATAGAACCGACCTCATGGATGCCTGGCACACACTCAATGGCCACCAGCTGTTTGTATTATTACTTTTGACCTCACTATTCTCCATTCTCCCCACCCTCCAGCCCATTACACCCCGTCCTACCCACCTCCTTTCTGTTCCTTGAATTTGCCAAACTCACTCCAACGTTTGGACCTTGCCTGGAACTCTCCGCCCACAGCCCCACCCAGGTCTGTGGGCCATTAGTTCTCATTTGGGGGTTTCAACTCAAGGTACCTCCTCAGAGAGGGCTTCCCTGACCACCCAGGCGAAATCAGCCCAGTCACTCAAGTTTATCGCTGTCC
The DNA here is from genome assembly GCF_029407905.1 of Bubalus kerabau. NCBI lineage: Eukaryota > Metazoa > Chordata > Mammalia > Artiodactyla > Bovidae > Bubalus > Bubalus kerabau. The sequence continues at coordinate 50,627,590 of NC_073629.1, forward strand.
TGTGGGCATTCCTGCAATGATGGAAATGTTCTGTATCTGTACCACTAGCTGCTATCCTCATGTGTCTCCAGGACTTGAAATGTGGCTAGTGTGAACTGGAGAACTAAATATTTAATTTAATTTCATGCTAATCAGTTTGGACTTAAATGTAAATAGCCACATGTAATTAATGGCTGCCATACTGGACAGTATAGTGCCGGCCTTACCTAACTTCATGATCTTCTGAGCACTCATTGCTCCCTGAAATTACCTTGCTGGTCCCTTGTCTGTGGTTAATGGTCTGATTCCCCAACTAGAGCGTGCACTCAGTGAAAGTGGGGGTCTTGCCTTGTTCACTGCTATGTCACTACATGCCAAGGAAAAGTGTCTGGTTCTTTGTTGGGGCTCATGAAGTTTTGTTGAATGAATGAATGAATGCACATATAAAAGTACTTTGTAGGAATGGGGAGGGAGGAGGGAGGAGGGTTCAGGATGGGGAACACATGTATACCTGTGGCGGATTCATTTTGATATTTGGCAAAACTAATACAGTTATGTAAAGTTTAAAAATAAAATAAAATTTAAAAAAAAAGTACTTTGTAAACCAAATGCATTATATAAATGTAATATGTATTATCATTATATGTACATATAATAGGAAAGTGTGTGTAGGTCTTCACCTTTTTAAAAAGTCCCCAGCATGTGCACTCATATACACCCATGCAAAACTGACCTTTAAAAAATGAATAATTTTTAAAAGTAGTTTTCTTATTTTATGAATGTATTCTTTATCTCTCTAAATAAGATCCCTCACCACAAGATTGCATGTGTAACCTCCCCCGCCTCTAGTAAGTAGAGGACGGCTTGACCTGACCAAAATTCCACTTCTTCATCACTTCTAAGCTGCTATGGCAGGCACACCTGTGAGTTCTTCTGTCCGGTGCCGGCCTCAGCGGCCAGCCCTGGACCACAGACAGCAGGATGCTTCTCGGGGCCCTGGGCCTGTTTGCTTCGCAGAGACCAAGGCTCTGGGCTTGATGGCAATCAGCCCTAAAGCCTTTGAAGTGCATGGGTAGCTGCCACTGTGACTCGAATGAAAAGGTGAGGATTCCCAAGGGGACTGCAGTATTCTTGAAATTAGAAACAAGATGGGAGCAGACCCTCTCCTTCCTGTGGGAGTAGCTAGAGCAGAAGTGCTGAAATATGATGCCCAGGGCTTCTGGTAGGGCTGGAACCAGCCCAGTTCCATGCCACTGGCTGGTGTGAGGTTTCCAGAGAGGGCCCAGGCGGTGATCTGACTTCCGTCTTGATGAAGCATTGTGGCCCATGGCTGCCTTCAAGGGAACACTAGAGCTGAAGCTGCAGAGTCAAGTCCTGGACAGGGCACATCATTGCTCCATCAGGCAGGATCTGGGCCTGAACCTGGAAACTCCATGGGCTTCTGGAGGGCCTGGTGGCCACAGGGGCTACTCTCATTGCTCAAAACCAGGTGCTGGGTCCGATAACCAGGTCAGCTGGCTGTAAGATGCTGGCCATGCCCTCCCCTGCCCTCAGGCCTGAGCTGATAAGTTGACAGCACATAGGGGAGACTGTTAAACTGCAGTTGTTTTTCAAGACTTTTTCTGGCCCATGTGCTTGAATTTCTTGCAACATTCTCCCTCCCTACATAAAGTCTGTCCCATCCCTCAACCTTCCTGCATACACCACTCTATCTAGACACATATTTTCCTACTTGCCTCCTATAACATCAAACAGGATGCTTGGACAGTGTGAAGGAAGCATTAGCCTGGGTTCAGCTTCAGGAAGGCATCTGTCACAGTGACATGGGTATGTGGGCGTGGATGTTCGTGGGGATGGGATGTGCACAAGGCTATGTGTGTTGTGTGGACGTGGATGTGCGTGGGGGTGGGATGTGCACAAGGGCATGTGTTTTGGCCCTAAGACTCTCCACCATGACAGTGTCTCTCCCCGGATTCAGGTGGATGGGTCGATACCTTTAGGAAGGTGAGGCTCCTTTTGTGGATAAAGTGATGTGTACAGTGCTCGCCCCACCCCAAACCACAGGTTCATGCTTTTTCTGGGATCTTCACCCAGCGCCTTTCCTGGGTCAGGTCCCACCCTGCCCTTGCCAGTGACTCGGCTGCTCTCAGAGGAGAAGACCGTGATGGGGCAGATATCGGTTAGATGACTAGCAGCTCAGCGACACAGGAAGTGGTTCTTTTGCCTCAGGCACCCACTACCTGCTTGGTGAGTCACCAGAAGAATGTTGGCCTCCAGGGCAGCCCTCTGTGTCCCTGTCCTGCAGGGCCTGTAGACACAGAAAAGAGAAGCAAATGCATCTTTGGAAAGAAGTCCTGGGGGCTGGCCCAGAACATGGACATGAGGGGAGCAAAACAGGTCATTAATGTCAAATAGGTACCCACCCCCGCCCCGACCCCGTGGTCCTGCCCAACCACACTCTACCCTGTGCTGCGCAGTCTGTACTGCATCATTTTTGTGAATGGCTTTATATTATGTTGCTTCTTATAACTGTTCATTTAAAAAAATCTTTTTGTGAAGAAATGTCTCATGCATGGAATCTGTGGGGTTTCCTATTGCCCACCTGACCAGACACGTATGTGGGAGATAGTGGCCAGCAGGGATGGACCTTCGAGTTTCTTCTATTCCAGTGGTGGGAACTTGTGGCCAAGGGGTGGCCTGTCACTCAGGGATCTTCCTCTGCTCTGGAAGGCATATTTTGGGTAAGGCCCCCTAAGGGAAGCTCCGTAAAGGGCCCTAGTGACCGTGGACAACACATCCTAGGAGCTTCTTTCAAAGAAAGTGAAGGATCCCACGAGGCCAATTATTTTTATGGTTCTTCAGCACCTGCAAGGGCCAGGCCCCATGCTTGACTCTTTCCTGTTACTGTGTCTAATTCTCAAGGGCCCGTCTAGGATGTGAGTGCTCTTGGCATCTCCATTTTACACAGGGACGCTGTGGACCAGAGAGGGGCATAGCAGTCTGTGAGGTCACACAGCCTCTAGCGGCAGGACCTGTCCTCAAGCCCGGGTCTGACACTGACTCTGAAGGCTGTACCCACCACTCTGTCTGCCTCCCCCTGATTGCTGTCCACCACCAGCCCCCCACACCCTTGCCTCTGAGGCTGCTTCCCTTCCCAAAAGTCCTGAACATCAAAATCCCCTCCACCAATGTGACTTCCTGTGGAATCTGCTGAGAAGATTGCTCCCGACTGTGTCCATTTGTTCTCCACAGGAGGATCCTGTAGGGGAAAGATTATCAAAATATTTGCTGGCCTTGCAGGAGACTCTCTGAGTCGTTGCTGTGCCCCACTGGATGTGGGAACTGCCACCATCCCTCCTGGCTTCTGTTTGTATCCGGCTGCTGAGCAGGGGAGAGGGGAGCAATATTTAGCCTTCTGTGAGCCCATCAGGGATGCTCTAGTGCAGTACAGATGTTTGACAGATAATAGATATTTAAGAATTTTCTGGTTCAGAGCACGATGTGGGATCTAAATTCTGAGCTGAGTGAAGTGCAGTTAGCATACAGCTGGAGTCCTGGGTGCTCAGAGCCCCTGGTTGGTGGCATGAGCCCTGGTTCTCCCTCAGAAGATCCGGCGTCTTGCCTGGCTCTGCGCTTGGGCTTGTTTCTTCACCCCTGAAATGAGGTTGAGGGCAGCGAGGAGAAACGATCTTTGGAGGTAGAGCAGCCTGTAGGAGCCAGACTGTGTGCGTATGATTCCAAGGCCTCATCATAAGAGCTGGGAGACTTTGGGCAAGCGCTGACACCTCTCTGGGTCTCGGTTTCCTTGTTTGTGCTCTGAAGATTAAATGGGTCTCTACGTAATGTCCCTGGAACAGTGCTTGGCTGTTATATAATAAGCTCTCAGTAAACATGGCTATTACTCTTTACAGCCCCTTCCTGCTCTCACATTTTATTAACTCAACTGTGGGTCTTGGCAATTGTTCCCTGAGAAATGATGTTTTGGCTGAGCAGTGGGTTGAGAAGCTAGCTGGAGGTAAAGAAATTTCTTCCTTGTTGGCTCACATGTAATTAACTCAAGAATTCTATCCACTCCTCCCCCTCACAAGGTATAGCTTTAATGCAATGATTTTACCTGTGTAAAAATCCATGTCATGGGGGAGAGGCAAGAAATGAAATGTCCCCTGAGAATGTTCTGAAATTATGAATGGGAAGGGAAATCCTAGGGGGATATGCTTTAGTTGCTAAAGCAAAACTCCTCAACTTATTTCAGTTCCTTTTCCCTATTTTGAGTTTCTCTCTCCTCAAGGGAGGATCTTTGCAGGTGACATACTATGGGTGAAAAAAAAAAAAACCCATGTGTCAGAGTCAGACAGACCAGGAAATTCATATTGGATCCCTAGAGATTCCTAGCTGGCCAGGGTGATTTCTCCTGTCTGAAGCAAAGTTTCTTCATCTATAAATGGAGATGATATTTATTTTATAGGGTTGTTGGAGAATTAAATATGGCCATGTATGCACAGCATCTGGAGAAGGCGATGGCACCCCACTCCAGTACTCTTGCCTGGAAAATCCCATGGACGGAGGAGCCTGCTAGGCTGCGGTCTATGGGGCCGCTGAGAGTTGGACATGACTGAGCGACTTCACTTTCACTTTTCACTTTCATGCATTGGAGAAGGAAATGGCAACCCACTCCAGTGTTCTTGCCTGGAGAATCCCAGGGACAGGGGAGCCTGGTGGGCTGCTGCCTATGGGGTCGCACAGAGTCGTACACGACTGAAGTGACTTAGCATAGCATGCACAGCATCAAAAAGCTAGAGGTGCAGAAAAACTTATTCCCCTACTCTGAGTAGCCTCCTCTCCATTTCTGTGCCCAAGAGGCTCCTTAACTTGCATGTCTCCTTCTGTCCCAAGACAAAAAGGCAGGAGGCAACCCCCAGGCTCGCTTATGTTGTGTGCTGTTAGCTTTCAGAATGAGGCTGTAATCCTGTAAGTTCCCCTGGCAGGTTACCACCCATGGAGTGGGAACCAAAAGTAGATGCTGTTAAGGTAAAGCTGTAAACAAGAGAGGAACAAAGTGGGAAACTCAGCAACCCCTTCTCACTTTAGGCGTTCAGTCACAAGCTGGTGGCCTTGTCTCCAGTCGAGGGCTCCACTAAGAGCAGAAAGAAGTGGTGGTCACAGGTGGAGTTCGGGAGACTGCCTGTCTTTACCAGGTGTCCTCCAGCCTGCTCAGGAATGGGGCATTAGGGTTAGGTGGCCGGGGCCACAGTCTGAATATGCTGATCTTTCCTCTGGCCATGGGGGCCTTGGATGACTGGAGATGGGCAGGAAGGAGTGGGGTGATGGGGAGGGGGTGACAAGAAGAAGGACACAACCATGAGGCTGGGCAATATCTCGGTAGGCTGAAATTCTGAGCCCCCCACTAAGAGGGTCCCTCGGGCTCCCCAAACCTCTCTTTACCAGGTGTCCTCCAGCCTGTTCAGGAATGGGACATTAGAGTGTCGGTGGCTGGGGCCACAGTCATGAATATACCAAACTCTTATCATTTCTGCCAGGTCCTGAGTTATTCTGGCCATCACCTAAGCTGTTTCACTACTGTTATTAATGTCTTCTCCATTAGGGCTGCTGCAGTCCCAAAAAAACCCTTTTTGCAAACTAAAAACAAGGACCTCCTTTTCTAAGAAAATGTGGTTCTATACCAGGACACACAACTTGGCAAGTGGGTGCACAGGCTGGATTTCAGGCCTCATTTACGGCTTCATCTGAGCAACCTTGTGAACGGCCTGCACAACTGCCCATGGCAGCCCTGTTTTCCATGCTCTGCTTTAATGATCTGGATTGGCCACGCTGCTTCTGTCGCCTCCTCTGAACTCATTGCTCCTGACTCTGCTGTAACCCTCCCCATAGCATGGCTGGCTTAGGCTACAAAAGAGACTGGCACTGTCAGCTTTTCCAGCCCCCTCTGTGGAAGGAGCTGTGACCTCTGACTAGGGCCAGGCCAGAGGACACTTGAAGGGCTCCACAGACTCCAATTCAACACTCTTCTCTCTGACATTATTCGGCACTCAAGGCCCAGCAGTATTATATACCCCATCTCCTGTAACAGTGTGAATCCCCTGCTTATCCAAGAAGCTTCTGCAGAAGCTGAAGTCAGCATCTGCTTCCACTGTGTTCAAGGGAGTACACTGGGGCTTTGAGGATTCTAGCATCCATCCAGCCTCTTCACTTTTCTTCCCAGAGGGCCAGCAGATTGGCTTGTAAATAGACCTCCTAAAGGCTTACTCTGACGTCTCAGGATTCCTGAGGAGGGCAGGTATGTTGGCAGGATGCTCCCAGCATACATAATCACAGTATTCCCTCACCAGTGACCTGGCCCTTAGGGTTTAAGGTACTCTGAAAACATGGTGTTTTATGATTCCATCTTCCTCTACTTTAAACTTATGGTCCCTGCCAGAATATCTGGACCACCTGTTAGCCATGAATGGTTCAAAGCCAAGTTTCTGGAAGCTTTGCCAATAGCCAGGAGAGGCCACTCCCTTTGAGGAGCAGGGATAAAGGTGGGCTGACTCCTGGGTGGTCCTCCTGCTTCACTCTGAGAGGCAGTGGGAGGGGAAGGTTGGCTGCAGACACATTCACAGGTGCAAGGAAGAGCCAGCTCTCAGTCACTATGGTAACAACTAGGGCTGGAGGGAGGTTGTAAATCTGTAAAACTATCCTCAAACTTTCTTTCCACAGTTAGCAGTTGAGTTTGCCAATGTAATCTGGTAAGCATAGAGTGTTAGAGGAATACTTTCAAGGATCACTAACCCTGCCAAACAGAACCAAAAAGTTTGATGATGCCTGGGCTGAGGGCAGAGGGTGGGGTGAAAGCTGGTTAGATAAAGGAAGGACGAAATTGTGAGCATTGACATGGAGGCATGGAATAAACTGATGAGTTCAGGAGAGCCATCCTGGATAGTTTGGACTTCAACTTGTGGGTGACAAGAAGCTCCTGAGGGGCTTTACGTGATGGAGAGATGGGATGAGGCTGTATTTTAGATATGTCACTCAGGTGACTGAGTGGAAGACTGGCTGAAAGAGGGCAGGATGGGAAGGAGAGAGACCAGCCGGGAGATGATGTCCAGGTGAGAGAGAGTGAGGACCTTGACTGGAGACATGATGGGGAGAAGGAGAGGAGGGCATGAATTTGAGGACTAGTTAGGCATGAAACGCTCAGAACTCCGTGAGTGATTGGCTGTGTATTGTGGGTGTGTGCAGATGGAGAGAAATGAATACCGGGATGTCTTCCAGGGTTCTAGCTTGGGCAACCAGATGAATGGAAGTATCATCCTGACACAAAAGGAGGAGGCCCCGGCTTTTTGGTTGGCTAGGCTTGGGAAGTGCTAATTTTGAACTGTCCATGCCATAATCAGTACTTCGCAGGCCATTTGGATGGAAAACTGAGCACAAGAAGCAGGTTGCATTAAAACTATGAAAGTACACGTGATGACCAGGAAGAGTAGGCTGAGCTCGGGACCTGGCTACATCCACTTTCAAGGTGGCTGGAGAAAGAGGACCAGCAAGGAAGACCGACTAGAAACTGCGGAAGATGCAGGAAGAGAGTCAGGGGAAAATGGTGTCTCAGAGGTCAAGGGAGTTGAAAGATTCATGAAAACGGGAGTAGTCATGAATGTCTGCTTAGCAAAAAGTTCAATTACACAATGTCTGAATCGTGTCCACTGGATCATGTACTTTATAAATCATTGTCAGCCTCAGGGAGAGCAATTTCAGTGGAAGGCCTGGGGCAGAGACAACTGCAGAGCCTTTGGTGAAAGGGAGGAGAGAAACAAGATGGTAGATGGCAGAGGAAGTGAAGCACAGGTGCAGGTTGCTGGGGCTGAGAGGTCGTGTCCTTTGGGCCTCAGAGGTGTTATCACAGGACAGGAGTGGGTGGTTTTGCGGACTGTAGCCAGCTCTAGCATAAACAGGGGGAGGACAGTCAAGGTTTCTCAAACGTGCCTGATCAAAAGGACACATGAGATTTTGTTAAACATGGGGTCTCCTGGTCTCCACCTGGATCTTTCTAATCCAGATCTCTAGGGGAAGGAGCTGGGACTCTGCATGGTCAAATTTCCCAGGTGATTCTTATGATGATCAGGCAAGTTTGAGAACACTGATATCAGGGTAGGAAAGAGGAGTTTAGAGAAGATTGGATGGAGGAGAGGTTTGGAAGACACCCTGGGAAGGGAGCAGGGAGAGATGGGCCAGGCAAGAGGAGAGCCCTGGAGAGAGGTGAAGGAGAGGATTCATGTCAGGAGGGCTCACATTTGGGATGCTGAGCAAGGATCTAGCTGGGGAGCTCTACCATGAAAGAAGCATAGCAGACTCAGTTTCTGGTGTCCTGGTGGGGAGACAGAACAGTGTGCTCTGAAACATTTGTGGCTCTGGGTTTGGATCATCTCTCCTCTGACGAGTTGTCTCAGATGTAAATAGGGTGGTTGAAACTTGAATCAACTCGTTGGCCTTGCTTCCTTTGACTGGCTGTCCTGTCCATCTTTCTATGCCCTTATTGTCTGGCTCTCAGGTCCCAAGAGCAGATGGTCAGTACTTGTCATCTGGGTTTCAAAGCAAAAGTGCTCTATTAAGTTACTTCATCTCTGTTTCCAAACAGAATCAGTAAACAGTCCATTCTAAAAAGGGGTTTACACCATCCCCCAAACTTCATGGGCTTAGATAATTCTCTGAGAACTGGGGAGGGTCCACTTTTCTCCTCTTTGTGCAGGGCAGCTGGAGTCTGGGACCTGGCACCAGAGGGACACATAAGTGGAATCGACAGCCACTGGTGTGGTACCACCCTCTCCTCCATTCTTTGCCTATCCCACCTCTGAAACTCCCCAGGGAACCAGGTGAGCTTGAAGTAGCCAGTAGTGGAAGGAGAGACTTGAACTTTAGAACCCTGTCAAATCTATATTCCTCTAATACTTTCTAGACATGTGACTGTGAGCAACTTAACCTCAATTTCCTCATCTGTAAAGTAGGGATCATAATACTAACTCAGGGCACTGCCATGAGGATCGAATGGGCAAACCACGCAGAGATGCCAGTTGTAGGAACTCAAGCAGTGGGCAGGGCTGGCCACCATCAGTCACTATAGATGACACTCTACACTGAGCCCAGAGCAAATGGGAGAGGGCAGTGTGGGAGAGGTGAGGGAGCTTGCAGGGGGGTGGGTCGGGGGAGGGTCCCTGGAGTTCCTATTGAGTAGTTTCTGTCCCTGCTGCTGCTGCTAAGTCGATTCAGTTGTGTCCGACTCTGTATGACCCCATGGACTGCTGGGATTCTCCGGGCAAGAACACTGGAGTGGGTTGCCATTTCCTTCTCCAATGCATGAAAGTGAAAAGTGAAAGTGAAGTCGCTCAGTTGTGTCTGACTCTTAGCGACCCCATGGACTGCAGCCCACCAGGCTCCTCCCTCCATGGGATTTTCCAGGCAAGAGTACTGGAGTGGGGTGCCATTGCCTTCTCTGGTTTCTGTCCCTAATAATTGTCAAATCATTACTGTACAGTCTGTGTTGACAGAAGCATTTTACTTGTCCTTTATTTTCTCTTTGTGACCAAAGGTGGTAACAGTATATTATTATTTCTTTATAAATTACCTCCAGGTCGGGAACCACCTGATCTGCTGTCCCCAGTACTTATGTTCTGTGGGACACTCTCTAAGGTGTTCGTTAGCAGTATACTCTGAACAAAGAAACAGAAACCGTAAGTCTAATCAGCTGGAGCACATCCCCAAGGAAGGCCAACATGACTCAGTGCAGAATATGCGAGGATTATTCACTAATTTCCTTCCATGTGGTGCATTTGTCACTGCCTGGTCACACTGTGAGGAAGTGCGCCTGTCACACCCTCCAAGTTCATGAGCCCTGAGACAGACAGGGTCACATGGGGGGTACACAGGGGCTTGAACTTCCTGGAAATGCTGACAACTGAGATGTCCCACTCCCATTCAGACGGGTCTTTCCAGCAGGAGGAGATTAGGCTGCACATGGTCTTAGCCTGCCTCAGCCTCAAACAGGGAAAAGGAATTGTCCCCAGTTGCCTGGGGATGCCCAGGATGATGGCTGACACCTCTGCTGTGGGAGGTTGCTGAGCCAGGCCTTTGCACGTGTCACCTGGGAGACTGGTTAGTGCACAGGTTCTGAGCCCGTAGGTCTGGGGTGGAGCCGAGATCAGGATTTCTGACAAGCTCCCAGGAATGGTGAGACTGCCGCTCCCTGACCACTCAGGGCAGGAAATGCTCAAGGACTCTCCATACACCTGTGACCCGTCTATGTGGTTTCCTGCCATGGGATATTCAAGAGTGCATGGAGGCCCAGACTGTGGACCCCAACTCACTGAAGACTCCCACCCACCCCCATCCTGTGTCTGAAAGTCTGTTCAAGAATCCAGTTCACAAATATCTACTGGGCACCTCCTACCAAGTGCTGGGCAATGTGTTCAAGTCTTACCCCATCCCAGAGAGCTTGCTTCTTTCAAGTGTCACACCTCTATTCCCCAGCATTCTCAAGCCATTCAACCCAAACTCATGATGGAAGGTGATGTAGGCAGTGAAGTCAGAGAGTCCAGTCAAGGGCCCTCCATGTCTTAGCCATGTGCACTTGGCTAATTTCTCTGCCTCTGTATTCTCACCTGTGAAATGGGTTTACTAACTTTTTCCTCTCTGTGTTGCTGAAAGGATGGATTGAGATGTGGTAAAGCACTTAGTCTAGTGCTAGGAAACATAGCTGTTATCGTCAAAATTTTTTTTAATTTTTTAATTTTTAATTGAAGGATAATTGCTTTACAATATTGTGTTGGTTTCTGCCATACATCAACATGAGTCAGCCATCAGCATACATATGTCTCCTCCATCTTGAACCTCCCTCCCACCCTATCCCACCCTTCTAGGTTGTCACAGAGCACCGAGTTTGAGCTCCCTGTGTCATACAGCAAATTCCTGCCTGCTTATCATTGCAGTTTAGGCTCTTTTCTCCCATAGAACATGTGGTGATCTACTCCTCAATGCCGCCTCTTATGCTAATTCCAGGGCACTTTGCTGTTGTTGTTCAGTCGTTCAGTCCTGTCCTACTCTTTGCAACCCCAGGGACTGCAGCAAAGCAGGCTTCCCTGTCCTTCACCATCTCCTGGAGTTTGCTCAAAGTCATGTCCATTGAGTCAGTGATGCCTTCCAACCATCTCATCCTCTGTTGTCCCCTTTTCCTCCTGCCCTTAATCTTTCCCAGCATCAGAGTCTTTTCCAATGAGTCAATTCTTCACATGATGTGGCCAAAGTATTGGAGTTTCAGCTTCAGCATCAGTCCTTCCAATGCACACCCAGGACTGATCTCCTTTAGGATGGCTGGTTGGATCTCCTTGCAGCTCAAGGGACTCTCAAGAGTCTTCTCCAACACCACAGTTCAAAAGCATCAATTCATTGGCATTCAACCTTCATTATGGTCCAACTCTTGCATCCATACATGGCTACTGGAAAAACCATAGCTTTAACTAGACAGACCTTTGTTGGCAAAGTAATGTCTCTGCTTTTTAATACACTGTCTAGGTTTGTCATAGCTTTTCTTCCAAGGAGTTTGACCGTGTTCTATTTTGTGACCTCGATACTGTCAACAGGACCATCAAAGGAATTCCAAATGGTCACCACCTAAGATGTGCCCTACATCAACAGAGTGGGGTGGGGAGAGAGGATGTTGGGGAGGGACAGGTTCATATGAGGAGGGAATCAGAGAAAAGAAAAGGACCAGATGTATGACCTCAGCCAATTTTCCAATTTGCTGTCCCAGCTGCTCTGCCTCTGGGGTACGGAGGTACCTCACTACTGATAATGCAGTACCACTGGCTGTAAATAATTTATTTAAAAAATAAACTGATAGACATAAGCTTGTCCTTATCATAACACCACTTTTACACATCCAAGGGATTTTTAAAATTTTTATTGTAATGTTTCATTATGGCGTTTTCCCAGCATACACAAAAGTAGAGACAAAAGCATCACAAACCCCAGCTGTAATATTTATCTTCATTTTAGTAACCAAAAGGTGTCTTGAGTGAAAGAGAAAGTTGTGGAATCACACCTCATACCCTGGGCTCGAACACCCCAGGCATTCACATGGGAGTAAGTTATGCAATGTTAATGTCTAGCTGGAAAAAAGGTTGAGAACTCTTCCTCTTTCTGATCCACTTCCCCAGTTGCTCTCCCTTCTCTCTGGAGACTTGTAATGACCCCGACCTCCCAGGGATTGGTTGAGCCTAAAAAATGGGTGGTGGGCTTGGAGCCTCACAAGAGGAGAGAACAGTTCCTCCTTGGCTCCTGCCTGACCTCTGGTGCTTTGGGAAAATAGGGAAGGATCAGGATGAAGCTAGAGGCAGATGCTGAAGCTGAAACTCCAATACTTTGGCCACCTGACGGAAAGAACTGACTCATTTGAAAAGACCTTGATGCTGGGAAAGATTGAAGGTGGGAGGCGACGGGGATGACAGAGGATGAGATGGCGTCACCGACTCAATGAACATGTGTTTGAGTAAACTCCGGGAGTTGGTGATGGACAGGAAGGCCTGGCATGCTGCAGTTCAAGGGGTCGCAAAGAGTCAGACACGACTGAGCGACTGAACTGAGAGGCAGAGCTGAGAGCCTGATGGCTCAGGGCTGGACTGTGCTCTGGACCCTCAGCCAGCTTCCTGCAGCCACGTGCCTGCAGCCCCCTGCCTCCTCCACAATGGCTTGTGTCCCTTTTGTAGAATGACTGCTGTTCAGATAAGGACGCTAAACAGCAGAGTAAAAGGGGCAGGGTAATTTGCCCCTGGGCTGTGTGGACCCCACCCACAGGGGGTTTGTCACACTTGTCATCCCTGAAGTGTAAGGAGGCCATTTCCCACCCTCAGCAACAGCCGCAATGGAATGGGTGGGGCGTTCCCCCGGTGGTACTGTTCCTCCCAGACTCATCACTTTTCTAGCACATTTCTTCTGAGAAACTGTGATCACCGCTTCCCAACAGGGTATCCCCACAGCAACTCAGACAGTTGTTGTTGCTGTTGTTGTTGAGTCGGATCCAGCTCTTTTTGACCCCGTGGACTGCAGCATGCCGGGTTTCCCTGTCCCTCACTGTCTCCTGGAGTTTACTCAAACTCATGAATATAGAGTCAGTGATGCTATCTAATTCAGGCAGTGGGATCTGTGAAAAGAGGGTTGACGTGGAATTAGGCTAAATTTCAGTCCTGGCTCTATTATTTAATTGTCTTGGTGACTTTGGGCAAATTCCTGAACCTTAATACCCTTATTCTAAAAATGGAATGATGACATTTTACCCCAGAATGATTTTGAAACTCACCTAAATACTGTTAATTTTGTTTTCTTAACTGGACTGGCTGTAGGCCAAACTGTGAAGTGTTAATTCAGCACTTTTCAAGTTCTGGGTCTGAGCCCAGGTCCCTGCGTGTTCCCAACTCCTCCTTCTCCACTTACCTCTAAAGCACCAGATGCTGCCAGGCAGCCAATCAAGAAAACAGCCAATTAAATTAACATACAGTAAAGGGCTGATCATTTAAGCTTAATAGAGGAAATAGTCTGTGTTTGTCCAGTACTTGCTAAATGCCTGGCACTAAACATATTTTGTGTAGTTCTCAAAGTGGTCTCCTGAGTTATGTGACGATCTCATTTCCATTTTACAAATGGAGAAAATCACCCAGAAGTAAGACACTTGCTAAGAATCACACAGTTAATCAGCAGAAACTGGGATTCAGGTGTGTCTGCCTCTAAAAGCAGTGCTATTTATCTGTTTATTTATGTCATCTTTTTGAGGCACTATAATCTAGCGATTAAGAGCACGAAGTCTGAGCCAACTGGCGTGGGTTCAAAGCTCAACACCTTTATATACCTCTGTGTGACCCGGGCAAGGACTGAGTCCTTATCTGTAGAAAGGGTTAAGAAAGTGCCCTCTCACAGGATTATTGTAGAATTAAATTGGTGAATATACATAAAGCTGTTAGAACAATACTTGACACATAGTAGTGTATGCATTAGTTGTTCAGTCCTGTCCAGACTCTTTGCAACCCCATGGACTGTAGCCCGCCAGGCTCCTAAATGGAATTACCTGTCCATGGAATTCTCCAGGCAAGAATACTGGAGTGGTAGCCATTCCCTTCTCCAGGGAATCTTCCTCACCCAAGGATTGAACCTGGGTCTCCTGTATTGCTGGTGGATTCACTGTCTGAGCCACCAGTAGAAATTATTTTTAATTATGAAAGCAATCAGTGCTCATTGGAAAAAATGCAAACAGATTAGGATAGCATAAAGGAAAAAGCAAAGTTCCCTCTCACTTTTCTGTCCATTTAACCCCTCAGGATGATGGGGGGAAATTCTTCCAGATGTTTTATACATGTAGACACATAACCCCCACACAAATTCATTATTTTTATATTAATGAGGCAATTTGCTTTTTTCACTTAACATTTCACAGGTATCATTCTGTGTCAGTACCTATAGAATTACCTCATTCTTATCAGCTGCATAGTATAGGCATGCTACAATTTAGGCGTTCCTCTGCAGATAACCATCTTATTTTGACTGCACATAATGCTGCTGTGAATAACTTCCTGAGCACAGATGAGTGAGTGTTTCTGCAGGACAGATCCCTAGAAGCAGAGTCCCTTGGCAAAGTGCGCGTTTACAGCCTGGGTTCTATTAAGTCATCCATTAAGGATTAACATTGTTTTACAAAAAGAGCATGGCAGAGGTCAGTGCCTAACACAAAGGAATGAGCAACTAATGACAGAGTTTTAAGTGATAAGATTGCTAGGAAGATTTTTTTTTTAATAAGATGGCAGATGTGAGTGTCTCAGCCATGTCTCACACACCATGCTCCTAGGCTGAAGCCCACTCATCTGGAGGGCCAACTTTGCTCTCAAAGGTTGAATGAGGACATCCAAGTAAGTCAGGTTTTCCCATCAGCCTGACTTCTCCTGTGTAGGGGAGCTGGTAGGCTTCATACTCCCTTCATCTCTCTGACTGTCCGGGTTCCTTCTTCTGCACTAGAACAGTGCCGGCAGGGCTCACCTCTACTTGCCATTGGGCAGTCTGCAGCCTCTAAACTGAGCCCTTCCCGTTGTAACTCAAGAGGGCAGCCAGGTGGCCATTGCACCAGGTCTCACATACGTTTGTTTCCTCTTTCTTTGTTTCCACAGTAAAGCATTTCTTCTTCAAAACTCCTCTCCTTTATTTTCACCAGCATCTGTCCCCCAGTACTTTCCATCTCTCCCTTCTCTGTTTCTCCACAGCACAGGGAACCTCTATCACAGCCAGTCCTTCTCTCTGTACCTGTCCTGTATTCCCCTCAAGGACAGAAGTTCCTGTTGATGTACTCATCTGCATATCATGCTGAGTTGGTGATGATTTCCATATGGTAGGGCTCCATGAATTGGTCTTCTAAGTGACATTTTCAATAATAATAATAATACATGCTTACTTAAGAAAAAATGGAAAGTGGGAGCTATGTGTGTGTGTATTCAGTTGCTCAGTTGTGTCTGACTCTGTGACCCCATGGACTGTAGCTCAGCAGGCTCCTCTGTCTGTGGGATTTCCCAAGCAAGAATACTTAAGTGGGTTGCATTCCCTTCTCTAGGGGATCTTCCCAACCCAGAAATCAAATCTGCATCTTCTGCATTGCAGGCAAATTCTTTACCATCTGAACCACCAGGGAAGTCTGGAGCTGTGTAAATAAGAACATTAAAATCATCTGGAATTCCATAATTATCCACAGGCATTTTAGATAATTTTCTTCCAAATATTGCCTAAGTTGAGAAGCTAATTAATGCAAAACTTGTCATCAAATTAAGGAAGTCACTGGGGATGAGGGTCCAAGTTCCATGAACTGGTGGTTCAAATATGTGCCTTATATAGAAAATGAGCCTGTGTTATCAAGAACTCCATCTGTTTTTCTCTCATTCATTCATTCAGTAAGTATTTATTGAGGATCTGTTGAACTGTAGTCCTCCTACAGTGACTTTTCTAGCTGATATGACTGGGCATTTATGGCCATCATATAGGCCTCTTGAAAGCTGAGTTGACTTCTCTGCTTGGAAGACTGGGATTCCCATGACACCAGGCCCATGGCTAGCTCTTCATGGGCCAGGAGCCTAGAGGATAAGAATTCTGAAAATACCATAGCATTTTCTCCTCTGGTCTATGTCAGAGCTGCCCCTTCTTTGGGGCAGTGGTTTATAGTATAGTAACCTCAGGGAGAAGGCAATGGCAACCCACTCCAGTACTCTTGCCTGGAAAATCCCATGGACGGAGGAGCCTGGTGGGCTGCAGTCCACAGGGTCGCTGAGAGTCGGACACGACTGAGCGACTTCACTTTCACTTTTTGCTTTCATGCATTGGAGAAGGAAATGGCAACCCACTCCAGTGTTCTTGCCTGGAGAATCCCAGGGACGGGGGAGCCTGGTGGGCTGCCGTCTCAGGGGTAGCACACAGTCGGACACGACTGAAGCGACTTAGCAGCAGCAGCAGCAGCAGCAACCTCAGGGAATTCTCAGTTTCTCTGTCTGTGATTGTTCAAGTTCAGATCTTCTGTATGACCTTTATCAGTGATGGCCTAAGCATCTGTTGTTCCTTACTTGTTACCATGTAGAGCTGAGTAAAGCTTAAATTTTAGGAGTTATTCTTCCTTTAAGTGTATTTTGCCCAATGCCTGCTCCAGCTACCTGTTAACTAATGATGTTACGGGGTGAGGCTCAACAAATTACTTTGTGGCAGGTGGTGATCAAGGCCTGGGTAAGTGCTCCCTGACAAAGCCTTGTGCATTGCCCGAAGTCATCAGCTCCATTTCATTGGTTATGTTGTCCTTTCATATGTCTCTTTGGTTAAAGCAGCCCAGGGTTTTGCTGTCTAAACATTAATGTGGAAGCTGACTGTACACTTAAAGAAGTTTGAATCCTCAAATTGTCTATAGCACAGCCCACATCCATGACATTACATTATTTAGCTTTAGGGAGCTTTATGATGTAATACCAAAGACGAAAGGACGAAGGGTCTAAAGGCCTGGAGCTCATTCATTCATTCAATAAATATCTCCTGCCTGCCAATTATGGGCTTCCCTAAGTGGCTCAGCGGTAAAGAATCTGCCTACAAGACAGGAGACCCAGGTTCGATCCCTGGGTCAGGAAGATCCCCTGGAGAAGGGAATGGCAACCCACTTCAGTATTCTTGCCTGGAGAATTCCATGGACAGAAGAGCCTGGTGGACTACCATCCGTGGGGTCACGAAGAGTCGGATACAACTAAGCGACTAATACACACAGACAAATTATGTGCTCCAAACTAGGACCAAAGTAAAAGCAAAACCAGGCATAGATCTTAGAGACTATAGAGCAACAGATGTTAAACAAAAATAAACGTGTAATTATGAACTGTGACAAATTCTGGGAAGGAAAGAAGACTGTAAGACACACATAATCTAGGAATCTGCCCTGCTTTGGGTTTCAGAGAAGGTTTCTCAGAGAATAGAACATATGAACTGGTTATTTGATTTCATGGGGCCTCAGTCTTCTCATCAGTAACGTGGGGATAATACTACCCCCTTTGGCTCAGAGACATTGAGGGAAGAGTGATGTATGTCAAAGATTGAAAAATGCTCAGTGTCCCTGTGAGTAAGCGTGTTGCTCTCCAGTCAGAGGCAGCTGGTCCCCGGCTTCTCTATATCTGTCATCAAGCCAGGCATTACTCAGGCGCTCAGCCTGCAGACCTTTGATCATTGTTCTTCACTCTGCCAGGCAGCTGGGGTCGGATAGACCTGGGGTTAGCCTAGGTTCTTCCACTTATATCTAGAGTGAATTTGGGTTAAGTCACTTAACTTCTTCACTTTTCTCATTTGTGAAATAGGGGCAATAATAGTACCAATTCACAGCTTAAATTCTGTAAAGCACTTAGCATAGTGCTTGGGTTGTAGTTACTCCTAAAACAGTTGTACCTACTGTTACTGTCATTGTTATCATTGCTGATTATTAACTCTTGCCAATTATTTGTTGGTAATAACTTTGGCCCTTAACTTTCATTTCCACTGTCATCAGCCAGGTCAAAACTCTTGTTGTGTGACAATTGGCTGTTGCCATGGACTTCTAATTAGTGTCCCACCGTGGCTCTCACTTCTCTAGTTCATTTCATATGGCTTCCTAAAATAACGTTGCTTTACATATATCAATTTTTTCTTTAATATCATCATTGAAAAAATATTCACAGTTCATACCACAAAGAACTGATATAGAAGGGTGTCCTATAAAAATAATAAAAAGACCTACAAATGGATAGAAAAATGAAAGTGTGGATTCCAAAAAGGAAAAACAAGTAGCTACTCAACATGAGTACTTATTATGAGACCTGAAAATTTAAATTGCACTAAAATTCACATTTTACTTATCAGATTGGCAAAAATTCAAAAATTAATACCTTCTGAAAAGGATGTGGAGAAATAGACATTTTCTTATATTGCTGGGGTGTATAAACTCGTATAATCCCTGTGGAAGGCAACTTGGTATCACTTATCAACATTACAAAAGCACATACCTTTTGACTTGCAATTTTACCTCTGGAAACTTATCTTAGAGATATACATATCGATACTATATATAAAAGATTATTCATTGCGGTATTGTTTGTAATAGGAAAGGACTGGAAACAAGCTAAATGTCCATCAACACAGCATTTATTGAATAAAGTATAGTACAATACATCTCTTCAAAAGGATACCATGCACTAGTATGGGGAAATCTGCAAGATATATTAAGTGAAAAAAGAGAAGTGTAGAACTATGGATATAGTATGTTACTTTTTGTGTAGGAGTGAGGAATAATACACACACTTAGAGAAACTGGGTCAGACACACATTTTAAAAGCAGTTGTTACCTATGGTGGGAGGGGGACTGGCTGATGGGAGAAAGAGTTAAGAAGGGAACTTTTCACTGCATACCATTTCATGTATATATATAATGGTGTGTGTGAGATTACATATATATACACAGATATATGTGTGTGTATATATATAAAATTTGTGTAACAAGAATCATATTACCTAATCAAAAGGTTATATTAAAAATACTCCCATTACTCATTCATTAATGTATTGAGCACCCACTACATGCTAGGCACTGGAGATACAAATGTGAAAGTAGTTGTGATGTGATGGAAAGACCACTGAACTTGAAGTTAAAATATCTGATTCAAATCCTGACTTTGTTTCTCACTAGCTATGGCTCAGCGCATAGTAGACACACATCAAATGTTTGTTGAATGAATTTACGGTTGAAACTACTTAATCTTTCTGAGTCTGCTTCCCTCTGTATGGTGGTGGTGGTGGTGGTGGTTTGGTCACTAAGTCGTGTCGGACTCTTGCGACCCCATGGACTGTAGCCTGCCAGGCTCCTCTGTCCATGGCATTCTCCAGGCAAGAACACTGGCGTGGGTTGCCATTTCCTTCTCCATTCCTTCCATATAAATATTATCTAATGATTTAATGTTATCTAATGATAGAGATGCCTCCTATGTCACAGAGGTATTATGATCGGATGTGTCATCAGACCTAGTAATAGTTGAAGAGAACCATCATATGCTAGGCACTTTCACATGTATTATTTCCTTGAGTCCTAGCATTTATTTGCTCATTCACTCCTGAAGAAATAGCGGGTCTGGGAGGAACAGTGACTTGCCTACGGCCTCTTGGGTGTGAGTTGTCTTCTAGTCTTTGTTACTACCTTGTCATGATGCTTCATTAGTAGAATTTTTACCCAATGTAGGTGCTCAGGGAATTTTGAAAATCAAGAAAAACCAAAGTTTTACCACTGTTCTCAGTGACACTTCAGAGTAGCAGAAACTCAGTAAATGCAGTTCTAATAATTCAGTTTAGAAGTATACCAGCTGGTCTGTTTGACATTCACTGCACTAAATACTTTGGGAAAATCTAACAAAAATTAAAATTTATGCTTCTAATGAGGTAGGAAAGATAAAGACTAACCCACAAAAACACTCATAAGGAAAAGATAGAAATGATTCTTGAAGATGCTGCACTTAGAATTTTGCAGATTCACCAATGGCTTGTCCTCAAAGGAATGAAAATGCTATAAAATATATCAACATGGCACAATTTAAAAAACATTTTTATTGGAAGAAAACATATGGACAGAGCAGTGTACAAATCAATTTTTATAAAATGAGAGATAGTTGATTTTTATTAAATAGGACATGTCTATGCAACCAGCACTTGGATCAACAGAGGGAATATTACCAGCACCTAGAGCACCTCTGGGTTCCCCTTCTATCACTATACACCCTCAAGATAACCACTGTCTTCACCCTTAACATCATAAATAAATTCTGTTTTTGAAGTTTACATATACCCATTTGTGTCTAGTTTCTTTTACTCAACATCACATACTAAGAGTCATGCATCTTGTTGAGTGTAGACACAGTTCATTCATCCTTATAGGATTCCATAGTTTCTCTCTCTTCTATTAATGGACATTTGAGTTGTTTCTCTTGGGCTCTTATAAAGAGAAATGCTATAAACATTTTTAAACATGTCTTTTGATGAATATTGTATTATCTCTGTTGGGTATATAACTAAGGAAGGAGCTAGGTCAAACACTTATGTAGAAGATAATGCCAAACAGGTCTCTAAAATGTTATACAAAGTTCTCTAATTTTAGGTATTCTGGTGGGTGTGAAGGGAGATCACAGCGCAACCTCAACTTGCATTTCTGAGATAAGCTGAGAACCTTTTCGTATGTTTTTTGACTTTTTGAGAAATAACTGTTTATCCCCACTTGCAAAATGCCTGTTGAAATATTCTGCTTATTTTCAGCTGTGTTTTTCTGCCTTTTTCTTGCTGATCTGTTAATGTCCTTTATATATCCTATGTAAATCGTTTTTTGGATATGTATGTTGCAATTATCTTTTCTCTGTGGCTTGATTTTTCACTAATGGTGTCTTAGAATAAACAGGAGTTGTTAATATTTAAATTAATTATTTATTTTATTTTTGGTTGCTCTGGGTCTTTGTTGCTGCACGGGATTTCTCTCATTGCAGCGAGCAGGGGCTACTCTCCAGCTGCAGTGCGGGCTTTTCACTGACTGGCTTCTCTTGTTGCGGAGCAAGGGCTCTAGGGCTTATGGGCTTTAGTAGATGGGGCCCTCAGGCTCTAGAACACAAGCTCAAAAATTGTGGCACAAGGGCTTGGTTCCTCCCTGGCATGTGGGATCCTCTAAGGTCGGGGATCCAACCAGTGTATCCTGCATTAGCAGGTGTATTCTTTACCACTGAGCCACCAGGGAAGCCCAGGAGTTCTTAATTTTAATGTTATCTAATGATCAGGTGTTTTTTTCCCCTCCTTATGGCACCCCACTCCAGTACTCTTGCCTGGAAAATCCCATGGATGGAGGAGACTTGGTAGGCTGCAGGCCATAGGGTCGCTAAGAGTTGGAAACGATTGAGCGACTTCACTTTCACTTTTCACTTAAATGCATTGGAGAAGGAAATGGCAACCCACTCCAGTGTTCTTGCCTGGAGAATCCCAGGGATGGGGGAGCCTGGTGGGCTGCCGTCTATGGGTTCGCACAGAGTCGGACACGACTGAAGCGACTTAGCAATATGGTTAGTACTGTGAGTGTTTAGGAAGTCTTTGCCTACCGTAAGGTCATGAAAAAAATTGCTTTTATATTTACTTTGGATGCTTTTATTGTTTTATCTTTCACAGTTAGATTTAAAATCCATCTGGAATTGATTTTTTGGTATAGAATAAGGAAGGAGAACGCAATGGCAACCCACTCCAGTATTCTTGCCTGGAGAATCCCATGGGCAGAGGAGCCTGGCAGGCTACAGTCCACGGGATGGCAAGAGTCGGACACGACTTAGTGACTAAACCACCACCACCACCAAGGTAGAGGTCAAGATTCTTCTTTTTTTCTCCATGTGGCTTTTCAGTTGATCAAGCATCATTTACTGAAAAGATCACCCTTTCCCCAGTGCATCACATCAGCATCTTCTATGTAAATCAAGTGACCTTATAATGTAGATCTGTTTATGGACTCTATTCTATTGTCTATCCTTGCTGCTGCTGCTAAGTCGCTTCAGTGGTGTCCGACTCTGTGCGACCCCAAAGATGGCAGCCCACCAAGCTCCGCCTTCCCTGGGATTCTTCAGGCAAGAACGCTGGAGTGGGTTGCCATTTCTTTCTCCACTGCAGGAAAGCGAAAAGTGAAAGTGAAGTCTTCGTGACCCATGGACTGCAGCCTACCAGGCTCCTCCGTCCATGGGATTTCAAGAGTACTGGAGTGGGGTGCCATTGCCTTCTCCGTCTATCCTTGCTACCAATTAATATTTCTATAGCTTTATAACAGGTCTTGATAACTGGTAGTCCTCCACTAGGCTCTAATTTTTTACCCTCCCAAGCCATCTAATACCAGAGTGCAGCTTCCACTTCCCACTTGGCTGTTAATATCTTCAGATGGGTGTAATTGATTTGCTTGTTCCAAGGGCTTGGTCATTTGTGGTTACCTGGGTCTTTATCCCATCAAAACCCCTTTAAACAAAGCCAGCCAGGTGTCGGCAGACAAGCAAATCAGATCTGTTGGGTAATTAAATTACGCGGGGAGGTGAGAGATGGATAAAGTGAGGATGTCTCCCCTGGGGGTAGAGTGACAAGGTGGTCGATCTACATACACCTGAGGACTGGCTTCTCAGGAGGTACGAGGAGAGCCAAACTAAAATGCGGGTAGAGGAGGGCTACGCGAGGTCAGCGCATGTAAATGTCGCGGGGGGTTCCGCAAGGCTGTGCGAATAGGCTCGCTGGGGTGGGGCCGAGAAGCCGCAAATCACCAGTTGAGGGCCGAGTGCGCGTCGCCGGCTCAGAGGCGCGCCTGCTGCTGCCTGGGCCCGGGCGGGGGCCGGGGAGAGAACCGGAGCCCCAGCTGCCCGGCACACAGGAGAGACGCGCGCCGGCTTCCCGGTGGGCGCGCTCCACCGATTATGAGCCGCTCCTGCTCCGGGAACAGCCGTGGCGCGGGGCAGACCGTGCGGCTCCTCTGAGCCCCAGCCCGAGAACCCGGGCCCCGCGCTGGGAGGTGAGTCTCCGCCGCGTGTCCCGCGGGGGTGCGGCTTCTCCCGGGGCGCTTCGGCCTCCCCCTTCCCTTGGAGGACGGACTGGGAACTTTGTTGGCGAAAGTTAGGCTTTGGGGAAAGTAGAGCCAGCGACCCCCTACCGCTCCCCCAGCCGAGTTGGCGACTGGGGGCTGGAGTGGCTGAATTGTGGACGGGGTTGCGCCCGTAGGGGGCCTCTGAACCGGGTGGGATTCCCCACACGGGGCCTGCGGCGGGAGGCGACGTGCCGCGAGCATCTCTGCTCTTTGCGTCTTCCCGGGTGCTGGCTTCTCCGACCCCCTGAGCGTCCAGCCGCGCCTCCCGGTCCCCTCCCTCTTGGCCGCAGAAGCCGGAGCCGGTCGCGGGATGTGAGGGCCAGGGAGGTGGGGGTAGGGGCTGCTCCGCTGGAAGCCCTGGGCTTGGAGGAGGCGAGTTTCTCCACTAATCTCTTGGAAAGTCTGCAAAGCAGGCGAAGGCGCCCGCCCCGTAACTGTTGACAACAGCTCCCTCCCTCTCTCCCTTTGTTGAAAAAGAATGAATAGTTGGTTGTGTTGCTCCCTCTTCGTCGGAGAAGGGAGGGAAGGGGAGGTGAAGGCAGGGAAAGGAGGGACGGTGGGCGCAACGCAAAGTGGGTTCCGGTCCCAGCCGGTCTTTCCTTACCTGCTAAGGCTGCCTCCACCTTAAAAGTTTGATCAGGTGTACACAGTCGTGGGAAGTTCAGTGGGCTCCAAAGCAGCTGTCGAGGCGGTGTGTTTCGTGGAGGAACCCAGAGGGTCGTGCCTAGGCTTGGGTGGGGTTGATGGAAAACTGGTTTTGGTTTTAACTCGCTTGAAGCAGGGTGAGGAGGTAAAAGATTATTCTCCTAACCTCGTTTATCTTTCACCTGACGCTATTAGCTGAGATAGAAAGTAGAGCCGTGCGTTCAGCCATGCATTTTAAACCTTGACTCTTATCTACCAAGGCTACACAGATCTTTCCAAGGAAGACACATTGGCGGAGGGAAGGTCAGTTTGAGAACGGATAATCTCCCTGCTTGTTGCCAAGGAGTGAAACGAGATTCGGGAGGAAGGGGGAGACCTCGGTTCAGAAAGTCACAAGTGGGAGGGGGCTGCTCAGTTAATATCGGGAAAGCCACAGGCCAGGCAGTTGTACGTGAGTGTACAAGGGGACATATGGAATGTAGCTGTAAACAACTTGCCACACTAACGGCTCTCTCACGCCCTGACTCCAACTTTCCCTGACATTCCCCGAGAAGCCTGACATTTCCAGAATGACTAACAGGAGATCTCAATCTCCTATTCATATAGAAAGGACTGCTTGTCGAATGGATGCTAATCTTAAGACCTTTATCATGTAGATCCTGTGCTGTGTTGCTTGAAATTCAATCCATGCAAGAATTATTCATACTTCAATCATTTGGCTAGACTCCATAATGTACTTCAAAATAAAGGGATACTCTTAATTCCTACACCCAAGCAGAGCTTCATTCTGAGTGGATAAGCCAGCTTTATATGTGTGGTTTGCCATCTCCTCTTCCTATCTGCCTCTGCAGAGAAGATATACAACTACAGATCTGGATTGTAACTTCTCTGTCGTGGTCATAACAGGGCAGCAGAGGGGCTTACATTTCCAGAGTTTAAAATACGACAGAAAGCTCTTAAAGCCCATATCCCATGACCGTCTGTGAATTTAACTTGAAAATATCTCATTTCAGAAGTAAGATTGAAAAATCCAAACAAATAGACTGCTTATCTCTGCCTCAACTTGTGTGCGATCGTCAGTTTCTTTGAGGCTATAAAGGAAGGGAGTCACGCCTGTTGTTCACAAGCATTTCCAAGCATAGCCGCTGACCAGGGTCAAGAAGGCAGCACATAGGTTGGGAGTGTGTCAGGCTCACTCTCATCTCTACTGAGATTTCAGCTCTTTGAACGTACACGTGGGTCTCATATTTTTCTATCAAGATGTAGAGTCTTTGACCTTTGTGTATATTTCAAGATCTGGCTTTAGACGGAGTCAGGACGCTGTGTCTGATTACCTGCACGGGTGAAGTCAGATGGCCAAAGTCTCACCTGGGCTTTTATTTTAAAGACTGAATGTGGGCTCACTTCATGTGCTTGTGTATCTGTGCCCTTGTCATACTTGATTGGGTGTCGTTACATCTTTTGTTCTTGGTTTAAACATCTCCCTCTTCATCCTTCCTGGCTGCAGTCTTCCCCAGAAGCAGTGACTTCGTTTATGAGCTCTCACTGTGATGGGGATGCAATGACAAGCAAGACAGACATGGTCTCTGCCCTGCTTAGAGGAGACCTGGTATTTTTGGAATGCTTGCTGTATGTCAAGGGCTTTCCATACACAATTGCATTTACTTTTCGCAACAACTCCATGAAGTAGATGTTGTTAACCCATTTTTACAAATGAGAAACTGTCAGAGAGGTTGTCACTTGTCCCAGGCCACACAGTAAGTCAGTAGCAGAGAGGGATTTGAACCTATGAGTGTCTTCAAAGCCCAGGTTCTGAGTCACACCATGTTTGATTTTCAAAAATTAAATAGTACATAATGGCTAGGAACATCAAGACAGAAGTATCTCCAAGTGGAGAAAACTTGGGAGCCAGAAACTGGAGACTTGAATTTAGTCTCCACCATGCTCTTCCAACCCATGTGTTCCCATCTCAAGACCCTCCCATTTGCAGAATCCCCTGCCTGGAACTGAAGGGAGTTCAATCTTTTCTTGACTGGTTCCTTCTCTCTTTTCAGGTCTCATGTCATGGTTCCCTCTTCAGAGAGCTCTTCTCAGAACACCCTTTCATGTTCTTTAGGGCAGTTATGACTGGGATATTCCCTAATTTGTTTTTTTTAATCTGTGTTGATTGGACTTCCCCATCGCAGTGTAGGCTCCATGAGAAGGAGGAGCTTATCTATTCTGTTATAGCCGCAGCTCTGGTACATTGTAAACCCTCAGAGAATATATATTGAGTGAATGAACATGTATTTTCCTTATCTGGAAAAGGGAAGGGGCTTGATCCTCTGAGATCCCATCTACATATCACGTGCTGAGATTCTGCCTAGTGATCAGCTGTGGTAGGTGGCTTCTCTGGCAGAGTGGAAAGTACGTACCTTGAACCTAGATTCCATCACTCCAACCTCTGGATTTCCCCCAGGTTCCTGGAGTCTGGAAAAAATAAAAATAAATAAAAAGTAGGAAACAGAGCAACCCACAGACTGCAAATGAGTTTCTTCCACCTGTAGTTCTCCCTTCCACTCCCCACCCCACTTTGGTTTGTTGCTGTTGTTTGTTTTTATAAAGTTGGGTCTCTGGCCAGGGCCCGCCTCTCTACTCGTTGGATTGACTCAAGCTTGACATTGGACTCAGGCTGGAACCAGTCTTTCGCAGTGACTAGTCACGGGATGAGGCTATATTTTAATGGGGAAGAGTCCCAAGTTAGAGGCAGCAGGTTGTTGAGGAGAGCCTGGCCTGTGTATTTCCAATTTATCTGCAGCTGAGAAATTTAACTGTAACACGGGAAACTTCAACTAGGATGATCTTCATCCTCCCATTATTAAACTCTGCTTCACAGCCTTCGGGTCAGCACCCCTTCCTCAGGGAAGCCTTTCCTGGCTGCTAGATTCATCTAGACCCCAGTTTCCACTCTGCGTGCCCCCGTAGCCTGGGGACTCACCAATACATAAAGTCATTACTTACTGTCTGCTTCCTCCATAGGATAGGAACCTCTGGAGGACAGCTGTTTGACACCATCCCCAACACCCACACAGTGCCCACCACATAGGAGGCCCTCGTTAGATGTGTGTTGGATAGAAGAATTAGTGGATGCTGCTGTTGACTGACTGTTCCTCTATGTCATTCTTTTCTGTTACCCAGAAAGTAATCTGAGTGTCAGTTGCTCTGTACCAAAGAAACCCACTTACCTGGTGGTTCTCAAACCTGGCTCCACATTGAACAATATTGCAAGGATTTTGATAAGACTGATGCCAGGGTCCTATTCACCGAGATTGTGACTTGATTGGTTTGGTTCATGGCTTGGGTGTCAGAATTTTCTAAGCTTCTCCGAGGACTCTTAATGTGTATCCAGGTTGAGAGCCTCTGCTTTTCCAGAACTCATTCCTGGCGTTGGCCCTTATAGGCTTGAAGCAGTCCAGGTGAGAGAGGGCAGGGATATAATTCATGGAATATTGCATGGTTCCTGACAATTTAAGAGGTACTTTCACATCTGTTATCACATCTGATAATAACAAGCTGACGGATCTACTCTCTGGTTTAAATACTCCCTTTATGTTGATGACTCTTAAAAATCTACATTCTGTACTGGCCTCTAACTGAACATACGAGTATCTAGACTGCTAGACAGAACCGTCCTGGGTACCTCACACTCAACAGCCCCAGTGGTGAGCTTGTTACCCGCCGTCCTGAGAGGGTCACCCCTTGTGCTACTGAGTGATACAGCACAGCACCATCCTCCCATGGCTGTGGCCTCCTTCATCCCATACAAGAGGACTTGAGCTCTTAGCCCCTCACTCTGCCCTTCCTTTCCCTTCCCGTGGCCACTGTCCCAGGTCGGAGTCCTTCATCATTCCTTGCTGGCTTGTTGCTGGTGTCTAACTGACCTCCTCTTCTGTCCCCTCAGAATCACCAGAGCTCCCTACCCAGGCACAGACTGGATTCCATCCCTCTCTTCCTGAGTTTCCCTAGCACTGACAGTCAAGTTCAAACACCTCAACACACCCTTTAGGACTTTGTGATCTGGTCCTAAGCTGTGCTTCTTCCAGGAAGTACTTCTCAGCCTCACTCCAGCTGCTCTGCACAGCTTAGGTTCCTGAGCCTCTGCAAGTACTTCCTGCCTTTATGCATCTGCTGTTACCACATCATCTTAGAAGGCTTTTCCCTACAGTTTCCAGCCTTTCAAAATCTTCATCTCCAGTGATGCCCTCTCTGAGATCCTCCTTGAGCCCTTTTATCAAAATTAATTGTTCTTCCCTCCAGCATCTTAAGGGTCCCATCAATGAGTTATATTGCAGTTGACCCTTGAACAGCACAGGTTTGAACTGCATTTGTCATTTTGTTGTTGGTTAGTCCTTCAGTCGTGTCTGGCTCTTTGCAACCCTGTGGACTGTAATCCACCAGGCTCCTTGGGATTGCCCAGGCAAGAATACTGGAATGGGTTGCCATTTCCTTCTCCAGGGTATCTTCCTGACCCGGGGATCAAACCCATCTCCTGCATTGCAGGTGGATTCTTTAGCCACTGAGCCACCCAGAGTTGGGGTGGGGGTGGCACGTAGAATTGCATAGGTGCACTTATACACAGATATTTTTCAGTAGTAAATACTACAGTCCATGGTCAGTTGAATTTGTAGATGTGGGGGAACTGTGGATACAGAGGGCTGTCTGTAAATTACATGCAGATGAACCCTGAGTTGTTCAAATGTCAACTGTATTCTCTTTGAATTCATAGTTAGGGATTGAGGTTTATGCATCTTTGTTTCTCTGAGTATCTTATCTGGAGTGGGCACTTAAATGTTTGTTGAGTTGAAAGTAGGAAAAGCAGGTGTTAACATCCCTCGAGAATACACTGAGGTGTGGATAACTTGCCGAAGGGCATTCTAAAGCACTTTGGCTCAGACTTGAAATAGATAGATCTTGGATAAGCAGAGAGGAAACAGGCTGCTGGAGACGCTGGAGCCAGTGTAACTCTTGTCTGTCATCCTAGCCTGGAGATAGACGTGATCAACACGAGGGGCCTTTGCATGCGGAGAGATTCTGTGTGATGGGGGTGGGACTTTGGATCTCCCCACCAGGTTCTTGGGACTGATCCAAGCCTGTGGAGAAGAAAGGTGCTGATAACTCGGGCAGGTGAGAGTTCATGGCTGTGAGTGTGTATGGGTGGGATGAGGGAATCCTAGTCGGCTTACGTCATCTGTGTTGAGGAGAGGGCTGAGGAGTTTGGTTTCTTTTTTAATAATGATGATCAACATGAAACAAGTGCTGACAGTGTGCCAGGTACTGGCCAGACCCGGGAGGGGCCCCCGCGGGGACTGACAGTCCGTTGTCTGCACCCGCTGGCAGCCGGCCTTCTGTGTGGTCCCAGTTAAGCATGGAGCAGACAGGCCTCAGAACTACCAGGTCTGGCAGGGTTCAGATTATATGCCTTAAATGAAGGGCCTCCTTCCACCCAGCACTTCAGTGTCTCTCTCTGTCACGTGTGGGAACAGTGGACTGAGTGTGGGTGTGGGTGTGGGTGTGTGTGTGTTTGTCATTTGTTTCCTCTGCGCACTCTGCTGACTGCTCTGGGTCCACCTCTTATTTTACCAGATTCTGTTCTTGATTGTCCCCAAGCCAAGTCCCAGGTCCCCAGATCCTTTGTGGAACTGTCTGCAATGGTGCTAGAGAGTGATGATTTTCACTCAGCACCACTCCCTTTGCAGGGGAGACAGTGGTCTGTGAAGAATGGGGATTGCACGGCCTGAGAACAGACTGCAGAGTGAAGAGGCATGTTCCTCACCAGGCTCGGGGAAGGCCAGGGCGTGGGGCTTAGCTGTGCAGCTGTGATCTCTGGATCAGTCTAATACTGTGACTAGTGGTACAGATTCTGTAACCTTCTGTCTCCTGGGACTAGCCGTAATTTTTATTCAAGCTTGTGTTTCTCCTTCTCTATTTATTCGCCTTTATAATTTTATTTATTTGGCCATGCTGGGTCTTCTCTGTGGCACAGGCTTTTCTCTAGTTGTGGTGCCTGGGCTTCTCGTTGTGGTGGCTTCTCTTGTTGTGGAGCACAGGCTCTAGAACACAGGCTCAATAGTTGTGGCACACAGGCTTAGTCACTCTGTGGCATGTGGGATCATCCTGGATCAGGGATCGAACCCATGTCTCCTGCGTTGGCAGGTGGATTCTTTACCACTGAGCCACCAGGGAAGCCCTATATTGGCCTTTAAAATATCATTTAATTTGGCTTAGATCAAAACCATAGTGGTTATTTAGAGGATAGAGGTGCTAACCCTGCTCAGGGTGAACTCTCTGCTAGTGGTGATAGCTGGAAACAACTGCTAAGGCTGCTTTCACACACAGCATTTTTCATTTCTTTCCTTGCGGCTCTCTACCATTTTTTTCTCTTTTTTGCCTTTCCCACTGTCCTGACTCCACAGGCACCTATGCACATTGCTTAACTCTGTTGGTGATAGGCGGGTCCCTGACCCCTCGAGGGGATGATTGGAGCCCCCACCCCATGGCTTTCCTCTCCAGCTGAGCCCACTGATGTGTGGAGGAGTGGCCCACCTCCTGAACCCTGACCATCTTCGTTAATTAGCGTACATTGATTTATTTACAAGCACCAGGTCTTCACCAGAAGGAATCTGTCCTGTCTCTCTGGGTAGCACAAGTGAGGAGCTGGGTTGAAGGCATTCTAGCAGCTAAGGAATTCCAGCCATCTTCACCTGTTCTTATTGCTTATAGGGTGGTGGGAATGCATGAGCTCATTATCTTTCCTCAGTATTCTTTTTTGTTAGTCATGCTTTTCCATCAGCTTCAGTCATCTGAAGTAATAAACTGGCTCGTGTGTCTCTAAAGGCTCTGAAATGTATTTGCCCTATTCCATTTTGGCTCAGTCAGTAAAGAATTGGCCTGCAATGTGGGAGACCCAGGTTCAGTTCCTGGATCAGGAAGATCCTCTGGAGAAGGCAATGGCAACCCACCTCAGTATTCTTGCCTGGAGAATTCCATGGACAGAGGAGCCTGGTGGGCTACAGTCCACTGGATCGCAAAGAGCTGGACACGACTGAGAGACTAACACACACACACAGATTGGTGGATCTGCTGCCAAACCAGGAGCATTCTTCTATAGGATGAAGAAGGGGATAAATAAACTTCCCATCATAGTAAATTTCACAAGTGATGTTTATCCTTTAACACTTCGTGAGCATTTTCTTTTGTTACATGATCTATTTCCATTTCCTTTTGTAAGGAGGAAGTCAGTTCTCATGGTTTTCTTAGATTTATGGCTTCACTCTCTTCTTTCCCCCTTAGACTTGAGGATCATGGCTGCGGGAAAGTTTGCAAGTCTTCCCAGAAACATGCCAGTGAATCACCAGTTCCCCCTTGCCTCGTCCATGGACCTTCTGAGCAGCAAGTCCCCTCTCGTTGAGCGTCGTGCAGATGCCTATCAAGACGTGTCTATACATGGCACCCTTCCCCGGAAGAAGAAAGGCCCTCCTCCCATCAGGTCCTGTGATAACTTCAGTCATGTGGGGACCCTCCCCCATTCCAGATCCCCACGGCACCACTCACCTCTGATCCAGGATGTCATCCAGGAGCAGCCCCTGCAAGACTGGAAAGGTGAAGCCTTCACCTTCAGGTAGCTTCTTTAATTTCACAAATGAAAATGATTTGTTTTAAAGGATTTTAAAAAAAAAAAAAGTTTTTTTTCGGAAAAATATCAAACATGCCCAAAGTAGAACAGATAGTTTAATTAACTCCCATGGACCCATCACCCAGCTTCAACAGTTATCAACTCGTGGTTGGCTGTACCCCACCCACTTTCCTGCCTCTGGTATTTGTATTATTTTCAGGCAAAGCTTTATTGTGCTCTATTATTATTTTGAAGCAAATTTCAGACTTCGTTTTATCTGTGAATATTTTGGTATATGTCTTTCAAAGATAAGGACTCTTATTTTAAAAAAACATATAGCTACAGCATAAAAAACTGTAACATCTAAAAAAAGAACCATTTCTTAATATCATCCAATTTGGATGATATTAAGTGTATTTTAAGGTCAGCTTCCTGTATCATTAAGTCCCTCAGAGGGAACCACGGTATGTTTTTTTTTTTTTTTTTTTGCCTCAGATTATGAACTGCATCCATCCATTTCTATAGAGATGCCAGGATTTCTATAATTAGGATGTCTATAATTGTATAGGCGTCCCCATTATCCAGAGCATGCCTATGAAACCTTCCATAAGCTGAGATGATGTGAGGAAGTAGTTCCCCTAGGACACATCATACTATAAATGGATGCATAACATAAATGGAGATAAAGCACAGATGCTCACGCACAGCTCAGGGCCAGGGCGACTTGATGCTGCGACGCTGCATGTAGTTCTGGAGGGAACTTGGTGCTGCCCCTCTCTGCTCTGCGTGTGCACCGCCTGTGCAGCAGCTTCCAGAAAACAGACACTCAACGCTATTTTAGCATTTCACCTTTTTCCACAAAAGCAAAATTCCCGTTCAGACTTCTGTTAGTGAAATCAAGTCCCAATGTAGGTCATTTTGTAAAAGCAAAGTAGTGTCAAGCACACTTTCAAAAAGCGGGGATACCTGTGTTTAGCTGTCAACAAGCTGAAATAAAATCTTGT
Source organism: Bubalus kerabau (assembly GCF_029407905.1). NCBI lineage: Eukaryota > Metazoa > Chordata > Mammalia > Artiodactyla > Bovidae > Bubalus > Bubalus kerabau. The sequence goes on from NC_073629.1 coordinate 50,660,060, forward strand.
TTGGTTTTGGATCCATCATCAAGTCAGCTTCAGAATACTTTAGAACAGGAATTGCTGTCTTCTTCTGTCCACCAGGGACCTGGGTAAATAAGACTCATGGTCGTAAAGGCTTTTTCTCTGGGTCTGAAATGGACCTAGTTGTGACCCTGCTTGTGGAGCTGGTTTAGAACCGCTGCACCCCTTTTTCTGTTGAGCAAGGCCAGCAGCCTGTGATGCTGTTGGGTAAGCAGGGGGATGGTTTCTTCCGCTGTATCTCCTTACATCGCTCTCTCTGTGCAGCCCTGTAGTACGGAAGGCCGCTTTGGTCCTAGCTCATTTATTTGTTCAATACCTGTATATTGAACACCTGTGTTAGTTAGAATATGCTGATTTTGTAAGCACTGTTGCTTCACCAGGAAAATTCTGCCCATATCCTCTAAGTATCTTAACTAAAGGGCTGGTCTGACATAGATGACAGCTTCAATCATTTCATTGCCCTTTCAAATCATTGCCCTTTTACAGGGTGGGGAAACATGTGCCCTGACAGGATAGCAGTGGAACATGAGAAATGGTGTCCTCCCAGAGCAAACATTGTAGTGAAGGATCCAGATGATAAATACAAGTAAATAAACAAGACAATGGCAGGCTATAGTCAGTGATATAGAGGAAATAGTAATATGCTGGAGATTTATTGGGGTTATATTTTTTTATAGAGTGGACAGTCTCTGAGGAGAAGAGTCAGTGGAAGGCTGTCCTGGCATAGGAAGAACAAGTGCAAGGAACCAGGGGTGGGAACATGTTTGAAAAACCCAAAACAAGCTAGGGTGACCTGTGGCTGGAGTGTGGCATGTTGAGAGACAAATAGTACACGTGTTGGGAAAGGCCTAGGCAGGCAAGAGTTCAGAATGAGTTGTATAATTGCAATATTACAGGAGAAGATGAGTGGAAGCCCAGATAGTCTCTGGAGAAAGCACTGGAGAGTCTGCAGGGTTTCTGACATCAGACCACACAGCTTCCCAGGGCGTTCTGGGCATCAGGTGGTTCTGCTCTGCGGAGTCCAGGTGGGTGGCCTGCTGATGACAGGTGTACGTGGAAGCACATGTGCACAGTAATGTTGATATCTCATGATGGGCACCTCATGCACTGCCATGCAGAAGCAGAGTCATTACTGCCCTGTCTTAGGGAGGCTATGAGGCAGTGAAGGAAAATAACTTCCAGCTAGCCAGAATTAAGCCCAGGCTGGACTCATGGAGTCAGAACCTGCTTATTACCTGGCTTCCTGTGGCCACTTTTTATTCATTAAGTTAAACTCTATATTGAGCTAGATATCCATGGGCTACCACATGGAGATGGTTCACAAAGTCCAGGCTAGGTGTCTACTCTTACCAGGGGGATCTCCCAGGGGCCAGGGGTAGTAATGGAGTCACCCTTTGTAGCTTGAGGAAGTTCTCAATAAACTCCTGAGGCCCAGGCTGTCAACCTGCCAGCAGTTCAAACCTTTTTAACTGGAAAACTAACTTGGACGTAGATCAGATCTTAGATCTTATCGGAGGTGGACTCAAGTCATGAGTTTAAAGTCCAGGCTGTGGAAGACTTAACAAGTGCTGCTGGTTTAGGTTTGTTTCTGATTCAGAATTACGTTCATCCAAATTCATGTTTTTTCCCCTTAACTTAAAATACCTTATTGTTAAAGGTCAGCACAGGAAGTAAATGCACATCCTTCAAAATTATGCTGAGTGTCAAAGGATCTAAAGTCCTCTTCCCCCACTCTGCAGCCTTATTGTTAATGTATTTTGTTTACCTGACACATCTTAAAAATATCCTGAGTTGTTCTCAGTTTTGAGGACTTCAAAGCACCTTATATTCTTTTTTTTTCCCTCCCTAAATCCTTTTAAGTATTCCTAATAAGATTATGAGCTGCCTCAGTTACTTTTTGGAACAAGTCAAAGTGTCAACAAGTAACATTTTGTGAAAGTGAAAAGCTGGGGACAGGCTGTTTGAATGAGAACCTGAGCCTCTAGAGTGGGAAGTGTGACCAAGGTGCTAGACAGAATTACCTCCAGAGAGAAACAGCATTTCTGTTCCTAACTCGGCTCTGACAGCCCGGCAGAGCTGTGAGACCCACCACCCTGGTTCACTCACCACTGGAAGCTGGGAGCTGTGTGTGTTTTAGAGTTTTGAATCCCTGACTCTAGGGACCTAAGACTAGTTAGGTCTACCTTTAACAGGATTATTGGTTTCTTTTTTTTTTTTTTTTTTTTTTGCCTTGTTTCAGATAAACTCTTTTGGCCTTATTTCTTTTCAGAGTGAATTCAGGAGTTAACTTCAGCTAAGAGTAGCTGAAGTTCAACTCTCCCAGATGTCAAGCCTGCAAGCCTTCCATTCCATTGCACTTGGGGTTGGCATGACGATGGTGGGGCCATCTTGGGGAGTGCCCCCCCGCAGCTGCTCATGTGGGCCCACCTATACTCAGAGGGAAGCGCTCCAGATAGCACCTCCTTGTCTTGTGAAATATTCTAAGTTGCAAGTTTGCTGTTTTTCCAACAAATTTGTTTACTTTATTAATCACTAAAAAGTCACCTTTATGGTTGAATATTAAGTAAATATCAACCCTGTGGAAGGCCCCAGGCAAAGCAGAGGAAGTCTTCCTTTTGACCTAACAATTTGCATTAGTAAGCAGTCATATAAACATGTGTCATATTCACATGGATTATTATTCCCTTACATTTTATAGTTATAAAATATCTTCCTGTTCATAAGTTATCTTGTTTGAACACCATAACCCTATGTGACAGCAGATTTCATCATTAGCAGCAGCATCAGGTTGTCATCAATACAGCTGAATAAATGGTTCAGAGATTGAATGGTTGAGGCACCTAAGATTAGACCCTCATGTGTGACTGAGCTAGGATTAGGACTCAATAACTATCATAGGGCCTTCCCCAGACACTGTGCTCTGTAGCCTTGCAAGAAGGCTGGCTCTGCTGTGGGCATCTCTGAGTTATCTTCTCGCATGAACGCTTCAGTCCCCAGGGTCTGACTGCAGCGTCTCAGACACCCCCCTTGAGGAGCTAGAGCCTTGGCCGCCAAGAGCAGGCAGAAGGCAGGCCTGGAAGGGGAACTGGTCTCCTCGTTCCGAAACCCGTATCTCTTGGCTCTGTTGTTGTCTTGGCTGCCCTTGGATATACTTGTGGTTTGAAAAGGAGCCAAAGTGAGGAGCTCAACGCTCTTAAACCTGCTGCTTGATGTCACAAAAGGAGCCTTTGTTCTACAGGCTGAGCAAGGCTTCTCTGAGCAGTCTGCAGATGGGATTTCCTCTTGACATTAGCGTTGTTTGGCTGGTGTCCCTTGGGTTCATCCATCTTCAAGGATGAATTTTTATTTCAATCTGGGACCTTCTTGGGCTGAGAGGAGACTGGTTCCTGATATGAGAGGTCTGCATTGCTGGGATAGGTGAAGAGTCAGCGCTTGGAGTCCACTGTCGGTCCTCTCCCTGCCCATGGGTACGTGGAGGCGCACATTCCTGGGAACAGCTGCTGAGAGCGTAATTCCTTCTACCCTCTGTGCTGTGGGAGCATGTGGCTGGACAATGCGGTGTTTCATTAATCTGCATGAGTGGAGCTGACTGACTAGTCACAAGTGTTTTAACTAATGGGGGCCAGAAAGTCTGCAGAATTATTCCAAGTTAAAATCCCATATCGTTTCCCAGGCAGTTAAGTAACCTTCTGTGTCATAGTGTCAGCTCTTCAAATTTGAAGCTGAAGTGTTAAGACACAGGCTCTGTACAGAAGACCCTTCTCCAAACACTAATTCTAGGCTGTGACGGTACTGTCATCTGAAAAATTGTTTCCACAGCCACCAAGTTCTAGAACTATTGATTTATGGTCCCCCAGACATGCAAATAAAGTAGTCTTTAGCACAGCGTTAATCAGAAGGATCTACTATTTGAAGGTCCGCACGCAAGCATCTGCTCAGTTTATACATGGGCATGTCTGCTGTCTACCAATTGGAAGCTCTTTGGGCACAGAGAAAAAGTTGGGTTTAGATTTGAAGAAAGGCTATTTAATATGAATAAATTCTTTTTAGGAGAAGGTGCATTTATTGAGTTAGCAGAGTGGCAATGGTGTAACAGCCAAGAATGTCTCCAGAAAGTAATAACCCATGCATTGAATTTTTATTTTTAAATTTTGAAGTTAAGTTTTATGAACAGTTTGAAATGCCCCTTGGTGTTTAAGTGCAGCTGTTGCGGATGGGTTAGTGAATTCCAAGCCATGGTGCACGTCCAGGTCCTGGTGGCCCCTGGTGTGCGGAGGCCAGGAGCAGCTGGGTCAGAGGTGAGCTCAGCCCCTGCTGGGCATCTGGTACCAACCCAGGGTTGGGGGAGCCCAGAGAATGGGGAATGCCTGCAGGCCCACCAGCTGCCTGACAGTGTCCTAAATCTTCTACCCACAGGGATGGTTTCAACCTAAAGGCTGGGATCTGTGCATTCTCAGCTGTTCTGGGGGAAAACTGAAGTACTTTTTTTTTTTTTTAACTGATTGCAAACCACAACCAAGAAAATGATCAGACTTACACAAAACCGTCCTTGTTAAGTAGAGCTGTTCAACATCTTCTTTCCTCCCCCAGCCCCCCCAACAAATCTGCTTTAAATTCCTGTTTATTGAGGCCTCCTGCACATTATTTGAGCAAAAGTCAGGTTTGTCAGTCTTCTGTGAGTCAGAAACTCTGAGTTTTTCACACCCCTCAGGATAGGTTGAAGCACACTGTAGACAGAAGATGCTCTGCAGTTACAGATGACTCGTGTTCGTATCACGAGTGGATTGGGGAGCCATCCCAGCCAGGCCCGGAGGTGGGAGCTGGAGAAGTTGCTTTTGCTGTTTAGGAGATCCCTTCGTGGGGACTGGACTGGAGCCACAGGAGTGATAAGCCCTCCGGCCACCTCCAGCCACAGCCACCCTTCTGCTCACAGCTTTCTTATGCTGTCACCACCCAGTCTGTCTCTTAGAGGCTAGCTGCAGGATTGCCTACAGAATTTCAAGCTTTGTTTCCTCCAAGGCCCCAACACTGAGGGTGTTCCTGGTTTTGGACTGTGCTGTTATTTACAAATTATAGAAGTCTGAGAAACCTTCCGTGTTGACCCAGCCTTTATGTCTGTGGTTCCAGAATCACTTGCAAAAGTAGTCAGAGGTGGACAGAGAGAACGCGAGTCATGTAATCCAGGAGGTCTCAGTTTATCCACTACTAGGTGTGTGAACTAGGACGGGTTCTAAACTATAAACTGAGGGTGAGCATAATGCTTCCGAGGGGTGCTGTGAAGATTCACTGGTCACTAAACTTGCAAGTTCCACTGAATGGCATGGCTCTGACTTCCACTCTTAAGCCTGGTTCTGCCTTCTGGGAGTCTGGGTAGAACAGGTCATGTCCTTGCTCTCACTTCCACCTGATCATAGCAGCTTATTCTTCTCCTGCCAACTCTGCTGGGTGACGCCTGACCTGAAGGCCACTGGGCATTTTGCTGGGATGTTGATGTAGCCGTGGATATCAAAGAAAGCAGCTAGTGACCTTGGGGTTGATTCCAGCAAACAGACTGGGTGGCTTTGTGACCTTGTGTAAGTTACTTCATCTTTCTGACCTCCACATCCTCAAAGGGTGGCTTGGGGGTCAAATACAACCCCACATGAAGGCACCTAGCTCAGGACCTGGCATGGAGCAGGGGCTTAGATGTTGGTTTCCGCCCTTCCTTCCTCCTGGAAGTCCAAAGGCCAGAACTTGGAGGCTACTAATCCTCGTATGTAACCTGAGATCACGTTCAATGCCTGCGGGTTTCCGTGGGAGAAAGTTTCCCATGTGTTGACAGTCTGGCCGGAATCCCTCTATCTGGGTCTGCTCTAAGCGGCCCTGCAGCAGGGCATCTTGGCCACCACTCAAGCTTACAGGTCTGACAACCCCATGGCACATGGAAAATCAGCACACCATGGTACTGAGACATAGAGTCTGTCCTTGGTGAGCTGGCCCAAGCCCTTGCCTGCTTGTCCCTGTACTCAATGTCTGTGTCTTCACTGTTTCTTTGAGTATTTATTGAGTTTATTTCGTGTCAGGTATTGTGCTGGGTTCTTCCCAGGTGGCTCAGTGGTGAAGGATCCGACTGCCAATGAAGGAGATGTGGGTTTGATCCCTGGGTCGGGAAGATCCCCTGGATCAGGAAACAGCAACCCACTCCAGTATTCTTGCCTGGAGAATCCCATGGACTCAAGCCTGCCAGGCTTCTCTGTCCATGGGGCCACAGAGAGTCGGACACGACTGAGTAATTGAGCACACACGTTGTGCTGGGTACCAGGTCCCAGTGGAGCATAAAGTATAGATGTGGGCCTTGTCCTTGGGGAGTGCCCAGTTTAGGGCACTAAACTGAATGAGGAGGTACAAGGAAGGTCATATCAGAGAGCCCTGAGTTCCTTGAATTGGGGGGAGAGAAGGGTTCTCTGCAGGAGGGAACATTTGAAGATTGAATATAAAAAAACAATGTAAACTTCTTCATTAATATTTTATGTTACGATGTATTAAGATAATATTTTTGAAATATAAACTTAAAACATTATTAAAATTGAGTTCACCTCTTTCTTTTCAATGGACTACTAGGAAAGTTTACATTACATGTTTTTCACATTGCATTTCTGTTGGTTCCAGTCTAGACCTCACTAAGGAGTTTAGATTTTCTCCACAGGTCAAAGGGAAGCCTTTAAAGGGTTTTAAGCAAGGGAATAGCATGATCTGGCTCAGTTAATAGAAGACTCAGTGGAGAAGTGATTGAAGGCGAAACAGGAATTGGAGGGAGGGCAGGAGACAGTTGCAGAAGTTCAGAAAGCAGAGGGGATCTGTTCTGGGAGGGTAGTAGGGGAGATGAAAGTGGGAGGATTCAAGATCTATTTTGTAGGTAGAATCTACTGGAATTACTGAGGGTTTGATAGAGAAGGATGAGGCAGTGGGACAGTCAAGCATGGCTCAGGGAGCTGGGTGGGGGAGTGGGCCATTTACGGAGATGGGGAAGAGTGGAGAGGAACAGGGCTTTATTTGGTGATCAGGCTGCTTTTTCCCGGGAGGAGGAGGTGATGGATGGTTCGATTGCAAAGAATCGAGACTTCTGTTTTACGTGTGCTGAGTTTGAGATGTTTGCATGTCTGCTGGAGGTGTTAACCAACCAGTTGGTGTTGTGAGCCTGGAGCTATGGAGCGAGGTCTGGGCTAAAAGTTATAAAGTTAGGAGTCTGCATACAAATGATGTTAAAGCCAGAAATGGATGCCATTGGCCAGGGAGAGAGCTGTATAGAGCATAAAGAGAAGGCCCCCTAGAGCCCAGCCATGAGGAACCCAAGCACAGACCATTCTGGGGAGTCAGCATAGGAGGCTGAGTGTTCAGTGGGGAGCAGAGAAATGAGGCAGGAACCACACATGGTTGGTGTTCAAAGGAAGGTGGGGATGAGAGACAAAATTCAACAGGAAAAGATCTAATCTTTTAAGTATGTAGTAAAACAAAGCACATTTTTTCATTACTTGATTCTTTTTATAAAACGTTTTTGATTTGATTAAAGCAGACATGCCCCTGGGGCCGCCCTCCCTGTGGGCCTGTGTCAGCAGTGTGGTGATTATGCCTGCGGTTGGTTCCTTCCCTGGCGGTTCTGTGCATCCCCCAACAGCTCCGTGGACAGAGGTTACATAGACCACTGTGGTTGGTGTTCAGATTTTTGCCTGAGGGGTGAGGGCTGTTTTTCTAAGATGCCTGACCTGGAAAAGGGGCCTGGGGTGCATGTTCCTATATATGTTTGGCTGAGTGAAGTCTTTCCTTTTATTTTCTCAAAACTGTAGCACTTTGGGGCTTCCCTGACAGCTCAGTTGGTAAAGAATCTGTCTGCAATGCAGGAGACCCTGGGTCAATTCCTGGGTTGGGAAGATCCACTGGAGAAGAGGGATAGACTACCCACTCCAGTATTCTTGGGCTTCCCTTAGGGCTCAAATGGTAAAGAATCCACTTGCAATGCAGAAGACCTGGGTTCGATCCCTGGATTGGGAAGATCCCCTGGAGAAGGGAAAGGCTACCTACTCCAGTATTCTGGCCTAGAGAATTCCATGGACTGTATAGTCCACGGGGTCACAAGGAGTCAGACAGAATAAAAGTAGTACTTTTATTCTGTCTCTGAGTTAGTTGAGAAGAAACCTTTACAGACACACTCCTTTAGCAGTGAGTGGAGAAGGCAATGGCACCCCACTCCTGTACTCTTGCCTGGAAAGTCCCATGGACGGAGAAGCCTGGGGGGCTGCAGTCCGTGGGGTCGCGAAGAGTCGGACACAACTCAGCGACTTCCCTTTCACTTTTTACTTTCATGCACTGGAGAAGGAAATGGCAACCCACTCCAGTGTTCTTGCCTGCAGAATCCCAGGGACGGTGGAGCCTAGTGGGCTGCCGTCAATGGGGTCGCACAGAGTTGGACATGACTGAAGCAACTTAGCAGCAGCAGCAGCAGGGGAATGGTTGGGGGCAGGGTGGATGGGGCCAGTAGGAGTGGAGGAAGGGCAGATAGACATCAGCCAAACAAAGCATCTGCTTTTATCAAAAGTGCTGTGTTTGGGCTTAGCCAGCCTGAAGCCTGATGATTCACTGATGCCAGACCCTCTGTGCCTGCCAAGAGACATACTGGCCTTGATACGGTTTTTCTCGTTGTTACTTTATTCAGTTTGACTGACTGCTGCCAAGTTAAGATTTCAACAGTGGCTTTTAACTTAATGCTGTCCTGGAATTCTGCTGAACACAAGTTAACCCATGAGCACATCAGGTCTTTGTCAACCAGGACCACTTGGTATTAACCTTGGATTCCTGTAGAGACTAACCATAGTGTGATATGTAGGATATTTAAATGGTGCTGTTTTAACATGATTAGGGAATCTGCCTGAGGAGGCGGTTTAATTGCCATTCTTTCAGTGTATGTCATGAACACATTCATCAGGCATGGCTGTATTTTCAGATGAGATGGAAACTGACTCATAGGAGCAGGAATTGGCTGCTGAAGTGAAAGAAGCAGGAGTTTGAGAAGCAGCTGGGCCTTAGGATCTCTGGTCACCAGGACGGGAATTGTGTCTTCATGTACAGTCTACCCTGGGCTGTAGGAAGAAAGATTCCCCAAGTTGAGGGAAATGACAAAGAGAGTCTCACCGTCTGAGGCTCTGAAAGGGAAATGCATTTCAGGACAACTGACAGCAACATGCTAACCAGAGTTTGGAGGAGGAACAGGTATGTTGTGACCATCCAGGGAGCGCTCATGTTTAAGGATGTATAGGAAGGACTGTCTCCAGCCTGGACTGACCTGTGTACAGGATCCCCCAGACTGTAGCATGATGAGCCAGGGCTGATCTGATAAATTCATTCACTAGTACCCTGAGTATTTGTGTGCTGGAGACTCAAAGACAGGCCAGGGCTTTTGTCCAGTTGAGGAGCTCGTGGCCCTGGGAGCAGGGGATGCAGGTTTTGAACCATCTGAGCTCACCTGCACCTGTTCTGTCTTTGCTGCTGACCTGCCTTCCCATCCACACTTTTGCCCTCCATGTCACTCCACTAGCTCAATAAGCAATTCTACTTTTCTTGACCTCTGACTCGAACATCTTTCCAGGTATCATGTTACTTTTTCTCCTTGACCAGGTGATTGCAGGTTGTGCTTTCTAGGTAACCTTCCCTCAGAGCCTGCCTTCACTGTGCCACCACTTGCTCTGGGCTGTTCTGGCCTTGGACCCAGACTTAGGAAAGGTCGGGCCATGCAACCGAGGCCCGTATCAGAGGGTGGCTCTGGGCTGTGGAAAGAACTTGAGTGCAGAGTGAGCAGAGGATTGTAAGGAATGCTATGGGTAACAAAAAGGGCTTTCAGAAATTATGTTTGGAATAATAAAACCAAAGAGAGGGGGATGTGAGAGAAACCAAACTGCTGAGCTTCTGTTCAGCTTGCGTTTTTTCCTTTTTTTTGGTCGAGGAAATGACTTCTCTGATTGGAAAGGGTAGGATAGAGGTGAAGGAAGATAGTAGATGAGGCCGTGACAAGAGGCTCTAATGCCATCAAATAAGCTGAAGCCCCAAGGCCCCAGAAGAAAGGCTGAGACCACCAGACCAGTGCACAGCATTGGAAGCATTGGGGAAATGCTGGCATCACCAACAGTGACAGGAGAGATGAAGATAGATAAGGATTTTAGTTTCCAAAACGGAACTAGGGAGATACAATTAATCTACAAAATGGTAAGATTGACATCCATCTCAGGAAATATTCTAAAAAGGATTATTAGAACAATGATTTTTGAATACTTGGGGAAGGAAGCAACAACCAGTAGTAATTAGCAGGGCTTTGCCAAAAAGCAGGTCGGACTAGTTTCACTTTCCTTCCTGGGGTTACTTTGTTGGTAGATTAGAGGACCGTTGAGAAGGTGTATATTCAGATGTCAGTCATCAGTGATATCCTTAGGATGAAAGTGATTGCAAGCCAGATGATGGTAGAGGAAACACACTCTAGGCTGTGTCCGTAGCCCGTTTCTAGCCAACTTTAAAATATCTTTTAGACAATGATGCTGACATAAACATCATGTTGGTGGATGTTATGAATATTGGGGGAATAACTAATATGTCAGAGATAGAAGTAAGATCCAAAAAAGATCTTGGCATTTTGAAACAACAGACCAAACCTAACTAGAAGGACCGTGTGTGTGTGTGTGTGTGTGCGCACATGCGCACACGCAGAGTCACTCAGTCGTGTCCAACTCTTTGCGACCCTTTAGACTCTAGCCCGCCAGGCTCCTCAGTCCATGGGATTCTCCAGGCAAGAATACTGAAGTGGGTTGCCATTCACTTCACCAGGAGATCTTCTCAACCCAGGGATCAAACCCGAGTTTCCCGTGTCTCCCGCATTGCAGGCAAATTCTTTACCTGGTGAGCCATCGAGGAAGCCCAACTAGAAGGACTCAGGAGAGACAAAGACTTGGACTAAGTCCAAAAAACCAAAATAAATGTATAGCGTTTGGCTTAATAGCCACCTGTGAAAAAGTATTCCAGGATTTAGGTAATTGCAACCCTAGAATGAGTCAGCAGTATTCTAGGGTTGTCAAAGAAGCTAATGTGATTTTAGGAGCATTAATTGAAGTTTAATAATTGGACCAAGGGAAGTGGTTACACTTGGCTGCCCAGCTTCCATCTGGTGAACTGTTATCTCTAAACAACAGAAATAGAAGATGAATTCCTCCACTACAGAGCAGTGAGCTTCTGTCTAGATCACTCTTCTACTTTAAAGCAGAGACGTTTAATCATCAAGGCATACCCCTAAGGTTCTTTGTGTTAGTGAAAAGGAACTCCTCATGTCATGGGTTAACCCTGGGAGGAGAACAGAAAATAAGCACCAGCCTTAATCCTGTCAACTACTAGTGAGCCAGCTTTAACAAATGAAATCAAGGAGTATGTCTTGAGATGTGGGAGAGTAAATCTCATATTTATTTTGCAAGGGGATGAAACAAAATGTATTGTCTGAAATGCACATCTAGGACTGTTATAGTTCTCTGTTTTTAAAGCTACATCCCATTTTAAAGCACAATCGTATGCATATTTTATAATCAATTTCATAATTAGCTTTTATGGGTTATTTTTCTTTTTCTTTTTGGCCTCTTCTTTTTTTTAAAGATTAAAGTAGAATTGACTTACAATGTTAACAGATTGCATCCTTCTTTTAATTAGCAAAGACAGTGTGTATACTATGCCCCTGTGTGGCATGAGAAAGTAACTTAAAAATTTTTTTTTAATTTATTTTTATTTTTAATTGGAAGATAATTGCTTTACAATGTTGTGTTGGTTTCTGCCATACAACAACATGAATCAGCCAAAAGTATACATATGTCCCCTCCCTCTTGAACCTCCCTCCTACCCCTCTAGGTTGTCACAGGGCACCAGGTTGCCCTCCCTATGTCATACAGCAAATTTCCACTAGCTATCTGTTTTACATGGGGCTTCCCAGGTGGCTCAGTGGTAAAGAATCTGCCTGCTAATACAGGAGATGAGGGCTCGATCCCTGCATTGGGAAAATCCCCTGGACAAGGGAATGGCAACCCACTCCAGTATTCTTGCCTGGGAAATCCCATGGATAGAGGAGCCTTGGTGCGCTACAGTCCATACAATCTCTAAGAGGAGCCTGGTGGGCTACAGTCCATGGAGTCACAAAGAGTTGGACACAGCTGAGTATGTACTAATGGTAGTTTCATTCCTAGTTTTTTAAGAAATCTCCATGCTATGCTATGCTAAGTCACTTCAGTCGTGTCCGACTCTGTGTGACCCCATAGACGGCAGCCCACCAGGCTCCCCCGTCCCTGGGATTCTCCAGGCAAGAACACTGGAGTGGGCTGCCATTTCCTTCTCCAGTGCATGAAAGTGAAAAGTGAAAGTGAAGTCGCTCAGTTGCATCCGACTCTTAGCGACCCCATGGATTGCAGCCTAACAGGCTCCTCCTTCCATGGGATTTTCCAAGCAGGAGTACTGGAGTGGGGTGCCATTGACTGTTCTCCATAGTGACTGTATCAGTTTACATTCCCACAACTGTGCAATAAGGTTCCTTTTCTCCACATCCTGTCTAGCATTTATTGTTTCCAGGGTTTTTGCTGATGGCCATTCTGACCAGTGCGAGATGGTACTTCATTGTAGTTTTGCCTTACATTTCCTTAATAATGAGCGATGTTGATCATATATTCCTGTGTTTATTGGCCATCTGTATGTCTTCTTTGGAGAAATGTCTACTTAGGCCTTCTGCCCATTTTTTGATTGGGTTGTTTGTTTTTCTGATATTGAGCTGCATGGGCTGCTTGTATATTTTGGAGATTAATCATTTGTCTGTTGCTTCGTTTGTAATTATTTTCTCCCATTCCAAAGGTCGCTTTTTTTTCATCTGGTGTATAGTTTCCTTTGCTGTGTTTTTAAATTTAATTAGGATAAAGTAACTCGTTATTGCAACTTTAATGTGATTCCCAGTATCAGTGGAGAAACTGTCCATCTAACTACACACTAGCTCATGTTTTTCCAAGTGATGTCATTTCTCCACTCACCAGGCCAGTCCTGTTTTAAGCATCTAGTTCTTCACTTTCCCATAAACAGTTGGAAATGACCTTGTGGTCCACTCAGTCCTCTTGGTTATCTGCCTGGTTAACCTCCTCTCTGGCATTTCAAATGTGTCCAGAGAGATTCATTTGCAGCTGAAGCAGCCAGCTTTTCAAGACCACTTTGAAAATATCTAGTCTCAGAGGGGCTGGGGAGCTAGGTGCTGGCCGGACAGCAGTGACCTTCCACTGCTAAGGGAGTTCTGTCTGCGGCCATCACCGCTCGGTCACAGGCCTGTGGCTATATTATCTCCTTCATGAGGAGGCCCGTCAGTCCAAGAATAACATTTCTCTCATGTTCCCTCTCTCTCTCCAATGTTATTCTTCCCTTGATGAACCCATGGAGTGTGGTGGGAAGGGTTAGAGTCTAGATCTGCTGCATAGTGGAGAGAACACACACACACACACACACACAGCACTCATACTCATTCATTCAAACCAGCATGGATTGAGCAGCTGTACTCTGGGGCTACAGAGGTGAATAAAATAAAATATGGTCCCTATTCTCAGTGAGATCATAGTCCAGTAAGGGAAATAAACAGGTGTATATATATTGTATTGAATTATTATTTGTTATAGTAAAGTTTTATATTAACAAATAATTATAATTCAATATAATACATGTACTCCTTTATATGTTTTATAATGCATAGAAAATAAGTGCCGATGAGATGTTATTAATTCTGTGAGTTGGTGGTGGGGAGGGAGGAAGGGGAAAGAGTGGTCAGAGAAGATGGAAATGAGTAAAAAGATGATGGGGACTCTGTAGACTTCTTGGTTCAGGGAATTCCAAATAGTTTGGATTTGTTGGAGCGTAAGGAGCATGGTGAGGAGATGAGGCTGGTGAGATGGACAAGGCCTTCGAATCGTGGATAGCGTCTAATAAAATATAAGATGAGAACGCTATACTCTCCGACATCAATCTTACCTGAAAGAACATGGGTTTAGTCAGGAATATTGGCCAATGGAAGCAAAATCTTAATAGATTCAAAGCCTCTTGCTATCTCTTCCTCCCCGCAACAGCTCCCCAAGGTGTTGAGATGTTGATAGAACTTCATGCTAGAGGACAGAGTGACTGAGGGCTCTAAGTTCCAAGGCCATGTCCACATGCACGTAGGCTGAGGTTGCCAACAAAGGGCAAACTTCCTCCCAACTATTGGGTTCACCTTTCCTGCTTGTCGATGTGCCCTTGTACATGGGTTGGTTAAGGATGGTAAACCAGTAGTCCCCTAGGCTGCAGTGTTGGTCCTCTTTGGCAGCATGCTACATGTGAAGAAGCCCATTGGTCACACTCGTCTTAAGTCTCTTTGTATTGCAGTTCAGTTAAATGTTCTAGGAATGAGGTCATTTGTGGTAAATGGATACCCGCAAGCTAGAATGTATAAACCTCCTAGTCCCTCACCTCAGTAAGTTTTGAGTTGATGATTTTTGCAGTGCCTTCATATCTGGGAACCGCGCTTTACTTGGCAGCTTTGTATAGATTCTTTGTGTGTTCTACAGTCATCATTTGTGAATCATGACAGTTTTCTTCTACCTTTTCCACTTCTTATACTTCTTATTTCTTTTGCTTATTTAAATGCGCTGACTAGGACCTCCCGGACAGTGCATGGAAGCAGTAATAGGGGGCATCCTTATCTTGTTTCTGATTGATTGATTGGTTTTAGTAATGATTCTAATACTTCACCATTAAGAATGAGGTTTTTACCAGATATATTTGTTCTTTTTTATTTCTAGTTTGTGATGAGTTAGCTTTTTCATTGCTGAGATCATGAAAAATTGGTGGTATTTTTTTAAATCCTCTTCTTCCCCCCATTAATTAGAAGCCCCAAATGATTTTTCCTTTAATCTGTTAATGTGGTGAATAGATTTTCTCAAGTTAAACGGACTCTGTATTCCAGGAGTCAACCCAGTTTGATTATATTTTTATACATTTTTGGATTCTTAAATTAGGTTTGTCAATATTTTAGGATTTTTTTTTGTATCTCTTCATGTGTAAGATTAACCTATACTTTTTCTTTCTTTTATTAACCTGGTGTCCTTTAGTATCAAAATTATATCTTCTTCTTCAAATTTCTTGAGTTTATAATTTTCATAGTAATAAATTCCAAAGTTTGGCAGAACTTCCTGGTTAGAAAAACCATCTAGATCTGTAGCTGTTGAACAACTGACTCAATTTTTTAATTGTTATAGATAGGACTCTTCAGGTTTTCTGTTTGAGTCTATTTTAGTATTATTTTTCCAGGAATTTGTTTTTTTCCTAAGCCTTCAAATTTATTGGTATACAGATGTTCATAGTGTTCTCTTACTGTGCTCTCTTGTATCTGTGATTATGTGCTGCGTGTGCTCAGTCGCTCAGTCATGTCCACCTCTTTGTGACCCCAAGGCCTGTAGCCCGCCAGGTTCCTCCTCTGATTTTTCCCGTAAGAATACTGGAGTGAGTTGCCATTTCCTCCTCCAGGGGATCTTCCTGACCCGGGATCTCTGATTATACCCCCACTTTATTTCTCTGCTGTTTCGTGCCTTCTCTCATTCTCCCCCCTAGATTATATCTGTCAGAGGTTTATTTTATTAGGCTCCTGAAGAACCAGGCTTCATCTGTTGCTCCCTTACTGTATCGTTTTTTTTTTTTAATTTCTGCATTTTAAAAATCTTTAGTCTATTTTTTAAATGTTTGTTCTGTTCTCTTAAGCTAGAAACAGTTAATTTCAGTCTTCTCTAAAAGTAAGCATTTAAGGCTCTAGTCTCCTAGACTCCTGCAAATAACCACTTTGATTGTGTCCTACATGTGCTATATCCTACATTGTGCAAATCTGTCTTGAGTTTAATCTGGTTAACAGTTGCCATGCTTGGTCATACATTTGGGTTTATAGCTACCTCTTATTCTGTGTGTCTGTACTGTTCATACATTTTTCTAAACTATGGTCATTTTTTTAACTGCCTTATTTTGAATTGTCTTAAAAAAAAAAAAAACCTCTATTCCTATTCATTTAATGGTTAGTTTAAAAATACCTTTAAATGACTTTATACAACAAAATAGAGTAAAACAATACCTTTCCTTCTTCTCGAGCAATGCAGGATTTAGAACATGCGCTTCGGGCACCTTCCTCTTGGCTCCTATGTCAATGTTGCCCTGTGTTTTAGTTTGTCTTTTAAAATTGTAGTTAGTTACACATACCATCGGAGAAGGCAATGGCACCCCACTCCAGTACTCTTGCCTGGAAAACCCCATGGACGGAGGAGCCTGGTGGGCTGCAGTCCATGGGGTCGCTAAGAGTCGGACACGACTGAGCGACTTCACTTTCACTTTTCACTTTCATGCACTGGAGAAGGAAATGGCAGCCCACTCCAGTGTTCTTGCCTGGAGAATCTCAGGGACGGTGGAGCCTGATGGGCTGCCGTCTATGGGATCTCACAGAGTCGGACACGACTGAAGCGACTTAGCAGCAGCAGCAGCACACATACCATAAAATTTACCTTCTTAACCATTTTTAAGTGCACGGTTCAGTAACGTTAAGTACATTCACATTGTTATACAACCAGTCTCCAGAATTCTCTTCAGCTTGCAAAGCTGAAAATCTGCACCCATTAAACAACAACTCCCCATTCCCTGCCCCCCGCACACCCTCCCCTGCCCCTGGCCACCACAATTCTACTTTCTGACTCTATGATTTTGACTACTCTGGGTACCTCATATAAGTGACATCCTTATGGCTATTTGTCTTTTGTGCCTGGCGTATTTCACCTACCATATTGTCCTTAAGGTTCTTCTGTATGCTAGCATATGTCAGAATTTTCTTCCTTTTTGAGGCCAGATGATATTCCATGGTATAGATCACATTGTGTATATAGCACATTTTGTTTATCCATTTATCTGTTGATGGACAGTTGGGTTACCCACCTTTCAGCTTCTGTGAATAATACTGCTATAAATGTGCACAAATATCTCTTCAAAATCCTTGCTTTCAATTTTGGGGGTATATATTCAGAACATAAATTGCTGGATTGTATGGGAATTCTACTTTTACATTTTGAAGAGCCAACATACCGTTTTCCACAGCAGCTGTACCCTTTTACATTCCCACCAACAGTGCACAGGGTTCGTTTCTCCACATTCTTACCAACGCTTGATTGTCCGTGTTTTAACTCCACGGATTAGACATTGTCTTGTTTTCACCATGAGTGCTGTTTTAGAGTTGCCTGTGTATTTACCAGTTTCTCTGTGCATCGTTCAGTCTTAGACCCTAAGTTTTCCTTCTGGCATACTTTTCCTGCTTCACTGAAGGGTATTCTCTACTTTTATTTGTCTCTGATTGTCTTTATTCACCCTTGTTCTCGTAGTTTTCTGGGCAAGAAATTTTGTGCTCCTCACTTTCCCTTTTGGCTGCTGAAAATCTCCTGTCGGTCTAATTGTCATGGCTGTCAGGGCAACCTTTCTTTGCTCTTCTGCTGCTTTTAAGATCTTCTCTTTGTTTTTGGTAGTCTGTAACTTCCTTAAAATGTGTTTATTTTTGTTTTATACTGCTTAGGACTCATGGGATGCCTGAATTTAATAATTAGTATTTTTCATTAACTTTGAAGGTTTCCCATCATTATTTGACTGTTGCTTTTTGCCTTTTTCTATTCTCTCTTTCTAGAGTTCTGGTTAAATATAAGTAAACCTTTTCATTCTACCTTCTGTATCTCTTTTATATTTTCCCTGACTCTTTCTCTGCTGTGTTTTGTATAATTTATTTATTTATTTTAATTCATAAATATTTTCTCTAGTAATGTCTGGCTTATTTATAAGATTATTTTTATATTTATATCTAGATGTTGTGATCAACTTTTTAAAATTTCTAGATGTTAGATTATTTTTGTATCTGCCTGTTTATTCTTAAGTCACATTTTTTATTCCATCTTTTTAAAAAACTTATCATGCATCATTATTTTATAGCTTACCTCTGAAATCCCAATATCTGAATTCTTTAGGGATCTCAATCTGTTGTCATTTCTGCTCATTTTGGAGATTGTCATTGGGGCTTATTTTCTGGTGTATGTAATTATTTCTAAAAGGGAGTTTATATTTAACCAAACTTGTGGATATCCTGTGTAGCTTTCTGTTGATGATGTTTTCCTCCAGAAAGCACTTTTACATTGTTCCCTGACACTAACCCAGACACTTTAATATTTTGCTCAGTTTTGGATTCTCTATTAAAGCAGGTCATATAAATTTGCATCCCAAAGGATGACTTGTGGTTTACACATTCTTAGGGGAGACTATTACTACTGCTATTGTTTCCATCAGAATCTGTGGTGGAGATAGCAGCTGTCCTTGGTTTCCTTTGCTGGAACATGTTTTCGTCTTGTGTTGTATTTAGCACATTTCTTCTGTAGTGGGTGGTGTAGTCCTGGTCCGATTGTTCTAGCATTATGCAGGGAACTAACTTCAGAGTTAGTTGCTCAGTCTGGCCGACCCAGGGCTTAGCCTCCCTGCTTTCCTCCTTAGCTTTTTGTTGTTCACATTTTGTGTTCTTAATTTGTTCTCTTTTTGTATCTGTTTTATATATATGTCTGTGTTTCCTGAGACTTTCCCTTTCTTGTGACTTCAACAATATATTTGAAAATACATTTTTAATTTGATTATCATTTAGATTTGAGACTACCTGGTCTGCCAGGTTAAGCAAATGAAGGTCCCAGGGTGGAACTTTCTATTTTTCTGAGTCTTTATTTGTATATAAGGTGGTTAATTGTGCATTATATGTTCATTTGTCCTTGCCCTTGTTTATTTATTAATTGGCTGCTATGTGACAAATACTTTGGTACGTGATTAGTATACATTAATGAGCAAGACAGAAGTAGCCTCTGACTTCACAGAGCTTACAGTCCTGTGGAAAAGACATAAACAAGCAGTGGCAGCTGAGGCGGGGTGATGGAGGAGACCAAAGCATTATGTAAAACTGGGCTCTCTTATCTAGCTTCTGCACAGCTCCTTTGTTTTATTGTTCCCTGGTTTTCATGAGTTAACTACTTTTGCTGGTATGAAGGGATTACTTAAATATTATATTTTATTATACTCTAAGAGAAGGATTTCTGTGTTCATAGTTTGAAGGATGTGAAAGACCCCCAGAAAATAAGTATCTGTTGAGAAGGAAGAAGAGCTTATTTGGGATATTCAGTAGCTAAATGGCAGCAATCACGTGTGCACTACTAACCATGGAAAATGGGTGGTGAAGGGATAAAATCTTACTATTTCAGATCCTGGTAGTCAGTACGGTATAGTGCTTGAGGCAGGCATGCATGTGTGCTCAGTCATGTCTGACTCTTTGCAGCCCCATGGACTGTAGCCCGCCAGTCACCTCTGTACATGCCAAGAATACTGGTGTGGGTTGCCTTTTCCTCCTCCAGGGGATCTTCCTGACCCAAGCATAGAACCCACGTCTTTTTCGTCTCCTGCATTGGCAGGCAGAATCTTTACCACTGCGCCACCTGCAAGGTGTTTGCTAATTCATTCTTAGCAAATGTATTAAGTCCCTACCAAGTGCTAGGCACCATCTACCTGGTTCCCTTAGAAAGAGTTCAGTGAGTGTCCTTACCTCTGTGTTTCCTTTCACCCACTACATCCTGCCATTTACCAAGGCCTATCTATTCCGCCTTCTAAAAGTCTCCCTCACACTCTGTCACTCTAACCCAGGCCTACTCATCTCTTACCCAGACCCCATAGTATCCTCCCTTTAGTCTTCCTGGCTCCATTTGGACCCCACTAATCTGTTTTCCATACTGCTGCATGGAGATTTTTCTAAAACACAAATCTCTGGTTATTCTCCAGCATGAGAGCCTTCAACAAATCCCACTGCTTTCAAGATAAAGTGTAAATGTGTTTACATGGCATCCAAGCCCCTGATAGTCTGGCTCTGCCTCTTCTTCATCCTGATCTCCCAACCCCTCACCAGACCTATTACCTCCCCCAACCCCCTGCTTTCCTTAGTAGTTCTTTTACTCCTTAATTCAGCAAGTGGTTTCTGGGCAACTGCTATGTGCAGAGCACGGGGGACACCAAGGGGAACAAAGCCAAGAAAGCCCCACTCTTGCAGGATTATATTCAAGGGAATAGACAGACCATGAGCAAATTAACATATCATAAATTATCACATAATATGGGAAAAAATGAAGCCAGATAAGGGGATAGAGTGTGGTGGTGGTGTTCATTTAGGTAGGCTGGTTAAGGAGGTGATGTTTGAGAGAGATCTGAGTAACGTGGGCTGAGTGAGCCTTCAAGTATACACGTGCTAAGTTGCTTCAGTTGTATTTGACTCTGCGACCCTATGGAATGTAGCCCAGCAGGCTCCTCTGTCCATGGGATTCTCCAGGCAAGAATACTGGAGTAGGTTGCCCTGTCCTTCTCCAGGGTATCTTCCCCACCCAGGGATCGAACCCTCATCTCTTAGGTCTCCTACATTGGTATGTGGATTCTTTACCACTAGCGCCACCTGGGAAGCCCCTTCAAGTATATATAGAGAGACTATTCCGGGCAAAGGAGCAGTGAATGCCAAGCCACAGCTGACTTGATGCGTTTGCACAACAGAAAGAAAAGTCAGTAGGGCTTTGGAATAGGCAACAAACGTGTCAGTGTTCTTTTGCTGAGTAACAAGTTACCACAGACTTGGTGACCTAACATTCATTTGTTACCCCACAGATTCTGTAGGGCAGAAGTCCCATGTGGCTCAGCTGGGTTCTCAGCTCAGTATCTCATTCAAGATGTCAGTGACTGCATTCTCATCTGAGGTTCTGGGGTGGGGAGTCTGCTTCCACACTCATTCAGGTTGCTGGCAGAATCCAGTTCCTTGTGGTTGTAGGACTGTGGGCTCTGGACATCTGCCAGGGGCAGCTCTCATCTCCTATGGGTTCTGTCTTGTCACAGACCCTCGCATAACATCACGCTGGCAACAGACTCCCTCATGTCAAATCCCCCAAGTCAGCTGACTTGTGACATTATTAACATCTGCAAAATCACTTCAACAGCAGTACCTGGATTAGTGTTTGATTAACTTCAAGGGACAGGAATCTCAAGAAAGAGGCATCTTTGAAATTCTGCCTAACGCAGGTTGGAAAGCTGGCTGAGATCATGCCATCCAGGGCCTCAAAGGCCACAGTGGGACCTCAAGGTTTTGTTCTGAAAAGATGGGAGCTAGTAGAAGATTTTGAGCAGGGCAGTGATCTGAGTAAGGATCATGCTGGCTACTGTGTGGAAGTTGTAGAGATGGAGCAGAACTGGGGATTTGTATTGCAGAGTCCAGGTGAGAGATGATGGTGGCCAGGGCTAACGGAAAGTCAACTCCTCAGTGCTGTGGTCCCCCATATGTAGTGTATTATCACATGCTTCTCTCTTTGCCTGAGGATTTCTCATCACCACCTGCCCCACAGCTTCTTCACTGGGACAAGTCCCTACTCAGCCCTCAAACCTTAACTCAGATGTTGCTTCAAGGCCTCTCTATGGAGCTTCCCTCCCACTGACTGTCTCTAACTTGAATTGTGCTGAGTCGGTTGATCTGTTTTCCCACTTGCCTGCAGCCTCTCTATAAAAGCAGTGCCTGTGCCTTTGCTTCTTGTATTTCTGTTGTCTGGCCTACTGTAGTTGCTTGCTAATGTTTTGGGATGAATACAAGAACTGTGGGGATGAATACAATATTGAGTGTGAAGTGAGCAACTGAATTCTCTTGGATTGCTCACCTTGTAGAGGGAGATACCATTGTATAAATACCATTACAGTAAACATGCATGGACGCACCAGAGGAAGAGTGCACATTCTGCACATCACTAGTGTGCATGGAGGGCTCTGGTGGCTCGGTTGGTAAAAAATCCGCCTACAGTGCAGGAGAACCAGGTTCGATTCCCTAGGTCTAGAAGTTCCCCTGGAGAGGGGAATGGCAACCCACTCCAGTATTCTTCTTGCCTGGAAAACCCCATGGACAGAGGAGCCTGATGGACTAGAGCCCATGGGGTCGCAAAGAGTCAGACATGACTGAGTGACTAAAGCACCACCAGTGTGCATGGAGTCTAAGGGGAGCCCCAATCTGATATAGCTGCATCTAGTTTCTCACATCCCTCCATTGTATGAAACAATCATGTTATCACAGGCATTTCCTTTTTAGTTATATCCAAACGAACATTTGTGTGACATCACTGTTAGCCGTTAATTTAGCCTATAATATTTAAATAAGTAAACATCCATTCCCTTAAAACATTCTCTTATTTAAGACAGACATAGGGCACTTCCATCTCCATCTGCATTTGAACTGCTCAGAAAAGATCTATGTCAGTGAAATTCTGTTTGTGTATTCAAGGCGGAGAACCTCTTAACTCAAAATAGCAAACACTTCTAGCTCAAGTGTCCCTTTAAGAGAGAGGAAATTATTAACCTGGTTACTGATGAGAAACAAACTAAAATAGTAAATATGTGTAACATTTCTGAGACTCCCAGCGACACATCCTCAGTATGAACTTGAGAAAGTGGGACACTGGAAAGAATGATTTAACCAGAGTAAGCACAGTGATGTTATTTAAAACTTAATAAACTTAAGAACAGAATAACAGAGTCTGGTTTCATCCTGCTGCTTTCCTGCGGTCTGTGGATGGTGCTCTGCAGGGCAGCCTGCCTGACAGAGGGCCCATGGTGCCCACCAGACTCTCAGGGGTAGAGATGCACACAACATCATGGATTCACATGGGTGGGGATTCATAACTGGCATAAGCAAAAAAAAAAAAAAAAAAAAGATTAAAAAAGCTTTTCATTTATATTGCCAAGTTTCTCTGTTTGTTTTCTAGTGAACTCTGTTGGAGAGTATAAAGATGTGGTTTAAGGAGTGTTTGCTGTGCAGTCTTATATGAATAATTGGATATTCTATTTCAAATTAGAGGCTGGGGCTACAGGGCCAACTGCTATGTTTCTAGCTTATGTCTTCTTTGTGGTTAGATGGATTAGAGTTAGGGTTAGGCTGGCTGAGAAAGGAGACACAGCACTTCTACATTAAAATATTTGGGTTGGCTAAAAAGTTTGCTTGAGTTTTTCTGTAAGATGGTACAGAAAACCCTGACGAACCTTTTGGCCAACCCAATATACTGTTAATTTGGTTCAAGGCAATGATTTTTAAGGCTTTTGGATTTATAACGTACTCTCTTTGTCTTCCCTCCCTTGCCTCTCTGAAAAGGGTGAGCAGAAGAATGCAATCTGCCTGCAGTGCAGGAACCACAGCAGACACGGGTTTGATCCCTGGGTTGGGAAGATCCCTTGGAGAAGGAAATGGCAACCCACTCCAGTATTCTTGCCTGGAGAATCCCCATCGACAGAGGAGCCTGGCGGTCTGCAGTCCATAAGGTCGCAAAGAGTCGGACACAACTGAAGCGACTTAGCACTCACACACTGTTCTGCTTACAGAATGAACAGAACTCTCTTAGTAGGGTTCAGTTGAGGGTGGGGTCAGGAGGAGACTTCAGTTTTTATCCCTAACCAGCACCTCCTGTTTCCTTCTCTTCTGCCAAGAGAAGTGTGTGTGGTGGAGGATCAAATGGGAACACTGAAGTCCATGCAAGCCTGGGGGGATGCTTGGGAGAACACCCCAGGCTCCTTTGTGCTGGGGTCACTGGGCAGGAGAGCAGGGTGGTAGGGAGAGCAGGTATGTTACTGAGCTGGGTCCTTGGACTCTTTAACCAATAGAAACTGATAAGAGGTCAGCCAAGGATTTCTGGCAGGGTTCTTCTGATGCCACAGGAGGGAGTGAAAACAAGTAACAGGCGCCCTTGCTCGCCAGCCCCCGGTGGGGGAGAGCTGGTCCTGTAAATGGGGTGAGGGGAAGGAAAGCTTGGTGGGTTGGGCTAGAGGGTGATGCAGATGATCTTCCAACCCCCTTGGCCCTGTTGGGTGCAGAGGACATGCGCAGCGTGCTGCTTTTGCTCCCAGCAGCCCAGAAATGGCAGCTGAATTTTGGCCTTTTTGTAACGTGCTATTCAGGACCTGCCCCAACCCTGGGTGGATGCAGTTATTTTTAGTTCCTTATGGTTTCTTTGTATTCTGTTGCTCCAGGTGAAATTTATCTGGATACAAACACTTGGAGTAAAGGGTCCCAGGTCCTAGCCTGTCTCACAAGGGCCACCCTGCCTGGAGGTGACCCCACTCTGAATGGGGACCCTTCTGACTGCAGCTGGGGCTACCTCAGGAGCCACCCAGACACGGCGCCCAGCCTGATCCGTGTTGGTTACCACACTGCCTGCCCAGTAGAGCTTGAGGGGTCTGTCCTGATAGAAGGAGCTCAGTTTTCAGGTCTATCTCTAGAAAAGAGAGAGAGAGGAATATTTCAGCTTTCGAAGGTAAAAGGAAAAGGATTTTTACAGGTAAATCTGGTGAGAAGAGCAGATCCTGGGCAAAGTTCTAAAAAGAATTTATTAAAAGAATGACCTTTGAACACCTAAAAAAAGTTAAAATTACAGATCATGACTATGTGGTCTTGGTATTTGGAAGCTATTTCCTCCAAAATGAGTGAAATGAAGCTCAGGGAAAATATTTGACCTTGTTAGTTGCCAATGAAAAAATTCCAGTGAAAAATTAAAATTTTAGAAGACTCATGGAATCCTCCACCATGAGCTTGACAGTTACTTCCTATAGGCAGTAACTTCTAACGAGATTAGTGATGATATTAACAAATGTGATTTTTTTTTTTACATTATAATGAATTGGGTCAAAATTTGGCAGATCTGCATAACTCAGTGAACCAGTATTTTCCAGAATAGTGTTTAAAGAATCAGACATGGACAAAAGATCCATTCAAAGTGCAGGACAGATGGAAAAGAGTAAGAGATATGGCCTCAGAGTCCACAGCTAACCTTTAAGAAATTATTACTTGTCAAGGTTTGGTATGTTCTTAAAGTAGAACATCCATAATTATATGAAAAACCTATTAAAGTATCCCTCCCTTTTCAATTACATAACTTCATGAGGGTGGATTTTCTTCATTTGTTTCAACCAAAACATATCACAACATTTTGAATGCAGAAGTAGATATGAGAATTCAGGTGTCTTCTAGTAAGCTGCTGCTGCTGCTGCTAAGTCGCTTCAGTTGTGCCCGACTCTTAGCGACCCCATAGACTGCAGCCTACCAGGCTCCTCCGTCCATGGGATTTTCCAGGCAAGAGTACTGGAGTGGGATGCCATTGCCTTCTCCGTCCTCTAGTAAACCAGATGTTAAAAAGATCTGCAAAAATAGGACAGTGTCACTATTCTCACTAAATTTTTGCTATAAAAACATGTTTTTCATAAAAATGTTATTTATGTAAATATTTTAATGGAGTTACCTTTAAAGTGTGAATTCACAAACACCTTAAAAATTTCTCAGGTTCAATTTCTAGTATCAGTAATCAGTAGATATAACCCACATGAACAAAATTTTTCAGAGTCCTCAATTATTTAGTGTGGAGAGATTCCCAGGACCAAATCATTGCTATAAACAGCACACACCTACACTGTTATCCATGCATCAAGACACACATGTATGAGTGTATATAATGGACATTTTAGAACATACCTAAAAATAAACACTTTAAAAAGATGAGAAACAGCATCCAAGTGGCTGTAACATCTTTCTGCACTCCCAGGGCCAGACCACTGGACTGGATGATTAGCATGAGACTGGATGCCTATAAGCCTAAAATGTTACTTCAGTAGAAACCCAGGAGTTTGAGAACTTAAAAGGGAGCTTGGCCAAAGCCCTGCTGACAAAGTTTATAGTCCCTCTCCATGTGGTCTCATGGTCACAAAGTCTGGAAACATCAGCTTGATGTCCAGACTGCAGAAGGAGAGCTGGTGACCCAGCACAGCAGACAGACTCAGCCGCTTTGGGAAAAGATGCCTAATGAACAAACACAAGCTTAGTGGCAAAGAGTATGCTTGGTTTTAAGGCTCTGAAAGACTGATTTATACTCCTCTTTGGTGGAAGTGCACCAGGGACTCTGAGCTTAAGCCCTTCTCAGGTACTTTGGCCTTACAAAGGCACTCATTTCAGAAGCTCATGAGCTCACACAGCCTAGAGGAGCGTCCGCGAAGCCAGCCTGCCTCTGTGTGCATGGCTGTGTGCAACCCTCAGTGGACAGACCAGTCCAGGAACAGCTCTGAGGATGGGGTCCATTTTACAACAAGACGGGCTGCCCCTGAGCTGTGGGAGCCACTCCTTGTGTCCCAGCAGGGGTCCGCTGCCCCTGTTCAGGAGAGAAGTGCTACTGTCTCCCCGGGGTCTCTCCACAGAGGGAAGTGTCCAAGCCCCTGAGGGTCTGGGCTTGAGCTCATTCTTCCGGAGGCGGCTGCCTATGGGTGGGGATCCCCCGCCTCCTGAGGGCCATGTGCTTTCTGTAGATATACTGACAACCTCCCCACCAGCTTCAGAGTCACTCTGTTTAAAAAGTGATCTCATCTCTTCAGGGGAACGTGTTGATTTTGTGAAGTTTAAGTCTCTAAAGGCACTGTCTTCTCACATCCTGTGTTACGGCAGGCACCTTGCTCTAACTCCGCCAGTATTGGAAGCAGCAGCTCTCACGTGCCCGCTCCCTTCCTTTGCCTAAGATCCTCTTCCACTGTAATAAATCGGCCTCCTCAGTGACACTGCTGCTGTTTACTTTACTTGTCTGGTTAATCCTAACAGTATTATAATAGATCTGAGCAGACGTTAGATGGGGAGAGAAAAAACACTGGGGTACCAAAGAAGATTAGAATGAGTTGCTCAGCTTGACAGCAAAAGACACAGGGGATTTAGAAGCAGAGCTGGGTTCAGAACTCACCTAGCTGGTGCTGGGTAACCTTGGGCGGCTGTGCTCCCCACCTGAGCTCCTGTTTTCTGTCAAGGTGGGTGTGGCAGAGCCGCCTGGTCCAGAGTGCTGCGGGGCCCTGCTTGATTGGTGTGTCTGTTACTCCTCACAGCTCTTTACCTCAGACTTTTAGGCTGATTTTTATGCTTTAGTGACCCTAGAATTACTAGCCATAAATAGTCTAATGTTGGGGGCTTGAATTTTACAGGAAAACACATGTCTTTTCTAACTTCATGGCTGTGGATATTGTCTGGGAGGTGGACTCATCTTAAAAATGTGGATGAATAGGGTGTAATAATGTTAGATACATTGTGTGAGAATGTTAGATACCCAGTGTGAGAATGAGTTGTTCCCAATTGTTCTCATGCTTATATTTTCTCTTTTCAGGGATCAGCATCTCCTGGACCCAACTCTGGAATATGTGAAGGTAGGAACCCGGGATTTAACATGTGGTAGGGACCCTGTGGTAACAGGCTTCCCATTTCTAATACAATGTTGTCCTCTGGCTTGTGTAGGAAGCTGGTTAGATTGAAACCACCAGGACATAATTTGACTCTCTTGGGCCTTTAGTAATCTTTGCAGGGCTCTTATGTCACCCTGTTATATATTTATAAACTTTCCGCCTTGTCTGAAGCCCTGGGAACCAGATGTGTTTTAAAAATTTGGAGTTTTTTAGAAAGGTAATATGGTACATATATCTAACCTCTAAAGGGGGCTAGAGTCAATGAAACTCATTACTACAACAGTTTAATGTAAGGATATTCACACAAAGTGAGATGAATAGACTACAGATGATTTTGTGTAAATCACATTATGTTTTTGTCACCAAATGAGCTAGGGTTTGTTGTGCTGCCAAATGAGTTATTTAAAATTTTTCAGTTTTCAGAGTTTGGGGATTTTGGAATGGTAGACGAGGAACTGTGAACCTGTGTTTGTCTTCAGTGGAGGACTGAAGGGTCTCTATGAGACTTTATTTTACTTATTTATTTTTGGCTGTGATGGGTCTTCATTGCTGCACTCCGGCTTTTCTCTAGTTGCCGTGAGTCGGGGCTGCTCTGTAGTTGCGATGTGCAGGCCTTTCATTGTGGTGGCTTCTCTCATTGTGAAACACCGGCTCTGGGGCACCAGGTCCAATAGTTGCCGCTCCCGGGCTCCAAAGCACAGGCTCAGAAGTTGGGGCGCATGGGCTTAGCTGCTCTGCAACATGTGGGATCTTCCCAGATCAGGGATCAAACCTGTGTCTCCTGCATTGGCAGGTGGATTCTTCACCACTGAGCCACTAGGGAGCCTTTCTGAGCCATCCCCTCCATCTCAGTAGCCACCCTCTTGTTCGGTGGCTAGTTGGTACCTGTGAGCAGTGTAATTCTTTTACTTTCCGGTGGACTCACATTCAATGTATCTGAATACTCAGTACTGCTAAACAAGTTTTAAAATGCCTTTCACTTCCTGCTTCTGCCACACACACCCAGTTTTCAGGTGTGTATGTTTGTTTGGTTTTATTCTATTTTTGAGAACTGTAATTATGTCCGGCACCTACTACAGAAAAGAGAACTCTCATCTGTCATGACAAAATGTATCATTCATTTTTAGGAGAAATCATGGCACAAGTTAGGACTTAAAGTGCTTGCCCCCTAGGAGCCATACTTCATCTTTATTTTTCAAAGGTCAGCCTCCCTGTTTCAGAGCATTTAAGCCTATTCTTGCTTTTCTGTGTGCCCATGACTGTGCCTGCCCCTGAGTTTTGGCATTTCTTCCTTTTAGACCAGAGGGTGGAGGGTTTAAAGCTTCTGCTGGAGGAGAAGACTCTAGTAGAACCATGTGGTCACTTGAGGCAGTCATAATGAAGTTTGTTGGAATGGAGGTGGGAATTGCGTTTCCCGTCTCTTCTACCGTGGCTATGCCTGAGTTGCAGCTTGACTGCAGCAAATATGTAATCCTAAACCAACAGAGCCAGTGAGTCAGAATCTGGTCAGGACTTTATGAGTGGTGTGTCTGTGTCCCTCCTGGTGCATCGCGTGTGCTTTCGTGCTGGTTATGCACTGCAGGGAATTAGGGGCACTGTCATGCTCTGATCTGACTTGACCGTAACATAAAAGAGTGTGTCCTAGAATTCTCCAGTGTGTTAATCACAGCAGCTCTTTAGAACTCACTCTGTTCCATGTCCCAGAAACTGGCTCTCTCCTGCTGCCGGCTCATTCAGGCTGTGCTCATTTCCCTTCTCGCTACTCCACAGCTCAGTTTTTCTCTTTTACTAAAGTCCCAGCCTTTAAGATAATCCAGTGATAAATTCTAAACCTAAGCAGAGACTTTGGGAAGGACTCATTTTAATATTAATATTTTCTAAGCTATTGCATCTCATTCGTGAATTGGTCATTACAAGTTGTCATGTTGACTCAGAAGAGGTATTGGCTACAGTATATAAAATAGATAGCCAGTGGAAATTTGCTTTATGACTCAGGGAACTCAAACCGGGACTCTGTGACAACCTAGAGGGGTGGGAGGGAGGCTCAAGAGGGAGGAAACATATGTATAGCTATGGCTGATTCATGTTGATGTATGGCAGAAACCAACACAATATTATAAAGCAATTATCCTTCAATTAAAAATAAGTAATTTTAAAAAGAGCAGTGAACATCAACTCAATCAGAAGTATAGACTTCAAGAGGCAAATAAAAGATACTATTAAAAATTGGAACTAAAAGAAGAGGTGTTGGGGTTGTTCGTGCTTCTGTCTGCCCGGCTCCCCACTTTGCCTGGCGGTGATAGAACTGCTCCCGGTAGTGGCTCAAGGAGTCCCCTTTTCTGGGACTCACTGAGGTCTTCTGAAGCTTACTTTTTGCTATCAACCTTGTCTGAATCTGGTCAGAACTTTAGAGATGACATTTCCGTGTCCCTCATCACGTTTTCTTTTTTTTTTCTTTCTCATTTTGCCCTTGGTTTGGAGATATGGCTTGGGGACTTAATGAGCAAATATAAGGGATTTTCATTTATCTCCATGGGCACTAAAGCTCTGAAAACACTTCCAGAGAGGCCTTGGGCCTCAAGGTCTGAATGGACCCATGAGTCAGTTGTCTTGGGCCAGTGCAGTCCCATCCTAGCATTTCTCAAACTTAGCCACCCTCTCGAGCGCTTCTGACCAAGCCATGCCTCAGAGGCCTCGTAAACTGGTGCCAGCTGGTGCCTAGTGCCTGGAGGGTGGCTGAAGATGATAGAGGGAGGTGAGAGATGTAGATAAGGTGAATGCAGTTTGGCCCCCTGACTTTGAGCTCTTTCTTCCCTATCATCCCTTTGTACACATAATATGTCTCCTTGAGAAAAGTAGTGATTCTGTATCAAGTATGTTGCATCATGTAGGGCCTTTCTGAGAGTCAGGGTTTTAGAGGTTCTTCCTGACCTGAGAATGGGGGAGGGCAGTGAGCAGATCTCTGACTGAGTCCATCTTGCAGTAGAAGCACCAGTGGTAGCCAGCCGACTGTCGTTCTTATCCAGGTGGGAGTCACAGTCCCAGGTCTCCCTTAACCTGGGAGACTTTCTAACCATATTCACCTGGTTTTTCCAATTCCCAGATTACGAGAGAAAGGTCTGGGGTCACCCTTACCTCCTCATGTCTAGAGGAAAGGAGACACTGAGGCTGACCCCTTAATGCACGGGGTGATGGGGCTGCTGTGTTGCGGCAGGAGAGAGCTGGGTGGAGAAGGAGTCCACCGTGCAGTCCTGTCCAGTTTGTACTGTGTCCTCCCAACACTCCCCACAGCTGGCGCTGCTGCACATCAATACGGAGGCATGCCAGGGGACCTGCGGGGCGGTTGCCAGGCTACGAGGAGCACCTCTGTGAGAACTGGAGAGAAAAGTGCGTGGCAGGGAAGCTCTAGAACCGTTTGGTAGTCCTTCATTTCTTCAGCAGGCTGACCTCCTGCTGGGGCCTCCCAAGGACACCTTGTTACCCTAAGTGGTGAAGTCCCTATTTGGATGTGATAAGAAAATTTGAGTAGATCCAAAGAACCCCCGGGAATTTTGGAATCTTTATTCTCCTCTGTTTCTGTCTCTTTACTTTTCTGACCACCAGAGAGGGGAGCTTTTTCTTTTTCTACCTTTTCCTTGTGTCTCTATCCCCCTCCTCCTCTCCACATCCCCCCAAGCCACGAGCCTGAAACATGATGATCATCTTTGAGGTCTGATTTTAACTGTTAAGTATAGTCATGAGATACTTTTCTGTAATCACATATAATTGATTCTCTTTCACTGTATCTGAACAACACCCTTCTTGTGGATTGGAAAACAGAAACCTCCATGCAGCTGCGCCTTCCTCCTGCTCTTGAGGTAGTGACTTTGGTTAGTGGTGTAAGCTCTGGAATTTTCCTGTGCGTACCTAGCATTCCTTACCCTAGATAAAACTAATTTTTTTTTTTTTTAACAGAGGAAATAGCTTTTAGAGGAAATAGCCCTAGGCAAAATTGTGTAGTAGAGTTTCTCTTCTGGGTTGCTTTACCTGCTTGAAAGTGAAAAAGTGAAAGTGTTAGTCGCTCAGTCGTGTCCAACTCTTTGCGACCCTAAGGATTGCAGCCTGCCAGGCTCCTCTGTCCATGGAATTCTCCAGGAAAGAATACTGGAGTGGGCAGCCATTCCCTTCTCCAGGGGATCTTCCTGACCCAGAGATCGAACCCGGGTCTCCTGCATTGCAGGCAGATTCTTTACCATCTGAGCCACCAGGGAAGCCCTGCTTACTGCTCCTGTTTATTTTTTGCCATATTTTTACTGCCTTCAGTATTTACTCTGTGTCTAGTTTCCTAGATCTGTGTCAGGTAACTGTTTAGAACATTTGATAAAAATAATTGTACTGAAATATGAATACATGGTAATAGCTCAGTGTGCTGTCCTTCCCAGATAGCATTTCAGTAGGAGACTCCAAGTTACATAGCCCCTAAAATCTCCAGGCAGGGCAGCCTGTCTCACATTCTTGTCTAATTAGCAGCATGACCTTGGACTTACCCCCTTTGCCCTATGGCTTCTGAGGCAGGAGATAGATGGGCCCCAGGCTAAGCAACTGGAGTTTGTCCCCTGTTGGGGCACAGGAGGAAAGAGAACACTGAGCCCTGCCCAGATAAGATAGTACAGAGACCCCGTAGCCCTCATTTTCAAAATAAAGCTCCTTGGAGGTCAAAACAGAAAGAGGCATCATGCCATAGTAGGTGATGTCAACCTACCCATAAGGCCTCTTCTCTAGAAACCATTTTGGCTAAGAGATGCACACACACAGGAGAAGACCCCAAGATAAACGGAATACAGACTCGAACCAGGCAAAGTGAGATGACTGGCCAAAGGAAACCCGGCAGAAGTGCCCCATATAAGTGATTCAAACCACCACGTGGGTGCAGCTCTGAGTCCACCCATGTAAGTCTATTCACACATACCTTTTCCTACTAATAAACATTTTACTTGTTTTACTACTTTCTGTCTCTCTGTGGAAATTCATTTCTACAAAGCCGACAGGCCAGGGCCTTGTCACTGGCCACTATCCCTGGTGGTCTAGAGGCTGGGATTCAGTGCTCTCACTGCTGTGTCCTGACCTCAGTCTCTAGCCGGGAACAAGAACCCTGCTTCAAGCCACTGCAGACTGAAGCCACCCAAGATCAGTTCCATTTTCCCCACAACTAGAAAACCAGGGGATGGGCCAGTGTCCCTTCTAGTTCCACACTTTTAGGCCTGTGACAGAAGAACTGTATTAAAAAAAAAAAAAAAAGATCTTAATGAACTGGATTACTATGATGGTGTAGTTAGTTACCCAGAGCCAGACATTCTGGAGTGCAAAGTCAAGTGGGCCTTAAGAAGCATTGCTTTCATAAAGCTGGTGGATGCAATGAAATACCAGCAGAACTATTCAAATCCCTAAAGGATGATGCCATCAAGGTTTTGCGTTCATTATGTCAGCAAATCTGGAAGACCCAGCAATGGCTGCAGGATTGGAAAAGGTCAGTCCTCATCCCAATTTCCAAGAAGGGTAGTACCAACGAATGTGCTAATCATCGGACAATTGCACTCATCTCCCATGCTAGTGAGGTCATGCTTAAAATCTTGCATGCTAGGCTTCAGTATTACGCTAACCAAGAACTTCCAGATGTCAAAGCTGGGTTTAGAAAAGGAAGAGGAACTAGAGATCAAATTGCCAACATTCGCTGGATTATAGAGAAAGCAAGGGAATTTCAGGAAAACATCTATCTCTGTTTCCCAGCTATGCTAAGCCTTTGACTGCATGTATCATGACAAACTGTGGAAAGCTCTTAAAGAGATGAAAGTACCAGACTGTCTTACCGTCTCCTGAGAAACCTGTTTACGGATCAAAAAGCAACTCTTAGAAACCTGTATGGGACAACTGATTGGTTCAAGATCAAGAAAGGAGTATGACAGGGTTTTCTGCTGTTACCCTGTTTGTTTAGCCTATACACTGAGCACTTCATGGGAAATGCTGGGCTCGATAAGTTACAAGCTGGAATCAAGATAGGTAGGAGGAAATCAATAATCACAGATATGCAGATGATGCCAAAGACTGTTCAAAAACTGCACAATTGCACTCATCGCACATGCTAGCAATGTAATGCTCAAAATTCTCCAAGCTAGGCTCCAACAGTGCATGAACCAAGAACTTCCAGATGTTCAAGTTAGATTTATAAAAGGTAGAGGAACCAGAGATCAAATTGCCAACATCCATTGGATCATTGAAAAAGCAAAAGAATTCCAGAAAAACATTTACTTCTGCTTTATTGACTACGCCAGTCTTTGACTGTGTGGATCACAACAAACTGGAAAATTCTTCAAGAGATGAGAATACCAGAACTTCTTACCTGCCTCCTGAGAAATCTGTATGCAGGTCAAGAAGCAACAGTTAGAACCAGACATGGAACAATAGACTGGTTCCAAATTGGGAAAGGAGTATGTCAAGGCTGTATATTGTCATCCTGCTTATTTAACTTATATGCAGAGTACATCATGAAAAATGCTGGGCTGGATGAAGCACAAGCTAGAAACAAGATTGCCAGGAGAAATATCAATAACCTCAGATATGCAGATGACACCACCCTTATGGCAGAAAGTGAAGAGGAACTAAAGAGTCTCTTGATGAAAGAGGAGAGTGAAAAAGCTGGCTTAAAACTCAACATTCAAAAAAACGAAGATCATGATATCTAGTCCCATCACTTCATGGCAGATAGATGGGGAAACAATGGAAACAGTGACAGACTTTATTTACTTGGGTTCCAAAATCACTGCAGATGGTGAACGCAGCAATGAAATTAAAAGATGCTTGCTCCTTGGAAGAAATGCTGTGACCCACCTAGACAGCATATTAAAAAGCAGAGACATTACTTTGACAACCAAAGTTCATCTAGTCAAAGCTATGGTTTCTCCAATAGTCATCTATGGATGTGAGAGCTGGACCGTAAAGAAAGCTGAGTGCTGAAGAATTGATGCTTTTAAACTGTGGTGTTGGAGAAGACTGTTGAGAGTCCCTTGGACAGCAAGGAGATCCAACCAGTCCATCCTAAAGGAAATCAGTCCTGAATATTCATTGGAAGGCCTGATGCTGAAGCTGAAACTCCAATACTTTGACCTCCTGATGTGAAGAACTGACTCATTGGAAAAGACCCTGATGCTGGGAAAGATTGAAGGCAGGAGGAGAATAGGATGACAGAAGATGAGATGGTTGGATGGCATCACCAATTTGATGGACATGAGTTTGAGCAAGCTCCAGGAGTTGGTGATGGACAGGGAAGCCTGGTTTGCTGCAGTCCATGGGGTCGCAAAGAGTCAGACACAACTGAGCAACTGAAGCAAACTGAACTGATGCAGATGATAGCCCTCTAATGGCAGAAAACTATGAGGAACTAAAGAGCCTCTTGATGAGCGTGAAGGAGGAGTGTGAAAGAGCCAGTTTAAGACTAAATATTAATAAAACTAAGATGATGGCACCTGGCCCCATTACTGCACAGCACATAGAAGGGGAAAGGTGGAAATAGTGACAGATTGCCTCTTCTTGGGCTCCAAAATCACTGTGGACTGTGACTGCAGCCATGAAATCAGAGGACAATTGCTTCTTGGCAGGAACCTAGACAGTATGTTGAAAAGCAGAGACATTACTCTGCCTACAAAGGTCCGTATAGTCAAGGCTATGGTCTTCTCAGTGGTCATGTATGGTTGTGAGAGCTAGACCATAAAGAAGGTAGAATGCCAAAGAATTGATGCTTTCCAACTGTGGTGCTGGAGAAGGCCCAAAAGTCCCTTAGACAGCAAGATCAAACCAGTCATCTTAAGGGAGATCAACCCTGAACTGATGCTGAAGCTGAAGCTCCAGTATTTTGGTCATCTGATACGAACAGACAACTCATTGGAAAAGTCCCTGATGCTGAGAAAGATTGACGGCAGAAGGAGAAGAGGGTGTCAGAGGATGAGATGACTGGAACCAATGCAGTGAACATGAACTTGGGCAAACTCCAGGAGATGGTGAGGGAAGGGGAGGCCTGGTGTCCGTGGGATTGCAGGGAGTCAGACACGACTGGCAGATGAACCACAATAAAGCCTATGGCAAGCTGGAGGGGGCAGGGTTTTGGTCAGGGCTTCTTAATCTGTCACTCTTGATCATAAAACTGCCACATTAGTTGGAACAAGGGTGGCATTTTATGTTGTGCCTCCGACATTAAGACCAAGGATGTGACAGATAATAATGGCCCACCCATCATATTACCTCAAAAGATTGGAGATTTCCCCCGACACTCCTGCGTTTGCTATTATAATCCACACACTTTCACTTCTGTAACCCCTTCTTGAACCTGTGAAACCTGCTTCCATTTTCACTCTGTATCATTCTTTTCATGTTTTCCTGGGGCTACTTCTTTAACCTTCAGGAGTTGCCCCGACACACACACACTCTCACATACACTAAGTTTTATCAGTTTATAGTATTTCCTGTCTTTTCTCCCTTTATACTTATCTTCCTTTTAGACTGAAGATTCTAATTCTTTCTAGCTTCTTCACACATAGCCTTACAGTTATATTAATAGAGTCTCTTTTCTGAGAGAGACTTAAAAGTATATATTTTTAGGAAAGGAACTGATTAGCTACAGCAGAGCTGGGTGATTTTTTTAAGAAGAAATTTTCATTATAAATTTGTGATTTTCCTTTTAGAAGAAATGTTTATTATAGATTTTTTGTTTTAAAATAAATTGTCCTTAAGAAAGACAAATTGGAAAATAAATATAATAATAGCATAGTAGGGAAGACATTGGGGAGACTCTTCTCAAATTAACCAAGGTTATATAGGCAAGGCCAGGTTGTAAATAGCACAGTGCCTGAGGACCAAACAGCTCTTCTGACTCCGCAAGTGTCAGGACAGAGTGTAGCCTTTTGTTCCCATGAGCTCCCTAGTGAATGAATAGCCTTTTCTTTTGTCGTCAGCCCTTGTGGACTTTTGCTGGAGCCACTTGTGAGCTTTTCTAAGACATCTGCAGTTTCTGAGCTTGCTTTGCAGGTTAGATGAAGGGACGGGACTGGAGCCTTACCCTGGAGAGGAGACCAGAGCCCTTGGACTTCTTCCTCTGGGTGTGTACTGACTACTTAGGAGCCTAGAGCCACTTGGAGCCCTGTCCTTTATGGGGTTAATGCTCCAAAATGCTCTTTCTAAGAGGGGCTTACAGACTTGACAGTCTGCCCAAGGCTCAGATCTCACAAGACCATTTCCTGCAGTCGGCTGGCCAGGGCTACATTAGGTCACCCAGCAGATTAAAAGAGGAGTAATTATGTGAATTCCAGCGCCAAGAATAAGTGCCCCAGGCTGTGGGGGCCGCGGTGGGGGCAGGGGCGGCAAGGCTGCAGCCCCCATCCCCGCTTTGTGCTCAAGATGGTTGCAGCCATGGTCACGGTTAAATAGCTGTCTTTGAGGAAGGTCTTTTCTTCCAGCAGGGGAAATCAGGCCAGCCTGCTCTGAATTAGCCAGCTCACAAAGTCATGAAAGGGACTTACAAAAACAATGGCACGCTGTACATTCCGTGAGATTTTAACAAGTTATACGAACCAAATAATGGCCTGATTGGCTGGCTCTGCAGGTTTTTGCCTGAGTGTGCACATCCAGAGAGCCAGTGCCGCCCCGTGGACCAGAAGATCAAACACTGCCAGCAGTGAATGGGAAACAGCCCTGGGGCTCATCCTGGGAGCAAGGAAAGACAGCTCCCATCCAGCTCCTCCCACTCCACCCCAAAACCTTCTCTACAAATATTCCTGGGAGGCTTAATGTTACTACGGTTTTGAAAGATTCCTGAGGCAGGGTGAGAAGAATAGGCATGGAGGATATTCTTTCATTTCATGGAATCCTATCCTGCAGGTCTGTGAAAATATGGCCATTTATAAAAAGTGAAACTTCATCATGAAAACATATGTCTGTTTAGAAATCTGTATGTTAGTGTCTATAGTGACATCATTTCTAACTGACAAAAACTGGAAACAGCGCCAGTGTCTTGACTGCTGAGCGGATAAACTGCAGACCCACACGGTGACATCCTCTTCAGCATTAAGAAGGATTGGACCGTTGGATGCAGATAAAACCTTACAGTACCGAGAACAGAGCAGTGGTTGAAGGGGTGGGGGGTCGACTGCAGAAGAGAATAAGGCAACTTTGGGGGAATGATAGAAATACTTTGATTGGGGTTGTTTCAGATCGCATAGAACTGTACGGAAAGGGGTGACTTTTAGTATTTGCAAATTATACCTCACCGAGCCTGACTTTAAAAAAGCAAACTGAAGCCTTAAGTACTGCCATCTCACTAAGGGAGATTTTTGGTTTTGAGATGGGCCACATCAGACTGCTGACCAGATGGAGAGAGTGCTGAGCTTGGGGGTATTTTTACTGCTTTAGTTCATTCAGCAGATAGTTTGGGGGCAGATTCTGTGTGTTAGTAATTGTTCAGTCAAGTCAGGCTGGGTAGGAAGAAAGTGTCATCAAGAGCCTAACCTGAATGGAGAGGATATATGTATACCGTGGCCAACTTAACCTGGGATAGTGACAGTGGGAATGGAAAGTCAGGGCAGGTGCTGGAGGCCTTTTAGAGATAGAATTAAGAGTCATTGTATGAGGTGAGTTGACAGTTCCTGGCAGGACTTAAATGGGGGTGGTGATGGAGAAGCAGCCAGGGGGAAATCCAGAGTTCACACAGTGCCTGGCATCTTGCCAGAAGTCAGTAAGGATTTTAGGGGCGGAAGGGAGATTTTCAATTGAAGACCATGGTACCACAATGATGTTAAGTTAAGCATCTGGGGATAGCGTTAGCCTGGGGGGTGGGGCAGCGGGGGTGTGCAGGGGACAGTCGGAAAACTACAGCCTGGGACCAAATCTAGCCTGCTGTCTATTGCTGTAGACCACAAGCTAAAATAGATTTTATGTTTCTACATGTTTGTTTTTTGTTTTTAAAGAAGAGTGTAAAAGTTGTAAAATTCAAATTTCAGTATGCATAAATTTTATTGAAACACAGCCACATCCATTCATTGGCGCACCACCACTTTCTCACTATGAGGTGGAGTTGAATAGTTATGGCAGAATAGGTAGCAAAGCTGAACTGTTTACTATCTGGACCTTGACAGAAAAGGTTTGCAGACCAGACCCCTCCTCTAGGCTGTATACACATACACTACCCGTGTTTCACTTCTGAACAGTGTGTAGCAGGCTTTCAACAAAAATCTCATCTTTTCATGCCAACACTTCCATGATGCAGTCATGGGTCATCAGCATCACCTTGACCTTGCCTAATGACATAGCAGTGAGTCCTTGTGCAAATTGTGTGTTCTTGCACAATCTCAGAGATGATGCTGTTGCAACACTGCGCAGTCCAGACATATTTCGGCATCTCGTTGGGTAGACCTGTCTGCTCTGAGTAGCAGCGTCTCTCTTGTCACGTTAGCATCTTCAGCTCTGCTGGGTGAGCAGGTGTGTGGAAACAGCTAGAGTCCTGACTGCTCTTACCTGGGGTTTGTGTGGATAACTCCTCAGGCCAGACATTGCCAGGACAGCCTGAGATGTATTTTGTCAGTGTCCCAGGTCAGAAGCGAATTCTCCCTACACTCCTGAACTTGATGGTTTGAATCAAGGTCGAAGCTTGGGCTGCCTTCTGGAGGTGCTCGAGGGAGCCTGGTCTGGCCTGTAAGTGGGATATGGCAGGTTCACATTCTTGTTCTTTGCTGCAGCCTTCATCCTTGGCTGAAGAAAGAGGACTCTTCTGAGATCCCAATCAGTCAGAGAGGCGGTGAAGAGATGAGAACTGACATGTAAGCAAGGATTGAAGCCATGGCCTCTGACCAGAATCAGCTTTGTAACTGGGCTTCACGGCCCTCCCCGTGTGGCCTATCGCTAACCTCATCTCCTGCCATCCACCTTACTCACAAACTTTTCCATGATGGCTTTTCCTGCTGCCCTGGGTCTTTGCCTTTCCTTAGGCTGGAAGGTTCTTTTGTGGTAGAACAGCTGAGTGGCTTGAAGAGGGTGCTAGATTGCTGTCATGGGTTGAACTGTGTACCCCCAAAAGATGTGTTGAAGTCCCAAGACATCTGTCCTAACACACCAGTACCTGCAAAAGTAACTGCATTTGGAAAGAAAATCACTGGAGATGTGATCAAATTAAGGTGAGGTTGTGCTGGGTTAGGGTAAGCCTATCCAATGACTGAGCTTCCCAAGTGGCTCAGTGGTAAAGAATCCTCCTGCCAAGCAGGAGTTGCAGGTTCAATCGCCAGGTCAGGAAAATCCCTGGAGAAGGAAATGGCAACCCATGGTAGTATTCTTGCCTGGGAAATTCCATGGATAGAGGAGCCTGGTGGGCTACAGTCCATGGGGTCACAAGAGTTAGACACATCTAAACAACAATCCAATGACTGATGTCTTATAAGAAGAGGGGAGTTTGGACACACAGGGAGCATGCCAAGCGATGACAGAGACAGATTGGGGTTGATGTGTGCATAGGCTTAGGAACACTGAGGATCGCCAGCAGCCACCGCTGGCTAGGGTAGGAAGAGGCAAGGAAGGATCCCACCTTAGAGCCTTCGGAGAGCGCGTAGACCTGGGACACCTTGATTTTGGACTCCTAGCCTCCTGAACTGTCAGAGAATATGTTTCTATTTTAAAGCCATCAAGTTTGTGGTAACTTGTTACAGCAGCCCTAGGAAACTAATACAGATACACAGCCCCATCTTAGCCATTTCCTCATGATTGTGTGACTTTGGGGCAAGTTCCTTAAATTCTCTGGAGCTCAATTTCCTTAACAGGAAATGGGAGAAGTAGGGCTTTAATGAGTTAATGCTCACAGAATTGCTAGCACAGTGCCTGCCCTGTCGATGACACTCAGGAAATGCTGGTTTTGTAGCTGTCCCCCTAATTCTCATGTGCCTGGTGCACCCCCACTCAGATTCCACGGCCTCAGAGAGACCTCCCCTGACCTCCCTGCTAAAAGCAACGCTCCAGTCACTGCGTTACTACTGTATTACCCTCATAGCACTGTGCCAAATTCTGTAGTTCTGTTAACAGCAACCACCAACTCCTCAGAACTCAGAACTGAGTTCTCAGGGCAAGGACCCTTTCTTGTCCCCTTAATAAACATTTAGCAACTGACGGGCTGACTGATGATCCTATACAACCAGATAGGAAGGGCATTTAAATTGAGGGGAGAGGCAGTGAGGTTGTTCCGAAGATCTCTCAGTTTCCCAGAATAAGTGGCACTCACATCTCTCAAATTTTTTCAGAAATTCTTCAGTGACTTTATTTCATGAGAGCAAGGAGGTTCCCACACCTAACCTCTCTGCTCTTGCCAACATAGTATAGGATAAAAACTTTGGGGTCACAGTGGCACCATAAACACTCACACATTTAGGCAGAAGTGTATGGTAAAGAGGGCTTTCCTGGTTGCTCAGACGATAAAGAATCTGCCCGCAATGCGGGAGACCTCAGTTTGATCTCTGGGTCAGAAAGAC
Organism: Bubalus kerabau; assembly: GCF_029407905.1. Taxonomy (NCBI): domain Eukaryota; kingdom Metazoa; phylum Chordata; class Mammalia; order Artiodactyla; family Bovidae; genus Bubalus; species Bubalus kerabau. The sequence goes on from NC_073629.1 coordinate 50,701,009, forward strand.
ACCCTGGAGAAGGAAATGGCAACCCACTCTGGTATTCTTGCCTGGGACATTCCTTGGACAGAGGAGCCTGGCAGGCCACATCCATGGGGTTGCAAAGAGTCAGACTCGACTGAGCGACTTCACTACTACTACTACTACATACTGTTTAAAAGTGTCGTTCTGGCAACCTCCATGCTTCTGACCTCTGGGATCTTGTTATTAGCTATGGGGTTCCAGTAACTTTTCAACCTGCTGATGGGCAGTCAGGCTCTTCAGTATTGGAACCGTTTGCTGTTAAATTCTGCCCCCTAGTGGTAATTGAATGACACAACAGCACAGCATTTGGCTGCAATACACCTGTGTATTCTGGGAGGTTTAATATTAAATGTAATGGGCTTCGCTGGTGGCTCAGATGGTAAAGAATTCGCCTGCATTGTGGGAGACCTGGGTTCGATCCTTGGGTTGGAAAGATCCCCTGGAGGAGGGCATGGCAACTCACTCCAGTATTCTCGTCTGGAGAATCCCATGGATAGAGGAGCCTGTGGGCTAGAGTCCATGAGGTCACAAAGAGTCAGACACGACTGAGTGACTAAGCATATTATTAAATGTAATAGTGTGCCATAGCATTACAAATTCAGAACTAATGGCTCTGTTTAAACTTTGTAAAATGGCAAGTCATTTTCATTAGCTTCATATAAGACAAAATTGTCAAGGCATTTTATTGTTAGAATAAATTGTCTAACATTCTTGGACAAAAACTCTAACACACTGCAGTACTGTATGTAGATTTTGAGGTGGGGGATTGGCATTGATCTGAAGTTTCACATGTTGTTACCAAGAAGTTTTCTTGAAAAAAATTATGTTTGAATTGTGATTAGACAGATGAAGAAAATGGTGACTTGAAAGGAAGGAAGCTGGTATTAGGTGAGGCAGAAGAGAGAGATGAACATGTTAGAGACTGAGAGGGAGACCCAACCTGTGGGAAAATGTGTGCCCAGGCTGCCTGGGGCAGGAGAGATCAGTAGGGAAGTGTTTTTTCAGTTGCTGGGTTATGTCTGACTCTTTTGGGACCCCATGGACTATATGTAGCCCACCAGGCTCCTCCGTGCATGGGATTTCCCAGGCAAGAATATTGGAGTGGGTTGCCATTTCCTTCTCCAGGGGATCTTCCCAACCCAGGAATCAAACTTGGGCCTCCTGCATTGACAAGTGGATTCTTTACCACTGAGCACCTGAGAAGCCCAGCAAAGAAGAATAGGGACTCTCTTATTTACTGAATGGGAAAGGTGAGGAAACTTCAGGTGTTCCTAGGAAATTCTGAAATGGTCAAACTGTTAAGAGAACAAGAAGGCTGAGTTGGGGAACAATTTGACTGATTGCCAAAAATTATGTGTAACTACATATGGCTCTGCAACTTGCTTTTTTTCATTGTACATCATTCCATATTAAACGTTTGAATCTAGCTCCTTATTTTATTTTTTTTTTTTAATTTTATTTTATTTTTAAACTTTACATAACTGTATTAGATTTGCCAAATATCAAAATGAATCCGCCACAGGTATACATGTGTTCCCCATCCTGAACCCTCCTCCCTCCTCCCTCCCCATTCCATCCCTCTGGGTCGTCCCAGTGCACCAGCCCCAAGCATCCAGTATCGTGCATCGAACCTGGACTGGCAACTCATTTCATACATGATATTTACATGTTTCAATGCCATTCTCCCAAATCTTCCCACCCTCTCCCTCTCCCACAGAGTCCATAAGACTGTTCTATACATCAGTGTCTCTTTTGCTGTCTCGTACACAGGGTTATTGTTTTTTTATTTATTTATGTTTATTTATTATTTAGAAAGATGGTAACAATAACCCTGTGTACGAGATAGCTCCTTATTTTAAATGGTTATCCAATATGCCATTGTATGAGAGAGTTATATTTAACTGATTTCCTACTGACATTTGGGTTCTTGTTAAAAACAGCTTTGTTGTTATTTAACAAATGTAGTCACATTTGTTACACAAGGCATATAATTTAACAAATGTTTATCGAGTTATCTGCCATCTGCTGGTCACTGTTCCAGGGGCTGAGGATATAGCAATGAACAGAACAAGGTCCCTGCCTCTGTGGAGCTTACGTTATGGGGTGGAACAGTGACAAGACAAAGAAGGCAACAGAGTATACCATGTTCGGTAACGATATGCACTCAGCAAAAAAGGTCATCAGGGGAAGCCTCTGTGAAATGTTGGAGTTAAGGGGATGTTAAATTTAAAGAGGGTTAAATTTAAAGATGTTAAATTTAAAGCATCTCTTTAAATTTAAAGATGTTAAATTTAAAGCATCTCTTTAAATTTAAAGAGATGTTAAATTAAAAGGGTTAATTTTAAAGATGTTAAATTTAAAGAGATGTTAAATTTAAAGCAGGGAAGGCTTCACCCAGAAGGCAACTTTCTAGTGGAGGGGCAAGTCAAGAGTGATGTCTGGGAAATTTTCTGGCGGTCCAGTGGTTAGGACTCTGCACTCTCATTGCCAAGGGCCTGGTTTCAACCCCTGGTTGGAGAACTAAGATCCTGCAAGCCTCATGGCTTTAAAAAAAAAAAAAAAATATGGACGAAGGTAAAAAAGGGAGGGAGGGCAACCAAAATTAAGAGTGATGTCTGATGGGGACAGGACGCAGGAAGAACAAGGCCATGAAGCTGGAACTCACCTCTGCCACTGAGGAATGGCTGAGAGGCCAGTGGGGCCCGAGGAGTGGCCTTGAGGGAGAGCGGTGAAAGCTGGTGTCAGAGAGTGAGGAAGGGGCATGAGGCAGGTTGCACAGGCCTGGATGTCCCCGTGAGGATGTGAGCTTTTACAAAGTGAAATGGGGAGCTGTCTCAGGATCACTGTGGCCTGCGTGTTGCTGGCAGGGGCAGGAAGATCAGTTGGGAGCTAGTTGTGACCATCCAGATGAGAGATATGATGGTTTGCATCTGTGATGGCAGAAGGGGGTGGTAAGGAAGGGGGATTCTAGACATATAGTATGAAGGCAGAGCCTCAGGATTTGCTGCGGGACTAGACCTGGGTGGGAGAAAAGGATGACGCACCATACTGGAAGGACGGCACCGCCTTCCACTGAGATGGCTGGGTGTGCATGTGTGAGAATTTCTGTAAGATAAACACATGGAAAGATTGGGTGTTGGGTAAGAAGTAAAAATTAACTTCCTGGCAACTCATGAGTTTTGTTTTTCACATTTCTGTTCCCAAATTTTCTCTAATAATCATTAATGCTTTTATGATAGTTATAAAAATAAAAATACTCCTCTATTGACATACCTTAGCCTACTCCAGATTTGATGCTGAAAACTTATAGCCTAAACAAAATCATATAAAACAAGTAGGTGAGAGGTCTGACAGTAGAAATTCTCAAACTCCTTGGTCTCAAGACCCCCTCTCAGTGCTTGAAAATTACTGAGGACTGCAAAGACCTTTTGTGATGTGGGTTTTAGCTATTGGTTTACTGTATGAGAAATTACAGTGTAGGAATTTTTACTGTTTATTTAGCTCATTAAAAATAACAACATTAAACCTATTATGGGAATATAAATAGCATATTTTTATGAAAGTAGTCATTTTCCAGAGCAAAATTTAGTGAGAAAGAAAGAATGGCATTGGTTTGCATTTTTGCAGATCTCTTTAGTGTCTGATAGAATGAGTTTGACTCTCACATATGCTTCAGCCTTCAGTCTGTTGTGTTGTGTTATGTTATTTTGGTTTAAGTCTGAAGAAAATCTGGCCTGGCACAGATATGTAAATAAAAAAGGAAGGAATACTGTATAGCACACAGAATCATAATTGGTATCTTACAATAACCTGTAATGGAAAATTATCTGCAAAGGAATATATTGAGACTTCCCCAGTGGCTTAGTGGGTAAAGAATCCACCTTCAGTGCATTAGACACAGAAGACCCAGGTTCAGTCGCTGGGTCAGGAAGATCCCTTTGAAGAGGGCATGGCAACCCACTCCATTGTTTTTACCTGGGAAATCCCATGGACAGAGGTGCCTGGCAGGCTACAATCAATCAGATCGCAGAGTTGGACACGACTTAGTGACTGAGCACATGCATACACACACACACACACACACACACACACACTCACATATATATAACTAAATCACTTTGCTGTACACAAAAAACTAACACAACATTGTAAGTCTGCCATCAGTTCAGTTCAGTCGCTCAGTCGTGTCTGACTCTTTGCAACCCCATGGACTGCAGCACACCAGGCCTCCCTGTCTATCACCAACTCCCGGAGTTCACCCAAACTCGTGTCCATTGAGTTGGTGATGCCATACAACTTTCTCATCCTCTGTCATCCCCTTCTTCTCCTGCCCTCAATCTTTCCCAGCATCAGGGTCTTTTTAAATGAGTCAGTTCTTTGCATCAGGTGGCCAAAGTATTGGACTTTCAGCTTCAGCATCAGTCCTTCCAATGAACACTCAGGACTGATCACATTTAGGATGGACTGACTGGATCTCCTTGCAGTCCAACGGACTCTCAGGAGTCTTATCCAACACTATAGTTCAAAAGGATCAATTCTTTGGCCCTTCAGCTTTCTTTATGGTGCAACTCTCACATCCATACATGACTATTGGAAAAACCATAGCCTTGACTAGATGGACCTTTGTTGGCAAAGTATTGTATATGCATTTTAATATGCTGTCTAGGTTGGTCATAACTTTCCTGCCAAGGAGTGTCTTTTAATTTCATGGCTGCAATCATCATCTGCAGTGATTTTGGAGCCCAGAAAAAGAAAGTCTGCCACTGTTTCCACTATTTCCCCATCTATTTGCCATGAAGAGATGGGACTGGATGCCATGATCTTAGTTTTCTGAATGTTGAGCTTTAAGCCAACTTTTTCACTCTCCTCTTTCACTTTCATTGCCAGAGGTGCTAAGAGGGCTCAAACAAACCTTGTGCACACCAGGACCCAGGGACCCCACAGAGACTGAGACAGAACTGTGTGTGAGCATCTCCTGTGAAGGTACAGGTCAGCAGTGGACTGCCACAGGGACAGGGCCTCCGGGTGCAACAGACTTGGATATGGCATAAGCCCTCTTGGAGGAGGTTGCCATTAACCCTACCATAGAGCTGCCAGAACTTACACAGGACTGGGAAATAGACTCTTGGAGAGCACAAACAGAACCTTGTGCACCAGGACCCAGGAGAAAGGAGCAGTGACCCCACAGGGACTGACCCAGACTTGCCTGTGAGTGTCCAGGAGTCTCCAGTGGGTTGGTGGTGGCCTGCTGCAGGGTTGAGGGCACTCCGTGTAGCATACATGCATGGGATCTTTTGAAGGAGGTCACCATTATCTTCATTACCTCCACCATAGTTTGAAGTGAAGTCGCTCAGTCCTGTCCAACTCTTTGCGACCCCATGGACTGTAGCCTACCAGGCTTCTCTGTCCATGGGATTTTCCAGGCAAGAGTACTGGAGTGGGTTGCCATTTCCTTCTCCAGGAGATCTTCCTGACCCAGGGATCGAACCCGGGTCTCCCGCATTGCAGGCAGACGCTTTACCCTCTGAGCCACCAGGGAAGCCATAGTTTGGCCCCAGGTAAATAGCAGGGAGGGAACACAGCTCCACCCATCAACAGAAATTGGATAAAGATTTTCTGAGCATGGCCCTGCCCATCAGAAAACATCCAGTATCCCCCTCAGTCAGTCTCTCCCATCAGGAAGCTTCCGTAATCCTTGTATCCTTCTCCATCAGAGGGCAGACAGACTGAAAACCACAATCACAGAAAACTAACCAATCTAATCACATGGACCACAGCATTGTCTAACTCAATGAAACTATGAGCCATGCCATGTATGGCCACCCAAGACGGACAGGTCATGGTAGAGAGGTCTGACAAAATGTTGTCCACTGGAGAAGGGAATGGCAAACCACTTAAGTGTTCTTGCCTTGAGAACCCCATGAACAGTATGAAAAGGCAAAAAGATAGGACACTGGAAGATGAACTTCCCAAGTTGGTAGGTGCCCAATATGCTACTGGAGATCAGTGGAAAAGTAACTCCAGAAAGAATGAAGAGACAGAGCCAAAGCAAAAACAACACCCAGTTGTGGATGTGACTGGTGATGGAAGCAAGGTCCAATGCTGTAAAGAGCAATATTGCATAGGAACCTGAAATGTTTGGTCCATGAATCAAGGCAAATTGGAAGCGGTCAAACAGGATATGGCAAGAGTGAACATCAACGTGTTAGGAATCAGCAAACTAAAATGGACTGGAAAGGGTGAATTTAACTCAGATGACCATTATATCTACTACTGTGGGCAGGAATCCCTTAGAAGAAATGGAGTAGCCATCATAGTCCACAAAAGAGTCCAAAATGCAGTACTTGGATGCAATCTCAGAGACGACAGAATAATCTCTGTTTGTTTCCAAGGCAAACAATTCAATATCACAGTAATCCAAGTCTATTCCCCAAAAGGTAATGCTGAAGAAGCTGAAGTTAAACAGTTCTGTGAAGACCTATTGGAGAAGGAAATGGCAGCCCACTCTAGTATTCTTGCCTGGAGAATCCTGTGGACAGAGGAGCCTGGTGGGCTGCTGTCCATGGGGTCACACAGAGTTGGACATGACTGAAGCGACTCAGCATGCATGCATGCATGCATGAAGACCTACAAGACCTTTTAGAACTAACACCCAAAAAAGATGTCCTTTTCATTATAGGGGACTGGAATGCAAAAGTAGGAAGTCAAGAAACACCTGGAGTAACAGGCAAATTTGGCCTTGGAATACGGAATGAAGCAGGGCAAAGGCTAATAGAGTGTTGCCAAGAGAACACACTGGTCATAGCAAACACCCTCTTCCAACAACACAAGAGAAGACTATACACATGGACATCACCAGATGGTCAACACTGAAATCAGATTGATTATATTCTTTGCAGCCAAATATGGAGAAGCTCTATAGTCAGCAAAAACAAGACCGGGAGCTGATTGCGGCTCGGATCATGAACTCCTTATTGCCAAATTCAGACTTAAGTTGAAGAAAGTAGGGAAAACCACTAGACCATTCAGGTATGACCTAAATCAAATCCCTAACGATTATACAGTTGAAGTGAGAAACAGATTTAAGGGACTAGATCTGATAGACAGAGTGCCTGATGAACTATGGATGGAGGTTTGTGACATTGTACAGAAGACAGGGATCAAGACCATCTCCAAGAAAAAGAAATGCAAAAAAGCAAAATGGCTGTCTGAGGAGGCCTTACAAATAGCTGTGAAAAGAAGAGAAGCCAAAAGCAAAAGAGAAAAGGAAAGATACACCCATTTGAATGCAGAGTTCCAAAGAATAGCAAGGAGAGATAAGAAAGCCTTCCTCAGTGATCCGTGCAAAGAAATAGAGGAAAACAATAGAATGGGAAAGACTAGAAATCTCTTCAAGAAAATTAGAGATACCAAGGGAACATTTCATGCAAGATGGGCTCAATAAAGGACAGAAATGGTATGGACCTAACAGAACCAGAAGATATTAAGAAGAGGTGACAAGAATACACAGAAGAACTGTACAAAAAAGATCTTCATGACCCAGATAATCACGATGGTGTGATCACTCACCTAGAGCCAGACATCCTGGAATGTGATGTCAAGTGGGCCTTAGGAAGCATCACTACGAATGAACAAAGTCTGCTATACTTCAATTTTAAAATTTATTTCAAAAAGGGAGGAATACTCTTTTTGTATTAAGGTATAATTAGTGTAACATTTTATTAGTTTCAGGTATACAACATAATGCTTTGAGTGTATTGCAGAATGATCACAATAAGACCAGTGAGCATCCATTACCATACAATAGTTACCAAAAATCTTTTTCTTCTGATGAGAACTTTCAAAACCCACTTTGCTAGCTATTTTCAAATATACAATATAATATTATTAACTTTAGTCACTGTGCTTTACATTACATCTCCAGGACTTATTCACTTTATAACAGAAATATGTACCTTTTGACCCCCTTCACCCATTTTGCCCACCTCTCATCCCCTAGGGGTAGTATTTTAAATAGCCTTTTCTGATCATTAGAGATATTCTTCTTTGTTATTATACTAAAATTTGTAAAGTTGTAGTTCCATAATGGTTAATTGCAGTGTGGAATCTGAAGTCATATCAGTGACCTTTTCTTTTTTTTTTTTTAACTCTATTCCCTTAAAATCCATTCATCTGTCTAGCAATGTGAATGAATTTTAACTGTGTATGATTTTGTATCATTGTGCATTGATCATTTGAAAAATATTGGTTTGCTGAGTTATGCAGATATTCCAGCTGTTAACATACATCACTATACAATACCAAAAATTCACACTCATTATTATCATCACTCATGAAAAACATCATTAAAGTATTGGGAAAAATCATTAAAGTATTTACCGCTTATGGTGATAAATGCAAGTTTCCCGAAATTCTAATTTTCAGTTAAAAGCTCAGGTTTCAGCATTGGCAACACATAATGTCAGTTGTTTTCCTTGAAGTGACAGGCTCACTTTGTTCATTTTTTTGGAAAATGTCTGCCAAATGAATTCTCATGTCTGAATAACCATTGTTTGTCAGGCATTCCTTGAAGTAAAAACGGTGCTCCGTGAAACAGCAGCTGGTGCAGCTCCCGGTTTAATGACACCGTTGCTCTCCCTCAAGACAGCCATTGTGTGGGGTGTGCAGCAGAAGAGTTGTGTGTCTGCTTCCTGTCTTGCCACACAGAATGTTCGAGACGTGGACTCAGGGGCCAGGATGTGCTAAAGTAATACAGTAGTCCTCCAATCTGCAGCTTCAGTCACCCAGTCAACCATGGTCTGAAAGTTCCAGAAAGAAACATTTCATAAGTTTCGTTTTATGTGGTGGTACAATATTTTTTTACTGATGCATAGTTAATGTGCAACATTATATAACTTATGGGTGTACAGTGTAGTGATTCACAATTTTTAAAAGTTATATTCCTTTTATAGTTATAAAATATTGACATTCTGTGTTATGTAATACATCCTTTTAGCTTATTTTATATCTAGTAGTTTGTACCTCTTAATCTCCTACCCCTATATTATCCCTCTCTGCTTCCCTATCCCCACTGGTAACCACTAGTTTTTTTCTCTGCATCACTGAGTCTGCTTCTTTATTATTATATTCACTAGTTTGTTGTATTTTTTAGATTCCGCATATAGGTGATATCATACACTATTTGTCTTTCTCTGACTTATTTCACTTAACATAATGCCCTTCAAGTCTATCCATGTTGTTGCAAGTGGCAAAATATAATTTCTTTTTTATGGCTGAGTAGTAGTCCATTGTGTGTGTGCGTGCATGTGGGTGCACACTTGTGTATACACATCTTCTTTTTCCATTCATCTTTTGATGGACACTTCCATATCTTGGCAATTAATTGTAAGCCATGCAGCTATGAACCTTGGGTGCATGTATCTTTTCAAGTGTTTTTTTCTTTTTCTTTTTGACAATTCATAAGTTTTAATTCATGCACCATTCTGCATAGCCTGATGAAATCTCATGCCCTCCCAACTCCTTCCCACCTAACCCATGAATCATCCCCTTGTCCAACATATCCTGTCCCTTGGTCACTTTGTGGTGGTGATGTTGGTTAGTCACTTGGTAGCCATCTTTTATCAGACCGACTTTCTTTTTTTTTTTAATTTATTTATTTTAATTGGAGGCTAATTACTTTACAATATTGTATTGGTTTTGCCATACATCAACATGAATCCACCACGGGTGTACACGAGTTCCCCATCCTGAACCCACCTCCCACCTCCCTCTCCATACCATCCCTCTGGGTCATCCCAGTGCACCAGCCCCAAGCATCCTGTATCCTGCATGGAACCTGGACTGGTGATTCATTTCTTATATGATATTATACATGTTTCAATACCATTCTCCCAAATCATCCCACCCTCTCCCTCTCCCACAGACTCCAAAAGACTGTTCTATACATCTGTGTCTCTTTTGCTGTCTTGCACTCAGGGTTGTCGTTACCATCTTTCTAAATTCCATATATATGCGTTAGTATACTGTATTGGTGTTTTTCTTTCTGACTTACTTCACTCTGTAGAATAGGCTCCAGTTTCATCCACCTCATTAGAACTGATTCAAATGTATTCTTTTTAATGGCTGAGTAATACTCCATTGTGTATATGTACCACAGCTTTCTTATCCATTCATCTGCCGATGGACATCTAGGTTGCTTCCATGTCCTGGCTGTTATAAACAGTGCTGCGATGAACATTGGGGTACACGTGTCTCTTTCAGTTCTGGTTTCCTCAGTGTGTATGCCCAGCAGTGGGATTGCTGGATCATAAGGCAGTTCTATTTCCAGTTTTTTAAGGAATCTCCACACTGTTCTCCATAGTGGCTGTACTAGTTTGCATTCCCACCAACAGTGTAAGAGGGTTCCCTTTTCTCCACACCCTCTCCAGCATTTATTGCTTGTAGACTTGGATTGCAGCCATTCTGACTGGCATGAAATGGTGCCTCACTGTGGTTTTGATTTGCATTTCTCTGAGAATGAGTGATGTTGAGCATCTTTTCATGTGTGTGTGAGCCATCTGTATGTCAGACTGACTTCCAAGGTAGTGCAGTGCTTGCTCACATAACCCTTATTTTACTTAATAACGGCCCCAAAGCACAAGACGAGTCGTGTTGGCAATTCAGATGTTCTCTTACTGTACCTAATTTATATATTAAACTTTATCATAGGTATGTTAAAAATATATATATATATGAAAAAAACATTGTGTGTGTGTGTGTGTGTGTGTGTGTGTGTGTATATATATGTACATGTATACAGTTTGGTCCTGTCTGTGGTTTCAGGCATGGGGTCTTGGAACATTGTCCGCACATAAGGGGAAACTACTGTGATTCTTACTGCTTCGTCAAGGACTCTTTAAGTGAAACTGGCTCTTTTTTAAAGTAGTAGTATATTTTTAATTTTTAACATTTAAGAAGAAATTAAAAAAAACATGGTGGTCAAGAAACACAATGACTACTGAAGAGTTGGTGCCTTCCCCTTGCTTACTGCTACGGTCCCAGTGGTTTTCCCCATCATGGCCTTTGTCCTGTCAGCATAAATATCAACCCAGTGAAAAAGGCAAAAAGGTCTCAATATTATTACAAAACCAGTGTTGGCCTCATGGGCTCTCGGAGAGGCGCCTGTGGGCCCTGAGGCCACTGTGAGCGCTGCTGCCTCCTGCCACTTGAGCTGTTATAAAGCTGCAGAAACACTTAAAAATGATCACTGTTTATCTTAATCCATATTTTTTTCTCTAGCTATGCTTTTTTTTTTTTAACCCAGCTTGCTCCGCAATCGCATTTACATTTAAAATACTGATCATAAATAGAAAAGTGTTAATGTCCAACTCTTTGCCACCCCATGGACTGTAGCCCACCAGGCTCCTCTATCCATGGACTTCTCCGGGCAGGAATACTGGAGTAGGTTGCCATTCCCTTCTCCAGGGGATCTTCCCAACCCAGGGATGGAACCTGGGTCTCCTGCATTGTAGGCGGATTCTTGATCATCTGAGCTACCAGGGAAGGCCAAAATTTTCATGTAAAAATAGGAAAAAACTGAGACTGTATCCCAGAAATATAGGTTCACAGTTGTCCGCCTGTTTTTTTACAATTGGACTGTGAAGCCTCAGTAAGTACTAACTCGATTTCACGCAATCAAGTCATTGCTCGCTATATACTGTGCGGACCTGGGCCGCAGCAGTTGCTGGTGTACTTTAGTTGCATTATATTAAAACCATGGAACCCTAGATCTCGGTGAGGTAAAAGCTTGGTTCATGGCAAAGATACTCAGCTTGGGTGTGTGAATGCATTCAAGGGGTACATTTCCTTGGGGCAGGCTGAATGTGAACATTCCCCTGGTCCTTAAGCTTTTATTCATTGCTGTGTATTTGCCCATTCTTTGCTCCCAGCATGGATCAGCTGGCTGACTCCATTCATCCTTTCTGTCAGTGAGGATAAGGATATGTCACACCCTGGGAACCAGAGCATGCCACTCTACCCTTCGAGTCCCAGCTCTCTCCAGATGGCATCTAATTGTTCCTTGAATGACCTCAGTGTCCAGGCTGCAGGAACCTGGTCTGAGAGGCCGTTTCACATATTTATTAGCCCGTGGATGAGAACTGACTACACAAAGCCCCATTCACACTCTCAAAAGAGCTTCTGGTACAGAAGAAATGATGAAGCTGATGGCCTGTTTCCTGTGGCCACCAGTCCCCAGCTGGATCCTTATTTTTCACAGGCCCAGTTGGGTGCTTTCTGAAAGGAGTCCAGCTACATCCATCAGATCCAGTCTCTGCCCCTCTGTCTTCCCATGGTCTTTCCTGGAAGGAGCCTAAGCACAACAGGGCTGTGTCCTCTCTTCTCCTGGTTTGCAAAGCATTCCAGGGTTGCTCACACAGAGCACAGGTGGTGGGAGCCGGGAATTACTGTGTCCTGGGAGCCTCTTCCTGTTTGGGAACCCGGGTAGTTCCCAGTTTGAGAGAGGCAAGTGCTTCTCAGCACCGAAGTGACAATCAGCCCTAATCCAGCCACAGGGATGGTAAGGCAGATTCACCAACGAGGACCACATCCACCCCTGTGCCAAGTCATATCTTGTGCCTCTGTGGTTCTTAACTATTTGGGGGGGGGGTCCCAAATAGTTAATAGTATTTCTGCAAATTTGATGATAAGAAACCCATCTCTGCAAATATGCACACACACTTACTGAGCATCTTACTTCCAAAGTGTTTGTGGATCCAGAGTGAGAGTTGCCTATGCTATCTCTAAATGTTCTGGCACCGTGCTGGGTATTGGCATGATGACAGTGACTGAGACCTGGGTCCTGAGGTCACCAGACATGGACACAGATCATTTTAATGAGTGTTTGAGTAGCTGGATGCTTGAAGACGGAGTTGGAGCTGGAGCCTCTCACTGGGATAAATAGAATAAGAGCAGTGGGCAAAGGAAACCCCATAGGGCCACACAACCCGGGCACCAGGGCTCCTTCCAGGATGTGTCCACCTAAGGATGACCTAGGGAACACATTCGGAAGATCTAAATATAGTTTGGGGTTGCTGTACATTTCCTTTCTTTTGACCTAGAAGTCATGAATGTTGCACTTCCAGGTAATCCATCATACCTGATAAAATTCTCCTTTGTAAAGAAATGTCTCAGCCTTTACCTCTGAATCAGGTCCTCAGGCTTTCTACAAAACAGAATAGCCTTTGGAAATGTTCTCTGGGATCTTAAGATGCTGCTCTTGCCTGTATAAGCAGGATGGAGTGGGCTGTTTGTTAGCGGTTTCCCCTAGCCTGGGAGGGATGGTGGGCGTGGGAGCAAAACCTCACACCTACACTCAGTGGCACACAGCATTCCAACTCCATGAGTTCTCTCTCTTTTCCTACAGGCAGACTCATGCCAGCTTCATCCTTGAGAACTCATGACAACTCGTGCCTATAATGGAGTGTCCTCGGAGTAGGCCGTGAAACACCATTAATTTCCACCCATCACTAAAACATGAGTGTACCACCCTGTTACTAGGGCATATGTCATACATGTTTCTGTGTAACATCAGTTTATGTTGACTCCTTGTTAACAATTCCAGGTTTAGGGATGACATCTTATACATGTGAACTCTAGCAGAGCCCAACACAGATGTGTTATATTTCACTCTCAGGTTTCACCTAATCTTACACTGAAAAGGTGAACCTATAAACTCTCAAACTGATGATGTGAGCTAGAAAGTTTATCACTGGGAAGGGCAGGGGTGGAGTGTCCTGGGTTGATTGTTCTGGGGAAGGAAAACACATCTGGACTCTGAGACCTTGCATCTGCTTCTCTCAGCATGTTGGCTGCATTCTCTCAGATCAGCTTCTCTGTGTAGTTGAGGGCACATGGCTATTGGCTGCTCTGAGCTTATAAACTTAAAACTTATGGTCCAAAAGGAAAAGTGGGCCTCTCCCTCTGCTCTGATTTGAAAAATCCCAGGGAAGGACTCTGATTGGTCTAACTTAGGTCGCATGTCCACTCCTGGACCATTAGGGGCTTCCCTGGTAGCTCAGATGGTAAAGAATCTGCCTGCAAAGCAGGAGACACAGGTTCAGTCCCTGAGTCAGGAAGATCCCCTGGAGAAGGGAATGGCTACCACTCCGGTATTCTTGCCTGGAGAATTAAGTGTTCAGTTTCCTGATTGGCTCTCACAACCATTACACGTATGAGTACACATGCCATGGAGTAAAGGTTTTAAATGTAATAACCACTGTCTGCTATCTACATCATTTCCCCCCTGAATGTTGAGGATCAGAATCTACCAGGCTATGCCTCTAACTGTCACTGTCTATTCAGGATACTTACATAAAATATTGGCATATGAATTCTAGGTTTTACAAAGATATTTTTGTTTTGATCTTTTCAAGTCCTATACTCACCTTTCTCTAGCTTGTCTTCCTCCTGGTTTACTTATATGCTGGATATCCATTGCCTCCCAGCTTAATTATTAGATCCATATTGTTAACAGGGAAATTATAGGTGGGAGGTAAGGAGTGGTGCAGAGGGGCTAGGATCCCCCTGTAGAGTTTGACTTTGGAGAAATTCCTGCATCTCTTGTCACAAGTGGCCTAACCCTGAGGCTGGTGTGTTGTTCCTAGAGGATGGTCCAGGTGGGTTCCTGCTGCTCTTCCTGGTAACTCCCTTCCTCCACCCTGCCCTCCCACTCCTCTGGGTACACACACAAGGCCAAGGGTTGTATTGTCCTTTGAACCACTGACAGAAAGAACCTGTTGTCTCCACGAGTGTTGACTGTCTGAGTGTCATTTCTGAGCTGGTAATCAGTACAGTCTTTCCCGTACAGCTCACCCTCCAAGTCAGCCTGTTCCTGTAGAGAAATGGGCACAGTTGGCATCTCCATTTACCACAAAGACAGTCTGTCCCTTAGCCCTGCACTTATCAGCTTTGCTGCCTTCTGGCTTTTCTCAGATTCTGGCCTCAGTGTCCATCTGTGCATGTCCTGCCCTTTCCCATTAGTAATGACGAGGACCTCCGGGGCTATTTCAGAGGAGACCTGCGTCTATGTTGCCGAGAGTATCGGTCACTCGGTAGGAGGGAGAAGGCGGTTGCAGCAGCTATAGTTCTGCCTTTTGGGTTTGCACAAGATAAGATACTCCAGGCAGCCAGGTGGTATCCCTGCTTCCATGAGCACGGCCGATAGAGCCAGCCATTCTGATTCATAGTCGTTTTAATTATTAACTCGAAGAACTTTTCAGTCTCACATGTGAAATGGAAATAATATGTGTCTCCTAAGTGAGTGAGTGAAGTCGCTCAGTCGTGTCTGACTCTTTGCGACCCCATGGACTGTAGCCCACCAGGCTTCTCTGTCCATGGGATTCTCCAGGCAAGAATTCTGGAGTGGGTTGCCATTTCCTTCTCCGGGGGATCTTCCCAACCCAGGGATCGAACCCGGGTCTCCCATATTGCAGATAGACACTTTAACCTCTGAGCCACCAGGGAAGCCCATGTGTCTCCTAGTGTGAGTATTAAACAGACACTATGGTAAAAGTTTTCTGTATAAATACTGGCTCTTGAGGACCTTGCATATGGGGTCATGAAGGCTCCTTTGAGGAGCCCAGCTGAGAAGTGGAAAGATGCCACAGTCTAGTGGGAGGGACTGCATCCCAGAAGGCTGTTGTTGGAGAGGGGCTGCTGAAGGTCACACTGGCAGCTATTCTGCATTTGCTAAGTAATACGTGCAGACGGGCCCTTCTGCCAGCTGGGGGAAGGAGCTCTCCTCCTCTCGCAGGTATTTAAAGTCACCCCAACAGCAGAAAGGAAGGTGGCCCTGCTTGCCTCAGAGCTCTCTATCTCCTCTTACCAACTGCAGCCTTGCCAAGACTCAACTGTGCCCATGGTGATCAAGGGCAGGGGTGTTATCTTTGCTCATGTCCATGATGACCAGGGTATCCACTGTACTCGTCTCTCTGTTAGAAAGTAGACCAAGTAAGACCCTCAGAGGCTACGTCTTTAAGAGCCACTAAAAGTCTTTGTGGATCAGTGAGGATTTTTAGGTCACATGACTCTTGGGTAAAACCATGGACCCCTTCCCTGGTTGAACAGTTTGTATACAATTTCCAATGGTTCATGGAAGCCCCCTCCCACTCCGAGGTTCAGAACTCCTGGTCTAGACTGGTTCTCATAGCTCTTTGGGCAGAATGCATAAATATCCAGCATGTCCCTCCAGTGATCCCCAGGATCAGTTTATGACTATGAAGAAATTATGTTTTCCCGCAGAAATAATTTGTTGAGGTGGCTGGAATTTGCTTGAAAACAGAGGAGAAGAGATTAATAAGATCACTTTCTGTTTTCTTGGCCAGTTCAAGGGCAGGAATGAGGTGAGGTTGCCTGCACCTCTCACCTGGTGCCGACCCCGCCCTCTGCCCCAGCATTCCTGCCCTCTCAGGCATCCCTTGTGGCTGCTTCCTCCACTCGGAACTTCGGTAGCCTCTCTGGGGGGTGTGGCCTTGGAAGAATGCACTGTAACTCTGGTGATCCTGCCCTCGGGGGTTGGTGAGGAGGAGGTGCAGACAGCAGAATCGGAGGTGACCGAGAATGTCCAGAGAGAGCAGCGGGGTGAGGCAGGCACAGCATCCAAGGAAGGGCTGTTCCAGACACACTTCTAATTCTAGAAATGGTTGGCATCCATGTACCCAGTTACATGGGCTGGTAAAACAAGAAAGAGTCAGGCACATGGGAGATGGCCCTTCTAGGGACTCTAGATACATGTGGAAGGGTTGGTCTCAGGACAAGTATCTGGAAGGCCAGGCAGTAGGGGAGGTTAGAGGAGCATCAGGCAGGGCACCGGGTGGGACAGAGGCTGAAGCCCAGCTCTGCGGTCAACCTGGTGTGGAGACAGTGGGAAAGGAGGGGCCCCGGGACCCCCACTCAGACTGGCTGGAACAGTGGTGGGACATGGAGAGTGTGGTAGTTGCGAGTGGACCCAGGAGTCCCCCTGGGTGAGGGCCAAGTGGGCAGATGCTGTGGACTCACATGCTGTGTGTTAAAACAAACAACTCCCCAAGTGACAGAGACTCTGCCATAGAAAATCATCTGAGCTATCTGAGCAAGTGTGATTCAAACCATATGTGCAGTTTTAATATGTGATCTTAAAATTTGAAGGCTAAAAAATATCTCATGGCTAAAGAAGCTCTAAACTCCTTCTTGTTGTTTCCTGGCCTTCAAGTCTTAAGAGCTACTGTGTACCAGCTGGGGCCAGTCAGCGGCTCAGGCCTTTGCTGTCCACACTGTCCTTGCAGGGCATGGCTCCTGTAGCCTGCCCCTTGGGTTAGGGCCAGGAGACAGGATGCAGCTGGGTGTGTGCCCTGAGGGAGGAATGGTCTAGGGGGCCAGGTTTTGTGAGCCCTTCCTTTGGAGGGCAAGAAAGCACACACTGGCTGAGTGTCTAGTCTGTTGCCAGGCTCTTTATCTCCTATTTCACTTGATCCTCCAAAAAGAAAAAAAAACCGGTAAGTTGGAGGAGGAAACTAGGGCTCAGAGAGGTTAAGAAATTTCCCGTGGTTACCTAGCTTGCTAGTGGTATAACAAAGACCTGAACCGACCCCTTGCTTTCCCTCTAGCCTGCCACCTCCCAGCAGCGCCTGAAACGTGCTGTGTCCTGAAGCTGTTTCGGCAGATGCATTTTGCAGAAGTGCTTGGAAGAGGGGCGAGCCAGTGGCAGCCAAGATGGGAGCCAGTGTGGCTGGATCTGGTTGGAGCCTTTGCGCATTCTGGCCATTTCTGCAGCACTCTGCATGGGGGTGGGGGATCTCTGAGGGACTTTTGTGGTCTCTTGAGTTGCTCGAAGGGGAAAGAGCAAAGCATCCAGCGAAGAAAGTCTAACTACAGTGACAGGAGAACAAATGAGAGCTCTGCGTGCAGCGCCCACACAGCGAATGTAGGGTGGAAGGAAGCTTGGGAGGTGGGTGGTGGATCGTCTCAGATGAGTCAGACTCCCAGGGGTGTAAGGATGGGCTTCAGAGGGCAAGGAATCCCCTGAAATTGTATGTTGAACATCACAATATGTGCCTTTTGTTCTGAGAGGAGGGTCCATGGTTTTCATAGACTCTCAAAGAAGGCTGAGACGGCCAGAAAGTCTGAATCTGCTGTTTGAGAGGCTGGAATTACGCCTCGTGCATGTTCTTTTAATTTTCCCTAAATGCTAAAAATAGAAAGTTGAGCTTGCCTAATATAGGATTTCTGGGGGCGTGTCAGGAAATAGGTGATGGTGTTGGTGGAGGGATGTATGGGACAAGATTGTATGCAGTGGTTCAAGAAAGCAGTCAGGGCTGGGTGCTCTCACCTGATGTGCTTCACGTGCTTCACGTTATCAGTTATACAATTTCAGTAGCCTGTTAGAGAAACCAACTTTGTGGAGGGGACAGAAGACTCAGTAGAGAGAGAAATCTGTTTGTGAATATTGTCTCTTTGTTGATGTGCTGAGCGGATCAATACTGCTTCCGGATAGAGACCATTTCACAGCCATACTCTTTCATCCCCTGGAGGAATCTGAGGGAACCCTCAGAGAGAGATGTGCACAGCAGATGCTTGTAAATGCACCCTCTGTGTTCCTCTCTCTTTGCCGGCAACACACAAAGCAGCCCTAAGAACTCGGCCGGCGCTTCCCGCCCTCCTCCCGCCAAGTCCAATTTGCATTCCCTTTTGGAGTAGGAACTAAATCACGTTTGCCTATAGGAAAATGTGTTGAACTGTCTTTGGCATCTTGTGTAGCTGCTGAGTCTGGCGTGAGGAGGAGGTGACCTCTTCCTTGGGCCTCCTTCCTCAGTGGTTTCCCAGCTGTTCTCCTCCAGCCCTGTGGCTCCTATGGAGGGTGGGTGCTCCTAGACCCCCGGCCCCTCCCTACCCCCTCGCCTCCTGGTTACTGTGATCAGAATCACGCAGACAGGCCAGTGCCAGGGAAGCAGGGCTGTTGATAAGCATGCCCCCTTCCTGCCCAGGGCTTCCCGAGCCCAGGAGCAGGGCCTGCAGAAGGTGGCCTTGGGTCCTTAGGATTGGGCCAGTACAGGTTCCTCTTCCTGCTTCCACTACCCCAGGAGGAACGCCTGCTAGCTCCTTAGGGCTGTCTTGGTTCACCGAGAGCTGGATCGCTAGGGTTTAGTGGAGGCAAAAAGCCAGGAGGGATAGATCTTTCCAGGGAGGTGAGGCATCTCAGCGTGTGGACTGCTGTTCATCTCTTGACTGATGTTCCGAGTGTGTCCCCTGTGGGCAGAGACCAGTCAGGCCTCATGCCTTGGACCAGTGTCCCCAGTCACAGCCTGCGCCCATCTTGGGCAATGTCACCATACTCGGGGCTGCTTGACAGTGACCGAGAACACCTTGGTGTGTGTTGTGAGTGAGGCTTGTTGCCTTGCTTCTGGGCTGGCCCCAGGGAGGGGAGGGGAGTGGAGGTGTGGGCAGCATTGTGTTCTCTGTGGCCCTGAAACAGGGAAAAGCAGGTCCCTGGCGACATATCTTCCTCCTCAGAGACCTCGCCACCCCCCACCCACCCCACCCCGCCATTCCATGTCAGAGAGGGCACCTACCTCACAGGGAGGCTGATCTTCTAGTGGGGACTGTGGCACTTGGGGAAAGGGACTCTGTTCACCTCTCAGTCCCTCCCAGCCCGAGGGCTGCCGCCAGCAAGAAACCTTGTCTGTGAAATATGACTGGCAGGCAGCTCCTGTTTCCATGGTTACTAAATAGGGCAGGTTCGTATTAGGGCTGCCCAAGGAAAGAATGGCTTGTGCAGGAGCTTTCTTCTGGTCTACTCTAATCCTCTCCCCAGACAGGATGGGTAGCATCTGACCTGAGATCATGAGGATTTTCTTCCAGGGTTCACCTGCCTACCCAGCACTGGCTTTTTTTTTTTTTTTTTAAACAGGTGTTTTTCTTGGTGCTGAGTAGTGAATCTCCCAGGAAGCCAGAGGAGGCGCTAGAGAGCACGGTGGGTTCCCAGAGCTCTGTGCTGCCTGCTCCTGGCCTCCCACCTCTGTCAGTTGCTGGGGTTGCATTAGAGATGCTGACCCCTGTCCCCAGAAGGGCCTGGTGTTTAGAAAGCCCTGAATACAAATTTGGCTGATCCTAAATCACATGTAGGAGATCAGCCCTGGGATTTCTTTGGAAGGAATGATGCTAAAGCTGAAACTCCAGTACTTTGGCCACCTCATGCGAAGAGTTGACTCATTGGAAAAGACTCTGATGCTGGGAGGGATTGGGCGCAGGAGGAGAAGGGGATGACAGAGGATGAGATGGCTGGATGGCATTGCCGACTCGATGGACCTGAGTCTAAGTGAACTCCGGGAGTTGGTGATGGACAGGGAGGCCTGGCGTGCTGCGATTCATGGGGTTGCAAAGAGTTGGACACGACTGAGCGACTGAACTGAACTGAACTGAAATCACATGTAGGAAATCATCAGACAATGACTCCCTGCCCCGGGTCACAAGCTGTTTTCATGAAGCTGTGTGACAAGTTTAATTATAAGACATTAGAAGAATCTATTTGTTGATCAGATACTAGGTTCTGGCAAAAGCACAGGCTGGAGTTCCGGGTCCTTTCTCTGTTGAGTGGCACACCATTCTGGTCCTCTGTTTCTTTGTAACTAGAATAGAATCATCATTGTGGGAAGAATGTGGGGGAATTGATCAGTGTGGATGGGAGACTTTAAAAGCATAACAAGTCAGTGAAGGGCACTTTACAAATTCATGCAATTATCATCTTTAGTTGCAATAACATCATGTTATTTTAGTCTCTCTCCTTGGCCTTTTCAAGAGGAAATTGATTAAAACCTTTGAGTGCTGCTTTAGAAATTATTTTTGGTGTGGAACAAAAAAAATAAAAAGTGCTTAGGAAACAGTTACCTAATAAGATTAGCTCATTCTTTAATCCTGACAGAACCAATTCTTTGTGCATTTTGGAGATGTTCTTTTTTTTTGCGTAAACAGGGAAAACCTCAGGTGACAAGAGCTGCGATTCTCCAGTGACCTGCGTGTCTTTTGTTTTGCTTTTACCCTGGCCCTGGAGCACCTGACTACATAATTCTATGTAATTTATAAGTCTGAGTGTTTTTAAGTACATTTTCTTTCAGGAATGCACTTCATTCACTCTTTCTGGGAGTGGGGGTAGGGTATTGAAATTCAGAGGCTTTGGCTGACTCATCTCACTGAATTTCTGTTCAGGATTTAAGGAGCTGCTTCTCTTCTTTTTCCTGAGCTAAGAATAGTCCCTTTCTAGTCCCAAAGAGGAATGGCAGGTGCAGACTGGACACCTTCCTGGTGGCTTTGGTCTGATGGATGAGTCGTCTCCACAGAACTGCTGGGGCCATGGGCCCTGGCCACTCATGTGGACTTATTACCCTTTGAACCCCATCTAATGGAAATGAAGGCAAAGAGAGAAAATGCCTCCTCATAGGTTCAGTTCATAGACCTTGGGGGGACAGTATTGACCCACCAACTGAACCATCTCTAAGGGCCCCTGCAGCTCCAAACCCCACAAATCCTCCCAACCTTGGTATTTGCTTCCAAGGTCTCAGGTGGACTTCCCAGGACCCAGGGCAGCACATCTGAGCCCTGGAATCCTGGTGGGGGAGGGGGGAGCAAGTGGAGGGACCAGAAAGGAAGTCAGCCCCCTGGCTGTTCTGTGATGACAGCCCCATGCCCTTTTCGGGGTGTTTATTAGGCTGAACCTCCGCTCCTTCGGGGAAGTGTGAGGGCTGTCACTCTCCAGAGCCCTCATCCAAGCACCGGAGCTGCGCACCAGGCATCGAACAAACAGTCCTCTATTTTTACAGGCTGGCTTGACCTAGTCCAAAGGCCGAGGCCTCCTGAGGATTTGAGGCTAATCCTGTTGGATATTTCTCATACCTCCCTCATGCCTCATTTGGTATTGTTCCTTTCTGGACTGAATAGGTTCTGTTTCTTCCTCGTTACAAGTTTCTGCCTGTGTGAAGTTTTAGAAAGCTTCAGGACACATTCCATTTTTGAGTGGCCGAAGCCACAGAAAGTTAATGTTTGGAACATAGGAGAGGAAGTGCTACGGGCAGAAATCTGGGTTTGATTAAAAAAAAAAAAAAAAAAAAAAAGAATTGTTGGGAATCCACTATGACTGGAATGAAAGAAGAAAAGCAATTCCTTTCCGCTAAGGTGTCAGGGGGCTCTTGGTAGGGATAAAGGCCTAAGAAGTGCTGGAGAATCACTCAGTGGTATTAGATGCGAGGTTCATGCCTTGAATCTGGGTTAGGCAGGGTGAACAGTTACAGTGAAGTATTTAAAGTGAAGGAAGGGAGTGAGAAAAACAGTTGGGTCGAAAGAGGGCACACAGCCTGTCCCCCATCCTCCCAACAGACTGCTGCAGGGCCAGGTGGGGAGGGCAGAGCTGCTCAGGGTGTTTGCTGACAGACTTGCTAATTAAACACCAAAAGGCAGTATTGCTTTGCCAATAGCGATGGCTGTGCCAGCGTTATCAGCTGCAAACTGGCTGCCCAGGGGCATCCTAATGAAAAATAAACAGTTCTGAGGGCTGGTCTGGGAGAGTCCCGGGTTTCTCAGGACTTCTAGGATCGCTCCCAGGGGAAAGTCACACCCAGGTTGCCTTCCCGTCCTTGTCTCAAAGGAGCCTCTCTCTCATCACAGAGTGGTGTGATGTGTGCTCCTTGAACTCCCAGGTCCTGGGGCGACAGGCAAACAGACACAAGCTCTAGGAGCAGAGTGCCTGGTGCCTTCAGCCCTGGGGGAATAATGATTTCTGCTGGGTCTCTAAATTGAGGGGACAGCTAAAGCCCAAAGCCTCTTCTGAGAGAGGTTAGAATTTCATCAGAAAGCGAGTCTGGTCACATGAGGATTTCTGGCACCGAGTGCATGGCAGGCTGGACACCCGCCTGCCAGAATTGAGCGAGTGGATCGTATTGGCTTCAGCGAAGAGGGAAAGTCCCAGCCTGGCCTGGGAGAAGGAGCCGCTCACTCCTCCCTGCTCTGCACAGCTGCTGCGGCAGGACTGGGGTGTCAGCCGCAAGACCCCTCTCAGTTAACCCTAAAGACAGTGTGGTCCAGGGACTGAAGACTGAAAGATGCCAAAGGAATGCAATGCCTTCCGTGCCCTCTCGGCCGCTCTGTGCTGCTTCTATCACCGCAGGTCTTTCCTTGGAGTCAAGGTAGGTGTGGTTAGAAATAAGGTAGAGCTAAAGTTCTCTGGGAGGGCTTGAAAGCACTAGGAAAAGTTGGCAGCACACTGGCTCTAAAATCAGAGACACTTGTTCTGACGGATGGATCTTCACAAGCTCCTAGTGGTAAGCTTCCCTGCAAGCAGAATCGGGCCACATGGAAGGGGGCACCTTGTCTTGCTTAGCGAGAAAGCTCTGTTTTTCAGGAGACTTTCCATTTCCTTGGGCTGAAATTTTATACCAAAGTAGCTCAAGACTGTTTTTTCTTTCTTCTCTCTTTGTCTCTGCCTGTCTTCCCTTGTTCGTAATAAATGTGAGATGGCTGAGCCCCTCTCTTCACTTGCCCCACTCCTCCCTTATGTCAACGACGTATAGAAGTACAAAAACCATCAAATATCTCCTTTCAAATTAAAGTCATGTTCCAAAACATTTTCTCATTCAGAACTTTTTTTTTTCCACTGCTCCCGTTTTTAATCTTTGTTACAAGACATCAGTACCCAAGGTTTTGCGTAATATGTCAATGCACTATTTATTTTGATAAAAATATTCAAACAAGCTCATTTGACTATTTCAAGACCAAGCCTCTGTTCTGTTGCCCACCTGTGACACTTAAGAATCCTGTTTGGTACAGGCTGTCGTTGATCTGGGCGCTTGTCTGCTTTGGGAAAATCCTGTTGGCCCTGGCAGGACTGGGGACCTCATTTATTCATGGGAAATAGGAATAAGAAAGCTCTCAAGGAATTCTTCCCACCCTGACAGCAGAGCTCCCTCTCCTGAGGGACCAACTTATTCGGTGCTATTGAAAAAGCTACAACAGGAGAATTTAACAGGAAACCCTGTTAAAGGCAGAAAGAGCCCTTTGTAGAAAAGTATACACTGAGAAGAGGAGAGGCTTCTTCATATCTTACTGCCCTTTTGGAGTGTTCAGAGTAGATTTCTAACCATTCTGCAAAGTTCGTTTCTGTCTCTTTGTCAGGGGATTTGAAGGAGAGTGAGTAGTCATAGGTTAAAAGTGTTTCCTCCCGCATTTGAAAGCGCCTTTCTATCCTGGAGCCCAGTGGGGGTGATGAGGACCATGTGGTTTCTGGCCTAAATATGGATCGTTCTGGTGTGGGGCAGATGAAGTCATGCCATTAACAGTATTTTAAAGCTGTCAGAGATAGACCGGGAGGTCCCAGGGGGGAATCGTGCACGTCAGGGATTGGCAGTAGGTTTACCCTCAAATAGAAGTCCTCCCATAAGCCAACGTCTGCTAATTCAGTAAAGTGCAACTCAGCATTTGGTATATTAGGAAATAACCCATAAATATCTAGTCTGGGTGGTGAGATTCTGTTTGGAGACCCCTGTTCCCCTGCAGTTATTTCCTCCAGGACCAGGCCACAGTAACATGGGGTTGCTCTTGTTCATTTGCTAAGTCGTGTTCGACTCTTTGCGACCCCATGGACTGCAGCATGCCAGGCTTCCTCTATCCTCCCCTATCTCCAGGAGTTTGCTCAAATTTGTGCCCACTGAATTGGTTATGCCATCCAACCATCTTATCCTCTGTTGCCCCCTTCTCCTCCTGCCTTCAGTCTTTCCCAGCATCAGGGTCTTTCCAGTGAGTCTGCTCTTCACATCAGGTGGCCAAAGTATTGGAGCTTCAACTTTAACATCAATTCTTCCAATGAATATTCAGGGTTGATTTCCTCTAGGATTGAGTGGTTTGATCTCCTTGCTGTCCAAGGAACTCTAAGAGTCTTCTCCAGCACCATAATCCGAAAGCCTCACTTCTTTGGCGCTCAGCCTTCTTTATGATCCAATTCTCATATTTGTAACTGTCCTCTGGTTACCCCACCATGGTCACTCCTGGTGACTGACTGTTGATGGAAACACCTTCCTTCCCACCTGGGCTTCCTCTCCCACCCCTAGTTTGTAGCATCGTCATAGTCCAGGGAGAGGGCCTGATCTGCTCACTCACCAGAACCTGAAACCTTTAGACCCAGCTCAAGGTTCCCCATTGACCCTTGGTACGCATTTCCCTGTCTTGTTTTACTTAGTTACCTGGGAAAGAAGACGCCCCTGTGCTTAAATCCCTCCTCCTGCCAGTGTTGCCCCAGAGATAATGCTGCATCGCTTTATTGACTCCCACTTTAATTAGGGGTTTCAGGTCCTGCCACTCATAATTAGTTTCTGTTGTAATTAGAGTTTCAAAATTAAATTGGGATTGATTGCCTGATAGCAAAGCGGAAATAAAGCTCCAGTTCTTGACCATGGATGCTGCTTCTCTTGGCATGAATTTCTCATACCAAAAATAACACTGCAGTAGCCATGGTAACTTTCCATTTGGTCTAATCCATATCATCTCTGGAGAAAGTAGAATGTTATTAATAGTGTTTGTTGTATGGGAAGAAAACTAAAAATATAAAAGCTCCTTCATCACATAGGAGACCAAACACACAGGCGCTTTCAGGGAATAAGATCTTATTTGCAGAGATGATGCAGAATTTCATTTGTGTTTAAGGGCCTCATGTGGACTTGTATACACATGTCCTGGAAAGGAATTAATTGGGAGGCCAGGAGTGAGAGGAAGTCAAGGATATGCAGGCACTGCTGATGCTCACAGAGTTGAGGCCATGTCAAGGGTCATGGCTTTAGCAGCCCAGAAGGGTTCACATAAGGCACTCATTTCACAAAAGACAACTGCATCTCGAGTAAGAAAAGAAAGTGATGTTTTTGCTTATACCCAGTGGAAAAGAGTTCGCCGTGAAGATATTCCAGATCCATGACATTAGTGGAGCACATTAGAGTTTGAAAATCCCCAAATGTCAAATGTTGTAGCCTTTTCATGTGTAAAGCACTCTGTTAGGTGGGGCGGGGGGTGATTAATGACAGTTGAGGCAGGTTCCTGCCTTTGAAGGACTTCCCACTAGAGCATTAGTCTACAGAATCATTTGTTCCATTTGCAGAAGGCTTTCTGAGTTCCTTCACGAGTTATCTCACTGGGGTCTCAAGGCAAGCTGAGTCACGCAGGGCAATCGTTTATCTTTTTCCACAGGGGAGAGGCCGAGGCTCAGAGAAACTCCCTGCCCTAGAATCATTTACTGGAGAACCAGGAGTAGAAATCAGGTTTCTGTGGCCTCAAGCCCAATGTCCTGTCTCCAATACTGTGCGTGCTAAGTCACTGTGGTCATGTCCGACTCTTTGCGACCCCATGGGCTATAGCCCACCCAGCTCCTCTGTCCATGGAATTATCCAGGCAAGTATATTGCAGTGAGTTGCCATGCCCTCCTCCAGGAGATTGTCTTGACCCAGGGATCAAACCTGCATCTCCTGTAGCTCCTGCATTGCAGGAAGATTCTTTACCGCTGAGCCACCAGGGAAGCCTTCTCCAATACCATAGGAAGACCATTGAATGTGGAACAATGTAATTTTGTCCCTGATAGTACTTCAGTTAACAGTTCAGTTAAGAAAGAATAGTGTGAACCTCAGCTTTTCAGGAGAGACTTCAGGGAGACACAGAACTGGTCTTCACATACTAGGTCTCCCTCCTGGGGCAGTGGCAGGGCCACCTTTCTGTCCATAGAGAACTGCAGAAGGAATTGGGGGAAGCACAATAGAGCCCGCTTCTGGAACTGGCCATGGGGACAAGCCCCCATTTCTTCTGGCCCCTCGTGTCTCTGATTCTCCTTGCATGTGGGCAGGGGAACAGGAGCTGAAACTTGCCACCATATCAATGGCTGCTCCTGAGGAAGGTAGGTGTGATTGTGCAAGAAACTTCAGGGGAACCAGAGATAGGAGTTAACCTTGCAAGTGCAGAATTCGTTGTTGTTCAGTCACTCAGTCCTGTCTGACTCTTTGCAACCCCAGAGACTGCAGCACACCAGGCGTCCCTGTCCTTCACTATCTCCTGGAGTTTGCTCAAACTCATGTCAATTGAGTCAGTGATGCCTTCCAACCATCTCATCCTCTGTTGCCTCCTTCTCCTCTTGGCCTCAATCTTTCCCAGCATCAGGGTCTTTTCCAGTAAGTCAGTTCTTCGCATCAGGTGGTCTGAGTATTGGAACTTCAGCTTCAGCATCAGTCCTTCCAATGAATATCCAGGATTGATTTCCTTTAGGATTGACTGGTTTGATCTCCTTGCAGTCCAAGGGACTCTTTAAGAGTCTTCTCCAGCACCACAATCCAAAAGCATCTGTTCTTTGGTGCTCAGCCTTCTTTATGGTCTAACTCTCACATCCATACTTGACTGCTGGAAAAACCATAGCTTTGACTATCCAGACCTTTGTTGACAAAGCAGTGTCTCTGCTTTTTAACACACTGTCTAGGTTTGTCATAGCTTTTCTTCCAAGTAGCAAGTGTCTTTTAATTTCACCTTTCTGAACACCAACAGGGAGACTGGAGTAGGGAATCAGAGGATAAATGAATCAGTAAGTCTCAGCTAACCAGTCACTAAGTCCAGTGGCACTGGTCTAGTCAACAAGAAGTTATTGTTAGAAGGCAGTGGATTTTAAGTATAAATGTTCCCATACGGAGGTGTGACTGTCTTTGTAGCCACGAAGTTCCGTGTAGTGGGAAGTGCTTAAATCATGGTATTGCATTTTGCTTTGTTTTAGCTCATTTCCCTTATCCCTGAAAAAAGTATCGAGAGCCTCTCTATGAATATACATTATAGCCTGAGGTCTCTCAACTGCCCATCCTTGGAGAGTTGGGTCCTCAGAGCTTGCTTTCATTGGGAGCTGCCTTTCTGTGTCAGAGTGAGCACGATGGGGGGAAGGTCCTGCTCATCGTCCCCGTGGCCCATCTCTCGGTCCGTCTGCTGTTGTGACAGTGTGCATGCTGCTGCTACGTCCCAGTGTTGACGGTAGCCTCAGTTGCCTTTGTCGTGGGGCTGTTGCACCGTCAGCACACGCTGCGCGAGGTAGAAAAAACCACCGGGGAAACGTCTAAGTGACTCAGCCCCTGCTCAACCCTTGGTGGTTGGTAGTTGCTCATTTATCTCTCCTGCCCTCCAAAGGAAGGAAGGGGAAAAAAAAAAAAAGCCTAGCACAGCTTTTTTAAAGAAACTTAATGTATTCCCTTGGCATCTGGAAGCTGCGGGAATCTGGTTTCAGTACCAGGGGAAGGACATGCCTGACAGAGGCTGGGTCCCAGAGCCCCCTGCACCACAGACCCTGGAGCTTGGATCCTGGCTGAGACCTTTGTTTTTGTTGGAGAGACGTGGGTGGGAAGCAGACATGAGACTGGGATCCTGGGAAAATTTTGTTAGTGGGTCGGTACCTCCAGGACAGCAGATAGATGAGGCTGTGCCTGACTCTGGGGAGGATGCTGGTGAGTGGGGGCACTTGGGCCACAAAGGTCATCACACACCATGTGCGAGCGGGCAGTACACGGAGGGCTCAGGCCTCTGTTGCTGGGTTTAAAGATGTCTTCAAAGACAGGTGTGGGGCCTTCCAGCCGATGCACATTTTGGACATCCCTGGGGGCCACAGAGGAGACTTGGGCTGTCCTGGTGGGGAGAGCTGGGGAGTGCCTCCTGGGGTGGACACTCCTGTAGCATCCCTGACCACATCTGGATTTTCAGGGTGTGTCCACAGCCCCGGAGCTACTGTTGGGATCTGACTCTGGCCATGAGAATGTCACGGCCTATTTTTCTAGCTTATGAAAGAGCTATGATCAGTCTTTCAGTTTGTGTGGAGAACTCTGCCCAGTGTCCACTCTAATATGTGTGCATTTTTACAAAAGCACATGTACACAAAGAACCAAAAAGTTAATTCTAGTTGGAATTTGAGGGACCATTGAACCAACCTCCCACTCGGAATTCATCTTCTCTCCCTACCCCCATGCCCAGCATGTGTCTCGAGGGCCTGCGGGTGCTGGAGAGACAGAGTGGAAGTTTCCGTCCTAAAGGAGCAATTCTGTGTCCGGCCAGGGAAATGGACATACAGGCAGCTCTCTCCAAGGTACATGGTGATGCAGAGGCAGGGAGAAGTCACAGCACAATGTGAAATGCTGGGCAGAGGGATTAACCCAATTTGGGGTCAGGGAACCTCCCGGAAGTGGTAACACTGGGCAAGTCTTAAAGGAGTGTTAGGAGGAAGACACCCCGGGGAGAAAAAGAACATCAACATGGGACTTCAGGCTGAAGCTAAGGAATGGAAGGAGATGAGGCCAGAGAAGAGGCCAGCACACAGATGGCACAGGGCAGCGGGGAGTGGGTGAAGGTTTGGGTGTCAGCCTCCCGTGTGCAGGATGAGTTTAGGGAGTGTAACCAGAGTCTCCCCTGACTCATGCTGTTGTCCTTGAAGCCTCCCATCAGCTCTGCTTGTCCTTGCTCAGCTCACTCATATTTTCCTCCCTCCAGCTTCTCTTTAAGCCTGTTTCTAACACACATAATAAGATCCTGTTTCTAACTCCACAGCAGCAGCTCAGACCATCAAGCAGGATACTTTTCCGTCCCCACTGCTGCCCCCACAAGCTGCAGCTCTATCCGTGTCTGAATCCATGATCCTCGCTTCCTGCCTGCATCCTCCGAGGATGAAATGTCCCTCTCTCAGACCAAGGCCTGCCCTGCCACCTGTGCCCATGACCACCCCCTTTCCCAAAGAATCCTCAGGCACCTTCAGTCTGTCCCTTTTTACCAGCACTTTCCTCTTAGCTCCAGTCTTCCCTATTCTAAAAATAATCACCATTTCAATGTCTTCTTTCCTGGTCCCTGGCTTCCTCCATCCAGAGAGCTGGTTAACACAGTCTCTGCCTCACTTCCCATTGGCCACTCACCCCTTGACCTGACCAGCGGCCTGTCCTTGCCAAGTCTGGTGGCTGCTGTCCAGTTCTGATGCTATTAGAACTCTCTGCTGCACTTGGCACTGTTGGCCATCCCTTACTGGAAGTCTGCTCTCAACCTCTAGGACAATGCACTCTGCTTATTTGTCCTAGATCCTTCCCGACCCATCATACTGTGGGGTTATGGACTCAATGTTTGTGTCTGCCACCACCCCCACCATTCATGTTGAAACCCTAACCCTGATCATGATGGTATTAGCAGGTGGCCCCTTTGGGAGGTGATTAGGTCAGGAGGGTGGTGCTTTGATGATTGGGATTAGTGCCCTTATAAATAAAGGGGACCCAAGGGAGCTCTCTTGCCCTCCCCACCTCCACCATGTGAGGACACAGCAGGAACATGGCCATTTATGAACTAGGACGCACTCTCATCAACCACTGAGTCTGCCAGTGCCTTGATCTTAGACTTTCCAGCCTCCAGTAACTGTGAGAAAGAAATGTTTTGTGCTTATGCCATTCAGTCTGTGGTATTTTTCCTACAGGAGCTAAAAGGGACTAAGACACCTGTCCTTCAGCTTCTCTTCCTAGCCTGCCTCTTAAAAGCCAGCGTCCCCAGCCCTCTTCTCATATTCCCTCTGTAACTCATATCTTGGGGGGCATTTGAGACAGCGCACCCCCTCTGCATTGAGGATTCTCAAGCCCTTCTCCGCACGGGGTGAGCCGCTCCATCCAGACAGCTCCGGATGTACATCTTCCTTCGCAGACTTGCTCCCCGCTCGAGCTTCTGCGCTGGAAGTTGGTGGCTCAGTCATCTTCCAGTAGCTCCCATGCCTCTTCTCCCTCTTCATCTTCCATGTCTGATCAGTTATAAGTCTTCATGACTTACTCCTAAGCTCTTGTCTCATATGCCCCTTCCTCCTTTCTCTGCCACCAGTACTTTACTAGTCCAGGTCTCATTGTCTGTTTTTAAAAAATACTTATTTACCATTTTATTTTGAAAATTTACAGGTCTTAGTTGCAGCCCGAGGGCTCTTTCGTTGTGGAGTGTGGGTTCCAGAGCACATGGGCTCTATAGTTTGTGGCACGTGGGCTTATCTGCCCCGACGTGATGTGGGATCTTAGTTCCCCAACAAGGGATCAAACCTCCTTCCCCTGCATTGGAAGGTTGATTCTTAACCACTGGACCACCAGGAAAGTCCCTCATTACCTGTTACTGCTTGGAATTCTGCAATAACTTCCTAACTGGTCATCTGGCCCTGAATCTTCATAGGAGGTCATTTCACTAGCCTTCTATTTGACATTTCCTGAGACGGGAGGTATACTGTACCCTCAAGGAAATACATGCCCACATTTGAAAACTCTAATTACTAGAAAGCTGTTCCTTGTATTGAGTCAGAATCTGTGCCCTGCAATATCCAGCTATTATTATTCTTCAGTTAAATGGTGTAAACCCTTCAGATGCGTGCTTTTCCCCCTCGAGCATGTCTATTTGAGGCCAAATTAGTTGGTATGAATAGACACCTAGAAATAAGACAGGAGGGAGTCTGGATTCATTTCTCTATGGAGTTGCACCAAGAATATGTGACCTGTCATCTTAGGATGAGAACACCTCAAACCTTTGTATATGTCAGTACCTCATGTTCCCCACGTCCTTTCTGTACAGACTAAACCTGTTTAGTTCTTCGTATATTTTGGGAGACTTGGATTCTAGTTTTCAGGCAATCCTTTACTGCAAAAGTCTAAGCGAGTCACGAAAATTCACGGCCTTGGTCATGTTTTCTTTTGTAAGATATAATTATTCTTGCTACCTCTTTAACTTCAAGGACATTGTATGATTCATGAGACATGAGTTGTATTGTATCGGGTGTCTTGTCCCTCTAAGTCCAGCTGCTGTTTCCCTGATCCTGCCCATGACATCTAACATGGTGTTTGTATTAAAAAAAAAAAAAAAACAAAAAAACAAAAACTTGTTAGATGAGTTATGTGGGTGTCAAGACCTTTGAATTCCTCTGAGAGAAATATATACCTTTAAAGTGGCATACATGTAACTTGTATATTGGAAACCATAACCATAATGTTGATGCTTGGCCAAAACCCATTTTGTGATGAATCATTGAGTTCTACTGAAAACCTACTATATACTTAGCTCTGATATATAATGCACTTTCTGAGACAGTTGTTAGTCATGTGCTATTTTGGAAAGAGAGAATTTGGAAAGTCATTTATTCCACACCCCACACTGAAAGGCTTTCTGAATCTTTGAATTTTTCTCCACGTGTTTGGCATATCTCACTTTTCTGCCAGTTACATCTCCCAGAGTCTTTCAATCACAATGCATTTTGTTTATTCAGTAATGCCTCATTCATTTGAGGTGAAGTAAGGAAAGGATAGAATTTGGGTTTGGGGTTTGTTTATTTTTTGTAAAGGATTGTATTTGAATTGATTTTTATTTTCTGATATTCTTATTTAAGAGCAAATAGGGCATCCATTTGGTGTACGGCTGTGTTCCAAGTCACTCATAATTTGAATTAAGATGTTAAATTAACAAGCTTGAATTACCAGTGGTAAGCTTTCTGGTTTGGCTCTCTCTGCATCCTGACCTCTGGTCAGTTGGTCTCCAAACCCTTATCCTGGGTCTGCCTTAGCCAGGGAAGTCTGTTTTTCATTCTCCATAGATGTTAACAAAGCACTACTCTTACTGAATGGAATCTCACTGCCAGACTGAGCGATTAATATTTCACTTGCATTGTCTTGGTTAGCCTGTGTGCCAACCCTGTGAGAGAGGGGGTTATTATCAGAAGTCACTTGAGGACATGGTTAAAGGGAGCAAAGCAGTTTACAGGAGGTTTTCATCAGTGGAACTGGTACTCGGCTTTTATTTGAAGCCCTTCATATCACTGACCCAATAAATGATTAAGTGCAACCAGGGACCTCCAGCCTTCATTGTAAGTGTGGGCACATCCGACTTCTCACCAGGAGGAACCAGAATACAGGGCTGCCGCACGGGGGTTACTTGGATGTCTGCTCCAGGAAATCATCATCTAAATTTGATCTAGAGGGGAGGGTACCCGCCGCAGCTTTCAGCAGGGCTGGATGTTAACAAATGGCCTGTTGACAATCTCATCGTGTTTCAGTGTATCTATTACCAGAGAAAGGTGAGACCCCCTTGGAGCTGAGCACTAAGTGAGCCCCTGAGTAAATAATGTTTTGTCAAAAGGGTGAGAAACGTGATGGGCAAACCCACTGGGCTGGGTTGTGGGGGGTGGTGTGGAGCTCTTACAGTGTAGTGAGTGCATGGGGCGAGTCCTTTCACGTGTGAGTAACCTTTTGAAGGAAGGAAGAGCCATTTTCTTGTTGGATGTGCTGCATTCTGTCACACTTAGAATTCCTCCTGCCGTTTCCAGACCAAAATCAGTCTCCTTCAGTGAGAAATAATTTTCAATCCCTTGGTGTTTCATCAAAATGAAATTGAACTTCAAAAGCAATAGCTTCATGATCTAGCAGGATGGGAAGGTGTGGGGGGAGAACCTTGCCCAGAGAATGATTGGGGATAAAAGGCAACAGGAGTTTAACATCAAAGGGAGCCGTGGGTACCAATCAGAATGATTCTAGTGTAATTAGTTTGGAATGGAGGATTAAGTTACTGCTGCCTGCTTAGTGGGTACGCTGCTTTAAGGCTCCAGCCTGCACAAATTAAAATGAAAGCAATCTTTTTCATTTACACACATGGAAAGCAGAATTTTAGTGGGAATTTCTCAGAACCTTGATAAGCCCAGAGGTCCACAGATACCCTCTTCACGTTTCTTATTCATGGTTTCTGAGCCTCTTTTGATAAGGTTTGATAATGAATAAAATGAAATCTCCTGGACTTGGGCTGCGGGATGGGAGGGTGTTGTTGGCATTTTCCTTTCTGTGTTAAGAATCTGATGACCCCTGTCTCATCCTTTGTCTGTGAAAAGGAAAATCACCCAGAGTGAAAAAAAATAAAGGCATCTTAATTTAACAGCAAATTGCAAATCCGTTTTTAATGGCACTGGAGGATCCGATGTAAAGTGTGATAAATTACTCAGGTTTAATTATAAAATGGGAAAACAGCATCAAAACCCATCTGTAGACTCTTTGCTGAAGATTAGATTCTTTCTAGGTTTTAGAAAATAGAAATTTGTATTGCCCAGGAACTTGAACATTAGCATCAAATTAAGTGAAGTGTTTCAGAAATCTCTTTGCCACTGATCCCTTTCTCAGAAGGATCCAGGGGCCCTCGCTGACCTCTAATAAGACAGAGAACACTGAGAACTTCAGCAGAACATCATGTGATTTGTTGCTGTACATTCCCTTCAGATGTCTCGTCTCCTCAGAGGGGCTGTAAGCCCAGGTCAGGCCATGGGGTATTTCTTACTCACATCTGCGTCTCCCCTCCAATCTAGCCTGGGAGGAGCACAGTGGACACTTGGGAAGTCCTTGAGTTTAACTGAAGGCACAGTGTTCCAGTGACTATCAAGTTCTTAAGACTCCCTGATTGTTTCTGCAGAACTCTGGCCAATAGGATGAATATGTGTGGGTTAGGAAGCTGCCCCCAAAGACTGCTTCACTGAGCTTTAATCTCAGGATTGAGAAGAGTGGGCTCAGAGGCAAGGGGCCCAAATGAGACCAGAGACCCCCATTTGTCAAGAGCCCAACACCAAACAGGCGGAGAGGCCCCTGGGACAGCCCGGGGCCTTTCTCTCCTAGCTTGTAGTGTACTTTTGTGTGAATTAGAATAAGGCGCCGCTTCCCCGAGACACTCTATTGCCATCTGCCGGGCAATGGTTGCGTACAAATTTTCGATGGCTGTGCGTGAAGGGCCCCTTCTTAGATATGCTCCTGTGTTGCACACGTCCCTGAGCCACTGGCCAGGCCACCACCGTGTGCCCACCACTGCGCTGGGCCAGGCCGAAACGCCCAACTGCCCATGCCACTCTTTGCTTTACCTACCAAACAGGAGACTTAAAATTTGAATTTAGCATTTCTTCTCTTTGGACTTTTAGTTGCAAAATTAAGTGTTCTCTTAAGTAGAGACTTTGGTTTTAGTCAGTTATTAGAGTAAGAAACTGTATTTGTCTAACCTAGCACCCCAGTGGGAAAAGTTGGATTAGTAATTCAAGCTTTTCTTCACTTATCTTTGGATTCTAATAAAATATTTCTGGGCAAGCCATGAAAGCCAGCAAGTGTCAATCAAAGGTGACCCAGAAACCAGTATATGAATTGTTTCATTTCAAGGTCTTAGGATTGCCACAAACACCATCCAGTTCCTTTCCATTCTACCTCGGATTGAAACAGCTGAGTGTTTGTACTAAAAATTGTTGTGCCTGAAACTGGTGGAGAAGTGGGTTTTTGTTTTTCAGGCTGTGGTTAAGGTTAAGAGTGCAGAAGTAATTGGGATTTATTCATTCCGTGCCTTCATGATCAATTTATGCTGGTTTTCAATGGTAAAAATACCAGTTGGATCTCTGAAAGCCCTTGATATACTTTGGAATGTGGTTATAAACTGGCCCACTGCTTAAAATTCAGCCCAAAGCAGTGGTTCAAAGGTGCTGAAATCTCCAAAGTATCTTATTTTTAGGTGGATTTACTTTATAAGACAATCCTTGGTGAGGCTTCAGAATCCTCCAGTAAAGCTGATCGACAGTGTCGTTTTTCCAAGGTGGGGGAGCGCCACCTCTTCGTGTGTCTAACGTTTGTTAGGGATCCGCATGGTGAAGCCGTCACATCATCACGTGCAGGAGTTCAGCGCATTTCAGGTGAGGGTCTGTTTACCTGGACGCCTGTGTTGCCCTGGCTCCAGCCAACTTATGGACAGTGCACGGCAGACCCAGAGGGTTTCCCACCAGCTCATCGGAGGACATGGTCTTTGCTCAGAAATGAGACCAGTTTTACTTGCAGTGAGACTGATACTTTTGTTTGTGATCGTAATTTCTGGATGAGACTTCTGGAGAAACGTGACCTGTGGAGTTGTTTGGTTGAACCTGACGAGCAGCCTGGACTGTTGTGGATCTCTCCCTCAGCTGAGAAAATCATCCCTGTGCAGAAGAAAGGGACTTTTGTTTGGGAGCCTGATAGCTTTCTGGCTGTTGTGGCCTGATGCTCTAAACTAGGATAGAATAGCCCAGAAACTCTCTCCCTCCCTCTTCACTCCCTCGCTCCTCTTTTCTTGTGCACATTCCTGTCCATCCTCCCTTTTTATCTTAAGTCAGTTCCCAACCTTGATCATAGAACGAATGACTAGAAAATCATCCCAATCTTAAAAATTCAACAAAAAAACATGTTGATGACTAAGCCGCCTGGGCCCCACAGGACACGTCATCTCTGTACCAGGACCCCTCAGCCCTTGCACAAAACACACAACTTCCCTGCACTCTCAGGCTGCTTCCCTGTCCTGTGTGCTATGGACGTGTGACTGGCTGGAGTAACTGCATGTGTGTGTTCATACGGAGACACATGTCACCAAGGGACGGTGCCTTCTTACAGGTGATCAGCGTCACTCTGCACAGATGGAAGCATTTAGTGGCACTCAAAAACCCAGCAACTATTAACTTAGAACTGAAATGAACAGAATAAACACACCTACACCTGAGTAGAAATTGGTAGTTTCAACTGCTAGCTTTTTTACTCCATTAGCGCTAAATTCTCAAAGACCAGATATCTCTAAAACCTTCTGATGGATTGTATAATTCTTTAAAAAAAAAATTCTTTAGTGAGTGAAGCAACTCTATTTTTGTAGCTAAGAGGCATCTTTAAAGGGGCTTCAAATTCTACATTGTTCCATATGAGTATATACTATGTGCTAGGCACACTGCCAGGTCCTTGGTTTTTTTTTAAATGCCAGGTACATGAGGTCAGGTAGCCCAGTGAAGTGGGTACTAATATCCCCAGATGTAGACAGACGCAAGTAAAGAGAAGTCTAGAAAGGTAGCCAAGATCATCTGTTCTTTTTTTTTCTTCTAGTTTTATTGAGATATAATTGACATACAGAACTATATAAAGTGTACAGCATAATGATTTGACTTACATACATCATGAAATGATTATCACAGTAAGTTTAGTGAACATCTATCATCTTGTATAGATAAAAAATAGAAAAAATGTATTTGTTTTCCTTGTGATGAGAACTCAGGATTTACTCTCTTAACATACGTGTTAACATTTGTAACATACATGCGTATGTGTTCAGTCACTCAGTCGTGTCCAACTCTTTGCAACCCCATGGACAGTCCGCCAGGCTCCTCTCTCCGTGGGATTTCCCAGGCAATAATATTGAACCAGTATTAATTTATCATGTTGTACATATATCCCTGGAACTTATTTATCTTGAACTTTTTGATTGCCTTCATCCAATTCTCCCTCCCCCGACCCTGGCCTCTAGTAACTACAAATTTGATCTTTTTTTTCTATGAGTTTGTTTGTTTTTGAAGTACTGTTGATGTATATAACACTATGTTAATTCCGGTTATATAATGTAATGATTTGATATTTCCGTACATTCACATGATTACCATGATAAGTAGTTATCTGTCAGCACACAAATACATTGCATAATTCTTGATGGTATTCCCCCCACTGTACACTTCATCCCCTGACTCATTTATTTTGCAACTGGAAGTTTGTACTTCTTAATCTTCCTCACCTATTTATCTCCTCCCCCAACCCCACTCCCTTCTGTTTGTTCTCTGTATCTATGAGTCTGTTTCTGTTTTGTTATGTTTGTCCCTTGTTTTGTTTTTTAGATTCCACATATAACTGAAATTCTATGGTATTTGTCTTTTCCTGACTTATTTCACTTAGCATGATACCCTCTGGGTCCATTCACGTTGTCACAAATGGCAAGGTTTCTTTTTTTTTATGGCCGAGTTATATTCCATTGTGTATATATGCCAAGTCTTCTTTATTGACTCGTCTATTGATGGGCACTTAGATTGCTTCCGTATCTTGGCTATGGTAAGTAACACTGCAGTGAACACAGCGGTGCATAGTTTTTTTCTAGTCAGTGTTTTTGTTGTCTTCAGATAAATATCCAGGAGTGGAATTGCTGAATCTTATGGTAGTTCTGTTTTAAATTTTTTGAGGAATCTCTGTACTGTTTTCCACAGCTTCTATACCCATTTACATTCCACCAATAGTGCACCAGGAATCCCTTTTCTCCAACTTGTATTATCTGTTGTCATTTTGATAATAGCCATTCTGATTGGTGTGAGGTGATGTCTCATTGTGGTTTTGGCTTACATTTCCCTGATGATTTGTGATGGTAAGCATCTTTTCACGTGCCTGTTGGCCATCTATTAGGTCTTATTTGGAAAAATATTTATCTAGATCCTCTACCCATTTTAAAAAGTCAGGTTGTTTGGTTTTTTGCTCTTGAGTTGTATGAATTCTCTGTATATTTAAAATATTAACCCCTTATCAGATATATTGTTTTCAAATATCTATTTAGCAGGAGACCTTTTCATTTTGTTAATAATTTCCATCATTGTGCAGAAGATTTCTAGTTTGATGCAGTCCCATTGGTTTTGCTTTTGTTTGCCTTGCCTGAGGAGGAAAAAATTATGAAGACTGATGTCAATGAGTGCACTATGTTTTCTTCTAGAAGCTTTTGTAGTTTCAGGTCTCACATTTAAGTCCTTAATCCATCTTGAGTTTATTTTTGTATGTGATGTGAGAAAGGAGTCTCATTTGATTCTTTTACACGTAACTGCAGTTTTCCCAACACCGTTTGTTAAAGAGGTTGACTTTCCCCCACTGTATATTCTTGCCCCCGTTGTCGTTGATGAATTGCCCGTAAAAGTGTGGGTTCATTTCTGGGCTCTCTATTGTATTCCATTGACCTATGCCTGTTTTTCGTCACCTGTTCTTGACCAGCCTTCAGACTCTTTCTTTTTCTCCCCACCCAGTGACAAGGAAGCTGCCACATGGAGGGCAAGAAGGCAAGCAGGGTTCCAGTCAATAAGTGGCTACTGGACACACACTGTGTGCCAGTCACAGGCTAGGCTCTGGGAGCCACAGACGAGTGAGCCCTGGCCTCTGGCCCCCAGGAGCTCATGCCTGGCAGACAGCCTTGGCCCCCCTGTGCAGTATGTGACAGTGGATCCCCTGCCCCCTTTGATGTAATTAGACTAATTCATTGTGGCCTTCAAGGCCCTGCCTCCTTGTCCGTCTCTCCTCTAGCCTCTCCCCATTCGCCAGCCTGGGCTCCAACCAGGCTGCACAGTGGCACTTACAGAGGGGTTGCCGTTTCTGGACCACAGGATGAGAGTATGGAGGAGGGATGTGCGAGACTGTGTGTCTGGGAAGTTGGGGAAAGTCCCAGTGACCAGGGCCCTGATCAGTGCACCTCAGAAAGGGAGCTCATGGCCAGATGGAGAAGGGCATCTCTGGCCTTTGGATTTTATTTGTAGAATACCGTGACCCTTTGGAACATGTGGACCCTTTAAATATAGTCCAAAAAACTTTAATGCCCCAAATCTGCTGACTTAAGGGTTTCCTTGGTGGCTCAGTGGTAAAGAATCTGCCAGTGTTGCAGGAGACCTGGGTTTGATCCCTGGGTCGGGAAGATCTCCTGGAGAAGGGAATGGCAACCCACTCCAGTATTCTTGTCTGGAGAATTCCATAGACAGAGGAGCCCGGCAGGCTATAGTCCATGAGGTCGCAAAGAGCTGGACACAACCGAGCTACTGACACTTTCATGGATTCCACTGCATAATAGCAGTGCCCTTGTGCATTCTCCCCATCAGTGAAGCCTCTGCCGCTTATTTCTGGCGACCCACAAAGATGTCTCCACTTATGTATCCACACCTTCTCATGACCTGGGCCTTCTATCGAATTCAGACCTGGCTCCCAATATGAGGTATCAGTATACGGCCAGGGTGGTGCTGTAGCTCATGGGGCTGTGAGAAATGTAATGTGTTCAAAGCTCAGGAATCTGGGAGGAGAGGGCAGGATGCATGTCTGTGTCCCTTATGGACCAGGTCTGAGCCCTGGGAGAGTGCAGACCAGATGTAAGAAGCCCATTTGTTTGCGGGGAAGAGGGGTTGGGAGAGACTGTGACTCATGTCAGCCCTAGTGGGGCACCCCTTGACTAAAGTCCCTGAGCAGGAATTATAGAAGTCTGTGACTTTGTAGGCGGCGGTTGTACCACTGGAGCACGGAGGTAGGGAAATTGTCAGGAGGCGATTGTAAAGGTTTAGGGAGAACAGGACAGGGTAACTTTCATGGGGATTAGAATGGACTTTAGTGAGAGGGAAAATCAGGAATTGCTTGATCAGTGGAAGCCAGTTCTGAGGGTTCTTGTGTGAGTAATGAGGGCAGAGGAGGTGCCAGTGTCTGGGGAAGGGGGAGAAGAGCAGGCTTTCCAGAGAAGATGAGTTTCATTTATCCATATCGACATCTGAGCTCTGAAGTGGATTCTGGTAAATATCCTACCACGGCACCAGCTCTAAAGGCTGGAAATGGGGATTTGGGCATCATCAGCACCTTTCAAAAGACTGAACTGGCCTTGTGCCACTAACCCCAGCCCCTTCCACTCCCTTCTGCTCACTGCAGCCAGATTGATCTGTCTAAAAGCATCTCTTTCTTTGTACCTGTTGCCATCCCGGGCAGCAATTGTCAACAGCCCTCACTGTTTAGAGTGTGGAGGTCTAAGCCCTCAGCCTGCAGTGCCCCTCTATCTGATCTGTCCTATCCCCACCTTCCTGGGTCAGGACTTCTCTGGTCACAAGTGACAGGAGACCAGTGCAAACTAACTGAGGTCACAGGGGAGTTTACAAGTTGATGCAATGCCCTGGGGTTAGGGACATGCATGCCACTTGACACTTCCATTTCTTGCTCCTCTTCTCTTCCCACAATGATTTCATTCTCCCAGCCCAGTCTCATCCACACTATGGGTCAAAAAATGAAGCAACCTCCGTACTTCCAGTCTCATGATATTTTCAGAGCAGGCAATGGCACCCCACTCCAGTACTCTTGCCTGGAAAATCCCATGGATGGAGGAGCCTGGAAGGCTGCAGTCCATGGGGTCGGTGAGGGCCGGACATGACTGAGCGACTTCACTTTCACTTTTCAGTTTCATGCATTGGAGGAGGAAATGGCAACCCACTCCAGTGTTCTTGCCTGGAGAATCCCAGGGACGGGGCATCCTGGTGGGCTGCTGTCTATGGGGTCGCACAGAGTCAGACACAACTGAAGTGACTCAGCAGCAGCAGGGTGTTTTTTACTCAATTCACTTAGAAAGATCCCAGGAAGAACTCTGATTGGGCCAGCTTGGGTCAGCCAGCAATGGCCAGGGAAGTGGGTCTGAACCACATACTTAGAGAAAAGATAGAGCTCTCTTGGCGAGGAGAAAATCGATGTTGTGACCAGATGTCTCTGCCTGCTTCAGCCCTCTCCACCCCAACCAGAACCTCTATCTGATAAAGCCCAGGTACTCTTAGCTCAAATGCCCAAAGCACTCTCCCTCTTCTCAAGTTTTACCCTCAAGGGCCAATCCTGATATCCTATCCTCTCCTTCCTCCTCCCTATCCCATAGGGAGCCCTTATGTAGCAGAGGAAAATCAAAGGATCAACAGGTGGTGTAATTTCCCCCAGACTAAGGAGCCGGAGGGGCAGGGATGAGAATTCAGTGCTCTGTCTTCAGT
The DNA here is from genome assembly GCF_029407905.1 of Bubalus kerabau. Taxonomy (NCBI): domain Eukaryota; kingdom Metazoa; phylum Chordata; class Mammalia; order Artiodactyla; family Bovidae; genus Bubalus; species Bubalus kerabau. The sequence continues at coordinate 50,742,641 of NC_073629.1, forward strand.
GCTCAAGGATGTGTTGCACCATTCCCTGTGTTGGCTTCTAGGATACTGTGCCCTCGGGAGGGTGGGCCCCAGGCTGTCACTGCCCGCCACCAGCCTGTGCTGTGCTTAGTCACTCAGTCGTGTCCGAACCTTTGCGATCCCATGGACTGTAGCTGACCAGGAGCTTCTCTCCGTGGGGATTCTCCAGGCAAGAATACTGGAGTGCGTTGCCATGCCCTTCTCCAGGGGATCTTCCTGACTCAGGAATTGAACCGGAATCTCCTGCATTGCGGACGGATTCTTTACCAGTTGAGCTGTCGGTGGCCCCATGATGGCGCCTCACAATCTTCTCCTTTCCACACACAGCTCCCAGCCCGGGGACATGGTCTTTCCATGACCTTGCACAATTTAAAATTCTGTGGGAACTGGGAAGCTTTTCTTACAGGCAGGGAGAGAGTAAAATAAATATTAATTATAATGCAGATGCCATCTTTTTCTAATCCTCTCAATTGTCTCCTGCACACAAATGAGCTGCTCTGGGCCTTTCCCACCCATTGCGCTTGCGGTACACACACCTCCCTCCCCCACCCCACCCCCCGCCCCCTCCCCCCACACGCACACTTACAACGCAAACCTCCTGAGAGGCTGGGTCCCATTGTTCTGCCTGATTTGAAATGCAGGATCACACATCACACAGCCCTCTCAAGACCCGAGCTGTTCCTCCCGCAGCTGGACCAGCTTTTCTTCCTCGGAGAACTGTTGAAATGTAGGAGGTTTCCTCATTAATCGAGGTTCCCAGCACGTCGGCGGAGCTGGCTCTGTGCCTCCAGAATGTGTTTTCCAAGCATCTCCTGGGCTCCAGCTATTCCAGCAAGTCAAGACCAGACTTGCCTGCCATGTGAGGCTCCAGAGATGTGCATTCCAGATTAGAGTGATTTTCAGAGCCAACCTCAGCAAGCCAGGACCAGTCCTGGCCACGAAACTGGACCACCTGGGGCAGGTGGACAGTGAGGTTCTTAAGAAGACTGAAGTAGACAGTGGACACGTAGCCAAGTACCAGGCTGCTTTCCTCCCAAATACCAGCCCAGTCCCTTCATCATGGCTGTGCATCAGACCTTAAACATCTCAAATGTAAACCTTCTATTCTAGTTAACCAGAATAGTGTTCTGATATGTCTATAAAAACCATTAACAGTGCTGTCTGTGTACCACAGTATAAGTGCTTCACAGATATTGATCCATTTCATCCTTATTAACCTCTCATCATACATTATTATCCTCATTGTGAAGACCGGGAGCTCTGCAGAGAGGTCAAGTCACTTACCCTAAGCCACACAGCTGGTGAGTGGCACAGTGGCCTATGGATGTAGCAGGCAGGCTAGCCCGAGCTCTTAAAGGCTGTGCTGTAACGTTCATTGGTATTAGAGTTATGGAAATGCCAGCAATAGGAAAGTAGTAGTTAGACTCAGATTTCCATGAGAAGCAACAGTTATAGTAATTAAGGAACTTTCCCGCTACTCTTCAGTGTGGTTGGACAGTTGTGGACCTCATCCATCCCTTTCTTTGCCCTAGTTATCAGCTTACCTGCCTCTCATCTCAGACCCCAATGCTAACGACTGGGACCAGATAAAGTTTTAGAAGTGGAGCCATGTGAGTGGTAATTCTGATATAGTAGTTGCTAAGCCCTCGCTCCTTTCCTTCCTTCCTTCCTTTTCTTTCCTGATCAAGGTATGCTTATTACTTAATTTACGTACACAGCACATTTTATTACACCCTTCTGTCCCCCTCCTTAAAAAAAGCAACTGCTCTCAAATCTCTGATGGATCCAACTCAGGCAAGATGTGGAGTAGAAGATGTATGTCCAGACTGCATCTTTCTTTTATGGGGGCTGCGAGTGGGATTGGTCCCTAGAATGAACCTGTCAAGGCTCATGGGCAGAATGTTCTTGACCCAAAGCCTAGCATCTTGCCTCCCTCTGGAAGTTGTGGCCCAGCTGCTGTGTGCGGAGGAGTTCGGGGTGGCCAGAGCCTGTGCTGGGTGCAGAGAAACCGAAGTCCCTTGTCTGTGGTCTCCCCTAAAGATAAGAGGCTTGAGAGACAAGGAATCAGATTTGTCTTCTTGGAATGAAGTTCAAAGTTAAGGATAAATGGAGAATTTGAGCCTGAAGAAAAAGTTGTACAACTATAAGGTGGCCATTAGGAACATCTACAGCATCTGTTTGAGAGACTGATTATTCCTAATTATTTCCGTGCTGTCTCTGTCTGGCAGTTGAAGAATGTGAAGTCCAAGGGCTGGTGAGCAGTGCACTTCTGTCCAGTGTAACCTGAGAGCAGAGCTGAAATTACACGTGCTTGGGTGCATGGTGCCCAGTGCAGATTGAGAATGACTGTGTCCAGCCAGTCTTTGAAACACATTGAATTCAGAAGATGTGTGTGGAAACACCTGTGAGAGCTGGAAGAGATCAGCCTGGAGAGAAGGCTGTGGGGACTCGACCGGGTATGGAAGATGTGCTGTGTCCTCCCTATTTCCCTAAGATGGGAAGCTGTCGGAGGGCTGGGACCTGTCCCTCATTCAGTCTCTCATGCTGAATTCTCGGCTGTGCATAAACTAACAGTGTATGAGTGAGAGCTGCTCTCATCTAGGCTCTCCTTAGAAGGTAATTTAAGGAAGGCCGGAAGGATTCATTAGTAGTATCAATTAGAATTTCAGAGGACACGGATGACCATGCAAATGGGATAAAAACCAGGGGGGTTCAGGATGGGGACACATGTACACCCATGGCTGATTCATGTGAATGTATGGCAAAAACCACTGCAATACTGTAATTAGCCTGCAATTAAAACAAAACAACAAAAAAAAAACATTGCTGAGGTACTGTTGTGTTACCTTAAATCACTAGAATTTACTTCGTAGCCAGTGAAAGTGAAGTCGCTCAGTCGTGTCCGACTCTTTGCAACCCGTGGACTGTAGCCCACCAAGCTCCTCCGTCCATGGGATTCTCCAGGCAAGAATACTGGAGTGGGTTGCCATTTCCTTCTCCAGGGGATCTTCCTGACCCAGGGATCGAACCCAGGTCTCCCACATTGCAGGCAGATGCTTTAACCTCTGCGCCACCAGGGGAGCCCCATAAGACCCCCAAATTATCCAAGATGGGGGCATTTCAGAAGAAATTTCAAATGCCTGCCAGATGGGAGCAATTAAGTGGAAGGGTGCGCCATTAGCAAAGGTCCCATTGTTTGGGGGAAGCCATCCGAATTCTGCCAAGTGTCACAGGTCTGGTCATTCCTGGTCATTCCTGGTCCTCAAGGTGCACAAGTAGCAGTCACAGTGCAGTCAGATGGATACATTTCGCCAACCTTTCTATGGTCACCCCTCACCACCCATGGGGTTGCTAGCTGATCAAAATACTTACCTACAGTGGCAAAATCAGAGTCACCAAGGTCAAGAGTTCATAAAACAGGCACTTGAGAAAAATAAAAGTTGTGTTAATATATATGATTAAAACTACACGTGAAAGTTCTAGAAGGAATCCTCCCTCCAGATAACCACTATTTCATCATGAGGGTGATCAGTCACCTGTGGGTGACTTTTGAATCGCCTCTTCAGTTATTTGGGAGACACTGCCCATGTCATCTGCTGAAGCAGACGCTCCCAGCAGCCCACCTGCCTCCTTTTAATGCGGTAGAACCAGCCCTCACCAGCTTGAAATAAGGAGCTCTTTGCAGTTCTTGCTCACTGTGGCTCTGTCTCCCCCGCTCCCCTCTCCCCTTTCTCTCCCCATCTCCCTCCCTTTTCCTTCTCCTCCTCCTCTTTTAAAATACAAGTCTAGACAACTGTGTAACCTCCTGACTTTTCACAAATTATGCAAGAGCTTAAGGGCTTATTTTTTGAAGTCTGGTTTCTGTCCCAGATTATTTGAGAGGGTCGGTCTTTCTGATCTTTTCTCTCTCCTCTAGGTACCTCCCTAGAGTGCCTCGCCTCTCAAGTCCATAGGGGAAGAGAGCAGTAATTGTGGACTTTCCTCTAAGGACAGAAATAACAGAGCTGATTTTATATTTTTGGTAACAAGTGTGAACAATATTATCTCAAAACCTAGAGTAAAAGATTGTCATGTATAAATGTTAAAAACAACTTTGATGTTGATGAGATGCTGAGAGAGAGAGAAGGTGATGATGGGGGGACATGGCCTGGGTGTTGGGTATCAGGGAGCAAGGAGAATGCAAACAGAAGTACGGCAATAGCTTCAGGGCTTAGGGCAAATGCAGTTTCAGTGGAGGGTTATGCAGAGGATGGGACCTGCTGGTTGCTGCATTTTCAGGGCTCAGGACAAGGGATTTAGGCTGGGCATACAGATTGCCAGGGTGGCTAAGTAGAGGCCTGGGTCACAGTATCAGCTAGGATTTAACTCAGCTGCTAGTGAGAGGAACACCGAAAATAACAGGCTTAAAAAAGAGAGGTTACATGGAAGACCTGGAAATGGGCAATCCGGGGCTGGGGGGTTGGCCTTACTGCTGTGAGGGACCTGGGCTTGTTCAGGCCTTCTGCCCGCCCCACCCCCCACCCCCATTCCTGTGGCTTGGCTTCTTCCTCATGCTCCAGGATGGTGTTGCAGCTCCAGCCATCACATCTCAGCTTGCAAGTCCCACCAGCGTGGCAGTTTATCCTTCTTTGGCCAGAACTTGGTCATGTGGCTGCACCTCCCAGTAAGAGAGGGAGATTGAGGAATATCATCCTGTAGCTGTATGGCAACACTCCCAACTATAACAGGGTTTCAGATAATTTGAGAGGAAACAGAACTTTCATAACTAAGAAAAGTCACAGACCTTCCTCATCTTGGGTTATCTGTTCATTCAGTGAGTAGGGAGTAGCCCACATGTTCATGCACTTCTCGAGGGCAACAGCAAGGTAGGCAGATGGGCTCTGGTCTCGTAGCAGGAGGTGAGACAGACAATAAACGAATGGCACACGTGGCCTGGTTGACAGCCTACATTCTGTGCTCAGGTCTTCCCCAGGAGCTCTCTTCAGATGTACCTGTACATAATTAATGATCGAAGCCAACAGCGTCAGACATCACTGCTGATGCCTGCGGGCGCTGTGGGCAGCCAGCATCAGCATCACTTTGATAGGAATTCAGCTCATCCATCAAACACTCCCGAGGGCCTGCACTGTGAGGAGTGGAGGGGAAGGGGAGAGGGGAGAAGTAAATAATCAGTAAGCCAGAGCCTCACCTCGAAAGCGGCCCGGGAGTCATTCTGCTGCCAGCGCCCTCATGGGTTGAGGATAAGAATCCAGCGGTAAAATCCCAAGTCTTTTTCTTCTTCTTTTTTAAAAAAAATTTTTTTATTTATTTTCTTTTGGCTCTGCCGGGTCTTCATTGCTGCACGGGCTTTTCTCTAGTGCCAGTGCTCAGACGTCTCATTGCAATGGCTTCTCTCATTGCAGAGCGCAGACTCGAGGTTGCGCCGGCTTCAGAAGTTGAGGTCCCAGGCTCTAGAGCACCAGCTCAGTAGTTGTGGCACGCGGGCTTAGTTGCTCTGCGGCCTGTGGGGACTTCTGGATCAGGGATCAAACCTGTGTCTCCTGAATTGGCAGGTGGCTTCTTTACCACTGAGCCCCCAGGGAAGCCCCCAGGTCTTTTCCTTGAGTCAAGGCAGTTTGGGGGCTCTTTCCTTGCTAAGGTGCAGGGCAGAGTGATGAGGATAGTTTTGTGAGTCCTACAGGCTTTTGAGGCCAACCTGGGGAAATTGAGAAAATGCAAGGACATGACCCTTTCCTTCTTATATGACCTTCAGCCATAGTCCCTGAGCCTGGTTTTGCTAGGAACCAGGCAGGTGTCCAAGTTCAGTTCGTATGTTGTAAATGGGCGTGGGTTCTAAATTAAACCCCAGTGAGTGCGACCCACCCAGAACTCCTGTCCCGGCCACTGGGCAAAGACCTAGATATAGTGATTCTCAAACTGCCTGAAGGAAGAGCCAGTTCTTGAAGTTTTAATTTCTACTCTGTTATTAAAAAAAATGAAATATTAGAAAAATGAAATTAAAATTACATACAAAACACAAACTCAGACTTCTGTTAGTAGATGCAGGAGACCTTACTCTATCCAATTGCTCTAAACGTTTCTAAAAGCAAACTCAATCCTGAACTGGAGTTGGCCAGTACAAAAAATTCAGGTCCTCAAGGCAGCGCTTTGGACAGTATTGTCCCTCCAGGGCCAGGTGGGGACTGTGGCCTTCCCAGCTGTGTGTCAGGACAGTTCAGAAGGAGAACGAGGAAGCTCCCTAGGCAACTTCGATATTCCTCATGCCCCGCACATCTCTCTTCCTGGTGCCCCCCACCCTGCTCCCCACGTTTTCAGCTGCTACACGAGCAGAACCGATAAAAGGAACAGCTTGGCTAACTCTGCTGTCATAGTCCCTGTGTGCAGGTGAAAATTTTACTGCACACTTGCAGCCAGAGAAATGAAAGGTCACAGCTAATTGTAATCATTATCCAGGCTCCCCTACCTGACCGGGGCTTTGGGCATATACCGCTTTGATAGCAAAGCAGCTGACTGCAAGGCCGTCTTCTCCAGGTGGCTGGCCTGGGCTCGCCAGTCTGAGCAGGGTGGGAAGGTCACTGGTGACTGGGGACCCTGTGTTGCAGTTCTCCAAGGAGAGGCACGTCATGGACAGGACCCCCGAGAGGCTGAAGAAGGAGCTGGAGGAGGAGCTGCTGCTGAGCAGTGAGGATCTGCGCAGCCACGCCTGGTACCACGGCCGCATCCCCCGACAGGTACCCGCCCTCACGCAGGGTCATGTGCCCAGGGCCATTAGGAACAAGCTCCAGTTCAGCCCAAACGAAATAATATGAAGTGGCTTGCGGTGACTTAACGTAGGCCCGTTTCTAAGGAGATCTTGGGAAGATCTAAGGTCAGGAATTCAAAGTCCATTTGCCTGTGGCCAGTGAGGGGATGAAGGAAAAGCAGGTGTTCTGTGGTCTGTAAACACGAGCCCAGCGGGAGGCAGCCATGCAGGGTGGCACCTCGGGGAGTATGAGGGCGGGCTGTGGTTCAGCTAATTGAACTCTTGGCCAACTGCCTGCAGCCTCATACCCTGTGGAGCCTGCTTCCTTCTTAAGGCCGTGGTTTAATTTCAGGTGAAAAGAGGGTATCATCAGGGCAGGTAACCCAGAGAAATAGGCCGCCTGTGCCCTAGTGGGGCCGACAATTATTCATTCTCTACTCTTGCCCTATCCGGCTCCTGGCCCAGAAATAGGGAAGAGGAATTATACCAGCGACCACAGAGTCATGGCCAGAATATACTTTGTGTGATTGTCCTTTGGGTCATAGCCATGAATCATGTTTCTGTATTTAATAGTATAGAAATTGAAAAATAAATGCAGAATTGAGGTATAGAATTTTCCTTGAGTTTTTATTGTAACATGATCCGACCAGTCAGTCATTCAGGACCACAGGACAGGAAAGGGGGGGTGGGGGAGGGGCATCGTATTGTGAATGGGTTTGTTTTGTTTCTAATGTAGCAGAGTCTCAGCACCATCAAAGAAAGAAATCTTATTTCAACTTTGTTTTTCTTCTTTTAGCTTAAAATTGATTATAGAAAATAGAATTAAAAAAGAAGCAAATTAAACTCTCACCCATAATTCTCCCTTCTGGAGATAACCACTATGAATATTTTGATATAAATCCTGCCAGACTTTTCCAAATCAAGCTTGAGCTCATTTTGCCTATAACTTAGCAGCCCACTTTCTTCCCTTAATGATGTAACCTGGGAATTTTCTCCTGCTATGAAATGTTGTTCTCAACCAGCCCCCATTGTCTGCATCCATTGTATGTTTGCTCCGCTCTGTATTGGGCAGTCTCCCAACACCCTTGAAGATAACTACTATGTTCATCGCTATCATCATTTCCTCAGGCTCAATTCCAAGAAGTGGAATTTCTGTGTGAAAACATTTTTAAGGCTAAGATGCAATTTTAAGGTAACCATGGTAACATACTATTCTGAGCTAGCTGATCAAATGTTGGCAGGTCCTGGAAAACTTGTCAAAGTTTATAAATCTGATATCTGTCATCACCATCATTCTCCTTATCATAATCATAAAATTTGTTTCCCACTTGCCATGAGGATAAATTTTCAGCTATACATAATCTAGATTGTATATCTAAAGACTGTAACGATAATAATGATCGTTGTAGTTAACTCTGAAGGGCTTCCCTGGTGGCTCAGATGGTAAAGAAGCCACCTGCAATGCAGGAGACCTGAGTTCGATCCTTGCATTGGGAAGATCTCCTGGGGAAGGGAATGGTTACCCACCCCAGCATTCTTAACTAGAGAATCCCATGGACAGAGGAGCCTAGCAGGCTATATAGTCCATGAGATTGCAAAGAGCCAGACACGACTGTGACTAACACATACATAGTTAACACTTTACTCCTTTAAATCTTTATAGCTACTCTGTAGGAGATATTATCCTGGTTTACAGATGATGTAACGGAGTGTAACTTGTACACGTAACTTGTCTCACGGAAGAGCCAGAATACAAACCCAGGCAGACTAGCTATGGGAACAACCATTCTACGACACAGTTTAAATTCTCCTTTTGTTACCAACTTCAGTATCCTTATAGCTAATGATTTTTTTTAACATCTGCTATGTTCCAGTCACTGTGCTAGTGCTTTGTGTATATTATGTGGCAGTGGTTTGGTTGCTAAGTCTTACGCAACTCTGCGAAGGCATGGACTGTAGCCTGCCAGGCTACCTCTGCCTGTGGGGATTCTCCAGGCAAGAATACTGGAGTGGGTAGCCATGCGCTCCTCGAGAGGATCTTCCCAACCCAGGGATTGAACCTAGGTCTCCTGAATTGCAGGCAGATTCTTTACCAACTGAGCCACCAGGGATGCCTCATATCTTATGTATGCAAATATATAACCTTCCTAATAACTCTGTGGGATGAGAGACTGGCCACTTTGTTCCAGGCCCACAGAATAATCGGTGTGCCCAGAGCCACCCTCAGAGGTCTAGTTCTACTGTCCCTGGCTTCCACCTGCATGCAGACCCTCCTCCTCCCCACCCACCAGGCCTGGAGAGGGGTTCCTTTGGAGAGGGCTCTGAGGATGATCCATAGATGACAACCAACATCCTCCTCCAGGTGTTGCAGGGAGAGAAAGAATCAGACCCACCAGACACAAATTTAGTTTTATCACTTCACATCCTTCAGGTCTGCATAGATGTCATCTTCTCCTGATACCCTCCTAACCACCATATTTAAAAGGACAGCCCCCATCCCAATTTACTTTTTCCTTAACTTTACAACATCTGACATGGCATACCTGTTCCTTTTTTGTCCTACTAGAATAGAAGCTCTGCAGTGAAAACAGAAGCTCTGAGCCAGTGGAGGCTCAGCTTCATTCACTATATAAATGCAGTGCCTACAGCAGTACTTGGTGCACAGCTGTTGCTGTTCAGTCATGTCCGACCCTGCAACCCCATAGACTGCAGCACGCCAAGCTTACCTGTCCTTCACCACCTCCCAGAGCTTGTTCAAACTCATGTCCATTGAGTCGGTGATGCCACACAGTAGGTGATCAACAAATAGTTCATAAGTGAATGAATCTTCTCAGAATTTGACAAAATAAAGAGCCGACCGAGGAAGAGCAGACATTATAGTCTTGTCCATAGTGCAGCTAAGCTTGCCTTGCCTGTTCCTCACTCGCCGTTCTGTCCCAAAGGTGTCAGAAAACCTCATGCGGCGAGACGGTGACTTCCTGGTTCGTGATTCTCTGTCCAGCCCGGGAGACTTCGTCCTGACCTGCCAGTGGAAGAACCTCCCTCAGCACTTCAAGATCCGCCGGACGGTGGTGCGGCTCAGCGAGGCCTACAGCCGCGTGCAGTACCAGTTTGAGATGGAGAGCTTCGACTCCATCCCTGGCCTGGTGCGCTGCTATGTGGGCAGCCGGCGGCCCATCTCGCAGCAGAGCGGAGCCGTCATCTCCCAGCCCGTCAACAGGACGGTGCCCCTGCGTTGCCTGGAGGAGCGCTTCGGAGCCTCCTCCCCAGACCGGGCCCACGAGGGCAGCCTCGCTGAGGGGAGGCCGGACGCGGCCAAGAGGCTGAGCCTCACTGTGGGCGGAACCCAGGCCCGAGAGCAGGGCTTGCCCAGGGGCAACCTCCTCAGGTGAGTCAGGGCCTCCTCGGGTGGTGTTGGGACCATGGGGGGCACTCACCTGGCCAGGGCCCAGCTCTGCTCAGCAGACGAGCTTCCCATAGGAGCAGAGGAACAATGAAAGATGTTAGTGGAACTCCAAGTGGCGCTGGAATCGCGGACACAAGGCATTGCGCGGTTAGTTCCCAGTTGTGCTGTTGCTTCAGTCGTGTCCGACTCTTTATGACCCCATGGACTGGCCCTTCAGGTTGCTCTGTCCACGGGATTCTCCAGGCAAGAATACTGGAGTGGGTTGCCACGCCCTCCTCCAGGGGATCTTTCCAATCCAGGATCGAGCCTGCGTGTTTTAGGTCTCCCGAGGCAGGTGGGTTCTTTATTACTAGTGCTACTTGGGAAGTCCAGTTGCCAGTTGAGTTGGTGCCAAAAAAAAAAAAAAATGGTGCTGTTGCTGAGGAAGGGGAAGGCTGACCAGGAGAGACCTTGTGAAGGAGGTAAGGATTCCGGCTGGTCTGAAAGCTAGGGGACATTTGGATAGATGCTGCAGAGGGGAGGGTGTCCCCCTGGAGGGAGGGGGCTCAGACAGAGCCTGAGTTGCAGAGTTAGAAAAGGGCAAGCGTGGCTCAGAGTGTGGAAACTGGAGGAACTGGAACAAAGGGTCTGTCCATGCAGGGGGCTGACAGAGGGAGGTTTAGGGAGCTGACCCCACCAGATCAGGGAGGCTTTCGTGCCAGACTTTGAGGCGCCTCAAAGACTTAACATGGGGAATGGAGTGTCCTAAGAACAAGACGGAATGGTGATATGCAAGAAGGGTGAGAGGGGAGAGGAGCAGGAAGGCAGCTAGTGAGCTATGAAGGATCAGGCTATGCAGATGGAGTAGCGAGGAAAGTCAGGAGGCTCAGAACCAGGCTTCCTGACACCTCTTCTTGTGGGGAGATGGAGACAGGCAAGTCAGATACCAAAGGAGGGACCAGAGTGGGTAGACTTCGGAGGAAAACCAGTTGCTCCATCTGAGGGGCGACTTGTGGGCTTGCAAAGGGCCAGTGTCCAGCAACAGCTCTGGAATTAGGAAGTGAAGTTAGTCCTGAAAGCTTAGATGAGGACTTGGTCCACACAGAAAGGGTGATTGACTAGGTCAGAAGAGATGAGATTCCTAAGACAGATGATTTTGAGAGTCTGGGGGCTGCAGGCTGACCCTTGGGGGATCTTGGAGAGAAGAGTTCAGAGAACTGAGTGCTGGGCTAGCCCCACCATCGATTACAAGTGATGTGCCCTGGGTTAATACTGGACTTGTCTCTCAGGCAGTGAGGAGTCCTTGAGCATGTTATCTAGCTGCCAAGAAAGAAAAGTTGGCAAGACGCTGTGCATTATATTTATTTTAGACTATGGAAATGATGTTAGAAAAAAAGCAAATTCAAATGATTTTCTTATTCGAGTTCAAAATGGGTCAAAAGCAGAGACAACTTGCAACATCAACAATGTATTTGGCCCAGGAACTTTGAATGACTGTACAATGCAGTGGTGGTTCAAGAACTTTTGCAAAGGAGATGAGAGCCTTGAAGATGAGGAGCATAGTGGCCGGCCTCTGAAAGTTGACGACAATCATTTGAGAGCATCTTCAAAGCTCCTCTTACAACTACATGGGAAGTTGCCAAAGAACTCATGCTATGGTTGTTCCGCCCTTGAAGCAAACTGGAAAGATGAAAAAACTTGATAAGTGGATACCTCATGAACTGACCACAAATTTAAAAAACTGTCGTTTTGAAGCGTCATCTTCACTTATTCTATGCAACCATAATGAACCATTTCTCAATCTGATTGTGACGCACGACAAAAAGTGGATTATATACAACAGCTGACGACAACCAGCTCAGCGGTTGGACCGAATAGAAGCTCCAAAGCATTTCCCAAAGCCAGACTTGCACCAAAAAACGGTCATGGTCACTGTTTGGTGGTCTGCTGCCAGTCTGTTCCATTACAACTTTCTGAATCCCAGTGAAACCATTACATCGGAGAAGGAAGCTCAGCAAATCAATGAGATGAACCAAAAACTGCAACAGCTGCAGCCGGCATTGGTCATCAAAAGTGAAAGTGAAGTCACTCACTCGTGTCTGACTCTTTGCGACCCTGTGGACTGTAGCCCACCAGGCTCCTCCATCCATGGGATTCTCCAGGCAAGAACACTGGAGTGGGTTGCCATTTCCTTCTCCAGGGGATCTTCCTAACCCAAGGATTGAACCTGGGTCTCCCGCATTGCAGGCAGACGCTTTAACCACCAGGGAAGCCGCACTGGTCATCAGCAAGGGCCCTATTTTTCTCCAAACCACCTGACCAAATGTCACACAACCAACACTTCAAAAGTTGAATGAATTGGGCTGCAGAGTTTTGTCTCATCCACCATATTCACCTGACCTCTCACCAACCGACTACTGCTTCTTCAATCATCTCAACAACTTTTCGCAGGGAAAATGCTTCCACATCCAGCAGGAGGCAGAAAATGCTTTCCAAAAGAGTTCATTGAATCTCAAAGCATGGATTTTTATGCTACAGGAATAAACAAACTTATTTCTCCTTGGCAAAGAAACATGTTGATTGTAATGGTTCGTATTTTGATTAATAAAGATGTGTTTGAGCCTAGTTATAAGATTTAAAATTCATAGTCCAAAGTTGCAATTACTTTTGTTCCAGCCTACTATTAAAACGCTATCTTCTGTTCTTTTGGGAGTTAGGGGTTGGTTGATCAACTAATGAGTAGGGAGTTAATGTGAACAGAGCCAAGGTGACCCGCAGAACCCCTGCTAGGAACAGTGCTGGGTAGGAAGGCCCCTTGCTCTACCCTCAACAACCTGAATTTAAAATATAAAAAAAAATTTTTAAGATAAAAATGAAAGAAAAGCTTAGAAAGTCTCCATGTTGATAACACAAAGCTAACAGAGCCACTCTTGGGGATTGCCCTTTGAAAGCAGAGTTTGCTAAGCCTTATCACACTTGGCATAGGCTGCAAGTCCAGAAAGACCTAGACGTGGGGGTGGGGTGGACTCAACACGGAAGAGGCTGGAAGCCCTGCCCCTCCGCCTGCCAGTGGTTCCCCACATTCCCTGACTTCAGGCCAAATGGTTGCCCCCACCCCCCCAAAAAGGTGTGCGCTCGGCCAGGTTACATTTCAGGCCAGTGTATGACCACGGAGTCTGACTGCTGGTGGGGATCACTGCTTAAATATCGCTTCACTGAAGCCACTGCCTTTTGGAATTTGCCCTCTGCCCAGCCTTATCTCTGAGGGGTTGCTGGAGTTTGGGGGCTGTTTGGTTTTTTGTTTTTTTTTTTTCCCTCTGGTTGTCTGCAAAGGTAGGAAAGAACTTTCACAATTTCTGTAACATAAGTTTGGGGGTTGGGGGTGGTGACTAATAAAGTTCATTACCACTCGACTGGTGAAGTGCTTTCTGTTTTAGCTAACAGGAGATTCTGTTCTTTGGTGCTAATTAGAGTAATTCCTGATCTGAACAGGCAGAGTTAGAGCCATGCTGGCGAACTGTGTCACTAGGGTCTGCTGGGCCTGCTTGCCCTGCGCTGCTGTGCTCTGTGCTTCCCAATCAGAGAAACTGCCAGTCTGAACTGGCAAGGGGCAGAGCCATGCTGGTGAATCGTGTCATTAGGGTCTACTTTTCCTGTGATGCTGTGTCCTGTGCCTCCCAGCTTGCTTGATGACCCCACAGCCCTTTCCCCGACTCAGCGCAAGGAGGCTGGCCAGGGGATCCCCCAGTGGGGTCCTTCTGAATGGGTATGACAGCCTCCCTGGGCAATCCTGCAGGTTATTTGGGGGACGCTGAACTTTCCACTGGAAACTGCCCCACAGCCTCCTTCCTAACTGTGACACTGAAAGGCTTGGTGGAAAACGCGTGTTAGTTATACAAGTCATTCCTCCTGGGTCTGTAAGTAATTTTAGGCGCTGTTGAAAGTACACATTCCAGCTTATCAGATTTTCCTGAGAGTATCTTGAAGCCTTTACCCTGCTCTGCTTAACAGGATGGAAAGACTCAGAAGCAGCAGCCGGGGATCTAACTGGATGGGTCCTGGGGACACGGCAAGGAGCCCATGGCACAGTCATGTACTAATCACCCCCATCAGTGATTTCCTCCTCCAGCCAACGTTCCTTTACTCTTAGGCTATACGGGAGTGCTCTCATTCTGAGCAGTCTTTTTCTTTTTTTAAACTTTCCATGATGTTGCCTAAAGGTTTTATGATTTAATGACATGTTTCTGCCCTATTTGTCTTTTGCTTCAGAAATAAAGAGAAGAGTGGGAGCCAGCCAGCCTGCCTGGATCACATGCAGGACAGAAGAGCCTTGTCCCTCAAAGCCCACCAGTCAGAAAGTTACCTGCCAATTGGTAAGTCTTTGGGAATTTTGGGGGGAGGAGGGTGACGGTGTTCCCCTGATTTTCTGCAGGCTGTCTCCCCTGCTCCTTCTGGTCACCTAATTTGGGAAGGACATAAGACTCCACGTCTGGAGGCTGAGGGGTTCATAGAACTGTATCCAGACGCGAATCACTGAGCTGGATGCTGTGTGTGTGTGTGTGTGTGTGTGTGTGTGTTACTCAGTTGTGTCCGACTCTTTGCAACCCCATGTACTCTGTGTGTGTGTGTGTTAGTCACTCAGTCGTGTCCAATTCTTTGTGAGCCCATGGACCAGATTCCTCTGTCCATGGAATTCTCCAGGCAAGAATACCGGAGTGGGTTGCCATTTCCTTCTCCAGGGTATCTTCCCATCCCAGGGATCAAACCCAGGTCTCCAGCATTGCAGGCAGATTCTTTACCATCTGAGCCACAGGAGAGCCTGGATGCTTAATGTGTGCTAGCTTTTAAGTCTCATAAGAAGCCTTAAAGGTGAGCATGGTTATCCTCTTTTCGGTGAGGAGACTGAGGCATGGATATAATTGACCTGTCTAGATGCATCTATCTAGTAAGTGGTGAAGCCAGCATTTGAACCTAGGTTTCCTGACTCTGAGCCCAACTGCAAACTGGTGGTCATCATGACAAACGTGCCTTCCCCTTGGTCTCCTCCCTGGGGAGAGGGTGAATGGGTCAGTCCTGGGGTTCCTGGTAGAAACCCCGCCTCCTCTCCATTCTGCTGTCACAGCTGGAAGAGTGAGATGCTGTGGGATGCGGGGGAACCAGGTAAGCAATTGTGCTAATAGGCAATGGGATTGTTTTTCATTATTTTTGTAACAGACCTTCCTTGGGGAACCACAGGGTGATTTTTCCTGTCACCCCTTCATAAACTGTTTGAAAGTGGGTTTTCTCAGCATCTTTTTCTCCCTTCCCCATGTGTCTCTGTCTCTTCCTTAAAGCTGGCAGGATCCACTCTGGCTTTGAGAGTGACTCAGACCCCTCCCCCCTTTATACTATGTGACTAAAGACATGTTTCTTAGGGTAAGGTTAGATTACTCACCACCCTCCAAGCTCGATGTATTTCCCTGTTTTGACTGTATAACCTTCTGTGACCATAAAATGGCATTGCTGCCCAGCTGTGGGTAGTCACCAGGATTTAGAATTCCCCAAGAAGTGGCGTGGGGCCACCTATGCCCTTGACATGCTCTTGACTGCTCTAGACCAGACCTGCAGTGGTCATACTGACTGGTCTTTTGTGGGTAAAAATCAAAGCCCTAGGGTATGAATTGAGGGCCAGAAGCTGTCACTCTAATTTTGTCTGTTTTGTGTTTGCCTCACAGCTGAGCTTTTTCTGACCCTCTGTTATCCTCCACAGGTGGTAAGCTGCCTCCTCAGTCCCCAAGTGTGGGCACAAGCCCCTGCCCAAACTCACCAGTGTTCAGGACGGGCAGCGAGCCCACTCTGAGTCCAGCTGTGGTGCGGAGGGTCTCCTCAGACGCTAGGCCAGGGGAGGCGTTGAGGGGCTCAGACAGCCAGCTATGCCCCAAGCCGCCCCCCAAGCCCTGCAAGGCACCCCTGCTCAAAGCTCCCCCGTCTCCATCTATCTGGCTCAACTCTGAAGCCAACTACTGCGAACTGAACCCAGCCTTGGCGGCCAGCTATGATGGGGCATCTAGGCTGCCCTTCTGTGCCCAGGACAGCTACGTGGAGTTGCTGACAGCCAAGCAGAATGGGGGGCTGGGCACCCGGAACTCTGACACCAGCTACTTGATCCTTGATGATGATGATAGGACGAGGCCTTGGAAGCCGCCGCCAGCCCCAGGGGACACAGGACGGGAGGACCAGGACACATTTGTGATGCCCCTCCTAGAGACCACCTCTTCGTTCAAGCCCAATGACTTTGAGTCGAAGCTGCTTCCTCCTGAGAACAAGCCCCTGGAAACTTCAATGCTGAAACGTGCAAAAGAACTGTTCACCAACAGTGACCCCAAGGTCATTGCCCAGCACTTGCTCAGCGTGGACTGCAAGGTAGGTGCCGGAGGGATTTCCAGATGCTTGAAAGGGGGTTCTGTCTGGGCCTCATTCTGCTTTACCTTGTGGCTTGTTTGCTCATAGGACAATGGAGATGATGACCTGGGTGTGGGATTTATTGAAGGGGTGGGAACCCAGGCTGTGACAACCCTTGCCCAGGCAGGAAGCTTGTGAAATTCACCTGGGACAGAAGGATACAGGGCCACCCAGGGCCCTACTCTCCTCCCCCAACCCCTGCCGTGCCCTTCTCCCAGCTCGTGTGAATTTTCAATTCTCCCCCTGCCTCAACTCCATCAGAACTGATGAAGTCAAGTCCAAAGAAGAGTAGATTGTAGATGAAAATGGAGTTTCTGGAGTAGCAGAGACTTCGTGGTTTTTATTTCATTATATGCCACATATGTACATTATATATTTATTTTTATTGTTATGAAAATGGTCTTTAGGGTAAAATTTTTAAAGTTACTTGCTCAGTTGAGAAAAAATATAAAACAATTATAAAAGATATCATTTTAGAAAAATTACACAATACAGATTAGGAGAAAAAAAATGAAAACCACACAAAATCCAGTTTCTTGGTGATCACCGTTGTTAACATTTGTTCCGCCAATAGATGTGTAAATAATTGCACGCATATCTATTTGTTTACCACAGAAATGCCACAGGCCTACGCATACCACTTCAAACCTTTTTTGTCTTTCATGGAACAACATAGCATGACTATCTTTCCATGTGACTACATAAACCTCTGTTTACATCATCATTTTAAAAAAATTATCATCATTTTTGATGCATTTCTTTTAGATATGGGTGGCTTTTGTTCATAGCTGGCCCCAAGACAACCTCATCCTTCAGAGAGTAATTTCTCGAAAGCAAGCGTTTAAGGCTGGGGTGTGCTCAGCCCACCCCTCAATATAAGGAGACAGATCCCTTCATTTGAGCAACAGATGAGGCCTTAGATTTAAAGCCCTTTTTCATTTGTAGCTCAGTGAAGTCAATTAGCTTCAAAGGTCAGGGCTTATTGAGGAACTGGTTTTCCTAAATAAATTTCCTGGGTCATGAATCATGGCAGGAAATCTAATCTCCAAGCATTCCCCAGGGAGTTCCTCGGTTGATGGAGGCTCACAGGGCGCATGGGACCTCCCAAAGCTGTCTTGAGGAATATTAAGCAGGCGCTGGCTGTTTCGGGGCAAACAGCCGAGGGGCTGCCAGGAATGGGGCTGTGTTGGAGGAACAAGGACTGTCTGTGTGGTTCACTGGGTGTCCTTGGGCAGGGCCCCAAGTGGTCAGATAATTTTCCTTGTTAAGACCTTACCTCATTCAGAGGGAGCTAAACCTGTTTGGACAGGAAGAGGATTTAGTCTCCTGTTCTAGTTGGTATGAATAGGCCCTGGGTCTGAGACAGCAGAACCACACCAGCAGGCCAGGAGCCTGGTGTGAACCTGTCTGAGTTCTCGGTGGAGGAAGCTCCTTGTGGGAACATGGCTCTGGGTTTATAGAACAGCCTAATTTCTGGGAGGAAATGAATGCTTCCCCGCTGTGTTCTCAGGCAGGACTTGGTTAGTATCACTGTCTAGGAGGAGGTGAGAGGCCCGACTGCTCTTCACAGGAGTCTGGAACCTTCCCACTGCCTTGGCAGTCTGTTCTCAGCTGAAGGAATGTGTAGCCTCCTCTTTGTTCTGTTTCTCTGTCTGCATTCTGTCCTCCTGGTGGGGGTCCCACTCCCCCCGTATGCCTTTAGGCACCCCTGGAAGAGGCGCTGGATGGAGCCCCCAGGCAGCGAGGCAGAGACCTGAGCGGGAGCCCCCTGACGATGAGCCCACCCCCAGCCCCCAGGGCGGGGCTGTTTCGTCTTCCTCCGCCCTCATTTCCTTATCCTCTTCCTGAACTACTGACTGCTGGGCTTTGCCAACACAGCAGGAGCAGCAAGCGTCTCTAAGAAGTAAAACAAAGGCTGTTGTCACCTAACTGCAACCAGACCAGCCCACCCGGAAGCCTAGAGCTGGCCTGGGCAGCATCCAGGGCCCAAATGCTGGTTCCCACCTGTGCCCACAGCCCAGCCTGTGGGGCCTGTGGGTGGTCCTGAATGCCTGGAGGCAGCAGGGTAAGCCCCTTCGCAGGCTGGGGCTGGGTGGGCGTCCACTGAGCTGCTCCCACCCTGTGAATGGGTAACGCCCTGCTTTACCCACTTGTCTCTGCAGAAGCTAGAAGGAGACAGGCCCAGTGGCCAAGGGCCTGGCCTCTGGGGGTGAGCTGCCTGAGTCTAACCCCCCCACCCGCCCCCCGCCCGCCGCCTCTCAGAGTTTCTAAAGGGAGAAGAACGCCACAACCCAGGTGCTTATGAAGACTAAAGCCCTCATACAGTGCCTGTCCCATTGAGCCTTGATTGAACACCAACTGTGGGCCAGGTCAGGTCAGGCCAGGTCATAGTGGGAGAGGCAGGAGCGACAGTGACGTAGAATTTGGACCAAGGTCCAGGTGGGAAATGCTCTGCAGGGCCTCCAAGGTAGGGTCTCAAACATAGCGGAGGGAGGGGTCAGGGTGGGGATTTCTGAGACAAGCTTTGAAGGCTGAATAGGAGCTGGTGATGCAGAACACAAAAGCATCTTCCAGGTGGCGGGCAGCGCACACTTGCAGAGACTGAGAGGCCAGGAACCATGGGAGAGAAGGGTATTGGTTCATGAAGGATTCACTCTGGACGGGTAGTGAGGGAAATGGGGTCTGTAGGGGGAGGGCCTGGCAAATCTGTCCGTCTTTTTTTTTAAATCTCTACTTCTGGGCTCCTTCCAGGTTGCTTCCTTCAGGGCACTCTGCAGTTCAGTGAGGGAGACAGGCCCGTAAGTGCAGAGTGCCCATCAGAGTCCTCTACAGAGGGCAACCGAGACGGCGACCTCATTTCTCGGTAGATGGTTCCTGGCAGCTGGGAAGAAGGCCAGCCAGGCCCCTGTCAGGGCTCCCCTGGGTCACCGCAGCCATTCCCCAGGCAGTCGGATGAAGAGCAGACAAAACTTGGAGACCCTGCAGAGCCAGGATGGCTAAGATCAGGAGAGCAGAAGGCAGCCAGGTCTCATGAGGACGGGTGTCATTCTGCCCCGCCGAGTCCAGCTCACAGTGAATCCTCTAGAAGTGCTCGTCCTTCCTCTCCCTCTCTGAGCATCATGGCCCCAGGCTTTCCCAGGAGACCTAATCCAGGCTGCACTGTGACCTCAGGACCCCTTGCCCCAGAGCTCAGCCTTGGGGCAACCAGCTGTTGGCATTTCCTGGTAATACGTCAGGAAAGTGACCAGGGGAGTGCATGTTTACACTGAAGGAAAACAGGCAAGAGGGGAATACAGCTTCCAGAATAAAAGTGAATCAGTGACAAGCCTCTGACTATTACACAGAGTGTGTGTGGACTGAATGTATTAGGTTTGGAGCCTCTGACAGGGCAGATGTCTAAACAAGCAAAGAGTGTGTGACTGCAGGTGACCAGGGTGTCCATCTGGGCTGCCTTGCCATGGTCAAGGCGTAAATCTCTTTCCAGAGATCGGGCCAGAATTCTTCCCCCTTCCATGTGGCCAGTGATTCATAACTTGGCTTTGTAAATAGCTCGGGTTTTAGGGTCATTTGATCCTTGGCAAAGTCCTTGAGGAAGGTAAACTCAGCAGTTGTTTTAGAGAAGGGGAAACTGAGGCTGAGAGCAGATGAATCCTGCATCTTCTTCTGGAGTCTGCACTGGACAGCTCATCCCCAGGACTGATGGTGGTGCCTTTGCTCAACTACAGAAGTTAAAGGTCAAGGTTAATATCAGCTAAACTGCCAGAAGTTTTTGGTGGACTGTTATGAAGACACCTGGACTGTTCATATGCTCAGGATAATTATCGTGGAGGACAACTCCACAGGAACAAGGAAAGGAATTGTCCTGTGCCTCCACATGTCCAGGGATGGTTTGACCCATTATATCTGCTAGTTGGACCTCCCCGGGTGTTTTAGCAGTCAAGAATCTGCCTGCAATGCAGAAGCCACAGGAGATGTGGGTTCAATGGGAAAATCCCCTGGAGGAGGGCATGGCAACCCACTCCAGGATTCTTTCCTGGAGAATCCCATGGACAGCCTGGCAGGCTCCAGTCCATAGGGTTGCAGTCGGACACAACTGAAGCGACTTAGCACACACACACACACCTGCTCATTGCGCTGTTAGTATCAACGTATCAGTGCTCTGTGAGTGTCAGCAGCCCCGGTCTAGAGATGCCCTGACTCAGCCGTAGCATTTGGAGGTAATGTAATAACTATAAGTGGTTAACTAATACCTGATTCCAATAAGCTGTGCTCACACACTGGAACTGAGATGGGGAGTGCTGACTGGGACAGACAAACCAGATTTTCTTTAAGGAAGACCTCTCGGGGGAGAAGTGGGTGTGTTTGAGACCTCAGGTTTCACATAGCCGTACATGTTTCTAATAGTTTCCAGATGTACAGTGCGTTTACTGAGCCCAGGAGAGGCGTAATTACGGGTAATAGGAGCCAGCCCTGCCGTTAAGCGAGAACATGAACGGCAGAGCCTGCAGCAGAGTGGCTCTTGGACGCAGCTCCACTTTTCCACTGCCGGGGATCAGCCTGCTCCGTGTGCACACAGCCCTGCTGTTGGCGGCAAACCTAGCAGCAGGATCCAGCCATGTTAGACACAAGCTCGAAGAACCACACCGTTCTCTGGCCGGGCAGAAACACCAAATCTGCAGACCAATCTAGGTACTTTCCTGCCAGGTTTTACATTCCAGTATATGTATCAAAAGCCTCCAAATAGTGTATTAAGACTGTATTTTCAGATGCTGCTGTTCAAAAAGAAGTGCCACAAGTCAAGTGCATCCACAGTGTCCCAGTTTAGTGTATTTCTTTCCATGTTCGCAGCAAGCCACTTCCTGGTCCAGTTCATTTCAACCTGTGTTCTTGACAGGTTGCAAGGATACTTGAAGTCTCGGAAGAGATGAGGAAGAACATGGGCGTAAACTCAGGGCTGGAGCTCATCACCTTGCCTTATGGTCACCAACTGCGCCTGGACATCATTGAAAGGTGAGTAGTGCTGCTCTGTACTTATGGTCCTTTCAACTCCACAGGCTGTCAGAGCTACAGGTTTCAGAGCTGGGAGAGGCCAGGTACCCTCTGGCCCAGGGCCACCTCACTCGAGGAAGTGTGGCCCCTGAAGGCCTTTCCCAGAAGCCATGACCAGAAAATTCCTGGAGAAGCTCAGGTGGCAAAGAGGAAGTCAGGGAACAGATAGCACGTTTGCAACTCTGCTCCATGGGCAGATGGAGAAGCCGGCAGAGGCTCAGCCCTAGAGCACAGGTCACCCCCCCTGCTGGCCTGGGCTGGGAGCAGTGCTGCAGGCAGGTGGAGCGGGGGTGCCGTGCCACTTCCCTCCAGCCGGAGCTGCAGCCCCTCTGTCTGCTTTAGGAATTAAGTGGGGGTTTGTGGGGGAAGTTGGGAAGAACAGGGTCTGAACGGTGTTTTCTTCGAAGTGTGGACAAATGGGGGATCAGAGGGCAAGAGATAAGGTGCTCAGGCCCCCGACCTCTGAAGCATCACTGCCCTCTTCTCATGGAAAGCCAGGGCCCTGGCTGGCCATTAAACCCCACTCACGTCAGATATTTAGAAATTAGAAAGGTAGAAGTAGCGAGGCACGTTTTTAAGAAGCACTAGACTAGAATCTCATATTACCATAGAAGTTGGCCTTTTTGATACACATGAAAAGATAGTTGTTTTGCGCAAGACTATTTTGTTATCTGAAGTTTTCTGTCTTTCCAACCAGCTTCCTGGTTGCCACAGCACTCGTGTGGTCTTTAGTGGGCAGCCAGGGCCCTGGCTTCTCCTGAGAAGAGGAGAGTGAGGCTTCAGAAGCCGGAGCCCTAGCACCATCGTCCCCTGCCCATGGTCTTCTGTGATGCTCTGGGTCACAGCGCTGTCCAGTACAACACGGATGGCAGAAATCTCCTGACGGCACCCACTAGCCACTGGTGACCACTGAGCACCTGAAATGTGGCAACTGAAGGATGAACTTTATTTTTACTCTTCAGCATTTTAAGTATAAATATAGCCACATGTGGTTTGTGGACAGTGCAGTCCTAGACTACCACTAGCCCCTAGAAAGTAAACACTATATTTCAAATGGCCTGGGAGAGTTGGTAACAGCTGCTTTCAAGGTTACCCGACTATGAAGCAAATAAAATGGCTCCAGTGCCTCTGTTGCTGTGGTTTCACAGCCACAGGTGCCTCCCGTAGGAAACACCCAGCGCTGAATGGAAGACTTCTGGGAGGCAGGAGGGCAGGACGCGGGCCTGCTGCTGTTGTTTAGGCATGCCTGTCAGCTTATTGTTCAGTGTCTTTGGGCAATGGTAGGTCTGACTTCTGAACTCCCCTACTTTCCCTGCTCACTCTTCTAGATGCCAGCCCTGCTCTCCAAGGCATCCTCTCCCTCCCCATGCCCCAGGGCCTGGCTTCTCATTTCCACTCACATGCCCTCCCTCCTGGTCTGGGCCCATGGTCATTATTTCAGCAGAGACCAGCTGTGCTGCCATGCATCCCTGTTTCTCCTGTGATACTTTTCAGACTGAAAGCTCCCCAGCTGCAGGCCTTGTTTATTTATTTATGGCGGCACTGGGTCTTCGTTGCCGTGCGGGCTTTCTCTAGTTGTGGCGAGCAGAGGCTGTTCTTCATTGCAGTGTGCAGGCTTCTCAGTGCAGTGGCTTCTCTTGTTGCAGAGCACGGGCTCTAGAGCACAGGCTCAATAGCTGTGGCCCGTGGGCTTTGTAGCTCTGGAACGTGTGGGATCCTCCCAGACCAGGGATCAAACTCATGTTCCCTGCATTGGCAGGTGGATTCTTTACCACTGAGCCACCAGGGAAGCCCTGCAGGCCTTATTTTATCAGTTTCATGAGCTGTGTTGGGCATGCTTTATGGGTGCCCAGGCTGAGGTCAGCAGGCTTGTGGCTTCTCTCTGGGCTATTTTCTGACTTCCACTCTTGTCTACATCCATTTCCTCTTCCTCCTGATTGCCGCCTGCCTGGGGTCTGGCTTCTTGCTTTGTTCCCCATCCAGAGCTGACCTGTAGGATCTACCTGCTAGGGCCTGGGGAGTGGTTCTCTCCATTACAATGTGTCTACTAAATTAAGGTTACAGCAGTCCTGCAGGATCAGGTGACAGCCTTGTGTTTGAGACTCTAATGTAAACCACCCTTCATGTTAAACTTCAGTTCAGTCACCACCCATTCCAAGGCTAGTGGGTGGGATGTCCTTCTGAAATGTTTTGTGCCTCCTACCCACCTCAGGAGCTTCTGCTACACAATTGCCTTGCTGAGCTGTTTTTCCCAAGGCGGTGTGTGCAGGAGGTTTGAGGCAAATGTTGTTCGAATGAATGGATATAATTACCCAATTAACTGTTGATATAAAGCCAGTTCTTAAAATAGAGAACCTGTCTTTTATTAAGGGCCTTAAAACATAGGAAAAAACATTGACTAAAGAATCAATTGAAGGCAACATAGGAAGTTAGTTTACTATTAAACAGCTAAAATGTTCATCTCAACCTTAACACTTTGCAAATGGGTAACAAAACTCTTCAGTAAGCTTAACATAATAAAAATATACTTTAAGTCTATTTTAAAGATCCATTGATTAAGAAAGACAGGAAATTAGCAAAAGAAGATAAAGGGAAGAGATATAGGCAAAAGGGACCAACACACAGAGGGAGAAATGCACACACAGGTACCGGTGTAGTAACAACTGCTATTTTAGGTACTGCTGAGCCAGGCACTTTAATTATCTTTACGCACACACACAGTCTTTCTCACAACAGCCCTTGTTCCCATTTTAGACATGAGGAACTAGGGGAGTGGAGCAGTCAGGTAACAGCCTAAGGTCACACTTTGAGCAACCACCTTGCACACCCACATGTGCAAATGCTCAGAGACAGCAGAGCCTGTTACTGATTTAAAAATCATTGGAGAAACTGGTAGTGCTAGCCACTAGATGAATCACTCCTCTCTTTGCTCTAGAAGAGTGAGGAGGAGGCCAGCACAGGAAGCGTGGAATATCATCCTTAGCTGTGAACTTCTAGGACAAGGTGGCCCCAGAGTTTCAGAGGCAAGTCATATCGAAGCGACCATAGCTGTGAATTAGTGCTTCACCTTCAGCACTCGTACCAGTGCCTGGAGAGAAATTTACCCAAGGCCACTCTGGTGGCTCAGCTGGTAAAGAATCCACCTGCAATGCAGAAGACCTGGGTTTGATCCCTGGGTTGGGAAGATCCCCTGGAGAAGAGAACAGCTACCCACTCGAGTATTCTGGCCTGGAGAATTCCATGGACTGTATAGTCCATAGGCTCGCAAAGAGTCAGACACGACTAAGCAACTTTCACTTTCACTCTGGCCCAAGGTAGGGAATGCGCATTCCTGGGCCACAGAGGGAGGGAGAGACAGGTTTACAGACTGCTGCCACCAGGAAGGAGACCTCTCTGTGACCCCATTCATATCCATCCCATTGTCTGTACAGAAAAGACCACTCTGCTTCCTGTTCTGGGTCTGCGCAGTTGACCCGTGGCATTCAGGATGAGAAAAGGGAGGATTGTTGGTAGATACAAGATTTCTTTCTATGAGGGTCTGACCTTACAGAGAAATCCTGCCAGCTCACTATTGAGTCTTTGTCCACACTCCCACTCACTTTCTGGCCCCTTGACCCAAGCCACTTTATTCTTAGCTCATCCCTTGTTCTCACATCCATGTTGTCTTCCTGGATCAAGCATATTATCTCATCTTTCTGTCCCTTCCATTCCCCAGTCCAGGGGACTTAGGGGCTTTCCAAAGGATTCCTCAGTGTGTTGGGGACCTGGCATCTCTGTGGACCTGTCATGGTGAGAGGGACAAGGAGCCATGTGCACTTCTGAGCAGCTTCAGCACAGGAAGGCCCCTTCATGCCCCTTGCTCCAGGGCTGAACATGCCATGTCCTGGGGTATCTGTCCTTTTTGATTCCCCACAGGACGCCCACTGAGGCCCTTCTGCAGTCACTCTGATGGGGGTGGTCTGTCTTTGCAATCAGCAACCAAACTGTGTGAGCTGCCAGTGTGTCTCAGGAAGACAGCGGCAAATGGTGCAAAGCCAGTCCTTTCCTTGGCCAGTTTGGTTTCATTTCCTCCTGGTCCTATTAGCCCTGGCCTGATCGCTCATCTCCTTCCTTTCAGACACAACACGATGGCCATCGGCATCGCAGTGGACATTCTGGGCTGCACGGGCAGTCTGGAGGACAGAGCAGCCACCCTCAATAAGATCATCCAGGTGGCAGTGGAGCTGAAAGACTCCATGGGGGACCTCTATTCTTTCTCAGCCATCATGAAGGCCTTGGAAATGCCACAGGTAAATTTCAACTTGCTTTGTGCAGCCCTGTGGGCCTGTGTGTACTTAATGCTCTGCAAAATGGTCTTTAAGTCCATGCCCGGCAAACCACAGGTGACTTTGGTCAATGCAAAAGGTAAATCGTGTCTTAGTGAAAGCTGCTTTGATTAGGGGGCAAACAAGAGCAGCGTTGCACGTTTCTGGCTCTGTTTTTAAAGACAGCAGATAATCGCTGACTGCCTACACTTTCTCTGTGATGTACAATAAGAGTCATCCTCAAGAACAACAGATGTTCCTGAAGAACCGGTTAGGATGATTAAGTCTGGCTCAAGTGTGTTGTGTAAGAAAGACTGCTTCCATCTGGGTCACTGGGCAGGCGGGCTGTTTGGGGTTATGACTGGGAAACAAAGACATTTGGGGAGCTGATCTCTGAGGATCCCTAGAGTGGTTTATCTCAAAGTATGTTCCTCAGGTCACCTAAAACAGACTCTCCTGTTAAAAGACTCAGCTTCCTGACTCATTTGCCATACAACCCCCTAAAGCAGAGTTTCTGAAATCAGGCACTTTGAATTTATCTGCTTTGACAGTCTGTTTTTAGAATGAGGTTTGAAACTGAAAATTTGTTTTTGAAGCCAAGTGGACCTCATAGAGGTAGATGCTCAGTGACTTTGAGTATGAGATCACAGTCCCACAAACCCAGTCTGCAACCAGTAATACCAAAGCCACCACTCATTTAGCTTGGCTATTTTGCAACCAGCCACAGATTCTCTGAAATCCTGCATGTTAAGAACATAATTTCCTTATATGAAACCAAGGTCACCTTTCAAACAAGAAGCTGAAATGCTTCATGCTTTCACCAGGAAATTTTGAGAAGGGTCAATTCCAATTATAATATTCTAAGAACTTTCAAATTTCTTTAGATGCATTGAAATTATTTGGGTCAATATTTGAAATAAGCAAGTTCAGCTGTATTTTCATGATATACTGACTTCTACTATACTAACAGGAGTTATCATTTTTCATTTGGGTGTTTCTAATTTACATTATGTTTATTTCCTCTTATCCAAAACTGCCTATAATTCTGAGGACTAATAGGTTAGCTATTCGTATAGCTTCCCAGCCCAGAGCTTCCTCTGAGAGTAGTGAAGGGGAATTTGTGACATTAACATGGTTGCTTTCCATGACATCAAACTCAGCAATTAGGGACTTATCCCAAAGCACATAAACATGCCTTTATAGGTGGTCCCCCCATCCCACGGCAGCATCATACTCTTCCTATCTGCAACACTTCAGCAATGAGGGCGCAGAGTCCTCCAGAGTACTCAGGGCTCTGTTTGGGGTGGGGAGTGGCAGACCCAGGAAAAACCAGAGACGAGAGTCATGTCATTTCTGTGTATCATCTAAACCTGACCCCGGACTACAGCCATTTGTGCTGCCTTCTGTTCTCAGTTTCTGGTATCAAGAGAGCGCATCCAGGAGATGGGCCGAGACAAGGGCTCCTTTCAGAAAGGTGGATGCTTCAGGGCAGGGAAGAAGAAGGGGGCATGAGAAGAAATGGTGGCATCATGGGTGGCCAGAGGAAGATAAGCCACATCCTCCCCTTCCCAGCAGACCTGCTGGTGGTGATCCTTTCTCACCCTCCTCTTGGAATACACAGGGAGTTCTTAGAGGCCAAGGAAATGAATCTCTGCCATTTAGCTGTGAAACTTGACTAAGTTCCCTAATCTCTTGTCTTCTGATCTGTAAAATGAAGTCAAAATACTGCCTCATAAAGCACTGTGAGGATTAAATGAAATTCCTCAAATACCTGACAGAATTGGCCCTCATTCCCTAAATATTAGTTCCCTTTTCCCCCTTCCTTGTTTCATGTAGAAGACATCAGACACAGGCTTGCTGGTTTTAGGGTGTGAATGGGGGACTATTAGGATAGTCAGAGTCAGTGGCATATGTTGGTCTGGACTAAACGATTCCAAAGAAATGAGCAGTGGCATCACATGGCCTAGGCAATTTTCCATATGTCTCAGACTTTACTACTTAAAAGTAACATTAACATGCTTAAAATCACAATTCTACATCCTTACATCAGTATAAACTCTGGAGGACAGTTGGCAATGCCTATCAAGATTTTATTTCTTGACCCAGTAGTTCTACTTCTGGAAATTTATCCTCCAGATATTCTCTTGTGCACATCTGCAAAATCTTTGAGATAATTCTATAACAGAAAAATATGTTTAAAGCTCTTACGTATAGGAAATGAGCTAAACTATGGTTTATGCATAAATGGACCACTTGAGGCTTAATAAAACAAGACTGTTGTATGCTGTTCTGTATGTACTTATGTAAAATAACTTCCAAACAAGGAACACGAAAATATGTGTATAGTATGATATGCATTTATTTTAAAAAGTGTGTGTGTCTCTAATGGGTCATGAGAGCAACATGGAGCAGGGAGTGGGTAGGGATTAGCTTTTCTCTATACTCTTTCAACTGCTTTGAGTTTTTATCATGTCCATCTATCATCCATTTCAAAACTTAAGCACCAAGGTAATTTTTAAAAGAGCCTTTTTCCAAAGCTATAACACTTTTCTTTCTTCCAGATCACACGGTTAGAAAAAACGTGGACTGCCCTGCGGCACCAGTACACACAAACCGCCATCCTCTATGAGAAACAGCTGAAGCCTTTCAGCAAAGTCCTGCATGAAGGCAGAGGTGAGCACTGGGTCAGGGCAGGCGGCCTGGGGGCTGCTTGGCAGTGTCATTATCTGTTCTGGTTTGAGCAAAGCTTTTAGCAGGGCGTGTTATAAAGGCTCCAGGTTATCTGCAGGATTGTCAATGAGTCAGTCAGGATTGTCAATCAAGCCTGTATCAGATGACAGAGTTGCTTGTAGGTATTCAGTTGCTAAAACAAGACATAGGGTACCAGTCACCTCATTTTGAGCTTAACTTTGTAAACAGAGGTACAATTTACACATTAGCTTCAGGTGTACAACATAATGGTTCAATATTTGATTGTTGCAAAATGATCACAGTAAGACCAGTTAATATCTATCACCATACATAGGTGCAAAAATTTTTTGTTCTTCTGATAAGAACCTTCAAGATGCACTTTGCTAGCTACTTTCAAATATGCCGTGCAGTATTCACTATAGTCACCACGCCGTATAGCCTACCTCCAGGGGTTACTTTATAACTGGAAATCTGTACCTTCTGAGCCCTTCAACCATTTCACTTCTCCCCTTGTCTCAGGCAACCGCCAATTTGTCCTCTGTATCCATGAGCTCAAGGGGTGTTTCTGTTTTTCTTAGACCCTACATGTAAGTGAGTTCACATGCTATTTATCTTTTTCTGTCTGACATATTTCACTTAGCATAATACCCTCAAGTTTGTGTTGTCACAAATGGCAGGATTTCTTTTTAATGGCTGAATAATATTCCATTGTGTGTATACACACATATGCATCTTTTAAGTTATAGTTGATTTATGATGTGTAAATCTAGTGTACAGCAAAATAATTCGGTTATATATTTAATATTTTTCATCACATATTATTGCAAGATATTGATTATAGTTCCCTATGCTATACAAAAGGACCTTGTTGTGTAAATAAGTTCATTTGTATCATTTTTTAGATTCCACACATAAGTGATATCATGAGATATCTACCTGTCTGACTCACTTCACTCAGCATGATAATTAATCTCTAGGTCCATCCATGTGTTGCTGGAAATGGCACTGTCATTTTTTCTGGCTGAGTTGTATTCCATTGTGTACATATATATACCACATC
This sequence comes from Bubalus kerabau, assembly GCF_029407905.1. Lineage (NCBI taxonomy): Eukaryota > Metazoa > Chordata > Mammalia > Artiodactyla > Bovidae > Bubalus > Bubalus kerabau. The sequence goes on from NC_073629.1 coordinate 50,772,331, forward strand.
TTTCTTTATCCACTCATCTGTTGAGTGACATTTAGGTTGCTTCCATATCTTGGCTATTGTAAATAGTGCTGCTATGAACACTGAGGTACAGGCATCTTTTCAAATTAAGGGTTTTCTCCAGATACATGCCCATGAGTGGGATTGTTGGATCATATAGCAACTCTGTTTTCAGTTTTTTAAGAATCTCCATGCTGTTCTCCATAGTAGCTGCACTAATTTACATTCTCTCCAACAGTATAGGAGGGTTCCCTTTTCTCAACACTGTCTCCAGCATTTATTATTTGTGACTTTTTGATGGCCATTCTGACCACTGTGAAGTGATACCTCATTGTAGTTTTGATTTGCATTTCTCTGATAATTAGCAGTGTTGAGCATCTGTTGTCTATTGAGCATCATGTATCTGTTCGCCATCTGCCTATTTTTTCAGGGGGCTATTTGTTTTTTGCTAGCTGTATGAACTGTTTGTATATTTTCAAAATTAAGCCCTTGTTGGTCACATTGTTTGCAAATATTTTCTCCCATCTGTTGGCTGTCGTTTCATTTTGTTTATGGTTTCCTTTGCAAAAACATGTTTAATGAGATCCCCTTTATTTTTACTACCTTGGGAGACTGATTTAAGGTAACATTGCTATGATTTATGCCAGAGAATGTTTTGCCTATATTCTTGTGTCAGAGCTTTATGGGATTGTGTCTTACATGAGTTTATTTTTGTGTATGGTGTGAACAGAAGTGGTGAATTGGCATCCTTTTATTCCGGTTCTCAGATGGAAAGTTTTTAGCTTTATGGGCTTGTTATATGTGGCCTCATTATGTTGTTGTACATTCCCTCTATATCCACTTTGTTGGGAGTTTTTTTTTTTTTTAACCATAAATGGATGTCAGATCTTGTCAAATGATTTTTCTGCATCTATTAAGATCAAATTATTTTTCTTTCATCTTATTAACACAGTATGTCATATTGATTTGTGAATATTGAGCCATCCTTGTTTCCCTGGAATAAATCCCACTTAATCAATCCATATGATCCTTTTAATGTATTGTTGAATTCAATTTGCAAATACTGGCCTATAATTTTCTTTTCTTGTGGCATTATAAAGATTACAGTCCTATAGGATCCATGGGCATAAGCCCCTTTGGCCCTCAGAGCTAGGCAATGTGTAGTGTTCTAGAGGTAGCTGGACAAAGGTATAAGCTCTTTTCTAGGATATATCAGTGAGCTGGAGCAAGGCAGAGACAGCACACAAAGACTGCATCATCTATCAGCTTCCATTTGCTGAGGGCCTCCTAAGCCCTAGCTGTATGCTAAAGCAGAAGCCTGTCTTTCAGGCTAAAACTTTAATATTGGCAAATGAGCCAATTTGCATAATATCTAGGCACCTCTCAATTGGCTGCCTCTGTACCGAGCCCTGGATCAGGTGAGTTCAAGCTTGTAAGCCCTTTAAGACCTGTTTCTCAGACAATTATAGCCTTGGGGTCTTACAGACAGGTACAGTGTTGAGTTTCAAAGTTAGATGTTTTGGGGGTTTGTATCTCAGGTGCTGGTCTTAAAAGTTGCAGTGCTACACGTGGTGTTCAAGCCCTTTGCTCCTCAGGTTGAAGCTCCAGGTTTTGAGTTCCCTCCTGATTGTGGGTCACTGCCCCAGGAGAGGGTTTATAGTGTGATAGTCTCCCAGCCCCTCTTACCTACTTTGATGTGGGTCTTCTCTTATTTGCACAATGCAGTCTTTAGGATTTTTCCCAGAGGAAGCTGTTCCATACTTAGCCATAGATTCACTGTGTCCACAGAAGGCGGTAAGCCCAGGACTCTCCTACATTGCCATCTTCAACTGGAACTCGCTGCATTTAACTTGGGGAAAAAAAACATGATATGGAGAACTTTACCCCTGCCCCTGTTTTTCAGAGTCCACATGTGTTCCCCCAAACAATGTATCGGTCCCACTGCTGATGCCTCTTGTGACCTTAATGGAACGTGAGGCTGTCACTTTTGAAGGAACTGACATGTGGGAAAAAAACGATGAAAGCTGTGAGATTATGCTGAACCATCTGGCAACGGCCCGACTCATGGCGGAAGCTGCAGACAGCTACCGGATGAATGCTGAGAGGATCCTGGCCGGTAAGAGCTGGTTTTGGTTAAGCTGCTCTCTGCACAGTAATTGGAATGAAAAGAGCATCAGTGCTCTCAATTAGAAAAAGACCAAATAGGAAAGATTAAGACCTGGGAATTCCATTTCTTGTATTACTTATTCTTAATTCCTGACTTAAGGATCCTTCTTCTCTCTTCTTTTGTGTCAGTGGTATAAAGAAAACAGAGAAAGGATCAAGAAAGAATTTGTCAGTTTGTTTACCATTAGTACCACTAATAATAATAATTAGAAAACGTGATGGGCCCACATGAGGCGTTAGGGTTCTATTGGACTTATCTATATTCTTGTTTCTTCCCAGACACACTGGGACATGAGCTCCTCTGCTCTTGGCATCAGAGGGTCCACCGTAAGCCAAGCCTCTGAGATTGAGAGAGCTTGGAGAATAGCAACACAAGTACACTGATCCAAACCCAGGTTTGGATCAGTGTACCGTGTGTCTTCAGGAGTGGCCAGCTAGGCTAAACAAAGAGGGGCACAGAGGTGGGAAGGCCTTCCATGTAGGACTGTGGCTGAGGAAGAGCCAGTGAAGGGTTTTAAATATGAGAAGATGTTATCACATGGTTAGATTTGTTTTCAGTCTGGCATCTTTGTGCAGGAAGGCTGGAGGGCTGAAGCTTGTAGGCAAAAAGACCACTTAGGAAGCGAGTACAAGAATAAGGGCCTTGTCTCTTCACCACTGTATAATTTTTAAAACTCTTCAAGGACCTACAGTTTGATCCAGAAGGTTAAGAAATATATGGGGCAGGAGAGGCCTAGTATTTGACCTAAAACAAAGTTGTTAATTCAGAAACAGAATTTGGGACTAAACAGCTTGCACTATGTCTGCTATAGGTATAAGCAATACATAACTGTTTCTTTTCCTCCGAAAGTTCAGCAGGGTTGGCAGTATAGGACTCAGATGCTAATTATAGGAGCTTCCCTGGTGGCTCAAACAATAAAAGCATATATAATTCAAGTCAGTAGATACTATTAGAATGCCTGCTTATACAAAACCAGTAAGTATATTACTTTAGATGTTCCCTAAGCCAATATATCAGGGTGGATTTTGAGAAAAGTATGTTTTAAGCTGTTTTACAGCAAATCACCTTAAAGGTATTTTCTCAGCTGTTCCTGCTACAGGTTTTCACAGCAAGTTCTTATGGCTGGAATTAACTGTGAACCCAGTAAGGGCAGAAATTTGCTCACCGACATATCCCAGTACCCTGCCCAGGATAGGGGCTCAAAGCAGATTAACTCAATGAATGGAAGTTGTCATCTGGCCTCTAGTTGGTTATCTGCCAAAGAAAGATATTTTGGCATCACATGAAGAATGAAATAGAAGGCTTCTGTTACCCTTTCCACCACCAAGAGACTATGATTTAGATGCTGGGGCTATATTTAATGACAGAGCCAACTACTCCAGCAGTAATCAAGGATGAGAAACATCTTCCTGTATGACTCGAGCTAGAGGTTTCCCCTGCTCTAACAGAGCTGACTGAGAGCATCCTTGGCCATAAGTAGAACAGATCTCTTACACAGAAAAGAGAGTTAAGAAATGGGCCCAAACATATGATTGTTAACTGTTTCTTGACAAAGGTGGCAAGGTAATTCACTGGATAAAGTAATCTTTCAACAAATGGTGCTAGAACTACTGAATGTCATGCAAAAAAAAACCTTCAATTTTACCTCATAGAATACACTCAGAATATAAGAGCTAAACTGTAAAGCTTCTATGAGGAAAACATAGAAAGTCCTTGTGTCCAGCAAAATTTCTTAAGCTATAAAAAGCATGAACCATAAAACACTGATAAATCAAAATTTTACATTTTGCTCTTTGAAAGACATTATTAAGGAAGCGAAAAGGCACACTACAGACTAGAAGAAAGTATTTGGCAAACATACATCTGATAAAGGACTTATTATCTAGAATATAAAGAATTCTTACAACTGAATGAGAAGAAAAGATTTGAATAGACACTATACCAGCGAGGATGTACAATGACAAATATCTATATGGAAAAATGTTCAAAGCATTAGTTATTACAGAAATATAAGATGAAACCACGGTGAGATGCCAGCACCTCACCTGAGATGACAATAGAGTTCACAACTGGACTCTTCGTTATGTTACTGATGAGAATATAAGACAGTATAGACATTTTGGAAAAGAGTTTGACAGTTTCTTTAAACATATATTTACCATATGAGCCAGTACTTCCACTTCCAAAGATATGAAAACACATGTCCATGCTAAGACTTAATCACAGATGTTCACATTATTCATAACAGCCAGAAACTGGACACAATCGAATGTCTTACCATTCAGTAAACAAAATGCAGTATATCCATATAACTGAATACTACTCAGCAATAAAAAGGAATTATTAACAGGCAACAATATGGAATAATATCAGATTTCTAGAAAAGGCAAAATAGCAATGGAAAGCAGATTAATGGTGTGGGGTAGGTTCAGGGATTGACTGAGAAGAAGTACTAGAGATTTTCTAGGGTTCTAAAGTGGTGTGATGTTTATACAACTCTATAAACTGTACGGCTAAAAAAAGGGTGAATCATGACAAGTAAATTATAAAGCTTTAAAAAAAATACTTGAACACTCCTGCACTACTACAACCCATGGTGCTTGTGCGCACAAATTTTATTCTGTCATAGTGACTTAGTTATTCTTTCTCTGAAGTTGCTCAGATCCTTGGGGGTGGGGGATGTTCTCCCCTTCCTTATATAGAAAGATCCTATATTTTTCCTTGAGGGCATTTTTTAAGTTCTGAGAGATGTTCATTTTGATCTTACTTTAAACAAGCAAGTTTTCAGTCTATTTTCAACACTGTTTCAAGCAGAACTGAAGTTTTTTTGGTTTTGTTTTTATTAGGTTTTCAACCAGATGAAGAAATGAGTGAAGTCTTCAAGACTGAATTCCAAATGAGATTGCTTTGGGGCAGCAAAGGTGCACAAGTCAATCAGACAGAGAGATACGAAAAGTTCAATCAGATTTTAACTGCCCTCTCACGTAAATTGGAACCTCCTCCTGTAAAGCAGATGGAGTTTTGATAACTCTCCAGAGAAGCTTAGGATATAATTTCAAGCTTATCTACTTTCTCCTCAGAGAAAGCTTATCATTTGATAAAAGTAATAATGTGCAAAACTGACAATATACAGCTTTTAGTATCCACAGGATATTAAACATGTAAATTGCACAGAGCACACTTATTTATGAATTGTTTAAAATTACTACTGATTTTAAAATAAATGATAATTTATTAAGGTAACTGTTGCTAATGTTGATCAACAAATTTAAGTGAAGACCCAGCTATATTGGCTGGTTGCTTTCTATTACTGAGGTATATGACCATTTCAGTTTTAATTCCATGTCAGATAAGTGTAAATAGAAGAGTTTAAAAGCATGAAACTGAAGATATCAGTTGTATGATATTCTCTAACTAAATATGAAAAATGTAAATAGTCATATGAAAATATATCTTTTTGTGAAACAACTGTATCCAGTCTCTTTAATACTAAACAAACAATTCATTGTAGTACAATAATTCTACCTCCTAACTTCTTGGGGCACCCTGTTCCCTTGCCACCACATCCTGATAGTAAACCAAAATCAAGAGAGTGGTACAGAAAATTTAAGGTATCTGGCTTAGGGGACAGGGTAAAATAAATAGTGATATAGGTGGAGCTGACCCCAGAATACCTAAAAGTTACAACAAAAGCCCTGGTGCTTGCTAGCAGCTGCACTTCAGTCAAGTTAACCCTCAAGTCCCACGTGCAGCACAGCGGCTGGTATGCAGTGAGCACCAGATGCTAGTGTGCTTCACGACAGTATTTCACGTATTTCACAATAAAGTAGCTTTTCCTCTGGCTGATAAGGATGAGTTTTCTAGGTTTTTTGACTTCCCAAAGGGGATACTTTCTACTTTAACAGTATCTGTCTCAATTTTTTTCTATTGTAGAATTTGAATACAAGTCTTTAAAGTATCAATAATAAACTTCTATCACTCTGCCACCAAGTGTCACTTACCGATCTGCTTTTTCTTCCTGTCTTCTAAATAATATGGGGATCACACAAAATAGTTTTATATCCCACTTTTCTCCAATAAGTTGTGAAAATTTCTCCAGGGTGGCCTTTGAAAAAAAGGATTGGTTCCAGAGGTTACACTATAATTTAACCATCACTCTATTATTGGTCATCTTAAATATGTCCGCCAGAACTAAGTACAAGGCTCTCATGTGGTCTATTTAATAAAATGGAAATATTAGTTTCAAATCCTGGACTCTGTATTCTCATTAATGCAGCCTAGAATCATGAAGCCCTTCTTCCAGTTTTTAAAAGCCATCTTTTTTTTTTTTTTTTCCCCTGAAAACACCAAAGCACACTTCTACTTCTGATGGTATGGGGGTTCAGATGCTCTTAGAAATCCCTCTAACTAAATTTTCATAAACATACCTTTTAATGCACTGTTAAGCTTCCCTTGTGGCTCAGCTGGTAAAGAATCCACCTGCAATGTGGGAGACCCAGGTTCAATCCCTGGGCTGGGAAGATCTCCTGGAGAAGGGAAAGGCTACCCACTCCATTATTCTGGCCAGAAGAATTCCATGGACTACAGACCATGGGGTCACAAAGACTTGGACACAACTGACCAATTTTCACTTTCACTTCACTTTCAAATTTGACAGAATGAAAAGGGAATCCCTAAGAAATAATCTACTCCTCACCTCACTCATCAAAAGGAACAGCAAATTTAAATAAACTCTGTAAAAGGAAGTTAAAAACCCTGGGTAGCCCTAAAGGCAAATACTGACATCAACTCAACGAATGGAAGACAGTATCTTAAGGGAGCTGAACATGAAATGCCTCCATTATGTAGGAATCCTTAAAGGATCCCTGTTGGCAAGCTGGAAAAGAAATAATTTGCCAGAAAAGAGAGGTTACCAGGGAACATTTACAATAAGAAAAATAATTGTAATGATAATGGTCTTTGGCGAGGATTTGCAACTACAAGTGAAAGTGTTAATTGCTCAGTTGTGTCCAACTCTATGCGATCCCATGGACTGTAGTCCACCAGACTCCTCTGTCCATGGGATTCTCCAAGCAAGAATACTGGAGTGGGCTGCCATGCCCTCCACCAGGGGATCTTCCAACCCAGGAATCAAACCTGAGTCTCTGCAGGGAAGCAACTATAAGCCTGTCCTCAAATAGGTCTGGAGTAAACTTGACAAAATTTATAAAACTCAAAACCAAGAAACTGATTTACAGTGGTAACAACACACACACACACTATAATATATATATATATATATATATATATATATATATATATATATATATATATATATATCAGAAGGCAATGGCACCCCACTCCAGTACTCTTGCCTGGAAAATCCCATGGACAGAGGAGCCTGGTAGGCTGCAGTCCATGGGGTCACTAAGAGTCGGACACGACTGAGCGACTTCACTCTCACTTTTCACTTTCATGCATTGGAGAAGGAAATGGCAACCCACTCCAGTGTTCTTGCCTGGAGAATCCCAGGGATGGGGGAGCCTGGTGGCCTGCCGTCTATGGGGTCACATAGAGTCGGACACGACTGAAGTGACTTAGCAGCAGCAGCAGCAGCATAACACAAACAGAAACAGTGTCATGAAAAATAAAATGCTGGGGGGAAAAGATTTAGAATCCCAACAACTTCAGATACTGGAATTATCCCATTTTGAATGCAAAGCATTCATATATGGATTTGTATAAAGAAAACATGAACTCAAACAGGAAATGAGTATTTAAAAAAGGATCAGATTTTTAAGAGAAACTAGGTAGACCCTTTAGAAATGTATAATAATGAAACTCAAAACTCACTGGATGCTAATAATAAACAGAAGATTAGATCCAACTGGCTTCCCAGGTGACACAGTGGTCAAGAATCCGCCTGCCAAAGCAGGAGACACAAGAGATGCAGGTTCAATCCCGTAGTCAGGAAGATCTCCTTTGAGTAGGAAATGATAACCCATTCCAGTATTATTTCCAGGGTTATAAGAACAGTCATGGGGTTGCAAAGAGTTGGACATGACTGATCACACTTCACACTACTACTTGATCCTACTGAAGCTTTAATGAACTCAAAAACATATCGGAAGACCATGGCCAGAATACAGCAAAGACAAGAAAAATAGGAGAGATTAAAAGTGAAAAATTGCTCAGTCATGTCCAACTCTTCACAACCCCATGGACTGCAGCCTACCAGGATCCTCCATCCATAGGATTTTCCAGGCAAGAATACTGGATTAAAAGACCTGAACAATTTGTAATAGAATGACCCAATGCATCTCATCAGAGCTCAAGAAGGAAAGAGAGAGAGAGAGAGGAAGGAATTCATCCAGAAGAGTGAGCAGAGAAACTGCTAAGCTTATAGGTATATTAAGGCAAACACTAAAAATAGTGTCTACTATGTGGGGTTAAAAAAAGTCAATTACAACAGTAGCACAAACCAGGAGTGGGGTGACTAGTTACTAGAGTTTTGATAAAGTATTACTCTTAGATACTAATTAGCTTTAAGTTTTAAGTGAGTATGCAAAGTATCAAGGGTAAATACTACAGGAACAGAAATTATGGTCCAAGTTTCAAACTAGTAGAGAGAAAAAAAAATGGAGAATACCAACAAGATTGCTGGGAGAAATATAAACAACTCAGATGTGCAGATGAATCACTTTAATGGAAGAAAGTGAAGAGAAATAAAGAACCTCTTGATGAAGGTGAAAGAGAAGAGTGAAAAAGCTGGCTTAAAACTCAACATTCAAAAAATGAAGATCATGGCATCCAGTCCCATCACTTCATGGCAAAGAGGGGAAAAGTGGTAACAGTGACAGATTTTATTTTCTTGGGCTCCAAAATCACTGCAGACGGTGACTAAAGCCACAAAATTAAGATGTCTGCTCCCTGACAAAAAGCTATGACAAACCTAAACAGTGCGTTAAAAAGCAGAGACATCACTTTGCCAACAAAAGTCCATATAGTCAAAGCTATGGTTTTTCAAGTAGTCATGTATGGATATGAGAGTTGGATCATAAAAGAAAGCTAAGTGCTGAAGAACTGATGCTTTCAATTTGTGGTGCTGGAGAAGACTCTTGAGAGTCCCTCAGACAGCAAGGAGATCAAACCAGTCAATCCTAAAAGAAAATCAACCCTGTATATTCACTGGAAGGACTGATGCTCAAGGTGAAGCTTCAATACTTTGACCACCTGATGTGAAAAGCTGATTCACTGGAAAAGGCCCTGATCCTGGGAAAGACTGAGGATGAGATGGTTGGATGGCATCACTGACTCAATGGATGCATTTGAGCAAACTGGGAGATAGTGAAGGGAAGCCTGGCCTGCTACAATTCACAGGGTTGCAGAGAGTCAGACACGATTTAGCAACTGAACAACAACAACAAACCAAAAATATATTTAAAGAGACATAAAAAAGTGAGATGAATAGCAGGCACAAAGACAGCAGAAATAAGTCTGAACGTATCAGTAGTCATTATAAATGTAAACAGACTGAACCCTCCAGTTAAAAGTCAGAGGTGATCAACTAAATTTACAACAAAACCACTCTATATATTTAGAAGACAAATAAAGCATAAAAATACATAGAAATTGAAAATTCATTTTCTAAAAAGGTCAGGATAATTATGAAAGAACAGGGTATAATTTGTGAGAAGAATGTGGTGGGTTACTGAGGTGCTGGTAATGCTTTTTTGCCTGACTTAAAAGTTACTGACTTTCTAATAACTTAAGCTGTACATTTATGTTTTATACATTTTCTGAATATTTTATCTAACATGTTAAGCATTGCTTAGGAATATTTGTATATTGTTGTATATTGTCACCCTGCTTATTTAACTTATATGCAGAGTACATCATGAGAAATGCTGGGCTGGATGAAGCACAAGCTGGAATCAAGATTGCCGGGAAAAGTATCAATAATCTCAGATATGCAGATGATACCACCCTTATGGCAGAAAGCGAAGAACTTAAGAGCCTCTTGATGAAAGTGAAAGAGGAGAATGAAAAAGCTGACTTAAAATTCAACATTCAGAAAACTAAGATCATGGCATCTGGTCCCATCACTTCATGGGAAATAGATGGGGACACAGTGGAAACAGTGACAGGCTTTATTTTGGGAGGCTCCAAAATCACTGCAGATGGTGACTGCAGCCATGAAATTAAAAGACGCTTGCTCCGTGGAAGAAAAGTTATGACCAACCTAGACAGCATATTCAAAAGCCGAGACATTACTTTGCCAACAAATGTCCATCTAATCAAAGCTATGGTTTTTCCAGTAGTCATGTATGGATGTGCGAGCTGGACCATAAAGAAAGCTGAGCACCGAAGAATTGATGCTTTTGAACTGTGGTGTTGGAGAAGACTCTTGAGAGTCCCTTGGACTGCAAGAAGATCCAACCAGTCCATCCTAAAGGAAACCAGTCCTGAATATTCATTGGAAGGACTGATGCTGAAGCTGAAGCTGAAGCTCCAGTACTCTGGCCACCTGATGTGAAAACCTGACTCACTGGAAAAGACCCTGATGCTGGCAAAGATCGAAGGCGGGAGGAGAAGGGGATGACAGAGGATGAGATGGCTGGATGGCATCACCGACTCAATGGACATGAATAAACTCCAGGAGTTGGTGATGGACAGGGAGGCCTGGCGTGCTGCAGTCCATGGGGTCACAACGAGTCGGACACAACTGAGCGACTGAACTGAAGTATCAGAACTTGGTGAAGAAATTTTTTAATGTTATTCTATTAAAAATCTGAAAACCACTGAAAAGTAAATGAAGGAACCATGCTCATCAACAGAATATTCAGTATTAGAGATAATTAGTTCTTAATACGATCTATAAATTCAATGCAACCCCACTCAAAATTCAATAGGACCTTTCAAGCTAGCTTGATTAAGCTTTTTCTAAACCTGTAATGGCTAGGAAGTCAAGACCATCAATGGTTAGGAAAGTAAGACAGATGGAGGAGGGTATCTGTTCTACCAAATACAAAAGCTCATGATTAAAATACACTATTGACTGAAGACAATATGTTTTTAGAGAGTGATACTGTTAACATCAGGGCTTCCCTGGTGGCACGAGTGGTAAAGAACCCACCCGCCTACCCAGGAGGCATGAGACACGGGTTTGATCCCTGGGTCAGAAGATCCCCTGGAAGAGGAAATGGCAACTCACTCCAATACTCTTGCCTGGAGAATCCCATGGACAGAGAAGCCTGGCAAGCTACAGCCCACAGAGTTGAAAAGAGTTGGGACATGACTGAGTGACTTAGCTACTGCTGCTGCTAAGTCGCTTCAGTCGTGTCCGACTCTGTGCGACCCGATAGACGGCAGGCCACCAGGCTCCCCCATCCCTAGGATTCTCCAGGCAAGAACACTGGAGTGGGTTGCCATTTCCTTCTCCAATGCAAGAAAGTGAAAAGGGAAAGGGAAGTCACTCAGTTGTGTCCAACTCTTTGCGACCCCGTGGACTGCATCCTACCAGGCTCCTCCGTCCATGGGATTTTCCAGGCAAAAGTACTGGAGTGGGGTGCCATTGCCTTCTCCGGAGTGACTTAGCATGCATGTACAATTAACATCACCATGTGAAGTGTTTAGAGCTTAAAATGATCCAGGGTTCATTAGACAACTTGTGACTATCATCACCATTTACATTTTGCACTCAGGTTTTTGTTCCAACCCTATGTATATTAATAATGTACAAATTTTCAAAAAGGACAGAGTGAAATTTTGAGTGAAGAAAAATTTTTCAGTGAATCTTATGCAGATACAGATACTTTCCCTGATTGGCTGAGCAACATATATACTAGTGTCACAAATGATAGTTCTTCAGAATATAGTTCTGATTCAGATGATGTTGAGTATTAGACCAACAAAGACAAAAAAACTTCAGTGACTGATTCTGATACAGAAAGTGAAAATGAAACTCACGTGCTGGAAAATGCTCTTTTGCTTCTGCACAAGACTGGATTGCAAATATTTCATGAAAATTAGACTTTACAGGTATAACTACTGAATGTAATAACCTGCAAAGTGTTAGTGAAATAATTAATTATTGGCTGGGCCAAAATAAAAATCACCAGCCACAGGCATTCATTTCTGCAAGAATCCCCTGGTCAATAATGAGTTAAATTACAGTAATCAAAAAACTGTCATTAAAAATTTGATATATGACAGGAGCATAACATTGCCACTCAGTGGGGGAAAGGATGATTCTTTAAATAAATAATTCTTAAAAAAAAAAAAATAAATAAATAAATAATTCTTGAACAAATGGTGAAGCAAATGAAAGGTAGAGGTGATGGTTCCTTACCTCATATGCTGAAATAAAATCTAGATGAATTAAAATACCACATGTGAAACGCAAAACCATAACACTTTTAGAAGAAAACACTGGAGAATATCCTTTTTACTTTGAATCAAGGAAGAATTTCTTACAACTAGATAGGAAAGCATTAAATATGAAAGATTCATCAATCTACATTAAAATGATCAAAAAATAATCCTAGACTGAAAAAACTGAAAGATATCAGCAGCACGTAAAAATATCAAAGTATTAGTATGGCAGGTAACGTCCAGGATGGCCCCAGAGCTTCCCTGCCACCTGGTGTTCACACCCTTGTGTTGTCCCCTCCCACATATACCAGGGCTGGTTTGCATCACCAAGAAATGGTATTCACATCTGAGATTAGGCTATAAAAGATTGCCTATTCTATCTTGAATTTTTCTCCTTTGGATCACTCACTAAAGAAAGCAAGATGCCACACATAGTGATGAACATCCCTATGAAGAGGTCCACATGGCAAGGATGATGTGAATGATCTTGGAAGTGGACTCTCCAGTCCAGTCTGAGTCAAAGCCTTGAGATGATTGCAACCCTGGTCAGAACACCCATGAATAAATACAGATACCAACCTAAGGAAAAAATGGGCAAAAGATATAGAGGCTTTTCACAGAAGAGGAAACACAATGGTAAATATGATGGTCAACATTATCAATAATCAAGAAAAAGCAAGACTATAATAAAATGCTATTTTACATCCATTGAACTGTAAAAAAAAAAAAAAAGAGGTCTTACTCCTAAATTGTTGGTGAGGATGGGAGAATAAATAACACTTATACATTAACTTGTAGGTCTGTAAAAATGTTGCAATCACTTCAGGGGGAAAATGTGGCATTACCTTTTTAAATTAAAGATAACCCATAACTTAGCAATTCCATTCCTAGCCATAGATCTTAGAGACTTTTATTAGTAAACATGCACATGGATGTACATAAGAGCACTGTTTATTCTAGCAAAATTCAGTAAACAGACCAAATATCCATCAACAGGAGAACAGATAAATTCTGTATATTTATCTAATGGAATACTATACACAGTAAACTGAACTATGCATAAATATGGATAAATCTATTAAGTGGAAAAAGCAACTCTCAGAAGATACCATGCAGGGGCTTCCCTGGTGACTCAGTGGTAAAGAATTCACCTGCCAATGCAGGAGACATGGGTTCGATCCCTGGTCTGGAAAGATCCCACGTACCATGGAGCAACGAAGTCCATGGGCCACAACTACTAGCCTGCACTCTAGAGCCCAGTAACTGCAACCATTGAGCCCAGGTGCCACAATGACTAAAGCCCATGTGCCCTAGAGCCTCTGCTCCACAAGAGAAACCACCACAATGAGAAGCCCGTGCACTTCAATGAAGAGCAGACCCCTCTCTGCAACTAGGAAAATGCCCACATAGCAATGAAGAACCAGCAAAGCCAAATAAGTAAATAAACAGAAGATACTATGCAATATTCAAAATACTTAACAAGTGGGATGTTAATACATAAATCACTATGAACAAATGAATGTACAAATCAACGTGCAAATCAACTAAAATAATCCTTTACTATTTAAATATACATGTTTATCAAGCAATGAAAGTAGTACAAATCATCAATCACTAATAATCTCCATAAAATAATTAAAGTTGGGTTGGTATAACTTTGTTGACTTGACTACCACCAACTAAATAATGCCTCCATGATTTAACACAGGGCTGGAAACTCTTCCAATGACTTCCCCTTCCAGTTCTGAAAGAGATGGGAATACCAGACCACCTGATATGCCTCTTGAGAAATTTGTATGCAGGTCAGGAAGCAACAGTTAGAACTGGACATAGAATAACAGACTGGTTCCAAATAGGAAAAGGAGTACGTCAAGGCTGTATATTGTCATCCTGCTTATTTAACTTATATGCAGAGTACATCATGAGAAACGCTGGCCTGGAAGAAGCACAAGCTGGAATCAAGATTGCCGGGAGAAATCTCAATAACCTCAGATATGCAGATGACACCACCCTTATGGCAGAAAGAGGAACTAAAAAGCCTCTTGATGAAAGTGAAAGTGGAGAGTGAAAAAGTTGGCTTAAAGCTCAACAACATTCAGAAAACGAAGATCATGGCATCTGGTCCCATCACTTCATGGGAAATAGATGGGGAAACAGCGTCAGACTTTATTTTGGGGGGCTCCAAAATCACTGCAGATGGTGACTGCAGCCATGAAATTAAAAGACGCTTACTCCTTGGAAGGAAACTTATGACCAACCTATATAGCATATTCAAAAGCAGAGACATTACTTTGCCAACAAAGGTCCATCTAGTCAAGGCTATGGTTTTTCCTGTGGTCATGTATGGATGTGAGAGTTGGACTGTGAAGAAGGCTGAGCGCCAAAGAATTGATGCCTTTGAACTGTGGTGTTGGAGAAGACTCTTGAGAGTCCCTTGGACTGCAAGGAGATCCAACCAGTCCATTCTGAAGGAGATCAGCCCTGGGATTTCTTTGGAAGGAATGATGCTAAAGCTGAAACTCCAGTACTTCGGCCACCTCATGTGAAGAGTTGACTCATTGGAAGACTCTTATGCTGGGAGGGATTGGGGGCAGGAGGAGAAGGGGACAACACAGGATGAGATGGCTGGATGGCATCACTGACTCGATGGACGCGAGTCTGGGTAAACTCCGGGAGTTGGTGATGGACAGGGAGGCCTGGCGTGCTGCGATTCATGGGGTCGCAAAGAGTCGGACACGACTGAGCGACTGAACTGAACTGAATGTGCTACCTGGCACCCAGAGACAGTAGACACACAGCTGATCTCCATCTCACCTCACTGGTTAGAACAGTACCATTTGGATGCAGGCTGTATGCCAAGAGCCAGTGGCAGGAGCACCCAGTTAGAAGACAGACAGCACAAAAGATGAGGGAATGGGAGCAAGTTGAGTGGGGACTGATGATCCTGGCTGCCGGAACTGGGAACTTGTACTTGTCTCAGATGAGGCAAGGGAGCAGTTGTGCTGTCACTTACCATATTCTTCTGGGTTATGAAACGGAGGCTGGTAGATTCCCTCTCCTTACCCCTCTTTAATGACCAAGGCAGGCTACCCTCCACTACAGCATAAGATGCCAAATAAAATAAAATGCTAAAAAAAAAAAAAAAATCTAAAGGGCCACTACTGTTGTTTAGTCATTAAGTGGCGTCTGACTCTTTGTGACCCCCATAGACTGCAGCCTTCCAGGCTCTTCTGTCCTCAGCTCCCAGAGTTTGCTCAAATGCACGTCCACTGAGTGGTGAAAGGGCCATTTCTGCATCACAAGAGGCTATGCCCCTAAACACCAGTGTCTACCCACATTCCCTTCCAGTCTCCCCAGCTGCTACCAGATCTTCGATATGTCTCCTCCCCTTGAGCAGGACGAGGCATTTCTTTGAAAGGTGAACAGAGGA
Organism: Bubalus kerabau; assembly: GCF_029407905.1. Taxonomy (NCBI): domain Eukaryota; kingdom Metazoa; phylum Chordata; class Mammalia; order Artiodactyla; family Bovidae; genus Bubalus; species Bubalus kerabau. The sequence goes on from NC_073629.1 coordinate 50,788,278, forward strand.
GGTCTCCTAAGCTTAGCTGTCCAGGGTCCTCTCCCACTCAAGGGGCTTATGAAACCAAGAAGATTCCCCAACACCTGAAATAATATATGTCTATAGTAAGACCTTTAACTTTGTTTCCAGTACTCAAGCCAGAAATGTATCACGGAGTGTCACGTGGTTTCTGAAATAAACCACATGTAGTGAAACTTACAAGATTAACAAGTTTTACTACTTTTCAGAATTATTTTTTACCAACCAGTAAGGAAATACTTCTACAGCATTTACTGCAGCTATTTCAGTGTGCACTGGCTACATACGAGCCCTGCTCATAACAGAGTATGACACCATCTTTACAGAGCTCAAAACATGGAAAACTCATCAGGTTTAGAAAAGAAAAAAAAAACCCATGTGGTAAAATGAAAAAAACAAGAAACATAAAACTCAGGATAGTAGTTATCTTTGAAGAAGATGGAAATGGTAATTTTCTATTTCTTGAGTTGACAGATTTATGTTTATTTTATGATGGTTCTTATTTCCTCAGAGTTGACATTTGGGGTTTACCAAATCAGCTCACTGCAAGCTCCCATTCTCTACAATAATGCCATTAAAATCTTATAAAAATGAGTACAAAATCTTGTTAATTACTGAAATCATGCTGAAATCAGGACAATTAATGTCTGTAGAATTTCGCATTTATATCTAAAGGAAGAAATGAGGCTACCGAAATGTGACTTATTCTTAGGACCCAGGTCAGGTGCCCATTATATTTTCTCTTAAATGCTGACAAAAATTATCCAGTACTTTTAAGAGTTGTCAAAGTTCACAGAATTTACTCATCAAAATTTCTATTTCTTAATGGGCAGAAGACTTAAGACACTTCTCCAAAGACATTCAGATGGGCAACTGGCACATGAAAAAATGCTCAACATAACTATTAAATGCAAATCAAAACTACAATGAAGTACCACCTCACACCTGTCAGAATGGTCTTAATTTTTTTTTTAATCAACAAACAACAAATGCTGGAGGGGTAGAGAGAAAAGGGAACCCTCCTACATTGTTGGTGGGAACATAAACTGGTGCAGCCACTATGGAGAACAGTATGGCAGTTCCTCAAAAAACTAGAGTTGCCATTTGATCTAGCAATACCACTCCTGGGCACATATCCAAACAAAACTATTATTCAAAAAGATATATCCACCCCAATGTCCATAGCAGCACTGTTCACAATAGACAAGACATGGAAGCAACCTAAATAGTCATCAACAGAGGAATAAAGATATAGCACATATACACAAATAGAATAATACTCGGCCGTAAAAAAGAATGAAACAATAACCATCTGCAGGAACGTGGATGAACCTAGAGATTGTCATCATTATCAAGTTAAGTCAGAAAGACAAATACCATGTGATATCACTTTCCTGTTAAATCTAAAATATGACACAAATGAACCTATCTACATAATAGAAACAGACTTAAGACACATAGAGAACAGACTTGTGGTTGCTACGGGAGGTGGGAGGGATGGAGTGGGAGTTTGGGATTAGCAGATCCAAACTTGTAAATGTAGAATGGACAAACAACAAGGTCCTACTATATTCAATATCATGTGATACACCATAATGGAAAAGAATTTTTAAAAGAATCTGTGTGTGTTGTATATATATAACATACAAATATATATATATGTCTGTATAACTGAATCACTTTGCTGTACAGCAGAAATTAACACATTTAAATCAATAAAAAAATGTTTTAATTTATATTTTCTCATCCCCCACCTTTTGGCATCTCTTACATTGTCTATAGTTTCTTTGATTACAGACAGTGATTATACCCAGGAATATATTGGATTAGCCGAAAAGTTCCTTTGGTTTTTAAGAAAAAAAAAACACACACATTTTTTCATTTTCACCAAGAACTTTATTGAACAACGTATTCACCATTTTGTTCCACGACCTTCTGCCATTTTTCAAGCAACTTCATAATTCCATTTCCCCCAAACCTTATCTTTTTGAGCAAAGAACTGTTCCAGGTGCCTTTTACAGTCTTCCAAGGAATTTTTTCATTTTTTCCATTAAGAGAATTTTGTAAAGACAGAAATAAATGGGACATTGGAAGTCACGATGTCTGGTAAATAAGGTGGATCAATCAGAACTTTCCAGCCAAGCTGTTAACAGTTTTTGCCTGGTCATCAAAGAAACATGCAGTCTTACATTCTCCTGATCAAAGATTGTAGTTTTCTCTTGACTAATTCTGGATAATTTTGAGTGCTTGCTTTCAGTTGGTCTAAATGGAAACAGGACTTGTTGGAATGAATTGTCTGGTTTTCCAGAAGGAGCTCATAATAGAGGCCTCCTTTCCAATTCCACCATACACACATCACTTTCTTGGGAGAAGACCACCCTTTGGTGTGGTTGGTGGTGGTTCATTTTGCTTGCCCCGTGATCTCTTCCATTCCACATTATTGTACAGTATCCACTTTTCATTGCCTATCACTGTTTTAAAAACATTTTCATTATGTTTAAGCAGAGAATCACATGCAGAAACATAATCAGGAAGGTTTTTTTTTCACATAATTTATGTGGAACCCAAACATCAAAGAGATGAACATAACCACGCTGGTGCAAGTGATTTTCAACACTTGATTTGAGTATGTTGGCTATCTCCCGTGTGGTATAATGTTCTTGATTTGATTGCTATCAACTTCAACTGGTCCAACAGACCGTGGAACTTTGTCCAGAGAGAAATCTCCAGCACAAAACTACACAAACCACTCCTGACACATTTGATCAATTACAGCACCTTCTCTATATACTGCATTTTTTTGTATTTGAGTTTTTACCTTTCTTGAAATAACAAACATAATAGGCCTAAATTGTTGCTTTTTTTTCTTCCATCTTCAGTATTAAAATGGCTACACAAAAATTCACCAATTCTCTTTTTTCTAACGCAGCTGATATGGCAGCTGTTACAATACAATCTAACAACATTGTTAAACTAAGCACTACTAGAGCCATCTTATGGGAAAAAACAAACAAACCTTTTAGCCAACCCAATATTTGATCCCAGGTATGTGAGCTCATTGAAGTAGTTTTGGTGGTTTTTTAAAATATTTTTTTCACTTGCACTAATACGTTCTTCACGAAGAAAATCTATCCTTTACAATAAGTCTGGAGATCCTTTTCCTTTTACTCTTTCCGTAATACTGCTATAAGGATGTTATCTTTTCCTACCAAGTAGGATATGACTTCCTTGATTTTGGTTCAGATAGTAAAAGTCCTTTTCATTGTTGAGTATTCTGATAGGCGTTGTTTTCCTGATGTTTTGTTTTGTGTATGTCCCTGCTTGCAAGCTTGGCATGGATCTCTAAATTTTCATCTCAACAATTACAGCCCCTCATTGTTCAGGATCAACTCTGAATTTCATTCCTTTTTATAGTTTCTAGAACTTACTAATCATAGTTTTGTATTTGCCCTTTTAAAAAGGTTCATCCTCTGAAATTAAGACATCCTAAAATCATGGATGTGACACTAACTGTGGCCAACATTCAGTTTCCATGTTTTGAGATGCCATGAAGACACAGGCACTCGCTCTGACAGAAGCATGGGAAATGCTGACCAGCCTGAGACTAGATCGAGCTATGTAGTACAGGGACAGTTCTTATGGATGCAGAGGATAAGATGGTGTAAAAGGAAAAGTCTAACAGCTACTGTAGAACAAAGATTAAGAAATACAAATTATTATTCACTGTAAAGAAAGTTAACTTTTTTTTCTTTAGGAAAGCTTGAAAGAAACTAAAACTAGAATATAACTTTCAAAACTGCTTTGCAAAACTTGTTGCCATTTATGGAATGTAGCCATCTAAGTTGTACTACCTGGAGTGTAGCACATTCAATAACAAAACCAATACATCTCTTTAATTCCCATAGCGATAATAAGAGAGAATTCTATACACCTTAATGGACCATGAAAAGATTATTTTATTCCATGAAAATATTCTCAACAGAGAACACTATCTTAAACAAAGCATTTACATTAAGAAATCAACATGTGCACAGAAAGAGTAAAAATTACTGAAAAATTAAAGATTTCTTTTGGACAATTCACATGTTCAAATTTAAGAATGATTTAAACTGTGCAAGTACAAACGTCTTCCTTATTGTAATAATCCATATACAGGTTGCACTATTCCACATGAAGGAACTTGCCTCCTACGGAAGCAAATCCTGCAAGAAAAACAAACAGTAGCTTGTAAAGAACAGTTAGTCCTCACAAGAAAGCCTTAAACTTTGCCCTCTGTGGCTATTAGCCAAAAAAACACAAGCACTTCAGGCTTTGTACAGAAGATAAACACAGCCAGATCACATTTCCTCTTCATTGCTAACCTTGAAAATAAAAATAGCACTGGATTTTAAAGCTACTTTATGTAGTCTGTCAGTACTGAATAATGTCACATTATATAAATAACCCTGTAACGAGATTTTAAATCTAAAACTTCATAGTTTACTAGCCTTAAAGGTAATACACTATATGTCAGCTGTGTAATAGGAGCGTACTTGATCTTATGAAGGCATCCACTTTCACACAACTGTCATTCAGCTTTAGTATTAATATAACTGGTAGTACAATTCAAATAACACTGGGGAAAATTATTAAAGCAGTCACACAGCTTCTAAAATATTGCTTGAAATCCAACAATACATAGACCATTTCACGTTTTCTTTCCTCCCTCGAAACAGTAAAGAACCAAATTAATCAATCTTCCATGTTACAAATATTCCCCCCTCCCCCACCCACCTCCCTATTAAATGCCACTAAGAAATCAGTTAAGATACAAGTCATTAACAGAATCACAAATGCAAGGCAGGACAACATAAGCAATAGGGGCACTGATGACAATTATATATACAAGTATAAACATACAGAAACCCATTTTACAAGTAAAAGTGCACATAGATCATTACAAAGTTTCACTATATTTTATCCAGTTCAAATAAAATCATCACTTGGAAACAGACTATCATTGTAATAATTAAATGAGAACACGGTAACCCCAAATTAAAAGACAATGAGGGGAAAGGTCCATAAAACTTCTTATTGAAAACACTGAGTAAAGTAAAATGGACTGGGACATGTCTCTAGTTTGATGTGTAAATTTGAAGATGCACCATCAAACGTGGCAGAGCTCTAAAAGCCCCCTGTGGAGGCTGCATGGCAGCTGCAGCAGCACTGCCCAGGTAAAGGAGGCCGCACTGAGCTGACACAGGAAGCCCTTTGTGGGATACTGTGGTGGTCGAGTTGGCAATCAACAGATTTAGGCACTCTAGTTTAAGGCAGCGTTTGAATGGAAGCAGCTGACTTCTGACAACAGTCCTTTGTCTTGAGGCGGTGAGTATCTTCTGTGTTTATTATGCCAGGATTTCACGGCTGACTATAGATTCTTCCCAGACTGAGGGGCTGAAGATCAATCATGTTTCAAAGAGTTCTTTCAACTGGGCTGTAGGCTAGAGCAGAGATGTTTTCTTTTTCTGATCATAAATACTTCAGGTTCACAAACTACTTCTTCATAATGCCAAAACTGGAATGTTCTGTAGTGGGGACATTATAGTAGTGTACACAAATGCTAGGATGGAAACATTAGTGCTGGAGATGTTTGACAGAGTGATTTGCACTACAAATGTAAAACAAAACAAAGGCTTTGACAAGAACAAGGGATTATAAAAACATGCCTTAAAATCTAAACCCGATCACTCTAGACATGCAACAGGATGTTAAGCAAGCACAGAGGTGGCGCAGGCAGACACTGACAAATGGCAAGGATTCTGACAGACAATGGGTCTAAAAGCCAATTAAAACAGAGCTGGGACGGACAGTCCTGTTACGACAGTCAAATTTAATAAGAGCTCTGCATTCTTTCTAATTTGAATATCAGTAAAACAGATGGAAAAAAGGTTAGCCATTGTTGGCTTTTTTTCCTTTATATGAATAATTATAAATGACAAATTTAAGGGTTGGTATTACAATGATTTTTTAAAACAACACATGGAAATGCTAATGAAGTTAGTAAAAAATAATCATGTCTGCATGCACTCATGCAACTTGCTTCTCTCACTCTCTCTGAGCCTGACAACTCTAACACCTCCCCCCCCAAAAGCAGCTGCATGTAACCTCCTTCAACATCTTGCCCATTTCCTCAGAAACCCTCTTCAGGAACCTGCAGTCCAGGAGGAAAAAGAAAAGAACAATTACTGAAGACCTTTGGTAAGACCAAAAGGGATGTCCAGTTTAAAGCATCCATCCCAAATGTCTCTAAAATCATTTTATAGTCAGCTATTAAAAACACCAAAAAATGCTGGAACATGAGCAAAATTAAAGACCAGTCTCTTAACTGCTTCTTCACTTTACTTCCCTAGACAACTAGCACTGCCTATCTTGACTGTACAGTGTTTCCCACAAATGCTTATTAAAATTAGTTGGGAAAAAAACTATCTTAATAACTGACAATTCAGTTAAAATGAGGAAATGCCCTTCATGATAGTACAGATATATTCCTCCAACCCATTTAGTGAAAAAAAAAAGTCATTTTTTCTTTCAGGCAAAATTTGCCAATACTTCCCCACTATGCAAGATATCCTCTATCTTAGTTTATTTAGAATCCACTTTCCTATGTATAATTGTTAAATGCTAGTATCACTAAATGACATTTCTCAAAAGACATTTCAAGAAGAAAAATACAAGCATTAATTCAGAAGAAAGCTTGTACATTACTGAAAATTACTAGGAAACCTGAAAATATCCTTGGGTCTCAAAAGAAAGCCATTTTATTCACTTAAGAGCAAGACCAGGCCCATTTATTTTGCATCTCTTGATTAGCCTACTACAAAATAGATTATGTGCTACATGCCTGTTTTCTTCCTTTAGGAAACCAAAATTAAGAACAGGGACAAAAACGAAAATGATTACATCCTTATTTTATCCATTAGCTAATTATTATTCCTTTTTCCTAGAAACTGTAGCTACAATTTGAAACTCCTATACCAAACCACTCTTTTGGGCATCAGCAAGCATTTCAGTGCAGTTTTACTTGAGTTCACTACCATCACTGTGTTTCCTGAAGCAAAGTGTAACGGGGTAGGGAGCTTTCTATCTATGGATTCCTGCCCAGTAGATCAAATTCTATGATTTATACGGCAGAAAAACACAAATCCTTCACGCAGACTTAAGCAGAACACAGAGCAAAAGGCATCAATTAAGCTTCACACCAACATCACTCAAATGGTAAAGCGTCATAAGAACAGCTTCTTGTGGTAATGTTCTCATCTCTAAGATCGAGCCTACGCTCAGCTCACATAGTGAACAATAAATCTTGGATGCCGTTTAAGCTTTCTTATGTTTTCCCACCCACTGACTGTGTTTTCATTTTGTTATCATTCCTATGTCGTATGTGTTACAAAGTTGCCAATTAGTTTAGATGTAAGTTACTGCACCTTTACTGTTTTTCTCTAGAGTTACATCTATGTATGATGTGGGAACGTAGCCTTCTTCACCATTCTGTCTCCGAGCTCTTGTCCATCCATCACCCTTGTCCTCCTCAATAATGTACAGAACTTCACCTTCTTTCATTGCCAGAGTGCCTTCATTATGTCCTAAATGAGAGTTTTCATAGCACAATCATAATTTAAGCATAACAACAATTTTGAATAAAAGTTACAAATACAAAACAATGTGAAACCCTGCTAGATTTCAATATAATAGAACTATGAGCACACTGACTCTCGTTACCAATGCCTCCATGATGCTTTGTAGTTTGCCCAACACTTTCATATACTTATCTTGTTTGAACTGCACAATAACCCTGTGAGGCTGGCATTAACAGCAGCACCGTGAAAGATGAAATATCTGAGCTACAATAATATTGTATGATTTGACAGGGTACACAAACTTTATTTCACTACTCTAACTCCTTCCTCAAATTTGAGTGGCAGTGCTATCTAGAAAATTCATGAAGTTTAGATCAAGAAAAGAGTAACAAGACAGTGAAAGGGCTGGAAGAAATAAGGGAAGAATATAACTGTAGAAGCAGAATGGTCATAATCATAAACCACAAATCTCCTTCAAAATCCCAATCCCTTAGCCATTCCCAAGCTGCTTAACAGTAACAATTTTCACAAATGAATCTTTATTTAACATATGCTAAATTCTTCCCTTCCTCTCTACATTACAACAAGATCTTACTTAACACAATTTTCTCAGAGTGAGGAATAACTGAAAATTACTCAATTTAAAAACCAAAACCATAGATGGGTAGGGAAGGACCTTAAAACGTATACCATTTTAATACCAACTTCTTTGTGAAGGTGTTACTCTGCTCCTTGGTGAAATGAAGGAAACAATTTTTCAAAGTCCAAGAAAGAGAAGGGTAACTAAAAATATGCGACAGGACCACACCTTCCTTCCCTCACAGTTTGTTCTCCAACTATCACAGGAGAAGGATGGCACATTCAGAAGCTACATTTTCTCCTTCCCACATTTGAAAATATGGCCAACAGACTCAGGATATGGTAGCGCAGTCAGCTACGCCATTTGCCTTATATCAGCCACTCAATGATAGCAACTTACAAGGAAGAGCATGAAGTGGTTTCTACCAGCCTTCCACTTTCTGGGTTGAGCTATATGCTCAAGCAGCTTCAGCTCTGAAGAGTACATTAGTAAGGTCTCTTTGGGAAATTCTGTTATCAGGCAAAGTTGATAATTAAACAATAATCTTTATTAGGATACTGGTAACATAGGCAATTTTCTTTCAATGTCATATATAGAAGGAACATCTCTGTATTTGTAATGTAGTTAATATTCACACTAATGAGCCTGGATAATTTTCTAGTGGTTGTATTTAGCTATAAGGACAGGGACTCAGTACACATGTAGACTTTAAGGAACGAATTTTATCAAATACAATGTATTAAGAAAATCATACCATCAAAAGGGTAGATAGCTTTGCAGTGTCCAATAGCAGGCAAGGGATCATCATCTTCAAACTCATCATCAAACTCACTGTGGTGGCCATGCTGTTGGGGTGGCCCACGAACTTCTTGGTTTGCATCATCAGTGTAACTTCCCTCAGGACTATAAAACAAAATTATATCTCATCAAGTATCACAAAGATGGGAACTTTTTATATTATCTACAAACTGATCTCCACAAGATCAATTCAGAGAATCAAAAATCAACGACACAGTTCCCAATTAAGCCTTTATTTTCTTAAATGTTGAAATATGTGTGTGTGCATGGCTTCTAATTCAAAATGCTTCTTTGTTGGATTTATTGAAATTAAAAAAATTAAAGATAATAATGTTCTAGGCACTGGAGAAGGAAATGGCAACCCACTCCAGTGTTCTTGCCTGGAGAATCCCAGGGACGGGGCAGCCTGGTGGGCTGCAGTCTATGGGGTCACACAGAGTCGGACACGACTGAGGTGACTTAGTAGCGGCAGCAGCAAGCATATAACATGTACTTAGTAAATATGTCTCATTATCATGGGTCCAGAGATAAAATGGAAAAATGTCATCAACAGTTGGTTTTTATCGTCCCAGATTCAAGAGGGATGGAGGGATTCACCCACTGTTTTTGCAAGAAAACTACAATTTCTTAGAGGACCCACCCAGACCCATGATCACTTCACAGGCTTCAGGTAGACTTCCTCTGCCCTGGTTCCAGAAGATCCATCTTAGCAGAGAACTTGCATGACCAGAGTGAATAGCCCACAGGTAGGCATGTAACTCAGTAAGATTTGACAGACTTTTGTTTGGGATTACTGAAAGAGAAACTCCCTTCCTTTATCACTGGACCCAAACCTGGAGAAATATGAGCTTACAGATTTAGAAGATCACCATATAGAGACTGTACAAAAAAGATCTTCATGACCCAGATAATCACGATGGTGTGATCACTCACCTAGAGCCAGACACCCTGGAATGTGAAGTCAAGTGGGCCTTAGAAAGCATCACTACGAACAAAGGTGGTGGAGGTGATGGAATTCCAGTTGAGCTATTTCAAATCCTGAAAGATGATGCTGTGAAAGTGCTGCACTCAATATGCCAGCACATTTGGAAAACTCAGCAGTGGCCACACGACTGGAAAAGGTCAGTTTTCATTCCAATCCCAAAGAAAGGCAATGCCAAAGAATGCTCAAACTACTGCACAATTGTGCTCATTTCACACACTAGTAAAGTAATGCTCAAAATTCTCCAAGCCAGGTTTCAGCAATACGTGAACCGTGAACTTCTGATGTACAAGCTGGATTTAGAAAAGGCAGAGGAACCAGAGATCAAATTGCCAACACCCGCTGGATCATCGAAAAAGCAAGCGAGTTCCAGAAAAACACCTATTTCTGCTTTATTGACTATGCCAAAGCCTTTGACTGTGTGGATCACAATAAACTATGGAAAGTTCTGAAAGAGATGGAAATTCCAGACCACCTGACCTGCCTCTTGAGAAATTTGTATGCAGGTCAGGAAGCAACAGTTAGAACTGGACATGCAACAACAGATGGGTTCCAAATAGGAAAAAAATATGTCAAAGCTGTATATTGTCACCCTGCTTATTTAACTTATATGTAGAGTGAATCATGAGAAACGCTGGGCTGGAAGAAACACAAGCTGGAATCATGACTGCTGGGAGAAATATCAATAACGTCAAATATGCAGATGACACCACCCTTATGGCAGAAAGTGAAGAACTAAAGAGCCTCTTAATGAAAGTGAAAGAGGAGAGTGAAAAAGTTGGCTTAAAGCTCAACATTCAGAAAACAAAGATCATGGCATCTGGTCCCATCACTTCATGGCAAATAGATGGAGAAACAGTGGAAACAGTGGCTGACTTTATTTTTTGTGCTCCAAAATTACTGCAGATGGTGACTGCAGCCATGAAATTAAAAGACACTTACTCCTTGGAAGGAAAGTTATGACCAACCTAGACAGCATATTAAAAAGCAGAGACATTATTTTGTCAACAAAGGTTCACTAGTCTAGGCTATGGTTTTTCCAGTAGTCATGTACGGATGTGAAAGTTGGACTATAAAGAAAGCTGAGCACCAAGAATTGATGCTTCTGAAATATGGTGTTGGAGAAGACTCTTGAGAGCCCCTTGGACTTCAAGGAGATCCAACCAGTCCATCCTAAAGGAGATCAGTCCTGGGTGTTCATTGGAAGGACTGATGTTGAAGCTGAAATTCCAATACTTTGGCCACTTGATGCGAAGATTGACTCATTTGAAAAAACCCTGATGCTAGGAAAGATTGAAGGCAGGAGAAGGGGACAACAGAGGATGAGATGTTGGATGGCATCACTGACTCAATGGACATGGGTTTGGGTAAATTCTGGGAGTTGGTGATGGACAGGGAGGCCTGGCATGCTGCGGTTCATGGGTTGCAACGAGTGGGACACAACTGAGTGACTGAACTGAACTGATGTAGAGCCTTAAAATGAAGTTAACACAGTGGAAGGCAGAACTGTGAGGTAGAAATGGAAAACTGAATATATCATCTGAGTTCCTTGATCAAGCTCTCCCTAAAGTCAGTCACTACAATCCCTTTTCTGTTTAAGTCAGTATGGGTAGAAGACTCATCCTGTCACTGAAAATCAAAAGACTCCTAGGAAAATTGATTTCCAATTAACCACATTAACAGGAAAGTTAGTAACTAAGAAAATCCAAAAGAGCAGGCAAGACAAAGACAATTTTTTGGTAAATTTTTACTTCAAAAGAGAAAAATGTTAATTTTGCCAAATAATCAGATGACTGAAGGAGATTTTAATAGTAGTAAAGTTTGCCTGATTAGATTTTGCAGTATTTTCAGTATGTCTGGAAACTACATTCTTAATAACACAAACCAGAGAGATTAGATTCTTTTAATCTCAGTTCAGTTCAGTCGCTCAGTTGTGTCCAACTCTTTGTGACCCCATGAATCACAGCACGCAAGGCCTCCCTGTCCATCACCAACTCCCAGAGTTCACTCAGACTCACATCCATCGAGTCAGTGATGCCATCCAGCCATCTCATCCTCTGTCGTCCCCTTCTCCTCCTGTCCCCAATCCCTCCCAGCATCAGGGTCTTTTCCAATGAGTCAACTCTTCGCATGAGGTGGCCAAAGTATTGGAGTTTCAGCTTTAGCATCAGTCCTTCCAATGAACACCCAGGACTGATCTCCTTTAGTATAGACTGGTTGGATCTCCTTGAGGTCCAAGGGACTCTCAAGAGTCTTCTCCAACACCACAGTTCAAAACCATCAATTCTTCGGGACTCAGCTTTCTTCACAGTCCAACTCTCACATCCATACATGACTGCTGGAAAAACCATAGCCTTGACTAGATGGACCTTTGTTGGCAAAGTAATGTCTCTGCTTTTGAATATGCTATCTAGGTTGGTCATAACTTTCCTTCCAAGGAGTAAGCGTCTTTTAATTTCATGGCTGCAATCACCATCTGTAGTGATTTTGGAGCCCCCAAAAATAAAGTCTGACACTGTTTCCACTGTTTCCCCATCTATTTCCCATGAAGTGATGGGACCGGATGCCATGATCTTCGTTTTCTGAATGTTGAGCTTTAAGCCAAATTTTTCACTCTCTTCTTTCACTTTCATCAAGAGGCTCTTTAGTTCCTCTTCACTTTCTGCCATAAGGGTGGCATCATCTGCATATCTGAGGTTATTGAGATTTCTCCCGGCAATCTTGATTCCAGCTTGTACTTCTTCCAGCCCAGCGTTTCTCATGATGTACTCTGCATATAAGTTAAATAAGCAGGGTGACAATATACAGCTTTGACATACTCCTTTTCCTATTTGGAACCAGTCTGTTGTTCCATGTCCAGTTCTAACTGTTGATTCCTGACCTGCATATAGGTTTCTCAAGAGGCAGGTCAGGTGGTCTGGTACTCCTATCTCTTGAAGAATTTTCTACAGTTTCTTGTGATCCACATAGTCAAAGGCTTTGGCATAGTCAATAAAGCAGAAATAGATGTTTTTCTGGAACTCTCTTGCTTTTTCCATGATCCAGTGGATGTTGGCAATTTGATCTCTGGTTCCTCTGCCTTTTCTAAAACTTGCTTGAACATCTAAAGAAGTTTGCGGTTCACGTATTGCTGAAGCCTGGCTTGGAGATTTCTGAGCATTACTTTACTAGCTTGTGAGACGAGTGCAATTGTGCAGTAGCTTGAGCATCCTTTGGCATTGCCTTTCTTTGGGATTGAAATGAAAACTGACCTTTTCCAGTCCTGTGGCCACTGCTGAGTTTTCCAAATTTGCTGGCATATTGAGTGCAGTACTTTCACAGCATCATCTTTCAGGATTTGAAATAGCTCAACTGGAATTCCATCACCTCCACCACCTTTGTTCGTAGTGATGCTTTCTAAGGCCCACTTGACTTCACATTCCAGGATGTCTGGCTCTAGGTGAGTGATCACACCATCGTGATTATCTGGGTCATGAAGATCTTTTTTGTACAGTTCTTCTGTGTATTCTTGCCACTTCTTCTTAACATCTTCTGCTTCTGTTAGGTCCATACCATTTCTGTCCTTTATCAAGCCCATCTTTGCATGAAATGTTCCCTTGGTATCTATGATTTTCTTGAAGAGATCTCTAGTCTTTCCCATTCTGTTGTTTTCCTCTATTTCTTTGCACTGATCGCTGAGGAAGGCTTTCTTATCTCTTCTTGCTATTCTTTGGAACTCTGCATTCAGATGCTTGTTTCTTTCCTTTTCTCCTTTGCTTTTTGCTTCTCTTCTCTTCACAGCTATTTGTAAGGCCTCCTCAGACAGCCATTTTGCTTTTTTGCATTTCTTTTCCATGGGGATGGTCTTGATCCCTGTCCTGTACAGTGTCATGAACCTCTGTCCATAGTTCATCAGGCACTCTGTCTATCCGATCTAGTCCCTTAAATCTATTTCTCACTTCCACTGTATAATCATAAGGGATTTGATTTAGGTCATACCTGAATGGTCTAGTGGTTTTCCCCACTTTCTTCAATTTAAGTCTGAATTTGGCAGTAAGGAGTTCATGATATGAGCCACAGTCAGCTCCTGGTCTTTTTTTGCTGACTGTATAGAGCTTCTCCATCTTTGGCTGCAACAAACATAATCAATCTGAATTCAGTGTCAACCATCTGGTGATGTCCATGTGTAGAGTCTTCTCTTGTGTTGTTGGAAGAGGGTATTTGCTATGACCAGTGTGTTCTCTTGGGAAAACTCTATTAGCCTTTGCCCTGCTTCATTCCGTACTCCTAGGCCAAATTTGCCTGTTACTCCAGGTGTTTCTTGACTTACTACTTTTGCATTCCAGTCCCCTATAATGGAAAGGACATCTTTTTTGGGTGTTAGTTCTAAAAGGTCTTGTACGTCTTCATAGAACCGTTCAACTTCAGCTTCTTCAGCATTACTTGTTGGGGCATAGGCTTGGATTACCGTGATGTTGAATGGTTTGCCTTGGAAACGAACAGAGATCATTCTGTCGTTTTTGAGATCGCATCCAAGCACTGCATTTCGGACTCTTTTGTTGACCATGATGGCTACTCCGTTTCTTCCAAGGGATTCCTGCCCACAGTAGTAGATATAATGGTCATCTGAGTTAAATTCACCCATTCCAGTTCATTTTAGTTCGCTGATTCCTAGAATGTCGACGTTCACTCTTGCCGTCTCTTGTTTGACCACTTCCAATTTGCCTTGTTTCATGGCCCTGACATTCCAGGTTCCTATGCAATATTGCTCTTTACAGCATCGGACCTTGCTTCTATCACCAGTCACATCCACAACTGGGTATTGTTTTTGCTTTGGCTCCATTCCTTCATTCTTTCTGGAGTTATTTCTCCACTGATCTCCAGTAGCATATTGGGTACCTACTGACCTGGGGAGTTCCCCTTTCAGTATCCCATCATTTAATAACAAAAACTCGTGTTGTACTATCTCTTAAGGAAATGTACTCTTTCAAAAAGTGATAAGGGAGAGGAAGAGGAATTAACATCCTGCTACCAGGTATCTTACTGTTAGGTGCTTTGTGTACATTATTTCCTTCATTACCAATAACCCTGAATGATAGGTATTTTCATCTTTATTTTATATTTTAGGAAACTGAGACTCAACACTAAAAATGAATTTGCTAAATGTGAAGGGGAGGGATAAGTCAGGATCTTAGGATTAACACACACACAACACTACTATATATAAGATAGATAACCAACAAGGATCTACTGTATAGCATAGGGAACTCTACTCAATATTCTGTGATAACCTATATGAGAAAAGAATTTGAAAATGAATATACGTATAACTGAATCACTTTATTGTACATCTGAAACTAATACCATAAATCAACTATAAGCCAGTAAAATATTTTTAAAAACTCAATTTGCTCAAATTACAATGTAATTAGATATAAACCAATTATTGATACTAGATCTCTCAAATTCTTCTCTGAGTCCAAATTTGTTGGATTTTACTATAAAGTGGGGATGGGGTGGTGGAAATATTACTCAAAGGGAGAAAATGTCACAAATGATCTGAAAACATGGAAACTTGGTAAAATGTCTTTTGGAAGCTCTGATCCAATCTAGCAATATGCACTTTTTTTATTTACAAAACTTTGAGTAATTTGACAGTTAAATTTTTCTTTGGTATAAGCTACCCAACTCCATCTAAACTTTCAGGTACTCTTCCTAGGTCTGAGGAGCCCATGCCTCCAGACTATAACTCCCAGAATTTTCCAAGTTCCTACCTCTGTTTTTAGATGCATTACAAACTAGAAATGAGTCACAAAATGACAAATCATAATTCATCTGTAGCTAATGTAAAGAACAGAGAATTATTTAGATTCAAAGACTGAGTTATTAAAAGCCAAACTTCTCAGATTAGGAAAAAAGAGAATTGTCCAAAATTTAGGACAAAAGATAAAAGTCTGGGGGTGGGGGGAGAAAAAATACAAATAAAATGCAAAAATAACCTTTCTCGTCCCTGTGTTACAAGATGATTTATGTCGCTGCTATGTCTTCTGTCTCCTCTTCCACCTGTTTTGCCTTCAACTTCAGAGAGCCAAGCCTTAGGGGGAAAAAACAAATAAAACTGAGCTCAATAAGTATATTTTAAAGTTCATAAGATATTCTACACTGAAAATGTGATTTGAGCCTTTATTATTATCTAATTTTTAGACAAGGGAAATCTTTATTTCAATTTGGTCAGTGATCAGTGTTACAGCTGATTAAAAATAGTATAAACATTTAGTTTTACATGAAGTTTTAAATAAGAAAAAAACTTCAACGAGGGGCTAATTCTAAAGATGATACCTTATTTTTATATCATAATGATGCCTTACTTTTAGATTATAAACCCTACAAGAAAATATTTGAGGATAATTCTAGCAAGAACCAATTTATCATAATGAAGTTTATAAAAATGAACTTATCTTTGAAAACTGCTAAACAACAAATCTACCTCATTCTTGTGGATTTCCATTCGCAGGCGGTCAATATTATTCATGGTCTCTGCTAATTTAGGCTGCAAACTCCCTGGGTCCCCCATTTGTGGATTCTTCTCATATACATCTTTCATTTTGTTGAGCGCTTCTCTGAAAATGAAAAGGAAGCCACAAAATTAAACATTCACTTCACATGTTTCCAGGTAAAAGAGTTTCATTTGATTCTGGGGACTCACATACAGCCTAATCTTAAGAGTCCTAGTTCTTTAACTTTAATCAAACATTACCTGATTAAAGATAATCTGCACAAAGTTGATCATGTACATACTGAATATTAGTCATTTATAGAGGCAGTCTTTTAAAACATTTATAATTTTTTCAAAAAAGATTTCATGTCTCATTTCTTGCTTCCTAAATGAGATTATATAGGTTTAATCAAGGGCTGGAAGAATATTCCCCAATATTCCAATATTCTTAAACTCATCATGTCCCAAATCAAAGTCACTACATTCCCCCATCCAGACACATTATTCCACCGGTGTTCCTTACCTTACTTCAGAGCACTGTCATCCTCCTAACTCATCTATACCACCTCTCTCTAAGCTCACATCTCTCATCCTCTTCACTTCTCCAATCTTACCACTGTAAATTATGCCTCAATTAGCTCTTCTGGACTCTTAACATCTGACATTACTAACATCCCCTAATACTCTTTTCTTCCTTGATTTCCTGGAGGTAATATTTTCTTTTTCTTTCCTTTTACCTTTATCTCATTATTTCCTTCACTGGCTCCTCCTTTTTTTCTGTTCATCCTTAAGTGTATCTCATAAAATGACAGATTTCTTCTCATCTCATCCTACAGTCCTTCTTTTTAAGGAGGATCTCATTGCTTTGTTTTTTCCAGTTTCACTGAGACATAATTGACTACTTTAATATCACCTATCTTCAGATGATTCTCAAATATGAATTCTTCAATCACTCATGTTAGAGTTTAAGCTTCAATTTTATCTTCAGTGTAATAGCAGATATAAGTTACCACTGTAATAACCCTTTATTCATCATATATAAATTTCTATATTCACTAAAATAAAACTGAACTAAAAGAAACACTTTATGAAGTTGAAAAAAAATTAAAGCTATGAGTGAATGATCTGCAGTTGCAAGTAATCAAACACAGTTTTCCAACATTTCTGCTGCAAAGTAATTTCAGCCTCAGATTTCTATTGAGCTCCATTTACATACCAAAGCAAAACAAAAATTATCAAAGTATATACCCTTGATAATAAATCAAAACTATCGTTAAATTTTATGGAAGACATACACTATTAGCATCCAATAAGTAACCTGAACCTAAGAAACTCTCTAACATTTCAGTTTAAAAATATCAGAGCAATCACACAATTTTCCAAAATTTAGGAGTATGTTTTTCCCTGAAAAGGTATTTCAATTAGGATGTATAATTTTTAAGCCTTTTATACCCCACATTTAAACGTATCATTCATATTAGACTCTGAAAGGAATAATAGAGAGGACTTAATGGGAAAATACTTTTGATCTGATTCTTTCTGTAGTTCTCTGTTAAGTTCATCAATGCGCTGCTGCAGTTTTTTACGTCTCTGTTCTGGTGGCAGATGACTGAAATCTTCTAGTGCTGGGCCCTGAAAAGAGAATCTAAATCATTATAAAAAATACTTTCATGAAATTTTATTTCTAAAATATACCTATTATAAAGAAAGAATATATATCAATTTTAATTTCAAATTAGCCCAACGACTCCTTTTAAGAAAAAGAAATCTACATATGTATGTACATGTATGTTAATTAAAATAATCATACTGAAGAAAGAGTTCAGATTCCAGTCACTTTATAAAATCATGAAATAGAATAGGTAAAAATATCACCAGATACAGAAAACTGGTTATTACCAGTATAACATTATATTCAGGTCTTGGCAGAGTTAAAATAAATACAGATGAACCTTCTTACAGCAACAAGAACGAAATGGAAACATGTAACATTTCTCATCTATACAAAATATTTTATATATAACATATTCCACCACATTCCCAAATCAAATCTATTGCCATGACAGTAAGGATATTACAAATGTTAAGACTGAACATATTAAAAGTTTATATAATTGTGTCAATTAAGCAACTTACCTCATAAAGGCAAACTAATGAAAAATATTTTAATATTACACAGTCTTTGAGTGATTACATTTATTAAACCATTCATTAGGACCAAAACATACTTGATCATTAAAAAATAAAAAGGTAGAACTATCCACTGTGTGAAATGTCAGTCAAAATTATATTCCAATAAGGGATTTATTTTCAATTATCCTTCTGTACAACCATACCTCAGTTCTTGAAATAGAGATATAATCCAAAGAAAGACAAAATCCTTATTTAGGAAGGATCCTCAATGTCTGAAAATTTTTAATGTTTTTATATTCAAGAAAACTACATCATTTAAGAAAACATTCTAGTACTTAGATATAACTTGTGATTCAAATGATGTCCTTCTCCTCTTAATCATGTCATTGTTACCTTAGTTATCTCCTAGAGATGACACAACTACATCCAATGTTAGCAAGTATTGATTCTGTTTAATATGAGCCCATATTTATGTAAGATTTTACATACTCAAAAATTGATGACAACTATTATTAATTTTTATTTTAAAAATGGGGATTTTAAGAACATATAAGTTCAATTTTTAAAGTATTGCTGAAATAAACTCCCACAACAAATGCATCCTTGCTCTTTGAGCCATTTATGCCTATAACATAGTTAAACAGCTTTATTTCATCATCTGTGTTTCTCTTACTTTTAAAAAATCAAACTCACCTTTCAGATAATACATGATCAAATATAACATTTAATTCATAACAGAATTTTATGCAAATGACCTGAACATTACAGATATTCAATAAGCCTGCCTTGAAAAAAAGAGGACATCTTTCCTAAGTGACCTTTGCTTTTTAATCTACCAGTCACCAGAAATAAAAATCCATCAATCACAAAAAATCTGATGTAAATAAACAAATGGCAAAATTTCCTACAAAGTGCCTTTAAATTTAGGGGTCAGTTATAAATATAAGTTGTCAGATTTAATTTAATTTGAGGTACAATAGTTTGAAAACTATTATATTGTGCCAAAGATAAAAATATAATGAAATGAAAAATTATATTTCAATATGGTTTTTTTGGCAGTATTGTAATAAATTCACAATTACTTTAGAAGTAAATCTTCCAAATTTCTTTTCACTATCTGTAATGAAACTGTTCTCAAATTTATTAACAATAGCTAGGCACTTGAATTTCTAATATCCCATTTTGACATTATAACATATTCCTTTATAGAATATGAGAACTAAACTCACTCTATTTCCTATGGCTGTAAAGAAGACTCTGAGACATTAAAAAACCTCTTCTACTACATGGTAATTCATAAAAGGTCAAACTGCAAGAGTCTGAAAAAGACTGGTTTGTTTTCCAAAAATGAGAAACTATGTAAACACCCAATAATTTTTATGTTAGGTCTTCACAATGCAGTTTCATTAATTTGTTTGAAACATATGTATAAAGGAATACTACACATGCACACATACACGCACACACACACGATATTTAGGTTATTTGTACTGTTATCCCCATTCAAGTAGTAGACAAAAAGAAAGCACTGACTAATGAAATGAGTAGGAAATCTTTCTTTCTTACTTTTTGGAAAATCTAATGATTTTTGTGATAAACTACATATCAAACTTACAGGATCTTTCTTTTTACAGAGTTAAGAAAAATCATTTTTAATTTTCCTTTTGTAAAAACATAAACTTTTGTTCCACCATGTAACTTTTAAAATGATGTTTAATTTTATTCTCTGTAACATGAAAAGACTCCACCCAATAACATTTAAGAGCTTAATGAGTTACAGTTAACCACATTATTATTAAATTTCATGACATCAAAAGTACTGGCATGTGCTGGACTATGGATTATAGAAAGAAAAGACACACAAGGTAACATGTGGGGATGGACCTTACCACTCTGCTTTAAATTAAACAAAACAATGTTTTGTGATATATTTAATACTGGCACAGTATACAGATCAGCACATAAGGCTTACCATCTTCACCGACCACTGAATAGTTCAATGGAAAACAGAAAGAAATGGTATATTATTCACATGAAACCATAATACAGAAGATGCAATAACTTATACTGTTTTTTTTTTACGATATTAAAATAAATCATGTACACTTCACAATCCAAACAATTATGCCAGAAAAACAACTGTAACCACATTTTGGGGAAAGTAAATTACTTGCAAAAAAAAAAAAATATACACTGATGATAATGGGCAGATATTTTCTAAGTGCAACTAAAACTCAAAAGTAAATAGTAATGATTTTATCAGCAATAATGTATTTTCTTCTTTAAAAGAGAACTTTTACATAAGTGGGTTTCACATATACAGCTTATACAGCTCTTCATTCTCAAAATCCTAATGCTCAAAAAGTTGAACATAAAGATCTAATATTAGCCATTTTAAAGAAATATTACATGTAGTATTAAAGAATGGAATACTCTTCCCAATACATTAAACATCATTATCTGAATTTTTATAATTCAAAATATTGTTTTGAACTTGAATATGTCATGGATAGGTAAGGGTAACATTTCTACTTTAGTTTTAAGATGCTATTTTTAATGTACAGACACATTAAAAAAACACACTATTATCAAAATAATGAGCCACCTAGATTCATGTTTCCCATACATATTTGCTAACAGATACAATATATGGGTTGAATTTTGCTTTGAAGATATAGCTTCTCTTTTTCAGTTTTCATTCTGAAATCCATACACTCTAAAAGCAACACTAAAAATATAACTTTGATTTTTAGAAAACTGGTTAAAATTTATTCTTTCTGAAAATCTGACATAGCAGAGTCCTCTCATATTATGAATATATAAATATATATATATATGCTTATATATGTATCATCCATATTCTGTGGGTTCCCAGGGTTCTGCAACCGGCATTGCATCTGTCAAATATCCCAACTAAACACACATGTACACATGCATACGTGTGTGCGCACACCCACATACTCACACACACTGTGACTCATAATACCCAGGAGAACTTACAAAGTTTATCTTCACATTCATTGCATTTGTTTAGCAGTTTCTAAAATTTCTATTTTTCCCTGTTTACTACGCCAAGGTGTTTTAGAGAATATGGAGGACATCAGGTAGAATTTCACATAAAAATACAGATTTTAATAAATAGCTGAGAAAAATATCTACCCCTTATCGCTGATGAACTGGCCATATATATTAATGGTTACAATGATAAGAAAAGATGACATACGCTATCCATTATCTTTCCAAATTAAGCTTAACATTCTTTAGACTGTCAGTAGTTTCAGGGAACAAAAACCACAACTTATTTTGCTATGACAAAATTCCTGTTAAGATTAGAGTTTTAAATTTTTATAAGATATTTATGGTCTTCTATAAATATTAAAACAAAATCATATCAATAAGAAACAAAATAGGTAAATTATTTGAATTTCTTTTATGATAATCTCAAGCAGCTTATTTTTCCAGTTTCTTTATTAATACATTTTAGAGAAAAGAGTAATATAGTTAAAACTGAAATATTAAATGTTTCAGTTTTTAGCTAACTTAGTTTTACTATTAATTAGACAATAAAATCACAGTTCATTAGATTTGGGGATATAAAAACTCAAGTTCTTCGTAAATATTAGAAACATATTTTGTCTTTTTTAAAGCAATTCATGTTCAATAGAGAAATACTATACTGAAAATTTCACATACCTTCTATATCTTAATAAATACATAAGGGAGCTAAAAAGGAAATCAGTTAGACAATTACAAATTATTATGTGTATTTAACTTTAAGGTAGGAAAATCCTGAGAACAGTATTCTGGATAACAAAAGCTTACAAAAATGACTGTATAAGCCTATAAGATCATGAATAATTTAGACAGTAAACATGGACTTGCTAGATGGACTCACTACTGCTAGATAAATATATATATATACTAAGAAAAAGGAGTACCCAGTAAGCACCAATGAAGTAGTTAGAATAAAAATTATTCATTTCTATATTAAATAGCTTTTGAGTGTGCACTAAATATCTATTTAAGGTTAGATCTTGATGTCACAGAAGGAAATTATAGACCCTCATCCCTCAGAAAAAGTCTACCAGTACCACCATCAAATTAAAAAACATTGGTCCAATATAACATTTCTCATGTCCTTAAAGATAATGGAAACTGCAGGTTTTCTTAAGAATGAAAGAAATTATAAATTTTTATAAAAGCCAAAAGCAGATATTTAAGAAAAATGATGAAACAAATATAGCTCAAAACAAGATTCTGATTTGAATGGTACAACTCATCAGCTTTAATAAACCATAAGACTTTTTCAGTTTTATGGACTTAAAATGTAAATTCATGTAAAAACACATAAATGGTTTGTTAAAGCATATCTTCTTCCTTTTCTATATTGAGAAAATTCTTAAGTGGAAATAAAACACAATTTTGAAATAGTATCAATTAAACTACCAAATATCAATCAAAGCAGAAAGAAACTCAATGCCAAGGTAATGAACTTTATACTTCCTGTTCTATTCTCCATTCTCCAGCTGGTTTGTCTATCATATTTTCTATCTTGCATACTGCTTTTTTCTTTGGCATGATAACTAATAATAAGTACAACCCTTTTGGCCTACTGGAATTAGCCTCCCTACCCCAACAAATGTCCTAGTGTTTAAAGCTGAAGCAATATGTGGAAATATAATAAATAATGACCACACAGACACTTTTAAGTTTGACAGTTATAAAATTCTACCTATGAATTTATTCAGTAACAATAAAGATGTCACTTATTTAAGCTTCTTTCTCCAGGGCTCACAGTTCTAACTAACTAAACTTTTTTTTCACAGAATTGTATGTACTTCATATCCCTAAGACTGTGCAAGGTACTGTAACTGGCCCTGGTAGACTCGATATGCAGGATACCTGAGAGATTCCAAAAATATGGCTCCTAGAAATTACAAGCAGTAATTGCAATTTTTGATTACCATTGATTTCTGCAAGAGCATAATATTTAATGAAGTCTAAGTCATCACAAAGAAGAAAGATGGGAATTAATTCTACTCTCATAATTCAGGCAACAAAAATCCCAAGTATGACTTCTTAAAGTCTTTTAAACAAGTGAAAAGAGCTTTTAAAACTGATTACAGGCACCTGTAGTGCCTATAAGCGTTAACACAGACTCATTCACAGGGACTTTTCAGAATGTCATGAATTAACCTACATTCACACAAGAATTAGGAAAGGTAATGCAAAGAAGTTCAGGTCATTACAGGAAAAAAAGGAAGTCCCAAAAAGAATGTAATACACTGGGTTCTGTTGCTTTGTTGACACCAATTAGCTTGTCATACTGTTTTAATAGAAAAGCAAATAATAATATAATATTGCCCTATAAGATATGTATCTTGTTCTACATATGACCAAAAGAGAAACCCAACTAAAGCAATTTAAAGATAGAAAGTGCTACTGAAGAGAGAGAAGCATACAGGCTAGACAGAACAGGAAAAAGAAAGGGGAGAAAGGGAGAGAGGAAGGGAGTAGCAGCAGGGAGAGAGAAAGGAGAAAGGGACTGAAAGTAAGAGTGAGTCCAAGACTGAGTGCAATGCTGTTAACAACTAGACTTCTTATGACACTAACAAACTCCTGAGTTCTCATCTGTGGGTTATTACACCTAAGATTTTTATATGTCTAAACAAACGCTCATACAAATCTCCTAAATGTATCTAAATTACAAGCTATGAATATTACAACCATGCCCTTCAAATCAGATCTTAAACAACAGAAATTAGTCTAACATAATGAATTAACACTAATTTATCAGTAGTATTTAATAGTTGTTGCTAAGAAACAGTTTAGTATTTGTTTTTCACTATCCTAAAACTTTTCATTTGCAGAGTATCTTTGTGTTAAGTCTTTCAGTCCTGTCTGACTCTTTGCAACTCCATGGACTGTATCCCACCAGGCTCTTCCATCCATGGGATTTTCCAGGCAAGAATACTGGAGTGGGTTGCCACTTCCTTCTCCAAGGGAATCTTTAGTTATAAGTAAATGATAAAGGCTAGCTTATGGGGGAAAAAAATGAAAAATTTGGTAAAAAATACCTTTTTCTTTTTAGTTTAAGAAAACAAATTCCATGTATCCATTACTCAATAAAATCTAGTATTTTTATAGGCTTTATAACTTATACAATATACTTTGCAATATATTATTTTAATTTGATCTACAATCTTGATTATTTAACATGCCTGTCTTTGATTTTTTTAATTTAACTATTGGCAATTGTGTTTTATGTTTCTGAAAGTAGGGCAATTAAAATTAAAATAGAACTTTATTTTTTTTTGCCAACAAAATAATACTTTATAAAATTCACAGAAGTCATTAGTGACAGATTATTACATGAATAATTTCAGTGACAAATTACTGAAAGTCTTAAAAATGTAAATACATTACAAGACAATGGTGGACATATGACTTCACATAAACAAAAAAAAAGAAAAATAGCTAATATGATTGTACCCAGCACCCTCTTTATAATACCATTCTTTTATGGTTGAGCATTTCAAATGTTATAAAGAGGAGTTGTTTTTAACTTGAGGGCAGCTATACTTAATTCTGTGGTGTTTTAAACTATATATTTATAGGAGAGAGCCTTATAATGAGGGTGGAGAGTATTAAAAGCCACACTACACACACAATAGGCCGTCATGCATTTTAACCCATTATTAAACTTACCCCTCTTTTGAGACTTCTGAAAGAAGGAATTCTGGGCTTCCCTGTTTTTATTTCATTCATACAATAATGCACGGGCTCAATGGAGAATGTGAGAAACTGGGACCCATTAGGAGTACTGGATGTGAATAAACTAGTAGGGGTTAAGGGTGGGGATTGTGGCTAATATGGAAATAAAGAAAGGAATCAATAAGCCAAATGTGCATACCTTTTTTTCCTAAATGAAAATTCTATTTTTGGCAACATACTTTTTACAAAATATATCTCAAATAGTTTTCTGTAAAAATATTATAAGAATCTTAACACAGTTTTGCCAAAACTGTCATTTTAAAGTCAAATGTACTTTTAAAAATGTACCATTTCATTTGATCACTTTTTTACAAGCTAACAGACTGAAAATACAGAGTATACAAATTATAAGGTTAGAGAGAGCAATATGACCTAGATAAAAAAAAAATCTTCTGATTTCTAGATTATTAAAACCACCTAGTTAGTCACACACAACCTATACTTGTCAGAGATTAACGGCAGAAGCTATAGTTAACAGTTATCTAAACAGGAAATGTCTATTAAAATAAAGTATTAAAATTTTAACTATTTTCATAAACAAGCAAAAAAAAATTCATTACATTTGTGGCTTTCCTCTCTGTTTCTATTTCATCCCTGTTGCACCTCTTTTTTAAAAAAAATTTTCAGTATTCCTTATTTATCTAAGTTTTCCTAGCTACTCTGATCTGACTTAAAAAAGTCTCACCTCTCAACTTCTCGATGGAACAATGTTATGAAAAGCATAAATAAAGCTTGAGTTAATTACAATTGTGCTTTTAAAGATTTTTATGGGCATATTATAATTTGAGTTAAATGTTATCTAAATTCATATGTCAAGTGCAGAAAAATGAATTAAAATAATCAACTATACTTTAACAAATACAGAATATCAGATTATCTATTCTCCTACGGATATGACATTTTATAGCCATTAAATTGATAAGATTAAATACTCATTTATTCCAATTGCTCACTGGCTGAGCTAAATTTATCTAAAATAACCAGCACCTCAAAAGATGGGTTTAGACAAGAAGTTAAGAGAGAGACTCTCTTAATAAACTAGATTTTTTAAAACTTCAAATAATTACACGCATTGAGCCCCTTCCCATTAAATATTCACATGGATGATAAAAATATTCACATGGATGATAAAAATAACTGTTAGTATGATCTGTAAGACCTAATTTGACATTTATTTTTGCTGTGATCAATCATTCCAACTGAGAACTGCAATTTCAGTGATCTCACAGTCACATCATGATTCCTAAAAAATTTGAACTGAAACTACATACAAATGAAATTTCAAAAGTATATAATTTAAAAGATACTAACTTATTTAATATTTTTACTCATTATTAATGATGTTAAATTCAGAATTAATTTTTATTGTTAAGGTAGAAAATTCTATGTTTCTAAGTGAAAAGTTAATCGAATCATTCATATAAAAATATTTATTCTCTATTAGTAGTAAACCATTATCCATCCAATACCTATATTATTTTAAATGACAGACTAGAACAAAATCATCAGCACAGAAAATTTTAATGACTTTTACCTTTGGCTTCTTTCCAAAGAGCCACAACTTGCCCTTGGCCTTTCCTACTGTGGTTTTGGCATCCACCTTTCCACTTTCTTGTTTGGATGCACTGATAGTCCCATCAGAAATGGTTCTATAAATATGCTGACTGTAATCTTCAAATGGAAAGTCTCCGGGAGGTTCAAATCCAGACTTAAAGGAGTCTACTACCATCTGAGAGTCCTACACGTAAGAATAGTACCATATTAGCTTTCAAAATCTTAAATATGTGTCAGAAAACAAATAAAAATTTAAAGAAATAATTCTACAATACTTATTAAAGGTTCAAAATTAATAATTATTTCCTGTAAATATGAAATAACCCCTAAATATTTTAATTTCTATAAAAAAATTTCACAAATGACCACTTTATTAATTTGTAATAGTCATGGATGTTTTCACTCCATAGCTTTAACCCACTGAATTTCATCTTGAGTAGTTAGCTGATATTTAACATCTAACTGACAAAAAAGGATATAGGAAGAGGTTACTCTCAAGCAGAAATTCCAAGTTTTAAAGGAAAAAGGTTTTCTGTTTTACAGAATAGAGGAAAGGGTGTCTAACTGTAAAAGAGGGTAGGAGACAAGCAGAAAGGCTTCCATTTACCCAACAGGAAAAAGGATAAATAAAATGTATTAAAGACATACTTGGAAATATTAACAGAGCAATGAAGATCTGACAAACAGTACAGTGCAAAAAGTAACTCTGAAATTGTAAAGCTTAGCACCATTCACCCAAAACCGTAAAGCTCACGTAAGTATTACATGCTAGTTTTGGACATACATATACCTCTATCTGGGAGAAGGTGATGGCACCCCACTCCAGTACTCTTGCCTGGAAAATCCCATGGACGGAGGAGCCTGGTGGGCTGCAGTCCGTGGGGTCGCTAGGAGCCGGACACGACTGAGCAACTTCCCTTTCCCTTTTCACTTTCATGCATTGGAGAAGGAAATGGCAACCCACTCCAGTGTTCTTGCCTGGAGAATCCCAAGGACGGCGGAGCCTGGTGGGCTGCCCTCTATGGGGTCGCACAGAGTTGGACACGACTGAAGCGACTTAGCAGCAGCAGCATACCTCTATCTGAATGTTTTACTGACACTTTAAACTCATTAGTTTCAAACAGAATTCTTTACCAACTCCTCCCGCACTCCAACCAACCTCTCCTATTTTATTCCTTATTTCTGCTGACAGTACATTTTGCCTATCACTTATGTCAAAAGTCATCCTTAAGTTATACCTTACTTTTTTTTTTTTTTTTTTGGTCACTAATGCCACCCACACCAATCATTTGCTAAAGGGTAAGAACAGGTTGAGAGGAGGAGGGACCTAACTATATTTCTAATCTTAGATCCGTCACACCAAGATGTAACTTTGATTTCCCAATTAAAGAACCCCCAAATCCTTTCTTTCTTATATTTAAGTCAGAATTCTGTTACAGGAAAGATCCTCACTCATACAAAACCAACCTGCTGTGAAGACTAAAATATGTAGTACCTATTTTGCACTCCCCAAACATTGGTTCTCTTTTCTTTCTCTTCTCTCATATCCTCAGTTTCTGAGTCATTAAATCAATATTTACTGAAAAATAACCAGTACGAGACCTTTTCTAGACCTTACTCAAGATCAGAGATCAGATCAGATCAGTTGCTCAGTCATGTCCGACTCTTTGCGACCCCATGAATCGCAGCACGCCAGGCCTCCCTGTCCATCACCAACTCCTGGAGTTCACTCAGACTCACATCCATCGAGTCGATGATGGCATCCAGCCATCTCATCCTCTGTCGTCCCCTTCTCCTCTTGCCCCCAATCCCTCCCAGCATTGATAATTAAATTTATTTCTTCAAGAAAAACAGGGCTTCTTTTTTTTTTGACGGAATAGTAACTTCAAATTATCTTTAGAAACAGATCAGAAGAATTAAAATATCTTAAGACTTTTTGCCAGAAAGACAATACAAAGAAAGTCAATTTCTTTTAACCCAAATCAGATAAAAGAAATAGGTAATGAAAAGAAGAAAGGGAAAAGAGAGGGATGGTCTGGGAGTTTGGAGTTAGTAGATGCAAACTATTATATCTAGAATGGATAAACAACAAGGTCCTACTGTAGACGTAGAGCACAGGGAACTATACTCTATACCCTGTGATAAAGTATAATGGACAAGAATATAAAAAGGAATGTATATATGTACATAACTGTGTCATTTTGCTGTACCGCAGAGACTGGCACAAAACTGTAAATCAACCATACTCCAATTTTTTTTTTAAAAAAAGACTGATAAAAAGAAATGGGTAATGAAATGGATTCAGGGTCACAGGTTGACATGATGATTCTAAAACAAGGATGTTGGTTGAGGCTCAGTGTGTACACCCTGATGACTGCAGCCTCCAAGAGAAGGGCTTCTTCAAGGCAGTTACTTCTACTCACAATGCTCTCCTTTCTTTTCTCATGGGCCATTATTCATACACTACTCATGGTTCAGAATGCAACTCAAATGCCAACTCTTCTGGCAACAAGGAACTCTTCTAACTCTAGATCTGACCATTTCCTTCTTTCAACTTTCCCTAGAATAGTAGTTTAAATAATAATAGTATAATACAGTTTGCAACATGCAGTTTACAGGTTAGTTATACTCTTGGAATAGAACTGAAAAATTAGTGGGGAAAAGAAAGAGAAGCATTAGAACTCTTTTAAATGATTAGAACTTTAGTGTTTAAAGTGATCCTTACAGCCTGAAGGAGTCTAATGTATAGCCAGACTTACTTGTATAGAATATAACTAAAATCAATAATCCATCAATTACTTCCCCCCTCTCCCAATCCATTTCATTAATTTAAATCAAATACATTATTCAAATTATAAAACACTTACTCTTCTTTCGTCAACTGACTTTGCTGCAAGAATCATTCCTTCCAAACACTTTGAAATGATAGGAATAACTTTCCGTTCTGAGTCTGCAAATCCTCTGTAACACTCACTAAGTTTAATAGTCCTTCGTTCATCCATTTCTTGCAGTTGCTAATAATTAGGAATTTTTTAAAAAAAGAAAATTGACTTTTCTTTTCATTCTGAAGAAACTCCCTTCCAAAAAACAAACAAACAAACAAAAACCCCACAAAGATATCCCCGAACAGTTACACTGTTGTAAGTACCTTTTAACAAGTGCTACAGAGTGAAAGCACTTAAAACTTGAGGCCTGTGAAATAGCAAAAGAATAAAAATTCAAGGCTTAGTATATCCTAAAACCAGGTGACACCGGTTTTCAAGCCTTAAAAGGGACTCCCTACAGTTTACCAGCTCCCTGCTTCATACAACCTCTGCCTTTTATTCTTCAGTAAAGTTTCATTTGAAAACAGAAATTTTGATACTTTTTTTTCTTTTTCAAGCAGCTGGCATACAACATATACAAGTGTAAGACTTCTAAACCCTTAAGTTAGTTCAGAACACTTTGCTAAGATCTGGCTGGACTAAGAATCTACAGTCAACCACATACTAACAGGCACCCAAACCTACTACAGTCTACAGCTCAAAGTGTCAAAAGGTTGGGGACACAAGAGGAAAAACAAGAAGCTGAGAGGTCAAAGTGGTACATGTATGGGATCCCTACTCAAAAAATTCACTGGCACCTGCTATTCAGAATTATGCCAGGGCACATGAAGCCAAATAACTTAAAGGCAATTTTTGACACTTCCTATTTGTCAACAATGACCTTTCTTCTTTTTAGGAAGCAATTACACTGCTTAAGTCCCCTAACTCCTATAGCTTTCATACTATTTTTTCCTCTTTAATTACTTCCCAAAGCCTGGGAATTTATTTTGAGACCAGCATTTTCACAGAAGGACTGAATCCAGTATCACAAAGTGGCAAGACTGCTCCATAGCAAAGTCCAAACAAAAAGAGCAAGCCCCCAAACACAACAAAGCAGTGAATCTACAAATTAAGGTCTCCCCTGAATATGAAGGCTTAGCTATTAAGTTTAGAAAAGCACTACAGAGTGAGGACTGGCTGACTAGATGCCCTGGGTTAAACGACCAATATCATACTTGCTCTAGTCCACTACCTCTCACTATGCTTCCTTTGCAGTTTCCTTTGTAGTTCTATTAATAGCTTGGCTGGGGGAGGGGGGGGAATGTGGGGGGTGTATTTGGACTGACACTTTTTAAAAAAAATTAATTAATTAATTTTAATTAGAGGCTAATTACTTGACAATACTGTGGTGGTTTTTGCCATACATTGCCATGAATCAGCCACGGGTGTACATGTTGGACTGAAAGGTGTACACTTTTCACATAAGCTCAGCTCTCCCAGGTACCACTTCTTTCAACACTATTTCACTAAATCCCTTTTTTCTAATTTCTCTTCTTTCTAGAATAGGCAGTAACATAATTTCACCTTCATGTAAATTCCAGGGTCTTTACCTGAGGGCTGTGTGGCAACTGCTAAATGATGATGGATGGGGTTTAGAAGCCTGAATTACATTTATGATCTGACAGCTAGGAAGACAAGCAGGCAAAAACCAGGCTAGCAAATGCATTTAAGATTTATTTCTGCCATCTGGACTAACACCAATGATCCTGTTATAGTGTCAAAGGCTACGTCCAAATTCTAGATAAGCAGACTACAATACAAAATTCCAATGAAGTCTCCCATCTCACAATACTTAATGTAGCATGAGAATTTATCTAGAAATGTCATTGTTTTAGTGAATTATTTAATATACTACTATGAAATCTGTAGAAAAATTTGTGATTTCAAAGTAAAAAAAAATTACTTTTCACATCTATAATCAATTATAAATTTCTTATTACCAATGTTGATGACTAGTGAATCTAGAAACATTCTGACTGATGCCTGGCATTTTAAAGTTTTACATTTCAAGACTAGGTTTCTCAGATCTAAAATAAGGTTAATTTCATATATCTAAATTTTACCTTGTAAATCTGAGGAATCACTACGTAGAAATGTTTGTGCTGTTCTCCATTAAAGTTTTGTAATTGTGCAGCATATTCATTCTTATTTTCATCAGCCATATGCGTACGTAGATTCAACTGCTGTTTAGCCTAGAGGCAAATTGGTCCAAATCATTACCAATGAGAAGAGGAGCAACAAAATCACAGTTAATTCACTTTTTAGAAGTTATACTAAAACTAGGCTTTTTCTAACTACTGCTATCATTTAAAAGTAAAGGAGATGCTTACAGATCTTTATTTTTTAATTGAAGGAGAATTGCTTTCCAGAATTTTGTTGCTTTCTGTCAAATATCAACATGAATCAGCCATAGGTATACATATGTCCCCTCCATTATGGCCAGCCGCCCTGTTGCAATATTCCCTTTCTCTTACTACAATAATAAATCCTCTCCCTTGTAATAAACCATTTGAATAAAATTTCTTCTTAACGAATGGGTTTTTCTAATTAAATAAATGACAACATTGTGGTTTCTCAGTAAGCATTTAAACAGTAAGCATTTAATCAGAAAAGGAAAAAAAACATCAGCAGTAATTTTGACAGTTACAAAGTTATCAGTAAAACTTCTCTTCAAACATAATCCAGTTACATTCAACTCAGAACCACAATGAATCCAGGTAACAGTAAAAACGTAATTTGGGGATAATGTAATGCTTAACAATACTTTCTACCTCTATACAAAACAACAGATATTGATACTTTAAGGAATGCTTAATTAGAATATAGTTCTCTTCATCTCAAGCTCTTACAGAAATGCTTTTCCAGTGAGTCACATTAATGCCATCTATATTAATGAGAACATCTGCATACAAACAACACAAATCATTAATTCCAGGTTTACTGGAGGTAATCTAAACAGTTTTCTCAATTGCTTATAAATTAATAGGAAAAAAAAAAAACAAAATAAGAATTGAACTCTTTTCTCAATATTCCAACACTCAGTATTCCAAACTCAGTTAATACTCAATATTCCAAACTCCAAATACAGTTTCTCAGTATTCCAAGCTATAAATTGTTACATGAGACTTCTCTGAAAATAATAAAAGCACATTGAGAATACACTTCATTATTCTAATCCTAGTTTTTATAATTGTAATCCCTAAGCTTCTAACAGTAGATCCGCAAGTTAGTTCTTCTGAACTCAGAAACAAACTGACACACCGATATACATAGTAGTCAAGATCTCAAATAAGTTCACAAATATCCATTTAATTCATGGTGTTCTTGAAGATTAAAATAAATAAGTACTATGGAAACTAAACACCATTTCCTAAAGTATTTCTAAAGAAAAATACACTTCAAGTTCTAACCTGAGACTCTAAGAACACATTCATTCACTTCTTTCCCTTTTCTCCCTCCTCTTACAAACTATGATGAAATGAAGGATTCCAAGTATTCCCTACCCACACGGTTCTTTCTTTCAGGGGAGGTGCCTCCTATTTCGTCACTGCTATGATACCTAAAGCCTAGATGAAGGACTCTAACAGGTTATGAAAAAGTATAAGACTAGAAACTAAAACAACTGACACCTTCCCTGACATATTCTGGTTTTCACATCTACTGCCTTTGCTTTCTTTTTCTATTTTATATTTCACTAAATTAAAAAAAAATTAATTGTGGCAAAATACACAATACACATAAAATTTACCCATCTTAATTATTTTTAAGTGTATAGTTTGATAGTGTTGTATATATTCAGTGTTGTGCAACTGCCTTCCTTTTCTTTAGGAGATACACTAATTGGCCTGCTCCCTCTTCACCTTTGTTTTTTGTTTTTAATTGTATCAGTACTTACTTAAATCTATGTTTCCTTCCCTTCCTAGACACTGAAAACAGAATTCCTCTACTCTGCAGATTCTAAAGTAAATCCTCAAAGTTTTCCCAATTCTCTAATAATTAAAGGGGCTGCAAACAAGGAAAAAAAAAAATAAAAGGAAGATATAAACATTAAAGTTCTGAACTAGTTAGGTCAAACTAACTAGTAGACATGTTATATCTAGATTTCAAGATGTATGAACAGTTTCTAAAGATATCTTTATAGATAGAAATGAATAAGCTAAAAATGAGAGTCCAGTTAAACCTAATTTGTTTAATACACAAACTATGTATTAAATTAACGTATCAGAAGAGTTCTTAAGGAGTCAGTGTCAACCAGCAAGGAAGACTCCTGACTCCCACATATAAAACAGTTCTGTTTGCAAGTGTTGTGGTCCACATTTTTATCAAGTAATGCTAACACATTGTGTGTATTACATGATGCCTAGAAGGCAATGGCACCCCACTCCAGTACTCTTGCCTGGAAAATCCCATGGACAGAGGAGCCTGGTAGGCTGCAGTCCATGGGGTCGCTAGGAGTCGGACACGACTGAGTGACTTCACTTTCACTTTTCACTTTCCTGCATTGGAGAAGGAAATGGCAACCCAATCCAGTGTTCTTGCCTGGAGAATCCCAGGGATGGGGGAGCCTGGTGGGCTGCCGTCTATGGGGTTGCACAGAGTCGGACACGACTGTAGCAACTTAGCAGAAGCAGCAGAAGGAAATTAATATAGTGAGTGATCAAAATCAGGGATCCAAAAACCCAACAGCAGGATCAAATCTAGTAATTGACATAGATGTAGCATATTCATTTAAAATGTCAACAGTACAAGTTCTGTCTGAGACACATAAACTTGTAACTCCTCATATATGAAAAGACATGGGGATTTCAGTTAACCATAAACTCAATGAAAGTTAATCCAAACAACGAATATACATTTAGGGTATAATGTATACCCTACAAAAAAAACCCCAAATACACAATATACATTTAAGGTATAACTGTCAAAAAACCAATATACATTTAGGGTGTAATTAATATAAATTTAGTTTTCAAAACAAGCAAGGTAGTCAAACTCAGAACTGATCAAATTGAACTATACGCCATTTGATACAACATACTTTAAGTGGAATATTGGTTAATTAAATGATATCTAAATGGAAGTAGGCATAGTGAAAGGTAACTTGAAGATATTTCATATGTAGAATAGTTGAAGAAACAGACAGTTCATCTATGGGTAGAGAATCTGCTAAAAATATCTAAATACCTATTTATGAGAAAAATAGATTTGTTACTTCAGTTTTTTTACAAACTGAAAGTGAACAGGGAGATGAGTGGGGTCAATATAAGGAAATGGTAATTTTTTTTTTTTTTAATGAACAGGCTATTTTAAGTTTCTATATTTCCAGTGACAGGCAACTTACTATCATAAGAGGTGTAGGTTATTAAAAATAGGGTAGACAAGATAAAAGCATAAGTTATAGCAGAAGATCTTTAAGGTAACTGTAACCTAAAATGTTTATGATTTTAGGGTTTTTTAAAAATTGGTAAAGCAAATGGAAGGTAGAAAATAAAGTATTCCTTTCTCCTTACTTTTTCTTCTTCTGATGCTATAGAATATTATAAAATTCTAAGGAGAAAATATACTAATGGTGGACCTTTGTATATACAAAAAGAACAGAGTAAGGTTCGTCTATATTTCAAAACTCCAACATTTCAACACTATCACTGTGTCAAACATCCTAAGATAAAGAGCGTACAGCAAGGGAGAAGGAAAAGCTAAGCCACAGAAGTTATAGGACTGACCCTACCAACAGTTATGTTATAGAACTTCTGGCCCAGACTCAGTCAATGACAAGAGAGAATTCAGCCTTCCAAAATGAGTGAATGAATTGAACTAATAAACAAATAGCGATAAATCACATTTCTGACAGTTTTATCATGTTTTCCTTTCTGTAAAGTTGAGAAGCACACTATCCAGCCTCTATCTGCATACCCTATCAACATACCTTAGACTTTCTGTCTTATTTTGGAATAGGATAGAAGCTTATTCCTATGAGCAATTACATCTTTCCTATGCACTTTGAATGCAGTTGACATTGTTAATTTTGTTTACTTTCTCAGACCAGAATTGTAATTTAAAGTACACAAATATTTGTGTATTTTATTTTATTTTATTTATTTTTTTTTTGTCCACCCAGCCTCTATTTGTGTATTTTAGATGTACAGTATCTCTTGCAGAAACTCTAATACCAACATGAATATTGTAACTATGCTCCATATGCAAGTAATAATATTTTGATATTAAAGTCAGCTTGAATTATTTCTTACCTTTTCAACATCTGCCTTGGTTGCATTCGTGTCATTATCCAATCTTTCATAACTCTGTTGTGCCTTCTCAGCCTCTCTACATTCTCTTTCAAATTTCTTTTTACTCTGTTAAAAAAAATTAAAATACTGTAAAATAAAATTAGAGTTATCTCATTTAAAAGTTAATAAACAATACTAATACTAATAAACAATACATGGAACCACAAAAGACCAGTACTGCCAAAGCAATCCTGAGGAAAAAGGAGAAAGCTGGAGGCAAAACCCTTCTAGATATAAGACAGTACTATGAAGCTACAGTTATCAAAACAGTATGATACTGGCACAAAAAAGACATCAGGTCAATGGAACAGAACAGAGAATGCAGAAATTAGCCAACACACCTCTTTAACAAAGAAGCCAAGAATATTAAATGGAGAAAAGACAATCTCTTTTGCAAGTGGTGTTGGGAAAGCTGGACAGCTATGTGTAAATCAATGAAATTAGGACACCCCCTCACATATGTACGAATAAATTCAAAACGTTAAAGACAGTAACATAAAACAGGGCACCATTAAACTCCTAAAAGAGAACATAAGCAAAACATTCTCAGATATAATATGTTCTTAGATCAGTCTCCCGAGGCAAAAGAAGTAAAAGCAAAAAATAAACAAATGGGACCTAATCAAACTTTTAAAAGCCTTTGCAAAGAAAAGCATCAACAAAATGAAAAGACCTATGGAACAGGAAAAAATGTTTGCAAATGATGTGACTGACAAGGGGTTAACATTCAAAATATACAAACACATACAACTCAGTATTTAAAAACAAAAAAAAAAGAACAATCAAAAAGTGGGCAGATCTAGAATTTCTCCAAAGACGACATACAGATGGTGAACGGACACATGAAAAGGTGCTCAATATAGGTAATTATTAGAGAAATGCAAATCAAAACCACAAAGAAGTATCACCTCACACTGTTCAGAATGACTATCATCAAAAAGTCTACAAATAATGAATGCTGAAGAGGGTACGGAGGAAAAGGAACTGTTCTACACAGTAGGAATGTGAATTGGTGTAGCCACTGTGGAAACCAGCATGCAGTTTTCTCAAGAAACTAAAAACAGAACTACCGTATGATCTAGCAGTGCACTCCTGGGCATATATCCAGAAAAGATTAAAAAATACATGCATCACAATATTCACAGCAGCATCATTTATAATATTAATAGCTAAGCCATGGAAACAACCCAAATGCCCATCAACAGACAACTGGTTTAAGAAGATGTGCTATGTATATATATACACACACACACACAATGGATGTTACTTGGCCATAAGGAATGAAATATTATCAAAGGCAGCAACATGGATGGACCTAGAGAATATCATACTAAGCAAAGTAAGTCAGACAAACATTATATAATATCACTTATAAATGAAAGTTAAAAAACAAATACAAATGACGATATATGCAGAACAGAAACAGACTCACAGACATAGAAAACAAACTTAATCATTACCAAAAGAGAAAGGGGGGAAGAGGGTTAAACTAGGAGTACAAGGTTCAGTTGAGCTATTGCAAATCCTGACAGATGATGCTGTGAAAGTGCTGCACTCAATATGCGAGCACATTTGGAAAACTCAGCAGTGGCCACAGGACTGGAAAACGTAAGTTTTCACTCCAATCCTAAAGAAAGGCAATGCCAAAGAATGCTCAAACTACCGCACAATTGCACTCATCTCACACGCTAGTAAAATAATGCTCAAAATTCTCCAAGCCAGGCTTCAGCAATACGTGAACCGTGAACTTCCAAATGTTCAAGCTGGTTTTAGAAAAGGCAGAGGAACCAGAGATCAAACTGCCAACATCCGCTGGATCATTGAAAAAGCAAGAGAGTTCCAGAAAAACATCTATTTCTGCTTTATTGACTATGCCAAAGCCTTTGACTGTGTGGATCACAATAAACTGTGGAAAATTCTGAAGACATGGGAATACCAGACCACCTGATCTGCCTCTTGAGAAACCTGTATGCAGGTCAGGAAGCAACAGTTAGAATTGGACATGGAACAACACTACGGGGTTAACAGATACAAACTACTATACATAAAACAGATAAGCAACAGGATTTACAAGGAACTATATTCAATATCTTCAGAGTACATCATGAGAAACGTTGGACTGGAAGAAACACAAACTAGAATCAAGATTGCCAGGAGAAATATCAATAACCTTAGATATGCAGATGACACCACCCTTATGGCAAAAAGTGAAGAGGAACTCAAAAGCCTCTTGATGAAAGTGAAAATGGAAAGTGAAAAAGTTGGCATTCACTCTCTTAAAGCTCAGCATTCAGAAAACGAAGATCACGGAATCCGGTCCCATCACTTCATGGGAAATAGATGGGGAAACAATGGAAACAGTGTCAGACTTTATTTTTTGGGGCTCCAAAATCACGACAGATAGTGACTGCAGCCATGAAATTAAAAGACACTTACTCCTTGGAAGCAAAGTTATGACCAACCTAGATAGCATATTCAAAAGCAGAGACATTACTTTGCCAACAAAGGTTCGTCTAGTCAAGGCTATGGTTTTTCCTGTGGTCATGTATGGATGTGAGAGTTGGACTGTGAAGAAGGCTGAGTGCTGAAGAACTGATGCCTTTGAACTGTGGTGTTGGAGAAGACTCTTGAGAGTCCCTTGGACTGCAAGGACATCCAACCAGTCCATTCTGAAGGAGATCAGCCCTGGGATTTCTTTGTAAGGAATGATGCTAAAGCTGAAACTCCAGTACTTTGGCCACCTCATGCAAAGAGTTGACTCATTGGAAAAGACTCTGATGCTGGGAGGGATTGGGAGCAGGAGGAGAAGGGGACGACAGAGGATGAGATGGCTGGATGGCATCATTGACTCGATGGACGTGAGTCTGAGTGAACTCTGGGAGTTGGTGACGGACAGGGAGGTCTGGCGTGCTGCGATTCATGGGGTTGCAAAGAGCCGGACACGACTAAGCGACTGATCTGATTTGATCTGATCTGTAATGGAAAACAATCTGAAAAAATTCATATAGATATATATAAAACTGAATCACTTTGCTGTACACTTGAAACCAACACAATATTATAAACCAACTCTACCTCAATTTAAAAAGGAAAGTAACTTTAAGGTGTTGCTAATGTGAAATGTGTAAAATTGCATGCATACTCAGAGTGAAATTTTTCTAAATTAGAAATTTTACTATCACAAACCATGCACTTTAAACATCAGATATCATAAGACTGTAAAGAAAAAAATTATAGGCAAAACTGAGTTAATATTTATTATGCATCTCAATCTCTTTATAATATAAATAATCACATGTATTTAAGCTCATTTTAAGCAGGACTTTTGGTTTGTTTGGTGTTTTTGTTTGGTTTTTATGCGTTTTGTTGATTGGTTTGATGTTTGCTTGTTTTTTTTGTGTTTGTTTTTTTGATGGGATCCCAATGTAGCTTAGAATATGGAAACATCCCTCCAAACTGGTTTTGTGTTGTTTCTTCCATGTGTCCCAAGAAATACCATCTGCACAAAATGGCTCCTGAATTATTTAAAATTTAATTCAAATTACCATGACTTTGCAAAGCTATTCAGAACTGAACATGTGATATATTTACTTTCCTGTATACATTTTTTTATCCTGAAATTAATGTCTCTTTCTTAAAAAAAATTGCTTTAGTTTCCAATGTACTCTTCTCTAATTTAACCCTGGTGTCTCCAGTTCTTTAAACCTCTCCTCAATTAATTCAACTACATTCACAATTCTATTAATTTTATTTTCCTAATGAAATCAATAACTCAAGAGGTTTTTAACCTGCTGAAAAAGGCCTACTGTTACCTTGGGATTTCCCTTCACCATTTCCTGGGAATTCCTTTCAACTCTCCCTTAATTTGAATTAATCTCTAGCTCTACACCTTCCCCTTTCTTGGTTCATTTCTCTATTTTGCTAGAACCATTCAGCAGTAGCTTCCTAAAAGAAGGTTTGTGGGAGATAATTTTTTGAGTCTCCAAGACTCCAAGCCTTTCCATCTATTTTAATAAAGTTTAACTGGGTATGAAACTCTTGAGTAGGAAACTCTCTTCTTTCAGACATGTAAAAGTACTACTTCATTGTTCTGGCTTCCTGATCCCCGATCGTTTGCATAAAACATATTTATTTTATATTTTGTTTTTTCCTCTATGGAGTTTGGTAGGATTGTCTCCCTCTAACTGTTCTGAAATTTCATTAAGCTATGTCTTGTAACTGTGCTGGGCACTTGGAAAATCCTTTCGTCTAGAAACCTATGTCTTTCTATTCTGGGAAAATTTTCTTCCTGAATTAATTTTCCCTATCCATTTTCCATGTTTTCTATTTTTTAAGATGATTCTTACCTTGAAAATCAATCTACAGGATGAATCCTCTAATTCTCTCATATTTTTTCTATATTTTCAATCCCTGTCATTTTGCTCTATTTTAAAACAACAGAATGGCAAAGACTAGAGATCTCTTCAAGAAAATTAGAGATACCAAGGGAACATTTCATGCAAAGATGGGCTCGATAAAGGACAGAAATGGTATGGACCTAACAGAAGCAGAAGATATTAAGAAGAGGTGGCAAGAAGATCTTCACGACCCAGATAATCACGATGGTGTGATCATTCACCTAGAGCCAGACATCCTGGAATGTGAAGTCAAGTGGGCCTTAGAAAGCATCACTACGAACAAAGCTAGTGGAGGTGATGGAATTTCAGTTGAGCTCTTTCAAATCCTGAAAGATGATGCTGTGAAAGTGCTGCACTCAATATGCTAGCAAATTTGGAAAACTCAGCAGTGGCCACACGACTGGAAAAGGTCAGTTTTCATTCCAATCCCAAAGAAAGGCAATGCCAAAGAATGCTCAAACTATCACACAATTGCACTCATTTCACACACTAGTAATGCTCAAAATTCTCCAAGCCAGGCTTCAGCAATATGTGAACCGTGAACTTCCTGA
Organism: Bubalus kerabau; assembly: GCF_029407905.1. NCBI lineage: Eukaryota > Metazoa > Chordata > Mammalia > Artiodactyla > Bovidae > Bubalus > Bubalus kerabau. Next base: position 50,829,298 of record NC_073629.1, read on the forward strand.
TGTTCAAGCTGGTTTTAGAAAAGGCAGAGGAACCAGAGATCAAATTGGCAACATCCACTGGATCATGGAAAAAGCAAGAGAGTTCCAGAAAAACATCTATTTCTGCTTTATTGACTATGCCAAAGCCTTTGACTGTGTGGATCACAATAAACTGTGGAAAATTCTGAAAGAGATGGGAATACCAGAAGACCTGATATGCCTCTTGAGAAATCTGTATGCAGGTCAGGAAGCAACAGTTAGAACTGGACATGGAACAACAGACAAGTTCCAAATAGGAAAAGGAGTACATCAAGGCTGTATATTGTCACCCTGTTTATTTATCTTATATGCAGAATACATCATGAGAAACGCTGGGCTGGAAGAAGCACAAGGTGGAATCAAGAATGCCGGGAGAAATCTCAATAACCTCAGATATGCAGATGACACCACCCTTATGGCAGAAAGTGAAGAGGAACTCAAAAGCCTCTTGATGAAAGTGAAAGTGGAGAGTGAAAAAGTTGGCTTAAAGCTCAACATTCAGAAAACAAAGATCATGGCATCTGGTCCCATCACTTCATGGGAAATAGATGGGGAAACAGTGGAAACAGTGTCAGACTTTATTTTTGGGGGCTCCAAAATCACTGCAGATGGTGACTGCAGCCATGAAATTAAAAGACGCTTACTCCTTGGAAGGAAACTTATGACCAACCTAAATAGCATATTCAAAAGCAGAGACATTACTTTGCCAACAAAGGTCCGTCTAGTCAAGGCTATGGTTTTTCCAGTGGTCATGTATGGATGTGAGAGTTGGACTGTGAAGAAGGCTGAGTGCCGAAGAATTGATGCTTTTGAACTGTGGTGTTGGAGAAGACTCTTGAGAGTCCCTTGGACTGCAAGGAGATCCAACCAGTCCATTCTGAAGGAGATCAGCCCTGGGATTTCTTTGGAGGGAATGATGCTGAAGCTGAAACTCCAGTACTTTGGCCACCTCATGCGAAGAGTTGACTTATTGGAGAAGACTCGGATGCTGGGAGGGATTGGGGGCAGGAGGAGAAGGGGACAACAGAGGATGAGATGGCTGGATGGCATCACTGACTCGATGGACGTGAGTCTGAGTGAACTCTGGGAGTTGGTGATGGACAGGCAGGCCTGGCGTGCTGCAATTCATGGGGTCGCAAAGAGTCGGACACGACTGAGCGACTGAACTGAACTGAAGACTTCTTCAATTTCATTCTTTCCAGTGAGCTTTTCATAAAGTTCTTTTTTGTTCTTTGTATGTTCCTTTCTTAATAGTATCTTGTTCCTATTTCAAGGATGTAATCATTTCTCTATTCCCTATGAAAAATGTTAATAATAGTTCTGGGTGTTTTGCTTGTTTGCTTTTCATTTTTAATTTCTATTTCCTTTCATAGTCACTGTTTCTTCAAAGTTGCTTTTTTTTTTTTTCCCCTGTATACTTTGCTGTTTATGTCTGGAGATTTCTGCCAATCTGCTCTTCTTATTTTAAAAGCTAACTGGCAGTGCTCGCTTCGGCAGCACATATACTAAAATTGGAACGATACAGAGAAGATTAGCATGGCCCCTGTGCAAGGATGACACACAAATTCGTGAAGCGTTCCATATTTATTTTATAAAGGGAATAATAAAGTGAATGAAACCAAAAAAAAAATAAATAAATAAAAGCTAACTGGCAGTTTCCTTGGAGAAACCATGGTGCCTGTATCTTTAAGTCTTTTCCTCTCAACCTAATTAAATTCCACAGAGGAAACTCTTCCAACTTCTTGTCTGGAAAACATATACCTTGCTACCTGTATTCTGAGAATTACTAAGAAGCAAGCACAGGATGTCAACATTTTCTGTTTACCTAACCACTTATACAAGGTCAATTTTTTGTCTTGGGCATTACAAAACTATTCATATAGTGCAAACCTCATTAACTACAAGGTCAAAAGGTTTAACCTTCTCACAGGATACCTCCCACTCCTTGACCTTCAGATAGAGACAAGGTTCTCTGTTGTCTCCCTTGGCCTGTCCAGAGTTCCTGCCACTTTTCATTAAAGGGTTAACCCTTAAAGATTCAAACTTTATACACCCCAGTGCAAAAGCATCAATTCTTCGGTGCTCAGCCTTCTTCACAGTCCAACTCTCACATCCATACATGACCACAGGAAAAACCATAGCCTTGACTAGACGAACCTTCGTTGGCAAAGTAATGTCTCTGCTTTTGAATATGCAATCCAGGTTGGTCATAAGTTTCCTTCCAAGGAGTAAGCATCTTTTTAATTTCATGGCTGCAGTCACCATCTGCAGTGATTTTGGCGCCCCCCAAAATAAAGTCTGACACTGTTTCCACAATTTACCCATCTATTTCCCATGAAGTGATGGGACCGGATGCCATGATGTTTGTTTTCTGAATGTTGAGCTTTAAGCCAACTTTTTCACTCTCCACTTTCACTTTCATCAAGAGGCTTTTGAGTTCCTCTTCACTTTCTGCCATAAGGGTGGTGTCATCTGCATATCTGAGGTTATTGTTATTTCTCCCGGCAATAACAGCTGTCAATTTTCCCCTCAATACTCAATACTCCATCACTAATTCAACCTACCCCTGCTAGTTCTTTAAATCTGTCAATTATTTCAAATGTGTTAGACATATTACAATTTCATTTCCTTGATTAGACATGAAGACATGGGACTAGAAAATGAATCCTGCATATATTTCTCCATATTACACAAAATTTGTATTTGTGTGTCTCTCACTATACTGTAGGCTCCACAAAAACAAGATCATTATCATATTTGCTTTTATATCAAACTCAATACATATTGTGGGTATCTTCAATATACCTGAGCTGAACTCACCTTTATTTCACAATACTGTTAATGTCTTAAATCTCTCCTACATTTTTTGATGCCTTCTTATGACTCTTACAACTATGCTTAGTAACAATTATTCTAAAGGTAAATCAGCACATATCAACAGGAATGATTTGTGTCAACTCCAGTCTTTAAAGGAACCAATAACTCCTGAGTGTAGGAGTTTGTTATTTTGTGCAAACGAAAGACACACACACATACACACTCATTAGGTGGCAGTACTAAGGATGCTAGTTAAGGCAATTTTAAATTTAATAAATGTAAACACTCCCTTAAAGTCTTGCTGAAACCAATCAGAAATAAAATCAAAACAAAATGAAAACAGACTATTAATATACCTAAGAATTCTCAATCAGCACTGATTAGAATCTTACATTTACATTATTAGAGATCCAGTGAACTGGAAGAAACATTTTATATAATCTAGTCCGCTGTCTTCATTTTTCATTTACTAAAGATGAAGTCATGAAAAAAATCAGATGCTAAGGGAAAGGCAGAACTAGAACCCAGGTTCTCTTTGTCTCAGTCAAATGGTCTTCTAAGATATATCACTATTTCCTTATTACTTCTATCCTCTACCAATACTTTACAATAACAACTGCAAAGACAAAAAGAATCTTCCTAAATGTCTACAGATACCTGAAGATTACAGAGTTGTTACAAAGTACAGAACCATACAGAAAAAAAAAAGAAAAAAAAAAGGAAAATGGACACAATGATCTCACATTCTCTATTTACATCAGTGTCAAATTAAGAATACTACTACAATGAGAACTATTAAACTCAAATAGATAAGAAATAAGAGAACTTGGCTTCCCAGGTGGCACAGTAGTAAAGAATCTGCCTGCCAATGACAGGAGACATGGGTTTGTTTCTTGGGGCGGGAAGATTTCCTCGAGTAGGAAATGGCAACCCACTCGAATATTCCTGCATGAAAAATTTCAAGGACAGAGGAGCCTGACAGGCTCCAGTCCATGGGGTTGCGAAGAGTTGGACACCAACGAGCAACTGAGCATGAACACACATAAGAGAATTCAGGGCTAAATCAGTCTACGAAAATTTACGTCAAACATGAAAACATTATAACTCACATTATCCATCTGTTTCCAACACATGTCGAGGTATTGCTGAGCTTTTCGTCCCTCTTGAAGATGCTAAAGGTGATAACAACCAAAAAAAACAAATTTTAAAATTACATTTAAACACCAATTAAAGCCTAAAGGCCTCTCCCAAAAGACTTTTCACTTAATTTATTTTCAAGGTACTAATTATGTAACTTTATCAAGACTCAGGAAGACAAAAACTCTCTAAAATGCATTTCCTAGAATATTATTTAAATACTTCAAATATAATCTTTAAGACATATAATCTCTAGAAAAATACATGATTATAGAGAATAGGGGTAGAAAAAGTTTTTTATAATGGGTCAGATAAATATTTTAGGTGTTGGAAACCACATGGTCTCTTGCAAATATTCAACTCTGCTAATGTAATGCAGAAGTGGCCACCCGCAATATGTAAGTAACTATCTAAAAATGTAAACACCATTCTGAGCTCATGGTAACTAGAAAACAAAAATAGGCAGTAAGCTAGAGTTGGCGTGCTGGCTAGAGTTTACCAAACCTCAGTCTTAAATCCAAAATGATCACAAATTAGCAAGAATGTCTTGAGATAATTTAAGCTAGAAGAAATGTAGTGAAGTAGAAAACCAGTTCACGCTGAATGAACATACATAATTTTAAAAGGCAAAGTAATTACTTCATTTCTGTGACAACATTATATGCTATTATAACTGTATAAAAATGATAAAAAAAATTACCATTTTTCTTTCAGTTTTCAGATCATGAGCATATCTCATTAATTCACCATAAACTCTGTGGGCCATTTCTTCTGCTACTACTTCTCGCTGTCCTGCATAGTCATTTAACTCGTTAAGGATGTTAAAAAAGGCTATACACGAAGTAAACCTGACAAAAACATTAAAAATGGCAAAATTTATTTTTATTCTCATTACAAATATTTTTGTGAGATACAGATCAAACCTGACACTTAACCAATTTTAACATATGCATCCTAAATCTCGGCTACTAGCTCTAAATTAAGCTCTGCATTAAGCTCAAGTTGTACATGTTTATATATTTCCAGGTAGTCATAATTTATAAATAAAAGGATTTGGGGGTCAAAAAATAATAAGAATACTACCTGCAAGCTCTTTTGGCATACTGGAATCTCTTACGTTGCCAACTGACTGGCCTGAGCTTGGGAATGAACTTGGTTGGATTCCTAGGCTTGGCAGCTGAGCCTGTTGCAGAGATGATGTGCTTGCTCTCCAGGACAGAACCTGCCAATCATACCACTCAAATGCATCTCGATGGGTGATCTACAAACAATTTTGCTATCAGCTCTGGACACAGCTGCCTGTATGCCTGCCCACATCCTGAATGGAAGTGAAGTGCCACTTTGGTTGGCACCACAGAGGGTAAGAAGGGGCAGAAATAAGGGTAAAAAGAAATGTGTGTGGAGGGAAGGAGAAAGACAAAGAAAATAACTGTATTAAAATGTACAGATCTACTTGAATACACTGCCGGAACGCTCTTACGTAAGCTGAAGGCACACAGCTCAGACAGGACTCCATTAACACTAAACCAAAGAATCCTCTAAATAACTGACAATCATACACAAAGTTGTTTTAAGTTTAGTCTTTGTTTCTGCATTTTACAACCATCCAGTTTCTTTTTGTTTCTGCATTTTACAACCACCCACGTATCCCCCTGTGTAAGAATGCCAGAAAGCTCGTAGGCAATCCCTAAACATTTATTCAGAGTTCCAAAATTACTCTGAAAACCTATTCCTTTTCATTACCCCTTTAACCCAACCAGCTAAATTGTTTTACTATTTGTAAAAGAAAAATCAAGAATCTAACAAGCTGACAACTGCAAAATAAAGTATGGAAAAAAATACCCTTCTCTTCTGGAGACTACATCATTCAAGTGGAGTCCCAATCCACCTATTACTTAGAACTCATACATCAACTATTCTAAAAAGCTATCATCAAGCCCACTGAAATATGCATTCTCATAAGAAAAAATAGTCCTTTCCTCTTTCATAAACATAATTTTTTATTATGATACAAATCTTGTTAAAATTTTTATAAAAAGCTAATGGTATAATATTTATTTTACTAAATAACAAAAATATACTCTTTTAAATTTTCATAAGCAATAATAAATAGGTATGTAATTTACCTTGGCTCTTCATCTTTGGAGGAACGTTTGGGACAGTACTTCTTAACCAGATTTCTATAGGAAGATTTTTTAAAATTTGTTAAAAATGCTGTTGTCGAAATTGACTTACATTCTAAAAGTCTCCAATTTCATTAAACCAAGAATTTAATGATGTAAAGTAATTAACACAGTAACATGATCATCTATCATTTCATCTCTGCAAAATCAGAGGCAGACAAGCACACGGACTCTGGAGTCAAACTGGACTACATGGGTCACATAAAACCCCTCTCTATGCCCTGTTTTCTATAAATGATGGTAACAGTAACCTCTACCCCATATATGAGAATTAAAGGAGACAGTATTTGCAAAGCATTAACCACAGTCCTTTATAGCATGCTCCTCAAAACATGATCCATGGACTAAGTAAAAGTCCACTTACTCTTCATTACGATCCACAACAAGCTAAGTACAGAAGTTGAGAGTAATTTTATAAACGTTGAATCTAACAGCAAAAAATGTAGGGCATTTCATGTCTATTTTTACATCATTTTTCAAGTATTCAAAACTTTTTGTATTTTATAAAAGCATCAGTAGACACTTTAAAAGAATCCAGTCTGTCATTACAAATAATTTGAGATATACTACAGAGGATGAGATGGCTGGATGGCATCACCGACTCAATGGACGTGAGTTTGAGTGAACTCCGGGAGATGGTGATGAACAGGGAGGCCTGGCGTGCTGCGATTCATGGGGTCGCAAAGAGTCGGACACAACCAAGAGACTAAAGTGAATTGAAACTGAAACTATAATATTCATGGAAATTAGCAATTATGAGGTAATTGATTAATTTATGGTATTATGGTTATCACTACAGTCTCCAACCTATAAATTGATTGCATTCCAGAAATTACTTTTAAAGTCAGTGATTTTAAACCATGAACCCATAAATTACTTTAAACAAAAACAAGTCAAATTTGGACAAAGAACATTCCAAAGAGCAAGTAGTGTCAAATTCTGAACAGTTTTTTGTATATCAGCATTTTAAGCATTATTTAGAGTTGCAGGTTATAATCAACACATTGTCTTTGCATACCTACATCACTTACTATGCTATTTTATTTGTAACAGTTTGTAGCAGACACATTTCTGCTCACCAAAAAAACCTTGTTATTTCATACATTTTCCAGCCCACTTCCAGTTGTGGCTAATTCTGTATAATGGGCTCTAACTTTTGTGTAAATACCAAGCTAAAGCTTTATGGCTCATACCTTGGGCTTCCTCATTCTCTTCAGAAGCAACTGTGGAAGTTTCATGTTAAGATAAAGATGAAAATAATATGAATTCTTCAGTTACCACATGGACTACTAGAGCATTATCACCTAGCCTTGTGGCTGACTTTGCATGAGCAAGAAATAAGCTTTTTCTGCTTAGCCCATGAGATTTGGGAGTTATTATTCTAGTACAACTGAGTATATCCTAAACTACAGCTCCTCTATTGTCATGCCTATGTAGTTGTGGCGTGCTGGCCACATGTAACAGTTCAGGAACACCTTTTTCTTTTTTTGGCCACATCCTATGGCACGTGGGATCTTAGTTCCCCCACCAGGGATTGAACCTAGGCCTGCTGCAGTGGAAGCACAGTCTTAACCACTGGACCATGAGGGAAGTCCCACAGGAACACTTTCAGATCCATAAATCCATGCCAAAGTCAATCCTAAAACTTCTCTTGAAATTCTTGGTAAGAGATGTTCTCTTTTTAAATTTTTATTTTATATTGGAGTGCAGTTGATTAACAATGTGGTTTTAGTTTCAGGTGCAGAGCAAAGTGATTCAGTTACCATTTCTTTCTCCAGGGGATCTTCCTGACCCAGGGATCAAACCTAGGTCTCTGACACTGCAGGCAGAGTCTTTTCCATCTGAGCCACCAGGGAAGCCCAGTTATAACTTTAAATGTATCTATTCTTATTCAAATTCTTTTACCATTTAGATTATTATAGAATATTGCACTGAGTTCCCTATGCTCCACAGTAAGTAGGTCCTTGTTGTTTATCAATATGTTCTCTTTATTCTAAAGTTAAATTGATAGGACACAACCCTAAAGAGGCTACTTGGGAATTATATCAACAGAGAGGATAGCAAAATCAGGAGAAAAAGAAATTCTTACTTTTCTGAGTACCCAGATCCCTAAACTTCTCAGTCACATAAGCCATACATTTTTTTCTTTGCTTAAACCAATATAATTTGGGCTTCTGACACTTGAAAGACTATGGCTACTGCCACAGACATTAACACTAAAGTCTTAAGATACTCATACTTTAAACATAGCCTAAACAACACTAATTTGATCTCTAGCTTCTGGGAGGAAGAGCACCTATACCACAAGAGGGAAGGGGAAGAAGAAAGTAATAATACGTTTACCTTTTGAGCATGCCGTCTTAAAACTCAGCAATTTTTAAAAATTGCTCTTGCATCTCTTCTGTAAAAGTTACCCACCTACAGGCAACTCTTCCCAAGGACCAGTAAAGCCCTTAGAAACCATATATAAGACAATAAAGACTCCATCCAAGTGAACCCTGCCATTAGAGAAACTACAGCATAATCCAAAATGTTCTTGTAGTCCACTAAATCAAAGCTTCTGCTAGGAGATGATGACACAACAAACTATTAATATTTCTAGGGAGGGCGACTGAGAAGTGATTCATATGTAAATGTATTACAGTTTTTCTAATTAAAAAAATTTATGATAAAAGCATACCAAGAGAATTTATCCCCACAAAAAAAAGATGTTCCTCAAAGCATCTGATCTCAGTTGCGCTTTCTAAGAAAATAGTCTGAAGTCAGCAAAAATTCATTCCAAGGTGTGATTGGTTACTAAGTCCCACAAATCCCTGCTTTGAATTTTTAACATAATACGCTTATTAGGTCAAATAAATCTCTGGCTTACGTTAAGTATGTAAGGGTAAAACATGCACGTTGCTCCTAAACTAAAAATACTTCAGGCAATTAATCTCTCTCAAGAAGTCTGCCCTTAGAACTCTCCGACACTGTTAGTGAGAATGTAAATTGGTGCAGTTACTATGGAGAACAGTATGGTTCCTTAAGAAACTGAAAACTGAGCTACCATATGATATAGCAATCCCATCCTGAACATATATCCAGAGAAGAACATGGTTTGAACGAATACCTGCACCTCAATGTTCTCTGCAGCACTGTTTACAATAGCTAAGGCATGGAAGCAACCTAAATATCCACTGACAGATGAATGGATAAAGTTTATACACACACACCCCGCCCCCGAGTATTACTCAGCCATTAAAATCAATGAAATAATGCCAGTTGTAGCAACATGGATAGACCTGAAGATTATCATACTAAAAGGAGGTCAAAGACAGACATATACCATATGATATCGCTTATTACAAAAGACTTATTTACAAAACAGACACAGAGTCACAGACTTAAGAGAAAAACTTATAGTTACCAGGAGAGAAAAGGGAGGGGGTGGGATAGATTGGGAGTTTCAGATTGACAGGTACACAATGCTATATTTAAAATAGATAGCCAATAAGTACCTACTTTATAGTACAGGGAACTCAGCTCAAGACTCTGTAATAAAGTAAATGGAAAAGGAAAAGAATGGGTACATTTATATGTGTAACTGAATCACTGTGCTGTACACTTGAAACTAATACAACATTGTTAATCAACTATACTTCACTATAAAATAAAAATTTTCTAAAAATCTGCCCTTAGTGTCAGTTTCCCTAGGCTACTGTTTATGAAAAAAATTTCCCACTCTTCTAAATTCAGAGACTCTCCAAGCAACCAATTATGAAAAGTAGTTTTTATATGTAACACATGTTTTGAGTACTGTGTTATAAATCAGGAATTAAAGTTTTATACAGATACATATTGTAATAGATGTCATAGATAAGCTACTACTTTGCTTTGATGCATGTGTCTTTCATTCATGTTTTCTCAGTACCTTAGGATCATGCATCACAGATACAGAAAAACTAATACCCTCCCTGAGATGGCTTCTAAATTTAATGGGCTTCTCTAAAAATAACAGTATTCCCTATATATTCTATGTGGTATTAAATATATCATACTACTTAATTATATTTAAATTCTGGATTTTAATATTTATCCATTCTAGTTTTATCATGTTTATAGTTTTATAGTTTATAAATTATAATTTATATAATTATAAATTTATATAAATTATAGTTTATAATTTTCAGTGAAAATTATATGCTTTCCAAATAATTTCTAAAAACATTAATTCACTTTTATTTAAACTGCATTTCACAGTTCTAAAAGTAGTAAAATGTAAAAAAAATTTTTAAGGCACATAAATCACTTACATTTTTAATGTTTCAACATCTGAGAGGCTCTGAGTTTTAATTCAATATTCCATTGGAACCTGGAATGTTAGGTCCATTATCACGGTAAATTGGAAGTGGTCAAACAGGAGATGGCAAGAGTGAACACTGACATTTTAGGAATCAGTGAACTAAAACTGACTGGAATGGGTGAATTTAATTCAGATGACCACTATATCTACTACTGTGGGCAAGAATCCCTTAAAAGAAATGGAGTAGCCCTCATACTCAACAAGAGAGTCCGATATGTAGTTCTTGGATGCAATCTCAAAAAGGACAGAATGATCTCAGTTCCTTTCCAAAGCAAACCATTCAATATCCAGTAATCCAAGTCTATGTCCCAACCACTGATGTGGAAGAAGCTGAAGTTAAACAGTTCTATGAAGACCTAAAAGACCTTCTAGAACTAACACCAAACAAAGATGTCCTTTTCATCACAGGGGTCTAGAATGCAAAAGTAGGAAGTCAAGAGATATCTGGAGTAACAAGAAAGTATGGCCTTGGAATAAAATGAAGCAGTGCAAAGGCTAACAAAGTTTTGCCAAGAGAACACACTGGTCATAGCAAACATTCTCTTCCAACAACACAAGAGATAACTCTACACATGGACATCACCAGATGGTCAATACCAAAATCAGACTGATTATATTCTTTGCAGCTGAAGATGGATAAGCTGTACAGTCAGCAAAAACAAGACCTGGAGCTGACTGTGGCTCAGATCAGCTCCTTATCGCAAAATTCATACTTAAATTGAAGAAAGTGGGGAAAACCACTAGGCCACTCAGGTATGACCTAAATCAAATCCTTTATGATTTTACAGTGGAAATGACAAATAGATTCAAAGGATTAGATCTGAGACAGAGTACCTGAAGCACTATGATGGAGGTTTGTAACACTGTACAGAAGACGGTAATCAAAACCATCCCCAAGAAAAAGAAATGCAAAAAAGCAAAATGGCTGTCTGAGGAGGCCTTACAAATAGCTGAGAAAAGAAGAAAAGCAAAGGGTAAAGAGAAAAGGAAAGATAAACCCATCTGAATGCAGAGTTCCAAAGAATACCAAGGAGAGATAAGAAAGCCTTCCTAAATGTACCATGCAAAGAAACAGAGGAAAACAACAGAATAGGAAAGACTAGAGACCTCTTCAAGAAAATTAAGAGATACCAAGGGAACATTTCATGCAAAGATGTGCACAATAAAGGACAGAAATGGTAAGGACCTAACAGAACAGAAGAGATTAAGAGGAGGAAGTAAGAATACACAAAACTGTACAAAAAAGGTCTTAATGACCTGGATAACGACAATGGTGTGATCACTCACCTAGAACCGGACACCCTGGAGTGTGAAGTCAAGTGGGTCTTAGGAAGCATCACTACAAACAAAGCTAATGGATGTGATGGAATTCCAGCTGGGCTATTTCAAATCCTAAAAGATGATGCTGTGAAAGTGCTGCACTCAATATGCCAGCAAATTTGGAAAACTCAGCAGTGACCACAGGACTGGAAAAGGTCAGTTTTCATCCCAATTCCTAAGAAGGGCAATGCCAAACAATGTTCAAACTACCACACAACTGCACTCATTTCACATTCTAGCAAGGTAATGCTCAAAATCCTTCAAGACAGGCTTCAACAGTATGTGAACTGAGAACTTCCAGATGTACAACTTGGATTAAGAAAAGGCAGAGGAACCAGAGATCAAATTGACAACATCTGTTGGATCATAGAAAAAGCAAGGAAATTCCAAAAAAACGTCTACTTCTGCTTCATAGACTAAGCTAAAGTCTTTGACTATGTGGATCAAAACAAACTGTGGAGAATTCTTGAATATGGGAATATCAGACCACCTTATCTGCCTCCTGCAAAACCTGATGCAGGTCAAGAAGCAACAGTTAGAACCGGATATGCAACAACGGCCTGGTTCCAAATTGGGAAAGGAGTACGTCAAGGCTGTATATTGTCACCATGCTTATTTTAACTTATATGCAGAGTACATCATGCAAAATGTGGGGCTGGATAAAGCTCAAGCTGGAATCAAGATTGCCGGGAGAAATATCAATAACCTCAGATATGCCCATGACACCATCCTAATGGCAGAAAACAAAGAGGAACTAAAGAGCCTCTTGATGAAAGTGAAAGAGAAGAGTGAAAAAGCTGGCTTAAAACTCAACATTCAAAAAACTTAGACCATGGTATCCGTTCTCATCACTTCATGGCAAACAGATGGCGAAAAATGCAAACAGTGACAGACTTTATTTTCGTGGGCTACAGAATCACTGCAGATGGTGACTTGCAGCCATGAAATTAAACAACACTTGCTCCTTGGAAGAAAATCTATGACAAACCTAGATGGCATATGAAAAAGCAGAGACATCACTTTGCCTACAGGTGCATATAGTCAAAGCTATGGTTTTTCCAGTAGTCATGTACAGATGTGAGAGTTGGACCATAAAGAAGGTTCAGCATCAAAGAATTGATGCTTTCAGTTGTGGTGCCAGAGAAGACTCTTGAGAGTCCCCTAGACAACAAGATCAAACCAGTCAATCCTAAAGGAAATCAATCCTGAATATCCACTGGAAGGACAGATGCTGAAGCTCCAATTCTTTGGCTCCCTGATGCAAAGACTTGACTTATTGGAAAAGACCCTGATGCTAGGAAAGACTGAAGGCAGGAGAAGAGGATGACAGAGGATGAGATGGCTGGAAGGCATCACTGATTCGATGAACATGAGTTTGAGCAAACTCTGGGTGATAGTGTGGGACAGGGAAGCCTGGCATGCTGCAGTCCACGGGGTTGCAAAGGGTCAGAAAGGACTGAGCGAATAACAAAAACAAGTTCCAATTGCTGTTTAACAGGTGATAAATACCATATCATTTGTAAAGTATGAACAAATCATACTATCAGGTTGGTACAAAAGTAACTGCAGCTTCAGACCGTGAATTTTAAATCATTATAACTAGGCTCAAACACTCAAACTGAGCTTCCCTGATAGCTCAATTGGTAAAGAATACATCTGCAATGCAGGATATCCCAGTTCAATTCCTGGGTCAGGAAGATCTGCTGGCGAGGGGTTAGGCTACCCACTCCAGTATTCTTGGGCTTCCCTTGTGGCAAAGAATCTGCCTGCAATGCAGGAGACCTGGGTTCGATCCCTGGGTTGGGAAGATTCCCTGCAGAAGGGAATGGCTACCCACTCCAGTATTCTGGCCTAGATAATTCCATGAACTGTTTAGTCCATGGGGTTGCAAAGAGTCAGACACGACTGAGCGACTTTCTCTTTTTCAGGCTCAAACACATCTTTATTAATCAAAATAGGAGCCATTACAATCAACACATTTTTGCCAATGAGAAAGAAGTTTGTTTATTCCTGTAGCATAAAAATCCATGCATCAAGACTCAGTGAACTCTTGGAAAGCCTTTTCTGCCTCCTTCTGGTTTATGTAAGTGTTTTGCCTGCAAAAAGTGTCGAGATGCTTGAAGAAGTGGTAGTTGCTTTGCGAGAGGTCAGGTGAATATGGTGGATGAGGCAAAACTTCATAACCAAATTTGCTCAGCTTTTTAGGAGTTGGTTCTCTGACATGCAGTCAGGCGTTGTCGTGGAGAAGAACTGGGCCCATTCTATTAGGCCGGTTCTTCAATGCTGGCTGTAGGCATTGCAGTTTTCAGTGCATCTCATCAATCTGCTGAGCATTCTTCTTAGATATAATGGTTCCACCAGGATTCAGAAAGTTATAATGGATCAGAATGGCAGCAGACCACCAGTGACCATGACCTTTTTTTGAGCAAGTCTGGCTTTGGGAGGTGCTTTGGAGCTTCTCACTCCAACCTCGAGTTTGTCATTGCCAGTTGTCATAGAAAATCCACTTTATTGCACATCACAATCCAATTGAGAAATGGATTGTTGTTGTTGCACAGAATAAGAGAAGATGACACTTCAAAACGACGATTTTTTTCATTTGTGGTCAGCTCATGAGGCATCTGGTTACTGAACTTTATCACTATTCCAATTTGCTTCAAATGCCAAATGACCATAGCACGGTCAACACTGAGTTCTTTGGCAAACTTCTCGTGTAGTTTTAAGAGGATCAGCTTTGATGATTGTTTTCAATCGGTCACTGTCAACTTCTGATGGCTGGCCATAGCACTCCTCATCTTAAAAGCTCTTATCTCCTTTGCCAAACTTCTTGAACCACCATTTTCTTGTATAAACGTTTGTTAGCAGTTCCTGGGCCAAATGTGCTGTTGATGTTGCAAATTGTCTCTACTGCTTTATAACCCATTTTGAACTCAAAAAAAAAAAAAATCTCTTGAATTTGCTTTTTGTCTAACATCATTTCCCTAATCTAAAATAAATATAAAACAGCAAGTAATAAGTCATTAGTAAAAAAACATAATGCAAGAAAAGTGTATTAAAGTGATGTATAGCTTTTTCATGAAGATGGCGCTGAAGGTGAAGAAGGAAGCCCCTGCTCCTCCTAAAGCTGAAGCCAAAGCAAAGGCTTTGAAGGCCAAGAAAGCAGCATTGAAAGGTGTCCACAGCCACAAAAAAAAGAAGATCCGGACGTCGCCCACCTTCCGGCGGCCCAAAACACTGCGGTTCAGGAGGCAGCCCAAATATCCTCGGAAGAGCGCCCCTAGGAGAAACAAATTTGACCACTATGCCATCATCAAATTCCCCCTCACCACCGAGTCAGCCATGAAGAAAATAGAAGACAACAACACACTGGTATTCATTGTGGATGTCAAGGCCAACAAGCACCAAATTAAACAGGCTGTGAAGAAGCTCTATGACATTGACGTGGCTAAGGTCAATACTCTGATCAGGCCTGATGGAGAGAAGAAGGCATATGTTCGACTGGCTCCCGACTATGATGTTTTGGATGCTGCCAACAAAATTGGCATCATCTAAACTGAGTCCAGCTGGCTAATTCCAAATATATAAGTTTTCACTATGTAAAAAAAATAATAATAATAAAGTGATGTATATAATATACCAACATTTATTTAAGAATGTATTCTAGTATCAAATGGCAAAGTTCAACAATGTAAAACCACAGTAACTTTTGTACCAACTTCGTATTTCTTCTGGCAAAAGGGTAGTATTAGATATCTGAGACTGACTAGTATCTTTTGTCTTAATTTCCCTCCCTCTAACAGTTATCATGCTTAAGAGTTGCCAGATTAACAAAGATGACCTTATTTGAGGGTCTCAGTTAAGTGATCCAGAGATGGAAAACATTTTGTACCAGAACTTTGAGGCCAGAATGAGATTTGAATCTCTCAAACATAAAACTTCATTGGTGAGTATGTTTCTTGCCACGTGCAGCAAAAAAGTCAGTCTGCACTGAAAGAACGAAGCCGACACACAAAAAGAAGCCAAAAAGGGCAGGTGGATGGAGAAAAAGACAGGCAGGGAGAAAGGGAAAAAGGGAGGAAGGAAGGCTGGAAGGAGTATAGGAAGGTAGTAAGGAAGGAATCATTCAGAAAATAATAAGCACTGGTAAGGATGTAGAGAAATTAGAACCCTTGCATATTACTGGTAGGGATGCAAATTAGATCAGCCACTGCAAAAAACAGTATGGTACTCCTCAAAAAATTAAACCTAGAATTACTATATGATCTAGCAATTCCTCTTCTAGGTATACACACAAAGAATTAAAAGTAGGGAATCAGATATTTGGACACCATGCTCATAGAATCACTATTCACAATACCAAACAGGTGGAAAAAACCCAAATGCTTATCAACAGATGAATGGATAAAGAGAATGTGGTACTATCCATACAATGGAATAATATTCAATCTTAAAAAGGAAGGAAATTCTGATATACTTCCCAACACGGATAAACCCTTAAAACGTTGTGCTAAGTGAAATAAACTGTGGGAAATTCTTAAAGAGATGGGAATACTAGACCACCTTACCTGCCTTCTGAGAAACCTGTATGCAGGTCAAAAAGCAACAGTTAGAACCAGACATGGAAGCACAGACTGGTTCAAAATCAGGAAACGAGTATGTCAAGGCTGTATACTGTCACCCTGCTTATTTAACTTCCACCCAGAGTACATCATTTGAAATGCCAGGCCGGAGGAATCACAAGCTAGAATCAAGGCTGTAAGGAAAAATATCAACAACCTCAGCTATACAGATGACACCACTCTAATGGCAGAATGTGAAGAGGAACTGAAGAGCCTCTTAATCAAGGTGAAAGAGGAGAGTGAAAAAGCTGGCTTAAAACTCAACATTCAAAAAACTAAGATCATGGCATCTGGTCCCATCACTTCAAGGCAAATAGAGAGGGAAAAAGTGGAAACAGTGACAGATTTTATTTTCTTGGGCTCCAGAATCACTGCGGATGGTGACCGCAGCCATGAAATTAAAAGACGCTTGCTCTTTGGAAGAAAGTTATGATAAGCCTAGAGAGCATATTAAAAAGCAGCAGAGACATCACTTTGCCAACAAAGGTCCGTACAAAGTTATGGTTTTTTCAGTAGTCATGTACAGATGTGAGACTTGGACCATAAAGAAGGCTGAGTGCCAAAGAACTGATGCTTTTGAACTGTGGTGCTAGAGAAGACTCTTGAGAATTCCCTGGACAGCAAGGAGACTAAACCAGTCAATCCTAAAGTAAAGCAACCCTGAATACTCATTAGAAGGACTGATGCTGAAGCTCCAATACTTTGGCCACCTGACACAAAGAGCCAACTCACTGGAAAAGACCCTGATGCTGGGAAAGACTGAGGCCAGGAGGAGATGGGGGTGACAGAGGATGAGATGACTGTATGTCATCACTGACTCAATGGACATGAGTTTCAGCAAACTCCAAGAGATAGTGATGGATCTCTATCCATCTTTCTCTGGTGTGCTGCAGTCCATGAGGGAAGGAAGGGAAGTCTGGCGTGCTGCAGTCCATGAGGTCGCAAGGAGATGTACACGATTTAGCGACTGAACAATAGAAGTGAAATAAACCCATCCCCCAAAGAACAAATACTGTATGATTTTACTTATACAGTACCTAGAGAGTCAATTTCACAGAAACAGAAAGTAGAACTGCCAGGGCCTAGAAGGGGAAAATGGAGAGTTAATACACAGAGTTTCAGTTTCTCAAGATGATTAAGTTCTAAGGATTGGTCACAGAAGGATGAACATACTTAACACAGCTGAAATATACGCTTAGAAATGATTAAAACAGTAAATTTCACATTAGGTACAAGTGGTATTAGACAAATTCTGAATACTGCATTTGTTTTTTTAAAGGACATGCTTCGTTCTCAATATACCTCTACTGGTGGCAGATCGTAAAATAAATTAAGAAAAAATAAGAGGACTTAAGAATTTATGCCTGGCATCTTTGTCAGGTTTTTATTAGGGTGATGGTGGCCTCACAGAATAAGTTTGGAAGTTTACCTTCCTCTGCAATTTTCTGGAAGAGTTTGAGTAGGATAGGTGTTAGCTCTTCTCTAAATTTTTGGTAGAATTCAACTGTGAAGCCGTCTAGACCTGGGCTTTTGTTTGCTGGAAGATTTCTGATTACAGTTTCAATTTCCGTGCTTGTGATGGGTCTGTTAAGATTTTCTATTTCTTCCTGGTTCAGTTTTGAAAAGTTGTACTTTTCTAAGAATTTGTCCATTTCTTCCACGTTGTCCATTTTATTGGCATATAATTGCTGATAGTAGTCTCTTATGATCCTTTGTATTTCTGTGTTGTCTGTTGTGATCTCTCCATTTTCATTTCTAATTTTATTGATTTGATTTTTCTCCCTTTGTTTCTTAATGAGTCTGGCTCATGGTTTGTCAATTTTATTCATCCTTTCAAAGAACCAGCTTTTGGCTTTGTTGATTTTTGCTATGGTCTCTTTTGCATTTATTTCTGCTTTTAAGATTTCTTTCCTTCTACTAACCCTGGGGTTCTTCATTTCTTCCTTTTCTAGTTGCTTTAGGTGTAGAGTTAGGTCATTTATTTGAATTTTTTCTTGTTTCTTGAGGTATGCCTGTATTGCTATGAACTTTCCCCTTAGCACTGCTTTTACAGTGTCCTACAGGTTTTGGGTTATTGTGTTTTCATTTTCATTCATTTCTATGGATATTTTGATTTCTTTTTTGATTTCTTCTGTGATTTGTTGGTTATTCAGCAGTGTGTTGTTCAGCCTCCATATGCTGGAATTTTTAATAGTTTTTCTCCTGTAATTGAGATCTAATCTTACTGCATTGTGGTCAGAAAAGATGCTTGGAATGATTTCAATTTTTTTATCACTGATGAACATAGATGCAAAAATCCTTAACAAAATTCTGGCAATCAGAATCCAACAACACATTAAAAGATCATACACCATGACCAAGTGAGCTTTATCCCAGGGATGCAAGGATTCTTCAATATCCGCAAATCAATCAATGTAATACACCACATTAACAAATTGAAAAATAAAAACCATAGGATTATCTCAATAGATGCAGAGAAAGCCTTTGACAAAATTCAACATCCATTTATGATAAAAACTCTCCAGAAAGCAGGAATAGAAGGAACATACCTCAACATAATAAAAGCTATATATGACAAACCCACAGCAAACATTATCCTCAATGGTGAAAAATTGAAAGCATTTCCCCTAAAGTCAGGAACAAGACAGGGTGCCCACTGTCACCACTACTATTCAACATAGTTCTGGAAGTTTTGGCCACAGCAATCAGAGCAGAAAAAGAAATAAAAGGAATCCAAATTGGAAAAGAAGAAGTAAAACTCTCGCTGTTTGCAGATGACATGATCCTCTACATAGAAAACCCTAAAGACTCCACCAGAAAATTACTAGAACTAATCAACGACTATAGTAAAGTTGCAGGATATAAAATCAACACACAGAAATCCCTTGCATTCCTATACACTAATAATGAGAAAACGGAAAGAGAAATTAAGTAAACAATTCCATTCACCATTGCAACGAAAAGAATAAAATACTCAGGAATATATCTACCTAAAGAAACTAAAGACCTATTTATAGAAAACTATAAAACACTGGTGAAAGAAATCAAAGAGGACACTAATGGATGGAGAAATATACCATGTTCATGGATCGGAAGAATCAATATAGTGAAAATGAGTATACTACCCAAAACAATCTATAGATTCAATGCAATCCCTATCAAGCTACCAACGGTATTTTTCACAGAGCTAGAACAAATAACTTCACAGTTTGTATGGAAATACAAAAAAACCTCGAATAGCCAAAGCAATCTTGGGAAAGAAGAATGGAACTGGAGGAATCAACCTGCCTGACTTCAGGCTCTACTACAAAGCCACAGTCATCAAGACAGTATGGTACTGGCACAAAGACAGAAATATAGATCAATGGAACAGGTAGAAAGCCCAGAGATAAATCCACACACCTATGGACACCTTATCTTTGACAAAGGAGGCAAGAATATACAATGGAGAAAAGACAATCTCTTTAACAAGTGGTGCTGGGAAAATTGGTCAACCACTTGTAAAAGAATGAAACTAGAACACTTTCTAACACCATACACAAAAATAAACTCAAAATGGATTAAAGATCTAAACATAAGACCAGAAACTATAAAACTCCTAGAGGAGAACATAGGCAAAATACACTCCCGACATAAATCACAGCAGGATCCTCTATGACCCACCTCCCAGAACACTGGAAATAAAAGCAAAAATAAACAAATGGGACCTAATTAAAATTAAAAGCTTCTGCACAACAAAGGAAACTATAAGCAAGGTGAAAAGACAGCCTTCAGAATGGGAGAAAATAACAGCAAATGAAGCAACTGACAAACAACTAATCTCAAAAATATACAAGCAATTCCTGCAGCTCAATTCCAGAAAAATAAACGACCCAATCAAAAAATGGGCCAAAGAACTAAATAGACATTTCTCCAAAAAAGACATACACATGGCTAACAAACACATGAAAAGATGCTCAACATCACTCATTATCAGAGAAATGCAAATCAAAACCACAATGAGGTACCATTTCATGCCAGTCAGATTGGCTGCTATCCAAAAGTCTACAAGCAATAAATGCTGGAGAGGCTGTGAAGAAAAGGGAACCCTCTTACATTGTTGGTGGGAATGCAAACTAGTACAGCCACTACAGAGAACAGCGTGGAGATTCCTTAAAAAACTGGAAACAGAACTGCCTTAGGACCCAGCAATCTCACTGCTGGGCATATACACCGAGGAAACCAGAAGGGAAAGAGACACGTGTACCCCAATGTTCATCGCAGCACTGTTTATAATAGCCAGGACATGGAAGCAACCTAGATGTCCATCAGCAGATGAATAGGTAAGAAAGCTGTGGTACATATACACAATGGAGTATTACTCAGCCATTAAAAAGAATACATTTGAATCAGTTCTAATGAGGTGGATGAAACTGGAGCCTATTATACAGAGTGAAGTAAGCCAGAAAGAAAAACACCAATACAGTATACTAACACATATATATATGGAATTTAGAAAGATGGTGACGATAACCCTGTATGTGAGAGAGCAAAAGAGACACAGATGTATAGAACAGTCTTATGGATTCTGTGGGAGAGGGTGAGGATGGGATGATTTGGGAGAATGGCATTGAAACATGTATAATATCATATAAGAAACGAATCGCCAGTCCAGGTTTGATGCAGGATTCAGGATGCTTGGGGCTAGTGCACTGCGATGACCCAGAGGGTTGGTATGGGGAGGGAGGTGGGAGGGGGGTTCAGGATGGGGAACACGTGTACGCCTGTGGCGGATTCATGTTGATGTATGGCAAAACCAATACAATATTGTAAAGTAATTAGCCTCCAATTAAAATAAATAAATTTAAAGAAAGAATTTATGCCTGAAGGCCCTAGGAGAAGAAATTCAAACAAGTTTCAATGGATATGAAAGTGAACAAAGTATCTTATTTCTTAAAAATGCCAGTTCCTACTTTTGCTTTATCTTTACCATGTCAAGGATACACAGTTTGTAAGATGTGAATGGGGCTCTGTATTTTGTATCTGTATTATCAGCTTCATACTCTATACTCAAAGAACATATTCAACAATTCATTACTATTTAGGATGCAATAGGCATAACAATGTGATTTCTAGGCAACTGCAAATCTTTCAGAAGAGTGTTTTCTGGTATGTTGAAGACAGAAAAGAGAAAAATTATTTTATTTGCTCAATTTAGACCAAGGAAGGAACGGATTGACCCATATTTAAGTATTACACTTTTCAGAGAAATTTTCTTCTGCAAGGTGATAACTTGTTTTCCCTCTAAATATTAGATTCTTGAAGAACTATACAACATAGTCCTAGATTCAAATAAACAGCTTAATTTATCTGATGTGTCCATATTTTAAACATTAGGATGATAAAATAAACATTATATCTCATTTTAGACACTGCCACACAATTCAAATGGCTACAAATAACTTAGAAATAAAAATATTAAAGGTATTATGAAAAAGCTAAGAGATTAACTAAGTGATCTATACAGCCAACATCATTAACAACCTTCTTATTCTTTATAGTTGTTTAAAGAAGATCTTTAAATCCTTTTCATTGGAAAGCTCACTATCAAAATGTTTAACACAACTGGTTTGAACTTTTTTTCTTTTTTAAAAATATTATTTGGTTGCACCTGGTCTTAGTTGTGGTGCACGTGGGCCCTTCGTTGTCACATGTAGGGTCTTTTAACTGACACATGTGGGGTCTTTTAGTTGTAGCATGTGAGATTTAGTTCCCTGACCAGGGAGCTGAGTCTTAGCCACTGGCCCACCAAGGAAGTCTCTATTTTCTTTCTTAAGAGCTTTATGCTTTATTTATTAGGTTTGGCTTCATCATCTAACAAAACATTTTAATACAAAAATCAGGAATAGACTGTAATTCTTGTTAAGGTGATGAGCCTTTCTGTTGTACAGCAGAAACTAACACAACATTGTAAAGCAATTATCCTCTAATTAAAAAAAAAAAAAAACAAAAAAACCCACTCAGGGAAGTCAAAAGCCTCAAAAGTTAAACAATGGCCGACCAAAAGCAAACAGTAGTCTCTACTTTCCATAGGTCAGCACAAAAGATGAGCTCCCTAGGTTCTTCTGTTACTAAACAGGAACACAGAAAGAGAAAATTCTGATAAAGTAGCATGAGAAAATAAAAACCAAATAGAAAATAGAAACTGGTTTTATTTACATTATTCTATATCTAAGCCTATCCTAAATATTGGGGACAGCTCTTAGTAGAGCAATCTCTTCACACTGATGTATAATATATGACATAAACTCTAGTATGGATAGAAAGCAGCACATGGTTCAAAGGTCAGCATACTGAGATCCTAATTTCTAAACTAAACTGAAACACAGATCATTCAATCATTCATGCATTCAACTTATATTCACTCAGCTCTAGAGGTACCCATTATGTCACCATGGTTGTCAAGGTACAGAAACAGAAATAAGATCCAAGAAATCTGGAGAGATTTCTGTTCTGGTTAAGGTAAGAGTAATTTTTAGTCATCCAATCCATTTTTCTTTCAGTACCACACTGTCACATTTGAGCCAAAAAGGAATGATCTGGGGTGAAATAGAGAAATATAATTTCATACAGCAATCTCTATGACAGAACTTACTGCTGTAATTATTTTTACTAGACAAAAATACTACATACCATTATGCATAGAGCTTTTTTCACATAAGAAAATTTAGTCAATCTCTGTCATACATATACAATAGCATAAATTTATTAGAGTAACTTCCACTTTTTATGTCTACAAACAAAGGAAAGTTCTACCAAGTGATTCAAAGTCACCACTTATTATCCATCAAAATGGACATGGTTGGACTGTTTATAACTATGTCTCCAAACATAATTAGATGCTTTATTTTTTGTTTATTCTCATCCTCAAATCACTACCAAAAGTGAATACCAAAACTTAAATAAAATTAAACCAAAGCCATCAATACAGACAAATAGAAGACAGAGGAAAATAAACTAGGGAGCGCCAAAATCATGTGAAAATTTATGCAAATAAAAAGTGTATTTACAAAAGTATATTGCAAAATTTAATCCTGCAGTATATTTAAAATATTTAACATTCTGAATACAGTTATTATTTAGGAGAAAAAAGAGTTCTCACTATGAAAAGAAGTTATCCTCCTCCGCGGTAGCAAAACAGGAGGGAGTCAACCAAAAGAATTTTTCTCATTAAAGAAAAGGAAATAAACAAGGCACACTTCTTCCCTTTGGACAAAACAGACACTATAAAAAGCAGCTGATAATTCAATCATCTACTAATTATTCATCCAAAGCAGCAAATATCAATGTGGACAAAGGAAAGGGAGTTGTGGTTTTCAAGTTACACAAGCCTCCTCCCAACTCTTCTTTATTGGAATTCCTCAACACCTTCCAATAATCCTGTTCTTGTTGAGAATCACTGCAAGTGAAAGCCACTGTTAGGATGAACATGTACTAAATTTCTTTAGTCTGCTGGGACAGAAAAAGTCTGCTGGGACAGAAAAAAGATGCAAATCACTGAACTAGAGCATCTATTTTCTCACTACAAAAGTATATTTTCATACCATGTAATTGTGGGTTCTAACCACTCCTGCTCCAAAGAAGTGCTGTCAAAATCTCTCTTTGCAAGTAAGTGAAAATTATAACCGTTATTATCAGTCACAAAATAGAAGGGCAGACAAGTCTGCTGTTTGATTACAGTCTTTTACTCTGCTAAAATCTTGGCCACCCTGAAACCCTTGAGACCCAAGTTATTCTGGACAACTGAATACAGCATACTGCTGATGGCTTACCTTATAAATTACCAATTTTTCTTTTAAAATTTGTGGTGATATTCTTTTAAATATATCATATTCTTTGCTTAAGATTACATAATCACTAGAAAAACTTCAATAATTGAAAAGTACAAGTAATAAGTATAAGTTCTGTCCCTTCCCCCCCCCCCCCCCCCCACTCTCGTTCCCCAGGGGTAACCACGGTAAAACAATCTGGGGTATATCCCATTTAGATCTCTTCAGAATACACACAAATTTTATACATAGCTATATACTCAGCCTCAAGTAAGCAAGAACATCTTGCTGTACCTTCAGTTCTATAGCTTGCTTTTCACACTGACAGACTGAACACTCTTTTAAGTTTAAATATGCTGCTATATCTGACTTGTTTAAATTGTATACTCCTCAGTATTTTTCATCATTTCCTTACTGACAGGTACCTTTAAGCTGGAAACATTTTATCTTGTTTTTTGCAATATTTTACTCTTTGTTGTCACTTCACACTGTCATCACATCACTGAATTATTGTCTGTAGCATTTCTTCTCTTCACTTTTACTGGCATACTTAAAAACCAGAAAACAATGTGCTAGAGTTGAGATCAAATTAAAAATTAAATGAGGGAAATTTTTCATTGTTCACACATGAACACATTCTTTTTACTGCTATTTTAACTTTTCAGAGGTCCTTTAATGCTTCCAGATTCTTGCACAGTAAAGTTCCCAAGTCAAAACTTTTGGGCAGATAAAATATCTTCACAATTATTATTAATATACTTGTAGCTTCCTTGGTTATATTTCCATATGGAAATTACTTTTTTTAAAAAAAAACATAGGATGCAAATGGATCAAGAAATTAGCATGATGCTACAATTTTAATACATGTCAAAACAGTAGTATGTATATCATTATAAGTAACCTATTCATCATACTAGTCTATCTCATGGCCACAACCAGTCAGCTCCTTGAATAAACTGCTACAAATGGTGGGCATATGTAGTTTATCACTCAAAATCTTCCTTCCTCCTGTGATCTACTACCTTATATTTCTTTTGGGCAATTAATTAGCTATAAATCAATCTAACATTCTCACTTCAGTGAACTGTTCAGGATAAGCATATAATCTAACCAGGGTCGGCAAAAGGAGACTTTTGCTGTGACTTCTGGAGAGGAGAAGCTGATACAGGCTTGCACTCTGCTCTCCTTCCATCTCCTCCCTCTCCTTTCTTTCACTTTCTTCCTTCCCCCTTTCCCTTCCTATCTCCTCCCCTCAAACGCACAACAAAGATCATCGTTCTTCCCCAGGATGTGGGAGTATGAAGATATGAAATCTAGGGCTACCGGGTAAAAAGGATGGTACTGAATAAAACTTGAGTATAAAGGCAACAATGGGAAGAAGAGCCAAGAAACAGGAGCCTGAACACATCTGACCCACAAATCAAATTATGCTTGGACCCTTAATCATGTGTGCCTTGTGGGCTGGATTTTTCTGTCACTATACAACATAAAGAACCCTAACCACTTTACCTAGAACCTTATACTGTTTTCTAGTCTTCAGGCTTCAAATACTATTTTTATTGAGTAAGTTGCAGCAAAACTAGTTATCAGGTTGTGGTCCAACAATGATTTTCTGCTTGAATAAAATCTTAAGTTCCATTTGTTTTAAGATTAAAATTTTCCCTTTAAAATTTTTATCTCCTAACACATATTCCAGAATTTTTTATCAGTAATATACATCTACTTTTTGACAGAAAGAAACACAGCTCATCACACTCACTTTGTAAGTCTTAGAAACTATGAAGAAATGAGAAACTGGAGAAATCAATATTTTGGAAAGATTACTAACGCAAAAAGTTCAGGGGAAAAAACTGTAAAGCACAAAATTATTAATATTACCAAGTTATTTCCTTTTCCAGGAATTTTGCTTCTTGATTGTATAATTTTAAGTATCTTTCTGGAATGAAAGCTGCTCATGATCTAGCCAGCCAATATTCCTTGTGATACTAGGCAATGATTTAATTAAACCAGTCACTAAAACAAACCAGTTACCTAAAAGTCTACAAGCAATAAATGCTGGAGACGGTGTGGAGAAAAGGGAACCCTCTTCCACTGTTGGTGGGAATGCAAACTAGTACAGCCACTATGGAGAACAGTGTGGAGATTCCTTAAAAAACTGGAAATAGAACTGCCTTATGATCCAGCAATCCCACTTCTGGGCATACACACTGAGGAAACCAGAAGGGAAAGAGACACGTGTACCCCAATGTTCATCGCAGCACTGTTTATAATAGCCAGGACATGGAAGCAACCTAGATGTCCATCAGCAGATGAATAGATAAGAAAGCTATGGTACATATACACAATGGAGTATTACTCAGCCATTAAAAAGAATACATTTGAATCAGTTCTAATGAGATGGATGAAACTGGAGCCTATTATACAGAGTGAAGTAAGCCAGAAAGAAAAACACCAATACAGTATACTAACGCATATATATGGAATTTCGAAAGATGGTAACAATAACCCTGTATACGAGACAGCAAAAGAGACACAGATGTATAGAACAGTCTTATAGACTCTGTGGGAGAGGGAGAGGGTGGGATGATTTGGGAGAATGGCGTTGAAATACGTATAATATCATATATGAAACGAGTCGCCAGTCCAGGTTCGATGCACGATACTGGATGCTTGGGGCTGGTGCACTGGGACGACCCAGAGAGATGGTATGGGGAGGGAGGAGGGAGGAGGGCTCAGGATGGGGAACACATGTATACCTGTGGCGGATTCATTTCAATATTTGGCAAAACCAATACAATATTGTAAAGTTTAAAAATAAAATAAAATAAAAATAAATAAATAAAACAAACCAGTTACCTAATTCAATCTAACTCTGATGAAAAACACAGAATTCAACTCCTAGTGTATCACATTATCTAAAGCTAACTATTTAAACATGTAATTTCATTTCTGAAAACTGAAAAAAAAAAAATATAACTTACCTCAATTGTTTCGCATAGTTCTGTTCAATTTCTATCCTCTCTTTAACAAATTTGGCATATCTTTCCAAGAAGTCAATTCCCCATTGTGTATGCTTGTCTAGGCTGTCGAACTGATCCTAGAAAAGGAAGATAAAACCACACTGAAAAGGCTGAAATTTTATCCACAAATATTTTAACCAGTTTCCGATATTTGTCCAGATAATCATGTATGAAAAGAAAAACTCAGGCTCTTCTTTCTGCTGGTCACCACCAATCTCATCCTTTAAGACTCAGACAGAAATATGTTCTTCAGCATAAATCATGCTATTTTTATGCCTAAATATCTTTACACATGTGGTTCCCCCTGGCTGCAAGCAACATCCTCCACAGATCATCTCTTTGCAATTAACTCTTACTCCTTCCTTGAGATCCAGTTCAGACAGAAAATGCCCCTAAAATTTCAGACTGAGCTAAATGGTCTTTCTCTGGCTCCCCAAGGCTCCCTACAGATTACTATCTTACTCATTTGCAACACTATGTTGAGGACAGGAGCCATGTATTATTCTCCTCTGAACTCCTAAGGTACAAGCACTATTCCCAGCACCACAGCAGACTCTCAGTGAAGAAGGGTTTGAACAGAATCAAATAAACCTGGGTTCAAAATCTGGGCTCTGCATTTATAGTACATTTTGACCTTGGGCAAGTTACCAAGGCACTTTATACCTTTTCCATAAAATGGGAGTCCATCAACCTCTCAATAGGACCATGGTCATTCATAAAGTGCTACACAGTACAGGAAACAAGATACTAACACATAAAAATCACTGTTCTGCAAGGCTCCTCCAGTCTTCCAAAGATATTCCCATCTACCTGCTGCCTAAAAAAGCATCATTTCCTATTCTTCAAGAATAATTTTCAAATTGGCTAATAACTTGGTGCTCTTTACATCTCCCATATTCAAGATATTCAGAGATCAAAATGCTAAATATCAATATTCAATATTCAGAACATTCAGGTATCATCCCTTTCTATATCTCTAGTTGTTTTATCTTTCCAAATCATCCATGGTTTAATCACATGTGTTATTTACAAATAAATCATTTCAAAATATCTGCCTTTTCTTTCCCTACTGAAAAAAAAAATGTTTTTTGACCACATCAAGTGGCATGAGGGATCTTAGTTCCCTGACCAGGAATCAAACCCACACCCCTGAAGCATGGAGTCTTAATCACTGGACCACCACAGAAGTCCCTTCTTTCCCTACTTTAAATCATTATAAAATTCTATTTATAAATGTAAAGTCTAACTAAACAGCAGAGAAAGAATTCACCCAGCTTTCATAGTCTGGTATTACTACTCTAATTCTATTCTTTCATGCACTTTTCCCTTATTATTTGGCTACCAAAGTAGATTTGAAAACAGCCAAGAGAATGCACTGCTCAGTAAATTTAATTGGTATGTTAGTTAATATTTCCCACTATAAATGTGAATTCTATTTCAAATTGAAAAACTCCCAATAACAACAAAACATTTCAGAAAAAGAAAAGTCCAAGCTGAAAACAATTACCCTTCATTTTCCAAAGTGCTTTAAGGCTTCTTTCCATCATCCTCTTCGTCAAATTTTACATTAAACTTCCTTATCTTCTAGATGAAATCTCCAAAAATGTTTTATTATATACCCCAATCAGTAAAATTTCTGAATATTCCTGTATGTATATTACCTATAATACTATATTATTGTATTACATAATTATGAAACCCACAAAAATAGAAATTTTAAAAAGAAACAAAAATGAAATAAACATTTTTTAAACCTGTTTATTAACTCACAATGTTTACTGAGCACTTGCCATGTGCCAAGTTCCTTGGGGACAAAGAGGAACACTCAGCCCCAGCCCTGCCCTCCATGAGCATACAGTCCAGCCAGCCAGCAGGTAGGGCAGCTCACCTTGCTGGGGGCTCACCCTCCTGTCTTAACAGTGACTTTGTCAGTGATGCCCGCAGCTTCCACACAACCTGCCATGGGAGTCAGTGCCTAGGTCACCATGGGTTTATGTAGCATAGCTCAACTTAATGATCCCCCCATTAGCTCTATTCTCTTGTCCCTAGTGGAAATAAGCATTATTTCAAATAGTTCTTTTTTTACTTCTTTAATGAAAAAGCAAAAGCCTTGGGGCCATAACTTATCAATATGAAACAATTTTAATAAAAGCAATGAATTTGACATGCTTCATTATTTCTAAAATCTTGGTTTAATATTTAATGGCAAAGCAATCTGAATGCCTAGGTTATAAACTGAAACATTTAGGCTAAATTTAGTTGCTGTCACAGCTGGGGAAATAAATGACACCTCACAAAGATATAAAAAGATCTAAATGGAAAAAGTCAACTGTTGACTATACCTTCCAATTCCATTTTATGCAAAAATGTGGTTAAATGTCAGTGTTATTTTAACAAACTAATAAGAAAATACTCTATCTTTATATTTTTAACAAAGAGTTCCAAACTCCACTGAAAATGACTGTAATATGATTTTGTGTCAATTGAGCTGGGCAACAGTGCCCAGATAATTCAGTCAAATATTATCCTGGATGTTTCTGTGAAGGTATTTTTGGATAAAATATTAATATGTAAATTGCTTAGTTTGGAATATGTAAAGCACAATACCCTTCATAATATGGGTGGGCTTCATTCAATCAGTAGAAGGACTTAACAGAATAAAAACTGACCTTCCTTCAAAAAGAAATGATGCCAGTAGGCTTTCAAGCAGGTTGTAAGCAGACTGCCTTTGGGCTAGAACTGCAACTCTTCCCTGGCCCTACCTTGCAGTTTGGACTTGCCAAACCTCCAAACTCATGTGACCCAACTCCTTATAAATAAATCTCCCTCTTTCCCTCCCCCAACACACACATCTCTTCCTTCACACTGACTTTAAAACAAGCAATAAATTTGTTTTCGAAATGTTTTCCAAGTGTGGATATAGTCCAAGATATGATAGTTGTAGGTGTCACATATCACTTTCAGCAACAAAATTCTATAATGATGGATGCATTTCCAAACATTCATCATCAAAATGTTTTTTCCATAGCTTAAGTTTCTTTGGAAAAGCAGCTATTCATTCACTATTAAAGTTTCCCTTTTATCTTAAAGAAACATGCATTTTGATAAAAGCCACTTATTAAAGGTAAACAAATTAAAAACAGGAGAAAAACAGCAAAACAAAGCTTTTCAACAGTCCCTCCCCATTTTATTTGGAAATACTGTAAAAAGTCTATCAACTATATTTCAAAGATATTATTTTTATAAAATTAATCAAAGTAAACATATACTGTAATATTCTGCGGACTTCTCACTTTAATTTCCTTTACTTACCTAGAAATGAAGTGAATAAATTACAACCATATCTCAATATTCTTTCTAAAGCAAATTATTACTACAGTGCTTTATGAGGGGTTATTACACAGTTTTTTCATAAAACACTGTTCTTCCTGTTGAGAATAATCTTCACATCTTTCCTTTTTGTTGTTAATAGCCAAGTCGTGTCCAACTCTTTGTGACCTCATGGACTGCAGCATGCCAGGCCTCTCTGTCCCTCACCATCTCAGAGTTTGCCCAAGTTCATATCCACTGAATAGGTGATGCCATCCAACCATCTCATTCTCTGTTGCCCTCTTCTTTGGTCCTCAATCCTTCCCAGCATCAAGGTCTTTTCCAGTGTCAGCTGTTCGCATCAGATGGCCAAAGTATTGGAACTTCAACTTCAGCATCAGTCCTTCTAATGAATATTCAGGGTTGATTTCCTTTAGGATTGACTGGTTTGATCTCCTTCCAGCGCAAGAGTCTCTCAAGAGTATTCTATAGCACCACAGTTCAAAAGCATCAATTCTTTGGCACTTTGCCTTCTTTATGGTCCAACTTGCACATCCATACATAACTAATGGAAAGACCACAGCCTTGATTATATGAACCTTTGTCATCAAAGTGATGTTTTTGCTTTTTAATACACAGTTTAATGGTTTGTCATAGCTTTCCTGCCAAGAAACAGTCATCTTCTAATTTCATGGCTGCAGTCACCATCCGCAGAGATTTTAGAGCCCAAGAAGAGGAAATCATCACTGCTTCCACCTTTTCCCCTTCTATCTGTCATGAAGTGCCAGGACCAGATGCCATGATCTTAGTTTTTTAATACTGAGTTTTAAGCCAGTTTTCACCTCATCAAGAGGTTCTTTAGTTCCTCTTTGCTTTCTGCCATTAGAACGCTATCTATTATCTGCATATCTGAGGTTGTTTATATTTCTCCCAGCAATCTTGATTCCAGGTTGTAACTCACCCAGTTCAGCATTTTGTATGATGTACTCTGCATATAAGTTAAATAAACAGGGTAACAGTATACAGCCCTGTCGTACTCCTTTCTCAATTTTGAACCAGTTGCTCCATGTAAGGTCATAACTGTTGCTTCTTGACCTGTATACAGGTTTCTTAGGAGACAGGTAAGACGGTCTGATATCTCCATCTCTCTAATAAGAGTTTTCCACAGTTTGTAATGATCCACACAATTTTTAGGGTAGTCAATGAAACAGAAGTAGTTGTTTTTCTGGAATTCCCTTGCTTTATCTATGATCCAGTGAATGCTATCAAGTTGATCTCGGTTCCTCTGCCTTTTCTAAACCCAGCTTGTACATCTGGAAGTTCTTAGTTCACATACTGCTGAAGCCTAGCTTGAACGATTTTGAGTATAACCTTATTAGCATGGGAAATGAGTGCAATTGTCTGATAGTTTGAACATTCTTTAATACTGCCCTTCTTCAGAACTGAGATGAAGACTGACCTTTTGCAGTCCTGTGGCCACTGCTGGATTTTCCAAATTTGCTGACATATGGAGTGCAACACTTTAATAGCATCATCTTTTAGGATTTTAAATAGTTCTGTTGGAATTCCATCATTTCCACTAGCTTTACTGGCAGCAGTGCTTCCTGAGGTCCACTTGATTTCACACTCCAGGATGTCTGGCTCTAGGTGAGTGACCACACCATCGTGGTTATCCGCGTCATTAAGACCTTTTTTGTATAGTTCTGTGTATTCTTGCCATCTCCTCTTGATCTCTTCTGTTTCTATTAGGTCTTTACTGTTTCTGTCCTTTACTTTACCCATCTTTCCATAAAATGTTCCTCTGATATCTCAAATTTGCTTGAAGAGATCTCTAGTCTTTCCCATTCTGTTGTTTTCCTCTATTTATTTTTGAATTGTTTATTGAAGAAGGCCTTGTTGTCTTTCCGTGGTATTCTCTGGAACTCTGCATTCAGTTGGGTATACCTTTCCCTTTCATCCTGTTTTCTGCTTCTCTTCTTTCCTCAGCTATTTGTAAAGCCTCCTCATACAATCACTTTGCCTTCTTGCACTCAATTTCCTTTGGGACAGTTTTGGTCAATGCCTCCTATACAATATCACAAACCTCTGTCCATAGTTCTTCAGGCACTCTACCAGATCTAATCCCTTGATTAGATCTGGTAAATTCTTCACCTCCACTGTATAATCATAGGGGGTTTGATTTAGGTCATATCTGACTGGCCTAGTGGTTTTCCCCACTTTCTTTAGTGTACGCCTGAATTTTGCTATAAGAAGCTGATTATCTAAGCCACAGTCAGTTCCAGGTCTTGTTTTTGCCGACTGTATAGAGCTTCTCCATCTTCAGCTGCAAAGAATGTAATCAATCTGATTCTGGTATTGACCATTTGGTGATGTCATGTGAAAAGTCATCTCTTGTGTTGTTGAAAAAGGGTGTTTGCTACGACTAGTGCGTTTTCTTGGCAGAATTCTGTTAGCTTTTGCCCTGCTTCATTTGTACTCCAAGGCCAAACTTGCCTGTTACTCCAGGTGTCTCTTGATTTCCTACTTTTGCATTCCAATCCCCTATGATAAAAAGGACATCTTTTTTTGGTGTTAGTCTTCACAGAACTGATCAACTTCAGCTTCTTTGGCATTGGAGGTTGGGGCATATACTTGGATTACTATAATGTTGAATGGACATGGTCAAGCAGGAGATGGCAAGAGTAAACACTGACGTCTTAGGAATCAGAGAACTAAAATGGATGGGAATGGGCGAATTTAATTCAGATGACCATTATACCTACTATAATCCTGGAAAAGAAAGGGGGTAGCCCTCATAATCAACAAGAGAGTCCAAAATACAGTACTTGGGTGCAACGTCAAAAATGACAGAATGATCTCAGTTCATTTCCAAGTCAAACCATTCAACATCATACTTTCAGGAGTACAGCAAAGTAACTCAGTTATACATATACATGTATTATTTTTCAAATTCTTTTCCCAAAAGAATTGATGCTTTTGAACTGTGGTATTGAAGAAGACTCTTGAGAGTCTCTTGGACTGCAAAAAGAGCAAACCAGTCAATCCTAAAGGAAATCAGTCCTGAATAGTCATCGGAAGGACTGATGCTGAAGCTCCAATACTTTGGCCACCTGATGCGAAGAGCCAACTCACTGGGAAAGACACTGATGCTGGGAAAGATTGAAGGCAAAAGAAGAAGGGGGCAGCAGAGGACAAGATGGTGAGATAGCATCACCGACTCAATGGACATGAGTTTGAGCAAGTTCCAGGAGATGGTGAAGGACAGGGAAGCCTGCTGTGCTGCTGTCCATCAGGTCACAAACAGCTGGACACAACTGAGTGACTGAACAACAGCAACAATTCTTCGAATCCAAGAGCAAGGGATATCTTTCCATTTCTTTGAGTCATCTTTAATTTCCTTTATTAATGTCTTATAGTTCTCAGTATGTAAGTCTTTTACCTCCTAGGTGAGGTTTATTATTAATTTTATTTTTTGATGCAATTTTATAAGGGAGTGTTCACATTCTCTTTCTGGTATTTCATTGTTAATATTAAAAAATGCAACCAATTTCTGTATGTTGCTACCTTGCTGAATTCATTTATCAGTTCTAGTAGTTTCTGTGTGACACCTTTAGGGTTTTCTTCTATTATAGTAGAACACTGTCATCTATTGTCATTTGCGTATAATGACTATTTTACCTCTTCTCTACCAATCTGAGTATGTTTTATTTCTTTTTCTTGTCTGATTGCTGTGGCTAGGACTTCCAATATTAAGTTTAAGAGAAGTGGTAAATCCTTGTCTTGTTCTAGATTTTAGTGGGAAGGCTTTCAGCCCTTCACTATTGAGCATTATACTGGCTGTGGTTTTGTCATAAATAGCCCTTGTTATGTTAAGCTACATTTCCTCTGTACAGCTCCTATAATTCAACAATAAAGAAACAACTCAATCGAAAAATGGGCAAAAGACCTAAACTGACATTTCTCCTAAGACGAGATATGGATGGGCAATAGGTATATGAAAATTAGCTTTACATCACTAATTACTAGAGAAATATAAATCAAAATTACAACGAAGTACCACTTCATACCAATCAGATTAGCCTTCATTAAAAAGTCTACAAATAATAAACGGTGAAGAGGGTGGGAAAAAAAGGGAACATTCCTACACTGTTGGGGGAAATGTAAATTGGTTCAGCCACTTTGGAAAACAGGGCTTCCCTGGTGGCTCAACTGGTAAAGAATCTGCCTGCAGCATGGGAGACCTGAGTTTGATCCCTGGGTTGGGAAGGTCCCTTGAGAAAGCTACTCACTCTAATATTCTGTCCTGGAGAATTCCATGGACTGTATAGTCCATAGGGTTGCAAAGAGTTGGACATGACTGAGTGACTTCCACTTCACTATGGAAAATAGTATGGAGGTTTCTGAAAACACTAGTATTGCTGTATGATCCAGCAATCCCACTCCTGGGCATATATCCAGAGAAAAACATGGTTCAAAAGGATACATGCACCCCAATCACTATTCAAAATAGCCAAGACATGGAAACAAACTAAATGGCCATCAACAGATGAATGAATAAGAAGACGTGGTACACACACACACAATGGAATACTATGTGGCCACTAAAAAAAAAAATTTAAATAATACCATTTGCAGCAATATGAATGGACCTAGAGATTATCATACAGAGAGAAGTCAGAAAGACAAATATCATAGGATATCACTTATGTGTGGAATCTAAAATATGACATAAATGAACATATCTATGAAACAAAAACAGACTCATAGGTATAGAGAATAGACTTGTGCTGCAAAGAAGAGAGGGGCAGAGGAGGGAAGGGCAGGAGTTTGAGATTAGCAAAAGCAAACATAGGATGGATAAACAACAAGGTCCTACTGTACAACACAGGGAACCATACTCAATATCCTATGATAAACCATAATGGAAAATTTCAAAATATAATTATGTATAATTGAGTCACCTTGCTGTACAGCAAAAATTAAACACATTATAAACCAACTATACTTCAATAAGTTTTCAAAAAATTAAAAAATAAGCAGTGAAACAAAAAAAATTCATTTAGTCATAATGATTTTAATATTTTTATGGAATTCAGTGACTTAATAAATTTTAAAATCAGAAAAGATAGCAAAGTGAACTTCATCACACAGTCCAGCACATATAAGGCACTTACTCCCTGAGTAACTGTTCTATTTATAATATATATACTTTTGAACTTGCAAAGTTTCACATAATTACCAGACATCACATGCAAAACTCTACTGATAAAGCATTTTACAAATGGGAAAACTAAGTTTCTGAAATTAAAGACTTCAACCTCTGGCTCCAATCTCAATTTCTTTCAACCAAAACATGCTATTATTTTGATAAATAAGTATATAGTAATTAATGTTTATTATTTAATAATGGTTCTAGACCCTTCATTTTATAAATATTGAAGCTGATGCCCAGAATGCTTATCTGACTTCCTCACACATAATTAGCTAGAGAGATTATCTTTTAAAAGCACTGCCAGTTTTATACTCTTAGTATCTAAATGAGTAACAGTTGTGAATAGTATTACTTAAAATGATGCATTTCTTTTATCAGGAGAGAAATATAAGACTGGAAAAATTTTTTGGTCACTGGAAACTTTGATGAAAGGAACAAATCAAAAATCTCAAAGTTAGAAACTGCCTAGTACAAACACATACTGAATGTCATAACCACTCTTTACAACATTTCTGATAAGTCATTTACCCTTTCTTTAGAAGTCTTAGCATTAGTCTGCAAAACAATTTGGAAGCATGAGAGAAGATGGCTGGAGATGGAGGAATGACTCTTACTACCACAAAATAAAGTACAAAGCTCAAATAAAAAGATTAGAATCAGAATCCTAAGACTTCAGTTCTTCAAAAGTAATACCTCTTAAAGCCTTCATGCATCTCCCTGCTAGAAAATGTTGTGGAAAGACAAACTAAAGAATTAAGCACTATTCTGAAACCACCTATAGATTAGAAATAAAAATATTGTCATCAAAATAGGTAACTTATCCTCACTTCCTTATTCTTTCCACTTTTAGCAACTCTCTTATTTCTAGGACTCATTCTAGATTACTATAGCCAGTCCAACTTCTTCCATTTCCATGCCTTAGTCATCGCCTTACTTCCTTTTCTTGAACATTTACTCTTACCATAGTTTCTGTGAAATGTATCTCTTCATCAGAGGTGTACAGTGATTAAATCTTACCGCTTCATTTTTAAACCCAAGAAAGTTCTTGTTTCCTTCAGGCACTGTCTTTTAATTTTGTAAAATGTTTAAAGTTATTTTCCCTTATTCATTTGGGAGCACAAGGAAAACATTCTAAATTAAGGCTGGCATCAACACCAACTTAAATGTCTACACCATTCAGCGTAAATCAAATGAATTATATGATGCTCTAAGATTCTACTTGGAGAAATAAGGTAGTAATAAATACTATATTTACTCAATTTTGTTATCTATATAGTGATATATTTAATGTAATTTAAAGAAAAAGAACTGTCTTATGTATCACAAAATATGGTAAAGTTTTAGAAGTTACTACTAAATATTCAATCCTTGTTTTCCTAATTACTTTGGTAAAGCCTTGCATCCAAATGAAGTTCCAGTAAAGTGCTTTTAGTAAAGTACCAAGGGTCACAACTATTTAAAAAAAGACTTTCTTCACTAAAAAGCAGAATAATGACTTTGCTGTCCTAGTTTGGGCTTACTCTATGGCTCCAATTTTCTGCCAACGTTCTTCCAGCACTTCTGAATACGCAAGTACTACTGAAAAAACGTTTTAAAGATCTAACAGAACTGACTTTTCTAATTCTCTGATTCATAAGGGACTGTGGAAATTTCTTCTTTAAGTCTCATGGATCTGAGAAATCAATTTACAATTTAGGGTCAACAATATCTGCCTCCAAAGTAAACTGATGAACATTCTAAGTTTTTAAAGATTACCTTAGTTATTTGGATTTTCTTGTGGTTTTATTTTTTAAAAGACAGATGCAAACTTGTTTATTTGGGAAACTCACATATTAAGCTCTTAGTGACTTCCAAATCTATCCAGGTTATCCTTCCAACATCCCTCTGTATATTTCTTACTTCATAGAACTTTCTCCTCTACTACTGTAGGAACTCAATCCAATAGTCATCTCCACTGTCATTAGCCTCACTCCTGTCTCCCCAATAAATTTCAAGAATCTCATTTCTCAGATAGCTAGCCCTATCAACTCAATATCTCTAGTATCCCAAAGTCTGTAATTCTGTCCCCTCAAGTGACCTCAATCCATGGATCCTCACATATTATTACTATTCCTCGCCCCACTCCTGTTTTCATCTCCATCTTTACAGCTTAGATTCCTAAGTCATCACTATAATCACTCCCTGCAAAGAGTTTGAATGTCCTTGCCCTCTCACTTTGTCAGATTAACCCTAGTTTTATATTTAATTCTTCATCAACCCTTTCCCACCCCACTAAAGCAACATTTAAAAAAAAGAAAAAGAAATAACTATGCTGACAGGTCACACTTTGTGAAGTCTGTGCCTATTAACTTAATAGGTTTTAATGTTACTTAGCCTGAAGCCATTCACTACGCCATTACCCTAACCAACTATCTTAAACCTTGCTTCTTCACTTAAACTTAGACCATATCCTATCTACCTCACTCTCAGCTAGTCATCTTGCTTCTTACCTCACTAAAGCACTCAGAACCTATTTCATCATTTTCCAACTCAATTTTTCACTGTAAACACATGTGTTTTTATTCTGCCTTCCTGCCTATTACTTTGAGTAACAGTCCATACATACCCTTACTGCTTCTGCTTACCTAAAGAACTAATACAGTTTCCAGTTTGGTTGTTAAAATATTCAAGACCCTAAGCCTGCATATGCTTGATGTATTCCAGGAAGAGCAAGAATAAGCAACCTCTACTGAATGAACAGGAGAAAGAGAAGAGTAGTAACAGCTGAAATGTAGGTGTGGGGGGTCAGAATGCAGATTACACAGGCCTTACTTTCCATTATAAGGACTTGGCTTTAAGACAGAGTGAGATGAAAACACACTGCATGGTCCTGAGCATAAGCCTCACAGGTTTTAAAACAGATCACTCTGGCATCTATGCTGATAAAAACTGTTTCAAAGCAAGAGAGACATTGAGACAGGCTACTGCAATAATCCATACCAGAGATAACTTGGCTAGTCCAGGGTAGAAGCAGCAGAGTGGTGTAAATTGGTAAGATTTTGGATATATTTTGAAGGCAGTGCCAATAAAATTTTACAGTGTTTTATGTATGCACTGTGAAAAAGAGACATCAATTCTGAGCACAATGAACTAGAGGGATACAGTGCTTTGAATTAAACTGGGAGAACAAGTGTACAAGTTTGGCCAAAGTAAAAACAAATATTTTGGGTTTAGAGTTATGTTTGATATCCTTGGATATCCAGGTGGACATGTTAAGTAGATGCTTAAATAACATGCCTGGAATTCAACAGAAGTGGTCTCCCCAAAGACATATGGTAAAACATGATCCTGTGTGCCATCTCAATTAAGCTCTGTTGCATTAACAACAATTAGAGGTCAAAGGATTGAGGAGGAACCAGCAAAAGACACTGAGAAGGAATGACCAGTGAGGTTCAAAGTAAAACCTGAAAAGCTTGGTATCTTGGAAACCACATGAATAATGCATTATTTCAAGGAGAAAATTATTTACTTTGTCAGTCAGTACAGTCTCTCAGTCGTGTCCAACTCTTTGCAACTCCATGGACTGCAGTACACCAGGCTTCCCTGTCCACCACCATCTCCTGGAGCTTACTCAAATCATGTCCACCATGTCGGTGATGCCATGCAACCGTCTCATCCTCTGTCATCCCCTTCTCCTCCTGCCTTCAACCTTTCTCAGCATCAGGGTCTTTTCCAAGGAGTCGGTTTTCCCATCAGGTGGTCAAATATTGGAGTTTCAGCTTCAGCATCAGTCCTTCCAATGAATATTCAGCACTGATTTCTTTAGGATGGACTGGTTGGATCTCCTTGCAGTCCAAGGGACTCTCAAAAGTCTTCTCCAACACCACAGGTCAAAAGCATCAATTCTTTGGCACTCAGCTTTCTTTATAGTCCAACTCTTACATCCATACATGACTACTGGAAAAACCATAGCTTTGAATAGACAGACCTTTGTTGGTAAAGTAATGTCTCCCCTTTTTAATATGTTGTTTAGGTTGGTCATAGCTTTTCTTCCAAAGAGCAAGCATCTTTTAATTTCATGGCTGTAATCACCACCTGCAGTGATTTTGGAGCCCCCAAAAATAAAGTCTGTCACTGTTTCCACTGTTTCCCCATCTACTTGCCATGAAGCAATGGGACCAGATGCCATGATCTTTGTTTTCTGAATCTTGAGTTTTAAGCCAACTTTTTCACTCTTCCTCTTTCACTTTCATCAAGAGGCTCTTTAGTTTTTC
Source organism: Bubalus kerabau (assembly GCF_029407905.1). Classification (NCBI taxonomy): domain Eukaryota; kingdom Metazoa; phylum Chordata; class Mammalia; order Artiodactyla; family Bovidae; genus Bubalus; species Bubalus kerabau. The sequence continues at coordinate 50,869,336 of NC_073629.1, forward strand.
GCTTTCTGCCATTAGGGTGGTGTAATCTGCATATCTGAGGTTATTGAGATTTCTCCCCGCAATCTTGATTCTAGCTTGTGCTTCATCCAGCACAGCATTTCACATGATGTACTCTGCATATAAGTTAAATAAGCGGGGTGACAATATACAGCCTTGATGTATTCCTTTCCCGATTTGGAACCAGTCTGTTGTTCCATGTCCAGTTATAACTGTTGCTTCCTAACCTGTACTTAGGTTTCTCAAGAGGCAGGTCAGGTGGTCTGGTATTCCCATCTCTTTCAGAATTTTCCACAGTTTATTGTGATCCACACAGTCAAAGGCTTTGGCATAGTCAATAAAGCAGTAGATGTTTTTCTGGAATTCTTGCTTTTTCAATGATCCAGTGGCTGTTGGCAATCTGATCTCTGGTTCCTCTGCCTTTTTCTAAATCCAACTCGAACATCTGGAAGTTCACAGTTCACATACTGTTGAAGCCTGGCTTGGAGAATTTTGACCATTATTTTGCTAGCATGTGAGATGAGTGTAATTATGCGGTAGTTTGAACATTTTTTGGCATTGCTTTTCTTTGGGATTGGCATGAAAACTGACCTTTTCCAGTCAAGTGCTACTCAAAGTAATATGAGGACTGAAAACTGACCACCAGGATTTAGCAATATGCAGATCACTAACAACCTTAACAAGAGCAGAGTTTTATTGAAGTAGTAAGAGCAAAAGTCTGACTAGAATGGATTTTTAAACAATTAGGAAGAAAGAAATTAGAAACAGTGTATACAGACACCACTTTCAAGAACTCTGCTTTCGAGGAGAGAAGAGATACGGGATGATTAAAGAAAGAAGTGAGGTTAAATGTAGGTGGATTTTAGATATACGAAACAATATGATCATATGCTAAAGAGAAATAATACACATAAAAGAAAAACTGATAATATAGAAGGAAGAACTGGAGCAATGAACACTGAGTATATAAAAGCAGATGCACGTCTAAGTGAAGGGACTAATCTTTGCTAAAACCACAGGCAGTTCAGTAACAGAAGAGAAGGCAGAGTAAATGGACACAAGTTTAGACAGCTTGGTGGTAGTAGCTTATGGAAAATTCTCTTGTGATCACTTCTATTCTGTTCAGTGAAACAGGAGGCAAGGTCATTAATTAAGAATAAGGATATAGTAGTATTAAGAGGACAGAGAAGGCAATGGCAACCCACTCCAGTGTTCTTGCCTGGAGAATCCCAGGGACGGAGGAGCCTGGTGGGCTGCCGTCTATGGGGTCGCACAGAGTGGGACACAACTGAAGCAACTTAGCAGCAACAGTATTAAGAGATTTGAAGGGGAAAAAAAGAGCATCTCTTTCTCTTTTGCAAACATAATTTAAATCAATAAGCATCAAATATATATAGGACTTCCCTGGTGGCTCAGACGGCAAAGCGTCTGTCTACAATGCAAGAGACCTGGGTTCGATCCCTGGGTTGGGAAGATTCCCTGAAGAAGGAAATGGCAACCCACTCCAGTACTCTTGCCTTGAAAATCCCATGGATGGAGGAGCTTGGTGCAGACCATGGGGTTGCAAAGAGTTGGGCACGAATGAGCAACTTCACTTTACATATATATAACAACACAAAAATATAACAATTCTTCAATCTCTCCAAGTATGGTTGATAAATGAATACCAAGTCCTTAATTAATAGAGCCATGTCTTTTAAAGACAATAATTTAGCAGGTCATAATTTTGCACAAGGAGAAGGCAATGGCACCCCACTCCAGTACTCTTGCCTGGAAAATCCCATGGACAGAGGAGCCTGGTGGGCTGCGGTCCATGGGGTTGCTAGGAGTCGGACACGACTGAGCGACTTCACTTTCACTTTCATGCATTGGAGAAGGAAATGGCAACCCACTCCAGTGTTCTTGCCTGGAGAGTCCCGGGGATGGCGGAGCCGGGTGGGCTGCTGTCTCTGGGGTCGCACAGAGTCGGACACGACTGAAGTGACTTAGCAGTAGCAGCAATTTTGCACAAAAAGTAAAAAATAACTTATAAGAAGATGGTGCTGTGGTTATGAGAATATGGCTCTCAAGATTTCTAACCACAGGCAACTAGCTGACCAGCACCCTAGCTACCAGGCTTCCCACCACCAACTGTTCCCACACAGCAAGGAAGGCAGGGATATGAAGAAAGATCTGGTTGAGGGAGACCAAGGAATCTTCCAACAGATGAATTTGGCCCAAAAACTCCTTGACAAATTCCTCCTTGTCAAATTCTCTTTATAACTTCACTGTAGTAGATGCTTCTACTCAATCTTCCTTCCTTCTGCCCTTCTTCCCCCTTTAAGGTCAAACTGTAATTTAGAATTGCATTTCCCTAATGATTAGTTACGACCAACCTAGATAGCATATTGAAAAGCAGAGACATTACTTTGCCAACAAAGGTCCCTCTAGTCAAGGCTATGGTTTTTCCAGTGGTCATGTATGGATGTGAGAGTTGGACTGTGAAGAAGTCTGAGCGCCGAAGAATTGATGCTTTTGAACTGTGGTGTTGGAGAAGACTCTTCAGAGTTCCTTGGACAGCAAGGAGATCCAGCCAGTCCATTCTAAAGGAGATCAGTCCTGGGTGTTCTTTGAAAGGACTGATGCTAAAGCTGAAACTCCAGTACTTTGGCCACCTCCTGCAAAGAGTTAACTCATTGAAAAAGACTCTGATGCTGGGAAGGATGGGGGCAGGAGGAAAAGGGGACGACAGAGGAGGAGATGGCTGGATGGCATCACTGACTCGATGGACATGAGTCTGAGTGAACTCCAGGAGTTGGTGATGGACAGGGAGGCCTGTTGTGCTGCGATTCATGGGGCTGCAAAGAGTCGGACACGACTGAGCGACTGAACTGAACTGAATGATTAGTGACACTGAATATCCTGTCACGTGCTTACTGGTCAACTGTATATCTTCTTTAAAGAAATGTCTATTCAAATGCTTTACCCATTTCTCACAGGGTTGTTTGGGTTTGTTTGTTGTTGCAGAGTTGTAAGAGTTACATATTCTGCACGTTAATCCCTATTCATATATATTTTTGCAAGTATTTTCTCCCATTCTCTGGACCTTTTTACTACGTTGATAGCATTCGTTAACACACAAAAGTTTTCAATTTTTATCAAGTCCAATTTACCTATTTTCTCTTTTGATATCTGTTTTTGGTATCACATCCAAGAAATGAGTTCCAAATCTAATGTCATGAAACTTTCCCATGTTTTCTTCTAAGGCTTTTTATAACTTTAGTTTCTACATTTAGATCTTGATACATGTTAATACTGACTCAATTTTTTTTTCCATGTTGTAAGGTAAAGATTCATATTCATTCTTTCACACGTGGCTATTCAGCTTTCCCAGCTGAAGAGGTCCCACTGAAAGTAGCTGGCACTTTTATTGAAAATAATTTAATCGTGCAGGTGAGGGTTTATTCTGGGCTTTCTATGCTATTCCATCAGTGTTTAATGTCTGTATTCCAGTACCATTCTGTACCTTTGTAATAAGTCTTGAAATCAGTAAATGTCAGCTCTCAAAGTATGTTCTTCTTTTTCAGGATTCTCTTGGCTCCTTGGTATCCCTTGAGAATTCATATGAATTTTAGAATTGATGTTTCTATTCTGCAAAAAAGTTTCATGGGGATTTTGATAGAGATTGCACTGAATCTGTAAAATGCTTTGGCTAGTACAGTGAGTGAAATTGCTCAGTTGTGTCCAAATCTGCGACCCTATGGACTATAACCTACCAGGCTCCTCTGTCCATGAGATTTTCCAAGCAAGAGCAATGGAGTGGGTTGCCCTTTGGCTAGTATGGACATCTATTTATTTGTATCTTGTTAATTTCTTTCAGCAATTTTTTATTGTTTTCAACGGATAACTCCTCCACCTCCTCAGTTATTAATTCCTAGGTATTCTTGGTGCAATTATAACTGGCATTATTTTCTTAATTTTCTTTCAAATTGTTCATTGTTAGTGTGTAGAAATCCAACCGAGTTGGGAGTGCTGATTTTGTACTCTATAATTTTGCTGAGTTTGTTTATATTCGTTTTAAAAGTTTTTTCTGGAATATTTAGTGATTCTTACATATAAGATCATGTCACCTGTGAACAGAGATAATTTTACTTATGTTGATCAGATTTGGGTATCCTTCATTTCCTTTCTTGCATGATTTTTCTGGCACAAACTCCCAGTATTACACTGAACAGAAGTAATGAAAGAAGGTATACTTGTGTTGTTCCTGTTCTTAGAGGGAAAACTTTCAACTCTTTCACCACTAAGCAAGATGCTAGCTATGGGGAAAAAGATAAACTTTAAGTCCTGAAAAATAGGTAGGATATGAACGCCTAGAAACAAGAGAAGATGGCATTCCAGGGAGAAGAAACTATATAATCAAATGCAGGAAGAAAGAAAATGAAGTAATTCTGAAAACTTCTGTTAAAATCAGCTACTATCAAAATGAAAGGTATCACCTAAGTCTATACGGTTCATTTTCTAAGAAATAACAGAAGTGGCTATGAAAACTAAGTATGGTATTGTCCAAATTCCCTCTATACTTGTTAACCAAATATATGACACAGAAATCTTATGTGGACAATCTACAAATTCTACTGAACAAAATGGATTAGTAACTAGATATAAAACCATGTAGGATGCAACAGCATGAACTCTTCCTATTCTGAGCAAATGCCCTTTTTAAGTTCAATATTTAGAGTATCTTTCTTAAAAATAACCAACTTATTAGAACAAAAACCATCTGATTAATGTCTAAAATAGTTTTACTATATGCACACAGAAAGCAAGTGATACGGTTCTTTGACAAGTCACTTGAAGGGTTTTTATTTTCAAGCTACAAATTTCTAAATGACAGATCACATAAAAAATTTTATATAAAATATTTTCAGAAAGGTGACAAAATTTTTAAATTCTTATTCCATATGCTTCTAAAATAACTGAATTCACTAGAATTCTCTTTTCTCTGAATACTGAAATAGAAAGCATAGTTTATGAAGTGTACTTTTTCAGTTATGTGTTGTTCTTTTTGTTTTTTACAAAACATACCACACATACACAAAAAGGTACATGTATATGTATGTCATACATACACAAAAAAGATCTTAATGACTTGGATAACCATGATGGTGTGGTCTCTCACCTAGAGGCAGAAATCCTGGAGTGTGAAGTCAAGTGAGCCTTAGGAAGCATAACTATGAACAAAGCTAGTGGAGGTGACTGAAGTCCAGCTTAGATATTTCAAATCCTAAAATGATGCTGTTAAGTTCTGCACTCAATATGTCAGAAAATCTGGAAATCTCAGCAGTGGCCACAGGACTGGAAAAGGTCAGTTTTCATTCCAATCCCAAAGAAGGGCAATGCCAAAGAATGTTCAAATTACCATACAATTACACTCTTTTCACATGCTAGCAAGATAATGCTCAAAATCCTTCAACTTAGGCTTCAGCAGTATTAAACAGAGAACTTCTAGATGTACAGCTGGGTTTAGAAAAGGCAGAGGAACCAGAGATCAAATTGCCAACATCTGTTGGATCATAGAAAAAGCAAGGAAATTCCAGAAAAACATCTATTCTGTTTCACTGACTACACCAAAGCCTTTGAGTATGTGGATCACAACAAACTGTGGAGAATTCTTGAAGATATGGGAATACCAGACCACCTTACCTATCTCCTGAGAAACCTGTATGCAAGTCAAGAAGCAACAGTTAGAATTGGACATGGAACAACAAACTGGTTCAAAACTGGGTAAGGAGTACATGAAGGCTGTATATTGTCACCCTGCTTATTCAAATTCCATGCAGAGTATATCATGCAAAATGCTGGGCTGGGTGAATAACAAGCTGGAATCAAGACTGCTGGGAGAAACATCAATAACCTCAGACATGCAGATTGACAACACTCTAATGGCAGAAAGTAAAGAGGAACTAAACAGCCTCTTGATGAATGTGAAAGAGGACAGTGAAAAAGCTGGCTTAAAACTCAACATTCAAAAAACAAAGATCATTAAAAAAAAAAACACCTGAAGATCATGGCATCTTTCTATCACTTCATGGCAAATAGATGGGGAAACAGTGAAAACAGTGGCAGGTTTTATTTTCTTGGGCTCCAAAATCACTGCAGACACGACTGCGGTCATGAAATTAAGAGACACCTGCTCCTTGGAAGAAAAACTATGACAAACCTAGAAAGCAAATTAAAAAGCAGAGACATCACTTTGCCAACCAAGTTCCGTATAGTCAAAGCTATTGTTTATCCAGTAGTTTTGTACAAATTTGAGAGTTGGACCATAAAGAAGCCTGAGCGTGAAAGAACTGATGCTTTCAACCTGTGGTGCTGGAGAAGACTCTTGAGTATCCCTTGGACAGCAAGGAGATCAAACCAGTCAATCCCAAAGGAAATCAACCCTGAATAGTCACTGGAAGCACTGATGCTGAAGCTCCAATACTTTGGCCACCTGATGTGAAGAGCAGAGTTGCTGGAAAAGACCCTGATGCTGTGATGAGGGAAGGAGGAGAAGCGGACAACAGAGGATGAAATGGTTGGATGGCATCACCAACTGAACAGACATGAGTTTGAACAAACTCCAAGAGACAGTAAAGGACAGGGAAACCTGGAGTGCTGCAGTCCATGGGGTTGCAAAGAGTCAAACACGACTTAGCAACTGAACCACTACAACCATACATGCAGAGTATATGCAATGAATATGTGCAGTTTTTACTACAAAGTACTTATTTTCAGTATTTGATTCAGTACTAAAATACTAATTTTAATACCAGTATTTCTTTATTTGTGCATTTACTTCATTTAATATTAAATAAGAGTTTTAATTCCAGTATTTTAAAGTGTTTGGAATCCAGCAATTTCTTTAAAAAGAAATAAGTGAAACTAAATCATTTAAAATATAGATCATAAATACATTTCTGTAAATATAAAATTTACTACAAAATGGCAACTACAAACATAAATTTATAAAATGAGAAACATACATGGTTATTTTAACATAAACTAGCATTTGGTTGTGGTTTAGCCGCTCAATCGTTTCCGGCTCTTTGCAACCCCATGGACTGCAGCACACCAGGCTTCCCTGTCCTTCACCATCTTCCAGAGCTTGCTTAAACTCATGTCCATTGAGACCATTCAGCATACATAACAAAAATACTCTAAAATGAAATAAACAGTACATACACAAGTGAGCCTTAGAAAGCATCACTACGAACAAAGCTAGTGGAGGCGATGGAATTCCAGTTGAGTTATTCCAAATCCTGAAAGATGATGCTGTGAAAGTGCTGCACTCAATATGCCAGCACATTTGGAAAACTCAGCAGTGGCCACACGACTGGAAAAGGTCAGTTTTCATTCCAATCCCAAAGAAAGGCAATGCCAAAGAATGCTCAAACTACCGCACAATTGCACTCATCTCACACGCTAGTAAGGTAATGCTCAAAATTCTCCAAGCCAGGCTTCAGCAATATGTGAACCGTGAACTTCCTGATGTTCAAGCTGGTTTTAGAAAAGGCAGAGGAACCAGAGATCAAATTGGCAACATCCACTGGATCATGGAAAAAGCAAGAGAGTTCCAGAAAAACATCTATTTCTGCTTTATTGACTATGCCAAAGCCTTTGACTGTGTGGATCACAATAAACTGCGGAAAATTCTGAAAGAGACAGGAATACCAGAAGACCTGATATGCCTCTTGAGAAATCTGTATGCAGGTCAGGAAGCAACAGTTAGAACTGGACATGGAACAACAGACTGGTTCCAAACAGGAAAAGGAGTTCGTCGAGGCTGTATATTGTCACCCTGTTTATTTAACTTATATGCAGAGTACATCATGAGAAATGCTGGCCTGGAAGAAACACAAGCTGGAATCAAGATTGCCGGGAGAAATACCAGTAATGTCAGATATGCAGATGACATCACCCTTATGGCAGAAAGTGAAGAGGAACTCAAAAGCCTCTTGATGAAAGTGAAAGTGGAGAGTGAAAAAGTTGGCTTAAAGCTCAACATTCAGAAAACAAAGATCATGGCATCTGGTCCCACCACTTCATGGGAAATAGATGGGGAAACAGTGGAAACAGTGTCAGACTTTATTTTTCTGGGCTCCAAAATCACTACAGATGGTAACTGCAGCCATGAAATTAAAAGACGCTTACTCCTTGGAAGGAAAGTTATGACCAACCTAGATAGCATATTCAAAAGCAGAGACATTACTTTGCCAACAAAGGTTCGTCTAGTCAAGGCTATGGTTTTTCTTTTTTCTTTTTAAATTTTATTTTTAAACTTTACAATATTGTATTAGTTTTGCCAAATATCGAAATGAATCCGCCACAGGTATACCTGTGTTCCCCATCCTGAACCCTTCTCCCTCCTCCCTCCCCATACCCTCCCTCTGGGTCGTCCCAGTGCACCAGCCCCAAGCATCCTATGGTTTTTCCTGTGGTCATGTATGGATGTGAGAGTTGGACTGTGAAGAAGGCTGAGTGCCGAGGAACTGATGCTTTTGAACTGTGGTGGTGGAGAAGACTCTTGAGAGTCCCTTGGACTGCAAGGAGATCCAAACAGTCCATTCTGAAAGAGATCAGCCCTGGGATTTCTTTGGAGGGAATGATGCTAAAGCTGAAACTCTAGTACTTTGGCCACCTCATGCAAAGAGTTGACTCATTGGAAAAGACTCTGATGCTGGGAGGGATTGCAGGCAGGAGGAGAAGGGGACCACAGAGGATGAGATGGCTGGATGGCATCACTGACTTGATGGACGTGAGTCTGAGTGAACTCCGGGAGTTGGTGATGGACAGGGAGGCCTGGCGTGCTGCGATTCATGGGGTTGCAAAGAGTCGGACATGACTGAGCGACTGATCTGATCTGATCTGACACTAGTGACCAGTAATTATAAAAATGAAAACAAAATTTGACCTTTTTTAACATGATCTTTCGGTGAAAGATCCAATGCCATCATTTTATTGTGCATATTCTTATGCAAAGTTTTCCAGGTGCTGATATATTTTCTATCTGAAGAGTGAAGAGAAAGCTACAAGCTAACACTACATATTTTCTTCTGATGTTTTATTCTTCAAATTATCTCATCTCCTGTATAACTGATAAGAAAACCTTTTTTGAACAGTCTTTTTTTTAAAGGGACTAAAATCTTTTTTACTTACAGAGAGCCAAAGTTTTTACTTATAAAAAGCATTTTTGGTAGGTTTTATCTCCTTAATTTCATCATGTAGAAATGGGAAGTTCCAAAAGCTATGACATCATTTTCAGTACTTAGTTGCTAAGCTGTCTCCGACTCTGCAACTACACGAACTGTTCTACTTATTTAGAAAGTCTTTGAATTAAATTAGAATTATTCTTGCCAGAGAGCTATGCTTTATCAATTATTTTCTTCTTCCTCTTGAAAATTGTGGAATTACAAAAGAGTGACCCTTGCTCAACCTGAAATTCTAATGTAAAGGGTGCAACTAATGGGAACATTTCACGATGCAAATGACTCAGATTTCTTAAACTAAAAAAAAAAGAACTGCATTATATCAATAAAAAGAGTGCTGTATCATTGCGTTAAAACAGCACATGAAATATCAGACCAAACATCACTACTGCTATCAACTATGCACAAATAGTATGTCAATGTTTTCTATGTTTGGTTAAAGCATTTATTCAGCTTTTAGAAGACTATAAACTCTAAGCACAGGATCTTTTTATAAATCTCTGCATCTCCCACCTAGCCCAGTATCATTGACTAGCTCTTGATCTCTGAGTAATTACATGACTCTGAAGTAATTACACGACTCTGAACTGAGAACATGAAACAAAATGTAAATAAAACATTCAACACAGTGCTCAGAACTGGTGGCTATCATTATTCATTCATTTAACTCACTAACTGAGCAATGTTGAACTTGGAACTAGGGGTACAACATGAGTAAAAATATACTTAGTGGGAAGAAGAGTTATTACTCAAGTAATCCCAATTTGTCTTTGATTTCATTGGCTAGTGTTCCCACAATAATATTAAATACAGCAATGATGTTAACAACGGTCATATTCATGTATCTGAACTTTATGTCTTCAAGTAAACTCAATGAAGAATATTGTATTTGTTTAAAAATTAATTACAGTATAATTGCTCTCTGTAAGGAGTCCTTTAAAACAGTATGCATTCTTAGCACAATTAAACCGATTTCACATATCCAAAATAAACTTACATACTATTAGAACGTATCTGTTGTGTGATGCAAGGTCTGACACAAACTTTATACCAGTATATTATCTAACATCTTCCCTGTTTAATTATATAATTTCTGATATTACAATACCATCCATATTGATGAGACAATTTTCTACCCGTCCCTTCATTCCACATTCCTGTCCATTTCATTTGTACTTTGGGGATCCTACAGATTTTCATTTCTGTATCACATTAGCCTCTATATGTTCAGTACTGCTTTCTAAATCTCAAACTTGAGCCCAGGGTAATTCAGTGGCTACTTAACGGTAAAGCACGGACTACAGTTTAGGATAAACAACTTTAAATCTAGTTTTATTTAGTCATACTCTTTTGCCCTGGTTCAGATTCTCTGGTGATCTACTTTCATTGTCGTCCTTGCTACCTACTATCCTGGACCACTTCATGCCACTTTCCCTCTGCCCTCACACCAATAATGCAGTATCATATCCCTGAAGCTGTACTGAGACCAGTGGATATGATTAGCAAAACAGAGAATCAAGAGCAGAAATAGTCTTGCAAACTATTATATAATAGGATAAATAAACAATAAGGACCTACTGCATATAGCACATGGAACTATATTCAATATCCTGTGATAAACTCTAATGGTAAAAAATATACATACACACATATGTATGTATGTGTGTGTGTACATATATATTTACATATAATCCACAAGGGCTTCCCTGGTGGTTCAGACGGTAAAGAACCCACCTGCAATGCAGGAGACCCACATTTAATCCCTGGGTCAGGAAGATCCCTGGAGAAGAGAACGACAACCTACTCCAGTATTCTTGCCCAGAGAATCCCCACGGACAGAGGAGCCTGGTGGGCTATGGTCCAGGGGTCCCAAAGAGTTGGATACAACTAAGCAACTAACACTTTCACTTTCCTGGGATCTTTCAGTCATAAATACACATATATATAAACCACTGTTCCATACAGCAGAAATTAACACAACACTGTAATTTGGTTATACTTCAATAAAGTGTTAAAAATAAAAATTAAGGGACTTTCCTGATAGCTCAGTTGGTAAGGAATGTGCCTGCAGTGCAGGAGACCCTGATTCAATTTCTGGGTTGGGAAAATCGGCTGGAGAAAGGACAAGCTATCTACTCCAGTATCCTTGGGCTTCCCTTGTGGCTCAGCTGGTAAAGAATCCACCTGCAATGCAGGAGACCTGGGTTTGATCCCTGGGTTGGGAAGATTCAAATGTTAAAAAAACTAAAAAAAGGCAGAATTCAATTTGAAAATAAAAAAATAGAGACAGTGTTTATGTACATATATTCATACTTTTCCTGGAGTGTGAAGTCAAGTGAGCCTTAGGAAGCATTACTACGAACAACCTAGATGGTATATTGAAAAGCAGAGATATTACTTTGCCAACAAAGGTCCATCTAGTCAAGGCTATGGTTTTAACAGTGGTCATGTATGGATGTGAGAGTTGGACTATAAAGAAAGCTGAGCACCAAAGAATTGATGCTTTTGAACTGTGGTGTTGGAGAAGACTCTTTTTTTTTTTTTCAAATCAAGTTTTTATTGTCTCTTTAAAGTCCATAGAACCATCTGCTATCTTGTTGTTTCTGCAGCAGGATCACTGAGATCTTATTCATCAGCCTGCTGAACTGTTCCTTTTTCAGAAACATAGATACCATCCAAAAATTTTCTGATATCCTTGTTTTTAACTGTGGTGGCTTGCTGAATCAAAGCAGCTGAATTTGACACAAGTTCAATGTCATTTCCTTCAAGAATCAACTCATCTTTCTGGGCTTGAGATACTGAACAGGCAACCCCTGGCCTCATTCGAACCCTGCGTATATATTTTTCACCCAAAAAATCTCGGATTTCCACAAGAGAACCATTCTCCTGAATAACAATGTTGATGGGGAAGTGGGCATACACCGACCTCATCTTGTAACGGAAACCCAGTGTAACACCCTTGATCATGTTCTGTACGTGACTACGGATTGTGCGAACAGTGGCCAGTTCCTTTCTGTTTCCCCACCATTTGTCAACACGGAGCCTCTTCTTTTTCTTTCCAAGGAGACTGAGTTCTACATTGATGTGATTGAAGTCCCTCCGCAGGGTGCCTCTGGGGCCCTTCACAATAACTGTCCATCCCTTCAAGTTAATGTCGACATTTTCTGGGATGTCGACAATCTGGTTGCTGAGAATGGTCTTCATTCTCGCAGTAGATGCAGCAAAGAGCTGGAGAAGACTCTTGAGAGTCCCTTGGACTGCAAGGAGATCCAACCAGTCCATCCTAAAGGAGATCAGTCCTGGGTGTTCATTGGAAGGACTGATGCTGAAGCTGAAACTCCAATACTTTGGCCACCTCATGTGAAGAGTTGACTCACTGGAAAAGACCCTGATGCTGGGAAAGATTGAGGGCAGGAGGAGAAGGGGACGACAGAGGATGAGATGGCTGGATGGCATCACGACTCGATGGACGTGAGTTTGAGTGAACTCCGGGAGCTGGTGATGCACAGGGAGGCCTGGCGTGCTGTGATTCATGGGGTCGCAAAGAGTCAGACATGACTGAGCGACTGAACTGAACTGAACTAGGAACAAAGCTAGTGGAGGTGACGGAAGTCCAGCTGAGCTATTTCAAATCCTACAAGATGATGCTATTAAAATTCTGCACTCAATATGTCAGCAAATTTGGAAAACTCAGCAGTAACTTCAGGACTGAAAAAGGTCAGTTTTCATTCCAAACCAAAGAAAGGCAATGCCAAAGAATGTTCACACAATCATACAATTGCACTCATTTCACATGCTCAAAAGGGTAATGTTCAAAATCCTTCAAGGTAGGCTTCATCAGTACATAAACCAAGAACTTCTAGATGTACAAGTTGGAGTTAGAAAAGGCAGAGTAGACAGAGATCAAATTGTCAACATTCACTGGATCACGAAGAAAGTGAGGGAATTCCAGAAAAACACCTACTTCTGTTTCACTGACCACACTAAAGCCTCTGACTGTGTGGATCACAACAAACTGTGGAAAATTCTTAAAGAGATGGGAATAGCAGACCACCTTACCTATTTCCTGAGAAACCTGTATGCAGGGCAAGAAGCAACAGTTAGAACCGGACATGGAAAAACTGACTGGTTCAAAACTGGGTGAAGAGTGCATCAAGGCTGTATATTGTCAACCTTCTTATTTAACTTATACGCAGAGTACATCATGTGAAACACTGGGCTGGATGAATCACAAGCTGGAATCAAAATTGCCAGGACAAATATCAACAACCTCAGATATGCAGATGATAGCTCTCTAATGGCAGAAAGTAAAAAAGAATATGTTGATTACGGTGAAAGAAGAGTGAAAGAGCTGGCATAAAACTCAACATTCAAAGAACGAAGATCATGGCATCTGCTCCCATCACTTCATGGCAAATAGATGGGGAAAAAGTAGAAGGATGACAGATTTTATTTTCTCGGGCTCCAAAATTACTGTGGACAGTGATTGCAGCCATGAAATTAAAAAGATGCTCCTTGGAAGAAAAGCTATGATAAGCCTAGACAGCGTATTAAAAAGCAGAGACATCACTTTGCCAACAAAGGTCCATATAGTCAAAGTTATGGTTTTTCCAGTGGTCATGTAGAGGCATCACCGACTCAATGGACAGGAATTTGAGTAAACTCCGGGAGTTGATGATGGACAGGGAGGCCTGGCGTGCTGCAGTCCATGGGGTCGCAAAGAGTCAAACACAACTGAGCAACTGAACTGACTGACTGATGTACAGATTTGAGAGTTGGACCAAAAAGAAGACTGAGAGCAAAGAACTGACACTTTGGAACTGTGGTGGTGGAGATGACTCTTGAGTGTCCCCTGGATAGCAAGGAAATCAAACTAGTTAATCCTAAAGGAAATCAACCCTGAATATTCATAGGAAGGACTGACGATGAAGCTGCAATATTTTGGCCACTTGATGCGAAGATGTGACTCACTGGAAAAGAGCCTGATGCTGGGAAAGACTGAAAGCAAAAGGAGAAGAGGGCAACAAAGGATGAGATGGTTAGCTAGCATGGATGTGAGTTTGAGCAAAGTCTGGGAGATAGTGAAGGCAGGGCAGCCTGGTGGGCTGCAATCCATGGTGTTGCAAAAAGTAGGACATGACTAGGCAACTGAATAACAACAAATTCATAATTCTTAACATGAAAATTCGCTAGAACAGTGCTAAGTATCCATTTATACTTTCTCTCTTTGACTTCTTGGCTTTCTTCCCCTCAGGCTCATTTTCCTGTTCACTCTAATCTCTTTCCTATTCCTCTTAATCTACCCCATGAATGCAATGTAAATTGAAATCTAATCATAGGCTGTCCTGGCTAGCAGGGACTTCAAAAATCAACCTCTTTATTTACATATGAGGAAACTATATCCCAGAGATTAAACTATTTGCCCAACGTAACAGAGCTGAGTAGCAGAGCTGAATAAAGGATCCAAATGTCTTAATTACTTTTTCCTGTTATGCTCCTTCAGATCAGTACAGTTAAATAAATGCTCTTAAGACTATATTTATTTATTATCTAGAGAGCAAATGGACTTCTTGGCTTTAATCTATCTAAAGTGAAGTGAAAGTCGCTCAGTCGTATCCGACTCTTTGCGACCCCATGGACTATACAGTCCATGGAATTCTCCAGGCCAGAATATTGGAGTGGATAGCCTTTCCCTTTTCCAAGGGATCTTCCCAACCCAGGGACTGAACCCAGGTCTCCCGCATTGCAGGCGGATTCTTTACCAGCTGAGCCACAAGGGAAGCCCAAATCTCTCTGAAGAGATAATTATTTGTTGGCGTATTTATAGGAATAACTGCAAAGAGTGACCTCACACTACTCTTACTATCTCCAGGAGATCTTCCTGACCCAGGGATCAAATCTGGGTCTCTCGCACTGAAGGCAGATTCTTTACCATTTGAGCCACCAAGGAAACCCACTCCTAGTATTACTATGGTCAAAATATTGATTTAATGTAGTTATATCTTTATATGCTCTAATATATTTTGGAAGAAGCTGAGCTGGCCCAGAAAGAAATTTCCTGAGTTTATTTTCATAATAAGTGTTGAAAAATCTTAATATTTAGAATTAAGAAATTAAAACTAATGTGAGGATCAAAATAGACTTTTATATATGAGATAGGAAAATACTCCACATTAATCTAATCAGAAGAGTCTCTAAGATGCAAAAGAAGAATATTCAGAAAATATGTACATAACTTAGCTGTTCTTCATTCTTTCTTCTATGTAATGTAATTATAAAGTTGATGAGAGGCACTGAGTAAAGGGGAAATGGTCAAGTAAGTGAATTCTCTCGCACATTAACATAAACCAGGCACTATTAATAAAGTAAAAGTAAAGTGAAGTCGCTCAGCCGTGTTCAACTGTTTGCGACCCCAGGGGCTGTAGCCTACCAGGCTCCTCTGTCCATAGGATTTTCCAGGCAACAGTACTGGAGTGGGTTGCCATTTCCTTTACTGGGGGATCTTCCCAATTCAGGGATTGAACCCAGGTCTTTAGCATTGCAAGCAGACACTTTACCATCTGAGCCACCAGAGAAGCCCTGTTAACAACACTATTTTAATTTTACATGGCTAACTTTGTCCTTTTCATATCAATTCTATGTGATTCTTATTTCACCCTCAAAAACTAGCTTGTGAGCAGGTAGGGTTACTACCTGCTAGCTTTCATTTCCAATACTGTGCATAGTACTTTGCATAAATACATAATTTTAGGAAGCATCACTATGAACAAAGTTAGTAGAGGTGATGGAATTTCAGTTGAGCTATTTCAAATCCTAAAAGATGATGCTGTGAAAGTGCTGCACTCAATATGCCAGCAAATTTGGAAAACTCAGCAGTGGCCACAGGACTGGAAAAGGCCAGTTTTCATTTCAATCCCAAAGAAAGGCAATGCCAAAGAATGCTCAAACTACTGCACAATTGCACTCATCTCACACGCTAGCAAAATAATGCTCAAAATTCTCCAAGCCAGGCTTCAACAATAGTTCACGTGAACCATGAACTTCCAGATGTTCAAGCTGGATTTAAAAAAGGCAGAGGAACCAGAGATCAAATTGCCAACATCCACTGGATCATGGAAAAAGCAAGCGAGTTCCAGAAAAACATCTACTTCTGCTTTAAAAGGCTTTGGCATAGTCAATAAAGAAGAAATACATGTTTTTCTGGAACTCTCTTGCTTTTTCAATGCTGTTAATACCAAAAGACTATTGATTGGCTGGTTGTGGTAATAAAGATGGGTTTGAAGTGTTTTTTTGGTAAAAATATTCTGAAATAGAACCCAACAAATAGTTCCCTGAGATTTTTTAGCCAAAAGAATAAAAAACAGCAACACTGACCTCTGAGACCTAAGTGCTTATAAAGAAATTAAGACATTTGTTTCACAATGTGGAGGGATACCTACAACAGAAGGAGGGAAGTTTCAGCTGTTTGTTAGTTATGCACTTCTTCCACTGTGGCGTTTCTCTGAAGGGCTTCCATGGTAACACAGGATTAATAATATCATGCATTGGAAGAAGTGATAAAGATTATGGGGGTTTCCCCACCCCCCAATTCTACCACAGGCATTATTTGCTCTTGTGCTATTTGGAAGATCTGAAATACAGTCTGGAAACTTAATTATGCATAAACCTGTTGAAGACATTTAATAAGCTGTTTCTTTCAATTAGCAGGTTTTAGAATTAAAAGATCCTGGAGACCCAAACTATAAAGTGTCCCTAGGGTCATCTAAAAAAGTATAAAGACATCTGAAAGGAGTACACTCCAGTGTCCAAAGTGTGAAGGAACTTTATATGCATTATCTCATCCACAACTCTATGAAACTGGTGGTATTATCCTTATTTTATATAGAGGAAAATGAGTTCTCAGAGGGTTAAGTGATTTATGAGGGGTACAGAGTTGGGAGTCTTTCCATTTGACACTGCAGGAAAAAGACAAAGGCATTACTGATGTGTCCAAGGTATCTAAACTCAGGTTGGTATGTGCATGGAGCAAGTGGCTACTAGAGGTTTACTCATTTCTCCTTGCTAAACTGTTCTGAGTTCAGTAAAAATCGAACTGTGAAGAACTGCAGTGCTCTGGAGGAAAAATAGATTTTGCAAAGTTACAAATTTTGATGTATGAATCAACAGCTGACTTTTGGAAAGCAAACCTCAGGACTGTTTGAATCACCACTAAGCATCTTTCCTGTCATTGTGACTGCATGAATTAAGAAAACCTGAGTCAAAATTAAACTTCCCCTTGGAAGAAGTATTACTTTTGAAATTTTTGGAAATGGCTACATAAATCTAAGCATTCTAAGAAAATTCTGAATGTAATATTTGTGTCCACCTGGCTTGGAAAAGGCAGACTGTTTCATAAAATTGCTAAAATAAAAGCTGAAAGATGCAATATCTAAATCTTAGCATGGATTTGGGCCTTAAACATAACACTAATTCTTGAAACAGCGTTGAACAGTATTGAGTCTCTCATTTTTCTATGAATCTAGTTGATAGCATTCTTTCTGCCTTTTTTTTTTGTTACTATTGTTTTTGGTGCTGCTACTAAGTCACTTCAGTCGTGTCCGACTCTGTGCGACCCCATAGACGGCAGCCCACCAGGCTCCCCCGTCCCTTGGGATTCTCCAGGCAAGAACACTGGAGTGGGTTGCCATTTCCTTCTCCATGTTTTTGGTCGGGGGGGCGGTGTTGTTTTTGTTTTTTACCCAGTAAATCCTCGTTGGTTATTTATTACTGCATTTTCAAATTACTAAAAACTCATTTGACTTAACAGTCTAATGTTTATTATTATCAATAAAAAATTAACGACCTGTATACAATTTTTTAACATGATGTTCTCACAGGTAGAAGACCATGAATGCCCCAAAGTAGAGGCACTTACCAAGTATCCAGGTTACAAAGTACGGGGCATAATTCTGAGGATATCTGGGGTAGAAAGCAGGAAGAGTGAACAGCCAAGTGAAACCGGAGAAAGGAGAAACTTCATCGGTGTGTCACTTGAAGACAATGGTCTCCTGAACTTTTGAGTTTCATGCCCAGTGTAATTTCAAATTAGATATTGGGGATAACAAACAATTATCAACCTTGTGTTTGTTTCAACACGTTTAACAAATAAAATATATAAATTACTGCCTCTACTCACCATCATTTTATCAAAGAAACTGTCAATACACCCCCCCCCCCCCCACCTCCAAGAGAAGATATGGGCTTCCCTGATGGCTCAGACTGTCAAGAATCTGCCTGCAATGCAGGAGACCCAGACTCAATCCCTGGGTCAGGAAGATTCCCTGGAGAAGGAAATGGCTACCCACTCCAATATTCTTGCCTGGAGAATTCCATGGACAGAGAAGCCTGGTAGGCTACAGTTCATGGGGTTGCAAAGTTGGACACAATTGAGCGATTAACACTTTCACTTTCAAGAGAAGACATTCTAGTCTGGGAAACCCCAAGGACACAGGAGTCTGAGGCTACAGTCCATGGGGTCACAAAAGAGTGGGACATGACTGAGCGACTAAACAAGAAAAGACATAATCTCAGAATAAGACAGTCCTTTAAATTAGGATAATTAATAGCTTATTTTTTTAATCACCAAGTAGTATTTATTTCTCTCATTTTTTGCAATATTAGTGAAAAATTTGTTATGCGACCAGCATTTGAGAATCAACAGTTCAAAGCGAAGATTCCCAAATACTGGTCCTCAGACAAGAAATACCTGTGGGGCTTTAAAGGTAATGAATTCTAGGTCTCACCCAAGACCTACTGAATCAATCTACGGGGTAAGGTGTCCAGGAATTTTGATGTACAATTGTGTTTGGTAACAATGGTCCACAGTACATATAAACTTAAGTATGACTTAGGAATTGTTGGTAACAGGAATGTCCAATCTAGTCAATCTGGACATAAAAGTTCCAGATAGAAATCTTCTTGAGAAATCAAGCAGAGGGGTCCATGGGGCTCAGGAACCTGTTTATTTGGCAGATTTACTAAGAACAGTACATCTCACTTCAAGGAGCGAGGTATTTTAAGAATAGCAGGATGCCAGGAGTGGAATGTTGGCAGGAACTTGGAAAGGGTAATAAGCCCACAGTTCTTCAGAGAGATTAAGATATTAAATACAAGCAAGATACTGGCAAGAAACTAAGGCAAAAATCTAGGTTCTTAACTGGAACCACTGTGATACATAGAGTGCTGTTACTTAAGAGTTACTATCATAGTAAGTCCTAGGTTTGAAGAATGTGATTTATTCTAAGCCCTGTAATTTTAAAGCTCACAGTGTTTGTGCATAGTAAATGCTCACTAAATATGTGTTGAATAAAGTAAGTTTTTAATTTTTAAACTTTTTTTTAAAAACTATTCTTTCTCCATGCCTAGAAAAGATTTTGAGGTTCTGGGAAATGTACACAATGAAAACTAGGATAGGGTAATAGGTTTAATAGAGCACACATGATTTCAGCACTGTAACATTTTCCTTGTTGAAACAAACATTCAGAACAAAAGCAAGTAACGCACAGCTCTTTCTCAGTTATTAAGAGTTGTACAAGAGAACAGTATTGTTTATGATTTTTTTAACTCCCTAATATCTGACTCTGGAACACAGTTAACATTAAGTTTTTATGGTAGATTTACTTTCCAAATACTTTGTTCAGCTGATATATCATAGTGTATATTTTTTCTAGTTATATATACCTGTTTATTTTAGACCTGGCTGGCAGATGGAGGTTAATCCAGGATTGAACATTTGCCACAAGCAGTGTTTGGAGACAGAATAACAAACTAGTCTAGAGTTCAGATCCTGAAGACAGAACATCTGGGTTTGAATCTCAATCCCACCTCTTACTGACTCTTGCATCTTGCCTAAACTACTTAATCTCTGTGTTCAACAAAGGTCCGTCTAGTCAGGGCTATGGTTTTTCCAGTAGTCATGAACGGGTGTGAGAGTTGGACTATAAAGAAAGCTGAGCACTGAAGAACTGATGCTTTTGAACTGTGTTGTTGGAAAAGACTCTTGAGAGTCCCTTGAACTGCAAGGAGATCCAACCAGTTCATCCTAAAGGAGATCAGTCCTGAATATTCATTGGAAGGCCTGATGCTGAAGCTGAAACTCCAATACTTTGGCCACCTGATGCGAAGAACTGACTCATCTGAAAAGGCCCTGACGCTGGGAAAGATTGAAGGCAGGAGGAGAAGGGAACAACAGAGGATGAGATGGTTGGATGGCATCACTGACTCAATGGACATGAGTTTGAAGAAACTCTGGGAGTTGGTGATGGACAGGGAAGCCTGGTGTGCTACAGTCCATTGGGTCCCAGAGTCAGACACAATTGAGCAACTGAACTGTACTTAACTCATCTGTAAAGTAAGGGAAAATACCACCTACCTGATAGGAGTTTTTATGGAAAGTAATAGAACATAGGGCTTCCCTGGTGACTCAGTGGTAAAGAATCTGCCTGCCAATGCAGGAGACACAGGTTCAATCCCAGGGTTGGGAAGATACTCTGGAGAAGAAAATGGCACCCCACTCCAGTATTCTTGCCTGGGAAATCCCATGGACAGAGAAGCCTGGCGGCTATAGCCCATGGAGGTTACAAAACAGTTGGACATGACTTAGCAGCTAAACAACAACAATAAATGAACATGTGTCACTATATATATGTGTTCAATTAGTTACTTTTACTAATTTGGAATGATCAATACTGACTATAGTTTTACAGAACCTTTAGACTTTTTTAACTGAATTTAAGAATTTTTTTCATTCTCATAAACATACCACATATGCAACCCAGGAGACCTGGGTTAGATCCCTAGTTCGGAGGATCCCTGGAAGAAGGCATGGAGACCCACTCCAGTATCCTTACCTGGAGAATCCCATGGACAGAGAAGCCTGAAGGGCTACAGTCCATGAGGTCACAAAGAGTCACGACTGAAGAGACTAAGCACTCACACACTCATTTCAAGTCAGTAAAAATCTTTCTAGGGGCTGTTATCATATTAGAGTATGACAGCTTACTTAAAATGATTTAAATTTATGAATATCAATTAAGCTTACAGCCAAATTTGCACTAAGATTTAAAGATAAGTTTGTTTATATACAAGTAGACATATGCCAAAACTTAAAGATACACAACTTTTACTAATTAAAAAACAATTACTCTACAACATGATTCTCAACCGATGTCAATTTTGACCCATCCTCACCCAGTGGACATTTGACAATGTTTGGACACATTTTTGGATGTCACAACTGTTGGGGGGAATGGGGGAACTGCTACTAGTACCTAGTGGACAGAGGCCAAATATGCTGCTAATCCTCTTATAATACAGAGCTCCCACTCTACCTCAACAAAGAAGTAGCCAAGAGACTAGAAGCCCAGACATTATTGCAAAACTACTTAAAAGAACAGAAATGAAAAAAAAAAAAAAAAAAGAACAGAAATGCTTTGAAGACCTGACCTGTGTGGGAAGAGAAGGTAGGAAAAGCAGGTTTGATCACAAACCTCATGAGGGCCTTCAGGTTACCTTTGATCCCATTACATTTCCCTGGTCTATTCATTCCCCTACTCTTCACAATGACTATTTCTCACTTCCTCTTTCTCATGAAACCTCCAGTACCATCTTTCCTTTCCACATTCTCAGCTAGGAAATTCGATAATTTCACTGGGAAAATTGATAATTAGCTGTAATTATCTCATCTTTGCATCATTAAACTATCAGCCTGTACTTTGCCTTCTCTGTTCCACTGGTCCTTGCTCCTGAGATAAGGTTCTTCATTTGTGCATTGATCTCATGCCATTTCTTAGTTAAGTACATTGTTTCTGAAATTATATTCTCTCCTGCATTATCATTTTCTCTTTCCTCTACATCTTTCTCATTCACAAACATACATCCTGCAACATCATTCATGTGTTAAAAAAAGAGAGAGAGAGAGAGAGAGAGAGACAAAAACTAAGACCATGCCCTCATATAGCTCTCCTACTCTGCTTCCTTTCTTAGAAAATTCTTCCAAATAGTTGTTTTGTGTACTTGCTGTTTCTACTTCTCACACTTTCCACTTACTTTTTCTCACCTCCAAATGCTTTAATGTGTATTTTCTACAAACAAGAACATTCTCCAACGTAACAAAAATGTCACCATCAAAATCAGGAAATTAACACTGATACAATACTATCACCTAACCCTCAGACCCCATTCAGGTTTTCTAAACTGGTCCAACTATGTCCTTTACAACAATAGGACCAGGTCTAGAACAATGTTACAATTATTGTCACTTTTCTTTAGTCTCTTTCTATCTGCAATAGTTCTTCAATCTTTCCTTATCTATCACGACTATGACATTTTTGAAGGTTTAAAGCCAGTTATTTTGTCAAATGACCATTGATTTCAGTTTGTCTAATCTGTCCCCACCATTCAGATTATGCGTCTTTGGCAGGAAATGGAGCATCCTTCTCACTGCATCCAATCAGGTGACAAACGACCTCAATAAGTCCCACTACTGGTGACGCTAACTGATCACCTGATTAAGGGAATAACTGCCAGAGCTTTCCAGTATAAAGTTGCTTTTTTCCTTTCCAATTAAGTTTAAAACTATGAAATACTTTTTTTCCCTCAGACTTTCAACTTAGTCTATTTACATCAGCATGAAGTCATGTGCTCCTACTGTATTCCATGTACTATGGTTCATAACCATCATTATTTATTTTGATGCTCAAATTGTCCCACATTTGGCCAGTGGGAGCCCCTTTAGGCTGACACCTGTTTTTCACATATTCTCAACATTCTTTGAACACTTCCTCACTTCCTAACACAAAATACTTCAGCTCATCTTTTATTTTCCCAGCCCCAGCCCTGGAATCGGCTATTTCCCCCAAGGAACTCTGTTCCTTTTAGTGGAGAAAGATATTCAGAAGTCAGGAGTTGGATAACAGATACTCTCATTGACTGCTATAGGTGTATCACTACTCCAAGTCCCTCTCAATGAACAGACCTTGAGTGCATGTACACACACACAGGTAGACATAGACAGACACACATTCACCTCTTTATTTACCTAATATACTGAAAACCTTGAGTTCACATCAATATTTCCAATTCCAATATAACACCACAAACACCCTTTCAATATTTGTAATTCCCTTCTCCAAACTGAAAAACCTGACTCCTTTTATCCTTAATATATTCGTTGACTCACATTTAAATGATCCCTAATATGTTGGAAAAGACTCTGAGGCTGGGAGGGATTGGGGGCAGGAGGAGAAGGGGATGACAGAGGATGAGATGGCTGGATGGCATCACCGACTCGATGGACTTGAGTCTGAGTGAACTCCGGGAGATGGTGATGGACAGGGAGGCCTGGCGTGCTGCGATTCATGGGGTCACAAAGAGTCGGACACAACTGAGCGACTGAAGTGAAGTGAATATGTAACCAATCTCCCTTTGCCATTGCCACTACTTCCCCCAGGTATCTTCCTGGCTGAACTCAGTCTTCACATCATTGTTAGACTGCTGCCACTGTTCTCTTCTCAGACACTCTGTATTAGGCTGAGGCCACTGGTGCTCAAACACCACTGGATTCCCCTTCTCGCTCCACCTGGGCTCCACTACCCTGAGCCTGACTGCCCTCCTGCACAGACGTCTTCCACTCAGTATAACCCAATCACTACAATGGGTTATAGCTATTAGGTTGGTGCAAAAGTAATTGCAGTTTTACACTGCTAAAATTTGCCATTTGACACTGGAATACATTTTTAAATAAACGTGGTTATCTTATACATCATTTTAATGTGCATTTGTCACTTCATGTTTTTTATTAATTACATTCAGTTCAGTTCAGTCGCTCAGTCATGTCTGACTCTTTGCGACCCCATGAATCTCAGCACGCCAGGCCTCCCTCCATCACCAACTCCCGGAGTTCACTCAGACTCAAGTCCATCGAGTCGGTGATGCCATCCAGCCATCTCATCCTCTGTCATCCCCTTCTCCTCCTGCCCCCAATCCCTCCCAGCATCAGAGTCTTTTCCAATGAGTCAACTCTTTGCATGAGGTGGCCAAACTACTGGAGTTTCAGCTTCAGCATCATTCCCTCCAAAGAAATCCCAGGGCTGATCTCCTTCAGAATGGACTGGTTGGATCTCCTTGCAGTCCAAGGGACTCTCAGGAGTCTTCTCCAACACCACAGTTCAAAAGCATCAGTTCTTCAGTCCTCAGCCTTCTTCACAGTCCAACTCTCACATCCATACATGACCACTGGAAAAACCATAGCCTTGACTAGACGGACCTTTGTTGGCAAAGTAATGTCTCTGCTTTTGAATACGCTATCTAGGTTGGTCATAACTTTCCTTCCAAGGAGTAAGCGTCTTTTAATTTCATGGCTGCAGTCACCATCTGCAGTGATTTTGGAGCCCCCAAAAATAAAGTCTGACACTGTTTCCACTGTTTCCCCATCTATTTCCCATGAAGTGATGGGACCAGATGCCATGATCTTAGTTTTCTGAATGTTGAGCTTCAAGCCAACTTTTTCACTCTCCACTTTCACTTTCATCAAGAGGCTTTTGAGTTCCTCTTCACTTTCTGCCATAAAGGTGGTGTCATATGCATATCTGAGGTTATTGAGATTTCTCCTGGCAATCTTGATTCCAGCTTGTGTTTCTTCCAGTCCAGCGTTTCTCATGATGTACTCTGAATAGAAGTTAAATAAGATGGGTGACAATATATAGCCTTGACGTACTCCTTTTCCTATTTGGAACTAGTCTGTTGTTCCATGTCCAGTTCTAACTGTTGCTTCCTGACCTGCATACAGATTTCTCAAGAGGCAGGTCAGGTGGTCTGCTATTCCCATCTCTTGAAGAATTTTCCACAGTTTATTGTGATCCACACAGTCAAAGGCTTTGGCATAGTCAATAAAGCAGAAATAGATGTTTTTCTGGAACTCTCTTGCTTTTTCCATGATCCAGTGGATGTTGCCAATTTGATCTCTGGTTCCTCTGCCTTTTCTAAAACCAGCTTGAACATCAGGAAGTTCACGATTCACGTATTGCTGAAGCCTGGCTTGGAGAATTTTGAGCATTACTTTACTAGCGTGTGAAATGAGTGCAATTGTGGGGTAGTTTGAGCATTCTTGGGCATTGCCTTTCTTTGGGATTGGAATGAAAACTGATCTTTTCCAGTCCTATGGCCACTGCTGAGTTTTCCAAATTTGCTGGCATATTGAGTGCAGCACTTTCTTGCTGCTTATTTTATATTTATTTTAGACTAGAGAAATTATGTTAGACAAAAAGAAAACTCGAGTGATTTTCTTATTTGAGTTCAAAATGAGTTTAAAGCAGCAGAGACAACTGGAAACCAGCATTTGGCCCAGGAACTGGTAACAAAAGTACAGTGCAGTGGGGGAGATCAAGAAGTTTCACAAAGGAGCCGAGAGCTTTGAAGATGCGGAGCATGGCGGCCAGTCATCAGAAGTCGACAACAACCAACTGAGAGCATAGCTGAAACTGATCCTCCTACAACTACATGAAAAGTTGCCCAAGAACTCAATGCTGACCATTCTACAGTCGTTTGGCATTTGAAGCAAACTGAAAAGGTGGAAAAGCTTGATAAGTGGGTGTCTCATGAGCTGACTGAAAATCAGAAAAACTGTCACTTTGAAGTGTCATCTTCTCTTATTCTATGCAACAACAACAACAAACCATTTCTCAAATCATGACATGTGATGAATTGTGGATTTTATATGACAATCAGTGACAACTAGTTTGATGGCTGGACCAAGCAGCAGCTCCAAAGCACTTCCCAAAGCCAAACTTGAACCAAAAAGAGGTCATGGTCACTGTTTCATGGTCTGCTGCCCATCTGATCCACTACAGCTTTCTGAATCCCAGCAAAACCATTATATCTCAGAAGTATACTCAGTCAATCAATGAGATTCACTGAAAACTGCAATACCTACAGCTGGGCACTGATCAATAGAAAGGGCCTATTCTTCTCCACAACAGTACCTGCCCGCATTTCATACAACCAATGCTTCAAAAGTTAAACAAACTGGGCTATGAAGTTTTGCCTCATCCGCCACATTCACCTGACCTCTCCCCCAACTACCACTCTTTCAAGCATCTCAACAACTTTTTGCAAGGAAAATGCTTCCACAAGCAGCAGGATGCAGAAAATGTTTTCAAAGAGTTCATTGAATCCTAATGCACAGATTTTTATGCTACAGGAATAAACAAACTTATTTCTTATCAGCAAAACTGAGTTAACTGTAATGGTTCCTATTTTGATTAATAAAAATGTGTTTGAGCCAAGTTATAATGATTTAAAATTCGCAGTCTGAAACTGCAATTACTTTTTCACCAATGTAAATACCACTCTCCCAACCTTCTCACCAGAGAGGCAATGGCACCCCCCTTCAGTACTCTTGCCTGGAAAATCCCATGGACGGAGGAGCCTGGTAGGCTGCAGTCCATGGGGTCGCTAAGAGTCAGACACGACAGAGCGACTTCACTTTCACTTTCCACTTTCATGCATTGGAGAAGGAAATGGCAACCCACTCCAGTGTTCTTGCCAGGAGAATCCCAGGGACGGGGGAGCCTGATGGGCTGCCGCCATGGGGTCACACAGAGTCGGACACAACTGAAGCGACTTAGCAGCAGCAGCAGCAACCGTCTCACATGGTCAGACTCTTCATCTTACTCATACTCTCACACCACTCTCTGAGCACACCATCCCCTAATTTGGGGGCTATCCTCACCCCACTAAGCCCTGACTTAACATTATAGGTCACCGTCCAGCACGCAAGTCCTCCTTAAGACTCTGATACTCAAGGTTCTGATACCCTGCTCCAGATCATCACAGCTTCCAACCTTGATTTTCTGTGAGGAAACCAACCTTGCTCAACCCCAGCTGAGGTGCTCAGAAGGTAGAAGGAAAACATCCTGCCATTCACCTCAGATTCTATTTTACATCCTTCATCTATCACTTCCCTACTTATTCCTAAATAAAGGATTCTTCCTTCAGTTAGTTTGCTTATTATAAAACCAAAGTGAATTTGAATGTTTTACAGCCAGATATTTTAAAAAATAAAGTTTCTCACAATTAAATAATTAGGTAATCTGTGTCTACATGGTACTCAGAATTATAGAAAGGATGAGAATAAAGAAATAAAAGGTAGGATATTAAAAATAGATGTTAATGTCTTATTATATCTTCTAGCTTACTAGGATAAAAATGTTTTAACCACAAAATGCATTAATGCAGTCTATGAGTACAGCTGGATATCTGAAACAGAAATATGAATTTTTCAAACTATACCAAAGTATATCTTTTCTGCCCATCTGCCTTTATTGCTCAGGAAGGCTATGATTCTCAATTTTACAATGAATGATCTCTTCCTTTCAATTCACCTATATTTATATTTACAGCATTTTTTCCTTTACTCCCATATCTGAGAAGCAATAATAGCTTTGTATTGTAATTTGTTTTTGGTTAAGAACATTTAAAGGTCTAATAAGAACTAGAAGAGCTTTATAGCATCAAGTGTACCAAGGTTATAATATGGATATATACAACCTGTTATTTTGTAGATTAACATCTTTTTCTTTCATGTATTTAAGATAAAAATCTTGCTTGGTAGTAGCATAAATAAATCTAAATGATTTATATCTGCCCCAGTTTTTATTCCAACAGATAGTTCAGCAATTATTGCTTACAAAAAACATTTAGTAAGGCAGCATATTGCCATATTTATACATGTGGTTCAGACTCATTTTCCATTAATTTTTCATTCATTCACTTTGTAAAACAGCACAGCACCTACTTCTCTGTAACTTCCCTATCATCACTCTACACCAAACATTTCTTGGAATACTTCAGTAGTTTCTTAACTGGTCTTTTCAGGTTTTTAGTCATTCTCGAATTCATTTTTCAGTTGTAACTAGAGTGATCTTTTCAAATTTAAGAGTGATCATGTCAGGCTACAATTGTTAAAGAGCACTGATTCTGGGGCCCAACACCTGGATTCAAATCTAGAGTCTGCCATTTATTACCTGTGTTACCTCTGACAAACCACCTTAACTTCTCAGTTTCCTGATACGTAAGATGGACAACATGTGTATCTTAAATGATTATAAGGATTACATGAACTATGTTAAGTGCTCTGTGAATGGCAGTCTACTTCATCAACCTCAATCTCAACCCTTTATCTGTTATTTTATTGTTCTAGCCATTTTGGAAGCTTTTTGTTTTTCCCATTTGAGAAAAGGGCCACATACCCTATGTTTGAGGGCCTTTGCACATGCTACACCCTATCTGAAGTCACCCTTCTGCTCTCTCCCACATACTTGTTGCCTATTGGCTCCTCATCATTTTTCAGATCTCTGTCAACATCTTTTCCACAGGGAAACCCTTCCTAGTGCTAAGTTGGGTTTTTATGTCACTATCACCTTAAAAGAATGTTGTTTCTCTCAGTCACAGTACTTACTGCTTTGGGTGACTATTTGACTAACAGCTATCCTTTCCACCATGCCTGTTTTTGCTCACATTACATCCTTAGGGCTCAGCTCAACAACCAATCAAGTTGTTGAATTAAATAAATGAATAATAACTGACACCTGTGCCATTCATTTCGCCTCACCTGATGGCAGGTATTATTTTACAAATGTTAAAGTTTTGTGGTTTTTAATATGTATCATCATTCTAGATATCAAGAAAAGTTTAAAACAGGTAGATGTCATGTCGGATTCTGCCACTCGAGAAAACTCAAAATGGCCTCAGCTCTATCCTCCAACTGCCAAGCTTTAGAATGCAGTTACAATTGGGTAAATTAGATCCATGAGAAGCACTACAAAAAGGGGGAGGGGTCTTTGGAGTCACACAAACCTTTAGCTTTGCATGACAGAGGTTAACCTTTCTTATACTAGTTTCAACTTCTATAAAATGAAAATACTACCACTTACTTCATAGAGCTGGCATGAAAATAAAAGAATATCAGAATGCCTGGCACACAGACATGTTCCAAATTTTAAGGTCCTCTCTCTCCCAAGTTTAACTCTTTTAAAATGTCATTTGGCCAGAATTACAGAAAATGGCTTAAAATCTCTTACTAATTTATTACTTAACACTTTCCTTTAAAATGACTTGTGAAAATAATAGAGCAAGATAAAATAATTTTAAGAGATGGAAAAAATGAACACAAGATAACAGGAATGAATTTGTAAACAGAATGCAAACAAAAAACCCTACATATTTGCTAACAATAAACCAGAAATGTGATAGTCAGTTTTCTAGCCATACGTTCAAAGTGAGAAATGTGAAACAGTCATAGGAAACAGTTTCTATACAATAAAAAGCTTGAGAAAAACTTCTCCCATGAGCCTCATAGAGGATGCACTATAAAGCAGTGGGTACTATTCTAAAAGTCCTTATGGTAAACTGACAAATTACTGAAAGTGAAAGTCGGTCAGTCATATCTGACGCTTTGTGACCCCATGGACTATACAGTCCGTGGAATTCTCCAGACCAGAATACTGGAGTGGGTAGCCCTTCCCTTCTTCAGCAGAACTTCCCAACCCAGGGATCAAACCCAGGTCTCCCGCATTGTAGGCAGATTCTTTACCAGCTGATCCACCAGGGAAGCCCAAGAATACTGGAGTGGGTGGCCTATCCCTTCTCCAGCAGATCTTTCCAACCCAGGAATTGAACTGAGGTCTCCTGCATTGCAGGCAGATTCTTTAAAAACTGAGCTATCAGGGAAGCCCAAATTTTTGAAAGCAAATTATTAGGACCTACAAAAAATAACCTCTCTGCATATACACTGATGGCTGGCTTCTCAACGAAGCAATTTGATAAAGACAGTGAGTATAACATTGATGGTAAAGAATGAAGATTCTAAATACAAATACCAGAATTCATATGCTAGTTCTGCCATTTACTACAAACTGGTTTTAGACAGAACACCTTAACCTCTGAGTCCCCAAAAGATACACTGCCTCAAATATATGAAAGAAAGAAAAGAAAGTGAAGTCGCTCAGTCGTGTCCGACTCTTTCTGACCTCATAGACTGTAGCCCACCAGGCTCCTCCATCCATGGAATTTTCTAGGCAGAGTACTGGAGTTGGTTGCCATTTCCTTCTCCAGAGGATCTTCCCAACCCAGGGATCAAATCCAGGTCTCCCACATTGCAGGTAGACGCTTTACCATCTGAGCCACCGGGGAACAGTATCTTCCCAGCATCACAACTAAATTCTTTTCTCAATATAGTACTAATGCCATCAATACTGGTTTTTGTTTATATTTTTACTAATACTACCATAGCAAATTAAAATGAACATTAAATTTAAAATTTAACTGAGTTTAACAGACATTTCTCTAAAAATATACAAATGCACAATAAGCACATGAAAAGTTCCTCAATACCATTTGTCATAAGGTAAAAACAAAACCACAATGAGATACCACTTCATATCCAAAATCAAAAGGTCAGCTGATAAGTTTTGGCAAGGATAAGGATATGAAGAATATTGCTTGTGGGAATGTAAAATACAAAACAGTCTGAGATGCCTCAAACAGTTAAACACAGTTACCATATAACTCAGGGATTCCCCTCTTAAGTATTTGCCCAAGAGAAAGTATACAGCCACACAAAAACTTAGCCACAAATTTCAAAGCAGCAGTATTCACAACAGCCAAAAACAGAAACACCCCAAATATCCATTAACCGAAGAAATGGATAAATAAAATGTGGTATATGCATAAAATGGAATATTTAGTAATAAAAAAAATAATGAATTACTGATTTGTGTTATAAACACTGATGAACCTTGAAAATATTCTTGTTGAAAAATGTCTGTCACAAATGACCATAAATTGTATGATTCCATTTATAAATATTATGGACATATTAAATGTCAAGAATAAGCAAATTTTTAGAGAAAGAAAGTACATTA
This sequence comes from Bubalus kerabau, assembly GCF_029407905.1. Taxonomy (NCBI): domain Eukaryota; kingdom Metazoa; phylum Chordata; class Mammalia; order Artiodactyla; family Bovidae; genus Bubalus; species Bubalus kerabau. The sequence continues at coordinate 50,900,522 of NC_073629.1, forward strand.
GTGGTTTCCTAAAGCTGGTGGTAAGGGAGAGGGAGATACAGAGAGTGATTCCTAATGGGTACTGACTTTCTTCTTAGGGCAACTGAAAAGTCACAGAAGAAAAGATCAGTGGTCACCAGTTAGGGAGGAAGGAGATATGAAGAACAGCACAGATGATTTTTAGGGCAGTGATATTACAATGTATGATACAATAATGTTGGCTACATGTTATTATACATTTTCCTAAACCCACAGAATGCACAACACCAAATGTGAACCCTAATGTAAACTATGAACTTTGGATATTAATGATATGTCAATGTAGGTTCATCAATTGTAGCAAATGAACCACTCTGGTGGAAGATGTTGAAAACAGGGGAGGCTAGGCATATGTAGGGGTAGGTAGCATATGGGAGATCTCTCAATTTGGCTGTGAACCTAAAACTGCTCTTTAAAAAGTCTATTAAAAAATCAGTGGTTGGGATAGGGAAGGATGAACAGGTACAGCACAGGGGGTCGGAGTTGGAAAGGTTTGTTGTTGTCATTGGCAAGGGGATGAAGAAATTATTTTTTACTGTAGTAAAATACTCAAAACTTATCATCTTAAATTAGCATCTTAAAAATATACAATTCAGTGATATTAAGTACATTTATACTGTTGTGCAACCATCACCAGAATTCTCATCTTCAAAACTGAAACTCTACACCCATTAAACAGCAACCACCATTCTACTTTTTCTCTATGAATTTGACTAGGCACCTCAAATATATGGAATCATACAGTATTTGTCTTTTTATGACTGGTTTATTTCACTTGGGTTTCCAACTGAGCCCACACAAATATTTCACTGATAGCATAACATGTTCAAGGTTCATCAATGTTTTGTAGCTATGTCAGCATTGCCTTCCTTTTTGAGGCTAATAATATTTCATTGTATGTATACCCCATTTTGCTTTTACATTTATCTGCTGATAAATACATGGGTTCCTTCTACATCCTGGCTACTGTGAATAGATATATGTATATCTCTTCAAGACCCTGCTTTCAATTCTTTTGCGTATATACCCAAAAATGGAATTGTTGAATCATATGGTAATTCTATGGTTAATTTCTGAGGAACTGCCATACTGTTTTTCACAGTGGCTGCACCATCTTACATTCCTACCAATAGTGCACAAGGGTTCTAATTTCTTCACATCCCCACCAACACTTATTATTTTCTGTTGTTTTAATAGCAGCCTTACTCATAGGGATGAGATAGGCCACAGGGGAGTAAGACATAAAACTTTTCTGCATGATTCTTGGAATGGTGAATACATGACACTATACATTTCTCAAAACCTACAGAACTTCACAGAACAAAAAAGAACCTTAATATATGCAATTTTTAAAAAATCATTGAGAAAGTCAAAGGATCCCAGGAAAGAATGCAGATGGTAATAAGAGAACCTAAATAAATTACAAATGTATGAAACTATCTCACTGAGAATGAGGGGAATGGTGCTGAACTAAGTAACTTTGAAAATGAATAATGTGTAAAACTAAAGGGAAAAGAACTGCACATATGTACTATACTTTAGCTGACAAAGTTGATTCCCAGAGGGCTATGGGCTAACAACTCCAATATTTCTATACATATACAGTGAAAAGGAACAAGCAAATGGATGCAGCCAAATAAGAGTTGTTAAAGAATTTACAGATAAACAAAGGGAACAGGCTAGAAGAATACATGTGGTAATGGATTAGAGTTGGAGATATCAGGAAGAATTCATATTTAACTTAATATACAGACAGAGATGGTTAGCATAAAGAAACACTCATAAATATGTGTATATACATAGGTTAGTATACACATATATTTCTGTTTTATCAGCTGAGACTAAAACAAATAAAATCCCAGTAACAATGAGCTCATCTAGCATCCATAAATTGTTTTCTTTTTTTTTCTTTACAACATTAGTTTATTAAAGTAGTTACAAGCAAATATTTAAAACTGCATATTATATACAATAACATTATTTTAGAGATATTGCTTTCTTCACTTACACCATATATTGTTTTCTAATACTGTTCTCCAATAAAAGGAACAAGGGCTCTTTACAGAAATGGCTGATTCTAGGACTGGGGCAAGAAATATGCAAGATGAATCTGTATCATTTAGTAGTCCCAGAAAGTAAGGAAGTACTCTTAAAAAAAAATCCTTATTGATGGAGATGTGTTACAGTAATCAACTGAAAGATTTCCCATTGACCAAAATTGGACCAATCTGAGTAAAAGAATAAATGAAGAACTGGATTATAATTCAAAGCATAAATATCCTTGAGTCCATACTGATATAAATAAATGATTGAATAAATTAATTAATGGGAGATAAGAAGCAAATCTTCCATGCAGAAAATTCCAAATAAATTATGTAGACACTCCACTCTAAAAAGGGGGAGCCTAACTTCTCTCTCTTTAAGGGTGGGCTACCCTTATGGCAGAAAGTGAAGAGGAACTCAAAAGCCTCTTGATGAAAGTTAAAGAGGAGAGTGAAAAAGTTGGCTTAAAGCTCAACATTCAGAAATCGAAGATCATGGCATCTGGTCCCATCACTTCATGGGAAATAGATGGGGAAACAGTGGAAACAGTGTCAGACTTTATTTTGGGGGGCTCCAAAATCACTGTAGATGGTGACTGCAGCCATGAAATTAAAAGATGCTTACTCCCTGGAAGGAAAGTTATGACCAACCTAGATAGCGTATTCAAAAGCAGAGACATTACTTTGCCAACAAAGGTCCGTCTAGTCAAGGCTATGGTTTTTCCAATGGTCATGTATGGATGTGAGAGTTGGCCTGTGAAGAAAGCTGAGCGCCGAAGAATTGATGCTTTTGAACTGTGGTGTTGGAGAAGACTCTTGAGAGTCCCTCAGACTGCAAGAAGATCCAACCAGTCCATTCTAAAGGAGATCAGTTCTGGGTGTTCTTTGGAAGGACTGATGCTGAAGCTGCAACTCCAATACTTTGGCCACTTCATGTGAAGAGTTGACTCATTGGAAAAGACTGATGCTGGGAGGGACTGGGGGCAGGAGGAGAAGGGGACGACAGAGGATGAGATGGCTGGATGGCATCACCAACTCTATGGACATGAGTTTGAATGAACTCCGGAAGTTGGTGATGGACAGGAAGCCTGGCGTGCTGCAATTCATGGGGTTGCAAAGAGTCGGACATGACTGAGCGACTGAATTGATCCAAAGTGACTTCCTTTCAAAGAGTACAAGAAGGAAGGTGGGAGGAATCACTTTACAGTGGAGAAACCTGACAAACACTACTTCAGCCAGGAGACTGAGATGAATATCAACAATGATAAATCTTGTTGATAATATATACCCTTTCATCCTATGAACATGGCACATGATCATCCTCCCCAAAACCAGTAATTCCAGTCTGACCATGGCTAAAAAAGCAAATTCCCAAAGAAAGGCATCCTACAATTTTAGCTGACTAAAATGGTAGCTCAGATGGTAAAGAAGCTGCCTGAAATGCAGGAGACCCCCCAGATTCCTGGGTGGAGAAGATGCCCTGGAGAAGAGAATGACAACTCCCTCCAAAGAGAGGAGCCTGTCGGGCTACAAATCATGGGGTCGCAAAGATTCGGACTCGGCTGTCAACTTTCACTTTCAGTACTCCTCTAAACTCTCAAGCGGACCAAAAACAGGAAAGTCCAAGAAAATGTCACAGACAAGAAATGCCTAAGGAGACATGGCAACTAAATGTAACGTGGAGCAGAAAAATAAATTAGGTAAAAACTAAAGAAATTTGAATAAACTAAGCACTTTAGTTAATAATAATGCATCAATATTGGTTCATTAACTGTAACAAATGTACCATTCTAATACATGAATTTCAAGAAAAAAAATTTTTTTAAGTAACTGCCACTAACCCCACTGATTGATGGCCTTTTACTCTGCAAACAGTTTTACAGTTTGGCATTGTATCCAGGTGACCAAGAGACGTGGGAAATTACCAGAGATCTTCACTATTTCCAAGATCCAGGAAAACTTTTCACTCACAAATAAACTTGTAGACTCCTACTTCAGCACCCTTTCCTCAGTCCCTGCAGTGCCTTTACTCAGTCTGAGGACAGGTCATTTCACTATGCCCTGCCCATCAACTGTTGATACTTGCTCAAAACATTCATCTGTTCTAGCAAGTGATGTCAGCAGGGCACAGTGTGCCGATCAAGCAGCAGCCACTGGACTGCAATGAAGACATTTAAGTCCTTCACCCACCAGGTCTCTTAAAATGATGGTGGGCTGTGTTAGACCCCTTAAGAATTCACCTCTAAATATCTGCTGTCACTTACACAGCTGCCTTTTATTAACTCCCATGCTATTATTCAACTATGTATGTATCTACAAATATATATACATAGCTGGATATAGATGTGTATCTATGAAGCCATCATTAACTCCTTAGGGACAGAGACTATAAATTCTATGTTTTGGGTTGCCTTATACTCTTTCTAATAAAATCCTAATTTTATCCAGGGGGCAATTTACCCAACTTTGGACAGTGAAACCTAAGGGGAAGTTTGCTGCAGGGTTTCTGAAAGCCTTCCTGATAAAGAGGCAGACATAGCTTATGTTCCTCTTTTCTTTTTCTATTTTTCCTTTCTTTTTCTTTTGGTCTTAATAGCAGACATGATGGTTGGAGCTACAACCACTGCGATGTACTCATTGCAATCCTAAGGAAAAGTCCAAAGCAGCTGCACAGATGCTAACTGACAGTGTTAAGTTTATAAACCCATGCCAGTGACTGCCTACCTCCAAATTTCTTGTCATATAAGACAAACTATTTAAGCACCTACCAGTAAAAAGAGGAATTAAATCAAGCTGTGGCTCCCAACACCATCAACAGCAATGATAAATAAGACATCAAAAGAAAGACTGTAGTTAACCTCCTGCACTGTCACAACAGGACTGGAAGAGAGAGAGAGTATCTGAACAAGCCCAAGGTAAACTATCAAACAAAATCCCTTAAAAGACTTTTAACAGCCCAAACCCTAAACTTAGGGCATTATCAGAGCTCAGTATGTCCTAATCTTAACAGACATCTTTCCAGGGTCCTAAGATCACAAAATATGTAAGTCTGTTAATGAAACCCTGGCTTTCATGGTGGTCCACTGGTTAAGAATCCACCTTGCAATGCAGGGGACACCGGTTTGATCTCTGATCCAATAAGATCCCACACACCGCAGGGCAACTACGCCCATGTGCCACAACTACTGAGTCTGCTCTGAAGCCAGCAACTGCAACTATCGAGCCCACAGGCCACGGCTACCGAAGGCCACGAGCCCTAGAGCCCATGCTCTGCAAAAAGAAGCCACCGCAATGAGAAGCCCAGCCCGCACACTCCAACTAGAGAGTAGCCTCTGCTCTCTGCAACTAGAGAAAGCCCGCAGGCAGCAACCAAAAAAAGGGGGAAAAAAGCAATACGGAAGCTTTGGATATTATGCAAGAATAATAAAACTAAACACAATAAAACAAAAACCTATTTTTAATATTCACAAATAACTAAGTTAAGATATTGCTCCAAGATGCAAGGAGAAGATGCTATTTTAAAAGTACATTCAGGGGAGTCCCCTGGTGGTCTAGCAGTTAGGATTTGGTGCTTTCACTGCCATGGCCTAAGTTCTAACCCTGATTTGGAATCTAAAGTACCACAAGCTGCACAGTGTGGCAAAAAAAAAAAAAATTCAGAAAACAAGAAAAAAACAACAAAAAGTAGCTCTTGGAAATTAAAAATGTAATAGCAAAAATTAAAAACTCAACCTAAGAATTTCCAGTTTCCAATAGTGGCAGGCTTAGTTATTTGAAGCATCTATGACTATTTCACTGAATAAAAACTTTAAAATATGGATAAAATGTATTTCAAAAATTTTAAAGCACCAAGACAAGTCAAGATAATAAGGAATTACAAAGTCACAAGTGAAGTAAAATTAGAATCCAGAAAGGGAAAAAGGCACATACCACCTATTTTGCCTTAAGGATATTTGCCAATCCTGAAAATCAGGATTTTTGTTTTAGTAACATTACAAGAAATGTTGGGAGAAATATCAATAACCTCAGATATGCAGATGACACTACCCTTATGGCAGAAAGTGAAGAGGAACTCAAAAGCCTCTTGATGAAAGTGAAAGAGGAGAGTGAAAAAGTTGGCTTAAAGCTCAACATTCAGAAAACTAAGATCATGGCATCTGGTCCCATCACTTCATGGGAAATAGATGGGGAAACAGTGGAAACACTGTCAGACTTTATTTTGGGGGGCTCCAAAATCACTGTAGATGGTGACTGCAGCCATGAAATTAAAAGATGCTTACTCCTTGGAAGGAAAGTTATGACCAACCTAGATAGCATATTGAAAAGCAGAGACATTACTTTGCCAACAAAGGTCCGTCTAGTCAAGGCTATGGTTTTTCCTGTGGTCATGTATGGATGTGAGAGTTGGCCTGTGAAGAAAGCTGAGCGCTGAAGAATTGATGCTTTTGAACTGTGATGTTGGAGAAGACTCTTGAGAGTCCCTTGGACTGCAAGGAGATCCAAGCAGTCCATTCTAAAGGAGATTAGTCCTGGGTGTTCTTTAGAAGGAATGATGCTAAAGCTGAAACTCCAGTACTTTGGCCACCTCATTCGAAGAGTTGACTGATTGGAAAAGACTCTGATGCTGGGAGGGATTGGGGGCAGGAGGAGAAGGGGACAACAGAGGATGAGATGGCTGGATGGCATCACCGACTCGATGGACATGAGTTTGGGTAAATTCCGGGAGTTGGTGATGGACAGGGAGGCCTGGCATGCTGCGATTCATGGGTCACAAAGAGTCAGACACGACTGGGTGACTAGACTGAACTGAACCTTACGAGAGATATGGAGACAAAAATCAAAATCCGACAGCAACACAAAGGAATTTCAAGCCCTGAACTTGGTTTAAGGTGGTCCCAGAGTATTAAAAAGCAGAGACACTACTTTCCAACAAAGGTCCCTGTAGTCAAAGCTATGGTTTTTCCAGTAGTCATGTATGGATGCGAGAGGTGGACTATAAAGAAGGCTGAGTGCTTAAGAGTTTATTGATTCTTTTGAACTGTGATGTTGGAGAAGACTCTTCAAAGTCCCTTGAACTGCAAGATCAAACCAGTTAATCCTAAAGGAAACCAAGTCTTAATATTCACTGGAAGGACTGATGCTGAAACTGAAGCTCCAATACTTTGGCCACTTGATGAGAAGAGCCGACTCATTAGAAAAGACCCTGATGACGGGAAAGATTGAAGGCAAGAGAAGGGGATGACAGAGGACCAGATGGTTGGATGGCATCTCTGATTCAATGGACATGAGTCTGAGCAAGCTATAGGAGATGGTGAAGGACAGGGAAGCCTGGCGTGCTGCAGTCCATGGGGTCGCAAACAGTTGGATATGACCGAGCAACTGAACAACAGACTAGGAGAGACCCCAGGCACATGGCAGAAGAAAATACAAAGCTTATACATAAAATGGGACACTATAAACTAATCAGAAAAGGATGATTCTCACAGAGTCCATGTTAAATGGAAGAAGTCAGATGGAAAACAGTACATATCATATCATTTTTGTGAGGTTAAAAAAATCTACAAAACTAATCAATGGCAATTCAAGTCAGAATAATGACTGCCTTTGGGAGATATTTAGTGGGGATGGCATAAGCGAGACTTCTGTATCTTGCTCTTGGTGGGAGTGACATGAAAGAGTGCATTCATTCTATTTTTTAAAATCTTAAGATACATGTAAAAACTATACTTTATGAATGTTATATTGTAATGAAGTGTTTACATGAAAATGAAATAAAATTTTCATATTAAAAAAAGTTAACAAATATTCATTGTATTCAGTCTTTTCAAACAGTAATGGAGAAGGCAATGGCAACCCACTCCGGTACTCTTGCCTGGAAAATCCCATAGACGGAGGAGCTTGGTGGGCTACAGTCCATGGGGTGCCAAGAGTCGGACACGACTGAGCGACTTCACTTTCACTTTTCACTTCCATGCATTGGAGAAGGAAATGGCAACCCACTCCAGTGTTCTTGCCTGGAGAATCCCAGGGACCGGGGAGCCTGGTGGGCTGCCGTCTCTGGGGTTGCACAGGGTCGGACACGACTGAAGCGACTTAGCAGCAGCAGTAACATTCTTTACTATTTGCTGCTGCTGCTGCTGCTAAGTCGCTTCAGTCGTGTCCGACCCTGTGTGACCCATAGACAGTAGCCCACCAGGCTCCCCTGTCCCTGAGATTCTCCAGGCAAGAACACTGGAGTGGGGTGCCATTTCCTTCTCCAATGCATGGAAGTGAAAAGTGAAAGTGAAGTCGCTCAGTCGTGTCCGACTCCCCGCGACCCCATGGACTGCAGCCTACCAGGCTCCTCCGTCCATGGGATTTTCCAGGCAAGAGTACTGGAGAGAGGTGACATTGTTACTAGTAAATGTTAATAGTAAAGAATGTTGGTCTAAAGTCAACATCTAACATCTTAGATGGTCTAAGTCCAGAAAATTATCCAAAAGCAATGGTTTCTTTGTTTATATAAAAGCTACTTACCATAGCAGTTGCAATGATTTTTATTTTTATTATTTATAATGGAAAAAAATCTCAACTAGCCACCATTAACATTTTTTTAAAAATCTATCAGAATCACCTTATAATTTCTCTACTCTGAAAATCAATCTTTTATGTTTTCCTAATTCATTTAACTCTTAGACCACTTAAATTCAAATTATTCATACATAATGACCCATTAATAGTCAAAGCATGTAACAGACATTGTTCTCATTTTTAGAATCCAAAGGGCCGTCAAATAGGCTATATATAAGATAATCATTTGTACTCAAATAATCAAGGAAATGAGAATTCAACACCTAACTTAACTGAGAAACTTCATATGAAAAAACAGAATTAAATTTCAAATTATAAAAAGGGCCCCTAGTATTAAACAAAAATAAGAGAAATATACATGTCGGAGGGAAAAAGCACTAAAATAACCTTCGTTTTGACATGATTTGATGATAGAGTTCTTAGCAATTCACTAATTCCCTCATTCAACAAATATTTCAATGCTTATTACATACCTATTCCTTTTCTACAAATTCAGAATACAGCAAGAATACAAAAGGAACAAAACAGATGACTTTTATGGTCCAGAAACAACAAAATAATGGTGTGCCAAAAATAGGAAAATCTGATTCTATACATTTTTATTTTTCAACATGCAACAAATATATACAAATATTGCACATATTTCACAAGGTACTATTTAAATCTGACTAGTTCTCTATCAAGAACTTATACGAACATTGCTAATATATGGAACAAGTTTGTTTCCTATAAAACAAAAACATTTTATATAATATTTTCCTACTAGTTTTTAATATGCAGCAAATATGACTATGTTCCTCAAAAAGAGGATTTTTTCATTTTTTGCTAGTCAGATGCAAATGTTTAAAGTTGAAGGTTATGAAATAAGATACTATTTGTGAGTACACACAGAAGATGCTCCATTATTACAAACCATTATTGTTCTCTTGTCCTATTTTCTGCCTGCACACAGGGGCTGATAAGAAAAAATAAGCAGAACAGGCTTTTAAAGTTTCCAGCCAAACCTACACTTTATAGATTGGGGGAAGAAGAGAGTGCTTTTCTTTTTTTTAAGATAAAAGGGAGGGGAGTGGAAATGAGTGGTTTAAGGAAGTAGCAATGAAGAGGAGACAGGCTTACTCTCCAGCCTCCACCTTATTATTGTTAGGAGAGAATAGCAGCATAAATAAGAGTCTGGATTGACTGTCGCCCTCCTTAATTAGTAACAACAGTTATACAATGTTGAACACAACAATTTCTACCCAAAAAAAGGTAATGTAAGACATTTATACCATTACTATTTTCATATGCAAGAAATAAATATAAGGGGGTAGTCCCATAAGAAAGGTAATATCCAGAATGTATACTCTAGAGGGAGGGGCTTAGGAGGAACTGGTCAACAGAGGCTATTCTGAACAGTGATATCAATATACGGGAATATTCTAGAATTAGGAAAGTAGTATCACCTCAAAATGACTCTAATTCATAAGTCTGACATTATAAGCCTTAATAAATCTTACCATACATCGCATTTCCCTGGTGGCTCAGACGGTAAAAATCCACCTGCAATGCTGGAGACCTGGGTTCAATCCCTGGGTTGGGAAGATCCCCTGGAGGAGGGCACGGTAACCCACTCCAATATTCTTGCCTGGAGAATCCCTATGGACAGAGGAGCCTGGTGGGCTACGTGTTTCCCCATAATAGACACTCAATCATTATTTCATTTTTTAAACCAAATTTCTACAGTACTTTCATGGCCTTTGAAAAAACAACGCAGCTCACAAGATTAGGACTTTTCTTTGTCAGCCATCTCTAAATAAGTATATTCTAAAAAAATCTTAAGTAAAACCAAGATTTGGTCTAAACGCTATAGACTACAATGGGACCAAACTCCTTTGAGCTATAAAAATCTACATGTGGTCTACGATTTCATCAGCTATTTGGGTTTTTCTCTCCCTCTTCCAGTTCTTCTGTGATATAACTGACATGCATCACTATATAAGTTTAAGGTACAGCATAATGATTTGACTTACATAGATCACAAAATGATTACCACAATAAGTTCAATGAACATCATCCCATACAGATACAAAATTAAAGAACTAAAAAAATTTAACCCTTAGGATTTACTCTCTCAACAACCTTCCTATATAACATTGTTGTTTAGTTGTTAAGTCGTGTCCGACTCTTTTGCAACCCCAAGGACTGTAGCTCTCCAGGCATTTCTGTCCATGGGATTTCCCAGGCAAGAATACTGGAGTAGGTTGTCATTTCCTTCTCTGGGGGATCTTCCCAACCTAGGGACTGAACCCACGTTTCCTGCATTGGCAGGCAGATTCTTTACCACTGAGCCACTAGAGACCTTCATATAGAATATACAATACTGTTAATTATATTTACCACATTGTACATTATATCCCTAGTACTTAAAACTAGAAGTTTATACCTTTGGACTGTCTTCATCCAATTTCCTTCCTCTCCTCCCCTACCCTCACCACGAATCTCTGTGAGTTTGTTTTCTAAGTGTAACTTATCTACAACACTATGTTAGTTCATTATATAACATAATAATTCAGTATTTCTAAACATTTAAAAATGATCACCACAGCAAGTCGAGTTACCATTTCATTGGCTATTTTGGCAGTCACATCATCAGGTGAATTTACAAGAACTACCTTTAGAGGTCAGTTTTTTCCCAATCTGTAAAAACTATTAACCCAAATACTACAACTTGAGTTCATCATTTTGGCTTCAGATCATGTAGACCTTCTTCAATTGTTAATAACTAGACCACCTAAATTTATCATCACCTAACTAAGGCTTTCGGAACCATAAAAGTTTCCTCAGGGATCTAATTATTAATCAGTAATCAATACTCTCGGAGAAGGCAATGGCACCCCACTCCAGTACTCCTGCCTGGAAAATCCCATGGACGGAGGGGCCTGGTAGGCTGCAGTCCATGGGGTCGCTGAGGGTCGGACACAACTGAGCGACTTCACTTTCACTTTTCACGTTCATGCATTGGAGAAGGAAATGGCAACCCACTCCAGTGTTCTTGCCTGGAGAATCCCAGGAACAGCGGAGCCTGGTGGGCTGCCGTCTATGGGGTCACACAGAGTCGGACACGACTGAAGTGACTTAGCAACACCAGCAATCAATACTCTGGGTAATGCAATGAACTATTAATTCAAGTGGGCAAACATGTATGATCACCAACAGTCACTGTATTAGTGAAAACAAAAAGATTAACCCAGTCCCTACACTCAAGGACTCAAAAGCTTAGTTTTACACGTTTACAATATAAGTGTTAGTACAGAAGTGCTACCAAAGATAGGAAGTATTAAAGGGTAAAGACTAGAAGTGTAAAATAAAGAATTCACTGAATCTATCAACCAATGCACATTTTTAAATTTCTTCCAAAAAGATATCATGAGCTTTGTCATATGCACCTAGCTAGAAATATGATGAAAATAATGATGGCTTTCAAATTATACACTCTGAAAACTAAGGGCCAAAAATCATAGACCAGGAAACTAAGGCACAAAAAAGGTTTATGTATCCCTATAAATTAAGTCAGACATTTGAACCTACTTCCTAATTTCCAAACTAGTTCCCTCATTTCCCTAATGAGGAGAGAGCAAATTTTTTAATAAATCAGGATATGAATGTGACCTATGCAAACATTTTTTTCTATCTATATATACACTCACAATCCATACATAAACTGATTTTTTTTCCTCATTGACCTTTAACTTGCTCCTCAAAAGACTAAAAAGCTATCACCTAATAAATAAAAGATAGGACTTCTCCAATTTCCAATTTCCTTATTTGTAAAAAGGGCTAATCATTACAAAATCTATGCTTTGCAAAATTATTAATTCATATTTAGACTTCTCTGTCTACCATTCTTCCTATGGTAATAAAGAAATCAACACAATAAACAATGCATCCTGAAGAAATGAATGTCACCTCTTTGAGTGATACCACCCAGAACACAGAACCCAGAACTGAGTCCCTAGCATATATTCACTACCTTATTTAAACGCCCATTTGGAACACAAGAAATCTCTTAAAGTACAATTTATTACCAGTTAACTTATATCCCCAAACAAATATCTGACACAACCAATTTAGCCTATTACTATTAGTTCTGTACCCCCGAGTCAGTATTAGAATGGTTTAATTTTATAACTTTATTCTCAAGTTTAACGTAAGACTTAAGATAGCAATAAACTCCAATGAATATTATAAGAAATAAACAAGTTTGAGTGCATAACTGCTTTATCATATTTTCTTTTGTTAACAGTGTGTTCTCAGTGAGGTTTAACTTTGGGACAATAATGTGATCCTACAGATGAAAATAATATTAAGAACTGGTTTCTCAATTCAAATTTTCAATAGAATTTTCCCAGCCTCAAATTCCTCAATGGCAAGAGCAGGTGTTTGTTACAATCATATCGAACCACAATATCCTTATTCAAAACTGAGATTTGTAAAAATAAATAAATAAAAACAACAACAGAAAATCTACGCCTTGTCAATGCAGGACACAGGTTCAATCCCTGATTCACCAAGATCCCACATGCAGCAGAGCAACTAAGCCCATGCTCCACAACAGCCAGAGAACAGCAATACTGAGCCCACCTGCCACAACTAAAACCATTTGTGCCTAACTCTGAGGTACTAGAGTCTGAGTCAATCTAGTGCATGCTTTGCCAAGCACACAGGATTGGCAGAGTAGGGATAAGGGTGCGGTGACAGAAGGAATCCAAATTTCTTTACCAGACTAGGAATTCAAGTACGAATGCTTCAAATAGCTTCTTTATCATTAAATCATTGTGAATATGGGTCAACCATGGAATTACATTCTTTTATTAATGTTTCCCTGACATTAATTTTGCTCAAACCTGGGGCTTCCCAGGTGAGTCCCTGGTAAAGAAACAGGTTCGATCCCTGGGTCAGAAGCAGTCCTGGAAAAAGAAATGGCAACCCACTCCAGTATTCTTGCTGGGAAATTCTATGGACAGAGGAGCCTGGCAGGCTACAGTCCACAGGGTTGAAAAGAGTCGGCTACGACTTGAACACGCACGCCGCAACTATTGAAGCCCACATGCCCTAGAACGAGAGCTCCACAAGTGAAGCCACTGCAAAGAGAAGCCCCTGCTCTCCGCAACTAGAGACAGCAACAAAGACCCAGCACAGCCAAACATAAATAAATAACTGTAAAAACCCAGGAAATCTACTTAAATTTTTCTAAGGCCTCTTCTGGTGCAAACAGTTCTCTATACCAATTTATACTTACTTTAGGTGTAAGCATCCAGTTGATATTAGTTGATTCCACGTTATTTAATTCCTAGTATTTCCCTCAAACCACTAAAAAACAAGTTAAAACCTGGAGATATATGAAATTTTAAGAGAAAAATTAAATTTTTTTATTTCAAAAGGATACAAAATAATTTTTAGATATAACAGAAATTCCCACCTCCTCTATGATTCACCTTTTTAAATTGCTAAAAAACTACTCAAACGCTGAACGTAAATCACTGAATTAGGAGACAGGTAACTGCTTCTGACTGTATTATATTTTTAAATTAAAGTATTTTTAAAGATCACATTTTAGTCTTCTCGAAAATATTTTGTTTCTCCTTAAAATTGCTTTCAATAGTGTTATACAAAGCAATTTTTTCCAGTCTAAATTAAATCTAAACAATATTCCTCCACTATTTTATTAGTTATATACTTTTTAAAGTATTCTGCTTACATTCTTCCTTCCTCTGAAACGTGGATCATATAAGCGTGTAAAAATAAAAATATTTTCTAATTATAAAATTGGAAAATAAAACATGTTCATCTCCTTTAATTAGGACAAACTATAATCAATTACAGAATGTCCTATGTCAATGGAAGAGATCAATAATGCCTGAGACTCTAACCAAGTAAAAAATTAAAGCTCACATAATTTACTACACAATCCTCCCCAAAACAAGTATAATTAATTCTATCTAAGAACGTAAATGGAAGGGCCCCTGGGGTATTTTCTCTTGGGCGGTGTGTTTACAGAATGGGCAAACACTTGCCTAGAATGTTGCAGATTTTTGGGCTGGCTTAAGTTCATCAACTAGATGAACTCTAAAGTTCAATTCTAAGATTCCCAACTGTGAGTAAAACGCGAAGCATAAAAACACTGTGCCCTTCAATTAACCGATCTGCCTTCACTGCCACCCTAACTGGATGCATGGAGACAAAAAACTTCTTTCTCTTGCAGGAGATCCTGGTTAACAAAAGGCAAGGAAAACATGCACAGGTGGGATAAAAAGGCGGAATGGCTGAAATCAGGAGGATCTCGGGACAGCGCCCCCACATTCGTCCCTCCGCGGCACCTGAGAAATCACTGCCCGCCACACCTCCACCCTTCCCGTGGAGGCGTCACGAGCCAATTCTCTGACCTATTACAGTCCACCCTCACCTGGCCTGACACTGGGCATTGTCTAGAATCTTCAGCGCCCAAGAAAGGCAAGTAGGAAAAAGAAAGAAAAGCGAGAGGAGGAGTGAGAATAAAGAACAACGGAAGGGAAGTAAAGCAATCGGGAAGCCGCACGATTTGGGGAAAACTGGGTTCCCCATCGATCACTCAATTTAATTCAGATCACAAAAGCCACCCCCCTGGCTCAAGATAGCAGCCAGACGTGGCCCAGCTAGAGTCCCCGAAGCCACTCCGGTCAGAGCAACGAGACACGGAGAGGGAAATGGGCGTGTGGGCTGGGCCTGGCTGGCCAGAGGCCGGACTCCGAACAAAGCCGCCCGGCTCCCCCTACCTGGGGCTACGGCGGCGGGCGGTGCCTCGCGGCTCCCTGCGTCGCCCAGGTCCGGAGACGCCCTCGCCCCAGGGACCCTCGCCCGGGCTCTGGGCCGCGGCGAGCCCCCTCCCCGCCCGCGAACAGCGCCCCTTTGGGACAATGGGCCCCCTCCCCCGCCTCTGGGAGGGGAGGTACAAAGGCAGAGAAGCGCGGCCCGGCACGGAGCCAGGCGTCCGGAAAGTGAAGGCGGAGGAGAAGAGAGAGAAACCCAGAGGATGGCGGCGGACGCGGCAACCGGCGGGCAGCTCCCCCGGCCGTCCAATTCGCTGCCCTCAGCCCCACCGCCGCGGCAGGGGCGGGAGCGCGGACCAGCAGCCTCTCAAGCCCTGCCTACAGGGAAGAGGGGTTCGCACACAAAGAACAGCAGTACCCCCACCCTCTGCCAGCGCCGGGGACCGCCCGACGCGCTCCGGTCGCCGACGCCTGCTCAGCCCGAGTCTCTCCGGGGCCAGGGTCCGCGCGGGGCGCCTCTCTCCCCGACTCACCCACAGCTCCGTGCCCCAGCTCATGGTGGATCCTGAGGCGACTCGAGCCGCCTGGCTGCCCGCTGTTCGTCCGTCCGTCGGCTCTGCCGTCAGTCTGCCCGACCTCCCACTGGCGGGCTCGCGGCTCGGCTGCTCAGCCTCCAAAGGTGCCGCCACCGCCGGGTTCCCCAGTGAGTGAGAAAGACGCGACTGGCGGAGCCTCCGCCGACGCCGCGTCCCCGCCTCCCGGAGCCGGCTGGGAGGGGGCCAGGGCCGAGGGGAGGCGGGACGCAGAGAGGGGAGGGGGCGGGGCGCGATGCACCCTGGGATCTGGGCGGACCGGTGCTTGCCCGCCAAGGAGGGCAGGGTCCACTCTGACTGGAGGGTCTACGGTTCGCACAACTCTTCCTTCCCGCCCAGTCTCTGTTTCCCCTACCTCCGGGCTCGGACTGTCCCACCGCCGCCAGAGCCACTCGAATATCTGTCTCCAAAAAGGAAAGGGAGAGAAGGAAAAGTCGCCCACCGCCCTTCTCTGCCCTGTGTCCCCTTAAATGAGGCGGGTCTTTACTGCCTCTTGCCTCCTCCGCTTGGGAGAAACCCAGACAAGGAAACCTCATCCAAATCCTTGGGTTTAGATTGTGGAGAGTTGTATTTTATTTATAAGGAAAAAAAGTCTTAATGGTTAAGGTGATCTTGGGAATCACTAAAACGTGTACAATGTCAAATATAAATGCAACTGTGCCTCTGATTCTGCTTTTAATAATATTTCTGTAAGTTCTGCCAGGAAATCATAAAAAGAAGTAGATCTTTCAGCATTCATTTGGGATTGTTATGATGATAGGGGTCTTCCCTGATAGCTCGGTTAGGAAAGAATCCGCCTGCAATGCAGGAGACCCGGGACAGGAGATGGAAGATAATGGAAAATGTGACCAGAGGTGTGTCACCTGCAGGAAAAGAGAACTGAGCTTGCCCCTTTTCTGGAATGGGTACCTCGCGCATGGGGGTTGGATAAGAGTCAGATTCCTAACCGGTAGCTCAAAGAACCTATTCCGAACTTCGGATATCTTTCACTTAGAATATCGCAACCTTGGATGCAGGGCCACCATTTCCTTTTTTCTCTGTGGAGTTACTTCCCGGCCTTTCTGAGTAATCATTAACCGCGGTCAGTTTGACTTGTTGCTATTAGACATCAAAATACGCTCAGCAACTTCCTCACGAATGCTTGAGCATTAATTACTTGTCTCCTAATCACACACATACACAAACACACACACACACACACAGTTCAATCCAGTCACTAGTAGTAGAGCACTCCTCAGAGTGTCTTGACAGCTGAGTGTTTTTAAGTTCTCCCACTGACTAGTCAGCATTTGAAACTCCTCCCCTATTATAGGGCCTGCTCAGGTGTCCCAGTCTCTTCCGCTTTAATCTTTGTTCCTGCCTAGCTGTACTTCCTCCTGGGTTTGAGGTAAATATCCTGAGCCTTCCTGACTGTCCAGCCACCACTCTTGCTAAATTGTTTGCCGCAGTTCTCTGAGTCCAGCTGGAGCATACAAATACCCTCTTCTAAGTGGATTATGGCCAATATTTAAATGCTGAAGTGAAAAGGCTGTTAAGCATTGACTAAACACTTTTCTCTTTCCAACATTTTTCTATTTATATCACCTAACATTGCTATCCACCTCTCCTCTCCCTTAAAAAAAATGGTGTGCTTTCCCTTCAAAAGTAAAATAATCTACCGTTCACAATAGAGATTATCCTCAACCATACTGTTTACACAATTCCCCAACTGTACATAAAGTCTTATTTCCTAAATTAGCATTTTTCTTCTTCCAAAATTTCTGAACAGAACTCCACACTTAGAACAATTAATTTCTCTTCAAAAAGTTAGGTTTGGGACCATCAAATTCAGAAAAAAATTTTGTTAGTCTACATTATCATAAAATACTATAGGAACATTTTGGCTAACAAACACCCAGAGGTGTTTTACACACACACATATAATCACACACACAAATATATATTAGCAGCATGGCAGCTTATAAGGCTGTTGATCTTTGTCATAATCAAAATACATTGGGTACTAAATTATTTTTGTATACAAAATTTAATTTTTATGGACCCATGACCAGATAATTTGCGAGCAGTTCAAACACATCATTTTATCTCTAAAAAAGGTAAAACATAACTTTTAGCATCTTGAAAGCAAAGTCTCTTTCGTATAAGAGCAATCTATTATTAATATATTCCAGATATTACCCCCAAATCATGTTTTGCATCATTAAGTGATAAAATTCTGTCAAACCAATTATATCTTTTTGCTGCTTGACCTACTTTGGGAATTCATCACCAGGTAGTTTCTGTAAAACAGAAACTACATATTTTTTGAGGTAATCAACACTAAGAAGGAATCAAGGGAATAATATTCTAAATTTCTCTATATATTTTTACAATGGAGCCAATCTACTGGTTAAACTTGAAGGGGCTCAAATTACACAAGCTTATTAGCAATTTAAAAAATTATTATACAGTCTTCCTATTATGAAAAGTAATTGTCATTTAATGCATTGTATCCTCCGGCATATATTTGAACTCTACTCCATGATAAGTCATTGAACTGTTGCATTTTCTTTTGCATATTTTTATCATGTATTAATTAAAATGTAAGTCCCTTTTATAATTCTTTATGTTATAAACATTTTGCTAATGCTCTTTCAGTTTCAAATTTTCCAGGTGTAAAAGGCATACAGATGGCTAACAGGTACATGAAAAGGTGCTCAACATCATTAATCATCAGAGAAATGCAAATTAAAACCACAGTGAAATATCATTTCACATCTGTCAGAATGGCTATCATCAAAAAGAACACAAATAACAAATGTTTATGAGGATGTGAAGATAGGGGACCCCTCACACACTGTTAGTGGGAATGTAAATTGCTGCAGCCACTGTGGAAAACAGTGTGGAAGTTTCTCAAAAAAACTAAAAATAGAACTACCATATGACCCAACAACTCCACTCCTGGGTAAATAATCCAAAAACAAAAAAAAAACGCACAAATTTGAAAAGACACACGCACCCCAAGGTTCCTAGCAGATATATATATAGATAGATAGATATAGATAGATATGGCCGGGGGGGTTCCTTGGTGGCTCAGCAGTAAAGAATCCTTCTGCCGATTCAGGAGACACGAGTTCAACCCCTGGGTCAGGAAGATCCCCTGGAGGAGGGCATGACAAGCCACTCCAGCATTCTTGCCTGGAAAATCCCATGGACAGAGAAGCCTGGCAGACTTCAGTCCGTGGTGTCGCAGAGAATCAAGACTCGACTGAAGCGACTGAGCACATACACACAAAAATATATGTGTGTGTATCACAATACACATTCCAATCCCAAAGAAAGGCAATGCCAAAGAATGCTCAAACTACCACACAATTGTACTCATCTCACACGCTAGTAAAGTAATGCTCAAAATTCTCCAAGCTAGGCTTCAGCAATATGTGAACCCTGAACTTCCTGATGTTCAAGCTGGTTTTAGAAAAGGCAGAGGAACCAGAGATCAAATTGCCAACATCCACTGGATCATGGAAAAAGCAAGAGAGTTCCAGAAAAACATCTACTTCTGCTTTATGGACTATGCCAAAGCCTTTGACTGTATGGATCACAATAAACTGTGGAAAATTCTGAAAGAGATGGGAATACCAGACCACCTGACCTGCCTCTTGAGAAATTTGTATGCAGGTCAGGAGGCAACAGTTAGAACTGGACATGGAACAACAGGCTGGTTCCAAATAGGAAAAGGAGTACGTGAAGGCTATATATTGTCACCCTGTTTATTTAACTTCTATTCAGAGTACATCATGAGAAATGCTGGACTGGAAGAAACACAAGCTGGAATCAAGGTTGCCGGGAGAAATCTCAATAACCTCAAATATGCAGATGACACCACCCTAATGGCAGAAAGTGAAGAGGAACTAAAAAGCCTCTTGATGAAAGTGAAAGTGGAGAGTGAAAAAGTTGGCTTAAAGCTCAACATTCAGAAAACGAAGATCATGGCATCTGGTCCCATCACTTCATGGGAAATAGATGGGGAAACAGTGGAAACAGTGTCAGACTTTATTTTGGGGGGCTCCAAAATCACTGCAGATGGTGACTGCAGCCATGAAATTAAAAGACACTTAATCCTTGGAAGGAAAGTTATGACCAACCTAGATAGCGTATTCAAAAGCAGAGACATTACTTTGCCAACAAAGGTCCGTCTAGTCAAGGCTATGGTTTTTCCTGTGGTCATGTATGGATGTGAGAGTTGGACTGTGAAGAAGGCTGAGTGCCGAAGAACTGATGCTTTGAACTGTGGTGTTGGAGAAGACTCTTGCAAGTCCCTTGGACTGCAAGAAGATCCAGCCAGTCCATTCTAAAGGAGATCAGCCCTGGGATTTCTTTGGAAGGAATGATGCTGAAGCTGAAACTCCAGTACTTTGGCCACATCATGTGAAGAGTTGACTCATTGGAAAAGACTCTGATGCTGGGAGGGATTGGGGGCAAGAGGAGAAGGGGATGACAGAGGATGAGATGGCTGGATGGCATCACTGACTCGATGGACGTGAGTCTGAGTGAACTCCGGGAGTTGGTGTGCTGCGATTCATGGGGTCGCAGAGTCGGACACGACTGAATGACTGAACTGAAAGCATCACACATCAACTACACCTCAATTAAAAAATTCCCAACATGAATTTCCTTATTAAGTCAGATTGTGAAACATAGTTATTCACTGCTACATTCTGAAATATACAACAATTTACTAGTCCAAATGTATCAACCTCCAAACATAAATCAATCACTTGTCAAACTTAAATTTTTGCAAAAGTTTATTCCACAAATTGATGTAAAGTTAGTAAAAGTCTTATAAACTTTTTTGAAAAAAGTTTCCAAAGATAAAATTAAACTTTAGATCAGTTTAATATTTGGAGCATAAAAAAGTTTTCAATGCATGCATGCATGAATGTCCAATCCATAAACGATTACAAATCATACAGAGGCTCCACCACTGAAAGCAAACAATCTCTAGCATTGTTGTTCAGTTGCTCAGTCATGTCTGACTCTGCAACCCCATGAACTGCAGCACGCCCCGCTTCCCTGTCCATCACCATCTCCCAGAGCTTAGTCAAACTCATGTCAGTTGAGGCAGTGATGCCATCCAACCATCTCATCCTCTTGTCATCCCCTTTGCCTCCTGCCTTCAATCTTTCCCAGCATCAGGGTCTTTCCAATGAGTCAGTTCTTTGCTCAGGTGGCCAAAGTATTGGAGCTTCAGCAACAGTTCTTCCAATGAATATTCAGGATTGATTTCCTTTAGGATTGGATGGTTTGATCTCCTTGCAGTCCAAAAGACTCTCAAGAGTCTTCTTCAACACCACAGTTCAAGAGCATCAATTCTTTGGCACTCAGCCTTCTTTATGGTCCAACTCTCACATCCATATATGGATATATATCTCTAGCATGAACAGTAGCAATTCCTTTCTTGCCATTCAAATATATTAACACTATGTCTTAAAACTAAAAATATAGAGGCACTGTCCAGAAATAGAATTATCACCTACATAGGATGGCCAGAACAATCAAGCTAAAACTACCATTAGGAAGAATATCAAAGCAATGTACTTGACACCTGTGTTTTAATGCTTCAAATGTAGCAACACATCAGAAATTCGATCATACTAGAATACTGATTCACACAGCCAAATGAATAATGGTACTGGCTAGTTAACAGTAATCACTACTTTTCTACACTAACAGTTTTCCTAAACAAAAATTGGAAGAAATTCAAATGTCAAGAGCATAGTTTAAGGTGAAGAGAAAGAAAGAAAACCACCAATTATTTTGTCTTTGGGTATTCTGCTCTCCATTATTGAATCCAGTTAAATCATTTTATATAAATGCTTTAATGAAACTTGGCAAAAAGTAAAAGAAATTTCTATATAAATCATATGGAATGGATTTGCTTAAAGAGGTAACTCATTTCCAGTTTTCTATGGTGACTGGTTCTTTCTTACTGGTCATTATAGAACTGTGTAACTCTGCGTGCTGCAGTCCCTGGGGTCTCAGAGTCAGACACCACTTATCGACTGAACAAAAAGCATTTAGGTATTCATTTCAGTTAAATTCTCCTTAGAGTTGGGAGACCTGATAGAACAAAAGTAACAGATTTCTTCAGGCGTTTATTAAACCTTTGCAAGCCCATTCAAAATTTCCACTAATTAAATGTTTAAAGTATTCCCTTTTTGCTGTTATTGTAGGATTCTTTTGGGAGGGGGCCGGTCGACAAAATTTCAAGATATACACATCAGTTAACAAAAAGAACACTTAGTTCTCTATTTTCTTTTTATAAAATCCAATCAGATGTATCATATGCACTAATAGAAATAAAACCAGCTTTTATATGCTCATAAGGGACACTTGTTAAGTTCTCAGGAATTTTGCAAACAGGTTGTTTAAAATGTTAGATTAGCATCTGTCATGGTGAGAGTGTTTATGCCACGGAAATTGGCAAATATTATAAATCAGGGTTTTTTTTCCCTTGGAGAACTAATTACTAAACCTCAGCACACCACTGTTTAACGCAATGCGTATTATCAGTGAAGGAAATGAAAATAAACTATTACCTACTAAGTGGAATAATAAAATTTAATTTTATTGAGTCCAATTAAAATGTATTTGGAATACTCAGGATATAACCAGATCATAATTTTTTATTCATTTCCTATGTAACAGAATCATATCCACTATGGTAACCCTTCTTTCTGTTGTCACATATTAGGATTCTAAAACTTGTAAGTCTTTTTCATTTGATATTTATTATTATGTTATTGATACACTTTAGAAGTTATAACTCACAATTTTTCATCTTCCATTTCAGGATTTTATACTACTTATGCTTCAGTTCAGTTCAGTTCAGTTCAGTCATTCAGTCGTGTCCCACTCTTTGTGACCCCATGAATTTCAGCACGCCAGGCCTCCCTGTCCATCACCAACTCCTGGAGTTCACTCAAACTCAGGTGCATTGAGTCAGTGATGCCATCCAGCCATCTCATCCTCTGTCATCCCCTTCTCCTCCTGCCCCCAATCCCTCCCAGCATCAGAGTCTTTTTCAATGAGTCAATACTTTGCGTGAGGTGGCCAAAGTACTGGAGTTTCAGCTTCAGCATCGTTCCTTCCAAAGAACACCCAGGACTGATCTCCTTTAGTATGGACTGGCTGGATCTCCTTGCAGTCCAAGGGACTCTCAAGAGTCTTCTCCAACACCACAGTTCAAAAGCATCAATTCTTCAGCATTCAGCCTTCTTCACAGTCCAACTCTCACATCCATACATGACCACTGGAAAAACCATAGCCTTGACTAGAGGGACCTTTGTTGGCAAAGTAATGTCTCTGCTTTTCAATATGCTATCTGGGTTAGTCATAACTTTCCTTTCAAGGATTAAGTGTCTTTTAATTTCATGGCTGCAGTCACCATCTGCAGTGATTTTGGAGCCCCCCAAAATAAAGTCTGACACTGTTTCCCCATCTATTTCCCATGAAGTGATGGGACCAGATGCCATGATCTTCGTTTTCTGAATGTTGAGCTTTAAGCCAACTTTTTCACTCTCCTCTTTCACTTTCATCAAGAGGCTTTTGAGTTCCTCTTCACTTTCTCCCATAAGGGTGGTGTCATCTGCATATCTGACGTTATTGATATTTCTCCCGACAATCTTGATTCCAGCTTGTGTTTCTTCCAGCCCAGCGTTTCTCATGATGTACTCTGCATATAAGTTAAACAAGCAGGGTGACAATATACAGCCTTGACATACTCCTTTTCCTATTTGGAACCAGTCTGTTGTTCCATGTCCAGTTCTAACTGTTGCTTCCTGACCTGTATTTAGGTTTCTCAAGAGGCAGGTCAGGTGGTTTGGTATTCCCATCTCTTTCAGAATTTTCCATAGTTTATTGTGATCCACACAGTCAAAGGCTTTGGCATAGTCAATAAAGCAGACATAGATGTTTTTGTGGAACCCTCTTGCTTTTTCGATGATCCAGTGGATGTTGGCAATTTGATCTCTGGTTCCTCTGCCTTTTCTAAAAACACCTGGAGTAACAGGCAAATTTGGCCTTGGAATACGGAATGAAGCAGGGCAAACGCTAATAGAGTTTTGCCAAGAGAACGCACTGGTCATAACAAACACCCTCTTCCAACAACACAAGAGAAGACTCTATACATGGACATCACCAGATGGTCAACACTGAAATCAGATTGATTATATTCTTTGCAGCCAAAAATGGAGAAGCTCTATACAGTCAGCAAAAACGAGACTGGGAGCTGACTGTGTCTCAGATCATGAACTCCTTATTGCCAAATTCAGACTTAAACTGAAGAAAGTAGGGAAAACCACTAGACCATTCAGGTATGACCTAAATCAAATCCCTTATGATTATACAGTGGAAGTGAGAAATAGATTTAAGGGATTAGATCTGATAGAGTGCCTGATGAACTATGGATGGAGGTTTGTGACATTGTACAGGAGACAGGGATCAAGACCATCCCCATGGAAAAGAAATGCAAAAAAGCAAAATGGCTGTCTGGGGAGGCCTTACAAATAGCTGTAAAAGAAGAGAAGCAAAAAGCAAAGGAGAAAAGGAAAGATATAAGCATCTGAATGCAGAGTTCCAAAGAATAGCAAGAAGAGATAAGAAAGCCTTCCTCAGCGATCAATGCAAAGAAATAGAGGAAAACAACAGGATGGGAAAGACTAGAGATCTCTTCAAGAACATTAGAGATACCAAGGGAACATTTCATGCAAAGATGGACTCTATAAAGGACTGAAATGGTATGGACCCAACAGAAGCAGAAGATATTAAGAAGAGATGGCAAGAATACACAGAAGAATACTCTAATACAGAACACAGAAGAACTGTACAAAAATGACCTTCACGACGAAGATAATCACAATGGTGTGATCACTCACCTAGAGCCAGACATCCTGGAATGTGAAGTCAAGTGGGCCTTAGAAAGCATCACTATGAACAAAGCTAGTGGAGGTGATGGAATTCCAGTTGAGCTCTTTCAAATCCTGAAAGATGATGCTGTGAAAGTGCTGCACTCAATATGCCAGCAAATTTGGAAAACTCAGCAGTGGCCACAGGGCCGGAAAAGGTCAGTTTTCATTCCAATCCCAAAGAAAGGCAATGCCAAAGAATGCTCAAACTTATGCTTAATCAAATAATATTAAGTCAGTGCTTAATATTAAGTGCTTAATATTAAGCACTGACTTAATATTACTTCTTTTCATAATAAAGATTATTTAATTAATCAATAAAAGTTACTTCTCAGTAGACTTACAGTGGTGATCATTTCACAATGTATACAAATGCAAATCATTAGGCTGTATACCTGAAACTAACGTTGTCAGTTACACTTAAAAAAAAACACCTTTAGGCTGGTTCTCTTCATCCTTGTCCAAACCCAACTAGCTAAGATTTTAATGCTTATTTTAAATACCAAAATATCTCAGACTTTAGGTATTTTAAATTCTTTGAAAGAAAAATGATCTACTATATATAAACTCTAGAATTTTTTAATTTTAGTGACCACTTTGTTGGTCACTATAATTATAATACAGTTTTATAATATATAAATTTATATATTATAAATTTATAATACAGTTTTATCTCATTAGAAAAAACAAGTTAACACCACATATTTCAAAATAAGCCAACAACGATCCAATTTCTGGTTAAATTCCAAGGATTGGCTTTAGCCTGAAGAGGCTGGTCCTATAGTTATAATCTAGGTCATCTCTAATACAGAACAATCTATAGAGAATAGTTGAAATAGCTACCAGTAGATCAAAATGTTCTGTAGAGCTGCCATATGTAGCAAAAATACAGGACTCCCAGTTAAATTTGTTTCAGATATTGCCATTATTACATGGGACACAGTTACAGTAAAAAAAAGAATTATTTGTTGTCTATCTGAAATTCAAGGTTAACTGGACATCCTCTTTTTTATCTGGTGGCATTACTAAGTACGCAGGCTGATCCTAAACACCCTAGGTCAGGGACTCTCAACGAGATGAATTTGGACCATGGGTTTGAGGGAGTTGGTAAACACTTGAAATGGGACATAAAAAATTTTAAATAACTGCCTATAGCTTTTTCTGAGGAACAAAAGCATAGCTTTTTTCAGTGGCTCTTAATGAAGAATTTGTTTCAAAATCTCTTGGAGATTTTATTTAAAAATTTGTGCCTGACAAGGTTGAGAGCATCGGTAAGAGGATGCTATCATTTTTGTTTAAAGGGAGGAACTTTAAAAAATATGCATTTATATGCAGAGAATACCTCTGGAAAGACACACAAGAAACTGAAGGAGAGGGGAACTTCGAGACTCAGGTGAAAAGATGTTTTATTTTTCATTATTACTTTTTTGTACTATTTAATTTTACTGTTTTATCCACGTTATCTATCTAAAATTGCAAAAATAAGTGCCAAGGCGTCACACTAGGCCTACTGTCAGAATTTCTAAATTTCCAGCGGTTGAGCCATAATGTTTGTCTGTGTTTTTTTTTTAACTCCCCAATGTATTTTGATTATACATTGAAATCACACACGCACACACACACACACACACACACACACTATTCTATCAGATCAGATCAGTCGCTCAGTCGTGTCCGACTCTTTGCGACCCCATGAATTGCAGCACGCCAGGCCTCCTTGTCCATCACCAACTCCCGGAGTTCACTCAGGCTCACATCCATCGAGTCAGTGATGCCATCCAGCCATCTCATCCTCTGTCATCCCCTTCTTCTCCTGCCCCCAATCCCTCCCAGCATCAGTCTTTTCCAGTGAGTCAACTCTTCACATGATGTGGCCAAAGTACTGGAGTTTCAGCTTTAGCATCATTACTTCCAAAGAAATCCCAGGGCTGAACTCCTTTAGAATGGACTGGCTGGATATCCTTGCAGTCCAAGGGACTTGCAAGAGTCTTCTCCAACACCACAGTTCAAAAGCATCAATTCTTCAGCATTCAGCCTTCTTCACAGTCCAACTCTCACATCCATACATGACCACTGGAAAAACCATAGCCTTGACTAGACGGACCTTTGTTGGCAAAGTAATGTCTCTGCTTTTGAATACGCTATCTAGGTTGGTCATAACTTTCCTTCCAAGGAGTAAGCGTCTTTTAATTTCATGGCTGCAGGCACCATCTGCAGTGATTTTGGAGCCCCCCAGAATAAAGTCTGACACTGTTTCCACTGTTTCCCCATCTATTTTCCATGAAGTGATGGGACCGGATGCCATGATCTTCGTTTTCTGAATGTTGAGCTTTAAGCCAACTTTTTCACTCTCCACTTTCACTTTCATCAAGAGGCTTTTGAGTTCCTCTTCACTTTCTGCCATAAGGGTGGTGTCATCTGCATATCTGAGGTTATTGAGATTTCTCCCGGCAATCTTGATTCCAGCTTGTGTTTCTTCCAGTCCAGCGTTTCTCGTAATGTACTCTGAATAGAAGTTAAATAAACAGGGTGACAATATATAGCCTTGACGTACTCCTTTTCCTATTTGGAACCAGCCTGTTGTTCCATGTCTAGTTCTAACTGTTGCTTCCTGACCTGCATACAAATTTCTCAAGAGGCAGGTCAGGTGGTCTGGTGTTCCCGTCTCTTTCATAATTTTCCACAGTTTATTGTGTTCCACACAGTCAAAGGCTTTGGCATAGTCCATAAAGCAGAAATAGATGTTTTTCTGGAACTCTCTTGCTTTTTCCATGATCCAGTGGATGTTGGCAATTTGATCTCTGGTTCCTCTGCCTTTTCTAAAACCAGCTTGAACATCAGGAAGTTCACGGTTCACATATTGCTGAAGCCTGGCTTGGAGAATTTTGAGCACTACTTTACTAGTGTGTGAGATGAGTGCAATTGTGCGGTAGTTTGAGCATTCTTTGGCATTGCTTTTCTTTGGGATTGGAATGAAAACTGACCTTTTCCAGTCGTGTGGCCACTGCTGAGTTTTCCAAATTTGCTGGCATATTGAGTGCAGCACTTTCACAGCATCATCTTTCAGGATTTGAAAGAGCTCAACTGGAATTCCATCACCTCCACTAGCTTTGTTCATAGTGATGCTTTCTAAGGCCTACTTGACTTCATATTCCAGGATGTCTGGCTTTAGGTCAGTGATCACACCATCATGATTATCTGGGTTGTGAAGATCTTTTTTGTACAGTTCTTCTGTGTATTCTTGCCATTTCTTCTTAATATCTTCTGCTTCTGTTAGGTCCATACCATTTCTGTCCTTTATTGAGCCTGTCTTTGCATAAAATGTCCCCTTGGTATCTCTAATTTTCTTGAAGAGATCTCTAGTCTTTCCCATCCTGTTGTTTTCCTCTATTTCTTTGCATTGATCACTGAGGAAGGCTTTCTTATCTCTTCTTGCCATTCTTTGGAACTCTGCATTCAGATGCTTATATCTTTCCTTTTCTCCTTTGCTTTTCGCTTCTCTTCTTTTCACAGCTATTTGTAAGGCCTCCCCAGACAGCCATTTTGCTTTTTTGCATTTCTTTTCCATGGGGATGGTCTTGATCCCTGTCTCCTGTACAATGTCACGAACCTCATTCCATAGTTCATCAGGCACTCTATCTATCAGATCTTGGCCCTTAAATCTATTTCTCACTTCCACTGTATAATCATAAGGGATTTGATTTAGGTCATACCTGAATGGTCTAGTGGTTTTCCCTACTTTCTTCAATTTCAGTCTGAATTTGGCAATAAGGAGTTCATGATCTGAGACACAGTCAACTCCTGGTCTTGTTTTTGCTGACTGTACAGAGCTTCTCCATCTTTGGCTGCAAAGAATATAATCAATCTGATTTCAGTGTTGACCATCTGGTGATGTCCATGTATAGAGTCTTCTCTTGTGTTGTTGGAAGAGGGTGTTTGTTATGACCAGTGCATTTTCTTGGCAAAACTCTTATTAGTCTTTTCCCTGCTTACTCTGGAAATCATAAGCAGAATTTGTACTGTTATCCAAGGTTGATATGATGTAACCACTGAAAATTAATATGATAACCAACCACTGTGAAGAATAAATGGTCCTGTTTTCTCACTCTGTAAGCTACTTTATGATAGCATACCCCTGAGCCTCATTCCATGTTTTGGTTTGAGCGCTCCCAGTTTTCAGGCTGTTCTTTTTGGTATGTGCACAATAACCTTTTACTCATTACTACTTCAGTGATTCCTGGGTTTTCCTTTGGTTATTTCTCAACCTTTGACAACTTCCTACCCACTACACAGCAGATGTTCTTCAATATTGAAGAAACAACTTCAGTTTTCAGGATTAAATCTGCAAAGAGAAAACTGCCCCCAGGTGAGTGTGCTGGAGCACTACTTGGGTCATTCTTCTGAAACCAGCCTTAAAAAATGGTGTCACTTCTTTACCCCTGTTCTCTCTCCATTTCAGCAAAATTGGCAAACACAAATGCTGAGAAAAAAAAATAATTTTTATTCCCTTTTCTTAGCGTTCTATTTCTGGTCCACTATGCCCAGTGGAAAGGAATGCCATAAATTACATGACTGTACCACAATGTATGCAATGCATTTGACTCATTTACAAAAACAACTCTGGACCTTATTATGAACCTGTGCCCTAGAAAATAGTGTCTGGTATTCTTCTATTGACAGTAGTCCTGGGCATTCTTACAAATTCTCCTTCAGCTTTCGTATTTAATTTTCTGAGGTCATTATGGGTAGTATTTCCTTTATTCTTTGGAAGATAGTGATCCAAATTTTCCCATGATGGATCCTAAATATTTTGTTGGTTAAAGACACAGGAAGGATAGTCACACTAAAACCCTTAAGTTCACATTTTTAAGAAAAAAAAAATTTACAGAACTGTGAATCTTGTATTTTCTCTAGAATGATAATATTCAAGAAACTGCATGATATATATGGCCTCTAACTACCCCTCTGCCCATCTCCTTCTTTCCTTGGCCCTTGTTCCTAAACTCCAGCCATCCCAGCTGTGGGTAGTTGCACAACTGCCTGGGTACCCTATCAAGCCTCTGTGCGTGCGTCCCTCTCCATCTGGTTAACTCTTACAAGATCTAAAGTGCAAAATCTCACATGTGATGACTCTGAGAAGTCTTCTGTGAATCTCCCTTGCCCTCTTCTTTTACTCTCCTGACTTTGAACTTGATGCTTCTTTGTATGTTCTTACTGTCCTCTAAGCAGATTACAACTCAGTCTTCTTACGTATCTGTCTTCTTTGAGGACAGATTTATTCTCGGCACAGAATAGGTACTCAATATAAATGGATATGAAAGGTTCCAGAAAATAATGGATTAAATAATAAGATTAAGTTAAATAATGGATTAAATTAAACAAGAATCCATCATTATTTAAAGAATAAATAAGCTTTAAAGTTGCCTGTAGATATAGGTAAGTCATATTTCCAGCATTGATTTTCAGATTATTTTATGTCAAATACCTGTTATCTCATTCTTAATTTGTTTGCTTTCAAATTACCAATAAACTGGAATTAAAATATGATTTAAAAGAAATCTTAAAGTGAAAGTTATTTATGAAATAATGTTCCTAATTGCACTTTTCTGTACAGGAAAAGAACTGGTAAGAGCTAATTATTTTAAATTTGTGAAATTCACAGAAATGTTTGTAAATTTTTAAAAAATAAATAAATTCCCTCAAACTTAAAAGTTTTTTTAAATGGCATGTGAAAATGACATCAGTTTGTTACCATTTTAAGACTTGTTCAGAAATCCAGATTAAAAGAAAGTGTTTAAAAATTAATGAAAAGAATTCAGAAAGACCATGAAAGCAACAATGACTTCCACATTCCTGGCTAAAGTTCAGCAGAGGTGAGTTAAGTGCTTATTAACCATGAAGAAAACAACAACAAAAAAAAAACGAAGCAACCTTAAGGTTGATTATTTTTAAGTGTAGAGAAAGTCAATTCAACTATGACTCCCAAATTTCTAATCTAAACATGTTATCTTTTCCATTGCTGCTTTTCTAAGGAAGTATATTTGCAGATATATATTTAAATGTATTTAAGTACAAGAGATGATTTGGCAAGGCTTAAATAGAAAGACAGCCAGATAAGGCCATCTATGAAAATTTATAATCATAAATTTCAAGAAATAGTAAATGAGTTAATCTACATTAAAGAATAAAAGATATAAACTACAGAAATAATTTTAGAATATAATACCTCTTGTTTAAAACGACACAATCTTGTTTTTTAAACATCTGGGGACAGAATTCATGGTTTGTTTTCTTCATTCTTTACCAAGCCTACTATGAAGAGGTAGGAGTGAAAACATTTGATTTTATATTATTTTTAATATATAGTATTTACATTATTATGTTTGTTTTCTAATGGCTGAATCTGTTCATACTTCCCCAACTGCATGGTAACTAAAATCTTCAAAGATTTGTATCAGATCAGTTAACAAGAAAGTTTAATGCAAGCTTTGAGGTTGATTAATTGATTTTAAAGTGTCAACAGGTTCATCTCTAAGTCTATATAATCTGCTTCACTTCAATAAAATTGTTTATCCTTTACTTTAAATTCCCCCAAGAAAGGAGAGTTTTAAACTCCCCAGAAAATGCAATACATTTTGGATAATGATGAAACTATACCCTGTTATAATCAAATGTGCTCAGGTTTTGTCAAAGTTGTACAACTGTCTACATATTAAAGGATTTTAATGACATTTTCCCCCAGAAAGCTCTATCAAATGATGAACTTTGTAAAATATGAACATTATTTTACACAAATTTGATACAGCTTTAAAAAATCTGAACATAAAACATCCAAGTTAGCACTGCAGAGTAGAAAAGCTATAGCCTCTTTCACAAATGGTGCTGCATCACCTAAATACCCACATGGAAAAAAAAAAAAAATCTTACCCCTACTTCATATGATGTACACAAAATCCAATTCCAGGTAGACTTTTGATCTGTGAAAATTAATACAATGAAACTTCTAGAATATACCATATAAGATCATCTTCATGACAGTATAGGTGGAAATTTTTTAAATAGTATACAAAAAGCACTAACCATAAAGGAAAAAAATGATAAATTAGAGTACATTAAAATTTATCAAAAAATTCTTCTACGACAATGAAAAGCCTAGAATGAAGGAATATATTAGCAATATATATGCCCAACAAAAGACTCATATCTAGACTATGTAAGGAACTATAAAACAATAAAATAGACCACACAATAAGAAAATGGCAAAATACCTGAATCAGCACTTCACTTAATAAAATATTCAAATAGTCTATAAATACATTAAAAAGTGTTTAACATTACTGGACACCAGAGACATGGATATTAAACCCTGCAATGAAAGATTGCTACATGTATATCAGAATGGTTAAAATTTAAAAGGTTGATAATACCAAATGTTGGTAAAAATGTGGAACAATGGGCTATCACATGCTATATGACCCAATAATTCTACTTCTAGATATCTACTCAAAATAAATCATTCATATGTGCAACAAAAGGCATCTACAAGTATGTACATAGCAGCAATTATTTCTAATAGCTAACCAGAAACAACCCAAATTTCCTTCAGTAATGGAATGGATAAACAGAAGTACATTAATATAATAAATTACCGAAAAAAAGAATGAAATACATCAACAAGTAACAAAAATATTGAATGAAAGAAGCCAGACACTAAGAATATATAATACACAGTTACATTTGTATATTTTCTCAAAGCAAGAAAAACTAAATATAATGTTAGAGGTCTAGATAATGTTTAACTCTGGGGAGAAGAGGGTAATGATTGGGAGGGAACTCAAGGGGGTCCTCTGAGATGCTGGTAGTGTTCTTTCACTTTATCTGGGTGATGCTTATACAAGTGTTTTCACTTTATAGTGATACTTCCAATTGGCAGTACTTAACTTTGTGCATTTTGTGTATATGATATTTCAGTTTTTAGAAACTTCTTTAAAAAAAAGAACTTGTCTCTTATGGGTGCTGATTTGCCTTGTCAAATAACTCTGGTTTCAAAAACTGTTGGATTATTTAGAGTGTCTTTCAATTTTCACAAGACTTCTCAAAAACATGTCCACTGAATAATATAAATTATAAATCACTGGAGAAGGAAATGGCAACCCACTCCAGTGTTCTTGCCTGGAGAATCCCAGGAACGGGGGAGTCTGGTGGGCTGCCGTCCATGGGGTCGCACAGAGTCGGACACGACTGAAGCGATTTAGCAACAGCAGCAGCAGCAGCAGCAGTACACGTTAAGGTTAAAGTGAAAGTCAATCAGTCGTGTCAGGCTCTTTGTGATCCCATGAACTGTATAGTCCATGGAATTCTCCAGGCCAGAATACTGGAGTGGGTAGCCTTTCCCTTCTCCAGGGGATGTTCCCAACCCAGGGATCGAACCCAGGTCTCCAGCGCTGCAGGCGGATTCTTTATCAGTTGAGCCACAAGGGAACAGTTTAATCATTGTCTTGATTTCGACTGCCACCTAATGGCAAGAATGCTGCACTACACAGAAGCGAACAATCAGGGAGCAAAAGAACCTTGATCTTGGCTACAATTTGCAGGGCTGCTCTTCTGTACAATTTATCATCAGCAAATATTAGATAAATGTTTGCATTTGATGTAAATATTAAGTGTAATATTAGTATATGTATATATTAGGACATGAGGTAAATATGACATTCATTTAGGAGTGTTGTCTGACATATAACAGAATTTTCCATTTCTTTGTGTAAGAAGTTAACACCCTATATAATTTTTACTCTTTCTCTTGGCCATACTTTAGAGTCCTTACATACTACAGCCCACTTAGTACAGCAAATATCGGGCAGCAACACAATATATGTGGTCTTTAGTATATTTATAGAGTTGTGCAATTTTTATCACTGTCAACTTTAGAACATTTTCATCACCCTAAAAAGAAACCCCATACCCATTAGCAATCACTCTCCATTTTCTCCCTATCCCCTGCCCTCCCCCAACCAGTGCCTGACAACCACTAATCTACTTTCTGTCTCTACAGACTTATGGCCATTTCAGATAAATAGACTCATATAATAAGTAGTCTCTTGAGACTGGCCAGCCAATTATATATTTTTTAATATCTTAAATAGGAAGAAAAGAATATTTTATATTTACCCACATTTTCACCATTTCCAGTGCTCTTCATTCCTTTGTGTAGTTTTAGGTTTTCATCTTGTTATCAGTCTCCTTCTCCTTGGGGGATTTATTTTAGTATTTCTTGCAGCACAATTTTGCAGGCATTAAATTCTTTCACCTTTGTATATATGGCAAAGTATCTTGCCTTCCTTTTTGAAAGATATTTTCAATGAGTTTAGAAGGCGAGGTTGACAGGATTTTTTTTTTTCTTTTAGTGTTTCACATATAGTACTTCACCACCTTCTACTTTGTATAATTTCCAACAAGAAATCTCTTGGGTTTTTCCATCTTTCTTCTTCTCTATGTAATATATCTGCTGCAGGCTGTTATCCAGGGCATGCACTTGCATGAGGGGGTTAATATCAGTTTAAGACCCCGCAGAGTCACAAACAAATGTGAGTCCTTGATATGAGTTTCCCCAACCTCTCCCCCACCTCTCACGGCCGTCTCAAATGCCCTTTAGATAAGACCTCTGAAAAAATTACGAGAACTCAGCTTTTTTTGGTTTGAATTGACCCCTCTGGTCTAAGCCAGAAAGCCCAAAGCATTCCACCCACAGATCCTAAAACCGAGGCATGTGCCCCGGGCCCTATAGCCTTCCCCACCTTCACTTTGACTTCAACATGTAGCTTCTCAAGGGATGTCATGTACTTCCTAGAGAAGTAATAAATCTATTTCAACTTCTCTGGTAGCCTGTTGCTGAACTGTGGCTCACCACTGCACACCTTCTGCTATGATTAGGAAATACTGATTTAACAAGGTCATTACAAGCATCCTTATAAGTGAAATAAGATGCAGGAGGGTTAAGAGTCAGAGAAGGAGATGTGAAGACAGCAGCAGAGCTGTCTGAAGATGGAAGGGAGCTATATTAATGAACGCATAAGCCACTTTTCCAGCCTCACAATCTAGAAAAACCAAGGAAACAGATTCTCTCCTAAATCTTCCTGCAAACACTTCAGTTTCAGCCCAGTGAGATCCATTTCAGACTCTTCACTGTCAGAAATGCAAAATAAATTGGCGTTACTTTAAGCCACAAAGTTTGTGGTAATTTGTTACAGCATAAAAAGGAGAAGGATACACCTTTTTTCTCATACATTTTGTCTATTTTTGTTTGTTTAACATGACAGTGTGAATCCAGTCTCTTTACCACATCCTGGCATGAAGCTAAAGTCCCCCTCAGTTTTGTTTTTGTTTTGTTTTCATCCAAGCCAACAATTCCAATCGGGTAGAAACTGAGTATGTGTAAAAACTCTTCCTTAAAGGTCAGATAAACTGAAATGTGTTGAGGGACTTGTATATAAGGAAAAACCCGAAGGTAACAAAGAGAAGCCAAAAATATAAAACCAGAATAGAAAACTGAGCAAGAAACTATAAGAATATTCAGCTTCACTGTGTATTAAAGCACACATATAACAAATAGAATTGTAATGTATAAAGCAAGCATGTAGTCAAAACATTCCTGACCCAGAAGTTTTTTTGTTACATCTGGGTGGGGGGGCGGTGCGGGGAAGTAAGCATTTTTGTTTTATCTACGGGATGACTTTAAAAAAGACAAACAGGAAGAATAATAATTAAAACATTTATATTGGTTACTGAGTTGAGGTTTTGTCTCCCTGGACCCATAATTTAGTTACACAAGTCAATCTTTTACCCATCTTGGGAGAAAGAACTACCTCCTCTCACCCTAAATAAGATAGGTAGAGTCAATATGTGAAAATATTCTGCTAGTTTGGAGTTCCCTGTGGACAATTTTCTTTTCTATTTTTTTTTATTCTGGTAAAATAAACCTAAAAAATTTACCATCTTAACGATTTTAAGTGTACAGTTAAGTAGTATTAAATACATTGAGAAAATGAGGAATTGTCAAAAATACGTTGATAATGTTGTGAAACCAAGACAATCCGTTTCTATAACTCTTTCTATCCTGAAAGACTGAAATTCTGTATCCATTAAACAACTCCCGTTTCAATCTGCTTTCTGTCTCTACGATTTTCATTACTCCAAGTAACTTATATAAGTGGGATTATATAGAATTTGTCTTTTTGTGATGGGCTTATTTCACGTAGCATAATGTCCTGACGGTACGAAGGAAATTAGAATTCCCTTCCTTTTAAAGCTGAATATTCCATTGTATATATATATACACCACATTTTACCTTTCCCTTTATCTGTAGATTGGCACTTGGACTGCACCTATATTTTAGCTATTGTGAAAAATGCTGCTATGACTGTGGGTATACAAATATCTAATCATGACCCCTGCTTTTAGTTATTTTGGGTATATATCCAGAAGTGGAATTGCTGAATCATATGTTAATTCTATGTTTAGTTTCTTAAGGAACCACTATAACTGTTTTCCACAGCAGTTGGACCATTTTACAAGCCATCAACAGTGATCAAATATTCTAATTCCTCCACATCCTCTCCTTGTTATTTTCTGTTTTTGTGATGATTGCCAGTCTAACGGTATGAAGTGGTATCTCAGTGTAGTTTTGATTTGCATTTCCATTATGATTCTTGATGTTAAATGTCTTTTCATGTGCTTATTGGCCTTTATGAAACACAAGCTGGAATCAAAGTTGCTGGGAGTAATATCGATAACCTCAGGTATGCAGATGATACCCACCCTTATGGCAGAAAGCAAAGAACTAAAGAGCCTCTTGATGAAAGTGAAAGTGGAGAGTGAAAAAGTTGGCTTAAAACTCAACATTCAGAAAACAAAGATCATGGCATCCGGTCCCATCACTTCATGGCAAACAGATGGGTAAACAATGGAAACAGTGTCAGACTTTATTTTCTTGGGCTCCAAAATCACTGCAGATGGTGACTGAAGCCATGAAATTAAAAGATGCTTGCTCCTTGGAAGAAAAGCTATGACCAAGCTAGACAGCATATTAAAAAGCAGAGACATTACTTTGCCAACAAACATCCATCTAGTTAAAGCTATGGTTTTTCCAGTGGTCACGTATGAATGTGAGAGTTGGACTATAAAGAAAGCCGAGTGCCAAAGAATTGATGCTTTTGAACTGTGGTGTTGGAGAAGACGCTTGAGAGTCCCTTGGACTGCAAGGAGATCCAACCAGTCCATCCTAAAGGAAATCAGTCCTGAATATTCATTGGAAGGACTGATGCTGAAGCTGAAACTCCAATACTTTGGCCACCTGATGCGAAGAACCGACTAGTTGGAAAAGACCCTGATGCTGGGAAAAACTGAAGGTGGGAGGAGAAGGGGACAACAGAGGATGAGATGGTTGGATGGCATCACCGACTCAATGGATATGAGTTTGGGTAAACTCCGGGAGTTGGTGATGGACAGGGAAGCCTGGCGTGCTGCAGTCCATGCGGTCACAAAGAGTTGAACATGACTGAGTGACTGAACTGAACTGAATACCTTCTTTGGAGAAATGTCTATTCAAGTCTTTTACCCATTTTTTAGTGGAGATATATATATATATTCTCTTCAGATTCTTTTCCATTAAAGTTTATTATAAGATATTGAATATAATTCCTGTGCCATACAGTAGGACCTCATTGTTTATTTTAGATACAGTCATTTGTATCTGTTAATCCCAAACTCCTAACTTATCCCTCTCCTTGTTTCCCCTTTGGTAACCATAAATTTGTTTTCTATGTCTGTGAATCTGTTTCTATTCTGTAAATAAGTTCATTTGTATCTTTTTTAGATTCCACATATAAGTGATGGCATATGATATTTGTCTTTGTCTGACTTACTTCACCTACTATGATAACATCTAGGTCCATCCATGTTGCTTCAGATGGCATTATTTCATTCCTGCATTCTTTTTATGGCTGAGTGATCTTCTACTGGGGCTTCCTAGGTGGCATTAGTG
Source organism: Bubalus kerabau (assembly GCF_029407905.1). Classification (NCBI taxonomy): domain Eukaryota; kingdom Metazoa; phylum Chordata; class Mammalia; order Artiodactyla; family Bovidae; genus Bubalus; species Bubalus kerabau. Next base: position 50,938,521 of record NC_073629.1, read on the forward strand.
GTGAAGAATCTTCTTGCTAGTGCAGGAGCCCCAGAAGATGGGGGTTTGATCCTTGAGTCGGGAAGATCCTGGAGTAGGAAATGGCCACCTGCTCCAGTATTCTTGCCTGGAAAATTCCATTGACAGAGGAGCCTGGTGGGCTACAGTCCATGGGGTCATAAAGAGTCACACATGACTGAGTGACTGAGCATGCACATGGTGGGATATAAAGTTAATATACAAAAATCAGGTAAATTTCTGTATACTAACAACAATCTGAAGAGAAAATTAAGGAAACTGTTTCATTTACAATAGCATCAATGAGAACAAAATACAAATTAACTTAGCAAGGAGTTTAAAGACTTGTACAATGGAAACTATAAATCATTGCTGAAAGAATTTAAAGATGATATACATAAATGAAAACACATCCCTTTTTAATGGACTGGAAGACTTAATGTTGTTAAGCTGTCAATACTACCCAAAGTGATCTACAGATTCAATGCAATCCCTACCAAAATTTCAACAACATTTTTGCAGAAATAGAAAACCTCTCCTAAAATTCATATGGAATGACAAGGGGACCAAAATAGCCAAAACAATCTTGAAAAAGAAGAACAAAAATGGATGACTCATATTTTCTGATTTTCAAGCTTATTACAAAGTTACAATAATCAAAACAGCTTAGTAACAGCATAAAGACATACATATAGACCAATGGAACACAGAATCAAGAAATAAGCCCTCACGAATGTGGTCAAGTGTTCTTTTTTTTTTACAAGAGTGCCAATCCTAAAATTTACATGGAATCATAAAGGACCCAGAATTGCCAAAGTAATCCTGAGCAAAAAGAACAAAGCTGAAGATATAACCCTACCAGACTTCAGACAACACTACAAAACTATAGGGGGATCAAACCCATGTCTCTTGCATCTCCTGCATTGGCAGGCAGATGCTTTACCACTGTACCATCTGGAAAGCCCTTATATCCTGCTACTTTGCTGAATTTACTAGTTCTAACAGTATTTTTTTGTGGAATCTTTTGGGATTTCTACCTGTAGATCATATCATCTTCAGAAGAGATCATTTTACTTCTTCCTTCCCAATTTGGATGCTTTTTACTTCTTCTTGCCTAATGACTCTGGCTAGAACGTCCAATACTATGCACTTACCTAATTCTCTCTTTTCATACTAGGGAAACTAGGATCAAGAAAAGATAAGTGATTTCTTCAAGGTCTCATTGCTAAATAGGAACAGACCCAAGATTAGAAAACTCTATGCTCCCTACTCCCAGCCTAGCATTCTTTCCATTATTGTACCAGCTCAACCAAGATTGGGTTTTCTGTATTCCAAACAAGTGCATCCCAGTATTATTTTAATATGTATAGTGGAACTACCTACCATTCAAACGGCATGCAATTGCCACTGTCATAACTACTGTGTTGTTTAATCTGCAGACAACTATTATACAGATCTACATGGCCTTTAATTTGAAATTTATATGTATTTATCATTTTTATTAACATTTTACTAGGAAAAATTCCACATGTATAGAAAAATGAAAAAAAAAATTGAACACCCTCCATTACCTTCCCTCTAGAAGAGACTTAATATTTGTCAACACTTTGGCATACTTTTTGTGTATTTTTTCCTAAACCACTTAAAAATAAATTGCAGGTGCCATGACACTTTACCCCTAAATAGTTTACTGCTAAACTAAGAGACATTTTACCCCTAAATAATTCAGCAAGCATGTTCTAGGAGAAAGGATATTTATATACATAAGCTCCCTACCACACTAAAGAAAATTATTAAGAAATTTATGATATCATCTAATTTCTGATTCATACAATTTCCAGAAGAGATGTCTTTAACGTTTGCTCTTTTAAAACAATGGCTCCTACTGAAGAGCTATCAAAAGAACCTATGGAGAAAGCAAAGCAGAGGTTATTACATACTGCGGTTAAAGGAAAAAAAAAAATCACCATTTCCAAGATCAAGTTTTAAGTGCATTTCAGAGGAGGGAGGGCAAAGACAGGATATATAGGTTTGGGGAAGTCATGTTTAAGGTTGGTCTTTTGATTGTGGGAGTGCGAAGTTCATGAGTGGACAAGTGGACATTGTTCAGAGTGGACAAGTTCATGACATAATAGATTAAGACTGGTGGACAGAATGAGGAGATGCTTTCCAAACAAATCTTGAAGACTAAACAGTTGTTTGATGCTATTTTAGATTTCAAGAAAAGTGCAAGGACAGTAGAGAGTCCTCTTACACTCAGTTGCAGTTTCCCTTAATATTACATCATTGGGCTCATTTGTCAAAACTAAGAATTCAACACTGGGACATGACTATTAACTGTACTACATGTTTTATTCAGATTTCATTAGCTTTTTTAAACAACATTTTTCTATCCCATCATCCTATCTAGAATACCACATTGCATTTAGCTGCCATTTCCTCTTGGTCTTCTCTAGTCTGTGAGTTTTTCAGATGTTCCTTGTTTTTAATGCCCTTGGCAATTCCAGGGTCAGATATTTCTGTAGAATGTCTCTCAACTTACACTTGTCTGAGATTTTTCTCATGATTAAACTAGGATTATGGGTTTGGGGGAAGAATGCCACAGAATTGAAACCCCTTTCTTATTATACCATATTAGGTTATACATATCTACATGACAACACCAGTAATGTTAACCTTAGTCACTTGGTTAAGATGGTACCTGCAGGTTTCTCCACTGTGAAGTCATCATTTTTCCCATTCTACACTCTGTTCTTTAGAAATCACTCACTAAGTCCACCTTAGTTCCAAAGCAAGAGAGGTGGTTACTAAGGTCCACTTTAGGAGGAGGCAATATCGACATAACTTATGTGGAATTCTTCTGTAAGGAACATTTTCTCCCCCATTTATTTCAATCATTTATCTATACCACCATGGCCTTGTGGACATGTGCTTTATACTTTGGGTTATAACCTAATACCACATTATTTTGTTGCTCAAATTGTTCCAGCTTTGGCCATTGAGAGTTCCTTCAGTTTGATGCTTGTGTCTCTTTGACATGCTCAATTATTATTAATTTTTTAGCACTTTCAGACTTCCTGGTACTACAAGATGCTGTAAGCTCATCTTGTGTTTCCCTGCCCCAATCAAGAATCAGCCATTTCTCCTAGGGGTCCTGATTCATTTTAGTAGAGAATGTGTGTTAGAGAATGGTATTTGCTTATTTAATTCCAAAAACATTTTGTATAGAGGTATAGGCAATTAACAATATTGTGATAGTTTCTGGTGAACAGTGAAGGGACTCAGCCATACATATACAAGGATCCAGAGAACAGTATTTAGAAATGAAGATTGGGTGTTGGCAGTTCTTATTGCTACTGGTTCTTGCTCCTTTTGAAGGAAATATAAAATTTTTCATCATAAGTTAAAATAGTTGTAAATGCCATTTTCCATGGCATTTTAAATACTGCCTTTAAAAACAGACTATGACTTTTCTCTTTTACATGTGCAAAAAATGAAACTGAATAGTTTAATAATTTGATATCCACCATTATATCAAAGACTGATTAGCTGTTTACCCAAACTGCCTACCACCTCTCCTTCATAGGCACAAGCACCTCTTGAAGTTAGACGTGGCCATGTAAACTGAATTCTGGACAACAGAATGTGAATGGAAGCAATTTATGTTGCTTCCCAGTCTGGTCTGTAACAATTACCAATGCATGATCTGCAAGCTGCTGTCTTTCCTCCCTCTTCCAGTTAGATGTTGAGTAACTAAGCACCTATCTCCCTACCAGCTATTAGACTTCTATACAAATCGGAAAGTTCTATTTCAGCCATTGAGATTCAAAAATTGATTTAAAAAATAAGGCAGATCAATTTTTTTTAAGTGTATATGTTGTAGCCCTTATCGAAGCTACAGCTGCTTCCATATAGCTGCTGTGGTCAAAAAGGAGCCCAAAGTGACAGTTTTCCTTGACGGTCACCGTTGTTTGCTGTAACTGATCTGCAACATTTCAGGAAAAGACAGTTCCCATTGTACTTGCCATCTCAGGTACAACCAGAGACCTTTATTAAAACTGACAACGTTTTCAGAGGCCACCAGAAATGTTCCATTGATGGGGTCTTACATGCAAGAATAAGGCTTTTGAGAAGTGGCTTGCCGAGGCCAAGAACCAGTATGCAGATGCAGATATGGGTGGGTTAGATACCTGTGCTGGGGAAATCCAGGGGCAAGTGGTGCAGATTGTGGCCATGCTTTGGGTCTTTGCCCTGAAAAGCTTAAGCATCAGCCCAAAGGTGAGTCAAAAACCTTGGTTCTGAAAACCAGATGAATGGAACGAGTAGGTCATTCAGGACAAAAAAAGAAAAAAAAAAGATAAAGTGTATATGTTAATTGAGGACCCAGATATTGAGTCCTTAAAAATTATCCTTCCTGTGAACCCTAAGAGTCTGGAGTGTCCCCCAGGGTAAGCATTTTGTCTTTGGGAACATTGGTAGAGAGGTTCCCTGTCTATTTGGGGTAGTTGAAGAGTTCTGTTCCACATTGTGAAGACAAGTAGCAGGAGTGATAAATAAATTTTTATTGTTTTGAGCCACTGAGAATTTCAGGTTGTTACTGCAGCAAAATCTACATCATCTTCATTTAAGGTAGAAACTGTTATCTAAAGTGAGGTGCTACCATAACAAGAACCTAAAATAATTAAGAGAGATGGCAAGCAGGAAGGAAACCATTTTCAGAGGATGGAGAGAGAGCAATTTATGATCTACAGTGGCGAAACATTTCATAAAACTGTTGTTCACAGCTAACTTGGAAAACAGGTCATGTAATAAATCTATAGCTTAAGGGCAAGATTGGAAAACAAAATGCTGTGTGTTCATCGCTGTTGGCTGCCTGGCAAGATATTACAAAAAAGAGATGAAGTGGGAAAAGAGCTGACCAGTTTGTAAGCAAGAATGAAAGGAACAGACTCCAATTTGAGAACTTGTAGAGTTGAAGTAGGTAACTACTTCTCAACCCCAAACAGTTCAAGATACAATTGAGAAATGTTTGGAATGATAAAGGACGACTAAAACTCAGCCTGGAGGTAATGCATCAAATTACAAGATTGGCTTTTTCACCCATTTTTTAAAAACTTTTAATGAGTGGACTAATAGGTCCCAGATCAAAGATCCAACCAACAAAAGTCGTTTGGACACAATGGCTTAGGGAAAAGAGACTAAGGGAAAGTAACTCTTTCATCAAAGTTTGGTAAACCTATGTAATCACTGTGAGAGGGAGAAGGGAAGAAGAGAGGGAGAGGGAGAGACAGGAGGATGAACCGGGGCTAGAAAACAAATTACATACAAAATACATACAAAAGAGAATCACATCTTGAAGGAAGCATGGAGCTGATGAAAATGACTAGTTTGGACTTTTTCCCCCTCCTGGTTATGTTTCTGAGAGAGTTGTACTTCCAAAATAACCACTAGCCTAAATGTCTTTACACCTTTATAACTCCATCTATGTGCACAAAGCAGACTAAGAAAGCTGCTCAGCACCTAAGGAGGACATATTACCCACAAAAAACCTATTCCAGAAGTAGCCACAAAGGATAACAGAAAAGGAAGAATCAGTCACAGAAAGAATCATGAGTAGTGGAGAACAGTGAACAAAGGAGCCACTTCTAAGGAGCAGAGCCAGGGCTTAATGAAGAAACATTCCCCATTCCCCAGAGTGATAAAGGGTCCTCAAAACAGCCACCCACAGGATTTCACAACTACCACAGATGAGCCTCTACTTCTGTTATTCCTTTCAAACAGGAATCTTTGCTGTGACTATCTCATCCATAGGGACAGATAACTTGTCTTCTGGAATGGGTCTTCTCACTTGTCTTCTGGCTGCAGATGGTGACTGCAGCCATGAAATTAAAAGATGCTTGCTCCTTGGAAGAAAAGCTATGACCCACCTAGACAGCATATTAAAAAGCAGAGACATCACTGAGTGACCAAACAACAACAAATAGGTATTGATTGTTTGATCTAAGCACAAAAGGAGGCACATTTGTACCTAATGCAGAGATCACTTAGATCAAAAGGAGGCACATCTGTACCTATTGTAGAGATCACTACATGTAACTCTGATTCTGGGTTTTGAACTAGACGTCCTGACCAGATGATGTTTTTGGTATGTCTACCCTGGGAAGGAGATAAGATGTATTTTGCAAACAAGAAGGAGAATTAAATGAATATTTAACGACCAGAAGAGTGGAAGCAAATATTGCTATTCCCTAGTATTTCTGATTTTCTTTCTTCCAGGCACACAGTAGGACTCCACTTGCTTGCCCGCTTGAAGCTAGTAGTGGCCATGTGATTTGTTTTGGTCAATAAAACTGAATAGAATTGAAGAGTGTCACTTCCAGGAGGAAGCCTTTAAGAGCTGTTGCATAGTTTGACCTTCTCCGTCCCCTGGTTGTAGTTATGTGATGTTTCAGAGAGTGAAGCCTCTGCCAACTGGCATCTTTTAGTGAGAACAACACAGAGCAGAGCTCACGGACAATAGCATGAGTGAGGAGTACACTACTGTTCTAAGACACTAATTTTGAGGATGCTACTGAAGCAAAATCTAGTCTCTTCTGATTAACTCAGAAATAAACAGACATAATAGATAAACAGGAAATAGCCTGTCTTCAACTGAAAAAAAAAGGGCAAGATATTTTAAAATAGGGAAATCTAAAAATAACATCTTTAAAAGATTTTTTTTTTAATTGTCTAATTGCTTGGAAACACAATCAACACCTATTTGTTGTTTGGTTGCTCAGTGATGTCTCTGCTTTTTAATATGTTGTCTAGGTGGGTTTTTCTTTTGAAAAGAAGAGAATATGCTTTTCTTCCAAGGAGCAAGCATCTTTTAATTTCATGGCTGCAGTCACCATCTGCAGTGATTTTGGAGCCCAAGAAAATAAAGTCTTGTCACTGTTTCCACTGTTTTCCCGTCTATTTGCCATGAAGTGATGGGACTGGATGCCATGATCTTAGTTTTTTGAAAGCTGAGTTTTAAGCCAGCCTTTTCACTCTCCTCTTTCACCTTCGACAAGAGGCTCTTTAGTTCCTCTTTCCTCTTTGCTTTCTGCCATAAGGCTGGTGTCATCTGCATATCTGAGGTTATTGATATTTCTCTTGGCAATCTTGATTCCAGCGTGTGCTTCATCCAGCCCAGCATTTTGCATGATGTACTCTGCAAAAAAGTTAAATAAACAGGGTGACAATATACAGCTTTGATGTACTTCTTTCCCAATTTTGAACCAGTCTGTTGTTTCATGTCCGGTTCTAATGGTTGCTTCCTGCCCTACATAAGGGTTTCTCAGAAGGCAGGTAAGGTGGTCTGATATTCCCATCTCTTTAAGAATTTTCCGGTTTGTTGTGATCCATCTTTTGCTTTGGCCACTAATAATTTCAATTTTGCAACTTTAATTATGTAAGATCTGATAATTTCCATATCTTCATTCTGAAATTCTTACCGGTCTTGATTTTCTTTTCATTCTTTTTCAGATATTTAAATTTTTATATATTTTTTCTGTTCTAAGTATATATATTTCTGAAGCTATCTCAAATCCCAATCACTTTTGACTATATTTAAAAACAGGAACAAAAAATTCCCATAATGAGCTTGACCTTGGATATCATCATCAAAAATGGTCTTAAAGGAAGGCATAATTTTGCTATCGGCCATTACTCCCTGAAGATGCTGTTGGGAAAGTGAAGTCAGGTAGAGATAGCCTTAAATTCCAGATGTGCCACTTCCTACCAGTATGACCTGGGACAAGTTACTTAATGAGTGGTGATAACATCTACTTTACAGGGAATTATGAAGAATACATAAGTAACATATAAAATGTCCAAATAAATAAGTATCCAGCACATAGTTACTGCTTATAATCATCAGCATATATTAGGCATTCTTTCTTGGTTGCTATTGAAGGATCTGTAATCTGTCAATTTGCTAAAATCTTGATTGAGTCTATTTGTTGTCAACCAGATCTAAATTAATTATATACGGTAATTTTTCATTGTGCCAAGTAGTACTTCCCAAACAGAACCCATATTGTATTTTCCCTCAAAAAGCATTCCTCTTATTCCAGTATTCTGGCCTTTAGTAAGTTTGATATTTACTATCATAATGTTCATAACTTTGAGACTGGGTTCACATCTGTCCTGGTTGAAGAAGGTCCTCAGGCTGTTCATTGTGAAGCTGTTTTTCTTGCCTTATTGTTGTTCTAACTACTCTTCTCCAAGCTTTAATTTTATAGATATTCCCTGGAGTCCTTCCTAAATTGGAGATCACTCACACTGTTCTAGGTGTTGATACTCAATGGTTTTACTTAAAGACAATGTCTTTTTTAAAAAAAGCAAAGTACAAATACAAAAATGTAGAAAGGCAAGTGTCTTCCTTTGCACTCCCACTTTATAGAAATGTTAACATTTTTAGGCCTTCTTGACTTTTCATCCTGTGCATATACAAATGTTAGGTTTGTTTTTACACATAGAAGGTCATGGTATATGTTCTATACTTCATCTTGCTTTTTCTCTCAAAAATAAATTATAGATAATTCAGCACTGATTTTCCACTTTTAAAAGATCACATAGAACTAAACATGGAAACAAGCTAAGTGTCCACTGATGGATAAAGGGATTCAAAAATGCAAGATACACACACAGGAATATTATTCAGCCATAAAAAAGAAAGAAATCTTGCCTTCTGCAGTAATAAGGACGGACTTTGAGGGAGTTACACTAGTGAAGTAAACCAGGCTGAGGAAGACAGATGCCGTATGTTCTCACCTATAGGTGAAACCTAAAAAAGGGGAACTCAAAGAAATAGCATGTAGAACGATGGCTGCCCAGGGCTAGGAGTGGGAGAAAATAGATGCTGGTCAAAGGGTATAATCTTCCAGCACAAGATAAGTAAGTTCTGGAGTCTAATAATGTATAGCATGGTGATTATAATTAACAATACTGCATCATATACTTGGAAGTTAAGAAAGTAGATCTTAAAAGTTATCTTCACACACACACATACACACACAAAAGGTAATTATGTGAGGACAGAGGTGTTAACTAACCTCACTGTGATAATCATTTCACAATACATACATGATCAAATCATCATGTTGTACACCTTAAGTTTACATATGTTGTTATGTCAATAATATCTGAATGAAGCTGGAAAACAAAAGATCACATAGTACTTTGTGGTATAGAGTATCACTGTTTATCCAGTCTCCTACTAATATAAATAAGAAAAGAGAACATCTACTAAAAATAGTGCACTCACCAAATTTTTGTTATACAGACATTTACTGCAGCAACTGTAACTACATCTATCTATGTCTATCCTTGGGCACTTGGTTATTTTTTTGGAATGGAATCCTAGAGGAATTGCCCTGTTTTAGTTGGTTTCAATAGGTATGCCCCAGGTTTTATGTAAAGGTGCAGATAGTGTCTTATTACCCCACCCCCAGGGTACCTGAACGTTGTATCAATCTTAGTTTTTAAGTCATACAGAAAGCATTTTCAGGAATTCTAGGATCTCTTCCTTAATTATTACCAATTATTATCAATCATTTCATATGTTTAGTTTGAAAATTTTTCTAAAAATCCTTATACTTAGGTCAAGTGGGCCTTAGAAACCATCACTACGAACAAAGCTAGTGGAGGTGATGAATTCCAGTTGAGCTATTCAAAATCCTGAAAGATGATGCTGTGAAAGTGCTGCACTCAATATGCCAGCAAATTTGGAAAACTCAGCAGTGGCCACACGACTGGAAAAGGTCAGTTTTCATTCCAATCCCAAAGAAAGGCAATGCCAAAGAATGCTCAAACTACCGCACAATTGCACTCATCTCACACACTAGTAAAGTAATGCTCAAAATTCTCCAGGCCAGGCTTCAGAGGTATATGAACCATGAAATTCCTGATGTTCAAGCTGGTTTTAGAAAAGGCAGAGGAACCAGAGATCAAATTGCCAACATCCACTGGATCATGGAAAAAGCAAGAGAGTTCCAGAAAAACATCTATTTCTGCTTTATTGACTATGCCAAAGCCTTTGACTGTGTGGATCACAATAAACTGTGGAAAATTCTGAAAGAGATGGGAATACCAGACCACCTGACCTGCCTCTTGAGAAATTTGTATGCAGGTCAGGAAGCAACAGTTAGAACTGGACATGGTACAACAGACTGGTTCCAAATAGGAAAAGGAGTACGTCAAGGCTGTATATTGTCACCCTGTTTGTTTAACTTCTATGCAGAGTACATCATGAGAAACGCTGGACTGGAAGAAACACAAGCTGGAATCAAGGTTGCCGGGAGAAATCTCAATAACCTCAGATATGCAGATGACACCACCCTTATGGCAGAAAAGTGAAGAGGAACTCAAAAGCCTCTTGATGAAAGTGAAAGTGGAGAGTGAAAAAGTTGGCTTAAAGCTCAACATTCAGAAAACGAAGATCATGGCATCCGGTCCCATCACTTCATGGGAAATAGATGGGGAAACAGTGGAAACAGTGTCAGACTTTATTTTTTGGGGCTCCAAAATCACTGCAGATGGTGACTGCAGCCATGAAATTAAAAGACGCTTACTCTTTGGAAGGAAAGTTATGACCAACCTAGATAGCATATTCAAAAGCAGACATTACTTTGCCAACAAAGGTCCGTCTAGTCAAGGCTATGGTTTTTCCTGTGGTCATGTATGGATGTGAGAGTTGGACTGTGAAGAAGGCTGAGCACTGAAGAATTGATGCTTTTGAACTGTGGTGTCGGAGAAGACTCTTGAGAGCCCCTTGGACTGCAAGGAGATCCAACTAGTCCATTCTGAAGGAGATCAGCCCTGGGATTTCTTTGGAAGGAATGATGCTGAGGCTGAAACTCCAGTACTTTGGCCAGCTCATGCGAAGAGGTGACTCATTGGAAAAGACTGATGCTGGGAGGGATTGGGGGCAAGAAGAGAAGGGGACGACAGAGGATGAGATGGCTGGATGGCATCACTGACTCAATGGACATGAGTCTGAGTGAACTCTGGGAGTTGGTGATGGACAGGGAGGCCTGGCGTGCTGCGATTCATGGGGTTGCAAAGAGTCGGACACAACTGAGCAACTGATCTGATCTGATCTGAACAGAAGAACTGACTTGTGGTTTGTATTACTTTCTGAAGTTGCTGTTAACTAATTACCACAAACTACATGGCTTAAAATAATGGAAATTTTCTCACAGTTCTGGATGTCAGAAGCAAGGTGTCAGCAGGGCCGTTCTCCCTCTGGAGGCAACAGAGAACCCCTCCTTGCCTCTTCCAGCTTCCGGTGGCTCCAGATGTTCCTTGGATTGTCACTGCAGAATTCTAATCCTGTATCTGATTCACATTGTCTTCTCAGTGTCCATTTCTCTTCTCCTCTGAGTTAAGCACCTCTTACAGGATACTTGTCATGGGATTTAGGGCCTACCCATATAATCCAGGATGATCTCAGCTTAAGTTACTTAACTAATTACATCCACAAAGATCCTTTTTTCCAAGGAAGGTCACATGCACACATTCTGGGGGTTCTGACATAGATACATCTTTTTATTAGGGCCACCATTCAACTGCATAGTGGCTCAATCAACAAAGCCACTTAAATCATGCTATATAAAAAGAAGTCTGCTTGTAACAGCCAATTTAGGATTGATGTGGCTCAATGATCTCTTCAAAGATGCTGACTCTCCATCTTTCCCCTTCCACAATTCTCAGAATATAATTTATAACTTTGCCACCTTACATTAACAGTTACAGGACAGCTCCAGGCTTTACATCCCTTAGAGAACTGTAAACACTGCAGGAAGAGAGAAGGGGGGGGAAAATGTGTTTCCTTTAAGGGAAGAAAGCCTCTCCCTGAAACTTCCACAGCTTCCCCTCATGTCCCAGCATGTCCAACCCAGATGGATCACTGGCAGAGGGGACAAGAGGATGCCATGACTGCCTTACAGCTATGAAGATACATGCCCTGCAGTACACTGCCACACAGAAACTTGAGTTTTGATAACAAACAAAAAAAGCAAAAAAAAAAAACAAAAAAAATGAAGGGATGGCTGTTCAGTAGCAACTAATAGCATCTGCTACAATTCCTAAATGTTTCCTGAAGATCACTAATAAAACTCACCAACCGTTTCATCTACTGATTTACATCACTTCCTTCAATCAATATTTTATAACATCTGCTATACATTAGGTACTGTGATAGAAATGGGAGTCCAAGATCAAGACATAGTCCACATCCTCAAGGAGGATGGATGAATGGAATAAAAAGATAAATACATCTGTAATTCCAGGACAGCAAGACCAATACCACATTAGAGATATGTACATGGGGCAGTGGGGGAATAGAATAGATTGCAGCATCTTGAAAGCCAAGCCTGAAGTTGAGTTTCTGAGAAGCAATTAAACAGAGAAAATGCAGGAGTGGATAATGGTGTTTTACATAAAGGGCACGCAGAAAGGCAGTGATGACTGGAAATTACTGCCACACCCTTGTGGAACTACAAACATTTTAATGAACCTAGAATCAAGGAGCTGTGTGGGTATAAGGAGGGCAGGTAAGCTAGTGAGGGGTAGAAGCTAGATGAAGAGCCTATATATACTGAAATAAAGTGACATCATCTCAAAACCTGTTTGGAAGCAACTGAAGGATTTTGATCAAAGGAACAATCAAGATTACTCCTGACAATGCCTGGATATTTTTGATTGCATAACTGTTTTCTATTTGTATAATGTTATGGCTTCCCAGGTGGCTCAGTAGTAAAGAATCTACCTGCCAATGCAGGAGATGCAGGAGCTGCTGCTGCTGCTAAGTCACCTCAATCGTGTCCCACTCTGTGCAACCCCATAGACGGCAGCCTACTAGGCTCTCCCGTCCCTGGGATTCTCCAGGCAAGAACACTGGAGTGGGTTGCCAATTCCTTCTGCAGTGCATGAAAGTGAAAAGTGAAAGTGAAGTCGCTCAGTCATGTCCAATTCTTAGCCATCCCATGGACTGCAGCCTACCAGGTTTCTCCGTCCATGGGATTTTCCAGGCAGAAGTACTGGAGTGGGGTTGCCTTCTCTGGTGATGCAGGAGATTCAGGTTCAATCCCTGGGTTGGGACGATCCCCTGGAGGAGGAAATGGCAACCCACTCCAGTATTCTTGCCAGGGAAATCCCATGGACAGAAGAGCCTGGTGGGATATACAGTCCATGGGGTCACAGACACCACTGAGCAACTGAGCATGCACAAGCTTGTTACTGGGATATGAATAGGGGATTTGCAATTAAAATTTTTAATCTGGACTTGGTTTTTTAGAGCTTACTCCAAAAAAATTCAAAATTTTGCAGTATTTGGTGAAGATGGAATTGTAGAAACCTGGTGCAGGTCACATATTCCTATAGGCTTCCAAGTATTCTGACCAAAGGAAAAGTTCTATATAAGCCTATACCATAAATCAGCTTAAAATAGCTTCTGTAACAATGTTTCATATTCTGCATAACACAAAGTGAATCATTTGGACAACAGTGTGCAGAAAAAGGATGCTAAAAATATTACTAGACATTACCTTGGCTTCCTTAGAATGGTCTCTACAATTATCTCACAATAGCACACAAGTTTGCTATCCTCAGGCAGACTTTTTAAAATGACCTTCAAATAAAGGTATAAAGATTTACCCCAGTGTCCCCAGAATGCTTCTGGGGGGAAAGCAGAATGATTCAACAGAAAAAACATAATCCTCAGAACTACTTAGACTGGGGTTCAAATTCTGATGTCTCCACTTGCTAGATGTTACTGTATTATTTAATTTCTTTTAAACTTTATTTATAAAATGTTTATAATAAAGACAGATCAAATTTCATAGGGGCTACAAGTATATACATGATTCAACTGCATATATAAACCTAATACTATTACACTTATAAAACATACTCTAGTAATATACCAAACAAATACTTCTCAAAAAAATACCAGTTGTCTTTTTTTATCTTAACTATACTATATACTACTACCCCCCCAGAAGTTTATTAATGACATAAATATGAATGGTATTTTTTATAGGCACAATAAATGCAACAAACTTACTGGAAGATAATTTCACAACCAGACATTTTGATTTTGTCACATTTTCCCCGAGCAGCCAGAGGAGCCTTAGCTGCATGAAGAGCACACAGATTTTTCCTCCATCATGAGGTATAATCGATTATCTCCTTCCACCCTCAATTCCCAATAAAAAACTCTCAATCACACGAAAATTTTTTTGACAAATCATCTTCTAGCTTCACTACTAATTCCCTGTCCATGACAAATGCTATTCATATAAAAATATAACAAGCAAGAAACTTAACTAGCTAAGATGAAATTGAAAGGAAACAGCCATGGACTATTTTCACACTCACTATATTATGCACAGGCTTCCCAGGTGGCTCAGTGGGTAAAGAATCTGCCTGCAATGCAGGAGATGCGGGTTCAATCCCTGGGTTGGGCAGATCCCCTGGCAGAAGGCATGGCAGCCCACTCCAGTATTCTTGCCTGGAAAATCCCACGGACAGAGGAGCCTGATGGACTACAGTCTATAGGGTCACAAAGAGTTTAGACACGACTGAAGTGACTGAGCAGCAGCAGGCACATTCTAAGATACGAGGTTTCACAAATAAAATAAAATATTACATCTTTTAAGTCTACTTTATATAATGGTTTAGCGGTGTTACCAGTTTGCCACTATGACCTATCGCTACCTACTGTCACAGAGATGATGAGAAAACAAAGTAACATATGCAAATATCTAGAAGAAAAATGTTGGTCCCATTTTTTCATGTCACATTTATCATGTTACAATCAGTCCTGGGTGTTCACTGGAAGGACTGATGTTGAAGCTAAAACTCCAATATTTTGGCCACTTGATGAGAAGAGCTGACTCATTTGAAAAGAACCCTGATGCTGGGAAAGATTGAGGGCAGAAGGAGAAGGGGACGACAGAGGATGAGATGGTTGGATGGCATCACCGAATCAATGGACATGGGTTTGGGGGACTCCGGGAGTTGGTGATGGACAGGGAGGCCTGGCGTGCTGCAGTTCATGGGGTCACAAAGTGTCAGACACGGCTGAGCGACTGAACTGAACTGAAATTGTCTTTATATGTGCATTCATATTACACTGCCTTCCTTCTTTCAGTTCTCAGTATACACATCCATACACTCAAACATTTTAGGGACCAAACAGGTATTTGTAACCATGTCCATAGCAGCATTAATCCTAGTAGCAAAAAGGAGGAAGCAACCCATTCACAGATTAATAGATAAATATGGCATATACACACAATGGAATATTATTCAGCCTTAATAAGGAATGAAGTTTTGATACATGCTACAACATGGATGAACTTTGAAAGTATTATGCTAAGTGAAATAAGCCAGGCACAAAAGGACAAGCACTGTATGACTCCACTTCTATGAAGTATCTAGAGAAAGTAGAATACTTATCAGGGGCTGGAGGAGAGAAGAATGGAGCTTAGTGGGTACAGTGTTTTCAGTTTGGGATAATGAAAAAGTTCTGGAGACAGTGGTGATTGTTAGACAACAGTAACAATGTGCTTAATGCCAATGAACTGGACACTTAAAAATGCTTAAAATGATAAATTTTATATGTATATTTAACCACAATAAAAACATTTTTTTAAAAATTCATGATTGGGGACTTCCCTGATGGTCCAGTGGCTAATACTTTGCGTGCCCAATAAAGGGGGCCCGGGTTCGATCCCTGGTCAGGGAACTAGATTCCAGATGCTGCAACTAAAACCTGGTGCAGCCAAATAAATAAATTCAAAAAATACTCAAACAGCACTCGGGTGTTTACAATAAAATCATGATTGTTAAAAGATATATATATATAGTAATGAGATGGTATACCTGATCTGTCTTAAACTGGGTGTGGCTAGGATCTCCAAGTTAAAAACAGCAAGGAGGTAGATTTCAAAGAACTGGACTTAGGGTTCTAGGGGGCGAAAGGATCTGCAAATGTGAAGTTAAGAGCCACCTTTAAGATTTGACTTTTTTAGAAATACATTTTAACCCTGGGCCTATTCTCTCCATATCATCCTGTTTCTTTTGGTCTTTTTCTGACAGCATGTTTTGCTTCCAACAGAGGTTCAGTTTCAGTCTTTCCCCTAGTACTCTATCCTGAAAGTAAAAACCTGGATGTTCTAAGGTGATGCTTCTCAACAGGGGTGATTTTGCACCCCAGGAGACCTTTGACAATGTCTGAAGACATTTCTAAGTTGTTTCAATGGGGCTGGGGGGGCAGGAGTTGCTACTCGCATCCAGTAGATAGGCCAGGGATGGTGCTAACCTTCCCATGAGACACAGGATAGTCTCTGACAACAAGAAATTAACTGGCCCAAAATGCCTATAGTCCTGGGTTGGGAACCCTCTTCTAAGATCTTATTCTAAGGTTTTACTAAGTTGCTTGATTTCTGGTAGAAACTGATTAAAAGGGAAGTTACCTCCTTTGATTCCCTACTTTCTCTTTTCATTTACATCTTTTATAGGAAAAAGCTAGTTTCAGCACATATGCTAAGGGTAGGTCTTTTATTTTGAGTTTACAGGACAAGGATCAGTGGTTATGTTTATGGTAAGTGGGGGTAGGTGAGAGGCTATTTACGCTACCATTCTCCTTACCCCGGCCAGTCCTACCATGATACTCTATGCCATGGGACAAGATGAAAAATAGTAGGGACAAGGTGTTACAGACAGAGAAGAATGGGAAAAAAAAATCCAAGTGAAGCCAGTGGAAGGCAGTGCCTATCCCATGTGGACTGGCTAATTCTTTCCAATGGCCACTGGATAAGAGGAAATATCTATGAATCCAAATAAAGTTATAACAAAAATTTTTTTAATTCAATTAAAAACTTAAATCATGGACTTTCTACAAGATACTACTTTTAAACTCAACATAATGTTTATAATTACCTAAAACTTACATTTCTTCTAAGGAGCAATAAACTAATGAATGCATAATGCTACTGTGTCAATAACAAGATACTCAAATACTTATGCTTTTATTTTTCTCTTGTATCATACTAAATATCAGACCTGCTGTAGCAAGTATAACTCATCTGGTATAATTTAGAAATTTCAAGAAACTACTGAACATCATGGGTCACTAGACCATTATAGTAATTCATTATCATAGTACACATTAAAATGGTGCCTTTTTACAAACACTTTGGGAAACTGACAGTACATACTAAATACCAAATATATACACATCCTTTAACCCAACAATTCCACTTTCAGGTATAGATTCAACACAGACACATGTATATACTCACGAAATGACAGGTGTAAGAATGTTCTCCACAGAATTATTCATACTAGTCCAGAACTAGAAACTACACAAATGCCCACCAATGACAGAACGGATAAATTCTGCATATAATAAAAATAAACTAATGAAATACTATTCAGCAATAAGAATGAATGAACTACAAATACATGCAACAATATGAATTAACCTCACTTGGGCAGGTTAAGTAACTATCTCCTAAAATACCTAGGATTGAAGCCCTGAAACCCGTAAATGTTACCTAATATGGCAAAAGTGATCTTGTGGATATGATTAAATTAATGATCTTGAGATGGGGGATTATCCTGGATTATCCAGGTGGGCCCTAAGTGTAGATGCAGAGGAACATTTGACTACAGAAGAAAGATGATGTGATGATAAAAGCAGAAGCTTTGAACAGAGGAAGAAGGCACAAGCCAAGGATTATAGGCAGACACTGGAAACAAAAAGATAAGGAAATGGATTCTCCACTTACAATTTCCAGATTTAGGAACCAATCTTGCCTCTGACCTAATAAAACTGATTTTGAACTTCTGATCTTCAGAACTACAAGAGAATACATTTGGGTTGTTTTAAATCCCTTAAGTTTGTGGTATTTTGTTACAGTGGCATTAGGAAATCAATACACTCAAAACAATGAGCAAAAAAAAGAGTGTATTATGTATAACTGCATTTACATAAAATAAAATACAGGCAAACTAATTTTAGAAGTCAGAATAGTAGTTACTTCTGGGGAGGAAGAAGAAGGTGTGGAGATAGGGGCAAGAGGAGAGCTTCTGGGATGTTCATAATACTGTTTCTTAATCTGAAGGTGGCAAAATGAATATATTTAATTTGTGAAAACCCTTATTTATGTACTTTTCTACATGTATAGTATATGTAATTTTAAAAGCTGATGCCTTTTCTGATGCCTTTGCTGCTGAAAAAGACAGACATATTCAAGGAGGTGGGGAAAATACTTACCAAACAATAACTTTATTTCTCAAGAATACTAAAAATTTTGTTTCTCTCTCCAAAAGATTTTAAAAATCTCAACAAAAGACACAATATAATAGTTCACTGCTAAAAAATAAACTAAAACACTGCTGAATTAGCTCTGTTATGCCTGCATCCTAAGACTGTAAATTACAAAAATACAAGTAAAACCACATTTTCTGAAAAACCAGTACACAAAGGACAAAGTCTAGTACTATATACCAAAAGATCAAAATTGTTTTGGGGGGCCTAAGATTCTTGAAACTAGTAAAAATGGTAATAACAGAAACCTCATGCCATCAACCTGTACAGATCATTAAATATAAAAACAATTTATAAAACACATCAGATTTTATTGCTTGAAGAATACAGCATATGAAAATCACAAGAATGTCAAAATGAAAGTCACTAGGATTTGAACATATAATACATTATCAGATGCAGTAAAATATTAATTAACCTGAACTCTGCATCAAAAAAAAGGTCTGGAAAATATCTACGTTTTTTCCTAAGAAACAGATATACTTAAAATAAAAAGTATAAGGATGTTACAGTACAAATTAGAAAAGCCAACACTTATTAACTTATATTTCTTAGACTAGACTACCTTTGGTACTTAAACTTTTAAAAAAACAATCCCTTCTATCTTGTTCAAACGCACTCATGGATACAGTATCAACTTTAACTCAAAACATTCAGCAGGATTAACCTATTTGTGGCATGGAAGAAGTGTATTTAATAAATGTGTAACAATATTTCACTTTTTCTAAAACTGCAAAATACGATCATTAAGAAATCTAATACTTGTACATTTGACTTATTTAGCTCTTCAATTAAAACTGGAATTCTAGCAGCCACAATCTATCTTTAGACCTGGTGAATACACAAATTTAAATGATTTGGCAACTGACATAGTAATTTAGATTACTTCATACTATTTTAAGTGGCTTTTCCATTTTGTTTTCAAAATATAAACACAATAGGCCAGTTCTTCAAAACACTGGATTCCTATAAAAATCACTATCATACTTTACTTATTAGAACCAAATTAAAGCTTTTCCCTTTTAATAAGCAGGTTAAAATTATTTATGTTTCATATAGGGCTAATCAATTATGACACATTTTCTTAAACAAAACATTTTTTAAAGCTATCACTCAATTATGATGGAGATAATGATGCCATTTCAAAGGAAGTATTGGACATTCTAGGCCATCTAGTCAAGAAACTGTAAAAGGAATGCTAAAAACAAACAACAAGGAAACTATAACTACAAGTTAAATTACAAAAAGAATCCCCTCTTATAACAAGCATGCTCATTAACTGTCATTTCTTTCCCCTAGGAAAGGTCTTAATATTCGTGAACCAACCAATGCAACCTAAGCAACTGTTTCACAAGATGGACTAAGCAAGTAATATTATTAATGATTACTGGAGTGAAATACTAAGAATCATGACAGTCCTCAAAACTGGGCAGTCTTTGAAATGTAATAGTGTAGCTAAAGATGAATTATGCTATAATAAAACAAGTTTTTAGCTCTACATAAAATAAAAACAAAATTGAAAACATAACCTACCAAATTTTACAACTACTATTGAACATACTCCTTCCTAATTTTTGAATGCCTTGTTTTGAGATCTTTTTAAACAAGTATATTTATCTGAGCATGTATGTTTATTGCCTGTATACATATACTCATTTTAAAAGACAATCCAAATACTGCAAAATTGAGCTTTTTCACCAACCTGATCTAATGTCTACTATATCACACAGCACCTCCCCCCAATAATTTAAAATTCCCAATTTTTAGTTTAGTTAAAAGGGCAGAGGAAATGCAAATCAAGATTTAGAGCTTCTGTATAAATTTCACTGTATTTTTATAAACTTCAAGTTTTCTGTAACACTGTTTATTGATCAAACAGACTCACTGCTATCTAAAATTTCATAAACACCATTAAAAATTCAAAATTGATATTATACTGAACCTTAAATTTTCAACAGTTCAAAGAGACAGATTTTACATGAATAGCACACAACAGATGAAACTTAACAGCAGATATCCCTAGAATACCAATGGCAAGTCCACCAAGATGCAAAATTACAGATAAGCTTTTTTTTCACTGTTTTCTTGTGTAGGGAAAAACATTTTAAAGGAAATAGAAACTCAGCTGGTGAATTTCAGATATCATCATCATCTTCTTCATCCTGAGAAGATCCTGCCTGGTTGGATGCACTTGCTGATGCAGCAGCAAGCTGTGCTTGTTGGGCAGCTTGCTGCATTTGAAGCCATTCCTGTTGGGCCAATTCCGCTTGTTGCTGTCTAGCCTAAACACAAAAAACATAAAAAAAAATTTTTTTTAAACCTGTAACATGTACACTTTGTATATTAAGCCAACCATAAACTTAGTCATTATTAAACTGGGTATTTTCCAACCACTGTAGTTGTTGTACATCAGGACAACATGAACTCTGTAAGAAAATATGAGAGACTGCGTCTTCTCGATTCTCTTAAGGAGAGTTTCCAAAAGTTTCCATAAAAGTTTTCTATAAGTTTCCTTTTATGTCACATAATGGTTCAACTGAAGAGCCTAAAAAAGTTCACAGAAAAATCACAACATTCTCTCTTTGGTTTTCTTTTCCCTGTATTTGTCTCTCTTTTGTTTCACTTGACTCTTCCGCCCTCTCAACTTATAATTTTGACGTAAATACTTACAATCTAAAAATTGTATCTGTGGTTTAGAATTTCACTAGTACAGTACCTCTGTTACAGAAAAGTACTGAACATAAATGCAATAGCTATCTTGATATTTCTTGTAAGTTTCTATCATAGTTTCCTACCCTATAGATACATTTCTTTCTTCCTCTGTCCCTTTCCCCTCTTTATAAATGCACACATATGTATGTGCACACACACACACACAGAACATACCCTTCCCACATACAAACTAGTGAAAATACTTATCCAGTACTGAATTTAAGTAGGATAGTTAAAAATCCATTCATTTGAAATAACTTCTATAAAAACCACCACTGGATCTGAGAAACCAAGGTACATCCACATGCATTACATGGTTCCTTCCCAATTTAATTTCATCTATTAGCAGAAAAACCATACCAAGAAGGGAAAAATGAATCTGTTCTTGAAAAAAAATCACATAATTTCCCATTAAGAGTTTACCAAAACAATGTTGTTTCTCCATTTCTGCCTTTTTTCAGAATTAATCTTTTAGCCTGGCTCATTCCCTCGTTTAGGAATGGCCAATTGCTTGCCAGTATTTAAAACACACATCAGTTTTCTTGATCTTTCTAGGTCACATTCTCCGCTCTATTTCATAGTCTATAATTCTCTATGCATTCCCATACTTATCTATTTTGTTCTCTAGTTACCTGAGTATATTATCTTTTTTCTCCTCTAGACTTGAGAACAGAAAACGTTTCCATATTCATTGTTGCTTTCCCAACATACAGGCCCCAAGGATTTCTGAATGAATGAATGTTTGTGGGAAAACAATAATGCTCAACATAACCTTAAGATTAAGATTTTTTACCATGTACATTTCTAACTTTTCTTAATAATGTTATGAATTTATTATCCAAACATTCCCTGGGGTAATTCTAATATATAAAAAAATCATTTAATTGTTACCAATTAAGTCCAAATTTCTCAGCCTAGAATTTAGACCCTCCAAATTACGGTCTGCTCCACTATACTTTCTCTAATTTTCTTTCAAAGCATTTCCCTTGTGCTAAAAACAAACAAAAAAAACCCCCACCTATAACATAAAATGTTTTCCAATTATACTTCGTACTCTCCCATTTTTGCTACTTTACTCATGCTGATAGTCAATCTTTTTGAAATCTGATTTTCACCTACTGTAATTCCTCTCTTCCTTTAAGTACTCCTGAAATATTATTTTCATCAGTAAGTTTGTTCCTGACTCCTTCCAGTATTATTTGGGGTCTAATAAGGAGATAGAAGTCACACTAGATAGGGAAACAAAAAGAATGTAAATATAAAAGATCAGTAACCAAGTATAAAGGTGATAACTAGGTAATCGAAGAGGCAAGAAACAAATACTAAGATTTGTGTGTGGCAACTACAGGAAGCAGCCATCAACCTTAAAATTGAAACATGGGAAGAGGCTGAAATTTTTAAAACTTACAAGGTTTGAGGAGCAAACCACAGACTTGAAACTCAGACTTCTGAAGAAGGAGTATATTTGGCTGGTACTACCATCTCTAAGTTTAGAAGAGGGCCCCAAGGTTTGAGACCCACATACCTGAGGAAGGGGATGCATGTTCGGGTTGGTTCTGTAAGTATTAAGAGAAACTGCAAACCAGATTCAGTTGCTGCTACAGGAAAAAACTGATGCAGCCAGGGTGAAGCATTGCTGCGTTGCTCAAAGGAACCTGAAGCCAACTGGAAGTAAAAGAAAGGAACAAGTGCCTTCTTCCACCCAGCCATGTAATCTCCCTTCAGAGCCCCCCACTAGCAGCAGAGTCTAGGGAAGTCAGCTAGAAAAGCAGAAACACGGTTTGCAGACTACTGGGCCCATTCTCAAAGCTAGCACAGGAAGGGGGTTTCATGCTGAAACAACTGCTTAGTAACTGGCACACTTCTACATTAAAATCTGTACTTGGGGATCTCTTTATGTCTTCCTCATGAGTAGTCAATCTCATATAACAGATGTTAAGGTATCTATATTACACCTCCCCTCTGAGATGAAAATGTTTTTTGTGTTTGTTTAGGAAATTAAAGACCAGGTATTCTAGTAACTACTTCTACCTATTTTTATAAAGAAATATGGAAAATATTTCCATAATACACAGGCATATTTACTATTATGGCAGGAATACTCAGAGTTCAAAACAGACTAAGAATGCTTCACAGAAAATACTTGAAAATCGTACGGCAAACCAAACATATCAATTTAATCAACTTAAGAATACCTACTCTGTGGCCTAATCAACCATAAATAGGTATAATTTTGTAGCACAAAAAAATTCAAATAATCTCAAGTCTCTACACAGGTTTTATTTGCAAAGCTGCTTTATCTCAGTTTGTTCATTATATTGTAGTTTGTTCAATAATCTGAAAAGACATGTACTGGCTATACTTAAAATTTAACTGACTTTTTTAGGTACCATTGCCCCATATCAGCACCCATACTTTCCTCACTGAACAAAAAGCACTCTGATACCTTTAAAATCAATACTGATTGATAAATATTATTTGTATTCATGTCCATAAATTAAAAATTTCAGTGGTATTTATTCTAATTTCTTTCCTTCCATTTTGTTTCTTACCCAATCCATCCAAAGTACTTTCCTTCTAAAATGGAAGAGTGAAAGGGAAGTAAATAGGCATTACTTGCTAACCCACTTCTTCTGGAAATTCTCATTATGTTTTAAGACTCCCCCTCCCACATACTAATATGATTCATTTACAATTTACAGTTAACTAACCTCAACATATTAGTGGTACCTCCTTTTCAAATATTTGCTGCTAGCACTGAAAGACAGCTTCAAAAGAGGCTGCTTTTTGTTAGTATGTAAAATAAAGTCTAAATGATTAAGTGAAATGAAAGTTATGAAAAAGATGGTATAATAATTTATCAGTTCCATTCATATTTAAGACTAAAGTATTAATACTATGTGCTCTAGGAAAAGTACTAAGCAGCTACAATAATTTTACTTCTCTTCTGATTTTTCTCACAAGAGCAAAGAAATACTAGGGTATTTTTTATCCATAGGTCAGGGCAAGACAGAAAGGAGATAAGGGAGAAAAAAAAAAAAACAAAGAGATGACAAGGGTAGAAAAGTGAAGACAGAATTTGCAACCAGTGGATTATTTCCTTCATTCAACTTTTTGTCATAGAAATGATAAAGTACATTCATTCCACTTAAAAGTTCCAAAATAAAATTTAAGTAAACAAAATGGTGGCTAGAGTATTAGCACAGTATTGTAGAAAGAGCACAGGTTTTGAAGTCAGAAGATATTTACCCATTTCCTTTGTCTAAGTCTATCCTTCCCAATAAACTAAGCTTCATAAAGACATAACCCTGTCTTTTTTTACACTATTATAAGATTAGCAACTAGCACTGTATCTGGTAAATAGTGAAGACTTATTAATAAATATCTGTAGAACAAATGATCTCATGCAAGTCTCTCCATCTCTGAGTCTGTTTCTTAAAGTGTAAATGGGTACAATAAAATTTGTATTGTTCATTAAAAACTCTGTAAAGTGTATAAAGTATTTAGCAGAGCATCTTTCCCTTCATCAAATATTTACTTTGGCACCCTGTAGGTGATCTACGATAGTAGAGACTCAATAAATAATAGCCAATAGCTTTTTAAAAAAACTTTCAATCCTCCATTGGTACCTCATATTCACATGGATTACAACACTGTTTGCATGTGGTCGTGCCTGCCTCAAAGGCTTTTCTACTTTAGCACCTATTTTCTATGTTGTTGTCAGGATTAAATAATACTGGTAAATCACTTGGCACATGATTAACATATGGTTAGAACTCAATAAACATTCGTAAGCTTTATCTTCCTTATCAGTTTAAATGGTATCTGGTGTCTAGTGCTTGATAACTTAAAATTTAAATACTTTTTAATATAAACCAAACTGGTAGTTAATGAGCTAATCTGGAAAAGACCTAAAATGGTATTTCCTAGTTCTAATTTTAATTATAGTAACTTGTAGCAATTCTCACCTCTTCTATTCAAACCAAACCTGTCTTTCATTTTCAAATGAGAAGCCAGAACTTTGTGGGGGGAAAACAGCCCCACTTCTCCCCCTCCCCTTTTTTTTTCATAATGGTGAATAGATTCTTGAACCTCCTCAAACTTCAGAATCATAATTTGGAAGATCAAGGCTGAAGTAAATGATTTCAAAAGTCTGTTCCGCCCCTAGAGTTCTGTGCTTCCCTGACTCATCAATTTAACTCAGTCATTTATTCAACAAATATTTACTGAATACTCCCCCTGTGCTAGTTACCATGTTAGATGGGTGCCAGAGATACAATTAATAATAGGTCCAGCCGTCAGGGAGGTTACAAACTAATGGCAGGGACAGACAATTAAAAAGGACCACAAAGCACTATTCCTATGATGAAATATCTCTATGGAACTGAAACACTATTTTACATCCTCTTTACCACAGAATCACCTCTGACCCAGTGATTTAGGTCGAAATTTCAAGATCTTCCCACTGGAAAGTGAGTTCAATGCTTTATTTCAAAAAAGTATGTACTTATAGACAGTTTGCTTGAGCAATCTGAGCATTTCAGTAGTACCCAGAAATGGAATGGACTATTTTTTAAGCTGTTCTTGTAAATCTTCAAGTTCGTAATTCCTTGCTCCTGCCTTTGCAGGGTAAGTAGGAAGGAGGTACAGAGAAGAGCAAGTGAAAATATCATTAAGATATCTCAGTCCCTGATGATAAATTTAGCCTTGGACAGTGATCTGCATTCTTAATGACGAGGTTTTTAAGCTCTCAGTCTTACATGGAGTGAATATTCAGTCATTCAAGGATCACTGTAGGGTTTCCCTCGTGACTCAGTGGTAATTCGCCTGCCAATGCAGGAGACACGGGTTCAATCCTTGACCCGGAAAGATCCCACATGCTGTGGAACAGTTAAGCCTGTGTATCACAACTACTGAGCCTGTGCTGTAGAGCCCAGGAGCTGCAACAACTGAAGCCTGTGCGCCCTGGAGCCCAAGCTCCATGACAAGAGACTCCACCGCAAGGAGAAGCTCCAGCACTGCAACTAGAGAGTAGCCCCTGCTAACTGCAACTACAGAAAAGTTCACATACCAATGAAGACCCAGCACAGCCAAACATAAATAAATAAATAAATAATTTTTTTTAAAAAAGAAAAGAATCACTGTACACTGTAACTACCTTCTCCCCAGCTTCAAGGAACCTGGCAGAGAAGGAGGGAAGGCCAATTTTTCCCTCTCAATTTCTTGTTCTTGCCTGTGGGTATTCTGGACCAGGCCCAGTGCATCCCATGCCTGAATGGAAAGGATTGATGGAAAGCTTTTTCTTTGCATCAGCATGGGGTATATGTGCATATTGGTTGTTGTGTTACTCACTCCACGTGGAAGCTGTGTTGCATGCTGCATGGGATTCTTCATCTCCTAATCCTCATCCCTAGGTATTTTTATCAGATAATGAATGCTGCCAGCCTTTGTTGCCTCTGCTATAATACGAAGGCACAGTGAGCCATGGAGACGAAGGGTAAGAGACACTATAGCAGTCATCTTTGGAAAATATGATCTTCCACAGAGGGATGATCCAAAATACATTACAGAGCTTGTTTCTACTGTCACCAAGGGACCTGGAAGGGAATGAAGAAGGTATCCAGGATTCTGACAATGGGCTAAGGCAGGCCAAGAAGATGGCAGAGCAGTAACACTGGAGAAATTCTGAGAGGCTAGTCACAAACTCCTGGAGGAGGAAATGGCAACCCACTCCAGTGTTCTTGCCTGGAGAATCCCAGGGACGGGGAAGGCTGGTGGGCTGCCGTCTCTGGGGTCGCACAGAGTCGGACACGACTGAAGCGACTTAGCGGCAGCAGCAGCAGTCACAAACTCCACTCAATTCCAGCTCCCGGTGGTCTCCTTTTTCAAAAAATAGAGGGAAATAACAAATAGTTCTTGTTGCTAATCCTCCACAGACTGGACAATAGAAAAAGCAAAAAAGGAGAAAAGTTTTCTGCCTTTCTCTGTTCCACTGACCCTTCAAAGTTTTAAAGATCAGAGTGTTTTAAGGGTGTGGTAAAGACCTAAGTTAACTAAAAAGTAAATGTGAGTCAGGTTTTTTTATATGCCATTCGCCTAAAAATTTGATAAAATATTTTCTCACCAGTCCATCAGTTTAAATCTTACGAATGTTTAGGTATACTTTTCATGCTTTTAAATGGTCATTCTGCCTGAAAAAAACATCAAAGTAAAGTCTCAGTAGTCATTTGGAGTTGTTCTCCTCAGAAAACAGGTTGCTGCAAATATTTACTTTCATGTAAAGTAAACCGCTGGCCAAATAGTCAAATTGGCCAGATCTAACATCAGACTCTATGATTAAACAATCAGCCACAAAAACAAAATTCTTTGGACATGCATATTGACGGGAAATGATTTTAGAAAACTATGATTTTGGTGTTCAAAAAGGGTCAGATTCACATGAAATAATTTAATATGTGTTACTTACTTTTGCAAATAATTCCTGTTGCTGTCTCAATAATTCTTCTTCAGGAATGCCAAGATTTTCCAAACGAGAACTGGCCTTTCTTCTTTTTAATGCTACTGTCTTGCATTCTTGTAAGACTTCTTTTACTTCACTGATATAAGAGCCAAAGCCTAAACTTTCTAGTGCTGGGAAAATGAAAATATGAAAACATCAGAAAGTGATAACACACCACTTTTTCTTCACCAATGGAATATTTTGTGAAGCTTGCCAATGGGGGGGGGGGTGGGGGGAGGTATTTGGAGGGGCAGACTATTGTCTTCTAATAATTTTACATATTTTACAGTGCACAATAATCATCCATATGGCTAAGACAAAATATTTTATCAGCTTTCTTAATATTAGATTGCAAATTAGTTAAAACTTAAGGAACATATCAAGGCACAGGCCTTCACTTTTCCTTTTCTTTTTAGTTTTTTAAAAACTAAAGCATTTCCTGTGAGGAAAGAAAAAAAAGGCCCAATGTAAGAACATGTGGTTTTACTAAGAAAATATTTTTTCCTATACCACTCATAGTAAATAAATCATTAAGTCTGTCATTTTCTTAAAGAATACAAAAAAAGGAAATATTTGGAATATATTTGTTAATAAAACGGCTTAGAAAAAGTAGGCTGGGAACATAAGCTTTATCTAACTTACAGTAGGATGGAGGAAAGAATAGTTAAGTTCTTTTGTCTAATATACCAACAGGAAACTATTTTTAGCAAAGACACTCAACCTGCCAAGTTTAAGAAATACTGCTGGAAATAACTTTTGAAATTCGGAATTTATTCAGTCAAAGACCCTGAAAAATCAAACTTACAAGAAATACTGCAAAAATATTTAAAGTGATGTGGCAGAAAAACTGAGATAAGGGAAGACTATAAGGATAAAAGAAACATCAACAAAATATTCTATTTTTTCACATTTAGAAAGAAAAATTTATAAGAAAATAAAGCCTTCTGTAATCTAGAAAGACAAAGCATAAAATTTCCTTTTGGTTCACAGTATTTAAAATTATATAGTTCTCTATATAATTGACTAATGCCCCAAAGTCATATTTTGCTTTCTGAACCAACAATGAAATACAGGTGATAAAAAACATAGTAAATGAACTTAAATTATTTTTACAGACTTTCAACAGTTATGATGAACCAGGCTCCCTCAGTAAAGATGCCCTAAGTTCTCACTGAATTTGCTTTTCAGGGAGAATACCAAATATACCTTTAAAATGTACATTCCCATGTAAGCTGAGGTTTTTAAAGGCATTTTGAGTGATTTACAGTTTTAAATTATTTCGTATGTTAAGCTGTTTTCATCAACCATCTTTAGAAATAACCTGATGTCAAGAAGTAGACTGCTACTACCTGAATTTTAACTTAGGAGATCCCATCTTTTGACCCTCCCCAAATTTCAATAAGACATTATTCTGAGTTCTATTTACCAAATTACCAAATTAACTACCACCTAATTCCTGGCCTCAAGGAGTTTGGGGGTATAGTAGGAAATTAAGTGAAAACTAGGCAGCCTAAATATTTTACTTGAATTGATAGACATGATTTTTTAAGTGTTACTGCTAGAAGCCAAAGTTTTTCATTTGTATTTTCTCTTTTTAAAGGCACGAGCATAGCAGTATATTTGCAATAATACTGGCTGGAAATAATATCAAAAGAAACTAGTAAATGACTTATGGTATCCCACTACAATCTAAAGAAAAGTTTTATTTCCTTAGCCCTACAACAAGATCCTCCAGGATCTAGCCCCAGCTACCTTTCCAGCTTTATTTCTGCCATTAAATCCCTGAATACTTTGCTAAACCTGACCACTAAGTGTTTCCCAATAGGCACTGGTTTCGCACATTCATGCTGACAGTAATTCATTTACAATCCAGATCAAACTCTGTCTTCAAATTAAGCCTGATCCTTCTAGACAGAAATCAGTTCAATTCAGTGGCTCAGTAGTGTCCGACTCTTTGTGACCCCATGGACTGTAGCACACCAGGCTTCCCTGTCCATCACGAACTCGTGGAGCTTGCTCAAACTCACGTCCATTGAGTCCGTGATGCCATCCAACCATCTCATCCTCTGTTGTCCCCTTCTCCTCCTGCCTTCAATCTTTCCCATCATCAGGGTCTTCTCAAATGAGTCAGTCCTTCACATCAGGTGGCCAAAGTATTGGGAGTTTCAGCTTCAGCATCAGTCCTTCTATTGAATACCCAGAGTTGATTTCCTTCAGAATGGACTGGATCTCCCTGCAGTCCAAGGGACTCTGAAGAGTCTTCTCCAACACCACACTTCAAAAGCATCAATTCTTTGGGACTCAGCTTTCTTTACAGTCCAACTCTCACATTCACACATAACTGGAAAAACCACAGCTTTGACTAGACGGATGTTTGTTAGCAAAGTTAATGTCCCTGCTTTTTAATATGCTGTCTAGGTGGGTCATAACTTTTCTTCTAAGGAGCAAGCATCTTTTAATTTCATGGCTTCAGTCACCATCTGCAGTGCTTTTGGAGCCCCCAAAAATAAAGTCTCTCACTGCTTCCACTGTTTCCCCATCTATTTCCCATGAAGAGAGGGGACCAGATGCCATGATCTTAGTTCTTTGAATGTTGAGTTTAAGCCAACTTTTTCACTCTCCTCTTTCACTTTCATTAAGAGGCTCTTTAGTTCTTCGCTTTCTGCCATAAGGGTGGTGTCATCTGCGTATGTGACGTTATTGATATTTCTCCCAGCAATCTTGATTCCAGCTTGTGCTTCATCCAGCCCAGCATTGTGCATGATGTACTCTGCATATAAGTTAAATAAGCAGGGTGACAACATACAGCTTTGACATACTCCTTTCCTGATTTGGAACCAGTCCATTGCTCCACGTCTGGTTCTAACTGTTGCTTCTTGACCTGCATACAGACTTCTCAGGAGGCAGGTCAGGTGGTCTGGTAATTCCATCTCTTTAAGAATTTTCCAAAGTTTATTGTGAGCCACACAGTCAAAGGCTTTAATGTAGCAGAAATAGAAGTTTTTCTGGAATTCTCTTGCTTTTATACAGAAGTAATCTCCCCTTTTTGAAAAGAGAATTTGAAACTTGGTTCTCACTGTATTTGTATAACCTTGGATATGCTGCCTAATATCTATGCTTCAATTTTCCATCTCTAAAATGAGAACAGTGTCTATTTCATAATATCTTCCTACAATCAGAAACACTATAATGGTTAAGCATGCAGCCCCTAAGGCTGCCAGGAATTGACTCCCAGCTCTTAGATTAGCTGTGTGACTTAAGTTCTTTCACCCCTGGTCTTAGAAAACAAGAATAACAGTACCTACATTTCATCAGATCATGTTGTTATGAAAAATAAATGAATTAATATAAACAAAGAGCTAAGAACAGAGTTTAGCCCACAGAAGGAGCAAAATAAAGCATTCATTATTATATTATCATACTTTATTACTTTAAGGGTTAGAGGAATCAACAAGTAGTTAACTGAAGGCATTTAACACAATGTCCAACACGGAGGAGTTCCTTACCTAACCTGGACTATGTATTATTCATGTTCAGTTTTTAAATTTATTTATTTTTTCTCTTACATTTTAAAGTGTACGCTAGTAAGTGTACAGGACCCAAATAAATGTATGGCTATGCACTGTTGCTGCTGTTGTTTAGTCACTCAGTTGTGTCCAACTCCTTGTGAACCTATGCACTAAAGCCCACCAAGCTTCTCTGTCCGTGGGATTCTCTAGACAAGATATAATGGAGTGGGTTGCCATTTCCTACTCCAGGGGATCTTCCCAACCTAGGGATCGAACCTGCACTTTTTGCACTGGCAGGAAGGTTCTTTACCACTGAGCCACCAGGGAAGCCACACAGCTACTACCACCCCATTAAATTCTAGCTAAACAAGTATATTAAATTCACAAAATTGATCCGTGAAAAAAATAATAAAAAAATAAATTCACAAAAGTAACAAATCAATGCAATAGAGAGACAACTCTTCAAAATGTCATGAGTTCAAAATTAGATATTAAGAACTTCAATCCAATCTACCTTAAACCATGGAGGGCCTGGGTTAAAAAAAAGAAAAAAGAATCGCTATTAAAATCATTAAGGTTGACCCTGTATGCAAGACAGCAAAAGAGACACAGATGTATAGAACAGTCTTATGGACTCTGTGGGAGAGGGTGAGGGTGGGATGATTTGGGAGAATGGCATTGAAACATGTGTAATATCATATGTGAAACGAATCACCAGTCCAGGTTCGATGCATGAATCAGGATGCTTGAGGCTGGTGCGCTGGGATGACCCAGAAGGATGGTACGGGGAGGGAGGTGGAAGGGGGGTTCAGATTGGGGAACACGTGTACACCTGTGGTGGATTCATGTTGATGTATGGCAAAACCAATACAATATTGCAAAGTAATTAGCCTCTAATTAAAATAAATAAATTTATATTAAAAAATCATTAAAGTTGAGAACACTGCTTTCAAAAGAAAACTGCAAGTAAATCCAAGATTAACATTAAATATTATTGAAAAAGCTGTGCTCTCAACACTGAGCACACTGTACTCTCAAAAAAATGGTTCAACAAGAGCAGCCATAAATTTAATCTCAAAACTGTACTGACTAATCCTAATTTTAAACACATTTGGCTAACAAATATGATTAACCGGATATAGCATCCCAAAGAAAGGCAATGCCAAAGAACGCTCAAACTACAGCACAATTGTACTCATCTCACATGCCAGTAAAGTAATACTCAAAATTCTCCAAGCCAGGCTTCAGCAATATGTGAACTGTGAACTTCCTGACGTTCAAGCTGGTTTTAGAAAAGGCAGAGGAACCAGAGATCAAATTGCCAACATCCGCTGGATCATGGAAAAAGCAAGAGAGTTCCAGAAAAACATCTATTTCTGCTTTATGGACTATGCCAAACCCTCTGACTGTGTGGATCACAATAAACTGTGGAAAATTCTGAAAGAGATGGGAATATCAGACCACCTGACCTGCCTCTTGAGAAATCTGTATGCAGGTCAGGAAGCAACAGTTAGAACTGGACATGGAACAACAGACTGGTTCCAAATAGGAAAAGGAGTACGTCAAGGCTGTATATTATCACCCTGCTTATTTAACTTCTATGCAGAGTACATCATGAGAAACGCTGGACTGGAAGAAACACAAGCTGGAATCAAGGTTGCTGGGAGAAATATCAATAACCTCAGATATGCAGATGACACCACCCTTATGGCAGAAAGTGAAGAGGACCTAAAAAGCCTCTTGATGAAAGTGAAAGTGGAGAGTGAAAAAGTGGGCTTAAAGCTCAACATTCAGAAAACTAAGATCATGGCATCCGGTCCCATCACTTCATGGGAAATAGATGGGGAAACAGTGGAAACAGTGTCAGACTTTATTTTGGGGGGCTCCAAAATCAATGCAGATGGTGACTGCAGCCATGAAATTAAAAGGCACTTACTCCTTGGAAGGAAAGTTATGACCAACCTAGATAGCATATTCAAAAGCAGAGACATTACTTTGCCAACAAAGGTCCGTCTAGTCAAGGCTATGGTTTTTCCTGTGGTCATGTATGGATGTGAGAGTTGAACTGTGAAGAAGGCTGAGCCCCGAAGAATTGATGCTTTTGAACTGTGGTGTTGGAGAAGACTCTTGGGAGTCCCTTGGACTGCAAGGAGATCCAACCAGTCCATTCTGAAGGAGATCAGCCCTGGGATTTCTTTGGAAGGAGTGATGCTGAAGCTGAACTCCAGTACTTTGGCCACCTCATGCAAAGAGCTGACTCATTGGAAAAGACTCTGATGCTGGGAGGGATTGGGGGCAGGAGGAGAAGGGGACGACAGAGGATGAGATGGCTGGATGGCATCACTGATTCGATGGACGTGAGTCTGAGTGAACTCTGGGAGTTGGTGATGGACAGGGAGGCCTGGCATGCTGCGATTCATGGGGTCGCGAAGAGTTGGACACGACTGAGCGACTGAACTAAACTGAACTGAAACAGGGATATTTTACATCTGTTATCATGCAGTAGTAATACCCCCATTTTACATAAAGGAGAATCTTAAAGGATAAGGGAAATGTCTCCTAAACAGGACCATCTTAGCTGTGCAGGTTGTTCAGTGCACAACAGCAACGTATCTGGGAGAGCCATTCATACTGTAAACATCATAGCTTTAAACTCTTACTATGGCACTTTTTCTGTCAGATGATAATAAAGGTTTTCAAGGAAGGAGTATTTTTTTCCAATTGGTACAAAGGGATTTTATGGACTGCTGATGGCCCTGGCTCTAAGGATCTCAGAGTAAAAGCTAAAACAATAAAAATAAATAAAATGAATAATAGTACAGCTATTTTTAAATTTGTGGATAAAACACGTATCACTTGTTTCTCAGAGGTATGCTGTTATCTACCTTAAAACGGTATTCAGAAAAGCATACAGCATATTAGTGGGGAAAAATCCCTTAGCAATATTTTTTCAATTTGAAAGACAGTTATGACTACTTAAAAAAAAAAAAGGTAAAAATGTACACCCAACAACAATTTTAGCATAGGCATATCTTATATTTTACAGTAATGATGTACTCCCCAAAAGTTTTGTTATAACATGAATTTGTGTGAATTATTTTATCCTTCAAATGCATAGTGCATGCTTTTCATTTAAAGAAACTAAAATACAAAAAATGGCATTCTCTAATTTCTCTCCTTTCTTTTGTTTGTATGTTAGGGGAGGGAGGTACTGTAGTTCACTTAAAATACATTAAAAGAAGGTAGGCCAAAGTGATTTCTTGGCTTAATGGCCTAACAAAGACCTTTAAGAATCATGTCATCTATGGCAGCGGTCCCTAAACTTTTTGGCCTCAGGGACCAGTTTTGTGGAAGACAATTTTTCCATGGTGGTAATGCAAGTGATGATGAGTGGCAGATGAAGCTTCCTGCTCATCCACTGCTCACCCTCCTGCTGTGTGGCCCAGTTCTAACCAGGGTTTGGGGATCCCTTCTCTATGGTATGACCACTCCTTGGAATCCGGGACAACAATGAGAGATGGATGGCAGAGCAAGAATCAAATATCATTCATCTTTATATCCTTAGCAGTATCTAGCACAGTGTCAATTCAAAAGTTAACTGTTGGGTGGCAGAAGAAAAACAAAAACAAAAAACACTGATTTTAAAGAAGATAGTAAAGTCCTAACTTGAAAAGTACCTGTGTGCGATAAATTGTTCAATGCAAATTACATGTGTCCCTTCAGGAAAAAAGTATCAGTATGGATGCTTATCTAGGCAACACAATACTATTCTCATTATTATTACTATTATTACAATACAACTTCTTTGCAATCACTCAGATCCCCTGATTGCAAAACTACTTCAAATCCACTCTCCAAAACAGACTGTGGTTGAAGCTTTAGAACAAGGATACTTAAAGTATGGTCTGTGGATTTGTACCATAACTGTTTCATCATGTAATTGTCTGCAATGAGTTAAGTACTGTAACTCAAACTAAGCATTTTAAGAGCCTTCACAGCAAAACTGTAGCTATGTGAAGTGATGGCTGTGTTAACTAATTTGATTGTGATAATTAATTTATAATATATACACACACCAAATCATTAGGTTGTAAACTTCACACTTACACAATGTTATATGTCAATTATAGTTCAAAAAGCTGGGAAAAAAGAAACTTCATAGCAATTTGACAGTAATTTTATTTCTATTGAGTGCAATATCAAAAGTTTTCATTTTGTTTTTCTAGTGACTCATTTTTATTGTATTTTACCAAGTACCAGCGTGAGAGGGATTGGAGCAATACAACTGCTGAAGTGAATCCTCAGAGACTTTTTCAAACTTTCACTAACTTGCAGTTACTATTCTCAAAAAAGTAAGAAAGAAAAGGTAGCAACAGATTTAAAATGCAGAAATAAAAATAATATCATTTAAAATATTCCTATTTACACTTTCTCTTTACAAATGGCATCATGACATAAGGTTAAACATAACAGACCTTCAGCTTTACATTTTAATCAGTATCATATAAAGTTTTTACATTGTAGCATATATATCATATAAGTTTCTCAATTCTAACAGTAATTGCTAATTATACCTGAAACCATTAAGTATTATTTATACATAAATGGGGAAACCTAAGTTAACAGATTTGCCTAAGGCCAAACCCTTCACAGTATACTTTGCAGTTCTTAACACTCAATGTCAGTTCTTTCCATAATGCAACAGAACATGTTAGAACTCATTTAAGAATGTGTTCACAGAAACCCAGAAGCAAAATAAAAACATCTTTTAAGTGTAGAACTCCCTCTATTTGTGTGTATGTTATCTTCAACGCAAGTCCATGTTCTTAAAATAAGCAAAATATTTGTATTAATTTTTTTTATATTTTAACTAGGTTATATAACTTCAGATTTACTGGCAATAAAATTTGTTCAGCTTTAGCTTGCATTTTACAAAACTGCCTCAAAATTTGCTCTGAGAAGGCAAAGTGGCAAGTGAAATGTCCTGAAGCCAAGTCTAGTTCATTAAACTTATTACTAAAAAAGTCCAAACTTAAATACGTGAGAATCAAACCACTTTAAAATGTACACTATTCCACATGGATATATCTTACATTCCTAAATAATCTAATTGACAGAACAGCATTAAAAAATGTCATAATCAGCTTTCCAGTCAGTCTATAAAATTACACCTTAAACACCTAAAAAAAAAACACACCTTAAGGATTTCTTTTAAAAAATTTTAATCACTCAAGACAAAAATTTCTTTAAATGATTACGCAATATGAGATTATAAATATATAAAGTCTATCCCTCTAACTGGGGAGAATTTGGGGTTAAAATGTACATCCTTATCTAACACTTAAAAACAGCAATGTTACAAGAAAACAAAAGTAATTTTATAAAGCTGTAACAGCTCAATACATTATTTTTTTTAATTAATAAATCATCCTCAGTACATAAGGAAAATGCTTTCACTGGAACTTTCTGACTCATACGTTACACTGAATTTAGCATATTCCAAAGTTGAGCTATTTAGCTAGCATACTGCTAGCTACAGCTGCACTATTCTTCCATCATGTCAATCAGAAATCTAAATATATCCTAGAAAAGAATAAACTCTACCCAAGAAGACAGATTGTAAGGCGTTATTAGATTTTTGGAAAGATCCCCACTTCTGTGGTGTAAACAAATGTTTAAGCAGATCCTTTTGAAATCTTTTGCAATTTTCATTAGAAAGGCAATGTTGATAAAAGATCTGTTTTCTCTTTTATGAATTATAAAAGGAAATTACAGCTATTTGTGTTGGACAATCTTGTGAAAGATTTGTGACAATTGCACATATAATGTAAAAAAAAAACACAAGAGGAAAAATAGACAACTTGGCTTTCATTTTACTTGCCAGAGCACTCTAAACAAGTAGAAGACTAGCTTTAAAGTCAAATATACCTTTTCCTAGGGATTTTTCTCCTTATGTACTGAAATGGAAATGTCAGAGTATGTTTTATATATCAGTAAGAATCAAAAATAAAATTACAGAAGTCATTTCAAAAATGAAATGACAAAATACGTCTATCAATAATTACCGTAAAATACTGTATATAGTGAATATGAGCAGATGTGTCCTCTACTTCAGTATAACAGGAAAGTCACCTTTTAAAAAGTTAGTAACAATAAAATGGTAGATAACTGCCTGCCTACCAAAATTAAATTAACAATGAATCCTTTTTTTCTGACTTCAAAAGCGATCCAGAAATTGTTAGAATTTTAATTGGGTTATTATAAAAGGCAAGCTATCACTTCAAAATTGACCACAACCTTCCCATATGATTATATATACCAGTCACAGAAAGTGCTTCCCAAAACATTATGACTAGTAATGCTGAAACAAACCAACCATCAGAATATGGTCCTCCAAAGCCCTATTAACTGAACTAAATCCTTTCCAAGATGCAAGAGGAGAAATTGTTAAACTTTCAGAAGTGTTCAATAAACGCTTAAGCCTATACAGCTAAACGGAGAGGACAGCAGGAAACAAAAGGGAATGTTCCACGAAAAAAAAATCTCACAGTCTTTAAACCCAAGCTTTAAAAACCTACCTCTATGGAACAATGCAAGCTATGGAAGGAAGGAAGGAAGGTTAAAGAATACTGACTGCTTCTTTTTTACAGAATAGAACTGGAGTACTTTAGCAACTTGTTGATGAACGGTAGGGACCATGAAACCATTTTTAAAGCGGAAAATATACTCCAGTCAATACTAATAAACTTTACAATTGTGAACATTCACGTTAAGAATACTTTTATTCATGTTCTGAAAATTGATCTTTTCTTCTACACTGGTGAAAAAGGTCGGGTGGGAAAGGGGTGCCCTCTCCACTCAAGCTTGAACTTCCTGTCTGAATTCTAATTCTCCAAGAACTTCTGGCTTCCTCTCTCAGTTGTCATGATCCAGGTTTCACTTTAGGCAGGCAAAGTTCTTGTTGCTTAGGTTTACCTGGCTGTAAGCTGAGACCGCTACTACTACTTTCTTAGGGGGAATGTTAGCCGACTTAATCGCCTGCAGCTCTCACCTGCGTTTGGTGTTTGAAAAGGACCACGAGAATACTACAGAGGTCTGAAGGCACAGGCTGCCTCCATGCCCGCAATGGCTTTTCAGTTACCAATACTAACCAGGGGACAGAACTGAAGGCTTTGACATGAACGCGTCAAGCGACCAGCAGGCTGTCCCCGGCCCTTCTTTGAAACAAAATCCCACAAATACCACTTACCTTGTATGACGTGCTCTGGCGAGATGGTTTTCTTTTCCGATTTGTTGCAAATCTCATTGGCTTCAGAAGATATAAGGTGAATGAATTCAGTGCAGCAGTTCACCACCAGCTCCCGGGCATCGTTGGCCACCCGGACATTGGGGAGAGTCTCTTTGATCATCTTATTGATAGCAGCTCTGGGTATAGTGAGATCATCATCGTTGCCAGATGAGGAAGCCATCGCACCTTCTCTCTCGCGCCCCGACTTTTAAAAACTCCTCAACTCTGGTCCAAGACGATTTTTCAAAAGGCCGCCCTCAGAGAGCGATCCAGGAGTCCCTCTGAGATGAGCGTGCAGAAAATTAAGGGGCCAGGGGTGGCTGGAGAGAGAGGGGAACACCCGTGTGTGTGAAAGATTTAAGGCGAGGTTGGGAGCAAAGTTGGAGGTGGGCGGGGGGGGGGAGGGGGTGTTGAGGATTCTGGGGACAGCACTGCCCAGGTCGGAGGGGAAGGCAAGGTGGTCCGGAATCTGAGCACTAGAAAACCCCCTTCGTGTCTCCTCAGAGGGGCGTGCGCTGTCGTCTAACCGTTCCCCAACGGCGCGGAGCAGAGGCAAGGTCCGGGGGCACTGGTCTGGCCGCGGAACAGGGCGGATACTCAGCCGGCAAGGCTCTACAGAACCGGAGCCCCCGCTGCCGCCCCCGCCGCCGCCGCCAGCAGCCGATGCCGCCGCCTCGGCCAAACCATCCTTCAGACACCCGCGCCGCCGCCTCACAACATGTCGGCCGCAGCCGCTGCCGGAACCGGGGCGGTCTCCTGGGAACGAATACGGACAGAACCAGGAACAAGGGGACCGGCAGCGGCGTCTGCTGTGACCGTTTAGCCCGAACGCAGATCGTGGAAGCCGAAGCCGCCGCAACGGTGGTCCCTCCAGAGGCCAGAGAAGGTTTACTGGAAGCCTCTCCCGATACCCTTTGCGCTACCGGAAGCCTCGCCCCCACACGTTACCCCCCCAAGCCCACTTCCAGACCAACTTCCGGGTGTGTCAGCCGCCCTTCCCCCACCCTCGCCGGCGGGAACCGCCCGTCTTCTCCGCCAGCAGCTTCCGCCTGCCGCAGTACCGGCACGCGCTCTGGGGTCCCGCCCCTTCCCAGGGATAGTGACCGGGCGAGCGCGCGCCTCGCGGTACTGAAGACACCCGAGCACGCGCCAGGGCTTCGGCACTAGACGCGGGTTGTGATGGGTGGGTGTACTGGCTAGGGTGGATCTCTGCCACTACCTTCTCTCAGCCAGCTGAGGCCTTCTTAGCCACGTTTGGAGACAAAGGAGCGCTGGATTTCGTTCAAAGAACTTGCTTTGCTAACGTTAAAGAGCCCGAATTGAGATTGAAAGGAAGGGGAACGAAGTCCAGGCTCCAGAATGGGATGTAGGAAAAGGAAAACTCCGTTTTCCTGGGGCTGCATCGTCCTGAGGAAAAAACTGTTCATATCTAATAGACTTTATTTGGACCAAAGCTGTCTATGGTCCTCCACCCATTTTTCTGGGTTTATGGGAAATGAAACAGAGAAGTGACAGCCACTACTAATTAACAGCTAAGCTGGAAACTAAAAATAAGATCCAACGTAGTGGAGAGGCGTAGTGTACAATGAGCCAAATTACAAGGTTCCCACTTAGACGTTTTCCGTGATGTATTGGTTCTGCTAAGGTGGGGGAAAGTGGGTTAAAGTATGTTAAGAAACTGATTTTCTCTTCTTTCCAGGGAAGCAAACGTGTGGCAAGTTCTTTACAAAAATTGCATTTTTTTTTAAAGTAAGTTTGCCACAACGTCTTTTTGAAGAAGAGGCTGTTATAAATAGAGTGTTGCAATTTCTCAAAAGTAAAAGATAAAATTGAAATCAGTTTAGGCACTTTAGTTAATCATATACAGTTGTTAGCAACTGGGTTGTTTGAAATGTTTTCTTAAAGTTCTGTATTTTGGTGTACAACCCTAGATGTCGCATCTTGAGGAAATCATACTTGTTCTTTTTTTTTTTTTTAATTCATTTAGCGTTTTCTCCAGTACATTTGCAGGTTCTTTAATTTCTGCAATGTAGACATTTGCTTCTTAGCATTATTAAGTTTAGTCAAAATAAAATGTCTTTGATAAAATGATATTTTAAACTTTTTATTCAAAATAGGAATGTGAAACTGTCGGCTCAGATGTAGGCCTCTATGAAAGTTTGCTTCCTATATATCTTGTTTTCCTTTCTACATGCTTGTTTGTTTCCTACATCATAATATTCTTCTGGAAATCCAATTTTTGTTCTTCACAACTCAAAAGGGTCCAACTTGCAATGAAGAATACCCGCCCCACCACCACCACAACTAGAGAAAGTCCACTCCCTGGAAGACCCAGCATAGGCAAAAATAAATAATAATTTTAAAAAATTAGAAAAGGAAGTACTACAGACACAGTGAGCTTCTGGTTTGTTCATCCCTGTATCCCTGGGGCCTGAACAGATCCTGCTACATAATAGGCACTTGGTAAATATTTGTTATCTCTGGAGGTGAATGAGGATCTTTAAGGATAATAGAGTAAAAAAGAAGTCCAAGGACAAAAAGAAGAAAGTATGTCAGGGGATACTTGTTAGAAACCAAGAAGGTGTAGTGCAAAGGAGGCCATGAAGGGAGTTTTTTTGTTCATGTTTGTGCACATGTGTGCTAAGTCACTTCAGTCAAGTCCGACTCTGCAACCCTATGGACTGCTACCTGCCGCTCTCCTCTGTCCTTGGGATTCTCCAGGCAAGAATACTGGAGTGGGTTGCTGTGCTCTTTATTTTTGGCAGCCTTGGGTCTTTGTTGCTGGTGGGCTTTCTTTAGTTGCCCAGAGTGGGGGTTACTCTCTAGTTGCTGTGTGGGTTTATCATTGTGGTGGTTTTCCTTGTTGGTTTCTCTAGGTGTACAGGCTTAAGTTGGAAGGGTGTGAGATGCCACAGAGAAGCATTGTTGGAAGGGGATCAAACAATCACTGAAGTAAAAGGTCAATAGGAGAAAGTCAACATGCAAACAGTTAAGGAGAGGAATGCGGAAAAGAGCAAGGAGCACAGAACACACTTTCCAAAACTTGGGTGGTGAAGAAAGTGAAAGTGAAGTCGCTTCGTCGTGTCCAACTCTTTGCGACCCCATGGACTGTAGCCTACCAGGCTCCTCTGTCCATGGGATTTCCCAGGTAATAGTACTGGAGTGGATTGCCATTTCCTTCTCCAGGGGATCTTCCCAACGCAGGGATCGAACCCTGGTCTCCTGCGTTGTAGACAGACGCTTTACCGTCTGAGTGACCAGGAAAGTCTGGGTGGTGAAGGGAAAGGGGCAATGGAATGACGCTTGAGGAAGAAGCAGGGTCAAGAAAAAATTGCAAAGGCTAGGAGACACATACATGTAGTTCAAAGGAAAAGAGGTGTAGATTGACAATACAAGCAAAGTAAGACTTGAAGGAAATGGAGGTAGATGAGATTGAAAGGTCCAAATAGAATGATCAGGATTAGATATACAGATCTGGGCATGTTTCATAGAACAGACTGAAGACAAGATTATTCCATCTAGTACAGTGTTCATCTCTTGTTTGTTCTTTAGTTCTTCTAGGTTCTTTGGTAAACATTTCTTGGATCTTCTCCATTCTTTTTCCGAAACCCTGGATCATCTTCACTATCATTATCCTGAGTTCTTTTTCTGGAAGGTTGCCTATCTCCTCTTCATTTAGTTATTTTTCTAGGGTTTTATCTTCTTCTTTCATCTGGGATATAGTCCTCTGTATTTTCATTTTTATTTACTTTCTGTGATTGTGGTTTTCCTTCTTGAGGCTGCAGAATTATAGTTCTTGTTTCTTCTGTCTGCCCTCTGGTGGATGAGGCTAAGCAGCTTGTGCAAGCTTCCAGATGGGAGGGACTGGCAGTGAGAACTGGATCTTGCTCTAGTGGGCAGGGCTGTTCTCAGTAAAACTTTAATCCAATTGTCAGCTGCTTTCAAATTGTAGTGCTGGAGAAGACCCTTGAGAGTCCCTTGGACAGCAAGATCAAACCAGTCAATCCTAAAGGAAATCAACCGTGAATATTAACTGGAAGGACTATGCTGAAGCTCCAAAATTTTGGCCACCTGATGTGAAGAGCTTACTCATTGGAAAAGACCTTGATGCTAGGAAAGATTAAGGGCAGGAGGGAAAGGGGGTGACAGAAGATGAGATAGTTGGATGGCATCACCAACTCAATGGACATGAGTTTGAGAAACTCCAGGAGATGGTGAAGGACAGGGAAGCCTGGCATGCTGCAGTTCATAGAATTGCAAGTAGTCAGATACAGCTTAGCGACTGAAAAACAATGGTGACCTCCAAGAGGGTTCACACTAAGGGGCACTTCCTAGGACTGCTGCTGCTAGTGCCCCCATCCCTGCAGCGGGCCACTGCTGACCCACGACTCCGCAAGAGTTCATTGAACACTAGATGGTAGGTCTGGTTCAGTCTCCTGTGGGGTCACTGCTCCTTTCCTCTCAGTCCTGGTGCACACAAGATTTTGTTTGTGCCCTCCAAGTGTGAAGTCTCCCAGTCCTATGGAAGTCCTGCAATCAAATCCTGTTGGCCTTCACAGTCAGAATCCCTGGGGATTCCTAGTCCCTTTGCTGGATCCCCAGGCTAGGACACTCAGAACAATCACAAGAGTGAGAGAACTTCTTTGGTATTAGTGTTCTCCAGTTTGTGGGTTGCCTGCTAGGCGGGTATGGGATTTAACTTTATCGTGATTGTGCCCTCCCCCCACCATCTCGTTGTAGCTTCTCCTTTGTCTTTAGATGTGGGATATCTTTTTTTGGTGGGTTCCAGCATCCTCCTGTCCATGGTTGTTCAAAAGCTAGTTGGTGCTCTCACAGGAGATGGGCACACGTCCTTGTACCCTGCCATCTTGAACCAGTCAACCCTGAAGACAAGACTATAAGTGAGTGATTATAAACAGTGATTGCAGAAACTGATACATGACGGAGTTTAAGAAGTAGCCAAAAATGTCAAGAGTTGCAGAGAAGGGAATAAGAACTGAGAATAGATGGTGTTCATCTAGTGATATTTATAGAAGCAGTTCATGAATAAAAACCTTGGAATTCTTTCATCTATTTTATGGGTCAACTTTGTAACTGAATTTTAAGGTGAATAAAGGATTCCTTTATCTGTAGGTAATAAATTCAAGATGTGATGCAAATATGTTTTTCTTTCAAATGATAATGACTTTTTGATTGTGCTAGTTTAAAATCATTTGAAGCAGATGAAATTAGGAAGCCTTTCCTTATGTAAATCTAATTGTTCATTCTTGCTTGCATAAATGAATAAACATTCATGTTTATTCGGTGTCTACCATATACTTTGCTAGGTACTTGGGACAATGGCAGTAGGTAAGAAAGACCCCATCCCAGCCTTCATATTTAAAGCACTAATACCAAAGAAACAAAAAAGCTATATTTTGTCACTTCTTGGTAATAGGGGAAAAAAGGGAATCTAAAATAATACAGAAATAATATAGTATACCTGTTTGAAGAATTTTTATGGCGTGATTATGGGTATGAAAATAGCATTTTTCCTTTAATATTAAAGCAAAATATTGGAGAAGGCAATGGCACCCCACTCCAGTACTCTTGCCATGGGCGGAGGAGCCTGGTGGGCTGCGGTCCATGGGGTCGCGAAGAGTCGGACATGACTGCGCGACTTCACTTTCACTTTTCACTTTCCTGCGCTGGAGAAGGAAATGGCAACCCACTCCAGTGTTCTTGCCCTGAGAATCCCAGGGACAGGGGAGCCTGGTGGGTTCCATCTATGGGGTCGCACAGAGTCGGACATGACTGAAGTGACAGCAGCAGCAACATAGCAGTATTGTTATTAGAATTATATGAAAATACATATGTAAATAGCTGAATAGAAA
The DNA here is from genome assembly GCF_029407905.1 of Bubalus kerabau. NCBI lineage: Eukaryota > Metazoa > Chordata > Mammalia > Artiodactyla > Bovidae > Bubalus > Bubalus kerabau. The sequence continues at coordinate 50,982,766 of NC_073629.1, forward strand.
CATTGAAAACTAACATATTTGTGTTGAAATAGAGAAATTATTGGTGATTTTACTTTTGATTTTTCTTTAAAGTTTTTAAAAAAATCTTTTTCTAGTTTTTAAATGTCTTATATTAGCAAGTAGTGAGAAATTTCTTTTTCTGTTGATTTGTGAATGTATCCATTCTTCACATACATAATGGGGCTTGAAAAAACAGTCCTTGGATTTTAAATCTTTTGTTTAGCTAGAAAAGCTCTTAAACTGGTGATCCCCATGTGAAATCTAACCCACAGATATTGTACCAATTATTTATTCCCACAATAAAATGTTGCCTAGCAAGTTACCCCAAAGGTCAGTGGATTAAAACACTAACCAGTTATTATTTCTTAGGAGTCTCTATGTTAGTTGGGCAGTTGTTCTGGAATTGGCTGGGTTTATTCAATTTCTGTCTGACTCTTTGCAACCCCATGGACTGATTAATTATACCATCCTTGGAATTCTCCAGGCCAGAATACTGGAGTGGGTAGCCTTTCCCTTTTCCAGGGAGGGACTGAACCCAGGTCTCCCATATTGCAGGATTCTTTACCAGCTGAGCCACAAGGGAAACCCATGAATAGTGGAGGATCTTGCAAATCAACAGGTAAATATGGGGTGATGATTCAAAGTGTTATAGAGGAGATAATCCTTGAAAAAGTTTTCAGGAAGAAAAGAAAGGGAATTTCATGCAGGGGAATAACAAAATCTCAGTGATACAGAACATTATGGAATTCTTGGTGAGCTGTGATACTTTGGTGGCGGGTATAGGGAAAGGAACATGAAGGAGTAGCTTGGGAGAAAGTGCTTCAGGGAAGTGTAGTATTTAAGGTTCTAACACTTATTTAGAGTAAATAACAACTCTAGCTAGTTAAGTTGACTTTACCAGAAGGATACTGGCATATCTCACAGAATGTTGGTAATTGCTGGATAATCAGGGAAACTCAGTAATAGGAATCCATAAACTGTCCTCCTCATGGGCTAAAAACAACTCCCCATCTTTTTGCATCTCAGTTCAAAATTCCAGTTGCCAAGGAGAGCAAGTCTGTTTGTCCAGTTTGGATCAGATATCCACACCTGCGTCACTCAGCCATGCAGTTTAGACTACAAGTTACATGTGTTGAATGGTGCTGCTGTTCCGTCCCTGTGTTGGGGAGGGAGACATCACTGTGAGCCCTGTGTTTGAGCTAAGAGGGAGGTATCCATTGTATTTTACTATTTAGTTGCTCTTCCCCCACATGTATGATTACAAAAATGTCTTCAGCCTGCCTACTTGATCCAGTCATTCTATTACAACAGCCCCCGCTCTTGCCCTCTTTCAGGACCAAAGGTACATCCAATCCAGCTGGTGGGATGTTATTGTTCACTTAGTCCTGACCTCTGGATGTAAAGTGCCTATTCTAGTTCTCATCTACCTGTGATTCCTCATGGTCTTGCAATCTAAGGACTAAATGATAAGTATAGTCACTACCAGTACACTTTATAAATAATATGGGGATTCAGGAGCCTCAATGGTTGCTATAGAAAGAAAGAGAAGAAAACAGTGGCAGTTATTTTAAAAGGGAAAAAAACTGGGTAATTTTTCAGTCTTCAGACCTTCCATCCATATATTCCTGCTACCGTTGAAGTTATAACTGGTGGGTATGACAATCCATTACACACTTCCTTGTTTGCAGCTAATATCTCAACTGACTGAGAACGTTGCCTATCAGGGTAATTTAAGCCGTCATTTGTAGGGGTCTAAGACACTTACTCCTTGGAAGGAAAGTTATGACCAACCTAGATAGCATATTCAAAAGCAGAGACATTACTTTGCCAACAAAGGTCTGTCTAGTCAAGGCTATGGTTTTTCCAGTAGTCATGTATGGATGTGAGAGTTGGACTGTGAAGAAAGGTGAGCGCCGAAGAATTGATGCTTTTGAACTGTGGTGTTGGAGAAGACTCTTGGGAGTCCCTTGGACTGCAAGGAGATCCAACCAGTCCATTCTAAAGGAGATCTAACCAGTCCATTCTAAAGGAGATCAGTCCTGGGTGTTCTTTGGAAGGAATGATGCTAAAGCTGAAACTCCAGTACTTTGGCCACCTCATGCAAAGAGCTGACTCATTGGAAAAGACTCTGATGCTAGGAGGGATTGTGGGCAGGAGGAGAAGGGGACGACAGAGGATGAGATGGCTGGATGGCATCACTGATTCGATGGACGTGAGTCTGAGTGAACTCCGGGAAATGGTGATGGGCAGGGAGGCCTGGCGTGCTGTGATTCATGCGGTCGCAAAGAGTCGGACACGAATGAGCGACTGAACTGAACTGAACTGAACTGAAGCCTTTGTTGATCTTCAGTGCCAATTGTGTTAAACTAAATAAGGCAATGTAGCAGATTACAGAACAACTCTAAGGTGGAGTGACTGGAAACCAATGAATGTTTTTTCAATAAATAGTGTCTAGTTAATAATGAAACTGAAGCACAGAGTGTTTATTAACTCTTCAGCCTCAGAGTCAAGATTTAAAGGCAAGCTTTCCTCATGGTTATGTTATTCTGCCTCTGCACTGTTACTGTAGAGATTGCATGTGGGCACTGAGACGTCCATAGCCCGGATTAGGTCAGGTTTTAGTTAACTAGCCTTAACTAGCCATTGTGACCAAGAACAAGTTATTTAATTTATCTAAGTTTCAGTCTTTTCATTTATAAAATGGACATACCTTTGTGCATGACACAATACCTATCATTTGATAAGTAGATTTATTAAATGGTGGCTATTATTAATTTAATAAAAATCTACTGAGCATTCTATGGCAGGCACTGTGTACAGTGCTGCACAAGATGGACATAATTCCTGTGCTCATGGATATTCCAATTAATAGTATCTAAAACAAGCCATAAAATGAAAATAAGGATGTGTAGTCCACATGATTGCTCCCTTGCCCTGGATTATGAACATGGAGATTGACATATGGGACCATAATGATGATTGTGAGCAGAAAAGGACTGATCAGGAAAGAAAATAAGCCTGGAACAATCAAGAGTAAAAGAAGCAAGACAAGAATCTGACATGAAATCAAGAAAACTCCCAAGAGAAAGAATACTGCCTGGTTTTCTAGCTTGTAAATCAGGATTTTACAAGGAAAGTGGGCAGAATTGTCCAAGAGGTTCTTGTCATAGAACAGGAAATTGGAATAGGTGAAATGATTTGTGAGAAACTGTAGAAATGAAGTGATGGATATTCTCTATACACTGTAGAAAGCATGATTAAAGAGAAGGAAATGAGAAACATTAAAAAAAAATGATCCTCTTGATTCGGAGAACAGCCATGCTTTGTAATATGAGCCAAGAGATAAAACTGAGTTTGTCTCTCAAGGGGGGTTGGGAGATAAGCCTTTTTTCAGGCTAAATTCCCTTGCCACCTGGGTTTGTTTTCTTAACTGTAAATGAGCACTGGGGAAAGAACAGGCGTTAGAGATTCTGCCCAATCAATTCACAGAACATTTTCTTGGTAATAACTATTATAGCTCTTTTTTCAGTCAGGCTTACACACAGGACTGAATCTTGGTTTTTGATAGCAAGTATCTTTAACAATTATCAATGTACCAAAATAATTCTAAAAGTGCCTAAGGAATTACATGGAGGAAGTGAATTACATATATTAATCCTTGGAATGACCTAACATAAAATTCTACACATTTACCCTTATGGTTGTGGTTAAATTTGACCTAAATTATTGTCAGAGTTAAGGCCAGCATTCATCACAATGAGACAGGAAATGGATTAACTGACCAAATATAGTATTTTCAGAAGCACCTCATGGTAAGTGGCTTAATTTGTGGCTAAATTATAGGCAAAGTAGTTGAGAAAGTCATAGTTCCCAAGTAAATCCCAGTTTACAGTGTTCACCATCAGAATGTTCATCTTTACTAGAACTAAAGATTATTGTTTTGATTAGAAACATGTATTTTTGTGACTGTTTGTTTAGGTAACAAGGACATCTAAAGCACAAAGATAAGCCTATATTTTGTACAGATGCCTTTCTATGTTTGCAGCTTCAGTATAAAGGATAGTAAAGTTGGACTTCCCTGGTGGTCTAGTGGTTAGAAGCCTCCTGCCAGTGCAGTGGACATGGGTTTGATCCCTGGTCCGGGAAGATCCCACATGCTGCAGAGCAACAAAGCCCATGCACAACTACCGAAGCACCCTAGAGCCCATGCGCAACCCAACTAGAGAAAGCCTGGTCATAGCAACAAAGCCACAGCGCAGCCAAAAAATAAATAAAAAAGCAAATTTTTTAAAAAACAGGGCAAGGGAGCTCCCCATTTAAAAAAAAAAAATAAAAATAAAGGATAGCAAAGTTAACATCAATTTCTGTTTTGTAATTATGTTGATTGTATTGGGAAAACATGAACCAATACATTTAAATTGATAAACTGGTTACAAGAAGTTACCCATGTTTATGAAATTTGTTCAGCATTTCATAAATTCATAAATAATATTTAGCTCCTGAATAATGGTAATACATACATTTATGCACCTATTATACATAATACATTAAGATTACTGGCTTGTTGAGAAAAATATGATTATAAAATCATATATCATTTCAGCCCAGATACACAGCAATAAAAAATTTTAAATACCTAACAACACAAATCTATATTAGCAATAATTATGTTAGAAAATACTTACAGCATTCTTGATTTTTTTTTTGAAAGCCGACGATTCATTTAGTATCTTTCTGGCATTTGAACTGACATCTCTTCATCTTCCACATAGTTGCTAACCGAGAAGAAAAATGGTTAGATCTGTCAAATAGCTTTAAAGCTTCACGTTAACATCAACGTTACAGAGACCCAAGGAGAGAAATAATAACAGAGGCATTGCTAATCAGCAAGAAAAGTATAAATTATACAATAAGTGAAGGAGCCACTGGCCAACTGTTTAGAGGAAAACACACCACAGTCAGTCAGTTTAGTCCCTCAGTCATCTCCTACTCTTTGCCACCCTATAGATTGCAGCATGCCAGTCTTCCCTGTCCATCACCAATTCCTGGAGCATAATCAACCTCATGTCCATCGAGTCAGTGACACCATCCAACCATCGCATCCTCTGTGGTGCCCTTCTCCTCCTGCCTTCAATCTTGCCCAGCATCAGGGTCTTTTCCAATGAGTCAATTCTTCGCATCAGGTGGCCAAAGTATTGGAGTTTCAGCTTCAGCATCAGTCCTCCCATTGAATATTCAGGACTGATTTCCTTTAGGATGGACTGGTTGGATCTTCTTGCAGTTCAAGAGATTCTCAAGAGTCTTCTCCAACACCACAGTTCAAAAGCATCAATTCTTCGGCACTCAGCTTTCTTTATAGTCCCAACTCTCACATCCATACATGACTACTAGAAAAACCATAGCTTTGACTAGACGGACATTTGTTGGCAAAGTAATGTCTCTGCTTTTTAGTATGCTGTCTAGGTGGGTCATATCTTTTCTTCCAAGGAGCAAGTGTCGTTTAATTTCATGGCTGTAGTCATCATCTGCAGTGATTTTAGAGCCCCCAAAATTCAAGTCTGTCACTGTTTCCCCATCTATTTGCATGAAGTGATAGGACTGGACACCATGATATCAGTTTTCTGAATGTTGAGTTTTAAGCCAACTTTTTCACTCTCCTCTTTCACACTCATCAAGAGGCTCTTTAGTTCTTTGTTTTCTGCCATAAGGGTAGTGTCATCTGCATATCTGAGGTTATTGATATTTCTCCCGGAAATCTTGATTCCAGCTTGTGCTTCATCCAGCCCAGCATTTCGCATGATGCACTCTGCATATAAGTTAAGTAAGCAGGTTGACAATATACAGCCTTGATGTACTCCTTTCCTGATTTGGAACCAGTCTGTTGTTCTATATCTTCTGATCCACACAATCAAAGGCTTTGGCATAGTCAATAAAGCAGAAGTAGATGTTTTTTTGGAATTCTCTTGCTTTTTTGATAATCCAACGGATGTTAGCAATTTGATCTCTGGTTCCTCTGCCTTTTCTAAATCCAGCTTGAACATCTGGAAATTCACAGTTGTGTACTGTTGAAGCCTGGCTTGGAGAATTTTGAGCATTACTTTACTAGCATGTGAGATGAGTACAACTGTGTGGTAGTTTGAGCATTCTTTGGCATTGCCTTTCTTTGGGATTGGAATGAAAACTGACCTTTTCCAGTCCTGTGGTCACTTCTGAGTTTTCCAAATTTGCTGGGATATTGAGTACAGCCCTTTCACAGCATCATCTTCTAGGATTTGAAATAGGTCAACTGGAATTCCATCACTTTCACTAGCTTTGTTCATAGTGATGCTTTCTAAGGCCCACTTGACTTCACATTCCAAGATGTCTGACTCTAGGTGAGTGATCACACCATCGTGATTATCTGGGTCATGAAGATCTTTTCTTGTACAGTTCTTCTGTGTATTCTTGCCACCTCTTCTTAATATCTTCTGCTTCTGTTAGGTCCATACCATTTCTGTCCTTTATTGAGCTAATCTTGCATGAAATGTTCCCTTGGTATCTCTAATTTTCTTGAAGAGATTTCTAGTCTTTCCCATTCTGTTGTTTTCCTCTATTTCTTTGCACTGATCACTGAGGAAGTCTTTCTTATCTCTCCTTTCTATTCTTTGGAACTCTGCATTCAAATGGGTATATATCTTTCCTTTTCTCTTTTGCCTTTAGCTTCTCTTCTTTTCTCAGCTATTTGTAAGGCCTCCCCAGACAAGCATTTAGCCTTTTTTCATTTCTTTTTCTTGCAGATGGTCTTGATCACTGCCTCCTTTACAATGTCACTAACCTCCAACCATAGTTCTTCAGGCACTCTGTCTATCAGATCTCATCCCTTGAATCTATTTGTCACTTCCACTGTATAATCATAAGAGATTTGATTTGGGTCATACCTGGATGGTCTGTTGGTTTTCCCTACTTTCTTCAATTTAAGTCTGAATTTGGCAATAAGGAGTTCATGATCTGAGCCATAATCAGCTCCTGGTCTTGTTTTTGCTGACTGTATAGAGCTTCTCCATCTTTGACTGTAAAGAATATAATCAATCTGATTTTGGTATTGACCATCTGCTGATGTCCATATGTATATGACATGGGCTAAATTAAATTCTTGGTGGATTAAAGATTTTAATATAAAAGTCAAATCATAAAATTACTAAAATATAAAAAATACTTATGAATAATCTTGGAAATGGAATTTATAGCACATGAAATATAAAGCAAAGACTTATTTTTAAAACACATAAAAAAGTGGAAAGTGTTCCAGAGATCACCAAAAAATTAAAGGGCACATACCAAACTGGAAAGAAAAAAAATCAACAAAAAATTAAAGGGCTGACACCAAACTAGAAGGGAGAAAAATGGATGAAGGTTAAGAAGTCTTACAAATCAGTAAGAAAAGGATAAATAGCCAAATAGAAAAATGGGCAAGTAAGTCAGAAAAGAAGAAATAGATAGGGTCAACAGGGGACTCACCTGTTAGTCCAGCGGCTAAGACTCCTCGTTCCCAACGCAGAGAGCTGAGGTTCCTCCTCTGGTGAGGGAACGAGATCTCATATCCTGCAACTAAGAGGTCACATGTCACAACTAAGACCCAGAACTGCCAAATGAATAAGTAAATTTAAAAAAAAAAAAGAGGGGGGGTCAATAAAGATGAATTGTATTCATCTGTAATAAAATGCAAATTAAAACAATATTAAAGTGTCTTTTTTGCCTGTTGAATTGATAAGGATTATTTAAAAAGACAACATCAGTGTTAGAGAGGGTTTTAGAGCAGTTCTCAACTGCTCTTTGACAAAATGTCTGAAAAGCACATACCTTTTAACTAGAAATTCAACACTGGTATAATGATAATAAAATGTATCCTAAAAAAAAAAAAGAAAAAAGAAAATGTATCCTAAGGAAATGTATGTGTGTCACAAAATATTTTTGCAGTTTCCTTCCTTGCTCTTTCCTTCTACCCTACTCCCTCCTCTCTCTCTTTCTATCCCCTTTTTCTTTTTTGTTTTATGCTTGGTATTGGTGAAAGTTTGAAAAAATTAAAATGTCCAACAAAAAGGGAGCTGGTTAAATAAAATATGGTAAATTTATTCAATAAAACATCTACATTATTACCAGTAAAAATAACACCATAGTAAAATATTTGAAAAATGTTCACAATATATTAAGTTTTTACAAAAATGGGATACAGAACAAAATATATTGGGAAAGCGTCTCCTCTCTCCCTCTCTCTGTTTGTCTGTCTCTCTCTCTTGGTCTCTCCCTCACCACCAACACAACACCAACATATAATACAATTACTGGAAAGGTACTGGAAAAATATAAACTGTGGGCAAGAAGGATTACTGGATTGTTAAATATTCTTCCATTGCCTGTCATTATTTTTAAAGTTAGCTACAATGAACAGGAGTTATTATTTTTTTTTTTATAAATGAAAACATTTTAAAATGAAATATGTAATGTTACTTAGTGGTTGCCTTTTCAAAATAGGTAAAAATCATCAGTTAACCATTTGGTTCAGAATGTTTTCATTTCAACAGCTCGATAATCATAATGCAAAATTGAGGGAAAAAATTTTTTGAATCTTAAAATGTTATAGAATTGGTAGATCATTTTTCATTTCATAAAGTATCATAATCACTAGTTTTTATTGTTCCTATGGCAATGTTTTATACACAAGAATGGCAGGAGTTAGGAATTTGTGCCCTGAAAAACGTATTGAAATATAAAATCTAAAGTAAATAATAACTTCCTCCTTTGAATATAACAAAGATGTGGGAAGGGGTAGTAGGCAAGAAGGCTCTGGGTTACCATGGGGATGATTACGTTCTCCAAGGTACACCCCACCCCACTCCAGCTTCTTGGTCAATGACTCACTAGCTCACAGGGGAGTCAACAAATACTGAAGTACATACCTACTACCTGTAAAAAGTGATTTTCATTACCCAGAGAAGTGCTGTAAGATACTATTTAAACAAATAAGGAAAACCAATCTAAATTACTATTTAAAATTTTTCTAATTGGTGAGTGTTTAAGACGCATGAGAGGACAAATTCTTAACTCAGGTTATTCCAGGACTATTATGTAACAGACTAAAAATTGATATGGATACTAATAAAAATCATTAAAGCAAAATTACAAAACACTTCTATTAACACTTCAATTGTTTCTTTAAAAACAGCATTTCCTAAAATAACCTCCAAGGTAGTCCTGTAATTTGTTAATTTTAAGGATTTGTGTTAAACTTTGGGGCCAGTCAAATTTGGGGGCCAGTTAAGGGAGCTAACAATCTAATTGAGGAGTCCAGATAGCCATCCATCAATTCATTCATTTGTTCAATAAAATATATTGAGAACCTACTATGTGCCAATAATGCAGGGCTTTAAGCATTAAAAAATACCTAAAACATACGTCTACCCTCAAAAGCTCACATTTAGAAGGAGAGATAGATGTCAGTGTTAGTGACTGGCATACCCATTGTTCCTTCTAGCAGAACTCTGACCATGGCCACTGGTGAATGAGAAGTCCTGGGTGGCTATATTCTGCATCAAGGGATCGACCCATGTACCCTTTTCACGTGCTTTTCCTACCATGGCAAAGAAAAAAGCTTTGGTTCAAAAAGTTTCAGCCAGAGAGAGAGGGACAGGGTAGCAGTCAGATTGTCTCTTTAACAGTTCCAATAACAGATACAGACAGCTAGTTAGTGAGTGAGTAGAAACTGAAAGTGATCCTGAAAAGATTCTTAGAGAATCTAATAGTTTACTGCAGACCTAAAGTCTTACCAATAACACCATCAATTAACATATATTTTGTATGTTATATGTACCATATACTGTATTCTTAAAATGAAGTAAGTTAGATAAAAGAAAATGTATTAAGAAATTCATAAGGAAGAGAAAACACATTTACAGTATTATACTGTATTTATCAATACATAAAATTATGTTCTGTGTCTACACAATGAACTGTCTGCCAGTACCTACCTCAATATTGTCTTATATGGTACAAAACACTGTAAATGTTAAATGTATTCCTAACACTAGATATAAAAAATGAAAAGATAATGTGAAAAGAAATTCACATTTATTTACAGATGTAATAATACATGCATTGATAATGAAGAAACAGCAAATAGCTTTCTGGTTCAGTTCAGTTCAATTGTCCAGTAATGTCCCACTCTGCGACCCCATGGACTGCAGAACACCAGGCCTCCCTGTCCATCACAAACTCCCAGAGTTTACACAAACTTATGTCCACTGAGTCGGGGATGCCATCCAACCATCTCATCCTCTGTCGTCCCCTTCTCCTTCCACCTTCAATCTTTCCCAGCATCGGGTCTTTTCAAATGAGTCAGTTCTTCCCATCAGCTGGCCAAAGTATTGGAGTTTCAGCTTCAGCATCAGTCCTTCCAGTGAATATTCAGGACTGATTTCCTTTAGGATGGACTGGCCGGATCTCCTTGCAGTCCAAGGGACTCTCAGTGTAATCGGTGCGACTGCTTCACTGTGGCCTAGCTGATGCACCAATGAAGGGATCTTTATAACATCTTTTGGTATACAGTATTACAATCATTTTCATAATACAGTATTGGAAACATTGGTACATTTTAAAACAGAAAACACTTACCTGTGATGATAGGCTGATATGTACTTTCTCCAATTATGAGAGAGAGAAGCATACACTATGGCAATGCATTCTTTAAAAGCAAAATTATAAAGCAGCAAGAAAACTAACATATTATTAATTTTATAATAAATATCACTCATCTTATGCCTATGTAAGGATAGACTAGTGTCTGCATATATTTTATTGTTGTTCAGTCCGTCAGTCGGGTCTGACCTTTTGCAACCTCATGGACTGCAGCACACCAGGCTTCCCTGTCCTTCACCATCTCCCAGAGCTTACTCAAACTCATGTCCATTGAGTCGGTGATGCATCCAACCATCTCAATCTGTGTCGTCCCTTTCTCCTCCTGTTTTCAGTCTTGCCCAGCATCAGGGGCTTTTCCAATGAGTAGGCTCTTTGTATCAGGTGGTCAAAGTATTGGAGCTTCAGCTTCAGCATCAGTTCTTCCAGTGAATATTCAGGACTGATTTCCTTTAGGATTGACGGGTTTGATCTTCTTGCTGTCTGAGGGATTCTCAAGAGTATTCTCCAGCACCACAATTCAAAAGCATCAATTCTTTGGCACTCAGCCTTCTTTATGGTCCAAATTCCACATCCATACATGACTACTGGAAAAACCATAGCTTTGACTAAACAGACCTTTATACACAGTTCATCTGTGAGTTTTTCAAGTTGTCAAAAATCTCCAAAAAATGTTCCAAAATATTTATTGAAAAAATTCCCATGTAAGTGGATGAACTCAAGGGTCAGCTTAATGGATTTCAGTTCAGTTGCTCAGTCGTGTCCAACTCTTTGGGACACAATGGACTGCAGCACGCTAGGCCTCCCTGTCCATCACCAACTCCTGGATTTACTCAAACTAATGTCCACTGAGTCAGTGATGCCATCCAACCATCTCATCCTGTCATCCCCTTATCCTCCCGCCTTCAATCTTTCCCAGCATCAGGATCTTTTCAAATGAATCAGTTCTTCGCTTCAGGTGGCCAAAGAATTAGAGTTTCAGCTTCGGAGTCCTCCCAATGAATATTCAGGACTATTTCCTTTAGGATTGACTGGTTGGATCCCTTTGCAGTCCAAGGGACTCTCAAGAGTCTTCTCCAATACCACACTTCAAAAGCATCAGTTCTTCAGCACTCCACTTTCTTTATAGTCCAATTCTGACATCCATACATGACTACTGAAAAATCACAGCTTTAACTAGATGGACATTTGTTGGCAAAGTAATGTCTCTGCTTTTTAATATGCTGTAGCAAAGGAGAAAAGGAAAGATATAAGCATCTGAATGCAGAGTTCCAAAGAATGGCAAGAAGAGATAAGAAAGCCTTCCTCAGTGATCAATGCAAAGAAATAGAGGAAAACAACAGAATGGGAAAGACTAGAGATCTCTTGAAGAAAATTAGAGATACCAAGGGGACATTTCATGCAAAGATGGGCTCGATAAAGGACGGAAATGGTATGGACCTAACAGAAGCAGAAGATATTAAGAAGAGGTGGCAAGAATACACAGAAGAACTGTACAAAAAAAATCTTCACGACCCAGATAATCACGATGGTGTGATCACTCACCTAGAGCCAGACATCCTGGAATGTGAAGTCAAGTGGGCCTTAGAAAGCATCACTATGAACAAAGCTAGTGGAGGTGATGGAATTCCAGCAGAGCTATTTCAAATCCTGAAAGATGATGCTGTGCAAGTGCTGCACTCAATATGCCAGCAAATTTGGAAAACTCAGCAGTGGCCACAGGACTGGAAAAGGTCAATTTTCATTCCAATCCCAAAGAAAGGCAATGCCAAAGAATGCTCAAACTACCGCACAATTGCACTCATCTCACATGCTAGTAAAGTAATGCTCAAAATTCTCCAAGCCAGGATTTAGCAATACGCGAACCGTGAACTTCCTGATGTTCAAGCTGGTTTTAGAAGAGGCAGAGGAACCAGAGATCAAATTGCCAACATCTGCTGGATCATCGAAAAAGCAAGAGAGTTCCAGAAAAACATCTATTTCTGCTTTAGTGACTATGCCAAAGCCTTTGACTGTGTGGATCACAATAAACTGTGGAAAATTCTGAAAGAGATGGGAATACCAGACCACCTGATCTGCCTCTTGAGAAATCTGTATGCAGGTCAGGAAGCAACAGTTAGAACTGGACATGGAACAACAGACTGGTTCCAAATAGGAAAAGGAGTACGTGAAGGCTGTATATTGTCACCCTGCTTATTTAACTTATATGCAGAGTGCATCATGAGAAATGCTGGACTGGAAGAAACACAAGCTGGAATCAAGGTTGCCGGGAGAAATATCAATAACCTCAGATATGCAGATGACACCACCCTTATGGCAGAAAGTGAAGAGGAACTCAAAAGCCTCTTGATGAAAGTGAAAGTGGAGAGTGAAAAAGTTGGCTTAAAGCTCAACATTCAGAAAATGAAGATCATGGCATCTGGTCCCATCACTTCATGGGAAATAGATGGGGAAACAGTGTCAGACTTTATTTTGGGGGGCTCCAAAATCACTGCAGATGGTGACTGCAGCCATGAAATTAAAAGATGCTTGCTCCTTGGAAGGAAAGTTATGACCAACCTAGATAGCATATTCAAAAGCAGAGACATTATTTTGCCAACAAAGGTCCATCTAGTCAAGGCTATGGTTTTTCCTGTGGTCATGTATGGATGTGAGAGTTGGACTGTGAAGAAGGCTGAACGCTGAAGAATTGATGCTTTTGAACTGTGGTGTCAGAGAAGACTCTTGAAAGTCCCTTGGACTGCAAGGAGATCCAACCAGTCCATTCTGAAGGAGATCAGCCCTGGGATTTCTTTAGAGGGAATGATGCTGAAGTTGAAACCCCAGTACTTTGGCCACCTCACGCGAAGAGTTGACTCACAAGAAAAGACTCTGATGCTGGGAGGGATTGGGGGCAGAAGGAGAAGGGGACGACAGAGGATGAGATGGCTGGATGGCATCACTGACTCGATGGACGTGAGTCTGAGTGAACTCCGGGAGTTGGTGATGGACAGGGAGGCCTGGCGTGCTGCGATTCATGGGGTTGCAAAGAGTCGGACATGACTGAGCGACTGAACTGAACTGAACTAGGTGGGTCATAACTTTTCTTCCAAGGAGCAAGTGTCATTTAATTTCATGGCTGCATTCATCGTCTGCAGTGATTTTGGAGCCCCCCAAAATAAAGTCTCTCACTGTTTCCACATCTATTTGCCATGAAGTGATAGGACCAGATGCCATGATCTTAGTTTTCTGAATGTTGAATTTTAAGCCAACTTTTTCACTCTCCTCTTTCACTTTCATTAAGAGGCTCTTTAGTTATTCGCTTTCTGCCATAAAGGTGGTGTCACCTGCTTATCTGAGGTTATTGATATTTTTCCCGGAAATCTTGATTCCAGCTTGTGCTTCATCCAGTCCAGTGTTTCTCATGATGCACTCTGCATATAAGTTAAATAAGCAGGGTGACAATATACAGCCTTGACGTACTCCTTTCCTGATTTGGAACCAGTCCGTTGTTCCATGTCTGGTTCTAACTGTTGCTTCTTGACCTGCATACAGATTTCTCAAGAGGCAGGTCAGGTGGTCTGGTATTCCCGTCTCTTTCAGAATTTTCCACAGTTTGTTGTGATCCACACAGTCAAAGGCTTTGGCGTGGTCAATGAAGCAGAAATAGATGTTTTTCTGGAACTCTCTTGCTTTTTCGATGATCCAGCGGATGTTGGCAATTTGATCTCTGGTTCCTCTGCCTTTTCTAAATCCAGCTTGAACACCTGGAATTTCACGGTCGTGTACTGTTGAAACCTGGCTTGGAGAATTTTGAGCATTACTTTGCTAGTGTGTGAAATGAGTGCCACTGTGCAGTAGTTTGAACATTCTTCTTGTTACACATCATGTAATTCCAAGCACTTGAACTTTGTTTATACTGTTCACTCTCCCTCAATAGAACTTTCCTTTCAACTGTGGTTAAATTCAACTCTCTGACTACTGCATGCTTGCATCCCCAGCTGAATACACAGCACGCCAACTGGTCCCACTTTAATAAACATCTCTTAGTGCTGCCCACAGTGACACGTCATTCCCTTAATCCATTCAGTCTCCTATAACTGCTTCTCCTCTCCTCAAAACTCCAACATCTCCCCATCCTCCTTCTCAGTAGGTGATCTTGCTTCCTGTTTCACTGTAAAAGGAAAAGCCTTGTACAAAAGAAAACTGACACAAAAAGGAGAACTCGCAATGTTCTGTTGAGGCACTTCACTCATTTCCCCTCCACCTAGACTCTTACCATACTCCTGATCATTTTGGCCCTAATCTGTTGGGCCATAATGTTATTCTAATATACAAATAGAAAAGAAAGGTAATGAAGAATAATGAAAATAATTATCTATATGATGTGTTTGTAGTTTATTTTTAACATTCAAATATGTGATGTAATTCTCATCCTTCTAGGAGATTTTTCTAATAGTGTTTTCAGGCCACAAGGCAGATAGTGCTTTCATCTGAAGTATGGTAGAATTATCACCCTCATCCTCCTCAATCCAGACAGCCTCAGAAAGTAAACTCAAATTCATCCTAGGACTGCCAGATAGCCTCTTTTCTATTGTAAAACACTGAATTTTTTCATTTAGACAGTTGCTTTCAGACTTTTTGTTGTTGTTTACATCCTACAATAAGAAATATATTTTACAGGGCCATAGTACCCACACATAAGCACAGTCACATATATGACTGAGACCAAACTTTCACCAGGTAGCACTTATCTTTTCAATAATCTTTACTAATCTTTTCAATGCAATGCACTCATATTTTCTAATCTATTTTTTAAATGCTCATTGTAATATAATAAATAGATTCATTACTCACTGAGTCGAAGCCCATGGTTTGGAAAATAATTCATTAAGGGATACTTGAGTTAATAGACAAAATCTTTAAGATTTAGTGAACAAATATATGAACATTAATTTAGAACTCACTCAGCTATCACCACCTTCAATGGAATGGCCACGTAATTAGCTGGTTTGCTAAGAATAAATGACTCATTTTACTTTGTGTCTATGTTATAAAAAGCAAAGCTGATTTCAGAACAAATAAGGTAAAATCAATTCAAGAAAGGGAATCAGCTCCTTCTTATTGTTCTTTTTTGTTCTCCATTAGCATAAACACCACTATTCAAGTAGGCTCTACATTACTGAAAATAAAGCCCTGGATTGGGGTATGGGACTAGACAGATTAGGTGACTTCTAAATTACTTTCTAATCCTAAAATTTTATTCCTTCAACAACTATTTACTAATTGCATGGTATGGATGCCAGGCACTATACCAGGAGACAAGGGCCCAGCAGTGAACAAGACACACAGTGCTGATACTGTGGAGAAGCTAACACTCAAGCTAAAGAGACAGAGAATAAATAAATAAATAGAGAGGATACAGCTAAGTTCCGAAGAAAATAAGAAAGATAAATGATAGCGAATAATAGAAATGACCTACTATTCTTATCTGGGGCTTCCCAGGTGGCTCAGTGGTAAAGAATCTGCCTGCCAATGCAGAAGATTGATACAGGTTTGATACCTGGGTTGGGAAGATCCTTTGGAGGAGGAAATGGCAACCTGCTCCAGTATTCTTGCCTGGGAAATCCCATGGACAGAGGAGTCTGGCAGGCTACAGGCCATGGGCTTGCAAAGAGTCGGACATGACTGAGTGATTAAACAACAACTATTCTTCCCTATTATTATTAATTATACTACTGCTTCCCTGGGGGCTCAGCAGTCAAGAATTTGCCTGCAATGCAGGAGCTGCAGGAGACTTGGATTCGATCCCTGGGTCGGGAAGATCCCCTGGAGGAGGGCATGGCTACCCACTCCAGTATTCTTGCCTGGAGAATCCCATGAACAGAGGAGCTTGGCAGGCTATAGTCCATAGGGTTGCAAAGAGTCAGACATGACTGAAGCAACTTAACACACAAGTACCATTACTGCAAAAGTAACAGCAATCTGATAATTACCTTTATCATGGTCAGAGAAGGCCCATCTGGGAAGGTGACATTTAATCTGAAACCTGAAGAATGAGGGGGAGCCAGCTGTGGACTGGCCCAGAACAGCCTTTCTAGGCAGTGGAATAGCAAGTACAAAGGCCCTAATTCTGGAAAGAGCTTGTTAGGTCCTAGCAACTGACATAGGGCTGACATTACTGAGCCAGGTGAGCAGGCAGAGAGTGCATGAAATGAATTTGGATAAGTGAGAAGATAAGGGCCTTGAAGGGAAGCGTATGGAGTTCAGATTCTATTCTGTGTTAATGGGCAGCCATCAAAAGGACTTCAGCAAAGAAGGGACATGATATGATTTTAAAAGAACACTGGATATGGTGTGGAGAATGTGTTCGAAGGAGGGAAATTGTTTTAGGAGCCCAGGCAGGAGATGACAGGGCTTGATTATGGTGGTGGTGAACGCTAAAGCCCTGTTTTGCTTGCAGTTAATAGACAATATGACAGTAGTTCTGCTTATTTGAAAGTGTTGCTTATTTTGCCTGCAAAGCAAATATTTCTCCATCTTTGCTAAAGAGCTTAAATCCAAAGGCTCTAAACTTCTGTGTGTACATCTGTATGTGTGTGAGCATGCACTCACACATGTATGCTCAAGGGTGGGGTGGGATGGGGTGGGGTCCGGCAGTGGTGGCTGTTTTTAATATCCCAGAGCTGCTTTGTAACCACGGCTGTGTAGGAGTTGGTTGGAGGGTGGAAGGACAGAAGTTGAGACTACTGGAAAGCAGACCATGGATGCCAAGGTGCATGCAGAATAAGGCAGATGCACGTACTATAGCTCCCTGGGAATTCCATCAAACTCAGGAAGTGTTAAAGATGCTGTATATACAAGGCGCACCTTGGTCAAATGGAGGGGGGGGGAGATGTATAATCATCAAATTCACTTGGAAAAGTCTAAGATATCAGAGTAAGAGGATATTATTTACATGACAGTCTCAAAGCCTCAAAACCTCCTGGAGAAAACGACATAAGAATTTGATGGTTAGCCCCCTAGAATACAATGATTATATTTCCTAAACCCAACAGGAGACTTTTTCTAACAATTCTGGTGGTGGGGGGGGGAAGGATGTGGCTGCCTGGGAAAGGAGGAGACTCATTTTAAGGTGGCAGAAAATCAAGAAAGGCAACCTTCTGTCTGTGAGGAATTGTTTATTATGACAGATTAATGCTTGTCTGTCCCAGTCATTGAAGAAATTGTTTTAAATTCTTAACAAAGAACAGTGAAAATGGAAAAAAAAAAAAAAAACCCACCAACAACTGACACTTGGAGGCTTAAACTGTGTTAGCCCATCAGCCCAAGGGCCGGTTTACAACTGAGATCTGTATTGTTCACCAGAACGGAGGGCTTGGGAATCCCTACCTGTTCTTCCATCAATTTTGAGCAGAGCCCCAGCAGGAGTAGGGAAAGACTGCTGCAGAGTCCTGGCTGGGGTTCTGACAGGAGGCTGATTTTGAGCAGGAAGAAAAAAAGCTCCTAAAACTTGAGAGACCACGCAGAGCCAATGAAAATGAGAACAAGTTAGGAAGTTGAATGTCCTTATAAGGAAGCCAGAGTGGGAACTTAGAGCCAAATACCTCTAATTTTGTCCTCGTGGGAAAATGAAGATTACAGTTGGTGGGTTGGAATAAGTACTGCTGAATCCTAAAGTAAGCTGTGGAATCTTTGGAAATTCACAAGAATAAATTAAACCAATACATAGTCTAGGAATAGTTTATATCCACATCTGCTTGGAGGTGAGAAGATAGATCAGGGAAATGCCTAGCACCCTAACAGTTGTTCAGAAAAAAAGAGAACAATCACAGACACATTCAGAGTGATATTGTGTTCTTTACTCCTACACATGTGGTTGACCCAGTGTGGACTACTCCAAAAGTAGGCTCCCTAATCAAGATTCCATATCAGGCACAGGCTAAAAGAGATTGAGCAATGTCTGATTTAGAACCCTTTGCTCCATAGACATATATATAGTAGAGGCTTAATCTTAAAAGTCCTTGTTCGAGCCAGGTATGATGGCCCTATAGAAGTGTATCTGACTGCTGATCAGTTATGGTTGTGTGTTCATGTCCAATCTGGTTCTTTAGTCACACTTGTAAACAGCATATGTTGTTGTTTAATTGCTAAGAGTTTGACTCTTTGCGACCCCGTGGATTGTAGCCTGCCAAGCTTCTCTGTCCATGGGATTTCCCAGGCAAGAATACTGGAGAGGGTTTCCATTTCCTTCTCCAGGGGATCTTCCTTACCCAGGGATCAAACCCACATCTCCTGCATTGGTAGGTAGATTCTTTATCACTGAGCCACCAGGGAAGCCTAAACAGCATATAGGTTTTTGCAAAAAGGCAAGTTAAAAGCTTACATGAAGCTCTTAATGTGTGATATCACACAGAAACATATTTGACTTTCTGAAATGTCTCAGAAATGAATCACAAATGTTGCTTTTTGCTTTCAGAATAGATTAGAACCGGTTGAGCATGTCCAGCCCGTTGATCTAGCTTTCAAAATCTGTGTACATAAGGGCATTTCTCTAAGGAAAAATAATTAACAATGCTTTCATCTGTCAGAAATGTTCTTTGTTTAATTACTCTTTTATCACCTTCATAAATTCACATTCAGTTCACAACAACATCCTGGAGGAGTGGTATATGTGAGCCAATAAAAATGAAGTAATGAAAAAAATATTATGAGTCATTTTAAGAAAATATAGACAAAAAAAGTTGATTAAGAAAATAAATTTTGCAGCCCAGACATACCTTGAATAGAACTTTTTGTTCAAATGTAAAAAATGACAAACACATATAAGAAAAAAATGCCTATGTAATTCTTGCAAAAGATATAGATCGCTGATGGGAAAGAGAGAAAGAAGCATGGATACTAAGGTATGAATTTAATTCTTGTGAAACACGGAGACTCTAGTGATGAGAAGCAGAGATAGTTGTGTGGATGTGGGCACATGCAAGGATTCACTTAAGGTTATAATGAAAGGCCATAGGGAAAGAAAGCATTGATGTTCATACTTCACTTAGTTTGGTCCTGTGCTGTCAGGGCTAGATACAGCAGATCCTTTAAAGAGAGGGAGGAAAACAAAAACAAAACACAACACATAAATCAAAGGAAATTAATTCTAGGCCAGAATTTTAAATGATGTGAGATTAGTGTTTTTGAAAGCCCATGGTATCTAAAAGGATAAAAAAATCAAATTTCTTTTCAGGAAACAATCAGAGGTCAAAACAATAACTCAGCTATTGATTTTTTTCTTAGAAAAAAACACAATTTGAACAGTGAGAGAAGAATCTAATCTAGAATGCTTCATTACCTTTCTGAAATTTCTGCCCAGCCTATTTCTATAAGCCAAACACTTAATGTCCCATATCACATAGAAAAGAGGATTTCCCTTCTCCGATCTTCTCTCAACCTACTTGCAGAATAAAGAAATAGTCATTTTAAATGAATATTTATTGTGTACCTATTTAGTGGCCTATATTGTTCTAATAATAGCAAGAAGAGATAAGAAAGCCTTCCTCAGTGATCAATGCAAAGAAATAGAGGAAAACAACAGAATGGGAAAGACTAGAGAACTCTTCAAGAAAATTAGAGATACCAAGGGGACATTTCATGCAAAGATGGGCTCGATAAAGGACAGAAATGGTATGGACCTAACAGAAGCAGAAGATATTAAGAAGAGGTGGCAAGAATACATAGAAGAACTGTACAAAAAAGATCTTCATGACCAGATAATCATGATGGTGTGATCACTGACCTAGAGCTAGACATCCTGGAATGTGAAGTCAAGTGAGCCTTAGGAAGCATCACTATGAACAAAGCTAGTGGAGGTGATGGAATTCCAGTGGAGCTATTTCAAATCCTGAAGGATGATGCTGTGAAAGTGCTGCACTCAATATGCCAGCAAATTTGGAAAACTCAGCAGTGGGCACCAGACTGGAAAAGGTCAGTTTTCATTCCAATCCCAAAGAAAGGCAATGCCAAAGAATGCTCAAACTACCGCACAATTGCACTCATCCCACACGCTAGTAAAGTAATGCTTAAAATTCTCCAAGCCAGGCTTCAGCAATACGTGAACCGTGAACTTCCTGATGGTCAAGCTGGTTTTAGAAGAGGCAGAGGAACCAGAGATCAAATTGCCAACATCCACTGGATCATGGAAAAAGCAAGAGAGTTCCAGAAAAACATCTATTTCTGCTTTATGGACTATGCCAAAGCCTTTGACTGTGTGGATCACAATAAACTGTGGAAAATTCTGAAAGAGATGGGAATACCAGACCACCTGACCTGCCTCTTGAGAAATTTGTATGCAGGTCAGGAAGCAACAGTTAGAACTGGACATGGAACAACAGACTGGTTCCAAATAGGAAAAGGAGTATGTCAAGGCTGTATATTGTCACCCTGCTTATTTAACTTATATGCAGAGTACATCATGAGAAATGCTGGGCTGGAAGAAGCACAAGCTGGAATCAAGGTTGCCAGGAGAAATATCAATAACCTCAGATATGCAGATGACACCACCCTTATGGCAGAAAGTGAAGAGGAACTAAAGAGCCTCTTGATGAAAGTGAAAGTGGAGAGTGAAAAAGTGGGCTTAAAGCTCAACATTCAGAAAATGAAGATCATGGCATCTGGTCCCATCACTTCATGGGAAATAGATGGGGAAACAGTGGAAACAGTGTCAGACTTTATTTTTTGGGGCTCCAAAATCACTGCAGATGGTGACTGCAGCCATGAAATTAAAAGACGCTTACTCCTTGGAAGGAAAGTTATGACCAACCTAGATAGCATATTCAAAAGCAGAGACATTACTTTGCCAACAAAGGTCCGTCTAGTCAAGGCTATGGTTTTTCCTGTGGTCATGTATGGATGTGAGAGTTGAACTGTGAAGAAAGCTGAGTGCTGAAGAATTGATGCTTTTGAACTGTGGTGTTGGAGAAGACTCTTGAAGAGTCCCTTGGACTGCAAGGAGATCCAATCAGTCCATTCTGAAGGAGATCAGCCCTGGGTGCTCTTTGGAAGGAATGATGCTAAAGCTGAAACTCCAGTACTTTGGCCACCTCATGCAGAGAGTTGACTCATTGGAAAAGACTCTGATGCTGGGAGGGATTGGGGGCAGGAGGAGAAGGGGACGACAGAAGATGAGATGGCTGGATGGCATCACTGACTCAATGGATGTGAGTCTGAGTGAACTCCGGGAGTTGGCGATGGACAGGGAGGCCTGGCGTGCTGTGATTCATTGGGTTGCAAAGAGTTGGACATGACTGAGCAACTGAACTGAACTGAACTGATTGTTCTAAGTACTAGAAAACAGCTGTAAATAAGACAGACAGTAATAATGCCCCCAAGAAGTTTATGTTCTAGTGAAGGAGGGCAAGCAATAAACATATTTAAAAATAAATGAATAAGAACTTCAGGTACTGATACATATTATGAAGGAGCTATAATAGGATACGGATGAAGGTGGCTAAGGAGATGTAGTACTACTTTAGCTACAGTGGTCAATGATGGCCTTTCTGAGAAAGTGACATTTGAGTCATTTTTTTTTTAACCATCTAAATGACTGCAAGGAGATCCAACCAGTCCATTCTAAAGGAGATCAGTCCTGGGTGCTCTTTGGAAGGAATGATGCTAAAGCTGAAACTCCAGTACTTTGGCCACCTTATATGAAGAGTTGACTCATTGGAAAAGACTCTGATGCTGGCAGGGATTGGGGGCAGGAGGAGAAGGGGATGACAGAGGATGAGATGGCTGGATGGCATCACCGACTCAATGGACGTGAGTTTGAGTGAACTCCAGGAGTTGGTGATGGACAGGGAGGCCTGGCGTGCTGCAATTCATGGGGTTGCGAAGAGTTAGACACGACTGAGCGACTGAACTGAAGTGATTAAAAAAAAGCACATGAAGATCTAGAGGAGCTCTCCAAGCAGAATAAGTGATAGGTGGGATGGCTTGAGGCAGGAACAAGCTTCCAATATTCATGGGACAGAAAGATCACAGTGGTTAGAACTCAGTGAACAAGGGGAAGAGTGGAGGGAGATGAGAACAAAAGGCAGATGGAGCAAGATTTGGAGGGCCTCATAGACCCTGGTGAGAAGTTTGTAGGTTGTTCTGATTGCAATAGTCTTTAGAAAATTATATTCTTTGATTTGTACTTTGCAGAGATTACTCTGGCTGTTATATGAATAGAAGAAGAGCAATGAGGGGCCAGGAGTGCAACAAGAAGACCAGTGGAAGGTGACGATGGCATTGACATAGATAAGAAGTGTAGAGAAGGAGAGAAGTGGTTGGGTTCAGGATATTTTGGAAGTTGGAGCCAATATCGATGAATGTGAAGTAGAAATTTATTGATGAGCTGAAAGTGCTATGTGAGGAAAAGAAAAGAGCCAATAGGGCTCCTAGGCATGTGTCTTGGGCAATTTAGTGTATATGTTTATTACTTACTAGGATGGGGAGGCTGGAAATCAAAGACTTTGTTTTGGCCATGTTACATTTGAGATGCTTATTAGACATCTTAGTGGATATGTTCAGTAGTGGGTTGGATATACAAGTCTGGAAGTCAGGTGAGAATTTGGAGGTTAGATATATGAACTTGAAAGTCATCAGCATATGAAGGTCTTTGAAGCAACAGGACTTGATGGGATCCTCTAAGGAGATAGTACATAGAGATCTAAGAACAGAACTCTGGATACTCCAACATTTAGAAGTCCAGGACAGGTGGTCTCCCTTCATGTCCAAGACAATTTTTTTATATGTTCTCTGATTTGACCCAACCTATTCCTTCTGCAGCAGCAGATTTAAAGTGGCTGTAAATTCTCTAACGTTCCTCTCACTAGGAGGTGGAGTCTAAGTACCTTCCCCTTGAATCTGGGCTGTCACTAAAGTCAGTGACTTATTTGAC
This sequence comes from Bubalus kerabau, assembly GCF_029407905.1. NCBI lineage: Eukaryota > Metazoa > Chordata > Mammalia > Artiodactyla > Bovidae > Bubalus > Bubalus kerabau. The sequence goes on from NC_073629.1 coordinate 51,006,344, forward strand.
CAACAGAAGTCATCAGAAGAGACATTCTGGGACCTAAGACTAGGTCTTGCAACTTCTTTCCAGGATATTTGGGATATTCTCTTTGGAAGACTGAGCCATGATGTAAGAAGGACTGTCATCCTGAGACTGGCCTGGGAAAGGCCACCTGTAGAACCTCTGGTTGCATTTTCACCTCAGCCCAACCTTCTAGTCACACTTCCAAGGCATCAGAAGTATGGATGAAGCAATCTCGTACTTTCCAGACTAACCCATCCATTCACTGATTGATCTGGCAAGTGACCTCATATGATATCACATGGGGCAGAAGAATCACCCAGCTTAACTCTGCCCAAATTGCTGATGCTAAAATCATGAGCTACAATAAAAAGAGTTGCTAAGTTTGGGATAATTTGTTATGTAGCAGTAGAAAACTGCAACACCTTCTTTCTTCCTCTGTGTCCTTTTTTGTAATCAATTCTCATCACTTTTGGATCATCCTATCTTCTCTCAGCGCTGGATGAAGCATAAGGTGGAATCAAGATTTCCAGGAGAAATATCAATAACCTCATGTATGCAGATGACACCACCCTTATGGCAGAAAGCAAAGAGGAACTGAAGAGCCTCTTGATGAAAGTGAGTGAAAAAGCTGGCTTAAAACTCAACATTCAAAAAAAGATCATGGCATCCAGTCCCATCACTTCATAGCAAATAGATGGGGAAACAATGGAAACAGTGACAGAATTTACTGTGACAGCTTTTTTAACTTATATGCAGAGTACATCATGAGAAACACTGGACTGGATGAAGCACAAGTTGGAGTCAAGATTGCTGGGAGAAATATCAATAACCTCAGATATGCAGATGACACCACCCTTAGGGCAGAAAGTGAAGAGGAACTAAAGAGCTACTTGATGAAAGTGAAAGAGGAGAGTGAAAAAGTTGGCTTAAAACTCAACATTCAGAAAACTAAATCATGGCATCTGGTCCCATCACTTCATGGGAAATAGATGGAGAAACAGTGGAAACAGTGACAGACTTTATTTTGGGGGGGGGTCCCAAATCACTGCAGATGGTGACTGCAGCCATGAAATTAAAAGACGCTTGTCCTTGGAAGAAAAGTTATTACCAACCTAGACAGCATATGAAAAAGCAGAGACATTACTTTGCCAACAAAGGTCCATATAGTCAGAGCTATGGCTTTTCCATTACTCATGTATGGATGTGAGAGTTGGACCATAGAGAAAGCTGATCGCTAAAGAATTTATGCTTTCCAACTGTGATGTTGGAGAAGTCGCTTGAGAGTCCCTTGGACTGCAAGGAGATCAAACCAGTCAATCCTAAAGGAAATCAGTCCTGAATATTCATTGAAAGGACTGATGCTAAAGCTGAAGCTCCAATACTTTGTCCACCTGATGCAAAGAACTGACTCACTAGAAAAGACCCTGATGCTGTAAAAGATTGAAGGAGGGAGGAGAAGGAGATGACAGAGGATGAGATGGTTGGATGGCATCATCAACGCAATGGACATGAGTTTGAGCAAGCTCTGGGAGTTGGTGATGGACAGGGAAGCCTGGCGTGCTACAGTCCATAGGGTCACAAAGAATCGGACACAACTGAGCAACTGAACTGAACTGAACTGACTTTCTCTCGCACACATTATTTTGTTAAAACTTTCCCTTCCTTACGGATTCTTTTCTTCCACCTGTAAGTATGCTCAGTGTTTCCCATTGTGGTAAAAATCTCTAACTTTCAGCTCCCCTTCATCAACATACTGCAAAACCTGGCTTTTGCATTCAGCATACCCCTGAATAAGATCAATGAAATTGATCTCATTGAATTCAACAAAATCAACTCCTAATTGACAAAGCCATTGTATGAATATATTTTTCTTACCTCAAATTGAACTACTATATCTAGTTTTCAGTCTCTCATTATGATTTTTTAAGGATGAGGATAGTGGATGTGGCTGACTTGAAATAAGGTGAGAATCAGAACTAGTCTGTACAGCCAACAACCTCAGGATGTTAAAGGCATGAGTTTCTTCTGCTGAAATATGAGAGGCACCTCAAAACCAGGAGAGCTCCCGGAGACAAAATGGATCCAGAAAGAATGAACCAGGTAGAACAGAGTTGGGTAGGTGAAAGGAAAATACCAATAATGAGAAATTATTTGATTTAGAACTTTGGTTCAGCATTCTGGACAATGAGCAGGATCAAACTCCTCAGAGAAGAGCAGTAGATCGTTAAAAAGGAGGGTGGAGAATAAGCAATAAAAAGTCCTTAAGCAGATTCTTAAACTTTAAAGTGCTTATCAATCAACTAGGGAAGTCTCATTTAAGAAGCAGATTCCCCTCCCTTGCCCAAGAGACTCTGGTTTTGGACCCAAATTTTCCATTTCAAACAAGCATCCAGTGCCATTCTGATACAGGTGGAGAGGAATGTCTTGGCTTGGGTGTTCCAGGATGAAGCCATTTGGTTATTCTTTACATAGTTAACTCATTAATTTCTCATAATTGTGTAATCAATGCTTGGTTCAGCTGGGCCACTGGGATACTTGAGTGGAGTTTCTCTCTCTATCCATGTAGTTTCAGGGCCTCTTTCTCTCTACATGGATTCTTTTTTTTTTTTAATTTTATAGTGGAGTATAGTTGATTAACAATTATGTGTTAGTTTTATGTGTACAGCAAAGTGATTCAGTTATACCTGTACAAGTATATGCTCTTTTGCAAATTCTTTTCCCATTTAGGTTATTACAGAATATTGAGCCAAGTTCCCTGTGCTATATAGTAGGTCTTTTTTGGTTGTCTATCTTAAATATGGCTATATGGCCTCTTTACATGGCTTCTTTCCATGTGGTCTCTACAGCAGAATAGCCAGACTTCTTAACAGGGTGATTCAAGATTCCCAATAGCACAAAATGAAAGGCCCTCAACCTCCTCAAAGTTAAGGCCTGGGGCTGCCTGACACAGTATCACTTTTGCTACACGCTGTTGGTTGAAGCAAGTCACAGGCTTAGTTCAGATCTAAGGGATAGGGACTATACAGGTGTGTGAACACTGAAAGATGCCATTCACTAACAAGCTGTAATATAACAGATTACAGGGAAAATAAAGGAAGAAAAAAACAAGACAAAGTTAGGGATGTTGGGAGCAGGAATGTGTAAAGTTAGGAAAAAATATGCACACCACAAAGCATGTTCACTTTTTATAGGTGAACTACAAGTTGGGCTGTGAGTTTCCCAGCAGCCAAGACCAGTTATGATTAAATGAGTTAATATAAAGAATGATACTGTGTTACTATTACTATAATAAATCAAAATAATAGTTATTATTGCAGTAGTCTAAGTGATAATGGAGATAGAAATAATACACATGGGAATAAGAGGCCTAAAAAATTGAGACAGATTTGGGATCTAATCAGATGTGAAGAGAGAGAGAGAATTATCAATTTTATTAGGTATATAATGGCACTAGAATTATGTAGAAGGCTATCTTTTTTTTTTACAGATATACTGAAATATTAAGGGTTTACTGTCATGATATCTATAATTTACTTAAAATGTTTTAGCAAAAAATATAGAACAAATATGGAAAAATATTAACAATGGTTAAATCCAAATAACTGATGTGTTGGATTATTATACTGTCTTCTCTGCTTTTCTAATGTTTGAAAGGCTTACTAGTAAAAAGTAAAACAAACAAATAAATGTCAAATGTATTAATTGTCTTCTATATTCTAGGCTCTGTCTTATGGGCTTGTGAACATCAGCAAATAGAACAGACCAAAATCACTGCCCTTAAGGAGCTTACACTGTAGCAGAAGGAGACAGAAAAGAAATACTAAACAAAATAAATAAGAGGTGCAAAGTACCATGGAAAGGAAGAACAGGCTTAGGAAGATGGGGAGCAAGTACAGTTTGAAACATGGCGGCCAAGGTCAGCATTATGGAAAAGGAGACAACTGAAAAAAAGACTTGAGGGATGGGAGGGAGTTGTTCTATGTATATCTGAAAACAGCATTTGAGGCCAAGAAAACACGTGCAATTGTACCTGGCATGTTCACTTTCTACGAACACCAAGAAGCCCAGTGAGACTGAAGAAGAGTGAGCCAGCAAGGGAGCAGGGGAGAAAATCAGGGAAGTGGGCCAGTGAGAAGAATTAAGCTTTTATTGTGAATGAAACAGAGAGTTGCCAGAGTTCTCAATCAGAGAAATGACTAAGCTGAATTGTATTTTTAAAGGTCACTGTAACTACTGTGAGAAGGGACAGTAGGGAGAATGAGGATGGAATTAAGGACACAAGTTCAGCGGCAGCTGTGGAAATCCAAGGTCTTCTGAGTCAGCATTGTGAAACTAAATACGAGACTAAATACGAAAACTGTAGATGTCCTCAGAGAAAATGGGAAAAACTAAGTGCCTTGGCATAGTTAAAGCTTTCTTAGGCAGGACACGTAAGCAACTAATCCTAAATGAAAAATCTGATGTATTACTTTATCAAAATTTAAGATTTTAGTTCATTAAAATATGTCATGAGGAAAGTAAAAAGGGAAGCTATAAACCAGGAGAAAATATTCATAGTACATATATCTTGGGCCTCCCTAGTGGCTCAGGCGGTAAAGAATCCGCTTGTAACACAACAGACCTGGGTTCGATTCCTGGGTTGGGAAGATCCCCTGGAGAAGAGAATGGCAACCCACTCCAGTATTCTTGCCTGGAGAATCCCATGGACAGAGGAGCCTGGACAACAACAGTTCATGAGGTCACAAAGAGTCAGACAGGACAGAGCAGCTAAAACTTTCACTTTCACATAAATCTTACAAAGGAGTCATATTCAGAATCCCACAATTCAGCAATAATAAATTAAACAAAACTATAAATATAGGCAAAAATTTAAACCATTATTTCATAAAGAAGATATTCAAAGGGCTATATACTCTGAAAATGTGCTTGCTCAATATCATTTGTCATCAGAAAAATTAAAGTTAAAACCACAATGAGATACCACTATACACCCACCAGAATGACTAATACATAAAAGATTGGCTCCACTTCTGTCTCTGAAAGTTGTCCCAACTTTCAGCACAGTAGCTCACAGGGAGTCTGAGGAGACAAGCTGGTGGAGCAGAAGGGAGGCCCAGCCTGCTCCATTAATATGTTGTGGCGAGAATGTGGAATAGCTGGAACTAGAGTACCATTCTTCTGGGAGTGTGAAGTGGTTCAACTGCTTTGGAAAACTGTTTGGCAGGTTTTTTTTTTTAATAAAGTTAAACATACATCTACCTTATGACCCAGTAATTCCATTTCCAGACACCCCAAGGAAAAGAATGTTATCAAAAAGGCAAATGTTAACAGTAGATTTATTTATTGTAGCCCAAAACAACCTACTCCATCAACACAGTGAGGGAACAACTGCAGTATTTTCACACAGTGAAATACTTGGCAATAAAAAAGAACAAACTACTTATACATGCAACAACATGGATGGGTCTAAAAACCATGTAAGTAGACTTCCTGGCCCAGTGGTTAAGACTCCACCTGCCAATATAGGGAACGCTGGTTCAATCTCTGGTCCGGGAAGATTCTGTATGTCACAGGGCAACGAGGCCTGTGTGCCACAACCACTGCAAGGAGATCAAACCAGTCCATCCTAAAGGAAATCAGTCCTGAATATTCATTGGAAGGACTGATGCTGAAGCTTTTGAGTTTGCTCCAATACTTTAGCCACCTGGTGCAAAGAACTGACTCACTGGAAAAGAGCCTCATGTTGCAAAAGATTGAAGGCAGGAGGACAAGGGGATGACAGAGGATGAGATGGTTGGATGGCATCATCGACTCAATGGACATGAGTTTGAGCAAGCTCTGGGAGTTGGTGATGGACAGGGAAGCCTTGTGTGCTACAGTCCATGGGGTTGCAAAGAGTCACACATGACTGAGTGACTGAACTGAACTGAACCACAACTACTGAAGCCTGAATTCCTATAGTGTTTCAGTCTTATTAGACCCTGGCTAAAAAGATTAAGAATTGAGGGAGATAATTAGTAGATTAAAGAAGAGAATTCTGTATATAAGACAATCTAGTGCCCTCCTACAGGAAAAATAAAATGAAAAAAACTTGATATGTGTTTCAGCTGATCCAAAGTATGTTTGTTTATTTGTTGTATCTTTGATAAGCAGGAAAAATATTTCTTGATACAGAAGAGACACAGAGTAATTCTTCCTTTCCCCCTTGACCCAGTCTTCACAGAGTGGTTGAGGACTAATTAGGAAGCACTTCAACAAGAAACAAGTTCCCATGAGTGAGGATTGAGGTAGAGAACAAAACCAGTAGTGCTTATGACAGTCTTGGTCAAAAATAAAGAGCGAGAGCCCTATCATAAGAGAGGATATGTCTATTTCATCCTCCAACATATCCTCTGTAACCTGCTCAATGCCTGGTCATTTGAAAGACACAGATGAGGCAAAACGGCCAAGAACTTGGTCAGATGGGAATGGTAAGGCTGAAACATCTTTTCAGAAGAATTTAAGACCTAATCAATGGAAAGTTGGGGTAAGCCTTAGTTGGCGAAATTTATGGGCAGAGGTTATAGTCCAGGTGAGGTCTACATTTGGGCCTCAGAGCTTCAGAGTTAGCTCCCAGTGGGTCTTGCTGCTCAGACTCTAGGCCTTTTATTTAGAGATGCTCAGACCGGCCCTGTAGAACTAGGTGGGACCAGAGAATCTGTTTAAGTCCCAATCACTCCTGCTCTTGATAGAGGGTTAAATCAAGTGCAGGATAATCTCTTTTAACCTCTGCTGCTGCTGCTGCTGCTAAGTCTCTTCAGTCGTGTCTGACTCTGTGTGGCCCCACAGAGGGCAGCCCACCTGGCTCCCCGGTCCCTGGGATTCTCCAGGCAAGAATACTGGAGTGGGTTGCCATTTCCTTCTCCAATGCATGAAAGTGAAAAGTGAAAGTGAAGTCGCTCAGTCGTGTCTGACTCTTCACAACCCCATGGACTGCAGCCTACCAGGCTCCTCCATCCACGGGATTTCCCAGGGAAGAGTACTGGAATGGGGTGCCATTGCCTTCTCCGCTTTTAGCCTCAGAAGTTTCTATATTGGAATGATACTAACAACTGGATCAATGACCAAATTTTGACACATCATCATAGTATCCTCAAAGAATATTGAGAAGAAAGTTACTCAGTTGCTAAATTTAGGAGACATAGTTTTGGAGCCTTTTTCCATTTAAAAAAATCAAAGTATAGTCAATGTACAGTATTAAGTCATAGGTATACAATATAGTGAGTCACAATTTTTAAAGGTTATGCTCCATCTATAGTTATTACTAAACATTGGCTATATTCCCCGTGTTGTACAATATATCCTTGAAGCTTATTTAATACATGCATATGTGCATGCAAAGTCGCTTCAGTCATGTCCAACTCTGCAACCCTATGGACTGTAGCCTGCCAGGCTCCTCTGTCCATGGGATTCTCCAGGAGGAAAATTACTGGAGTGGGTTGCCATTTCCCTCTCCAGGGGATCTTCCCAACCCAGTGATCAAACCTGTATCTCCTGTGGCTCCTGAATTGCAGGTGGATTCTTTGCAGTGAGCTACCAGGGAAGCCCCTATTTTATACATAATAGTTTTTTAACTCTTAATCTCTTACCTTTAGGGGGTTGCTCAATGGCTCAGATGGTAAAGAATCTGCCTGCAATGGAGGAGACTTGGGTTTGATACGTGGGTCAGGAACATCCCCTGGAGAAGGGAATGGCTACCCACTCCAGTATTCTTGCCTGGAGAATTCCATTGACCGAGAAACCTAGCCGGCTTTAGTCCATGGGATAGCAAAAGAGTCAGACGTGACTGAGTGACTAACACTTTCACCCATACCTTTATCTTGTCCCTCCCTGCTTCCCTCTGCCCACTGGTAACCACTGGTTTATCCTCTATATCTGTAAGTCTGCTTCTTTTTTGTTATATTCACTGCTGCTGCTGCTGCTAAGTCGCTTCAGTCATGTCTGACTCTGTGCGACCCCACAGACAGCAGCCCACCAGGCTTCCCCGTCCCTGGGATTCTCTAGGCAAGAATACTGGAGTGGGTTGCCATTTCCTTCTCCAATGCATAAAAGTGAAAAGTGAAAGTGAAGTCGCTCAGTCGTGTCTGACTCCCCGCGACCCCATGGACTGCAGCCTACCAGGCTCCCCGTCCATGGGATTTTCCAGGCAAGAGTATGGAAGTGGGGTGCCATTGCCTTCTCTGGTTATATTCACTAGTTTGTTATAATTTTTATATTCCACATATTGGTGATAACCTACAGTATCTGTCTTTCTTTGTCTGACTTACTACACCAAGCATAATACCCTCCAAGTCCACTCATGTTCCTGGAAATGGCAAATTTTCATTCTTTTTTTGTAGCCAAGTAGTATTCCATTGTATGTATATATCACATTATCTTCATCCATTTATCTGTTGATGGACACTTAGGCTACTTACATGTCTTGGCAATTGTAAATAATGCTGCTATGAACCTTGGCCGACTCATAGGAAAAGACCTTGATGCTGGGAAAGATTGAAGGCAGGAGAAGAAGCGGGCAACAGAGGATGAGATGGTTGGATGGCATCACCAAATCAATGGACATGAGTTTGAGCAAACTTGGGGAGATAGTGAAGGACAGGGAAGCCTGGAGTGCTGCAGTCCATAGGGTTGCAACTGAACAACAACAAAAATGAATCTTGGTGTGCATATATCTTTTCAAATTATGTTCTGGGGTTTTATATATATATATATATATATTATATATATCTCTAGGACTGGAATTACTGGGTCATATAGTAGGGCTTCCTTGGTGGTTCAGCTGGTAAAGAATCCGCCTGCAATGCAGGAGACCTGGGTTTGATTCCTGGGTTGGGAAGACCCCCTGGAGAAGGGAAAGGCTACCCACTCCAGTATTCCGGCCTGGAGAATTCCAAGGACTGTATAGTCCATGGGGTCACAAAGAGTCGGACACGACTGAGCAACTTTCACTTTCACAGTAGTTCTAATTTTAGTTTTCTGAGAAACCTCCATACTGTTTTCCACAGTGGCTGCACCAATGTACATTCCTACCAACAGTGTACAAGGGCTTCCTTCTCACCACAACTTCACATAGTTGTGTTTCTTCACATAGTTTTAAATGGCCACTCTATCCAGAGCTCCTGATTATTGGCATTAGATTTTGCCAGCCCTTAACTATCACCTCACCTCTGCTGTTACTGATTGGTCCTGCCCTAAACTGGGGCCCAGCAGATTCCCTCTCCCTGGAATATGGAATTGGTGGTGGGGAAATCTCTGAGGATAGGGCACAAATTGAGTGCATTACCTTTTGGGGATAAGAAATGTTATTTTTAAAAAAAATTTTATTGGAGTATAGTTGATTTATGTCTTGTGTTTGTTTCTGCTATATAGAAAAGTGAATCAGTTATACATATACATAAATCCACACTTTTTTAGATTCTTTTCCCATATAGGTCACTAAAGAATGTTGAGTAAAGTTCCCTGTGCTATACAGTAGATCCTTATCAGTTATCTATTTTATATATAGCAGTGTGTGTATGTCTCAATTTATCTGCTCCCCCATTCCCCTTGGTAACCATAAGTTGTTTTCTACATCTGTGATTCTATTAATAAGAAATGTTCTAAGCACTTTACAGAAACTGTCAATAATTTTCCATCTGAGATGAAATATCATAAATTGGCATAGATCTAGGATACTTTTAGGTTATTCATCAATTCTTTAGATTAGTTCAACTGTGAAATACAGTAAATACCATTAATTGCGGTTTAGTTGAGCCACAGAAGGAAGAATGAAAAAATGATCTTCTTTCTTTCCTCCTTGGTAACCAGAAGTTTATTTTCTTGTCCATTTATATCATTTTTTTAAGATTCCATATATAAGTGATATCATACAATATTTGTTTCCCTCTGTCCGGCTTACTTCACTTAGCATGATAATCTCTAGGCCCATCCATGTTGCTGCAAATGGCATTATTTCATTTTTATGATGGAATAATGCTTCCCAGGTGGCTCAGTGCTTGATCCCTTAGTTGGGAAGATCCTCTGGAATAGGAAATGGCAACCCACTCCAGTATTCTTGCCAAGAAAATTCCATGGACAGAAGAGCCTGTTGGGCTATAGTCCATGGGGTTGCAAGGAGTTGAACAGGGCTGTGTGACTGAGCACACACATGCACCATTGATACATCCCAATGCCATGCTTGTAGGAAGTGCTCGTGAGCTGAGCTGAGCTGAGCTGAGCTGAGACTGTCCCATTATATTTATGCATACATACACACACACAATGGAATATTACCCAGCCATAAAGAAGAATGAAACTTTTTCACTTGCAACAACATGAATGAACTTGTAGGGCATTATACTAAGTGAAATAAGTCAGACAGAGAAAGACAAATACCATATATCACTTATATGTGGAATCTAAAAATATAACAAACCAGTGAATAAAACAAAAAAGAAGCAGATTAGCAGATACAGAGAACAAATTAGATGTTTACCAGTGGGGAGGGGGTAGGGGGAGAGACAGTATAGGGGCACGGGACTTAAAAAGAGAGTTACTATGGGATTACATGAAATCATGTTTGTGAAACCTTTGAAAATTGTAAAGCACTATAGAACTTAAAAGAATCTTTCATTCAATAAAAAGGAGCTTAAAAAAAGATCTGAATAATAAAAATGCAATCTAACATTTTCAAAGTATTCAGAAAGTATCCAGCACTTAGGTAGCTACTTATCTTCATGGATCATTTCCTTGGTTCATCATCTCTGTCACAGTTCATATCACTGAAGGTTATCATATGCTGGCTTGTGTGTCTTCCCATTCATTTATTGATTCATTTAGTAATTGTTCATTAAGCATCTCTATATGCCAGACACTGGGGATGTAGGGTGAGTAAAACACTTGAGAGTCCTTCTTACATTCTGTCTTACATTCTGGTGAGAAGAGAAACCAAAACGATGTGGACAAATAAATACTTTCAGGTTATGGTAAGTCTTGTGAAAAAATAAAATGGTGATAGGTATAGAATTACTTTGGGGATAGGCAGTGGGTAGGCAGAATACTTTGGATAGAGTAATGAAAAGATATGAGGAGACAACATCTGCACTGACAACTCTAGGAAGTGACTAATGAAAGCGAGTCAGTCACGGTAAGAGAGCTGTGGGAGAGTGTTCCAGGCATAGGGAACAGCAAGAGCTAAAGCTTGAGACAGAAATGCATTTAGCATTAAACAAGGGCTATAAAGCAGGCCCATGTGGTCAGAGTGCATGAACAAGGTGAGAGTGGGAGCAGAGGAGTCCAGAAGTTTTTGCAGGTCTCAGAGACCTTGGAAAGAACTTCAGTTTATTCTAATGGTAATGGGAAGTTATCAGAGGGTTTTCTCTCACTTCATCTTCTCACCACCAGACACTTGTACTCCCTCCTTTCACAACGAAGAAGCATAGCCTGCCACCTCTAGGGCTCTGGATTGCATGCCTGTCTAGTTGAAGATTAACTCCTGCCACGGTCTGTTCTACTCCATGCCTTAGTATTATCCTCAAGTAAACTCTCCCTAGAACCCACATCTTCACCAGCTTATGCCCTTTTTTTTTCACAGTGAAATGTAGGGAGGAGGTACAAGTGTTTGGTGGTGAGAAGGCCAGGGATGTGATTAACTTTTAAAGCCTCTCTGGCTTCTCTAGTGGTGGACAATAAGGTAAAATCGGAGGAAGAATAGATGGCCATTGCAATCATCTAGGCAAGAGATGAGGGTGGCTTGGATCAAGGTGGAAGCAGTCATGGTGGTGAGAATTTTGAGTCAGGTTCCACTTTGCAGATAAGACTAAAAAGAATTGCTGATGGATTGGATGGGGTGGTGAGAAGAAGCACTGGGTGACTGGGGATGTTTTATCCAAGATGGAGAAGATTGTGATAGAACAAAACTCTAGAGGGAGATTAACAATTCTGTTTTGGTCTTCTTATAGTTCAGATGTGCTAAGAGACACAAGTGGAGACGTGAGAAGGCAGCTAGATATTCAGGTATGGAGATCTAAGGAGAGAACAGAGTCGGACATGTAATTCTAATTCATCAGCATAAAGATTGTATTTAAAACAATGAGACTAGATATACCTACTTATGGAGTGAGTTTAAGTCCAGAAGAAAAGAGGCCCTAGAATAGAGACCCAGGGCACTTTAATTTTGGAGGTGAGTAAAGGAAGAGGTGACCCAGAAACAACTCCAGTGATATAGAAAGAAAACTGAGAGCATGTGGTTGAAGCTAACAGTAGACTGTGTGTCAAATAGGAGGAAATGGTTGTATCTGCCAAATCCAGCAGAGAGGTCAAATTAGAGAGGACTGAGGACTAACACTGAAATTGGCAAGGTAAAGTCACTGGTGGCAGATTTGACAACGGTCATTTCCACAAATGCAACGAGCATCTGATTGGAATGGGTTGAACAGAGAAAGAGAATTGAAGAAGTGAAGACAGCAAGTATAAGCAACTGTTGATAAGTCTCACTGTGGAAAAAAGGGCATAAGTTGGTGAGGATATGGTTCTAGGGAGAGTTTACTTGAGATTACTAAGGCATGAAGTAAAACAGACCATGGGAGGAGTTAATCTTCAACTAGGCAGGCATGCAATCCAGCACCCTAGAGACGGCAGGGTATGCTTCTTCATTGTGAAAGGAGGGAGTGCAAGTGTCTGGTGGTGAGAAGATGAAGTTAATTATTGCTTGGTAGCTTCTGTTCCTTCAGTGAAGTGTAAAATGAAATCACCAGCTGAGGGAGAAGATGAAGTGTAGGAGGTTTAAGGAGAGAGGAGATGTAAAATAAACAACTTGGAGAGTCGGAGGCAATGTCATATTCATATTTGATTCCTAGGATAGTGCCTGGCACACTGTAGGCATATTGAAAAGTAACTGAAGTCAGAATCAGAAAAGAAAGGAATAACTATTATATGCATTAAAAACCTACATCTCAATCATAAAAGTGATGTTTTTGTAGAGTACTTTCACTTACAAATGGTATAGTCTGCTTGAATGTATTCTATAAATCTATAAATTAGAAGAAGAAAGCATCATTTTAAAAGGTGATTTAGGATAAGATTACTACTTTACACTTTATTCATTAGAAATCTTTCTCACTATGCTAATCTTTTCAAGGGTGAAGGGATTCTGTCTTTTCATCTTTGCATTCTCAGGACATATATAAAACAGTGCCTGGAGTGAAGTACACAATAATGTTTTTAAAAAATAAATAAATGACTACTAACACAGGAGCTTCTAATTCCAAGAGGATTTGTAATCTGAAATGGAAGACTACCCAAAAGAATTTAAATACTTTAGGGATGAAAAGTCGTAGTGGATTATAAAAACAAATGGATGTTTCAGGGATATTTTGAGAGAGCCTCAATATGCAATATACTTTCCCACAAAACTTTCTTTGTGACATTATTTCAAAAATAAAAACTGATCTAAACAGATTTTTGGTCCCATCAATGTGGTAACTCTTATATTTGCTTGAGCTTATAGGCTCTTTGATCTTTTCTCTGTAATGGGAATGGATATTGCCTTATTTAGCTAACATTGTGCACTGTTGTGAACCACATTCCCAGATGCTTCAGAGCCACCCATCTTGCTTACTCTTCCTCTCTAGAAAGACCTGGAGAGATTTCTTTTCTGTCTGGATGATGGGGTACCACAGTCACCCACACTGCTATGGAAGACCAGGCCCAGAGGAAGTTCCGCCAATCAGGCAGAATGTGGCTCCACTTCACCCCTGTGTTAGACTGTTCTTACTCCTGAAGTGCTGCACAGCACAGCTTCCCCATTTCTTGTAACATTGCTTTCAGGGGTAAGGTATTCGAAAAATTAAACATAAACAGGAAAATAGAATTGGGCATATATGAGGGAAGGAGAGGAAAGGTAGATACAGAAAGGGGGGAAAGAAACCGGACCACTTTAAAGTCAGTTATTATAATTACAGCCATTCAGTTGAGCAACACAATAATACGATAAACTTTACAGCTGAGGGGGAAAATCATGGCAGAGGGGGAGACAAAGAAAAGTTGAGAAAGAAATCCAACTCTGAACTGGTCATTTTGCCCAGTAGTGAGGGACATAGAAGGTATTTTTATGCTGGGGAGAAATATAAGTGTGCCATAACTGTCTCTGCCGTCATGTTTATACATCAGCACAAATCACAAAGGACAGATAATATAAACACATTAACTAAGGCCTTTACCAAGAAGATTTGACTTTTCTGACTTAGAAATTGATTAGAACAGGGAATGAAGACCCATTTCTCAGTCATTGGTAAGTGGCTGGCTCCCTCTAGTGGCTGCTGAGATTCCCTGTATGTGGATCCTAAAAAGCACTTATCAGGAAAAGACTAAAGGAAAACAACTAAAAATTTTAGGAAAAAACAAAAACACTTTGTTTTAATGTCTTGACATAGAATTTTTTGAAGGTGCTCTGACAGCAAAACTAAAATTGAGGAAGATACAATATTTTTCTGTAAAACAATTAAATTATTGAAAATAATCTAAGGCTTTGACAAAAATAAAATGGCAGTGAACAAAACAATAGCAATTAGTCCTTTCCAGGGAGGGTTTCTACACATCTATAAATGAAGTCATGAGAATGGATGAGGCATTCAGATAAGCACATCATAAAGAATAGGTCCAAGGAAATCACAACATCTAAGCCGTGAGGGAGCCCAAGATGAATTATCAAAGAAACAGGAGGTCCTTAGACAATGGTATTGGAAAAGATCAGAGACAAGAGACCATCAAGCCATGGTAGTGGACAGTGTTAAATGGAAAGAAAAAAAAAAAAAGCAGACTGTGATTAAAAACTAGGTATTGTGGGGACTGTGGGCAAAATAGCAGAGTAGAAAGACCCTGAAATCACCTCCTCCCCGGGGCAAACCAAAATCACAACTACTTACAGAGCAACTATCTATGAGAACAACATGAAGACTGCCAGAAAAGATGAGTACAACTAAAGATATTAAGAAGGAACTACAATGAGATGGGTAGGAGAGGTAGAGATGTAGTATATTCAGGACCACACCTCCAAGTCAACAACACCCCAGCTGGAAGGAATTTCACAATCATAGAGGTCCTCCCCAAGGAGAAATGAGTCTAAGCCCCACTTCAGGATCCCTATCATGGAGGTCAAGTACTGAGAAGATAAGGCCTCAGAATGTCTGGCTTTGAAAACCAGGAAAGAGAAATGAGCAAAAATAAGCAAATGGAACTAAATAAAACTAAAAATCTTTTGCTAGCAAAAGAAACTATCAACGAAGCAAAAGGATATTTGCAAACACTATCTGATAGGGGTTAATATTGAAAGCATACAAAGAACTCATACAACTCAACATCAAAGAAAAAACAAATAACCTGATTTAAAAATAGGCAGAGGACCTGAATAGACATTTTTCCAAAGAAGGTGGCCAACAGACACATAAAAAGATGCCAACATCACTAATCGTCAGAGAAATGCAAATCAAAACACAGTGAGATATCACCTCATACCGTCAGAAGAGCTATCATCAAAAAGATGACAAATAACAAGTGTTAGGGATGATGTTTGGACACCTGATGCAAAGAACAGACTCATTGGAAAAGACCCTGATGCTGGGAAAGACTGAAGGTGGGAGGAAAAGGAGATGACAGAGGATGAGATGGTTGGATGGTATCACCGACACAATGGACGCAAGTTTGAGTAGGCTCCGGGAGTTGGTGACAGACAGGGAAGCCTGGTGTGCTGCAGTCCAAGGGGTCACAAAGAGTCGGACACAACTGAGCGACTGAACTGACTGAACTGAGTGATGATGTGGGAAAAGAGAACCTGTGTGCTGTTAGTGGGATTGTAAATTAGTGCAACTGATATGGAAAACAGTATAGAAGTTTCTTAAAAATATAAAAACAGAATTTCCATATGACCAGGAATTTCACTTCTGTATTTTTATCAAAAGAAATAGAAAACACTAATTAGAAAAGACACATGTACCCCAATATTCATTGCAATAGTTTTTACAATAGCCAACATATTTAAACAACATAAATGTCCACTGATAGATGAATGCATAAGAATATGTTGTATATATAATATTACATATATATGTATCTCTTATGTACAATGAAATATTACTCAGCCAAACCAAAAAAAGAATGAAATCTTGCCATTTTTGACAACATGATGGATCTAGAGAGTACTATGCTAAGTGAAATAAGTCAGAGAAAGACAAATACCTTACATTCTCATGAGTATGTGAGAATATAAAAAAACAAAGCAAACATACAAAATGAAAACAGACTCATAGATACAGAACATAATGGGTGGTAGAGCAAAGGCGGGAATGTGGGAGAATACTGGTGAATTATAAACCTCCAGGTATAAAGTAAATAAGCCACAGGGATGTAATATGCAGCATACGGAATATGGTCATAACATTGCAATAACTTTGTATGGGGGCAGATGGTTACTAGATTTACTGTGGTGATCATTCCATAATGTATGCAAGTGTCATAGTGATTTGACACCTGAAAATAACATATTGAACATCAACTATATTTCATTAATAATTATTTAAAATGTCTATGCTCAGAAAAGAAGGCTAGAAGGATATAAAACAACACACTAAATGTGATCTTTGGGTGACAGAAAAATAAACAGCCATTGTGCAGTGAATTCAAAGGTTAAAACAAGTACCATTCAAAATAGGTAAGCAATACTGATCAGGGTAATACAATATAGCTAAAATGAAACTTTAAAGTGTGTCAATCTTTCGTTTATCTTACTAGAATTTAGATATATCAAATACTCTTTGCATGCCCTCATTACACACACACACACACACACACACACTTTTCCGGTAAAAGAATTTGATCTGGATTCTCATTAAACAGCTTTTATTTCAACATGAGGAAATGGCTTATTGAGCTCTCTAGTCAAGGGGAAATGAACTAAAAGCTTTCTGTCTTCTCCTAACTACTTTAGACAGTGTCTGTTGTAAAATGCTCACACTATTAACTTCTCAAATGAATCATAATACATGAGGATATCCAAATTTAATGAGATAAATAGAAGTATGGCTAGACTACAAAATTATTATTGAGAAATATATTTAAAGCACTAAACATTTCCCTGATTTGGTTATCCAGTTAAAATGATCCTACTGCTGTACCACTTCTATTTAGTCCATTTAAAGAAGAGAGAACTAGCATGTTGTACAGGAAGCTACTGAAATGCTTCCATTGCAATAATACTTGGCATCTAAGATTTGGTTCAGGTTTTAGATCTCAGGTAAGTTTTGTTTTTTAGGTTTTCATCCCCTTCCTCCCTAATTATTGACACCATAAAACAAGAGAAGAATAATCTGACTTACTAAAAAGTTCTTTTTTAACTGTTAAATTATGATTTAACTATTAATATGGACAAGTGAATAAACCCAGTCAGTGTACTGGGTTTATTTTTAAAAATGAAAGTGAATGGAATAATTTTGAAGAATTGGCTGAACTCAAGATGATACAATTGAAAAAGTATTTTAAGACAAATTCTCCACAAAACCACATTCCATACAAACATTTCCTTTGTATTAATGGCCACACAACTAGATTATATATACCTTGAAGCAAGTTGACTGTACATTTAAAGTTTTCATGTCCCAGCACAGTGCCATGAGAATAGTAATGCTCAATTACTGAAATGTTTCTTGCCATAGATGATAACTGTGATAGGCAGGATTCTAAAGATGTCCGCCCTACTGTAAGATTCCTGCCCCTGGTTATTCAATCAAACACTACTCTAAGTACTGCAGAGAAGGGACTTTGCAGATGCAATTAAGGTTATTAGTTGACCTTACAAAAGGGTGACCTTACAAAAAGTATCCACAATTACCTAGGCAGATCTAACCTAATCACACAAACTATTAAAGGCAAAAATATTCTCCAGATGCTGCAGGGAAAAAAGGTAGAAGAGGATGTCACTTGGAAGCATCAGGAGGATTTGACTCCCAGTTGCTGGCTTGGAGATAAAGAGAGACACAGATCAAGAAAACAGATTTAGTCCTAGACCCACAAGGAACTAAATTCTGACAACCTGAAGAAGCCTGGGAAGTAAATTCCTCCCCAAAGCCTCCACAAAGGGTCACAAATCCTATCAACACCTGAATTTTGACCATAAGGTCCTGAGCAGAGAACCTTATCTGCAGAAATATGAGACGATAAATGGACATTGTTTTAAGCCTCTAAATCTGGGGCAATAGGAAGGTAATGCAAAAATCAAATAAACATGATTTTTTTACTACGTTGCTGTTGTTTGGTCGCTAAGTTGTGTCCGACTCTTTGCAACACCATGAAGCGCAGCACACCAGGCTTCCCTGTCCTTCACTATCTCCGGAGTTTGCTCAAACTCATGTCCATTTACTATGTAGGATCTTAACATTGGGTCCTATATACAGTCAAATTCACAATGGTGCCCCTTATTTCACAAACAATTCTCTTTGGGGAAAGAAGCTAGAATTTAAATCTACAAGCCTGGTGCAGACTCAAGCATTGTTCCAATTCACTCAGTTGTGCAATGCTACCTAGAAGTCTTCCTTTTCACTGTCTTTTCAAATCGGATGCCATATTATTTGGACAGAGGATTTGATTTTGGAATTTCTCATTTCAATTTGAATTTCTCATTTTTGTTTTCTCCAAGAGATCCTTGATTTCTCTTTTTCCTCTGAATTCCCTAGTTGTATGTTAATGTGTCCCTATCTTATGTGTGTGTGTGTGTGTTAGTCGCTCAGTTGTGTACAGCTTTATGGACTATAGCTCGCCAAGCTCATCTGTCAAAGGGATTCTCCAGGCAAGAATACTGGAGTGGGTTGCCATTCCCTTCTCCAGGAGAACTTTCCAACCCAGGGACCAAACCTGGGTCTCCTATGTTGCAGGCAAATTCTTTACCATCTGAGCCACTGGGAAGCCCTATCTGAAGCCTCTTTAAATCCTGTTTGCTGCTGCTGCTAAATCGCTTCAGTTGTGTCCGACTTATACTCCTTTAATTTGAAGACTTTTGAGGAATGTGACTTTTTAAAAATAGGCTAGGATACACACTGTAATGTAAAATTATATGTAAATTTTCATGTGTAGTTTAAATAATAATAAGTGACTAATGTATCTACCCACTATCCAGGTCATCCTATGCTATGCTAAGTCACTTCAGTCGTGTCCGACTCTGTGCGATCCCATAGACGGCAGCCCACCAGGCTCCCCCGTCCCCGGGATTCTCCAGGCAAGATCGCTGGAGTGGGTTGCCATTTCCTTCTCCAGTGCGTGAAAGTGAAAAGCGAAAGTGAAGTCGCTCAGTTGTGTCCGACTCCTAGCGACCCCATGGACTGCAGTCTACCAGGCTCCTCCATCCATGGGATTTTCCAGGCATGAGTACTGGAGTGGGGTGCCATTGCCTTCTCTGAGGTCATCCTATATCCCCCAAATTCTCTGCAGGCTCCTCCCTAGTTAAATTCCCTCACTACTTCCAGAGATAACCACTATCCTCATTTTTGTGTTAAACATTCTCTTGCTTTTCTTTATAGCTATTGGCGAAGAAATATCAATAACCTCAGATATGCAGATGACACCACCCTTATGGCAGAAAGTGAAGAGGAACTAAAAAGGCTCTTGATAAAAGTAAAAGAGGAGAGTGAAAAAGTTGGCTTAAAGCTCAACATTCAGAAAACGAAGATCATGGCATCTGGTCCCATCACTTCATGGGAAATAGATGGGGAAACAGTGGAAACAGTGTCAGACTTCATTTTTTGGGGCTCCCAAATCACTGCAGATGGTGACTGCAGCCATGAAATTAAAAGACGCTTACTCCTTGGAAGGAAAGTTATGACCAACCTAGATAGCATATTCAAAAGCAGAGACATTACTTTGCCAACAAAGGTCTGTCTAGTCAAGGCTATGGTTTTTCCTGTGGTCATGTATGGATGTGAGAGTTGGACTGTGAAGAAGGCTGAACGCCGAAGAATTGATGCTTTTGAACTGTGGTGTTGGAGAAGACTCTTGAGAGTCCCTTGGACTGCAAGGAGATCCAACCAGTCTATTCTGAAGGAGATCAACCCTGGGATTTCTTTGGAAGGAATGATGCTAAAGCTCAAACTCCAGTACTTTGGCCACCTCATGCAAAGAGTTGACTCATTGGAAAAGACTGATGCTGGGAGGGATTGGGGGCAGGAGGAGAAGGGGACAACAGAGGATGAGATGGCTGGATGGCATCACTGACTCAATGGATGTGAGCCTGAGTGAACTCCGGGAGTTGGTGATGGACAAGGAGGCCTGGCGTGCTGTGATTCATGGGTTCGCAAAGAGTCGGACACAACTGATCAACTGAACTGAACTGAACTGATGCTTACCTAAACAACACATTTTTAGCTTCCCTTGTTTCGAACATAAAGTTTGTGAATTTCTATAAAAAAAAAAAAAAACTCCTGCTGTGATTTTGATTGTGATTGTCATCCCTGCAACTCTGGAAGCCTTTATTTCTGCTCCATATTGCACCAACTGAAACCCCCATTAAAAGTTGAAAAGAGGGACTTCCTTGGTGGTCCAGTGGATTAGATCCCCGTGGAAAAGAAATGGTGAGAGTGGAGATCTTTACCTTATTTATAATTTTAGGAGGATATCATTCAGTCTTCTGCCATTAAGTTTGGTTTCAGTTATAGGTTTCTCATAGATATGCTTTATCAGATTAAGTTAATCTTCTATTCTTAGACTGCTGAAAGTTTCTTTTTTATTGTAGTAAGATATACATAACAAAAAATTTTTCCCATTTTAGCCATTTTGAAGTATACAGTTCACCATTTGAAGTATATAGTTTAGTGGCATTAGGTATATTCATATTGTTGTGCAACCACGGCCACTATCCATCTCCAGAATTTTTCATCATCCCAAACTAAAACTCTGTGGCTATTAAACAATAAATCTCCATTCCCTTCTTCCAGGTCACAAGAATCATCATTTCCATGAATTTGCCTATTCTAAGTAACACATATAAATGAAACCGTACAATATTTTCCTTTTATATCTGGCTTATTTCACTTAGCATAAAGATTTCTAGGTTCATTCAACTGTAGCATAAATCAGAATTTCCTTCCTTATTAAGGCTCAATATTATTCCATTTTTGTATGCATATATTACATTTTCTTTATCCAGTTATCCATCAATGGACACTTGGGCTATTTCCATCTTTTGGCTATTGTGAATAATGCTGTTAGGAACATTGGTGTACAAATAACTCTTCAAATCTCTACTTTCAATTCTTTTTGATATATACTCAGAAGTGGAGTTGCTGGATAAGAGAGTGCTGCTGCTGCTAAATCGCTTCAGTCGTGTCCCACTCTGTGCGACCCCATAGATGGCAGCCCAACAGGCTCCCCCATCCCTGGGATTCTCCAGGCAAGAACACTGGAGTGGGTTGCCATTTCCTTCTCCAATGCATGAAAGTGAAAAGTCAAAGTGAAAGTGAAGTCGTGTCTGACCAATAGCGACCCCATGGACTGCAGCCCACCAGGCTCCTCCATCCGTGGGATTTTCCAGGCAAGAGTACTGGAGTAGGGTGCCATTGCCTTCTCCTGGATAATAGAGTAACTCTAGCTTTAATTTTTTGAGGAACTGCCATACTATTTTCCATTCCATTTTACATTCACTTCATTAACACACAAGGTTTCTAACTTCTTTACATTCTCACTAACACTTGTTATTTTCTATTGTTTAAATAATAGCCATCCTAATGGATGTGAATTGGTATCTCTGGGGTTTTGATCTGCATTATTCTAACGATTAGTTAGCATCTTTTCATGTGCTTGTTTGCCATTTTTATATCTTTTCTGGAGAAATATCTACTCACAAGTCCTTTGCCCATTTTTATTTATTTTTATTTTATTTTTATCATAAAGTTTAATTATGGTTCAGAAAAAATTGAGTGAATAACCTTCTCTTAAAAAATATATTGACTCTGTAGACTGCAGTTACTGGGGGCAGGGAGGGTAGATGGCAGCTGGTAAGTTAAATTACCCTATTTTCTATTCTTAAAATGACAAGAAGTCCCACATCCAGTCTGATTATAGAGATGCATGTGCCCCAAGTGGCTGAGAATAAATACAACAAGAAAGGCAGAAGCTGTAAAGCTAAGGACATGCAACAGGCTCTAAGAGAAAGTCTCAGAAATACCCAGAGTGGCAACAAAGAACGTTTGGCTGGAGTTTGAAGTTCTTTTTAGTTGTCTTTGTCTTTTGCTCTATGCTTAAGGATGTGTATGTAATTGTAAAAATAAAATAAAAAATAAAAACACATGAACTTGATGTAATTCCCCTTTTTGTTAATAGGTGCTTCTCTGTACAGCTCCTCCACTTCCTCATCTGTAAACTGGTCTCCCACTGTGGTCAGCAGTTCTCTCAGGTAATCCTCCTGAATGGTGCCAGTTGCTTCTTCATCAAAGCAAGCAAAAGCATTTCTGATGACATCTTCTGGATCTGTGCCATTTAACTTTTCACCAAACATTGTGAGAAACATGGTAAAATTTACAGGACCTGGAGCCTCATTCATCATGGCATCCAGATACTCTTCAGTCGGATTTTTTCCCAGGGAAGCAAGCATGTCATGCAAATCTTCCTTGTTGATGAACCCATCCTATTCTGGTCAATCATGTTGAATGCCTCCTTGAACTCCTGAATCTGGGACTGGTCAAACACGACAAACACGTTGGAGGTCGAGTACTGAGGGAGCTTCTTGGTGGTCTTGGTCTTTGCTCTTTTGCTCAACATGGTGGCAGTTAAATCCCTAACTCAGCCGCAAGAATACTAGAGCTTCAGGAACCTCCTCACTGCCTGGCTGCTGCTACCAACTCCCCTTTGCCCATTTTTAAATTTCATGATTATCATAGTTGTTGTTGCTGTGAATTTTAAAAATTCTTCCTATATGCTGGATATTAATCTCTTGTTAAATATATGATTTGAAAATACTTTCTCCTAGAGTTTTTTTCTAGTTAGAAATGGAGGTTAGATTTTGTCAAAAGCTTTTTGTGTCTGTTGATGATATTTTAAAATTTTTTACTTTGTTAATATGATGAATTTTACTTTTAAAAATGCTTTGTTGAGACATAATTCATATCACCTGTTTTTAAGAGAGTATATAATAGAACCATTATCACAATCACTTTTAGAACATTTCATTTTTCCAAAAAGAAACCCTGTATCTAATAGTAGTCACTCCTATTTCCATCTGTATTAATCAGCTACCATATTAATTAACTGTCATAACAAAAAACCACAGAGTTGGTGGCTTAAACAACAGAAATTTATTTTCTCACAATTCTGGAGGCTGGAAATCCAGATGGCCGTCATTGTGTGGTATCCTCAGATGGCCTTTTTTCTATCTGTGTGCACTCCTGGTATCTCTTCATCTTCTTGCAAGGACACACTAGTCCTACTGGATGAGCGTCTTATGTTCCTTAAAGGCCCTATCTCCAAATACAGTTATATTGGAGTTAGAGCATTAACCTATGAATTTTGGGAGAATACAATTCAGTGCATAATATTCTTCTTTCTGCCATTGCCCCCCAAATTAATTTCCTTCTTGAAATCAAAATACATTCACCCCATATCAACAGCCGCAAAAGTCTCAACCCATTCCATAACCAACTCCATCATCAAAGTCTCATCTAACTAACATCTAAATCAGATAAATAGGAATCTTAAGCTATGATACATCCTAAGCCATAATTCCCATCTAGCAGCACTTATGAAACCAGACAAGTTAGGTGGTTCTAAAATACAATAGTGGGACACGCATAGGGTAAACGTTCCCATTCCAAAAAGGAGAAACTGGAAAAAAGAAAAATGTCACAGTTCCCAAGAAAGTCCTAAATCTATGAAGACAAATTCATTTAGACCTTAGGACTCAAGAATAATCCTCATTGCCACAACTGTCCCCCTGGGCTCAGTTCAGAGGGAGCAGGCAAAACACCCAGCACCTAGTCTTTCTCTAGAAGGGTTAAACTTCATCTTTCCCAGCTGCTGTCCAGTGGTCTCGGTTTTAATCAGACAGCATCTGGGTGGGAAATTCTCAGGAGCCTGAAAGACCTTTAGGGAATATCTCTTTCCTTCTGCCCCTAGCTTACTCCAAGAGCAAAACCAAGTCCCCAGCTATTCCCTGGAAGGAGCTTGTCCACATATCTAACATCCCAACTTTTATAGCTGCCACCTGAGGAACTGGCTCTCAAATCAGTTAGCTCTGAGAGCCAAAAGGGCTCAGCATTCACGAATATCATGGGACTACATTAAACTAATAGGCAGTTTTATACAGAAATGCAAGCATTTCTCATAATTATTACCCCTAGGCTCAGCACAGAGAAAACAGGCAAAAAAATTTTTACCTGGAAGAGCTTTGACTGCATACTTTCCCAATTGCTTTCCAAGGGTTGAGGGTTAGGCTTCGGATTAGCTTGCACCTGGGAGCTAATGGGGCTTGCACTTAGTAGTCATCTGTGAGACTAAAGGGTGTGTGGGAACTTCAGGCACCTCCCCACCCCAAATCCATTAAGCCCAGCAATGAAACCAAGTCTGTAGCTTCTCCTTAACAGAATCTGGAAAAATATCTAGCAGTCTACCTTCTATGTCTGCCAGCTGAGGAAATGGCTCCTAAATCACCTGCCTGTGGGACATGATGGTGTTTAGCATTCACAAGTTCTCTGGGACCACAGAGAACAAAGAGGTAGTTCTATATGGGTTCACAAGAACTTCTAGGGGATATTCCCTCTGGCTCATCACAGATTGGTTAGGCAAAAACAACCAGCTCCTGATTTTGCCCTTAAAGAACCTAAACTGCATATCTAAAATCCTGACTTTCCCAGCTGCAGCCTGAAGATCAGGCTTCTAATTAGCCTAACCTGAGAAGCTGAAGAGGCAGGTAATAAGAGAAACTCTCTGAAAAAGAAATTAAGGGAACTTACTTATAATAGCATCAAAAAGAATAAAATGCTTAAGGATAAATTTAACCAGGAAAGTGAAAGATCTATACACTGAAAACTGCAAAACACTGATGAAAGCAATCGAAAAAGGCACAAATAAAAGGAAAGATAATCTAGCTTGTGATTGGAAAAATTAGTACTGTGAAAATGTCCTTACTGCCCAAAGTGATCTACAGATTCAATGCAATCCCTATTAAAATTCCAATTGCACCTTTGCAGAAATAGAAGAAACAACCCCCAAATTTAAATGGACCCACAAAAGATTCCAAAGAGCCAAAGTAATCTTAAGCAAGGACAGCAAAGCTGAAAGCATCTCACCTGATTTCAAACTACATTATAAAGCTATAGAAATCAAAACAGTACAGGACTGGCCTAAAAATAGACACATAATTCTGGAACAGAATAATGAGCCCAGATAGAAACTCATTCATATATGGTCAATTAGTTTTCAACAAAGGCACTAAGAATACACAATGAGGAAAAGATAGTTAGCTTCAAAAAATAGTTTTAGGAAATCCAGATATTCACATGAAAAAGAATTAAACTGGACCCCCATCTTACACCATACACAAATATTAACTCATAATGGATAAAAGATTTAAAAGTCTTGAAATCATAAAATTCCTGGAAGACAACATAGAGAAATGCTTCTTGATACTGGTCTTGGCAATGATTATTTGGATTTGACAACAAAAACAAAGGCAAGAAATATTACCCTTTTGTTAATTGCTTCCTTTGTTCCCCTCTGGTCTTCCTTTGCTATTTTTTTTTAAATAGCAAAAAAAATAGTGGTATACTTTAAGTTTTTTCTCTTTATCTTTTGTGAACCTACTAGAGATTTTTCTTTGTGGTTACCACAAGGGTTACATAAAACATCTTATAGTTAGAACAGTCTGTTGTGAGGCAATAACAACTTAGTCATATACAAAAACTCTACACTTTTACTTCTCCTCTCATATTTTATGCCATTGATGCCACACTTTAGTTTATATAGTAATCCATTAACAAGTTATTGCAGCTATAGTTCTTTTTAATACTATTGTCTTTTAACTATTATACCTAAAGTTAAAAGCACCATCACTACAGTATGATTTTGAATTTGACTACATTTTTACTTTTCCTTTTAGTAAGTTTTCATGTTACTAATTAGTAGTCTTTTGTTTCAACTTGAAGAACTTCCTTCAGCATTTCTTATAAGGCAGTGGTGAAGAACTCAGATTTTGTCTGGGAAAATCTTTGTCTCCTTTTCTGAAGAACAGTTTTTTGTTTTTGTTTTTTTTTTAATTGGAGGATAATTGCTTTACAATGTTGTATTGGTCCCTGCTATATACATCAACATGAATCAGCCATGGCTATACATATGTCCCCTCCCTCTTATACTCCTTTCCCATTCCCCAACCCATCCCACCTGTCTAGGTTGTCAGAGAGCACCGGGTTGAGCTCCCTGCATCATATAGCAAATCCCCACTATCTATTTTACATATAGTAATGTATATATTTCAATGCTACTCTCAATTCATCCCACCTTCTCCTTTCCCACTGTGTTCACAATTCTGTTCTCAATGTCTGTGTCTCTATTGCTACCCTGCAAATAGGTTCATTAGTACCATTTTTCTAGATTCTATATATCTGCATTAATACATGACATTTGTTTTTCTCTTTCTGACTTACTTCACTCCCTGTAACAGGCTCTAGGTTCATCCATCTCACTAGAACTGACTCAAATCTGTTCCTTTTATGGCTGAGTAATATTCCATTGTACATCTATACCACAACTTCTTTATCCATTCATCTGTTGATGGACATCTACATTGCTTCCATGTCCTAATTATTTTAAATAGTGCTGCCATGAATATTTGGGTGCATGTGTCACTTTGAATTATGGCTTTCTCAGGGTAGATGCCCAGTAGTGAAATAGCTGGGTCATATGGTGGTTTTATTCCTAGTTTTTAAAGAAGTCTCCATACTGTTCTCCAAAGTAGATGTATCAATTTACATTCCTACCAACTTTCAAGTTGTGTTGTTGTGCAAGAGTGTTCCCTTTTCTCCACATCCTCTCCAGCATTTATTGTTTGTAAATTTTATTATCATGGCTATTCTGACTGGTGTGAAGTAATACCTCATTGTAGTTTTGATTTCCATTTTTCTAATAATGAGCAATGTTGAACATTTTTTTTTCATGTGTCTATTGGCCATCTGTATGTCTTCTGAAGGACAGTTTTGCCGAGTATAGTGTTAGTTGGCTTTGTTTTTTTTTCTTTCAGTACTCTGAATATATCATCCTTCTCCCTTCTGGTCTGCTAGGTTTCTGTGGAGACATCTGCTGATATCCTTATGGAAGTTCCCTAGAATATAAGGAGCTGGTTTTCTCATACTGCTTTCAAAATTCTCCTGTCTTTGAATTTTAACAACTTTATTATAATGTGTTTCAGGGTAATCTTCTTTGAGTTGATCTTGCTTTTTGGTCCTTCAAGCTTCATGTACCTGGGTGTCTAGATCTTTCTAAAAATTTGGGAAGTTTTCAGCCATTAGATTTTGAATAAACTTTCTGCCCCTTTCTGGCTCTCTTCTCCTTCTGAAATTCAATGATGTTTATTTTCATTTGCTTGAGGTTATCACATAATTCACGCAGGCTTTCTTCACTCTTTTTTACCTCACTCTTTCTTCTTGTTCCCTGGGTTGGGAAGATCCCTGGGAGAAGGGAAAGGCTACTCCAGTATTCCAGCCTGGAGAATTCCATGAACTGTACAGTCCGTGGGGTTGCAAAGAATCAGACACGACTGAGTGACCTTCACTTTCTTCTTGTAACTAGCTAATTTCAAAGGAGTTTGCTGATCTGTTTTTGAAGCTATTAAAATTTTAAGTTCTAACATTGTATTTTTCAGGTCCAGTTCTGTTTACTTCTTTTTTACTTTATTGAATGATGAAGTGAAGTGAAGTTGCCCAGTCGTGTCCGACTCTTTGCGACCCCATGGACAGTAGCCCACCAGGCTCCGCCGTCCATGGGATTTTCCAGGCAAGAATACTGGAGTGGGCTGCCATTTCCTTCTCCAGGTTATCTTCCCAACCCAGGGATCGAACCCAGGTCTCCTGCATTGCAGACAGATGCTTTTACCGTCTGAGCCACCAGGGTATAATGTAAACCAATTAAAATCAATTGGGTCCAAGATGACAAGTCAAATTCAAGTAAACCTTATTGAATGATGACTATTGTTTATTCCTATAAATCTGTTTGTTCTTGATATTTGTTTTTTAACATGATTAAGCTATTCAGAAACAATTTTTATTCTTTCAGGTCTTAATTTAGTATCTGTGTGGTACCAGGGCAGCATTTACTTTAGGATTTACTTCTCCACTACTGAGGCAAAACTTTTGACAATTCCACCTGATGCCCTGAAAATGATGAGATTTTTCCACCTTCACTGGTGGGAAGAGAAATTATTCTCAGATTTGTCTGCTGCTACTGCTGCTGCTAAGTCGCTTCAGTCATGTCCGACTCTGTGTGACCCCATACACGGCAGCCCACCAGGCTCCCACGTCCCTGGGATTCTCCAGGCAAGAACACTGGAGTGGGTTGCCATTTCCTTCTCCAATTCATAAAAGTAAAAAGTGAAAGTGAAGTCACTCAGTCATGTCCGACTCTTCGCGACCCCATGGACTGCAGCCTACCAGGCTCCTCCGTCCATGGGATTTTCCAGGCAATTGTCTGAGCTCTCTCCAATTAATTCAGGTGGTTCTTTCCTTTGGATTTGTGTAGTTTTCTCATATATATTCACCAATCATTACTTACTAGTAAACTTGATGGGAATTGTTTGTAAATTTCAAGAGTTGTCTCTGTGCAGCTCCCTCCTCTCTAGTACTCTGCCCCATTAACTCTAGCTTCGAAGACTCTCCTGATTCCTATCCTGTCCCTTCAATTCAGGATAACTGATAACTTCTGCTTTGATTCCCCAGGGATCCTTGTGCACTGCCTAGAAACTCTCTCCAGGTAATAAGCTGGTGGAAATGGAGGGTGTGCTGGGTCCTTTTCCCCTATAAGGAATCATTGTCCATTGTTGCCTGAAATTCGGTGTCTTGAAAAGTATCATTTCATGTTCTTCCTTTAATCAGTTGAAGGTGATTTCTGAAAATGGTTCACTATTTACTTGAGCCAAAAAACTCCACAAAATCATGCAAATAAAGAGGCTTGAGTCTTTGTGTCCAAACTTTAAGAACACTGACAAAATTACTCAGGTCATCAATACTGCATGTCCAAAAAGCCACCAAGTATCTGAAAGATGCCACTCTACAGAAGCAAGGTATGCCATTCTGTTACAATGGTTCAGTTCAGTTCAGTCACTAAGTCAAGTCCGACTCTTTGTGACCCCATGGATTGCAGCACAATGGGATTTTCTGTCCTTCATCTCCTGGAATTTGCTTAAACTCATGTCTTTTGAGTTGGTGATGCCATCCAATCATCTTATCCTCTGTCATCCCTTTCTCTTCCCACCTTCAATCTTTCCCAGCATTAGGGGCTTTTCCAATGAGTTGGCTTTTCACATCAGGTGGCCAAAGTATTGCAGGTTCAACTTTAGCATTAGTCCATTCAGTGAATATTCTTGGTTGATTTCCTTTAGGCTTGACTGGCTTGATCTCCTTGCTGTCCAAGGGACTCTTAAGAGTCTTCTCTAGCACCACAGTTCAAAAGCATCAGTTCTTCTGTGCTCAGCCTTCTTTATGGTTCAACTCTTACATCCATACATGACTACTGGAAAAGCCAGTTGGCCAAATAAGTGGATAGAGCTAGACACAGAGTCAGTGGCCCAAAAAGAGTGCTATGCATGCTTAAAAATGCAAAGAGAAATGTTTAACTTACAGGTTTAGATGTAGGTTTTCTGGTCATTGAATACATCCAGGTGAAAAAAAATCCCCCAAGATGCACTGTGATGCTAGCATTGGATTAACCCATGCATGAGCATCTCTGCCACAAATTTTCCACAATTTGTTCTTGTGGAAAAATAAATTGCTCCTAAACCAGAAGAGGAGGCTGCATAAAAGAAAAATATATCCCAGATAAATTGAAGAGACAAAAGTTTATGAACTAGAAATAAATTCAGCATAAAATAAGAGCAAATAAAAGTAAAAAGAAATAAAACCCCAAAACTGTTGTTTCATGTATTTTCATAGTATTTTGATTATTTCAGGTAGGAGGATACATCTAGTCCTTGTAATTGCATTTTGACCCAAGGCAGAAATGCAGTTTGCTTAGTTTTTAGGATTAAGCATCTATGTTTATGAAAAAGGCTAGCTTATAATATCCCTTGTACTTTCTTTGTGAAGTGTTGGTATCTTATGGAAGTTTTGATAAATTTATGTTATTTTTCTAAGAATCTCTACTTTTAGATTATGCTTAAAGCAAATTTAAAATTATTCTAAAGATTTAATATCCTATTAAATTTTTAAAGTCTGCAGCATGTGTAGGTACATATCCTCTTTCATTACAAGTATTGCTAATTACTGGCTTCTTTTTCACTTAAACAGCTCACCAGATACTTCTCAATTATACTAGTCTTTTGAAAAAACAACTTTTGGCTTTTTATATTCTATTTTATACTTGCTTTTCATTTCATTCAATTTTCATACCATTATCATCTTTTTTATACTAATTTTGCTCATTTTAAAACTTCTAGATAGATGTTTAACTAATTCACTTTTAGTCTGTCTTTTTTAAAAAATGTTACCTATTGGTGGCTATAATAGATTACTCTAAATACTGTTTTAGCTGTACTCACACAAGCTTTGAAACATAGTACTATGCTATCAGTTCAGTGGAAGTGAGAAATAGATTTAAGGGCCTAGATCTGATAGATAGTGCCAAATGAACTATGGATAGAGGTTCGTGACATTGTACAGGAGACAAGGATCAAGACCATCCCCATGGAAAAGAAATGCAAAAAAGCAAAATGGCTGTCTGAGGAGGACTTACAAATAGCTGTGAAAACAAGAGAAGCAAAAAGCAAAGGAGAAAAGGAAAGATATAAACATCTGAATGCAGAATTCCAAAGAATAGCAAGAAGAGATAAGAAAACCTTCTTCAGCCATCAATGCAAAGAAATAGAGGAAAACAACAGAATGGGAAAGACTAGAGATCTCTTCAAGAAAATCAGAGATACCAACGGGACATTTCATGCAAAGATGGGCTCGATAAAGGACAGAAATGGTATGGACCTAACAGAAGCAGAAGATATTAAGAAGAGGTGGCAAGAATACACAGAAGAACTGTACAAAAAAGATCTTCGCGACCCAGATAATCACGATGGTGTGATCACTCACCTAGAGTCAGACATCCTGGAATGTGAAGTCAAGTGGGCCTTAGAAAGCATGACTACGAACAAAGCTAGTGGAGGTGATAGAATTTCTGTTGAGCTATTCCAAATCCTGAAAGACGATGCTGTGAAAGTGCCGCACTCAATATGCCAGCAAATTTGGAAAACTCAGCAGTGGCCACACGAATGGAAAAGGTCAGTTTTCATTCCAATCCCAAAGAAAGGCAATGCCAAAGAATGCTCAAACTACCGCACAATTGCACTCATCTCACACGCTAGTAAAGTAATGCTCAAAATTCTCCAAGCCAGGCTTCAGCAATATGTGAACTGTGAACTTCCTGATGTTCAAGCTGGTTTTAGAGAAGGAAGAGGAACCAGAGATCAAATTGGCAACATCTGCTGGATCATGGAAAAAGCAAGAGAGTTCCAGAAAAACATCTATTTCTGCTTTATTGACTATGCCAAAGCCTTTGACTGTGTGGATCACAATAAACTGTGGAAAATTCTGAAAGAGATGGGAATACCAGACCACCTGACCTGCCTCTTGAGAAACCTGTATGCAGGTCAGGAAGCAACAATTAGAACTGGACATGGAACAACAGACTGGTTCCAAATAGGAAAAGGAGTACGTGAAGGCTGTATATTGTCACCCTGCTTATTTAACTTATATGCAGAGTACATCATGAGAAACGCTGGGCTGGAAGAAGCACAAGCTGGAATCAAGGTTGCCGGGAGAAATATCAATAACCTCAGATATGCAGATGACACCACCCTTATGGCAGAAAGTGAAGAGGAACTAAAGAGCCTCTTGATGAAAGTGAAAGAGGAGAGTGAAAAAGTTGGCTTAAAGCTCAACATTCAGAAAATGAAGATCATGGCATCCAGTCCCACCACTTCATGGGAAATAGATGGGGGAACAGTGGAAACAGTGTCAGACTTTATTTTTGGGGGCTCCAAAATCACTGTAGATGGTGACTGCAGCCATAAAATTAAAAGACGCTTACTCCTTGGAAGGAAAGTTATGACCAACCTAGATAGCATATTGAAAAGCAGAGACATTACTTTGCCAACAAAGGTCCGTGTAGTCAAGGCTATGGTTTTTCCTGTGGTCATGTATGGATGTGAGAGTTGGACTGTGAAGAAGGCTGAGCG
Source organism: Bubalus kerabau (assembly GCF_029407905.1). Classification (NCBI taxonomy): domain Eukaryota; kingdom Metazoa; phylum Chordata; class Mammalia; order Artiodactyla; family Bovidae; genus Bubalus; species Bubalus kerabau. The sequence continues at coordinate 51,038,814 of NC_073629.1, forward strand.
CCGAAGAATTGATGCTTTTGAACTGTGGTGTTGGAGAAGACTCTTGAGAGTCCCTTGGACTGCAAGGAGATCCAACCAGTCCATTCTGAAGGAGATCAGCCCTGGGATTTCTTTGGAAGGAATGATGCTAAAGCTGAAACCCCAGTACTTTGGCCACCTCACGCGAAGAGTTGACTCATTGGAAAAGACTCTGATGCTGGGAGGGATTGGGGGCAGGAGGAGAAGGGGACGACAGAGGATGACATGGCTGGATGGCATCACTGACTCGATGGATGTGAGTCTGAGTGAACTCCGGGAGTTGGTGATGGACAGGGAGGCCTGGCGTGCTGCGATTCATGGGGTTGCAAAGAGTCGGACACGACTGAGTGACTGATCTGATCTGATCTGATCAGTTCAGTTCAGTTCAGTCCAGTCGCTCAGTCCTGTCTGACTCTTTGCGACCCCATGAATCGCAGCACGCTAGGCCTCCCTGTCCATCACCAACTCCCGGAGTTCACTCAGACTCACATCCATCGAGTCAGTGATGCCATCCAGCCATCTCATCCTCTGTCGTCCCCTTCTCCTCCTGCCCTCAATCTTTCCCAGCATCAGAGTCTTTTCTTGTGAGTCAACTCTTCGAGTGAGGTGGCCAAAGTACTGGGGTTTCAGCTTCAGCATCATTCCCTCTAAAGAAATCCCAGGGCTGATCTCCTTCAGAATGGACTGGTTGGATCTCCTTGCAGTCCAAGGGACTCTCAAGAGTCTTCTCCAACACCACAGTTCAAAAGCATCAATTCTTCGGCGCTCAGCTTTCTTCACAGTCCAACTCTCACATCCATACATGGCCACAGGAAAAACCATAGCCTTGACTAGACGGACCTTTGTTGGCAAAGTAATGTCTCTGCTTTTCAATATGCTATCTAGGTTGGTCATAACTTTTCTTCCAAGGAGTAAGTGTCTTTTCATTTAATGGATGCAGTCACCATCTGCAGTGATTTTGGAGCCCTCAAAAATGAAGTCTGACACTGTTTCCACTGTTTCCCCATCTATTTCCCATGAAGTGATGGGACTGGATGCCATGATCTTCGTTTTCTGAATGTTGAGCTTTAAGCCAACTTTTTCACTCTCCACTTTCACTTTCATCAAGAGGCTTTTTAGTTCCTCTTCACTTTCTGCCATAAGTGTCGTGTCATGTGCATATCTGAGGTTATTGATATTTCTCCCGGCAATCTTGATTCCAGCTTGTGCTTCCTCCAGTCCAGCGTTTCTCATGATGTACTCTGCATATAAGTTAAATAAGCAGGGGGACAATACACAGCCTTCACGTACTCCTTTTCCTATTTGGAACCAGTCTGTTGTTCCATGTCCAATTCTAACTGTTGCTTCCTGACCTGCATACAGGTTTCTCAAGAGGCAGGTCAGGTGCTTTGGTATTCCCATCTCTTTCAGAATTTTCCACAGTTTATTGTGATCCACACAGTCAAAGGCTTTGGCATAGTCAATAAAGCAGAAATAGATGTTTTTCTGGAACTCTCTTTCTTTTTCCATAATCCAGTGGATGTTGCCAATTTGATCTCTGGTTCCTCTGCATTTTCTAAAACGAGCTTGAACATCTGGCAGTTCATGGTTCACCTATTGCTGAAGCCTGGCTTGGAGAATTTTGAGCATTACTTTACTAGCATGTGAGATGAGTGCAATTGTGCGGTAGTTTGAGCATTCTTTGGCATTGCCTTTCTTTGGGATTGGAATGAAAACTGACCTTTTCCATTCGTGTGGCCACTGCTGAGTTTTCCAAATTTGCTGGCATATTGAGTGCAGCACTTGCACAGCATCATCTTTCAGGATTTGAAAGAGCTCCACTGGAATTCCATAACCTCCACTAACTTTGTTCGTAGTCATGCTTTCTAAGGCCCACTTGACTTCACATTCCAGGATGTCTTGCTCTAGGTGAGTGATCACACCATCGTGATTATCTGGGTCGCGAAGATCTTTTTTGTACAGTTCTTCTGTGTGTTCTTGCCACCTCTTCTTAATATCTTCTGCTTCTGTTAGGTCCATACCATTTCTGTCCTTTATCGAGCCCATCTTTGCATGAAATGTCCCGTTGGTATCTCTGATTTTCTTGAAGAGATCTCTAGTCTTTCCCATTCTGTTGTTTTCCTCTATTTCTTTGCATTGATCCCTGAGGAAGGCTTTCTTATCTTCTTGCTATTCTTTGGAACTCTGCATTCAGATGCTTATATCTTTCCTTTGCTCCTTTGCTTTTTGCTTCTCTTGTTTTTACAGCTATTTGTAAGTCCTCCTCAGACAGCCATTTTGCTTTTTTGCATTTCTTTTCCATGGGGATGGTCTTGGTCCCTGTCTCCTATACAATGTCACGAACCTGTGTCTATAGTTCATCAGGCACTCTATCAAATCTAGGCCCTTAAATGTCTTTCTCACTTCCACTGTATAATCATGAGGGATTTGATTTAGGTCATACCTGAATGTTCTAGTGGTTTTCCCTACTTTCTTCAATTTAAGTCTGAATTTGGTAATAAGGAGTTCATTATCTGAGCCACAGTCAGCTCCTGGTCTTGTTTTTGTTGACTGTATAGAGCTTCTCCATCTTTGGCTGCAAAGAATATAATCAATCTGATTTCGGTGTTGACCATCTGGTGATGTCCATGTGTAGAGTCTTCTCTTCTGTTGTTGGAAGAGGGTGTTTGCTATGATCAGTGCATTTTCTTGGCAAAACTCTATTAGTCTTTGCCCTGCTTCATTCTGTATTCCAAGGCCAAATTCGCCTGTTACTCCAGGTGTTTCTTGACTTCCTACTTTTGCATTCCAGTCCTCTATAATGAAAAGGACATCTTTTTTGGGTGTTAGTTCTAAAAGGTCTTGTAGGTCTTCATAGAACCGTTCAACTTCAGCTTCTTCAGTGTTACTGGTTGGGGCATAGGCTTGGATTACCTTGATATTGAATGGTTTGCCTTGGAAACGAACAGAGATCATTCTGTCGTTTTTGAGATTGCATCCAAGTACTGCATTTCTTGCTATACTTCAGTACTGTGCTATACTTCATTTCAAAACATTTATAATTTTTTCTTTATTCCTTTTTTGACTAACGAGTTAATCAGAAAAGTGTTTCTTACTTTCAAACATACAGGGATTTTTCTATGTATCTTTTTATTATTTATTTCTAACTTAAAAATGTTATGGTCAATCTCATAGTTCTGTCCACTTAGAGATTTCCCCTCAACACTGCTATAGTTTAGCAACATTCCATATTTTGTTTCATGCAACATATGGAGTCAATTCCTCTTTGATCCAAGCCTAAGCTTTTCCTTCCTCCATCAGCCATCTTATAGACCATCCCCCCAATAAAGCCATGTAGGTGTGAGCTAAAGGAGACACCTTACCGTAATAGAGATGGTGATATGGGGGTCTAGCTCCCTTTTTCATGTACCCTATTTGTGCCTTCCAAACTCCTCAAGTTTGGTCTCTGAACTATCATTTTCATTGTTTAATAGATTGCTACTAAATTAGCTCATAATGGAAGGTCTTGTAGCAGCTGCTTGATGTCTCATGCACATGTGCTCAACAGCATGTCAGGAGATGCTTTTCAAAAAGCATGTAAGTCTCTGCTGCAAAAAGTATGACCTTGCTCCAGAACCCTAGGGATTTGTGCTATAGTTCTCTCATTAAAGCTTGTGAGAGATTCCTCTTAATGTTTTTATCTACCATGGATCCTCTACTACCAAGGGATCTGCCAAATTATATGATCTGAGGAGCAGGGCAACTTGCATTGCAGCCTAGACCTACTGTAGAATCTTCCTCACTCAAATCTGAAAACCTTCTAAATTTCAAAATAAATGGTTTGGAGCAGTATATACTGTTTCCAAAATTCAAATGGATCCATCAATTGTTGTGTCCCCTAGTATGGAGTACCTGGTGTAATAACTTGCTCTTTACTTAGAAGGGTTGTTTCATCAATTCCTAGACCTCCAGAATCTCAAAGATGTCAATGATGTGGCAGGTGTCTGAATCTTTATAGACTTATCTTTCACTCTCTAGCAAGTATGTATCTCACTAGAGTTTCAAGAGTTTTTGTCATTTCCTGCTTGCCAAGTCTGACTAGTATGTCATTATATACTAAATATACAGAATCATGCACCAGTGAAATGGTTTTATGGACTATCAAGACAATTGAGGTCCCTGCAGATTACTTTGACAAATTTCAGGAGCATTAATATAGACTCAAGACAGCTTGTACGTACTGCTGACATGACTATTTTTTTTAACTGAAGTACAGCTGATTTACAATGGTGTATTAGTTTCTGCTGTACAGAAAAGTGATTCAGTTATACATAAATATATATATTCTTTTCCATATTGTTTTCCATTATGGTTTATTACAGGATATTGAATATATTTCCTTGTGCTATACAGTGGGACCTTATTGTTTATCTATGTTACATAAAGTATTTTATATCTGCTAATCTAAAACTCCTAATTTATCCTACCCTACACCCTTGGTAACCATAAGTTTGTTTTCTAAGTCTGTGAGTCTGTTTCATAAATAAGTTCATTTGTGTCATATTTTAGATTACATATATAAGTGATATCATAAGGTATTTGTCTTTTTATGACTTACTTCACTTAGTATGATAATGTCTAGGTCCATCCATGATACTGCCAATGGCATTATTTCACGTTTTTTATGACCCAGTAGTAGTTCATCATGTATATATACCACATCTTCTTTTTTTTTTTTTTTCCCGTTACAGCTCCATTTTATTTAGAAGATAGCAGGAGAATCCAAGACTTGAAGAGAAGGGAGTGGAGAAGTGCGTGGGGAGGGAGAAAGAGAGCGAGAAAGAGAGAGAGCGAGAGAGAGCGCGCGTGCATGCACGAGGGGGGGGGGGGCGGGGGGGGGGGAGTCCCAGAGAAAGCGCTTTGGCTCCTCCTTTTATATCTTTTTTCTTCCACCTGGGCCTGCCCTATGCAAATTGGGCTTAGCCAGCAGTGCTGTTTGTTCTGCCTGAAGTTTTCACTCTGGTCCTCAGACCTTCCTTTGACCTTCCTTGTCTTTTAGCCACCGCCATTTTGGACTCCTTTTCCCTATTCTACCTACCTAACATTCCCCCCTCAAGAGATGGGAGGCCCAATTCTTTGGGAATAGGGGTGTCGAGGTCTTTCTGGCTACTTCCTGCTGAACTGGGGCGGCGAGGGGTATTGGGCCTCCCCCTCTTGCTAGTCTCAATCCTGAGTCCTTATAGCGGTGTCCAAGGGTGTGTGATATTTTCCGTGGTCAGCTGTAGTTTTATATCTTTGTTGAACTGGCACTGCGTGTTGTAGCTGGTTGACCTGGGCAGAGACAAAACAGGTTAGACAATTCATAGTACATGGAATAATCATAGGCATCATCAATATAGCATAACAAGGACTAGTAGGGACATTACCACATCTTCTTTATCCATTCATCTGCTGATGGACATTTAGGTTGCTTCCATTTTTTTCTCAGTTATTGTAAATAGTACTGCTATGAACACTGGGGTGCATGTATTTTTTCAAATTAGAGTTTTATCAGGAAATCCAAGGAGTGGGATTGCTGGATCATATGGCAACTCTATTTTTAGTTTTTTAAGGAACTTCCACACTATTCTCCCTTGAACATAGTAGCTGCACCAATTTACATTCCCACCAACAGTGTACGAAGGTTCTCTTTTCTCCACATCCTCTCCAGCATTTGTTATTTGTTGACTTTTTAGTAATAGCCATTCTGACTGGTGTGGGATGGTAACTCATTGTAGTGTTGATTTGAATCTCTCTAATAATTAGCAATGTTGAGCATCTTTTCATGTATCTCTTGGGCATCTGTATGTCTTCTTTGGAGTAATGTCTATTTAGGTCTTCAGTTTTTTGATTGGGTTGTTTGTTTTTTTGCTATTGGGTTATATGAGCCATATGTACATTTTAGAAATTAAGCCCTTGTCAGCTGCTTCATTTGCAAATATTTTCTCCCAGTCTGTAGTTTATCTTTTCATTTTGTTTATGGTTCCCTTTGCTGTGCAAAAGCATAAAAGTTGATTAGGTCTCATTTATATTTGCTTTTACTTCTATTGCCTTGGGAGACTGACCTAGAAAACATTGGTACAATTTATTGATGACCCTACTATTTAAAAGCAACTTGCTTTTGATCTTTTACTTATGAGAATTGATAGAATGGTTTTGAAGATCAATAGCTGAATATGAAGTGCCAGGCTTTGTTGATCTCTAAATAAAGATACCACATCTAGCAGCCATTTGTTTAACTTTAGTCAAAAACCATCTTCTACACCTCACCTGGGAACACTCGTGAAGTGAATAAAAATATAATGCATCCTTTAAATTGTTCATGTTGGCACTAATCTCAGTAATTCCACCGAGGTTGCAGTATCACTTCTGATTTTCTGTTGGCTGGAAAAGAGGTACCAAGGTTTCTAACTGAACTTTCATACCTTGGTGGGTTTTGGTCAACTGCTAAGTATATGCATCCCAATTGTGTATACAGGGGACAGAGAAATAATCAAAAGGTGGATTTGTAGATCCTTGGACCCACTGAGTGTGCTTGAGTCAGGGCTCCATTTATCACCTGGCTTTCATGAGCCTCTACTTCAACTGAGGAGCTAGTGATGGCATTTGGGGTCTCTAGTAATAATGTTAGTGCATATCCTGTATCTAACAACTCTAGAAAGGTCTGACTCCAGGCAAATAAAAGTATTTTAAAATGTCGGCAGTCAGTCTCACAATACTGTTATTATGTCTTCATAATTTTTAGAGCTTTCCATGTCTCTTGGGTTATACCATTTTGTGGATTCATAAGATGATGCCATATTTTTCTCCTAATATTTGAAATTTTTTTCATAGATTTGAAGGTGCATTTAAAAAAAAATTTTTTTTTTTTTAGGCCATGACACATGGTTTGTGGGATATTAGTTCCCTGATCAGGAATCAAACCCTGGCCCATGGCAGTGAAAAGCCTGCATCCTAACCACTGGACCACCAGGGAATTCCCTGAGGGTACATTTCTGACCATGCCTAGCAGGCCTAGATTTTACTAACTCCAAGCTGATACGCCCAATTCTTTCATCATTTTTCAAACCCATTACTTGTCAATCAGAATAAAAGTAGCAGTTCCCTACATTGTTTACAGCATTATCCTGATATTCAGCCTACTTTTTAGTCAACTGCTCTGTTTTTAGCAGAAAAGAATGTCCAGTAGCTGACTGGAGAGCTGAAATCATCCTTCACTACAGCACCATGTCTTTGTGCCAATTTCCTGATCAGCAGTCCTCAAGTAGTTGGTATGGCCTATAGCATCTTCTACAGTTAAATCACTTGTTTATGTTTTCTTTAATCCTCACTTAATCGTGTGCCCTCATGCTTCCTCTTAGGTTTCATTCAGTACAACTTCTAAAGCAACATCTATTTCTGTACAACTATACCTGAACAAGGGATTCAATAATCACCCACTGGTGTATTTCACAGATGAGTCTTAGCCCAGCAATCTTCAGTGAAATTTCTCAGTACAAACTGTTCTCTTTAACATTTCAAAAATTTCCTTAGAAGTTTAATCATGAGTAACAAAAATAGGTTCTTAGAATCTTAGGCTCTCAGAATGCCTCATACCCAATTTCTCTCATCTTCCTAATTCTCCACAGCCCTACAATGTATCAGTAGGTACAAGAACAAAAGCAAAAAAAAACAAAAAAAAAAGAACAAAAGCAGACATTTATTGAATTACACATTTCAGTAAACTTATCACATTTTGTTTACCAATTTTATTAATCTGCTAAGTAAATTTCAAGCTTTGGTAGAGGCAATGGTATATTTTATATGACACAGCATAATAAAATGAAACTTTTAAATATTTTCATTACTGTATCTATACTTTTTCATTTTGATTAAGTATCTTCCTTATAGATAATATTTGTTTTCTTTCAAGCAGGCCCTAGTTTCTTTTAGATGTGAGTTTGTGTCCATGTTGATTTTCATTCAGTCAGTTCAGTTCAGTCTCTCAGTCATGTCCGACTCTCTTTAAGAGACCCCATGAACCGCAGCATGCCCGGCCTCCCTATCTATCACCAACTTTCATTACTTGGTTAAATAACTGGAGCCACTTACGATAGGAGTGTTTGAAATAATGTTGTAGAGTAGGTCAGCTCTAATAGCTTGACCTAATTTACATAGGCTACCCACTCCAGTTTACTTGGGCTTGCTGCCCTGGTGGCTCAGACGGTAAAGAATCCCCCTGCAATGTGGGAGACCTGGGTTCAATCCCTGGGTTGGGAAGATCCCCTGGAGGAGGGCATGGCAACCCACTCCAGTGTTCTTGTCTGGAGAATTCCCATGGACAGAGGAGCCTGGAAGGCTATAGTTCATGGGGTCACAGAGTCAGACATGACTGAGTGACTAAGCACAGCACAATTTACATTGCCCTAATTCTAAGATTTTTCCAGTACTTCCTCACCTTTAAATTATACTTTGCTTTTATCCTATAGTTGTTTTCCAATCCATTAGGCACAATATTTGGTGCCCCCCTTGCTCTTAAAAATCTCCCCTTGAGAAAGGCCAGATTTAAGAACCATACCCCTCTTCACTGTCAACAAAAAAGTTGTTTTATTTGTCTTAAGTCTACACTGTGTTCACTCTGCCTAATACACATTTTTTTTTTTTAATATGTATAGCAAGCTGTAAGGCTTTATCTTCAGAGAGCAAACAGACCCCTCAAAAGAGAGCCATGTTATGGTATTCCGTCATAAAGCTACTGTGGCTTATAGCTTGATACTCAGCTTTGTAGATAACAAAATCTATTCATTTAGAAAAAATGATACATGGCAATCATTCATAGAAGACTGATATTTAACCCAAATAATTTATAAATGAAATTTACTAGACAGTCATACTGGCACACTATCATAGTCTCATCTTACTAATAAAAAGCTTTTCTGAAGCAAATGTATACTTATAAGGTTACATGGTAACAATGGAATCCAAACAAAGTGGAAATAATTGGACATCTACTGAAAACAAGATAATATCATCTCATCTATTATGCATGCATCTTTTGAATAGTTTTAAAATAAATCAAATGTTTGCTATGGCCAACCAGGATGCTTATCCTATTAGCTTTGCCTCTCTGGCTAAGGTGCCATCTGACAACCAGAATGAATTTAAAGGATATAAGCATTCATAGGAGGTTCTGGGATATGTCTGGGAAATAACCAAAAAAGCTGGATCTCTTGCAGGCACATGAGAAGGGAGGGAAAATGAAACAGAAACAGCTAATTTAATGAATGCTTTCAAGAATATGGGCCATGTAAGTACATGATGGAATGGTAGCTAGACTGAGGATGTGAGATTGAGGAAAAGATTTTTCTTTTTTAGGTTAGGTGAGACTTGGATATGTTTAATGTTGATGGGAAAAAAAATTAACAGTTGACAAGAGAGATAAGAGGAAATTAGTGATGAAGGGGATAAGTCCCTGAGGATACAGAGAGGGATTCAAAATAAAGGTAAACAGATTACCTAGAGGGAAACCTAAACTTCACTCAGGTGAACAAGAGGTAAACCGAGTGCAGATTAAGTTTGTAAATGCAGGGGCAGGAAAGTGCAGAAATTCTCTGATGGCTGCCATTCTTTCTCTGGAGGAGGAGGTAAAGTCACCTGCAAAATATGTATCTGTGTGTGGGTGTCATAATAGACTTAGGAGTAGTGAAGATTTGATCCATGTGGAGATAAAGATTAATACAAAGAATCTTTAGGCAATGGCATAAAATTAGGGTAAGGTTAAGCTACTTTACAAAGAGATCCTCAATATTCAGTGGTTTCAAAAAGACAGAATTTTATTTCTCTCTTATGTAATAATCCAAGGAGAATGCTCGAGGTCACATAGGCACCCAGGTTCTTTCTATTTCGTTTTTCTGCCATCTCCTATGGTGTTTTCCTCATCTACATGATTGAAGTTGGGTTGCAGGCAATTCCAGCTCAAGAGAACAGAAAAGACCTTGGAGGAGCACATATCTAATATTTTAATGCCCAGGCCTGAAGTTATACACATTTCTGCTTGTAGCCTTCTGATAAGAACTTAGTCACTGAAAAGGCTGGGAAATATAGTGTCTGGCCACTGGGCCCAGCTAAAACTCTAATTACAGAAAAAGGAAAAGGACCAATTTTGGTGAAATATTAGTAGTGTTCTCCACAGTATGGTTGTATGCTTTTCCCAAACAATATATAACAACGTAAAAATAGGGGGAAAAAAAGGACAGTTAATGAATTGAGTAAAGCTTTTCCATGTAACTAAAAAACTAAAAATTTCAGGATAATGGCAAGGGAGTGATAGACCATCATAATACCTAGGTTATGAGAAAATGAATAATAACAGTAGGTAACAGGATTTACTGATCATTTACTATTGCCATTATTCTAAGTGCTCTAAGCATATTTGACTTAATACTGATAATAACCATTTAAGGTATGTGCCATTATCCTATTTTATTACTGAGGAAACAAAGGCACAGAAAGATTGAATAACTTGCCCAATATGACACAGTAAACTGGTGGCAAAGCCACTGGTTCAGAAATAATCTGGTTTCAGAGCCCACACTCTTGATCTCAACATTATACTGCCTCAATGATAGCAGTTATTGTCTATTGGGTACTTACTCTAATCAGGTAGTATACTGTGTGTGTTATCTAAATTTATCCCCGCCATAAGCTTCTAAGGTAGCTATTGCCTCTATTTTACGTTTAAGGAGACTAAAGTTCAGTTAGTCAATAACTAGCTCAAGGTCATCTGCTTTTAAAAGTGAAGAAACCAGGATCAAATCCAGATCTATACGATCTCAAAGCCCATTTCTCCTTATTCTAAATATTTAAATTTTTATTATTGATATAGAACTCATGAACAATTAAGCCAGATATTGTAAGCATGTAAGTCAATGAATTTTATCAAATGTATATACCTGTGCTGTGTAACAAACAACCTAATCAAAATAGAACATTTCTATTATCCTAGGAAATTTCCTCTATCCCTTTTCTATTCAATTTCCTGCCCCTGAGAGACAAGCACTATTTTGATTTTTATTATATATTGGTTTTGTTTGTTCTTAAAAGTCATATAAAAAGAGTCATATAGTATTTAGTTTTATGTACAGCTTTTTTCATTCAATATGTTTTGAGACTTATCTATGTTATCCTGTATAACAAGAGTTTATTCTTCTAATAGTATTTAATTGTATGAAGGTATCAAGTTGCCTATTCATTCTTATATTCATGGACTATAGTTTTTCTAGTTTTTGGCTACAAATGAGAAAAGATACTATGAACATTAATATACAAGTCTTTTGGTGGACAAATATTTTCATTTCATTTCCCTAAATACCCAGGAATGGTACTGCTGGATCATGTAATAGAGGTAAGCAGAAATTAAAACAAACTGCCAAAGAATTTTCCAAAGTGATTCTAGATATTCCACATCACTTCGTGTTACCAGTCACTTTAATATTAGCTATTCTTTTTTGTTGTTCATTTGTAAATATCAGCTATTCTAATGGGTAGCTTGTTGTGATTTTATTTTCATTTTCTTAATGACTGAAGATGTTGAATACTTTTAAATGTTCACATGACCACTCACATATATTACTCTGTGAAGTATCTAAGTCTTTTACTTATTTTTAAATTGGGATTAAAATTTTTATAGTTTTTTTCTTAAAAATTTTTTGAGTACAAGTTTTATGTCTCATATTTATAGCTCTTGCTCTGTAGTATGCATCTTCATTTTTAAAAATAATTTATTTTATTAAAGCGGGCTTTAGCTGTGTAGGCTTTTCTCTAGTTGTGTCAAGTGGGGGTTACTTTCTAGTAGCACTGAGTGGGATTCTCATTGTGGTGGCTTCTCTTGCGAGCATGGGCTATAGGGAGCATGAGCTTCAGTAGTTGCGGCACATGGGCTCAGTAGTTGTAGCTCCCAGGCTCTGGAGCACAGGCTCAATAGTTGTGGCACATGGGCGTAGTTGCTTTGCAGCATGTGGGATCTTCTAGTTTAAGGATCAAATCCATGTCTCCTGCATTGGTAGGTAGATTCTTTAGCACTGAGTCACCAATGAAGCTCTCACTTTCTTAATGGTGAGAGATTTGAAAGAAGTTTTTAATTTTGATCAACTAATTTATTAATTTTTATAACTAGTGCTAAGAAATTTCTACATACTTCAGAGTCATGACGTTATTCTGTTTCTTCCAGAATTTTTTTAGTTTTAGCTTTTACATTTAGGTCTATGAGCCACCCTAATTAATTTTAAAAATATGAGGTAGAGGTTGAGATTATTTTTTCCCCTTTGGTTTCTCCAAAAATTCCATCATTATCAATTGAGGACTTTCCTTGAAAAACTGAATAACTTTGGTGCCTTGCTGAAAATCAATTAAATATATACCTTTACATATTGTATATGTAAAATATATATTAAATCATATAAATATATAATCTGTTCTGTTCCACTGATACATTTATGAGCTCATTTTTGGATCTACTGAACTGTAATTTTATAATAATTCTTGAAATTAGGTAGTACAGTGTAAGTCTTCCAACCCTGTTCTTTTTCAAGATTATTTGTCCACTCTAAGTCCTTAACATTTCCAATTAACTGTTAGAATCAGCTTGTTGACTTATTTAAAGAAAAAGAAAAAAAAACCTACTGGAATTCTATTTGGGTCTGCACTGAATCTATACATTATAATCAGTTTGGGAGAGAACTGACATCTTAGCAACAATGAACACCAAGCATGTGATATATATTCTCTATTTCTTTAAATCTTTGTCTTAGCAATGTTTTGAACTTTTTAATATACAGGTTTCATGTCTCACATTAAATTTTTTCCTCAATACTTTATGTTACTAATTGTTGATATGAAAAAAGTTTTAGTGATTTGAATAGAAAATCAAACCAGACACAGCACTCCCTTAAGCCAAAGCCTAATCAAGGCCCTGTGCTGTGCTGTGCTTAGTCACTCAGTCACGTCCAACTCTTAATCAAGGCCCGAATGCTCTTCAATTCTGTAGAGGTTGAGAAGTGAGGAAGCTGCAGAAAAAAAGTTTGAAGCCAGCAGAGGCTGGTTCATGAGGTTAAGGAAAGATGCCACCTCCCCACATCAAATTACAAGGTGAAGCAGCAAGTGCTGATGTGTAACAGAAGCTGCAGCAAGTCATTTAGTTAAGAAGATCTAGTTAAGATAATTAATGAAAGTGACTACACTAAACAACAGACTTTCAACGTAGACCAACTAGCCTTCGATTGAAAGAAGAAACAATGCAGGTCTTTCATAGATAGATAGGAGAAGTCAATACCTGGCTTCAAAGCTGCAAAGACTAGCTCACCTTCTGTCAGGAGCTAACACAGATGGTGACTTGAAGCCAATGCTCATTTTCCATTCTGAAAATCCCATAGCCCTTAAAAATTATGCTAAATTTACTCTGCTTGTGCTCTGTAAATGCAACAATAAATCCTGGATGGCAATACATCTGTCTACAACATGGTTTACTGAATATCTGAATCCAACTCTTGTGACCTACTGTTCAGAAAAAAAATTTCTTTCAAAAAATCTTTACTACTGCTCATTTACAAAGGACTTGGCCACTACGAGCTTGGATGGAGATGTACAACCAGATTAATGTTGTCTTTATGGCTGTTTAACACAACATCCATTCTGTAGCCCACAGATCAAGGAGCAATTTCTACTTTCAAAGAGTTATTACTTGATAAATAAATTTTTCTAAGACTATAGCTGAGTAATTCCTCTGATGAATCTAAGCAAAGCAAACTGAAAATCTTCCAGAAAGGATTCACTATGCTAAATGACATTAAGAACATTACTGATTCAAAATATCATTACTGAGTCAAAATATCAAAATAGCAACATTCACAGGAATTTGGAAGAAGTTAATCCCAACCCTCCTGGATGACTTGGAGGTGTTTAAGACTTTAGTGGGAGAAGCAGCAGGAGAACTAGAATTACAAGTGGAGCCTGAAGTATGTCAAGGCTGTATATTGTCACCCTGCTTATTTAATTTATGCAGAGTACATCATGCGAAATGCCAGGCTGGATGAAGCACAAGTTGGAATTAAGATTGCCAGGAGAAATATCAATAACCTCAGATATGCAGATGATACAATCCTTATGGCAGAAAGCAAAGAACTAAAGAGCCTCTTGATGAAAGTGAGAAGAGAGTGAAAAAGTTGGCTTAAAACTCAACATTCAAAAAACGAAGATCATGGCATCCAGTCCCATCACTTCATGGCAAATAGATGGGGAAACAATGGAAACAATGACAGACTTGATTTTCTTGGGCTCCAAAATCACTGCAGATGGTGACTGAAGCCATGAAATTAAAAGACGCTTGCTCCTTGGAAGAAAAGCTATGACCAACCTGCTGCTGCTAAATCACTTCAGTCATGTCCGACTCTGTGTGACCCCATAGACGGCAGCCACCAGGTTCCCCCGTCCCTGGGATTCTCCAGGCAAGAACACTGGAGTGGGTTGCCATTTCCTTCTCCAATGCATGAAAGTGGAAAGTGAAAGTGAAAGTGAAGTCGTGTCCAACTCTTAGCGACCCCATGGACTGCAGTCTACCAGGCTCCTCCATCCATGGGATTTTCCAGGCAAAGTACTGGAGTGGGGTGCCATTGCCTTCTCCGATGACCAACCTGGACAGCATATTAAAAAGCAGAGACATTACTTTGCCATCAAAGGTCTGTCTAGTCAAAGCTACAGTTTTTCCAGTAGTCATGTATAGATGTGCTGCTGCTGCTGCTAAGTCACTTCAGTCGTGTCCAACTCTGTGATCCCATAGACAGCAGCCCACCAGGCTCCTCCGTCCCTGGGATTCTCCAGGCAAGAGTACTGGAGTGGGGTGCCATTGCCTTCTCCATGTATGGATGTGAAAGTTGGACTATAAAGAACGCTGAGTGCGAAGAATTGATGCTTTTGAACTGTGGTGTTGGAGAAGACTCTTGAGAGTCCCTTGGACTGCAAGGAGATCCAACCAGTCAATCCTGAAGGAAATCAGTCTTGAATATTTATTGGAAGGACTAATGCTGAAGCTGAAGCTCCAATACTTTGGCCACCTGATGTGAAGTACTGACACCTTGGAAAAGACCCTGATGCTCAGAAAGATTGAAGGCAGGAGGAGAGGGGGATGACAGAAGATGAGATGGTTGGATGGTATCACCAACTCGATGGACGTGAGTTTGAGCAAGCTCCAGGAGCTGGTGATGGACGCAGAAGCCTGATGTGCTGTAGTCCATGGGGTCACAAAGAGTCGGACACAATTGAGCAACCAAACGAACTGAAGTTTTGATGGAACTGCCACAATCTCAAGATGAAAGAATGGTTACTTCTTATGGATGAGCGAAGAGAGTAGTTTCTTGGAATAGAACCTACTCCTGGTGAAGATGCTATAAAGCTTGTTGAAATGACAACAAAGGACTTAGAATATTACATAAACTTAGCTGATAAAGTGGGATTTGAGAGAATTGAGTCCAGTTTTGAAACAAGTCCTACTGTTGGTAATGTTATCAAATAACACTGTATGTTACAGGGAACTGTTTGTTAAAGAGCGAGTCAATCAAAAAAAAAAAAAAAAAAAAAGAAAAAGAGTGAGTCAATCAATGTGACAATCTTCACTGTTGTCTTATTTCAAGAAATTGCCACAGCCACCCCCAACATTCAGCAACCACCAAGAAAGAGGCAAGATCCTTCAGCAGAAAAAAGATTATGACTTGCTGAAGGCTCAGGTAATAGTTAGCATTTTTTAGTAATAAAAGCATTTTAAAATTAAGGCATGTACATTGATTTTTTTAGACATAATGCTATATAGACTAACATACATAGTTATGTAAACATAGCAAATTATATTTCTTTACTGTGATTTAATTTGTTTACTGCTTTATTGCAATGGTCTGGAACTGAAGCTGCAATATCTCTGAGGTATGTCTGTAATATCTACTTTACAAGATTGTTATGTGGATTAAATGAGTCAACAAATATGAAGAGCCTAAAACAATGCCTGATAAGGGTAAACATTTAACAAAAGTTAGGCATTATTAGTACAATTATGAACCTCTGGCAGAATGAGCTCTAAATTCATATTACTTCTTTTAAAAATAAAGTATCACTAGAAAAATAAGCAAATAATATGGGAGTCTGATTGAAAATATAAGTTATTCAATGTACTTATGCATTTTAATAATGATTTCTAAGTAAAAGATAAAAGGAAAGTAGCAAGTTCAAACCAGAATAATGAATAAATTGAATTACTTTTCACAAAAAGTATAAGTAAGCTTTAAAAGAAAGAACTTTCTTTAAAAATCTTAAAATATAAAATTTATTTAAAAGCAATAAAATAGCAGTTTATATGAAGTAGGAACTACATATAATAAGTAAACACTACACAGTACCAAAAATTCCACTTTTCATCACATCAGCATCTTCTTTTAACTATAAATTTTCTCCCTGGAATAATGCAAAGTAATAGATTATTATTTGAAATCATGATTTAACATTAAAAATCTACTATAATAATTAGGGGCATAATTTAAAACAAGAGTGGAGAATATTTAGTCAGTTGAAAAACAAGAATCAGAAAGTCAGTAATGGATTGCATGGATGGAAAAAGCAAATAATTCTGGTTGGGTGGGGGTCAGGAGGGAGTGAAAGATTAAATTAAATTGATAAAGTCAATGAAAAACAGAAGAGAGAAAAACAGAGCAGGAAAAAAAAAGACAGGACAGAAATGCTTGTACAAAGAAGTAGCACAATACAGAGAAGTAGAAAAACAGAGGGAAACATCTCAGGAGATTCTAAAACTACAGGTCAAATATTCTTGTCATATCTTGATCTTAACCTGGGCTAGGAATTTGAAAATGTTATCATGTCTCTAAGTATATATTTGTACTCCCACTTAATCCTTTTTTCCCTTACACTTTTAATTGTTACCTCATCACTGATTTTCTCAATTCTTATTTTTCATCTTACTGCATGGTATACAGACCATATTTTGAAAACTGCTTTTTTTTTCTGAAAACAAAATGGATAAACAATACTTCTTTCAAATTCCTAATAAACTATGAATCAGCTAATTAGCTCACAACACTTCCACTGCTTTAAAGCAGTTTTTAACTTGACATTTGTGTGAACTCTTCTGTGTTCAAAATTGTATGTGTGTTTAACTTTTTGTGAGTTTTTGAAGCTTTTGTCAAAACCTGAAAGCAAAATACTATTCTGCTAGAGGCTTTATTGTGAATGGAACTGACAAAATAATTAACCATTAAGAAAATCCAAGAAAGGAAACTAACAATGTAGGATCTCAGTTCCTTGACCAGGGGATAAATCCAGTAAAAGCCTGGAATCCTAACCACTAGGCTGGCCGCTGGGCTTAGTCGCTCAGTCATGTCTGACTCTTTTTAACCCCATGGACTGTAACCTGCCAGGCTCCTCTGAAGAATACTGGAGTGGGATTGCCATTTCCTCCTCTAGGGGATCTTCCCAACCCAGGGATTGAACCCAGGTCTGCCGCATTGCAGGCAAATTCTTTACCATCTGAGCCACCAGCGAAGCTCTATAGGCCAACAGTGAGTTCCAAATTAAGCTCTTTTTAATCATGTAAGGAAGGATGTGGAGAAATGAATAAAAGCTCCAACAATGCGACAAAGCTAGTGGAGGTGATGGAATTCCAGTTGAGCTATTTCAAATCCTGAAAGATGATGCTGTGAAAGTGCTGTACTCAATGTGCCAACAAATTTGGAAAACTCAGCAGTGGCCACAGGACTGGAAAAGGTCAGTTTTCATTCCAATCCCAAAGAAAGGCAATGCCAAAGAATGCTCAAACTACCACACAATTGCACTCATCTCACACGCCAGTAAAATAATGCTTAAAATTCTCTAAGCCAGGATCAGCTATACGTGAACTGTGAACTTCCAGATGTTCAAGCTGGTTTTAGAAAAGGCAGAGGAACCAGAGATCAAATTGCCAACATCTGCTGGATCATGGAAAAAGCAAGAGAGTTCCAGAAAAACATCTATTTCTGCTTTATTGACTATGCCAAAGCCTTTGACTGTGTGGATCACAATAAACTGTGGAAAATTCTGAAAGAGACTGGAATACCAGACCACCTGACCTGCCTCTTGAGAAACCTGTATGCAGGTCAGGAAGCAACAGTTAGAACTGGTCATGGAAAAACAAACTGGTTCCAAACAGGAAAAGGAGTACATCAAGGCTGTATATTGTCACCCTGCTTATTTAACTTATATGCAGAGTACATCATGAGAAACGCTGGGCTGGAGGAAGCACAAGCTGGAATCAAGATTGCCAAGAGAAATATCAATAACCTCAGATATGCAGATGACACCACCCTTATGGCAGAAAGTAAAGAAGAACTAAAGAGCTTCTTGATGAAAGTGAAAGAGGAGAGTGAAAAAGTTGGCTTAAAGCTCAACATTCAGAAAACTAAGATCATGGCATCTGGTCCCATCACTTCCTGGCAAATAGATGGGGAAACAGTGAAAACAGTGGCTGATTTTTCTGGGCTCCAAAATCACTGTAGATGGTGACTGCAGCCATGAAATTAAAAGATGCTTACTTTTTGGAAGGAAAGTTATGACCCACCTAGACAGCATATTAAAAAGCAGAGACATTACTTTGCCAACAAATGGCCGTCTAGTCAAGGCCATGGTTTTTCCAGTGGTCATGGATGGATGTGAGAGTTGGACTATAAAGAAAGCTGAGCACCAAAGAATTGATGCTTTTGAACTGTAGTGTTGGAGAAGACTCTTGGAGAGTCCCTTGGACTGCAAGGAGATCCAAGCAGTCCATCCTAAAGGAAATCAGTCCTGAATATTCATTGGAAGGACTGATGTTGAAGCTGAAACTCCAATACTTTGGCTACCTGATTCAAAGAGACCCATTTGAAAAGACCCTGATGCTGGGAAAGATTGAGGACAGGAGGAGAAGGGCACGACAGAGGATGAGATAGTTGGATGGCATCACTGACTCGATGGACATGGGTTTGGGTGGACTCCAGGAGTTGGTGATGGACAGGGAGGCCTGGCGTGCTGCGGTCCATGGGGCTGCAAAGAGTCAGACACGACTGAGTGACTGAACTGAACTGAACTGAGTCTGTCTTGGATCCATTCAAAAAACACTTTTTAAACATTTTAGGCCACCAAACCTACTTTGATATGTTTGAAATGAGGAAAATGGACATTTCAAAAAAGGTGAAATTACCTGAAAGAAATCTTTGTATCTGTGTGCAAACTATAGATTAACTGCTTATAAACAATGTCAAGTCGTCTGTAATGTATGTGTAGCAGCGATAAAGTTGCTTCTTCAGTACAGTATGTTCAAAAAATAATGGAAGTAGAAAAATCATGTGAATGTGATATTCTGAGTCACTATGGAAGCCTATGACCAAAACAAAAGGCTACCTGAATAATCTTTACTAGAATGGTTTCCAGGAAGTCTAGGAACACAACTAATTTTAGCACTCCAAAAAACATTCTCCAGTACTCTGGAGTTCAAAATACTTTCCTAATATGAGGCAGAGTTAGTCTTTAATCAAGTATAGAGATTCTACTTAATCAAATATTAGCCTATTTTAACAAAAATTAATTTTCAAAGCTAAATTTTCAACTCTACTTGTCTAGGTAAAAGCATTCTGAACTTACAAGGAGTTTGTTTTTTCATACTTTCAATAATTGTGCACATCACCTAATGACATGAGTATTTTATTTAAATGTATGCATTTTTTCCTTAAAAAAAGAAAATGATCCTCATTGGAGACAAATTATTGTAACTGCTAACGTATGAAATACATACCTGAGTTGAACCAGCACTTGTTTGCATAGAAGATTTTTTTAATAGTCGCACTTCTTTGTTTATGTATCTTAGCATTCCACTCAGAGTACTGAAGTCATTATTCTCAGAATTATCATCATTGAGGTCATATGTGAGAGGTTTAAATGAGTCTGACTGGGTATAAGTTAGATCTCTCTGGCTTTCTTCTAATGTTGAAGGTTGTTCCAATTGCATTTTTTTTAAGTCCTGTAGTAATTCTTCAGAAAGATCTTCATCACTATGAGTTCTGAAACTAAGATCACTGGCGCTAATAGAGCGACGTAGTTTCCTACACTTGAAAAAAGCTGTGTGAGAATGCTTAGCTAATTTTGAATCTTGAATATCAGGCGTGATTTCTACTGGAGATGTAAATGGGGCTGGTAGAAATTTGATGTCTTCTGCCCTTTCATGTCCAGAAATTTTGGCTTGTAATCTGGTTAATTCTGATTCCTATAGAAAAATTGGTACATAGTAGGTGCTGATTACATATCTGTTAAATAAATGACTTAGAAAATCATAGACTTAGAAGTCATCTAGGTTAAACTTGGTTCTAGTACAGTACAGAAATTCTTTTTATAACAACTCATGAGGGTTGTTAACTATGTTAAAACTATATAGTTAAAACTACGTTAAAACCCTTCATTTTGGGACAATTATCTAGTCATTAGCATTATGTTTAAACTATATAAGGAATTCCATGAAAACTGTATGTTCCTTATGGAATTTTTCTTAGTATTGATGACAGTATAAATTTCTATTAAAGACTGAAAACTTACATAAAAATTTTTTTTGCAAAAGTATAAAAAGGTACACAATCATTTGTCAATCTAACATATATACACACCAAAAATAACATCCTTCAGAATTTGTAATAGGAAATAAATGCATATTAGCTACTCTGCTGTGTATGTCATCATCACAAGAAATCTTTACTAGAAAATTTTTAAAGCCTTTAAATAATTAATAATGTTTAATAAATCAATCCTTATTAAATAAACTTTTCATTTCTGTTTTTCCATGTCCTTCACTTTTGTCCTGTGACCCAACTCTGGGATCCCAAGAATTGAGACTCTATATACTGAAAAGCGATCAAGTCAAAAAAATAAAGGGAGGACATTTTAATTTCAAAAGTTATATAATACATATAATAGTCCCGTGTTCAAATACATTCTCCTTTTCTTACAGGTATCCATAAGATGCATACTTCTAAACCAGTCACTTTTAAACTGGTAGTTTCCATTCTTTCTAAAAATACTGTGCTTATAGCTAAAACTGTCATAACCACAGTGTGCATTACAAAATGCATATTTCACTTCTGCTGTCTTTATACCACTTTATTCTAGGCAAATTTGATTTATAAGTGGCAGAAGTGCCCATTTTTTCAAGCAAATTTTGTATTCACATTGTTATAACCACAATTATTTAATGAAATAACTATAAAGTTCACATATATAAGGTCATGTGCAGTTTAAGTTTCTTTTAAACTTTTTTAAAAAGTTTTCTGTGTGTTATCCAGTCACACTAAGAAATGTGGTATCTCAGATAAGTAGGATTCCATTTAACTTAGAGTTCAACACCTAACTTTTATGAAGAAATGTAGTAAACCAAATATATTAAACATAATTCACCTTTTTCTTAAAACTCAAAGCAGCTCACTGTTGTGATCCTTACTGTAGTAGGCCATAATACACTGATGTTTTATGGCCTTCAGAAAATGGATTTACCTTTGCCCTTACTCCAGACACACTCAAATACTAGAGTACTTTTTAGGCTATTAAACTGAAAAGATCAGTTTCCTCAGTGTTCTTTCTTCTCTTCTCCCTCACTTATGTTTCTGTTCTCTGTCATTTACTGCTGCTTTTAGTGAATAGCTTTCCACTATTTATAGTTACTTCTAATTGTTACATTTATGCCAGCTTCTGCTCTTCTCTTAGTTTTTCTTCTTTCTCTCTCCAAACTAGACCTTAGTTCAGTTCAGTTCAGTCGCTCAGTCGTGTCCGACTCTTTGAGACCCCATGAATCACAGCACGCCAGGCCTCCCTGTCCATCACCAACTCCCGGAGTTCACTCAGACTCACGTGCATCAAGTCAGTGATGCCATCCAGCCATCTCATCCTCTGTCCTCCCCTTCTCCTCCTGCCCTCAATCTTTCCCAGCATCAGGATCTTTTCCAATGAGTCAACTCTTCGCATGAGGTGGCCAAAGTACTGGAGTTTCAGCTTTAGCATCATTCCTTCCAAAGAAATCCCAGGGCTGATCTCCTTCAGAATGGACTGGTTGGATCTCCTTTCAGTCCAAGGGATTCTCAAGCGTCTTCTCCAACACCATAGTTCAAAAGCATCAATTCTTCGGCGCTCAGCCTTCTTCACAGTCCAACTCTCACATCCATACATGACCACTGGAAAAACCATAGCCTTGACTAGACGGACCTTTGTCGGCAAAGTAACGTCTCTGCTTTTGAATATGCTGTCTAGGTTGGTCATAACTTTCCTTCCAAGGAGTAAGCATCTTTTAATTTCATGGCTGCAGTCACCATCTGCAGTGATTTTGGAGCCCCCCAAAATAAAGTCTGACACTGTTTCCCCATCTATTTCCTATGAAGTGATGGGACCGGATGCCATGATCTTAGTTTTCTGAATGTTGAGCTTTAAGCTCCCTTTTTCACTCTCCACTTTCACTTTCATCAAGAGGCTTTTGAGTTCCTCTTCACTTTCTGCCATAAGGGTGGTGTCATCTGCATATCTGAGGTTATTGAGATTTCTCCTGGCAATCTTGATTCCAGCTTGTGTTTCTTCCAGTCCAGTGTTTCTCATGATGTACTCTGCATAGAAGTTAAATAAGCAGGGTGACAATATACAGCCTTGACGTACTCCTTTTCCTATTTGGAACCAGCCTGTTGTTCTATGTCCAGTTCTAACTGTTGCTTCCTGACCTGAATACAAATTTCTCAAGAGGCAGGTCAGGTGGTCTGGTATTCCCATCTCTTTCAGAATTTTCCACAGTTTATTGTGATCCATACAGTCAAAGGCTTTGGCATAGTCAATAAAGCAGAAACAGATGTTTTTCTGGAACTCTCTTGCTTTTTCCATGATCCAGCAGATGTTGCCAATTTGATCTTTGGTTCCTCTGCCTTTTCTAAATCCAGCTTGAACATCAGGAAGTTCACGGTTCACATATTGCTGAAGCCTGGCTTGGAGAATTTTGAGCATTACTTTACTAGTGTGTGAGATGAGTGCAATTGTGTGGTAGTTTGAGCATTCTTTGGCATTGCCTTTCTTTGGGATTGGAATGAAAACTGACCTTTTCCGGCCCTGTGGCCACTGCTGAGTTTTCCAAATTTGCTGGCATATTGAGTGCAGCACTTGCACAGCATCATCTTTCAGGATTTGAAAGAGCTCCACTGGAATCCATCACCTCCACTAGCTTTGTTCATAGTGATGCTTTCTAAGGCCCACTTGATTTCACATTCCAGGATGTCTGGCTCTAGGTCAGTGATCACACCATCGTGATTATCTTGGTCGTGAAGATCTTTTTTGTACAGTTCTTCTGTGTATTCTTGCCACCTCTTCTTAATATCTTTTGCTTCTGTTAGGTCCATACCATTTCTGTCCTTTATCGAACCCATCTTTGCAAGAAATGTTCCCTTAGTATCTCTAATTTTCTTGAAGAGATCTCTAGTCTTTCCCATTCTGTTGTTTTCCTCTATTTCTTTGCATTGATCGCTGAAGAAGGCTTTCTTATCTCTTCTTGCTATTCTTTGGAACTCTGCATTCAGATGCTTATATCTTTCCTTTGCTCCTTTGCTTTTCGCTTCTCTTCTTTTCACAGCTATTTGTAAGGCCTCCCCAGACAGCCATTTTGTTTTTCTTCATTTCTTTTCCATGGGGATGGTCTTGATCCCTGTCTCCTGTACAATGTCACGAACCTCATTCCATAGTTCATCAGGCACTCTATCTATCAAATCTAGGCCCTTAAATGTCTTTCTCACTTCCACTGTATAATCATAAGGGATTTGATTTAGGTCATACTTTTATGGTCTAGTGGTTTTCCCTACTTTCTTCAATTTAAGTCTGAATTTGGCAATAAGGAGTTCATGATCTGAGCCACAGTCAGTTCCTGGTCTTGTTTTTGTTGACTGTATAGAGCTTCTCCATCTTTGGCTGCAAAGAATATAATCAATCTGATTTCGGTGTTGACCATCTGGTGATGTCCATGTGTAGAGTCTTCTCTTGTGTTGTTGGAAGAGGGTGTTTGCTATGACCAGTGCATTTTCTTGGCAAAACTTGATTAGTCTTTGCCCTGCTTCATTCCATATTCCAAGGCCAAATCTGCCTGTTACTCCAGGTGTTTCTTGACTTCCTACTTTTGCATTCCAGTGCCCTATAATGAAAAGGACATCTTTTTTGGGTGTTAGTTCTAAAAGGTCTTGTAGGTCTTCATAGAACTGTTTAACTTCAGCTTCTTCAGCATTACTGGTTGGGGCATAGACTTGGATTACTGTGATACTGAGTGGTTTGTCTTGGAAACGAACAGAGATCATTCTGTCGTTTTTGAGATTGCATCCAAGTACTGCATTTCGGA
Source organism: Bubalus kerabau (assembly GCF_029407905.1). NCBI lineage: Eukaryota > Metazoa > Chordata > Mammalia > Artiodactyla > Bovidae > Bubalus > Bubalus kerabau. The sequence goes on from NC_073629.1 coordinate 51,063,283, forward strand.
CTCTTTTGTTGACCATGACAGCTACTCCATTTCTTCTGAGGAATTCCTGCCCACAGTAGTAGATATAATGGTCATCTGAGTTAAATTCACCCATTCCCGACCTTAGAGCCAGCTAAAATTGACTTGGAGAGCTACTGTCAGAAAACAAAGAAATTCTACCTTCTGCCTGCTATCCTGGCTAATCATGGTACATGTTCTAAGATCTATATATCTTTAGTTCATTTAAGAATTGCTGCTATTCTGAGAATATTTTGACAACTTTCTAAGTAGCTGGTTTTACACACTTCTGAATAATTGATAAGTGCAATACCACTGTATTTATCTCATTGGTAATATCTAACAAGTAGCAGAGATTACTACTAAGTGACAGAGATATACTATGCAGAATCTTTAAAATTTTTAGATTCAATTTTTTGCAATGAGGTTTTATAATTTTGTATAAATGTTATAAATCCCCAGAAGACTAAGTATATTACTATTTCAATAAAAGTATAGAGGGTTCACCTGAAACATAATTTTGGATTCTGTTTATTCAACTTTCCTGTAGTACTATGAATATCAAGCATTAAAAAAAAAAAAATCATGTATTTGGCTGCACTGGGTCTTAGTGGCCGCACATCGGATCTTTAGTTGCAGCATGAGAACTCACTTGTGGTATGTGGGATCTAGTTTACTGACCAGAGATAGAACCAAGGCCCTAAGCGCTGGGAGTGCAGTCTTAGCAACTGGACCACCAGGTAAGTCAATATCAAGCATTTTATAAAAGGAATTTAAGTGCTCAGAATAATAATTACAAGAATTTCTATAGTAATAATTGAGTTTCTTTGCTTTTAAATAATTTCCATTTTACTATAAAATCATTTATTGCTTCACAACTATCAGTGGGGTTGGTCTTTTTCAAGGTCTTAGCTGACAATGTTAATCACACATATCGGCAATTTGAACTAATATTAAATTATTTCTATGCATCAATACTGATATTAATTCCAAATTCAATAATAAACTGCCATGATCAATAGGGGTGAATAACTACCAAGAGTCTATCTGAAAAATCACATATGTACTCAAAACCAGTAAAAACATTTTTTAAATATAATCTTGCATTTTCTAATGATAGTGATGATGATCCAGGATCTCAGGTAAACAAAGAAGAAGATGTAAGAAATGTTTACCAAAGGTCTAGAAGAACTAAGGACAAACAAACAGAGATGAACAATGCACTGCTGCTGCTACTGCTAAGTTGCTTCAGTCGTGCCCGACTCTGTGCGACCCCACAGACGGCAGCCCACCAGGCTCCCCTGTCCCTGGGATTCTCCAGGCAAGAATTCTGGAGTGGGTTGCCATTTCCTCCTCCAATGCATGAAAGTGAAAAGTGAAAGGGAAGTTGGTCAGTCATGTCTGACTTGTAGCGACCCCATGGACTGCAGCCCATCAGGCTCCTCCGTCCATGGGATTTTCCAGGCAAGAGTACTGGAGTGGGGTGCCATTGCCTTCTCCGAACAATGCACTAGAAGGAATCAATAACAGAGGCAGAAGAACAGGTAAGTGACCTGGAAGACAGAATGGTGGAAATCATTGCCACAAAACAGAATATAAAAAAAAGAACGGAAAAAAAAAAAAATGAAGACAGTCTAAGTTAATGCACCAACATTTGCATTATAGCGGTCCCAGAAAAAGACAGAGAAGGGACCCAAGAAAATATCTGGCTTTAACAGCTGAAAACTTCCTCAATATGGGAAAGGAAATCGTCAACAAAGTCCAGGAAATGCAGAGTCCCAGGCAAAATAAACTCAAGGAGAAACACACTGACACACACAATAATTAAACTGATAAAATTAAAGACAAAGATAAAATATTAAAAGCAATAGGGGAAAAATGACAAATAATACTCAAGGGAACTCCCATCAGGTTATCAGCTGATTTCTCAACAGAAACTCTCCAAGCCAGAAGGGAATGGCATGATACATTAAAAGTGATGAAAGGGAAGAACCTACAACCGAGAATAATCTATCCAGCAAGACTCTCATTCAGATTTGATGGAGAAATCCAAAGTTTTCCAGACAAGCAAAATTAAGAGAATTCAGCATCACCAAAACAACTTTACAACAAATACTAAAGGAACTTCTCTAGGCAGGAAACACAAAAGAAAAGATCTACAAAAAATAAACCCAAAACAGTTAAGAAAATGGTAATAGGCCATACGTAAAATAGGTAGCCAACGGGAATTTGTTGTATGGCTCAGGAAACTCAAACAGGGACTCTGTATCAACCTAGAGAAGTGGGATGGGAGGGAGACAAGAAGGAGGTTCAAAGGGAGGGGATATATTTATACCTATAGCAGATTCATGTTGAGGTTTGACAGAAAACAACAAAATTCTTTAAAGCAACTATCCTTTAATAAAAAAATTAATTGAAAAAAAGAAAATGGTAATAGGATCATGTGCTGTGCTGTGCTTAGTTGTTCAGATTCTTTGTGACCCCATGGACTGTAGCCCGCCAGGCTCCTTTGTCCATGGGGATTCTCCAGACAAGAATACTCAAGTGGGTTGCTATGCTCTCCTCCAGGGGATCTTCCCAATCCAGGGATCAAACCTGGGTCTCCCACATTACAGATAGATCCTTTACCATCAGAGCCACCAGGGAAGCCCAACAGGATCATAGGATCATACATAGTGATAATTACCTTAACTATAAATGGATTAAATGCACCAATCAAAAGACATAGACTGGATGGGCGGATGAGAACATGCGCACATATGCACTTCCACTTACCATATTACTCTGTGCCCAAAACTGTATGCAATTATTTCATATTGTGAGGTTCATTATGTTTCCATTATGGCTTGCAACTGTGATTATTTTTTATTTTTTGTCTGGCTACTGACTATGAAAACTGATAAACATCTTTCAGTATTATGATTATATAATTGTTATTTGCTTAATATCATTGTATCATGATTGGTCAACAGAAAAGAACAGAATTCTATATCACTAAAATTACCATTTAACAGAAAAACTTGTATTCACTTTTTAAAATCTAGATGCACAACAGAATTATCTTGGAATTTTTTGAAAAATAAAAATGCCCAGGTATTGCTACTCTTCTCCAAAGTGCCAAATGTATTTCTAATGAACAGCCATGTTTAAAAACAACTGAACTATATGATGATCTTTTACTTTTATCTAGTTTGATTCATGTTTTCTATTTCATAGTCAATGCTCCCATTTCATTTAGCTTATGTTTTCCAATTTCTCTCTTTTTTGTTATTGTTTCTCAAGCCATTATCAAGTGTAATAGAAAAGCTTTTGTAACATATATATATAGTATGTATAATATATATATTTTAGAAAAATTGTGAATTTTTGCCTAGCTAAATTTATGACACTTTGATTCTACTTGTTTGGCTTAGTATGAACAGAATGCTAGAGTTCTAATTTATATTCACTCAAATTTTGATATAGTGTCATGTCTATTGGCCTCTAGTATTACTGGTAAAAGTCCAGAAAATGTATTATCTTAGTGATTTAAAAAGAAAATTTGAATAAGGCTTGAAACTTCTAATCCAATTCTGAGAATATAAAGAAATACTATGTTATTTAAAAAACAAAGGAAATTAACAAGTGATACAGTATTATTAACTAAAGTACAGATGATGTTCAAATCTCACAAAATTTTATGCTGCCCATTATTTGTTTTCATACCTCATTCAAGACTCCACATTGTATTTAATTGCATTGAGCCGCTTCAGCTACATGCAACAAATGATGGTAAATTCCCTTTTCATTTTCATTCAATTACAAATATTTTCTAATTTTCCTTGTTATGGCTTCTTAGATACATCCATCATTTAAAAGTTGACATTAAACTTCCAAATACATGGGATTTTTTAAAAGTATCTTTAACATTAATTTCTCATTTTTATATTCTTATTAAATGCTTTCTCCTCTGCAATTACCCTGTTTTTTTTCAGTCTAACTTTATTGAGGCTTTTTTTTTTTCAATTTTAATTATGTCACCTTTTATTATTTTACAATATATTTCCAAAAAATGCCATTACAGTTGCCTTAACTGCTCTATAAGACCTGGAATCAAAGAACACTGAGAATTAGAACACACACATCAAGCTGTAATACCTACTTGTGCTGAACCATTACTACCGAAGGGATGTTGTTTCTTAAATAAGCAGATGTGTGGCAATGCAAAATAAAATACAAACTGGTTAGAACAGTAAACTTTGTTTCAATGGCTATAGAAAGGAGGTGGTTTTGTTGTTGTTTTTTTTTTTTTTTTAAACACATCTGGTCTGGCAGCAAGATGTAATATGCATTTAGAGCAATATTTTTTTTTTTTTTAATTGAGGCTTTTGATGGCTAAGTTGAAGCTCTCTCTTGGTAAATGTCACATTGCACTTGAAAATATATGGGTTATTTTCAAATATCTCTTGATATTGATTTCTAACATAATACCACAGTGATAACAGAACTGACTCTATGATTTCAATACCTTTAGACCATGAAATTTTTGAACCTTGTTTTATGTCTTTGGATATGTTTTAGTGTCTCCTAGTTTACAATCTATGGGAACTTGAATATAACTTGTATCCTACTGATGTGTGAAAATGTATAAATCTTAATTATGTTGAATTGGTTCACAGAGCTTTTCAGGTCTACTATATTCTTCTTCTCTGTATACTCATTCTATTAATTTTTGAGAATTTGATATTGAAACTCCAACTAAAAATCTTAATTTATCTACCTAAAAAATTGTAATATATAGTATAACTATATGTAATCTTGTTCTGTATTTTCCAAGTCTCCTGTAAATGAGTTATCATACTTCTATAATTCAAAAAAAAATTTAAAAACCCTCCAAAGTAAACATCATGATTCAATTGGCCAGGCCAAGATGGCAATATAGGCTCCTTTCATATCTCCTTCCATGTACAAATGATGAAATCTACAACTGTACAAGGAACAATTCCCTTTGAAAAAACTGGCTGAGAAACATCTACACTTGGGTGAATGAGAAAAGTCCACATCAAAACTAACAGGAAACCTGAACTTCACTTTTGCCATAAAGGCCATGCCAAGCACAGGCTATACAATGGGATTCCAGTTTCTTCCTTAAGAGTAAAGGGCTTGGATCCCACATCTAGTGTTCCAACTTTTAAGACTTCCACATGAGCAATGGGTTTTCAAAACACTTATCTGTGAAAGCCAATGGGGCCTGTGTCTGAGACCCACAAGATTATAGCAAACAAAGAAGCAGTTCTTAACAGGCTTGCAAGGACGTACCATGGCTAACATCATAGAATTCAGTACAGAAGAAGCAAGCAAGAAATGCCCATCTTCCAGACTTTCTCCAAAACAGGTCTATTTTCACACTTTAAAAGTTTCTGCACAAAGGTCAGGCTTCTATTTTAGCATGCATCTGGGGTACCTGTGGTGCTGGAGAAGACTCTAGGGAGTCCCTTGGGAAGCAAGGAGATCAAATCAGTCAATCTTAAAGGAAATCAACCTTGAATACTCTTTGGAAGGACTGATGCTGAAGCTGCAATACCTTGGTCACCAGATGTGAACAGCTGACTCACTGAAAAAGACCCTGATGGTGGGAAAGAGTGAAGGCAGAAGGAGAAGAGGGTGACACAAGATGAGACAGTTGGATGGCATCACTGATTCAATGGACACGAACTTGGGCGAACTCTGGGAGATGATGGGGGACAGGGAAGCCTGGTGTGCTGCACTCCATGGGGTCACAGACGTGACTTGGTTACTGGACAACAAACAACAAGAGGCACCTGAAAGACCAGGGAAGCTAGAAGACACTTTCTCTACCTTCTCCCTCAAGCCTGTTTCAAATTACAAGTGTCTCCCTGGACTTTATGCCAGAAGTGTAACAAGGGACAAAGAAGGTCATTATATATTGCTAAAGGAGTCAATCTAAGAAAAGAATATTTGTATATATTTTGTACCTAAAAAACACAGGAATACCCAAATATATAAAGTAAGTATTGACAGACCAGAGGGAGAAAGAGATAAGCATATATAAACGTAGGGGACTTCAATACCCTAGTTTCATCAATAGATAGATCATCCATACAAAAAATCATTATGAAAACATTGGACTTGAACCGTAAGTTAGACCAAATAGACTTAACAGTTACAGAACATTTCATCCAACACAGGGCAGGAGTGTACATATTCTTCTGGAGTGAATATGGAACATTCTCCAGGATGAATCATATGTTAAGTCATAAAACAAGTCTTAATAAATTTAGGAAGATTAACAAAACAAAAACAAATTTAGGAAGATTAAAATCCTATAAAGCATCTTCCAACCACAATGGTAGAAAACCAGAAATCGATTATAAGAATAAAACTGGAAAACCCACAATTATGTGGAGATTAAACAACATGTGATGTAACTACCAACATGTCAAAGAATAAATCAACAGAAAAATAAAAAATTATCTTCAGACAAATTAAAACAGAAATATACTAAACCAAAACTTATGGGACATAGCAAAAGCAGATGCAAGTGGGAAATTTATAGTGATAAACACTGTATTTATATAGTAAGAAACAAGAAAGACACCAATAAAACAACCTAAATTTCTACCTTAAAGAAACAGAAAAGGAAGAACAAACTAAGCCCAAAGTTAGGTGAATGAATGAAATAAAGATCAGAGTGGAAGTAAATTCAAGACAGACTAAAAAGACAATATAAAAGATTAATGAAACTAATAGCTGAGTTCTTAAAAAAGATAAACAGAATAGACAAACCATTAGCAAGGCTTAATAAGAGAAAAAGAGAGAGAACTTAAATAAAATCAGTAATGAAAGAGATGTTACAACTTGATACCAAAGAGATAAGGGATCATAAGGGACTACTATGAACAATTATACACTAACAAATTGGTCAGCCAAGAAAAAAATAGATAAGTCTTACAACCCACCAAGACCAAATAATGAAGAAATATAAAGTGAGATCCCAATAGACCAATTACCAGTAAGGGGACTGAATCAGTAATAATAATTTTAAAAAACCTCCCAAAACTGATTCACTTTGCTGTACATCAGAAACTAAAACACTGTAAAACGATATATTCCAGTATCAATAAAAAGTATTTTAAAATAAATAAATATTTAAAAGAAATAACAGCAAACTGAATTCAACAATACGTTAAAAGAATCATATACCATGATCAAGTGAGAGATTAGTTCCAGGGACGTAAGGATGGGTCATCATCTGCAAATTAATGTGATACCATATTAATAAAAAGAAGATAAAAATTATATAATCATTTTAATAGATGGAGAAAAAGCATTTGACAAAATTCCATATTCATTTATGATGAAAATGCACAACACAACAAGTGGGTACAGGCGGAATGTACATCAAGATAATAAAGGTTATATATAACAAGTCCAGTTAACATAACCCTCAACAGTGAAAAACTGAAAGCATTTCCTTTAACATCAGGAACAAGACAAGGGGGCTGGCTCACTCACCATTTCTATTCAACATAGTATTGGGAGTAGGAGCCAGAGAAATCAGGAGGAAAAAAAGGAATAAAAGGAATCCAAATTGGAAAGGAAGATGTAAAACTGTAACTGTTTGCAAATGACATGATATTATATATAGAAAACCCTAAAGACCACCAAAAAAACTGTTTGAACTAGTAAATGAATTTGGCAAACAGAAGGATACAAAGTTAGTATATAAAAATCTGTTGTATTTCTATATATTAATAATGAACTATCAGAAAGAGAAATTAGTAAAATAATTCCATTTGCAATTTTATCAAAAAGAATAAAATGCCTAGGAATACATTTAACCAAGGAGGTGAAAGACCTGTACACTGAAAACTGTAAGATACTGATGAAAGAAAGTGAAGATACAAATAAATGGAAAGATATTTTGTGCTCATGAACTAGTTGGAAGAAAAAATACTGTGAAAATGTCCTTACTATCCTAAGTAATGTAGATTCAATTCAACCCCTATCAAAATTTCAACAGTATTTTTCACAGATATAGAACAAGCCATCCTAAAATTTTAATGGAACCACAAAAGACCCTAAATAGTTAAAACAATTTTAAGAAATAACAAAGTTGGAAACATCATATTTCCTGATTTCAAACCATATTACAAAGCTATAGTAGCAATAATAAAAACACTATGGTACACAGTAGTATAGAAATGGACACACAGATAAATGGAACAAAATAGATAGCCCAGAAATAAACCTATGCATGTATAGCCAGTTAATTTATGACAAAGGAACTAAGAACATACAATCGGCAAAGAATAATTATCTTCAATGAATCACGCTGGGAAAACCAGACAGCCAGATGCAAAAGAATGAAACTGGACCCTAGTCCTACTCCATACACAAAAATCAACTCAAACTGAGAGTGAAGAAAAAATAAGAGAGTAAGCATCTTGATATTGGGCATGGCAATGATTTTTTGGATTTGATAACAAAAGTAAAGGCAACAAAAGCAAAAATAAAAAACAGGGACTATACAAACTAAAAAGTTCTTGCACAGCAATGGAAACCAGTAAATAGGCAACATACAAAATGGGAGAAAATGTCTGCAAATCATTTATCTGATAAGGAGTTAATATCTAAACTACATAAAGAACTCATATAATTTAATAGCAAAGAAACAAACCATTCAGTTTTTTAAAAGGTAGAGGAATTGAATATACATTTTTTCAAAGAAGATATACAAAGGGCCAATAAGTATATGAAAAGGTACTCAATATCACTAATCTTCTGGGAAATGCATATCAACATCAAATGAGATATCACCTTACACCCACCAGAATGGCTGTCAATAGAAAGACAAGAAATGAGTGTTGGCCAAGGGTATGGAGAAAGGGGAGACCATGTTTACTGTTGGTAGGCAAGCTACCTAGTACAAGCACTAAGGGAAACAGCGTGGAGGTTCTTCCAAAAATGAAAAATAGGAGTGTCGTATGACCCAGCAACACCATTTCTGGGTATATATTCAAAGGGAATGAAAACAGGTTATCAAATGCACTCCTGTGTTCATTGCAACATTATTCACAGTTAGCTCAGAGAAGGAAAAAAGTACCCATTGATGAATGGATAAAGAAGATGTGGTAAATACATATACAATGAAATATACAATATGCCCTTTGGAACAACATCAATGGACCTTTAGGACCATTGTGAAATAAAACAGAGAAAGACAAATACTGCATGATATTACTTGAATGTGGAATCTTAAAAAAAAAAAAGAAAAAGCCAAACTCATAGAAATAGCAGGAGAGTGGTTGCCAGAGACTAGGAGATTGGGAGGTGAGCAAAATAGGTTGCTCAAAGGGTACAGCTTTTCAGGTATAAGATGACTGAGGGTTTAATGTATAATATGATGACTATAGTTGATAAAACCAGTGTATAAATGAAACTTGCTGAAAAAGTAGAACTTAAATGTTCTCACCAAAAAAAAGTTTTTTTTAAAGTTCATGTTTGAACATAATTATTTATCTTAAGGCAATATGATACATTTCTTATTAATAATCTCCAAATTCAGTATCTTCTAAATAAAGGGTCTTTTATTCAAAAGGTCAATTTTTGGTTATTAAGTGTTCTACAAACTCTAGGAATTCTGATTATGGGGAAATCGGTCATAAATTTACTTCATTATAGTTCTGCAGATGACACCACCCTTATGGCAGAAAGTGAAGAGGAACTAAAAAGCCTCTTAATGAAAGTGAAAGTGGAGAGTGAAAAAGTGGGCTTAAAGCTCAACATTCAGAAAACGAAGATCATGGCATCCAGTCCCATCACTTCATGGGAAATAGATGGGGAAACAGTGGAAACAGCGTCGGACTTTATTCTTCTGGGCTCCAAAATCACTGCAGATGGTGACTGCAGCCATGAAATTAAAAGATGCTTACTCCTTGCAGGAAAGTTATGTCCAACCTAGATAGCATATTCAAAAGCAGAGACATTACTTTGCCAACAAAGGTCTGTCTAGTCAAGGCTATGGTTTTTCCTGTGGTCATGTATGAATGTGAGAGTTGGACTGTGAAGAAGGCTGAGCGCTGAAGAATTGATGCTTTTGAACTGTGGTGTTGGAGAAGACTCTTGAGAGTCCCTTGGACTGCAAGGAGATCCAACCAGTCCATTCTGAAGGAGATCAGCCCTGGGATTTCTTTGGAAGGAATGATGCTAAAGCTGAAACTCCAGTACTTTGGCCACCTCATGCGAAGAGTTGACTGATTGGAAAAGACTCTGATGCTGGGAGGGATTGGGGGCAGGAGAAGAAGGGGAGGACAGAGGATGAGATGGCTGGATGGCATCACTGACTTGATGCACGTGAGTCTGAGTGAACTCTGGGAGTTGGTGATGGACAGGGAGGCCTGGCGTGCTGCGATTCACGGGGTCACAAAGAGTCAGACACAACTGAGCAACTGAACTGAACTGAACTGAACTGATTTCTGCTTTATATATTTTATATGTTCACTTACCTTAATAAGTAATGCTTCATTTGTAGCTTCAATTACTTCATTCCTATCTTGGACTTGCTGATGCAAACTGCTTACAGTGTCCTGAGCTTCTTCTAATTCTAGTTTTGCTTTCTCTAATTGTTCATTTAGTTGCTGAACAGAAGTCTTTTGAGAGTCAACAGAAATCTTCCACTTTGCATGGTTTTCCTGATGTGAAATCATCTACAAAGCCCCCAAATTGAAAAGGAATGGAAGAAAGAAAATAGGATAAAGTTGGTTTCAATAACATTCTAATGCTTTCCATTTCCACTTGAAATAAAAGCAAATTGTTTATAGTTACAAACATAATTTCTCAACAAACAACATATTAGAGGGAAAATAGTCTTAAATTTACTTAAGAACAGCTAACTAACTACAATGGACTACTTTCGGATACTGATTTGAAGAAATCAGCTATAAAGACATTTTTGAGGAAGACAAAATTGAGGAAATCTGAACAATGACTACATGTTTGATGATATCAAGGAATTATAGTCAAATTATAAGTATAAAAATGGCATTGTGGTTTTTTTTTTTTAAATAGTTCTTATCTTTCAATATATTTATTGAAATGCTTATTGATGAAACAATCGTGTTTTGGATTTCCTTCCCTCAAAATTACAGGATATGTGAGAAAGGGAAAAAAGAGAAATGAGAGAGGTTAAAGATATGGTGATCATACTTTCCAGTTTACCTACAATTGTCTAGGTTTTATGCCTGGTGTTCTGGTGTAATTAGTAACAGCACTTTTCTTCATTCTCAAAAGTATTTCCTTTTATGTAAAATAAATAGTCAACATACTTACAAATTAAGTAAAATTGGCCATGAGCGGGCTTCTTGGTAAAGAATCTGCCTGCAATGCAGGAGACCCTGGTTCAATTCCTGGGTCAGGAAGATCCCCTGGAGAAGGAAATGGCAACCCACTCCAGTGTTTTTGCCTGGAGAATCCCATGGACAGAGGAGCCTGGCACGCTACATATAGTCCATGGGGTCACAAGACTCAGACATGAGTTGAAAATTATTGAAGCTGAGCAATATATAGGAAAGAAGTAAGGGCAAACAACTGAATGGGAAAGACTAGAGATCTCTTCGAGAAAATCTGAGATACCAAGGGAACATTTCATGTAAAGATAGGCATAATAAAGGACAGAAACAGTATGGACTAAACAGAAGCATAAGATATTAAGAGACGCAAGAATACAGAAGAACTATACAAAAAAGATGATGAGAGGACAAGATGGTTGGATGGCATCACTGACTCAATGGACATGAGTTTGAGCAAGCTCTGGGAGATGGTCAGGGACAGCAAGGACAGGGAAGCCTGGCATGCTGCAGTCCATGAGGATGCAGAGTCAGACATGACTGAGAGACTGAACAACAACAAATACAAAAAAGCACTTAATGATCCAGATAACCACGACAGTGTGATCACTCACCTAGAGCCAGACATCCTGGAGAGTGAAGTTAAGTGGGCTTTCATGAGGTCGCTAAGAGTCAGACACGACTGAGCGAATTCACTTTCACTTTTCACTTTCATGCATTGGAGAAGGAAATGGCAACCCATTCCACTGTTCTTGCCTGGAGAATCCCAAGAACAGAGGAGCCTGGTAGGAGGCCATCTATGGGGTCGCACAGAATCAGATAGACTGAAGTGACTTAGCAGCAGTAGCAGCAGCAGGAAGCATCAAGACAAACAAAGCTAGTGGAGGTGATGAAATTCCAGCTGAACTATTTCAAAACCTAAAAGATGATGCTGTGAAAGTGCTGAACTCAATATGCCAGCAAATTTGGAAAACTCCAGCAGTGGCCATAATATTGAATAAAGTCAGTTTCCATTCCAATCCAAAAGAAAGGCAATGCCAGACAATGTTCAAACTACCATACAATTATGCTCATTTCACATGTGAGCAAGGTAATGCTCAAAATCCTTCAAGCTAGGTTTCAACAGTACATGCACCAAGAACTTCCAGATGTACAAGCTGGATTTAGAAAAGGCAATCAGAGATCAAATTGCCAACATCCACTGGATCATAGAAAAAGCAAGGGAATTCCAGAAAAACATTTGCTTCTGCTTCATTGACTATGAAAAAGCCTTTGACTATGTAGATCACAACAAACTGTGAAAAATTCTTAAAGAGATGGGAATACCAGACCACCTTACCTGCCTCCTATGAAACCTGTATGCAGGTCAAGAAGCAACTGTTAGAACCAGACATGGAACAATGGATTGGTTCCAAATCAGGAAAGGAGTACGTCAAGGCTGTATACTGTCACCCTGCTTATTTAACTTATATGCAGACTATATCATGCAAAATGCCGGGCTAGATGAATCACAAGTTGGAATCAAGAATGCTGGGAGAAATATCAATAACTTTAGATATGCAGATGACACCACCCTTACGGCAGAAAGCAAAGAGGAATTGAAGAGCCTCTTGATGAAAGCTAGCTTAAAACTCAACATTCAAAAAATGAAAATCATGGCATCTGGTTGCATCACTTCATGGAAAGTAGATGGGTAAACAATGGAAAGAGTGACAAACTTTATTTTCTTGGGCTCCAAAATCACTGTCGATGGTGACTGCAGCCATTAAATTAAAAGACGCTTGGTCTTTGGAAGAAAAGCTATGACAAATCTAGATATAGTATTAAAAAGCAGAGACATTACTTTGCCTACAAAGGTCTGCATAGTCAGAGCTTGGTTTTTCCAGTAGTCATGTATGGATGTGAGAGCTGGACAATAAAAAAGGCTTGAGCAGCAAAGAATTGATATCCTTGAACTGTGATGCTGGAGAAAACTCTCGAGAGTCCCTTGGACAACAAGGAGACCAAACCAGTCAATCCTGAAGGAAATCAACCCTGTATATACATTGGAAGGACTGATGCTGAAACTGAAACTCTAATACTTTGGCCACCTGATGCAAAGAGGCCACTCATTGGAAATGACCCTGATGCTGGGAAAGATTGAAGGCAGAAGGAGAAGGGGAGGACAGGATGAGATGGTTGGATGGCATCACTGACTCAATAGGCATGAGTTTGAGCAAACTCCAGGAGATGGTGAAGAACAGGGAAGCGTGCTGTGCTACAGTCCATGGGGTAGCAGAGTAGGACATGACTGAGCAACTGAACAACAATAACAATATATAGGAAAATTTATACCATTCTACTTCTGAATATGTTAAAAATTTTCCATAATAAAGTTAAAAAAAAATCTCATTTTATTGAGAAAATCAGCTTTGCAGTTGAGTTTCCTGACAATTCTAAAGCCTGTATTTTAAAAATTAGTTAAAATTATCAATCCCTTTTCCTATTTAATAACACACTTTCATTTTATATTCAAACAACAAACACACTTTAAAAACATCTTTCTTAAGAACAACCACAACAAACCTATATATATATTTTTTAACCTGCAAGTATTTATTTTAATTACTCCTATTTGAAGGTTCTTTTTTTGGAAAATTTTATTATCCATTTTATTATCCACTCTTTTCATTCCTTAAAGGTTCCCACAGGTTTGGGCAAATTCATATTATCCTCATGACTATGTTTTGGAGGGACTCTAGGTATGTTAGCAGATTCATTTTCAATCTACTTCACAAGAGCTCTGTAACCCTCAATAATGTTGCAACCAATAGCATGCTGTAACTTGTGTAAATGGATAGGGAAAAGGGTTTCCGGGCACTGGTCAGCTTCTTCCAAATGTTTGGAACCTTGCAGAGACAGAAACTGGTTCTAGGAGCTTTACTATCAAGCCATACAAAAATACTTCACAATAGCCTTTAAGTCATTTGCCATAAACACTGATAACTTTGGTGTTTCCTAGAGATCCAATCGGAGAAGGCAATGGCACCCCACTCCAGTGCTCTTGCCTGGAAAATCCCATGGACGGAGGAGCCTGGTAGGCTGCAGTCCATGGGGTCGCGAAGAGTCGGACACGACTGCGCGACTTCACTTTCACGCATTGGAAAAGGAAATGGCAACCCACTCCAGTGTTCTTGCCTGGAGAATCTCAGGGACGGGGGAGCCAGGGGGTGCCGTCTCTGGGGTCGCACAGAGTCGGGCACGACTGAAGCGACTTAGCAGCAGCAGCAGCAGAGATCCAATGCACTGTATATAAATATTGCATTTCTCTGGGAGGGTGTCTTTCTGTAAGGATCATTGAAAAACTATTCAAAAGTCTTGGGGAGCCTCAGGATGGGTGGTGATCCAATCTGATCATGAATATAAGGTAATGGGTCCAAAGGAATCACTGTCTGGCTGGAAGATCTCATTTATCAAAAGCTGTTCCACAAGCATCTAACTTGCACTGTGACACAAGTGCTGGTCTCTTTGAGAAGAGTGTTTTTACTGTCTGCTTATGAGTGCCATACTGTTTGCATAATGACAGGTCTCTTCCACTCACATCATGTTCCTATGTAGAGCTTTCAACCTTCTATACCACCACAAGAGTTAATCAGACCTACATGTCTGGGGTCTAACCAGAAAAGCTTTGTGCTGGGTGCCTTCATCCCCAACAGCTTCAAAGCCACCAGTGGCAGCCCCTGTGAAAGTGTCCATATTAGGTATTTTCATATGCTGCATATAAAATATTAATATAAGATATTAAACAGCAATACTAGAACCAATTTTTACAATTCATTATTTGTACTATCTGTTTATAAATAATTTCAAGAGGCTTATAAAACTAAAAGTAAAAAATTGGATAATTAAAATAAAAGTAGAAATATAGACCATGTAAAAAAAAGCTTATTGAGTTGCTGCCGGCAAATACTTGAGATGGACCAATTATTACCAAAGATCACCACATTGACCAGCTAATATAAAATAATTATGCTGAACTCATCAGCATTCACATTTGTCTCCAAAGACTAAAGGTTGTAATCACTTGGCCTTAGGACTGGATTGAGCACGCAAATTTGTTTTGTTTGGCAGACACAATGTTTTCAAAGAGATTTGACTCTAAATGCATTTAAGCAAGACATGTTGACCAAAAACACAATTTATTCCTCAAAAAGATGTTATCCAAACTTCCTCAAAACGAGTTTAATATAAATGTCTTTGAGATGGTTAGACAGCATCACTGACTCAATGGACATGAATCTGAGCAAATTCCAGGAGATAGTGGAGGACAGAGGAGTCTGGCGTGAGGCAATCCATGGGGTCAAAAAGCGTTGGACGTGACTTAGTGACTAAACAACAACATTTGCAACAAGCACCATCCAGAAAAATGCTTTATTAGAACACTTCATAAGGAACCTTAAATTTGAATATCTTCAAATACAGTTTAAAAAAAGACAAGAAATGCTATTCTAATTGATAACACTGTCCATCTCTGTAAAGGCTCAGGACATACTGATAAAGGGCAAATTATCGTATTGCTGCTCTAACTTATGATCAGTGCAAACCTTGAAAATTACCACACATTAATAGACTGACATCACATGAAACTGTTTACATTGGTTATTAAATACCTCCAAGTAGTTTTGGCAAGTGTTACTTTATAAAAAGTTATGACAATGATAATAATGTGCCAGGCTCTGGTGTAAGAACATTAACTACATTAATTCATTTAATTCTCCACACAGTTCTATGAAATAGATAGCATTATTATATCCATTTTAGTCAGAGATGTTAAGTTAGTTGCCTACGGTTACATAAGTACCAAGTAATGAACTGAGATTTAGAACCAGTATGCCTGGCTAAAGAATTCAAGCTCTTAACCCATAGAGTATTAGTATATTGGAATATGAAGTGAAAATAATATGTTCAGCCTACCAGAAATGAAAAGACCAAATGTGTTTCTCTATAATAAACATTTAAAGACTAGATTTATACTTTGTTCAGATAGATCAACACACTTTAGCAGGGAGTAATGGAACAACTTAAATTTTTCTTTACCTCTAGATGATATGCTTCTTTGAGAGATTCTACTTCTGTTGACAATTTCTTGATTTCTGCTTGCATTCTTGCTTCTAACTGAGTTTCACGTACTTGAGAAGCCCCCAGTTCTTCAGCTAAATATTTTCCATGAGCTTCCTTGAAAATGACATATTAAGTAAAGGTTACACTACTTGTTTATTTGGTTACTGTAGCTAAACAATTCAGTACATTTATGGAAGTACTTTAATCTTTTGTAATACTGTATGAACACTCATACACAGTTACCTTATTAAATGTACACTTTAAAAAGTGTAACAATCTAGAATTTAATCTAGATATTTAAGAGAGTACTAATGGGAAAGTATCAGTATAGTGTTTATTATAAGTTCACTAATCAATGCTTTTTGTAAAATAAACTAATAATCACGGAACACTGAACTTAGCCAGTAGTCTCCTCTTTAGACATGCCTAGGTATTTTTGCTCACCATATGTGCTGTTTGCTTATCTACAGTTATGCATTTATCAAACGTATCTATGACAGCTGTGTTTTCAACTACAATTATGTAATTTTATTACACATTATGAATACAGATGAAATGCACATGCAAAAGGAATGTTTTTATATGAAAACTAAAGTTATATGCTTTGAGACAATTCAACAAGTGATTCACAAATGTTTGCTACCTAATTCATTGTAAAATATCATGGGAAATCTCATACAAAATATGAGATGCTGTCCTCTGACTGATTTATGAATGTCTCTTAACTCTTAAAAAACCAAATTGGAAGCTATAGATGATGGCATATCAGTGTGGTTTATGCAAGAAAAACTAGGTGGAATGTAATCAAGTGACCCTACCCATATACAAAGAGCCAAGATTTGGTTCCACATTAAAAGGTTAACAAATGACTGTAAATTTAGAATTTGGGGTTAAAATATAATATTTAAACTGTCATTCTTAATAATTCTCCACTTTCAATTAGTTATTTGATTAATTGACCTTGTTTATCAGATAAAATCAATTATACAACACTTAGATATCACTGATAAGGACAGAAATGAGATAAAAGTAGATAGCTTCCCTTCTCCTAGTAGACTCCCAAGTACCTGACATAGTCTAATAAAAATTCCCTATATATTTTTTATTAGTCTAACCATCCAGAAATGTGAATAAAAATGCCATCAGGTTAACCAAAACTAAATGTAAAAACACTTTCATTCAAAATCCATACTGAATTAGAACCACAGAACCATAGTAGAAAGCAGAAAAATCACAAGAACTTTTGTAGAATATCAATAAATACATTTTTCTTGAAGTCTAAGTAATTAAGCCAAGCATATTAATCTAAATATTTTTAAGGCAAGTTGTTAATTGTCTATGTAATACTAGGGAAATACAATTTATATTAGTAGTCTTGCTATTTAAAAGCACTTTTCCTCCCCAAGGTTCTAGACTGCAGGTATCTAACAGTTATAAATCTAGATAGTTTTCATCTATAAATGGCTACAAATGCAAAACTTTTTACTTAAAAAAGATGCATTAGATTTCTTTTTCTGTCCCAGGGGTAGCTCAAATTCAGTTCAAAGTCTGAAAGTGCTTTATAACTTATGTTATTGAAAACTAACCAGTTTGACTAAAATTCAGTTCTGAGAGACTTCCTAATTACACTACAATGCTAGGCTAAATATAACACAGGTGTTTTTTTTTTTTGAGTAATGTATACATAAAACAAAATTTATCACCTTAACTATTTTAAAGTACATTTACACTGCTATGGAACACAACTTTTATAAGAACAATATTCTACTGTCAAAACAAGCAAATGTTAAAAACTTTAAGATTTTCAATAAGGTAAAATTAGAATAGGAAAGAATAGGAATTACTTTCTCTTTAGAGAGTTGCTTTATTTCCTCAAGTTCACTTGAGAGCCTTTCTATTTCTCTCTGTGCTTGGACTTGTTGATGACGAGCCTCCACCAATTCTGTATGAGAGTTCTGCATCTGCTCCCGAGTTAGTCTCAATTCTTGCTCCAAATCTATGGCCTCCTTGTACTGAGTTGCAATGTACTGTTCCTGCTCTTTCATAACCTGAAGTGCACAAGACATTTGTAGGTTTCAAAATAAAATGACTCAGATAACCTATTTCTTACTCTGATTTCTCTTTTAATAAGTGACATACTCCCTCCCAACTAAATGTCTATATATTTTAACATAAATGAATATAAACCACTGTGAAACTCATATTCAGGAAATAAAAACTTTTTTAATAGTAAGAAAATGACACAAGTACTGTAATAAATCTAGGACTCACTGGTATATTTTGCACACCTTCAATATGAAAGCTGCATAATCCTTTAACAGTATGAAGTAACATGACAGAATACATAATAATATAAAGAGAAGAAAGAAGTTAATATTTGATTATCCATGTCAAAGATGGAGAAAATACTGGTATAAATAAAGCCCACCATTAATCCACACAGCTGGGTTAAGGATGACCTTATTCTCTGCAAAAGTGAAATTTGTTACTGGGACTGCTGCTATTCTCTCTGAAATTCCTAAGAGCTCTTGTTAAATTCCTCAGTTAAATCCCTGCGGCGGCTGCTGCTGCTGCTAAGTCGCTTCAGTCCACCAGGCTCCCCCATCCCTGGGATTCTCCAGTCAAGAACACTGGAGTGGGTTGCCATTTCCTTCTCCAATGCATGAGAGTAAAAAGTGAAAGGGAAGTCGCTCAGTCGTGTCCGACTCCTAGCAACCCCATGGACTGCAGCCTACCAGGCTCCTCCATCCATGGGATTTCCCAGGCAAGAGTACTGGAGTGGGATGCCATTGCCTTCTCCAAGTTAAATCCCTAGTAAAGTTCTATTTCTGGAGGAAAAAAAATTCAGTAAAAAGTCAATTAGTTCTAAATCAGCTTGATGACATAGATAAGATGATAGGTAATGACACTTAACTTTAGGACTGATAAGAAAGAAAGAAACCAGTACAAAGCACAAGGAACCTGATGTCTAGAATGGGGGCCCCAGGTCCCATTGTGTATCAGTATAAATCTCATGTAAATACTTTTAGCCAGCCCTTGTTTGAGAACATGAAACAACTGAGTCAACAATCTTTTTCTTTTTCTCACTAGAACCCAAACTTGCTCTCAGAGACCCTGTTTAATATATATATAATTCAACTAGTATTTATTCATGCTTATTATGTGATATGTACTATTATAGGTATTGAGGATAAAGGAGAAAACAGGAGATAAAGTAGTTACCCTTGTGGAGTTTAAATATGACTGGAAGAGACAGTAAAATCAAACACCAGAAGGAGCTATACACTAAGTTTTAAAACTGAGCATAGTATTTAAGAACAAGAAAAAGTTACATCTACAAGAGCTCTTAGAAGCAAATTCACTTTTTAAAAACGCAAGTGGGCAGAATGGGTTCAGAAGTCAACACACGTGCAAACTGATAATATGAAGTTATCAAAATTCATCTGTCAACTCAAAGTACTTGACATCAATAATATACTGTTATCTGTTAATTCATTCTCTGAATAGAGTTCTTTAAGGACAAAGTAGTGCATCCTAGTAATATCTGATCTTCAGTTCTATCACACAGTAGGTTCTCAATTAAAATATTTATTTATTGACCAAGTGGGCATATATCATGGATTTACTATGTAAGAGATATCATGCCAATGCCTATAGGGAATGTAAAGACAAATAACATGATAACTCACCAATAATGAAGTAATTAAGAAGATAAGGAAATTAATAGATATCTGGCACAAATAATTAGCCAGTTTCTGTGCATATTAAATACCAATCACATATAAAACCAATCAGTTTAAAACAAAGATCTGTATCAACCTCGTTCCTTAGGAGGAAAATAATTTGCTTACACTCTCCATTTCTTTCATCTTTTGTTGTGTCCGTTCAGTTTCTTTTTTCAGTTGACTTATCTCTTGTTCATTTTGTAGTGTTATAAACTCTTTTTCTCGAAGTTGTTCTTTGGCATTTTGCAATTTTTCATTCAAACTTTCTATCTGAATTTTAAACAGAGCAATGTTAATGTAAATAAAGAAATATAATTCTTCCATAACTGCAATCCATGTAA
This sequence comes from Bubalus kerabau, assembly GCF_029407905.1. Classification (NCBI taxonomy): domain Eukaryota; kingdom Metazoa; phylum Chordata; class Mammalia; order Artiodactyla; family Bovidae; genus Bubalus; species Bubalus kerabau. The sequence continues at coordinate 51,083,794 of NC_073629.1, forward strand.
GTCAAGCTTTAAACTTGTATATTTAAAATGGCAAAATTTTAAAATGCGTTTTTCTTGAGACAAACATAACTTTGACATAAATACCAGAATTTTGTGCCTAATAAGATGCTTATATGTATACCTAAAATATACTATGTTGCACACTTGGTGTTTTTATTAAGAAAAAAAAAGTATATGAGGTGGTAGATATGCTAATTAGTTTAATTCTGATAATTATTTCAAAATGTGTATGTCCATTAAAACATTACATTGTACACTTAAAATACATGCCACTTTTTATTGTCAATTATACCTCAATAAAGCTGGGGAAAAATTTAAGAGAAGAAAATGAATATAACGTAGCGAGTACAAGATAATTAAAATTATGCATCATTGAGAATTCCCTGGCAGTCCACTGTTTAGGACTCCACACTCTCATTGCCAAGGGATCAGATTCAATCCCTGATTGGGAACCTAAAATCCCACAAGTTGTGTGGCACAGTTCAAATGCAGTATTTTTACTGTATGTATTCTAGTCAAAAGCCATTTTATGTGAATAGTATATGTTTTTAGTTAAGGAGTCATTTTTAAAATAATTTAAGACATAATTTTTAATAATTTACCTGTCTGCTGCTTTCTTTAAGTTCCAACTCTGATTTCTCCACAGTACCCTCTAGTTTAATTATTTTCTGTTCCATTTCTCCCCTGTGCCCACGAATAGTCATATCCAAATGTGTAACCTAAACACAAAAGCAACATAAAGCTATTGTTCAATCTTATTCTAATGTGAAAAACTGTATGCTTGGAATGTTATTTAGAATTGTTTACAGTGGGTATAACTGAAGAATAAATGCACCTCAAATAAATTATTAAAAAGAATGAGAAAAATAATCATTGCTTAATAATACTGGATCTTGAACCCAATATATAATCATATATTCACATAAGTGACAAAATGATTCAAACTTCATTTTATGCTAAATACTACAATGCAACATGAAAACCATGGGATGCAGCAAAAGCACTGCTTAGGAACATCTATGCACTGAATGCATATATGAGAAAAGAAGAAAGATCTAAAATTAATCAGTTGAGCTTCCATCTTACAAACTAGAAAAGGAAGAGCAAATCAAATCCAAACTAAGCCAAAGGAAAAAAAAATGCTAAAAACCAGAGTAGCAATTAAAATTAGGGAATCAATAGAGAAAATCAACAAAGCCAAAAATTGGCTCTTCAAGAAGATTAATAACAGCAATAAGCCTCTAGGCAGACTAACAAAAAAAGAGAGGGAAGATATAAACTGCTAATACGAGAAATGAAAAAGGAGATTTTACTACAAATATCAAGGACATTAATAGGATAATACAGAAATATTATAAACAGCTCTTAGCCCATGAATTTAAATAAAATTAGATGTAATTGGCCAGTTACTCAAAAGGCACAATCTGCCAAAACTCATACAAGAAGAAATGGATAATCTGAATAAGCCTATATCCACTAAAGAAACTGAATCAATGATTAATAACTTTCCAAAACAGAAAGCCCCGGGTTCAGATGGGTTCATTGATGAACTCTACCAAACATTTAAGGAAGAAATTATGCCAATTCTTTACACTCTCACTTAGAAGATAGAAAGAGAGGAAGTACTAACTCATTCTCTAAGGCTAGCATAACCCTAATGCCAACACCAGAGACATTATAAAGAAAGAAAACTATAGACCAGTATCTTTCATGAACATAGATGTAAAAATTCTCAACAAAATATTAGTGAATCATACTCAAAACTGTATAAAAAGAACTATACTCCACATTTGAAAGTTAATTAATATAACTAATCACATTAAGGAAAAAAAAAATCACAGAGGAACCAGAGATCAAATTCCCAACATCCACTGGATCATAGAGAAAGCAAGGGAATTCAAAAAAAAGCTACTTCTGCTTCAATGACTACACTAAAGCCCTTGACTGTGTGGATCACCATAAACTGTGGAAAATTCTTCAAGAGATGGGAATACCAGACCACTTTACCTATTTCCTGAGAAACCTGTATGCAGGTCAAGAAACAATAGTTAGAACTGGACATGGAACAATGGATTGGTTCCAAACTGGCAGAAGAGTACATCAAGGTGTATATTGTCACCCTGCTTATTTAACTTATATGCATAGAACATCATGAGAAATGCTGGGCTGGATGAAGCACAAGCTGGAATCAAAGATTGCTGGGAGAAATATCAATAACCTCAGATATGCAGATGAGAGCACCCTTATGGCAGAAAAGCCAAGAGCAACTAAAGAGCCTCTTGATGAAAGTGAAAGAAGAGAGTAAAAAGGTGGTTTAAAACTCAACAATCAAAAAACTAAGATCATGTATCTGGTCCCATCACTTCAGGGCAAAAAGATGGGGAAAAAGTGGAAACAGTGACAGATTTTATTTTTTAGGGCTCCAAAATCACTGTGGACAGTGACTGCAGCCACAAAATTAAAAGACATTTGCTCCTTAGAGGAAAAGCTATGACAAACCCAGACAGCATGTTAAAAAGGAGAGACATCACTTTGCTGACAAAGGTGTGTATAGTCAAAGTTGTTATATTTCCAGTAGTCATGTATGGAGGGTGTTGGACAATAAAAAAGGCTAAGTGCTGAAGAACTGATGCTTTCAAATTGTGGTGCTGGAGAAGACTCTTGAGAGTCCCTTGGACAGCAAGGAGATCAAACCAGTCAATCCTAAAGGCAATCAACTCTGAATATTTATTGGAAGGACTGATGCTGAAGCTCCAATACTTTGGCCACCTGATGAGAAGAGTCCACTCATTGGAAAAGACCCTGATGCTGGGAAAGACGGAGCGCAGGAGAAGAAGCAAGTGACAGAGGATAAGATGGCTGGATGGCATCACTGACTCAATGGACATGAGTTTGAACAACCTCTGGGAGATAGTGAAGGACAGGGAAGCCTGGCGTGCTGTAGTACATTGAGTCACAAGGAGTTGGACACTACTTAATGACTGAACACAATCAACAACAACTGTATAACATTCTGGAAAAGGCAAAACTACAGACAGCAAAAAGATCACTGGTTACCATGGTTGGGGGAAGAGACAGAGGGATGAGTAAGTGGTATACAGAGGATTTTTAAGGCACTGAAGATATTCTGAATGATACCACAATGATGGATTCCTGTCCAACCTCATAGAATGAATAACACAAGAGTGAATGATAATATAAACTATGGATTTTGGGTGATTATGAAATGTCAATGTACGTTCATCAGCTTTAACAAATATACCATTCTGGAAGGAAATGTTGATAATGGGGGAAGGTTGCGCCTTCTATGGGGCAGGGTGGGTATGTAGGAAATCTCTATACCTGTTGTTCAATTTTGCTGTGAACCTAAATCTGCTCTAAAAAATAAAAGTCTTTTTAAAAAGATGCTGCAGAGCTTCCCTGGTGGTCCAGTGGCTAAGAATCAGTCTAGCAATGCAGGTGACACGGGTTCAATCCAATTCCACATGCCACGGGACAACTAAGCCCATGTGCCACAATTACTGAGCCAGAGCTCCCGAGCCCACGAGCCAAAACTACTCAAGCCCACACTCCTTAGAGCCTGTGCTCCACAACAAGAGAAACCGCTGCAATGAGAAAACCCGTGTATCACAACTAGAGAGTAGCCCCATTCACCACAACTAGAGAAAACCCATGCAAAGCAATGAAGAACCAGTGCAGCCAAAAATAAATAAATAAAATATTTAAAAAGATGCTGCTAAAAATGTCTTCTGGATATTTCCATTCCTTCAATAAATACTAGTTGAGCAAGTAACTCCTTTAATCACATTTTCTTCTGATATACAGTAGTATAAGAGATCAAAAGGTTCAGACTCTAAGCTAACCTTCACTCCCCAAAATCCACCTGCTGTAAAAATAGCAAAACAAAAAAAAGAGAGAGATGACATATTTCTAATTTAAAAATACTATGTGCACAGAAAAAAGAAATAGCTATAAAAACTACTATTTTACCAAAATGAGGGGACCTCTGAAACCTCAAGTGATTGTATTTTAACAGAAAATTTCATTAAAATATAGTTAAGAAAACCAACTTGAGCTGCTCTTTGCTTTAGCTCCCAATTTCTCTCCTTAAGTGCCTGATCCATTTCAAGAAGTTCTTGCTTTTTGTCTTCAATCTCCATCTTGCATTCCCTGCAATTTATCAAAGTGAAAAAGACCTAAGCAGGTAAGTAGGAATATTATAGTTTTAAAAAATCAAATCAATTGGGTTACCCTTCCTGTAAGTTAAGTGACAGGATACATTCAATTATTTCAGATTGAGAGACTTCAAATTAAAGGAATAATGCATAAAGAAAACAACTGATATCAATACAATTACTTTAATATCATGTTCTAAAAAGGTACAAGTTAACTTAAATTCTACTTCTGCAGACAATTTAAGCTAAATGCTAAAAGCACTCCCAAGAAATAGGATTGAATCAGTATAAGAATTTTTAAAATATATCTATATTTTAATCTATAGATCAAAGGAGTGTTTGAAAGTCTTTTATATATAACAGCTATGAGTTCACTATAATTGAACGAGGCATTTGTCTCATGGCTGATGTCCTTGATATCCACAGTTTAGTAAATGACCCCTGTATTTCTTACAGGAATTTTACTCAAAATGACACCTTATATTTAGTGAAGTAGTGAAATCTACTACATAAATATTTTAAATGTTTTAAAAAAAATTCTAGCCCTCTTAAAACACTAATTTAAGGATAATTTTATATTATAAAAAAACTTAAAATGTCATAACTTCAAGATTTATACCACTTTGAAGCTTGTGATCAGAGAATTTTAATTCTGAACTCTAAGTTCTGATATGACAAAGGATGAAAATGTTGTTGATCTTGAATCATCATATGATTTTCTAGTCTTAAATATGAAACAATATAATAAAGGTACTGAATTTAAAAAGCAGGTTCTGAACTTCTTTAATGAGCTGTTTACTATTCCCCTAAAAGCCTGAAGAGTTAATACAAGACTAATATTCTAAAAGTAATATAAAATGAATTCTAAAGATAACTCTAATTGCTGTCTATAAGAATAGCTGTGCTTCTAAAATTCAGCTACTAGCCAGAATTTTAAGATTTTGTTTTTACTTCTCTCATCCATCCATTCCCTTATTTATTTAGTAAATATTTACTGGATGTTTCCTAAATGTCAAGGTTCTATGACTATAGATTTAACAGTCAACAGGATATTTGTCCTTCAACACATGGAGTTTACATTCTACTAGCTCCAGAAGAGATGGACTATAAATAATAATTCAACAAGAAAAATATAAAGTGCTATGTCAGACCATTAAATACAATGATGAGACAGTGACTGGGAGACTATTTCAGAATAGGTGGTCAGGGAAGGAGGGCCCTCTGCGGTAATGTGAAGGGTATGAAGAAACTGGCCACACAACAATTATTTCAGGCTATTTCAGGCCAAAGAAACAGCTATGGCAAAAGTCCTAAGGTGGGAAAAAACTTCGTAAGCTTTAAGTAGAATAAAAAGGTCAGCAGCAAGGAGAACAATATAGAATGAGGCCAGAGAAACAGGCAGAAACTTTGTTATGCAGGACTTTGTATTCTAGGAAAAGGAGCTTGGATTTTTTTTTTCAACTGTGGTAAAATACACATAAGATTTACCATTTTAACTACTTTAAAGCATACAGTGCAGTTACACTGAATACATTCACAATGTTTGTGTAACCATCATCACTATTTCCAGTACTTTTTCATCACTCTGAATAGAAACCCCATACCCATATCGGCAGTTTTCTTCCATTCTCCCTTCCCCCAGTCCCAGACAACAATTAATCTGCTTTCTATCTCTGTGGATTTGCCAATTCTGGATATTTCATATAAATGGAATTATGCAACATGTATGTGGTTTCTTTCATTTAGCATATTTGTAAGGTTTATCTGTGTTGCAGCATGTGTCAGTACTCTATTCCTTTTCACACTGGTTTATCCATTCACAGCTATCAGTATCCATCTGGGTCGTTTCCACTTTGTGGCTATTGGGACTAGAGGTGCTACAAACATTTGAGCACAATTTTTGTTTGAATACCTCTTTTCAATTCTTTTGGGTACTTAAACCTAACAGTGCAATTACTGAGTTACAAGGTTAATACTATGTTTAACTCACTGATGAACTGCCAAACTGTTTTCCACAGAGGCTAGAACTTTTAAAATTTCTCATCTGTTATGTTCTATTTGGGTGTTTTGTTTTGTTTTTATTACAGCCACCTTAGCGGGTGTGAAGTGGTATCTCATCGTGGTTTTGATTTATATTTCTGAAGGAGCTTGGGTATTACTCTGAATCTTTTGGGAAGTCATGAGAAAGTTCAAGTAGGAAAGCAATATGATCTGACTTATGTTTTAAATCATAAACTTAAATCCATCCTGTGGTGAATGAATTGTGAGGAAGGTCAAGAATTTAATCTGGCAGACCAGTTAGGAAGCCTCAGCAACAGACCAGGTGGGAGATGATGATGGCCTGGGCTAAGTAGCAGAAAAAAGGCCAAGAAATCAACAGATTTGAGAATATGTTTTGGAAATAAAGTTGATATAACTTGCTAATTGGGCTTCCTAGGTGGCACTAGTGGTAAAGAACCTGACTGCCAATGCAGGAGACATAAGAGACATGGGTTTGATCCCTGGATAGGGAAGATCCCTGGGAGGAGGGTCTGGCAACTCACTCCAGTATTCTTGCTGGGAAATTCCATGGATAGAGAAGCCTGGGTTCATGGGATTGCAAAGAGTCAGACACAACTGAAGTGACTTTGCAGGCAAGTTGCTAATAGACTGGATGAAAAAGGGGAGGGAAAGAGATAAAAGTAACCTTATAGATAGATTTCTGATTTAAGCCAATGCATAATAATGAGTTAGAGGAAGTACAGGGTTATGAATTTTAAAAATGAATTGTTTTAGTCAAGTTTAAGATGCCTCTTTAAAATACTTAAGTGGAGATAGCAAGTAAGTCATTAGGTAGGAGTCTGGAGTTTGGAGATGAGGTCATTACTAGAGATATGTGTTTAGAAGTCTCTGTTACATTGTACTGATATTTAAAGCTACATGAAACTTACTAAGAATAAGTTTGTGAGTAGAAAAGGGAAGGGGTGCTGCACTGAATCAAAGGACACAACATCTAAGTTTGTGGATCACCTTGCTACTCTCTATCCTGTTCTTTCATTACACATTTCACACCCTGTTCTGTTTTCCTTTTCGGAATTTATTTCCCACAATTGGGCTCTAGTCTGGCTCTCCACCCCTACTCACCATATATGTGTCCTGGAACAGTACTTTATGCTATTGCTGCTAATTTAAGAACCATGATATTAGACTTAGACTTGTGTTTCACTATCTGACTTTTGGCATTTTACTTAATTTTCTCAGTTTTCCCACATGTAAAAAGGTGATAATGTGGAACTTATATTTGCTTGTTGTAAAGAAATGAGATCATATATGAAGTACTTGGCATAGCCATGGCACATGTTAATATTACTTTGCTATTAACCACTGCTGTATGCTGGCCCAATCATTTTTTACCACCATGGGATACAGAAGAGGGCCAAAGTAAAATGGTCCAAAGACCAGGGATGCAAGCATCAGTCAACAGCAATAGCTGAATTAGTGAGATGGAGTATGGTGAGATGGAGCATTGGACGTAATGTCTAGAATGAACAACAGTGAGCGAAAGGCAGCTGAGAAGTTTGGACATCCAGAATTCAACAACAAAGTCTATAATATGACCAAAGGACTAAAGGTAATAAAGAGAAATACCTGTTATTGTGATATCCTTTCTTAGAATTTAACTCACCTAAGTTCAGCTGTGAGATCCTTTATTGTAGTATATTTTTCCTCTAATGATAATTGAGCCTTCTGCAGAACATCTCTCAATTCTTGGAGTTGTCTTAGAGTACTTTTTAATTCTCCATGAGCATTTTGCAGTTCAGTCTCTAGTGCTTCCCGTTTCTGCAAGGCTTCTGTTAGCTCAGTTTCAGTGTGGTGCTGTAACTTTTCTAAATCCTTCACTGTTAAAAGCAGAGAATAATTTTAGAATTATATATAAGTTACTTGTTACTCAGAACTTTGTAAATAATAACTAAGAATACCCAATTTTATTCATCTATCAGAGTAAGAGACAGGATACCAATGATTATCCTTTTCCCTCATCTCAGATTCTCACTTTATTCCATTTCTTTACATATACAATTGTAGGCAGCTAAGCTGAGCTACCCTGTTGCTTACCAGCATTTGTTTTCTTATCTAGTTCTGTCTTTGTCTGTTCTAAAATCATGTCTAACTGAGAGAGATGCATTGCTTTATTTTCTCCATCTCGTTTTAGGTGCATTATTTCTTTTTCCATTTTAGATAGCTCTTCTCGGTATTGATCCATCTCGAGTTTTACTTGCCTAATTAGAAACAAACAAAAAAAAATAAAGCAAATAATTAATAGACTGTAATTCTGCACCAATTACACACCACTAAACACAACTAAATGATGTGTTTACTTAGTACATTGCCTGGCACACAGAAGGTACTCAATGAATTAGTTTTCTATCTAGAGATATTTTAATTTTAAAACAGATCCAATGAGCTGTATAATAGATGTATTTTAACACTAATAGCTCTGGGGAGAGAAAAACAGTTTTATAAATTATAGTTTCAGAAATGAAAGAAGCCAATAGTTGGAATAGAGAAAAATCCTGCTTCCTAAAGAGAAGGTCTTGGAACTAGAATATATCTTTCTTGTGAAATTTATTCATTTAGTTCATAAGTTTCCTACCAGTAATTAGAACTTATAGGAATTGAATGCACCTTTCAGCTATAATTATGAAAAGTTTTTGTCTAGAAATCAAAGGATGGGTGTAAGAAAACAAAGCAGCAATTATTTCAATTTTATTAGTGAAACAAAAGCAAGATCATAAGTGAGAGGAAAGACTGGGGAGAGGTTGTTGGAATTATGAAAGAAAACACAAAGGTGTAAGAGGGTCCCCCTTACAAGAGTGAGTAATATTGTGACTGTCAGAGAGCATTAAGAAAATGCTTAAGGTTTTGAAATTATGGGTTTAAAGTAAGACTGGTCACTGTAGTTATATTTTTCTCCAGCCTCTGTAAAGATGTAAGATTATTCTGAGTTGGATTTTTAGTTCTGAGTACCACAAAGTAAGACAAAGGTAAGGGAACAGCCATATGTCAATCAGTGATTTTAATGAGTAGAATTTAAGGTAGGTAAAGAGAGGAGAAAGGGCATTAGAGAATGAGAAAGTGGTAGATTTGAAGGCTCAGAGGTCCTAGTTACATCAAAGAATTGTTGAATTTGGGGTATTAAAGGGAATGAGGTAATAATATACATGTAGAGGAACAGTATTCAGATTATGTTGAAATAATGGAGGTATCAGAAATGATAAAATCTACTGTAAACCATGTGCGTGAGTGGATGAGGATCAGCTAGATAGATGTATATTGAAATCCCCAAGAATAAAGACAGAACTAGTGTTGGATTCAGCTTTAGTAAGTCAGGTGATCTGCTGGTGTCAGCAACAGTGAAGAATATGATCTGATAACATGAGGTTCATGGTTATGTTATACTATTCCACATCTCAATTTTTTGGTACAAGAACTATGGGGGAAAGTTTTTACTTTAGAAGGCTGCAGGGGAAGAAGCAAAGCCCTCAGTGGAGAGTCATACTTCTGTTATAGCAAGAGAAAAGAAGAGATAGAGAATATAAGGGATGTCTCTCAGGATGGACTGTGAATCCCAGAGGATGAAGTGAAAATCTGTCAGAAGTACAGACAGAGTGAGAAAAGGAAAGAAAACACATGAGGTTTTGGGGACTTGGTATGAGAGATTAGGGTAATTCTAATGCTAATCTGTTGCTTCTTGTGTTGTCTGAAATAAGCAAAAGTAAAGTTATAAGGCTGAATACTCTTTGTGGAATTAAGGTACACAATGGTGGTAAGGCTGCATTAGTGGATACATAACTATTGATGGAAGAAAAGTTTGAAGAACTGTGGTCTTAAACTGAGGATATCTTTTTGACCCCCTTGAGAGAGTTGAGGATATCTGGGGAAGCAAGTTGCTACTCAAAGCACAAAGGTCTTATCTTTATTTTTGTCAGAAGGGGAGAGGGAGTCTGAGGATGTTGTGGTTCAAATGTATAAGTTAACTCCTACTCCTGTTGGTAGAATGGTGGGCTAAGTAAGAGTAAAATACTATGTCAGCTCTTGTCGACAAAACAGAAGCAATCTGGGGAAGCTAGGTATAGCTTTCAGCTCTTAATTCCCTTCTTTTTTTTTTTTTTTTTTTTGATGTCTTAGCCCAGTGCAGCTATATTAAATCAGGATCTTTAGAGGTGGAACCTAAGCATCAGTACTTTTTAAAGCTCCTCAGGTGATTTTAATGTTCAATCAATAGAAGTAAACTTTCTTTTATTAAGTTATTTCCTCCCTATAAACAATTAGAATCCATGAAAATTTTCTATCATCTTTCCCTGCCACTTTTAACATTATTCACAATATGATTTAATACAACAGTTGCTGAGTTAGTGGTAAAGAACCTGCCTGCCAATGCAGGAGACATAAGAGACGTAGGTTCAATCTCTGATCAGGAAGATCCCCTGCAGAAGGAAATGGCAACCCAATCCAGGCTTCTTGCCTGGAGAATCACACGAACAGAGGAGCCTGGTGGCCTACAGTCCATGGGGTCACAAACAGTCAGACACACTGAAGCGACTTAGCGCACATAATATGTATATTGATACATCACTTTCCCTCTGAAATCTGAAAAATTGAACTCAGATGCATTTCACCTCAAAGGCTTCAGATAAAGCCCTGTGGTTCTGTTTTAACCTTCAGGTTTTTCTCTAGCATCCCCATTAGGATTAAGATATGAGGTACAAGGAACCATGCTAATTGTTGTGGGAGAAACCTTAAAATAAACCACATATTATCTTGGCCTTAAGGAACTTACAATATAGTAGGAGGGTAAAGGATATTAAACTATAATAAAAAAAGGCATAATGAAGGATAAAAGGGAGGTATAGGAATACTATAGGAATATAGATCGTGGAGAAATTAATTTCTCAAGCAAATGCTTCACTCAACATTCTTATTTTGAAACTCAAATATGACTGATGGTAAAAAAGGAAGACAAAAACTAACATGATCATTTTACCTGGTAGTACCAGTAAGCTCAATAATTTTTTGTCTTTTCAAATCTGCTTCATATGTAGCTGCTTCACATTTCTCCTCCATTTTCCTCAACTTTTCAGCTGAACTTTCCCTTTGTTTCTGAAGCTCTTGTTCCAGTTTTGATACCTTGGAAAGCAATTTTTAGTAAATATTTTAAATTCAAACACAGTCCAATATTCCTCAGAAGAAAAATATTTATATAAATTTGTAACCTAGCTTATCATTTAATTTCAAAGTAAAGACCAAAAAATTGTGTTTTGGAAATATGAGAGCAAAATTTAATTTTTAATAAGATATTTCATTTATATATTATGCATATTTATAGATGTGACCACATCATAACACTAAAATAGGACTTAAAATAATTGGACAAAATAATGATAAATGTTCCTCTTTTCATTATCCTCATGTGAAACGTTCTTTATTCTCTTGTCAAACTATGTTCCTCTCCTTCTTCACGAATTGGGTCATACAGTGAAGGATTCCTAGATTCCCATCTGCCCTCAAACACTGCCACTTGCATTTGCTCCTATTCATTCTTCCTTCTGTTACTACACTGAAGGAAGTATTCTTCCCCCTATATAAGTCAAACTACTTCACAGGTGTTCTGGATTCAATTCCTGTCCACTTTCTCAGGAACCTCAAACTATTGACCATCTCTACTCTCTGCTGTATCTTCAATATCTTTCTTCTGGTTTCTTTATATTAGCATTTACACATGTCTAAGACCTTCCCATCATAAAAACCTTTCCTCCATACCACCTCCAACTACCACTTCTTTTCTTCTCTCTGTAGCTCAAATTCTCAGATTTTTTTCTATGCTTTTTGTAGTATTTTTCTTTCTTCTCATTCATTCCTCAACCCATAGAAATCTGGCCACTCTACAGAAACTACACTATGTCAAAGGCTTCCATGCAGCTAATTCCAATGGACATTACTCAACCCTCAATTTACTTGACACTACTTGACACTGATTGGAATAGCCCATGACACCAACATCTCTCATTTCATGAAATACTTTGGCTTCCATGACTGCATTCTTCAGAGCTCTGTTGAAGTCAATCATCTCACCCCTCATTCTATATTCTCTCCCTAGTTAACCTCAGCCACTTTGATCTCAAAAATTAGTATCTTGCTAATGACTTTAATATCCTCCCTGCTCTTTAAAAATCTCTCATTTAAGAACTCAGTACAGACTATAAGTCATTAATAACCACACCTCCCAACTCAAGTTTCAAGTATAAAATTAAAATAGTAACCAGGTAAAAAGGGAAGGGAACCATGGAAAATTCTACCCACTCTGTGCTTGATTAAATGGCACAATGATTTGCAAAAAAATCTAAAGATAAGTAAAAATCTGAATAAATCCAACACAAAATCTGTACATAGTGGAACATGAATAAAAAGTAGAAAAAATATATACTAGAAAATTTATCCCAAGTTCTGAAGGAATTTTTAGACATAAACTTCTTTATACCCTCAAAGAAATCAGAAAAGACAAAAAAAAATCTCTTAAATAGCACAAAGAAATAAAATCATTAAACCAAAAATACAAATGTACTGATAGACTTAAGAAAAAAAAAAAAAAAAAAAAACAGAAGAAAACCATAAGACAATTACAGAAATAAAATGAATTTCAGAAAGAACAAGAATTACAAATCAATCTCATCAATACTAGAGTCAACAACAAGGAATTTATAAAGTAGAAATCAAACACCAATGAGATGAAGAAATGCTTCAGGATGAAGCTGTGCATCAGGCACAGCAAACAGTAGGTCTAGACTTGAGCAAAAAGGATGGAGAGCCACAGGACAGATGTCTCTAAATAAGAAAATATAGAATACCTGCCTGATCTCTTTGAATATACAGAGAGAAAATTCCTTAGTGCTACTGGAGGCTGAGGATAAGTTCAGAATATATAGATTAAAAAGTCATTCAAAGGATAAAAAGGTGAGGTGTAGTGAGATTACAGAGAACTATCCTTTTTTTAATTTATACTCTTCTGTTAAGTTTGATAAGAAAAAAAACAAATCAAAAAATGCATAATATCTGTCAGAATAATTCAGATGAACTTGGGAATGAATGAAAGAAGATTAGATTCTACTATAAAATGTCCCAGGACTCTTTCTTTGGAGTAATAACTCAATATGGTATCTGTGAGGTTTAAACAGCAATTTATATAACTAACAAAATAAATCTATTCTCAATTTAAAAACTTTCTATATCATAACTCCATTTTGACCAATAAAATATACCTGTTTTTCAAGTTTAGTTTGAATGTCTTCTAGCTCTCCATTTCTAATTGTCTCTTGTTGTAACATCTGCTGTTGTTGTTGAAGAGTATGCTGCAGAATAACATTTTGCTCAGCAGTTTCTTGAAGACTGTGATTTTTAATCTTCAGCTCTTTCTGTAAACAATATACCTAACAAATATATAAATTTCTCATTATAATTTCAAATAAAAGCAAAAAAATGTCAATGGTGTCTACCTCATTAGATAATTATCCTCATTTGTCATATGGGACAATTGTATTCATTGCTATAATTTATTATGTGGAAGGGCAGGGCTCATGTTTCTGATGAAGATATATTACTGGGTTGGTGCAAAAGTAATTGCAGTTTTGCACTATTGAACTTTGCTGTTTGATATTGGAATACATTCTTAAATAAATGTGGTTATGTTATACATCATTTTAATGTACATTTCTTGGCTTATGATTTTTGCTAATGACTTATTAGTTGCCATGTATTTTATATTTATTTTAGACTAGAAATGATGTTAGACAAAAAAGCAAATTTGAGCGTTTCTTGTTTGAGTTCAAAATGGGTCGCAAAGCAGCAGAGACAACTCACAACATCAAAACGCATTTTGCTAATGAACATACAGTGCAGTGATATTTCAAGAAGTTTTGCAAAGGAGACGAGAGTTTTGAAGATGAGGAATGCAGTGGCTGGCCATCAGAAGTTGACAAAAACCAGTTGAGAGGATCATTGAAGCTAAACCTCTTCCAACTATACGTGAAGCTCCCCAAGAACTCATCGACCATTCTACAGTCATTTGGCATTTGAAGCAAACTGGAAAGGTGAAAAATCTCTATAATTGTTGCCTCATGAGCTGACCAAAAATAAAAAAAAATTGGAGTTTTGCAGTGTCATCTTCTTTTATTCTGCACAACAACAATGAACTATTTCTTGAATGAATCGTGACATGTGACCAAAAGTGGACTTTATGCCACAACTGGCAACAACCAGTTGAACCAAGAAAAAGATAAAACATATCCCAAAGCCAAACATGCATCAAAAAGTGTCATGATCACTGTTTGGTGGTCTGCTGCCCTTTGATTCAATACAGCTTTATGAATCATGGCAAAACTATTACATCTGAGAAGTATGCTCAGCAAATCAATGAGATGCACCAAAAACTGCAACAGCTGCACCAGGCATTGGTCAACAGAATGGGCCCAATTCTTTTGCAAGACAACGCCCAGTGAATTGGGATATGAACTTTTGCCTCACCTGCCATAGTCACCTAATTACTCATCAACCGACTACCACTTCAAGCATCTCAACAACTTTTTGCAGGGAAAATACTTCCATAACCAGCAAGAGGCAGGAAATGCTGTCTTAGAGTTTTCAGAATCCTGAAGCAGATTTTTATGCTACAGGAATAAACAAACTTATTTCTTGTTAACAAAAATGTGTTGATTGTAATGGTTTCTATTTTGATTATTAAAGATGTGTTTGAGCCTAGTTATAATGATTTAAATTCACAGTCTGAAACTGCAATTGCTTCTTCATCAACCTATTAATAGGGTTGATTCTTGGCTGATGTCTGAGAATGTGGCTTTTGAAACATTCCCTAAGTGATAAGATTCTTTTCCCTGGCTAGGACACCAAATCATGCTTTCCTTCTGGGAACTTGGAATTTTCATACCTATGGCTGTTCTTATGTGACCAGCTCCCTAATAAAAAGAGTCATAAGCAGGCTTCCTTGGGCAGACATACTGCATACATGTTACTGCATTTCACTTCTATAGAAAGAAGCATATTCTATGTGACTTCTCTCAGAACAAGGAAGAGAACACAGGAAGCCATAGATTCCTTCACATTGCATCTGATGTTGTCTTTTATCCCTACTGATAATAAGCCATAGCCATGAAAACACTGCATAAATGATAGGTGCTATTTAGTATATTATTGTTGCTATCATTGCCACTGTTTGTAAAATAATACTCCAGCAAAGCACTCTTGAATATTCTTGCTCCAAAAAAACACATAAAGGAATAACTATCTAAGAAACTAAACTCATTCATTCCAAATATTTAGGACTTTAATATGTTGGTCCCCAAAATTGCTTTAAAGCAAAAAAGTATCACTAACATCTGATACCTTTAGAGTTATCTGGAAGAACCTATTAAGAAGGGGGGAAAAAAAAGGCCCTTTGTCCAATAATCTAAATCCTACAAAGTGCCAAAAGAAACCATTTTAAAATTGTATAAATAATACAGCATAACTTAATACGTATTTTATAATATTTGTCACCTGTTCCCTAAAGTAAGGGGAAAGTTTAAATAAATGATATATAAATCAGATTTTGAAAGATGCAACCATTTAAAATCCTAATTTAAAGGGCAATACCAAATATAAAATTTTACAAAATAAGGTGGGAAAAAAAAGAACCCCATTTCATTAACAAGAAAAACACTCAGGCAAATAGAAAAGTGAAAAGTATTAGTATTAGAGTGAACTGTAGGCAAATCTTCTTTAACAGATTTCTTATTGTTGCCTATGTAATAACTTTTTAAATGAAGGAAATTAAACCCATTCCTTTGAGGCAAACAATCTTTCTAACAAATACCAATCCAGAAGAAAGCAGTTTTAAACTCCTAAGAAATAGTGGAGAAGAATTCTGATTTGGTTCTTTTTTCTAATTATCTGGCAGTCAAACATTCAACAGCAACATTAAAAGCTTGAGTCAAATATTCTTTGTTTATAACAAGAAGATCTTAAATTTCAAACTACTTCATTATATGATGACTCTTTACTAAAATTAGAGAACTTTAGATCTAACAGGCAACTATGCAATTTCTAATATTATTATGATAATTCTTTTTAATGCTAAACTATCTTAATTTTGTCTGTATGAAAAAAATTAATTAGTGTAAATATGTATCATTAACATCTGTTTTGTTTTTCCTGTTGGCTCCTGACAAAACTACAGATCACACCTCTGCTATAGTTTATTTTATATAGAACTGACTTGCCTGCAAGATAAGTTTAAACACTATTCTTTGCTTTACTGTAACATCCTGTTATACTTACTTTCTTATGCAAAGAAAAAAATGGAGCAGTTAATAAAGGAAGACAAAATATTAGAAAAAAGATAAGGCCTAACCAAAACACTAAGAAACTAATACCACATAAGGACAAATAAAAATTTTATTTCAGTAACATAGCCACTAGCAAAATAATTTCAATTACAAATACTGAAGTACCAAAGTATTGGAGCAGCCGTGAAGAGAAACCCCACGTCCAAAGTAAGAGAAACTCAAGTAAGAGGGGATCAGAGGGCAGACAGACTGAAACTAAAATCACAGACAACTAGCTTATCTGATCACACAGATCACAGCCTTGTCTAACTCAATGAAACTAAGCCATGCCATGTTGGGCCACCCAAGATGGCCGGGTCATGGTGGAAAGGTCTGACAGACTGTGGTCCACTGGAGAAGAAAATGGCAAACCACTTCAGTATTCTTGCCTTGAGAATCCCATGAACAGTATGAAAAGGCAAATTGATAGGATACTGAAAGAGGAACTCCCCAGGTAGGTAGTTGCCCAATATGCTACTGGAGATCAGTGGAGGAATAACTCCAGAAAGAATTAAGGGATGGAGCCAAGGCAAAAACAACACCCAGTTGTGAAAGGGACTGGTGATGGAAGCAGGGTCCGATGCCGTAAAGACCAATATTGCATAGGAACCTGGAATGTTAGGTCCATGAATCAAGGCAAATTGGAAGTGGTCAAACAGGAGATGGCAAGAGTGAACATCAACATTCTAGGAATCAGTGAACTAAGATGGACTGGAATGGGTGAATTTAACTCAGATGACCATTATATCTACTACTGTGGGCAGGAATCCCTTAGAAGAAATGGAGTAGCCATCATAGTCAACAGAAGAGTCCGAAATGCAGTACTTGGATGCAATCTCAAAAATGACAGAATGATCTCTGTTCATTTCCAAGGCCAACCATTCAATATCATGGTAATCCAAATCTACGCCCTGACCAGTAACGCTGAAGAAGCTGAAGTTGAATGGTTCTATGAAGACCTACAATACCTTCTAGAACTAACACCCAAAAAAGATGTCCTTTTCATTATAGGGGACTGGAATGCAAAAGTAGGAAGTCAAGATACACATGGAGTAACAGGCAAATTTGGCCTTGGACTACAGAATGAAGCAGGGCAAAAGCTAATAGAGTTCTGTCAAGAGAACACACTGGTCATAGCAAACACCCTCTTCCAACAACACAGGAGAAGACTCTACACATGGACATCACCAGATGGTTGACATTGAAATCAGACTGACTATATTCTTTGCAGCCAAAGATGGGGAAGCTCTATACAGTCAGCAAAAACAAGACTGGGAGCTGACTATGGCTCGGATCACGAACTCCTTATTGCCAAATTCAGACTGAAATTGAAGAAAGTGGAGAAAACCACTAGACCATTCAGGTATGACCTAAATCAAATCCCTTATTACTATACAGTGGAAGTGAGAAATAGATTTAAGGGACTAGATCTGATAGACAGAGTGCCTGATGAACTATGGATGGAGGCTCGTGACACTGTACAGGAGACAGGAATCAAGACCATCCCCAAGAAAAAGAAATGCAAAAAAGCAAAATGGCTGTCTGAGGAGGCCTTACAAATAGCTGTGAAGAGAAGAGAAGCCAAAAGCAAAGGAGAAAAGGAAAGATATATCCATTTGAATGCAGAGTTACAAAGAATAGCAAGGAGAGATAAGAAAGCCTTCCTCAGTGATCAATGCAAAGAAATAGAGGAAAACAACAGAATGGGAAAGACTAGAGATCTCTTCAAGAAAATCAGAGATACCAAGGGAACATTTCATGCAAAGATGGGCTCGATAAAGGACAGAAATGGTATGGACCTAACAGAAGCAGAAGATATTAAGAAGAGGTGGCAAGAATACACAGAAGAGCTGTACAAAAAAGATCTTCACGACCAAGATAATCACGATGGTGTGATCACTCACCTAGAGCCAGACATCCTGGAATGTGAAGTCAAGTGGGCCTTAGAAAGCATCACTATGAACAAAGCTAGTGGAGGTGATGGAATTCCAGTGGAGCTCTTTCAAATCCTGAAAGATGATGCTGTGCAAGTGCTGCACTCAATATGCCAGCAAATTTGGAAAACTCAGCAGTGGCCACACGACTGGAAAAGGTCAGTTTTCATTCCAATCCCAAAGAAAGGCAATGCCAAAGAATGCTCAAACTACCGCACAAGTGCACTCATCTCACATGCTAGTAATGCAATGCTCAAAATTTTCCAAGCCAGACTTCAGCAACATGTGAACCGAGAATTTTCAGATGTTCAAGCTGGTTTTAGAAAACGCAGAGGAACCAGAGATCAAATTGCCAACATCCGCTGGATCATCAAAAAAGCAAGAGAGTTCCAGAAAAACATCTATTTCTGCTTTATTGACTGTGCCAAAGCCTCTGACTGTGTGGATCACAATAAACTGTGGAAACTTCTTCAAGAGATGGGAATACCAGACCACCTGACCTGCCTATTGAGAAATCTATATGCAGGTCAGGAAGCAACAGTTAGAACCAGACATGCAACAACAGACTGGTTCCCAATCAGGAAAGAAGTACGTCAAGGCTGTATATTTTCACCTTGCTTATTTAACTTATATGCAGAGTACATCATGAGAAACACTGGACTGGAAGAAACACAAGCTGGAATCAAGATTGCCGGGAGAAATATCTATAACCTCACATATGCAGATGACACCACCCTGATGGCAGAAAGTGAAGAAGAACTAAAGAGCCTCTTGATGAAAGTGAAAGAGGAGAGTGAAAAAGTTGGCTTAAAGCTCAACATTCAGAAAACTAAGATCATGGCATCCGGTCTCATCACTTCATGGCAAGTAGATGGGGAAACAGTGGAAACAGTAGCTGACTTTATTTTTCTGGGCTCCAAAATCACTGCAGATGGTGATCACAGCCATTAAATTAAAAGACGCTTACTCCTTGGGAGGAAAGTTATGACCAACCTAGACAGCATATTAAAAAGCAGAGACATTACTTTGCCAACAAAGGTCCATCTAGTCAAGGCTATGGTTTTTCCAGTGGTCATGTATGGATGTGAGAGTTGGACTCTAAAGAAAGCTGAGCGCTGAAGAATTGATGCTTTTGAACTGTGGTGTTGGAGAAGACTCTTGAGAGTCTCTTGGACTGCAAGGAGATCCAACCAGTCCATCCTAAAGGGATCAGTTCTGGGTGTTCATTGGAAGGACTGATGTTGAAGCTGAAACTCCAATACTTTGGCCACCTGATGTGAAGAGCTGACTCATCTGAAAAGACCCTGATGCTGGGAAAGATTGAGGGCAGGAGGAGAAAGGGATGACAGAGAATGAGATGGCTGGATGGCCTCACCGACTCGATGAACGTGGGTTTGGGTGAACTCCAGGGGTTAGTGATGGACTTGGAGGCCTGGCGTGCTGCAGTTCATGGGGTCACAAAGAGTCGGACATGACTGAGCAACTGAACTGAACTGAAGTACCAAAAATATTTAGTTGAAACCCAAATATTAATTCACAAAAATGAACCTATATCTATCAAATTTATATTGGCATATCACTCTACCACCCTTTAACTTCCACTTTACTTTAAAAGCAAATTATTACTAAAAAATAAAAGCTAGGAAAGTTACTGACACAATGCCAACTTTACAAAACTTAAGTTCATCTTCAATAAAGGTATTTATTAATAAAAGGATTTATTTTACTGAATAAATGCTTTATGAAGAAATAGTTTAGGCTTATTTTCATCTATTTTGTGTTTATTTTCTTCTATCATGTTGACAATGTAATTCCCTATGAATACATACTTTATCACCTTTTAAAGTAAGCTAATACAAAATTAAAATATTTTCAAAATAATTTGGGACCCCAAAGTCACTACTATTTTAATCATAAATGTATTTATTTCAAAATCTGTAAAAGAATATTTGCCTGAGGCAAAAACTCAGAGGTGTATTTATTAGCTTTGTGTTCTAGATAATCAAAATGTACTTTTTTCAGCTGGCTTTCTATCAATATGCTCTGGGGCCATTTATTTATTCAGCTAGCATGGATTGGGGAATATCCACTGATTTCGTATAATATCTTTATAACATCACCTGTTACTAACAGAATGGATGGACTATGAATCAAATAATATTTTCTAAAACCTAGCTATATGTGTATATGTTCAGTCACTCAGTAATGTCTGACTCTTCTCTTTGCGACCCCAATGACTACAGCCCACCAGGTTCCTCTGTCCATGGAATTTTCCAGGCAAGAATGCTGGAGTGGATTGGCATTTCCTGCTCCAGGGAATCTTCCCGACCCAGGGACTGAACCCAGGTCTCCTTCGTCTCCTGTATTGGTGGATTCTTTACCACTGCCACCTGGGAAGCTACATGTGATGAAATGTTAATTTACTTACCTCCTCAGATTTCTTCTTTAGCTGTTTTTCAAACTTTTCTTTATTTCCTTCCAATTGGTTCAAATGCAAGGCAAGTTCTTCCTTACAAATTTCCAATGCTGAATCTAGTTGTCTGACCTAAGCAGCCAAAAGGAAAAAAGAAAAATCAACTAATACTAATGAATGCTTATAATATGCTCAAAATTTTACAGTTATCTCCTAATGTTACCTTACTACTTCAACCAATGAATATATAGTCCAACTTAAGATATAAAGCACTATTAAAGAAGAGATTTATTTAGAAAACTAATTATTACTGCAAACCAGGAAGCCAGAGACTGGAGTCCTCAAGAATAAACAGCCATGAACAAGTGAGGAAGGGCATTTAGGAAGAGCGAAGTACATTCAGAGACAAGGCACTGTGAAAATGAGTAGTAAGAAGTTGGCAAGAGCTTAGGGTACCAATGGAGAAGACACTGGCAACTCACTCCAGTACTCTTGCCTGGAGAATCCCATGGACAGAGGAGCCTGGTAAGCTGTAGTCCATGGGGTCACTAAGAGTTGGACACGACTGAGCGACTTCACTTTCACTTTCCACTTTCATGCATTGGAGAAGGAAATGGCAACCCACTCCAGTGTTCTTGCCTGGAGAATCCCAGGGATGGGGGAGCCTGGTGGGCTACTGTCTATGGGGTTGCACAGAGTCAGACACGACTGAAGGGACTTAGCAGTAGCAGCAGCAGCAGCAGCAGCAGTAGGGTACCAAAAGCATGGATTTGTAAGAGATGGGTATTGGAGAGATGAGACTGGCAAAATAGACTGGGGCCAAGTGTCAAGGACCTGTAGGCCAGACACCCTAAAACAGTTTCTAAAAAGGTAAGCAGTATTTAAACCTATTCCTTAAATTCCCTTGATCAAGAAAAATAATAAAGTGAGTACAAACTGGTGTATTGTACTAAAAATACTATGGGGTGAATATTCTGAAGTCACTAAGAAAATGAAATGTTTTTGTCAGCTAGGAAAAAAAAATAAGAAGGAGAGGGCTGTTTTTCCTTTCAATTAGTTAAAACATTTTTAGAAAGGCAGCCATGTAACTTGGTTCAAGTGTTCATAAAGCTGTAAATGCTTCATGCTACCGTAACCTTAAACAGCAAATGAGCAAAGAGCAACTCAAATTCAGTAAATTTCTTACAGAATTTGCCTATATACTCCATGTCCCCCATCTGTTAATGAGATTCATTCTTCTCTTGATTCTTTCTTTTCATTATTGTAATTCTGAGTTTCTCGGGAGCGATTTTTTTCTCCTCAATGCTAATAGCCTTTTAGTAAGTAGTCATGAAAGTGTGAAAGAAATTTCAGCAAAATAAGAAAAAATAGAAAACTGCTCCCTCTTACAGATAATATTCTACATCATGAAATTATCCTTACAATTCTTTCTAAAAGGAGGATCTTGAAAGACACACAGTTGCCAAAGCCTGTCCCTATAGCTTGTGAATATAACAGCAGCTTAAAAGTTTGTAATTTTGAATAATTATCTTTGTTAATAAACTGCTTCCCTAAAAATAATTTTTAAATTGTTTTATGAAGGCATAACTACTTATAAGTTTTCTTTCTTAAGCATGAGAATGAGCATTGGTACTTGTATCAAATTCTACACACAGGAAAAAGAAATCTGTCAGAATATCACACCTGATAAAAATTAGCAATGCAAAAACTCATTCAGGCAAGATTCATCACTGGATTTTAAAAACTATTGACTATAAGCTTGTTGAGGAACACAGCTTTCAACATGGCCTCCAAGAATCATCCCATATACTGCTTATTAATTATAAAGGAAAAATTGTGCCCTGAAAATGGTGAGATCTGGCAGTAAACTTTAAATAAGGAGTCAAGGGAACTCCCTGTAAGTCCAGTGGGTGGGACTCTGTGCTTTCATTGCCAAGAGCCAGGGTTTGATCTCTGCTGGGGGAACTAAGATCCCATTAGCTGCACAGTACAGTCAAAAAGAAATAATAATAATGAGGAGAAAACATTGGATATATAGTAATTACTTAGCAAACTCTGAGTAACTTAGTGTGTGCTAAGCATTTTATATCCTCATTTTAATTAATCCTCAAATCCACCCTCTTCTAGTGCATTGCTATTCCTATTTTAAAGATGAAGAAGTTAAAGTTCAGAGAGTTTAAATAACCAAGTCAAGGTTACAGTCAGTCAGTAAGCACATTGAAGCCAGAAATGAAACCCAAGTTAGTTTAGCCCCAAAGCCCATGCCTTTAACCATAAGGATATATATACTATTAATAGCAACAAAACTGTATTTTACTCAGAAATTCTGGATTTATTCCCTATTTAATCATATAGCAGAACTAGTAAAAAGAAGCAAAACTCTACTGTTTGTAATTTCATCTCTCTTCACTTTCTTTGTTAATATTTTTACTGGCAATGTTAGTAAATACCTACAGTTAAAAAACAAAACAAAACAGTTTTTGGTTAAAAAAAAAAAAACAAGTCTTAAGGCAAAAAGAAAGGAGGTTAGATAATCTATAAACTAGGTTGTGATAATCTTACAGATAATATTATAGATAAACTATAAACTATCAATTAATTAAGATCATAATTCTTAATGAAAAAATATACTACTTAAAGAAACTAAGTTCATTGATTTAGGTAAAATTTTTACTACTTTATTCATTTTTAAGTAAAAGATTTTTACAATTTATAGAGTAAACTAAAAAGCCACAGGAATGTCTCTATTAATAAAAAAAATTAAAAGAAAAAAAGTTTTTTTAAGTATTAGCATACTAGCCTTGATCGTTTCTTCAGATACTTGGTTCTGTAATGCTTTCAAAGCTTCATCTTTCTTCATATTTTCCTTTTCCATCTCCTAAAAACATACAGATTGGTAGCAAAAAATAAGGAAGCGTATAAGTATTTCAGCATTAGTAACAAGTTGTTAAAAAATTGATTTGATTAGAATTAAAGGAATGTTAAAAATACATAAACTTAAAATGTTAATCAACTTTTAAAGAGCACTTTTATAAAGATGATTTTACCCCTTTGCTTTCTGTCAAGAGTCTGTCTAGTGATTCAAGATGATGTTGTTTACATATTATATCTTGCTGCAACATAGACATAGTCTTTTCTTGTTCTTTAAATTGTTGTTCTTTTTTGTCTAGTTGAGATTCAAGCTAAAAACAGAAACAGGGTTTATTAATTTTCATGTTAACTTTTTAAAAATCTAAAACATTTTAAATACAGTCCATTCTTCAACAAAGCAGGTTTAACTGCCTGAGTCCACTTATACATGGATTCTTTTCAATAAATGTGTACTACAGTACTATACCACCAGAGGTTGTTTGAATCCACAGATAGGAACCATGGATAAGAGGGCTGACTATAAAGTTATACGTGGATTTTCAACTGTGCAAGAATTGGCACCCCTAACTTTCACATTGTTCACAAGTCAAATGTACACAAAAAATAATATACTCACATGTTATATTACTATTGAAATTACATAGATGATTGCATTTTGCCAAATTTCCTTTAGTTTCCCTCCTTTTAGAGAAGAAATAAAATCACAATTCCAGGTCTTATTCTTTTCCTCCCACACCAATACTATACTGAAATTGTTTTGTATCATTCTCTAGTGTGTTTCAGCTTCATGCATGTTTTCCATGCTTTTAACTACATATGTAGACCCATGAACGTAATGTAATTTTCTGTTTTGAAAATTCACATAGACAATATCAACACTAGTTCCAAGTTTCAGCAACTAGTTTCTTTCACTTAATATTAATATTCTTTTAGGGCTTCCCTGGTGGCTCAGTGGTAAAGAACCCACCTGTCAATGCAGGAGGCATAATATTGTTTTAAATATTTATCTGTGTATCCATATACGGACCTAGTTCAAATAATAGAATATTCCATCATAACAACAAACTACAGCTTGTTCACTCTTCTGCTTGGGAATAGTTAGTATTCTTTTTCACTACAATGATAATGTTACAGTAACAATCTTTGTATGTATCTCTTTATGTACATGTATTAGAGTTTCTTTAGAACATACCACCTAGAAGTGGACTTCCTGGTTGTAGGATATGCACATTTCTAACTTCATTAGGTATTTCTTTACAAAGGGTATCAAAATTAATACTTTCATTAGAAATGTTTGTCTTTATAACTTCACCACTAATAGACTGTTGTTATCAAACATCTAAAAGTTTTGTGAAGGCAAAACATGAATAAACTGATATGTTTATATGAATATTTGTGTATATTATATAAAATGTACAAAAATCATTCATATGTGATATATATCACATGTATACATATACACTATAAAAACAGAGCAGCAACAAGTTAGCTAAAAATTATTAAAACCAAAGAACTGTGAAATGGAAACACTCAAATGAAAATAAATAACACATCATAAATTAGAGGAACAGAAAGAAAAAACTCTGAAGTGAACAGAACATAAGGGACCCGTTGGATACTGTCAAGCAGACCAAGGTGCGTATTACAGAAGGAAGGACAAAATTCAATAACCTCTCATGATAAAAACACTTAACAATTAGGAACAGAAGGAAACTACCTTCACAAAATAAAACCCTTAGATGAAAAACCTACAGCTAACATAGTCAATGAGGAAAGACTGAAAGCTTTTCTTCTATGCTCAGGAACAAGAAAGGGATGCCCTCTCACCACTTCTATTTAACAGTCTTGGAAGTTCCAGCTACAGGAATTGAGCAAGAAAAAAAAAGGCATACAAATTGGAAAGAAAGAAGTAAAACTATCTGCTGGCAGATGATATAATCTTATATATACTGTAAAAAAACAAAAAGATTTCACACAATAAATCTACTAGAACTGATAAATGAAATAATTCCATTTGATTGATTCAAATGAAAATCAGAAAAGCAGAGGATATAATTTAACACAGAGAAAACAGGGGCATTTCTATACATGAACAATGAACAATCTGAAAAGAAAACTACAAAAACAATTTCTGTTATAGTAGTATCAAAAAGAAAAAAATTATTAGGAATTAACCAAGGAGGTAAAAGAGTTGTACAATGAAAATTACAAAACATTGATGAAAGGAATTAAAGAAAACATAAGTCAAAGTGTTAGTTGCTCAGTCGTGTCTGACTCTTTGTGACTCCACGGACTGTAGTCTGCCAGGATCCTCTGTCCATGGAATTTCCCAGGCAAGAGTATTGGAGTGGGTTTCTATTCCCTTCTTCATGGGATCTTCCCACCCCAGGGATCGAACCTGAGTCTCCCACATTACAGGCAGATTCTTAACCACTTGAGGCACCAGGGAAGCCCCAAAGAAAACATAAATAGAAACATATTCCATGTTCACAGATTAGAAGATTTAATACTGTTAAAATGTCAGTATTACTCAATACAATATAATCTCTTTTAAAATCCCAAAGACCTTTTTTGCTGAAACAGAAAACCCCATCTTAAAATTCTTATGAAACCTCAAGGGACCGTGAACAGCTAAAACAAACTTGAAAATGAACAAAACTGGAGTATCCTCACTTCCTGACTTCAAACCTATCAATATTACAAAGCTACAGTAACAAAACCAGTGTGAATTGGCATAAGACAAATATATACACCAATGGAATAGAATCAAGAGCCCAGAAATAAATACTCACACATATGGTCAAATGATTTTGACAAGGGAGCCAAGATCATTCAGTGGGGGAAAAGGACAGTTCTTCCAACAAATGGTACAGATAAAACTGGACATCCACATGCAAAAGAATGAAGTTAGACCCTTACCTAACACCATACATAAAAATTAACTCAAAATGGACAAAAGACATAAATGTCAGACATTAAAAACCAGAAGTCTTGGAAGAAATCTTGTAACAAAAGTTTCGTGACATTGGATTTAGTAAATTTTCTTAAATATGACACCAAAGATGCAGGCAACAAAATAAAAAATAGACAAATTAGAATTCATGAAAATTCTAATATTCTGTGTATCCAAAGACTCTCTGTAGAGTAAAAAGGAAACCGACAGAATGGGAGACTATTTGCAAATCATATACCTGATAAGGGATCAATATCAAGAATATATAGAGAAGTCCTAAAACTCAATAACAGTATAAATACAACCCAATTTAAAAAATGGGCATAGGAGCTGAATACACATTTCTCTAAAGATATATGACTGGCTAACAAAGACATGAAAAGATTCTCAATATTACTGATCATTAGGGAAATGCAAATCAAAATTACAGTGAAATGCCATCTCACACTCATCAGGATTGTTGTTTCTCAGTTGCTAAATTGTATTCAACTCTTTGTAATGCCATGGATTGCAGCAAGCCAGGCTTCTCAATCCTCCACTATCTCCCAGAGTTTGCTCAAATTCATGTCCATTGAGTTAGTGATGCTATCTAACCATCTGATCCTCTGCCACCCACTTCTACTTTTGCCTTCAATCTTTCCCAGAATCAGAGTCTTTTCCAAGGAGTTGGCTCTTCGAATCAGATAGCCAAAGTATTGGAGCTTCAGCTTCAGCATCAATCCTACCAATCAATATTAAAGGTTGACTGCCTTTAGGATTGACTGGTTCAAGCTCCTAAAGAATATTATTGGTGGACATAAAATTCTAGGTTGACAATTTTTCTCTGAGCAGTCAAAAAAATATGTTCTTCAGTCTTCTAACCTTCACAGTTTTTTATTTTGATGAGAAGTCTACAGTAATTTTAATCTTTGTTCCTCTATATGCAATGCGTTATTTATCTCTGACTGATTTCAAGATTTTCAGCAACCATTTTGATGTGTCTTGAAGTTATTTTCTTTGCTTCCGGTCCCATCACTTCATGGTAAATAGATGGGGGAAAAGTGAAAACAGTAACAGACTTTTATTTTCTTGGGCTCCAAAATCACTGCGGACAGTGACTACAGCCATGAAATTAAAAGATGCTTGCTCCTTGGAAGAAAAGCTATGACCAACCTGGACAGCATATTAAAAAGCAGAGACATCACTTTGCCAACTAAGGTCCATATACTCAAAGCTATGGTTTTTATAGTCATCATGTATGATGTGAGATGGACCATAACATAAAGAAGATTGAGCACTGAAGAACTGATGGTGAACTGTGGTTCTGGAGAAGACTCTTGAGAGTCCCTTGGACAGCAAGGAGATCAAACCAGTCAATCCTAAAGGAAACCAATCCTGAATATTCATTGGAAAGACTGAAGCTGAAGCTCCAATACTCTGGCCACCTGATGCAGAGTTGACTCACTGGAAAAGACCCTGATGCTGGGAAAGCTTGAGAGCAGGAGGAAAAGGGGACAAGAGAGGATGAGTTGGTTGGATGGCATCATCAACTCAATGGACATGAGTTTGAGCAAACACCAGGAGCTAGAGAAGGACAGGGAATCCTGGTGTGCTGCAATCCATGGGGTCATAAAGAGTCGGATACGACTGAGTGACTGAACAACAAAAATCCTCTTTAAGCTTACTGAATTTATAAATTTATTTCCTTCACAAGTTGGCAAAATTTTAATCATTATTCCTTCAAATATTTTTTGTACCAGTCTCATTCTTCTCCTCTTTGGTACTCTGGTGACATAAATGTTAGACCTTCTGATATTATTCAACAGGTCTCTAAGGCTGTGTTTGTTTTTTTCCCAAATTTTCTTTTTCTCTGTTGCTCAGATTAATTTCTATTGCTCTATATTATAAGCTTATATTTGTGTGTGTTAAATATCAATACATTCTGCTATTAAACCCATCCAAACTCTCTTTTATTTAGTCTTGTACTTCTAGTCTCACACTTCCTCCTTTACTTTTGTTTTTGCTCTTCACTTTTAACCCAAGATCAAGAGAGCTTCTACTCAACCAATCTTCAGGCAAATGATATCTCTAGTGGAAAAAGAGTTACAGAATCACTCTAGTTTGATAATGTCAAAAAATAATGACTGAAACAAATGGCAGGAGTAATAAAGGAGCAAGCATTGTAAACTGATCTAGAAGTAATGGGATTCTAATTATAGTACTTACTACTAACTTTTCTATGTCTTGTTTCCTAATATATTTAAATTAAAAAAGCTAAGTTAGTAATGTTTAAGATTTTCAGATTTCATATTCTAAATATATATTACATTTACTTATAAAAACATAATTAATATCTTACTCTTTCAATCTGCTTTTCCATCTCTTTATGCTGGTCAAGATGAATTTTCTTTGCCTTTTCAAAAGCTAAACAAATTTTCTCATGCTCTGTATTTATATTGGTTTCCAGGCTCCTAATCTTTTCATTCTTTTCCTAGAAATACAAAAACACTTTAAAAGAATATAATTAAGTATTAGTTTTTCATAAAAGTACATTAGAAAAAAAGTATATTAGTAAAGCATAAAATTTATTATACTCTATTCTGTAAAGAATCACAATAGTCAATGTCAAGCTTTAAGAATGTTTTCAATAGTTATAAAAAAAGACAAAGTGGTTATTTTAAAAACTGTATCAAAATAAGATCAAACTATTTAAAAATTTGTGAAACATCAAAGAACTATTAGCAGTTCCTTCAATTCTACTAAAATAAAAATAAGAAACTTTAGATAACAACTTTCCATATTAACTTAAAAATACAGAACTAAAAACTGAAAGAATCTGATAAAATTTATACTTTCCTACATGGTATATTTTAGAATAATTATACTAAAATAAACATGTTGTTACAAATTAAGTTCCTTAAAGACACAGTAAATTTGTAGCAAAAAAAAAGGTAATTTTTACCATAAGTTCCTGTTCCAGTTCTGCATTTTTTGCAGCAATGGAGGAATAAGCAACTATTTTTTCTTCTAGCTGTTTCTCTAAAGTTAAAAGTTGAGAACATTTCTTTGTCATCTGAAAACACATTGAAATAAATTTAAAATTATTAAAAAAAAATAAATGACAATTCAGAAGAAAAACAGTGAAGGGAAGAGCAGACTATGACACATCCTATTCCATTAATTCAGACCCCTATATTCAAACAGGACCACACCCAACCCATTTTGTAAAAGTAGCTGTTAAAGACTGAAATTAGTACAATAAAATGTTAACAGCAGTATTTCTACTGGTAGAATTACCAATGTTTTATTTTCTTTTTTGTCCCTTTCTGTATTTTCAACAAGACTGTGCTAATATTTTAATTTAAAAAAAGTTATTAAGCTTAGTACCTGACACTTTTCCAAGTAAGCTGATGGCTGTAATTATCAACTGACTCTCTTTTCTGTAATTAACCTAAGTTCCTATCCCACAGGTCTTATCCCTAGTCTTGGCTATAGACTTTAAGATGAGAAATCAGACATTTTAAAAGTGCCCTCAAAGAGCAGCAACCTGTGATTTGAAGGGTGACTATAGCATATACACGTGTGGTCCTAGTACACAATTACCTAATAAGGCATTCTTGTTCTGTCCTCAGTGGAAATGAAGATCAGATATTCATAAAACATACAGTATCCCCTTTTCAGGATATAATCCAAAGATACCTGCATCAGATTTACATGCAGCTGTTTAAAAATGCAGATTCCTTAGCATTACTCCATACCTACTGAATCAGAATCACTGGAATAGGACCCAAAGCCTGCATGTTTAACAAGCTTTCCAGGTGGTTCTACTATTTGCTAAAATACGAAATCCTCTATTTCTACCTGTTTTTTTTCCAATTACATAATCCAAATTTTTTACTTGTAAATATGTATTAGCCATATTAACTTATACTTGGAAGAAATAATAGAAAGGAGTATAGTTTAAGTCTCACCAAATTTAGCCACTGTTTTCCTACTTTTAACATATATTAAAACCCAAGTTTCCAAATATAATTTTAAAAGAAGTTATAACTTATGGGATACCATTTTTTTAAGTGTATAAATCTCATCTTTCACAAACAATTTTTACAAAACCATACAACACTTTTTTCTTCTCTCAAAATTTAGTACATATAACTAATTCAAGCTTACTTCACTTTCAAGTTTGCTAGAGTTTGAAGCTTTCTCTAGCAGCTCCTCTTGAATGAGTTGAAACTGACTAGTTCTGTGTGCCATGTTAACCTTCAGATCAGAATTCTCAGCTTCTATTTGCATCAACTTATCACGTAATTCTTCTATTCCAGAAGTAAGTCTTTGCCTTTCTCTTTCATATTGCTTGTTCATAGTATGCTGATTTTGATCTTTTAAACTTTCTGTTAATAAACATAAAAGGAAAACTGTTCTCTATAAAACTCAAAGAAAAACTCATTTCAATGTTGAAAGATTTAATCATATTTACTTTCTGATCTAAAGAATACTAAAGTGGATGAAATATAAATTAAAGAAAATATAATGAAGAAACATGGTAAGCAAGGTACTTTCTATTATTAAATAAAGTAGGAATAAGTTCTGACTCAATTCACTTTTCTAGACTATCACTTCATAACATAAGAACGATCTTTTTGTACCACAAAGAGCCCTTCTCCATCTTTAAAAACCCCACTGTTTGAATATAAATCATTATTTGAAAACAAAACAAAACATAAAAACATTGTCTTATCTCCTTAAACCAAAATTTATCATAAATTTATTTGGATAACTTGATCATTTTGATATACTGTATACAGATGCAAACTGAAAACCCCAAAACCCTGAATCCTTCATATTCCAAGCCAAATGATGAGAATTCAGTAATGCTCTTTAAAACTACTGAGGGTTATCAGAGGTAGTTGTTGGAATACACCTTTTCTCCTTTATAAAGGTATACACTATTGCCAACTGAAAGGTAAACAAGCTTTCAGGGGTGCTTTAAAGTAGATGCACAATGTAGATGACTGCATGAGAATACACAGATGTGTAAACAAGTAGAGAAACTATGCCTTCAAGGGTTGCATAAGTACCATTTGCCATCAATTCTCCAAATCCCTAATAATTCACTTTCTAAACAATCTATTATTGACTCCATTCTTCTTTGATATTAGAGAATATATAACATATATTATCACAACCTCTAATTAGAATTCCCTCTGCTGATTCCATCATTCTCGACTGTATTCCTTCTAATCACTTAAGATATCTAATCTTCTCCACCATCATTTCTGCTAGCAGTCCATTGTATTTGAAGGTGGCATATGACAGGTTAAAGATACATATATTAACCCCTAGGGCAACCACTAAAAAAAAAGAGGTATAATTAATTACTTAATTGAAGGCATTAAAAAAATGAAATACTAAAATTCATTCAAAGGAAGGCAAGAAAAATGAACAAAACCCAAGAGAATAAAAAGCAAACAAATAACAAGATAGTAGATTTAAACCCAAAAAGATCAATGATAACATTAAATATAAGTAACCAACACATTCCAATAAAAGGGTAAAAGAATGACTAGTTACAAAAGAAAGAATCAATCATATGTTTTCTATCAGAAACACACTCATATTCAAAGATACATCCTTTTAAGGATGGAAGAAGTCTTCCCAGGCAAACACTAATCAACAAAAAGCCAGAGTGATAACTATCGAATAATGAACAGAGGAAAGAAAAAATAGTATTGCCTAGTGAGGTTTTCAACGTATGTTGCTATAATACATTGGATAATTACAACATAAAATAGGAATGGTAAAGAGACCTATAGTCTTATAAAGTTTCTATATTTTACTTCAAGTGGAAAAATCTTAATTCTGAATAAACTATGAACTATAAGAAACTATACATCAAGGCTCTATGTTGTCACTCTGCTTATTTAACTTATATGCAGAGTACATGATGCAAAAGCCAGGTTGGATGAAGCTCAGGCTGGAATCAAGGTTGCCAGGAGAAATATCGATAACCTTAGATATGCGATGATACCACTCTCTAATGGCAGAAAGTGAAGAGGAACTAAGGAGCCTATTGAAGGTGATAAACGAGAGTGAAAAAGCTGGCTTAAAACTCAACATTCAAAAAATGAAGATCATGGCATCCAGTCCATTCAGTTTACTCACTCATGTCCAACTCTTTGCAACCCCATGGACTGTAGTAAGCCAGGCTTCCCTGTCCATCACCAACTTCTGAAGCTTGCTCAAACTCACATACATCAAGTTGGTGATGCCATCCAACCATCTCATTCTCTGTTATCCCCTTCTCCTCCTGCCTTCAATCTTTCCCAGCATGCGGGTCTTTTCTAATGAGTCAGTTCTTCACATTAGGTGGCCAAAGTATTGGAGTTTAGGCTTCAGCATCAGTCTTTCCAATGAATATTCAGGACTGATTTCCTTTAGGATTGACTGGTTTGATCTTCTTGAAGTCCAAGGGACTCTCAAGAGTCTTCTCCAACACCACAGTTCAAAAGCATCAATTCTTCAATGCTCAGCTTTCATTATAGTCCAACTCTCACATCCAAACATGACTAATGGAAAAACCATAGCTTTGACTAGACGAACCTTTGTTGGCAAAGTAATATCTCTTCTCTTCAACACACTTGAACTACTTCAACCAGTCCCATCACTTCATGGCAAATAGATGGGGAAACAATGGAAACAGTGATAGACTTTATTTTCTTGGTCTCCAAAATCACTGCAGATAATGACTACAGACATGAAATCAAAAGACACTTGCTCCTTGGAAGAAAAGCTATGGCAAACCTAGATAGCATATTAAAAGGCAGAGACATCACTTTGCCAACAAAGGTCCATATAGTCAAAGCTATGGTTTTTACAGTAGTCATGTACAGATGTGAGATGGACCATAAAGGCTGTTATTGTTATTGTTCAGTCACCCAGTTGTGACCGACTCTTCACAACCCCATGGACTGCAGTACACCAGGCCTCCCTGTCCCTCGTCATCTCCCAGAGTTTGCCCAAGTTCATGTTCATTGCATCAGTGACGCCTTCCAGCCATCTTATCCTCTGACGCCCTTTCCTCCTTCTGCCTTCAATCTTTCCCAGCATCAGGGTCTTTTCCAATGAGTCAGTTCTTCACATCAGGTGGCCAAAGTATTGGAGTTTCAGCTTCAGCATCAGTCCTTCCAGTGAATATTCAGGGTTGATTTCCCTTAATTGACTGGTTTGATCTCCCTGCTGTCCAAGGGACTTTCATCAGGAGTCTTCTCCAGCATAGTTCAAAGGCATCAATTCTTTGGTGTTCTACCTTCTTTATGGTCCAGCTCTCATGACCATATGTGACCACTGGGAAGACCATAGCCTTGACTACACGGACCTTTGTCAGCAGAGTAAAGTCTCTGCTCTGTCTAGGTTTGTCATTGCTTTCCAGCAAAGAGGCAATCATCTTCTGATTTCATGGCTGCAGTCACCACCCACAGTGATTTTGGAGCCCAAAAAGAGGAAATCTGTTACTACTTCCACCTTTTCCCCTTCTATTTGAAGGCTGAGCACCACAGAATTGATGCTTTCCATTGTGGTGCTGGAGAAGACTCTTGAGAGTCTCTTGGACTGCAAGTAGATCAAACCAGTCAATCCTGAAGAAAATCAACCCTGAATATTAACTGGAAGGACTGATGCTGAAGCTCCAATACTTTGGCCACCTGATGTGAAGAGCTGACTTATTGGAAAAGACTCTGATGCTGGGAAAAACTGAGGGCAGGAGGAGAAGGGGAAGATGGAGGATAAGATGGTTGGATGGCATCATTGACTCAATATGACACAAATTTCAGTAAACTCCAGGAGATAGCGAAGGACAGTCTGGTGTGCTGCAGTCCACTGGGTCACAGAGTTGGACATGACTGAGCAACTGAACAACAACAACAACCAGAAAGAGAAATTAGAGAATAATCCCATTTACAATTGAGTCAAAAAGAATTAAATAGTTAGGAATAAATATAACCAAATAGGTAAAAGATCTGTATAATGAAAACTATAAGACACGGATGAAAGAAACTGAAGACAAATAAATAGAAAGACATTTCATCCTCATGGATTAGAAGAATTAACATTGTGAAAATATTTATATTACCAGAAGTGATCTACTGATTCAATTCAACCTCTATAAAAATTCCAAAGGTATTTTTCACAGAAATTGAATAAACAAGCCTAAAATTTATATGGAACTACAAGAGAGAGAGAACAAAATTGAAGGCATTATACTAGCTGGTTTCAAACTATGTGACAAAGCTATAGGAATCAAAAAAGTATAACACTGGCATAAAAACAGACACATAGATCAATGGGACAAAAACAGAAAGATCATAAATAATGGTCAATTCATTTACAACAAAGGAGTGAAGAATATTCCACAAGGAAAGGACAGTCTCTTCAATAAACAGTGTCAGGAAAACTGGACAGCAACTGGACAGCAACAAGAATGAAACTCGACAACTATCTTACACCATACACAAAAATTAACCTAAAAATGCATTAAAGACATGAACCGTGAACATAAGACATGAAGTATAAAATTCCTAGAAAAAAAAACAACAACATAGACTGTCAGCTATTAGACATCAGTCTCAGCAGTGACTGTCTTTTGGTGATTTTTCTTTTTTTTTTGCATTTTACATGAAAAGCAAAACCAAATAAGCAGGACTATATCAAACTAAAAGGTGCCTATATAGCAAAGGAAACCATCAACAAAATGAAAAGCCAACTTATGGAATGGGAGAAAATATTTTCAAATCATTTATCTGATAAGAGGTTAATAGTCTGAACATATTTAAAAAATCACAACTCAACACCAAAAATAAAGGAAGAGAATCTGAACAGACATTTTTCCAGAGAAGACACCAATGGCCAATAGGTACAAATAACACTAAGCATCATGAAAATCTAAATCAAAACTACAATAACAGAAGAAAAAGATTCTAATTTGAATAGTACAGGTAACTATATTCAGTATAGTTTATCTTGTGATAAACTATAATGAAAAAGAATATAAAAAAGAATGTATATTTGTGTATAACTGAGTCACTTTGCCTACAGCAGAGATTGATACATTGTAAATTAACTATTATTTTTCAATTAAAAAAAAAAAGATAGCCAACAAGGACCTACTATATATATAGCACAAGGAACTCTACTCAATATTCTGTAATATCCTAAATAGGAAGAAAACTTGAATAAGAATGGGAAAAAGATTAAATTAAATCAAAAAATTACGAAAAAAACTCACAGTGAGGTATCACTTGACAGCTGTTAGAAAGGCTGTATAAAAAAGATGAGATATAACAACTATTGGTAAGGATGTTGAAAAAAATGAACTCTGTATACTGCTGGTGGGAATGTAAATTGGCACAGTAACTATGAAGAACAGTATGGCAGTTCCTCAAAAAATTAAAAACAGAACTACCATAAGATCTAGCAATTCCACTTCTGGATATTATCTGAAAGAAAATCTGTATGGAAACACAAAAAATCCCAAACAGCCAAAACAGTCTAAAGAAAGAAGAACAAAGCTCAGAGTATCATGCTCTATGATTTGAAACTATTCTACAGATCTACAGTAATCAAAATGGTATGGTACTGGCACGAAACTAGACACACAGTTCAATGGAACAAAGTAGATAGCCCAAAAATAAATTCACATTTTATGTTCAATTAATCTATGGCAAAGGAGAGAGAATATACAATGGGAAAAAGACAGCCCCTCTAATAAATGGACAGAGATATGCAAAAGAATCTAAATGGACTACTTTCTTAAACCACATACAACAATAAACTCACAATGGAGTAAAGACAAAGATAAGATCTGAAATCATAGTATTTCTAGAAGAAAACACAGGCAGTAAGCTCTCTGACATTAGTCTTAGCAATATTTTTGGGAAGGAATATTTCCTTCCTCAGGCAAGGAAAACAAGAGCAATAATAAACAAGTAGGACTACATCAAACTAAAATGCTTTTGCACAATGAATGAAATTATCAACAAAATGAGGCATCCTACTGAATAGGAGGAGATATTTGCAAATGATATAATTTGATAAGGGGTTATTATCCAAAATATACAAAGAACTCACACAGCTCAATATCACTAAAACAACCTGATTTTAAATACAGGCAGAGGACATGAATAGACATTTTTCCAAAGAACATATACAGATGCCAACAGGTACATGAAAAGATGCTCAACAACATTTATCATCGGGGAAACACAAATCAAAACCACAATGAACTACCTCAAACCTATCAGAATGGTTATTATCAAAAACACAACAAGTAACAACTGAATGTGGAACAACAAGAATGTGTAGAGAAGTGCACTTTTAGTGCACTACTAGAGAGAGTATAAATTGGTAGAGACACTGTTGAAAACAGTATGGGGGTACCTTTTTTTAATCTTTAAAACCACCATATGACCCAGTAATTATACTTTTGGGTATGCTTCTGAAGAAAATAAAATACTAGTTAGAAAATGTATCTGTACTCCTATATTCATTGCAGCCTATTTTACAACAGACCAGATATAGTAGCAACCTAAGTGTCCATCAATTGATAAATGGATAAAGAAGGTGTATATACAGAATGTATTTATAAAATAGAATATTAGTCATAAAACAGAGTGAAATCCTGATTATTTGCAACAGCATGGATTGATATAGAGGGTATTATGATAAGTAAAATAAGCTAGACAAATATTGTATTATTTCATTCATATAAAATTTACGTATGGAATCTAAAAAACAAAACAAATGAACAAACATAACAAAACAGAAACAGACTCATACATACAGAGAACCACCTGGTGGTTGCAGTTGGGAAGGGGGAAGGGGAAGGAGATAAGTGAAATAGGTGAGAGAGACTAAGAGGCACAAACTCGGTTACAAAACAAATGAATCATGGAGATAAAAGGTACAGTATGGACAATACAGTCAATAATATCCTAGTAACATTGTATGGCATCAAATGGTAACTAGACTTATCATGGTGATTTTGTAATGTCCAATCATTATGTTTTACAGCTTGAACTAACATAATGTTGTAGGTCAATTACATTTACTTTATTTACAATAAAGACAGAAAAAAAAAGGAAGAAGAAAGGGGCAATATTCAAATTTTTAAAAACAATAAATAAACAAAATGAAGAGAGTCTTAAAAAGACTACTTAATAATCTATATATTCACATATAAGGAATTCAACTGATCTGCTATTACAGTAAGTCCCCTACATATAAATGAGTTCCATTCTGAGAGCACATTCGTAAGTCCAACAAAGGCAGCTGTGATCAGCTATTTTTCACACAAATACTTAAAAAAAAAATAAATAAATAAACATTTTTAAACTTACAGTACAGTACTTTGGAAAGTACAGTGGTACAGTATAACAGCTGGTACCTGTTAGCAGTACCAGCTACATCACCACTGCTTTTATGCTCACTTCTGGACACTCAGAAAACTAAGATCATGGCATCTGGTCCCATCTTTTCATGGAAAATAGATGGGGAAACAGTGGAAACAGTGTCAGACTTTATTTTTGGGGGCTCCAAAATCACTGCAGATGGTGACTGCAGCCATGAAATTAAAAGACGCTTACTCCTTGGAAGGAAAGTTATGACCAACCTAGATAGCATATTAGAAAGCAGAGACATTACTTTGCCAACAAAGGTCTGTCTAGTCAAGGCTATGGTTTTTCCAGTAGTCATGTATAGATGTGAGAGTTGGACTGTAAAGAAAGCTGAGCACTGAAGAATTGATGCTTTTGAACTGTGGTGTTGGAGAAGACTCTTCAGAATCCATTGGACTGCAAGGAGATCCAACTAGTCCATTCTATAGATCAATCCTGGGTGTTCTTTGGAAGGAATGATGCTGAAGCTGAAACTCCAGTACTTTGGCCACCCCATGTGAAGAGTTGACTCATTGGAAAAGACTCTGATGCTGGGAGGGATTGGGGGCAGGAGGAGAAGGGGACGACAGAGGATGAGATGGTTGGATGGCATCACTGACTCGATGGACGTGAGTTTGAGTGAATTCCAGGAGTTGGTGATGGACAGGGAGGCCTGGCGTGCTGCGATTCATGCGGTCGCAAAGAGTCGGACATGACTGAGCGACTGAACTGAACTGTACTGCACTGGACATCTTGGGCTTGAAAGAAAGATACTGTACTCTATAATGTAAAGGACACAAAAGCACAGCCACTTGTAGAGGATGCACACATGTAACAATGTATGCCAGACATGTGAACTAATTTATGTGATTGGACATGCAAATGCATGCTCGCATCTTTCAAAGTTTGCAGCTTGAAGGTTTGTATATAGGATACTTAACGGTATTACAAATACTTCAAGTTTTCTTCTATACAGTGGTTTCTTCATGTTAATTACTGGTTAAGAACCAAGTATGTTAAAAATAAAAGCTGGTCCTAATGTACAATACAATGACAATAGGTTATACTATTGTATATTAGAAAGTTGTTAACAGAGTAGATCTTAAGACATTCTCCTTTTTATTTTTTGGTATATTTACAAGATGATGTATGTTAACCAATTTACTGTGATCATTTCATAATATATGTAAATTAAGTCATTATGCTATACACAGTCGGAGAAGGCAATGGCACCCCACTCCGGTACTCTTGCCTGGAAAAAAATCCCACGGATGAAGGAGCCTGGTAGGCTGCAGTCCATGGGGTCACTAAGAGTCGGACACAACTGAGCGACTTCACTTTCACTTTTCACTTTCATGCATTGGAGAAGGAAATGGCAGCCCACTCCAGTCTTCTTGCCTGGAGAATCCCAGGGACGGGGGAGCCTGGTGGGCTTCCATCTATGGGGTTGCACATAGTCGGACATGACTGAAGTGACTTAGCAGCAGTAGCAGCAGCAGCTATACACAGTGCTGTATGTCAACTATATCTCAAAAGAACTGCAAAAAAAATTTCACCCAATAATTACAGAATACAGAATTTTTTCAAGTGAACCAGGAATATTCATCAAGAGAGACCATATGCTGGCCAATAAACTGAGCTTCAAAAAACATTTAAAAAATTCAAATCAGGTTCTTTCATGAATTCATTTGTTTAATGAAAACAACCTAATGTCCACCACTAATAACAGAGATATCTGGAAAATGACTAAATATTTGGAAATAAACACACATAGGAGATATTATAAGACATAATAAAATGTAAGATATTATAAGACATGAATAAAATGTAAACATTACCTAAAAGTAAGTTATACAGCTAATTTTAATTAGCTGAAGATACAGCTGAAGTATTGCCTAAAAGTAAGATTATACCCTTAAATACTTTTGAAAAGGAAGATTTAAAGTCAATAATCTAAGCTTTCACTTTAAGAAAATTTTGAAAAGAAGAGAATATTAAGCCCAGAGTAACTGGGAAGGAATATATGGAACCTGAAGGAAATATTATACAGCAGTCCTCTTTTATCCTCAGTTTCACATTCTGAGGTTTCAGTTACCTGCTGTCAACTAAGGCTTGGCTATAATACATGGAAAATTCCAGAAATAAACAATTCCTAAGTTTTAAACTGTGTGGTATTCTGAGTGGTGTGATAAAATCTTATACTGTCCCTTGTCATCCAGCTCCAAATTGCCAAGGATGTAAATAATCCCTTTGTCCTGGTATTGTGCCTTTTAGCCACTTAGTGGTCAACTAGGTTATCAAATCAACTGTTGCAGTATCATGGCGCATGTGTTCAAGTAATACTTATTTTATTTAATAATGGTCCCAAAGTGCAAGAGTAGTAATGCTAGAAATCCAAATATTCCAAAAAGAAGCTGTAATATGCTTCAGTGAAAAGGTGAAAGTTCTAGATTTAATAAGAAAAGAAAAAAGTTATATGCTGAGGGTGCTAAGATCTATAGTAAGAATCTTCTGTCCACAAAATTGTGAAAAAGAAATTTGTGCTAATTTTGCTATTATAGGTCAAACTACAAAAGTTACAGCCACAACGTGTGAAGATGAAAAATCCATTTAAAAGTGTACAATAGAGGGAAAGACAGAGAGACCACATTCCTATAACTTTTATTATAGTATACTGTTATAATTATTCTATTTTATTGTTAGTTATTGTTGTTAACCTCTTACTGTGCCTAATTGACAAATTAAACTTTATCATTTGTATGTGCAGGAAAAAACCTCGTAGTATATAGGGGTCAGTACCATCTGTAGCTTCAGGCATTCACTGGAGGTCTTAGAACATATCCTGGGAGGATAGGCAGGGACTACTGTATGTGTTAACTGTGTGATGGTAACAAGGGTATATACATATGAAAAAACAAACCTTTGACAAAATGTACTGAATTTCATATTTTAGATGGATGCATCATAAAATGTAAGGAAATCTTACTTTAAAAAAGTGTATTTTTAAAGAATGATGCAACATTTAATAATTTTGAAATAATTTTTTACTGTCTTATCAACACTAAGTAGTACTAACAGATTATCAGGTATGTTTGATAATAGAAACCAATAGACCCCACATGCAAAAACAACAAAAAGTACACATGACACTGTGATCTAGTCATTAAAAAAAAAACATCATAAAGAACTCTAATTACAATTTATTAAAAGAACTGAACATACCTAGTTGATTACCTAGTTTTACAGCTTCTATTTCTAAACTGTTTAATTTGCGACCTTCTTGGTAGTCATTACAAGCAGTAAGATTGTGAGATAACTGATTTGCAGTCAGGTTTGCCTGAAGCTTCTGAATTTCTGCCTCTTTTATTGCAAGTTTAATCCTGGCAGAAAAGAAAATAAACCAAAAAGCATTAGAAAGATTCTGTAAAAATATCACATCCCATTTTTCCATTTCAAATTAAAAAAATTTTAATTAAAACTCTGATATTAGTCAACTATTGGCCAGGATACAGAAAATCTTACAAAGCACTGAATACATTGTAAACAGGTTCAGTTACTTTAGAAACTGGATAGTACCCACCCTATGACCCAGCAATTCTACTTTTAGAAACATCTGCTAGGGAAACTCACATATTATACAGGAAACATGTATATATACCTCACAGCATTATTTTTAGCAGACGAAAACTATACATACAGTAAGTCTCCTGCAGGTTGCAAACTTACAAAGATGCGAATGTGCATTCTCATGTCCAATCACAAGTTAGTTGACAAGTCTGGTGCACTGTCATGTGTGTGCATCCTCTTGCAAGGGGTTGTGCTTTTGTATCCTTTACTGTAGAGTACTGCATACAGTATGGTAGTACATTATCTTTATTTCAAGTTCAGGATGTCCAGAAACAAGCATAAAAGCAGTGGTGATATAGGTGTTAAGAAGCTCCAAGTGATGATGTTGGAAACAAAAGTGAAAATAATTTAGAGTGGAGTCAAAAAGATGGGAGACATCGCTAGTTCTTGTAACATGAATTGCTCAACCATTGGCACAATTCCAAAGAAAATGGACAAAGTTATGGAACGTGAAGTCCACTGTGCTGATGATGTCGACAATATGAAAGAAGCATGGAAAAGTGATGGAAGAGATAGACTTCTTGGTGTGTGGAGGCAAGATAAGCATCAGTGTCAAGGCCTGCTCAGTTTAATGCTGATTCAAGAAAAAGCTAAAAGCCTTTATGAAGACTTTAACACAGCAAAAAAACAGTGAAAGTGAAGTCGCTAAGTTGTGTCTGACTCTTGCTACCCCACGGGCTGTAGCCTACCAGGCTCCTCCATCCATGAGATTTTCCAGGCAAGAGTACTGGAGTGGGTTGCCATTTCCTTCACCAGAGGATCTTCCTGACCCAGGGATCAAACCCAGGTTTCCCACATTGTAGGCAGACGCTTTACCATCTGAGCCGCTATTGGGCACATCTTTAAAAGCCAGTCATGGCTGGCTTCACCAATTCAAGGCTAGAGCCAATTTTCACAAGGTAAAAGTAAGTGGTGAGGCAGTGAATGCAGATATGGTAGCTACCCAGGAATTTCCTGAAATGCTTCTGAGAAATTATTGATGAAGGCATGTATTTACCCAAGATGGTTTTTAATGTGGATGAGACAGGACTGTACTGGAAGAGAATGCCAAACCGAAGTTATGTCAGTGAGGAGAAAATGTTGATGGCAGACTATAAAAGCAGCAAAGGATAGGATAACTATTATTTAGGGGTAACACTTTTAGCAATACGAAGCTGAAGTCTCTCAGTTCATTATTCAGAGAACTCAAGAGCCCTTAAAAACATAGCCAAGGGTTCTCTTCCTGTTGTGTGGAAGACTAACCCTAAAGCCTGGGTTACACACGCTGTTTTCCAGGATGGTTTTGCTTGGAGAAGGATGTCCATTCAATATTCTTTTGCTGCTTAACAATGCTCCAGGCCATTCCCCATTCATGGGCAGCTATCATCCTAACATCAAAGTAGTGCATCTGCCAACAAACACTATGTTGCTCATCCAACCTAAGGACCAGGGAGTTATAGAGACTTTCAAGAAATATTATTTATGTCAGACTTTTTTCATCAAACAGTAAAGGTGAATGACAAATCAGGAACAACCTTGCTACAATTTTGGAAGGACTATAACATAAAAAACAGTGACTATAGGTCATAAGGGTTTCCCTGGAGGCTCAGATAGTAGAGAATCTGCCTGCACTATGGGAGACCTGGGTTTGATCCCTGGGTTGGGAAGATCCCCTGGAGAAGGGAATGGGTACCCACTTCAGTATTCTTGTTTGGAGAATTCCATGGACAGAGGAGCCTGGCGGGCTATAGTTCATGGGGCTGCAAAGAATTGAACATGACTGAGTGCCTAACACTGGGAGTCATCGGATAGGCCATAAAAAACAATGACTTTGCTTGGTGTGACTTAATGGCTGTTATTATAAATGGGGGTTGGAAGAACCTTTGCCCACAGTTTGTTCACAATTTTTGTGGATTTGAGAAGGTGGATGAGGAGTCCAAAGAGGTCTTCAGCAACTTAATGACTCTCAGCAAGAACCTACAGCTATATCTACAAGAGGACAACTTCACTGAACACCTGATGGAATTGGAGAAAGTACAACGAGACACAAGAGGAAGAAGAAGTAACTGAAGAACTAAAGAGATTCACGATGCAGGAAATGGCAAGGGAATTTTATTTGGGGAGGCACTGTTAGTTTTTAAGGCACAGGACCCAAATGTAGAACAGTACATGAAGATGGCAGCAGCTGTTCAGAATGCAATCCAGTGCTACTGTGTCATTTATGATGAGAAAAAAAGAGTTACTACCCAGACATCACTGAAACATTTTTTTCAAGAGGTAGAACTGGATCCAGCAAGGAACAAGAACCTGTGCCATCAATGTCAGACGTGAGTGAAATTGCAGCTTGCCCTCCATCTTCTATTGCTGATGATCTTTCAACTCTACCATCTCCCACCTCTCCCTCCTTCAGTTAGTAACTCATCTTGCCTGTTCACTTGATACCAACCCCTGTATGCCAACTATTGTACTGTGCTACTGTACTTTTCAAGCTACTGTACTGTAAGATTAAATTTTTTTCTTTTTTGTGTTTGTTTTTTTATGTATTATTTGTGTGAAAAGTATTATAAACCTATTATAGTTTATATATATATAAAATATATATATTATATAGCAGATTGTATTAGTTGGGTACCTAGGTTAACTTTGTTGGACTTAAGAACACACTCTTGGAATGGAACTTGACTGTATGTAGGAGACTTACTGTAAGGTAACTATATAAATAAAGGAACAGATAAATTGTGATGAAGTTATAAGATAGACGCTTACATTTCTATTAAAACTAGACTAACAATACTAATCCATCCATTGAACAATCATTCCACCTACCTACCTCAACATGGAAGAATTTAAAAATGATGCTAAGTGAAAAAGCAAAATTACAAACAATATAAAAACAGCATATTTATGCATATGAGTGTAAACATGCACAAATGAACTGAAGAGTAGATACCCAACTCATGATAGTAGATAATTAGGAGGAGAATGGGACTGGTGTTAAGGATTAAGGGAATTATCCATCCTGTAATGTTTTACTTTTCATTTAAAGAAACAGATTTGAAAAAAAGTATCAAAAAATGTTAAGAAGAATCAACCTTCATCGTGGAAATACCAGTTCAGTTCAGTTCAGTCTAACAGTCCTGTCCGACTCTTTGTGACCCCATGGACTGCAGCATGTCAGGCTTCCCTGT
The DNA here is from genome assembly GCF_029407905.1 of Bubalus kerabau. Classification (NCBI taxonomy): domain Eukaryota; kingdom Metazoa; phylum Chordata; class Mammalia; order Artiodactyla; family Bovidae; genus Bubalus; species Bubalus kerabau. The sequence continues at coordinate 51,128,749 of NC_073629.1, forward strand.
CTACCACCAATTCCTAGGCTTGCTCAAACTCATGTGGAAATATAGATATTTGTTAAAACATTCTCTAGACTTCTCTGCATATTTTTCAATTTAATCAAAGATCTTAATTACCAATTTTTTAAAAACATTGTATTTGCTACAACTTCAGGATCTGAAAACCATACCTCAATTCCGAAATCACCATTTTATTTGTCTCACAGCAGCCAATGTAATTGTCTTGCTTATTTGACAAACTGCTCATCTGGTGCTTAGAAAGAGGTGATTTAAAACCAAATATTTCTCTTTTTAACTGCAAGTTTAAAAACAAAGATATATAAACTTATAATACCTATGACATAATCATTTTTTATGCAGAACTTCAAGTCTGAAAAATTTCATGGACAGAAATAATCTAACAGTCATCAATAGAATACATAAATTTATTATACATTATAAAATATTAATGGGAAAACTATAATAGTTAAATCTCCATTATATAAATCATTATGGAGATATTTTATAACATGGAATGAAAAGCAAGAGAGGTATATATAGAATTTTCAAAAATGCACTAAACTCTATTTTTTTCCTGGATATATCTATATGGGGCAATATTTAAAATATGGACAAGAAGGATACATATGAATTTCAGAACAGTGGCTACCTCTGAGGAGAGAAGTGAATCGGGATTAACAAAATATATAATGAGGTTTTATCTCCCTAAAAGACTTTATTCTGCAGTAGATATCAAAATATTTCCCAGATTTAGCAAATGTACTACATTGATCTCTGTATGTATGCTGTATGTTTTGAATAGAGAATTTAAAAAATTAGTTATTAAAAGGGCAAGGTAAGCACTTAATGACTACTACCTTCAAACTATAACCAAATCACACTTTTTAGGAATAGAAAAATTTTTCTAAATTCACATTTCCAAACCATGTTATATAGGATATCAAGCATGTATTACCACTTGACTTTCAGAACCACATATCAGGTAATTCCTCATATTAAGTCAAATGAAAGCATCAATTTAAAATGAATGCTACCTGTATTTTATTATTACCAAATTTTACAAGTAATCAGTACAATTAAAAATTTAAGCAAATAATCAGCATCCTAGGAAAGTAGATATTTCAGGGGGATGGAAACCAAGAATTCTGTCTGGTTTTAATTCTGCCACTCACTAGCAGGATAAATTATTTATTTCCTTGGGTACATTTCTTTACCAATAAAATGATGGTATTGAATTGAATGATTACTAAGGTCTCTTTCAGCATCCTAAATCCATGACAGTTTAAAACTGATAAAAATCTACCATCCATTCATATGTAAAACCAACCATGACACATTTATCTATACCTTTTCTTCTGATCTCACCTTTATTTTATACCTATCAATAACAAATTTCTGATACAAGTATACTTTTCTTCCTAACCTCATTTATAAATATGGTCAAATCTGTAACTCAGAGAAAAGGTGGCCACATGCTACCATAAAAACAATTCTAAAAGGTATATGAAGAGCTGTTCAACAGTCAACAGGGAAATGAAAATTAAAACCACAATGGGATATCAATTAATACTCATTAATACGGCTGTAATCAAAGACAGACAAGAATAAATGTTGGCTATCACTTCATGGGAAATAGATGGGGAAACAATGGAAACAGTGTCAGTCTTTATTTTTTGGGGCTCCAAAGTCACTGCAGATGGTGACTGCAGCCATGAAATTAAAAGACGCTTACTCCTTGGAAGGAGAGTTATGACCAACCTAGATAGCACATTCAAAAGCAGAGATATTACTTTGCCAACAAAGGTCCGTCTAGTCAAGGCTATGGTTTTTCCAGTGGTCATGTATGGATGTGAGAGTTGGACTATGAAGAAAGCTGAGCACCGAAGAATTGATGCTTTTGAACTGTGGTGCTGGAGAAGACTCTTGAGAGTCCCTTGGACTGCAAGGAGATCCAACCAGTCCATCCTAAAGGAGATCAGTCCTGGGTGTTCATTGGAAGGACTGATGCTAAAGCTGAAACTCCAGTACTTTGGCCACCTCATGTGAAGAGTTGACTCATTGGAAAAGACCCTGATGCTGGGAGGGATTGGGGGCAGAGGGAGAAGGGGACGACAGAGGATGAGATGGCTGGATGGCATCACCCACTTGATGCACGATTTTGGGTGAACTCCGGGAGTTGGTGATGGACAGGGAGGCCTGGTGTGCTGAGATTCATGGGGTCACAAAGAGTCGGACAGGACTGAGCGACTGAACTGAACTGAACTGAAGATGCAGAGTAACAGAAATCCTCATATATTGCTGGTGAGAATTAAAGTGGTGCAGCCACTTTGGAAAACAATTTGGCATAAATTTACCACATGACTCAGCAAATCTACTTCTAGGTATCTACTCAAGAGAAACCTGTGGATGAAGACTTGTAAGCAAATATTCAAAACAGCATCATTTATAACAGTCCAAAAGTGGAGAAAACCCAAACATCCTCCTATAGGTGAATGAATAAATGTGGCAGATCCATACAAAGGAATAGTATTAAACAACAGAAAGAAATGAAATACTGATACATATCACAATGAAAAATCCTCAAAAACATTAAGAATGCAAAAGACCACATATTGTATAATTCAGTTATATGAAATGTCCAGAAAAGACAAATCTCTAGAGGCAGAAGAGTGGATCCCCTCGGAGTGGGGATGGGTTGTTGTTGTTCAGATGCTAAGTTGTACCTGACCCCATATCTGTGCAATCCCATGGACTGTGCCCATCAGGCTCCTCTGTCCATGGGATTTTTCAGGCAAGAATACTGGAGTGGGTTGCTATTTCCCTCTCCAGGGTACGACCTCCTGGAGTTTGCTCAAACTTTTGTCCATTGAGTCAGTGATGCCATCCAATCATCTCATCCTCTGTGTCCCCTTTCTCCTCCTGCCTTCAATCTTTCACAGCATCACAGTACTGAGACTAATTATAAATGGGCACAAGAGGCCTTTGGGGGATAGAAATATATGAAAATGGGATTGTGATGATTGTTTCCATACTTACAGATTTACCTAAAATCATTGAATAGTATACTTAAAATAGGTGAATATTGTGGTATATAAAAGTTCCTTTAATAAAACTGTTTTTAAAAATTTGATGGCATTCATATACATGGCATAAAAGAGATTGAGACAGGGTAGAACAGTAGAAAGGTTAAGTTCAGAAAAGACAAAAGGATGAGATAGAAAAGAACTGATGACTGAAAGCAGGTATATAAGGAAAACAATGGAAGGTAATAAAGCAACAACAAAATCATGATCTCTTATAAAGCACTTAGGTAAAATTTTCCTTGTCACATACTTACAGGCAACTGGGACATAATTTTTTCCAAACTTCTCAGTTCTACCCTCGAACTTTCTATTTCCTGCTGACACAAATCCAGTCTCTCATTCTGTGTTGCAATACGAACTTTTAATTCTCGGTTTTCATTCATTAGAGAAAATTTTTCTCTAAGTATTTCGTCTTTGTCCTCTAAGTCACTCTCTAGCTTCAGAATACTTTGTCTAGATTCAGTTAGTTGTGCCATGACTTCTGAATTTTTCACTGCCATGATCCTTAATTTTTCTTTCCCATTATTATTTTCTTCTTTTAACTGCCTATGAAGAAAAAAGCATAAAAATGAAAATTAAACATTCACTTTCAATAATCATGTTAGTTAATCAATCTCACTTTTAAGATATTTTAAAGCTTAATCCTGAAACATGCTCACATTTACTGAGTGCCTATCTTCTGCATGTTAGGCACTCACAACTTTATGTGGCCGGTACTATTGTTACTCCCTGATTAAAGATAAGGAAAATGAGGCAAAGAAAAATGAAACTTGCCCAGTGTTTCACAGTAATTGGACAGAATAACTCCACTATTTTGGAAGCATTTCTGCTCCCTTTTAAAAAGTGTACGACAGGAGAGTAACTCTAAAGTCCTAACACAATATTTTGCAGCATCAAGTTTTAGAAAGTATAAGGAAAAATCATGAACTATTAGCCACAACTCAAAAAGGTAAAATCTAATTAACTATTAATAAATTATCAGCATTATTTTTTAATATATATAAACATGTCAAACATTAGAACAACCTTATTTTAGAACTGTAACTGAATTTCATCAGTTCCCTTTTTCACATTTTTTACATCTTGAAATGAGAAGATTAAACTAGGTGATTCCTCCTAATCTGAAGAATATATATTCTACTAACTAGCTGATGTGGCCACATTACAAGGACATTCAGTTCAGTTGAGTCGCTCAGTTGTGTCCAACTCTTTGTGACCCCATGAATCAGCATGCCAAGCCTCCCTGTCCACCACCAACTCCTGGAGTTCACTCAAACTTATCTCCATTGGGTCGGTGATGCCATCCAGCCATCTCATCCTCTGTCGTCCCCTTCTCCTCCTGCCCCCAATCCCTCCCAGCATCAGAGTCTTTTCCAATGAGTCAGCTCTTCACATGAGGTGGCCAAAGTATTGGAGTTTTTCAGCTTTAGCATCAGTCCTTCCAATGAACACCCAGGACTGGTCTCCTTTAGGATGGACTGGTTGGATCTCCTTGCAGTCCAAGGGACTCTCAAGAGTCTTCTCCAACACCACAGTTCAAAAGCATCAATTCTTTAGCACTCAGCTTTCTTCCCAGTCCAACTCTCACATCCATACATGACCACTGGAAAAACCATAGCCTTGACTAGATGGACCTTTGTTGGCAAAGTAATGTCTCTGCTTTCTAATATGCTATCTAGGTTGGTCATAACTTTCCTTCCAAGGACATTAGGTCTCTGTTAATTTTTTCTATATGTATGCAAGGCAAAATGTTGATCATACTACTCTATTTAAGTATGTTAACATCAACACATGTTTTATTCATTGATAACCTTAACCTTATAAGTAGAAAACAATCTTAGTTATGAATGCCTATCTTTCTACATAATTTAAAGCCATAATTACAGAATACAAAATATTCTATTTTTAAATGTTTCAGTTTTTACTCTGCTGCTACTTCTACTTCCACACAAAAAATCCTTTTTCTATAATAGGATACTGTACCTTAATTTCTCTTTTAGAATTTCAAGTTCATTTTTATACAGACCACACTTTTCCTGTAGCCTTTTATTTTCTTTTTCACAATTAATTAGATTTTTCTCTAATATTTCTTCTTCAGCTTGAACCTAAAACAATAATCTGTTTTAAGTCGACATACTAATGTGGTCATAAGTTTTAGCCATTTCAAATGCAGTGATTTCAGAAATAAACAGGAGAATGGAGTAAGTACTCCACAGGTTTAAGTCCCCAGCCTTGTAGTGAAAGGAAGAAAGTGAACTTCTAGGAATAAAGAACAGAGAGGGGGAATATTAACACCTATCCATAAATAGTTAACAACTTCAAGAGAGGGACAATAGCACTATGACCTATAAGCAGAATTGTTCCGGTCTTACCTGGATAAGGCAAACAACTTGACAAGGCAAGCTACATTGTTACTAAAAGCTAATGTTACTGACTTTAGTAACATTAAGTTACAAAAGGCAAATGTTCCAGAGAAGCAATTTTTGAAATTTTAGCCACAGAATACTCCCAATGGAATCACAGCCCCAAACTTAAAAGATATAAAAAGTCAAGCAGCCAGATTTGAGGAGTGAGAGTAGAGGACTGGACAGATCAGCCCCAATTCCTTTGTTAGATTCTAGGGCTATGCTGAGCAGTTGTGAAATCAACCATCCTGAGGAGACATGTGAAAAAACTCATCTCTTCCATTTTCCTCTCTTTAGTCCTCCCTCTCCAGGAGGATATTCCTCATACTAAGGATTCTACCTCCCCCTCCAGATTACCTTATTAAAAATTCCCTGGCAGTTCTGTGGTTAGGAGTCCATGATATCACTGCCAAGAGGCCTGGGTTCAACCCCTGGTCAGGGAACTGAGATCCCACAAGCCATGTGGTGTGGCCAAAAAAAAAAAATCCTTTCTACGGTATTTCTTTCCCACAGGGACCTTTTCCAAGGCTTTCAAAACAGTGATCTTATTAAATTCACACTTAAAACTTCAGAATCTAATGGAATCTTAATTCTTTTAATTGTTAATATTTCTTCCCTTTCTACCTTTCTTTGAACAGAATTTATAAATATTAGTTAAGGATATAAAGAATCTATCTGAATGTCCAACATGGGCTCCCTCCAAACAGGTTTATTGTCATGTGGTATTACTTGAATATATTCAATGAACATAATTAAACCCTATATTACTATGTAGAACCTGTTCACGGAACCTTCCCCTGAGACAGAAGTGGAGCCCCTCTCAGGGTGTTATACCTAGAGAGACCAATTAAAGGCTACATAATCTACTCTGCCTTCATTTTCACTTAGGTAATGGGAACAAATTTCCTGCTTTTACTTCTATAGCTCCAAACTATTCACTCATCTCATCTTTCTCTATATTTTGTTTGTTCTCTTATCTCCATTCTTTTCCTTCTTTGGATAAGAAAGTTAATGCTCATTATAAGACTGTAAATATTATATTAACTAATCATTATACATTCTTTATTTCAATTATTATGAGTGAGATCATAAAAATTACTCCTTGCTTTAACTATAAATAAAGATATTCTATGTCTATCTTTATTTTCAGAATATGGACAATACAAAACACTGAATTTGCACAGTTGCCTCTTACCTTTTCCAGCTTTTCAGCCACTTTTTCTTTATAATGTTGGAAAGCTTTACTTAGCTCTTCAGCATTATATAGTGCTTCATTCCTTTGTCGTTCAGCTCTAAAATTAAAAAACGGATAATTAATAAAAGTAAAGAATGCTCTGTACTTGTGTACTTAAGTTCCAAAGTAACTTGTATTTAATTATAAGGAATAATTAGAGAGAAGCAGATTTCTCTGTGTTAAAAAAATGAGTATAAGACTTAAAATGAAAAATGAAGATTAGACTACAATAATTTCCTCAATATAAGATATCTACATGAAAAACAAAACAGAACATAAAATACTTATAAACTTTGAAACATTTTTATGTGTTGGCAATTTTTTTTCCTATCTGGAAAAGACAGATTAGGGAAGTAGCCTGAGGCTGTATGATAGATCTCAAAAATCAGGTATTATAGAAACAGTCCACGGTCTAGTATATTAAAAATACTCAGTAAATCTTGTGATCTTTGCAAAGGCCAAGTAATTTTTTTAAATGTGTTTCAAATGACAGTAACTTTTACTGATATAAATACAAAATCTTAACAAAATCCAACCACTGACAACCACGTTGTCTCACCTCTCAGTTGATTCTGACCTTTCCTCATATCTCTCACACTGAACTGAGACTACTGGGCTGGCATTTGGTCAATTTCACACCCATATCTAAAATTTTTTCTATATTCAAACCTATTTTTAACCCCATTATTTTAAAGTTAGCAACTCTTCTCTTATCCAAAGTGAATTCCTTTGTCTATACTCTAGATCTTAGTTCTTCCCTTTCAGGAATTTTTATTTTTATATTTTCAGAGTCTTCTCTATGGGCTTACAAATTCAAGTCAAAGTATCTCACAGGACTTTCCCGACAGTCCAATGGTTAAGATTCTGTGTTTCCAATGCCAGAGGGCATGAGTTTGATCTCTTGTTGGAGGAACTAAGATCCCACATGCCACGTGGCACAGCCAAAAAAATATTTTAAAAGATAAAGATAAAATGTGTTTTCTAAAAGAGAGAGAAAAAATAAAGTATCTCTTACTTTCTGAATATAAGAGGTTCTTAAATTTGGAGAGCAACTGCAGATTATCTGAGCTAACTACTTAGATCAAAGTTTCAGATTTAAAAAAAAAGGGGGCATTTATTTGAAAATCTAAGAGAATATATTCCATTCCTTCATTGATATAGCTAGAATTCAGAGAGCAAAGGATACCTGCAGCATTTCTCAAACAAAAACCTTCACAGATATGTGCTTTCCTCTGTCATCTTTCAAGCCAAACTTATCCACTTTATACTTAACTACTCTTCCTTACCAACAATTTCTTTAAAAAGGGTTTAACATTTTCAGCCACACAGAAAAGAATGGATAAATAAACCATGTATTCTCAACCCAACTTTTATGAATCTTAAACTCTTCGCTATTTTTATTTAACGTAGCCTTTATCTTAAGCAAAAAAATATTACAGACATTACAGAGTTGACAATCCTGTGTATTCCCCTCCAAATTCCATTACCCTGACTTCTACCACAGAGGTAACACTAGTCTAACTTTTTATTATTATACATTTTGTATATTCATAGGTTAACCAAAAAAACCACAAACAATACATCACAGCTTATCTATTTTAAGAGGCACACTGTTTTCACATTTTTAACACCTCTTAAACTGGTAGGTTATTTTAATTCTGATGGCATACCATAGTTTCATGGTGGTATTTTTTAATGATTACTAAAATAACCGACTCGATGGACATGAGTTTGGGTGAACTCTAGGAGTTGGAGATGGACAGGGAGGCCTGGCGTGCTGCAATTCATGGGGTCGCAAAGAGTCGGACGCAACTGAGCGACTGAACTGAACTGAACTGAACTGAAAATAACGGTACACCTTAAAATCTGTGTAATCTTACATTCAATGAAGGACTGTACTTTCTTTTCCATGTTTCTTTTAAATTTATTTTTATCTGGAGGATAATTGCTTTATAATATTGTGTTGGTTTCTGCCATACATCAACCTGAGTCAGCCATAGGTATACATATGTTCTTTCCCTCCAGAATCTCCCTCCCACCTGCCACCCCATCCCTTCTAGGCTTTTTTCCATGTTTTTATACTTCATATGAATGGTACCACAATGTATATATATGTCCTTCTACAGACTACTTTTATTAATTATCATCAAGATCTATCTATGTTCACCCCTGTGACTATAGTTCATTTTTAAATAAATCTACTGTATACTATTGTGTGGTATAAAAATAGTATAATTTGTTCATCCATTTTTTTAGTTGCTAGGCACTAAGGTTGTTTCCAGTTAATACAGTATTGCAATGAACATCTCTGGTGCATAGCTCCTTGGCAATAGATATGAGAGTTTATTGAAACCTAAGCACACTGGAGGCCCACATGTGTGATAAGTCAGTTCAGTTGTGTCCGACTCTTTGCACCCTATGGACTGTAGCCTGTCAGGCTCCTCTGTCTGCAATTACTCAGCCTGTGCACCTACAGACTGTGCACCTAGAGCCTGTGCGTAGAAACAAGAGAAGGCACCACAATGAGAAGCCTGCACGCTGCGACTAGAATAGCCCCCACCCTGTTCTCCGCAAACTAGAGACAGTCGCCTTGCAGCAACGAAGATCCAGCACAACCAAAAATATAAATAATTTTTTAAATCTTCTTAGTATTAAAAGAAAAAAAAGTAGGTGCCCAAAATCAGAAAATGAGAGGTTAAGTAACTTGCCCAAGATCTCACAGATTACTTGAAACGTAACTTGTTTCCATAATCTTTCTAAATAACCACTTTACACTACTATATCTGGCATGGTATTCAATTCCCTGGGGCCTAGAGTCAGTTACTTGGGTTCAAATTCTCCCTCTACCACTTTCTAATGGGGTGACTTTAACTTCTAATTCGGTTTCCTCATCTGTTTATGCAGAGTATTATCAATCTCATATGACAGTATGAGGAATAAGTAAGTTACACACCAGAAGCACTTAGAAGCATTTACACACAATAAATGTTCAGTAAGTTACTGTAGTTACTATCAAATTTAAAACTTTTGCCAATCAATTAAATAACAGCGTGAAATGACTGTAGCTTTATAAACTTACTATAATTTTAATTTACATTTTTGATGACAGTAAGGTTAAGCAACTTTCATGTTTCATTGGCCATTTGAACTTCCTATCCTTTATCTCTTCAGATTCTTTGTCTTTTATTACTGTATATCCCCTACCCCATGCCATCCCTCTTGCCTCCTGAGAAACCTGTATGCGAGTCAAGAAGCAACAGTTAGAATCTTACATGGAACAACTGACCAGTTCAAAATTGGGAAAGGAGTATTACAAGGCTGTATATTGTCATCCTGCTTATTAAACATATGCAGAGTATATCATGCGAAATGCTGGGCTAGATGAGTTACAAGCTGGAGTCAAGACTGCCGAGACTATCAATAACCTTAGATATGCAGATGACACCACCCTTATGCAGAAAGCAAAGAGGAACTAAAGAGCTTCTTGATGAGGGTGAAAGAGAAGAGTGAAAAAGCTGGCTTAAGACTCAACATTTAAAAAAAACTAAGATCATGGCACCTGGCTCAATCACTTCATGGAAAATAGAAGGGGAAATAGTAGAAGCCATGGCATATTTCCTCTTCTCAGGCTCCAAAATCACTGCAAATGGTGACTGCAGCCATGAAATTAGAAGCTGCTTGCTTCTTAAAAGGAAAACTATGACAAACCTAGGCACCATATTTAAAAAGCAAAGACATCATTTTGCCGACAACGGTCCGTATAGTCAAAGCTGTGATCTTTCCGACAGTCATGCAGGGATGTGACAGTTGGACAATAAAATAGGCTGAGCACTGAAGAATTTATGCTTTTGAACTGTGGTGCTGGAGAAGACTCTGAAGAATCCCTTGGACTGCAAGGAGATCAAACCAGTCAATCCTAAAGAAAATCAACCCTGAACATTCATTGGAAAGACTGAAGCTGAAGCTCCAATACTTTGGCCACCTGATGCAAAGAGCCAACTCACTGGAAAAGACCCTGATGCTGGGAAAGACAGAAGGCAAAAGAAGAAGAGGGTGGCAGAGGATGAGACGGTTGGATAGAATCACTGATTCAAAGAACGTGAACTTGGGCAAACGCCAGTAGATAGTGAGGGAGGCCTGGCATGCTGCACTAAGACATGACTTAGTGACGGAACAACAGCAATCTCTTCCTGTAATGTTTATGTTTTCTGGCTCTCATTTTAAAACATCCTTCCCTACAGTGATACAACATAGAAAAGATTCCCCTATATTTTTTCTAATAGTTCTCCTTTTCACAATTGGGCCTTTAATACATCTGGAATTTTTTTTTAATGCAGGTATTGTATGAGCAATCTATTTTAACTTTTTAATCAATAATCAATTCATTCAGCATCATTTTCTGAAGTTTTTGTTTTTAAAATTTTAAATCAGTAACCCCTTAATGTGGATTTTTATCAATTTGCTACCACTGCTTTACGTCTCTCATTTGAGAGATATTTTTGCACTGAACTATATATTCTGGAGTAATTAATAAACTTCAGTCCTAAATACTTCAGCACATATCTTCTAAGAATATGAAGATTGTTTCATATAACCATAAGTAACTATCAAATTTAAGAAATCTAAAATTGATACTATGTTGTTACTCAGTCACTAAGTCTGTCCCACTCTTTGCAACCCCACGAAATGAAGCATGCCTAGCTTCCCTATCCTTCCCTATCTCCCTATCTCCTGGAGTTTGCTCAAACTTATGTGCAATGAGTCAGTGATGCCAACCAATCATCTCATATTCTGTTGCCCACTTCTCCTCCTGCTGTCCCAGAATCAGGGTCTTTTCTAATGAGTTATCTCTTCACATCATATAGCCAGAGTATTGGAGGTTAAGCATCAGTCCTTCCAATGAATATTCAGGGTTGATTTCCTTTAGAACTGATTGATTTGATCTCCTTACTGTCCAAGAGACTCTCAAGAGTCTTCTCCAGCACCACAATTTGAAAGCAAAAATTCTTTGGTGCTCAGCCTTCTTTATGGTCCAACTATATATAAATGTTATTAATTATTCCAATAATTTCTTTATGGAATTTTCTTTTTTCTGATCCAGGATCACTTATTGCTTTAAGTTATCATGTCTCTTTAGTCTTAATCTGGAACATCTTCTCAGTTTTTCTTAGTCCTTCATGACTCTGACATTTTTCAAGAATAAACAGTTGTTTTACAGAAGACTAAGCTGAGCTTGTCTGATGTTTCCTCATAACTAGTTTCAGGCTATTCATTCTTGAGAGGTACACCACATAACTGGTGCTATACCCTTCTCACTATATCACAAATGAAACACTTGATGTCAGTTTGTCCAGTACCTAAATTATTGATTCATCCATCCTTTGTCCTGATTTGTAATGCCACTTATTACATAACAAGATTCCACCGTATGTGTTTTTGCTTAAGGGTCTTTGTCCTGTACGACTAACCTTCTGTTTATACCTATACCAACATCGAGTTTCCCAGGTGGCACTAGTGGTAAAGAACTTGACTGCCAATGCAGGAAACATAATGAGATAGGGATTCAATTCCTAGATTGGGAAGATCCCCTGGAGGAGGGTATGGCAACCCACTCTAGTATTCTTGCCTGGAGAATCCCATGGACAGTAGCCATGGAGCCTGGAGGGCTACAGTCCATAGGTTCACAAAGAGTCGGACACGACTGAAGTGACTTAGTAAGCACACATATACAAATATCATATTGACTTAATTAGTATAACTTTAGAAGTCTTGCTTATCTATAGACATGTTCTCTGCCTTGGCCTACAGCTTCGAAAGTGCCTTATTTGTCCTTGAACTTTGGTTCTTCCACACGATTTTTAGGGTCGGTTCATTAACTTTTATCAAAACTTGTTAGGATACTGGTTGGTATTGTACTGAATATATAAATTATTGGGAGAAAACTGATACCTTTATGTTGGGTTCCCTTACAGAAAAATGGTATATACCTCATTAGTTAGATCTTCTCTTAAGACTTTCAAAGAAGTTTTATTATTTTCTCCATTGTATTATCATTTTAGTCTGATGTTTTGACATCTGTTGTCTTACTGACCCTATGAACACTGGCCCTCCCAGCACTAGCCAATTCTCAGTGGTTAGTAGACTATGCACATGGGGGTGCACCTTTCATATACAAACTAAGCAACCCAGAGCCTACTCTCCATTCCTCTATCTGGCTCTCACACTCCAGGCCAATAGTCTCCTGTCCTAATCACCCCAGGACCAGGTATCAGACAACTCAAGACAGCCTTACATGCCAGCCTACCGAGATTATTCATACTAGCCAATCTGAAGGTTGAATACTCAACCTCAACCATTTCTTCCCACAGAAATCACAGTAAAATCTCTTGTTCATGTTTTTCTCCCTACTCCCTCTGTCTTCTAAACACCTTCATATTTAAACTTCCTTGTATGATCCCCTCTACATGACATGTCATGTCTCCTATTTCTAGTAATTTGTGAGTATAAAAACTTCCTTCAGGACAGCCATTTCCATGTCTGTGTATCTCGCCATACCTGATTAAAACAAATCTTGAGCACATTTTTAAACTTCCATTAAGACTGTACCTATTCTTCTGTAGATTTATTTACATTTAACATATAGTTTCTATTTTAATTTTTCATTAAAATAAAAGTGCTCATCTTAAGTGAATGAATTTGTATATACATATTGTTTTTTCAGTCATAAATCATCTCCAACTCTTTGGGACCCATGGAGTATAGCATGCCAGGCTCCTCTGTCTTCCACTATCTCCCAGTTTGCTCAAATTCATGTCCAATGAGTCACTGATGCTATCTAACCCTCTCATCTTCTGCCGCCCTCTTCTTTTGCCTTCAATCTTTCCCAGCATCAGGATCTTCTCCAATGAGTTGGCTCTTTGGATTAGGTGGCCAAAGTACTGCAGCTTTAGCTACAGTCCTTTCAGTGAATACTCAGGTTGATTTTCTTTAGGATTGATTCACAATTCAAAAGCATCAATTCTTACATATGTACCCACATAACTACTATCCAGATTAAATATAGAACATTTCTAGCACCCAAAAAGCTTCCATGTGCACCCTCTCAGTTAATACTTTTTATTCAAAATGGTAAGCACTATTTGGACTTTCAACATCACATTAATTTTGCCCATTTTTGATTTCTTAAGTAAATACACAGTATTCTTTTGCATCTGGCTTCCTTTGCTTAACATTATATCTGTGTTATCTCTGTTGTTAAACAGCTATAGTTGATCTTTTTCACTAATGCATATATTTCATAATGTGAATATATTTATTGATTCTACTATTAATGAACACTTAGTAATTATGAATACAGCTACTTTGAGCAGCCTTGCACATATTTTTTGATAGATATGGGCCTTCACTTCTGTTAGAATGGATTCTGGATCACAGGGTTACTTACATTTAAATTTAGTAGACATTGGTAAACAGTTTTCCAAACTGGTCTATGAATTTATACTCCTGCTAGAAATATATTAAAATTCAGTTGCTCTACAACATTAAAAACTTGATACTGTGAGTCTTTTTCATTTTAGCTACTGTGAGCCATAATGGAAATGTTTCCTCTAATCATCATCATTTTTTAAATTAATTTTTTATTGAAGGATAATTGCTTTACAGAATTTTGCTGTTTTCTGTCAAACCTCAACATGAATCAGCCTATATGATATAGGTATACATATATCCCCTCCCTTTTGAAACTCCCTCCTGTCTCCCTTCCCACCCCACCCCTCTAGGTTGATACAGAGCCATGTTTGAGTTTCCTGAGCCATACAGCAAATTCCCATTGACTATCTATTTTACATATGGTAATATAAGTTTCCATGTTACTCTTTCCATTTATCTCACCCTCTCTTCCCCTCTCCCCATGTCAGTAAGTCTGTTCTCTGTCTGCTTTTCCACTGTTGTCCTGTAAATAAATTCTTCAGTACCATTTTTCTAGATGAAAGAATTGTACACAGAAGACTATAAGACACTAATGAAAGAAATCAAAGACATAAGCAGATGGAGGGATATTCCATGTTCCTTGGTAGGAATAATCAATATTGTGAAAATGACTATACTACCAAACACAATCTACAGATTCAATGCAATCCCTATCAAAATACCAATGGCATTTTTCACAGAACTAGAACAAAAAATTTCACAAGTCATATGGAAACACAGAAGACCCCGAACAGCGAAAGCAGTCTTGAGAAAGAAGAATGGAGCTGGAGGAGTCAAGCTTCCTGACTTCAGGTTATACTACAGAGCTACATTCATCAAGACAGTATGGTACTGGCACAAAAACAGAAATATAGACCAATGGAACAAGACAGAAAGCCCAGAAATAAACCCATGCACCTATGGGTACCTTATTTTTGACAAAGGAGGCAAGAATATACAATGGGGCAAAGGCAGCCTCTTCAACAAATGGTGCTGGGTAAACTGGACAGCTACATGTAAAAGAATGAAATTAAAACACTTCCTAACACCACACACAAAGATAAACTCAAAGTGGATTAAAGACCTACATGTAAGACCAGAAACTATAAAACTCTTAGAGGAAAACATAAGCAGAACACTCGATGACATAAATCAAAGCAAGATCCTCTATGACCCACCTCCTAGAGTAATGGAAAGAAAAACAAAAGTAAACAAGTGGGACCTGATTAAACTTAAAAAAGCTTCTGCACAGCAAAGGAAACTATAAGCAAGGTGAAAAGAAAACCCTCAGAATGGGAGAAAATAATAGCAAATGAAACAGCTGACAAAGGATTAATTTCCAAAATATACAAGCAGCTCATACAACTCAATACCAGAAAAACAAACAACCCAATCAAAAAGTGGGAAAAAGACCTAAACAGACATTTCTTCAAAGAAGACATACAGATGGCTAACAAACACATGAAAAGATGCTCAACAATGCTCATTATTAGAGAAATGCAAATCAAAACTACAATGAGGTATCACCTTATACCGGTCAGAATGGCCCTCATCAAAAAGTCTACAAACAATAAATGCTGGAGAGGGTGTGGAGAAAAGGGAATGGTCTTACACTGTTGGTGGGAATGTAAATTGATACAGTCACTATGGAATACAGTATGGAGAATCCTTAAAAAACTAGGAATAAAACTACCATATAACCCAGCAATTCCACTCCTAGGCATATACCCTGAGGAAACCAAAATTGAAAGAGACACATGTATCCCATTGTTCATTGCAGCACGATTTACAATAGCTAGAACATGTAAGCAACCTAGATGTCCATCGACAGATGAATGGATAAAGAAGTTGTGCTACATATACACAATGGAATATTACTCAGCCATAAAAAGGAATGCATTTGAATCAGTTCTAATGAGGTGGATGAACCTAGAACCTATTATACAGAGTGAAGTGAGTCAGGAAGGGAAAGATAAATACCATATTCTAACACATATATATGGAATCATCATCATCATTTTGATCATTTTATTTCTTGTGGGGAAATTTCTAACAATTGATTCAATATCTTTAATGGTTAAAAAACTAGGGTTTTCAATTTATTCTTAAGTTAGTTTTGTTAAACTTTATTTTGTTGGAAAATCATTTATTTAGTTTAAGTTTTCAAATGCCCGTAAAATGGTTCACAGTACTTGGTCTTATTTCTTAAATCATAGCTAAATCTGTAATTTAGGGGACCCTTTTCAATTCCAATATTGGTTTTTGTGGATTAATTTTCTCCTGGATTAATGTTATGTAATGCCCATTATCTTGGCCACTGTGGGGGGAAAAAAAACAGATCTGGGTTTCTGGGATTCTCTATTGTTTCATTGTTTTCTATATATCCGTTTCACCCTTTATTATTTAAATACTTCTATTTTTCTTTTGATGCTCTTTCTTTTATGTCCTTTTCCTGACTATATAAATTTAATGTTTTAGTTCATTCATATATTAATTTTAATACATGAACAGACTAAAAATTTTCTTCTAAGAATATCTTTGGCTACAGCCCACAAGCTGCAATATGAAACATTTTTTGTATCAGTTCTAAGTCTTCCAATTTTCATCATAATTTCTTCAATGATCCACGAGTAGCAAGAAGGCTGATTTTACATTTTCAAACTACATGGTTTTCAGGGAGGGAGGGCCATGGCGGGGTGTAGGGCTGTCATATACAGTTTAATTACACTATGGTCTGAGAGGATGATATGTATGACATAAATATTTTTATTTTTGTTAAAATTCATGTTTTCTGGAAGAATAAGGTAACAAAGTATAAATATTCTAGGAGTGTCTAAAAGAATGTGCATTCTCAAACGGTTGGCTACAGGATTCCATATATACATCCATTAGATTAATAGTCACTCAACTCTTCAGCTTCTTACTTTTTTGTTGCTTAATCTAACAATTCTAGTAAATCAGTAAAAGTATTCCCTGTATGATTACAGATTTGTTCATTTCTACCTGAAATTTTGTTATTTTCTTTATGTACTTTGGGACTAGATTATTAGATATAAGTTTAGAATCTTTATAGCTTCCTGCTGAAGTGTTACCTAAACATTACATATATATATATACACATGTGCGTGCGTGCTTAGTCACTTCAGTTGTGTCCAACTCTCTGTGACCCCATGGACCACGGCCAGCCAGGCTCCTCTGTTCATGGGACTCTCCAGGCAAGAATACTGGAGTGGGTTGCCATTTCCTTCTCCAGTGATAAAGTGTGAAGTGAGTGAAGTGAAGTCGCTCAGTCGTGTCCGACTCTTTGTGACCCCATGGACTGCAGCCTACCAGGCTCCTCCGTCCATGGGATTTTCCAGGCAAGACTACTGGAATGAGTCACCAGTGCCTTCTCCGATATATACATATATATAAATACAAGAGTTCTTTTTAACTCTAGTAATACTTTTTGCACTTAAATCTACTCTGTGATACTAATATAACTCTACGTACTTTGTTTTCTGCCTAAAATATTAATTTTCATCCCTTTGCATTCATCTTTTCTGTGTCCTTATGTGTTTTTTTTAAAAAATATAAAATGTTGCATTTAATTTCTGCTATACGGCAAAGTGACTCAGTTATACATATATATTCTTTTTTCATATTCTTTTCCATTATGGTTTAATCACAGGATATTCAATATAGTTTCCTGTCCTGTACAGCAGGACCTTGTTATTTATTCTGTGTCTTTATGTTTTAAGTACATCTCTTATAAACTGTATAAAGCTAAACAATCTCTGCCTTACACTGGCTTTTTAATCCATTATGATTAATCTCTACCCTCAAAAAAGTCTTTGTAAAGATTTTGATATTTCAATTTTAGAATGTCAATATTCATTCTAGTTCTTAAAAAAGTTCCAAGAGTCTTCGTATCACATCTCTACCTAAAAATATGAATTGATGATTTATGCTTCCTAGGTTAAAATACAAATCCTTTGGCATAAAACAAAAAGCCATTTACAGTCTGGACCAAGCCTGTCTTTTTCCTTAAGTTGTACTATATCTGTCCATTTATAAGTACACAAAATTCCTAGTGTTCTTCAGAAAAGATGTTCTTTTGTATTTCTCTGCCTTTGCACATGTTGTCCAGAACACATGCACCCCTACTTATCCACCTTATGACAGCAAAGTCAATACCCTACCCCTGGACTTCCCTGATAGACCAGTGGGGGACACGGGTATGATTGATCCCTGGTCCAGGAAGATTTCATGTGCCGGGGAGTACCTGGGCCTGTGAGCCACAATTACTGAAGCCCATGCACACAGAGCCTGTTCTCCACAATAAGAGAAGGCACCGCAATGAGAAGCTTATGCATCACAACTAGAGAGTAGCCAGCCCCTCTCTCTCCAAAAGGAGAAAGCCCATGTGAGCAACGAAGAACCAGTACAATCAAAAACAAAAAAAAATCCCCTTCCATAAAAAATCATCTCTATCTAAGTTCTACAGAGAACTAGTTATTCTTTCTGTACTTTTTCTTAGCTGTAAGGCTGCTGCTGCTGCTAAGTCACTTCAGTCGTGTCTGACTCTGTGTGACCCCACAGACAGCAGCCCACCAGGCTCCCCCATCCCTGGGATTCTCCAGGCAAGAACACTGGAGTGGGTTGCCATTTCCTTCTCCAATGCATGCAAATGAAAAGTGAAAGTGAAGACACTCAGTCGTATCCGACCCTCAGCAACCCCATGGATTGCAGCCTTCCAGGCTCCTCCATCCATGGGATTTTCCAGGCAAGAGCACTGGAGTGGGGTGCCATTGCCTTCGCAATGTTTAAAATATTTAAAAAATCGTTTAAAATAACAAGATAATACATGAAGAAAAGACGTTCTTTTGTATTTCATTTGTTCATCTGAGTAAGTAAAGTCTGATTTTCAGAATATTCGACCACACAGTTTATATTTACAATAGCTACACTGGTTAGTGCTTATTATTTATAAAGCACCTTACATTTCTTTTTTCATTTATCCCTCACATCAAGACAATATCATCTTGACTTAATATGAACAAAATGAGGTGCAAGAAGGTTAAATAGTTTCTTCAAGGTAACAAAGTCACTGAGACGTTAAAACCTAGCTGGTTTGACTCCAAAACTAAACATTTCCACTAAGTAATAATGCCTACCAAATATATACTGTAACTTGAACTATACTAACCAAACACTGCTGAGATAATATTCTTCCAAACTCATTTTAATGAAAAAATGACATAGACAGGATTTGAGCAGTTTTTAGAAGTTTAAATGCACATGCAAACAAATATTTATCTATTTATGACAACTTTTCAAAAACACTTTCTTCATAACATTACTTATATCATAGGATGAAGTTTTAAAACATATTTTTGTTGCCAAAGATGATAAAAATGCAGATTATGATTTTACCCTGTGTAAAAACTGTTACAATGACATTATTATATGGTAAAATCTCATTAAACTAAAAAGCTTTTATCTTTATTAGTTTAAAAGTTAATGAACATTCAAAGTTAATAATTACGTGGTCAGTTATCTAGAAAACTTTATCTTAAGATATGGCTTTAAAGAAAAGACATGGCTTATACAAAATAGATATTTTCGCATTACTTATCTATTCCTAAAGGAAGACCAAACCACACTTTCTTATATATTTTATTTAAGAAATATGTAAATGTCATTTCATCGATAATCATTATCAGGCTTTAAGGAATTAATCCCAATTCAAAATGCCAATAACATATAAAGTCTACTCATGAAAATTTTAATCAAAAATTTTTAAAAATTAAAGGACGAAAAACATTAAATTTTCCACTGACAAATTTCTGAAATTTTTTCTACTTCAAAAACTATGCAGAATTTTAAATAGGTACTATATATTCTTTGTTTTTCCCCTAGAAATACAATTATTTCCTTTAAAAACACATACCTCTTTCCTTGTTTACTTTGTTCAAGTAAGTCCACCTTCAACCTTATACATTCCTCTTGGGACTTCTGCAAACTCTGTTCTTTTTCAATTACCATTTTCTGACTCTGCTCTAATTTATCTTCTGCCTCTCTATAAAATAAAGATACTTTTAAAGGCTGTTGAAGAGATTATTTCAAGTATGCAAGAACAGTTCAACGTCAGGGATTCTATTATTTTAAATCACTGAGTTAAGAGAAACAAATATTTAACATGAGGCAGAGAAAAGGCTTATACATCACTAGTATACTATGAGTTTTAACAAGGAATAAAAGGATGCTGCCATCAAATGATAAATGTGTCTGAAACAAAAGCTGATACCCTATTTAATGATACTAGAAACATTAGGTATATTTCAGAAACTAGATAAGGATGACTATTATCACCACCATATCCAGTGATTTTTCTGACAGTTGCAAAAAGCAAAAATGAAAAAGTAACAAGTATAAGTTTCAGAAAAGAAATACAAAATTCTTTTTTTGCTGATAATATCATTAGCTACCTGGAAAATCCCTGGAGAATCAAAATAAAAATCAGAATTTATTAAAGGTATGAGAAATAGTCCAATTACAAAATAATTATATTATACAAAAAGCAGTAGCCTTCCTATATTCTATCAATGAACAGAATAAGAACAAATTGGGAATTGCCAGGCAGTTCAGTGGTTAGGACTCTGCACTCTCATTCCCAAGGGCCTGAGTTCAATTCCAGGTCAGGGAACTAAGATCTCACATGCCACATGGCTGAAAAAAAAAAAAAAGAACAAGAACAAATTCACAACAAAAATATAAAATACTTAGGAATAAACATAATATATGTATTACTAAAAAAATTACAAAATTCTGATGGTCATGAGAGATGATTTTAGTGTACATCAGAATCATCTGTAGGACTTGTCAAAACATAGACTGCTGGGTCCCAACTCCCAGAGTCTGTGATTCAGAAAGTCTGAGACCAGAACTGAGATTTGCATTTCTTACATGTTTCCAGATGATGCTCATACTGCTGGTCCCAGAATTAATCTTTGAGAATCACTAAAATGGAACAATATGCTATTTAATATGCATGTATTTCTCATGTATTCAAAACAGAAAAGGAAGACAAATTACAAAGTGCCTGATTCCTTGTATTTCTTTGAATTCCCATCAAAGTAGCGAGCATAACTACATAGGACAATAAGTAAACTAGTTCATATTAATGAAAACATATAAATAAATAGCTTAGATTTAGTCTTTTTTAGCTGTCATACAACTGCATGTATCCTGCAGCCAAGAATTATGATAAACTGAAAACAGATTCATCAAGTTCTGAGACAGTATATCTGTGTGTGCATGCCAAGTCACTTCAGTCATGTCTGACTCTTTGCAAACCCATGGGGTGTAGCCTGCCAGGCTCCTCCGTCCATGGGATTTTCCAGGCATGAATACTGAAGTGGGTTGCCATTTCCTTCTCCAGGGATCTTCCCGATCCAGGGATTGAACCTGGGTCTCCTGCATTGCCGGCAGACTCTTTACCATCTAAGCCACCAGGGAAGCCTGGGTAGGGGTCAAAATTTAACAAGATATATCAAAAATAAGTATTTTAAAGCTGTAAATGGGCTTCTCAGGTGGCTCAGTGGTCAAGAATCCACCCACAATGCAAGTGACACAGGTTTGATCCCTGTGTGGGGAAGATCCCCTGGGGAAGGAAACGGCAACACACTCCAGTACCCTTGCCTGGGAAATGGCAGCACACTCCAGCACCCTTGCCTGGAAAATCCCATGGACAGAGGAGCCTGGTGGGTTATAGTTCATGGCGTCGCGAATAGTCAGACAGGACTTAGCGACTAAACAACATGAGATTTCATATGATAAAAACAGACATTGTTAGCAATTTCCCAGGTGAAAATATGGATGAGATTCATACACTCACCTGATGTTACATTCTAATCAATGAAATGTGCTTAAAAAAAAAAAAAGCTGTAAATCTTACCTCAAAACTTTATCTTGGGCTGAAACTTCTGCTTCCAAATTTATAATCTGTTCTTCTAAGATTGGTACATTGGCTGCCTGTTTTTGAGCAGATTCAAGCATAGAAACCTAAAACAAAAAACAACTTTCAGAGTACTTTCTTTGCAAAATAAATTAATCTATTTGCTCCTTAGTTTCTCTTACCATCTAATGGAAATTCAATAGAACTCCCCAATCACTCTTCAATTATGAAGCTCATTTTGTCTATCAACTTACATGGGCATGTCATCATCACAAGCCAGTCTCATGTAAGCTCCTCCCATTATCCTCAACTTAGTATCACAAGATAACTGGTTAACTATTTAGGGAAAATAAAAGAGAATCTCTGCCGACACTAACTAAAAAGATTAATTTCACATAAATCAGAAATTTAAATTTCAAAGATCATTTAAAATTACATAAAAATATTATTGACTCTTTTTAAAGCCTAAATTTAGAAAACATGATTACGAGAGAAAACCTAGAAAATACGACTTGGACTATGAAGAGTGTAAGATGATGGAAATCAACAACCTAAATGGTGTCTGGAAAAGAACACTAAATATTCCCAGAAAAAGGAAGCATGAGGTATATAGTGCAGGACAGGGATGAGGTCTAGAAGAGAAAACTTGGAACATAGTTCAAGATCTCTTTGATAAGTCTCTCCTTTTCCTATGCTCAGAACACCAGGAGTCAAGAGTCACCAAGAGCCTTCCACTTAAGAAGAGAGAGACAGTTTACTAATCTGGAGAAACTGAACAGGAAACATTTGGGACTCTTGAAACATTTTGTGGAATGATGAGCAGAGATGAGGTAGAGTTAAAAAAACAAAGAGATTAATACAGAACAGTCAGCTTCTAGCCTCCTATCCCACCTCATGTGGGGCTATCTCACAGGTAAGAAATCAAAGGATTCTTTGCTGCAGAAATTCAAGAACTTCAAAGTAAAAGACCTCACATATGGATACTGAATGGGAGAAGGGAGATTGCTCCCTACAAAAGAGCCACCTCCTCAACCATTACCAACAAATGAAGCTCAGTGGACAACAAATCCCACCTTTGCAGAGAGTTTCCAAACAGCATTTAAGTGCCTTCTCTTAAATACAAATAGCCAGAACACCAACATCTGAGAGGTCAAAACAAAAGTTAAAAGCAACTGGCAGAAGCAAGGCAAATACATACATACATACACACACACACAAATCACTGAAAGAGCAATGAGAGGATATTGCAAATACAAAACAATTAGAGAACATGAAAAGTTCTAGAAAATGAAAAATTATGACAGCCAAAATAAAAGATTCAATAGGATGACAACATTGAGGAAATCTCTGAAAAGGTATCACAAGAAGACAAAGAGAGAAAATACCAGGCAAAAACTTAAAAGATTTAAAAGACCAATCAGGTTAAAAAAGTCAGAAGAAAGAAAACAAAGGGAAGAAAATAATCAAGATTACATAAGAAAAATTTCAGGGACCAAAGGACACAAGATTTCAACCAGAAGATCTTTATGTAACCAGTACAATAAATAACAAAGGTCTACTTAAAGATAAATCACTATGAAATTTTAAAACACCATAGAAAAAAGGAAAATACTAAAAACTATCATAAATGGAAAAACAAATGAAAGATATCTTACACGCTAGGAAATGTAATTCACAATGGAATTAAACATTCCAGACACACACTAGAGGATAGAAGACAAAAAAGCAGTGTCCTAAAAACTCTGGGGGAAAATAATTTTCATTCTAGAATTCAATCAAGTGTTGGGGAGAAATTAAGACATTTCAAACAGGCAAGGAAGCTACTGGAAAATATGCTTCAACTAAAGAAAGAGTAAATCAAGAAAGTCAACATGAGATCCAGGAAACCGTAGACACAACCTGGAAGAACATCGAAGAGAAGTCCCAGGAAGACAGCTGGGCAGCAGGCCTGAAGGGTAATAAGCCCAGAAAGGACAAGACATTAAGATCCATAACTGTAACTACTATACAGACTTTGCTAAAAGGTCAATTATGAATATGTTGTCCAGTACAAAGGGGAGCAAAAGATTTCCAAAAGCGGCACATACGCAACATCAAAGCTGAGACCTGCCCTGGAAAAGGCAACCTCCCTAAAAAATATTTTATTAAACAATTTAGAAAATGCTGAGATAGGGGACTTTCCTGGTGGTCCAGTAGTTACGAATCTACCTTCCAATGCAGGGTACACAGGTTCGAATTCTGATCGGGGAACTAAGATTCCACACACTGTGAGGCAACTAAGCCCACATGCCACACCTGGAGAGCCCAAGCGCCAGAACTACTGAGCCCATGCTCTTCAACAAGAGAAGGACACCCCAGTGAAGATCCAGCATAGCCAAAATGAAATAAATTAAAACTCAATAAGCCAAAATACCCCAGTTCTTAAAAAAAAGAAAAACTGAGAAGTATATGAAATACAAATATCTTACTGCCTAGAATAACCATTGGTGTATTTATATGCTCAAAGAAAGGAACACTTAAAATGTTAATAGTTCAGTAGTTAATAGTAAAACTCTTACTATCTCTAAGACTTCAAATAATTAAGCCTCTATGACTTAAAAAGAATCTATAGGGGACTAAAAAGTTAAAATATAATAAACAGACATATCAAAAGAAATGGCAAATGCACTGAAAAGGTAAATCTCATGAGACATCAAGAAAAAGAAGATATTTTTGCCTTAAAGAAATTTAAAAGTATAGTTTTGTTTTGTTTTGTTTTTTTAATCAGTAGACCATTGAATGTAGACAGAGTGCAGTAAATGCCTGAAAAAACACTTTCTGTGTGATTTGACCATTCTGGAAATCTACCCCAGAAATAAATCCCAAACACCAAAAAAGTTTTATGTTCACTGCAGCATTTTTCTCCTTAAGCACAACAGTGTACTTTATTTTGTTTGAAAAGAACAAAAGAAAAATAAAAGACCTCCCATAACTGTACTACTTAAAACAATTATGTCTAAAAAACAAAGTCTCACTATGACGCTCTAATAGTTACCAGAGTTATAGCATAGCCTTTCTTTCCTTATATACATCATATGTATATATATATATACACGTACTAAAACACAAACATTTAGACAAATATGCTCATTTTATAAAAAACAAAACAGATTAGTTACTGTGTGTTTGTTTCTGCCACAAAATATTTCAGGTAAGTTTCTGAGTGCTGACTGTATAGATACTACTCTAAGTGCCTCTACAAATATCATCTAAACTTTACAAAGTCCCATAAAAGTCAAATAACTTTGCATTTTAGTACTCATATATTGATATATGTTTTAGTACTGATATATTAATATATTGTAGTACTGATACATTGATATATGCTTTCACCTTAAGTAACAAAAGTAAGCTTGGTAGCAATTAATTATATGTATGCATATATATATATATATATATATATATATTTACCATGCCCCTATTACTGGACTCTTTCATTTCTTCTAATTTTTTTGTACAATATCAATCATATAGAAAAATAAAGGAAACCACTTAAACAGGAGAGTTATTAAGTTATGGTATACTCACATAAGAAAACATTAATGCTACCATAAAAAATGGTTGTTGGAAGAGCTAGGTAAATGTACCAAAAAATGCTTAGACTATATAAGAAGTATAAAACACAGGAAAAAATAAAACTATTCAAATGTGTAATATTCAATTATATGATAAACCAATAAAGTAGTTTCTAGATGGTGGAAACTGGGTTATCTTTCTCCCTTTTTTCTATTTTTGAAGTTTTCAACAATGAGGATGTATTATTGTAAAGAGGAAGATAAGTAAGCTATATATTTTCTTTGTACAAGAAGCAAAACCACACAAATTGGTGATCTTAAGAATTTTAAGAAGTTCTGACTTATCTAAATGCATATATTATACAAGTTCCTCTAAATAATTTTCAAGTATCAAATTCATATAAAATTGATTCTTTAATAGGTTGATATATTATCACAATAAAAATCATTATATATAACACATTAAGGTAATACAAGGAATATTTTTCCAATTACAAATCTTAAGAGATTCTTTTCTGTTGGCATAGTCACCATTTCAAGAAACATACTTTTGCTCTTGACTGTGTCAATTCAAAGTGAACAGATTCTATTTTAGTCATTAAAGAATGATTCTGTGAAACTAAACAAGCATTCTGTTGCCTAAGTTTATTAAGTTTCTCTCGAAGACTTTTGATTTCCTGATCCACAGGGGTAGATGATGAAAAAGACATCTGAAAAATGAAAAAGAACAATCTATTTTGAATTACGTCACTAAGTATTATATATAATACAATGAACAATTATCAATAAAATGACTAAGTAGCTCAGAAAAATAGGTTAAGGTACTTAGTGTTGGGGAAGATATGTGAGACAATCAGCGCTCTCCTCAGCAGATGGTGAACAAGTAAGTAAATACATTTGGCTTGTAAAACAGTGGTACACTTTGGAAAAGTTCTTGGTATTATCCAGTAAAGTTGAACATGTTAAGACTCAACAGTATTACTCCTGGGTATAAATCTGATAGAAACTTATGTACTTTTGTACCTGAAGATTATATAAAAATGGTAAGAACTGAAATGCCCACAAACAACAAAATGGATAAATTATTCTTTGCGTGCTCAGTTGCTTCAGTTGTGTCCTACTCTTTGCGACCCTATGAACTGTAACCCACCAGGCTCTTCTGTACATGGGATTCTACAGGCAACAATACTGGAGTGGGTTGCCATGCCCTGCTCCAAGGGATCCTCCCAACCCAGGGATGGAACTCATGTCTCCTGCGGCTTCTGCATTGCAGGCGGATTTTTTACTACTGAGCCACTGTTAACTGTACATATATTTCTATTATACTTTTTTGAATATATATTTTATAATAAAGTATTTTAATTTTCATTCGTTGAGGTTTCCAAAACATGATTTTATTTTTTGAATAAGTAATGTATTTATATAATTCAAAAGTCAGAACTATATATAAAAGAGTACATACAGAAGTATCATTCCCATGTTTAGTAAATAGGTAACCATTTTTACAAGTTTCTTACTTATAAATTTTTGTATAACACAAATTAGACAGCAGAAAAACAGGAAACTCCTTCTATAGGAGAGTCATTAATTAAGTTAGGATCTTAAATCTAGTCTTCTAGTGCTTCCATATACATACACAAACAATACAAATTACCCACCCCCGACAACAGCTCTTATGCAAAACCAGAATAGTAAATATGGTTTTTCACTTCAACAATACATCCTGGCAATCTCTCCACAATCAATTCAGTGAGAAACTCCTTTTTTCTTTTTACCCGCTTAGCTGCAGTATTCATTGCATATCTATTCAACCAATATCCTATTACTGGACAACTGAGCTATTACTAGTCTTTTGTTATGACAAACAAGGCCTCATTTTATACTTATGCAGGTAGCTCTCCAGAAATAGGATTTCCAAGTTAAAGGTAAACAAATTTGTGGTTTTGGTAAATATTACCAAATGTCTCTCCACTGAGATTATATCACTTTGCATTTCTACCAGCAATGCATGAGAATGCCTATTTCCCCCTAATATCACCCACAAAATACAGTGCCAAACTCAGGATGTTTAATAATCTGGTAGTGAATTTCTCTTTTTATGACCGAGATTGAACTCTTTTTATTTGTTTTAATTTCCTTTCCCATTCATGCCTTTTGCACATATTTCCACTGGTTTGATGATTTTTCCTTATTTCTAGCTCTTTATATATTAAAGAACTTTCATTTGTCTTTAATAGGCATTATCAATAGTTTTCCCCTTTCAATTTGTCATGTAACATTTGAGTTTGCTTAGGGTAAAACACAATGATGTCAATGAAGGCATATATACAATAAAAAGTCAGCAATTTGAATTAGGATACACATCAAATTTCTCAAAATTACGTACTCTTTGTAGACAAGGAATTTGAATTCATTTTCTAAAATGCAGGCTCAGATGGCTTCATCAAGCAGCTTCCTTACTAAAAGAAAATCTCTCAATTGCTAGCTTTCTTAAGTGGGAAGAGCAAATTTCTATCAAAAAAGTTTATGATGTATGTATGTAACCATATGTATATATGAAGAAGGAATTCAAAGGGCCTGGACTCCATCTTAGGCCTGTTCATGCTGATCATGCTCAGCCACCTTTCCAATGGACTCTGAACTCTGTGTTTAGTGCCTATGAAAACAACAACAGAATGATAAGACCCCCTCCAGACAGGGGAACCTTGAAGATCGTATCTAGGTTACTCATCGCCTCAGAGAAACATACATTAATCACCCCTTCCTCCAGACAGGCCATAAAATTTTCTGTATCTATCGGAGTGTAACCTCGGGTTTACTGATTATTGGCTAATTGCTTGACTGAGCACATGAGCACATAGCACGTGAAATGATGGGGTTATTGGGATTGTATTTTCCTTGGTTTATGTAGTCTCAAGGAATTCGGAGTGGTGGGTTCAGACACATAATACACATGGGGTATAAAAGATTTTCACAAATGCTGGTCGGGGTCCTTGGCTAAGAGGAGACTCTGCCTTGGGCCCGCAGGTGTAATAAACTGCACTCCACTATCTGCATTGTCCTTCTGAGTGAGTTTGTTTCCCGGAACGCGTGGCTACATTTGGTGCATGGACCGGGAACCTCCTCACTTTGAGGAGACAGGTCTCATTTGAGGCCACCCCGAGGCTTAGTGGCTTGAATCTCCTAGAGGGGGGAAGTCGCCTTGCCCCTCTGGAAGAATTCAGCCTTTCAACGCCCGGTTTCTTCTCTTTGGCAGGTAGTGAACGGCAGCAAGAGAACTGAGTGCTCAGATGAGGAGGAACCCACTTGGCAGAGTGGAAGAGGGGGCCTGATCACCCCCCTGGGAGGGACTAGAAGGGGCACGGACCCACAGGGGCCTGGAATAGGCAGGCAGCAGCAATTGCTCAGTACTCAGGTTGACGAGTGTGCTACGGTTTAGGAAGGAAATTTGTGAAGGTCATTTAGGAGGTGTGTCCACGCCATCTCAGGGAAAATTATTACCAGCAATCGCCAGGGGATTTTTAGGATAGGAAACCGGTCCTTGTATGCTCGTAGTCTGCCCTCCCCTGGGAGGTGTCCCATCTGCTGTTAAATTCTTGACCCCCTCAGAATTGTTAGGCTAGAAGGAAGGGGATACATAAGTGAGTATGAATTGGCCTTCCCGGAGATGGCCTGGGACATGGCATGTTTAACCCATCTGTGTTTTCATCCACACCTGATCAAGACCACCAAGGCAGAACAGACTTTAAGGGAGAAACAGTCTTGGACCACGTGGTATTCTGGTTCGGTTGTGCTGACCGGCAGGTGAAGGCATGCCGATCCCCCTTCTCCCTCTGGGATCTGGCAGGTAAGGCTCTTCTCACCCCAATTAGGAAGGAGGCAGAATGGCAATTTAAGTGTCATTGAGTGGAAATATCAGAAGTACATACAGTACTGAGAACTTTGTAGACAGAACGAAAAGGAAAAGTAGAAGAAGGTCCGAGAAGGTAAGCAAGATGGGAGGAAGTGAATCTAAGGCAACTGTATTGGAGTGCATGATTAAAAATTTTAAGAAGGGATTAGGAGGAGACTATGGGGTGAGGATGAAGCCTAACCGCCTCCACGTACTCTGTGAGGTTGAATGGCCCCCTATGGGAGTAGGATGGCCACCAGAGAACACCATGAACTTAATAATAGTGGAAGCAGTCTATACAGTAGTCACAGGAGAGCCAGGACACCTGGATCAATATCCATATATTGCCTCATGGCTAGGGTTAGCTCAAGACCCTCCTACTTGGACAAGGTTCTGTATCCAGAAGGGAAAGGGAAAAACATTAATGGCACAAAAAGTGACGGATGATAAAAAAGGAAATTCCATAGGATTTGGACGGGGATAACCTGACCCCTCCCCCATACTGGATAATGACGCTCCTGCCTCCCAGTGCTCCACCAGGACCGGAGGCCGCCTTAATGCCCAATCCAGGGCCAGGTGAAGTCCTGCAGCAGTCGCTGCTCCTCTGCCAGCTCTCCCCGAGGTCATAGAGCCGCCACCTTGGCAGGCTCCAATCCCGATGACAGAAGCCTCTGGCCAACACTTCCAGGATCAGGCTCCAGCCAAACTGCCCAAGCTATACCTGCCTCTCCCAGTGAGTAGTGACAAGATTGGAATTAAGTAGAGACTGCACTCTGCCAGAGAGCCAGAGGGAACAAAAGAGAACAGACAAGAGATTTGCAATGCTAGCTGCTGCTCTGGGAAAGTTCATCTCGGGCCCTCCAGAAAAAAAACCTCCTCTGCCCCAGGGACAGGACAGTCCTTCAACCGGTCCCAATGAAGCCCTGGGCCCCATTACAGCCAAACCACTATGCCTGATGCCAAGCTTTTGGCCACTGGAAGAATGAATGCCCTAAGGCAAGGAAGGAAGAGGAAGCTCCCGCAGTTGTGGGGCTTGCTGACTTGAAAATTAAATAGGGCTGCCGGGGCTCAGAGGTATCAGGTCCCCAAGAGTCATGGTAACCTTAAAAGTGGGGGACCAAAACATTGACTTCATGGTGGATACAGGAACAGAACTGTCGGTAGTAAAACCTGTGGCACCACTGTCCAAAAAGACTACCGCTGTAACCGGGGTATCAGGAGAAGAGATGATTAAATCGTTTTGCCAGCCCAGAAAATGTCAGATGGGGGGGGCACCAAGTGATTCATGAATTCCTCTACATTCCTGAGTGCCCAGTACCCCTGTTGGGAAGAGACTTGCTCTCCAAACTAGGAGCACAAGTGACTTTCTCCCCTGAGGAGAGGCCCACCTTCTGGATGGACACTATGACTTATTTGCTCTCTCTCTCTCAATACCACCCCAAGGTGAGTGGAGGTTGCATGAGCCTCTGAAGGAAGACCCGGGTGGGCCGGAAGAGCATGAGAGCAAGTTAACTCAATTATTCCCTGATGTCTGGGCGGAAGATACCCCCCGCCCCCACCCTGCCTGGCTAAACATCAAGCCCCAGTGATAAAAGAACTCAAACCAGGCACCATCCCGGTTAGAAAGCTCCACTACCCGCTATTGATAGAGGCCTGGGCCGGCATACTGTCCCACATTAATAGATTGAAACAAGTGGGCATTCTAGAGAGTGCCAGTCGGCTTGGAATACACCGATCCTGTCAGTTAAAAAGAAAGGAGGACAGGACTATAGGCCTGTACAGGATCTCAGGCTAGTCAACCAGGCTACTGTGACTTTACACCCCACTATTCCAAACCTCTGTACCTTACTTAGCCCTTCTCCCGCTGAGGACTAAAGTTTATACTCGCCTAGATCTCAAGGATGCCTTCTTCTGCGTACGCCTCGCCCCAGCGTCACAGCCCGTCTTTGCCTTTGAATGGAAAGATCCAGTCGGGGGCACCAAGCAACAGCTCATCTGGACTCCCCCACAAGGGTTTAAGAACTCCCCAGCCATCTTTGGGGAAGCCTTGGCTTCTGACCTGAACTCATTCCATCCGGAAGAGTATGGATGTTGGCTCCTATAATACGGGGATGACCTGCTGCTGGCTGCCGAAACCACGGAAAAATGCTGGAAAGGGACAAAAAAGCACTACTCCAGCTGCTGATGGAAGCAGGTTACCGGCTGTCAAAGAAGGCGGCACAGATCTGCAAGGAGATAAGGTATCTGGGGTTTGTTTTAAAGAAGGACACAAGGTTCCAGACCCTAGTTGGGTCCTATATACTGATGGCACTAGCCTGATAAAACAAGGACAATGGCTGTCAGGTTAGCCAAAGCGGACGGGGCCATCAAGACTGAAAAAGGATGGTGGGAATTGCCAAGTGGCAAATTATTGTCACCGGAGGAGCTGGCACACAATCTGGTAAGCCAAACACAAGTGACCCACCTAGGCCATGCTGCCTGCTCACAGGTTAATGCTGCCTCTTGGGTATTCAGACAAAAACCTCCGGGTATTCAGCTGAAAGGCATGCTGCTCTTTGAACACCTGGGAGTGGACTTCACTAAAATGAAACCTCACCGACACTACCGTTACCTGCTGGTCATGGTATATACGTTCTTGGGATGGGGAGAAGCTTTTCCTACCTGGACTGAAAGAGCATCAGAAGTAGCCCAGTGCCTGCTTAGGGAAATAGTTCCCAGATCTGGACTTCCTACCAGCATTGGTTCAGACAATGACCCAGCTTTTATAGCTGATTTAGTACAAGTAAGCAAAACTTTAAACATCAAATGGGAACGGCACACTGCATATAGGCCTGGAGTTCCTGAGATGGTGGAATGAACCAACTGGACATTAAAGAGACTCTCCAAGTGGATCATAGAGACTGACTGCTCCTGGTGGACTTGCTTCTGACGGCTCTGCTCAGACTCAGGATGATCCCACAGTCCCAAGGCTATTCTCCATACGAACTTGTGAATGGGAGGCCCCCCTCCCCCCATAATAAAACGGGTGTCAACAAATTTGCCTCAGGTAAGGGGCAACAGGATTTCACAGCAGATGGAACTGGGTAAGGTAATAAATCGGGTAACTAAGTTTGTACAAGAAAGCATGCCGTTCCCCCTTGGGAAACAGATTCATGAGTTTACGCTTGGTGACCAAGTATGGGTCAGAGATTGGAAACATGATTTGCTAGCCCCTTGGTGAAAGGGCCCTTATGTTATTCTAACTACCCCTGCTGCTGCTGCTGCTGCTGCTGCTGCTGCTGCTGCTAAGTCACTTCAGTCATGTCCGACTCTGTGTGACCCTATAGATGGCAGCCCACCAGGCTCCCCTGTCACTGGGATTCTCCAGGCAAGAACACTGGAGTGGGTTGCCATTTCCTTCTCCAATGCATGAAAGTGAAAAGTGAAAGTGAAGTCGCTCAGTCGTGTCCGACTCTGTGCGACCCCATGGACTGCAGCCTACCAGGCTCCTCCGCCCATGGGATTTTCCAGGCAAGAGTACTGGAGTGGGGTGCCACTGCCTTCTCTGAACACCCCTACTGCAGTTAAAGTTGCAGGTATTGTCCCTTGGATCCATCATGAGGGTGAAGTGAAGATACCATGCAGACCCAAAAAACAGAGTGGACTGCAGAGAGGGACCCCACTGACCCTTGAGAGACTAAGATCATCCTTAAGAAGAAGGAAAAGAAGATCCTGGACAAGCCCATTCAGGATGAAGCAGCACAATCAACTCCTGCTGCTTGGCCTCATCAATGTGATTTTGAATTTAACTTCCATTCCAACTCAGGACAATGTTTTCATCTCATGGGCACATTTCTACGAAGACTTCCACAACACTTCCAACTGCTGGGTATGTAGGGCTATGCCTCTGTCAGTGATGGATGGACTTCCTTGGTGGGTGTCACTGCTCTGCCAATGAGATTTTAAACCACTCTGCTCTTTTCTGGGATGACAAAAAGAGACTTTCCTCTCTCTTGTCAATCATAACCTCTCCTTGCTCTCTTGCTGTAAGACCTACAGACAATAGACTTGGGTCATGGGGTTACATTTGATATAAATGCCAGTGTAACAAAAGCCTAACCTACTTGTTGTAAATCTACCCCTAGCCCTGGTAAATCTACCTTATTTACATGCTAGGTGGACAAGGTCCGTGTTTCAATGATATGAGTACATTGCTGCCTTATTCGTATCCTCTATAGGGACAACAGATATCATGATTAAAGTAAAGGCCTTGACTAATTTCACAAAACAGGCCCTCCTAGATAGAATAAAAGCCATCCAAGCCTTAAATGAAGAGCAATCCAAATGAGAAAAGTGGTAATTCATAATAGAATGGCTTTGGACACACAGCTGTTCAAGGAGGGACCTGTGCTATAATTAAGGTTGAATGTTGTGTATACATTCCTGACTTATCTGGCAATGTATCGACTGCTTTAGATGACATGAAAAACCAGGTAAAAGCAATGTCAAATGAAAACATTCCTTTCTGGACTTTGGTCCTATCTTGGGTGAAGGGAGATTGGTGGAAAACTAAATTTTCCACTGTTATAGTTGCCTTGATAGTTCTGCTTTGTGGACCCTGAATTTTACAATGTATTATGAACTTTGTAAGCCGAAGGTTGATGTCATTCTCCCAAACTGGCGGTCGGAGAGCCACGGTGCAATATATCCCTATGAATGATGCTCATAATATGAGTTAAGAGCATCAAAAGGGGGGAATGAAGAAGGAATTCATAGGGCCTGGACTCCATCTTAGGCCTGTTCATGCCGATCATGCTCAGCCACTTTTCCAATGGACTCTGAACTCTGTGTTTAGTGCCTATGAAAACAACAACAGAAGGATAAGACCCCCTCCAGACAGGGGAACCTTGACGATCGTATATAGGTTACTCATCGCCTCAGAGAAACATACATTAATCACCCCTTCCTCCAGACAGGCCATAAAATTTTCTGTATCTAGTGGAGTGTAACCTCGGGTTTATTGATTATTGGCTAATTGCTTGACTGTTTGAGCACACAGCCCGTGAATGATGGGGTTATTAGGATTGTATTTTCCTTGGTTTATGTAAGTCTCAAGGAATTTGGAGTGGTGGGTTCAGACACGTACACATGGGGTATAAAAGATTCTCACAAATGCTGGTTGGGGTCCTTGGCTAAGAGGAGACTCTGCCTTGGACCCACGGGTGTAATAAACTGCACTCCACTATCTGCATTGTCCTTCTGAGTGAGTTTGTTTCCCGGAACGTGTGCTACAACATATACGCATGCTGGCAGTGGGGTAATAAAAAATGGGAGGAAGATAGAGGAAGAAGAGATAAAGGGTTGAGTAAGACAGAGGAATACACATAGGAAGATAGAGAATACAAGTGAATAAAAAAGAGGAAGAAAGTGAGTTTCAGAATAGGACAGATGTCTAACATCATCCACAAAATTTAGATATAATGAATGGAGCACCTGACCCAGGCTAAACAGCAATATACTTCAATCACTTAATAAGCCATGATTACCTATTATGTACATGGTACGGTACTAAAATCAAGGGGGTTACAGAGAAAACAAGACATTTAATTGCAAAAAGGTAATAAATATAGAAGTTTTAAAATAGAGTAATACATCAAAATAGCTACTCTCTTATATACCACTTAAATTCAAAGAGTCTTGAGCACTATAGTAAAAGATATGGAAAACATAAATTAGGCATTTGAAAAAAAAAAAACTCAGAGAAAAAGTATTTTAAATAGGTCTAAAACTACTTTTAGGTAGGCAGGTCTAAAAATGATAACCTTATCTCTTGGCTTTTTTTGAAAATCAGTACCACTATTGGGCATTTTACAAACTCTTTTATGAGGTGAGTAATTCAAAAGTCCAAGATGGCTAGGATGAGAAAGATCTTCCAAAATCAGTCTTTCAGATCTTGAGAGATTAGGAGCATAATCAGAATTTTCACTTGGACTAACACTAGAAAAAAAAGAAAAAATACATTTTAGTTCTTAGATACTTTTAAGTATTCACTCTAAATTTCTACATATTAAGAAAATAGAAAAGCACCTGAAATATTGCTGAAAATCAGATTCCAGAAAAGACCTTGAGGCATTTCAATTAAATTTTCAATAAACCATAATTAGTTTTAAAACTAGCAATCTATGTTTCTGGAGCCTCTATGCTAGAGTTACTTAAGATTCAAAAAACAGTCATGATAATAAAAGATTAGTTAAGCCTACACATATATTTTATACTGAGTCCTAATATATTAAAGGTCTTAATTTGTAAATACTTCTATAATAGTTCTGTTCTTCTTCCTAAACTGAAACCTATATTCAAAATTATTATTTTTTAAATTATGGAGCATTATTCCCTATTCTGGACACACGAGAAACACAACAAACAATAATGATATTCAAAAATTTTACATTCATCAGTTAAAGTCCTAAGTTAGAGTTCTATACATAAGTTTACTCACTCACCTAGATAACTCTTCCCCTAAACTCTGCAAACTCCATTCTGTTATCTTCAGTTCATGTCTTAAGGAAGCAACATTTGCCAGCAAACTTTCTTCTTCATTATCTTTATTATAGAAGTCTGATGAACTAGATTCCATTTCTTAAAAAAAGAAATGAATTTCTTGTACCTTGCCTGAAAGAATCTGTGATGTCAGTCAAAATTATCTCACACTAATAAAACTTAACTCGAGTTATTATTTTTCTACTTCAAATGTTGTGAAATCTTTCATGGTAATTTTAAACAAAGCAAAACAGCCAGCAATAATCAATTTCTCTGCAGGGTAAAGCCATAATGGAAAGTTCAACAAAATTTCAATGAATCAATTTTTCATTTAAGCCAGGGACTACAATTCGCCTTTTCTAGCCATCTTCAATCTTAGTGTGTAAACTGTTTTTATTTGATGTTAAAGATGAAGAAACTAAGAATGAGCCAAATAACTTGCTCGCGTGTGTTCGCGTACTCAATCACGTCTGACTCTTTCCAACCCCATGGACTATAGGCCGCCAGGTTCCTCTGTTTATGCAATTTTCCAAACAAGAAATACTGGAGTGGGCTGCCATTTCCTTCTCCAAATAACATACTCAAGGTCACACAAACTGTAAATGGTGGAACCAAGATTTGAACCTAGGCCATCATGACGCAAAGATCTTTTAATTATGTCACACTGTAGTTTTCTTACTTATTATAAATTAATTTCAATATGAAGTGTTTGAACTTGATCATGTTACAAGCTCTGAACATCTGACAAAACTGGTATCATAACATTCATATTTTCCTAAAGGTAATTTATTACCAGATAAAGGTTATCCCCTTCTCCTATTCACCATGGCTATAAAATTTAAAACCATAAACTCACACTCACGTAACAACCACAGAGATGAAAATGACATTTAGCAGGTTAACTCACAAAAATAAATAAGAAAAGTTGTTTCTTCAACTGATGGGTATCTCAAGGGTTGTGAAATTCTCTACTAAGTAGCTTTGCACATTAAAAAATCATGATAAATACATTTTATTACTAATAATTAATATTCATAATTATTGTGTACTAAAACATATTATTAACAATACAACTTAAATGAAAGCTTTACAATCTCTACTACTCCATCTTCCTGCATAATCTTTAAATTACATTCCTCTTTCAGATCTCATTTACCTTTGTCACTGAAGCTTCTTTTTGATCACCCTTCTAGAATTCTGACGACATCTCAAGCTCCAAAAGGTTAGGAGTCCTGTGTATTATAGTCAGGACTCTAAGGCACTTACAGAAACCCAATATTTTCAGTGACTAAACGATGATTACAAAACTGTCCTTCCTTCCCCTCACCTAGCTAAAATAACAAATTTACTCCATACTCAAAATTTCTCAGATGTAGAGAGGAAGATTAAAAAGAAAACTTTCATCTTACTGGAATAAACTGTGGCACGAAATTATATACTATGGAATCTTAGTAAAGAAAATATTTCTCTCCTCTTTTGTTTCCAAAAATTTGCTTCTGCTTAAATGAGAAGACTCTCCCAAACAAAAGTCAAAGGTTCATGTCCCCACTCTGTGTTTTTCCAACAACTCTAGCTACCTACAGGATGGTGAAGAAAGAAGGGTAAAGAAAATCTGGGCAAATTCTAACATGCCATTTTGTTTCAACTGAATCAGGTTTATGTAAATTTTAACCCAAGAATTCTCTCACCCTTCTAAAGGATCAATGAAAACGTCTGATATGCAAATATATTTTCATTTTCCTAATGGGCCATTTAATACCCTCAAATAAATATTTCTCCTCCCTTCAACTTAATTATAAAAGTCTAGCTTCATCGCCTGTACATACGTGAAAAAGCACGTCATGCTTCTTACAGGCCCTGACATCTTCGGGCCTTAATTACAATGCGTTTGCAGGTATACACAGGTACGTACACACATCACACCGAAGAACAACTTTATACTCGTTGTATGTAAAAAAGATCGGCTGTAGTCGAAAAGGATTCCGCATTCTGGAAGGCCATTCAAGGCTTTATATCGTACTGTTCTGTTTCAAGAATGCTCAATTTGATAGAATTGGTCCTTCGTTCATCTGGAAGCAGTGGAGGAAAACATGAACAACTTCCTTCCAGATTTTTCTTCTACTAAAATACGACCCTGAAGAGCAGTGTGAGCAGCGAGGGCGAGGACTAGATTAAACGCGTCCGAAGGAACCGAGAGGGAAACACCTGTACCTCCTCAGATAGGCCAGTTTCCACCCTCCAGGGGCAGTCGCTCACCACAAGTCGTAGCTGTGAGAGAGACCCACCGACGACGGCGCACGCCGCGCTCTCCTCTCCGTTCGGAAACCTCCGACCCTCTCCCCGGCCCCAAGCGCCGAACACACTATGGGAACCCCGGTTGCGCCGAGTTCGAACCGCCGCGGAAACCGTTGGGAACGCACCTCCCCAACCGCAGCCCCGCCCCCCGCGCAGCCTTAGCGTGAATCTACGCCGGACGCGCGGGGCTTGTCGGGGATTGCGGTCTGGGAGCGCGTCCGAGCCTGCCTACCCAGAACTACATTTCCCACAATTACCACCAAGACGCCCATTGGTGTGACGCCCG
Organism: Bubalus kerabau; assembly: GCF_029407905.1. Taxonomy (NCBI): domain Eukaryota; kingdom Metazoa; phylum Chordata; class Mammalia; order Artiodactyla; family Bovidae; genus Bubalus; species Bubalus kerabau. The sequence goes on from NC_073629.1 coordinate 51,167,417, forward strand.
CCATGGGAAGCTGCGGAGGTCTGGGTGTCAGGCGGTCCGTGCTGGCGCGGTGCCTGAGGGAACCAAGACCTAGGAGGGTGTGGAAAAGGACTGCTGGCTCCGCCTTCAGTCCCTACGCTTTGTAGACAGGCGTTTCCCTCTCGGAGAAACACCCCTCCGCCTAGGCCTTCACCTGGAGCTTTTTCAGGCTCCAGGTTTGCCTGCCAACCACGAGGAGTCCTGGAAGGAAAAGCGAAGCATAAGTGCCGATAACCCACGCCTCTCAACGCCTTTCCCAGCCCGAGATCGCCCAGGCAGGGATGGGCGATAAGACCTGGCTACCCTTCCCCGTGGTCCTCTTGGCCGCTCTGCTGCTGCCTAGGGCGGCCGGCTTCACTCCCTCCTTAGACAGCGACTTCACGTTCACACTTCCGGCGGGCCAGAAGGAGTGTTTCTACCAGCCCATGCCCCTGAAAGCCTCGCTGGAGATCGAGTACCAAGTAAGTGTAGATGTTGAGCCAGCCTCCTTCCTTTAGCCTAACTGCACGTCGTCGCCTCTCACCCGCTGAGAAAGTTTTTGGGGACCGCCCGGCTGCTAAAGAGGCGAGGGCCGCCCGGAAGCAGAGCAGCTGCGCGCCGGCTCGCGAGGCGCTGTTGTCCAGGGGCTGGGGACTAGAAGTTAGGCGGGATCTAGAATTGACTACCCGCCCTCTCCCCTTTTCTCCGGTGGGAAAGAGGCCAGCTCTGGTGATGTCGATGGGTTTTCTCTTTGCTAATGATTCGTCCATGTCTTTTTAGCCACTACGCGCGCCAGTACCGGAAATTTCACAATTCAGGCCTAATACACGTTCTGTTTAATCACTGGACAAAATGACAGTTGCTTTAATCACCGCCCCCAACCCTCAGTTTCGGTATTATAAATCTATACTGTTACTTCTTCAGTTAAGGATTTTTGAATTGTGACCATGCGATTATCACTAAATCCTATTTTGGAATATTTTGAAAGGGGCTATTGGTGTGTTTAATGGTGAATTTCCTTCCCAGTTGTATGCGTGTGTCTGTGTTTGTGCGTGTGCTCAGTCGTTAAGTTGTCTCCGACTCTGCGACCCTATGGACTGTAACCCGCCAGGCTTCTCTGTCCGTGAGATTTCCCAGGCACGAGTACTGGAGTCGGTTGCCATTTCCTTCTCCAGGGGATCTTCCCGACCCAGGGGTCGAACCGGCATCTCCTGCCTTGGCAGGCGAATTCTTTACCACTGAGCCAACAGGGAAGCCCTCTTAGTTATATATATACCCATTATTTAAAAACCAAATAAGATCTAATTGTATATTAAAGCTCTGTAATCTTTTCTTCAGCATTCTAAGCATTTCTCCCGTATCACTATTTTATTTTTAATAACAGCATGATGTTATAGGGAATTGCCTTAATTTATGTAGTCACTCTGGTAGAGGGTAATTTCTTAGAAGAAATCGTTAGCTCCAGTACGGCAAATTTCGATTTTTCTAGGTAGCACTGCAAAAAAAGAGAAATGCCTTCATGTGGTTCATCTTTCAACTTTTTTCATGTTACCTAATTTTTAATCAGATGTTAATTTTTTATAGTTGATGTAGAGAATCTTTTTCAATAACAGGGTACTGTCACATTTAGAGCAAAATAAAGTTATTTAGAATCTTCATCTGCAGAAACTTTGAGATTAGATTATTTATAGATGAATACGGCTTCCCTGGTGGCTCAGACGACAAAGAATCTGCGGGCAATGTGAGAGACCTGGGTTCCGTCCCTCGGTTGGGAAGATCCCCTGGAGGAAGGCATGACAACTCATGCTAGTATTCTTGCCTGGAGAATCCCCTTGGACAGAGGAGCCTGGCAGCAGGCTGCAACCCATGGCGTCGCCAAGAGTCAGACACTACTGAGCAACTAAGCAGCAGCAGCATAGATGCATAAGATAAGCATAAAGTATCTAAAATTACAGTTAGTGAGCCAAGCTGAGGCAGGAACTCAGCATTTCCTGATTTCCAATTCAGTTCAAAAGTTAATTTACTGAAGATTTACCACGTGCCAGTAATGCCTGGCGGCGAGGACGTAGAGGAGGGAACAAACAAAAGAAAGAGCCCTTTTCAGGGATCCTAATATTTAAAGGTTACTGGCTTATAAACAGGGGCTTCACAGGTAGAAGAGTGGTAAAGAATCTGCCTGCCAATGCGGGAGACTCAGAAGAAGCAAGTTGGATCCCTGGGTCGGGAAGATCCCCTGGAGCAGGAAATGGCAACCCACTCCAGTGTTCTTGCCTGGAAAATAAAGTATGGTTATATGCTGTTGGAGAAGGACTTCTCTGGGTTTTCAGAAAATAATTCTTGGAGAAAATAAATAGGAACCTAGAAACATGCTTAGGTGAAACAGGAATGCAGGGAAGAGGGGCATTCTAGGAAAAGTAACAAAATGAATATGCATTTCTGAAAATGCACAGTGTTATTGTTCTAGCAGTGGGCAATATGTACTGGACACTACAAGTGCTGATCTTAAGGGGTGGAACTCTTAAGACTATAAAGTCTAGGGTGAGAATAGAAGAAAAAGATTGGAGAGGTCAGGAGGCTGGATCATGAATCTTAGCTTGTGTGCTATGCTGAGTAGCTTTGACCTTTGTCTGTATAAGGGCTACTGAAGCTAAGCAATGTGGTAACAGTCAAAAATGTTTTACAGTGTGGAATATGGATTTAAGGAGGGCAAAATCAGAGGTAAGGAAACCAGCTACAGGGTTAGAAAAAGTCTAGATAAGGAAACAAGTTTTATTGTTCATCAGTCTTTACCCAGGTATTAGGAAAGAAATTGGGATTTCTGTGGCAGTCCGGTGGATATGACTTCACGCTTCCACTGCATTGGACTTGTGTTCGATCCCTGGTCATGGAACTAAGATGCCAGCATGGCCTAAAAAAATAGATAAATAAAGGTAAACTACTGACCTCTTAGGATTAACAGCTCCAACTGTAGAGAAAAAAAAACGCCTAGGTCGAAATCTTGAATCTGGCACTTACAACCTCTGTGACCTTGGGCAAGTTACTTAACCCCACACTTGTAAAATATTGACAATAATAGTAAGAGTTGATTTGAAACAGTTATTAAGTGTTTATGTACCACCCCAAACAGATAGTAAAAGTTCAGTATATGTTAGCTTTTTTATGTTTACGTTTTTCGAGTTTTATATATAGTGGGTTAGCTTTATATCAGTACTTGGCATCTTTAATCACTCAAAAAGATTGTTCCCGTAAAGCATTCTGTCTAAACTGTTTTGATTAAGGAAAGAATTAAAATCATTTGGTGTCTGTGGTCCTAGACAATGTTGCAAAGGTTCGTAGGGTAGAAATCTTCAACCCCTTGCATTTTCCAACTCTGTGATTAATTTTCCAATAACTACAAGCTACTGGGTTTTGTCTTCATTTTAAAATGTCAGGTAACAAACTTTTCTAGACATTGCCCTTGGTTTACTGTGACATATTAAAAATTTTAACCATTTCACACTTTTCAGGTTTAAGAGGACACTTTTAGGGTAACTGACCAGTCCCATTATATATTAAGTTCTCGGAATTTTTAAATGTCAATACATATATATCTTATGAGTAAAATAGATCATTCATTTAAATTTTTTATTATTGACTGCTTAGTTTCTGTAAGCTTTATGTTAAGTATTGCAGAAACAATGGTGAGTAATACTATACTCTGTGTACAGTAATACTAAACTCTTGCAGTCTAGTAAGGGGATAGACGTTAATCAAATTAATACAAGTTCAGTTCAGTTCAGTCGCTCAGTCATGTCCGACTCTTTGCGACCCCATGAACCGCAGCACACCAGGCTTCCCTGACCATCACAAACTCCCAGGGTTTACCCAAACTCATGTCCATTGAGTCGGTGATGCCATCCAACCATCTCATCCTCTGTCATCCCCTTCTCCTCCTGTCTTCAATCTTTCCCAACATCAGGGTCTGTTCAAATGAGTCAGCTCTTCCCATCAGGTGGCCAAAATACTGGAGTTTCAGCTTCAACATCAGTCCTTCCAATGAACAGCCAGGACTGGTCTCCTTTAGGATGGACTGGTTGGATCTCCTTGCAGTCCAAGGGACTCTCAAGAGTCTTCTCCAACACCACAGTTCAAAAGCATCAATTCTTCTGCACTCAGCTTTCTTTATAGTCCAACTCTCACATCCATACATGACTACTGGAAAACCATAGCCTTGACTAGATGGACCTTTATTGACAAAGTAATGTCTCTGCTTTTTAATATGCTGTCTAGGTTGGTCATAACTTTCCTTCCAAGGAATAAGTGTCTTTTAACTTCATGGCTGCAATCACAATCTGCAGTGATTTTGGAGCCCCCAAAAATAAAGTCAGCCACTGTTTCCCCATCTATTTGCCATGAAGAGTTGGGACCAGATGCCATGATCTTAGTTTTCTGAATGTTGAGCTTTAAGCCAACTTTTTCATTCTCCTCTTTCATTTTCATCAAGAGGCTCTTTAGTTCTTCTTCACTTTCTGCCATAAGGGTGGTATCATCTGCATATCTGAGGTTATTGAGATTTCTCCTGGCAGTCTTGATTCCAGCTTGTGCTTCTTCCAGCCCAGCATTTCTCATGATGTACTCTGCATATAAGTTAAATAAGCAGGGTGACAATATACAGCTTTGACGTACTCCTTTTCCTATTTGGAACCAGTTTGTTGTTCCATGTCTAGTTCTGTTGCTTCCTGACCTGCATACAGGTTTATCAAGAGGCAGGTCACGTGGTCTGGTATTCCCATCTCCTTCAGAATTTTCCACAGTTTATTGTGATCCACACAGTCAAAGGCTTTGGCATAGTCTATAAAGCAGAAATAGATGTTTTCCTGGAACTCTCTTGCTTCTTCCATGATCCAGTGAATGTTGGCAATTTGATCTCTGGTTCCTCTGCCTTTTCTAAAGCCAGCTTGAACATCTGGAAGTTCACAGTTCACGTATTGCTGAACTCTGGCTTGGAGAATTCTGAGCATTACTTTACTAGCGTGTGAGATGAGTGCAATTTGAGCATTCTTTGGCATTGTCTTTCTTTGGGATTGGAATGAAAACTGACCTTTTCCAGTCCTGTGGCCACTGCTGAGTTTTCCAAATTTGCTGGCATATTCACAGCATCATCTTTCAGGGTTTGGAATAGCTCAACTGGAATTCCATCACCTCCACTAGCTTTGTTCATAGTCATGCTTTCGAAAGCCCACTTGACTTCACATTCCAGGATGTCTGGCTCTAGGTGAGTTATCACATCATTGTGATTATCTGGGTTGTGAAGATCTTTTTTGTATAGTTCTTCTGTGTATTCTTGCCACCTCTTCTTAATGTCTTCTGCTTCTGTTAGGTCCATACCATTTCTGTCCTTTATTGAGCCCATCTTTGCATGAAATGTTCCCTTGGTATCTCTAATTTTCTTGAAGAGATCTCTAGTCTTTCCCATTCTGTTGTTTTCCTCTATTTCTTTGCATTGATCGCTGAGGAAGGCTTTCTTATCTCTCCTTGCTATTCTTTGGAACTCTGCATTCAAACGGGTGTATCTTTCCTTTTCGCTTCTCTTCTTTTCACAGCTATTTGTAAGGCCTCCTCAGACAGCCACTTTGCTTTTGTGCATTTCTTTTTCTTGGGGATGGTCTTGATCCCTGTCTCCTGTACAATGTCAGGAACCTCCGTCCATAGTTCATCAGGCACTTTGTCTATCAGATCTAGTCCCTTAAATCTATTTTTCACTTCCACTGTATAATCATAAGGGATTTGATTTAGGTCATACCTGAATGGTCTAGTGGTTTTCCCCACTTTCTTCAATTTAAGTCTGAGCCACAGTCAGCTCACAGTCTTGTTTTTGCTGACTGTTTAGAGCTTCTCCATCTTTGGCTGCAAAGAATATAATCAATCTGATTTCTGTTGCTATGAAGCTAACTGCATAAGCCTAAGAATGTTTAATAGAAGGACTTGATTTTATCTGGGAATTGAAAGAAGACATCCTAGAACTAGAGTTCAGATCTGTGAAGAATCAGGCTTACTAGGGATAAGGGGGTGAAACAAGGTGATAGGTAAAAAGAACAGCATGTGGTAATCCAAGGCTTTGAGGCAGAAGACTGAAGAATACCTTTGAGGGACTGAAAGACTATGACAGACAGGGGAAAGTGGGACTCATTCATCCTGATCCATTGAAATCATTAGGAAGTTTAATTTAGATTTATGGTATTGTTTATTTTAAATAGGTATTTTGTGTATTTTAAAATTAGCTTCTATATTTTTAAATGCCATTTAAGCCTGCCAATCATTACCAATAATATCTTTTGCTTTACTGAAGTCTATGCTTAATTTTGTCATATCACTTATTTTTTGATTTAATGGATATGACTTTGGGGTTTTGGAGGGGAAACTTTAGTAATTTTAGAATGTTTTGAGTCCTTAGATATCAGAAAATGGTTTTATCTTTTGCTTTCTCTTCAATAATATTTGGGAACATTGACTACATGTGATTTTTTAAAATCCCTTGTGATTTTTACATCTAGTGTATGTGCAAGAATGCTGGTGCCATCCCTGTTCTTGTTATTTTATAGTTCTCTCCTACTACTTCAGTTTCTAGGTGGTTCTTTTCAAATCCTTTGGAAAAGTCAGTAGGAGGCTTATTAGGTGGTTATTTGAAATCTTTAGCTCTGTCCTTCATAAAGTCTTACCATTTCCTGCATTGTTCTTATCTATACTTTTTTTGCTTTGTTCTGAGAATTCTTTGGCTCCTTTTCTCTGATTTTTAGACTCTATCCATGTCTATTCTGCTGTTGTTAAGGCTTTATTCGTTAGGGCTTTATTTGGGCAATCACATTTTGGGTTTTTCTAAGAATTTGTCATATCAGCATCTTCATCTTTTATTGATTTTTACATTCTTAAATTTCTCTGAGGATATATATTACATTTATCTGATGAAACATATTTTTAAATCTGTCTAAATTATTTTCCAAAATTTGATCCTCTGAGAAAAGCTGCTGCTGCTAAGTCACTTCAGTCGTGTCTGACTCTGTGTGACCCCATAGACGGCAGCCCACCAGGCTCCCCCGTCACTGGGATTCTCCAGGCAAGAACACTGGAGTGGGTTGCCATTTCCTTCTCCAATGCATGAAAGTGAAAAGTGAAAGGGAAGTCGCTCAGTCATGTCCGACTCCCAGCGACCCCATGGACTGCAGCCTACCAGGCTCCTCTGTCCATGGGATTTTCCAGGCAAGAGTACTGGAGTGGGGTGCCGAGTAACATGAAAAAGCAGACATTGGTTTCAGCAAATATTTGGTGTTTCTGTTTTTAGAATTTTGAGATTAATAGATATTGGTAGCTAGATGTATTCATTGTTCAGTGGAGTATCTCTAGAAATTTCTTACTCTTCAAATCTGTTAACAGATTTCCTAGAATTCTAGTATTGTTATGGATTATATTGCTATCTTTTCTTCATTTCACTGGGATTTAAAGAGGAAAAAGAATTGTGTATATTTAGCTAGCCACTTGAAACCAGTTCTGTTGGTCAGTAAGTAGAGCACAAGAGTAGGTAATCTATTATTCCATTAAAGCCATGAAGAAAAAGAAAATGGAGTTATTTAAGAAAAACAGTAGCCTTCGAAGTTAGATTGCTAAATTCACATTGTGACCATACCACTTATTTATTATCTCACCTTAGACAACCTTCTCTGTGCCTGTTTTTTGAGGGTTTTTAAAATTTTCTTGAGGAAAGGGGTGTTTGTTTTGGTTGTTTTCGCTAAAATGAAATAAATAATAGAACCTACGTTTTAGAGTTGTTGTGAGAAATAAATTAATCCACATAAAGCACTTAAAACAATGTGTGGCATAAACCATAATTGTTAGCTGCCATCATCATCATCATCATCAGAACATTTTGAAATTGTAAAGGAACAAGCTGAATTATTTGGCCAGTAAGTAAATAGCCTACTTGGAATACACAGTTCATACTGGGAAATAATAGGTGATGTGTTGAAAAAGTCAGTTGGAATCAGATCATAAACGTCTTGAGTTCCAGGCTGAGAAGTAGCTAATACTGAGGAGGAAACAAACTCAGAAAAATTACATAGCAAACCCTAAATTGCTGAAGGAAAAGGGTCTACAAATTGAACTCCTTTCTGTGTTTCTTTCTAATCCATAGGGCTTCTCGATGAAGGTACTGTTCTAGGGAGATTATTTCAGTAATACTCCTAAGACCTAAATTTAAGTGATGGCAGCAGGAAATGGCAAGAAAGGGACAAGTTCCAAAAATGAATGGAATGGAAAAAAATGGTCTTTCCTTTCTAGCTCTAACATGAGTGTGTTGACCTTCTTACCCTTGTTAAGGTTTAGAAATGAAATCTTTTCATCATATGATCTACTTTTTATTTTCAGCATTTGTAAAATGTGCTGTTCTCTTCTTTGCCTTTCTGCAGGTTTTAGATGGAGCAGGATTAGATATTGATTTCCATCTTGCTTCTCCAGAAGGAAAAACCTTAGTTTTTGAACAAAGAAAATCAGATGGAGTTCACACGTAAGTAATCTCTTAGTTGGGTTCCATGAACTGAATACCAGTGGGAACAGGGAAATTTAGCACATTTGATACTAAATATTAGCATGAAATGATTCCATATGAACATTTTAAACAGTTCTTTTCGGTGATCTATCTTAAACTAAAGTGTCATCTTGTTTAGGCATTTTCTTTTGATCTTGACTGAGTTTTTGCTTTGCTTTGGTTAATGAGATGAGTATACCACAGGTACTGCCTTCAATCTTCTGAGGCATTTTAAAACCTGCCTTTCTGGCCACCACAGGCTTTTTCTGTTATAAGTTACTATTCCAGGTATATATCTTGAACTGGTGGCTATATCATTTTTGCCAGTAGTTTTCTTAAAACAACAGTACAGTGATACATCTTTATGTGTGTGTATGTAAATTTTTATTTTCTTCAAATGTCACTCTTTTTAGATAATTAGAAGACCTGAAAGTAAAAGATCTGACCACAGGAAACCTTACAGAAAATGCTTTTTATAATTATGAGTTTAAAATTTGATAAAAGGCCATATATTGTATCTCATTTCTCTTTTTTCCATCTCACCAGTGTTTCTGTTTCATTGTATTATTTTACTGTAGCACTTTGTTTCTCAGTATTGTTACTGAGTTTAAACTTTGAGTATATAGGAATAAGAAAATCAAATATGGAGTGTCCAATATTTGCCATAAACTAGACTTTTCATTTTATATGCTTTTGGAGAAGGAAATGGCAACCCACTCCAGTGTTCTTGCCTGGAGAATCCCAGGGACGGGGAGCCTGGTGGGCTGCCGTTTGTGGGGTCACACAGAGTTGGACACGACTGAAGCGACTTAGCAGCAGCAAATTAATCATTCCAACCCACTGTGAGAGATAGAGTCTTTGATTCTCCAATTCCCATTTTACAGACAAGGAGGCTTAGAGAAGTTAAATAAGACTGCAGGCATATACATTTATTAGGAGGAAGCAGAATGAACCAAAATTCTTGCTTCTACTATACAGTGCTTAGAACATCTCTAGCACATAGTCTTTGTTAACCAAAGTACCTGGCATATAACTGTTACTCAGTAAATATGAATACATGTATGAGTGAACGAGGTGGGAAAATGTCTCAACCATAGTTTTCTAAGATACTCATTTTAGTGTGCTTTCAAAAATGCCATTTTACCTATGCAGAGTTCTAAAAAAAAAAAAAATTACATAAACTACTGATAAATAAGAAGTGGTAATTTTAAGTCAGTTAAGGTGGCTATACCAGAATTAACTATTCTTTCTCTTTGATAGGTATATGAACAAGAGCCAAAAATGGAAGTTCATCTTTAAATTTCAGAATATAGAAAATGTATAGAATTTCTGTCAATTTTAATTACTCTCCCATTTTCTGCTTTCATTTAGAGATTAGGGAGGAAAAGGTATGTTACTGCTTTCTTAGAAAGAGTTGTTGTTCAGTCCCTAAGTTGTGTCCAACTCTTTGTGGCCAGGCTCCTCTGTCCTCTACTACCTCCCAGAGTTTGCTCAGATTCATGGCCATTGAGTCAATGATGCCATCTAACCGTCTCATCCTCTGCCACTCCCTTCTTTTGCCTTCAATCTTTCCCAGCATCAGGGTCTTTTCCAGTGAGTCAGCTCTTCGCATCAGGTGGCCAAGGTATTGGAGCTTCAGCATCAGTCCTTCCAATGAATTTTCAGGGTTGATTTCCTTTAGGATTGACTGGTTTGAGCTCCTTGCAGTCCAGGGGACTCTCAAGAGTCTCCTCCAGCACCACAATTTGAAAGCATCAATTCTTTGGCACTCAGACTTCATTATGGTCCAACTCTCACATCCGTACATGACTACTGGAAAAACCATAGCTTTGACTATACAAACGTTTGTTAGCAAAGTGATGTTTCTGCTTTTTAATATGCTGTCTAGGTTTGTCATAGCTTTCCTTTCAAGAAGCAAGTATCTTTTAATTTCATGGCTGCAGTCACCATTCGCAGTGCTTTTGGAGCCAAAGTAGTGAAAATCTGTCACTGTTTCTTTCCAACTTTTTCCCCATCTCTTTGCCATGAAGTAATGGCCTGGATGCCATGATCTTAGTTTTATGAATATAGAGTTTTAAGCCAGCTTTTTCACTCTCCTCTTTCACCTTCATAAAGAGACTCTTTAGTTCCTCTTCACTTTCTGTCCTCTGAAGAGTGGTACCATCTGCATATCTGAGGTTTATAGTTCTCTTGGCAGTCTTGATTCCAGCTTTGTGATTCATCCAGCCTGGCACTTCACATGATGTACTCTGCTTAAAAGTTAAATAAGCAGGGTGATAATATATAGTCTTGTCATACTCCTTTACCAATATTGAACCCATCACTTGTTCCATGTCCAGTTCTAACTATTGTTTCTTGACTCACATACAGGTTTCTCAGGAGACTGGTAAGGTGGTCTGATACTCCTAGCTCTTTAAGAAATTTCCAGTTTGTTGTGATCCACACAGTCAAAGGCTTTAGCGTAGTCAATGAAGCAAAAGCAGATGTTCTTCTGTAATTCTCTTGGTATCTCTATGATCCAACAATATTAGCAATTTGATCTCTGGTTCCTCTGCCTCTTTGAAACCCAGATTGTACATCTACAATTTCTCAGTTCACATACTGCTGAAACCTAGCTTGAAGATTTTGAGCATGAACTTACCAGCATGTAAAATGAGTGCAACTGTATGGTAGTTTGGCATTGCCCTTTAAATTGGAATGAAAAACTGACCTTTTTCAGTCATGTGGCCCCTGCTGAGTTTTCCAAATTTGCTGACATATTGAGTGCAGTACTTTAACAGCATCATCATTTAGGATTTTAAACAGCTCAGGTGAAATTTCATCACCTCCACTAGCTTTGTAGTAATGATTCCTAGGGCCCACTTGACTTCACACTGCAGCATGTCTGGCTCTAGGTGAGTGACCACATAGAATTATCTCTCATTAAACCATTGGTAAAAAGAATGAGTTTATAAGAGTTCTTTTGATATGTCAGGTCACTGTTCTAAGTACTTTATGTATTAATTTTTTTTTTATTCTTCCCTATAGTCCTTACTATCATCTTACCAATGAAGGAATTGAGGCATAGAGCAGTTAAGTAAATTGCTGCAGGTTACACAGCTAATGAACAGCAAAGCCAGGATTTAAAACCAGTCAGCAACTCACTCTTAATCACTATACCAAAGTTACAAATCTAAAAACTAAAATGAAAATTTCATCTTTAGCTATATTAACTTTTCAAAAAATTACTTAATTTTTGGCTGTGCTGGGTCATCATTGCTATGAACCAGCTTTTGCTAATTGTGGGCTACTCTTCATTGCTGTGCTTGGGCTTCTTTCTCATTGCAGTAGCTTCTCTTGTTGCAAAGCACAGGCTCTAGAGTGTGCAGGCTCAGTAGTTGTGATGCACAAGCTTAGGTGCTACATGGCATGTGAAATCTGCCCAGACCAGGGATTGAGCCCAGGTGCCCTACATTAGTAGGTGGATTCTAAACCACTGGACTACCAGAGAAGTCCCTTAACTTTTTAAAGGCAATTAAAATCTGTTATGCCACTGAAAGTTTTTTCTTAAACCAAACCTTTGAAACAAATACTGTCCTTCCAGAAGTCAAGGTTAGTAAAAAAAAAAAAATGTCTCCAGACAGAGCCTTAAACAGCTTAAGTAATACCTGTTTGTCCAGCATTGTCATATGTACCATTTTTCTAGACTACTAAATTAGTTATTACCCTAACTCATATCAGAACTTAAGTCTCCCCCCAAAATTCAAAGATTAAGAGATAAAGTGTATAAAAGTATGTAAATTATGAAGGGGGATATATAAGTATTGGAGAAGGAAATGGCAGCCCACTCTAGTATTCTTGCTTGGGAAATCCCATGGACAGAGCCTGGTGGGCTGCAGTCCATGGGGTCACAAAAGAGTTGGACACAACTGATTGAGCACATACAAGTTTTGACTAGAGAAGGGAATGGCAACCCACTCCAGTATTCTTGCCTGGACAATCCCATGGACAGAGGAGCCTGGTTGGCTACAGTCCATGGGATCGCAGAGTTGGACACAACTGAAGCAACTGAGCACGCATGTCTACAAGTAGTGGCTATTTTTATTTATAGTATATATACTAAAATCCAGTCACACTGCTGAGTAGTCATCTCTTATTCTTAAACACAGTAAATCACAAATAGGGGGAAGAGAAACAAGACTGGCTTAAAAGATGAAGATCACAGAAGGCTATAGAAAATAAAGCAAGGCACCTCAGAAATTGAAGATCAAACATATAACATCCACAAAAGAGCCAATGCCATCGTTTGGCCTGTGTAGGCCTCCTCTTGCCAAATGACTTCTAGATCAAGTAATCAATCATTCAGAAGTCCTCCGATCACAACTATTTGCTAGCATTTTGTAGCACTGTTCCACGTTTTGTGTATGTGTACCTTCCAAGAGCTCATCCTTCTTGTGATATGCCCAAGAAAACCCAATGAGAGAAAATTAAAATACTGATACTATGGGATAAGATTTTGTCAGTAGGATTGAGCTTTGAAACAATACTGTTATAGCTAATTTTTGTTTTTTGGCCCATCTTGAATGAGTTTTCACCCCTTTGGGGCAGTATCTCCTCATTGAGAATGTGTAGACTAAGAATGCTGCCCTTCAGAATACATATGGTGGTTATATGCTATCAGTGATGCCATTAATCAGAATATAGTGGAAATTTTACCTCAGAAAATGCCCCAAATCTAGGTCATATTACATAATAGTCACAATATTTTTGTTTTGTTCCTTTTAATATTGTTCCCCTATATCCATACCAGTGTTTGCTTTAGACTCCTTCAAAGGTTAAATGTGTCTCCAAAGACAAAGGTATGTCATAATTAAGGACACTGCAAAGAATACAGAAGGCTTCTAGCAGTATTGTAGAAAGATCAATTAACCGAAGGTCAAAAGTTCAAGCTTCATCTATGCTTAGAATAGGCTATGTGATCGTGGGCAAGAAACTTGTATCTATGTGAACCTTATTTTACTTGCCATGAAAAGGCCAATTATGCTTACTTTCAAATAGGATGATAAAGATTAAAAATGATGTGTGAAAGCAGTATGTAAATTGTGAAGAGGTATATAAGTACTGGCTATTTTTATTAATAGTGATATATGCTAAAATCAAATCACATTGCTGAGTACTTACATGTTATGCCTAAACAAACCCTAGGTCAGAAATAAGGGGTGGGGGGAGAGATGGAGATGGCTTAAAAGATGAGAATCACATGTTGCTCAGAAGGCTATAGAAAATGATGTAATCTGCCCCAAAATTTAAGTGATCCAGCATATTGGATAAGGAAACTTCGAATTTAGACCAACCTTCATGAACAGTCACAACAAAACCTTTGTTGAACTTTGTTGTTTTTGTGGCCAGCAGTAGTAAATGTCATTAGCCTGTGTAAATAGTTTGTTAAAACTTCTCTCCACAAAAAGTTATTAGAAAACTATTTTGCTAAATTAACTCTGCCTAGGCCAATTATCTTTAATGTGAAGATCAAGATTGTTTAAGTTATGAGTGGCATTTATTCAGTAAAGGTAATGCCACTATGAGTAATGCTCTTGTTCTTCACCACTGAACTCACTCCTAATCTTTGTAAACTGTATTATAATTATGTACTTAATCCAAAGGGGCCTAGAATGAAGCATTTAGGAAAATCCATTGGTTTTGAAAATTTTAAAAAATCTCACTTTACAAATTAATCTCAAAAGTGGAGGTCTGTAGTGATGTTTCCATGAGTTGAACTCATTATAAATTACTTTAAATACATAAATATTAAGGTTCACTCTGAGGTATCCTATCTAGGTTTTTAATCCTGCTCCAGTGTCAAGCACATTTAAATTGCAAGTACTTGAATATCTATTTTCTGTTACTGCTTTAAAGAAATTATAAATTATCTTTCAGTACTATGGAGGTCTGTCAGTAAGCTGTCCAATTATAAATCATGTTATTTCTTTTACAATAGTTTTTTCTTTGATCCCAGATGGAAGTACAGATAACTGAGGACAGTTTCTTTTTTTAATACAGGATAGAGACTGAAGTTGGTGATTACATGTTCTGCTTTGACAATACATTCAGCACCATTTCTGAGAAGGTGATTTTCTTTGAATTAATCCTGGATAATATGGGAGAACAGGAGCAAGAACAAGAGGACTGGAAGAAATACATTACTGGCACAGATATGTTGGATATGAAACTGGAGGACATTCTGGTCAGTATGGTTTTTTTTTTTTTAGAATAAAATAATAAAAAGTTACTAACATCTAGAGACTTTACCATGTGATAGGCACTGAGTTAGGTATTATCTACATTCTCTTACCTAGTCCTTACTTAATTCCATGAGGATTATCCACTCCATTTTCCAATAAGGAAAATTAAGGATTAGGGATATTTGGTAATTGTCTGTCACAGAACCACAGAGAGGGAAACTCCAATTTGAACACATGCTCTTAAATACAGAACTTAGTATGTTGAAACAGAGGATTGTAATGATCTGCAGAATGCTTGCACACAAAATTGAGTAATTTTTAAATACTTAAAATATACAGGAATTTTCCCCCATAACACAGATTTTATAATGTGAAATTTGGTATCACTTGATTAATTTGGGGAATGCTGTTAACATAACTCAGCCAAACCTAGTAGTTATCAGAAACTACTACTACCCTCAGGAGTAAAAGCTTCTTTGCTTGAGTTGCTTTATGCTTTATTTATCATAAACATGCATAAAGAAATATGCATGTATATGAACCTATTTACTAATGATTATATTGCCAGTGTTGGGGAGAAAGGTCATTACCCTTCAGCCACAACTAGAGGTAATCAAATGATAGAATTTATTCAGCGATATTTATAAACAGCATATATACCTGTTACAGAACTTTCTGTAGGAGAAATAATGTGATTATTCCAAATTTGAAAATGTAATGTATAACTCTAATACTCATAACCTGAACTGTTTTTTTTAATAGTGTGGTATTTTGATCATGTTGAGGTTTCTTAAGAAAACTATCAAATTATAAAAGAAGAGATATTGTAAGATCAGTTAGCTGAGTCGGAAAATTAAAGGATCATATCATATGTGTAATTCCTTAGTGACTGAGCCTTCTAAGCCTTGGTGTCCTATCACCCTTGGGGATACCACCTCTAGAGTTGTGAGGATGAAAGGTGATATGGCATATCTATAAATGCTTAAAACAGCATCTAGCAAATAGTAAGTGTTAGTTTTCTTACCTTTAACATTGTTGCTAACTGTGACTACAAACTGAAATGATTAAGCTTGATTACCATGAATATTTACCATGACAGTTTTGATCTCATCATCTCATATGTATACTAAATTTAGTTGAATTTGAGATTCAGAAGAAGACTTAGTTATCATTAGTCCAGCTCCAAACTCCCTTTTCCCCTTTTATTCCATTTTGTAGATAAGGAACTGGCTTAAAATGGAAATGATGCATCCATAGTCTCACTACTATGGATAGAAATAGTCTCTTTTTCCCACTCATTTTTAAAATTTCAATCATATTAATATATTCTTCCATTTTAAATTTATATTGCCAACAAGTACAAAATACAAGTAGTTGTAAATTTTATTAGTACTAATATTTCACTGAATTCTCAAGAAATTGACTTCATTCACAATTAAACAAAGTGACCAGAAAGTTCAGATTTAAATATGGCTTAAAATACTTAGTCTTTGTTAAAGAAAAACAAAGTGTCTTTCAGGAGTTTTTCCATTTATACTCCCCCATCAAAATTTTTTATCACAGCAGCAAACTTGAATAAACAATTTTATACTTGACTGTCATCATCTGATATTGAAAAGAACTATGCACGGTCTTTTCATTTGAGGATCTCAATCTCATATTTTTCTGGAAAATATTTGCATTACTAGATTACCATTGCATTACAAATAGAGCACTCTGAAATTTTGTGTATATTTTTTGCTTTTAAATGAGGATTTTAAGGTGACTATACAGGAAAATCTGTTTGTTATTTTCTTACTTATGCCATCGATACTTTAACATAATTTCTAATCTCAATTTTACCTTATATTCATGTAAACCTTTTATAGTTTTTAAATCACTTCTCACCAGGACCCTACTAAAAAAATTTTTTTCAGATGTGCAACTCAGACTGCATCTTGGTAAGCTTGTTTTATGAATGTACTCTTGGAACATTTCTGTAATAAAAACATTTCTTATGGTTGTTAGGGCTAACAAGATAATGTATGTAAAATTACTGGCACTGCAGCACTCAAATATATTTTCGTATTATTTTCAATTCCCAGTAGCTTTGTTCTCTTTTAGAATAATTATAAATAATAATTTAAACATATCATGAGAACTATTACATAAACTTTATGTAGTAAAGATCTTTAGGTAAATCTTAAGTAGTACCTACCCCTTAATTAAAATTGTTTTTGGATATTAAACTAGTAAGAGTACAGTGAAGCACAGTTTTAAATTAACTTAAAATTACTGAGCATTCTTTTACAATAAAATTATTTTATTTATCTCCAGGAGTCTATCAACAGCATCAAGTCCAGACTAAGCAAAAGTGGTCACATCCAAACTCTGCTTAGAGCATTTGAAGCACGTGACCGAAACATACAAGAAAGCAACTTTGACAGAGTCAATTTCTGGTCTATGGTTAATTTAGTGGTAATGGTTGTAGTGTCAGCCATTCAAGTGTATATGCTGAAGAGTCTATTTGAAGATAAGAGGAAAAGTAGAACTTAAAATTCCAGAGTACTTAACATTCACAAAAAGGGGCAGAAAAATGCAATAAACTGTTACAGTCAAGACCATTAACAACAGTCTTTTCCAAAACATTTTTAGGCATTACCATTAAGTGTGAAATAAGTATAATTTTAATATGAAAGGAAAGGCTTAACTTTCATCTGTGCAAGTAATCTTATTGTTCCGATTGTACTTAAGTGTATTGCAAATATTGTGCAGGTATAAATGAATGAAGCCATGTTAATAACAGTAGTTTCCTATGTTTGCAAAAGTTTTGCAAATGTCATTAGGTGATTTAAATAAATGAACTTTAGGCCTAAATGTAACACTGAACAATGTTTTTAGAAGACTGTTACCCAGAAGTTTCTTTGTAAATGTGGCAATTACAAATTAATTGTAGAAGTTTTTCAGTGTATCAAGCTATAAATCATGAGAATTATCTAATCATGGATATCTTTAGAAAACAAAAACTCAACTTTTCTCTTTTTACATATGTATCTTCTAAATGTATATAGAAACACAGCTGTGAAAAAAAGGTATGTGGGATTTTTTATAACCAAATATATTAAAATATTAACAAAAAGTATTAGTTTTATATACCTAGCCTACATTCCTAAAAGCTGGCTTTTTGAATAATTCTTAAAAATACTAAAAGCATACTTATCAAAAATAGGACAGATTTTCTCTTTGAAGTGAATAAAGATCGTTCCCAATTTCTGTAAGGATACATTCTCTCTAATAGTTAACTTAAGATATAGGATTTCTAAATTAAATGAGGGGAAATCACTTTATTTTTATATTATCAATAGTGTTACATTAGTTTTAATGTATTTACTGACATGGATGATACATTAATACCATCAGTGTGATGGAAATATTGCTAAAAGAATTTGGACCTAAAGTTAAGTAAATATCTTGAGTTCTCAAAAATCATTAAAAAAAAACACAAAGTCAATATAAAAGAATTTAGGGAAACGAGAATATCAAAATAAAATTTACTTAAACTATAAGTATCTGGAATCTGACTGGCTTATCATAATCACTCAATCCTAATATAAACCATGAGATTAATTTCCAGTTAAGCCCTACTAGTATAAATATTTATTAGTTTTTATTGTAATTTTCATAAAATGACCTTTCTGATCACTTTATTGGCATTCAAATAAGAATCAAAAACCTACAGAAGTTTCAACACTCAATATGTGAACAACCTATAGTCTTTACCATCATGTCTTAATCAAGTACTAGTAACTTAATGAATTAAACAGAATTTTTAGGTTATACCAACTTGTAATATTGTTTATGTCATGTAAGAGTTAAAAACAATGAACTGATAAACCTGAGTACAGTTGGTTAGTACTGCTGAATTCTTAATAAGCAATAATAATATCCAGAGATAACGGTTTAATCTATAATTTATAATCAAGTGGTACAAAATGAGAGATATTTCCCTCCATCTTATATATATTTCCCTCTATTCTTCTTGGGAGAAGAATAGAAACTTAGATTTCCCAACTTTGAGGCTTTTTTAAAGTGAGATAAATGCCATGTTTAGGTGATTACCTTAATTGGCTAAGAAAATGCTTTTAAGTGTACAGGAGTAGCCCCTATAACACATGCAAAACAAGGGCCAGTAAGATTTTTGCTTATCAAGAGCTTTTTCCTCTTCTGATAAACTAATAATGAGAACCGAACATAAAGTACTATAGCTAATAAAACAGTACAGATATAAACTACTGCATCTTTTCTATAAAACTGTGATTAAGAACTCTACCTCTTATGTGTGGCTGGTCACTGTACTTACTGTACTCTGATTCTTTACCTAACAATGGATTTGTTACATCATTTACATTTGATTTGTGCCACTGATTTTTTTAAACCTTTGATTCAGTAACTTCCTATTAATAATGGCCTTATTTAGAAAACAAAAAATTTAGGGATATTGAGGACAATTTTATTTTTATAGACAAAGTGAAAACGGATTATTTAAGAAGCATGTTACCTGTATTAACCATAGAGTAAAATTTGTATGCAAAGAACTAAATTCTTTAATATTTCTAAAAGCTTATTGTTTATCTGCATCATATGGTTTTAGTGTAGTATTAAGTTTTGACATTAAAATTATGCTAAAAGTGAGTAAACTGTCACTTGACAGCTTATTTTATCTTTACTTTTTACTCATATAAACTTCTAAAATACTAAAATATTTAACTAAGGCCTAGAGTTTCACTATGATTTGCATTTGGATCCTTAATGATTGGTTTTCTGTGAATGTCAAGATAAGTGGTTGAAATAGTATTGAAATAAAGTATAAACTGAAATGTCATTTTATTTTATGTATGTTTATCCTTCTCAAGTATTGTTATGTCCTAAAATTGACAAAAATTGAATACCTATAATTGTATGCTTCCCCAAAGAAAATTCTTTTATCTGAAATTTTCAAAGATATTGATTCAGCATGTAATGGTTTTTCAGTTGAAATTTAATAATGCACAATTAGTGTTGCTCAAATGCTTTATACTTATGAACAGACACAGCCATATTAAATGAGCATTGAATACTGTGCTGAGTATATATAATAAAAATTACAATCAAAGAATGTCTTATTTATCTACCAGTCATTATAAATACTGTCTAATCTTTAAAGCCTTCATTGATTTCATCTTAAAAGTGTGCTCTCTTCCAACTGAAAACCCATACTTCTCTGCACTTTTTATTGTGAATCATTCTACCCTTCAGTAGAGTTCTGTTTGTGTATGTACTTGATCTGCTGCTGCCCAAACATGTAACTAAGAGGTACTCAAAGGTACTCAAAACAGGCAAAGATTCAGTTCTGAGAGTCTGGAATACTAAATAAGTACTCAGGGAGCTTGTTCCACTCTTCTACCCTATTACAAAAATTGATTGTTTAGGATTAGAATTTAGTTCCAGAATCTTAATTAACACAATTTGGGATTCTGGTGCTTACATTATCCTTGGATCATTTGCTAACTGGGTGAACTTGGGAAATCAAAACTCCAGTTTCAGGACTTCAGTGGCTAAGACTCTGCTCCAAGTGCAGGGGCCAGGGTTCAATACCTGGTCAGGGAGCTGAGATCCCACATGCTGTAACTAAGCATTCGCATGCCATAACCAAGATCAAAGATCTCATATGCTACAACTAAGACCCAACATAGTCAAATAAATATTTAAAAAAGAAAACAACTCCAGTTTCCTCCTTTGCAGAAGTATTTTAAGTTACATCTTAAAACTCAGTTAAAAGAGTAAATAAAAGAATCTAGTGCTTAGTGAAGGTTGGTATATTATTGGTGATTTCCTTCATACCATTTAGACAAGCCACTTTTCCCCCGCAGACCAGTAGAATTCCTTAGGCACCTTTCTGGTTCCGCACTACCATCACTTTCAGGTGTCTGGGTTTGTGTCATTGGACACTGGGTATACATACACTTAATGTGTATCTGGGAGAATGACAGAATAAAGAATCCAGACCTAAGATGATGGCATCTGAGAATGAGCATATATCATGGATGCTAGATCCCTGCATTGAGAAGCAAAGGTGAGAAAATGCAGGGCAGGGGAAAAAGTTAGGTCTTCAATGTCTATGAATCAACAGCAAAGTGAACAGTGAGAATCTTTTATCCAACAGTGAAATGAACTCCCTTATAAATAAAGCAAGCAACAACTCCCCAATCTTAGTTTCCAAGTGGCAATAATGATTAGACATAAAAGGGATTATTTCTACATTGGGATAAAATGGAAAGATGGACTAATAAAACTAAATATTCTGTTTTTATTTCAATTTTTTAAAGCACTAAGTAATATTAGTGGTAGGAGAAAGCTGAAAGGGCCAGAGCTTCAAAAGACACATTTGTAGAGTTCTGTTTTGCTGAATTCTTGCTTGGTATTAAAAAGCAGAAGAGAAATTCAAAACACAATACCATTTATAATCACTCTAAAGAAACAAAACATGTACAGGATCAGTATGATAAAAGTTATCAAATGCCTGGTAAAAGAAAGACCTAAATAAATGGAGAAACATACCATATTCAAAGGTGAGAAGGCTCAACATAAAAAAGTCAATTCTTCCTAAACTGATCTATAAATTTAACATAATTCTTATAAAATCTAGCAAGGTTTTTTTGTAGACAAGGACAAGCATATTCTAAAATTTATACGGAATGGAAAGGCAAAAGAAAAGGACAGTTTTGAAAAAGAATAAAGTCTACCTATATTGATACTTAAATCAACACAGTGTGGTACTGGTGGAGGGATAGAGACGTGGATCAATAGAACAGACATTCTAGAATACACCAAAACAA
The DNA here is from genome assembly GCF_029407905.1 of Bubalus kerabau. Classification (NCBI taxonomy): domain Eukaryota; kingdom Metazoa; phylum Chordata; class Mammalia; order Artiodactyla; family Bovidae; genus Bubalus; species Bubalus kerabau. Next base: position 51,189,046 of record NC_073629.1, read on the forward strand.
GTCAAACTGATTTTTAACAAAGGTACAAAAGTAATTCAATAGGGGAAAGACAGCCTTTTAAACAAAAAGTGCTGGAGCAACTGGGTCAAACATAGGTGAAAACATGAACTTAAATGTTAAAACTAGAATGCTTTTTGGGAAAAAAATATGAGAAAAATCTTTAAGACTTAGGGCTAGACAAAGAGGTTCCATACTTGACACCTAATATATGACCCATAAAAGGAAAAATTGGACCTCATCAAAAGTAAAACTTTTGCTCCATGACCTACTAAGGGGATGAAAAAATAAGCTACTGAAGGGGAAAAATAGGAGCAAATCATATATCCAAAAGACTAGAATATTAAAGAATTCTCAAAGTCCCAACAGTTAAAAAAATAAAGCAGTTCAATTAGAAATGGGCAAATGACATGAATGGACATTTCAGTGAAAATATATGGATGGCAAATAAGCACATGAAAATAATTTTAAAATCATTAGCCATTAGGATAATTCCAGTTAAAAACAAAATGAGGTATCACTATACCAGAAAGGCTAAAATTTTAAAAAGTTACAACACCAAATGCTAGGCAAGGATGCAAGACACATTAACTCACAATTAAACTGCTAAGTGGGATATAAAATGGTAGAGTCACTCCAAAAATATTTGGGCCATTTCTTTTAAAACTACACATGCACTTACCATGCAACCCAGCATTTATACTCCTGGACACACCCCGATACATGAAACCATATGCTCAAATAAAAACCTGTATACACAGACACAGCAACTTCATTTGTAATAGTTCCAAACTGGAAATAACCCAAATTTTCTTTTAAAGAGTGAACAGTTAAACGTTGGTACATCCATACTATGGAATACTGAGCAGCAGTAAACAGAATAAACTATTGATACATGCAATAATTTGGGTAGACTTAAAAGGAATTATGGTTGAGGGGAAAAATCATAAAGGGTCACACACGGTATGGAGGAAAGAGATAGCTAAAACTGGCAGCTTTGTGGTGAAACAATTCAGTCTTGATAGTGACAGTTACACAAATCTAACACAATATAAAATTCACAGAGCTATATACACACATACAAATGCGTGTCTGTAAAACTGGTGAAATCTGAATAAACTGGATTGTACCAATGTCAATTTTCTGTACTAAATATTCTACTATTAAGCTAATATCACCATTGGAATATATGAAAAGTATACAGGAACTCCCTTTTTTCTTTTTGCAATTTCTTGTAAATCTATAATTATTAAAAAATAAAAACTTAAAAATGAGGCAGGTGAATTTTATACTGCAAGAGACATTACTGTGTTCTATATATACATACTTCTGAATGAGCCCAGGAATAAATAAAATAATTTAACTTCATACTAAGTAGAACCAAAATATTCTCATTGAAAAAATCAAATTGTCAGGACTCTCCTGCTGGTCCAGTAGCTAGTGCTTCAACGCTCCCAATGAGGGGGCCCAGGTTCAATCCCTGGTCAAGGAACTAGATCCCACATGACACAACTAAGAGTTTGCAAGCTGTAACTAAGACCTGGCACAGACAGATAAATATGTATATTTTATAAAAAAGAAAATACGAGTGTCATTTTAGGTATCGGTCAAGAAGCAACAGTTAGAACTGGACACAGAACAACAGACTGGTTCCAAATAGGAAAAGGAGTACGTCAAGGCTGTATATTGTCACCCTGCTTATTTAACTTCTATGCAGAGTACATCATGAGAAAACGCTGGGCTGGAAGAAGCACAAGCTGGAATCAAGATTGCCGGGAGAAAGATCAATAACCTCAGATATGCAGATGACACCAGCCTTATGGCAGAAAGTGAAGAGGAACTAAAAAGCCTCTTGATGAAAGTGAAAGAGGAGAGTGGAAAAGTTGGCTTAAAGCTCAACATTCAGAAAACGAAGATCGTGGCATCCTGTCCCATCACTTCATGGCAAATAGATGCGGAAACAGTGGAAAGTGTCAGACTTTATTTTTGGGGGCTCCAAAATCACTGCAGATGGTGATTGCAGCCAGAAAATTAAAAGACACTTACTACTTGGAAGAAAAGTTATGACCAATCTAGACGGCATATTAAAAAGCAGAGACATTACTTTGCCAACAAAAGTCCGTCTAGTTAAGGCTATGGTTTTTCCAGTGGTCATGTATAGAAGCTGAGCGCCGAAGAATTGATGCTTCTGAACTGTGGTGTTGGAGAAGACTCTTAAGAGTCCCTTGGACTGCAAGGAGATCCAACCAGTCCATCCTAAAGGAGACCAGTCCTGGGTGTTCACTGGAAGGACTGATGCTGAGGCTGAAACTCCAATACTTTGGCCACCTCATGCGAAGAGTTGACTCACTGGAAAAGACCCTGATGCTGGGAGGGATTGAGGGCAGGAGGAGAAGGGGACGACAGAGGACGAGATGGCTGGATGGCATACCGACTCGATGGACTTGAGTTTGAGTGAACTCCAGGAATTGGTGATGGACAGGGAGGCCTGGCGTGCTGTGATTCATGGGGTCGCAAAGAGTCAGACACAACTGAGTGACTGAACTGAACAGTTCTTAAAGAATTTAGTTATCAGCAGGTGAAATACTATATTCTTCAAGGCTCTTAAGGAATTGAGCCTGATCATTTTGACATGAAATATGAAAGAAGAGTCAAGTCAACCTTTTTCCTTTTTAGAGCAATTCCATTTTCTAAAATTCTGTCCAGTATGTTCAGTTCAATTCAGATCTTTCACTCAGTTGTGTCCGACTCCCTGAGACCCCATGAACTGCAGCACGCCAGGCTTCCCTATTCATCACCAACTGTCGAAGCTTGCTCAAACTCATGTCCATCAAGTCGGTGATGCCATCCAACCATCTCATCCTGTCATCCCCTTCTCCTCCTGCCTTCAGTCTTTCCCAGCATCAGGGTCTTTTCTAAGGAGTCAGTTCTATCACATCAGGTGGCCAAAGTACTATAGCTTCAGCTTTAGCATCAGTCCTTCCAATGAATATTCAGGACTGATTTCTTTTAGGATTGACTGGTTTGATCTTGTCCAAGGGACTCAAGAGTCTTCTCCAACACCACAGTTCAAAAGCATCAATTCTTCAGCAATTAGCCTTCTTTTATGGTTCAACTCTCACATCAAGACATGCTGCTGCTGCTAAGTCATGTCAGTCGTGCCCGACTCTGTACGACCCCACAGATGGCACCCCACCAGGTTCTGCCATCCCTGGGATTCTCCAGGCAAGAATACTGGAGTGGGTGGGCATTTCCTTCTCCCATGCATGAAAGTGAAAAGTGAAAGTGAAGTTGCTCAGTCGTGACTGCTGAAAAAACAGAGCTTTGACTAGACGGACCTTTGTTGCCAAAGTAAAGCAGTATTTGCTGCTTTTTAAAACGCTGTCTAGATTGGTCATACCTTTTCTTCCAAGAAGTTAAGTGTCTTTTAATTTCATGGCTTGCAGTCACCATCTGCAGTGATTTTGGAGCCCAGGAAAATAAAGTCTGTCACTGTTTTCATTGTTTCCCCATCTATCTGCCATAAAGTGATGGGACCGGATGCCATGTTCTCCATTTTTTTGAACGTTAAGTTTTAAGCCAGCTTTTTCACTCACCTCTTTCCCATTCATCAAGAGGCTCTTTAGTTCCTCTTCACTTTCTGCCATAAGGGTAGTGTCATCTGCATATCTGAGGTTATTGATCTTTCTCCCAGCAATCTCGATTCCAGCTTGTGCATCCAATAGAAGTTATACCATGATGAAGTGGTTATTAGAATACTGCCATGGAAAGATTACACCTAATTCCCCAATGTTGTAAAACCATCATTCTGTGAATTTCAACAGAGAAGCTATCCTTGACTTTTTCAAATGCTAACTTTTCAGTGGACAATCATGGCATTACACAGTGGATAACTGATCCCTTCCTCTATAAAGGTAACAACTCCTTTTTTGCTATAAAGGATCTTAGAATTAAGGCATATACAGGATATGCAACTAGGAAGCAACTTATTAATTATAACACAAACCACTGTAAACTCTTAAATGCCAAAAGGACATAAATTTAAAAATAAAAATGCTGGCAATTACTCCTTCATTATCCCTTGGACAAACAGCAAAGGAGCAAAGAATGAAAAAGGTCACTTTGTTTAGAATGAGGAACCAGTAAAGGCTAGAAAACATTATGGAGATGGCCCATACTCTCCTGTGATAATATATTTCCTTTCAGACACCCAAGGGAAGACAGAATACAATACTTTTGTAGCCCTGTAGCCTCTAATACAAGTTACACTCATCACAATATACCCAAGACAGTTTAGCATCTTAGAATAAGAAAAATTTGAGCATTACTATAACTAGAACTTTGGAGAATAGAAAAGCAAAGAATCTGTCTTTAGGATTTCCTTGGTGGTGCAGTGGATAAGAATCCACCTGTCAATGCAGGGGACATGGGTTTGATCCTTGCTCCAGGAAGACTCCACATGCCCCGCAGCAACTAAGCCCACATGCCAAAACTACTGGAGCCCTCAAGCCCTGAAGCTGTACACGGCAACTACTGAAGCCCACAGGCCTAGAGCCCGTGCTCTGCAACAACAGAAGGCTTTGCAACAAGAAGCCTGTGCACCACAACGAAGAATAGCCCCCACTCACCTCAACTACAGAAAGCCCGTGCGTAGCACCAAAGACCCAGTGCAACCAAAAATAAAAATAATTAAAAAAAAAAAAAAAAAAGAATCTACCTTGAAAGAGATGATGGTTCACCTGGAGGGAAGAGTAGTTAGTACTCAGGAAATATCAGCTACTAATTTTTCCAAGTCAGCTTTGTCTTTCATTGCTCCAAGAAGTTTAGCCAAATTCCTTAAACTCATGGTGTATCCTTCTTATGTGTGTAACCCTTATTGGGTATCCCTCTATGGTATAACCCTCTACACTTCCCCTTCAAATCACTCTTCATACCGTATCAGAATTATAAGAACCCTCTACAAGACTATAATCTCTAAAGGCAGAGAACATCTCTTGTATCTACTGCACCCAGCACAATATCTAGAACCAGTATTTGCTAGTGGAAAGATAAGGCACACTATGATTAAGTAAAAAGTCTGTGAAGTGTAAAACACAATCCTCTTTCAGTAAAAACAGAAACGGATACAAAGTCTTGAAGGATAAGGCTTATATACCATTAGCTCTGGATTATAGAACCTGGAGGAGTTTCAGAACTATGTTAAGTTTTATGTTACCTTAATTGTTCACGCAAGTGTTTTTATATCATAGCTAGAAAACTGTAAAGCGTTTTCACTTAGGGGAAAAAAATAACAAGGATTTCCTCTGTTTTTCTCATCTACTACCACCATTCTTCCCAGTCATTGCCCCTTTCATCTAAACCACATCTTCAATTTCTTGAAACCACTTCACTAATTCTCCCTTTTGTTGCCAGCTAATACACAACAACAAGGAGGAGAAAAGTAATACATGAGAAACAAATTAGCATTATTTCCTCCAAGTCAGATTTGGATGAAGGAACACTTTTAACCCCAGATACAATTTCTATTACAGTAAAATCCATGTTGTGTGTGTGGCAGTCACTCAGTCGTGTCCAACTCTGAAACCCCATAGACTCTGTCCATGGAATTCTCCAGACAAGAATACCGGAGTGGGTTGCCATTCCCTTCTCCAGGGGATCTTACCGACCCAGGGATCGATTCCCTGGTCTCTTAAATTGCAGGCAGATTCTTTACCATCTGAGCTACCAGGAAAGCCCTTAAGAAAATCCATAACTGCAGAATATTGCAGATTCCTTATGAAGGGAATGAACTGCCTGTTGAATGTACTATTTAACTAGTTTCCAATTATTACTACTACTAGACTGTAGCAAATGCTTGTCATTTTTTAAACTTGTTTCTATTTCTCAATACCAAAACACAAGTTCAATTCTTTAAAGAGGTCACCTTCAGTAACTACCTGAAATATTTTAAGGCTGCTTTTCAGAGTTAGCCAACAAAACCATCTGACATTTTTATTCATCACGCTGAATAACTTATTAATAGTCAAGGTAGTATTGACAGTTTTCTTCCCTGAACAGTCTTTACCTCATTCTTGTTAAAACTCAAACTATCAACATTTTCACATTACCGTCCGAGGCACCAGGGAAGCCCGTTTTTTAATCATTCTTTTTAAAAAATATTTTCAGGTTTGATTTTATTACCACCTGTTTTTTTGTGTAACACTATTTAAAAGCATGGACTTTTGAATCTCCAGTATAGATAATATCCACCTTGAAAGCCCCAGAAAGTCTTCTCTTGAAAACACTTCCAAGTGCTTTTGCTTTAGAATAAGATTTTAAAGAAAACAACACAATGGTTTCCCACTATGTATTACTTGCTTTCTTTTGTTCAATACCTAAAATCTGCTCTAATTATTTTTATTCTGTGATAACATGTAAGACTTACATTTTTATTAAAAATTTTGAACATACCTGCCACAGTACCACTATGAAGAAATCTGAATGTTCTATGAAGCAAAGAAATTAGGTCATTGCTCAAAGAATGAAGAGCAAATGCTTAACAATAAAGAGCAGAAGCTTCTAGTCAATGCCTGGTGCAAGCAGCAGCTATAGAAAACTAGCTTTGTTCCATAACCTCATCCTATCCCACTTCTCCTACTACTTCCAAGTAGCAACCTTTTCTTTAAATCAAGCCTGTCTTCCTTACTGCTCCACTGCTCCCCCAATACACCTGCTCCTATTTAATGACATCACTAGCCTCCAGGTTCTCAAATCTTAAAGACCCAAGATCTGCTCAAGTATTGTCAGCTAATTCAACTTCTCTAACAACCCCCACTGCTGCTCCTACCTCAGATTTACCTAGCCCTAGCTGGCTCTGCACCTCTTATCAATTCCCTCTAATTCATCCTACATCCCAGTGCCAAATTAATTGTAAAATATACTTTAGAACCACACTCCCATCAGAATCCAGATAATTTCCAACCTAAACTATGCCACACACTAATCAAACTCCACTATCCTCTTCTATGTGCGTTTAAAGCTTTTGCTTATTCTGCCTACACTGCAGAATGCCTTAGTGTGTTCTTCTCTACAGATCCCGATTATTCATGCTCCAGTTTAAATTCCTTTATGAAGTCTTTCCTAATAATCTCTTTTCCCAAATTACTCCTCAGCCAGGCCCCAGGCAAAAGTAATCACTCTTTCTCTCTCTCCTTAAATGCTCTTGCCATTCCTGACACTTGTGAACATACACATTCTAAGCTTCCCATTAAGAGGAGAAGGTAACTGTACCTACTTCACATTTTTCTCCTGGTATTGTCTTGGAACAAATTTCCTCTTCTTGGGCTCTAAAATCACTGAGGATGGTGACTGTAGCTATGAAATCAGAAGACGTTTTGCTTTTTGGCAGGAAAGCGATGACAAACCTAGACAGTGTGTTGAAAAGCAGAGACATTACTCTGCCAACAAGGTCTGTATAGTCAAGTCTATGGTCTTCACAGTGGTCAAGAATGGTTATGAGCCAGATCATAAAGTAGGCAGAGCATCGAAGAATTGATGCTTTCGAACTGTGGTGCTGCATAAGACTTCTGAGTCCTTTGAACAGCAAGGAGATCAAACCAGTCAATCTTAAGAGAAATCAACCCTGAATACTTGTTGGAAGGACTGATGCTGAAGCTGAAACTCCAGTATTTTGGCCATATGATGAGAACAGCTGACTCAGAAAAGTTCCTGATGCTGGGAAAGATTGAGGGCAGGAGAAGAGGACGTCAGAGGATGAGATGGCTGGATAGCATCACCAATGCAATGGACATGAACTTGGGCAAACTTCAGAAAATGGTGAAGGACAGAGAGGCCTGGCGTTGCTGCAGTCCACGGGGTTGCAAAGGGGCAGATGCGACTGGGCAACTCAACAACAAGTATCTTGGAAAATATTAGGCACTCAAATATTGAAATGTTCATTCTCAACTCCAGGCCTATTCTGACCCTGCTCCCTCATTTTGAACTTAGCTTTTCTCTCCTGAAGCCTCTATTTAATTCATCCTTTAAAGTACAACCTAACAAATATTACATCCAAACTAATCTCATTTCTCCAGCAATATAGCACATATTTGGATACCTGTAGTCATATGTTGTTTGCATATGTTGCTTAATTCTCACATTTTATATCCTGAACTCTCCAATACTGTGAAGTTGCTCAATAGTGTACGACTCTTTGCAATCTCATGGACTGTAGCTTATCAGGCTCCTCCATCCATGGAATTTTCTAGGCCAAGAGTACTGAGTGGCTTGTGATTTCCCTTGCCATGGGATCTTCCCAAGCCAGGGATTGAACCCAGGACTCCCACACTGCAGGCAGAGGCTTTACCCTCTAAGCCACCAGGGAAGCCCAAACAAAGCTGCGCCCTAACAGGGACATGAACCCTGGTCCAATACTGTACCATTCTCTAAAGTATGCCCACTGAACTCCCACACCCCCTACCAAAAATCTCCTTGAATTTATTTATGCTGTTTCTTATCCTACTATATTTTGGCCAATCAAAATCCTATCATCCATGGGATAGACTGGGAGTCTGGGATTAGCAGATACAAACTATCTTATTTATATAATGGATAAACAAGGTTCTACTATATACTATATTTGATATCCTGTAGTGAACAATAATGGAGAAGAATATGAAAAAGAATATGTATAACTGAATCACTTTACAATACAGAAGAAATTAACACACTGTAAATATACTTAAACAAATTTTTTAAAAGTCCTATCATCCTTAAAGCCAAATTCAAATGGAAGTCCATTCAGTAAGTCCTTCCTAAATGCTTCTTAGATTTGTTCTAAGTTCTTATGAACTTTGTACCAATATTCCATAGTACCTATCATATTTGAACTCAAGTTTAGTTTTATTTAGGTCTGTGCCCTCCATAATTTAAGAATTCAGAGCAGGACTCATAATATTTCATTTTTCTCTTAAAAACCTAATTCCTGCATTTAAATAAACAATAATAATAATATAAAATGGCTTGAAAAACCATTTTCAAGAACTGGGAGTACAAAACACATCCTGTAATACTACTATAAAAATCCTATAATAAACCTTTGAATTGAGTCCCGCCAGAAGACAGAAGTCCTAACTTCAAGTACCTTTGTGAAGTGAATGTGAACTTATTTGGAAACATGGCTTTGCAGATGTAATTAAGGATCTTGATGTAAGTTTTGTTTCATGAAGTTATTTTCACTACAATATAAATCTTTATCTTCTGAATGGTGAAGGTGCAAATTTTCTATGTAACTTAATATTAGGAATAGGTCAATATTTTGTTTACTATTTAGAAAATTTAACCCAGCAGTACCCTTTAACCCTTGTATCAGGCTTCAAGTTATCCAACTTTTGCTTTTCTCACTGTGCTTAAAGTAACACTAAAATAAGTTCAATGATCCTAAAACACCACCAAATTCCTTAAATTAAAAATATAAATAATTGCATAATCTGTTAATCTGTTTACCTACTGTTGTTGTTGTCAGTGGCTCAGTTGTGTCCAACTCTTTGCGACCCCATAGTCTGCAACACGTCAGGCTTTCCTGTCCTTCACTATCTCCTGGAGTTTGCTCAAACTCATGTCCACTGAGTCGGTGATACCATCCAACCATCTCATCTTCTGTCACCCACTTCTCCTCCTGCCCTCAATCCTTTCCAGCATCAGTGTCTTTTCCAGTGAGTAAGCTCTTTGCATCAGATGGCCAAAGTATTTTCAGCTTCAGCATCAGTCCTCCCAATGAAATTTCAGGGTTGACTTCCTTTATTATTGACTGATTTGCAACCTTTGCAATCCAAAGGACTCTCACGAGTCTTCTCCTACACCACAGTTCCAAAGCATCAATTCTTTGGCACTCAGCCTTCTTCATGGTCCTACTCGCATAAACATACATGACTCCTGGGAAAACCATGGCTTTGACTATATGGACTTTGTAGGCAAAGTGACTGTCTCTGCTTTTTAATATGCTATCTAGGTCTGTCATAGCTTTTCATCCTGGGAGCAAGGGTCTTAACTTCATCGCTGTCCACAGTGACTTTGGAGACCAAGAAAATACAGTCAGTCACTGTTTCCATTTTCCTCCGTCTATCTGGCATGAAGTGATTGGACTGGATGCTATGACCTTAGTTTTTGGAATGTTGGGTTTTAAGCCAGCTTTTTCACTCTCCTCTTTCACTTTCATCAAGAGGCTCTTTAGTTCCTCTTTGCTTTCGGCCGTAAGGGTGGTGCCATCTGCATATCTGAGCTTATTGATATTTCTCCTGGCAATCTTGATTCCAGCTTGTACTTCATCTAATCTGGCATTCTGCATGATGTATGTACTCTGCTTCTAAGTTAAATAAGCAGGATGACAACATACAGCCTTGACATACTCCTTTCCCAATTGTGAACCAGTCTGTTGTTCCATGTCCTGTTCTAACTGTTGCTTCTTATTAGACATGCATACAGATTTCTCAGGAGACAGGTAAGGTGGTCTGGTACTCCCATCTCTTTAAGAATTTTCCAGTTTGTTATGATCCACACAAAGGCTTTAGAGTAGTCAATGAGACAGAAGTAGTTGTTTTTCAGGAATTCCCTTGCTTTTTCTATAATCCAACTGATGTTGGCAATTTTATCTCGGTTTCCTCTGCCTTTTCTAAATCCAGCTTGTACATCTGGCAAGTTCTCAGTTCATGTACTGTTGAAGCCTAGCTTAAAGGATTTTGAGCATTCCCTTACTGGCATGTAAAAGTGCAATTGTGCAGTAGTCTGAACATTCTTTGGCATTCCCTTTCTTTGGGATTGGAATGAAAACTGACCTTTTCTAGTCCCGTGGCCACTGCTGAGTTTCAGAATTTGCTGGCATACTGACTGCAGCACTTTCACAGCATGATCTTTTAGGATTTGAAATGGCTCAGGAGGAATTCCACCACATCCACTAGCTCTGTTCATAGTAATGCTTCCTAAAGATCACTTGACTTCACATTCCAGGATATCTGGCTCTAGGTAAGTGATCACACCATTATGGTTATCCAGGTCATTAAGACCTTTTTTGTACAGTTCTGGGTATTCTTGCCGCCTCTTAATATCTTCTGCTTCTGTTAGGTCCATACTGCTTCTGTCCTTCATTGTGCTCATCTTTCCATTAAATGTTCCCTTGGTGTCTCTAATTTTCTTAAAGAAATCTCTCTAGTCTTTCCCATTCTATTGTCTTCCTCTATTTCTTTGCATGGTTCATTTAAGAAGGCTTTCTTAACTCTCCTTGCTATTCTTTGGAACTCTGCATTCAGATGGGTTTATCTTTCCTTTTCTCCTTTGCATTTTGCTTCTCTTCTCTCAGCTATTTGTAGGGCCTCCTCCGACAACCATTTTGCCTTTTTGCATTTCTTCTTCTTGGGCATGGTTTTGATCACTGCTTCCTATCAGATCAGATCAGATCAGTCGCGTCCAACTCTTTGCGACCCCATGAATCGCAGCACACCACGCCTCCCTGTCCATCACCAACTCCCAGAGTTCACTCAGACTCATGTCCATCGAGTCAGTGATGCCATCCAGCCATCTCATCCTCTGTCGTCCCCTTCTCCTCCTGCCCCCAATCCCTCCCAGCATCAGAGTCTTTTCCAATGAGTCAACTCTTCGCATGAGGTGGCCAAAGTACTTCCTATACAGTGTTACAAATCTCTGTTCCATAGTTCTTCACTCAATCAGATCTAATTTCCCCTGAATCTCTTTGTCACTTCCACTGTATAATCATAAGCAATCTGATTTAGGTCATACCTGAATGACCTAGTGGTTTTCCCTATGTTCTTCAATTTAAGTCTAAATTTTGCAATAAGGAGTTCATGTCCTGAGCCACAGTCAGCTCCCAGTCTTGTTTCTGCTGGCTGTAGAGAGCTTATCCATCTTTGGCTGCAAAGAAGATAATCAATCTGACTTTGGTATCGACCATCTGGTGATGTCAATGTGTAGAGTCACCTCTTGTGTTGTTGGAAGAAGATGTTTGCTATGACCAGCACATTCTCTTGGCAAAACTCTGTTAAGCCTCTGCCCTGATGCATTCTGTACTCCAAGGCCAAACCTGCCTGTTACTCCAGGTATCTCCTGACTTCCCTATGGCAGTGGCATTTTCAATTAGATAAAATTTTATTATAGCCAAGCTTAACAACAGACACAGTTTCTCTAGAAAGGAGCCCCAAATAAATGCATATTAAATTTTAAAACATCAGTCTTTAAGTACTACTTTGTAAGTAAAAACCTATTTTTAAAATATTTTCAAGTTTTAAAAACTTATTTAAAAATTTTTCAAAAACTCAAGAGTTTAACCCTACTAAGACATATTAAATTATACCTTCCACATAAAGACAATAGAGCACATAGGTAATTTATTTTACACATTTTCCTGACTTATTTAGCCAATATAATAAACCAAATTTAGCTGATATACAATTACATGAATTTGGTAAAACAACTATTTCATTAGAAATTATGATCTTCTGAAGCTTGGCATTTTAAAGTTCAATTGCAATCACATAATTTTAGCACTTAAAGTACTAAAAAGTACTATTCAATTCTTATATTCATTTAATAACCTGTAAACTCAAGAGAATTAATATGGAATTATTGCTCTGACTGAAATACCACCTCCTATCTATGCCTTTATACTACTTTTATGATTATTGAATATATGCATGGAGTAACACCATGTCAATTTGCTATTCTCTAAAATAACTTTGTTATTATATGCCAAGTGCAAACTGGACAAAACCTTACTTCTCTTTCCCATAATGCACTGGGCTTCCCTGGTGACCCATATGGTAAAGAATCTGCCTGCAATATGGGAGACCAGGGGATTCAATCCCTGGGTCAGGAGGATCTCCTGGAAAAGGGAATGGCAACCCACTCCAGTATTCTTGCCTGGAGAATTCCAGGGAGAGAGGAGGCTGGCAGGCTACATACAGTACATGGGGCAGAGTCATAGTCAGATATGACTGAGTAACTAACACTTTCACTTTTTCATAATGCACAGACGGCATTAGCCAACTCTTAACATCTTTTTGGAAAGGCAAAGTCTATTGAATTCATCTAGTTTTATGGAGGAAGAGTTTTGAATCCTGCCACCCTTTATCACCAAATCTCTTCCAGAATCCAAGAGTATATCTCTAACAAGCCCACTGATTTTTTTTTTTTTTTTTTTTTTGCTATGCAGTTTTTACTATCTTAGCATTGATTAGAGAGCCACAGAAGAATCACCTACTTTGGCTTATATTATAATCTTATCTCACTTATCCAGAAGTCAAGATTTCAAAAAATATCAACCACTCATGTATTATAAAATCAGAAGCATAAAAAATTAAAAAAACAAAACTTGTTTATTACTCAACTCAAGGATGCTGACTGAAAAAGAGTGCACAACCTAAAGGCTGAGAATTGTTTTATTCAACGGACTTACTGAGGACTTAAGAAAGAGATACAGCCTCTCAAATCAAGGGACTGTTGTGAAGTCAGATAACAAAAACAAGGAAATGGAATAGGACTAAGGTGACAGGGGAAGACTTCATGTCAAGAACAATGATACTTCCTTAATCTTAAACAGAAAAAGACATAATAAAATGTCTCTCTTCTCATCATAGATCAAAGTCATTTTCATCATTTCTTTGGCATTTCCTCTTTATTCTGAAACTGCTTTGCACCTTCAAGAGACACATGCAAAATGCAAGACTGTAATGTATAAGTAAGCAATTACATTTTTGCATCAGAGAAATGGATCCAATCTGTATAACCAATGTCTAAATTTCTTCCAAAAAACGCATTTTCTGCAGTGAAAAGCTAGGAAATCGTAGAAAATTTGAAATTCAGTCTTTATGGTAGTTGCTGGCACTGCCTCAACTACATAGGATTCTATGGCTTTTATTGTAAAACTATTTTGCCCACCAATTAGTTTTCTCAATCAAGGCTTTAAATTCCTAGATGAAGAGACAAAGCCTTCTATAATACAAGATGGAATATAGAATGTTGAAGAATTTTTCCAACTCTTAAATACCTGCAAATGAAAGGTATTTATTTTCTACATTCAACTATTCAATGACAGTTGAAAACCTATCTTATGTGTTTGATAACAGAAAATCTAATGTAATTTATGATCATAAACATTTCGATCAATAAAATGTCAAATAGGAAAAAAACAAAACAAAAAAAGTCTTGTTTTGAGTAATGAACAGTATAAAAAAGCATTTACTCTTTCTCAAAGGAAATCAGTCTTGATTCATTACTCAGGAATCTAGAGACTCCTGGGTGGTCCAGTGGTTAAGGCTTTGCCTTCCAATGCAGAGTGTGGATTCAATCCCTGGTTGGGGATCTAAGATTCCAGGCTGCCAAAAAAACAAAACATAAAACAGAAGCAGTTGTAACAAATTGAATAGACATTTAAAAAAATGGTCTACATCAAAAAAAATCTCTAAAAACAAATCAGAACTGTGGGTAGAAAAAGGTTTAAATTTTTACTGAAGTGGTTATCTATTTGTTCCGGAAAACCTCACTAAAGTTCTTCCCAGTCTACTGTAAATTAGTAACATTTAGAAGCTAGAGAGAACAAATAGGGAGAAAGCTGCTCAATACACTGTGAATAAATATGTATTATTAACTTGGGGACTAACACAAAAGAGATGTGAAAAGTAGACTAATGTAAGAGCATCACGCAGCCTAAGTGATTAAGGACTAGAGTCCCTACCCACATCCAGATCTCTGAAAGTACCACCATATTACAGCAACATAAAATAAATGAATGTTCACAATTTCTCAGTAATTAGGAAAAAGTTAGCATGCTAAGAATGGTGTTGTTAGAAACATGAAGCACTTAATAACTAGAAAAATCTTCAATGAAGTGGCATTTTTAAACATTTATGGTCTTTAATAGTAACTATGGTTTATAAAGAAGTATCAATTATGACATAATTCTTCATTGGATAACATATCTAGAGATAAGAAAAACACAGAAAGTCTGTATGTGGTTACACAAAATTATAATACCAAAGGGGAAAAAAAATATCAATAGAACTTACAGATATGCTTTTGGGTTCTAGAAGAGATTTGGCAATATAGGGAAACACAGCTGGAACCAAAAGCGTGCCTCAATCTTTCATGAATCAATAGCCGTTCCCTGTCAAAACTCTCTCTAAAAAGCTTCATCTGCTTAAACTTTCATGGTCTCTTCAAGGAAGTTTAACTTCAGATGTATCTAAGGAAGCTTCACATGTTCTCAAAGGGGATCCAAATTCTCACAAAATCTTCTTTTTGTCTCAAATTCTGTACAAGAAAATTTTCCTTACATTCCAGTAGTTATGTACAGAAAATTCTAATCCCCTCACCAAGTATGTACAATACTATTAATACTGGATGCTCTTATTATAGTTTCATTATGAGTAACTTTCAATATTATTTACTTCTACAAATTGATTCTAAATTTACATGTGCCATTTTTATAAACACATAACAATAGCAATATAGTTAAATATTTTAAAATTATTCAAAGGTGGTATTTCTCAGAAAAAGTAAAACATTAGAAAAACTTAATTTCTTTTAAAAAAACTGTTTTTGGTGAGCTTATTTTGAATTTTTGCTTAATATGAAAAAATTACTTTGAACTAGCTGCTAGATATTCCATTCATTCACTTGACATTCATTCAACATTCAATATTTTTTCTTTTCTGCACCTAACCTAGTTAATGATGGGTTAAATAAACTTGAGCTTTACTTTTATTTAATTCTCCAAGCCCAAGTCACACACAAGTACTTAGGATCAAACATAAATGAAACCCACAAGGGAGTCAGTGGAAGCCAATAGGCATATGCAGACCCACCTCTCACTAAGTGAGTTCAAGACTAAACAAAGTTCTCTGGAATATAGCTCTACATTTGCCAGCATTGACCTTAAAATTATCTTGTATATGTTCCATGACTTCGATGTCAGTGCTGCTCTTGTAATATTCAAGAAAACTCAACAAAAGTAAATAATAAGGAATAAAGATTTCTGTCAGATAGAGTTGAGTTCTGGAGGGCTAAAAATCATTAAGATTTTTTTGGCTCCTCCAACCCTACCCCTAAACCAATTTGTGCCCATTTAGGGCACAAATATTCCCCCCTAACTGGGAAAGCAGGTCGAAAGGTAGAAGGGAAAAAAGGACTGAATACCTTTCATTAAATATAAGGAACAGAAATTAATGATTTTAAACAGGACATAGTTTTGCTTTATGCAATAAGTACATTTTATCATCTATGAAGGTTTTATTCCTTTGTTGGCTTGCTTAAATCTAGTGGAAAATTTTCTTGAACGAGAAATCACATTCCTTGAGGATACTGCAAAAGTGAGGAGTTAGTACTAAGCATCCAAACATCATCTCCAACAAAAAAAAACTACATAGGTAAAAAGCAGAGTGGGACATTGCTCATGGCCCAATGGTTAATACTCTGCTCTCCCAATGTAGGGGGTACCCGTTTGATCACTAATCAGGGAACTAAGATCCAACATGCCACAGGACAAAAGAAGGGAAAAAAAGCAGAAAGAGATTTTATTGAGTAAGAGTGAGGCAAGGGGAGAAAAAAAGAATGAACTGCTTAATTTGCCACCTTCTTCTAACTTTAAATATAAATACAGTATTACATTTTGATTTATTTACTGCTCCAAGATATTTTGATATTATGACTTAAAAGTTACTTGCTCCCATCTATTTGTTATTTAGAGAGCCAATCAGTTTGCTTTCACAGTTTCTTCCATCTCCAAATCTGTATCAGACAGATATCAAGTTTCTTAACTGCTACTAATTATAAACAAATTCCATGATAAAATTCTCACTTTACATTTAACTATCAAGTTTTTATTTCCCTGAGGAAAGAACATGACTAGTCAACTGCCAAAGAAGAAACTGAAAGAGACTTCTGTAAGTATATTCATAGAGGTAGTCCAACGTAGCACAGACATCTTCCTTTGCCATTATATTCTCATTCAAACAACCCTAGAACCAGAGAACAAGTTTGCTATAACTATACCAATAAGATCAGGTTCCAACCAAAACTTAATAGTACCTAACAAAAACTCAATCAAATAGCCCCAAAATTATTTCTACCCTAACACTAACAGAAATCTTAATATATACACAATAGAAACTAAACATACCTTGCAAATAAAACAAGAAATACCCTCAAACTCATATATCAGTGAACATTCACTTCTATTAAACATTCAGTAACAAAATAAATCCAACAAGATAAGATCTGACTTCATCACTCCTACATTAGAACTGACAGAATAACTCTGATAGCTTTTATTCTGTTTGATCACCTAAAGGCCTTAGAATCCATATTTATCCATGACTATCAGGGTATTTATAAAATATATTTGAGTAAAAATGAATAAGGTATACTATTTTTACATCTTTTCTTTCTGTAGCCTGGGGCAAAGCTTTTCAGGAAAAAGAAAAGAAGAAATCCTTTTATGTAAACCCTAACACCTTCTATATAGGTAAGAAGAAAACAGTTGAAACGCTGAATTTTTTTGAAGTTTGCGGACAGGGAGATACCTTGTCTTTCAAGTATAAAGTGTACAAGCTGGCTAAACATAATTTATTTCTTCAGAGGATCATGTAAGATGAGCATGTAATAATTATTAATATTTATTGGGGGGACAAGAGGAAAATGAAAGTAAAGTTTTATCAAGATTAACTCAAGTGAACGTATTTACAACAGAACTAGAAACTCTTCAGCTCCCTGGCTAGATGAAAGCAGCCATCTACTGCACCAGTGTGTATTTTCAGCAAAATACAGAAGCAAAACTCATTAGCTCTTTAAAAAATACACACATTTAATGTTCGTCTGTTTTAATTCTAAGTAAAGCAATTCCAAAAATACAAACTGAACATCAGAGCCATGTGAACCACCATGATAAAATAAAACAGACATTCACAATAATTACGTCTAAAGACAGTTCAGCTTAATAAATCATCTTCCAAGTATGCTAAAGAAAGAATTACTAAAAATACTGCTGGTGTTCAGTTAGAATTAAAGGACTTTGGGGAAAATGAAATAATATGATACAGGTGGAGTGAATAAGGTTACACGGGATTTACATTTTCCATTACCCCTAGATATAAACAAACATTCAAAATCAACACAAACTCTTGTGTGTTATTCAAAATATTGCAGCTGCAGGAAAGGCAACTTTAAATTAATAGCTAGGGGAAAATCAAGTTTTGGTGGAGGTAAACAGAAGTGACAGTTCTTAATTTGCACTTTTGTAAAGCTCATTTATACCTGGCCAACCAGGAACCAAATGCAGGACTACGTACGAAGTTCTCTGCTTCTTTTGGCTATAATGTGACAAGAAAAGGTCATCTTTTGAAGATGTTTAAAGAAATAAAGCAACTTTCTTATAAACAGTCAAATAATCAATCAATGGAATAAATAAGCACTAACCCACATTTTTAACCACTCTGTAATCACTACACTTTACATATTTTTCATTTTGGTGGCAAACTCTCCAATTTTTAGGCTAAAATCCACCAATCACTTTTAAGATTAAAATGAATAGCCACCAAAATAAGAATATTCTTCTGTTTACTCTTTGGCTAAAAAAGAAAACAAATAAACAAAACAAAAAGAAACAGAAGACAACTCTAACACTGGTGATAAAAGAAACTGTTTTTTTTGTTTTTTTTTTTTTAAAACACATGTAAAATAAAGTTATCAATTTAAATCTTGGTACATTTCATAAAAACAAGAGGTAATGTTGTAATAAAACAGCAGCTGCCTCGCAGGCAACACACTGTTTGTTAACCCTGTGCAATAAAATACTTTGTTCATACTACACTTATTCAACATGACTAACAGTTACTACAGACATTTCAGGAATCTTCACGGGATTCCTATAGACTTACTGTTAAAACTGAGAGACATTTACAATCATAATGTGCCATGAAAATTTGAAAACGTTACTTCTAGTAGGAGATAATATTCATACTATTTGAATTTGTTTTAGGTACTGAACAGCTGAGTTACAAGGACTGATAATGAAAAGCATTCGAAAAAGCCCATGAACACTGTTGTTCACACCCTTCTTAAGAACACACTAAACTTGTTTGACACATTTCTCTTCATACATAGCAAGCAACAGCACCCAATAAAAGCCTGAGAAGAAATGCTGCTGTGTAAATACTGCAACTATTCCTGAAAAAAGAATTATGGGATATATACTCCAAAGCTGCCCATTCCCATAATTTGTATTGCATAGGTCACATAATCAATCACACACATATATATACACATGTGTGTATATATATGCACATGCAAAGAATATATTAAGACGACAATGAAGTCTAGTCACAGAGCAATTTACAGGCTCAATATATTTTTTACACTTTGTTTGAAAGAAAATTTCAGTATTTTACAGTCTTTTAGTAGGCATTATATACACTGCACTTCTAAAAGGTATTGAAATAAATTTTTTCCAACATTTTGGTAACAAAACAGACAATGTTTCTCCAAATACTTGTGCTATCTATCTACATGATCAGTTTGCTCTGAGAACCACTAACCACAAAAACTGACTCAATGGAATAATTAGAAAAATTATCTAACACCATGCATGGGTTTGAATCATTTTTAATATCCTATCCTAGAA
Source organism: Bubalus kerabau (assembly GCF_029407905.1). Taxonomy (NCBI): domain Eukaryota; kingdom Metazoa; phylum Chordata; class Mammalia; order Artiodactyla; family Bovidae; genus Bubalus; species Bubalus kerabau. Next base: position 51,208,703 of record NC_073629.1, read on the forward strand.
ACATTCTACAAATCTTAAGATTTAAAAAATTAAGTCTCTGATTTTTAAAAGATATCTTTTTATGACAATATCCATAACATTGACAAGTACATGTTAAGGCTAGTATCATCTTATGTGATTTTTTTCTTAACCTTTTTTTTAAAAGATAGTAAAAGCCAGACTCCTTTAGGGTTTTGAATTGTACCTACAGAAAACGAGAGTGCAGTGAACATAATGTTCAGTCCTACAGTCAGGACGCAGTTGCTCCTTCCCATTCCACAAGATACTGCACCTTTCCATCAAGTGTCACCCGACGAGCCAATACTCGGTATTTTTCACCACATGCTATTCTACCTGCAGCACCAAAATAACTGGTAATGGAGTTTTTTAGATGATTGAGTTGTAACTCCTGATCTGCTAAATTATTCAAAATCTCTGTGTTGAGTTCATCAAATTGGTAATCTTCTTTGCCTTCATCATCTTTTACAATTTCTGAGTTCTGAGTCTGGAGTGCTCTTCTTGGAAGACGACCCCTTCTCCTCCGTAAATGTGGTATTGCAGCAGGCCAAGATCTTCCTGTACGAGTTCTTTTTCTGGAGTCAGATAATCTACAGAACAAAAAAGGCCACAATTGTCTACCCTTGCTGACATAAAAATCAGCCAAATCAAAACAACAAATGCTATATGAAATGGATTATCACTCGCCTTCATTAAATTCAATCACCTTCTTGGGGCTGACATTTGAAGAGCTTTTCTTCCTTAACTATGTACTATTAAGCTTAAAAGAATCAGAGGAAATTTTGATTTATGAAGCCAACAAGGCAAATTCTTACTTACCAAGAGGATTTTTAAGTCAGATCTTGTCAACATTTTTATCATTAAAAAGAAGAAAGTTCATTCATTCATTCACTCAGTGCAAGAAATATTTAATAAGCACCTATTACATAAAAGACACCTTTACATATGCTTTAACTGATGGCAGAACCAGTATAAAGGTTCTCTTGGTTATCAATTCTAGGCCTATTGTTAAGTAATATAATAAATTGAAATAAGCCTAAACTATACCCTTGGTATAGCTCAACATGATATTGGTCAAATTTAAATCTCTTATCTTCTGTGTTCTCTTAAGAGATTAAGTGAAGGGACTAAACAAGACAAGCTTTGAGTTCAGAGATTCAAAGATTTTATGATATTATAAAACCAGGTCAAAATATAATATAGCCAGTAAAGTCTACATCATACTGCCCAAGTTAAAACCCTAGTTTTGTATATTTGCTAATAAACATGCCATCTTGGGCTTGTTACAAAAACCCTCTAAGTCTCCGTTTTCTTATCTATAAAATGGAAACAACTCAAAAGACTGTTTTAAAAATTAAATAAGACAATGTACAAAAAAAAGATAATGTGCATAAGCTTAACAGAATGCTTTGTTGTGAAAACAAAAATTAAACAAAGGGAAGATTAAAATCTGCAAGCTCATGGCCCTGGCCCCAAATAAACTAAATTTTTCTTACCTGATACATCAGATTTCAGGAAAAAGTTGCCTTTCTAAAGAGTTAGGTTAAAAAAAAATACTAGAGATAAAGTCTGTTATTGATAAAAAAAAAATCCTGAATTTAAAATCCTTTTTCTAATAAAAAGGTTTGTGTGCTTGATTCTAACTTATTAAAAAAAAAAAATTCACACTTGTATATTAAAAGTATAAAAAGGTCTCACAGAAAAGAACACATCTATAAACACCAGGATACCTCTTCTTTGTGTACATAGCAAAATTCCTGACAAATTTGAAAATTTTAACATCTGTGCTCTGAAAAGTAAAAATATTCAGATGAATATTAACAACCTAAGATATAGACTGCATCTCAAAAGCTTCAAGACAAACTGGTATCACTTTCAATTTTTTTAAATGTATTTAATCATCATTTTACAGAGAAAAAACTCTAGAGGAAAATTAGTTAAGAATAAGAACATAAAATATCTACCCATAATGCCTGGAAATACTAGACGAGGTAGTTTCTTTTGCACTGGAAGCACCCGTGAAATCCACATCTGAGGTATTGGATGAATGTGCAGTTCCCTCAGTTCTCCTGAGACAAAAGAATTTAAATGGTATAACAACTATATTACATAACAATAGAAATACTAACTCCCCCCCAAGAAGAAAATTCCTAGGATAGGCGAAAATAACTTTCTATTTACCCTATAGAACAAGGTAAATCCAAACTAGGATTCTCTGAAATTGACTCCTTATCCTGGAAAAGAAAAACAAAAATTTAAAGAATGGTTTCTAAAAGTAATGAAAAGAAATTAGTTTCTCAGTAATTTCAAGCAGATTTCTTCTCTGAGAACATATACCAATATATCCTCTTACCAAAGGTGGCTCAGCAGTTTTCTGAATCATTTTTCTTGTATATGGGCCAGGTGGACGACCTACAGATTTTTTCTTTCCTTTTTTTTCTATGCCATTGCTTACTTCCCTGAAACATAAAACCATTATGTATTTAATCTCTGCAGAAAGAAAACAAAAAGACAGTGGACAATATAAACTGTCATAACCTCTACTTATGTAGTAATTAGATTATAAAAACAAAGTTAAGCTGAATCCACAAGTTTAGTCAAGTTCAGAGATAATATATTCTAATTTGAATAAATATTTCTTAAACAGATATTTACATTTGAAAGGTTTAAAGGAAAAAAGTTCTCTAATAACAATTTTAAAAAATACATATCACCTAAAAATTTTTTACAAAACAAAAAAAGTACTACTGTATTGGATGGAAGATTTCAAAACTCCTTTAAGTTCAATTATTTCATTTAGGTTGTTACTATGTAGGTACTTGGAGGATGTTCCAAGAATTTAGTACTAAATTCAGTAGTATGAACTCAGTAGTTAACCTCATGGAGCCAGGAAGTATCTATGTTAAAACTGTTCAGTCCCTATACAGTAGCTCTAGATAGAAATATCCTGTGGGTTCCTGAATGATGCTGATAAGAAAGAGGTTGGAGAATGTAAAGAAGGAATCCTTCATATTGTGTAGGGGAATCATTCAAAGGACAAAATTAGAAAGTTTTAGAAAACCATTTTGGAGACATAAAGGAAAAAATCAAGCATAAGAAGGGAAAAAAAGAAATAGGTCAAGAACATATCTAATTAACAGAAGAGAAGAATGACAAATACCAATACACAGAACATCTATTTCATTTAATCAATAAACATCTCCATATAAAGAGAATACTAACAATACAAATACAAAAATGTTCCCTGTACTAAGGAGTTTGAGATCTTCCCTGTTAGCTGGTAAAGACTCCACCTGCAATGCAGGAGACCACTGTTTCTGGGTCAGAAAGATCCTGTGGAGAAGTGATAGGCTACCCACTCCAGTACCCTTGGACTTCCTTGGTGGCTCAGATAGTAAAGAATGTGCCTGCAATGTGGGAGACCTGGGTTCGATCCCTAAGTTGGAAAGATCCCCTGCAGAAGGCAACAGCTAACCGCTCCAGTATTCTGGCCTGGAGAATTTGATGGACAGAGGAGCCTGACAGGGGCTACAGTCCACGGGGTCACAAAGAGTCGGACATGACTAAGTGACTTTCACACACGCTAAGGGGTTCACAGTATAGATAGAAGACAATAAACATATATACAAGCAGAATAATAAAATGGATTAAGTGCTACAATAACATTATCCAGGAAAAACTGAATTAAAAAACAAGGTAAAGGAACAGATTTATATAATAAGCTAGAAAGAGGTGAATGGAGAAAACAAGAAATGACTATTCCTCCACACCAAACTGGTTTGGGGAAATAAAGGTGGAAGTACGAGGAAAGAGAAAGTAGAGAAGCAGAGGAAGAAAGTGTAACTAGAACTATAATCCAAAATCTTATCCAAGGATAAGATGGGTGGGGTGTACATTTATTTTTTTGGCAGGATGATCAAACATAACATTTACAAAGGATCCCTGGACTAAAGAAAGTACCCTTTAGTCCAATTCATACCTAGGGCCCAGAATGAACTGAGAATGCCTTTAGAGAAAGTTGAACCATTATCTGGGCACATCAAATGAAAATCTGATAACTACCACAGACAGAATGCCTATCAAAATCAAAACAGGGACAAGAGAGATTGTGGAAATCTTTTTTCTAATTTATAATATAAGCAATTGCTAGAAAAAGATTAATAATAAAAATCAAAGTAATAGGAATAGTATTCTTTTCCTTCATTAAAAAAAAAAAAAAAAACCCTTAAAGTACTCTCTACTTTATTACTAACTCAAATGAATATATAGCACTGACAACCCTCTGTAATTATTTTTTCTTATTCTCCAAGATGATTAACTTATACCTTATGTATTGGCTCCTTAAATTTCTCTCTCAGCTATCTTTGCCTCATCATTTCATTGAGAAAACAGAAACTACTAGGCAGTAACTTCAGTCATCACAGAATTAGCATTTGTACTCATATTCTTTTTCTCTCCACTTCAACAGAAGGATGTTAAGTCCTGCTTTAGAAGGCCAATCCCACATTTAGATTCCCACATCCTGTCCCTTATGTTTCCTCAAAGACTTTATAATATCTTCAGTTACCTCTTTCTTCTGTACCATTCTCCTCCACTGACATACAGAAACAGGTTACAATTGTCTTACATCTATTTTTAAAAAACCATCACTTGATTCAGCTTCCATTCCATTTGTCTACTTCCCTCCCTTAACAATACACTGAAACTACTGCTGAGAGTTGACAACACATACCCTTCCCACTTTCTTCATTCTCTTTCAAAATTCTTAAAAAGTATTTCCTTTTTTTCCCTTTTCCTGTATTATTGTCATCATCATTATTTTGAATCTTCCCATGTCCCTAATTGTAGAAAAAGACCAGTTTTGACAGTAAGTTGAGCAGTGCAAAACTCGATCATATTGTCCCACTTCCACCTGACTTAACACTTAAGAAAAATAGTTTTTGTCAAAATCACTAATAACAAAATGTTATCTAATCCAATAAACATTTTTCTCTCATCTTAACCTGCCTCTCAGCAACATTCAGTACTGTTTAATAGACCCATATCTTTCTCAAACACTCTCCTTCACTTGGTTTTCATGACAGCAAACTTTCCTAGTTTCCTCCTATTGCAATGATTGTTTTCTAGTCATCTCCTTCATTTATTTCACTTCTTCCAAATCTCTAAATAATACCAGGACATTATTCTGGGCCACACTCTCTTCTTTTCTCTCTCTACGTAATATCATCCATTCTCATGGTTTTATAAAACAACTTCAAAATTTATTACCATGGGTCCTGAGCTCCTGACTGAACACACCCAACTGCCTGTATCTAACATCATTACCACTTAGATATTCCTCATAAGAATCTTGAACTCAATAAGTCTGAAACAGAAGAATGCTTTATTCACGTCATCAAAATCTATTCTTCCAGCTCTTGGTAACAGACACAACCAACCACTAGTTGCTCAAACCAGATATCTGGGCATTGTATAACTTTATCTCACCCTTCCTTTAAAAATTTAATTCATTAGCAAAGCCAACAACTTATTCCTCTAGTGGAGATCTTGAATCTATTTTCTCTCTACTTGACTGCTATCACCTACAACTGCACAAGCCACCATTATCTGTCACCTAGAAAACTGAAAGTCTTCATTTTTTCTTGTTTCTACTCTTACTTCTATAGAATTTGTTTTCCCAGCAGATCCAAAGAAGTATTTTAAAAGATAATTCAGTGTGCATACATCTTTATATAGCTTCCCATTATTCTGAGAAAACAACCGAAACTCCTTATGAGGTCTACAAAACACATGACCAAGCCCCACCCAACCTTTCCAGTACCCAATACTACTCTCTCCAGCCCTTGTTCACACCTCAGTAGCCTTCTGTAAGTTCCTAGAACATGCCTCATAGCTTCACACTTGTTATTTTTGCTACCTGAAGTATTCTTCCCTTTATTCTTCACATTGTTAGGTCATTCTCATTCTTTAAAGTTTCAGCTTCAATATTATCATAAACAGGCTTTCTTAAGCCTCCTTCTTAAAGAAGACCCCTATATCTCTATCCATCCCAGTACAGTCTAAATCTGTTTGCTATTTCCTAAATGGTATTAACATGATCTATAATTATTTTGTTTACCACTTTCTTCCCCATTATAATGTAAACCCCACCAGGGCAGAAAGAAGGTCTTATTTATTGTATCTCCAGCACTTAGTAAGGTGCTTGATAAATAGAATGAATGAACAAACGAATGAGAAATGAACAAACAAATGAATAGATACTTATGCTGTTTGTGAACAGAATCAATAGGGCCTATTCCTGGAAAGCCTTAGATCTATAGTAAATAAATAAACATCTAGCATTAACTCTTTATACCTTGTTCAAGCAAGAAATTTTAAATAGGATAACAAATCAGGGTCACTGCCACTTGTACTTTCAAATATACTAATGAGGCTAAGTAACACACAAAAAAATTTTTAGTTACAAATGAGCTAAAGAGAAAAACTAACCCACAGATCAACTTTTACCTTGATTCAGATATAGGTTTGGATGCCTTTCTGCCTTTAATTTTAAATTCATGGGAGGTTCCTTCAGGTTCTTTCTCTGCTTTGAAAGCCACATTTGGTGGCACAGGAGGAACACGAATTCGCAACCCAAACAAATGCTTCTTCTTCTTTATTTCTTTCCCAGACATAAACCTAAAGTTTAAAAAATATTAACTAAAAATTTAAAAACTGAACACATATATATGAAGACCCTCAGTCATAAAACACATGAAAGTATACCCAATACTACCCCCTTACTTTTGTTTTTTTCCCTTTGCTTTCTTGGATTCTTATCTGCCCCAGAGCCAGTCCACAGTAGGATATGACAGGGGAGTAGGAGAGAGGAATAGTATTAGAAGGGAGAACACATGTCTGCTTTTCTTTTTAAAATGTAGCATCTAACTTTTTAAAGAAAGAAGAGTACAGAGTAGTGTCTTTTTTAGTCTCAATGTGCTTTTCCACATTTTTAGTCTTATCTGTTACAAACACCTCAAAAAAGGTTTAGGGAAAAAAGAATTCTATTTCAGAGTGAATCGGTGAGGAGAAAAACCCTGGCCAGAAATAGGTAAGAGCATTGGGGAAAAGTACATCAATCCTAGAGGCCCAGAAAATAAAAGGAGTGTCTAGCATGTCAGATCTGGAATTGGAAATAACCTGGAGCAGAGATGACATTTCTTGTGGGCTTGGGTTTCTGAAATATATGTTCTCTAATCCTTTCCCAAAGTCCTTAGAGTCCTTACTCTAAAATACCCTCTTAGCTCTACTAGAGCATGCCTGGCCTAAGAACCACTACCAAGTGCTTGGATTGCCATTCAACTTTTATATAAGTGTGAGAAACCGGAGCTCCCATTTCTACCATAGCAGGAACAAAGGTATTTCTAGCACACTAAATTGGGATTACAGAATTCATTGTCCTATAAGGTATTTTTACCAGCACAGTAACTGCTCAGGTAACTTTATGGCTTTTTTAAGTTGTCCTAAAGATCTAAACACTTGTAATTATAACATTTTTTAATGAGGAAATGTTGCTAAGTTCAAAAAAAGCAACATGTTACAAACAATAATGTTATAATTCAATAGCTGGTTGAAACCAGCATATACATTTTATTTCTATTGCCTTTTTAAAATATTTTTAAGAGCTGTAGATATGCTCCTTTAAAAAAAAAGGCAAAGATTTATATAAGAATATATCAATGTCACTTAATTATCAAAAACTTAGATCACTAATACTACTACTATTCCTAAAGATGGCACTAACTAAACTTAAAATCATAGAAGACCTCAATCATTTAAAAACCTATCTTCTCTTTAATATATCCCCTTATCTTCTGCATATTCCTACCAGCTAATATGATTCTGTTTTACTTTCAGCAGATTAAATTATAAGAACAAGTCATTACTGATTATGCTTTTTCAACTAAACTGACCAAATTCCTCTGAAATATTGATATGCCTTCCATCCACCATTTCCAGAGAACTGCTCCTCCCCTCTTCAACCTTTGAGAATCACTGGTTTACTATGACTGAGAGAGGACATTAAAATGGTATGTATTAACTCTACACCAATCCCACAATTCTTAATGCCATTATTCCTTATATTTACCAAATATCTCCCTCATAGGGATACATGAAATAACTTACATGGTCTTGTAATCATTTAATGCCTCCAGAACATGCTCATATCTTTCAGATTTTGGTGTGTCTGCCAGCTGTGAAGTATCAAAAAAACAATTTAGTGCACTGTAATTTCATCGATTAGTAATACACAGGTGAGAGAGGCAATGTGATACAAAAGAAGTTGACTGACTAGTTGTCAGAAGATCAAAGTTCTTATTTCAGGTGCTCACTGACCAGCTTTGTGACTTAAGGCCATTTAGCCTCTCAAATCTTGTTTTCTCACATATAAAAAAGCGAGTATAAATCCCTTACTAGTTTCTTTACTACTATCAATACTTGTACAGATAAAATGGTATGCTTGAAAGAACCATAAACTGTAAAATACAATAAAAATGGGATTTTATTATTTATCATTGAATTTACTTTGATTCTATAACCTGGGAAAGTAATAATACATTAGAATTACTTTAATATCAACTATAAAGCTTCTAATAGATATTAACAGGAAAGAATATAAAAAGTAATGATAAACATGTCATTTTATTTCCCAATACTTCTAACACAAACCAACAACCTCTATAAACTTTGAAAAAATAACAAATTTGGGGATTTTATTTTCATACCAATTACAGACTTTGGTTAAGCCTAAAATCCAAAGTGACTCAGTACGTTTTTATCATCATACACCATTTTAAAATACAAACATTCAATTCTGAAAAATACTCTATTTTGTTTCAAAAAAGCTTCTTTCAGAGTTATTTATGCCTTTTCTTCAAAGTTTAAAGACTAGGGCCGAATAGAAAAAAATTAAATTATAAAAGACCATCTCCAATTAAAGCTATAAAAATTCAAACAAATGAACAACAAAAAATTTTCCAAAATATCACCATTGACTTTCAAAATGACTGCCAGTAATTTTATTTAGCAGCTGAAATCCCAAAGCTCAGAACTTCAAGTAAAAAAAAATAAATCTGTCAAATAGAACACGGTAGGTAGAAGAGACTTTTACAGTCATCTACTTTTATTTTAGCAATTAGTCAACAGCTATAAACCTAAATTGCCCAAATTCACACTGATGGTTAGCTAGAGAGGTAGAATTTGAACCCAAGCGACAATTAAGTACATTCCTTCAACATTCACTGAGAGCCCACTGTGAGCCTGTATTGGGTACTTTAAGAGGAAAAGGAAAGTTTGGTGCTCATTCTCCTTAACCATACCACATCTTCCTATTGTAATTTCTAAAGTGTCCAATGACAGAAATTTTCTATTAAAGGAGAAATAATGGACTCGGACTTTATAATCCAAAAGAGACCTGAGATATCCACCTAATTCAACTTTTCATTAATACTGTAATCCCTTTAATAGTACTCAAGAGTCATGCAACCTTGGTTTAACTAGTACCACAAATGGAACCTAATGAAGAAGCCCATTCCATGGGTGAACAAAACATTCCTTCCTGGATTCTCTTTCATACAAGGCAGCTCTTCAAGTATTTGACAGGGCTGGAAGAAGCACAAGCTGGAATCAAGATTGCCAGAAGAAATACCAATAACCTCAGATATGCAGATGACACCCCCCTTATGGCAGAAAGTGAAGAGGAACTCAAAAGCCTCTTGATGAAAGTGAAAGAGGAGAGTGAAAAAGCTCGCTCGAAGCTCAACATTCAGAAAATGAAGATCATGGCATCTGGTCCCATCACTTCATGGGAAATAGATGGGGAAACAGTGTCAGACTTTACTTTTTGGGGCTCTAAAATCACTGCAGATGGTGACTGCAGCCATGAAATTAAAAGACACTTACTCCTTGGAAGGAAAGTTATGACCAACCTAGATAGCATACTGAAAAGCAGAAACATTACTTTGCCAACAAAGGTCCGTCTAGTCAAGGCTATGGTTTTTCCAGTGGTCATGTATGGATGTGAGAGTTGGACTGTGAAGAAGGCTGAGAGCAGAAGAATTGATGCATTTGAACTGTGGTGTTGGAGAAGACTCTTGAGAGTCCCTTGGACTGCAAGGAGATCCAACCAGTCCATTCTGAAGATCAGCCCTGGGATTTCTTTGGAAGGAATGATGCTAAAGCTGAAACTCCAGTACTTTGGCCACTTCATGCGAAGAGTTAACTCATTGGAAAAGACTCTGATGCTGGGAGGGACTGGGGGCAGGAGGAGAAGGGGACGACAGAGGATGAGATGGCTGGATGGCATCACTGACTCGATGTACATGAGTCTGAGTGAACTCCAGGAGTTGGTGATGGACAGGGAGGCCTGGCGTGCTGCGATTCATGGGGTCGCAACGAGTCGGACACGACTGAGCAACTGAACTGAACTGAAGAGGGCTACGTATTAAGATTATGTTAAGGTTTTTAGCAGCACCATCACATGATTATTTCACATTCAGTTCAGTTCAGTTCAGTTGCTCAGTCATATCTGACTCTTTGGGACCCCATGAACCACAGCACACCAGGCTTCCCTGTCCATCACCAACTCCCGGAGTTTACCCAAACTCATGTCCATCGAGTTGGTGATGCCATCCAGCCATCTCATCCTCTGTCCCCTTCTCCTCCTGCCCCTAGTCCCTCCCAGCATGAGTCTTTTCCAACAAGTCAACTCTTTGCATGAGGTGGCCAAAGTCCTGGTCCCCTACTCCCACCTTAATTCTAAAATCTCATTAAATCAATTGCCATCAAGCCAAGTATCCCCCATCATACATTGTTCTTCCATACTGTTTGTATATTTAAGCCTAAAAGAAAAATTTTATAACTACTTTGATTTTATTTTGTTTTCAGCTCAGTGTTTGAGATGATCTTTTTTCCTGATTCTGTCATCCTTCTTGAACTGAAGACAGAGACAAACACAGAACCCTGTGGCTCGCCATTAGAATCTCCCTCAAGAACATTCCCAAGCCAATGACTGCTTTTGCTACTAACTCATTAGCTACAAATGCATTTAATTTTTATTTTAACCAGTTCACATTTCAGTATCTTATATAAAACTGAGTTATACTATGCACATTAGCACTTGATGTATCAGTGCTGCTAACCGTATCAAAAAAGAAACCAAGGTATTTAACATAATTTATTCTAATAAACTAGTGGTATTTTTTCTGATTGCTTTTTAATTCTTCACAAGAAAAATCTGCTCTACAATTTTGCTGACATTCAACAACAAAAGTTTAGAATTTCTCATATCTACTCCTTTTTACTTTTTGAAAATCACAACAAACTCTCTTTTTTTCTTTTGGTACCCGTTCTCTATGATTTCCTGGGCCTCCCTGGTGGCTCAGAATCTACCTGCAATGCAGGAGACACAGGTTCAATCCGTGGGTCAGAAGATCCCCTGGAAAAGGGAATGGCTAACCACTCCAATATTCTTGCCTAGAGAATTCAAATTTTACCTCTAAGTTCTTTCAGTACTCCGGGATTATTTTGCATAGGACTGTTTATTTCAACTCGCATAATGCACTCAAAGGTTCCCTCACTGTATTTTGAAAACAGAGTGTGCAAATATTACACTGTTAATCAAATAATCTGTATTAGAAGAGCATCATATTCTAGTTCTTCCATCTGACCATGAGGTTTATAATATAGATCTTCAATAGAAGAAACATTTTTGTTCCTCCCTGTACTGACACTAATCTCACACTGTGATTTCACTTTCAGGGTTATATATTTCTGTACAGCAATATATGCTATTACGTATAGTTAAAATTCTTCCCTTCAATAAAATACGCCTCAGTTACCACACTGAATTCCACACCACCTAGGCTTAAGTATGCCAAACAGCTTAAGTAATTTGTTTACCAACATATACTCTGTATGCTAATATACAACTCAAGGCCCCAAGTACTGCTTTTAACCAGATTTCTTATAATTTTCCCTTAAAAGTATTATACCACCTCTACTATATTTTTCTCTAGCCAAAACATTGTTTCTGCCATAGTATTTCATTTTATCTATGCTTTTCTCCCTATATCCTTCAAGTAAAGTAGCACTCAACCCACTGCTCTATCAACCTTTTAAGTATTTAAAACTTAAGACCACAGCTAACAGAAAAGTGGGCTGTCCTTATGAAACTGAAATTTCAAATCACATTAGGAAGTAAAGACAAATGATAATAGGCAGATTTCAAAAAGTATTAATATCTCATTGTAACTTCCAAAAGCAATCTGATAGAACCTCATTCTGAACACTTCATTCTATGTAAAAATTTTAAGCAACTTTTATTTGGGGTGTCAAATTATACTAAATATTTTTACTATCTCAAAAAAAAAATAATTCAAAACACAGTAGTTTCTCAAATACTAGATTTAGTCTATATGATAATCACTAAGGTACCAACTCTCAAAGATGTTTACCAAGATCACATAAGGCAATTATCACTGTATTCTAACATGTTCTAAAAGTTTCAGCTTCTCTTGACATAGCAATCCTGAAAATAATCAAGAAAAAAGAAAATATATAATATATGTTAAACCTTACCTTTCAGTATGAAAGGATATACAGTTGACCTCTGAACTGCATGGGTCAACTTATGTATGGATTTTTTCCCCCACTAAATACATACTACAATACTACACTGCGGACAGTTGAATCTGCAGGTGCAGAACTGCAGACAGGGCAGGCCAACTCGAATGTGTATGTGATTTTTGATGGCAGAAAGGGTCAGTACCTCAACTCCATGTACTTCCACAATCAACTGTATTCTCTAAAATGGACTCTCTAAAATTCTAGCGTAAACATCTTTTCATATAGTCTACAGCATATATAATAAGAACTGATGTTCAAAATGACTTCAGTATTCTAAGGTACTTAAATAACCAATATAAGCATACCTCCTTTCATTGTATCTCACTTTACTGTACATCACAGATCCTACAATTTTTACAAATTGAAGGTTTGTAGTAACACTGCCTCATGCAAGACTGTCAGCACCATCCTGCAACAGCATTACTTTAAAAAATTTTTTCTGATGTGGACATTTTTAAAGTCTTTATATCTTTACTGAATTTGTTACGATACTGCTCCTGCTTTATATTTTGGGTTTTTGGCCAGGAGGCATATGGGATCTCAGCTCCCCAACCAGGGATCAAATCCACAACCCCTCTATTAGAGGGTGAAGTCTTAACCACTGGACCACCAGGGAAGTCCCAGTTTTTAAATTAAGGTATGTACATTGCTTTTCTTAGACATAATGCTATTGCACACAAAGACTACAGTGTGGTACAAGCATAACTTTTATATGCACTAGGAAACCAAAAATTTGTGATTTGCTTTATAGCGTATTAGTTTTGTTGCAGTGGCCAGAAATTGAAACCACAGTATCTCTGAGGTGTATCTGTAATATACTTAGATGCAGTAATTCACATGTTTTGCAAGTACAGTTGGCCCTCAGTATCCCTCGGTTCCAACCATGCAGCATCAACCAGATATGAAGGGCCAACTCTATTACATCATTTCGGATAACTATAATTAATGTTACTTTATAAAAAGATTTTTAATACAAATATAAACAAAAAGAAAATTTTATTAACCTAATTTTTAGTAACAAAACTCAATTTGCAATTCAATTTCAGTTAGCCAAAGATTTACTACTTTAATAATTAGGAATAATACATTGTCTGTATTATCTTTGCTTCTATTACCACAAACATTTAAAAGTAAACTAAATGAATATCAATGAACAAATACTACTTACAAATTTTATGGTCTTTTTATCATTAAAACTTCACTCTAAAAACTAATTACAATATTAAGATATAAAGTATTAATACAGAAAATTAAAACCTGAACTTCCACCTATAAATAACTAGAGAATGGGATGACTAACCTACTCAATCTGAATGTTTTCTTTTTTTTAATGTGGAAAAAGAGCAATGAGAAATGACTAGAAAGTCACTTCTTCTAATAATAAATCTGATGGCTCCCCAAAATGGGAACACTCCTTAGAAAAGTAAAACATTTGTTATGAAGTTATATTTGATTGTAATCATGTTTTTCTTAATTTTTAAATAAAGATATATTTTCCCATTTGGGGCAAAGAATAAGAAATTGAAATTTCTTACATGTAAGACATTATCTCATAGGGTTCAGAAAATAAAACATGTACCTATTGCTGAAATAAATGTTTTCTGATATATAGCAGAAGTTCAGCTGGAACTGAGACAGCTAGAATTCATAAATTGAACTCATTTCTTTAAAAACAGCCTGTAGTTTTTATTATTTTCTATTTTCAGCTTTTTCAATAAATCTAAGTTATATTTTTATTATAATAAAAAATGATAGCATTTGAAATAAACAACTTGAGTTTTTATATGCATGCCCACTATCTACATGAAGTAAGCAATGCAGACTTTAATCATGTAAAACATAAGTGTACTAACAGAAATATAGATGTATCTGCATATGAAGTGCTAAAAGAATCACTGCTAGGAAGAAAAGTATTTCAAATTAATGTATAAGGACATTAAATATTCAGATGACTATAAAGAACAATATACGTAACAGTGCCTTACATTTTCTTCTCCCATTACTAATCAGTTTATTAAAATTTATCATATTTACAAGTCACTCACTTTTTCTCCAGTCATCTAAAAGAAGCTTTTAACAGAAAACTTAATGAGAATATTATAATCTAATTTCTAACACTCAAAAATCTTAGCTCAATTGATTTTAGTATCATTGATTTTAAAATCTAAGTATTTCACAGGTGTTTATTTTATACAACTGACCTACTACATTTAATAAATGTGTACTGTGCACTCCCTGATGCCTCATAAAACCCCCAGAACAACAGAAACTTGATACTTTATTTGATGTGAACCTTATAAACTGCCTGTCTAAAAGCTACAGATGCAGAAATTCTTCCTAAATTTCATATCAGTTTAGTTTTTGCCTCAAAAAGTAACACATGACTAAAATTCACACATCTATTCCACATATTATAGAACAAAAAATTTAGTATCTGTATTTTAACATTTAATATCTATATTTTAATAATTCTAAATAAATCTTTAAAAAGGTAAATATTAAAAAGGTATTTTAACATTTAATATCTATATTTTAATAATTCTAAATAAATCTTTAAAAAGGTAAATATTAAAGTTACTCTAGTTACTTTCTTCTTTGTGCTGTTCAGTATTTTCCAAATCTTCAATGAACATGCATTAACTTTTATATTGCTTTTTATAAAAAAAAAACAAAACTCTTCACAAACAGCATGAGTGGTTACACTTTGCAAATGAAAAGAAAAATGAGATGTGAGAATGAGAGGGATAATCCTCAATTCAGGTAACTTCATTCTGTTATTTTTCTAACATTACTACCAGGTCCCACTATTTCTGAAAGTCAAAGATAAAAAAGGCAGTACCAAAAATAGAGAAAAGAAGAATGTTGATTACCTCTCTAAGTTTACAGTAAACTTAGAAGAAAAGAAGGAGGAACCATAGGATACCCAGTAATAAGGATTTCTCCCTCCCTTCTATCTTCAGCTACAGCAATTCTCACTTCAGAAAACAGAAGAATTAAGTAATTTATTTCCTCCTATATTTTTTCTCAAGTTAACAGGCAACAAACAGGAGAATGAGGGCTGATCCTGATAGGGAGAAATAACTTTGGTGAGGCTATCTAAAAATACAATGCTACTTTAGATGTATGGCTTGCACATGTGCCTTAGCTGCCTTCAACAAAAACAAAGTAAAAAAGACATTAAGTAGCTAATGATATTAGCTCTGAGACCACCTACCTCTCCAGGGTGCAATCTATCCCAGTTTTCATTAATGTATGTCATAAGCTCAAGTTCAGAATCAAAGTATTTCTTCTTGTGAATAACACTTAGGTTGTAAAGGCATAGGTGTGCTATATCTACCCTGGAATCCAAAAATAATCAAATAATATGAAAATAATGTTTTGGTTATTATTTTTAAATCACACATTATTATTATAAAACCAGCTATTAAAAAAATCCAAAGTATTTAGATGAACAGATGGTTAATATCATGTCATATTCACAATAAATCATTACATATGAAAATAAATGAAAAACATTAATTTATCCTGAGTAATAACTAAAATTTAAGATATTCAATTTCTTAATGATGTTTAAAAGTAATTTATGATCTAAAATTTCATGTTTTCACTACTACATAAGCTATAAAATGGATCACACTTTAACAGATTTTATCTGATTCATTAATTAAATCCTATCTTTTCCTAAAATATGTAAAACATTTAACAAAAATATCTAAGTACTTACTATAAGCATTTTCAGTAAATCTCCAAAATTCATCATACTTCCCATGCCCAAGGATTACTTAACTGAAGCAGAAACTGGTATATTATAAGACCTTTCTCTCTTCTACTGTATTCTGAAGGCCCAAAAGAACTAGAAACATGAATAAGAATTTTGAAGATCTAAAAGATATTTCAAAGTTACTTTTTATGCCATTAGAAACTGAATGGCCTTATTATGTTAGCAATAAAACTAGATAACCTTTGGGAAAGAAAACATCAGGCTTGAGGATAAATAAAGGAAAAGAAATAAAACCAGGCATAAAGAACAAATTTTTCTTTAAGCTAAGTAAATGTATATAGGAAAGTTTCATCCTGTAGATTTAAAACACAATTCTTCTTTTGCTCCTTAATAGAAAGGTCCATACTTACCATTGTAATGGTAGACGTTTGAGGTATTCTGGTCCAGAACTGCAGACAGAGCAAATAAATGTATAAAACCTAAAGAAAAAGAAAGTTGTAACTGAGCAAGCAAGAGTACATACAAATTATTTACCAATTAAAATTAATATTCAGCAAGTACATATCCTACAATTGACATAAGGACTGATACACAAAGCAAAATATAATCTGAATCATGACACTGTAAAGAATTCCTTCTCTAGTAATGACAAGTAATGAAACAGTTTGTATATGGGGGGGGCAGGATCAGTTTTTTTAACCATTAGAGACCTTCAGAATTCACATACAGATTTATATAAGTATAGCTTACTAATGACTTGCTTGTACTGAGAATTGTGATGGCTGCTCTCATATGTTATAGTCACTGTTACTTTTACATGTCCAAAACAATCTGGTAAAATAAGCCCAGAAGACAAGCTGACTTTGCTAAGGTCAGAAAAACAATAAACTGCATAAACTAGGATTTAAACCTAGGGGTTTTGATATTACATTTAGTGCTCTATCTATAACTTTTCTTCCTAGAGCCCTATTTCACATTCTCTTAATCAAAAAGGACATTAGGTCAGCCTTCTGACATTCTTTAGATCTAAGATATAAACTGTGCATCAAGGTTCTGTGGCCTTTTCCAATTGCCTGTCATGAGACCTATTTGATCTTCTTTTAAAAAGGTATCAATGAGAATAATAGAGAGTATTGTGGGGCAATAGGTACCAATATAATCACTGGTCAAATACTTTAAAAGCTTTCTGTAATAATATCCAAAAGCACAAAAATTACATTTTTTAAAAATTACATATAATTTAAGTATATTAAACAATATTTTCCCTCTAAGCTGAACCTTTTCCGAATCAAACTTAAAAAAAAAAAAAAAAAACCTTTAGAAATGTGAAAAGGCAAACAGACACACAACTTCTAAAAGCTAAAAAAAAAAAAAAAACGATAAATGAGTCAGTAAAGCTCAAATGCCCTTCTCTCACCTGTCTCCAAATAGCATTGGCTTTTGAAGGCATTGCACACAAGCTTCATGAAACCACTGTTTACATTTGCAGCACTGTAGCATCTTTAAATACCAGCTATACAAAAAAATTTAAGATTAAAATTACTACCTTTCATGAGGTAAAGGTTAAAAAAAAACACAACAAAAGTGACGTGCAGAACATAGTTGTGATTATAGCATCATAGTTCTGATATTGTGTTAAATTTTTTCCTTCCCAAAAAGTTTATTAATATTGACTACATCATCCCTTCTCTTTTTATTCTTGAGAATTTATAAGCTCTTGAAAGCTATGTCTACTGTTTCTGGTTAACAAGAGTGTGTGTGTGCACACATGCATGCACACAACTAGTTACTCAGTAGTGTCTGAATCTTTGCAACCCCATGAACTGTAGCCTGCGAGGTTCCTCTGTCCATGGAAATTTTCCAGGCAAGAATACTGGAGTGGGTTACTATTTCCTACTCCAGGGGATCTTCCCAACCCCAGGATCAAACCCATGTCTCTGCGTCTCCTGCATTTGCAGGTGGATTCTTTGCCACTGGACCAGTTGGGAAACATGGGTCCTAAATTAGTAAAGGATCTTTGACAAGTCTGTGATTTTTTTTTTCACATCCACAGTCTCAGAGGTCACCAATATGTAGAGCTATTTTGTCCTATACACCAAATGACCATAGGCAACTTTATTCCTCACTGTGTTTCCATTATTCTTGTTCGTTATAACGCAAAGGAGTATAGCAATTTAATAAATTTGATTAACATAATTAACAAACCTAATCTAAGATTCCACCAGTATAAAGGCTCTGTGACAGATTTTGTCCTCTTTCAGATAGCTGAACATACTAAAACTGAATCTTCAGCTGAAGGTAAGTCTCTTTTTAGTTAGTACATGGTTTTAATATATAAATATCCTTATTTGCCACCAAATTAATACCTTTTCTTCAAATTCTTTTGCTCACTAAGTGAGCCCCACCATTAATCTTAAGCCATACACATGCAAAGGCAAGACAACTACTAGTAAGGCAAAAAACTAATGAATACTATTTTCCAGGTACTCTGTTAGGTGTTAAAGTGTTAGCAATATCAAACATAGTTCATGTAGTCAAGGGATTAAAGAACAATGAATAATCTGCTTCATAAAATAATGTCTACAAACTTCCCTGGTGGCTCAGAGGGTAAAGCGTCTGCCTGAAATGCGGGAGATCTGGGTTTTATCCCTGGGTTGGGAAGATCCCCTGGAGAAGGAAATGGCAACCCACTCAGGTACTCTTGCCTGGGGTCGCAAAGAGTCAGACATGACTGAGCGGCTTCACTTTCACTTTCAAAACACTAGGTATAAATGATTAAAGGAAAAAGATCCATCTCTTTTCACTGTATCTCTTTTATAAATGATTTAAAGAAACCAGACATAATTTTTTCAAATCTGCAAAAGACCAAAAACTGAAAAATATTATAAAAATGTTAAACCACAAATAAAAATTCCATAAGATCAGAGACAAGGTAGAATGAAGAAATAAAAATAATTCATATGTTCACTTATTCATGTTTTCAGCACTGAACAACTTATATGTCCCTGCATCCTCTAGAGAGCACCTCTGTCGTAAGAAACGTGGAGTCCAATAAGATTTAAAAAACCAATAATTTTAATTTAAATAGAGTTAAATGTAAAGTTATTCATTAACATTTTTTACATGTAGCACAAATACATGATACACAATTTGGTTTAATATCAGTTTATATGAAAAAAAGAACTATAAGTTTTAGCCAACCACCAACAAACCCAGAATGAGCCAAAAGAATATGATGGGACATATTCAACCAAAGAGAGGTAACACAATCTTTCCTTGCAATAACAGAAGCATAATACCTAGAACTTTTAACAGCCTCATTATATTGTCAGACTATTCCTGGAAACACTGCATTTTGAAATCATGACACCGTATTTCAAGAGTAAACTTTCAAAAACCAAAGAGCAACAAAAACGGAGTTCATAAAGAATGTTTGATGTGAATGGAGATTTTAGCCTAGATGAGAGAACACTTGGTATGTCACTGAGAGAGTGGGAAATATGATTATTGGACTTCACTATTTTAAGAGCTACCTCTACAAAAAATAAGATGCATGGGTTTAGTTTCAAAGAGCAGAACTAGAACTAGTGATCAGAAATTAAAGGTAAATTTCTAAACATTCTTAGAACTGTTTGCTGGCTCGCTTATTCAGCAAACATTTAATGGTATATAAATAAAACTATGGCCTCTAATCCTCCCCAATATTCTTTACTGATACTTTCATGCATTTACAATTCACTATCACTCCAATACCATAATCAGTAACAAAAATAAAGTAGACAATATAAGCAATTAAAAATTAAGGGCATTAAATAACTGTATTTACTTACTCTCCAGGGCCTCCACAATAGCAGTAACATTGCTGGACATTGGTTTTATGACCTGCATCCCATTCAAGGTCTGCCACACTATAGGGTAACGTCTGCTTCATGACTTGCAATGCTTTGGCATTTGGTCCTTTCTTAAGCGCACCACCCCTCTATATTAGAGGGAAAAAGTTATTTAAAAGAGTGAAGGATAAAATTTTAAATATAATTCTCTAATTTTAAAATGCTTCTGAAACTTCCAAAGAAATTTTCATTCTCAATTTCTTACCATATCACAAACTGTTTGACCAATAATAATCTTTATTTTATTGTCTTTTCTTTCAAATTACTGCCCCAATTCCAAGACCACTATCAGAATAAAGTGCAAGAATAGTTGCAAGTCACTTAAGCATCATTAGTCAAACAATAAGCAGTACCTCTTTCTACCCAGCACTGACTGCTCATTTCATTCAGATAAACTTTCAACGTACACAATCATTACGTTGATAGCGCCTTACAAATTTCCATTTAGGGCATTAGCCCGAAACACTTAAAAGATACCTTTGTTGTTGTTGCAAAAACACACTGTCGACAGAGCCATTTTTCATCTGAATCAATCACACTGGAATCAATATGAGGTGTGTGACACAATTGATGATATCCTTAATATCAAAAAAAGCATAAAGCAAATTCTATTTTATTAATAAATACTGCAACACAATTTAAAGAAGGCATTTTAGTATTCTCTTTCCTACATTAATATATTTATAACTGATGACTAAACTTATGGTAAGAGCTTCAAATTACCAATGTAAAGAATTTTTAATCATTAATCATCAACAGGGGCATTAAGTATATAACAAACGTTTCCACAAGATTAAAACAAATCAATGCTTACCTTGGCCACACTTATCACATATAACCATTTCATTGGGAGCTTCTGAATACTCTTCTTGACATATTGTACAGACCATTTCCCCACTTCCAGTGGCTCCTGAAATATTTAAAATATACATAAAGAATTGTTCCATACAACAAAACTACTTTTTTGACTCAGAGAGCAGCCCATGCTGGCAACATCTGTTTCCTAGATCATAATGGCATTTTCTCAAGGCAAAGTACTACACACAAACACTCTCTCTGATCCCTACCTCTGTTCTCACCTTTAACTGAAGACACCTTACTGTCTGCCTTCACAATTTAATCTGCCTTTTGGCAAAGGGCATAATTTAAAATGCTCTCAGGCAGGATCCCTTACCATTCACTTCCAGTGTTTCCACCATCCTGGGAGGCGGGAAAAGCCAATGTTTTTGAACACTAGAACAACTCTCCAGAACACACACCTACCCATGTACATGTACTCACTCACCCTACACTGCCTAACATCATGAGACTAAAGAAAAGGGGCAAGGAAGATCCATCAATGACTCGTTACTCTCAAGTTCCAGAAAATTTATTTTTATTCACTAATTTACAAAAAGGAAAGGCTGAACACTAATTATCAGATCTCCAGCTTCTGAAATATGGAAACATGGTGTCAGTGTACCCTAAACAATACCACACTGCAACAAAAATGAGAGGTTCCACCATTAATTTTTAACCTGAATAAGTTATTTCTTCCTTAAACATTTATATTCTGAAAACAATTTTATTCCACAAAATTTAGAATTTCATCACTTTTAACACAATAATAATCTCAATTTAAATATACATAAAATACTAATACACATATACTTTATTCACATACAAGCAATAATAAAAATGTATAATTTTGCGCTATGAGCCAGCACTGTGTTAGGCTCTTGACAATATTATCTTAATTCTACAATTTATTAGATAAATATCCTATTTATAGAGAAGAACTAAGACTCAGAAAGATAAAGGAACTATAGTTCAAGGACCCTTAATCAAGTATCAAGGGTAGAATTTAAACCCAGATACACCATACTTTCTCCACTGTGAGCTGTTTCTTTTCATTAATACTATATATAATGTTTTTTCCATCAAAAGAATTTTTCACACTGTAGGTTTCAAAGAGTGTAACTTTTTTGTTTTAATTCGGCTGCGGGATCTTGGTTGTGGGGTCTAGTGGATCGAACCCAGGATCCTTGCATTGCAAGCATGGACTTTTAACCATTGGACCACCAGGGAAGTCTCTCGAAAGTGTAATAGTTGTATGCTATTCTTTCCAGTAGAAATAACCAAATTTACTTTTTTATGACTATTCTTAGATATGCAGGTTACCAAATTTTTTGCTTGTTTTTTCCATTTTTCCATTTTTGTTTTGGCTCTTGTCCTCTCTCCTCTCCTCTCAGGCTCTGTTCACATAGCTGGATGTGGCTTCCCACAGTTTCTCAGTTTATAGCTCCAGTCAGGAGAGCAATCAGACTGCACCTAGAACCTCTCAGTCCAAATCTGCAACTTCCTGGAAAGGGAGCAATAGGCCCAGATTGCAATAGGTGCCTGATTTCTCATTATAAACATGTAGACTGGTGTGGGGGAAGGCAGTTCCTCAGAAAAGAGGGTGCTGATCCAAAAGACGTACGTGTTTACCTCAAGAAAACAATCTTGAGGAAGCAGAGAATTGCCTTTAGTTGTGATATCCAGTATGTCTGTTTTACCATCAAGTTTACAAAAACTTTCTGTGTAGCTTATTAGCCTTCTTAGTCTCCCTTACTCTAAGCCCAAATGACTATAAAGCCATTTCATCTTAGATGTGCCCAATTTTTTGTTGTTGTTAAAGCTACAGGAAACATTTTTCATCTGGATTTTTTACTTCTGAATTATTTCTTTTGAGTAAACTGCTACAAATGAATCTATTGTATAGATGAAAGCATGGAAAACATTTTTATGCATTTAATGCATTTTTATGCATTTATTGCAAATATCCAAAAGAGAAATGCAATATTGCTACCAGCAGTGTACAATTCACAGAAACCATAACAAATAGTTATTAAGATCAAAATCCTTTAAAAATTATTTAATGGTTTTAACATGGTATCTGTTGCAATGCATAATTCTTTGATTACTAATATGACCATACATTGCTTTTATTTATGTAAACTTTCTAAAAGAATCTTATTAGATGAGTGAAACTACTATAATTTATTAAGTCATTTTGATATATAACTACTATATCCAGGATTCTTACAGGAAGAAAACTATTAAAGCTACACTCCACACTGACATCTGCCATAATGCAATTTCCAGGTTCACTTACTCATTCTATAGCAATTCCAAGTTATATGTGTGCAACTTTCTAGGTGTTATAAAGAATTAAATGGCCCAAGAGCTATCTAAGAATAGTAAAAGGAGCCAACAAGGAAAAAACAATCACAGGCCACTGAACTGACATACTGAGTATGCCACATGTAGAACACAACCCCCTCACTTCCACAACAGCTTTCTACCTCTATGTACAGCTGGTTTTCTTCTTCCTTTATGGAAGGAAGGATGAGAGAGAAGGAAGAAAGAGAAAGACCTTTATATTTAACTCACAGGAACCTCAAAAAGGTGGAAAAGTTGAAAGGGACACATACTAATAGAAGGGGAACAGAATCAGTATTACATGTTTCAGTTCCACCAGAAGGATCCATATTTACAAACTAAGAAAAGGGGGATAATTCTGTATGCAGGCTAATAAGAGGTATTCAGTATCACTACTATCAGAGACGTTCTGTGCTCCTCCTATTCCTTTTCTCACTGACTCCTCAAGTTGAGATTCAAAACATCATTTAGTCCTTTAAATTGATCAGTCCTAAAAACTGGAAAAAAATTTCTCTAGAAAAACATTTTACTAAAGTTAACAGCTATTAAACTCTCCATCTAATTCCTAAGTACCATGTATAAAAATGGCAACTAGAACATTCCAATTCCATTACCAAAACTTTTTATTCTTTAAAAAAAATTAAGAGTGAAATCAAGAATATGAACACAGCAGTAACCTACCATAAAGTCGCACCTCAGATTCAAATTAAAAACCCAGTTGATAAATACTTGAAAGAATTTGTCTCCTTTCTACATAAGGAGATATAAAAATATCTTAAGTGCAGACCCATTAACAAATTACAAGGATACCAAAACTGGGGCTTTAGTTTGCAAAGTACTTGCACTTTTAATATTCATAATTTTTCATAAATATAGCACTTTCATGAAACAGATACCTGGGAAAATGCCTTTATTGAACAGATTTAAAGGGCATACAACAATTATAGTTTGCAATAAAAAGCATTACAAGAAACATACTTATAACCAAACCAAAGCATACCTGTATTCATTTCTACTTGTATCCAAATATAACCTAGTTTTGTTATCTAAATATAAAAACTCATAGCTAAGCAGTTATTTTAAACTATTCTTAAGGATGAGTATTTCTAGTATTCTAAGCTATTTAATATATCCTAATCCCCCAAAACATCTGGCAAATAGTATGCTCTCAATAAATATTACCTCTCTATATAACTTCTTTCTAATACAGACAAGTAACAGTTAAGGTGAAGCCCAAAGTATTACTCATATTAATGGCTAAAATTTTTCGTCAAAGTTCTTAGAAGGGCCCTACCAGCAATTTATACATGTGCATCTGTCCTCTAATCTACTCTTATCAACAGAGCAATTCTTGATCTTATCATCTATAACACAGATAACTCCTTGAAGACTGAATACCGCCCTGATTTTTTTTTTAAGTTATCCTATTACACTGTACTAAAGAGACTAACACTAGAAAATGACAAGCTGAAGAAAATAAAATTTTAGTGTAAATCATGTCCAGGGGAAATAGTAGCACCTGCCTGTTTGAATGTCCTTCCAGAGAACCCAGGATTTAGAACTGTCTTCAAATATGATGAAGCAGCTCTGTTTCAATATGTTTATCTGGAAAAGAGGAAAACTTACAGTGATTTCTTTTAAAATCAAAAACAATCTTAAATTTAAATCCAAGATTATTAAAAGTTTACTGTAAAAACAGCAAAAGATGTATAAAGTAACTTGCCTTTTTGATAGTTCCAAGATAAAACAAGCCATCTGACCATCTAGCTAGGACATCCTGACCCTCTTCAAATTTACATGCTGGCTTTTTGACTTTATGTCCATCCTGTAAAGACAGCTTGGTCAAGGATGTTGGGGTCTTTTGGTTTCGACGTAAAGGAGACCGCTTGTGGACCAGTGAATTACCTGCCCCTGTAGAGTCTCTGTTTAGGAAATAAATAATCACATATAAGACTGATTTACATAAAGCTTATATTTTATACCAATCATGTATTTATCAAAATGTTTTATCCATTAAAAACCTTATAATTAGGGAAAATACTAACAAGTATCTCAAATCATAAAAACTCTCCAGAAACAAAGAAGCTTAAAACAAAATTATAGCAGTTGTCAATATTCATTCAGTGTCAACCCAAGGGAGGCCAGGATTCAGCAACCACTCCAAGGTAACACATTCAGGAAAGCTATAATCAAAATGACAGCTATAAGCTGAAGTGGGTAGGCCATGGTTATAAACAAAGGATGCCTTGAATCTCATATTTAGGTTTTTTTAAGTACGTATGTATTTATTTATTTGGCTGTGCCAGGTCTTAGTTGCAGCACACAGGATCTGGGATCTGTAGTTGCAGAATGCAAACTCCTAGTTGAGGCATGTGGAATTTAGCTCCTTGAACAGGAAGGGAACCCAGTTCCCTGTATTGGGAGTGCAGAGTCTTAGCCACTGGACCACCAGGGAAGTCCCTCATCTCTCTTTAGATAAAATAAAAGAAGTTGCATGACATAATTTCATAAGCACTTGATAAAAGAATAAGAATGATTATGTCCACTACTACATATACGATAAACAACAAGGACCTACTATGTAGCACAGGGAATGATATTTAATATCTTGAAAGAACCAATAATGGGCAAGAATTTTAAAAAGAATACATATATAGGGATTGCCCTGGCTGTCCAGGGGTTAAGACTCAGCGCTCCCAATTTAAGATGCACAGGTTTGATCCCTAGTCAGGGAACTAAGATCCCACATGCCGCCCAGCCAAAAGAAAGAAAGAAAAAAAAAAAAAAAGAATACATATATACACACATATCATATATATAACACATATATATGTATAACTGACGGAGAAGGCAATGGCAACCCACTCCAGTACTCTTGCCTGGGAAATCCCATGGACGGAGGAGCCTGGCAGGCTACAGTCCATGGGGTCGCCAAGAGTCGGACACAACTAAGCGACTTCACTTTCACTTTTCACCTTCATGCACTGGAGAAGGAAGTAGCAACCTACTCCACTATTCTTGCCTGGAGAATCCCAGGGACAGAGAAGCCTGGTGGGTTGCCATCTATGGTGCTGCACAGAGTCGGACATGGCTGATGCAACTTAGTAGCAGCAGCATGTATAACTGAATCACTTTGCTGTACACCTGAAACACTGTAAATCAACTATACTTCAACTGAAAAAAAGATTATGCCGCATGTAGTTAAAATACACTAACCAGTGATTCTGGGTAGTTGGGTATATTTAACTCATTGGAAGGGTAGTCATGACCTCCCTCCGGGGTATCACTACTGAATGAAGCCTTGTTCACTGATGGGAATGCATCACAGTCCCTCAAGTATACTGACTTCTAGAAGTTTAAAAAAATACTGAGAGCCACCAATTTTTACAAAATCATATTCAACTGAGAAGCCAATTGTAAGATCACTTACATTTTTTAAGCATAAGACCCCAAAATTATATACTCCAAAATTACATTGTGACATATATCAATTACTGCATAAACAGCACAGCACACCACCATCAGCCTTCATAAAGATAACCAAGCAATATTTGTTTGGTCTCATCCTCCCAATTTAGACTTTTAACTAATTAAATGTACAATAATATGTAAAACTAGGTAGGTGATCATTCTAAAACAGTATAAAAGTTAGGTAAAAATGAAGTAAGTAGGGAAGAAAAAAAAGTTTCCAATTGGGAATACCTATTTTCAATACCTAAGGATACACAAATTCTGGGAAATTCTGCCACAAACCACAACATGAATAAACCCTGAAAACATTACAATGAAGTAAAATCAGACAGACAAAAAAGACAAATAATGTATAATTACACTCACATGAGGTAATTAGAGGAGTCAAACTGATAGAAACAGAGACTAGAATGGTTAAGTTCCAGGGGTGTGGAGGAGGGAGGTGTGAGAAGTTAGTATTTGTATACCAGTGGCTGATTCATGTTGATGTATGATGGAAACCAACACAATATTGTAAAACAATTATCCTCCAATAAAAATTTTAAAAACTAAGTAAAGGGCACAGAGTTTCAAAGATACACTACATTCTAAATATATCCAAAGGAATAGTGACTGATATTCCACATTTGCTAAAAAAACATTAATCTATATAACCAAGAAGCTAAACAAACTCCAAGCAGTATAAATTCAAAGAGATCTACATCTAGACAAAACACAGTAAAAATGTTGAAACCCAAAGAAAATCCTGAAAGCAGGAAGAAAAATAATTCTTCACATACAAAGAAACCCCAGTAAAGCCAACTTCTCTTCAGAAACAATGACGGCCAGAAGGCAGTGAAATAGCATATTCAAAGAACTGAAAGGGAGGGAAAAAACTGTCAATCAAGAATTTTATATACAGCAAAACTGTGCTTTCATAAATGAAGGTGAAAAAGATACTTCTAGATAAACAAAAACTAAGACAATTTGTTGCTAGCAGAGTTACAAGTAATAAAAAAAGTTCATAAGTAAACCAAGGTAGAAATTCAAACATGCACATATGTGTACACACACACACACACAATAAAAAACAAAGAACACTAAGAAAGGTAATTAAGTAATCATAAAAGGGAGTATAAATGCCTATTTATTCTAAAGCAAACATATGGAACAATATGTACATAATTGTATTGTTAGAGCTATGACATACAAGAATGTAATATATTTGGCAATAACTGCACAAAAGGTGGTGGGAACAAAACTGTATTTAAGTAATGATACCATACAGTAGCTCCAATCCAAAAGGACAAAGCAAGAAAATAAAAAATGGTAAGTAAATATAAATGAAAAGAATGTCAAGAAAGTATCTACCATATAACCAAGCAAGTCACTGTTTTAAGTAAAAACTGATGTTTCATGTAAAAGCTACTAGTTCAACCAGCAATTCAAACAATGGCATAAATATCTTACATGGATTTCCTATTCTGTCATAATATTAAAAACCTAAACTCAAGATTAAGATTAAATGAAAATGATGTTTCATCAAGAATGTTCCCTGGTAGTACAGTGGTTAAAATCGGCCCACCAAAGCAGGGGACAGAGGTTCGATCCCTGGTCCAGGAAGACTCCACGTGCCTTGGGGCAACTAATCCCATTTGCCACAACTACTGAACCCATTAAGCCCTAGAGTACATGCTTAACAAGAGAAGCCACCACAATGAGAAGCTTGTACATGACAACCATAGTAGCCTCCACTCACAGCAACTAGAGAAAGCCCACACAGCCACGAAGACCTAGCACACCCAAAAATAAGTAAAAATTAAAAAAAAAAAATGTTCTTAAGTGCAATAGGGTTTTCTGTGCATGTGTCGTGTTTTTGTTTAACTGTAAGTGCTCAAAAATAATACTAGCATACACTGGTGCCTTGTTTCATGCTAAGGCATACACTAGCCTGACCAAATACTAGTTTCACACAATCATACAAACGTCAATACAGTGGGAAAAGCAAGTAACATATTAGTATTATCACGAAAACAGTTAAGACTTTGCAGACCATCTGAAAAGACCCATGGATCACATTTTAAGAGTCATGCTCTAAAAATATATATCACCATATACTGTTGCCAGGTCAGCATAAGCTGAAGAAAAAGCTCTTCAATACTATAATTAGATGATTTACAAGACTTAAAAACCTGACAACATGAGTGATAGAAGTAAAAATGGAAAATGAGTCACTATAACAAATTTTATCAGCAGGAAAGCTCCATGTCAGGCTGAGCATTTTCTCTCTCCAGACAGTGAAACAAAATCTTCAAATCACAGTATGAAAATGACTCTATTAGCAAGCAACTTTCTAGAAAGCTATAAATTCAATGGTCACAGAGAGACTTTGCTTCCCTTAAAGAAACTAAAGCCTGATCAACATAATTAATTATGTGTGAGAAATAACCTCATCAGAATGCCAGGGTGACTACAAGGACCTAGAATCTTCCAATTCTAGAGTGGAATATGTACAAAATCGCAACTGCAAACATTCCCAGATAGTTTCATATGCTCTGCCCCTGCTTCAACAAATTCTCTCCCTTTTTAACCTTTGATGGCAAGGTCTGTCCCCATCTTACTCTCCACTATATTACTCCTACTACACAATAAGCCCTTAGATCATAAGTAATAAACCATTAAATTTTTTTTCCCACTCCTAGTGTTTCCACCTTGATTCTACTAATATTTCTAGCACATCGTATATTAACAATCCTTAATCCAGTAACAGTTGCCCTTGATTCCTTATGCCTCACTTCCACTATAACCTTTTTCCCTTCCATTCACAGCCAACTCCTGGGGAAAAGTGACTTGAGTGACTACTGTGTGCTCAACCATACATCAACCTGCACATTTATTCACAGATCACTTTTTAAGCCCATATCATGAGCCATTTACTGTGCCAGGGGAAGAGTGATAATACTCAGAACAATATTATGGAGACGTTTTTACAGATAATGATTTTACAGATCCCTTTTTCACTATGAAAAATCTATAACTCGAAGAAGACAGATTAAATAACTTGACCAAAGTTACAGAATTATAGACCAGAGTCAGCATTCAATCAATCTTTCTACTGGCACTTTCCCAGTAGCATTCAACTACTCTTAATAACTTGTAAGGATAGTGGTGGGAAAACAGAAAAACTAAAATTCCCTTGATTCCTTCCTTCCCCTCCCACCACTTTCTCTTATTTCTTTCCTCCCATTCACAGCCAAACTTTTGGGAGAAAGTTATACACATTTAACTGCCTCTGCTCTTACAGTCGTCTCCCCATTTAGTCTGAAATTAACTGCAACACACACCACCACTCTCCCACCCAAACATTCTACCAAAACCAGGGAATGTGTGTTACTCTTCTGACAGCTGTAGCCTCACTGCTCTATTATCGAGTATGGTACATAAAGCTCAGGAAGGTTATATGGACTTTATAAAGTTCAAATTCAATTCTTAAAAAAGCTATATAAAGTAACTTTTTTTTTCTAAAAATATATCTATGCCAAAATAATCTCAGTTTTGCTCTAAGAATAAGAATAGACTCTAATTTACCTTCTAAGGAAAATGCACACCAATATTTTATCAATACAAACACACAGAACATAAATCATGTATTATCTGAAACTACTTTAATAAAGATATTTTGTAAAAGTATTATCCTACCTTAAAATTCTTGTTCCCAAAGAACTTTTAGAGAAAATAAAGTAAGAAAGGGTAAATGACCCATAACACTGAACACAACTCAAACCTAACTAGGATAAACAATGTACATCTTCCCTTTTCCCCTATTACTGTCACTGATTACTTCCCTCCTGTCCAGAATGTATCCATTATTAGAAGTTAAACATTTTTCTAATTTTAGAATGTATTACTTCCTTTCTGATTACAAAGGTAAACACAGAGCTGGTTAAGTAAATAATATAAAAATACACACTCAAAAATAAAATTCCCTTCACTGATCACCTGAAAC
This sequence comes from Bubalus kerabau, assembly GCF_029407905.1. Taxonomy (NCBI): domain Eukaryota; kingdom Metazoa; phylum Chordata; class Mammalia; order Artiodactyla; family Bovidae; genus Bubalus; species Bubalus kerabau. The sequence continues at coordinate 51,239,616 of NC_073629.1, forward strand.
TATTGCAACACTGTTAACTGGCTATACCCCAATACAAAATGCTTTTTGTATTAAAAAATAAATATAAAATCAAAAAAATAAAAATAAAAACTTCCCATCCTACTTCCTCCCACAAAAGAAAACTATTCATCTCATTTTTCTTATGTATATAATCTACATGTAAATATAATTTACATACATATGATAACAAAAATTAGAATATTGCATACACTGCCCTATAATTTTTCTCACATAACACTGTATCTTAAGTGAATGTAATGTCCAACTGTATAAATATAAAAGCATGTAAGATAATCTTTCCAACAGCTGCTAAGCTCCTTTCCAACTACCACACAACTGAGGAACATTTAGGATTTTCCAATGTTTTGTATTACTATTACAGGCAATAATACAAAGTTCATCCCTTTATACTTTAATTTTAAAGCATTCCAAATACTATATAGCATAAATTCAAAAAGAACTGCTGTATCAAAAATATGCATTTTCCCCCTTTTATTGTAGAACATTATAAATACATGCAAAAAGAAGAGATTAAGAAGTGGCAAGAATACACAGAAGAACTATACAAAAAAGTCTCAACGACCCAGATAACCATGACGGTGTGATCACTCACATACAACCAGACATCCTGAAGTGTGAAGTCAAATGGGCCTTAGGAAGCATCACTAGAACAAAGCTAGAGGAGGTGATAAAATTTCAGCTGAGCTATTTAAAATCCTAAAGACAATGCTGTTAAAGCATTGTACTCACTATGTCAGCAAATGTGGAAAATCGCAGTGGCCACAGGGCTGGAGAAGGTCAGTTTTCATTCCAATCCCAAAAAAGGGCAATGCCAAAGAGTTTTCAAACTACTATACAATTGTGCTCATATCACATTCTAGAAAGTTAATACTTGAAAATCCTTCAAGATAGGCTTCAGCAGTATGTGAAACTGAGAACTTCCAGATGTAAAAGCTGTGTTTCAAAGCTGCAGAGGAGCCAGAGATCAAATTGCCAACATCCGCTGGATCATGAAAAAGCAAGGGAGTTCCAGAAAAACATCTACTTCTGTTCCATTGACTATGCTAAAGCCTTTGTGTGGATCATAACTGTAGAAAATTCTTAAGAGACAGGAGTATCAGACCACTTTACCTGTCTCCTGAGAAACCTGTATACAAGTCAAGAGGCAACAGTTAAGAAATGGACATGGGGCAACAGGAACATATATATCAATAATTAGTTTAAATGTAAATGGATAAAATGCTCCAACCAAAAGACACAGACGGGCTGAATGGATACAAAAACCCACTTCAGACCTAAAGACACATATAGACTGAAAGTGAGAGGATGGAAAAACATATTCCATGCAAATGAGAAGCAAAAGAAAGCTGGAGTAGCAATCCTCATATCAGCCAAAATAGACCTTAAAATAAAGAATATTACAAGAGATAAGAAAGGACACTACATAATGATCAAAGGATCAATCCAAGAGGAAGACAGAACAATTGTAAATATCTATGCACCCAACATAGGAGCACCTCAATACATAAAACAAACACTAACACACATAAAAGGAGAAACTGACAGTAATACAATAATAGTAGGAGACTTTAACACCCCATTCACACCAATGGACAGATCATCAAAACAGAAAATTAGTAAGGAAACACAAGTCTTAAATGATACATTAGATGACATGGATCTCATTATCTTTAGGACATTCCATCCAAATGCAGAAGAATACACCTTCTTCTCAAGTGCACATGGAACATTCTCTAGGATACACTACATCTTGGGTCACAACTCAAACCTCAGTAAATTTAAGAAAACTGAAATCGCATGAAGCGTCTTCTCTGACCACAAAGGTATGAGACTATATATCAATTACAAGAAGAAAACTAAGAAACACAAACTCATGGAGATTAAACAACATGTTTCTAAATAACCAACAGATTACTGAAGAAATAAAAAAATTTCTAGAAACAAATGACAATGAAAACAGGACAACTCAAAACCTATGGGATGCAGCAAAAGCAGTCCTAAGAGGGAAGTTTATACCAATTCAATTCTACCTCAAGAAACAAGAAAAACATTGAATAGACAATCGAATAACTTTACACCTAAAACTGGGAAAAGAAGAAGAACAACAACAACAAAAACACTAAACCAAAATTAACAGAAGGAAAGAATCATAAAGATCCAAGCAGAAATAAATGAAAAAGAAATGAAAGAAACACTAGTAAAGATTAATAAAACTAAAAACTGGTACTTTGAAAAGATAAACAAAATTGACAAACCCTTAGCAAGACTCATCTAGAAAAAAAAAAAGAGAAGAATCAAATCAACAAAACTAGAAATGAAAAAGGAGAGGTTACAACAGACAATGCAGAAATACAAAGGATTATAAGAGACTATTATGAACAACTATATGGCAATAAAATGGATAACCTGGAAGAAATGGACAGATTCTTAGAAAAGTTCAATCTTCCAAGACTGAACCAGGAAGAAACAGAAATTATGAACAACCCAATTACAAGCACTGATATTGAAGCTGTGATCAAAAATCTCCCCAAAAACAAAAGCCCAGGACCAGATGGCTTCACAGGAGAATTCTATCAAACATTTAGAAAAGAGCTAATGCCTATCCTTCTAAAACTCTTTCAAAATACTGCAGAGGAAGAACACTTTAGAACTCATTCTACAAGGCCACCATCACCCTGATACCAAAACCAGACCAAGACAACGCAAAAAAAGAAAACTACAGGCCAATATCACTGATGAACATAGATGCAAAAATCCTCAACAAAATTTTAGCAAACAGAATTCAGCAACACATCAGAAAGCTCATACACCATGACTGTTGGGTTTATTGCAGGAATGCAAGGATTCTTCAATATATACAAATCAATCAATGTGATATACCATATTAACAAACTGAAAGATAAAAATTATATGATCATCTCAACAGATGCAGAAAAAGCCTTTGACAAAACCCAGCACCCATTTACGATTAAAACTCTTCAAAAAAATGGGCAGAGAAGTAACCAACCTCAACATAGTAAAGGCCATATATGATGAGCCTACAGCAAACATTATTCTCAGTGATGAAAAACTGAAAGCATTCCCCCTAAGATCAGGAACAACACTTTCACCAGTATTATTCAACATAGTTCTGGAAAGTCCTAGCTACAGCAATCAGAGAAGAAAAAGAAATAAAAGGAATCCAGATCAGAAAAGAAGAAGTAAAGCTCTCACTGTTTGCAGATGACATGATACTGTACATAGAAAACCCTAAACATTGTATCAGAAAATTACTAGGGCTAATCAGTGAATTTAGCAAAGTAGCCGGATACAAAATCAATACACAGAAATCATTTGCATTTCTATATACTACCAATGAAAAATCAGAAGAAGAAATTAAGGAATCAATCCCATTCACCATTGCAACAGAAAGAATAAAATATCTAGGAATAAACTTACCTAAGGAGACAAAAGAACTATACATAGAAAATTATAAGACTGATGAAAGAAATCAAAGAATGACATAAACAGATGGACAGATATTCCATGTTCCTGGGTAGGAAGAATCGGTATTATGAAAATGACTATACTACCAAATGCAATCTACAGATTCAATGTGATCCCTATCAAATTACCAATGGCATTTTTCACAGAACTAGAACAATGAAATTTCACAATTCATATGGAAACACAAAAGACCCCGAATAGCCAAAGCAGTCTTGAGAAAGAAGAATGGAACTGGAGGAATCAAGCTTCCTGACTTCAGGTTATACTACAAAGCTACAGTCATCAAGACAATATGGTACTGGCACAAAAACAGAAATAGAGACCAACGAAACAAGATAGAAAGCCCAGAAATAAACCCATACACCCACAGGTACCTTATTTTTGATGAAGGAGGTAAGAATATACAATGGGGCAAAGACAGCCTCTCAAAGAATGGTGCTGGGTAAACTGGACAGCTACATGTAAAAGAATGAAATTAGAACACTTCTTAACACTATACACAAAGATAAACTCAAAATGGATTAAAGACCTACTAGGTAAGACCAGAAACTATTAAACTCTTAGAGGAAAACATAAGCAGAACACTGGGTGACATAAATCAAAGCAAGATCTCTATGACCTACATCCTATAGTAACAGAAATAAAAACAAAAGTAAACAAGTGGGACCTGATTAAACTTAAAAAGCTTTTGCATAGCAAAGAAAACTATAAGCAAGCTGAAAAGACAACCTTCATAATGGGAGAAAATAATAGCAAATGAAACAACTTACAAAGGTTTAATTTCCAAAATATACAAGCAGCTCATACAACTCAATAACAGAAAAACAAATAACCCAATCAAAAAGTGGGAAAAAGACCTAAACAGACATTTCACCAAAGAAGAAATACAGATAGCTAACAAACACATGAAAAGATGCTCAACATCACTCATTATTAGAGAAATGCAAATCAAAACCACAATGAGATATCACCTCACACAGGTCAGAATGGCCATCATCAAAAGTCTACAAACAATAAATGCTGGAGAGGGTGTGGAGAAAAGGGAACGCTCTTGCACGGTTGAGGGGAATATAAACTGATACAGCCACTATGGAAGATGGTATGGAGAGTCATTAAAAAACTAGGAATAAAACTACCATATGACCCAGCAATCCCACTCCTAGGCATATACCCTGAGGAAACCAAAATTGAAAAAGACACATGTATCCCATTGTTCATTGCAGCACTATTTACAATAGCTAGAACATGGAAGCAACCTAGATGTCCATCAACAGATAAATGGAAAAAGAAGTTGTGGTACATATACACAATGGAATATTACTCAGCCATAAAAAGGAACACTTCTGAGTCAGTTCTAATGAGGTGGATGAACCTAGAAATCTATTATACAGAGTGAAGTGAGTCAGAAAGAGGAAGATAAATATCGTATTCAACGCATGTATACAGAATCTAGAAAAATGGTACTGAGAAACTTATTTACAGGGCAGCAATGGAGAAACAGACATAGAGAATAGACTTATGGACACGGGGAGAGGGGACAAGAGGGTGAGATGTATGGAAAGAGTAACATGGAAACTTACATTACCATATGTAAAATCGATAGCCAATGGGAATTTGCTGTATGACTCAAGAAACTCAAACAGGGGCTCTGTATCAACCTAGAGGGATGGGATGGGGAGGGAGGTCCAAAAGAGTAGGGATATACATATACCTATGGCTGATTCATGTTGAGGTTTGACAGAAAACAACAAAATTCTATAAAGCAATAATCCTTCCATTAAAAATAAATAAATAAAAATAAAAGAAATGCACATGGAACAACAGACTGGTTCCAAATTGGGGAAGGAGTACAACAAGGCTCTATTTTGTCACTCTGCTTATTTAGCTTATATGCAGTGTACCTCATACAAAATGCCAGGCTGGATGAATCACAAGCTGGAATAAAGACTGCCAGGAGAAATAACAACCTCAGATATGCAGATGATACCACTCTAATGGCATAAAGTGAAGAGAGACTAAAGAACCTCTTGATGAGGGTGAAAGAGGAGACTGAAAAAGCTGACTTGAAATTCAACATTCTAAAAACTAAGATCATGGCATCCAGTCCCATCACTTCATGGCAAATAGAAACAGAAAAAGTGAAACAGTGACAGATTCTATTATCTTGGGCTCCAAAATCATTGCGGACGATGACTGCAGCCATGAAATCAAGACGCTTGCTCCTTGGAAGGAAAGCTATAACAAACCTAGAAAGCACATTAAAAAGCAGAGACATCATTTTGCTGACAAAGGTCCATCTAGTCAAAGTTATGGCTTTTCCAGTAGTCATGCACGGATATAAGAGTTGGACCATAAAGAAGGCTGAGCGCCAAAGAATTGATGCTTTTGAACTGTGGTGCTGGAAAAGACTCTTGGAAAGTCCCTTGGACTGCAAGAAGAGCAAACCAGTCAATCCTAAAGAATATCAACCCTGAATATTCACTGAAAGGACTGATGCTGAAGCTCCAATACTTTGGCCCCTAAGCAAAGAGCCAACTCATTAGAAAAGATGTTAACGCTGGGAAAGACTGAGGGCAGGAAGAGAAGGGGGTAACAGATGTTGAGATGGTTAGGCAGTAATATTGGCTCAATGGACATGAATTTGAGCAAACTCCGGGAGATAGTGGAGAAAAGGGGAGCCTGGCATGCTGCAGTCATGGGGTCACAAAGAGTTGGACATACTCTTTGAACAACAATAAACAAAACAAGCACAATGAACCATCAGATATTCACCATCCAGTTTCAATTATCATCTTGTGATGGGTGTTTCATTTAAACATTTTGCCCAAAACCGCATTATGTATATATTTTAATGTAATACTTATTTTGTCAAATGAATCTCCAAAATGGTACCAATCAACACTCTGACCAGCTGAGAGAAATTACTTGATGGCCCACACCTTCTCCGAAAAGGAGTATCATCCTTTTGCTATTTGACAACACACATACACATACAAGCTTAAGTTTCTATTTACATTTCTATTACTGAGAAGCTTTTTTTTCCCCATAAATTTGTTAACAATTTGTGTTTTCTTGAAACTCCAGCTGATGTTCTCAGCCTGTTTTTAAAGCTGAAATGTTAATCCTTCCCAAAATGATTTTCAAGAGCACCTTATATATTTTGAATACTTTGCTATTATATAGTTGGAAATATTTTCCCAAGTTCATATCATGTAAAAGTGCCTTGATAAATACTTTTTGATCAGGAAGTATTACTTCTGGATGCTCAGTTGACCCTGGTCAATAGCTACAAAGCTGTAGCTTTGCTCATCTTGCATCAATGCTAGGCTGCCTCTCATATTTAAGTTAAATTTACACAGAAAACCAAAATAAATAGAAGAGGCTGGTCCATCTACCCTTTCTTTAAGCTCTGTAGTCCCTATCTTTGCTCCTGGGTAATGAATGCTCAACAATCATTAAACGTCCAGTCCATACCTTCCTTTTTACAGCATGTTAAAAGTGTAGAGAATACAGCTTCTCCCAAATGGAGTTGATGCAGGCTAAACTTCACAATATTAGGCAGCTAATCTTTAGCATATTAAGTTCAATGCAATTCCAGTTAAAATCCCAGCAGGATTTTTAAAGGTAAAATACTTCAGAAAATTAATGGAAAAATCAATAGAATTGCTAGATCAACTTTCAACAGGACGAACAAAGAGGGGAAGACTTGTCCTACCAGACACTGTGACATATTCCAGAGAAAACTGTTCTGTACTGGTAAGAATCTATAACAGCAATGCAACAGAACAGGTATTTCCAAAACAGATCTATTTACAGGAAACTGTTAATGATAAAAATGATACTACAAATCCATACAGACAGGATATATTATTCATTAAACATGTGTTACAGAAACTGGCTCACTTAAAAGGAAAAAAAGTTGTATCCCTAGTTCACAATACACAAAAAGATGAACTCCAGATGGAGCAGATATAAAAGGTAAAATACAAAACATGAAATCTAATTAGAAAATGTAGAATACTGTTTTGATCTTGGAAGTGAAGCATAGATTCAAAAACATGGAAAAATTCTGCCAAAGCACAGATGAAAACAGAACAAAATTTATAGCACAATTATCATTTATGCAAACTTAAAAATGCACATGTAACACCATACATAAGAACACATACATACATAAGAATATATTTAATAATATATTAATTATATTCAAGTGAGTATGTTAAGACAATTGGTAAATGAGAGCAGGGATTTGACTGAGGACTGGGGAAACTAGACATATACTGGCCATAGACTTGGGATGACATTGTATACTAGTGACATACATTATAGGTAACTGAGTAGCAGGACTCAAATCATATCTCGAAAATATTCATTATTACTATCACTATTTCCTATTTGCTTTTGGAGCAGTGGTAAAGAATCCACCTGCCAAGGCAAGAGATGCAAAAGACATGGGTTCAATCCCTGGGTCGGGAAGATCCCCTGGAGTAGGAAATGGCAATCTGCTCCAGTATTCTTGCCTGGAAAATTCTATGGACAGAGGATCCCACTGGGCTCAGTCCACGGCGTCAAAAGAGTCAGACATGACTGAACACGCACGCATTTTACTATTTGACAACGCATACATAAAGACTGTATCTATAATATATCTGTACCTGTAATGCTATTATTATTAGAGAAGCATTTCATCACTACTATTGATATCCATCTTGAAAGAAACTGCCTTGACAAAAAGTTTCTTTCCTTGAAATCAAGTGGGGAAAAAAAGAAATCAAGTGGAGGCCAAGGATTCTACCCACTCCTTTGTTCTTGGTTTACCACTACTCATACAATAATAAGACCCTTAACTCAAGAACTTGAGAACTAGATGCATAATTCAAATAGTGTGGCTTTCCCCCTCCCCCAACACATATCCCAATTTATCCCCCCAGCTAACTAGGAAATTATCTGAATATTACTTGCAACATCGCAGACAGTATATTTCATGTCTGATATAATCTCTGAAGACTACTACAAGGCTAATATTAAAATACATGAGGGATTTCCCTGGGAGTCCAGTGGTTAAGACGCTCCTAGAGCAGAGGGAACAGTTCAAGCCCTTGTCAAGGAACTAGTATCCCACATGATGTACAGCGCTGTCCAAAAAAAAAGAAAAATTATTGTATATATTTAACTGAATCACTTTGCTGTACACATGAAATTAACACAACATTGTTAACCAACCTAGGTCTCCTGCATTACAGGTAGATTCTTAACTGTCTGAGCCACTAGGGAAACCCTCAATCAACTACGCTCCATAACAAAATGAAGTTAAAAAAACAAAATACATGAGTTATGCACTTGACAGTATAATTTCTCAAAAATGGTAGAATAAATATTAGAAACTCAATGTCCTTTCAGGTTAATTATTTTTCCTTCAATAAATATTGAATAAGTACCTATTCTAGGCCTGGTGAACAAGACAGTCAAGGTTCCTATCTTTGAAGCTCAAGATCTTGGTAGGAAAGACTCAAACGGACCATCCTTCTTAGTTCTTCAGTTCAGTTCAATCACTCAGTCATGTCCGACTCTGCAACCCCATGGACTGCAGCACGCCAGGCTTCCCTGTCCATCACCAACTACCAGATCTTACTTAAACTCATGCCCATTGAGTCGGTGATGCCATTCAAGCATCTCATCCTCTGTGGTCTCCTTCTCCTCCTGCCTTCAATCTTTCCCAGCATTAAGGTCTTTTCAAATGAGTCAGTTCTTCGCATCAGGTAGCCAAAATTTTGGATTTTCAGCTTCAGCATCAGTCCTTCCAATGAATATTCAGGACTGATTTCCTTCACGATGGACTGGTTGGATGTCCTTGCAGTGCAAGGGACTCTCAAGAGTCTTCTCCAACACCACAGCTCAGAAGCATCAATTCTTCGGCACTCAGCTTTCTTTATAGTCCAACTCTCACATGCATACATGACTACTGGAAACCCAAAGCTTTGACTAAACAGACCTTTGTTGGCAAAGTAATGTCTCTGCTTTTTAATATGCTATCTAGGTTGGTCATAGCTTTTCTTCCAAGGACCAAGAGTCTTTTAATTTCATGGCTGCAGTCACCATCTGCAGTGATGTTGCAGCCCAAGAAAAGAAAGTCAGTCACTGTTTACATTGTTTCCCGATCTATGTGCCATGAAGTGATGGGACCAGATGCCATGATCTTAGTTTTTTTCAATGTTGAGATTTAAGCCAGTTTTTTCACTCTTCTCTTTCATTTTCATCAAGAGGCTCATCAGTTCCTCTTCACTTTCTGCCATAAGGGTGGTCTCATCTGCCTATCTGAAGTTATTGATGTTTCTCCCAGCAATCTTGATTTCAGCTTGTGCTTCATCCAGCAGGGCATTTCATATGATGTACTCTGCATATAAGTTAAATAAGCAAGGTGACAGTATACAGCCTTGACGTACTCCTTTTGCAATTTGGAACCAGTCTGTTGTTCCATGTCCAGTTCTAACTGTTGCTTCCTGACCTGCATACAGATTTCTCTGGAAGCAGGTCTGGTATTCTGATCTCTTGAAGAATTTTCCACAGTTTGTTGTGATCTACACAGTCAGGGCTTTGACGTAATCAATAAAGCAGATGTTTTTCTGGAATTCTCTTTCTTTTTCTATAATCCAACGGATGTCATCAATTTGATCTCTGGTTCCTCTGCCTTTTCTAAATCCAGCTTGACATCTGGAAGTTCACGGTTCATGGACTGTTGAAGACTGGCTTGGAGAATTTTCAGCATTACTTGGCTAGCATGTGAGATGAGTCCAATTGTGCGGTAGTTTGAACATTCTTTGGCATTGCCCTACCTTGGGATTGGAATGAAAACTTAAGTTCTTAGGGCTGATTCAAGCCCAGCCGCCAAGTTCAGGTTCAGTTCAGTTCAGTCGCTCAGTCGTGTCTGACTCTTTGCAACCCCATGAATCGCAGCACACCAGGCCTCCCTGTCCATCACCAACTCCCGGAGGTCACTCAAACTCACGTCCATCGAATCTGTGATGCCATCCAGCCATCTCATCCTCTGTTGTCCCCTCTTCCTCCTGCGCCCAATCCCTCCCAGCATCAGAGTCTTTTCCAATGATTCAACTCTTCACATGAGGTGGCCAAAGTACTGGAGTTTCAACTTTAGCATCATTCCTTCCAAAGAACACCCAGGACTGATGATCTCCTTTAGAATGGACTAGTTGGATCTCCTTGCAGTCCAAGGGACTCTCAAGAGTCTTCTCCAACACCACATTTCAAAAGCATCAATCCTTTGGCGCTAGCTTTCTTCATAGTCCAACTCTCACATCCATACATGACCACTGGAATAACCACAGCCTTGACTAGATGGACCTTTCTTGGCAAAGTAATGTCTCTGCTTTTCAATATGCTATCAGGTTGGTCAAAAGTTTCCTTCCAAGGAGTAAGCGTCTTTTAATTTCATGGCTGCAGTCACCATCTGCAGTGATTTGGGAGCCCCCAAAAATAAAGTCTGACACTGTTTCCACTGTTTCCCCATCTATTTGCCATGAAGTGATGGGAACAGATGCCATGATCTTCATTTTCTGAATGTCGAGCTTTAAGCCAACTTTTTCACTCTCCTCTTTCATTTTCATCAAGAGGCTTTTAGTTCCTCTTCACTTTCTGCCATAAGGGTGGTGTCACCTGCATATCTGAGGTTACTGATATTTCTCCCGGCAATCTTGATTCCAGCTTGTGCTTCTTCAAGCCCAACGTTTCTCATGATGTACTCTGCATAGAAGTTAAATAAGCAGGGTGACAATATACAGCCTTGACGTACTCCTTTTCCTATTTGCAACCAGTCTGTTGTTCCATGTCCAGTTCTAACTGTTACTTCCTGACCTGCATATAGGTTTCTCAAGAGGCAGGTCAGGTGGTCTGGTGTTCCCATCTCTTTCAGAATTTTCCAGTTTATTGAGATCCACACAGTCAAAGGCTTTGGCATAGTCAATAAAGCAGAAGTAGATGTTTTTCTGGAACTCTCTTGCTTTTTCCATGATCCAGCAGATGTTACCAATTTGATCTCTGGTGCCTCTGCCTTTTCTAAAACCAGCTTGAACATCAGGAAGTTCACGGTTCACATATTGCTGAAGCCTGGCTTGGAGAATTTTGAGCATTACTTTACTAGCGTGTGAGATGAGTGCAATTGTGCGGTAGTTTGAGCCTTCTTTGGCATTGCCTTTCTTTGGGATTGGAATGAAAACTGACCTTTTCCAGTTGTGTGGCCACTACTGAGTTTTCCAAATTTGCTGACATATTGAGTGCAGCACTTTCACAGCATCATCTTTCAGGATTTGAAAGAGCTCAACTGGAATTCCATCACCTCCACCAGCTTTGTTCATAGTGACGCTTTCTAAGGCCCACTTGACTTCACATTCCAGGATGTCTGGCTCTAGGTGAGTGATCATAGCATCGTGATTATCTTGGTCATAAAGATTTTTTGTACAGTTCTTCTGTGTATTCTTGCTACCTCTTCTTAATATCTTTTGCTTCTGTTAGGTCCATACCATTTCTGTCCTTTATCGAGCCCATCTTTGCATGAAATGTTCCCTTGGTATCTCTAATTTTCTTGGAGAGATCTCTAGTCTTTCCCAGTCTGTTGTTTTCCTCTATTTCTTTGCACTGATGGCTGAGGAAGGCTTTTTTATCTCTCCTTGCTATTCTTTGGAACTCTGCATTCAGGTGCTTGTATCTTTCCTTTTCTCCTTTGCTTTTCGCTTCTCTTCTTTTTACAGCTATTTGTAAGGCCTCCCCAGAGCGCCATTTTGCTTTTTTGCATTTCTTTTCCATGGGGATGGTCTTGATCCCTGTCTCCTGTACAATGTCATGAACCTCTGTCCATAGTTCATCGGCACTCTATCTATCAGATCTAGTCCCTTAAATCTATTTCTCACTTCCACTGTATAAGCATAAGGGATTTGATTTAGGTCACACTTCCACTGTATAAGCATAAGGGATTTGATTTAGGTCATACCTGAATGGTCTAGTGGTTTTCCCTACTTTCTTCAATTTAAGTCTGAATTTGGCATAAGGAGCTCATGATCTGAGCCACAGTCAGCTCCTGGTCTTGTTTTTGCTGACTGTATAGAGCTTCTCCATCTTTGGCTGCAAAAAATATAATCAATCTGATTTCGGTGTTGACCATCTGGTGATGTCCACATGTAGATTCTTCGCTTATGTTGTTGGAAGAGGTTCAAGTTACATGCTTTCTTAGTATACTATATATAGCTCTCCAATCACTGTACTTTTCACACTGTGCTCCATTTGCACAGTAGAGCACTAATTTGTCTTTACTTTTCAACCCTTCTCTGAGACAGCAAAAGACTGTCTCAGTTTTGTTTACCATTACTTCCCAGGTACACAGCACAGTGCTCAGAATGCAGTAAAAACACAGTAATAATAAATTATCAGCAGGAACTGTTAATTTAATTAAAAACAGTCTAAGAGCCAAACAAAAGACTCACCTCCCTAGTAGGAACTTCTGTCCCTCTATTGTGCTGCTTAAGGTTTCCCTACTCTTCTGTAATAAACCCAATAAGCCAAGACAAATTCATTACAACCATGTCTCAAATGCCCCTGCCACTAACCTTCAACCTGTGAAGTATCATTTGACAGCAAAGAAAGCAGGGAAGAAAAACCTAGTCCCAATTCACTACTGCGACCTCCCACTGGAGCACATACCACCTCTTACTCACCTCAATCCAGAAACTCAAAAGGGTATGCAACAGGAAGAAATGACTAGCACTGCTAAAGGAGAAAGGGAAGAAAAAAACCTATTCTGCTGCTACCTAAACCCCAAGCATCTCAGGTCCTGATCAATCCCATCTCATCTTAAAGAGTAAAAGTTGCCATCTTGCCCAGGCTCTTTCCTACAATTTCTTTACTTCCCTGGGAAAAGTAGCATGTGTTTGGGATATAATCACATGTGAAGAATATAATGTAACCTAACAATGATGCCACTTTTGATGGGACCTTTCACAAAGATACAGTCAAATTCATGAGGTCAAGCAGGGCCAAAGCAGAGCCCAGATATAAGGGAAGTAGAAGACAATCTACAGAACCTTCACCCTGCATTAAAGCAACAGGGAAGAAATTCTCTTTTGAGGCAAATATATTAAAATGAAGCTTGAGGTTGGCTGCCTTCTGACTGGCTATGGTGTCACTGAATGTCGAACATCTAAGGGAACCAGGGTTGGACCTAGAGGACAGACAACATAAGCAGGCAGCTTTATGGCTGCTCTACTCAAGTGCTTAGTTTTAGAAACAATGAAGACAAAATAATGATTACATTTTAAAAATCAAGTATTACAGAAAGGATCAAAATGAAATCCAGTAGTTCCCCACCAATCCCTTCCCATATTTCAGTCCTGCTCTCCAGAGGCTGAGCTTTCAGCCATTTCTCTTGGGAGGTGTCACCATATTTCTAAATAATGTGCTTATATTTCTCTTTTTAATTGATCAATTTCAGATCTTAACTATTATAAAAACAATAATCACCATACCCTTTCCTCTACAAATCTTACTAGAATATTTTCAAGAAATCAATGAAGTGTTTTATGTAATTAAAACGGTATAAAGCTAAATGGCATACATTTATTACATATCCTTTCTTATTCACTTTTTATTTTTCCTAAAATTGCTTATTAATATGCTAGTTTAGTGTCTCCTTAGTTCAAATTGTCAGACTATTAATTTTTTTTCCCCACATATTAAGTCTTACTACTAGAATTCTCCTCATTCCTGAACCAATCTGCATTAATAATCTTCTAGGCCCTGTCATCTTTGAAGTTTCCCTTAGCACTTTATTTTCTGGATCACATATTCTTTTGTTGAACCAGTGGCTTGCAATAAAAGGATGTGTGCATGTACATTTTCTGAATCTTTATATATCTAAAACTATTCAGTCCTAGATACAGAATTTTATGTTGAAAATAATTCTCTCAGAAGTCTGATAGAACTCCTAAACTGCATTCAGCACTCAGCACTGACAATGAAAATCAGAGTGATGTCACTCTGGTTTTTCCTCCCTGGTAGACTAGTGCTTTTTTCCCCTCAGGAAGTTTTTAGGATCTTCCTTTATCATTGATGTCTTCAAAATTCATAAGGATGTGTCTAGATGGAGGCTCTTCTTTTCATCATACTTGCTCACTTCTCAGTAAACCCTTTCTATTATCTACTTATTCAGGAATCATTTCTTCTGTTTATCTTGGGTTCTCCTTTCATTCAACAGGCTTTCAGTGAACTTTTCCTTGTTCACTGATATTTAAGACTGAGGTTATAAGAATTTGCATGTGAATTTTTCCTTCTGATACAGAACTTAAAGAGTTATTAGCTGGGAAGGCAAAACTTAGGTTGAAAAGCCAAAGTATGAAGGTCTTTCTTCAGAACCCCCCTCCACGTTATTTACCTGAAGAGCCAGACAACTGGGTGTGGGTGGGTGGGCAGTGACCACCTGTTTAAGATACGAACCTCTTCTAACAACTGTAGATGTTATCCTCTCAACCCTCCCCTTGCTGGGACACCTGGTCAGGGTTACTACTAGAGGCTCAGTATCAGCAGATACCTCAGTCCTACAGCTGGGTAACGCTGAGAAGAAACACACTCAATTAGAGCACAGGTTTAAGTTTTGAAACCATTGCAGTGGACAGTAAGTATTAGGAACACTGCAAATAAGTTATATGACAAATTATAGACTAGGCGACTTGGAATCCTAATTCCCATTCACAGTGGATTATGTATAAAATAATACATATTTTACATATTAAATATGTATATGGCTTTCTTTAGGGGGGAGAAGGCACACTGCACGGCATATGAGATCTTAGTTCCCCGACCAAGGATCAAACCTGCACTTCCTACATTGGAAGCAAAGAGTCTTAACCATTTGAATGCCAGTGTAGTCCAAGAATACACCTTTACTATAAACAGCTAACTCATACACTTTTGTCTCCTAAGCTATTAACAGCTGAAAACTGGTATCTCAGAACAAATATACTTTTTAATTAACCAGACAATTTAAGCAACAAACCATTCCCCAAACCATTATGAAGAAGAGGCCAAATGGAAGTTAAGGCAAATATGATGATTCTACCTGTTAAATATCTGCTACATCCCAGGTACTATGCTAGGTGGTAAGAGAAACAAATATATAACAATACCAAGGAACCACAGACTAAATGGGGAAACAAAAGGGCACGAAAAAACATTTCCTATAATGAACACACTCAAAAAGAATTTCTAATCTATCTAGGAGCAAGACAAGGTCAGTCAAGACTTCATCAACACTCAGCTAATTAACCTGAAACATGAGCAGTAGTTTCCCAGATGAACTTTAGAAAGGCCTTTGTAAGCCTAGGGAACATATGCAAAGGCATAAAGTTCCACAACAATACACACGTTTTTAGGTACAAAACTTCAGAGAAAAAGTCGCAAAAGTAACATTGGCCAAATGAAAAATGCATATAAGTCACGTGTGTGTGCTCAGTCGTGTTGGACTCTTTGCAACCCCATGGACAGTAACCTGCCAGGCTCCTCTGTCCATGGGATTTTTCAGGCAAGAATACTGGAGTGGGTTGCCATTTCCTTCTCCAGGGGATCTTCCTGACCCAGGAATTGAACCTATGTCTCCTGTATTGGTAGGTGGATTCTTTACCACTGAGCCACTTGGGAAGCCTACATATACCCCGTACCTAGCACAAAATAGGTTCTCAATACTGGCTGAATGAATAAACATACAAATAAATATATGCTATCAAAGGAGAGAAAAGATGGGAACTGTAATAAATCCATAATAATCTATGAACAAGAAAATAACAACATGAATTAGAGTCATGAAAAGCAGGGCTTTGAGTAACTTAGTTTATATACTTTAGGCTTTCCAAGGTTTAATTTTAGTAATGATATTAAATAATTTTAAAAGTATACTGGACAGATATCAAGAATTAACTCCATGTGGTATTAAAAGCAAACAAGAAATTCAGAATAATTCCCAGGTTTTCAACTTGAGAGAATGGGAGGATAATACAAGGGAAGCGAGGGAAATTAGGAGGAAAACAGCAGCAATGTTAAATTATCTGTTTCATCAAAGAACAGCTGTCTATTAGACAAAATATTTATAAACACTGACCACATACTAAGACATAAAACAAGCCTCAACAAATGTCAAGCCATAAAAACCATATGGCTTATGTTCTCTGACTGCAATGGTATAAAACTAAAAAGCAGTAAGAATGTAAATTAAAATTTTAAAAACTTATAGTCATATACTTCTAAAATAACCCACGGGCCAAAGAAGCAACCATAATGGAAATTATCAAGTATTTTGAGTTGAACAATTATAAAAATATCATATATTAAAACTTTTCAGATTTGGCTAATGCAGTACTTAGATAAGTCATTTTTTAAAATATCTATAATAGAAAAGAAAAACGTTAAGACTTATTTTGTAGCCTAACATATAATGTATCTTGGAGAATATTCCATGTACACATGAAACACATGATGGAACAGAAGAAAGTATATTCTGTTCCTTTTGAATGGAATGTTCTGTATATATCTGTGAAAATCCACTTGGATCATTTAAGGTCAATGTTTCCTTTTTGAGGTTCTGTAGCATGATCTACCCACTGATAAAAAGGGAGTATTAAAGTCCCCTATTATTATTGTACTGCTGTGTATTTCTCCCTTTGGGTCTGTTAGTATTTGTTTAAACATTTAAGTGATCCTATTTGGGTGCATAAGTATATACAAATATTAAATCCTCTTGGACCCCTTTACCATTATGCAATGCCCTTTTGTGTCTTTTATTACAGTCTTTTCCCACTACAATGGTATGAAACTAGAAATAGATTTTAAGGAAAAAAAACTGAAAAATTCACAAATACGTAATTAAACAACATACTACTGAACAACCAACAATTCAAAGAAAAACCAAAAGAGATATTAAAAAATATCTTAAGACAAATGAAGATGGAAAAAGAACATACCAAAACATACAGGATGGAGCAAAAGCAATTCTAAGAAGGAATTCCGTAGTAATACAGGCCTATGTCAGGAAACAAGAAAAATCTATAGTAAGCAACCTAACTTTACACCCCAAGGAACTAGAAAAAGAAGAACAAGGGCCAGAGTTAGCGGAAAGAAGGAAATAACAAAAATCAAAGCAGAAATAAATAAAATAGAGACTAAAAAGACAATAGATATGGTCTATGAAACCTAAGACATGGTTCTTTGAAAAGATAAACAAAATAGACAAATCTTTAGCTAGTTACCAAGAAAAAGAGAAATCAATAAGATCAGAAATGAAAGTGGAGATGTTACAACTGATAAAACAGAAACACAAAGAATCATAAGAGACTACAATGAACAATTATACACCAACAAGGACAACACAGAAGAAAACAAATAAATTCCTAGAAACATACAACCTCCCAAGAATGAATCATGAAGAAAGAGAAAATGTGAACAGACTGAAGTAAGGAGATGGAACCATTAATTTTTAAACAAACTCCTAACAAACAAAAATCCAGAATCAAATGGCTTCATTGCTAAATTCTACAGAACATTCGATGAAGAATTAATACCAATCCAGTTCCAACTCCTTCAAAAAATAGAAGGCAAGAGAACAATTTCAAATTCGTTTTATGAGACCAGCATTAGCCTAAGACCAAAACCAAAGATTCACATGAAAAGAAAACCACAAATCAATATCCCTAATAAACACAGATGCAAAAAATACTCAACAAAATAGTAGCAAACTGAATTCAACAAAATATTAAAAAAATCACACACCATAATCAAGTGGGATCATCCAGAGATGCAAGGATGGTGTAACATTCATAAATCAATCTGATATACAACAGTAACAAAATGAAGAATAAAAACCACATGATCACTTCAACAGATGCAGAAAAAGCATCTGACAAATCCTAACCTCTTTGACCCACTTCTCAGAGTAATGAAAATAAAACAAAAATAAACAAATGGGACCTAATTAAACTTAAAAGCTTTTACACAGCAAAGGAAATCATAAATAAGACGAAAAGACAACACTCAGAATGGGAGAATATACATGCAAATGAAGCAACTAATAAAGGGTCAATTTTCAAAATACACAAGCAGCTCAAGCAGGCTCAGTATCAAAAAAACAAACAACACACGCAAAAAAATGGGTGAAAGACCTAATGTTCTTCCAAAGATGACATACAGATTACCAACAAACATGTGAAAAGATACTCAACATCAATCATTATTACAGAAATGCAAATAAAAACTACAATGAGACACTACCTCACACTTGTCAGAATGGCCATCATCAAAAACTCTACAAACAATAAATGCTGGAGAGGGTATGGAGAAAAGGGAACCCTCTTGCACTACTGGTGGGAATGTAAATTGATAACTACTACTATGGAAAACAGAATGTAGGTTTCTTAAAAAACTAAAAATAAAACTATCACTGGCAGTTGGATTCTTAACCACTGAGCCACCTGGGTATCATTACAGCAACATGAAACACCAAAAGACAGTGAAAGTACTCATTTAAAATTCTAAGTTAAAAATAAATAGAGTGAAAATCAACTTTATAATGAGCCAAATTATCAATAAAGAGTTAAGGTCAGACTTCCCTGGTGGTGTAGTGGTTAAGACTCTGCCCTTCCACTGCAAGGCCTGTGGGCTGAATCCCTAGTTGCCTCTTGTCTTCAACCAAAAAAAGAATGAAGGTAGTCCAAGAGTATTTTCATAGTCCAAGAGCCTATGAAATCTGTAAAGACTTATCTCCAAACACACTTTCTCTGACCCTTACAGAAGATACCAAAGAGTGGGAGTAAACCAAATAAAAGGCAGACATAGGAGACAAGGGAGTCAACACAGCAGACAGGCAAAGGAATGATGGTGCAGGCAAGCCCCAAGACATCTTTTAGAGAGCTACGAGTACAGATTAGAGAAGAACTCCAGAAGAGCTCCAAGAAAGTATTTCAAGAGAAATAAACTGACTGATTAAGTTATACAACAGATGTCAAAAAGTATACTCCAAGACATTTTACAAACTGTGGAAAGATGAGTGAATGTTTCAATGTTCAAAGAAAACTAAGCAAATTTTAATTTTTAGCGAGACAATTTTGAAATACAGTTGTATAAGAAAAGAATTCTAGAGATAACAGCTAAAAATATCTAACAAATTTCTGACATTGTTCTAAGATCTCTGCATGTATTAACTCACTGAAGCCTCATGATTACTTTCCAACATCATACTCTATGTGGGTCATATGTAAACTATTTTTATAAAATCCTACAAAGGAAAATGGAGTTTGAAATTTTTTGTATAACCATATTGAAAGAATGTTGGAAGTGACTAAATGAGAAAAATTTCTCATTTAACATCACAGGAAGAAAATGCTTCAAACTGATGATATGTTTTCTTTAGCAATATAAAGAAGAAACAGGAGAGCTAACAAGCAGCATGTGGGCAGCGGAGGCGGGTGGGGAGTGGGTGGGGAGTGCTGGGGGGGATCATGGGGCGAGAGGTGTCCCAGCCACCACCGTTAGTATGGCCCAGAGCCATAGTGGAGGTGAGGCAGACCCCACGGGCTTGGGGCCAGGGCCAGCAGAAGCCCTTCCAGGTGGGTTTCTACAACATCAAGCGGACCCTAGGCAAGGGCAATTTCTTGGTGGTGAAGCTAGTTGGGCATCGAGTCACCAAAACACAGGTTGCAATAAAAATAATTGACAAAACATGATTAGATTCAAGCCATCTGGAAAAAATACATTGAGAGGTTCAGATAATGACACTTCTGAATAATCCTCACATCAAAAAACTCTGTTTATCAGTTTGGAATGCATGGAGGTTGATTGTTAAATTTAGGATGAAAATTTAAAAATGTATCTCTTTACTGCAGAAGTGTTTGTGCTCAGTCACTCCTGGGGCAGGCTGCCTTTTCCTATTCCAGGGGATCTTCCCTACCCAGGGATGAAACCATGTCTCCTGCACTGGCAGACAGGTTCTTTACTACCAGCATCACCTGGAAAGCCCACATTGCCGACAAGTCTACCATATAGTGCAAAAAGAAATTGAGTTAAACTAGACACTTCCACCTTGGCAGATAATTATTAAACTTTAAAACTAGCTGCTCTTACTAGTTTTCCTAAACTTGTCTGTGCAAAGGCAGATGTGACCATTTGTCTATCTTGTTTCAAACCTTCCATCAAAAATGGAGACCTGTAACACCTGTGCCCTGATGAGAGCAAGGAACCTGCCATCTAATCCACATTAAAAACCTACCTCACCCTGTCTGTCTGGTTTGCTTTGTGACTTTATTTTTGTTCTCCTGTTGAAACTAATAAACTGTACCTTTAGGGAAAAGAATAAAAAGAAGAAATAGCTAAAAGTTAAAAATAGTTGCCTCTAAGAAGGGTAGCGGGAACAGACAAACTGCGTATTTGCATTAAAAATTTTTTAATTTTACAACTATTTGATGTTTTATACTCTCAGCAAGCAATATTTTGATGAATATTAGAAAATTATTAAAGTTAAGAAATACTCTTGGTAACATCAACATCCACAGCAGTGTTTCCCAAATGAAGTAACAGTTCTGGAATAACAGTTCTACAGAATATTAAGAGCCACTATATGAAAAGTCATATGAAGTAAAAGTAGGGGGCTTTTTCATGAAGGATTATTCTGAAGCCCTTCATATGTTAAGATACACTTCACAGTTTTTTCACAGAACTACCCACACTCCCTTCCCCTTGAACTAGCTCAAAAATCTTACTGTTTTAAGTCCACAGTTCTCAAATGTAATTAAGTCCACAGACCAGGGTCAATCTATATATAACAAAGTAAGAAAAGCAAGGATATATTGAGCTTTAATCAAGTTAAAATTATATTGAGCTTTAAGTTAATCACCTTACAGACCATTCTGTATTTTGAGAGCATATCCTTTTCACGTTCTTGGAGCTGAAATATATCTTCTTTTACGAAATAATGGTGATAAGTGGCAGTTTTTTTAAACATTTTTACTTTCCAAAATAAAAAGCTGACAACCTTATGTCAGCACCTACCTCCAGCCCACTAAGAAAAGCGAAAAGTTTATGAAGTCAAATCTGGGAATCTTACGAAAACTCTTTTAAAAGATGATCAAAACAATACTCTAAGGAAAAGAGTCACCACAGAAATGGAAAGATAACCCAGAGAGAGAAAAAAAAAAAAAAAAAAGACAACTGAGAAAAAGGAGATAGTAACGTATCAGATGTACCTAATAGAGTAGGTTAGGGAAAATAAGCAATAAAAACTGTTTATTGAAGTTAACCATTCCAAAGTCACCTATGATCACCGAGCTTAATTAATGCCAGACTGCTGCTACTGCTGCTAAGTCACTTCAGTCGTGTCCGACTCTGTGTGACCCCATAGATGGCAGCCCACTAGGTTCCTCTGTCCCTGGGATTCTCCAGGCCAGAATACTAGAGTGGGTTGCCATTTCCTTTTCCAATGCATTAAAGTGAAAAGTCAAAGTGAAGTCGCTCAGTCGTGCCCAACTCTTAGCAACCCCATGGACTGCAGCCTACCAGGCTCCTCCTTGGGATTTTCCAGGCAAGAGTACTGGAGTGGGGTGCCAATGCCAGACTACATGGGGCTTAAAAGTAAAGACAAACAGGCTGAGTTTAGCTTACACTTTCTAAGCTCCTCAGAGATCAAAAGATGTTTTGGGATGGGCAAACTTGACCATTAATACAAGCTAGTGGTTAAAGAATGAAGATTGTTGAAACTAGGTTATTTACTAGCCATAAATATTAATAGTCTAACAAATCTACTCTTTCATAAACTGATGATTAAGTCTGAATCTTCTGTGTAAAACATATATTAAAAACATAATCAAAGAATTTTCTAGGAATGTATCACCTAACAACTTCTAACAAATGGAATTTGCATTTCAAATCACAAGTGAAAGGAAATATATTGTTCTCTAAAACTTTACATAGTGTCTGGCAGAAAACAACAAGTACTTAATAATTATCTCTTAAAAAATTAATCAAACCTTATATTCACCAATACACATATATAAGTAAAAAAAAAAAAAAAAAATCCACCTATCAAGCAAATATCACTATCCTATGAATGCACATATTTTACTATAGAAAAAGCCAAAAAATTTTAAATTGCCTTTATTTCACCTCACTTGAAGACTGAAACTAAAAGCAGAAAGGCAATTCTCCACCCCAATCTCAGTTTCAGCCTATATCCTCTAGAATTAAAAATAGCTTAGCCACCTAACAGGTCAGGCAATGAGAGAGGTGTTTACAATTTCAGTTGAGTGTGGCTTTGGCTCTCTTCGTGAAATTACAGAAAATATACTTTAAAACCTTCAAATTTAGGAAAAAATATCAGTTTTATAGAACACTTTCATATGTTCAGGCTTTTGCAACAAGTATAATATTTTGTGATCACAAAAAGATTTTTATAAACTATCAATAAAAGATCACTACCTTTTTAAAATTTGTAAATGACACTTAAATATAACATAAGTGTTTTCTGAATGGCAAAGAAATACCAAACATTTAGAGACAGTATAACATTTCAAGACTATACTGGATTTTTTAAAAAAGATAGTTGGTGCCTTTTCATCATAATATCCACAGTCATCTAAACTGTGCAAAAAGAAAACAGACTGTCTCCACAGTGACATTTTATTATTTAGCTAGTAATATCAGTTTGCATATCCCTGATGATAGTTATGAGATGAACAGTTATCTTACATGCAATAATTAGCTATACTGCATACAATAGATAGCAGGTAACCACAGATTTAAAACAACAAAACCAACCACGCTAATGTTGTTGTTTAACTGCTAATGCGTGTCCAAGTCTTTTGTGAAACCAAGGACTGAATAGCCTGCCAGGTCCTCTGTCCATGGGATTTCCCAGGCAAGCATACTGGAGTGGGTTTCCATTTCCTTCTCTTGACCTGGGGATTGAACCCCGTTTCCTGCACTGACAGGCAGATTCTTTACCACTGAGCCACCTGAGGAGCCCAAAATGCAAAATAACTCAGCCATAAAAAAAGAAACAATGCCATCTGCAGCAATATGGATGGACCAAGAGATTATCCTGCTAAGTGAAGTAAGCCAGATAGAGAAAAACATATATTCGATATCGCTTTATGTGTAATCTTTAAAAATAAAAATGAACAAGAAAACAAACTTGTGGGTTATCAAGGGGGAAAAGAGGGGAGAGGGATAAATTAGAGGAGTTTGGAACTAACATAAACACACTATGTATAAAAACAGATAACCAGCAAGGACCTACTGTATAGCACAGGGAACTATACTCAATATTTTATAGTAACTATAAGGCAAAAGAATCTGAAAAAAAAAAATGTAACAATCACTTTGCTGTACACTTGAAACAAATACAACACTGTAAATCAACTACACTTCAATAAAAGAAATTCACAAATCCCTTTTTTAAAAAAACAGGAAAAAAAAAAAGGTATGTCATTAGAACCCAAAACTACATGAGAATGCTCTGAAATTCAGTATAAATACATTTTTAGTAATAGATAAGTACACTTAACCAGAGCTGCATAAACCACTCTTCTAATAGAATTCATGAACTGCTATAGAAAAGTCCTTAGACTGTCAGTAGAGAGGTTCAAGTATCCGTAAGGAAACCTTAAACTTTGAGAAGGAAATTATCATCTCTCTTGTTGAAAATTGGTTTATTTTGTTTCTATATGTTTAAAACATCTTAATAGTATAAAACTGTAATTCTAAAAAAGAAAAAAAAAAAAAAAAAACTCACCTAGCAATAGTAAAGTGGTATTTGTGCCAGACACTCCTCAAAAAGCTGAAAATTCTTTTTTTGATGTCTATTAATAATTTTAAAGGCAAATTCCTTGGGGGTTTTCAGTCCCTTTGCCAGATCCCCAGGTTGGGAAATCTGTTGTGGATCCTAGAACTTTCGTATTGTGGGTCCTAGAACTTTCAGGTCATGGAGGAGAGTTCTGACAAAATGTGGTCCACTGGAGAAGAGAATAGCAAACCACTTCAGTATTCTTGCCTTGAGAACCCCATGAACAGTACGAAAAGGCAAAAAGATACGACACTGAAAGATGAACTCCCCAGGTCAGGAGGTGCCCAATATGCTACTGAAGAAGAGTGGAGAAATAACTCCAGAAAGAATGAAGAGACGGAGCCAAAGCAAAAATAACACCCAGCTGTGGATGTGACTGGTGATGGAAGTCCAAAGCTGTAAAGAACAATATTGTATAGGAACCTGGAATGTTAGGTCAAATAGGAATTGGGAGTGGTCAAACAGGAGATGGCAAGACTGAACATCAACGTTTTGGAATCAGTGAACTAAAATGGACTAGAATGGGCAAATTTAATTCCAATGATCATTGTATCTACTACTGTCGGCAAGAATCCCTTAGATTCTTCCCTTAGAAGAAACAAAGTAGCCCTCACAGTCAACAGAAGAGTCCTAAATGCAGTACTTGGGTGCAAATTCAAAAATGACAGAATGATCTCTGTTTGTTTCCAAGGCAAACCAGTCAATATCACAGTAATCCAAGTCTATGCCCAACCACAAATGCCAAAGAAGCTGAAGTAGAATGGTTCTATTAAGACCTACAAGACCTTCTAGAACTAACACCAAAAACAGATGTCCTTTTCATCATAGGGGATTGGAATGCAAAAGGCAGAAGTCAAGAGATACCTGGAGTAACAGGTAAGCCTGGCCTTGGAGTACAAAATGAAGAAGGGCAAAGGCTAACAGAGTTTTGCCAAAAGAACACACTGGTCATAACAAATACCCTCTTCCAACAACACATGCGATGACTCTACACACGGACATCACCAGATGGTCAATGCCAAAATCAGACTGATTATCTCCTTTGCAGCCAAAGATGGGAAAAGCTCTATACAGTCAGCAAAAACAAGACCGGGAGCTGACTGTGGCTCAGATCATGAACCGCTTATTGCCAAATTCAGACTTAAACTGAAAAAAGTAGGGAAACCACTAGGCCATTCAGCGGGGTGTGTGTGTGTGTGTGTGTGTGTGTGTATATATATAACCTTTATATAATTATTTTGATTATTTCATAGATTAGCTTTAAGAAATAATGTCATCAATATTCAAATGACATCAAATTTGATGTCACCAAAATTGATTCTATGAGAGAAAAGTATGCTATAAAACTCAAGTAGTGATTCGGAATACACACACATATACACACACACAAACTACTAAAACTAATGAATCAGTTCAGCAAGGTTGCAAAATACAAGATTTACATACAAAAATCAACTGCTTCTATAAACTAGCAATGAACAATCAGAAAATGAAATTAAGAAAAAATTTAATTTGCAATAGCACCATAAAGGACAAAATATTTATGGAATAAATCTAACCAAAAAGTGGAAAGCTTGTACAATGGCAACTACACAACAACAGAGACAGGAATTAAATAAGACCTACATGAATGGAAAGTCAACTCATTTAAGTTCACAGATGTTAACACTGTTAAGATGGCAATATTTCCCAAACTGATCTGAAGCAGTACCTAATCAATATCCCAGCTGCCTTTTTTTTTTGCAGAAACTGACAGATCCTAAAATTCACATGAAGCGAGGAACAAAGAATACCCAAATAACCTTGAAAAAGAATGACAAAACTACCGTGAGTACTTCCCAATTTCAGAACTTAAAAACAAAGGTAATGAAGACATGATACAGGCATAAGCACACGAAAGTAAATGGGTGGGATGAAATTAAGAATCCAGAAACAAACCATTACATTTATGATCAATTGATCTTTGAAAAGACTGCCAAAACAATTCCATGGAGAAAGAAGAGTTTTTTTAACAAACGGTTCTAGGGAATTGGTAAATGTAAAAAGAATAAAGCCGGGGCTTCCCTGGTGGCTCAGTGACAAAGAAACGCCTGCCAATGCAGGGAACAGGAGTTTGATCCCTGATTCAGGAAGATCCCATATGCCACGGAGCAACTAAGCCCGTGCACCACAACTATTGAGCTTGTGCACCACAACTACTGAAGCCCAAATCCCTAGAGCCTAAGCTCAGCAACAAGAGAAGCCACTGTGACAAGAAGCCTGTGGATGGCAAGTAGATAGCCTCTGCTTCCCACAACTAGAGAAAAGCCCACACAGCTACAAAGACCCAGCAGAGCTGACAAATGATAAAATTAAAAAAAAAAAAAAGAATAAAGCTGGATTACTTACTCCACATGGTACACAGAAATTGACACAAAACGGATCACAGATCAAATGTAAGACCTAAAACTATTCTTAGAAAAAAAGAATGTAAGTCTTTTGTGACTGTGTTAGAAAACAGTTTCTCAGATAACATCAAAAGCACAAGTGAAAAAGGAAAAAGGGATAAATTAAACTTCATCAAAAATCAAAAACTTTTGTGCTTCAAAGGACACCATCAAGTGAAAAGACAACCCACAGAAGAAAATAATTTACACGTCATACATCTGATAGGGGACTTGTACCCCAAATGTACAAAGAATGTTTGCAACTCTCAGTGGAAAAAAAAAAAAAGAATCCAATTTTTCAAATAGGCAAAGGCCCTAAATAGACAGTTCTTCAAAGAAGGTATACAACAGGCCAATAACCATAAGGTTTAAAACATGCTCAACAACATCAACCATCAGGGTAATGCAAATCAAAACCACAAAGAGATACCACTGCACATCCACTAGCATGGCTTGGTTTTTTGTATTTTTTGGCTGTGCTGGATCTTCACTGCAGCACGCACGCTTTCTCTAGCTGCTGAGCAAGGGCTCTAGAGCTCGCAGGCTCAGCAGTTGCAGCACTCGGGCTCTCTAGTTGTGGTGCTCAGGCTTCTCTTGTTGCAGTGCACGGGACTGGCCAGTTGCAGAGCACAAGCTCAGTATTTCCAGCACATGGGGACTATAGTTGTGGTGTGCAGATTTAGTTGCCCCACAGCATGTGGGATCTTAATTCCTAGACCAGGGATTGAACCCATGTCCCCTGCAATGGAAGGAGGATTCTTAACCACTGGACCAACAGGTAAGTTCCCACAAGGATGGTTATAGTCAAGAAGACAGACAAGTACAAGCAAGGATGTGGAGAAACTGAACCCTCATTGCTGCTGCTGAGGCTATAAAGGGTGCAGGGCCTTTGGAAAATGGTTTGGCAGTTCCTCAAAACTTTAAACAGAGGTATCATCTGACCCAATAATTCCACTCATAGCTACATACCTAAAAGATATGGAAGCACGTGTCCATATAAACCCTGCATATGTATGTTTATAGTACCATTATTCATAATAGCCAAAAAGTGGGGGGGGGGGGGGGGGGGGGGGCAATGTCCAGGGACTTCCCTGATGGTCCACTGCCTAAGACTCTGCACTTCTGATGCAGGGGACCCCAGACTGATTCCTGGTCAGGAAAGTAGCCACAACTAAGTGTTTGCATGCCACAACTAAAGATCCCACAAGCTGCAACAAAGATCAAAGATTCCATGTGTGGCAACTAAGACTCAGTGCAGCTAGCTAGCAAATAAATAGAGTCTAAAAATATACATAGAAAAAAATAAAAAATATGTTGCATCCAAAAACTGAAAACATGACGATGTAAAAAAGGAACAATCAGAATCCACAAACAAGCTCCTAGAAATTAAAAATAAGATTTAAGAAAAAGTTTAATTGAACAGGAAAAATAAGTCAATAAAAATATCCCGGAATATTGGGGAGTGAGGGTCGGGAATAGAGTAAATGATCAAGAAAAGGGACAATATAAAAGAAAAGAGGCCATCAACCAAGAGATAATGCACAGGACAAAAAAAAAAATTTTTTGACCCGTGTGGATATATATTATCATCTCTAAAAGTATGTTCTACTTTCATGTCAATGTACAGCAAAAACTATCACAATATTATAAAGTAATTATCCTCCAATTAAAGTCAATAAATTTTAAGAATTACATAGCCCCCCCCCAAAAATCAGGTCTCCTCTATATACTGCTCTGTAATAAGCCTTTAAAAAGACATTTAACAGTAGTTTGAAACATCTTTTCCTATCTAGAAATACATTTCCACAGCACTTAATTTATTTTTGTTAGTTAACATTTATCTTTCATTGAGATACAACTGACATATGCTATACTAGTTTCAGGTATACAATATGATTTGATATTTGTATATATTTTGAGATGACAAAGTTTAACATCAGTTAGCAATAATCTAGTTAACATCAGTCACAATCTTTTTTCTTATATGAGAACTTTTAAGTTCTACTCTCTTAGCAACTTTCAAATATGCAATACAGCATATTAATTATAGGTCACTATGCTGTACATTGGAGAAGGCAATGGCACCCCACTCCAGTACTGTTGCCTGGAAAATCCCATGGACGGAGGAGCCTGGTAGGCTGCAGTCCATGGGGTAGCTAAGAGTGAGACACAACTGAGCGACTTCACTTTCACTTTCCACTTTCATGCATCGGAGAAGGAAATGCCAACCCACTCCAGTGCTCTTGCCTGGAGAATCCCAGGGACGGCGGAGCCTAGTGGGCTGCCATCTCTGGGGTCACAAAGAGTTGGACACGACTGAAGCAACTTAGCAGCAGCAGCAGCAGCATGCTGTACATTATATCCCCAAACTTTATTTTATAACTGGAAGTTTGTACCTTTTGACCTCCTTCACCTATTTTGTCCAACCCACACCCATAGCCCACAACTCTGGCAATCACCAATCTGTTCTCTGTATCTATGAGCTTAGGTTTTTTGGTTGCTATTGTTGTTTTAGATGATACAATATCTGTCTTTCTCTGACTCATTTCACTAAGCATAATGCCCTCAAGATCCAAACATTATGTTGCCACAAACTGCAAGATCTCATTCTCTTTAATAGCTGACTATTTCATTATACACACACCTACAAAACCCTACCTCATTTTTTTTATCCATTCATCCATTGATAGGCACTCAGGTTGTTTCCAAGTCTTTGCTATTATAAATACAATGCTGCAATGAACATGGGAGGTATATACAGTTGACCCCTGAACAAGTTGGAGGTTAGAGCCACCAACCAAACCCTACACCAATGCACAGTCAAAAATCTGAGTGCTCCTATCTCTGACTCAAAAACAAAGGAACTGATAACTCAACGTCAATAAGCTGCAATAGTCTTGGATAGAATTATAATCAAATTCTGGTTCATTTGGTTCCATATTTTGTGATCTCTAATCAAACAAACTTTCCCCCAACGCTTAGTTAATTTAAAGATCTATAAAGTGAAAATACAGGTACTCTGTTTATTGAAAAAAATCCACATTAGGTGGAATCCACACACTTCAAACCTGTGTCCTTTTAGGTCAACTGTGTACCATTTCGAGTTACTGCTCCCATTTTCTTGAAATAAGTACCCAGAAATGGCATTGCTAGATCATATGGTAGTTCCGTTTTTAATTTTTTGAGGAACTTTCATACTGTTTTTCGTAGTGGCTGCACCAATTTACATTCCCACCAACAGTGCACAAGGATTCCCTTTCTCTACACCCTCACCAATACTTGTTATTTGACTTTTTGGTAACAGTCAATCTAACAGATGTGAGGGATTATTTTTTAAATAATAATAAAAGGAAATCTGAAAAGACCCTGATGCTGGGAAAGATTGAAGGCAGAAGGGGACGACAGAGGATGGATGGCATCACCGACTCAATGGACACGAGTTTGGGTAAACTCCGGGAGTTGGTGAGGGACAGGAAGGCCTGGCATGCTGCAGCCCATGGGGTCGCAGAGTCGAACACGACTGAGAGACTGAATTGAACTGAAAGGAAATTTCCCAAGGTGGAAAGACGACAGAAATCTTCAAAATGATAAGACTTTCAAGGTACTGATTTTCGAAAACCCTAAATTCACATGAAACTGCATAACAATGAAAACAGAAGACTCAATAAACTTCCGAAGAGAAAAATCAAGTTACTTACAAAAGAATGAGAATCAGAATTAGACTTAAGAGAAACACTAGATTCTCTAAGACAATGGATTGCCTCAAAATTGTGCAGAAAAATAATCTTCAAACTAGAATCCCAATCAACCAAACTAAATTTGAAAAACTGAAGGTATATAAAATAAATGTTAAGATCTTAAACCAAGATTTGAGGATTTGGCTCTAGTAAAGTGAGGAAATATCCTCTAAGAAAGAAAAATCATGGGATGCAAGAAATAGAACACCCAACCCAAGAGAGCAACATAGAGAATCCCCATAATGGCAGCCATGAAAAAAATCTAGAGAGCAACCAGTCTGGATTACAAAAAGGAAAAAAAAAAATTAAGACTGAAAAGGAATGTAAAGATAAAAATTAAGCAGTGGAAGGAGGAAGAGAAATCAAAGCAAAGGAAGGGACTTTTTAACTTGCCTTACAGTAGAGGAATAAAGTCTAAAGCTGACAGAATATGAAAGAAGGTTTAAGTTTAAAGAACTAACCAACAGAAAACCCAAAACTGGAAAGGAGAAAAGAGATGTAGGGCCTAAGCGAACTGAATCTTTACCGCAACAGGAATGTCTTTATCCAGCAAAATGTCTAAAGTGAATAAATCAAATAGTATAAAAAGTATCATTTAGCATTATGGAAATAATGAGCAGAATAAAGAAATGTAACACTTAAAAAGAAGGCAATTCCCTCACAAAACAGGACTCAGAAGGCCTGAAGACTGTAGCTTTTGATTTTAAATCCTTCTGTTTCTGTACTCTGATACTTTTAGTCAACTACATGCATTACCCAACTAAAGGAAATTTTAAAGTGTTTAGCATAAATGAAAAATAAACTTAGAAATAAGGCAATGAGACTTAAAAAAGCATTTTTGGTAGCTGTCAGGGTGACAGATTAATTTTTAAAGTTTTTTCATATTTAAATTTTTTACAAGGATATATATATATAAAATATCTAGTAATAAAACTAAATGAGAGCTGAAGTTGAAACTATGTTTTCAAACAGCTTGACTACATAGAAAAGAGAAGCCTACAAACATCTGCATCAGGATACAAGGTTAAGCTGAATGCCTTTTTCTGTTTTTAAGTATGAAGAGTCTTGACCATTTTTCTAATATGAAAAGAAGATACCAAAAGATAACTGAAAACACAAGTCAGAGAAATTGAATCTTTAAGGGAAAGACTAGCCTTGAATCAAAAAAAGATACATTTCTTCTAATGTGAGGATGGGTACACCTACAGTTAAGCTGGTAGATATGAAAGGCAGAAGTTGAAGCAGGTCATGTTTGAGAGCCTCAAGTTTTTTCCAGGAATTGACAAAAATCTGCCTAAGGAGAGGTGGTTAGGAATGTTAATCACCATGCAATGCATAAAACCACCCTAACTCCCTAAAGAAACAGGAGACTGGAGCAGAAAGTCTCAAGGTATGGTCCCTAGGGATCTACAAGGTCTACAAAGTCATACCTAGTTTCTAAATAATATTAAGACATATCTGCCTTTTTCATTCATTCTCTCACAACTGTAGGGTAGAATTTTCCAGAGGCCAAATGCTATGTGATGATTTCACTTTTAAGATTAATGGGGTATATATATAAGTATTCTCATGTTTTAATTTTCTTAGTTTTAATTTATAATCAGTAAATATTAAGAGATGACTCTTGAAAAATTTTTTGTGATTCTCAATAATTAAGAGTGTAAAGCGGGGACATTTCCCTGGTGGTTCCGTGGTCAAGAATCCACCTTCCAATGCAGGAACTCGGGTTCCATCCCCGGTTGGGGAGCTAGGATTCCACATGACTCAGGGCAACTTAGCCCTCGTACTGCAACTAGAGAGCCCCTGAGCCATGCCTCGACTTAGACCCCATGCTGCCAAAAATAAACAAATATTTTTTAAAGGGGGTGGGTATTGTAAAGGGCTCCTGAGACCAAAAAATTTGAGAATCACTGCACCAGTGAATACTACAAGAATATTCTAAATTTTTAATCTTTGCAAATGACCATTTTTGTTTGTTCCTCTCTAAATGAACAGCAAAAACTCTTGAAACAAAAAAAAGGAAAAAGATTTTATTCTGCAGCCTGTTTTTGAAAAAGAAAAATCTAAGAGACAGATTTAGACATAAAGTGGAAAATACTGTGAGACCTAGAAAAAACATAAAAGAGGACACTCAGGAAAAACTTGATTTGGGGAATAATTCAATTCCCCTTGACAATTCCCATCAACCTAAAGGAAAGCCAGTGCCCACTGTTTTCATTATAATCTAGAACCTTAATTAAGAAGTTCCTAGCAGGTCATTTACTTCCTAGCTAATGAAAGAAAAAAAAAAAACCATCCTTATAATATCCCTAAATAAGTGGATGATCTAGCCTCTGTTTAAATGTTTCCCTGAAAAGAGAATTCTCTAATTCTCTAATAGCTCCTAAATGCAATGGCACCCCACTCCAGTACTCTTGCCTGGAAAATCCCATGGATGGAGGAGCCTGGAGGCTGCAGTCCATGGGGTCGCTGAGGGTCGGACATGACTGAGCGACTTCACTTTCACTTTTCACTTCCATGCACTGGAGAAGGAAATGGCAACCCGCTCCAGTGTTCTTGCCTGGAGAATCGGAGAATCCCAGGGATGGGGGAGCCTGGTGGGCTGCCGTCTATGGGGTCGCACATAGTCGGACACGACTGAAGTGACTCAGCAGCAGCTCAGCAGCAGCAAATTCAATTTTACAAAACCTTTAACAGTTTGCAAAGTCCCCAGTCTACAAAGTTCCATTAACTACTTTACTAACCTTTTATTTAAAGTATTTTAAATGAGTATGGTGGAAACAGTACTAAAATAATTTTCAAGTATGAAAAACATGTCTATTATTAGTCTTCCCTTTGTAAGCTCTTAGTAATGTTTTAATAAGAACTGCTAAGTTCCTAAACTTGATCCCAGAACAAAATTCAGTACTTCTTAACCCTGGCTGCGAAACAAAATCAACTGGGAAGAATTTTTAAACACAAAAATATACAAAAGCTTGCACCAAATTTCTCAAATCAGAATCTCTAAGGTGTGAGTTCTAGGAAACTGGTCTTTGTTTTGGTTTGGTTTTTCAGTTCTATGGGTGCTTATCTAAGGTGAGTTAGCAGCACTGGTCAACCCAAAATATCAAGAGCTGGTATTTTTCAAATTTTAATATGGTTTTTAAAAATTCAACATTCACTTCAGTAACACTTCTAAAAATAGTATACTCAACAGGATACATGGCAGTTTAGCTAACATGTTTGAAGTCATACTTATGAATAGGGAAAAATAAATTATTCATTATTTGACATACTCATTCATCTGGAGAGGAAAGTTGCAGAGGGTGTTTTTAACGTATAGGTTTCATCATAGGTACGTCTCTTGTTCTATACAACTCTTCAGGAAAAAGATTTTTGAAAATAATACTAAACAATTACATTGGACCTAGAGTTTTTAAAGCGCTTTCTCCTTTATTTTCCTTCTTGACCCTCCCAGCAATCCCATGAATAACACATGTGGGTAACATTCCTGTTTCATAAGTAAAGAAACTAAAACTGCTGCAGAGTTAGTAGATTAAACAAAAACCCAAATCTTTTGAGT
Organism: Bubalus kerabau; assembly: GCF_029407905.1. Lineage (NCBI taxonomy): Eukaryota > Metazoa > Chordata > Mammalia > Artiodactyla > Bovidae > Bubalus > Bubalus kerabau. The sequence goes on from NC_073629.1 coordinate 51,273,723, forward strand.
GAACATTCAGTACTTTCCAGTAGACAACTGTGTCTTTCCACTTCAACCCCCCACTACAACCTAAAAAAATTGTGGGAGCTTTATCTGCAATATAAACTTCACTAGTAAGAGTAGAGAAAAACAAAAGTTGACTATTTTTAGAACCTGACCAACTGAAACCAAACCAAATTTTACCTCGTCTTGCTATGCCTGATTTGGTCCATTTTTGTCCCCCTAATTTTTATTTTTTAATCAAACATTTTAGTTTGAGATAATTGTATTTTATAAGCAGCTGTAAGAAATAATAGATTCTGTGTAACTCTTATCCAATGCAGCATCTTTGAAAACTGCAGAATAATATCACAAGCAAAAATATTAATATCAATAGTCAAGATACTAATATTTCCATCAGCACAAGGATCCCTCACATTACCTTGTTCCCCTCATTTTTATATCCTCATCTTGGGGAACATTTGGAAGTAAATGTGCTAGAGTTCACAGGGCCACAAAGACTGAGTGACTGAACAACAACTCATTAAGTCCCTACTCAGTTTTATCCATTCAAAGTAACAGAACTGACTTCACAAACCATTAAAAGAACCTTTATGTTATACCCTTAAAGTGTTGGTTAGGATTGTCACCACATAATGTTAAGATTCTTAAGCCACTACTATAATATCCCTTGTAGAATGGAATTTTTCAAGCTAAGACTGCAGTTACAGTTTTATGAAACAAAAATTTTAACAGATAAGCATACTGCCAAGATTCCACTATTTATATTAGGTGAATTATACAAATTAAAGTGAACTGTAATTAGGGAGACGGAGGAGCCTGAGAAAAGCTACATGTGAGCTTCCTAGGAAGAAAAAAATATTTTATGATACCATGATAGAATATATACAATTATATCCATTTGTCAAAACTGTACTAGAATTAGGGAATGGTTTCTTAGGTATAACATCAAACACACAAGTAAGGGATTTCCCTGATAGCTCAGTGGTCAAGAATACAATGCAGGAGGCATGCGTTCAATCCCCCATCCCAGAAGATCCCACATGCTGCGGAGCAACTAAGCCCAAGCTCCACAGCTACTGAGCCAGCACTCCAGAGGCCAGATACCTTACATACCTAGCCCACATGCTGCAACTACTGAAGCCCAGGCGCCCTAGAGCCTATGCTCCACAAGAGAGGCCATCGCAATGAGAAATTGACACACCTATCTAGAGAAAAGCCTCAGCAGCAATGAAGACTCGGCACAGCCGAAAAATGATAATAATGACAAAAAAAAAAAAAAAAAACACAAGCAAAAAGAAAAAGGGGATAAATCAAACATCTTCAAAATTGAAAACTTTTGTGTTTCAATGGACATCATTAAGTGAAAAGACAACCCACAGGAGATAACTGTACATCATACATTTGATAAGGGACTTGGATTCAAAATATACAAAAATGCTTACAACTCTCACTAAAAAGAGAATCCAATTTTTTTAAAGAGGCAAAGGACCTGAATAGGCAGTTATTCAAACAAGATATACCACAGCCCAAATAACTACAGGGTTTAAAACATGCAACAGCATTAGCCATCAGGGTAATGCAAATCAAAACCACAATGAGATACCACTGCACACCCAGTAGGATGGTTATAATCAAAAAGACAAGTATAAGTAAGGATTTGGAGAAGGAAATGGCACCCCACTCCAGTACTGTTGCCTGGAAAATCCCATGGACGGAGGAGCCTGGTAGGCTGCAGTCCATGGGGTCGCTAAGAGTCGGACACGACTGAGTGACTTCACTTTCACTTTTCACTTTCATGCACTGAAGAAGGAAATGGCAACCCGCTCCAGTGTTCTTGCCTGGAGAATCCCAGGGACGGGGGAACCTGGTGGGCTGCTGTCTATGGGGTCGCACAGAGTCGGACATGACTGAAGTGACTTAGCAGCAGCAGTAGCAGCATAAGCAAGGATATGGAGAAAATGGAACCCCTGTAGTTGCTGCTGAGGCTATAAAAGGGTCCAGGGCCTTTGGAAAATGGTTTGGCAGCTCCTCAAAACTTTAAACACAGAGGTATCATCTGACCCAGTAATTCCACTCATAGCTATGTAACTAAAAGAAATGGAAGTACATGTCCATACAAACCCTGCATATGTATGTGTATGGTAGCATTATTCATTAATAGCCAAAAAGTGGGGATAAAACATCAATGAACTGATGAACGAATAAACAAACTGTAGTATGTCCATACAATGAAATATATTTTAACCATAAAAAGGAAGTACTTACTACAAGTGCTACAACATGGATGTACCTTGAAAATATTACAACAGGTTAAAGTAGCCGAACACAAAAAGCCTCAAAAATGTATGATTCCACTTGTATGAAATGTTCTAGATAGGCAAAATACAAACATAGAAAGTAGATTAGTGGTTGTCCAGGGTAGGAGTAGGGAAGAATAAAGAGTGCAGCCATGAAATTAAAAGACGCTTACTCCATGGAAGGAAAGTTATGACCAACCTAGATAGCATATTCAAAAGCAGAGACATTACTTTGCCAACAAAGGTTCGTCTAGTCAAGGCTATGGTTTTTCCTGTGGTCATGTACGGATGTGAGAGTTGGACTGTAAAGAAGGCTGAGTGCCGAAGAATTGATGCTTTTGAACTGTGGTGTTGGAGAAGACTCTTGAAGAGTCCCCTGGACTGCAAGGAGTCCATTCTGAAGATCAGCCCTGGGATTTCTTTGGAGGGAATGATGCTAAAGCTGAAACTCCAGTACTTTGGCCACCTCATGCGAAGAGTTGACTCATTGGAAAAGACTCTGATGCTGGGAGGGATTGGGGGCAAGAGGAGAAGGGGACGACAGAGGATGAGATGGCTGTATGACATCACTGACTCGATGGACGTGAGTCTCAGTGAACTCTGGGAGTTGGTGATGGACAGGGAGGCCTGGCGTGCTGTGATTCATGGGGTCGCAAAGAGTCGGACACGACTGAGCAACTGATCTGATCTGATTTGACTATGAATACAGACTTTCATTTTGGGGTAAAGAAAATGTTCTGAAATTAGATAATGATGATGGCTGCACAACTCTGAATATGCTAAAAGTCACTGAATTGTAAGTTAAAAGGGTACATACATGTGAATTATGTATGTATGCATGCTAAGTCACTTCAGTCGTGTCCAACTCTTTGCAACCCCGTGGACCGTAGCCCCCCCAAGCTCCTCTGTCCATGGGATTTCCCAGGCAAGAATACTGAAGTGGGTTGCCTTTTCTTCCTCCAGGGGATCTTTCCAACCCAAGTAGCGAACCTCCATCTCCTGAGGTTCCGGCACTGCAGGTGGACTTTTTACCACTGAGCCATCAGAGAAGCCCAAAATGCTGCCTCTCCCTTATGACTGTGTGCCTGCCCGCTAAAACGCTTCAGTAATATCTGACTCATTGCAACTCTATAGACTGTAGCCCGCCAGGTTTCTCTGTCCATGGGGTTCTCAAGGCAAGAATCCCATGGATTCTTGTTGCCATGCCCTCCTCCAGGTAATCTTCCCAACCCAGGGATGAACCCATGTCTCTTATGTCTCCTAGATGAGCAAGCGGGTTCTCTACCGCTACCCAACCTGGGAAGCTTCCAGGTATATGTATATATAAATATAAAACATGCATTATATCTCAAGCTATTAAAGTGTAGAGTTAATATCTGCATTTCAATATGTATAAATTTTCCATCAAAAAGCTCTTTATACTTCTGTTTATTTTGTATGTGTTGAAATTTTATGTGTAAAAATAACAAATTATTTTAAATAGCAAAGTAAACTAATTTTCTTAAAATCCATTTCTGTTGTTTTTGACGAAAGAAAAAGAATCTTGTATCTTAAAAAAGACAGGAGACATTGCTACCTTCATTATTCTTTTGCAATGTTATGTGAAAACAGATACATGACAGAAGACACGGTGTGTGCAAAAATGAAGATTACTTCACCTTAAAAAGGTACAAAGAGAATGTGAATCCCTTCAGTTCAAAGATAGTTCCTTACCCTCAGGTTCATGTGGTTTCCATGGTTAATGGGTGTGACAATTCCTAATAAATGGATGCAATACTGTGCTGTTCCATACAGCAGTCACATATGGCCATTTTAATTTTAGTTTAAATGAAGTATATTAAATTATAAATTCAATTATCAGCCTCACTAGTTACATATCTAGTGTTTAACACCACATGGGCCTATGACTACCACACTGGGTACAGCAGATATAGACAGCTGCCATCACTGCAGAAAGTTCCATTGGAGAACACTACTCGAACACATTAAAAAACATCCACAGAGAAACCATCATAGTCAAATTCAGGGTTGTTATACTGGTTTTTGGGCTTCCCAGGTGGCACTAGTGGTAAAGAACCCGCCTGCCAATGCAGAAGATGTAAAAGATGCGGGTTAGATCCCTGGGTCAGGAAGATCCCCAGGAAGAGAACGCGGCAATTCACTCCAGTACTCTTGCCTGGAGAATCCCATGGACAGAGGAGCCTGGCAGGCTCCAGTCCATATGGTTGCAAAGATTCGGACAGGACTGAAACAACTTAACACACACACACACACACACACACACACACTGTATTTTGCTACAAGAAACAAATCTTGAAGAACAGGGAAAACAAAGCATAATATATCAACAAAGAAATATCATTCATGGAAGTTTAGACTGACTTGAAAGCTAGAGTTAAATTTTACTTTCAGAACGACCAAGCTACAGATGTTGGCCTTGGCAACTGCTCAGAGGCAAATTTCCCCATCTGTTAAACTAGATTTCACTATACTGCCAGTTTCCTAAAGTCAGATGTAAAGATTATGCTGAAATACAAAGCAAAGTATCCTTTCTGTCAAAGATCTAATGAAAAGGTCTATTTATAATCCATGACATCAAAGAGTTTATGACGCATAGCAAAATACACAGAATAAAATTAATTTCCTAATTGAGTTCTGAGGTAACAGGCATAATTAAAAGCATAATTAAATACATTGTTTTACCTAGATATAATGTTTAGCCAGATGATTTCTATACTTCTACTTCTAAAACCGTGAGTGCGCTTCATCCTGGTAGGTACAGATTTCGTTAATGCCCTCTGACATGAATGTGCAGTATCAGGAAACAGGTGCACTCTTAATTCAAATATTTTAAAATATTTTTAGCACTTAAAAAAAAAGGAGGTGAACAAATTTAAAATGTGAATTCAAATAGATTTTTATATTTGGAAACCTAAAAAAACAAAAACAAAAAGCTTCACCTCATATTCCCATCCCAAGTTATCACTACAAACGTTTGCTTGGAGGGTGAACAACATTCCAAATATCAAGGGATCGAACCGGGGGCTCCCGCATTGCAGGCGGATTCTTTACCAGCTGAGCTCCCAAGGAAGCCCCAAGAATATAACAGAAATTCAAAATCAGCTCTTTCCTTGCTAAAACTACTGGGCACTTAAAGCTTAGTCAAATCAGTTCCATTTAAAGCATTTCAAACGTCCGAAAAGGTCACTCATTAATTGACGCACACTTTATTTTATCCACACTAAATACTTTTAAATGCACTGTCTTTGCAATCCACTGTCAAAGAAAGAAATTCTCGAGAATGAAAACATGAAACTGAAACCAACCTACAGCCAAGGTGTACAGAAGGGTCACCTGGAATCAATCCGAAGGAGAAAGTTACTACTACCGGAGCATCTGGAGTTAAATCAGCCCTATATACATACTTCTAGTTCTATACTGACCTCACATGGTGCTTTCTTACATTCTACACAGGCCTACCTAGGTTTATATATTTGAATTAGTAAATGGACTCTATCTTCAACCAAAGTTAAATGTTTTAAAGAAAAGAATAGCATTTCATACCCCTTTTCCCATTGTTCTCGAACCCTTACAGTTCGTCAAATCACCCCGATAAACCCATCTCATCTGTTCCCTCTAGTTGCTTCCCAAGAAAAATTCTAACAACCAAGGACGCCAGATTGTAAAACACACAGTTAAGAGTTCTGGCACTACTAAAACATGTTAAGAAATCTTGGCAAATTAGTTAAAATCTCTTAAGCCGTAATTACCTCAGTTGTAAAGTGAATACAATAATACAAATCTACATCCGAGCAGGCATTAACAGTTAGACTTAATTAAACAGAAGAATTGCCTCAGATTTTTGGTGGGCTCCGAATATAAGGTACCTCTAGCCCATCTCACACTTTTCCTTCCACTTCTTCCCTTTAAGTTTGCAGGGTTTGCTCTCAGGCTCTACTTAGTGTTCCCCTTAACCTCACACATCCTGCCCTTCTACTCTATCCCCATACTCCAATTCCATGCAATTTCACCACCCTCCCGTTTCAAGCGGCTACTTCCCTTTGCGCCCTCTAAGGTCCCAGACAACCCCTTCACTTAGGTCCCCACATCTCCCTCAGTCCCCATTTCCTAACGGCTCCTCCCCTCGGTTCCCCACCCCCTCATCACCAGGTTCATCCTGCCCCTCCAACCGTCTCCCGCCCCCAGGTTCCTTCCTGCCCCTCCAAACACAGCTTCCCCGTCTCAACGTTTCATCTTGTTCCTCCAACCGACTTCCCCCAATGCCCTGCTCGCTCCTTTAGTCCCTATTTTCTGCAATACCCAACTGACTACTCCTTTCCATCCATTCTTTTCAAGGCACCCCCATACACATACTGGAGCCCCCACCCCCACCTTGAGCCTCCATCTTTCCCTTTTGCTTCCTTTCTTCCTTCTCCCAACCCCCTCCACCTCCTCCGGAAGAGCCTGGTTCCCAGGCCAAGGTCTCTCACCTCATTCGGTCACTTCAGTGGTGCCAACCGCTTCATACAGGAAAAAACAACCAATCACGACCCCGTGGGCGCTTCCCTTGCGAGTCCGAGCACTTACTAGGCACCCGCCCCACCGGGCACCCCGCACATACACACGCACAAACCGAGGTCGTGGGGACGAGGGTTGGGGAGGGGTAGAGTGAGCGTTCTTATACCGGCCTCAAACACAGCCCACTTCGCTACAACCCTTCGCCATTTTGGTTTCCCGCGGACTGCCGGTGCATTCTGGGAGAGCGGAGCGCCTCCGGTGCCGAATGGCAGCTCTCCAGAGCCGCGAGGGGGCGGGGACTACGGAGCTAGCGCGGAAGAACACCGCGCTCTGCGTCCGCGGCTAGAGCTGAACAAAGAAGGACTCTTTGACTTTGTGGTGGACTAAGTCCTTCCGCCGCCGGCGCTAACACAATAGTGAACCGTGTTCTCTGGTCTATTGGCTGTCCTGCGGCTGTTTCTGTTACAGAGGAAAGCTTGTGTTCAACTTTCATGTTACATGTTCTTTTCCTGACAAATGGGACGGTAACCCTTACGTCTTGCCCTGCCAATTTTCTTTCTATGGAGAAAATATCTTACCTTCATCCTGAGGCCTGTTCGAATTTCATTCAGCGGGGAAGAGGCCCGGGACGTCAGAATCACATTTTGTTCGGCGATTATTGTCCAGCTTCAAATTCCTTCCTATCAGGAGATTTTCACACTTTTTTCCCTGACGATGGAAGATTTCTCTGCTTATCTGCTTTGCAGATCCTTACTTATTGTGATGAAATCTGAGAATAATTTCGTCCTAAGTGGTTTATTTTGGGAATATAAAACTTTTTTGTACTAGAGCAGACCCTTAGCCTACGAATATTCTGCTGCAGATGGCCTAAGTGACAGAGAGTGAATGCTTGTCTCTGTGACTTCTACTTAGATAAAACCCAACTCCTCTTAATAGCCACATATGGTACCTTTGTTTGTAACTGTCAAAATACTCTAAAAATAATTTTTAATTTTTGTCTCATTACTTCACAGGGATAGTTAGTACTATGTTTTCCCGTCTAAGAAGACAGCCTCAATCTACCTTTCAAGTTTCACTTTTATAATAACCTATTTTCTCATAAATTTGTCTTCAATCCCCTTCATACTTTTGGTTGAATAGAGTAACTTATTTTTAAAAAGGTATACTTGCTGTGCAGCTAAACCTAATTACAGAACATCAGTTTTAGAGAACATTTGGTCTAAATTCCCCTCAACAATTCTCTCAAGTGGTCATCAAGCCTCAGCTTCAACATCTTTAGTGGTTCAGTACCTTGGAGGCAGTCTTGCCGATTTCACAAACGCTAATAATTAGAAAGTCCGTCCTTTTATAAATGTACAATCTGCCTTCCTATAATTTCCACTTACTGGTCTAACTTTTAGCTTCTTTAGCCACACAAAAGTGTTCTGATCTCTTATACATTAGAGAAGTCAATGATGCCTGTCTTTTTGGGGAAAAGAAGTTTACTTTTTCCCTATGTAAACATACGAGTACAGAAGTGCAATCATTTCATTTTAGGAAGCCAGGTGCTCAGGGAATCGAGGGCAGTGAGGGAGTCACAGTAAAATGCAAAGAATTTCTGTAACTGTGGTCTCAGAAATTACTGCTAAGTAAGCAATGTGCCATGGATTAGCACCTTAGTTAGTTCAGTCGCTCAGTCGCGTCCGACTCTGCTGCTGCTAAGTCGCTTCAGTCGTGTCCGACTCTTTGCGACCCCATCAACGGCAGCCCACCAGGCTCCCCCCGTCCCTGAGATTCTCCAGGCAAGAACACTGGAGTGGGTTGCCATTTCCTTCTCCAGTGCATGAAAGTGAAAAGTGAAAGTGAAGTTGTTTAGTCGTGTCCGACTCCTAGCGACCCCATGGACTGCAGCCTACCAGGCTCCTCCGTCCATGGGATTTTCCAAGCAAGAGTACTGGAGAGGGGTGCCATTGCCTTCTCTGGTCCAACTCTTTGTGACCCCATGAATCGCACGCAGCACGCCAGGCCTCCCTGTCCATCACAAACTCCGGGAGTTCACCCAGACTCAAGTCCATCGAGTCAGTGATGCCATCCAGCCATCTCATCCTCTGTCGTCCCCTTCTCCTCCTGCCCCCAATCCCTCCCAGCATCAGAGTCTTTTCCAATGAGTCAACTCTTTGCATGAGGTGGTCAGACTACTGGAGTTTCAGCTTCAGCATCATTCCCTCCAAAGAAATCCCAGGGCTGATCTCCTTCAGAATGGACTGGTTGGATCTCCTTGCAGTCCAAGGGACTCAAGAGTCTTCTCCAACACCACAGTTCAAAGGCATCAATTCTTCGGCGCTCAGCCTTCTTCACAGTCCAACTCTCACATCCATACATGACCACTGGAAAAACCATAGCCTTGATCAGATGGACCTTTGTTGGCAAAGTAATGTCTCTGCTTTTGAATATGCTATCTAGGTTGGTCATAACTTTCCTTCCAAGGAGTTAAGCGTCTTTTAATTTCATGGCTGCAGTCACCATCTGCAGTGATTTTGAAGAAACAAATGTGGAACCTCTCAGATGTACAAAGCAAAACAACTCCAATCCAAGTAAACTGTACTCTTTATTGTTATGTATTTCTCTGATGGTCATACGGGTTGCTCACAAAAATTCTGGTTCTCCTTTCTTCCAGACACAGAGTAAAATTGCAGTTTATTGCACCTAGAGTTAGGTATGGCTGTGTAACTCATTTTTACCAATAAAATGGAAGAGAAAATCAATCACTTTCTAGGAAAATCTTTAAGAGGCAGTTGCACAGCCCCTCCTGCTTGCTGTGGTGATCCTGGAAGCATGTGTTGTGATGGAATATCTTTCATTTTGGGTCCCTAAATGAAAACAGCAGAGACTAACATTGTGCAACCATCACCACAATCCAGTTTTAGAAGATTTTCACCGCCTTAAAAAAAGTCATTATGCCCATTTATAATCGATCCTTGTTCCAACTCCTGCTGCTGCTGCTGCTAAGTCACTTGAGTCGTGTCCAACTCTGTGCAACCCCAGAGACAGCAGCCCACCAGGCTCTGCCACCCCTGGGATTCTCCAGGCAAGAACACTGCAGCGGGTTGCCATTTCCTTCTCCAGTGCATGAAAGTGAAAAGTGAAAGTGAAGTCATTCATTCGGGTCCGACTCTTAGCGACCCCATGGACTGCAGCCCACCAGGCTCTTCCATCCATGGGATTTTCCAAGCAAGAGTACTGGAGTGGGGTGCCATTGCCTTCTCCTACTCCTAACCCCAGGCAATCTGTTATCTGTTGCTGTAGATTTGCCTTTTCTGGCCATTTCATATGAATGGACTCATACAATGTGTAGTCTTTTGGTCTGACCTCTTTCACTCAGCACAATGTTTTTGAGGTTCATCCACATTGTACCATGTGTCCCTAGTTCTTTCCTTTCTACTGTTGAATAGTACTCCACTGTATCAATGTATTCTATTTTGTTATCCATTCACCAGTTTGTGGCTACTATGAATAATCTGCTATGAATGTTTGTGTACAACTCTTGTGTAGATACTTGTTTTTGTTTTTCTTTGATAGATTCCTACAAGTGGAATTGCTGCATTGTGTAGTCAGTTTATATTAAACCTTTTAAGATGCTGCCAAACTGTTTTCCAAAATGTGAGCAGGAAAAGTATGTGGGAGGGTTCTGATTCCTTCACATCCTCACCAGTATTTGTTATTGTTTATCTTTTTTATTTTACTCTTCCAGTGGGAATGAAGTAGTTTCTCATGATTTCAATCTGATTTTCCCTAATGGCTAATGATGTTGAGCATCTTTTCATGTGCTTATTAGCCCTTGTTACATCTTTTTTGGTGAAGCATGTATTCAAATCTTTTACCCACTTTTTAACTGTATTGTTTGTCTTTTTTCAAGTTATAAAAAGTCTCTATATATCCTGAATACAAATCCTTTATCAGATACATGATTAGCAAATTTTTTCCCAGTCTATGGTTTGTCTTTTCATTTTCTTAGTGGTATCTCTTGAAGCACTAAAGTTTCTTAATTTTGATGAAGTCCAGTGTACCTTTTTTTGGTGCCATATGCTTTCTTTAAAATTTTTATTTATTTTTTTAGTTGAAGGATAATTGCTTTACAGAATTTTGTTGGTTTCTGCCAAACATCAACATAAATTAGCCATAGGTATAAATATGCCCCCCCCATCTTGAACCTCCCTCCCATCTTCCTCTTCATCCCACCCATCTAGGTTGTTACAGAGCCTCTGTTTGAATTCCCTGAATCATACAGCAAATTCCCATTGGCTATCTGTTTTACATAGGGTAATATAAGTTTCCATGTTATTCTCTCCATACATCTCACCTCTCCTTCCTCCTTCCCGCCCCCACGTCCATAAGTCTGTTTTATGTGTTTGTGTCTCTACTGTTGCCCTGCAGAAAATTTCATTAGTACCATCTTTCTGGATTCCATATATATGCATAGTATATGATATTTATCTTTCCCTTTCTGACTTACTTCACTCTGTATAATAGGCTCTGGATTCATTCACCTCATTAAAACTGACTCAAATGCATTCCTTTTTATGGATGAGTAATATTCCAAGCCGTCTGCTTTTGATGTTATTTATAAGAACTCTTTGCCTGACCCAAGATCACAAAGATCTTCTATTATGTTTTCTTCTGAAAATTGTATAAGTTTAGTTCTTATGTTTAAATCTGTGACCCATCTGAGTTAATTTTTGTGTACACTGTGAGATATAGGCCTGTATTCATCTTTTTGCATGTAGATATTTAGAGATATAAACTATTGTTATATTAAGCCACTGCAATTTGGAATTGTTTGCCACCCAGAATATTTTAGTTTACTCTGACTGAAACAGTCCAGATATCTTAATATGTAACACAACTCAATAATAGCATTTAGCTCTCTACTGTATTCAAAGCCAAAAATGAAAAAATGCAAAAATTAAAATATGAGGTAATTCTCAAATTTTGTAAAAATTTATAATTGAAAAATCACAAGGAATGTATAAACTTAAGAGCTGTCAATTATTAGCTATTACTCTTTGTGGGGAAAAGCTAGAAGACCTTTTGCGTTGTTCATTGTACATAGATAGAAATGCAAATAACCAGAGAAGGCAAAGAAACATACACTTATAGAGTTTGCTTTCACTGATCTGAAAAGCAAAATGGATCTGAAACTGTACTATTAGTCTTCTTTTATTAAGTTATAAGAAGTCTTTATATATACTGAATACATAAAAAAAGAATGTTTTCATAATAATCATATAAAAAAGATTTGTTAAAATTTGTTAAAATTCCTTTCCTTCTTATCCAAAGCTTAAACACGGCAACTCACTCCGAGGAGGAGCCTGATGGGCTATAGTCCGTGGGATCACAAAGAGTCAGACACAACTGAGCAACTAACACTTAAACGATGATGAATATAATATAAACATTACTTTTAAACTCATTTATCTGTTGTAACAGTATATATAGAAAATTTAGATCCTTCATATAATACATCTTAAAATATAGTGTGCCCCTTATCAGTTTATTGCCTACCATTTCAAAATTCACCCTTTATTACATGCTTTGTGAAAATGGGTGTGGATCCTTTAAATATTTTTCCCTCACCAGCAGCACATGCACCTTCCTCAAGCTTTTCAAATTACCTTTCCCCTACCCTTATAGCTCAATTGGTAAAGAATCCACCTGCAATGCGGGAGACCTTTGTTCCATCCCTGGGTTGGGAAGATCCCCTGGAGAAGAGAAAGGCTACCCACTCCAGTATTCTGGCCTAGAGGATTCCATGTACCCTATAGTCCATAGGGTCACAAAGAGTCGAACACAACTGACCAACCTTCACTCACTCACTCCCCTACCCTAATCCCAGAAGAATTTATTGTGCTTCTTTAAAGTGATACTTGTGCTGTCCTGGCAATCAAAATTTAAGATAAGTGAAAACTCTGTGTGCAGTCAAAACAAATCACTCAATTCAGAGTCATAAGGGAACCACAGATAGACCAGTGGTTCAGACTCCACGCTTCTGTTGCTGGGGGCATGGACTGGATTCCTAGGGGAACTAAGGTCATATATGCTGCATGGCATAGCACCCTGCCCCGCCCCCCCAAAAAAGAGTCATAAGAACTAGGTTCCAATTCATGCTTGTGACACACCTTGGTTATGACACAAGCTTCTGAAAATGAAATCACTGAAAGCTAGGAGGAAGGGGATAAGAGAGAGAGAGAGAAAGAATTATCTGTCTTTATCTGCTTTGCTCTGCTACTTTTCCACTGAGTGTTCAAAAATGTGGACAAGGTAAGAGAGAAAGCATAATGTTAAAGGTAGAATAACAAAAGCAGGAACACTGGAAGACAAAGGACCTCAGTCAGTGGCTAGCTTCTCACTTTATTAGCTGAATGATCTTGGGCCAGGTTCCTAAACTCTCACAACCTGAGCTTCTTTGTCTGTTCAATGGGGAGGATAAGACTATCAACATTAAAGCTTTATCATTTGGATTAAATGAAAATATGTGTAAAAGTACTTTATTTTTTTCTCTTACAGCAATTATTACATGTCTGACTCCCCTGATTCAACTGCGAGCTTCTTGAGGGTAGGCGGGCATTACTATTCTTTATATTCCTATCCCTGGAAATACATCTGGACCATAGATCTATCTTTATATAAATAAAATTATAAATGGTTATTTATTTAACAATAAATAATAGAAAAACTATGCCATACAGTGTTCAGGACAGGGTACAAGCATTGATAATATATACCTATAAAGCTGGAGGGCTTAGAATCTGGAGGTAGTGCCATTAATAAGCGATTGAGATACAATACAAATGTACAAAAGTGTGAAAGGGTGTGATGTACGCTAGGAATGAGAACAAATTTAGTGAAAACAGAAGGCAATGGCACCCCACTCCAGTACTCTTGCCTGGAAAATCCCATGGATGGAGGAGCCTGGTGGGCTGCAGTCCATGGGGTCGCTAGGAGTCGGACACGACTGAGCAACTTCACTTTCACTTTTCACTTTCATGCACTGGAGAAGGAAATGGCAACCCACTCCAGTATTATTGCCTGGAGAATCCCAAGGATGGGGGAGCCTGTTGGGCTGCTGTCTATGGGGTCACACAGCGTCGGACACGACTCAAGCGACTTAGCAGCAGCAGCAGCAGCAGCAGTATGAAAGATTGAAAGATGATTGGGTCTTATTGTGAGAGACCTCATATGACAAGTAATATCAGTCAAGACTTTTTTGATTGCAAGGGTCACAACTGTAACCAGGATAAGCCTTGGAAGGGTGGAAACCCTTGCCTTGGTATTGTCTGGAAACAGAAACTAAAAAGATAGAAGGAACCTCTATCTCTCTCTCAGTGTCTCTCTCAGACTATCTCTCTAAATCCCCCCACCCCATCCCACCCCTGCTATCTCTCTCTCTCCTTTCTTCTCCTCTCTAAATGGTGTTTCATTTTCTTCTTCTGCAAATGGCCTTCACTGTTTAGTGGGAAAGAGGTCTTTTAGGGAGGTTACATTTTCTGTAGCAACCAATTAAGAAAAGGGAATTTTCTCCTTCTGCCTCCTTTCCCCGCTCCTACTCCCCACCTTTAGAGTTCCAGCCATAAAAATCCCAGGGAAGGATTCTGCTGGACTAGTCTTGGGTCGCATGCCCAATCTCAACGGTGTGTCATAGGCAAGAAGATGAGATATTCAACATAAATTGGATCAGTGCCCATCCCTGTAGCCAAAAAAGTGGAGTCTTATTAGCTGCCATCACAAGAGGCAGATAATTGGCCTGGGAGATGGGATGTTTTCCCAAAGAGAAGTTGCTATTTTGAGCTATCAAAATATTTTGAATCTACTAACATGCAATGGAGTTTGAACTTCCATTATTATAATGATAGTAATAATAATAATTATTGAATGTTTACCCTCTGCTAAGACATGTGAAAAAGTACTTTATGTATGCTATTTTGTTTAATATTCTCAACAACCCTATGAAGCAGTTATTATCAATTCCTATTTTATAGATGAAGCAACTGAAGTACAGAGAAGATAAGCAAATTGTCCGGGATTGTACAATAGTAAGTGAAGATTTGAATTCTTTTTTCTCTTTTTTTTTTTGGCCACACCACACCATTTGCAGAATCTTAGTTCTCACACCAGTGATTGAACCAGGGCCACCACAATGAAACACCAGGGAAATCCCTGAATCCAGTTTTGTTTGACTCCAGAGACCACTCTTTACTTTTTTCTGTTTTTTTCAAACTTTAAAGTTTTTATTTTGTATTGATGTATAGCCAATTAACAATGTTGTGGTAGTTTCAGCTAAACAGCGAAGGGACTCAGCCATATACATGCATACATCAATTCTCCCCCAGAAACCCCTCCAATCCAGGCTGGCACATAACATTGAGCAGAGTTCCATGTGCTATACTATAAGTCCTTGTTGGTTATCCATTTTAAATATAGCAGTGTGTACATGACCTTCCCAATATCTCCTAACTGTCCTTTTCCCCTGGCAGCCGTAAGTTAATTTTCTGTGAGTCTCTTTCTGTTTTGTAAGTAAGTTCATTTGTATCATTTCTTTTTAGATTCCACATATACGGGATGTCATACGATATTTTTCTTCTCTGTCTGACTTCACTCAGTATGACACTCTGTAGGTGGAGTGTGTGTGTGTGTGTGTGTGTGTGTGTGCTCAGTTGTGTCCGACTCTTTACAACCCCAAGGACTGTAGCCCACCAGGCTCCTCTGTCCATGGAATTTTCCAGGCAAGAATGTTGGAATGGATTGCCATTTCCTACTTCAGGGGATCTTCCCCACCCAGGGATTGAACCCGAGTCTCTTGCATCTCTTTCACCACTCTCCTATACAGAAATAGGAGGATCATCAGAGGATATTAAATAAATAGATCCTTTAGAAATATCTTTCTGGTAGTAGTGTAGAAATTGGATTCAATGCAGGAAATACTCCAAATTAAGAGGCCACTGCAACCATATAAGTGAGTGATGGCTGAAGATCTGAACAGAGAGGAAAGAAGAGATAGAAAGAGACAGAAAGAGATACTAACAAAACTTGGCAGTCACTGGAAGAGATAGGTGAAAGAATGAATTGATTTAATGATAATCTTTGAGGTTTGTGGCTTGAGTGAGAGGAGAGAGGATGACTTTTTGTTGTTTCTTCTTCCCTCTTCCCTTTCTTTTTCCCATCTTCATTTTTGCAAAGATTGGATAAGGTGGTTGATGTTAAAATTAACAAAGATAGATAATAAAAGATATGGAATAATTTGAGGGAAAAACTAATTAAGTTCTGAACAAGTTGAGTTTAAGGTGACCATGGGATATTAAAATGAGATGTCAAGTATGCAGCAGGAAGTGCATCTGGAGCTCAATAAAGGAGAAGGCTGATACCACCTGGAAAACCGCACACTTAATCAAGCCGTGGTACTCCAATCCAGTTTGCTCCCTAGCATTCTTCCCTGTCTCTCCTAATACAGGAACAAGGGCTTGGCAAAAATAGTAACTGAATCAGAATATATTTAATTACATAATCTTAGGTATTCAAATTTAATTTCACAAAATGTACACATTAAACTGGAGTATTTGAAGGGTTGCTAACAAAAGAAAACAGGCATGAATATTAATAAATAGGGTCTATTTGTGGATCTTGCTTCACCATTGTTATTAGTTAATCATCATCTCTGTGATAAGATTGTTTCTCTTTATGTTCCTCTCTATTTCCTAATTTTTCCACTCTTGTAATATTTAAAAGTGTATTTAAAACACACACAATGCCGTAATATAAGTTTCAGGTCTTGTAACCCATGAGACTATGTAGATGCAGTCAGCTATGAGTATTTGAAACTCCCAGGCTCTCAAAACAGGAGCTCTTTGGGGAGCTCTCCAGGGTACTGGACTGCCTCCCTTGAAATTCTGATCAGTGAGCCAGACCTTTATGTCTCTTCTGACTTACTTGTCATTGCTCTACCCTGAATCCTACCCTCTGATCAACTGGCTGTCTCAACTATGTCTTAACTAGCAACTTAGTTCTCTGGATCAGTTTCCAACAGGTTTTAGCTGTTAATTTCTTGCTGATGCCTCCAGAATCTATAAAACCAGTAACTTTCTTCCCACACAAACTCATCTCTTCCATTTAGGTTGCCATTAACCTTCCTTAATTTGTCTAACAAATACTCTTGACTGTAAACAGAAATGTAAAATGTAAAACTATAAAACTTCAAGAAGATAATATAGGAGAAAATCTATGTGGTTTGACACCAAAACCATAATCCATGAATTAAAAATTGAGAAGTTTAACTTTATGAAAATTAATTTCACTCTGCAAAAGACACCCTTTAAGAGAATGAAAAGGAAATTAAGGATTGGGAGAATATATTTGCAAAATACATATCCAGTAAAAAACACATCCAAAAAATACAAAGAACCCAATTAAAAATGGGCAAAAAACCTAAACAGACAACTTACCAAAGAAAATATACAGATGACAAATAAAGCATATGAAAAGATGCTCAGCGTCATATGTCACTAGGGAATTGTGAATTAAAATAATGAGATACTACTATCAGAATAGTATTGATAAAATAATTGATAGTATTGAATAGATTCAACATTGAGTGCTGATGAATATGTAGAGCAACAGGAACTCTTTTCATTGCTGGAGAATGAAATAGGCACTTCGGAAGACAGTTTGGCAGTTTCTTACAAAACTAGATATAGTCTTACCATATGATCTAGGAATCACAATCTTAGGTATTTACCCAAAGAAATATAAATATGTCTACACAAAAACTTGCACATGAATGTTTACAGATGTTTGTTGCAAAACTATAATTAACCAACATTCCTTCAACTGGTAAATGGACAAACTATGGCACATCTATACAGTGGAATATTATTCAGTGAAAAAAAGAAATGAGCTAGGAAGCCAGAAAGGATATGGAGGATAAATGCATATTGCTAAGTGAAAGAAGTCTGAAAATTATGAGTATGAGTTCAACACTATGATATTCTGGAAAAGGCAAAACTATAGAGATAGTAAAAAGATCAGTAGTTGCCAGAGGTTAGGGAGGCAAGAGAGAGAGAAATGAATAGGAAGAGCACAGAGAATCTTTAGTGTCATGAAAGTATTATGTATTATACTATAATGGTGGATCATGACATTGTGTAGTTGTCAAAACTCATAGAATTATACAATACAAAGAATAAACCTTTATGTCACCTATGGAGTTCAGTCAATGGTTCAATATTGTTTCATTAATTATAACAAATGTACCACACTAAAGACATAATATAGGAAATTGGGATAAGGGAGTGTGTGTGTGTGTGTGTGTGTGTGTACACTCAGTTGCTCAGTCATATCTGACTCTTTGCGACCCCATGGATTGTAGCACACCAGGCTCCTCTGTCCAGGGAATTTTCCAGACAAGAATGCTGGAACAAGTTGCCATCTCTCCTCCTGGGAATCTTCCTGACACAGGGATCGAACCTACACCTTTCACATCTCCTGCACTGGCAGGCAGATTTTCTACCACTGTGACACCTGGGAGGCCCAGGGGAGAGGATATTATATGCTAACTCTGTACTATCTGCTCATTTATTTTGTAAACCTAAACCTTATAAAAAATTGAAGTCCATTATTAAAAGTATTATCTAATGTCTACTATAAGTCAGCCATTGCACTAGAAACTGGGATTATTGACCTTCTTGGCATTTCAATGTGGCATGTTGGGTATAAGAGGACAGATGCTATTGAAATATTGACACTAGTATGTACTTACACACTGCTATGAATAAAAGTTTCATAGGACTATGAGAACTTTTTACCTAGTCTGAAGGTCTAGGGAAGTCTTCTCTAAGGAAGAGATGTTAGAACTAAGATCTCAAAGATGAATAAGAGGGACTTCCCTGATGGTGCAGTGGCTAAGATTCAGCACTCCAAAGGCAGGTGCCCTGGGTTTGACCCCTGGTCAGGGAACCAAATTCCACACATTGCAACTAAGAGTTTGCCTGCCACAACTAGAAAGATCTCCCGTGCCACAACAAAGATCAAAGATCCCATGTGCCACAGCTAAGACACAGCACACCCAAATAGATAAATCAATAAAATTTTTTAAATGGATTAATAGGAGTTAATTAGATTTGTGATTTTGCTTGTTTTTGTTTACAGCACAGGGGTTTATCCCTTTTATTTATTTTCTTAGAAAAATTTTGGTCTAAGAGAAAATTAATATCCATAGTTATTTGGTCATTTTACATATGCACTTCTTAAGAAGAATTAAGCTTCATTTTCTGTTGAAGAGTTTGTTACCATGGAATCTGGCTTTTGAGTCATTCTATCCAGTTCTTCCTGAATATTTGTCAACACAGTCTTTTGTTCTGACTTCTTGGCTGTGCTCTGCACCCCACCAGCACCAAGGATTTCCAGGAGAGCATGTTTGTTTTGTTTTTTTTACTCAACAGACTACTGAAGAAACTGGTCAACACCCCTTTACTTGCTGCATTATTTTTGATGTTTGGGGTCTGACTTCTTTAGTGACATGTTTGGGGAGTCACTAGGCATGCTGGCTGGCCCTCCCCAGCCCTGTCATACCCCCCCTTTTTTTTTTAATGAAAATGTCTCCTAAAAAGGAGCCACAAAGCACAGCCACATATGACAACACGGACCTCTCTCTTTGTTGCAGGCTGTTTTTGCTTTTGTTTGGCCACACTACACAACATGTGGGATCTTAGTTCCCTAAGCAGGAATTGAACCTGTGTCCTCTGCTGAGGAGGCACAATCTTAACCACTGGACTGCTGGACAGGTCCCTGCTTGCAGGCTGTTTTGATGATCACATTAAAGATACCAGGACCCCATCACCAAACAGGACTCAGAACATGAACATGCCCACCAACTGCACCAAGCAGCAGGCGCCACCCAAACTTACTACAGCCAGGAGGATTCAGACAGCCACCGCCTCTACTGGCCCATCTCTCACCACTTCTGAGGTAAAGTCCTCAACAACCCAGTTAAGGGTCATACTCTTCCTCTTTAGGCAGCCAGGCCTAGGGTTGGAAGGCCGGGTAATGTTAACAAAGATCCCAGGAATCTCCTTCTGACAAGATCACTATTTTCCCATGCAGGGAGCCCCAGAAGCCTGGGAGACACCAGGGCCTTCAGTGGTCAGTGCATCCCTCAGGGCAGCAAAGCCAGGCTCTGACCTCATTGCTCCATTCAGCTGTACCCCTCCCTACTGGGTCCCATCATGCTTTTTTTTTTTTTTAAGATTCTGTATAATGAATGGAGAGCAGACAGGTATATTTACCAGCCTCATTCAGTACTCCAGAATCATCAATATGGAGCCTCTGTATCTCTCCCAGCTGCCAGCTCCCCCCAACACTTACACTTGTTCTTCTGTTAGAATTAGGGTCAGGGTGGGGGTTGTTAGGAAGGAGAGCATTCTGACAGAGGGAGGGTAAGGTCCCGTAGTGAGACACAATATATACAGCACAGAAGGAAGGCCCATGTGGCTAGAGCACAGAAAGCAAAGAGGTGAGTGCACAAGCTGAAGATAGAGGTTGGTAGGGGCGACCCTACAGAGGACCCTATGGGCCAGAAAAAAGGATTTACATTCTTAACCTAAAATCAGTAGGAAGACCTTCAGAGATTTTCAGCTGAGTGCTGACAAGACTATAATTGAAAAAGGTCTCTGGCTATTTGGTGAAGAAAAGATAGCAGTGTTTCTCAACCTTGGAACTATTGATATTTTGAGGTGGGTAATTCTTTGCTGTGGGGGGCTGTATTGTGCATTATAGGAAGTTCAGCAGCATCCTTGGCATCTCCACACTAGGTATATCCACACATGGAGTTGAGACAACCAAAGTCTCCAGACTCAAATTATACTGATATTTAGAAATATAAACTGAACTTGTAAATGCTGCTGCTACTGCTAAGTCACTTCAGTCGTGTCCGACTCTGTGCGACCCCATAGATGGCAGCCCACCAGGCTCCCCCATCCCCGGGATTCTCAAGGCAAGAACACTGGAGTGGGTTGCCATTTCCTTCTCCAATGCATGAAAGTGAAAAGTGAAAGTGAAGTCGCTCAGTCGTGTTCGACTCCCAGCGACCCCACGGACTGTAGCCCACCAGGCTCCTCCATCCATGGGATTCTCCAGGCAAGAGTACTGGAGTGGGGTGCCAGAACTTGTAAATAAACAACATCAATTATGTCTAAAAATAATCCTCTCGTATAATGCATGTGCTTTCCCTCACCCCTTTTTTCACTTTCATCATATTTTAATGACTTTCATCATATAAAGAGGTGGAGCTGCATATCCTAATGCACAATTGCAGGGAGGCAGGGGGGGAAGATAAAAAAGGGAAACCCTCAACATAAAAGATCAGACTCCTCCATGGGAAAATAAACCCTCCAGAGGTAACAGAAGATGTGTTCTATTAAGTCAAAATTCTTGATCCTCCCCTTGACCAGAAAAGAAAGACTGAGAGAACCTCAAATGTTCATCTTATTCTGGCACTAAAAAACTCAACTCCCTGCATGTGCCTTTTGAGAACAAGCACTACAAGCAAACCCTAACCTGCTTTCTCTCCACTACTGGGCAAAAGTTTTTTTAATTATTTTTGTTTTTTAAATTTTTATTAGAATATAGTTGATATACAGTGTTGTGTTAGTTTCAGGTGTATAACAAAGTGAATCCATTATACATATACATAGACATATATCTGGGGCTCCCCAGGTAGCTCAGCAGTAAAGAATACACCTCACAAGCAGGAAATGCATGTTTGATCTCTGAGTTGGGAAGATCATCTGGAGTAGGAAATGGCAGCCTGCTCCAGTATTTTTGCCTGAGAAATCCCGTGGACAGAGGAGCCTGGCCGGCTACAGTCCATGGGGTCGCAAAAGAGTCAGAAATGATTTAGTGACTAAGCAACGACAATAAATAGACATATCCACTCCTTTTAAGATTCTTTTCCCATTTAGAGCATTACAGAGTTTCGAGTAGAGTTCCTTGTGCTATACAGTAGGTTCTTATTGGTTATCTATTTTATATATAGTAGTGTGTATATGTCAGTTTCAATCTCCCAATTTATCTCTCTTTTTCATTATCCCTTCCCTTATCCCTTGGTAGCCATAAATTTGTTTTCTACGTCTGTGATTCTACTTCTGTTTTGTAAGTAGGTTCATTTGTACTCTTTTTTTGGATGCAATATGTAAGAGATATCATATGATATTTGTCTTTCTGTGTCTGACTTACTTCACTCAGTATGACAATCTCTAGGTCCATCCTTGTTGCTGCAAATGGCATTATTTTGCTTTCTTTTAAGGCTGAGTAATATTCTATTGTATATATGTACCACATAGGCTTTATCCATTCCTGCTTCCATGTCCTGGCTATTGTAAATAGTGTTGCAGTGAACACTGGGGTGCTTGTATCTTTTTGAATTATGGTTTTCTCCAGGTGTTTGTCCAGGAATGAGACTGCTGGGTCACATGGTTGTTCTATTTTTAATTTTTTAAGGAACCTCCATATGTACTCCATAGTAGCTATACAAACTTACACTCAAACCAAGTGTATGAAGGTTCCCTTTTCTCCACACCCTCTTCATCATCCATCTATTGTTTGTAGACTTTTTTTTATAATGGCCCTTCTGACCGGTGTGAAGTGATACCTCATTGTAATTTTGATTTGCGTTTCTCTAATAATTAGTGATGCTGATCATTTTAATGTACTTTTTGGCCATCTGTGTATCTTCTTTGGAGAAATGTCTATTTAGAGCTTCCTCCTATTTTTTATTGGGTTTTTTGTTTTTTTGATATTGAGCTGCATGAGCTGTTTGTATATCCCTCTCTCCTTTTTTTAACTGGTGGAAAGTGTTATGATTATGAGAAGCTGTTTATAAAACTTTTAAAATGAGTTTTCAAACAGTCCTTTGCAGCTGGAATTTGATTATTTGGTACCTATTATGTCTTGATTGCTAGTAAAATGTCTAAAAAATTATAAATTATAAAAAATTTCCCATATCTTATGCTTAAAAGATTGCATTTATAATCCCAAGAAGTTTTGCTTTTAATTTGAATCTTCAGTTCTTGAAAAAATTTTAAATAAGTTATACTGTACCATGATTAGAAAGAAAGAGTAGAATAGAAATGCAAAGGGAGGTCATAAATATCATCCAGCAACCATATTTGATGAATTTTGGGCATTCTAGGTCTACATAGCTTTCTTAAACTCCAGAGTATCAATTGATTTTACTTAGGATTTCTGTCAAGTGAGTGATGATACTGTCTAAATAGATTTCATTCTTACTTTCCCAAGGTTTTACTTTGACTATGTAGTGAACTAAGTTGGGTGATGAATATACTAGATTTCACAATAATATGGAAATTATTGGGCTGAATTTTTTTTTGGTGCACCAACTGTTGTGGTATTTATTTCTGTTTTAGTCAATTATAGTGTATAATGTCAAAACAATACATTAGAACCAGTAATTCATAGGTAAAAATTATCCATATACAGATGGTGACACTTAAGCTCTAGATGTATAAATATCATAAGTACATATTCAGAGTTGTGAATGGAATAAGGATTCCCACAGTATTAACCCACCTTCAACAAGCCATACAGTCTGTTTCACTCATAAAAACAGTGAAACACAATCTGTTCTATACATTTTTCACAGCCTCAATTGCTGTAACACAAGAACTCTTTTCTTAAGGGTAGAAACTCTCAACAACTCTTAGACCACAAAAGTCTATCAGTTTACAGTTGGAGTCTTCTATCCATTCAGAATATTTCATACTCTTATGGACAGAAGTCCCATTGTTTTAAGTTAATAGATTTTGTTTCTATAGAAGTAAAGTGCTCTTAAGTCATGATATGACTTTTGCTTTGGCCTTAATTTTCCTTTTATTTCTAAGGGCTTCCATAAAAAAAATTCCTTTGTTAACATATAATGTATTTTCATTGTAATATAACTTTAGATTTTTACTCCGTATTTTCACAAAAGCAAAAAATTTTTTGATCTGTGTCAGATATGTTTCTTATATCCTGCAAACCTATTGCCACAAACTTCTGTGAAACAAACTGCCTCATGTGCGACAACATGAATGAACCTTGAAAGCATTATGCTAAGTGAAATAAGTCAGTCACAGAAAGAAAAGTATTGCCATGAGTACAAATTAATACGAGGTTTCTAAAACAGATTCATAGAATCAAAGAATGATCATAAATTTTCAGTTAAACAAAATGAATCAGTTCTACTGTACAACATTGTACCTGTAGTCAACATGCTGCTGCTGCTGCTAAGCTGCTTCAGTTGTGTCTGACTCTGTGCGACCCCATAGACAGCAGCCCACCAGGCTTTCCCATCCCTGAGATTCTCCAGGCAAGAACACTGGAGTGGGTTGCCATTTCCTTCTCCAATGCATGAAAGTGAAAAGTGAAAGTGAAGTCGCTCAGTCATGTCCGACCCTCAGCGACCCCATGGACTGCAGCCTTCCAGGCTCCTCCGTCCATGGGATTTTCCAAGCAAGAGAACTGGAGTGGGGTGCCATTGCCTTCTCCAATGGTCAACATAATATATTGTCAACAAAAATATCTTAGAGTGGGTTTCATGTTAAGTGTTCTTACCACAAAAAAATTTAAAAATAAAGCAAACAAAATTTTTGTACAAACCAATAATTATCTCTAACTCATATTTTCCAATTATAAAATATTGATGTTATTTCTGGAAAAATACAGAAAAGTTTAAAGCATAAAATAAAAACTACTCATAATCTACATGGAAATAAACACTATTAACATTTGGTGTCTGTGTCCCATATAAAATACTTCTTTTCAAAGGAATAAAAAAGTGTGACACTCATAATTTATTTAAATTGGAAGTAGAAAAAAAAATAAATTGGAAGTAGAAAATACTAGAAGTGTGATTATAAATATTTGTGAATATTCCCTTTTCTGATAGCTACTGAGGACTAATGATGAATAGCTCCATGAAACCAGAAGTGAAGACAGAGGAGACAGATTTGTAATTCCCATTCTTAAGAAAAGATATATTAATTTCAAAATTTATTTTAAAATATGACATAGAATATCACCATAAGGAAGAGCAAGAGATGAATAAACTCATTATCAAGATATATGTCTAAAGTGAGAAAGAACATCAAGAATACAATAAAAAAGGAATACAGAGGACATCCCTGGTATAGTGGATAAGAATCTGCCTGTCGATGCAGGGGACACAGGTTTGACCCCTGGTCTGGGAAGATTCCATATGACTTGAGCAACTGAAGTCCATGCACCACAGCTACTGAAGCCCACACACTAGAGCCCCCACACTGCAGCTACTGAAACCTGAGCACCTGAAGCCTGTGTTCCACAACAGTAGAAGCCACCACATTGAGAAAGCCGCCACATTTCTTCTACACCACAAGAAAGAGTAGCCCCTGTTAACTGCAACTAGAGGAAGCTGGTCAAAGCAATGAAGACCCAGCACAAAAAGTAAATATGTAAATAAATAAATTTTAAAAAAAAACACAGAGTAATACGCACAAAGACTGAACCTTATTATAAACTATGGACTTCAGTAAATACTAATGTGTTGATACTGGTTCATCAATTTTAACTAACATACCCCACTAATGCAAGATTCTAATACATAATAGGGGAAACTGAAGGATTAGGAAAGGGAGTATATGGAAACTTTGTATTGGCTTCTCAATTTTTCTGTAAACCTAAAATTACTCAACAATGAAGTCCAGAATTTTTAAGTTAAAGAAATAAGCAAATTAAAATAATGTGAGTCTTCAAAACTCAATACTTTCCCAATGGATTTTCTAACTAAATGTTTGTTAATTATTCTTCTTCTGCTTAGCCCTTAAATAATAACTATGATGCCTCTTCCTCAGTCCTTTGCATTTTTATTCTCTAGTCTACATTTCATAAACCAGTTGATCCACTCCCATATTCAACTGTCACTTGTTACGGATCATTTATTTCCTCCCCATCTTCCACTAAAAACATCCACTATCCCTGTGTTCCTCTTTTGGCTATACATCTACCATTTTCTATCCTACTTCCACTTGTGCTACGTTTACACTTATTTCTCTGCCTTTTTTCATCCTATGCCCCCTGCCTGGAATGCCCTTGCCCTCCATCTCATCTTCCTGTATTGTATTCATCTTTTAATGCCTAGAATAAATGTTACTAGTTTTGTGAAACCACTCCTGACTCAACCCTTATATTAATTTTGCAACTGCTTATAACCACAATATAAGCAAGCCATGTTGGATGGCATCACCAACTCAATGAACATGAGTTTGAGCAAGCTTTGGGAGATGGTGAAGGACAGGGAAGCCTGCCATGCTGCAGTCCATGGGGTTGCAAAGAGTTGGATACAACTGAGGGACTGAACAACAACAATAACCACAATTGGGGCTTTAAAAAAGAGAAAAAAAACACCACACTATCTGATTTATATTGTCATTAGTTTTATGGTTTGCTTACCTCCTTCACTAATCTTTGACATCCTAGGAGGTAGAAAATATATTGCTACACTTTACATTGCCCTGTTGACAAATACAGTACTATAAGCATAAAAGATAGTAAGTATTTCGATTCATGATAATCAGTCTTTGAGCAAAACTCTAATTTATTACTCTGCTTTCATAAGATAACTTTTGAACTAAGTGGAAATTTTGATGGGGTTGGTTCTTGAAACATCCCTGAAATATTAAATTCTACAATTTAGTGTTTGTAGGTGTTTAGTGGTGAGAGTAATATTGATGCTAAGTCATTAACAAGCATTCAATTTAAAATATAATAAAAATAATTTATAGAATAAAGAATTAATAAAGTCTATTGAAGTGAAGAAAGACTGGTAATAAAAATTTTTTAAATACTACCAAAAGAAATTGAATCTCAAATAATCCAGAAAAAGTAAAGTTGGTAACTATAATTTCCTTAGTGTTTCTCTAGAACTTTTCAAGGGAAGGGTACCTAGATAACTCACTATGAGTATTTCTTTTTTTTTAATTTTTATTTATTTATTTGGTTGCACTGGGTCTTAAATGTGGCTTACAGGATCTTTAGTTGCAGCATGCAGTCTCTTAGTTGTAGCTTGTGGGATCTAGTTCTCTGACCAGGGATAAACCTGGGCTGCCTGCCTTGGGAGTGTAGAGTCTCAGCCACTGGATCACCAGGGAAGTTTCCACAATATGAGTATTTCATTTGGCATGAGAGCATAGTCTTACATGAAACATCAAATATTCACAAAAAGCATGAAAGAGGGATATCATATCTTGGTTTTTGTTTTTATTGTTTCCACAGCAGGACTTTATCATACTCTAAGTTTCTGGTCGTTTACACACACGCAAATAAAACTGAAGGTGCTACACTGATAATCAGCCATGTATATTTATTAATTTAGACTAGAAGAAGATAATCATTTGGTAAAAGACACAACTGAACTCAACCCTCATACCATATACAAGGTATACCAGAGACATTCTAATAGGATAACAGTTTTAATGTAAAAAGAGGAAAATAATTAATTTCTTCATGGGAGTAGAGAAAACTTCCTCTTCAGAAACATAAGAAAAAGATTAATAAATATTTCACAAAGTAATTTCAAAATGGGCTTCTCTGGTGTCTCAGTGGTAAAGAATCTGCCTGCCAATACAGGAGACACTGTTTGATCCCTGGGTCAGGAAGATCCCTTGGGGAAGGCTGTGGCAACCCACTCCAGTATTCTTGCCTGGCAAATCTCATGAACAGAGAAGCCTAGTGGGCTATAGTCCAGGGGGTCACAGAGACTCAAACAAGGTTTAGTGACTGAACAACAACAACAAATTTTAAATTATGTGATAAAAATTACAGTAAAGGCTTCCCTGGTGGCTCAGTGGTAAAGAATCCACCTGGTAATACAGGAGACATGGGTTTGAACCCTGTTGCAGAAAGATTCCTCATGCAGCAGAGAAATTAAGCCCCTGCACCACAACTATTGAGCCAGTGCTCCAGAGCCCAGGAACCACAGCTGCTGAGTCCATGTGTGGCAACTCCTGAAACCCGCACACCCTACAGCCCAGCTCTGATAAGAGAAGCCACCACAATGAGAAGCTGAAGCATGACATCTAGAGGGTAGCCTGCATTTGCTGCAACTAGAAAAAAGCTCACATGCAGCAACAATGATCCAGCATATCCCCAAAATAAAGTAAACAAATAAAAACATTTTAAAAATTGCAATGAAGAAAATAAAAAAATTCCTACTTGGGAAAAATTTTGCAATATTTATCATAGAGAAAAGATTACTATATCTGGAATATAAAAAGCTTATAAAATACAAAAGACCAAAATCCAATATATCAAGTGGATTCGAGATATCACAAAAAAAGTAATGCTGTCTGTCAACTATATGAAAAGATTTCAATCTCATTCATAAGAAAAATAATACAAATTGGTACTACAATATCATTTCTCACCTATAAGATTGGCAAACATTCCAAAGTTTGACAATACTCTTTTAGTGAAGCTGTTTGGCACATGTATACTTTCCTGTATGCTCATGAGAGTACAAAACATGACAACCGCTAATGGCAGAAAATTTGGCAGTATCTGGCAAAATTACCTGTGCATTTGACCCAGAAATCCTACTTCCAAGAATCTATTGCAAACATTTACTGGCACAAGTAAGAAAAAAGTTTGCATGGGACTATTCACAACTACATTCTTTGTATTATTGAAATACTAGAAACAACCCAATAGTTCATTAAAAAGGGAAACGTTGACTAAATTGTGACACATTTACACATGGTAGAAATATAAAACTGAAAAAAAATGAGAAACATCTTTATATATTAAAATGGCATGATCATCAGGATTAAGTGAAAAAAGCAAGGTAGACAAAAGTGTTTTCATATGCTACAATTTATCTATGCATAGGTAGAGAAAACTGGATGTATACATACATTTGCCTTTATATATCGTTAAGCAGAATGATAAATCACACAATTTTAAAAATAGTTACCTATGGGAGAAAGAAGGATAGGCTTGAGGGAATAAGGATAGAAAATATATGTGTTTAATCATATCTTCTTTTAGTTTAGACTCTGAAACGATGTAAATATTTAATATAGTTATAAAACAAAATTAAATTTAAAAAAATTTAAAGCAAAGAACCAATTCAACTTAAGCATGCATCCAATTGGTGGCATAACTACACAGAGAGGGACTATTCCAAATGGCTTTTTAAAATTTATTTATTGGCCGCATTGGTCTTTGTTGCTGCAAGAGGGCTTTCCCTAGTTGAGGAGAGTGGGGGCCACTCTCTAGTTGTGATGCACAGGCTTCTCATTGCGGTGGCTTCTCTTATTGCAGAGCGCAGGCTCTAGCTCACTCGAGCTTATATAGTTGCGGTGCATGGGCTCTCACGCACTAGAACAAGGGCTCAGTAGTTGCAGCACACAGGTATAGCTCCCTCGAGGCTTGTAGGATCTTCCCAACCATGGAATTGAACCCGTGTCCCCTGCATTGACAGGCAGATTCTTAACCACTGGACCATAAGGGAAGTCCTCCTAGTGACTTTAAAACTCAGTAATTTGACTGTAGGTTCCTATTGGAATATACCTTAAGAAAAAAAAGAATTGCAAAAACAAAAGAAAAAAAAAAAAGACTGTTCAACTGTTTTCAGTTGCAGTATTCATGTTGTTGATGGAAGTGTTGGTGTTGTCCTGAGATAACTGTGTTGTGGTATAAAGTGAATTAGCAATTAATATTGGTACCATCAAGAACTTGGATTTTTGCCATGTGACAAAAGAGATATAAATGCAAAAGAGAATAAGGGGGAAAAAAACCTGAATTTGAACTGAAAACATCAATATGATCTCACAGTGTCTTTTATCTTTAAATATATAGTATGCATTTCCTATCTCTGCCCACAAAAATGGTCGAAAAACAATGACAAACCAGAAGTAATGAGCAACCCTGATGCCCAGTTTGTAGGTTGTATGTAGCATTTTGTACTAAAAAAAAAAAATCAAGGATCCTAGGAGAAATGGCTGACTCTGTCTGGGGCAGAAAATAGAAGAGAAAAGGTTGGAATATTTTGTAATACCTCAAAGCAAGAAAGCAAATCAAAGACCATTGGCAAATCAAAGAACTCAGAAGCCAACTGACCTAAGATAGGATAATTTGAGTATTAAGTTATTAAAAAGAGAAAATAATTTCAATGGGTTTAAAAACATAAATCTTATTTAAGTCCATGAATTCGTAGTGATTAGGAGAAACTAATTAGTCACATTTAGAAGGTTCTAGGAACCAACATTGTATCTTGAAAACCAGTAAGAAAAGGAAAAAAAAAAGCAAAACTTTATTCTACCTTTCCTATGTGAACTCTACCAAATAACCAAATAGTTCATGAGAAAAAACTTCTCATTATAGAAGTATTCTAGTTAAAAATGCAGGCCTTATGTAATTAGAATATCACCTTTTTACAACTTCTATTGAATTAATACATGTATTAATTATGTTGCTGCTGCTGCTGCTAAGTCACTTCAGTCGTGTCCGACTCTGTGTGACCCCATAGACGGCAGCCCACCAGGCTCCCCCGTCCCTGGGATTCTCCAGGCAAGAACACTGAAGTGGGTTGCCATTTCCTTCTCCAGTGCATAAAAGTGAAAAGTGAAAGGGAAGTCGCTCAGTCGTGTCCAACTCTTAGCGACCCCATGGACTGCAGCCTACCAGGCTCCTCCGTCCATGGGGTTTTCCAGGCAAGAGTACTGGAGTGGGGTGCCATTGCCTTCTCCGATTAATTATGTTCAGTTCAGTTCAGTTCAGTCGCTCAGTCGTGTCCGACTCTTTGCAACCCCATGAATCGCAGCACGTTAGCTAACATTAAAAAAAGATAATCAGACATTGTGTGCCTTTTGTTAAGTGTCTGATTCTACATATGAAGTAGTCCTGCACCCCCAAACTAGCAAAAATCTAAGCAAATCTTGTTTAGATCTAAACTATCAATTTATAGGAAATACAAAGAACAGAGGAATATAGTAAAAAAATATCATTGGGGATAATTCAGCATATCTGTACTGTGGAAACAGTATAGGACAAAAAACATGGTTTTCTGAACAAATTTCAAGTTAAGGGGGGCAGCATGCAGGGGAATCTATAGATTAAAAAAGGTTTATAAGACATAACAACCAATTATAATGTATGGACATAATTTGTATCCTGATTCAAATGAATACTGTAAAAAACAAATTTTGTGAGACAATCAAAGGTATTTGAACATTGAATATTTGATGATATTAAGAAACTGTTCATATTTTAGATGTGACAACAGTTTTGTGATTACATTGTTTAGAGTCCATAACTTTTTTTTTAACTTTTTATTTTGTATTGGAGTATAGCTGATTAACAGTGTTGTGGTAGTTTCAGGTGGACAGCAAAAAAGTGTCCATAACTTTTAGAAATACACATTGAGATATTTATAGATGAAGCCATGTAAAGCCTGGGATTTGCTCCTATGAGCTAACGAGGGCAAGAGGGTTAACAGATTGAACAACATTGCCCATGAGTTGGTAATAATTTAATCTAGTGACAGGAATTCTTTATTCTATTCTACATTTGTAAATATTTGCAGTTTTGCTTAAAAGGTTAAATAGCATCTAAAACTCCTCTTTGTCTGGGAAAACCTTTGATCACTTTGGAAAGGTGAGACCCTATGGGCTTCAAAAGGAGATAGGTAGGTCACCAGAGGAGTGAGGGAGAACATTATTAGTACCAGAGATATTTAGAAATTTGAGCACGTTTGATTAGAGAAAGTTGCCATTTGAGAGAGAGAACTTGAAAATACAAGGAAGGAAGGATAGCTGAAAGAGCATGGGCTTATTTTATTGATTAGTTGAGTTCACCTATTTCTCAAAAAAGTTTTTAAAATAATATTTTTTCCTTGAAAACGTTTATTTCAATATTCTGTCCTTCAAATAAGTCAGGCACCATTGAAATATCAACCCTGTTAACAAATGTCTTCCAAATCAATACCTTTAACTCTCTCCCTTCTCTGCCTTTTGAGTATTTCCACTCAAATATCTTTTCATTTCCTCTGACTCAGCATGACCACAAACTAACTCCTCTAACTGCCTGCTTATGTCAGAGGGGCTACAATTCCCAAAGTCACCAGCTGGCTAATCCTTTAAGTCCTCTTAACTCCTTCCTTAACCTTGACACCCCAGTCCCAATCAACAAATTTCTTTTTTTGTAAGGCCTCTTTCTTAGCCTTTTCTTTCCATTCTAATATCCCTATAATACAATTTGCAGAGTATCCATTCGTTCCAGCAACTATTTATTGAGCCAACTATTCACTAAGCACTATTCTAGATTCTGGAGATACATTAATGAACAAAAACATTGGAGACACCGTCTTTATGGAATTTTGCATTCTCATGGAACTGACTTTCCAGAAATTCTATTATCAATGAGTAGGTCTTTAGATGCAATAACCCAACAACTGCAAGTGTCCTAAGTCATCAGTCTTTGGTGATTATCCCATCTTGATCAAGTAAAATAGAAGTTTGACCCTTGCCCAGATATGAGAGCAAAGGTCTCCGGCTCTACCCTCTATTTGTGGCGGTTTCTTGCAGGACACTGAGAAGGTGTGATGTGCATGTTCTCAGTCATGTTCAACTCCTTGCAACCTCATGGACTGTAGCCCACCAGGCTCCTCTGTCCATGGGATTTCCCAGGCAAGAATATTCAAGTGGGTTGCCATTTCCTTCTTCAGGGGAACTTCCCCAACCCAGAGATGGAGCCCACGTCTGTTATGTCTCCCGCACTGGCAGGCAGGTTTCTTAGCACTAGAGCTACCTGTGAAGTGTAGAGGGAGTTTTCAGAACTCCATCCCATAGACAACTGTTTGAATCTCACACTCAAGTGCCAGAAAACAAAATTCAAATCACCCTTGGAATTCCCTAGCAGTCCAGTGGTTAGGACTCAGCACTTTCACTGCTGGGGCCTGGGTTCAATCCCTGGTTAGAAAGCTAAGATTCTGCAAGCTGTGCAGCGCAGCCAAAAGAAATGAACAACCAAAAAATGGCTCTTAAACATATAAAAAGATACTATCATAACTGCAAATTAAAACTAACTGAAATAACATTTTGCACCTTTCAGACTGTTAAAAAGCAAAATATAACTACACATTTTGCTGACAAGGTTATGGAAATAAATAAAGTGCTGTTGGGAGTATAAAATCCAGGACCCCATAGAGGGCACATGGAAGGCATTTCAATTGCATTTATTCTTTGACCCAACAATTTCACTTCTGGACGTTTATCCTAAAAATATATTTGCATTTATATAAAGCAAGATGTTTACAAAGTGGTTTGTTGAATAATTTTGTACTAGCCAAGATTGGAAAGAGCCCAAGTGTCCATCTGTATCATGGTTTCTCAACCTCAGTACTAATCGATATTTTTGGACCAGATAAATTCTTTGTTGTGGGGACCGTCCTCTGCGCTGTAGGATGTTTAGCAGTATCCCTGCCTTCTACCCACTAGACACCAGTAGCATTCTTCCCTCCAAACCGAAATGACTGCAGACATTGCCATGTGTCTCCTGGGGACAGATCTTTCCCATTCTTCTGATGAAAACCACTGATCTATAAAACCTGGTTAAATAAACAGTGATAAATATCCATAAATGGAATACTATGCAGCTGTAATAATAATGAGGAGAGCTCAATGTACTATATAAAAAACTGATTGGATAATAAAAAAATAGAAACAAAAGAAAAAAGGAAGTTGCTATTTTGATTACTACAGGGTGTGCCAAGGAGAGACAGAGGGGAGCATGTATCTCCATTATCCATAATACTTTTTTTAAAGTTTATTTTGGATAACTTAAATGTTATTTCCATGAAAAGTAAGGCTATAATTTTAATCGACTGTGTTCAAGATAAATAGTGAGGCTACAGAGAAAAATATCATTTTATAAATTATAACAATATTTCTCATTTATAAAAAGTGTTTTTAAAAAGATATAAAAAGAAACTCTTAGAAGGTTGATTGCACTTGCTTTTAACTTAGGATATTGTGCTACTACAAGGAATTGCTTAGAGATTTGTTCAAGAATCTATTAATAACTAGTGATGGAAGTTGTACAGTTATATTTTTCCAACAGACTTTAACTTCCTTTTAAAGGTGCTTCATTCTTTAAAGCCCTAAGCCAGAAAAGAAGCAAGCTGCTGCCTTTATGCTACCAAGGATGTAAAACCATCCTCCAGTTGTGACTCAAATAAAAATAGCTATGGAATAGGAGAAAAAAATACCCTGTAAATAAGATGTATATCAGTGACATTGTTCCACAAAATCTATCCCTGGTTAATCTTGCAGCTCCATGGAGACCTATGTATTTCTCCACTCATTGAACATCATGTTTGAATGCCTACTGTGCACCAGATGTTACGTTAGGTAATGAGAGTATAGTGACAGTCATAAATGACACGTTTCTTGCTTTTAAGGAGTGAAGGAGTCAGACCTAAAAACACCATGTGTACAGAAGGGGAGTATGAAGAAAAAGCACAAAGGAATTGGTTTGTGGTTTTGCCTTGTTTAGAATGAAACTCATATAATGCTTATTTCATTCCTCATGACTGTAGCAATTGCCTTGCTCACTCATTGCCTATGTAAAATCTACCCTTTCCATACAACTCAATTTAGGTTCTACGCAATTCCACCTCCTTGGAGAAATCTTCCTGGACCATCTCCAAGACATCACAAATGTGATATTTATCATTTACTGATCATATCCCCTGTATTAGGCCCTATACATGCAATACCTTATTTTCACATCAACCCTTTGTGCGCGTGATGATTATGCCTTACTTTACCAATGAGGAAAATGAAGTGTAAAAAGATTAAATAACTTTCCCAAGTTTTCCTTATGCTAAATGGTTTAATGGAAATTTGAAAAAAGGCCTGATTCGAAGCCTATACTCATAAACATTGTGTCTAATGGTCTACTATTGTGCTCCTCTGATTCTCATAGTGACTGTTGACTATACTTCTCACTCATTCATTCCAAATGACTTTTGTCATTTACTGCTTAGGCTCTTGTTTGTTTCTGAATTGTAGATATGTGTGTGTGGGGGGGGGGGGGGGTCACGTGTGTGTGTGCATGCAATTGTCTTGCATTCTCAACTTGATTGTAAACTTCTTATGATTGAGGACTTTTGCATAGGCTCTACAATATAGCTTTCAGCTTGCATTTGACTTAAACATTCAGCTGGTCCCTTAATTTTTTTTATTCTTCCTTGAAATTCTCTGCAGATCTTTCTTTTCTTTTTTCCCCTTCCATTGCTAGTGCTACCAAACACACATCATTTCTTCCTTTTGTCTCTTAACCAGTCTCTGAGCCTCCCTTTTCTTCTTCTCCCTTCAAAGATTCTTCCTCTCTTGAAGCCCAGATTTGTCCACCTAAAATATGCATCTTATCATATCATTCCTGTTCTTAAAATACTCCTAATTCCACAGGAGTGACCAGCTTGAGGTCAGAACCTTCCTTTTCTTCATCTCCCTGATATACACCCCACTCTCTAGCCCATTAATACAGTCACATTCCCCAAACAGAATATGCTCTCTCAGAGCTCTGGTTCTTCCGCCCTGCTAGAAGAACTTCGTTTTTTACATACTGAGCTCCTCTTCATCTTTCAAAGACCAATTCAGATGTTCTAGATATTAGTCCCATTAGTGCCAGAATTGAAAGCTCCTTTCATATTTCATATTTCTATGTTCAGTTGCTACTGTATAATTTATAATAATTTACTTATATCTAAATAATTTCTAAAAGTTTCCTCCTTTTAGTCTAGGCTCTTTGAAAGAAAGAACTATGTATTTTCCCTATATATTCTACCATGGAGCAGGTTCACAATATAAATAGGTGATGAATCAACAGTTTAGTGAATAGCATTCCTTTTTCTCATTTTTTAAACAGCATTTCTTTTTTGCCTATGTTAACTAATTAGTCTACATATACCCATAGAAGAGTAAAAACAAAATCCCAATGTGGATTGTTTCATATGTTTGCATTATATTTTTCTTTCTCATAAGATTTTTTTTCCCTTCCCACTTCTATATGGCAGAGAACCCAGGAATCTTATTCAAGGGTGTCCTAAAGATCATCCTTCCTCTGTCCCTACCCAGCACCTTCTGGCTTGTCCCTACTCTTAAGTCATGGAGGTACTTTTTGATTCAGACTGGTGTCCTAGCCCTCTTTTCATCTGAGTGATTCATCAGTCAACTGTGATTTATTTTAATGGCAAACATTAGTCACAACAGAAAGACAAAATCAAATAAAGTAACTATACTGGCTTTTACCAAATATCAAATCCCTTCTCTCCTATCATCATTGGGCAGAGGCACCTGGCAGCTTCAGAGGCTGGGTTTCCCTAATCCTTATCAGCGTGTCTGCTTTGGCCTGCTTAATTTAGGGAAACGGCTGTCTGTTTAACAGCCCTCAGGGAGTCAGTATGCTCATGAAATTGACCATGCTGATCCCAGAAGTTGGAGCACACTTCCATAGAGAAGTCCCTGTCCAGATCTAACTGTACTCTATGTATTGAAATGTTTTGATATTAAGCACATTTTAAAATATTATGATTTATTTCAAGTTAATAATCCAAGTTGGAGAAGGAAATAGCAATCCACTCCGGTATTCTTGCCTGGAAAATTCCATGGACAGAGGAGCCTGGCAGGCTGCAGTCCGTGTGGTCACAAAAAGTTGCTGTTTATCTTTCTCAGTCTTATTTCACTTTACTGTAATATCCTCCAGAATCATCTATTTTGTCACAAATGGCAAGATCTCACTTTTGTGAACTATATCTTAGTAAAAGCTGTTTTGTTTTGTTTTAAAGGTACTCAAATATAAAGTTTTTTCTTTATTCTAAGGTCTGTTTCTGGATTTGTAATGGTGGGTTTGTTTTTTTTTTTGGCGGCATTGGGTCTTAGTTGCAGCACATGGGCTTAATTACCCTGTGGCATGTGGGATCTTCGTTGCCAGACTAGGGATCAAACCTAAGTCCTCTGCATTAGAAGGCAGATTCTTAACCGCTGAACCACCCAGGAAGTCCCTCAATGGCGTTTTTTTATTTGTATTTAATGTCATTCTAAATAAAGAGAAAAGTAAAATTTTAAATTATTAGCGTGAATTTCAATGTTCATATTTGTATTGTGCAATGCCAGTTTTAAGCGCAAATATAAAAGCATGCAGTTCATTCAGAATTACCAAAATTACAGAGTTCATATACTGTAGCTCATATATGCACATATTAATATATTTTGTCCTTATCAGAACAGTGGAAACACTGCACAGAAATAACTCAACTGTTTTTATTTCACTTCTTGATACTTATATATCCTACAAGCACTATCTTCAGCTTGCTGATGAGTAAGGAAGAACTGAAAGAAAAGAACTATGCGTCATTATCTTTCTCTTTCCTTCTGCATCATTTTTAGTGTAAATGGTTGGTTAATATAAGGAATTAACACAAGTAAGAAAGGGTATGATACTGTTTTTCAGTCATTTGTGTTAGGAAATCAGAAAGCAAGTTCTGTCAGGGCCCCACTTAGTTTTGGACATGACATGCTTACCTTGAACTTGTTATGAATTTTGCTGAACACTCAGGCATTGTGGATCTCTACCAGAATTCTGCATTCATGGGGCAAATCTAAAAAGTTACATGCAATTTCCACAGCAATTTTATCTCTTCTGTTCTTGCACAGGCCACATTGTCCCATCAGACTTCACTTGCAATATTTAAGTTCAAAGACTAAATTATTAAGAATTTCAAGATGAAAACAGTAGAACATTAGGCCAAGTGTCAGGCACTTTTGAATAAGGATCCTGTGTGAATTGCATAGGTTGCATGCTCATGAAACCAACACAGTGAAAATATTTGATTTCTAAATGATTTTAGATATAGTTTTGGATCAATGGATCTGAGGGCATAAATTTTTCTGAGTTTAATGTTTTTCTAACTGAGTGACTTTGAGCAAGTGATGTTTTATTCTGAAGGCTCTTAAAATCTAATTGGATGATTTCATCTCTCCATTATATGGTCCTGATCTATTGACCAATCATGATATACAATGTACTGAGTAACATAATCACAATAGTAAAAGATGTTTATCAATTTTCACAATCAATAGCCAGACAAAAAATAAATTACAGTTGCAAACCATAGTGGAACATGGTTAACCTGACAATATAAAATAATTACACATAATTTGGGGGGTCAAGCAGAATGATATGGTAAGTGGAAGTGCATACATGCCCATGTTTCATTTGCTCAGTCTTTGTCTTTTGGTTGGTGCATTTAATCCTATACTGTCCTGACCTAAAAACCTAGAAGAGTGAATTATTGAGTCATTTTTCTTAACTCTTTCAGGTTCAAAGAAAAGTTCAGTGAAAATATATGCCATGATCACTTGGATATATAAACATGAGTCTAAGTGGGCAATACAGATTGCCCTGAATAAGAGATTTTAACCCCAAGAGGGTCTGTGGTTGACTGAGGGAATAGGAAGGGGTTGAGCCGTTGGATAATGTGGGGAGCATGGTTGTGGTTAGTTGGGGCATGCATCTGGTCATAAGCTGGGAGGGATCTGAAAAAAGCTCATCAGCCTCCCAGCCCTCCCCAGAGCAAATGAGTAGAAAGGTGTTTGAAAATTAAAATCATAGGTGCTCAATAATAATTTTTTAATAGCTTTTTGCTGCTAAATCGCTCCAGTCGTGTCCGACTCTGTGTGACCCTGTAGACGGCAGCCCACCAGGCTCCCCCATCCCTGGGATTCTCCAGGCAAGAACACTGGAGTGGGTTGCCATTTCCTCCTCCAGTGCATGAAAGTGGAAAGTGAAAGTGAAGTCGCTCAGTCGTGTCCGACTCTTAGCGACCCCATGGACTGCAGCTTTAACCTGCAACTAATTTATGGCCTTGGGCTTCCCAAGATGGCACAGTGGTGAAGATTCTGCCTGCCAAGGCAGGAGACAAGAGTTCGATCCCAGGGTCAGTAAGATCCCCTGGAGTAGGAAATGGCAACCCACTCTAGTATTCTTGCCTGGAAAATTTCATGGACAGAGGAGCCTGACAGGCTGCAGTCCATTGTGTCACTAAGAGTGGGACATGACTGAGCACACAAGCACAATTTACGGCCTTAATAAATAAAGGTCTTCTAAGCCGAATGCTTAAGAGAAATATTCAATAAGGGTTTATGTAGCTAAAAGCACATAACACTTCTAATATTATGAGCTCAAAAATCCTTATTGAATATAGAATTAGATGAAAGAATCTAGTTTAAAAAAAAAAACTTTTTAAGCTGAGGCAATGGGCCACTAGATGCTGTTGAATGCAGAAATTTTACTATCATTTATTCTTAGTGAGAAACACCAGTGTTAACTGACACTTGTCTTTTTAACCCAGTACTACGTAATGATTATGAGGGCTTCCCTGATGACTCAGTGGTAAAGAATACGCCTGCCAATGCAGGACACTCAGGTTCCATCCCTGGTCGTCAAGCTCCTCTGGAGAAGGAAATGGCAACCCACTCCAGTATTCTTGCTTGGGAAATCCCATGGGCAGAGGAGCTGGCAGGCTACAGTCTATGGGTTGGCAAAAGAGTCGGACACAACTTAGCAACTAAATAACAACAACATATTGATTACAGGGTTTTATGTATGACCCTCTGCCTTTTCGTACTGGGAAATGGAACAATGGACTGGTTCAAAATTGGGAAAGGAGTACATCAAGGCTTTATATTATCACCCTGCTTTTTTAACTTATATGCAGAGTACATCATGCTAAATGCTGGGCTGGATGAAGCACAAGCTGGAATCAAGATTGCTGGGAGAAATATCAATAAGCTCAGATATGTAGGTGACACCATCCTTATGGCAGAAAGCAAAGAAGAACCAAAGAGCCTCTTGATGAAAGTGAAAGAGGAGAGGGAAAAAACTGGCTTAAAAACTCAACATTCAAAACACAGAAATCATGGCATCTAGTCCCATCACTTCATGGCAAATAGATGGAAAAACAATGGAAACAGTGGCAGACTTTATTTTTGGCGGTCCCAAAATCACTGCAGATGGTGACTGCAGCCATGAAATTAGAAGACGCTTCTTGGAAGAAAAGCTATGACAAACTTAGTGTATTAAAAAGCAGAGGCTACAAAGATGCATCTAGTCAAAACTATGGCTTTTCCATTAGTCATGTATGGATGTGAGAGCTGGACAATAAAAAAGGCTGAATACTGGAGAATTGATGCCTTTGAACTGTGGTGCTAGAGAAGACTCTTGAGAGTCCCTTGGACAGCAAGAAGATCAAACCAGTCAGTCCTAAAAGAAATCAATCCTGAATATTCATTGGAAGGACTAATACTGAAGCTGAAGCTCTAATACTCTGGCCACCGGATGTGTAGGGCCAACTCATTGGAAAAGACTCTGATGTTGGGAAAGATTGAAGGCAGGAGGAGAAGGGGACGACAGAGGATGAGACGGTTGGATGGCATCACTGACTTGATGGACATGAGTTTGAGCAAACTCCGGGAGATGGTGAAGGCCTTGAGTGCTGCAATCCAAGGGGTCACAAGGAATAGGACATGACTGAGTGACTGAACAACAACAAATGTATGACCCTGGAACCCATGTAGTAATTAAAAAATTTTAAATGGTGACATTACATTCAATTTTTCCAGAACATTATAGTGTGCATGTGGTGTTTGATTATCAATATATCCTATTTTCTGACCAAATGTACTCTACTTATAGTAAAGATTTTATTTATTTAGTTTTTAGAGTAAGATTTACAATCCTCTCTCTATAGCAGCAAAAAAATTTTTCTGACTTTTTTAAAAAGTGTTTTCATTATCACCAAATGTAATGATTTATTTATTTTCCTAACCCTTGCCTTTTAAAGTTGTAAAATACACTTTTGTTGCCTCTTTGTGTCAGCCCTTCTATTAAAACAATATACTCTTAAAAACTGCATGAATAAAGTGTAAATTTTATCCCTGTGCAGCTGGTTGATATGCTTCATTTTGGTAAAGGGAGGTGGAGGCATGGGAAATACAATCCCAGACTAATTTTCTAAACATGGTTCAGCCGTAGAACAATCAGAGAGACCACCTTGGAACTTCTGCTATTGAGTTGGCCAAAGAGTTGACTCGAGTTTTAACATACACTGTTACAGAAAACCCTGAATGAATTTCTTGGCCAGCCCAATACGTTGTGAGTAGTTAGTGCATGAAAAGATGCATCAACTTAACTTTTTAAAATGATGATACATCTAGATTTGTTTACTTTTTAAAGAAAGCTAAGTATGTAATTAATGCCAGAAAGGAATTTTTAAAACTTCATTCTCATTTAAAGTTCCTTTTTTTAAAATTTAAATTTATTTATTTTAATTGGAGGCTAATTACTTTACAATATTGAATTGGTTTTGTCATAGAAAGCTTTTCCTATGCCTACTCTCCCAGTCCCTTTATTGGACTTAAATGAATTCCCATGGTATTGGACTCTGTATCTGGGGAACAGCTTCATCAGAGAACCTATAAATGATCATTGCCAGTAGTTATCATCTGTGAACTGTGAAGCTGCACCAGAAACAGTGAAGCCAAAGAGGAACAATATTGCTTTTTTTAAAATCAACCAGACTGACAGATTGAGGAAAGCTATGGCTGCAAGGTTTCCAGATTAAAGCAGGTCAGTTAGCAAAAAGTTTTCATTGTTTCCTTTAAATATTGACATATAGGCAGGATAAAGGCATTACAAGTGTCTTCATAGTTGATGGGACATTGTAAGCCAAAGGGTATTCCCTAACAGTCTGGAGAGAACTTTCTAGTAAAGTGTCCTGGGTAAGTTCTTATTGTTGCTGTTGTTCAGTTGCTAAGTTGTGTCTGACTCTTTGTGACCCCACAGACTGCAGCATTCTTGGGCCTGCCAATTCAGGATTTATACTGGTGATTTAGATCATGGTTTTGAAGGGTTTTTAAAAAGCAAAACTTGACTCAAGTTTAATCTTCACAGAAGACACATATATAAAATAGATAACAGCGGTATGGCTTTGGTGAAGTGGGGAGTAAGCAAAGACGTCCACACACCTCTAGGTCTTTCCAGAGCTCAGAGTACTATTGACCCAGTTTAATAAAACTAGCTAACTTTCATTGGGACTCCCTGAGTGCCAAACATTGTGTTACGAACTCTATATTACCTCATATAATCATCACCACACCTTTCCATGAGGAAGAATTCCTTATTGACTCCATTTTACAGAAAAAGAAATTAAAAATCAGAGCTGTTCATTGTTTAGTTAATTAATGATTGCACAGTGGTACACAGTGGGCCAGGGGACCAGACTTCCTGACTCCAAAGCCCAGGCTCTTAACTGTCACGTTATTTGGCCTTCTGCGAAAATGTGCCTGTTACAGGTGCCAACTGCTGGATGGTGCCGGGAGCTGAGATGAATGATAGTATACTGAGCTCATTCAAAGCCCCCCAAACCCCAAAACACACACACTGGATGGATCCACATCTGCCTTCCCATGTCTTATCTTTATCTCCTTTCTCTTTCTGCCTCTCTTCCTTTCCCAGCTACTCATCTGTGGCTTCTCTTTGTGTCAACCCCAATCAAATTTGGCACCTTGTGGTTAAACACAGGCTTCACCCTATAATGTTCCCATTGCTTCTCTGATTGCACCTGACAGGTACTTCCGCTTTCCAGGAGCCCACACATCTGTTTTCAGTTTTGTGATGACCCAGGTGTGGCCACCAAATGCCATATGGGGGGGCAACTGTTGGTACTGTGAAAATTAAAAGAGTAAACATCAAATGCATTCTGTTTTTTTACACAAAAACCCGAGAAACATTTTGAGGTGAAATTGAGTGCTCTAGATTCCACATTTATATGTGAACTTCATTCCTAATAATCCACTAGCTTGAGGCAAAGTATTTTAACATTGCTTTGAAAAGAAAAAGTTGTTAATATTGTCATGTAGTCACTAAAGAAATACTTGTAAGAAATGTGAGAAGCTCAACTGCTTTTTTCCATCTCATATCATTTATAAATATATATGTTTGAATATACAAAATAGTAAACACCACAAATGCAGTAGGAGGTTAATATTTGTATAGAATTGAATCCCAGGGCCGGGGGAGCCTGGTGAGCAGCCGTCTATGGGGTTGCACAGAGTTGGACACAACTGAAGCGACTTGGCAACAGTAGCAGAATGTATAGAAAGACTGTAATGATCAACAAAAACACACATCAAAATATTTAGTCTTTGAAAGAGAATTAGAGGGATTTCCCTGACAGTCCAGTGGTTAAGACTTCACCTTCCAATGTGGGGGATATGGGTTCAATTCCTGGTTGGGGAGCTAAAATCCCACATGCCTCGCAGCCAAAAAACCAAAACATAAAACAGAAGCAATACTTTAAAAACTTCAATAAAGACTTTATAAATGGTCCACAGAACCTGCTGTATAACACAGGAAGCTCAGCTCCATGCTCTGTGATGACCTAGAGGGGTAGGATAGTGGGGAGGCTCAAGGGGGAGGGTATTATATGTGTACTTACAGCTGATTCACATTGTACAGCAGAAACCAAAACAACATTGTAAAGCAATTATACTCCAATTAAAAATAATTTTTTAAAAATGCTATATAAAAAAAATGGTCCATGTAAAAAAAAATCTTAAAAAAAGAGAGAATTAGAAAAAGTATTTTCACTATAATTCTTTCAAAGTTCTCTCCATGATATAGTCCAAAAGATCTATGAGTTCAAAGAATTTGAGTTGCTGCAGGAGCCTGGCCTTGGGTCTCATTACATCAGCCTCCTATAAAGCAACCCTGCAGAGAGCCAAGGAGATGAAGTGACAAGACTGCACCTGCCTCTGTGTCATGTGGGTCCCTCTATCATCTATAACTTTCCATGAAGGGATAATGTTCTTTCAAGCTGCTTCAGCTCCTAGGTCCACCATAACCTCAAATATTCCTATAATTCCCCAGGCCTGGGGAAGTGCCTG
Source organism: Bubalus kerabau (assembly GCF_029407905.1). NCBI lineage: Eukaryota > Metazoa > Chordata > Mammalia > Artiodactyla > Bovidae > Bubalus > Bubalus kerabau. The sequence continues at coordinate 51,317,596 of NC_073629.1, forward strand.
CCTCTCTGGAGAAATTTTAGAGTAGGGAAGCACTGCTCTTTCCATTGGGGTTTCAGTTGCATAATCAATAATATTTCCAGAGCTGGGAACTAATCCTGAGAAAGATGCAGGAGTCAGGCAGCTGGACATCAAAGTATCACCTTAATTACTGAGACAGGCTAGTTCAGAGAATGTAGTTTAGCAACAAGATTGGACAGGCAGACCCACACACTCACAGGCAGCACTGGGCAATGCTAGACCCATCCCTGTAAAATCCACAGCCTAGAGCACCACCCCAGAAGGTGTGTTCTTTTTAGAAGGGTAAATTCAAAAGAGATACAAGGAAGAGGCATGTCCATCTTTAAAATTTACCTAACAGATAATTAACACTGCCTTCCATGGTGTGGAAGGAGAAATGACCTGAGGAACAAATATGTGGAGACTCCTGGCAGTGGTCAATAGTCTGACCATCTGGTCAGGGATGTGGAAAGAAAAGGACTAGAAGATCAGAGACCAGGAACACAGGCTTGTGGAAGGATATAGAAAGTAGGCACCAAGTATGAAGATTTTTGTATCAAGCATTAATGCCTGCCAGAAGCATCCACCACAGAAGTGCTGAACAAAGTACACAAAATGTCTCAGCTAGTTGATGTTAGCCAGCCATTGCCACTGTCAGGGCGTGATGGGCACATGAACAGACTGGCTAGGGTGGAAGTGAGGGAGGCAATGTAGCTTGGGAGGCTACTTCCCAAGGCCAATCTAGCTATTGCTGCCTCTGAATGTTCAAACTTTCAGCAGCATGGGTCCAGCAATACTGGGGTCCTCATATGGAACCATTCCTCAAAGAAACCAATTTCAATGTCCCTTCCATCATTGAAGAGCTAGTGTTTCATCTTCACAAGGATAGATACCTATTCCAGGTGTGAGTTTCCCTTTCCTGCTCACAGATCCACAGCCTGGACCATTTTCTGGGGCTTCTGAGAAGCTTGATCCACAGGCATGAAATCCCACTCAACATAATGTCTGACCATAGGATTCAAATCATAGGGAAGAAGGTGTGGGAATGGGTCCATGACTCCATTTCTTGTCTGAATGGTATGTTCAGAAAATAACTTAGGTTTTCCAATTTTCATTATTACCCGAGCAGATATTGTGTAGTTGTTACATTTTGTTTCTATTATATGCTGTTATGGACTGAATAGCGTCATCTGCAAAATTCAGACGTTGAAGTCCTAACTCCTCTGTGCCTTAGAATGTAATTGCATTTGGAGATAGGGCCTTTAAAGAGGTAAAGTGTAAGATAAGGTAAAATGAGGTCATTAGGGTGGCCCTAGTCCAAATGACTGGTGTCCTTATGAAAAGAGATTAGGACACAGACATGCACAGAGAAAAGACCCTGAAGACAGAAGAAGATGGCTGTCTATATGCCAAGAGAGAGATCTCAGAATGAAATAAACCCTGCCAGCTCCTTGATCTGAGACTTCTAGCCTCCAAAGTCTGTGGTATTCATTATGGCAGGCCTAACAAACTAATACATATGCTAAATTAATAATAACTAACATTTAGGGAATTCCCAGGTGGTCCAGTGGTTAGGACTCCACACTTTCACTGCAGAAGAACCAAGATCCTGCAAGCTACACAGTGCAGCCAAAACCAAAACTAAACTAACATTTGTAGAGGTTAGCTTTACAGTTTACAAAGCACTTTTGGTTATGCATCTTATTTGAATCTCATAATAACTCTGTGAGGTTGTTGGTAGGATGTTATAATTTTCAGTTAGGAGAATGAGGACATGGTAATCCCTAAGATCACATAGTGAGGGATAAAATTAGATCCTGAATCCAATATTCTGACTCCAGCTCCTTCTATCAAATATGTGTGTCAGTCTTTGAGACCCCATGCACTGCAATCTGCCAGACTCCTTTGTCCATGGGGTTTCCCAGGCATGAATACTAGAGTGGGTTGCCATTTCCCCCTCCAGGGGATCTTCCAGACCCAGGGATCTAATTCGAGTCCCTTGCGCCTCTTACATTGCAAGCAGATTCTTTACCGCTGAGCCATCAGGGAAGCCCCTCTATCAACCAGGACCTTCTCTATTTAAAAACCATCAGTAGCCAGGTGGTCTTTACTTAGACTGTCATACAAGGTCCCTCTCATGCTGGTGTGAGGGACCAGCTTTCCTGTCCTGTCTACTACTGCTCAACCCCTTTCAGCCTATGCTGTATCAATACAGATTTACCCACCACTCTTGATAAACAAAATCAAATTTACCTTGCTCTCTCATGCCATCATATGAACTGTTTCTCCAGCTGGGATTGCTTTTACTGCTTTCTCAACTTGACAAATTATGGCACAGTCTCCAAAATCCAGCTCAGATATTGCCTTCTCTGTGAACCCCGCTGTGACTTTCTCTTCTCTGTGCTCCCATATTTTGTATATATCTCTACAACTGCACCTATTTCATGGGATCAGGAAGCAAATGAACAGAGTGAAAGGGGGCCAGGGCTTTGGAGCTAAGCAGACACAGCCTCAAATCCTGACTCTGCCATGTTTCATTCAATCAAGTGGCTTTTATCAAGAATGAATTATATGAAACATGCTGAGCCATGTTCCAGGAATACAAAGATGACAAAACTGTTTGCCCTGAAAGAAATTCAATCCTAATACAATCTACTTGAGGATTCAGACAGTAAATTAAAATTTAGAGAGACAAGTGCACTGCTAGAGATACTTGCAGGGAGCACTAGGCAAGGCATTGACACTTCCCAGGGTCAAGGAAGGCTTTCTGAAGGACAAACAGGAACTATTATTAATAAATGAAAGTGGGTAGAAAGTTTCAGGCAGAGGAATTAAATGTACAAATGAGAGTGAGAGAATAGCAAAGGCAACTCTCTATAAGCAAATGAGGAGATACACCCCTATCTCTTATGGTTGATGGTAGGATTAAATGACATATCATATGTAAATCATCTAATAAAGTGTCTGATATTGAGTGAGTGCTCTCATTATCGACATATTATTAATATTATTGTGTTGTGGTTAAAACTGTTTCTGTCTCTCCTACTTCTGGCTTCTCCTACATGGGGGTTTCCTAAAGGGCCAGGAACAGCCTTATTCACCTTTGTATCCTTAACTTCTGACACTGCGCCTGGCATGTAGTGAGGTGTATTTGTTGAATAAGCTCATGAATGCATGAAGGACTAAGGACTGAGCATGTGCTTCAGGAACTCATCTACTCCAAAATAAAGATAAGAAGGAACCAAAAAAACTACTGAAACTCTAAAGACCCTTCAAACTTTTCAAAACTTTTCCCTTTTCAATTAATAGAAAAGCAGAGCTTCCTTCTGTGATTTATGTCTCCTGATTTATCCAGAAATTACCAACCTACCACCTTAAAAAAGCCATCCATCTAGGGTGAGTTGATTTGTACATGAAAAGGAGGAGTAATAAATGAAGGTTAGACCAAGTATAAATTCAAGTCCCATGACGTTTTTCCCTTCAACAATTGACAATACTTTATTACAGAGGATTTAAAACATATTTAATTGAGAAATTGGTCAATGATAGAAAGGTAGACCAATGTCTCAGAAACTCCCTTTCTTTCCCCTTGGCAAGTCCTGAGGGAGGACCCTGGGATGATAGTGAGAACCAGTCTCATAAATTTTATAAATACCATGTGTGTAAATAGAAATGTCTAGGTCTTTGTTAAGAACCATTCTTTTTAACACCAAAAAATGATTATAATATAAATAGACATCAGTCTTCAAGGTCAGATTCTCTTGAAACAATCCCAAGCTATTAACTATGAGAGTAATTAAACTGTAATTTAAGCACATTTTAAATAGCTGAGCAGATCTTTGTCCAGTCAAATATTCCTAGAGGACATGCTGTACTTCCGGATTAATTTTAAAGATACTCCAGCAGTATGTGTAATCAGAATTTATTCTCCAAATTACCAAATCCAGATTCTACTCGCCACTATTCAATTTATTTTCTTCAGTTTATATGCAGATTATGCCAAGCAGGTGGTCTGTAGCTCAAGACCAACAACACTTACCAGCTGTTAAATTTACACATCACTCTAATTTAAATGCTTAATTGCTCTCAGAGCACTCAATTTACAGCTCATAAATCCCTCCCAGTGGCCCTCAAATCTCTTCACCTATGATAGATTCAAAGCTAAATGAACCATAGTGTCCCTTGATAGGAAAATAAAATATCTGAATAATCTTATGCTCTTTAAATGTTTATAATTATTTATTAGAAAAAATAACATCTGAACATTTTTTCTAAATTAATTTTAGAGAGGAGAGGTTAGGTTCAATGACTGCCAAATCTCCTACTAGTTCATTAACATCCTTTCTCTTTGAAACTGGAACACAAGGATGATACCTGCCTTTACATGCATACAGTGTCCGAGAGGACAGGGAGAATCAAGGAAATATTAAAAACACTGTGAACAATGACTGTGTAATTACAAACTGTCCCATGTCAGTGGCATCTAACAAAGGTAAAGAATAAGGTGCTGTAAGTATTATAGTCTGGTGGGAGTGTCTGAAGGCTTTTCTGTCTACTCCCCCCTTTAGCTGGGAAATTGAACTCTGATTTTGAAAGAGCTTGTCTCATTCAATGTCATCATTTTATGGGTTAAGACATAAAGTTTAAGCGATTTGCCCAGATAAATGAGTGATGGAGAGCAGGACCAGAGTAATTGCCTCTATGGGCAACCTTTTGGCCATTTGACCACCCGACCTATCTTGTCCCCCAGTTTGCTGCAGTCAACTGCAGCAAGAAGAAGGGGAATTAACCTGTTTTAAACCTTGCACAAGATATAGAAATGGGTTATCTTCAACGACTGACACCAAGGTGCTTTCTGCTTTAAGCCAAACCGCAGATGAAAATAGAATGCTTCTGACTTAATTTACAAGGATTCTCTATTGGATTGTTGTAAACATCCAGTTCCCCTACTGAATTTTAAAGTTTGATTATGCTAGCCTCAAGAACACATCTATTATGTAAATTAAAGTATTTATGCATCCAAACCAATTAGCAAGTGTTTATAAAGTATAGTTGTCCCTTCGTATTCACCAATACCAAAATCAAGTCACTTATATAAAATGGTGTAGTATTTGCATATAACCTATGCACATCCTCCTGTATACTTTAAATCATCTTGTTGTAGCCACGCGTTCAGGGAAACAAACTCACTCAGAAGGACAATGCAGATAGTGAAGTGCAGTTTATTACACCCGCGGGCCCAAGGCAGAGTCTCCTCTTAGCCAAGAACCTTGACCAGCATTTGTGAAAATCTTTTATACTCCATGTGTACGTGTCTGAACCCACCACTCCAAATTCCTTGCTGCTGCTGTTGCTGCTGCTAAGTCGCTTCAGTCGTGTCCGACTCTGTGCGACCCCATAGACGGCAGCCCACCAGGCACCCCCATCCCTGGGATTCTCCAGGCAAGAACACTGGAGTGGGATGCCATTTCCTTCTCCAATGCATGAAAGTGAAAAGTGAAAGTGAAGTCGCTCAGTCATGTCCGACCCTCAGCGACCCCATGGACTGCAGCCTTCCAGGCTCCTCCATCCATGGGATTTTTCCAGGCAAGAGTACTGGAGTGAGGTGCCATTACTTACATAAACCAAGGAAAATACAATGCCAATAACCCCATTATTCACGTGCTATGTGATCATGTGCTCAGTCAAACAATTAGCCAATAATCAATAAACCCGAGGTTACACTCAGATAGATACAGAAAAATTTATGGCCTGTCTGGAAGAAGGGGTGATTAGTGTATGTTTTCTCTTAGGCGATGAGTAACCTAGACATGATCTTCAAGGTTCCCCTGTCTGGAGGGGCTCTTAGCCTTCTGTTGTTGTTTTCATAGGCATGAAACACAGAATTCAGAGTCCATTGGAAAGGTAGCCGAGCATGATCAGCATGAACAGGCCTAAGATGGAGTCCAGGCCCTATGAATTCCTTCTTCAATCTTTGTTGTTGTCCTTTAGTCGCTAAATCATGTCCCACTCTTTTGCAACCCCATGGACTGTAGGCCGCCAGGCTCCTCTGTCTGTAGAATTTCCCAGGCAAAAATACTGGAACCGGTTGCCATTTCTTCCTCCAAGGATCTCTCTGACCTGGGGATCAAATCCGCACCTCTGTTGTCTCCCACATTGGCAGGCGGATTCCTTACCGCTAGCGCCACCTGGAAAGCCCTAAGACAATGTAAACGATATGAAAATCGTTGCTGCTGCTGCTAAGTCACTTCAGTCGTGTCCGACTCTGTGCGACCCCATAGACGGCAGCCCACCAGACTCCCATTCCTGGGATTCTCCAGGCAAGAATATGGAGTGGGTTGCCATTTCCTTCTCCAGTGCATGAAAGTGAAAAGTGAAAGTGAAGTCACTCAGTCGTGTCTGACTCTTCGAGACCCCATGGACTGTGGCCTACCAGGCTCCTCCATCCATGGGATTTCCCAGGCAAGAGTACTGGAATGGGTTGCCATTGCCTTCTCCTTGCCTTTGCGTGAATTGAAGTTTTGCTTCTTAGGAATTTTTTTCCAAATATTTTCAATCTGTGGTTGGTTGATTCCGTGGATGTGAAACCTGAGGCTATGGAGTGCCAACTGTATCTAACACTGTGTCAGGTGCTATGCAATTTTTTAAAATAATAAGTACAATATAAGTCATGTTCCCTATTGACAAGAAGCTTGTATCTTAGTTGTGGGCACTAGACAAAACAGATGAAACAACTTGAAAATAAAGCAGTATATAATGAAGCATTAAATTGTACCACGTGGAAAATTTGTAGGATATGAATAATAAAGAAAAAAGACACATGAAAAACTTTGTGAGACTTAAACATCTCTGCACTAATTTTACTTGTGTGGTTTTCTGCTTATTCTTGGGTTTGCAAATAAAAACAGGCTGAAAGCAAAGCAAAGGCAAAACCAAGTCCTCTTCCCCTTTCAAAATAATTTGGCGAGTTTGTAAGAGTTTTGACGCCCTCTAGTGGTCAGTTATAGTATTGTCATTCACACTTGAAGTTCTGCAACAACTTTTGAAGCCAAAAGCAATGGGAAAGACTGATTTAAAACTACTTTCAAAGTTTTCTTTGAATAATAGAAGCTACATAGCATAGTGGCTAACACACAATCTCCAGAGGTAGCCTGTCTCAGTCCAAACGCCAACCTTGCCACTTACTAGAGGTTTGAGTCTGCGTAAGTCATGCTTAGATTATTCCATGTCTCAGTTCCCTGTCTGTAAAATGGGAATAATAATAGTACCCTCTTCATGACATTTTTATATTTATATCTATTTATTTCTTTATATCTATTTATTTGGCTGTGTCGGGTCTTAGTTGTGGCACCCAGGATCTTAGATCTTTGTTGTGGCATGTGAGATCTTTAGTTGCAGCGTGGGAACTCTTAGTTACAGCATGTGGGATTTAGTTCCCTGACCAGGGACTGAACCTGGGCCCCCTGCATTTGGAGCATGGAGTCTTAGCCACTGGACTACAAGGGAAGTCCCTCTTCATGACATTTTTACAAGAATAAACTGAACTAATATTTTTAAAGCATTTAGAATTGTTCCTATCACATAGTAAGCATAGTATATATATTTGCTAAATAAATTAGAGCAAAATCACAACAAATCTCATTCCTTTAAAAATTTTATTATTTACTGATTCTTTTAGCAACTTTATTTATTTATTTATTTTTGGCCCTGCTGGTTCTTCATTGCTGTGCATGGACTTTCTCTAGTTACTGCAAGTGGAGTCTACTCTTTGTGGGGGTACACAGGCTTCTCACTGTCGTGACTTCTCATGTTGCAGAGCACAGGCTCTAGAGCATGCGGGCTTCAGTAGTTATGGCACACAGGCTTAGTTAACTCAAGACGTGTAGGATCTTCCCAGACCAGGGATCGAACCTGTGACCCTCACAGTGGCAGGCAGATTCATAAACACTGGACCACCAGGGTAGTCCTAAAGTTCATTCTTATATTTAGGTTATACTGACAATAATTTATCATTTTTCTAAACTTGGAAAAATTATTTAACTTTTCTGTGCTTAAGGTTCTTTAATAATAAATGATTATGTGTCAGGAAATTTTAAAAAATAGACTTTATTTTATTAAGTTCTCTTTGATGGCAGCCTGGATGAGAAGGGAGTCTGGGGAAGAATGGCTACAGGTATATGTATCACTGAGTCCCTTCACTGTTCACCTGAAACTATCACAGCATTGCTAATCTGCTATGTGCGTGCACGTACTAAGTCACTTCAGCCGTGTCCAACTCTTTGGGACCCTATAGCCTGCCAGAATCCTCTGTCCATGAGATTCTCCAGGCAAGAATACAGGAGTGGGTTGCCATTTCCTCCTCCAGGGGATCCTTCCAACACAGGGGTCGAACCTGCATTGGCAGGCAAGTTCTTTATCGCTAGTGCCAGGTGGGAAGCCCTAATCAGCTATAGTCCAATACAAAATAAGAAATTTTAATAAATAAATAAATTGGTTTTCTTCCTGAAAAAAGAGTTCTCTTTTAGAGCAGTCCTAGGTTCACAGAAAAATTGAGGGGAATGTACGGAGCTTTCCCATATACCTCCTACCAGTAAACATGCATAGCCTCCCCCACTATCAACATCCTCCACCAGATAGAACACTAGTTAAAACTATTGAAACTGTTGATACACCATTATTACCCAAGGTCCATAGTTTACATTACAGTTCACTCTTGGTGGTGTACATTCTGTGGGTTTGGACAAATGTGTAATGACCCATATCCATCATTATGGTATCATACAGAGTATTTTCACTGCCCTAAAAATCCTCTGTGCTCCACCTATTATTCATCTCTCCCCCCCCCCCAAATCCCTGACAACCTCTGATCTTATGGCCTCCCTAGTTTTGCCTTTTCTAGAATATCATATGATTGGAATTACACAGTTCAGTTCAGTTCAGTTCAGTCACTCAGTCATGTCCGACTCTGCGACCCCGTGAATCACAGCACGCCAGGCCTCCCTGTCCATCACCAACTCCCGGAGTTCACTCAAACTCGTGTCCATCGAGTCGGTGATGCCATCCAGCCATCTCATCCTCTGTCATCCCCTTTTTCTCCTGCCCCCAATCCCTCCCAGCATCAGAGTCTTTTCCAATGAGTCAACTCTTCGCATGAGGTGGCCAAAGTACTGGAGTTTCAGCTTTAGCATCATTCCTTCCAAAGAACACCCAGGGCTGATCTCCCTCAGAATGGACTGGTTGGATCTCCTTGAAGTCCAAGGGACTCTAAAAAGTCTTTTCCAACACCACAGTTCAAAAGCATCAATTCTTTGGCACTCACAGTAGGTAGCCTCTTTAGATTGCCTTATTTCACTCGGTAATATGAATTTAAGGTTGCTCCACGTCTTTTCACGGCTTAATAGCTCTTTTTCTTAGCACTGAATAATATCTATTGTCAGAATAAACCTGTTTATTAATCTATCCACCTTATGAAGAATATCGTGATTGCTTCCACATCAATTATGAATAAAGCTGCTATAACCATCCATGTGTGTGTTTCTGTGTGGACATATGTCTTTAACTCCTTTGGGTAAATATAAAGACCATGACTGCTGGATCATATAGGAGTATGTTTAGATTTGTAAGAAGCCACCAAAGAGTCTTCCCTTTTGCATTCCCGCAAGGAAGGAGAAGTTCCTATTCCGCATCCTTGCTAACATTTGTTATTGACAGTATTCTGAATTTTGGCCATTCTAATAGATGTATAGTTATATCTGTTGTTTTCCTTTTCATTTCTCTGACGATATATAATGTGAAACATTGGAGCACCTGTATATCTTTGTTCAGGTGTGACTTTATTTTTTAGAAGTTTTGTATATACAGAAAAGTTGAGAAGACGGTACATAGAATTACCATATACCCACACCGAGTTTTTCTTATTATCACCATCTTACATTAGTATGGTACATTTGTTACAATCTATAAGCCAATATTCATACTGTTCTTGGGGTTCTCAAGGCAAGAATGCTGACGTGGTTTGCCATTCCCTTCTCCAGTGGACCACATTCTGTCAGATCTCTCCACCATGACCCGCCCGTCTTGGGTGGCCCCACGGGCATGGCTTAGTTTCACTGAGTTAGACAAGGCTGTGGTCCTAGTGTGATTAGATTGACTAGTTTTCTGTGATTATGGTTTCAGTGTGTCTGCCCTCTTGCAACACCTACCGTCTTACTTGGGTTTCTCTTACCTTGGACGTGGGGTATCTCTTCATGGCTGCTCCAGCAAAGCGCAGCTGCTGCTCCTTATCTTGGATGAGGGGTATCTCCTCACCGCCGCCCCTCCTGACCTTGAACGTGGAATAGCTCCTCTAGGCCCTCCTGCGCCAGTGCAGCCACCGCTCCTTGGACGTGGGGTTGCTCCTCCCGGCCGCCGCCCCTGGCCTCGGACGTGGGGTAGCTCCTCTCAGCCATTCCTGCACCGTCGCAGCCTGGCAATGCCAAAGAATGCTCAAACTACCGCATAATTGTACTCATCTCACACGCTAGTAAAGTGACGCTTGAAATTCTCCAAGCCAGGCTTCAGCAATATGTGAACCGTGAACTTCCAGATGTTCAAGCTGGTTTTAGAAAAGGCAGAGGAACCAGAGATCAAATTGCTAACATCCGCTGGATCATGGAAAAAGCAAGAGAGTCCCAGAAAAACATCTATTTCTGCTTTATTGACTATGCCAAAGCCTTTGTCTGTATGGATCACAATAAACTGTGGAAAATTCTGAAAGAGATGGGAATACCAGACCACCTGACCTGCCTCTTGAGAAATCTGTATGCAGGTCAGGAAGCAACAGTTAGAACTGGACATGGAACAACAGACTGGTTCCAAATAGAAAAAGAAGTATGTCAAGGCTGTATATTGTCACCCTGCTTATTTAACTTCTATGCAGAGTACATCATGAGAAACGCTGGGCTGGAAGAAGCACAAGCTGGAATCAAGATTATTGGGAGAAATATCAATAACCTCAGATATGCAGACGACACCACCCTTATGGCAGAAAGTGAAGAGGAACTCAAAAGCCTCTTGATGAAAGTAAAAGAGGAGAGTGAAAAGTTGGCTTAAAGCTCAACATTCAGAAGACGAAGATCATGGCATCTGGTCCCATCGCTTCATGGGAAATAGATGGGGGAAACAGTGTCAGACTTTAATTTTGGGGGGCTCCAAAATCACTTCAGATGGTCATTGCAGCCATGAAATTAAAAGATGCTTACTCCTTGGAAGAAAAGTTATGACCAACCTAGATAGCATATTCAAAAGCAGAGACATTACTTTGCCAACAAAGGTCCATCTAGTCAAGGCTATGGTTTTTCCTGTGGTCATGTATGGATGTGAGAGTTGGACTGTGAAGAAAGCTGAGCACTGAAGAGTTGATGCTTTTGAGCTGTGGTGTTGGAGAAGACTCTTGAGAGTCCCTTGGACTGCAAGGAGATCCAACCAGTCCATTCTAAAGGAGATCAGCCCTGGGATTTCTTTGGAAGGAATGATGCTAAAGCTGAAACTCCAGTACTTTGGCCACCTCATGCAAAGAGTTGACTCATTGGAAAAGCCTCTGATGCTGGGAGGGATTGGGGGCAGGAGGAGAAGGGGATGACAGAGCATGAGATGGCTGGATGGCATCACTGACGTGAGTCTGAGTGAACTCTGGGAGCTGGTGATGGACAGGGAGGCCTGGCGTGCTGCGATTCATGGGGTCGCAAAGAGTTGGACACGACTGAGCAACCGAACTGACTGAACTGATAAACCAATATTGATACTTTATTATTCACTGAAGTTCACAGTTAATTCATATTCTCTTAGTATCTACCTAATGTTCTTTTTTTTGCTATTCTAGGATTCCATCCAGGATACCAAATTCCATTTAGATTTTATGTCTCCACAGGCTCCCCTTGACTATCACAGTTTTTCAGAATTTCCTTTTTTTGATGACCTTGACAGTTTTAAGGGGTCAGGTATTTTGTGGAATGTCCTTCAACTGGGATTTGATGTTTTTCCCATGATTAGACTAGATTAGATTGGGATTATGGGAGTTGGGGAGGAAGGTCAAAGGCAAAGTGCCATTTTCATCAAGCACTCAGGCTCTCTGGTTGGGGTGTACAGGATTAGTCCCGAAGCTTGTGGGATCTTAGTTCCCTGACCAGGGATCAAACCCTCGTCCCCTGAATTGAAAGGCAGATTTTTAACCACTGGACCACCAGGGAAGTCCAGTCCTTTATCATGATTTGACCTTTATCACCAGACTGATGTAGTTTTTGCCCACAGTAAGCTTTTGTAGGTTTCTCCACAGTACAGTCATTCTGTTTCCTCTCTTTCCAGTCTCTTTAGTTACTACATGCAGCCCACACCTAGGGAGTAGGGTGTATGCTCCCTCTCCTTGAGAACAAAGCATCCTTGTAAAGTATTTGAAATTCTTCAGTATAGGCAATTTGTCTCTTCTCCATTTATTAGTTTATTCAATAATTTATACCTGTATTAACTCATAGATAATTATTTTATGCTTTGAGTTATTATCCAATTTTAATTTTATTTATTTTTTTCAAATTGTTCCAATTTTGGCCATTGGGAACTCTTTCAGTTGGCTTTTCTGCCCTTTGTCATATCTGAATCAATATGATTTTTAAAGAAATCATATCCTAAAAAAAAAAAAGAAATCTCATCCTTACTTTCTGTCACTTCTGTCACTGCAACATGCTCCAGGCTTATCTTGTATATTTCATGCCCTAGTCCTAGAATCATTTCTCCAAAAAGCCCTAGTTCCTTTCACTGGAGAATAATATGAGAAACCAAGATCTGAATGCTACATGTATTTGTGCTAGGTGGTGTCATTTCTTTTAGGACCAGTAAACAGATCCGTTAACAGATCAAAGAAATGTGTGTTTTATACAAATCAGTATATACATACACGGAAAAGGCAATGGCAACCCACTCTAATACTCTTACCTGGAAAATCCCATGGACGGCGGAGCCTGGTAGGCTGCAGTCCATGGGGTTGCGAAGAGTCGGACACAACTGAGCGACTTCATTTTCACTTTTCACCTTCATGCATTGGAGAAGCAAATGGCAACCCACTCCAGTGTTCTTGTCTGGAGAATCCCAGGGACGGGGGAGCCTGGTGGGCTGCCATCTATGGGGTCGCACAGAGTCGGACACAACTGAAGCGACTTAGCAGCAGCATATACATACACATCTATGGATATTTCTATTTGTAACCATATATATCTGTATTAAGCTCAACATGAGTTCTTCCTGATATCTCTGATGTCTCCAACTCAGTCCATCGCGACATGGATCATTTTAGCCTCCCTCCGTTTGCTTGTCTGTAAGTTCTCACTTCAACAAAGAGCTGCACCTGCTGCCCACTCACTCAGTTATGTTTAGTTCCAGTATACACATGTAGCAGTATCAGAATTGCTAACACATATCCCCAAGTGAATCAACTTTTTCAACTAGAGTTCTAGGCCATTTCTTTTGCTTTCAGTCCTACAGATTCCACCTGTTCTCAATTTTCCTTAAGTTCATCACCTTTCCCTCCTACATTCTTCAGTGATGTTTCATATATTTTTTAAAAATGTAGATTCTCCTATCATGCATGATATGCTTTCCTTTCTGGAATTTTCTGACCTCCTCAATGATTTTAATCTCAATACATTAAGGTTTACTCTTTGTGTTTTACAGTTTTATAGGTTTTGATAATTTTTGACTGTCATGTATCCATGATTAAAGTATTACATATTATACAGAATAATTTTGCCTCCCTAAATGTCACCTGTGCTTCACCTCTCCATCCCTCCACCCTGAAACTCTGGCAACCACTGTTTTTATTGTCTCTACAGTCTTGCCTTCCCCAGAATGTTATATAATTGGAGTCACACAGCATGTAATCATTTCAGACTGGCTTAGTTCACTTGGCAATATTCATTTGCAATCCCTCCGTGTCTTTTTGTGGCTTGATAGCTTGTTTCTTTTTATCTATGAATAATATCCCATTGAGTGAATGTTCAATTTATCCAGTCAGGCAATGTTTTAATAATTTAAAATGCAGAGATGAAAAAGCCATCCTTATCCTGGAGAAAGTTTCTGCCACTGGAGTTGGTGGCATATATTTAAACTATAGCCTGATAAGAGCTATATTACATGTATAAATGAGGCTCTATAGGCACCTATAGGAGGAAGTGGATATCTATTAATATGCAGGAATGTGATGCAGTGTAGTACAGAGAAAAGCTGGCATTCATCTTGGGCCTTGAAGAAAAAGTAGGCATTTGAGGGTGAGAAGGGAGCAGTAAGATGACTGGTTAAAGTGAGCCTGCCAACGAGTATTGCAAGAAGGTGAGAGAGACAGCCTCAGGTCCCAGATAATAACAGGTGCACTTTCCTAAGGCTGGGAAGAAGGGCTTTGCAGTGCACCTTCTGATGTCACTTGGATAATAGCAGTAACAATGGATCTCATTTATCAAGCGCCCACTACCACATGCCAGGCACGGTGCTGGGCACTGTATGCATGTTTTTCCCTCACAGAACTGGACTTGTGTGTATAACACACATACATGCAAAGATATGGAAAGACTCCACCATTCTTCCTCTTGGAAACAGATAACTATTGAAGGTGATACTAATCAACTGTGTGGGGTGACTGAAGAGACATCGTCTGATATGTGTAAGGAAAGCCTGACTTTTGCTGTCTAGCTGCCACTACCACTTTCAGGCCTTCCTCACCCCAGCGCCTCATCTCAAGGCCCCCAAACTTTAGAAAAACACTGCTTTACCAGTTGCTGTATTCCATGGAACTGGCTACCTCCTCTGTCTTATCCAGGGATCAGGTCTCAAGATCACCTCACTTTCTTCTGCCTCTAATATTCTATACCCAAACAATTCTAGAAATGAGCGATGATAGGAACTTGGATTAGAATTAGAGGACAACAAACTCTACTTTTAACAAAATATTGAAATGAGGTCAATGTTCTCTTGACTCTGCTCCATGTAAGTTTCCTAAAGAAAGTCAAAGCTGATCTGTTGATCTATATTTAGGCTGCCTGCTTCCTACTGCAGAGTTCAGAACTGAACTTTTCTCCCTTATGTTGACTCTATATTATGTGGGAAGGCTCAAGACGGGGCCAACACCCCCTACTGGCCATCAGAACAGCACTGTTCTGTAACAGAGTTCTCTAGGGAAAAAAGCTATAGAGATATGGGAACAAAGAGTAAGAGCTGCACTAGTTTCAACGCTGTTTGATAATAATGACTTTTGGCTGGAAGACGACAGGCCAATTTGTACGAAGAAACAAATCACCAGTTTGGGATAGTCTTTAACAAAGACTTGGTAACCGTATAGAAACTATAAATCTTTTCCACATTTCAGCTGTTGCAAACCTTCAGGGAATGTTTACATAGCTAAATATAAACCAGCAGTTAATTTGACACCCACTGCTAGATGACAGAAGTGGAGCCTAACAAGTGACTCATAATTATTATTTCCAACATTTAAAATACTGGTAATTAAGTTTCCTGTATTCACTTCCTAAGATGCAAGTGTTTCCAAAAACTAAACTCAAAAGTGTTGTAGAATAAAATTTCAGGATCCAAGCATTTATAGAAGGTCACGGTTGCATAAATACAAACATGTGTCCTTATCCACAATTGGCTAATTAGTATTTAGCTTACAGTCCTTATAATTCTATCAATATTGCAATCATATATTTCCCTTTAGGCAAAAAGTTATTTTAGTCAAGTTAGACTTGGGGGTCATTGTGTATACAACCAATTCCACTACTAGACTGAAGCATCCTGAGGGTGTGCCTGTGTTTTAAATGTTCCTGAACCTTCCACTCAGCACAGGCTTCCAGATGTCCCTCAATATTCACAGCACTACACTCCCCAGTTTTTAAGTGGGTTACATGGTCACTCAGAATACAGATCATATTTCCTCAGGCTACCTTAACAGTAGGTATGGCCTGGTAACTAAGTTCAAACAAATGATATGCAAGCATAAGTATAAACAATCTCCAGGAACCTTCCTTAATTTAACTTTCTTTCCCGCTCTTTTCTTCATCCTGCTGACTGGATGGCAGATCTGATGGCTAGAGGGAAAGCAGCTAACCATGAAGGGAGCAGCTTTGACCATAAAATAATCTAAGAAGTGAGGCCAGGCCTGGCAGAGCAACTTCATGGAGCAAAAATCACATGTCAATCTGGCCTGCTTTGATCTGGACTTTTAAATTTATTGATTAATCTAGGCTGTCCTGGGGTTTTGTTGCTACAAGCGGACTTTGTCTAGTTGCAGTGAGCAGGGGCTACTCCCTAGTTGCAGTGTACAGGCTTCTCAATGCAGTTGCTTCCCTTTTTGCAGAGCATGGGCTCTAGGGCCCTTGGGGCTTCTTAGTTGTGGTTCATGGGCTCTAGAGCACGGGCTCAGTAGTTGTGGTGCACGGGTTTAGTTGCCCTGAGGCATGCAGAATCTTCCCAGGCCAGAGGTGGAACCTGTGTCCCCTGCATTGGCAGGCAGATTCTTAACCACTGGCCCACCAGGGAAGTCCCTGATCTGGACTTCTATGTGCGATAAACTGCCTTATTTAAGTAAGCTGCTATCATTAGCAACTGAAAATAATTTTAACCGTTAAACCTTAAAGTCACTAGCATATGTTAATGTCATCAGTGCAGAATATAAAATATTGAAAATTTATTGAATAAATGTTGCACATTTGGGGGGAGTACATTATTTTTGTTGATCCAGAAATTCATGGACTGAAACAGGAAAACAGTGAGGTCATCACAAAGTCAGAGGGAAATGATTGATTGAGGAGTGGGAGCATTCAAGAGAGCAGCAC
Organism: Bubalus kerabau; assembly: GCF_029407905.1. NCBI lineage: Eukaryota > Metazoa > Chordata > Mammalia > Artiodactyla > Bovidae > Bubalus > Bubalus kerabau. The sequence goes on from NC_073629.1 coordinate 51,334,443, forward strand.
TTGTCAGGCAAATAAGGAAGAAATAGTCAAAGCCTAGGCTCATTGAAAGAAGACATCGCTTGGTTGGGGGTCCTGGAGAGAAGAGGAGTTTGGGATTATCTGTGTCTTGCCTGGAGGACAATGAGCATGAAGCTCAGGGTCTATGTCAGAGGTTCTCACCTGCGGGAGAATTTCCCTCCTCAGGGGACATTGGCAATACCTGGGGGCATTTTTAGTTGCCATAGCTGGCTGGCGGAGGAGTGATGCTGGGGGTCTCTAGTGCATAGAGGCCATGGATGCTGCTAAAAATCCTACCATGCACACCACAGCTCCTATAACGAAGAATTATCTAGCCCAAAATGTCAGTAGTGCTGAGATGTGGAAACTCTGGGTTAGCTGGCTGTAACTGTGCAGACTGGACCCCAAACTCCAGCTACTCTTGGAGGTCAGGCCAGAGGTAAAATGCACTATTTAGCCAGCCTGGAAAGCAGCTTGGAAACAGACAATCATCCAGACTTTGATGTTCAGCATCCTTAAGCAGATTTCGTGGCTAAGCTGCATCCCTGCAAATTGCTCCCAGCATATTAAATAGCTTATACCTCAGAGTTCCCCCCTCAACATAAAAATGCTTGTGCTTAAGTATAAGGCTGAGGCTGTGACATACTCACAAGCCCTTAAGAAGAATATTGGATATAACACAGGCATATACTGGGGTCCTAAGATCTCAGATGGAGAAGCTCCCTTCCACTCTCCAAACGTGAGGGAGAGAAATTAACTTGACAAGCAGCCTCTCCTTTGGTGTGTGTCATCCGCATCCTGATGTGGGAACCGTCTCCACATCCCCAAGGCTAGAGCTTGTGCAGAAGACCCATGCCAGAGTGGCAGAGAGGGCAAATCTATTCTCAATGCTGCAGTTGGCTTGCTGGTTGAACTGAAGTAACCTCTGCCTTTTCCAGGTACCAGCTTTTCTTACAGTGTGGAAGTCAAAACTATCATTAGCTGGAGGGAAGGCCTGAGGGAAAGAGAGAGGAACAGCAAGTTGATTGAGCTGCTCTGGCTGTTAAGCACTAGGTATATAAATCAACTCACTTAATCCGCAGACTATCCCCTTTGGTTCTAGGATGACAGCACTGTGGAAACATAGTCCTGTTTATATTATAATTATATTCCTGCAACATACATTGTTTCTCATATTAATTAGATCACAGTAATTACTTTTGTTTCTTAAAAAACTTTTGCCCAACTGCCCTCAATACTAATTGAGGATTTCCCTGGTGGTACAGTGGATAAGAATCTGCTTGCCAACGCAGGGAACATGGGTTTGATCCCTGGTCTGGGAAGATTCCGCATGCCATAGAGCAACCAAAGCCCATGCATCACAGCTGTTGAGGCCATGCTCTAGAGCACAGAAGAAACCATCATAATGAGAAGCTGGTGCACCACAACGAAGAGTAGCCCGTCCTCCCCACCCCTGCTCAATGCAGCTAGAGAAAGCCCACATGTAGCAACAAAGGCCCAGTGCAACCAAAAATAAATAAGTAAATAAATTATAAGAAAATATTAATTGGATGCTTATAAGAAAGCAGTATGCTTGGTGTTATGTGATTCCTGCCCACACAAGGCTTTCATTCCAGTGGGAAAGCAGACATACACACAAATAAATTGTTACAAGTCATAATATTAACTGAAAACTATGTCTCTTTGTGGCTATTGAGCCAAAAGACAAAACCAAGCCAAAGACTGGGTGACAGAAGGATTTAATATTACTTGCAGCAAGTAAGAATACTAGGGATCTTTCTTTTGCAAAGCACTATCTCCTCAAACAGCAAAATTTGAACTGTTTTAGGGCTTCCCAGGTGGCACTAGTGGTAAAGAACCTGCCTGCCAATGCAGGAGATGTAAGAGTAGCAGGTTTGATCCTTGGGTCTAGAAGATTCCCTGGAGGAAGGCATGGCAACTCACTCCAGTAATCTTGCCTAGAGAATCCCATGGACAGAGGAGCCTGGTGGGCTACAGTCCATAGGGTTGCAAAGAGTCAGACACAACTGAAGTGACTTAGTATGCATGCACGCATATGCCTGTTTGTGAAGGGCATTTTTGTTGGTCAACAGAGTCCAGGCTTTAGTTGACTGAAGTCATGAAGGTCAAAAAAGGTCAACATCCTCACCCCTTAGATTCCAGTAGCTCTGGTGATTGAGCACTCTAGGGAAATCTTTGCCACTGAAACAAAACTGGAGTCTTTACAATAGATATATTATCTTTGCTATTGTTACTTCTCTGGCCTGATAACATTTTTTTCTGCATTCTTTTGTTCCCTCAAGATCATTAGTTAGTGAGACCTGTTCAAGGGCAAGCATTGTGGCCAGGCTTAGATCACAAAATGGCTTAAGCCAAACATGGCTTAAACCAAAAATGGCTTCTCTTATGTCAAGAAAGCCATGCCTGGTTCTCTTTCTCTGGGGAACCCCGACTCTATCTGCTTACAATAATGCCATGGAAGAGACATAAAGTGTTATGGGTGTTGGGAATCAGGGATCGAACCTTTACCTCCTGCTTGGCAGGCCAATTCCCACTACCATGTGACTCAAAAGGAACTGCCACGTTGTTACAAATCCTGTTCTTTGGTCACAATTGATGGGTCTGTGGGTGCAAACACGACCCAAACAGAGCCAACCAGAGTATTTTATTGCCTGGTCAAACCTAAGTCAAATCACAAGCCAAGTTAGTATGCATACTGTCTTCCTCCCCCCCCCTCAGCACTCTAAGTTCTTAAAATTATGTTTATCCCAACTTCTGCTTCATAAATAAAATTCCTCTCCAAAGTGCGAGGAGGAAGTAATCTGATTTGGTATTGAAAGCAATTCACACTGAAATAGGGACAATTTAAAAGCTTCCCCGTGTTGATAATGGAGGAGGCTACGTCTATGTGGGAGCAGGGGATATATGAGAAATCTATACCTTCTGAATTTTGCTGTGTACCTAAGATTGCTCTAAAAAAAACACAAAGTCTATTTTTAAAAAAAGCTTCCTTGGAGGCTTTGCCTTGAGATTGAATTTTTTTTTAATTGAAGTATAATTGAAATACTACAGTATTATATTAGTTTCAGGTGTACAACACAGTGATTCTATATTTTTATAGATTGTACTCCATTTAAACAACTATTTTAAGGCACTAGAATGAAAATAAGACAAAAGAGAAACGATTTGAAAGTTTTCCCTTTGCCTGGAATAACCACCTCCTCCCCCCATTCTCAAAGTTCAAAAACCACTTCACAATATGCATCTTTTATCCATTAAACTTAGGGCTCTTTGGTCTCATTCATTTTTATTTTTTTTATTATTTTTTTCATTCATTTTTAAAAATAATTATATGTTTCTCACTTCTTTGCTTCTCTCAGCACGAAGCTTCATTCTCTCAGTATAGCTTCACAGCAGGGAGAGGACTTCCAGCTCCCTATAGCCCCTTGGGCTCTCACAGCTTTGCCTCCGGATGCCTGACCTTTCCCCCCAAGCTCCAAGCCAAAAAACCCCAAATCACAAGCTAACTAACTTGGCTTGAGATTTGACCTAGCTTTGACAAGTTTATAAACTACTCTGGTTGGCTCTGTTTGAGTCATGTTTGCACCCACAGATCCATCAATTGTAACCAAAGGGCAGGATTTGTAACAACTTGGCAGTTCCTTTTCCATTACCCAATGGCACCCACTCCAGTACTCTTGCCTGGAAAATCCCATGGACTGAGGAGCCTGGTGGGCTGCAGTTCATGGGGTCGCTAGAGTCGGACACGACTGAGTGACTTCACTTTCACTTTTCACTTTCATGCATTGGAGAAGGAAATGGCAACCCACTCCAGTGTTCTTGCCTGGAGAATCCCAGGGAGGGGAAGCCTGGTGGGCTGCCGTCTATGGGGTCGCACAGAGTCGGACACGACTGAAGCGACGCAGCAGCAGCAGTGGGAATCCTCCTGCCAAGTAGGAGACACAGTGTAGATCCCTGGGTTGGGAAGATCCCCTGGAGTAGAAAATGGCAACCCACTCCAGTATTCTCTCCTGGGAAATCCCATGGACAGAGGAGCCCAGTGGGCTACAGTACATGGGGTCGCAGAAGAGTTGGGAATAATATACCCCAGAAAAAAAGGGGTGCCCTTCTGAGGAAAGGAGACTCGTGGGCCAACACACATGCTAGCTGTCCACTAGGGGAACACACCAGGTGGCTTGGCAAGGCTTTGGGCAGAACAACAAATTCCTATCACTTCAAATTTTTTCAAAGCCCTGGAAGTCCTAACAGCCCTATATCATCCTCAAGTCATCTCTGGCTTATGCTTCTGATAATGTAACAAACCCAGTGCACAATGAGCTGGATTCCTCAGAGACCTCGATCTTCTGCTATTTAGGTAGTTGGGGAAGGAAATGCACCCAGTTCTGCCCATTAGCATTTTTTCCCTTGAGGATTAAGTTGTAAAATAAACCACAGGGTCCTGAAGTGGCAAATTATATCAAATATCATATCACACTGACTTGTGCTGAATCCCTGATATTTTCTGGCTCCTTTCCTCACTATGTTCACATCAAGGTCACCTCTTCAGAGATACCTCCCTGACCCATCCAGATATTTTCATTCCTATTCTCCTACCTGATTTCTACTTCCTTTCATTCACATTTATCACTACCTGATGTCTATTAGTCTCTTTGCTTACTGTGTGTCTCTCAATAGAATTAAGGCTACCCGAGGGCCAAGACTTTGCTCACTGCTGCACCCCTGCATCTGGAGCAGCACCGGTTGTGTGATAGATAATAAGTAAATTTTGCTTCATGTCAGCCCCTTTGATAGAGCAGTGATCTTCATACTCATTCAGGGTGAAATACTGGGAAATCATGATGTCATGCTGGGAAATAATGTATTTAATTTTATCTTATGGAATAGAAACAATTTTCTTACAGAAAAAAATTGCTGTAGGTTTATAATTTTGGTGGGTCTTTCAACTGGGCCTAAACTATAATTCAGACATTGATCTAGGCATGGGGATTCTACAAGCACCTCACCAGGATCTCAGACAGGCATTGGATAAATGGGCTGAGGATCCATTTGATAGAAAGATAGGTAGATGGGTAGGTAGGTAGATATATATTCATCAAATTCAGAATAGTGGTTACCTCTGAGAACTAAGAAGAATAACATTCAGAAGGACTTGAACATTATTTTAATGTTCTAATATTTTTGAATATTTTGAATAGAGAGAGATAGAAAGAGATAAAGAGACAAAGACAGAGATACAGGGATAGGCACAGAAAGATAGAAAGAAATATTTTTAAGAGTAACTATGAACATGACAAAAGACTGGAAGTAAATAGGCCAAAATATTAAGAGCAGTTGATTCTGAATGGTTGGAATATGGCTGATTGTTTTCCTCTTTATTCTCTTATTTATTTTTCAACTCACCCTCACTAAATAAAAGATAATATAAAAACAGAATTAATCATAAAAATGGAAGAATTAAAATATTGCTAAGAAAGCTCTTCCTGAAATAAACTGATGGAGTAATTTGACCATTTTTTCTGCAACATCAAACTCGTATTCTTGCACTTTCAGCTCCTAGGCCAAGGATTTATCTCTTTTTAAAAACCATTTTCTTTTAAATACTGTGCTGATGTTCTGAAAATTTGGGGAGAGGAAAGATCTGTGACCTTGTGTCAGGTCTCTGCTTCCCAGAATCATTTTAGATTCAGAACTGGTTACAAATTATCTCTAACCAGCAGAGTGATTCAGTTCTGTGAAAGGAGAGAATTTTAATGTTTCTTTCTATTGATATCTTGCATTTTTAATATGCTTTGTAGAGTAGATTAGTTTTAGAATCCATAAAGCCTATGGTAAGACTTATTTGATCATAAAGGTCTTTGCTGGATCCAGTAAATTCTCTGCATCCCTTTTTAGCACTTGGAATTTTAGTAATCACATGGCTGTTGTTGTCAGAGTTACAGAATTATCCAGGGAAGGGATTTATGTCTGCTTTTTTCATTGCTATGTATTTACCCAGTTCCTACCACAGTAGGTAGGTAGCATAGAAAGTGCTCAGTGAATGTTTGTTGAATAAATAAATGGCTTTGAAGCATTTAAGATACATTAATTTAAGATTTGGTTTACATTCTCTTCAGGTGAGAGTTTCTAACAAATATGTAATAAAACACCAGGAAATGGGAGACTGAGCTGATCAGACTAGAGTCCCACACATCTGGGGGAGTAGTGTGGTAGAATTAGGGCTCGGGTGGGAGAGGTTCTACTAAGGAAAGGAGGAGATAGGGTGTTGGGAAATAAAACTGACAGCTGTCCACGTGGTAGCTCACGAACTCATCATAAACTGTTCAATCACATTAGATTTTTCAGAAAGAAAACTTAAAATGAGAAAGGAGAAAATGTTAGGGATTATGGCGAGGAGCAGAGAGAGGTTAGAGGAACAGAAGGGAGGCCAGAATGAGTGAGGTAGAGAGCGCGTGGACACGAAGACTGGCAGGACGGCACAGCAGGCCAGGGTTCAAATATAGAATTTTATTTTCAGTGTGTGGAAACGACACAACCCATTTATAGATCACTCTGGTAGCTATGTGGAGAATGATCATTGAGAAGTGGCAAGAGAGGAAGTTTGGAAACCAGCTAGGGGTTTCTTTTAGCAGTTCAGGCAAGTGATGGTGATGGTGGGGACCAGGGCGGCAGTAGAAAAGGGAGGAACCAGACATTAAGTGACTATTTAAACAAATAATTAATTATAACTGAGTTGTGTGTTCACTCACTCAGTCATGTCCAACTCTTTGCAATCCTGTGGTCTGTAGTGGGCCAGGCTCCTCTGTCCATGGGATTCTCCAGGCAAGAATACTGGAGTGGCTTTCCAGGTCCTCCTCCAGGGGATCTTCCCTGACCCAGGGATCAAACCTGGTTTTCCTGAATTGCAAGTGGATTCTTTACCATCTGAGCCACAGGGAAGCCCATAACTGAGGCAGGTGTCATGAAAATGTTGAATGAGGCAACTCAACTAGTGGATGGAAGAGCAGTCAGGTGAGGTTTCTTTGAGCAAATAGACTTCAAGCAGGGACTGGAAGGATGAGCAAAGAGGGAGAAGAGAAGAAAAATTTCTAGAACAGAGGATGCAGGTGGGAAGGCTTTGAGGTCAGGAAGAGCACAGCTCAATTCAGGAACTAAAAGGAGGTCCATGTGGCTGCAGCAGAGAACAAGAGGAGCCATTGTGTGAGATGAAGCTGGTGGGGTCAGCAGGAGCCAGGTATCATAGCATCTTCTCAGCCTTACATGCCGTGTAAGACTGTTACGTTTTAGCCTAAAAATACTAGGAAGCCATAGAGGGACTTTAAGCCTAAGGGGAATGTTACTTATTTCCTCATTGAATATATATTTATTAAACATCATTTAGATGATCATCATCTCCATGACCAGATTCATAGTTTAGAAAGAGGACTCTGATTGCAGTATGGGAAATGAATCAGGGAGCAAGAGCAAGTGTGAAGGATTAGTGGGTGAGCTTGTGAAGAACACAGTGGGAGACAGAGGTGGTTTGCACTACCAGGGTATCAGTGGGCATGGAGGGAGATGAATGATGTAATGGTTTGGTAAACCAGGAGAACTAGGAAACTCCATGAAGGGTGGAGAGTGGATCTGGAGGGGCAACCAGAAAGAAGTCCATGGTGGAGTTCAGCCAATTAAATCAACAATTCAACTTCTCACCTCTTAGCCTGTACTGGAACAGGATTTCCAACACTTTAACTGAGAAACAAAAATGGAAGAACGAAAATTTTCTCAACTGTTGGAGGAAGTCCCTCCATCTCTTCCTACCTGTTACTTGGAATATTTAGTTGCAAAATCTGACAAAAACAACCTTCAGGAATTTGTAGCTTTTGCCCTTGGGGGAATCGATAGCAACATCTTCTAAAATACAGTTTGAGAAGTGAAGACTTTTACTGTGAAGTTCAAAGGAATTTGCATCCTGCACAAGTTTGGGCTGTTTCCTGCACCCTAGGCAACTCCTTGGAGCTTAATTGCGTCAGAACCAGCAATCTGGCCAGATTACAAAATTATTTCTCTGCATCATGAATCTGAGCTACCTAGGCTTTCTGCCTTTGTTTTCCCAGTTTCCCAAGTTACAGCAAATTTGTTTTCTAAGCACATTGTCTTTTTAAAATCCATGACAAATCATGGAAAAATCATCATTCCTGCTTAAAATTCATCTGGTCAGCACATTTTTCATCTATGACCTAGTAAAACAGGTTAGTCAGGTATCTTATTTCTTTGCCCTCTAAAATGATATGATCTTGGAACAAGCTGTCAATATTTTTCTTAATGGCTTTGGTTTCCACTGCACATTAACAATGATTATTTGTGGTCTGACAGTTCCCTTGGCATTACACCAAAAATAGGAGCAAGAAAGCACATTCTTAGTCTGGGAGGTTTAACATATAAGCCAGACATTCAGCTGTGAATCCAAATTTTCTTTTTCTGTACCCCTTCTCTCCCTTGAGTGAAAATGCCATCTGACAGTTTCTTTGGTTTCCTACTTTGGAAAGCTATTTGAGCCCAGCAATTCCCAAAAATGTCACAGCATTTTCAAGTCAGTATAAATGTCGATCTGTTTTCTTAAGTAGAATGTTTGTCTCCAAGTTAAAAGAAATGAAGTATTTTTTTTCTCTACTCTAGAAAGTTGGTTATCACATATTGTCTTGGGGCAGAACTGCAGCCTGAGATCAGTAATGTAGACAAGTCAACAGCAGGTTGTGAGCTGCATGCAAAGAAAGTGGAAGGCTGTCCCTTCTCTCTCTGCTCCATCTGCTCTGTCCCTGCCACCCAGGCCTCACCTGAAACAGTCCTCTCCTTGAGAAAGAAGAGAATAACAGCAAGAGGATGGGGCAGGGAAGCCTGTATGAAGAACCTGGGAAAGCCTGGTTTCTGAACACTTTAACAATCAATGTTCAGTAACAGCAGAAGAGTTTCAATTAAAAACCTTAAGCATTAAAGGCAAATTAATTTTGCCTTTTTGTTTTGAAAGTAAAGATTAGAGAACAGAAAATTCAATTTAATAAAAATAAAAAATTTAAAATACAGTTCTAAAGTATAATCATTTAAAAGCAGATGATAGAGAAAAACAGGAGAATGAAGAGGTGGAGCAAGAAATAGAGAAATGATCTCAGTAATTGTCAAACTCCTGAGAAGTACAGATTCAATGTGTTCATGTTAGTGCTAATATATTAATACCATCTTTCCCATTAAAATTTTTAATTTATGACTTGTTAAATATGCCATACAGTTTTAACAAATTTGAGCATTTGGGGATTAATTTTTTAGTTTTTTATTTTTAATAAAAATGTGTGAATTTAAGGTATAACATGATGATTTGATCTACATTTATGCAGTAAAATGATAACAAAGTCAAACTAATTAACATGTAATCTCCTCACACAGTTACCATTTTTTAGGGGGGTGATGAATACCTGAAATCTATGCTCTTTAGCATATTTCTACTGTTCAACAGAGGATTATTAAGATTAGCTATCCTACCTGTACATAAGATCTTTAGATTTTTTTCATGCTACACAACTGAACATTTGCATCTCCCAGCATCTCCTCCTTCCACCTTACTACCTCCTAACCCCTGATAACCACCATTCTATTCTCTGCTTCTATGAGTTCAGTTTTTTCCCTTTTTGTTTTTTTTTTAGATTCCACATATAAGTGAGATCATGCACTTTTTGTTTTCCTTTATCTGGCTTATTTCATTTAGCTTAATATTCTCCAGGTTTATCCTCGTAGGACCTCATTCTCTGTCCACACACCCCTCTCTAGCCAAACCTATCTCCACACACCCAGAGCCTGCCCAGTCTCTACCCTAACCTCTGAAATCTACATCTCCCTAACTTCTGTTGGCCTGGTTTGTAATTTATAATTCTCTGATTTGCACTGGCCTTTAATTTCTAGGCATCTGGATAAAATGTTTATTGTTGACTCATTGCCTAGGTTATGAAGTGATCCTTGTCTCTTGCTGAGTAATGGATCTAGTAGAATAGCCCAGGCCTTAAAATTAGGCAGATCTGAGTTTGGATTCCGTACTGCCAAATTACCAGCTGTGTGAATTTGGTTAACTAAGACCACCTGACCTGCCTCTTAAGAAATCGGTATGCAGGTCAGGAAGCAACAGTTAGAACTGGACATGGAACAACAGACTGGTTCCAAATAGGAAAAGGAGTACGTCAAGGCTGTATATTGTCACCCTGCTTATTTAACTTCTATGCAGAGTACATCATGAGAAATGCTGGGCTGGATGAAGCACAAGCTGGAATCAAGATTGCCAGGAGAAATATCAATAACCTCAGATATGCAGATGACACCACCCTTATGGCAGAAAGTGAAGAAGAACTAAAGAGCCTCTTGATGAAAGTGAAAGAGTAGAGTGAAAAAGCTGGCTTAAAGCTCAACATTCAGAAAACTAAGCTCATGGCATTCGGTCCCATCACTTCATAGCAAATAGATGGGGAAACAGTGCTGACTTTATTTTTGGGGGCTCCAAAATCACTGCAGATGGTGACTGCAGCCATGAAATTAAAAAACGCTTACTCCTTGGAAGAAAAGTTATGACCAACCTAGACATATTAAAAAGCAGATACATTACTTTGCTGACAAAGGTCCATCTCTTCAAGGCTATGGATTTTCCAGTAGTCATGTATGGATGTGAGAGTTGGACTATAAAGAAAGCTGAGCACCGAAGAATTGATGCTTTTGAACTGTGGTGTTGGACAAGACTCTTGAGAGTCCCTTGGACTGCAAGGAGATCCAACCAGTCCATCCTAAAGGAAATTGGTCCTGAATATTCAGTGTAAGGACTGATGCTGAAGCTGAAACTCCAATACTTTGGCCACCTGATGCAAAAAACTGACTCATTTGAAAAGACCCTGATGCTGGGAAAGATTGAAGGCGGGAGGAGAAGGGGATGACAGAGGATGAGATGGTTGGATGGCATCACCAACTCAATGGACATGAGTTTGAGTAAACTCCGGGAGTTGGTGATAGACAGGGAGGCCTGATGTGCTGCAGTCCATGGGGTTGCAAAGAGTTGGACATAACTGAGCGACTGAATTGAACTGAACTGAACTGAATGCTGAGTTTAAATTATCTCATTTGTCAAATATGGGCATGAGGTCATTGTGAGGATTATTCGAGACTTCATATGTAAAACAAATAGTGTAATAGGTGGCAGATAAGATAATTTTCATTCTCTTTTCTTTCCAACCCATCCAGTAGGGGAAAAAGTGAGGGAAGAAACTATGGTGTTTGGGTGTCTGAAGTTCTTTCCATTTATTTTTTGTTAAAGTATACTTGGATTACAATGTAGTGTTAGTTACTGCTGTACAACAAAGTGACTCAGCTATACATGCATATGCATTCTTTTTCATATTCTTTCATTTCCATTATGGTTTATCACAAGATATTGAATATAGAGCTTAGTTCTTTTTATATCTCACCAAGAAGAGAAATGGGATTCCCTGGGCTCATGAACAGTATAATTCTTGGCAACAGATAATGTCTCAATTTCAAGATTAAGGGTTATAAGAAAAGTGGGATCTGGAGAGTCAGTGGCATTTTTTAACACCCTTGGATTATTTCAGTCAAATCTCAGTAGTGATTTTTTTTTGCAGTAGACCATTTTCTTTTTCTTGGCAAACTATTCTAGTCAAATCTTTAGAAAGGAACGTGGATAAGAAAAGGAGAACTCTGAACATTAATCCCTTCCCATACTTATGAATGGTAAACAGAATTAAAACTGCCTGATAAAATCAATCCACTAAAAATCCTCTTTAATAAAAGAAAAAAGAATTCTTAAAAAGTCACACACAAAAAAGGTTTGGTATAACATGCCTCAAAATAAGTAAATGTTTTTTTGAGCAATAAAGGTGATGGCAGAAAAACCATAGCTAATTAATCAGAATAAATGTGGTTAAGAAAAACTATTTCATAAAGTAAAAACCTGGCAGTGTGAGAAACTCAGGTAAAGATTTAGTAATAAATAATCAAATGATTATAATTAAATGATTAAATGATCTGTGGGCTTCCCAGATGGCTTAGTGGTAAAGAATCTACCTGCCAAGGCAGGTGATGCAAGAAACACAGATTCGATCCCTAGGTTGGGAAGATCCCCAGGAGGAGGAAATGGTAATTCTCTCCAGTATTTTGGCCTGGAAAATTCCACAGACAGAGAGGCCTGCAGTCCATGGGGTCACAAAGAGTTAGACATGATGCACACATATGCACACACACACACATATAATAAAAAATCATTAATGACTGACATTAAAGAATATTGTTGGCCATCATAAATGAGTCCTGACTCAGGAAAAACACTCAAATATTTAAACTAGGGAGATTATCCCATGATATATATAGATAGATCTGCTGGATGGTGAGCCCCTGGGGAGAGCAGGGAAGTATGTGTTGTAAATTAGGCACCTTGAGAGCCTGGCATGTCTCTAGCTCTCCTATACAGATTTTATTCCAGGCACGGAATCTGGCTAAGCTTGCTAATATCCTTGTGCTCCCCCAGATCCTTCCAAAGTGAGACTTGGAATAACTAGGCCAAGATATACCTCCTGCTTCCCACAGAAATCCTAGAGCTCTTCTTAACCCTCTACCCTACCCAAGATCTGGGACATGAAAAGTGGCCGACCAATTAAAAAACACAGGAGTCTAGCCAACTCTTGAGACAGTTGAATCAAGAGATATGCAAAGTCAGTGTCTGTGATTGACTCATACGGGGGTCAAGGATTTTGGTTAGTTTCAAGTTTCCATTCTACCTGAACTAATTTTAAACCACAGGGAAAGTCTCTAGACAGACAGCCTAACCTCCCAGTATACCACAAGGTTAAGGAAGGGGTAAGAGTTGGTCTGTTCCAGATGATGGCAGAAGACACAGATCATTCAGTTTGAGCCTGTACCCTTAGGACTGGCCTAAAACCTACTGCTGGGTTTGGGTACCACCCACCAAAGTATTTGCTTTGTCATGATACTGAAGACCAAAGGCTGGGAAGATCACATTATCATAGCAGTAACAAATCAAACTTACTTTCCTGCCTATTCTGTGATTTGTTTGCCTAGTCATCTTGTTTCTTGGGCAATATTAATGGTGAGGCAGAGTGACGCTATAGAGAGTCTAAAGGGAGAAGCACAGCTGTAGGCAGTTGAGAAGAGAGTTGCTGTAACTATGAAGCCCCTTGCTCCTTATCTCTCTCCTCTAAGAACACCTTCTCCATTCCTCCTGAAAAAGTAAGGTTCTGTTTTCACAAACATCTAGGTTTCATAGGTTGCATCATTCTTTCTCATGGACCCATCAAGGTTTAAAAATGAGCTTAGGTGTTTGCCCACTGAGAGCAATCCTGAAATCTTGGGTTTCACCTAAGAAACCCCTAGTGAAAAGAAGCCAGATACCCTCCTGCATCTCTTCTTGCTGGGGCTCATGGCTTTTGCATCCTTATATTGTCACTGCAGAAGACATCTATGCTCTGAACCCGGGTTAAAAGCCAGAGTCCTGCTTTCCCACTTCACCCCTACTATCTTATTTCCCAGGAGCTGGGTCCCATTCTCATTAGTGTTCCTAGTGTTCCTCATTATCTTTGAATAGGTTACCTTGAATGACACTACTCTGCTTAGAATTTCTGAGGATGGGATAAATGTTAAGACCAGTGAAGATCATAATCACAGCCTTACCTTCTTTTTTTCATTATAAAATAAATTCTTTGATCAGAAGCAATGTTGTATAGTATACCATTCTGGTGAATGGAGCATTAGTTATGTACATAGATAATATTACTGGAGGACACATACAGTTGGCAAGAAAGATTATCCAGAATAAATAGCAGTTACAATGATGACAAATTATTAAATTACCATTCCAGAGATCAAATTGCCAACATCCGCTGGATCAGGGGGAAAGCAAGAGAGTTCCAGAAAAACATCTATTTCTGCTTTATTGACTATGCCAAAGCCTTTAACTGTGTGGATCACAATAAACTGTGGAAAACTCTAAAAGAGATGGGAATACCAGACCACCTGACCTGTCTCTTGAGAAACCTATACATAGGTCAGGAGGCAACAGTTAGAACTGGACATGGAACAACAGATTGGTTCCAAATAGGAAAAAGAGTACGTCAAGGCTGTATATTGTCACCCTGCTTATTTAACTTATATGCAGAGTACATCATGAGAAACGCTGGGCTGGAAGAAGCACAAGCTGGAATCAAGATTGCCGGGAGAAATATCAATAACGTCAGATATGCAGATGACATCACCCTTATGGCAGAAAGTGAAGAGGAACTAAAAAGCCTCTTGATGAAAGTGAAAGAGGAGAGTGAAAAAGTTGGCTTAAAGCTCAACATTCAGAAAACGAAGATCGTGGCATCTGGTCCCATTGCTTCATGGCAAATAAATGGGGAAACAGTGTCAGACTTTATTTTTTTGGGCTCCAAAATCACTGCAGATGGTGATTGCAGCCATGAAATTGAAAGACGCTTACTCCTTGGAAGGAAAGTTATGACCCACCTAGATAGCATATTGAAAAGCAGAGACATTACTTTGCCAACAAAGGTCTGTCTAGTCAAGGGTATGGTTTTTCCAGTGGTCATGTATGGATGTGAGAGTTGGACTGTGAAGAAAGCTGAGCACTGAAGAATCGATGCTTTTGAACTGTGGTGTTGGAGAAGACTCTTGAGAGTCCCTCGGACAGCAAGGAGATCCAACCAGTCCATTCTAAAGGAGATCAGTCCTGGGTGTTCTTTGGAAGGAATGATGCTAAAGCTGAGACTCCAGTACTTTGGCCACCTCATGCGAAGAGCTGACTCATTGGAAAAGACTCTGATGCTGGGAGGGATTGGGGGCAGGAGGAGAAGGGGACGACAGAGGACGAGATGGCTGGATGGCATCACCGACTCGATGGATGTGAGTCTGAGTGAACTCTGGGAGTTGGTGATGGACAGGGAGGCCTGGCGTGCTGTGATTCATGGGGTCGCAGAGTCGGACACAATGAGCGACTGAACTGAACTGAACTGAACTGAATACTATTAATAGAGGGGAGCAATGTAATCAATGTGCCACCAGGTGGCAGTGTTTTCCTGCTGCTTAAAGCAGTGAATTGAGGGCTCAAGGTAGATGGAATTGACAGCTGGCTCAAGGTCAGGTTGACATTAAACAACTACAAGTTGTTTAAACCACTTGTTGTTTAACGTTGTAGTGGCCAGATCAGCTTTGTTGAAGAGAACCCTATATTATATCCATGAATAATCTCTATCCGTGACACCATTAGTCTTTCCATGCGTGCTGCGATTCATGGGGTCGCAAAGAGTCGGACACAACTGAGCTTCTGAACTGAACTGAACTGAACTGTGCAAGTACTGAAGTGTTAAGGGGAAAGAATCTGAATTCCAAAGTGGGTAATTTTGTTCACCTGACTATTCAGAGCATTTTCTACTGCAAAAGCTATTTGATGGGCATTCACAAAGGACAGAAATATTCTCGCATTGATAATCTTTCCAAAATATTCATTCACATATATCTTCCCTAAACCTATAGCAACTTGGTATTCTGTTCCTCCTTCCCAGTTTCTGAACTTGTGACCAAACCCATAGCCTCTGTCCTTGAATTTATATAGATGTACTTTTCAGTCCATCTTTCTTTCTTGGCAAATGGACCGTAAGATGTACTGGTTGAAGTTATGCCCCTGCCCCCTGGAAGGATTTCCATTCCTCCATGGTGTTTTCAGGATACACTTAAGTTAAACTGACATAGCAGTTCGGTTTTGACTAGTAACATCAGCTTATGGACAATCATTTGTAATCCAGGCTTGAATTTCTTTTTCCTCCATCAATTGATCAAGGTAATTTCTCATAAGGATATAGGTGTGGAGTGAGTGTGAGAAGAGTAGGCATAATGTGAGTGAGAGACACCTGTTCATGCAATTTACTTGGGTTCTTGGAAGTTGCTTAAATCTGATGTTATACATGCTATTTCCCCTTGATAACGGAATGCTTGGCTTACCAAATTCGTGGTTCTGTGGCTCAGACAACTGCCAGTAAAGATGGGCAACTCACTGCATATTGGGTGTTCTGTGGTCAGGTAGAGGTGACTGGTTGCCTTGGTAAGACACATGCATCCCAGAGTTTGGAGAGAAACTCCATGAAGACACAGAGACCAGTCAATTCAGTGTGGTTTTTAGGAGTCCAGTGGTCAGAAGCTTGCCAAAATAATCTCCTTAAAGTAAAATACAGGGACTTCCCTGGTGGTCCAGTGATTAAGAATCTGCCTTGCAATGCAGGGGATGGGTTCGATCCCTGGTTAGGGAACAAAGATCCTATGTGCCTTGTGCTCCACACCCTGTGCACCACAACTAGAGATTCCCTGCACCACAACGCAAGATCCGCATGAAGCAACAGAGATCCCACATGCTGCAACTAAGATCTGACACAAGCAAATAGTTTTGGAAGTAAGATACAAATTATAACATCTTTCACCCTTACCATAAAGAAAGAACCACAGAGACTGGAAGTCTGTTTGAGTTCTGGAGGCAACATATTCCAGACTTAAGAACATTGCTCCTGCTCCTATATTGGGTAACATGGAGGGATATCAGCTTCAAGGGGGCTCAGAGCAGGAAAGGATACACCCCCAGGTGCAAAATGTGGAGCAATCAGCCACTTGGGTCATGTGATCCAGCAGGACTTATGGTGTTCCATTTGGGTCATGTGATCCAGCAGGACTTACGGTGTTGGATGTGTCAGGGGTGGCAAAAAAAAAAAAGCCTATAGAAAGAGCCTATAGAGAATCCCAGAAGAAGTAGTAGAATCAGAAGTTCTCATACTTTTTGTAACAAAAGTGTTTTAAATTGCAAATGTTAATAAACTTTTATTTTGACTGAGATTTTAGAAAAAGAAAATCCCACAAAGCTGGCCCCTGAGATTCTGGAGAAAGGTCATACCACACAGCAGAGAATTACATAAAATTTGAAAAACAGATCATGGCAAGTTACAGAGGGTTAGTTACTTTGGTAAAGGCAGAATGTTTGACTATGGAACATCAAATGATCCATGCATTCAGAATTTCCTTTTTTTTAATAATGTTTCATTTTTAAATTTTGAGCATTGATGCTCCTCTTTTATTATACAGAAACACATGTGTTTCACTTCTGGTAATTTGGTTATTCAATTAAACCCAAAGACTAATGATAACAAAAGCAGTGAGACAAAATGTATATTTTTAAAAACATACTTGAAGGCATTAAAGAGCTAACAAGATAATGAAGAATCTGGCCAAGATGAGAAAAAGATAGAAATTCAGAGGTGAGGCAAACTTCTGGGGAAAACAGAAGTGAGCCAATCTTCTGTGGATTTTTGTATAAAAATATTTGTGCATGCAGAAAGGTAGTTGAGAGGCTGAGCAGTTATTTCTGTGGTTATTTGGGGCCAGAAGCTATCAGTCCACACTTTGGGTTGATCCCAAGAACCTGGACCCTAGAAGTAAAGAAGGACCAAAAGTAAACCAGTTCTCATATGGATGGCAGCTTAGCTTTGTATCATACAAGTAACTCAGAAAAACACAATTTTTAAACTGGATTAAAGTGAACCTGGACCATTTGTACCCAGTTATCTGACAGAAACAAGGGAAAATTCTCTTTGAAGAAAGATCCTCCTAGGTGCCAAACTTTTTATTTTTCTATGAACAATTTTTCATTACAGTATTCTGGCACACACTAAAAATATGCGGGCAAACAGGGATATATGACAACATAACTAAAACCTGTGAAACAGTGAGCAACAGAAACAAACTCACAGAAGCTTGATATTGGAGTTAATAGATTTTGATTCTAAAAATAATCTGGTTGTCCTGCTCATGGAGATAAAAAGCAAGAAAAATTTTGTGAGACAACTACAAGCTATAAAAATGAACAGCTCAGGAGAAAATGAGAGAATGTGAGTGAACACACAGCTTCCCCAGTAGTGCACAATGCTGCCCATGAGGCCAACTTGTTTCTCACTCACCCAGAATACTGAGGTGATCTTCATGACTGAGGGGTTGGGAAAGGTAGGTCAAAACAACCACCTCTCAGAACTCCTCACAGGAGCATGGATCCTACTAACCACTCTATGGACTTCATCAGGAAATCTGCCCATGTCCCACTCGGAACAACTCACCTGATAATCGCTCTCCAATGGCCCATGGGTACTCCTAAAGTTTGTGCACCTCAAACCCCTCCAACCTCCCGCCATGGCTGACTTCCTGCATATAGTCACAGGGACAGCAAGTGTGAGCCTTTATTTCTTTTTCTTTTTTTTTTTAAATGAAAGTATAGTTGATTTACAATATTGTGTTAGTTTCTGGTGTATAGCAAAGTGATTCAAATATATATACGTATGAGTATATATATGAATATATATGTGTATATATATGAATATGTATATGTGTATATGTATATATACATATATTTATATACATATATATACACACACACATATATATATCTATGGGCTTCCCAGGTAGCTCAGCTGGTAAAGAATCCACCTGCAATGAGGAAGACCTGGATTTGATCCCTGGATTGGGAAGATCCCCTGGAGGAGGGCATGGCAACCCATTCCTCTATTCTTACCTAGAGAATCCCCATGGACAGAGGAATCTAGCTGGTTACAGTCCATGAGGTCGCAAAGAGTTGGACACAACTGAGCGACTAAGCACAGTGTATATATACATATATGTGTGTATGTGTGTATATATGTATTTTCTTTTTCAGGTTCTTCTCATTATAGGTTATTATAAGATATTGGCAAAAAGTTTAAATATCTTCACCAACCAAGATATATGGATGGCAAATAAGCACATGAAAATATGCTCATGATTAGTCCCTAAGGAAATGAAAAGTTAGACCACAGCGAGACACTGCTCTGCAGGCACCATAATAGAAAACAGATAATATAAAGTTTTGGCAAGTATATGGAGAAATTAATTTCATACACTGCTGGTAAGCATTTAAAATGATATCAATCAGGTTGGAAATTTTTTAAAAAGGTAAATATACATCTATCCCATGATCTAATCAACTCTAGCATTTCCTTAGAAGAAAAGTAAGCATATGTTTATACAAATACTTGTACATGAATGTTCATAGCAGATTTAATTGTAATAGTCCAAAACTAGAAGCAACTCAAATGTCTACTGATGGGTGAATAGATAAACAAATTATGATAGAGCCATACAACAGCATAGATAGTGAAGTCGCTCAGCCGTGTCCGACTCTTTGCGACCCCATGGACAGTAGCCAACCAGGCTCCCCCGTCCATGTGATTTTCCAGGCAAGAATACTGGAGTGGATTGCCATTTCCTTCTCCAGGGGATCTTCCTGATCCAGGGATCGAACCCAGGTCTCCTGCATTGTAGGCAGACGCTTTACCGTCTGAGCCACTAGGGAAGTCTACAACAGCATGCTACTCAGAATAAAAAAATTATGATTTTTTTTTATGCACAAGTAGAGTACATCAGGCATTTGTGGATATCTTTATTTGTTCAAGTCATCAAATCTCAATTTTCATAAATTACCCCAGCAGTAATTAACAAATAGTCCTGAGTGGCTTAGAGTTACAGATGACCCTTTTAATGTGCAAACCACTGTATCCTTTGGGGGCAACTTGGAATCTGGAAAGGCTTCTTATCAGCCTGGAGCATCTGTTCTGCTTCAGGAGTGCTATGTCCTTAGGGTTCCAACAATGGTATTTTTAAAAATTTCCCATTGAATAATAATAGTTGATGAACAAAATTATATAAGTTATAGGTGTACGATATATTCACAATTTTAAAGGTTATGTTCCATTTATAATTGTTATAAAATAATGGCTACCTTCCCTGTGTTGTACAATATATCCTTGTAGCTTATTTTATGCATGATAGTTTATACCTCTTAATCTTCCACCTCTACATACCCCTCCCCTCTTCCTTTTCCCCACTAGCAGCCACTAATTTGTTCTCTATATCTGTGTTTGATGCCTTTTAGTCAAAAAACTATTGATACACACAATAACACAAATATATCTCAACATAATAATGCTGATTGGAAGAATTGAGATTCCCTAATAAAAGTGCATACTGTATTGTTCCATTTATATAAAACTCTAGAAAATCAAACTATAGTGACAGAAAATGGCTCAGGGTTTAGCTGGGTAGAGAGTGACTAAGGAGAGGGTACGGGGATACATGAAAACTTGTGAGGGTGATGAATATGTTTCCTACCTTGATTATGGTGATTGTTTCACAGGTGTGTGTGTGTGTGTGTGTATATATATATATAAACTTACGAAATTGTATACTTTAAATATATGCAGCTTACTGTACACAATTATACTTCAGGGCTTCCCTAGTGGCTCAGGGAATTCACTTGCCAGTGCAGCGGACATGTGTTCCATCCAGGTCCAGAAAGATTCCATATGATGTGGAGCAACTAAGCCCATGTGCCAAGGCTACTGAGCCCGTACGCTGCAACTGCTGAGCCTGCACCCTAGGGCTTGTCCTCCACAGCAGGGGAAGCCACCGTGACAAGAAGCCTGGGCACTGCAACTAGAGAAGAGCCCATGTGAGCAATGAAGACCAAGCACAGCCACAAATAAATGCGTACATAAATAAAACTTTTTAAAATTATACTTTAATCAACATTTAAAAATTGTAATAAAATGATAGTTAAGCAAAGACTTGAGGGAAGGAAGTTAGTCTTGTGGATAACTAATGAGAGATTAAAAAAATATATTAACCTAATATTTGCAGTAAACATTCATTTCTTTTTAAGCCAGTAGCTTTTCCTTCTAGTATAATATTATCTTTTGCATCAGTTAGGGTTAGTTTTGGCTGCAAGTGAAGGTAAATTTTGAAAGGTAGTAGTTAAAAAAGCTAGAAATTTATTTTTCTTTCCTAAATCTAGGCATTTCATGGCTGGTGTGTTTCCATGATGATCAGGGACACAGATTCCTCCTAAATTTGTTGCTATGGCTTCCATTTTCTGATCCTAGCTACTCCAGGTCCAGCCAAAACATTTCTCTTCCAGGTAGTAGGAAGGAGAAAGGAAGCATGCCCCTCCTATTAGGATACTTCTTAGAAGTTGTGTATATGCTCTTCTGCTTACTATTGCTATTGGTTAGAACTTTGTCATATGACCACATGCAGGAAAGGAGAACTAGGAAACTTCTGAGCCACAATGTGCACAGATCAAAGAGGAAAAGGGAGAATAAGGATATTAAGAGACATTTAATCAGTCTTTGCCATATCCTCTTCTTTTTTGAAGACAACTCCTTTTCTTTTATTTTTAAATAAGATTTAAATTAATTTTAAATTAAACAAGATTTAAATTAATTTTTATTGGAGTATAATTGCTTTACAATGTTGTTAATTTCTACTGTACAGCAAAGTGAATCCACCATACATATACATATACCTCTCTTTTTTAGATTTCCTTCCCATTCAGGAAGAGAGCATTGAGTAGAGTTCCCTGCGCTACACAGTAGGTTCTCATTAGTTATCTATGTTATATGTATCATCAATAGTGTATATATGTCAGTCCCAGTCTCCCAATTTGTTATTCTCCTTTCCCCTCTTGATGTCCATACATTTGTTCTCTATGTTTGTGTCCTCTTCTCTTACAAAGTATTATATGTGGTTCTAGTAAGGGCTGTCTGCCAATCATCTTAATATCTCATTGGTCACTGAGATGGGTGCATGACTTAAGCCAGGCTAATGGGAGTGATAAAGATGGGAGATGGAAACTTGGGAGCCCTTGGAAGTCAAGGGATCATTTTCAGGAAAGTCAATGTGCAGAGGGCAGTGAAGACTGAAAGAACAGTCTTGGAGGTGTTCAAATTCTGCTCTACACTTGAGGCTTGCTTGGGTACATTACTCAACCCTTGTTTATGTTACCCAAGATGATATACCTTCTACAGCTCAATTGTTAACCAAAGAGAACACAAAGGGAACAGTTTTTTCTCTTGAGCAGCCTCCTAAGGTGCCAGTTTCACTAAAGAATTAACACTACCTTTGAGGCAGTTCATATAAGAAGAAATATAAATGGCTAGTAAACATAAAACAATGCACAATATTCACTTCTAGTTAGGGAAATAATTATCAGAACAAAAAGAATACTTTTTTGTTTGCTTAGCAGATTGACAAAGTTTCACAAACTGGATAACATTCAATTCCTTTTAATGAGGAAATAAGAGATTTTAATATACTATAATGAGAATGTAAGTTATTACCACATTTGTTGAGAAAATTTTAGTACTGACCATGATTTAAAATGAATGTATCTTTTGATCAGAAATTTACTTTTAGGAAACTTCACTCCAGAAAACTATGCATAAGGATATTCACTGCAGCATTATTTAAACAGCTGAAAGTTGGAGTCAAAGTAAAACATTTATTAATAAACACAGTTTCAGTAAATTATGGTACATTCATATGATGGTACATTTTTAAGCAATTTTATAACAAGGCTGTTTACAACTATGCCCTAAGGTATATATGTAAAACTATTGGTAGAGAGTAGGATGCATTCAGGTGGTAGTATGTAGGTGATACGGACTTCCCAGGTGGTGCCAAAGAACCTGCCTGCCAGTGCAGGAGACATAAGAGACACAGGTTTGATCCCTGGTCAGGAAGATCCCCTGAGGGACAGCATGGCACCCAACTCCAGTATTCTTGCCTGGAGACTCCCAGGGACAGAGAAGCTACAGTCCATCCATAGGGTCGCAAAGAGCTGCAACAACTGAAGCGACTTAGCATGCACACATGCATGTAGGTGATATATTGTTAAATGGGAAGAGCAAGTTACACAACAGTATATGATATATAATCTCATTTACTTTAAAAATACATATATAGAGAGTGTGTCAAAATTTGAGATTCCTTATCTCTCTGACTAGAGCCTTATTTTCATTTTTTAAAAAAGAATTACAGTGAGACAAAAATCAGAGAATAGCAAGAAAGGGTTGTAAAATAGGTTTGTTTTGTTTTATTGTGGGAGGTGTGTGCGCATGTTGAGCTCCAGTCTGGCCAGGCGTGTCCCGATACCATCACACTACCCCTGCCCTTCTGCCTGAAGGTGAGCTTGCTCAATGATCTAAATGGGCTTGGGCCCCAGAGTTGTGTCTGCTCACCAGGCAACGAACGTCAACAGCAAAAAGGATGTCCTCCTCTGCCAAACATTTTCCAAACCAGGAGAGCAAATATTCCAAAGCAGGAAGATGTTCTGATACCTTCTAGTACTTTCCTCAGAGCACAAATTGTGAGCCAATGGTGATGGCCAACTTGACCCCTTTCTCGAGGCCTGGAGAGACCGACAGGCTTCTCCTGAGTCTTGTAGAAACACATAAAAAACAAGCAATACTTTCTGTATTAAGAAGTGTAAAGCAGGGTACTTATGGATGCTCCATAAATGCTCCTTTATTGCAAATTTGGAAGGATCACATAGTCTTGGTGTACCTTGCTTAAGAATAACAGACTATAATTACAGCCTGTTCATCTCATCTGCTCTCCATGAAAGAGAAAATCATAATAGTGTTAGGGGCATCAGGACCCCCCTCCTCAGGGATTTCCTTAAGGTAGCATGTAGATAAAGGTCTGGAAGGAAACACAAGAAACCATTCCTAATGGGTACCCAGTGTGCATGCGTGCTACCTTCAGCATATCTAACTCTTTGTAATAACTGTGGACTGTAGCTCTCCAATCTCCTCTGTCCATGGGATTCTCCAGGCAAGAATACTGGAATGGGTTGCCATGCCCTCTTCCAGGAGATTTTCCCTATCCAGGGACCAAACACGAGTCTCTTACGTCTCCGGCAACTCCTGCATTGCAGGCAAATTCTTTACCGCTGAGCCACTGGGGAAGCTCCAGTGGGTAGCCAGAGGCAGTGAGAAGATAGCAGTAAGAAGGCTTTCTGTGCGGTCTGAATATTTTGTGTTAGTCCCTCAGTCGTGTCCGACTCTTTGTGATCCCATGGACTATAGCCTGTCAGGCTCCTCTGTCCATGGAATTCTCACAAGTGTTTATTACTTTGTTTCTTGGCTACCCCACACAGCATGTGGGATCTTTATTCCCCAATAAGGGACTGAACCTGTGCCCCCTGCATTGGAAGCTCAGTCTTAACCACTGGACCCCCAAGGAGTCCCAAGTGTTCATTACTTTGTAGTCAAACTCTTTTCTTTCCTGCTAGGGATTCATGCTGTATGCCTGCTGTGTGTATGTGTGTGTGAAAATGTGTGTCCCCCACCCCCTATCCTGCACAAGGGATTTCCCTGGCAGTCCAAAGGGTAAGACTCCATGGCCAAAAAAGAAGGACCCCCAAAGAAATAATCTGAGGAAAAGCTTGTCCTGAATTTTCATGTTCACCTTCATGAAAAACTTGAATCACTCTCAATTCAAGTATACATAGTGGTTAGATGCTTTTCTTTCATAAAGGGTATCAATTCTAGGTTGATTATGCTTGATTATGTCATAGAACTTCTACGCTTTAGACTCTTCTCAGAAAAGACAACTTTAAAATTTCTAGTGTTGAATTATTAGCAAAAGTTTAGTTGTGAAAATTATATTCAGGGAGAACAGCCTGATGGGAACAGACCCAAAAATTCTCTAGTGATTCTAAATTCTGTCAGGCTGGGGACAAATCCTAAAAGAGATTTCTTGGGCCACATTGACTCAACACCTCTCTCCCTCGTGACATGGCCCTTTCTGACCTACATTTTTGCATTTTGCTTTGAATCTACACTGAGAGCTGTTTTAAGAAACAGCCACAAAGAGTCGGATATGACTGAGTGACTAACACACACACTATAGTCAGCATGGTATAATACTGTAGAATTGTTATTAAGAACATTTTCTGGTCATCACAATATATAGGGAAAGCAAAAATTTTCCCCGAGCATTTGGTCTTCTTTTATTTTATGGATACTGTGACTCTTTTAATAGCTTTGCTTTCCCTTGGGCATTAGGAAACGGAGCCAAATTTGAGTTTTTCTCGGTATCTATGTAGAAGTTCATGGATGAATTTTTAGTGCCTGAATATTATATTTTCAACTCTAGGTATTATATTTTTATACCTTTTTACTTTCCCTTTGCTCCCTGTCCTCATTTATGTTAGTAGACTTTTACTGTTACATTTTATTATAAATGACTCCAAATCCTTTTTTTTTCTTTTAAAAAATGAAATATACTAAGGGATTCACTTTATTTTTGTAGTGTATAATTTGCTAAAACTCACATGATTCAAACCAAGATGTCAAAGTCTTGTATGGTGGTTCTGATTATACCATATTAATCCTAGTGTCCTCAATATTAACATCAGACCCTATTGTCACAATTCTAGAATGACCTTGAGAATCTCAGAACCCTATTAAATCAATACTGTCCGGAGCAAGCTATTGTGTTTTGAGTTAGTGAAAAATGCCATAAGATTTGAACTCTAGATCCAGTAGGTTAATTCATTCATTTAAATATTTGTTTACTATGGACTAGGCACACAGGTTCTGCACATACAGTGGTAAACCAAAAATAGACATGGCCTGTGCCCTCATAGAGTTTGTAACCTAGAAGTCAAATAATCAAACGATCCCACAAATGTAATTACAGGCCATAAGTTGGCTTTGGGAACATATGATGTGGAATCGGACTTGTCTTGGGAGTCAGGGAAGACTTCTTTGAATTGAGATCTGCAGGATATACCCAGAAGTTTGGAGCAAGGATAAGAAAAGGCAAGAAGCATTTTGGGAAGTAGGAAAAGTGTGTGCAAGAGCCACATGGCAGGAGGAAGCACAGTGCAATAGGGGAACTGAAAGAGGAGGCCTGTGGTGAAACACAGGCATCTGAGGGACGGTGATGCTAGCTGAAGCTATGCCAGCAGGCAGGTGGGAAGCCACTGAAGCATTTTAAATAACGACTGAGCTATGATAAATGCTCCTTAAGAGAATGGTAACGTTGAGTTACCAATTCAGCCACTGTTAAAGTGACTAAGGGGACTGAAGCTAAACTTTCTCTCAGGACCAGCACACATGAAATTTCCATCCAGTTAAAAAGAAGGCCATCTATAGGAAAAAAAGTCTTTGGGGAATTTTTTTTTTTTTTTAATAAAATTATGCACCATGAAAGAACAGCCTCAAATGTAAATAGGTCTGGCTGAATGGATAGCCTACTAGGGCCAGTGTCTGCCCTCTTACCTTCAGCCACAAAGGCTGTTACTTAATCCTTATGTTACTCTCCACAGAAAGCCTGCAATATGCAAAACACTTCTGAATAGTTTGTTTAATTCACACAACAAGTCTGTGACTTAAGCATCATTTTTAATCTTACAGTGATGAGAGAACTAGACACCAGAGAAATCAGGTAACTTGCCCAAGGTCATATTGCTAGAAAATAATAGAGCTGAGACTCAAACTCAGGTGGTCTAATCCAAATCCATATAAATAACAGTCATAGTAGGGGTCTACAGAAGAATGAATGTGGGTGAAATTCCCTGTCAGAACTTGTAGTTACCTTGAAATTGAGGGGGAAAGGGAAAACTGAATCCATAGTCCTCATTCCATGGACTGAATATAAAAGGAATTTTATCTTCTAAGGAAGATAACTTCTGCTATCAACCTAGTCAGGTAAGGCAGGAGCAGAGAGTCATTTATCCACATATTGTTGACCCTTGATATCTGCCAGGGTGAGTCCAGGACTCCCGAGGATACCAAAATTCACAGAAGTTCAAGTACCTTATATAAAATGGTATAGTATTTGCATACAAGCTACTCACATCCTCCCATATACCTTAAATAATCTCTAGGTTATTTAGAATACATAATACAATGTGAGTGTTATATAAATAGTTGTCTGCAGACTATAAATTTTGCTTTTTGGGACTTTCTGAAATTTTTTCATATATTTTTGATCTGCTGTTGGTTCAATCATTGGACGCGGAAACCACAGATATGGAGGGCCAACTGTATGTAACTACATGAGATGGTTCCCAGCTTAAAAGAAGGAAGTGAAACAGATAAACCCTCTGCCTATAGAGATAAAAGATTCTATTTCTCCAGATGGCCTCGACAGGGGGTGGGTTGTGTGAGACCTATGCTCTATAAAGAGAAGGGAAATGTCACCAGACTCATATCTGTAGAACTTTTGTTAGCATTCCGTAAAGAGGGAGAAAATAACATGGTACCAGCTGTTGATACTTCTGTTTTAATAAGAAAACCACCTTTGGAACAAAATCAGACCCATGCTGGGATAGAATAGGATTTCCTAGACACAACAAATACTAACTTGGTGTGGGATTATTAAGAAGCAAGCTCTCCAATCCTGCTGAATCAATGGGTAGGATCTATTTTCAGTTTTCGACTTTGTCCTGAGAGACTATAAGCCTCTTGCCAAGTTGAATCAGAGCAGCATCTGTGGAAAATGATTAAGAATGTCACATTACCTTGGAAGACAGCTACAAAGTGCTGTGAACTCTTATCTGGATAAAAGTGTCCAAAAGTGAAAGATATAGGAAAAAGGCCTATCTAGTCATAGAGTCAAATCTTTTGTTAACAAGGAAAAAGGAGGACCTCCTCTGGTTGGACCAATTCCGTATTCCCTGGGCACTGGGCTTCCATTTCTCCTGACGGTCCCAAGCTGGACCCAGTTTGGCCTGAGAATCAAGTTTCCTTTGTAGACATCTTTACCTGGGTGCTTGACTTCTGCTGTCCAGAACTCTTGCCTCTTTTTTGCTTACTGGGTTCCTAACCATCGGCCTGGCTTTGGGTATTCTTGGTCTCCTAAAGCATTCCTTTGGGATTTCTGTTCAACTTAGTTGCTATCTGCTTGCCTAATTTCCAGCACACTCTAAATTTTGCCTGCCTTTCATTTCTGGATCACTGATTTTTATTTTTTATTTTTTTGGTCCTTTGGGAGAATGGCATTGAAACATGTATAATATCATATATGAAACGAATCGCCAGTCCAGGTTCGATGCATGATACTGGATGCTTGGGGCTGGTGCACTGGGACAACCCAGAGGGATGGTATGGGGAGGGAGGTGGGAAGGGGGTTCAGGATGCGGAACACGTGTATACCTGTGGCAGATTCATGTTGATGTATGGTTCTTGTGTACTTCTAAACTATTTTTTCATGCCTGCTGGCCCACTGCCTAGCAAACATCCACTTTCAGCTTTCCTTACCCGTTTGATTTTCTTAACATTTTTTTGCAAAGCACCATCTTTATTCACAATACCAGAACTGACGTTTTTAGAGCCTGAGGTGAAACAATCAAGAGGAAATACCTCTTGTTCAGTCTTCTTTAGATCTGAACCTCAAAAGGCAATAATAATAGAGACTATAAAGTTAAAAAAAATGAATTCTAATAGAAAGGAATTTATTGTTGGTAGTACATGTAATAATATCTAAGAATAATTTAGAGTAAGAACCAGGTAGATCATTGATTCTAATAATATTCTATTTTCATGTCAAGAAAATTTTGTTCCTTTGAACTATATACGTTTAGCTTATTATGAAATTTTGCACATGTGAATTTAGATTCTTTTAGACTTAGAATTCTTAGAATTTAGATTTCTTTTAAATGGGTAAAATTGAATTGTGCTATCTTCATAGGGATACACTGGCTCCTTTTGAAAGATTTACTTTTATTCTTTTTTTTAGCAATCTTTAAACACATTTTTTAATTTATTTTTTGGTTGTGCCAGGTCTTCAGTGCTGTGTGGGCTTTTCTCCAGTTGTTGGTGAGCAAGGGCTGCTCTCTGGTTGTGGTACAAGGGTTTCTCATTGTGGTGGCTTCTCTTGTTGTGGAGCAGAGGTTCTAGGAGTTGTGGCACATGGGCTCGATAGTTGTGGCTCCTGGGCTCTCGAGCAGTGGCTCACGGTTGTGGCGCAGGGGCTTAGTTGCTCTGCAGCATGTGGCATCTGCCCAGATCATGGATTGAACCCACATCTCCTGCATTGTCAGGTGGATTCTTTACCACTAAGCTACCAAGGAAGAAGGAAAGATTTACTTTTAGAATGCAGGAATTTATGAGAGTTAATTCTTAAGGTACATATATAGCAAGCTATTCCTTACCAACAATATATATTTCTTATAAATATATAATTCACTCTTGTCCCTTCAAAATTTATAAATGACACGACCCTAGAATTGTACAGATGCAATTTTCCTTGGAATCAGAAAACCAAATCCAGTTATTTTTGTATTTTCCAGAGTTGTATAACCTCTGTTTTATATTTTTTAATATAAATTTATTTTAATTGGAGGCTAATTACTTTACAATATTGTAGTGGTTTTGCCATACATTGACATAGATCCGCCACAGGTGTACATGTGTTCCCCATCCTGAACCCCCCTACCACCTCCCTCCCCATCCCATCCTTCTGGGTCATCCCAGTACACCAGCCCTGAGCATCCTGTCTCATGCATCAAACCTGGACTAGTGATCCATTTCACATATGATAATATACATGTTTCAATGCCATTCTCCCAAATCATCCCGCCCTCGCCCTCTCCCACAGGGTCCAAAAGACTGTTCACTACATCTGTGTCTCTTTTGCTATCTCACATATAGAGTTATCGTTACCATCTTTCTAGATTCTGTATATATGTGTTAGTATACTGAATTGGTGTTTTTCTTTCTGGATTACTTCACTCTGTATAATAGGCTCCAGTTTCATCCACCTCATTAGAACTGATTCAAATGTATTCTTTTTAATATCTGAGTACTACTCCCTTGTGTATATGTACCACGGTTTTCTTTTTTTGTGTGTGTGTGTAATAAAGGTTTATTAAATTATAAAGGAGATAGAGAAAGCTTCTGACATAGGCATCAGAAGGGGGCAAAAAGAGTACCCACTTGCTAGTGTTAACAATGAGGTTATATAATCCAAAGAATGTCTGGAGGTTGCAAAGACCTCATCAGACCCACTCCCATAATTTACATCTTAAGGTAACACTGTCCTCAGGCAAGATACATCCTTGTAAAGACCAGGTCTACTCCCATAATTAACATTTTAAGATAACAAAAGGTTGAATCCAAAGACTGTCCTTAGGCAGGATACATTATTGTTAAATAATCCTAAGGAATGTGGAGAAAGAAAAAAAGCTTGTCCTTTCTTCCTCCTTGAGAATTCCAGACCCCTCTCTCCTTGGGGACCCCTAGACTCTCTATCAACTTGCCTAGGAACTGACTCTCTCATTCCCCCCTTTTCTTTTAGGAGAATTATGTTGCCTAGGGAAAAGGGGCGTCGTTCTCGTTCCATAACTACTTCCGAGCTGACAAGGGGTGTTGTCCCTAAATTGGTGAGGCAACATATTCTCCTAATCCTCATATTGAGGATATCTGATCCAGGGGCCCCAAATAGTAGCTGGAGGAAGCTACAGCAGTAGCAGGAGTTTGAGCAACCATTTGTAACTTAAAAGCTTTCATGCGGCTAGAAACAAATCCAGTTATACAGTTACAGATGCAGGGAGCAAACAGCAAAAACACAACATTCAGAATCATAATTAAAAGTCACATTATGTCCATAGTTAAAGTGCAAAGTGTTGCACCAGTCTATTTTAGGGTTGATAGACGTCATCAGATGAAGAAGAGGCATCGCATGTGATTGTCGACGAAGGTATTCACAGACTTGGAGAAAGTCTTTTCCTTGAAATGGAGATGTCCACCACGGGAAGCCTTCCACTGATGAAGAGGGGAGTGCTCCGCAGACCCAGCAGTTAGACCGATTGTACCGCAGCTTTCTTATCCATTCGTCTGCTGATGGACATCTAGGTTGCATCCATGTCCTAGCTATTGTAAACAGTGCTGCGATGAACATTGGGGTACACGTGTCTCTTTCAATTCTGGTTTCCTCAGTGTGTATGCCCAGCAATGGGATTGCTGGGTCATATGGCAGTTCTATTTCCAGTTTTTTAAGGAATCTCCACACTGTTCTCCATAGTGGCTGTACTAGTTTGCATTCCCACCAACAGTGTTAGAGGGTTCCCTTTTCTCCAAACCCTCTCCAGCATTTATTGCTTGTAGACTTTGGATAGCAACCATTCTGACTGGCATGAAATGGTACCTCATTGTGGTTTTGATTTGCATTTCTCTGATAATGAGTGATGTTGAGCATCTTTTCATGTGTTTGTTAGCCATCTGTATGTCTTCTTTGGAGAAATGTCTGTTTAGTTCTTTGGCCCATTTTTGATTGGGTCATTTATTTTTCTGGAATTGAGCTGCAGGAGTTGCTTGTATATTTTTGAGATTAATTCTTTGTCAGTTGCTTCATTGGCTAGTATTTTCTCCCATTCTGAAGGCTGTCTTTTCACCTTGTTTATACTTTCCTTTGTTGTGCAAAAGTTTTTAAGTTTAATTAGGTCCCATTTCTTTATTTTTGCTTTTATTTCCAATACTCTGGGAGGTGGGTCATAGAGATCCTGCTGTGATTTATGTTGGAGAGTGTTTTGCCTAGGTTTTCCTCTGTTTTATTTTAAAGGGAATAAAGAAAAACAGCAGAAATATTTAGGGGAAAAAAAAAAGAAATATGTTGGGAGTTAGACAGCCTGGATATAATCCCAGCTGTGCAGCCTCTCAATATGACCAGGGCAGATTATTCAGTGTGTCTTCACTTGAGAAAGATTTAAAAAAAAAAAAAAAATCAATTCCACCTTCACAATCCATGACCTGGACTCAAGTCATCCTACTGGTTTAATCTAGATAAGATTCTAAACTTTACATCTCTCCATGTGTCTCTATCCTAATAGTTAAAACTTTGCCTTGACTTCTCTTCCAAAATTTATGTCCCAGCTTCTTGTCTGCACAGTTGCTAAAATTTAGAGCCCTCCCCTTCACAAATATGGTGGATATAGACCCTGACAAGCTTTAGAGAGATCATTTCCAACCTGCTGTTCTGAATTGCAGAGTACTGTCTTTCCCTGAGCTGCTTGATTTTCTGTCAACTTGATTCAGTGATCAACTGCTGCCTTGGGCCTCTCACTGACAACTGCTTTTGTGAACTATGTCTGGTACAGAGAAATATTTTGAACACTGTCTGGCTTCTAATTCTTTTCCAGTGGTTATGTTCAAGACTGGATCTCCTCTCCTCTCTGGTATTACAGGGTCATACCCCGCCTACTTGTAATATGCCCGATGCGTGATTCTGTATTGCATGGTCCTACAGCATGAAGTTGTTAAATTGTGTCCATTATAGTTTGTTTAATAAGACAGGGATTTAGGTGACATAGTTCAAAACAACCTCTATTAATGTAACAATGGTCAAAAGTTTTATGAGAGATAGTACTTAAAGAGATGAGTTTTGTTTTCTAATGAAATTAATTTGTATGGAAAAGTTCATTCCCTTAAAACTCAAAAATGAATTTTTACCTAAAGCTTTTTGGGAAAGTTTGTTGAAGATGCTGACTCAGGTTGTTCAATAAAAAATTACACAAGAATGATAAATCTATTCAGTTACACCTTTGAATTAAAAAAAAAATCCTTTTATTGTTTCTTTTCATCAAAAAAATAATAATGGTCTTCTAGAATTTTATTTTATTTATTTTTGGCCTTGCCACATGCCTTGTGGGATCTTAGTTCCCCAACCAGGGATTGAACCTGCAGTGAAAGTGCCGAGTCCTAATGGCTGGAATTTCCAGCAGCGTGGTATTTTAGACATCTCTATGTGTGCATCTCTATGCTAGGTATCACGCTAAAAGCTCATAACATGAAGTCTGGAACCCTTAGGGCATTTTCCGTACTTCATGTGGAGCATAATTCTTATCTTTTCCTGAACTTTCTCCCCTTTCTTTCTTTCTCTCTCGCTCTCTCTCTTTTTTTTTTTTTTCCTTTTCAGTGTTTCTTGTTCCCATGTAATGATTAGGAGCTATCTGGAAAGAGTTCCCAAAGAAAGGCAATGTCAAAGAATGCTCAAACTACTGCACAATTGCACTCATCTCACATGCTAGTAAAGTAATGCTCAAAATTCTCCAAGCCAGGCTTCAGCAATACGTGAACCGTGAACTTCCTGATGTTCAAGCTGGTTTTAGAAAAGGCAGAGGAACCAGAGATCAAATTGCCAACATCTGCTGGATCATGGAAAAAGCAAGAGAGTTCCAGAAAAATATCTATTTATGCCTTATTGACTATCCCAAAGCCTTTGATTGTGTAGATCACAACAAACTATGGAAAATTCTGAAAGAGATGGAAATACCAGACCACCTGACCTGCCTCTTGAGAAACCTATATGCAGGTCAGGAAGCAACAGTTAGAACTGGACATGGAACAACAGACTGGTTCCAAATAGGAAAAGGAGTACATCAAGGCTGTATATTGTCACCCTGTTTATTTAACTTCTATGCAGAGTACATCATGAGAAATGCTGGGCTGGAGGAAGCACAAGCTGGAATCAAGATTGCTGGGAGAAATATCAATAACCTCAGACATGCAGATGACATCACCCTTTTGGCAGAAAGTGAAGAGGAACTCAAAAGCCTCTTGATGAAAGTGAAAGAGGAGAGTGAAAAGTTGGCTTAAAGCTCAACATTCAGAAAACGAAGATCATGGCATCTGGTCCCATCACTTCATGGCAAATAGATGGGGAAACAGTGGAAACAGTGTCAGACTTTATTTTTTTGGGCTCCAAAATCACTGCAGATGGTGATTGCAGCCATGAAATTAAAAGACGCTTACTCCTTGGAAGGACAGTTATGACCAACCTAGACAGCATATTAAAAAGTAGAGACACTACTTTGTCAACAAAGGTCTGACTAGTCAAGGCTATGGTTTTTCCAGTAGTCATGTATGGATGTGAGAGTTGGACTGTGAAGAAGGCTGAGTGCTGAAGAATTGATGGTTTTGAACTGTGGTGTTGGAGAAGACTCCTGAGAATCCCTTGGACAGCAAGGAGATCCCACCAGTCCATCCTAAAGGAGATCAGTCCAGGGTGTTCATTGGAAGGACTGATGTTGAAGCTGAAACTCCAATACTTTGGCCACCTGATGTGAAGAGCTGACTCACTGGAAAAGACCCTGATGCTGGGAGGGGTTAGGGGCAGGAGGAGAAGGGGATGACAGAGGATGAGATGGTTGGATGGCATCACCAACTCGAGGGACATGGGTTTGGGTGGACTCTGGGAGTTGGTGATGGACAGGGAGGCCTGGCGTGCTGCGGTTCATGGGGTCGCAAAGAGTTGAACACGACTGAAAGACTGAACTGAACTGAACTGGAGAGAGTTCAGTTGTTTGTCTGGTTCTGTTGCTTTCTAGCTGTGTGACTCCAGGCAAGTTACTTAAAGTCTCTCTGCTTTAAAGTGGCAGAACCAGACAAACAACTGAACTCTTTCCAGATAGTTCCTAATCATTACATGGGAACAAGAAACAATCAAGAAAAGGAGAGAGAGAAAGAAAGAGAGAGATAAAGAATAAGGGGGGAGGAAAAGCTCAGGAAGAGATAAGGATTATCCTCCACCCAACATTTGGACCTCTTAAGACATTTCTGAATTGGTTCTTGTAATTGGATTTTACTTGGGGTAATCAGCAAGGAAACAGATGGGTCGTCCGCAATCATCTGAGTGAATCAGCTGTTTCCTGGATTAAGATGGTTGTTCTTGCGTTCAAGAGAATTGGGAAGTACGTAGGACTGGCCTTCAGAAGAAAAGAAACACGACAAATCAGCCAATGAACAGTGCTCTGGCAGTGCTACCAGCTCATCTCTACTCAATTTTCCTCTTTGATAAACAGCATGGCATACCTTATAAACCAAATTACCTGCTGAGTCACTCAGACTTGTTCAATTCTTTGTGACTCCATGGACTGTAGCCTACTAGACTCCTGTCCATGGGATTCTCCAGGCAAGAATACTGGAGTCAGTTGCCATTTCCTTTTCCAGGGAATCTTTCTGACCCAGGGATCAAAATCTCCTGCATTGCAGGTGATTCTTTACCATCTGAGCCACTATAAACAAAATTCAGTTCAGTTCAGTCGCTCAGTCCTGTCCGACTCCTTGTGACCCCAAAGAAAGGCAATGCCAAAGAATAAACAAAATTAAGAGGATAGTTAAACTCAATTGCGGAATGCTGTTTGAACACTATGAATTTAACAGTTTGTCTATATGAAACCTTAAGACTGTTCCAGAGACTGAAAATATTCTGTCTCAGGACAAGTTCATATCCTGCTGAAGACAATAACTCACAGTAATAAGGTAATGCCTTCAATAATTCCCATGTGACAGGTTTTATATGATCGTCTCTGTCACACTTGTTACAGCCTTGTGAATTCTCCATACAAGTCTTTTATTGCAATCTTTTCATTAGGGGAATTTCAATATCCAGAGTTTTAGTATTATGCCTCAAGTCAGACAAAAATCCTAGTATCAAATTATTATTGGCCTTTCCTTTTCTTGAGGAATTATTCCCCAAAAAATGTCTTCAGTGAATGTACTGATAATATTAAGGAATAGAATAAATGATTCTGTTTCAGATTCTGAATGATGCTTTCAAGTTAAAAACATCTTTAACATCTATTCTATTTTTATACCTTTAATTCTCCTGACAGCCTCATTTATTCTCTGTTTTATTCTTTCAGCAAATATTTATGAATTACCTTATGTATGCCAGGTACTGTGCTAGGTATTAGAAACATAACAATGAACTAGAATTCTGATTATTCTCTTTTTTCTATTCTGAAGCATTCCATTTAAAACCAGATACACAAAATTCTTACCCTTCTTCATATAAAGTTTATGTATTCCATACTCTTAACATCATTTTATAACATTTTGGACATAAAAGGTTCATAGTATTAGGTGGTGGTGTTAGTGGAAAATTAGAGAACCATTGTATTTTTTTTTTGCTTCAATATCCAATTTGCCTTTTCATAGAAGATAAAAGAGAGCCCTATCTCTCCTTTTAGTCTATGATCTCATGCCTAAAACACAACAGACTCATTTTTTCTGGAGTACAAATTTAGTCTCCACCTTGGCTAACCAATACCCTAAGCCATCTAGTGGATACAGATTAAACAGTGTAAATAGATAATTTGTCTATTCTTTTCTCTAGGGAAGTTCTGGTAAAACGTGGGTTCTTTTTTAATTGCAGTATTCGTCCAGAGCCTAATCTCCTCCCTTCTGTACTCTTTACTAGTTCCCTTTCCTGCTTCCCATTTTGAAGCTTCAGAGAAGCTCCTGATTGGGTCTACTTGCCCAAATTACTGTGAGGTTAACTCAGAGGTCATAATGTCAAATGCCTACAAGGACCAGACTGGAAAAATAAATAAATGTGGGGGGCTAGGGCAGGAGAATTAAGGAGTGAGGGACCTGTGGCAAACTGCAGAGCCTTGGCCCCTCAAAGAAGGAGGAGGTACTCAGTGCCAGCTCATTGTTGCTGAGTGAATGAAAGACTTGGCTAGTCGATCATCTGATTTTTTAGAAAAGTAAAAAATCTGGACCTTTATGTAAAGTGTCTTATTCTGTTCATGTTGGATCTGCCAAACAAAACACATCTGCCCAGGGCTGCAATTTGCAACCTCTGCTCTCACTGGTGCTGAGTTCAAAGAACTAAAAGCACCTAGGTTTCCAAAAAATCCTTGAAGAATATAAGTTGAGTTCTGTGATCCAACCCCATTATCAAGAGGAAAGGGGAAGAAAAACTTCTTATCAAGAGTATGATTTGATATTGGTTTAATCAGTGTATTTTCATTAATACTAATTAGTAGATTGTCATGCTGCAGTTTTTAAAAAATATAATTAAGTAATCCATCTTTATGTAAGAAAAGGGGATGAAATTATATTGAAGTTTAAAAATACATTTGATTTTGATTTCTGTAAAGGAACACTGAACCTGGAAGAATGCAATAAAAATTCTATGTGGGTATGGACAAGGTAGAAAGGCAAGAGTGTGTATACATATTCAAAAATTAAAGTTTTCAATGAAAGTAAAAGGCATTAAAATGTCTATTGCAGAGAAGTATGGTGGGTTGAAAAATAGATTAAAATGTGTAAAAGTATGTAACAGGAAAAAATGTTATAAGGGAATGCAATTATTAAAGTTCAAGAAGAAAAGGGAACAGTGTTACATTTCTGATAGCTAAAGAAACAGTGTTTCATTTATTCATCAAATGAATGATACTCTTTCAATTGTATTAAACAGAGATGGTATTTAAATTCAACTGGACATACTTAAAGTTGGGTAACTATTTTATTTTCAAATGCCAATGTTTACAACATAATGCTGGAAATAACTTCCTTTACAATTGCTTGATTTTATGAGAAAAAGATTTGGATGTTGATATAAAAATGAGGAAAAGATAGAAGAATTTTTCAAAATTCTTTTGGGAGTCCGCTGGATCACTGAAAAAGCAAGAGAGTTCCAGAAAAACATCTATTTATGTCTTATTGACTATACCAAAGCCTTTGACTGTATGGATCACAACAAACTGTGGAAAATTCTGAAAGAGATGGGAATACCAGACCACCTGACCTGCCTCTTAAGAAACCTGTATGCAGGTCAGGAAGCAACAGTTAGAACTGGACATGGAACAACAGACTGGTTCCAAACAGGAAAAGGAATACGTCAAGGCTGTATATTGTCACCCTGCTTATTTAACTTCTATGCAGAGTACATCATGAGAAATGCTGGGCTGGATGAAGCACAAGCTGGAATCAAGATTGCTGGGAGAAATATCAATAACCTCAGATATGCAGATGACACAACCCTTATGGCAGAAAGTGAAGAAGAATTAAAGAGCCTCTTGATGAAAGTGAAAGAAGAGAGTGAAAAAGTTGGCTTAAAGCTCAACATTCAGAAAACGAAGATCATGGCATCCAGTCCCATCATTTCATGGCATCCAGTCCCATCATTTCATGGCAAATAGATGGGGAAACAGTGGCTGACTTTATTTTTCTGGGATCCAAAATCACTGTAAATGGTGATTGCAGCCATGAAATTAAAAGACGCTTATGACCACCCTAGACAGCATATTAAAAAGTAGAGATATTACTTTGTCAGCAAAGGTCTGTCTAGTCAAGGCTATGGTTTTTCCAGTAGTCATGTAAGGATGTGAGAGTTGGACTGTGAAGAAGGCTGAGTGCTGAAGAATTGATGGTTTTGAACTGTGGTGTTGGAGAAGACTCTTGAGAGTCCCTTGGACAGCAAGGAGATCCAACCAGTCCATTCTAAAGGAGATCAGTCCTGGGTGTTCTTTGGAAGGACTGATGCTGAAGCTGAAACTCCAATACTTTGGCCACCTGATGCGAAGAGCTGACTCATTTGAAAAGACCCTGATGCTGGGAGGGATTGGGGGCAGGAGGAGAAGGGGACGACAGAAGATGAGATGGCTGGATGGCATAACCGACTCAATGGACATGAGTTTGTGTAAACTCCGGGAGTTGGTGATGGACAGGGAGGCCTGGCGTGCTGCCGTTCATGGGGTGGCAAAGAATCGGACACCACTGAGAGACTGAACTGAACTGAACTGAAGCAAAAAAGTCTAAAGATCATTGATCTTGATTTTTATATATTTCAAACCTTTGGAGTTGCTCTTTTGTCTCTGGACATCCAAAGTTATGTTATACATGAGGACTAAGAGGCCACAAATTACCTCTGAACACAACCATATGGATCAGCTACACAACGATTAGTTTTGCATTACCTAGGAGAAGGCAATGGCACCCCACTCCAATACTCTTGCCTGGAAAATCCCATGGATGGAGGAGTCTGGTAGGCTGCAGTTCATGGGGTCGCTAAGAGTCGGACACGACTGAGCAACTTCACTTTCACTTTTCACTTTCATGCATTGAAGAAGGAAATGGCAACCCACTCCAGTGTTCTTGCCTGGAGAATCCCAGGGACAGGGGAGCCTGGTGGGCTGCTGTCTATGGGGTCACACAGAGTCGGACATGACTGAAGTGACTAAGCAGCAGCAGCAGCAGGTTTTATTTAGAAAAACAGTCTTTTAAGTTCAAAAGAATGGATGCTAGGTAAACAGGTAAATTTAAATGTTTGTAAGGTAGTTCCACCATATGACATCAAAATTCACAGGGCAACTGTAATGCATGTGGGAAGGAGAGCCAGGTCAAGAGGTAGAATGTTTCCTACCCAAAATGGCCACAGGTCAACCTGCTTGGATCATCTTGGGACTCACATGTAGATTTAAAGCAAAAAGTTAAGTCTAAAGGTATGAGAGCTCATCAAACTCACCTAGGAGGTTCCCAGGATGGACCCTAGGGTAACTGCTGCTCTACATGGGATGACAAGAGAAACTACGCAAATGAGAATTGAAAATGAAAACGAATAGAAAACTAATTTCCCCCTTTTGAACACGAAAATGTTAACTACATTGATTCTTTTTGTGGTTTTTTGTTGTTTTAGTCACTAAGTCATGTCCAACTCTTTTGTGAACCCAAGAACTGTATGAAGCCTGCCAGTTTCCTCCTTGCTTGGCATTTCCCAGGCAAGAACATTGGAGTGGGTTGCCATTTCCTTCTCTAGGGGATCTTCCTGACCCAGGGATGGAACCTGCACTGCAGGCGGATTCTTTACTGCTGAGCCACCAGAGAAACCCTACATTGATTCTTTCTTGATTCTAAATGGAAATTGACATTCACTTCTCATTTGGTTGAAACTTTATCCCTATTATTCCTGTTTATATCCTTTACCATAAGAAATCCTAGACTCCCAGATCACCCTTCGTCTTCCACCCACTAAATCACTCAGGGCTCTTCACATCACCTATTTTGAACCCCTTTACCACACTCCCCAATTTCTGAGACTCTTTCCACTATGTCCTCTGGAATTCACAGTTCATCTTCAGCGAAAACCTTTGTATCTTCTATCTCTTCTCTATTTCTTCACCTTCTTGTTCTAAAGCACACCTGGCTCACCCTCTGTGGATGCTGTTGTCCCTGCAACCTTCCCAGAACCCTTGGAAGACTTGGAGGTGGGAGAGAGACCCTCTTTACTCTTCATTGCTTCTCTCAGGCTATTCTCCCCATCTCCTATTTAATTCCTCCCCCTGAAGTATTTGTTTCTTTAACTCCTGACCTCCCATGAGAGGACATATCACTCATATCACTCTCCTCATTGTGGTAGTCCTCTACTCACTTATAGATCACTCTGAATTATTTCTCCAGGACTTTAACTTTTGGCTACTGGCATCCTATCCAGGGGGCTTCCCAGGTGGCGCTAGTGGTAAAGAACCAGCCTGCTAATGCAGGAAGATATAAGAAATGCAGGTTTGATCCCTGGGTCGGGAAGATCCCGTGGAGGAGGGCACAGCAACCCATTCCAGTATTCCTGGAGAATCTCATGGACAAAGGAGCCTGGCAGGCTGCAGTCCATAGGTTGCACAGAGTCAGACACGACTGTAGAGGTTTAGCACACGTTTTCTATCCAGTATCTCTCTTGTCCTAAATCTTGCTGTTTTTAATATGTATAGTGAGAATCCTCATGATACTCCCTCTTTGACTCACTTCCAATGACACTGTATTCCAGACTCCTTAGTCATTCATTGGCATTGTCAAATTCACTTCATCACTTCTCCATAATCTTTATTGCATGCGTCCCACTCAAACTGCCACATTGTTATGGTCATTCTGCAGACTTGAGATAGATTCCTCCACCTGTATTTTGTTTGGGATGTCAAGACTGATGATGTTACACATGTACCAACTTTTTCAGAGTATGAAAAATTTTATTACACACGTAGAGAGGTTTTCTGAGGAGAGCAGGGCAGTCTCCAAGCTGGTCTGAATATGACTTGAGGGAACAGAGAGAGGAGACTTTCTTAGGGTTTATGGTGTTTGGGGTGGGTGTGGGGGGGCAGGGTCAAGTGTCCCTCACATGGACAGGCTCTTGTATACTTTGAACTTCCCATGGGCACCAAAGGAGGGAGCAGCTGGGCTTTCTGATCAATTTTCCCAGATGTGGGACACAGGGAGCAAAGAAGTGGTGGGGCTTGAAAGCTGTCATCAAATATAAAAAATGGAGCCAGACTGTTTATGTTACACCTATATTTTCAGATCATTTGCTCTTCTTGTTAGACTCCTACAGACCCTCAGCCCCAAAAGGACCTGCAATTCACTGATCCAACCACAGTTTTTCTGACCTTAGTCTCTCCATGTCTACTATTCCCTCATCTTAAAACTCCGTGGTAAATCATACTCACTCCCTTACATCTTTGACTTCCTTGTGCCTCTGTCCTTGCTCTTATTTCCTTGGTAAAACCTAATTGCATAGAATTCTAAGCTTACGTTGAGCCTGCATCCTGGCTCAATCAATTACTGCTGGAGGAAGAAAGGACAAACATACTGACTTATCCCACTTAAATTTATGACCATGAACTCGGTTCAGTTCAGTTCAGTCGCTCAGTTGTGTCCCATTCTTTGCGACCCCATGAACCGCAGCACGCCAGGCCTCCCTGTCCATCACCAACTCCCGGAGCCCACCCAAACTCATGTCTATTGAGTAGGTGATGCCATCCAGCCATCTCATCCTCTGTCATCCCCTTCTCCTCCTGCCCCCAATCCTTCCCAGCATCAGGGTCTTTTCCAGGGAGTCAGTTCTTCGCATCAGGTGGCTAAAGTATTGGAGTTTCAGCTTCAGCATCAGTCCTTCCAATGAACACCCAGGACTGCTCTCCTTTAGGATGGACTGGTTGGATCTCCTTGCAGTCCAAGGGACTCTCAAGAGTCTTCTCCAACACCACAGTTCAAAACCATCAATTCTTCGGACTCAGCTTTCTTCACAGTCCAACTCTCACATCCATACATAATGAACTCAAGTGGGCCCTTAATGACACTCAGCAGGCCTGTGATATATTTTCTTTCCTAGTATAT
Organism: Bubalus kerabau; assembly: GCF_029407905.1. Taxonomy (NCBI): domain Eukaryota; kingdom Metazoa; phylum Chordata; class Mammalia; order Artiodactyla; family Bovidae; genus Bubalus; species Bubalus kerabau. Next base: position 51,376,292 of record NC_073629.1, read on the forward strand.
TCATCTTTCCATTCTCCTGAATGAATATATCACATCTTCGCTTCTCTTCTCATCACCTTCAGTTACTCTTCCGAATCTCCTCTTCCCTGATGACCTTACATCATATGTCTCTGAAAAAAACAATCACCTTCAGTTACTCTTCCGAATCTCCTCTTCCCTGATGACCTTACATCATATGTCTCTGAAAAAAACAATCAGAAGAGAACTTGAACAGATCCTCACCACTGCTCCTATGACCTTCCCTCCAGTGTTCATAGATGAACAGTCTGTACTCCTGTCTATAGATAATCCTTTCATTTGTGTGCTAGATCATAAACGTTTCCCCTTTCAAAGGCACCACTCTAGCAATTCTCTCTTCTTGCTCCTTCATAAAAATTTCCTTCTCTTCTAGATCATTCTCATTGAAACAAATATTTAAATTTTTTGGCCAACCTACTTTTGACTCCACTTCCACCACCAGTTAACTGTGGTGGTAGGCTCCCCACGATCATTTTTGGGCTCCCTTAACAGGAGAACTTCTAAAAAGAATTGCCTATAATATTAAGTATCTCCAATTTCTCTCCTTCAATTTTCTCTTAAACCCACTCAAGTTTTTTTTTTCCCATTTCCCATAGCCTCCATGGTACTAAATCCAGTAGTTATTTCTCAGTCCTCACTTCCTCACTCACATGTAAGCTCTAATACCTCCTTGATAATATTATATTCACTTGACTTCCAGGCACCTCACTCTCAGCTCACCAACTTCACTGGCTGTTCCTTTTCAATCTCCTTTGCTGGTTCATCCACTCTCCTGCCTTGAAGTTACAAGGTTTCATCTTTGGTTCTCTTCTATTTATATTCACTTCCTTGTGACTTTAAATATCATTTAATATCTCTACTTTTGGACAAATCTAAGTTTCTGATGACTTCTAGATCATACTACTGAGCTGGCAAAAACTCCTATATCCTGGGCTGTAGTCCTCAGTAAGGTCACAGAATAAGACATAACTTTCATCTTAAAAAAAAAAGCTGGTATCTCTTATGCTGCATATGGTAGCTTGGACCTCCCTTCTTAACACTGCACTCCCATGTACAACTGCCTACTTAAGATCTCCACTTGAATTTCCAATAGATATCTTGAATGTAAAAAAGTCCAGTCCTGAATTCCTGATCTTTCTCCCCTAACCAACTCTACCTGTAGTCTTCCTCATCTTCACCGGTTTGTTTTCTTTTTTTAACATATCCGCTATCTGCTTTATTATCCTATTTGATTTTCTTATGTATTACTTGTTGCCTGCTGCCCCCACTTCCAGAATGTAATATCCACAAGGGGTGAGGGTTTTGTATTTTGCTCAGGTATATAACCCAATCAACTAGAACAATGTCCAGGGGCTCAATTAATATTTGTTTATTGAATGAATGAAAGAACGAATTAAACCAGTACTTATCATACTCAGAAATTACTGAAATCTTTTAACTCAAGCTGAAAGATCAATGAAAAACGGGTTTATTTGCAGCAATAAAATACCACACAGGTTTTAAACCTGGTTGTGCTTGGGTTGGGGGAGGGGCAGGCAAGAATGCAATTCTTCAGAAACGGAAAACACTAGAACAAAGCTTAAGTAAAAACCACAGTGAGAGTTAGTCAAGTTTTGCTCCTAAGGAAACTTCTCGTCAGAGCAAGAGGCCCGAGTTCTAAGTGGCAACCTATGGGGTAAAAAGAAGCAAAAATGCATCTTCTTATAAGTCACTAGGATCAACAGCTGTTCTCCTGCTAGGATGGCTGTTTTTCCCTTATTTGGACTTCACTGTCAAAAGAAAGACACCACACCCTGTGTTATGTAGCCTTAACCGAGTAACTGTGCCACGTCCCGGGCCTCCTGACTTCAGAACTGTATTTAATTTAGTAATGTTTGTCTTTTTCTCTTTTGACTCAAGGTTCGTGAGTAGGGCCAGGAAAACTCTAAAGCTGTTTTAAAGCAATTCAAACCCAAAAGGTCAGACTTTAAAAAGTACTCAGGAAAAACAAGTTTAAGGCTGTAAGAGTTTAAGGCTGGATGTGGGGGCAGGTTACATTCAGCAGAGGGGAGCCCCGTCTGCGTTGGCTCAGGGGATGCGCCAGTCGGTTGCTCCCGCGGCCGCATGGGCCACGGTACGCTAGGGAGGAAAAAGCCGGTCCCCAAGGAAGGAGCCCCACGCTTCCCTTGAATTTCCACGCAACCCGCCCAGACACGTCCGGGCTGAAGGAGCAGAGTCCAAAAGAAGCGTCAGACCTGCCGGGCGGGGTGGCGGGACGCGCGGCCAGGGTATCCAGGAGCAGCCACTTAGGTCGGCGTGTTCGGAGAGCTGGGCTCCCCGGCCCTCCCCTCCAGGCGCCGAACAAGCGACACCCCGGCTTCCGCGGCGCCCCCTCCTTCCTCCGCACGCCTCCCCTTTAAGCGTGAGGCGCAGCTGGATTTGTGTCGGCCGAGCGAGGCGCGACTCCCCTTTATGGCGGAGCCGGCAGCGGAGGCTCTGACAGCCGCGGCAGCCGGGCGAGCAGAGCAGGAGGCCGGGCCTCGGGCCGCCGGCCGCAGTCGCCGCAGCGGGGCCGGGGGGAGCGCGGCGCGCGCCGCGACGGGGGCGGAGGAGTGGGCGGGCCCGGCCGGACTGGGGGCGGGGAGGCGGGGAAAGGCGGGGAGCCGGGTCGCCGGCGCTCGGGTCCGCCTCTGACTGCGGCGCGGCGGGGCGATGTGTGATTACCATGGCGAGGAGTCTCTGTCCGGGGGCCTGGCTAAGGAAGCCCTGTTACCTCCAGGTAGGCCGGCGGCGAGCCCGCCGCGCGCCCGCTCTCTGCGCGGGACTTGCCCGCCTTCCTCCTCCCTCCCTGGGTCGGCGCCCGCCCGAACCCCGCTGCCCCCTGCCGTCCGGCACCTGGCGGCGCGCCCTCCCTCGCTGACCCGGCGCCGCAGCCTCCACCGCGGCGCTGTCCCGCCGCCCCACAGCGTCCCGACCGGTCCGGGCTCGCCCTCGGCGCCTCGCATCCCGAGAGCCCCGGGACGTGACCTGGGTGCGACCCCACGCCCCTCGCGTTTGGGGCTCCGCAGTCGGGGCTCGGGACGTGCCGCGGTCCGCTCCTTGGTCCATTGCTCTCCTCCCCCCTCCCTGGTGGGCCCCGCAGGGAGGCTGTTCTCGGCTCAGTCCTGAGTCCTCAGTAGGTGGTAGGAAAGGTGGTGTGTCATTCCTCCATATTTTAGAAAATTATGACAAATTGTCACATCAGTGTTTTCTTCAAACCCTGGTGAAGCGGCATGTGCCTTGGGCTGAACCACTTGGTTCGATCTCCATCACACCCGTGATTTAAACGGGAGCAAGGGCTCAAGCGAGGCGGATGGATGTTTGCTTTTTAAAAGGAAGGGGACAATGTCTTGTGCGGATCCCGAATACGCCAACAATGCAAATGTAATTCTGTTATGTCATGTATACTATTCGCGTGTTAATTTTTCATAATTTCCCATTCCACCCTCTATTTCGCTGCCAGTCTGTGTCTTCGAACCCTGCTACAGCTTTCATGTTAGTCACCAGGGGGACCTAGTAGACACCATGAGTAGCTGAGCGCAAATCCATCACCCAAGTGGAAAAACAACTACAAATCAGTTCTTCGCGTGGGTCAGCAGTTGTGTCTGCATTCAGAGAACAGTATTCCTTTACCGCTTACATTAAAATGCTTAAAGGTATCGATAGATTATTTTGGGATGGGAATTCATTAGGTGGTGCTTTTATCAATTATTTTAAAAGTTGTGAAGAAACCGTCGTGGGGCACGTAAATCTTTCATTTTTGTTTGGAAATTGCGTGTGTGAATCACTACTCTGCAATGAGTGATGTACTTCAAGTTGGAAGCTTGATTGATAGGTCATAAAATGAAGAATATAGGAGTAAAACTGATTGTTCTGAGCCTTTGTAGCAACTCCGCCAGTAGTAATTGTGCCACGAATAACAGTAGAGCAACCCAGTGTAGAATTCAATCCAGGCCGGATACCTCTTTGTAACCCTTTATGTGAAGAGAAAAAAAAAAGGAAAACAAATCACTTTCCAGACTCTATTCTCAAAATTAGTTTGAGGTATTTAAAATCCTTTTTCTTAACTAAAACTCTCTAGCTTTTTTTTTTAGATTTTGTGGCACACTTTTAGACTTTGATTCATTTGGTTCTCAACGTTCTCCACACAAGTGATTGTGACATTTTTTTGGCACCATAGCATAAGAACTTTCTGATTGGCTGAGTTAAGGTTAGTTTTTCAAATAGTTAGGCTTCTGTTAATGGCAAACATTTAGTAATTCTGCCTTCCAGAATGTGTGCATCATTATCCATTACCAAATTAAGGTAAACTCAGGTCCTCAGCATTTCAAAAGGATTTGGGGGCATAGTTATATATTAGTAGGCTATTTCTATATAAAATAATGATTAAATAGAAAACTTTGTTGATTATAGTATTGTATTTGTGATAAATTTTAGAACTTGGGAACCTGGAGTACTGGTGTTTTAAACATTGTCTTGGTATTAGTATTTATTATTTATTAGTATTTAGGAATTTTCTTGTTAGTTGTCCTTCACCATACCTTTTCAGTTTAACCCGCTGAATAAAAAGGCCTTCACATTACTCAGTGTCATGCCTTCTTCTGTTCTCCATTGCTTAAATGCTTCACCTTTTGTTTTTAATACTACTTCTACCGTGTGGGGCTTCCCTGGTGGCTCAGATGGTAAAGAATGCCTGCAATGTGGGAAACCTGGGTTTGATCCTTGAATTGGGAAGATTCCCTGGAGAAGGGAGTGGCTACCCACTCCAGTATTCTTGCTTAGAGAATTCCATGGGCAGAGGAGCCTGGCTAGGTCTCACTTTTTTTTTTTTTTCTTCCGCTAGGTGCTTCAGCTGTAAATTGTTTTGGATGAAGTCAAAGAAAAATATTTTCATCTAAGACTATTGTACAGCTATCTATTCAGTTTCTCAGTCACTGAAAGTTGAATTAACATATACAATACTCCTTTCATTTTTTATTTTAATGATCTTTTAAATTTTATTTTATTTATTTTTGTTGTTTTTTGGCAGTGCCATGTGGCTTGCAGGATCTTAGTTCCCTGACCAGGCTTTGAGCATTGTGAGCGTGGAGTCTTAACACTGGACAGCCAGGGAAGTCCCTGATTTTCTTTAAAATGATGTTCCTTTGGGAGCAGCGTGAGGCATGAGGACAGAGCTGAGTTTTGTTCATTTGTGCATCTGGTTCATTATGACCTTGAAAAAATTTTGTAACTTTCTGGTTCCATAGTTTCCATATCATAAGTAGAAATTGTGGTTCTTAGCTGTGTAATCATGTGAATGTAGTGAGGATAAGCTCAGTTTCAGTTCAGTTGCTCAGTCATGTCCGACTCTTTGTGACCCCATGGACTGCAGCATACCAGGCTTCTCTGTCCATCACCAACTCCTAGAGCTTACTCAAACTCAGGTCCATCGAATCGGTGATGCCTTCCAACCATCTCATCCTCTGTCGTCCCCTTCTCCTCCCGCCTTCAATCTTTCCTAGCATCAGGTTCTTTTCAAATGAGTCAGTTCTTCACATCAGGTGGCCAAGGTATTGGAGTTTCAACTTCAGCATTGGTCCTTCCAATGGATATTCAGGACTGATTTCCTTTAGGATGGACCTCCTTGGATCTCCTTGCAGTCCAGGAGACTCTCAAGAGTCTTCTTCAACACCACAATTCAAAAGCATCAATTCTTCGGCACTCAACTTTCTTTATAGTCCAACTCTCACATCCATACATGATTACTGGAAAAACCATAGCCTTGATTAGACAGACCTTTGTCAGCAAAGTAATGTATCTGCTTTTTAATATGCTGTCTAGGTTGGCCATAGCTTTTCTTTCAAGGAGCAAGCATTTTTTAATTTCATGGCTACAGTCACCATTTGCGGTGATTTTCAGTTCAGTTCAGTTCAGTTGCTCAGTCGTGTCCAACTGTTCGCGACGCCATGAATCGCAGCACGCCAGGCCTCCCTGTCCATCACCAACTCCCGGAGTTCACTCAAACTCATGTCCATTGAGTCGGTGATGCCATCCAGCCATCTCATCCTCTGTCGTCCTCTTCTCCTCCTGCCCCCAATCCCTCCCAGCATCAGAGTCTTTTCCAATGAGTCAACACTTCGCATGAGGTGGCCAAAGTATTGGAGTTTCAGCTTTGGTATCAGTCCTTTCAATAAACTCAGGACTGATCTCCCCTAGAATGGACTGGTTGGATCTCCTTGAAGTCCAAGGGACTCTCAAGAGTCTTCTCCAACACTACAGTTCAAAAGCATCAATTCTTTGGCGCTCAGCTTTCTTTACAGTCCAACTCTCACATCCATGCATGACCATTGGAAAAACCATAGCCTTGACTAGACGGACCTTTGTTGGCAAAGTAATGTCTCTGCTTTTTAATATGCTGTCTGAGTTGGTCATAACTTTCCTTCCAAGGAGTAAGCATCTTTTAATTTCATGGCTGCAATCACCGTCTTCAGTGATTTTTAGAACCCCCCAAAATAAAAGTCTGTCACTGTTTCCATTGTTTCTCCATCTATTTGCCATGAAGTGATGGGACCAGATGCCATGAGCTTAGTTTCCTGAATGTTGAGTTTTAAGCCAACTTTTTCACTCTCCTCTTTCACTTTCATCAAGAGGCTCTTTAGTTCCTCTTCGCTTTCTGCCATAAGGGTGGTGTCATCTGCGTATCTGAGTTTAATGATATTTCTTCTGGCAATCTTGATTCCAGCTTGTGCTTCATCCAGCCTGGAATTTCATATGACGTATTCTGCATAATAGTTAAATAAGCAGGGTAACAATATACAGCCTTGACGTTCTCCTTTTCCTGTTTGGAACCGGTCTGTTTTTCCATGTCCACTTCTAACTATTGCTTCTTGACCTGCATACAGATTTCTCAGGAGGCAGGTAAGGTGGTCTGGTATTCCCGTCTCTTAGTTTTCCAGTTTGTTGTGATCCACACAGTCAAAGGCTTTGGCATAGTCAATAAAGCAGAAGTAGATGTTTTTCTGGAACTCAGCTACATGAAGTTAAATCTATTTTGTGGCATCTTAACTGCATTTTTAATAGAAAAGCATGTGAACTTAAATGGTAAATTTACATGTAAGTAAATATGTTCATTTCCTTCTACCAAAGGTCCCTGACTTTCTCTCATCCCCTCTTTTATTTGTTGAGTCTTTATTGATCTAGGGGCATGATATGACTTAATTTTACTGACTTCATCATTTACTTAGTAAATATTTGTCTATGCCTTTCACATGCCAGAAACTCTGTGAGGGGGTTGGGATTCTACAGAAGCTAAACAAACACCCTTGTGATCCTCATGGAGCTTAAAGTCTAGTCAAGGAGACAAACATTAATCAAATAACCTTAGAAATAAAAGTGCTATGAATAAAAAGTGAAGGGACAAAAGACTGCCTGAGAGGAAGAGAACAGTTTCTCTCTTTTTAAAAAGTATTTTACTATAGAAATTTTTATACATACATAAAGCAAAAAAGAATAATGTACTCTCAGGTACCTATTACTTGCCCTCAACAATTATCAGTATTTTGTTTCATGTCCCTTCCCCGTGTCCTTTTTCCAACTAAAATATTTTGAAGCTAATTTCTAACAGATAATGATATTTTTGACATAATCATAATACCATTATCATGCCTTAACAAAATTAACAGCAGTTTCTTACTTTCTCTCATTCTCCTACATATGCATTATTCTGAGAGAATGACTAGATTTGATTTACCATGGGATGGATTTACTGTGATATGAGAGGGTCTCTTGGTAAAAACAAAACGAAAAACTCTCCCCTTATGAGCTAATTCCTACAGAAGTTCTTTGAAGGAAAACTTAATTCTCATTTCAGGTTTTGGGAGAAAGTCTTAGAAAATGTCTGGTGTAAGTAACATTTTCATGTAAATGTAATATTTTAAAGTAAAGCTGTAATTAGTCAACAGATATATAAAAGATTTTGTTTTGTTTGGAGATAGGGTTAGGGGTGAAGAGCACTGAAGGAATTAAATTTCAAAGATGGGGGAAGAGGTGAAGGGCCCAGCAAGAAGAGAGGAAAGTTTCAGAGACCAGCTTTGTATGCTTGCTTGCAGTTTTGCTCTTCTGTCTTCAAGTGGGTGGAGTCCAAAAGTAGTTCTGTTCTGAGGTGTTCAGGCCTTAGGACTTGCAAGTTTCTCTTCCTACTGCAGTTTACAGGAAAACATTTTTAAGCAATTATCTATAAAGGAGCTTCATTCTCAGTATTTTCTTTAATCCAAAGGTCACTGTGATAATTGATAATGTTTCTGGAAACTGTAGAATATTTCTAGGAACAGTGGACTTCACTGGTGGCTCAAATGGTAGAGTCCACCTGCAAAGCAGGAGACCCGGGTTCAACGCCTGGGTTGGGAAGATCCTCTGGAGGAAGAGATGGCAACTGACTCCAGTATTCTTGCCTGGAGAATCCCATGGACAGAGGAGCCTGCAGTCCATGGGGTTGCAGAGTCAGACATGACTGAGCAACCAATACTTTCTAGAAACTGTAGTATGATGCAATTCATGATAAGTTTTCAGCTATAATATGGCTTAAGTAGGCATTTATGGACTAATGCGGGGACCTAATTACTTTTTGCAGTTTTGTTTATGTAGCAAAGGAGATTCTTCTGCTTGTGAAGAGAAAGACTGATAATGGTATATACCCATGTAGTAGAATATGGTTCAACAATAAAGAGAAATGAAGAATTGATATATGCTATAACATGGATGAACCTTGAAACCATTAAATATATGAAAGAAGCCACTCCTAAAAGATCACATATTCTGGGGTTCTGTTTATATGAAGTAGCCAGCAAAGGCAAATCTATAAAGACAGGAGATAGATTAGTTCTTGCCTAGGACTGGGAGGGTTGTGAGGAAATGGGTATGAGGTTTCTTATGGGGTAAAGGAAATATTCTAAAATTGATGCTGTGCACAACTCCATGAATAGACTAAGATCCACTAAATTGTATACTTTAAATGAATAAATTGTATGGTATGTGAATTATATCTCAATAAAGCTGTAAAAAAAGAAATTTAGTTTATCCCATTGACATGGTTCTTCTCACTGCTTCTTGTTATAAATTCCACCCATGCCAGCTTTTTGGTGTAGAGAGTACTTTGTCCAGAGGACCGGTGTAGGCACACTGCCTGTGCGGCCTCTCTGTGAACCAAGAGGGCTTGTGATCTGCTAGAAGTAGGTATAGCCCAGCAGCATTTACCTGAGCAAACAACGGCTCAGGGCAAGGCAACATTCCCAGAGCATGTTAACTTCAAGTTCTGTCCTTCCTGGCTAGTTTGTTGAAAGCTTACCTGGGAATTAGTATTTCCTGGACTAGCTATATGTTGTGGCACATTGAACAGAGTAGAATCCTGCCTCTGAGAACAGGATCTGTAGGTGTGTTCATGTTCACTAGTTTGGACCGTGTTTAGGCAGTGTTTTTCTTCCACACACCATTGTGATGGTCCTCTTTGGGGCCTGTGTGGTGACCCGAGTTGACACCTGTGTTTCTCTTTTTAGCAGTGTGTTTTCAACAAATTAGGATCCACTTTGTTTAGAGTTTGCTCATAGCCTGAGTGGGACTGATAACACAACAGCCCTATAATTCATTGGTTTTACTTTATAATACCTTCCTTCTTCTCACTGTCATTAAGTCCTGGAAGAATGAAAGTTAAGACAATTTAAGCTAATTCTCTATACTTAGATTAGACACATTTTCCATTCCAGTCATTCTGCCTACGTGCGTGCCCTGTTACATATAAAAGGCTGCTGGAATGCTAATGGCATTTGAAGTCTGAGATACTTGGGTGCTTATGAGGGTTTTTCAAGTCCTTTAAATTGCAAAAGTTTTAAATTTCTTAAGGTAGCCTCTTAAAAATAACTAACAGTTTCAATGTGTTCAGTAGGGCTATTACGAATGGATGGATAAATGGCATGTTCTAATGAGGGTGTCAGCACTTGAACATTTCTGATACCTACCTGGCTCTTTGATTTACATTAGTACTAGTCTTCAAACGTGACTGCTGTAGATGGTTTGGTACTTTTTTACTTCATGTGTATATTTTTGCAGGATTTAGTGTCTTGTAGGGTTACTGATATGGTTTAGTTGATAATATTGACAATGTTGACAAATACTGTAGTAAGATTAATATGCTTCTTGCTCATTTTCAACTCCCAGGATTATTTTAAATCTAAGGGTAATAAAAGCAAGTATTGTTTCCTATTCTCCAAAGGGAGGACTGTAGGTGGTGTGGTTCATCAGCTCTTTAATACCTGCTGTACAGGGTTAAACATTTGCCTTTGCCTGAAACTGTATCTCCATAACTATGATTAGCTTTCTTAAAGTAGTGACTATACAGGGAGCATATGCATCCCATAATGTCTTAAATTTAAGCATAGAATTATAATGCAGCCTTTTGATATTATTATTAGTCCTATAATAAACTCAAGAAATGGTGAATTCTCAGGCAGATTTCATACTCACACACTTTCAGGCTATCAGATCAGATCAGATCAGATCAGTCACTCAGTCATGTCCGACTCTTTGCGACCCCATGAATCGCAGCACGCCAGGCTTCCCTGTCCATCACCAACTCCCGGAGTTCACCCAGACTCACGTCCATTGAGTCAGTGATGCCATCCAGCCATCTCATCCTCTGTCGTCCCCTTCTCCTCCTGCCCCCAATCCCTCCCAGCATCAGAGTCTTTTCCAATGAGGCAACTCTTCGCATGAGGGGGCCAAAGTACTGGAGTTTCAGCTTTAGCATCATTCCTTCCAAAGAAATCCCAGGGCCGATCTCCTTCAGAATGGACTGGTTGGATCTCCTTGCAGTCCAAGGGATTCTCAAGAGTCTTCTCCAACACCACAGTTCAAAAGCATCAATTCTTCGGTGCTCAGCCTTCTTCACAGTCCAACTCTCACATCCATACATGACCACAGGAAAAACCATAGCCTTGACTAGACGAACCTTTGTTGGCAAAGTAATGTCTCTGCTTTTGAATATGCTCTCTAGGTTGGTCATACTTTCCTTCCAAGGAGTAAGCGTCTTTTAATTTCATGGCTGCAGTCACCATCTGCAGTGATTTTGGACCCCCCCAAAATAAAGTCTGACACTTTTTCCACTGTTTCCCCATCTATTTCCCATGAAGTGGTGGGACCGGATGCCATGATCTTCGTTTTCTGAATGTTGAGCTTTAAGCCAACTTTTTCACTCTCCACTTTCACTTTCATCAAGAGGCTTTTGAGTTCCTCTTCACTTTCTGCCATAAGGGTGGTGTCATCTGCATATCTGAGGTTATTGAGATTTCTCCCGGCAATCTTGATTCCAGTTTGTCTTTCTTCCAGTCCAGCGTTTCTCATGATGTACTCTGCATATAAGTTAAATAAACAGGGTGACAATATACAGCCTTGACGATCTCCTTTTCCTATTTGGAACCAGTCTGTTGTTCCATGTCCAGTTCTAACTGTTGCTTCCTGACCTGCATACAAATTTCTCAAGAGGCAGGTCAGGTGGTCTGGTATTCCCATCTCTTTCAGAATTTTCCACAGTTTCTTGTGATCCACACAGTCAAAGGCTTTGGCATAGTCAATAAAGCAGAAATAGATGTTTTTCTGGAACTCTCTTGCTTTTTCCATGATCCAGCAGATGTTGGCAATTTGATCTCTGGTTCCTCTGCCTTTTCTAAAACCAGCTTGAACATCAGGAAGTTCACGGTTCACGTATTGCTGAAGCCTAGCTTGGAGAATTTTGAGTATTACTTTACTAGCATGTGAGATGAGTGCAATTGTGCGGTAGTTTGAGCATTTTTTGGCATTGCCTTTCTTAGGGATTGGAATGAAAACTGACCTTTTCCAGTCCTGTGGCCACTGCTGAGTTTTCCAGATTTGCTGGCATATTGAGTGTAGCACTTTCACAGCATCATCTTTCAGGATTTGGAATAGCTCAACTGGAATTCCATCACCTCCACTAGCTTTGTTTGTAGTGATGCTTTCTAAGGCCCACTTGACTTCACATTCCAGGATGTCTGGCTCTAGGTCAGTGATCACACCATCATGATTATCTGGGTCTAGCATGCAGTAAAAGGATTTCTTCATCGTTATCTTCCCAGTACCTCAGCTTTTCATCTTAATGTTTTGTATTCTTTATAGTTTTATTTTTTTTACGGTTTTCATTTTAATGTTTTCATTCCTTAAAGTTGCTTTGAAAAACAATACTATACTATTCTGTTAAATACCATCTTTTGACACCGACTGGAAAGATAAATGTCTCACATTTTTAACATACTTAGTTCTAGACATTTAAATATTTTGTGAATAATTTTTCTTTAAAACTCTTTAATCTACAATGCATATGGGTTTAGAAAAAGCAGAATACTGCAAAATGAACATGTTTAAAAGACCAAAATATTAGTCGATGAATTTTTCTTTAGAAATAGTAGGGGATTTTTTTGATGATTAAGCAGAGACATTACTTTGCCAACAAAGGTTCGTCTAGTCAAGGCTATGGTTTTTCCTGTGGTCATGTACGGATGTGAGAGTTGGACTGTGAAGAAGGCTGAGCGCCGAAGAATTGATGCTTTTGAACTGTGGTGTTGGAGAAGACTCTTGAGAGTCCCTTGGACTGCAAGGAGATCCAACCAGTCCATTCTGAAGGAGATCGGCCCTGGGATTTCTTTGGAAGGACTGATGCTAAAGCTGAAACTCCAGTACTTTGGCCACCTCATGCGAAGAGTTAACTCACTGGAAAAGACTCTGATGCTGGGAGGGATTGGGGGCAGGAGGAGAAGGGGACGACAGAGGATGAGATGGCTGGATGGCATCACTGACTCGATGGACGTGAGTCTGGGTGAACTCCGGGAGTTGGTGATGGACAGGGAGGCCTGGCGTGCTGCGATTCATGGGGTCGCAAAGAGTCGGACATGACTGAGTGACTGAACTGAACTTTAATGAAATTAAATAATATCTGTTTTAGGGGTGATCATGATGTTGTGGATTTTTTTTCTTTTTGTTTTTTTATTGTGGTCAAAAACACACAGCACAAAGTTTTCCATCTCAACCATTTTTAAGATTATAGTACAGTACTGTTAAGATTTGCACATTTTTCGGCAACAAATCTGTAGAACTTGTAATCTTGCAAAACTGAAACTCTGTGCCTATTGAATAAGAGCTCCCCTTTTTCCCCTCCACACCATCCTGGTAACCACATTCTACTTTCTTTTTCTATATGTTTGACTTCTTTAGATAACTTGTGTAAAGTAGAATCATGCAGTAATTTTTGTGTGTGTGTGACTGGCTTATTTTACTTGAATATCCTCAAGATTTATTCATCTGGTAGTGTATGATAGGATATCTTTGTTTTCAAAGGTTGAATAATATTCCACTGTATGTGTATACCACCTTTTTTATCCACTCATCAGTTGATGGACATTTGGGTTACTTCCACTTCTTGGCTGTTGTAAATAATGCCATAGGGAACATGGGAGTGCTAATATAATATCTCTTTGAGATATTCTTTCAATTGTTTTGTATATATACCCAGAAGTGGGAGTGCCACGTCACTGGGTACTTCTGATTTTAAATTTTTGAGGAACGTCTGTACTATTTTATATAGTGGCTATATCATTTTATATTCCCATCAACAGTGCACAAGGACTCCAGTTTTTCCACATCCTTGTAGCATTTGTTATTTTGGTTTTTGTTTGTTTGTTTACTGGGCCAGCCATCCTAACGGGTTTGAAGTAATGTCTCATTGTGGTTTGGTTTTGCATTTCCCTGATGATTAATGATGTTGAGAATCTTTTCATGTGCCTCTTGACCATTTGCATGTCTTGTTTAGAAAAGGTTTCTTCTTTTTGTAAAAAAGGCTTTATTTAATCTAATTAATTTATTTGGCTGCATCAGATTTAATGGTTTTGGCATGCAGGATCTTGGTTGCAGGGCACAGGCTCTAGTTGAGGCAAGCTGGCTCAGTAGCTGTGGTGCTTGGCATGTGGGATCTTAGTTCTCCAACTAGGGGTAGAAACCTCATCCCCTGCATTGCAAGGCGGATTCTTAATCACTGTACCAGGGAAGTCCTGAAAAAGTTTCTTTTTGATTTGTTGTTTCAGAATGATGTTTATTCAGCAGGGTTATGTTAATGTAAGCAGTACTACCCTTTCCTTCCTAAGAAGGAGAAGGAGAAAGAGGGCGTGATGTTTAAATGTTTAGAGAGAGTGAGAAAGCAAACAATTATTGGATACTATTAGCAACTGATTAGTAGAGCCATAGGTATAAGAGTATTCTTTGCACTTTTCTCCTGAATTTTCTGAAGATTTAAGCATTTCCAAAATAAAAGGTTACATTTCCAAAATAAAAATAGAGACGGGTTTGATCTCTGGGTCAGGAAGATCCCTTGAAATGAATAAAGAAGCGATTTGGGGCCAGGGCTTTAGCTTTGGACATGTTGAACATGAAGTGCTAACTAGAGGTAGATATCAAATAAGCAGTGGGATGCAACTCTGAAGTTTGAGGTGGGGATGTTTGGGCTGATGATACACTAATACCAAATACTAATGAGACCCATTAGTTTTTGGTTGTCGTGGAAGCCATGTGAAGAGAGACACAAGGAAACTACAAAGTGAGAAGCAGAGAAGGTTGGAGTCCTGAGGACAACAGGGGCTAAAGAAAAGATGAGATTGAGATCAGAATTCAGTTCCATGCTGTGGTAGGATTGAGGGCTGCATTTCCTTGCTGGCTGTTGGCGGGCAGGGGTGGAGGAGGGGGTTGTTCTCGGTTTCTAGAGGCTGCCTGCATTCATTGGCTCATGGCTTCTTTTCTCCATCTTCAAAGCCAACAACGGTGGGTGGAGGACTTTGCGTGTTTTCAATCTCTCTGACTTCCTCTTCTGCCTCAGCTTTTTTCTACCTTTCTCTGCCTCATATCTCTGACTGTTGCCTTTAAGGGTTCATATGATTACATTGGGTTCACCTGGATAATTCAAGATACTATCTCTACTTCAAGTCTCTTTATAGCAGTATCTAGATTAGTGCTGCGGAGAAGGCAATGGCACCCCACTCCAGTACTCTTGCCTGGAAAATCCCATGGACGGAGGAGCCTGGAAGGCTGCAGTCCATGGGGTCGCTGGGAGTCGGACACGACTGAGCGACTTCACTTTCACTTTTCTCTTTCATGCACTGGAGAAGGAAATGGCAACCCACTCCAGTGTTCTTGCCTGGAGAATCCCAGGGACGACGGAGCCTGGTGGGCTGCCGTCTATGGGGTCGCACAGAGTCGGACACGACTGAAGCGACTTAGTAGCAGCAGCAGCAGATTGCTATGCTATGCTATGCTAAGTCGCTTCAGTCGTGTCCGACTCTGTGCAACGCCATAGACGGCAGCCCACCAGGCTCCCCCGTCCCTGGGATTCTTTAGGCAAGAACACTGGAGTGGGTTGCCATTTCCTTCTCCAGTGCATGAAAGAGAAAAGTGAAAGTGAAGTCGCTCAGTCGTGTCCGACTCCCAGCGACCCCATGGACTGCAGCCTTCCAGGCTCCTCCGTCCATGGGATTTTCCAGGCAAGAGTACTGGAGTGGGGTGCCATTGCCTTCTCCAAGCAGCAGATTAGTGCTGATTAAATAATCAGGGGGTGGAAACCTTGGGAGACTTAGAATTCTAACATAGAAAACACAACTGAAAATTGACAGTTAAAAAAAGTTAATCATTAATCATTTCCTAAAGTATTTTGTTTTCCTTCCATTACTATTAGGTTTTAAGATGTTGCCATAAGAAATTTTATGAGCTACCATTGTATTTATCATTCTAGCAATTACTATGAGAGGAATCTTGGATACTTATTAAAGGAAGGAAAATATAAATAGCTACTGAACAACCACATGTGGCAATATTTGTTTTTACAATAGATAATATTCTTAAATCTTTTGTAACCTTGTACAAGCTAAAAAGTGGAAAAGTATCACTTTATGAACTCTAAGAAAAGGTTCTTTAAAATGTAACCTAATATATTACCATATGTAGAATAGATAGCTAATAGAAAGTTGCTGTATAACACTGGGAGCTCAATGCAGTATTCTGTGACAGCCTAGAGGGGTGGGTGAGGTGGGGGGGGGGTACAAGGGGGAGGGGACAGATGTATACTTATGGCTGATTCACGTTGTTGTATAGCAGAAGCCAATACAGTATTGTAAAGCAATTATCCTCCAATTAAAAATAAATTTAAAAAATGTAACCTTGGACGGAGGAGCCTGGTGGGCTGCCGTCTATGGGGTTGCACAGAGTCGGACACGACTGAGGCGACTTAGCAGCAATCTATGTCTTTCTGTTTATTACCTAACACTTGTTCTCTACTCCTTAAAGAAAAAAAAATGCTTGTTTTGTTATGTCAGCTTATAAGATTTTCAGTCACATCTGATTCATACCCAGTGAAGGCAGAGCCTACTTATTACTCCAGTCTTGTCCTTTATCCTGAGCATATAGTACTCAGGATGTGCAAAATGATACAGTATAGTACACATATTGAAAAATATTTTGTAATCACTCTGAGAAATTGAACTGCAATAGCTCACACTAAGCACACACTGCTCTTTCACATTCTTACTGTTTACTCTTACTACCACCTCCATCATATCATCTTCACCACTGTCGTTATAACTGAGGCTGTTGCCACCCCCTCTTCTTCCAATCTGCCAACCTCCTCTGGCTTCCCCCTTTCCCTGTTCAGTCAGGACCCGATGTTCTGTCATGTCAGCTACTCTTCTTTGCCCACTCACTACCTCTTTGCTTCTCTTACTTTCCTTTCTTCTTATCCTGATACTCTCCCTTTCCTTTCAATCTCATCTTTTCTTTAGCCCCTGTTGTCCTCAGGACTCCAACCTTCTCTGCTTCTCACTTTGTAGTCTCCTTGTGTCTCTTCACATGGCTTCCACGACAACCCAAATACTAATGGGTCTCAACCCATTAGTATTTGGTATTTGTGTATCATCAGCCCAAACGTCCCCACCTCAAACTTCAGAGTTGCATCCCGCTGCTTATTTGATATCTACCTCTAAGTTAGCACTTCATGTTCAACATGTCCAAAGCTAAAGCCCTGGCCCCAAATTGCTTCTTTACTCACTTCAGTTAGTGATACTCTCCAGTTACTCAAGAGATAAATATACTCAAGTCTTTATAGACTCTTCCTCTCTCCTTATCCTCATGTTTAATCCCTCAGCAATTCCACTAGTGAATCTCCTAAATAGCTTTTGATTGTGTCATCTTTCTTTTTTTAAATATACAGTGTTATCAACTGTAGTCACCATGTTTTACCTTAGATCCTCAGACCTTATTCATTGTGCAGTTGTAAGGTTTTTACTGGCCTTTTACTGATCTCTTTCTATTTTCCCCACCTCTCAGCCTCTGGTAGCCATTTTTCTACTCTCTGTTTCTATGAGTTTGACTTAAAAAAATTTTGTTTTAGATTCTATATATAAATGATGGGAGAAGGCAATGGCACCCCAGTCCAGTACTCTTGCCTGGAAAATCCCATGGATGGCGGAGCCTGGTGGGCTGCAGTCCATGAGGTCGCTAAGAGTCAGACACAACTGAGCGACTTCACTTTCACTTTTCACCTTCATGCATTGGAGAAGGAAATGGCAACCCACTCCAGTGTTCTTGCCTGGAGAATCCCAGGGACGGGGGAGCCTGGTAGGCTGCCGTCTGTGGGGTCGCACAGAGTCAGATACGACTGAAGCGACTTAGCAGCAGCAGCAGCATATATAAATGATACTATGCAATATTTATCTTTCTGTCTGGCTTCATTTAGAATAATGCCCTCAGGGTTCATCTATTTTGTTGCAAATGGCAGTATCTCTTTCTCATGGCTGAATACTTTTCCAGTGTGTTGTGTATGTTTGCATGTCTGCCATGTTTTCTTATCCATTTATCCTCCAGTGGACACTTTGGATACTGAGGTTATTTCCATGTCATGGCTATTATGAATAATGCGGCATTGAACACAGGGGTGCGGCTATCTCTTTGAGATTCTATTTTCATTTCCTTTGGCTATATACCCAGAAGTAGGAACGCTGGTAGTTCTGTTTTTTAGTTTTTGTGGAACCTCCATATTTTCCATAGTGATTAAACCAGTTTACATTCCCACCAGCAGTGCACAGGGTTCCTTTTTCTCCACATCCTCACCCACATAGCTGTCTCTTGTCTGATGATAGCCATTCCAACGGGTATGAAGTGATAGCTCATTGTGATTTGATTTGCATTTCTCTGATGATTAGTGATAGTACCTTTTCACGTACCTGTTGGCCATTTGTTTCCTGCTGGTACCCTGATTCTCTCCTTTTGTCTCATTCAGTTCAGTTCAGTCGCTCAGTCTTGTCCGACTCTTTGCAATGCCATGAATCGCAGCATTAGTTCCACTA
This sequence comes from Bubalus kerabau, assembly GCF_029407905.1. NCBI lineage: Eukaryota > Metazoa > Chordata > Mammalia > Artiodactyla > Bovidae > Bubalus > Bubalus kerabau. Next base: position 51,394,744 of record NC_073629.1, read on the forward strand.
TAATAGCCTCCAGAAGGGCCTTCCTGCCACCTTTACCCCTATTGGATCCACCCCCCACTTTCCTTCCAGATCAGTCTTCTCCAACATGCCAATCGGATCTAATCCTCCTCCTACCAGTGAAGTCCTTCTGTGATTTACCATTGACTTCAGTGGACCATTACCTTCAGTGGCTTCCCTGATAACTCAGTTGGTAAAGAATCCGCCTGCAATGCAGGAGACTCCAGTTCAATTCCTGGGTCGAGAAGATCCCCTAGAGAAGGGATAGGCTACCCACCCCAGTATTCTGGCCTAGAGAATTCCGTGGACTGTATAGTCCATGGGGTCGCAAAGAGTCAGACACTACCAAGCGACTTTCAGTGAACTAAGCAGAGCTCTGAGCCCTTTTTTTCTGGTCCCTTCATTCCGGCCACAACCATCTCATGAACTGTTTACTCTAGCAATTCTGAAACACTTCCCGTTTCCCAACACACCTTGCTCTCCTCCACATGTCACCTATCTACCCCACCATTTCCTCCTCTTTGCCCTAGAGTGCCCTTCCCCCATTTCCCTGCATCCCTCTTTACCTGGTTTATTTGCAGTTTCCTGCTTGTCCTTTAGGTTTCAACTCAGAGAGGAAGTGACCTTTCAGAAATTTCTCCCTAAACCTCACACGGCAACCTTTTTTGTGCCTTGCAGTGTGAGTACCTGATATCTGGCACACGCTTCTCTTACAGAACTTATGATATTGAATTATCATCAGTGGTGACAGAAAGAAAGAAAGATTTTATTTCTTTCTTCTGAACCCCAGACTGTGATCTCCGTGACAGCTGAGATGGAGATGTCAGTTTCCTCTCTTTATCTTTTGTGCCTCGCCCAAAGCAGATGTTCAATAAATGGTTGTTGAATGACTGAATCCGCACAAACATGTATAAGTATAGGAGAGCTTATGATGCAAGTCATGTTTCCCCTTCCACTTCTTACCCCCAGCTCTACTCTCAGAAGGTAGCCTCTTTGAATCACTTATCTTTTTGGATTTCCTGGTGGCTACACTTCTAACTTCTAGAACAGTGTGCTAAAGGGAACTGCACACACCCCACACCCTGGGAGGTACTTATAATGCTGAATTTGTTTCCTGGAAGAAATTACTTGAAATTGTGTTTATTCTTATGTGCTTTTTATATCTTAAAATATTTTTGACAGAATAGCTGATGATTTCCTGTTTTTGGTTTATTATTATAATAAGCATTTCCCCCCAGTAAAAATCAATTCAAAATTATTCTTCAGTTCAGTTCAGTCACTCAGTCATGTCCAACTCTTTGCAACCCTGTGGACTGCAGCACGCCAGCCCTCCCTGTCTATCACCAACTCCTGGAGTTTACACAAACTCATGTCCATCGAGTCGGTGATGCCATTCACCAATCTCATTCTCTGTTGTTCCCTTCTTTTCCCCCCTTCAATCTTTCCCAGCATTAGGGTCTTTTAAATGAGTCAGTTCTTTGCATCAGGTGGCCAAAGTATTGGAGTTTCAGCTTCAACATCAGACCTTCCAATGAATATTCAGGACTGATTTCTTTTAGGATGGACTGGTTGGATCTCCTTGCAGTCCAAGGGACTCTCAAGAGTCTTCTCCAACACCACAGTTCAAAAGCATCAATTCTTCAGTGCTCAGCTTTGCTTATAGTCCAGCTCTCACATCTATACCTGACTACTGGAAAAACCATAGCCTTGACTAGACAGACCTTTGTTGACAAAGTAATGTCTCTGCTTTTTAGTATGCTGTCTAGGTTGGTCATAACATTTCTTCCAAGGAGTAAGCATCTCCTAATTTCATGGCTGCAGTAACCATCTACAGTGATTTTGGAGCCCAAGAGAAGGTTGTCACTGTTTCCACTGTTTCCCCTCTATTTGCCGTGAAGTGATAGGACCAGATGTCATGATCTTAGTTTTTTCAATGTTGAGTTTTAACCCAACTTTTTCACTCTTCTTTTTCACTTTCATCAAGAGGCTCTTTAGTTCTTCGCTTTCTGCCATAAGGGTGGTGTCATCTGCATATCTGAGGTTATTGATATTCCTCCCAGCTATCTTGATTCCAGCTTGTGTTTCATCCAACCCAGTGTTTCTCATGATGTACTCTGCATATAAGTTAAATAAGCAGGGTGACAATATACAGCCTTGATGTACTCCTTTCTGATTTGGAACCAGTCTGTTGTTCCATGTCCAGTTCTAACTATTGCTTCTTGATTTCTCAAGAGGCAGGTCAGGTGGTCTGGTATTCCTATCTGTTTAAGAATTTTCTGCAGTTTGTTGCGATCCACACAGTCAAAGGCTTTGGCGTAGTCAATAAAACAGAAGTAAATATTTTTCTGGAACTCTCTTGCTTTTTCGATGATCCAGTGGATGTTTGCAATTTGAATCTGGTTTCTCTGCCTTTTCTAAATCCAGCTTGAACATCTGGAAGTTCACACTTCACATACTGTTGAAGCCTGACTTGGAGAATTTTGAGCATTACTTTACTAGCATGTGAGATGAGTGCAATTCTGTGATAGTTTGAGCATTCTTTGACATTGCCTTTCTTAGGGATTGGAATGAAAACTGACCTTTTCCAGTCCTGTGGCCACTGCTGAGTTTTCCAAATTTGCTGGCGTATTGAGTACAGCACTTTCACAGCATCATCTTTTAGAATTTGAAATAGGTCAACTGAAATTCCATCACCTCCACCAGCTTTGTTTGTAGTAATGCTTCCTAAGGCCCACTTGACTTCGCATTCCAGGATGTCTGACTCTAGGTGAGTGCTCATACATCGTGATTATCTGGGTGGTGAAGATCTTTTTTGTATAGTTCTTCTGTGTTCTTGTCACCTCTTCTTCATATCTTCTGCTTCTGTTAGTCCATACCATTTCTGTCCTTTATTGTGCCCATCTTTGCATGAAATGTTCCCTTGGTATCTCTAATTTTCTTGAAGCGATTTCTAGTCTTTCCCATTCTATTGTTTTCCTCTACTTCTTTGCACTGATCACTATGGAAGGCTTTCTTATCTCTCCTTGCTATTTTAAAATTTCTATCATTGTAAGTTAAAATATACATGTCATAGATTAATATGACCATGATTTTTATAGAATATAAATAAGTATACAAATGTTAAGGATTTTTTTCCCTAATATATTTTCCTGAGAGCATTTTACAATAAAAAAAGTTTTGGGGCTGCTTTTCATCTCTGTTTCTTGATTTATTAACTTTAGATAATATCTATTGACTTTCTACTTTTAAGAAGGGCTATTTAGCTTTCCTTACACTACAGTTCTCATTCTCTGCCAGCGTTTGGTTTTTAATTTTGTTTCTTCTGTTGCTTAATTTAGTAACTTCAGATAATGACAACTCTTTCTCATTTCATCGACTTTTGACAGTCTGTCTACTCTCCCCCTTTTTAAGATGGGGATTAGAACCTGTTTCATTTTTTGTGTGTTTTTTCTCAATTTCTGTCAGCAACACTTTTACATTGTCAAAAGTTGGTAACTTATATTTTGTCCTATCATGGTAACCAAGTCTCCAAATAAGTTGAATCTAAAAAATGAAAACTATAAAGTAGTATTATATTCAGTTGGCAAAAAACTTCGTTCAGGTTTTTCAGGAACATATTTCAGAAAACCCAAATGATTATTGTGATTTGTTAATTCTTCCATAAATAAAAATTCCCCCTATATATATGGCTGAGTCTCTTCACTGTTCACCTGAAAGGATCACAACATTGTTAATCAGATATACCCCAATCAAAAATGTTTTTAGTGTTAAAAAAACTAAATTGAAAAAAATTTTTAAAAATCTCCCTTACAAAGCTGAGATCCTTTGACTGCAACATGAAGTTCCTTCCCCTTATCAGGAAAGTGGGTAGAATTAACAGACTGGGACAGATGCCTCTTGTTATTGAGCAAATTATTGCAAGGATTTTCCCCTTTCCACAAGCTAAGCCGTATTTCTGCTAGTAGGGAAGAGAATGTGTGATATTTACACTTTTCCTGTAAAAAGTTTCTTTTTCTTAGAAATCATGCTTGCTTACCTTTTAATATTCTTACTAAAGAATAATTATTTAAAGCCTAGCCTATGGAATCTGTAGCGAAATAACAGAGTTATGATTTGAGATGACTGTGAGTTACAGTGTCTACCCTAAGCAGTCAATATACTGTCATTTTTGAAATGGGTACCTGGTTATGCTCAGCTCTAGGGAATAGACATTAATTCTGTTATCTGCCCCTCAAATCCAAGTGAACTGAGCTAATTTTGGAGTTCTAGACCATTTGAATAAGGAAAACAATTTTCGTCTTCAGGGAGAGCACTGCAGGTAGGAACTGAAAGTGAAAGTCTCTCAGCAGTGTCAGACTCTTTGCGACAGGCCAGAATACTGGAGTGGGTAGCCTTTCCCTTTCCAGGGGATCTTCCCAACCCAGGGATCGAACCCAGGTCTCTCACATTGCCGGCAGATTCTTTACCAGCTGAGCCACAAGGGAAGCCCTTGATAGCAGGGAGGAACTGGCTATCATTTTGTGCCACAGTTATAGAAAATAGGAGAAGAGTAAAGCACTTTTTGCCAGTCTTTCTCATAAGGTCCTGAAATTTATGTCTTGAGACCAACCATATCAAAGTTAATTCTGGCCTAAGATGAAGGGCCTCTCTATTTTTAGTACTCCCTAAAATATCATTCTATATTTAGTGCAGAGCCAATTTGTGTGCTAGGATTACATTTTCTTCTCTCCAGGGCCAGGGTCATGAATCCCTTGTCTCTCAAGACTGTAAGATCAATAATGACTACATATTTTCTCATATTCCAATTTCTTATAATTAGGGTACATATAAGCATGCTTCTTATTTTGAAATGTAGCTTTTTTGGTGACATTTGTCTTTTCTTTCTTGCTTTTTAGTTTTCAGGGAGTTTCTAATTGCTCTTTTTTTGACCTAATATGCCTTTGCTGCAGCCTCACTTTTCCCATATTCTGTTATTTTTTTATTGTGTGGAATCCCATTTATGACCAAATGACTCTCTCGGCTGCTGCACAGCTGTCTTCCAAGGGCTTGCCTCCATTCTTCTGTGTTGTAATCACTGTTCTTAGGGTCCTAGGTCTTTCACTGTGCTGATTTATGCCATAATTTTACTGGGGTATATCCTGAGATAAGTTCTTTAGAAAGGATGTGTGGGAAGTAAACTTTCTGAGTCATGTCTAAAACTGTCTTTATTATACCTTTGTTTGTAATTAGGTTGGGTGTAGAATTCTGGGCTGAAGATAAGTTTTTTAAAACTGTGAAGACATAGTTCTATTGTCTTCTAACATCCTCTGTTGCTGACTAGAAGCCGGTTTGGTTATCAATCCTCTGTGGGTGACCTGTTTTTCCTGTTCAGGTCTCCTTTTTATATTTGTTTTGAAATTTCGTGAGGAAATGTGTAAATGTGGGTCTTTTACTGGTTGGTTATATTGAACACTCACTGAGCCCTTTCAGTCTTAAGACTTGTGTCTTCTCTTCTGGGGAATTCTATTCTAAATTCTATTTAATAACTTCTCCCTTCTTTTTTTTCTGTTCTCTCTTTTGGCGGGGGAGGGGGGGGAGTGTTTAATTAGTCAAATGTTGTACCTCTTGGATTGGCTCTTTGTATCTCTCACAGTTTTCTCTATTAGTTCCATCTTTTTATCCATTCTGAGTTTCTCAATTTTATTTTCCAGCTCATCTGTTGATTTTTTTCTTCTAATCACTCCTTAAATTCTGTCTTTTTGATTTAAAAGACTTCTGTGAGGTTCTTTGTTCCGTTTCTCCGTGTGTGGTTTTCTATTCCTAGTTTATATTCCATGCAGTACCCTTTTGATTATATTGGCTTGGCCAAAAATTTTGTTCAGGTTTTGCACACATACAGAAAAACTTGAATGAACTTTCTGGCCAACCCAATAGTAGATGTTTTGTTTTGTTTAATAGATTTTATTTTTGTAAGTTCCTTAATTGTTCCCCTCAGGATTCCTTTTTCTAAATGTTTTTCTTAGCTCTTCTTTTTTGTGTTGCTGGACTTGCCCATGTGCCTTGGTTGTCTACTCATATTGTAGAAAGCAGGACTGAGACACTGGTGTGGATTTCCTCTGCTATTTTAGAAGTTGGTCTCTTTTCCCCCAGACCTTTCACCTGACTGGATGGCTGACTGTGCCCTCTGTGTAGGTGGGATGCGTTGGCTGGCCTGCTTGCTCTGGGGTGAGCCTGTGCTCAGGCCCTGGGGGCCCCGTTTCAGAGGAGTCCTCTACCTGGGGCGGACTGGACTACCACCAGAGGCCTTGGCTTTCCCCGGGTTGTTTGTTCCTTCAGGTATCTGGTTTTTCAGCTGAGGGTTAATGCCAGGCTGCCTGTGATCTATGTGGGCATGGGGGAAGCAGATAGCAGTGCCAGCTTGTGCAGTTCTAGATACAGACCTTCAGTTATTCCCACTGTCTTCAGCCTACTTCTGTCTCCTGCCTTCCCTCATACCTCTGGCCCAGAGCCCAGAGCCATCAGTTGTTCCAGGCCAGATTGGCTCTCCTGATTCCTTCCAGCATTCCAACAAGCATTCTGGCTTCCAGCTCCTTTAGGTTGCCTTGTGGAGTATTTTGGGCCATGGCTTTCTTTGCCTCTCTCATCCATCAACACAATTCAACCTGCTTTTTTAATTCTAGAAATTAGTTATATCTTTCATCCACTGGTGAACCCCGTACATCCCCTTTCTTTTGATATTAGAGTTTCATTGTTTCTTTGCCTTCCTTCTTGAAGTGTGATTTTGCATGCTATAAGTAGTAAACATAAATCCTCAATATCTTGAGATCTTGACAATCTCAAGAGTGTCAAGACATCTTGAACTGATAGTCCTGACGTGAATTTTATCTATCATCTGAATATTTACCTACATTGCTCATCTTCATGAATGAGGTGTCTAAGCATTGCATAGTCAATAAATTATTTCAATAAAATAAGGCAAGAGAATTTTTCCATAAAATCTTGTATAATAACAGTTTATTTTAGTAAAAAAAGAAAAAACTACTCAAAATTGGAATCTTAAAATTAGCCTAAGTATTGTGCCTGATTTCTATAGATTATAGTCAATAAGGAGATTGCCTGCTACGTGTTGGGTAAGCACTGGGTTTGTAGCAGTGACTATGATAACCGTATGCTGTCAGAGAATTTGCATGTTGTTTGGGGGACGGGCACTGATGGATAAATAATAAGTGAAATTAAAAAACAAGCACACAGTGAAAACACCAGGTGCTTGTGTGCTTAGCTGCTCAGTTGTGTCTGACTGTCTGCGACCCTGTGGACTGTAGCCTGCCAGGCTCCTTTGTCCATGGGGATTCTCCAGACAAGAATCCTGGAGTGGGTTGTCATGCCCTCCTCCAGGTATGGCAACAGTTAGCTATGTGCAAATGCAAATAAACTAAGTTAGGGATAAGGAGTGTCAGGACATTTGTGTTGGCTGACTGGCTAGAAAACCTGAGATCTGACTAACAAGCAGGAGCCGGCCAGGCAAGAACAGGAAATTTTGCATTACCCTCAGAGACATGTCCTTTCCTCAGTCAGAGCTATCTACCCCCCTTTTGGTTTTGGTCATCCTCTGTCCTGTAAAAAGCTTTTTATATTAATGTAATAAATTGCCTGAACATTTCATCAGCTTTTAAATAGCACTTTGGTGGAATAGAAAGACTCATACGATAATTTATTCCCCTAGGACAGAGAAGGGATAAACAAGCCTTTTTAGTCTGTGATGGTGGATTGGTTTGGTGAATATAAAGGCCTTAATTATTATGCTTTAAGCAACAACTTAATTTGTTTCAGTCTGATTCCTGGCTTTCAAGTGGAGTCTTCCTCTGATATATTGTGTTGCTATTTTGGTACTTGTCATTTTGCTATTGCACTTTTCCTCATCAAAAAGCATTTACTGAACACTTCTTATATAGTCCTGGTGCTTGTATTGATAGCATGCACTGCTGATGCACATTCACTTTTATCTTGAAATTGGGTACACTTTTCAAGGAGTATGGGGAATGGATAGTTTAAGGGGATCAATTTGTAGATCCTTAAATTACCCAAGTACTTTTTCCTAACATTGTTCTGCCTGAGAATGTGCCTTTGATGGAGACGCAGGGGCTACATTCCCACCTTCCCTTTTGCAGTTGCCCTTCTCCCACTATTACAAAAGAAAGGCACGTTGCTCCTCCATCTTGGATCTTACAAAGGTCCCTGGATGTAAAAGCCACCAGGGTGCCAAACAAAGGGCAGTTGAAAATATTGGTGTTTGTGTTGAGATCATGAATGACTGAGGAACACTATCTCAAGGAATGACTGGATAACAGTTTCTTTTGCAATTCAAATAGTTTCCCATTTTTTGCTTTTCACAAAATTAAAAGACCTAATTGAGTTGTTTGCTAGTTTACTAGTAAATCATTAAGTATATATGTATATTTTTTGAAGTGGTTAATACTATTCTATAGAAATGATACTTTTTAAAATTTGATTTTTATTTTATATTGGAGTAGATAGTAAAGAATCTACCTGCAATGCTGAAGACTTGGGTTCCATCCCTAGGTTGGGAATATCCCCTATAGATCCACTGGAGAAGGGAATGGCTACCCACTCCAGTATTCCTGCCTGAGAAATCCCATAGACAGAGGAGCCTGATGGGCTGCAGTCACTGGGGTTGCAAAGAGTCCGATATGATTTAGCTTAGTGACTGAGCAGCAACAACATGATGGGTTAGTCATGAGTTATACAAGATGTTAGTGTTGGGGGATGCTGGGGGAAGAGTACCTGGACCTCCTTGTATATCTTAGCACCTTCCTGTGAATCTATAAATATTTCAAATTAAAGTTAAAATAATTTGTGGTGAAAGTAGAGAGGAGAATAAGTTCAAGAAGGAAAATAAGATATAGAAAATTTCTGACCATTCTGAACCAGTGGTTCATTCATTTTTTGAAATGGATAAAAGCAGCTATCAAATTGCAATAGAGTTTAAATTTCATTTGATGCATTTAAGGTAGCATAATAACTTTATTTTAAAATATCAATACTTAACAATATATTGGAAATTACTCCTTTGAACTATATAAACTTACGGTGAAATTTTAAAATACTAAAAATTTTATTTTATTTTTGGTCACATTGCATGGCATGTGGGATCTTAGTTCCCCGACCAGGGATCGAACTTGCACCCCTGCAGTGGAAACATGGTGTCTCAACCACTGGATCACCAGGGAAGTTCCCTTATGATGAAAAATTTTAGATATCAATTTAAAATGTGTGAGGAGGAGTATATAGTTTTTTAAATTCTCTTGGGGGGGTCTACAAACAGAAAAACTAGATTTCAGTAGCATAATACCCCCATTGATGAAGGGGTTAAATTCCAAAAGTATACTTTAACAAAATCAAAATCTTAATTACCAGAGGTAGTTGAAACTTTTTTCATTTTTTTGTTGTTCTTGCTTTGGCACACCACACAGCATGTAGTATCTTAGTTCCCCACGTGTGTGCATGCTAATTCACACATGCTAATGTGCATGCTTCAGTTGTGTCCCACTCTGTGCAGCTCTTTGGACTGTAGCCTGCCAGTCTCCTCTGTCCGTGGGATTCTCAGGCAGGAATACTGGCGTGGATTGCCATTTCCTCGTCTACTTAGTTCCCTAAACAGGGATCAAACCAGTGTCTCATAGTGGAAGCTCGGTGTCTTAACCACTGGACCATCAGGGAACTCCCTAGTTGAAATATTAAAGAACTTGAAAACTGTTGGTTTAGGGTAGGATTGTAGTATCCAAAATCCATTAAATAAATAGGAATACAAAATATGGCTCAAAAAACCATAAGAAAATGAAGTGTTGTACTGTGTTTAGATAATGTTATTGGCTTCAAATGGCCTATTTTTTGAATTGATACAGGTATGTTTAGTTGCTGTGTTCTAAACAGGCAGGAGAAGAAAAGGAAAGGACGTCAGTAGAGGGTTGGGTTTTTCAGCAGTCTATGTTAGTGGGGGGCAGAGTGACAAGGGATGTTCACCTCTACCTCCAGCAGTCACCCTGAAAGGACTACATACATCTTGTTAGCCTTTAGATAGTGCATGACTACAGACTTCCTGTTTCTGTCCCCACAAAAAGAAAATCTCTATAGGCTTGATGATGTCTCAGTCATATAGAGGATTAAACCTTCCATTTCACCATTAGCTGACTTAACATACAAGTGCTTCGGTGATTGCGTGCTGAGTCACTTTAGTCATGTCCAGCTCTTTGTGAACCTATAGACTGTAGTCTGCCAGGCTTCTCTGTGCATGGGATTCTCCAGGCAAGAATACTGGAATGGGTGGCCGTGTCCTCCTCTAGGGGATCTCCTCAACCCAGTGATTGAACACGTGTCTCATGTCTCCTGCTTTCACAGGCAGGTTCTTTACCACTAGTGCCACCCGGGAAGCATTAGTTATAGTATAAATGAATTTCAGTCATTTGATATATGTAAATTTGCATTTTCTAGTTGATAGAGAAGTGGAATGTGAAGAATTATTTATCATTCAACAAAGAGAGTACATGGGAAGGTGAGGAATTGGAGAGTTAAGTTTTGAAAGCTACAAATAGGAGTAGAAAGTGAGGTATTTTGGTCTTGCTAATGCATTGTTTAACATGATTTATGAATGTTTTGGTTAATATTTTATAATACTGCTGACTGCTTTATTAAGGAATTTATATCTCTAAGGATTAATTAACCTAAAATAGATCCCATTAAATCAGATTAATATAAAATGGCCCATAGCTTGAGCTGCCAAATAAATGTAAAAGTCATTATGTTATGTAGACTTCCCTCCCCAAAGATGATAGAAATTAATCATATAAAATGATACTTGGGGTACAAATGTCTTATGTAGCAAGTATTTTTAATGAAGTGATTTTGAATTTAAAGAAAAGTGAAAGAATTCTAGTGTTATATGCTTTCAAGATGAATAATATGCTTTAGCATGTCATTTGACTTGTCTCAGGCTTCCCTTGTGGCTCAGATGGTAAAGAATCCACCTGCAATGCAGGAGACATAGGTTCAATCCCTGGGTTGGGAAGATCCCCTGGAGAAGGGACCGGCTACCCACTCCAGTGTTCTGGCCTGGAGAATTCCATGGACTGTATGGTCCATGGGGTCACAAAGAGTTGGACACGACTGAGGGACTTCCACTTCACTTCACTTTTCTCAGCCCCTTTGTTTTTCTTAGCCCTATTTTTTTCATTTACTAGCAAGATGATAATGATGGTTGATAGGCCAGTTTTTCCTTCCCTCTCTAACAATATTTTCAGTATTGAAAGAGGAATGCTTTAGCTTCCTCATAAAATGCTATGATACACAAAATTATACATTTTTTAATGATTTTCAGAAAACACGTTATGGCTTTCTATGTTGTACTCTTGCCTATTTCAAGGACTTTTTAAAACATTTATTTATTTGGCTGTGCTGGGTCTTAGTTGTGACATGTAGGATCTAGTTCTGTCACCAGGGATCAAACCCAGGCCCCCTACATTGCAAACAGAGTCTTAGCCACTGGACCACCAGGGAAGTCCCTCAGGGATTTTTTTGAAGTCAGATTACTGAAATGCCCACTTTCTTCCTTTAGATTGTCTATTTATCTTAGTTTGTGTTTATGATTATATTGGAGAAATCAATGTATTTTTTTCTTATTGAGACATAATATATCCATTTCATAAAGATTTCCAGAAACTCATACACCAGTTATGTTTACATTTAGTCATATTGAATATAGAAAATTTCATTATTATGTCTGATGGTAAATGCTTTAACAAACTACAAAGTTCCACAGAATTTTGTTTCACTTTCAGTAATAGGCACATATTTATATTACCTAATACAAAAAGATTCTTCTAATGTGTTTTTAGAACTTTAAGTAAGTAAACGGTTTACATTTTTACTTATGGAAAGGGCCTAGATTAACACAATGGAGATATAGGTCAGTGCTGTCTGTGTTTACTAAATAGAGCCACATGTGATTCTTCCCCCTCTGTTTATATAAACACTTTCAGGAGTCTGGATGCTGTGTCCTTCATCAAAGTGAGTGGGTGTGGCTTAGATTCACACACTGGGCTGCCTCCATAGAGAAGTTGTGTGAAGTTGTGTGTGTGTCAACAGGAGGCTGCTTTACCCAACAGGAGGGAAAGGTTGGAGTGGGGAGTATCCCTAACTCATAATTGAGGATTATGGCTTTGTATGGAAAACTCTGAGATACTCATTAAGTGTATAATTCTATATACTGGCAAGTGTGGTTTCCCTCTAATGACATTTAAGGTTTAAATAACCTTCAAGTTGAATAATTCAAAATAAACTTTGAAATTTCTTATAAATGAAGGGTGATAGAAATAACCTTAGGTCGAGATGTGATTTTGCTTGAAATGGACCTTTGAAACAAACTGACAGTACTTTTTAAGTTTAGAATTTTCCAAAGTAGAATAAGTAAAAGTGCTTATTTGCTCTTAGGTACCATATCTTGAACTTAGGAAAGTATCTACTAAAGTGATGTTTTTTTTCTGAATAGAGATGTGTCTGATTAAAGATCAGAAACTAAGATCCACAGTCCAGACAGTCATAGTTTTCTTCTACCATAAACTTTATTAAAGGTTTACTAGCATTCATATTAACTAATCATTGCTCATTAGCACAAGTTTGGAAAATAGCAATCTCTAGAGGAAGACATAAAGAAATGCAGATGCTGATGCACAAACAAGAACCCTCTCACTGATCTTCATTTTTGACAAAATGTCTTCGTCTATCCCTGCTTCTAACATTGTGGCCTAAATAAAAACATTCATCCTGGATTGGCCTAATTTGAGATCAGTCTGCTGAGACTTCTACCCAGTTTCCCGTTTAGTCAGTTGTTAAAATCTGTAAAACATATCTATTGTAGGCCGACTGGTGGCATGGACTCTCTATCTTTACTCAATACTCAGCTTTTACTCCTTAACAGTCTAGGCCCTCTATGGGTCTTTATAAAATCACTTTAACCTCCTAAAGCTTCCAGTATGACAATAAGGTAATATGAAATAGCGATTAAGAGCATCAGCTTGGGAGTCAGACACTCCAGGATTCAGATTCTGGCTGTACCATGTAAGTGCTGTCTCCCTTTAGACAATATACTCAGCGTAAATCTCCTTAGCATAAAATTATGAAAATAAAAAAGTATTATTTCATGGAGTTATGAAAATTAGATGAAATGATGTATATAGCACACTTTGCTCTGTGTATGGTTCATAATAAAAACAGTGATAAGGGGAGGGGAAGAAAATCACTCTTTTCGAATGTCTTTGACATTTTTTTAAAATCAAGGAAGAGCAAATTCCTTCCACTAGATTGTTACTAGATCTCTAATTCCGTGAAGCTGTTTGGTAAATGTTACTCTGCAGTTAGCTTAAAATCAGTTTCATTATTAGCCCTTATTGCATACTTTGACATTTATCCAAAAGGGGCTGTTTTTTTAGTATGAAAGGCCAGAACCTTAACATGAAATAGCAAGAAAAAGTACTACTGAACTTAAGTATAACTTGCATATGAAAAAGTATATATATATGATTGAGAAATAAAACCATACCAGCACTCTAGAAGCTGTCTTCACATTCTCTTCCTATTTCTACCATCCCCAGTGATGGTAACCAGTGTCCTGACTTTTAATGGAATAGGTAATAGGTCATATTTTGTCTGATTTTGTTTTTTATATAAATGGAGTCACGTCTTTTGGGTCTGGCTTCTTTTGCTTAGCATTATGGAGTCCAAGCGCATACTGCTTGCCACATAACAGTCCAATAAATCAAGAGATGAGGTTTTGAGGCAAGGAGCAGCAACTTCATTCAGAAAGCCAGCAGACCAAGAAGATGGTGGGCTAGTGTCTCAAAGAATCATTTCCTCTGAATTAGAATTCAGGCATCTTTTATACTAAGAGGAGAAGAGATGTGATTGATTGTTGCATTCTTGGTGCTAGTATCTTTTGTTACGGCAGTCCATGAATGTCTCCCCACGACCTTCCTATAAACTTCCAACAAGACAAATGCTGTTCTCCATTCTACAACTTTTTCTCTCTATGTGAAGGAGAAAGTGTTATACCTTTAAAGGTCAGAGCCTTGAGAATGGGTTATCCTGCATATTTCAGGCTATAGGCAACATCATTTCAGGTGATAGCAAAGCATCATTTGCTACAAGTGATTAATTTGTAGCAAAAGCAATAGAATACAAAGGTTAAAGTAAAAGAAATAGAACCAATATGGAGTCCTATTTATTCCTCTCTATTACATGGTTATATATATTCACTTTCGGTGCTGTATAGTGTCCTGTTGTGTGAGCATACTGCAATTTATTTATCTGTTCTACTGTTATTGGATATTTGGGTTATTTCTAGCTTTTTAGCTGTTACACATATTAAAGCTGTGGAGATTTTGGTACCTGTCTTTTGGTGAATGTGTGTAAGCATTTCTTTTGGACTGGAATTGCTGGGTCATGAGTATGCTTATGTTCAGTTTAAATAAATATACTCAATTTTGCAAAGGATTGTACCAGTTTATACCACCAGCAATGTATGATAGTTCCAGTTGCTCCACGTCCTCACCAATACGTCTTCTTCATTTTATACGTTCTGATGTGTATAGAATATCACACTGTGGTATTTAATTTTGGTTTTAATTTGTATTTTCCTGATGACTAATGAAGTAGGACATCTTTTTAGCTTTATTTTCTGTTTGGATGGCCTTTTGTGTGAAGTCACACAAGTTCCAGTTTTGTTCATATTTCTGTTGTGTTGTCTATATTTTTCTCACTGATTCATAAGAATTCTCTATGTAAAATCCCGTCATTTCCCAGGTATATTATTGTTACATCTTTTTCCATTTTTATGGGTTGTCATTTTGCTCATGTTGTCTCTTGATGAACAGAAATACTAAATATAATCAAATTTATCATTTTTTCCTTTCATGGTCAGAGTTTTTGCATCCTGTTTAAGAGGATGTTGTTGCTACTGTTTAGTTGTTAAGTCGTGTCTGACTCTTTGTGACCCATGGACTGTAGCCCACCAGGCTTCTCTGTCCATGGGATTTCCCAGCAAGAATACTGGAGTGGATTGCCATTTCCTTCTCCAGGGGATCTTCCTGACCCCAGGACTGAGCCCACATCTCCTGCATTGGCAGGCTGATTCTTTGCTTGTGAGTGACTAGGGAAACCCATTTAAGAGGATACAGATGCCTAAAATAATTTCACAAAAAGACATTTTATGTTTTTCTCTGAAATTTTATTATCTTTAATATTTAGGATTGTGGTCCATCAGGAATTGACTTTTGTATATGGTATAAATTAGAGGTTAAGGTACTTTTTTTTTTTCCCCCAACTGGATATTCAGATGACCTTTGCTGAGATTTTTTTTTGAAAAGTAACATGAATACTTTGGTAATAATAGGTCATTCACTGTAAGGAGTTCCAACTCTAGCCCAAAAGGAGGCTGAAGGAGTGTTTTAAGACCTCTTTTTCTTTCCTGATTTCCTGGAACACAATAAAGCAGGTAGGGATTTTTGTTGATTCCCATAGGCTAAAAGTCATGTCTGCTAGAGTTAGGTAAAGTGTAACATGCAGTAACTGTGAAATAATACCTGCAAACTATCCAATCCTAAAGGAAATCAACCCTGAATATTCATTGGAAGGACTAATGCTGAAGCTGAATCTCCAGTACTTTGGCCAACTGATGCGAAGCTCCAACTCATTGGAATAGACCCTGATGCTGGGAAAGATTGAGGACAAAAAGAGAAGGGAGCAGCAGAGGATGAGATGCTTAGATAGCATCACCAACGCAATGGACATGAGTTTGAGCAACTACCTATAGGTAATGAAGGACAGGGAAGCCTGGTGGGCTGCAGTCCACAGGGTTGCAAATAGCCAGACATCGCTTAGTGACTGAACAAGAGCAACATGATGGGTTAGTCACCAGTTAATGTGCTATGAGGAAGTTTGAAGTGATTGGAGAAAAATGTAGATCTGATGGTATCTAGTTTTAGATTTTATATGAAAGTTTTTTAAAAAGTAAAAAGTTTTGAAATAACATCGATTTACATTTGTACAACAGTTTACAAAGTATTTTTGTTTACACTGTTTTATTTTTATCCTTATAGTAACTAGCATTGTAAGGTTTTCAAGACAGATATTATTGTCCTTGTTTAACAGAAAAAAACCCTAAAATTCAGATTAGTTAATCAGTTTGATAAATAATTTTATAAAGTTGAAAACCCTCTAGTCTTCTTCCTTTGAGCCAACCATTTTTACAAGACTGGTCTAGGCAAATTGAACCAGAGATGCAGAGAGTCCCCAAATATGATTTATTCTCTCAAAGAGATGTAAAGTTTCAGGATTTAATCAAAACAAAGTATGTTTTACACCTGATGAATGAGCTGGAGCTTGGAGGAGTTCAGATAATAGAGTTTGATGATTTCAAATTTTCCTATTTTATTTTTACAACTGTCAATTTAATTAGCTCTTTATGATGCTTCAATCTTCCCTTTTCTAGCACTTTATAAACTTTATGTTTGATGTCTATTAGCAAAGAGACACAGTACCTAACTGCAATTAAACTATACTTGGAAACTGATAAGAATGTAATTTTAAATGTATAACTCAGAGGTTATCAATTTTGCATAATTCTATTCAGTTGTAAACTCCTGGCAGCTTGTAGGTACAGGGACTATGTTATGCATTCTGGTTTTCCCTCGAGTAACCAGTTGTGAACCACATGTAATGAATATTCATAGTCTGTATGAGCTAACAATTGTCTCGAGTAGAGAAGTGAAGGTAAAAGTTGCTTCTACTAGTGATAGTTTAAAAAAAAAAAAAGATCTAAATGACTTACCCATTTAAAGGCTCATACATAAATTATCCAGAGCTACATAACAGCATTCAATAAAGCAAAGATCAGGGTTCTTCATATCTGGTAGAGACACGTGATTCTGGCAGAACTAGACTAAAACAGCGACCCCGAGCTTCTTTTATGTTCTTTTATGTCCCCCTTCAGAAAAACTAGTCTTCGGTTTTCAAAACTACTTAGTTAAAAGAATGCATAAATATATGATCTAAATCACCGTAATTTCAACTGTGTATACCACGATTTTCTGATAATAGTGTTCTGTCTGACTCTGCAGAGCCAAATCAAATGCAGAGCTTTATTTTGTAGTGGGGATGATATTTCCTGTGTTTTAACTTGTTTAGTTAATCAAATATGGATCAATCGATGTGTTTGTTTATTTGCTTTACTATTTGAATAAGTTATAAGGTAATCAGGATAAGGTAAAGATCCTATTCTTAAGTTGTCTGAAATTATATTTTAAATGGTAGAATTAATTTTAATGATCCTAAGCCAACCTGCTTATTTATAGATAAGGAGAAAACAGCCTCAGAGTCACACAGCTAGTCAGTAGCAGAGCTAAGATTTAATTCCTGGTCTTAGGATCCTGATTCCAGTGCCCTGATACCTTTAAATAAATTGGGGCATAATTTTTTGAAAATTTGTTTTATTGAAGTAGAGTTTATTTACAATGTGTTAATTTCTGCTGTACAGCAAAGTGATTCAGTTATACATCCATATATATTTTTCATATTCTTTTCCATTATGGTTTATCACAGGATATTGAATATAGTTCCAGGGGCATAATTTTTAAAGAATCCTCCCAAGTTTAAAGATACAGAATTTCTTAAGTATGTTTTCATAGTTTTCAGTCCACTTTTAGCTCAATTTTACTTTCGTGACTCTGGAACTTAAAATACACAATTCTTTTAAAAACCATTATGTATGGGGGTTCAAAATAAAAATATATTGTCATTTCTAGCAAAATACTGATTGAGAGAGAGCCTGTGACTTTCAGGTGTTTGAAATGACTCAGATTAAAAGTTTAAGATACAGGCAGCATTATCATTTTAAGATTATTTAGAAAAGTAGCACTGTTCAACAGAGCAGTCAAAAGGTTATTGTACCTAGAGTCTTGAGACCCACATTTTTTAGAGGCACCCACTAGCTGTGTGATTTTGGGCAAATGACCTGCCTTCTTCAGGCTTCAGTTTGTCTATGGAATAAGAAAGTAAGGCTAGAATTATAACTGTCTCTTTAGTAAATAACTGTCTTTATTGCAGAATTTGAGAAATCAGGCAGAGCAAGTTTGTTGTCACAAGTCTTTGGTCATGAAAATGATCTGTGCGTTACATTCTTTATTTGACACTGTTAAGTAACCACAGACTAGCCAACCAGCCATCAATCTCCATCTGTAGAACAGCCACTGTTGTCCATGTATGGAGAAGGGCCAGATTTTATTTTTGCCAGAAATACTCTTGGCAAATCTGTATCCCTAGAGATCACTGTTTAATTTTGTGGCACAGTGTATAGTTTAGTGAAAAAGAAAAGGAATGCTGAGCTATTTCATTTTAAATGCTCTCAGAGACAGCTCTACTTCATTTGTTTTTGTACTATCTGTGTTTCAAGATGTGTTGAGTGGAGGTAAGCTAAAATGAAATAAAAAGAGGAAGGTGAGAAACTGTCCACAGTATCTGCTGACTCTAGAAATGAATTTGAATGATATGAGTTATATATGTTTACATATATTGGAAACTTAAGATATATGTATATAGTATTAACTGTCTTGCCAAGTTTATAATTTTATACATTCTTGTGCTATTTTTGTTTTGTTTTGAATTAGTCACATCTATAAATTGTTTAAAAGCACTTCATTATTAGAAAAATTTGCATTAACAGATAATTCAAAACTCTCCCATTATTTTGCCTTCTGGAAATAATGATAATGTGAATTTGAATGAATTTTCCACTGCTTTTTATTTGTGAAGTTTCCAGTTAACAGCTGGATTTAAAATTCATTTGTTTGAAGAAGTTCATTTTGTGATTGAAAGTTCAGTGCTGAAAATGAAATAGCTAAATTTCGTAAGTTGTAAGAGTAAAATCAGTTGAAGTTGTATTTGTCTAAAATGTCACTACCGATCTTCATCCTTCATTTTCTTCTTTAAGTCTTTCTGATACTTTTAAAATCCTTTTCTCCTAACCTCCACATCCATTTATTAACAGGTCCTAATAATTTTGCTTTCATATTGTCTCTCAGATTTCACCTTTCGTCTTGATTGCGTTGGCCCATCCTAATCCAGGCTGAGCTGAGGTTGCTGCAGCAGCTTTCCGAGTAGTCTCCCTGACGTTGGTATTCTCTTTCAAACTGTCTGACTAAAATCCATATTAATCTTTAAACATTAATTTTACCAGGTTATATATCTGTTTAAAATCTTAAAATCTTGTAATTCAGTTCTCAGTGCTGTCAAGCCTTTACATCCATCTGTATGTGGTCCTTTCTTTTCCATCCAACTGAATTTATTCAGCAAATATGGTTTTGAGCATCTGTGTGCAAGACACTGTACAAAGGTAAAAATAAATAAAATATAGCTTCTTGCAGCTATATAATATCAGCATTTAGTGTTAACACATCCAGGATTTTTTCTGTTTAGAAACGTGGACTTAGATTGTTCTTGCTAAGGTTATCAGTGAGCTCCTTATTGGCAGATTCATCAGGCGGTTTTCAGTCCTGATTGTGCTTTACATGGCACTGGGTGCTGTCTACCATGCCTGCTTTGTTGACACATTTTCCTCCCTCAGTTTCTAGGTATAGAATCACATTTTCTATTTCTTCTTGGAATTTTTTTGAAGGAATGTAGTTTTCATTTTTTTGATCTTTATTTTGGGTTATTTTCTATTTATTAGTTTCTATATTTATTCCTCCTTTCCTTCTACTTCCCTGTTTGTTTTTTTTTCTGGTTGAGTTCTTCAGTTTGATTTCCTATTCTTTTCCAGCTTCTTGAGATGCATGTTTAACTTTTAAATTTTTATTGAAATGTAGTTGATTTACAATGTTGTATTAGTTTCTGGTGTACAGCAAAGTGATTCAGTTATACTTATATATATTCTTTTTCATATTATTTTACATGATGGTTTATTACAAGATATTGAATACAGTTCCCTGTTCCACATAGTACAAAGGGCCTTGTTTATCCATTCTGTGTATAATAATTTGCATTTTCTAGTTCCAAACTCCCAATCCGTCCTTCCCCCACATCTCCTTCCTCTTAGCAAACACAAATCTGTTCTCTCTATATCTGTGAGTTTGTTTCTGTTTCATAGATAAGTTCATTTGTGTCATATTTTAGGTTCCACATATATGTGATGTCATATGTATTTGTCTTTCTCTTTCTGACTTATTTTACTTAGTATGATAATCTCTGGGTCCATCCATATTGCTACAAATGGCATTATGTCATTCTTTTTCCCCACTGAGTAATATTCCATTGTGTGTATATGTTTGTGTGTATACATACACACCCCCCCACATCTTTATCTGTTCATCTGTCAAATTTAGGTTGCTTCCATGGCTTGGCTATTGTACATAGTGCTTCTCTGAACACTGAGGTGCATGTATCTTTTCTAATTATAGTTTGTCTTTGGGCATATGCCCAAGAGTGGGATTGCTGGATCATGTGGCAATTCTATTTTTGTTTTTTTTAAGGAACCTGCATACTGTTCTCCAAGTGGGTGCACCAATTTATATTCCCACCAACAGTGTAGGATGGTTCCCTTTTCTCCACACTCTCTCCAGCACTTGTTATTTGTAGACTTTTTAATAGTGAATATTCTGACTGGCATGAGGTGGTACCTCATTGTAGATTTGTATTTCTCTAATAATTATCAATGTTGAGCATCTTTTCATGTGCCTGTTAGCCATCTGTATGTTTTCTTTGGAGAAGAGTCAAGTAGACCTAAGTAAGGTCTTCTGCCTACTTTTTTATTAGATTGTTTGGTTTTTGTTATTGAGTTGTATTTGCTGTTAGTGTATTTTGGAAATGAAGCCCTTGTTGGTCACATCATTTGCAAATATTTTGTCCCATTCTGTAGATTGTCTTTTCATTTTGTTTATGGTTTCCTTTGACGTAAAAAGCTTTTAAGTTTAATTAGGTCCATTTGCTAAAAATAGACTATATGGTTTATTTATTTGACCACACTGTGTGGCTTGTGGGATTTTAGTTCCCTGATCAGGTATCAAATCCAGGCCCTTGGCAGTTAGAGCACGAAGCCCTAATACTGAACCACCAGGGAATTCCCAAAATAGACTATTTTTAATAGCAGTTTTAGATTCACAGCATAATTGATCAGAAAATACAGAGTTCCAGTGTCCCCCACATATATAGCCTCCCCCACTATCAACATCACCCACCAGAGTAGTACATTTGTTAAAAAATTGATTAACCTACATTGACACAGTATTATCACGCAAAGTCTGTAGTTTACATTAGCCTTCATTCTTGGTGGTGTATGTTCTACGGGTTTGGACAAATATATAATGATGAGTGTTCATCATTGTAGTATCATACAGAGCAGTTTCACCACCCCAAATCCCATGTGTTCCACCTGTTCATTTCTCCCTGTGCCCTAATCCTTGGCAACCACTGTTCTTTTTACTGTCTCCATGTTTTTGCATTTTCCAGAATGCCATATAGTTTAAGTTATACACTATGTAACCTTTCCAGATTGTCTTCTTTCACTCAGTGATAGGCATTTGAGGTCCCTCCATGACTTTTCATGGCTTGATTGCTCATGTCAAGACTGAATAGTATTCCTTTGGATGTGCCACAGTGTAGTTACTCATCCCCCTACTGAAGGACATCTTGGTTGCTTCTATGTTTTGGCAACTATGATTAAAGCGGCTGTAAACATCTATACGTGGGCTTTTGTGTGGACTTTTTTTTTTTCAATTAATTTGAGTAAATACTAAGGAGCATGATTGCTGAATTGTATGGTAAGAATATGCTTTATTTTATAAGAAACTGCCAAACTATCTCCCAAAGTGGCTATATCATTTTACATTCCCACCAGCAATAAGAGAATTTTTGTTGTTTCATATCCTCACCAGTATTTGGTATTATCAGTGTTTTGAATTTTAGCCATTCTAATAAGTGCATAGTCATATCTTATCGCTGTTCTGATTTGCAATTTTCTAATGGCATGTGATGTAGAGTATCTTTTCATATGTTTATTTATCATATCTTTTGTCTCTATAGTTTTCAAACTTCTTTTCTTTACCTGTGCCTTGCAGCTGTGGATTACCCTGTTAGAGCTTTGGTTGTTTATCTGTTTGTATGATTTGAACTGTTCAAATTTTGTTTAGACTTTCTTTATACCTCAGCACTAAAAAATTAGTTTCACATGTGCTTGAAAATAATATGTAGTTAGTACTCTTGCCTGGCAAATCCCATGGACGGAGGAGCCTGGTGGGCTGCAGTCCATGGGGTGGCGAAGAGTCGGACACGACTGAGCGACTTCCCTTTCACTTTTCACTTTCATGCATTGGAGAAGGAAATGGCAACCCACTCCAGTGTTCTTGCCTGGAGAATCCCAGGGACGGGGGAGCCTGGTGGGCTGCCGTCTATGGGGTCGCACAGAGTTGGACACGATTGAAGTGACTTAGCAGCAGTGATGTTGAATGAAACACTCTGTATTAGGTCAAGTTCCTAGTCATGTTGTGGTGTTCAGATCTTTTCCAACCTTACTGATTATTTTTTGGTTTACTTATCTATCAGTTATTGAGAGAAGTGTTAAAATCTCCCATAATTATTGTGAATTTGTCTGTTTCTCCTTGTAGTTCTTTCATTTTTGCTTTATGCATCTTGAGGTTGTATGATTAGGAGCCCATCCACCTAAAAGTGCTGTATCTCCATGATGATTTCACATTCTTTTCATTAGGAAGTGTCCCTTGAAGTCTCTTTTGGCTGGTGCCAGTACAGCTATGATATCAGCTATGGTGCCGGTTATAGCTGCACCAGCTTTCAGTTTGTATTTGCTCAGTATAACTTTTTCTACTGTTTCACTTTCATCCTTTTTGTATTCTTAAATTAGACATGAGTCTTTTGAATTTTTTCTGTTTCATTTTTATCTAGTCTGAGAATCTTTGTCTTTTAATAGCCTGGTAATCTTTGTTTTTAAAGGAGCATTTCGCTCATTCATATTTCATGTTGTTACTCGTCTGTCTGAGTTTACGTTGCTTTGTTTTGTCTTCCTTAGTTTGTGTAATGTTACTGTCTTGGTTCTCTTCATACCTTTCTGAGTTTTTAGTTTTGTTTGTATGTGGATGGGGGTGTCACTCTCTGTTCTCCACTTAAATGCTAAAGTTCCCCAGGATCTCATTATTTGCCTTTTATTTTTCTTACTCTGTGTACTTATCCTTGGTGACTTTATTCATACTTATAATTTCAAATACCATTTATTTGCTAAACTCCAAACCTATATATTCTTCCTGGACTTCACCACTTGGAAATGCTATTGCTTCCCCAGATTCATCATATCCAAAGCCATACCTTCTTCTATTCTAAAACTGGTCTACTAACTGTGTTCTCTGGATTGGTGAATATCG
Organism: Bubalus kerabau; assembly: GCF_029407905.1. Classification (NCBI taxonomy): domain Eukaryota; kingdom Metazoa; phylum Chordata; class Mammalia; order Artiodactyla; family Bovidae; genus Bubalus; species Bubalus kerabau. The sequence goes on from NC_073629.1 coordinate 51,418,209, forward strand.
CTACCATTCATTTCTCAGTATATCATCATCTATTGGTAGAGCCACCTCCTTTCTATTCCCAAAGCCACTGCCTTATTTTAGATCTTTATAAAATTTGCCCACTTTGTTACAGTAGTCTTCTAGGTGGTCTTGCTGCATTTATTCTTACATGACTACATTTTACTTTCCATTGCTTTCAGAATGATGAAGGGTTTTATGCAGAACAGTGATATCAGATTTGCATTTTAGATACACGACTCTGAAAACATTTGCTGAACATGGCAGCTATTAAAGGCATCTAATGACTGAGCACCTGAACTGAACTGAATGGCTATGTCCTTCCATCTCTAGTAGATTTTCTAGACCATGACTTTCTAACTTTTTCAACCATAGCCTTTAATAAGAAATACAGTTTGTGTGATCAATATAAATGCACAAGTAACTGAAAGAAAGTTTCTGTTATTGTTCAGTCATGTCCGACTCTTTGTGACCCCACGAACTACAGCATGCCAGGCTTCCATCCTTCACTGTCCCCTGGAGTGTGCTCACACTCATGTACATTGATCAGTGATATAATCCAACCATCTCAACCTCTGTTCCCCTTCTCCTCCTGCTCTCTGTCTTTCCCAGCATCAGGGTCTTTTCCAATGAGTCAGCTTTTTGTATCAGGTGGCCAAAAGTACTGGAACTTCAGCTTCAGCATCAGTCCTTCCAATGAGTATTCAGGGTTGATTTCCTTTAGGATTGACTGGCTTGATCTCCTTGCTGTCAAGGAACTCTCAAGAATCTTCTTCAGCATCAGAATTTGAAAGCATCAATTCTTCGGCTCTTAGCCTTCTTTATGGTCCAACTCTCACATCCATAGATGACTACTGGAAAAACCGTACTTTGATTATATGGACCTTTGTTGGCAAAGTGATGTCTCTGCTTTTTACTATGCTGTCTAGGTTTGTCATAGCTTCTCTTCCAAGGAGCAAGTGTCTTTTAGTTTCGTGGCTGCAGTCACCACCCGCAGTGATTTTGGAGCCCCAGATAGTAAAATCTGCCACTGTTTCCACTTTTTTTCCCTTTTGTTTGCCATGAAAAGATGGGACTGGATGCCATGATCTTTGTCTTTTGAATGTTGAGTTTTAAGGCAAATTTTTCACTCTCTTTCACCTCTCTTCAAGAGACTCTTTAGTTCTTCTTCATTTCTGCTATTAGAGTGGTATCATCTGCATATCTGAGGTTGTTGATATTCCTCCCAACAATCTTGATTCCCACTATGAGTCATCTAGCCTGGCATTTCGCATGATGTACTCTGCATATAAGTTAAATAAGCAGAGTGACAATATACAGCCTTAACGTACTCCTTTCTCAATTTTGAATTAGTCTGTTGTTCCATGTAATATTTTGACTGTTGCTTCTTGTCCTGCATACAAATTTCTTAGGAGACAGGTAAGAGTTTTCTTTAAGAATTTTCCATCTCTTTAAGAATTTTTCAGTTTGTTGTGATCCACACAGTCAAAGGTTTTAGCATGGTCAGTGAAGCCAAAGTAGATGTTTTCTTGAATACTGTGGTTTTCTCTACAATCCAACAAATGTTGGCAATTTGATCTCTGGTTCCTCTACCTTTTCTAAACCCAGCTTGTACATCTGAAAGTTCTCAGTTTGCTAGTTGAAGCCTAGCTTAAGGATTTTGAGCATTACCTTGCTAGCATGTGAAATGAATGCAGTTGTGTGGTAGCATTGCCTTTCTTTGAGATTGGAATAAAAACGAACCTTTCCAGTCATATGGCTACTACCAAGTTTTCCAAATTGGCTGGCATATTGAGTGCAACACTTTGACAGCATCAACTTTTAGGATTTGAAATAGCTCAGCTGTAATTCTATCACCTCCACTAGCTTTGTTCATGGTAATGCTTCTTAAGGCCCATTTGACCTCACATTCCAGGATATCTGGCTGTTGGTGAGTATTCAATAGAATACTGTTCAGTAAGAAAAAGAAATGTAGTACTGACTGGCACATGCTACAACATGGATAAACCTTGAAAACGTTATGAAAAGATGAACAGATCCAGTCAAAGATGACCACATATTGTTTGACTGTATTTATATGAAAGGTCCAGAATAGGCAAATTTATAGAGACAGAAAGTTGATTAGTAGTTGAGGGGAAATGAGGAAAGACAGATAATAGATACGAGGTCTCTTTTTTAGGGGATGAAAATATTCTAATGTTAGATTTTGGTAATGGTTATACACCCTATGAGTGTACTTAAAAAACAAAACAAAACATTGAATTGTAATTTAAATGGGTGAATTGTATCATATGTGAATTATATTTCAATAGAGTTTTTTTAAAAAAGCCAAGGGAGAAATAGAAATGCAGTACTAAAGCCTTTTTCTCAGATAACCCCAAAGGAGAAACAAGCAAACAGATGAACAGATGGCACAAATAGAAAACAGGTAGCAAAATGGCAAATCTAAACTCAGCCAAATCAAATGTAAATGTTAAACTAAACTCTGTAGTTAAAAGGCAGAGATTGTCAAACTGGATAAAAAGCATGACCCAACTATAAGTTGTCTATGTGGCATGTACATTTAACACAAAGACACAGGGTTGAAAATAAAAGTATGGGAAAAGATGAAAAATTTTGCTATGCAGACATGAATCATTCGAAACTCAGAATTAATATTTTAATAGTGGACAAAAATATAAACTTCAAAACAGGGAGTATTATCAGAAATAAATAGGGACTTTTTATAACTGTAAAAACCCCAGTATAACAAGAATACACAATTACAAATGTATATGCACCTAGTAATGTAGCTTTAAAATAGATGATGCACAAAACTGGCAAAACTAAAGGGAAAAGATTCAAATCCACAATTGTAGTTGGAGATTTTCACACCCATTTAGAGCAGCAGCCCCCAACCTTTTTGTCACCAGGGACCAGTTTTGTGGAAGACAGTTTTTCCATGGACCGGAAAGTGGGGGATGGATTCAAATGTATTACATTTATTGTGCACTTTATTTCTAATCTGATGCTACTGCTTATCTCACAGGAGGTCCTAGTCTGGAGTCCAGAGGTTGGAGACCCCTGCTTTAGAGTAATTAATATAACAACTAGGTCAAAAATCTGTGGATATATAGAAGATCTGAATAGCACTGTTAACCACCTTGACCTGATTAATATTTATAGAATCCAACACCCAACAATTACAGAATACAGAATCTTTTCAGGTAGCCTGGAACTTTTACCAAAACAGGCCACTTATAGGTCCATGAAACAAGTCTGAAGTCTGAAATCTAAAAGAGTATATTCTCTGATCACAATTGAATTTCATTATAAATCAGTAACAAAAAGATATCTGGAAAATTCCCAAAGAATTTAAATTAAATAATATATTTCCAAATAACACATGGGGCAAAAGAATATCAAAGAGAAACTGGAAAATATTTTCATGTGAATGATGATGAAAAACAAACATGTGAGCATTTGTGAGGTGTAGTGAAAGCATTGCTTAGAGGAAAGTGCACAGCTTTAATGGTTCATACAGGCATACCTTGGAGATAGTATGGGTTCAGTTCCAAACCATTGCAATAAGGAAAATATTGCAATAAATTGAGTCACAGGAATTTTTTGATTTCCCAGTACATGTAAGTTATGTTTACACTATACTTAGACTATTAACTGTGCAAAAATATTATATATAAAAATATATATATATACCTTATTTTAGAAAGACTTTATTGCCAAAAAATGTTAACCATCTCGCCTTCAGTGAGTAGTATGTAGTAATATCAGAAATCACTGGTCACCATCACAAATATAATAATAATGAAGAAGTTTGAAATATTGTAAGAATTACCACAAAGACACAAAGTAAGCCAGTGCTACTGGAGAAATGGTGCAGATAGAATTGCTTGACACAAGGTTGCCACTAACCTTCAATCTGTAAGGGAAAAAAAAAAAAAAGACAGTATCTGTGAAGTGTAATAAAATAAGATATGTCTGTATTTGAAAGAAGAAATGATTCAAATTTATTTTGTATATTTCCAGAAGCTAGAAAAACATAAGCAAAGTAAACCCAAGAAGAAGTAAATTAAGAAAATAGAAGGTATCAGTTAAATAGAAAATGGACAACAAAGTAAATTAACAAAGCCAAATGGATTTTTTCAAATGATCAGCAAAATTGAAAAACCCACAAGTTACCAGTATTGGAAAAGAAAGAGGGAGTATCATCACAGATCCATAAACTTTAAAGAATAATAAGGGAATTCAAAGAAAACTTTTGCCAGTAAATTTGATTTAGTGAAACAGAAAAATTTCCTGGAAAAATACAACTTGCCCAAATTGACACAAGATGAAATTAAAAATCTGAATAGGCCTGTCAGACTTTGTGGAAGAAACTGAATTTGTAATTAAAAGAAAATATTTTTTCAAAGCTAACTCCAGTCCTAGAGAATATCACTGGTAAATTATATCAAACATTATGAAAGAAACCATAACAGCCTGACAAACTCTTTCAGAAAATAAAAGAAGAAGCCTTTCTTTTTAAAAAAATATTCATTTGTTTGGCTGTACTGTGTCTTAATTACAGCATGTGGGATTCAGTTCCCTGACCAGGTATTGAACCCAAGACCCCTGTATTGGGAATGTTGAGTATTAGTCACTGGACCACCAGGGAAGTCCCCGAAGAAACCTTTCTTAATTAATTTTATGAGGCTAGTATAATCCTGAGACTAAAACATAGTAAAGATATTTAAATAATTAAAAAATCTCTTATAAAGAGACATAAAACTCCCTAAGAAAATATTGAACCCAGGAATGTGTATGAGGATTAATATATCATGACCAAGTGGGTTTAATCCCAGGAATGTAAACTGATTTTGTATTTGAAAATAAGCATACTTACCATATTAACAGAATAAGGAAAAAAAGAATATACGATCATCTCCATAGATGCAGGAAAAAAACATTTGACAAAATTCATCACCCATACTTGACATGTGGATCTGGAATTAGAAGGGAATTTCCTCAGTCAGTTAAATACAGATCTACAAAATAATCTTCAGCTAACATCATGCAAAATGGTTAAGTTCCTGGAAATTCCCCAGGAATCCAGTGGTTAGGACGTGGCATTTTCTCTGCCCTGAAATCCCTGGTCAGAGAACTAAGATCCTGCAAGCTGTGCTGCGTGGACCAAAAAAAAAAAAAAAAAAAAAAGTCAAATTAGTTGACATTTTAAAAATAAATGATAAATCATTGAACATTTTCCCTTTAAGACTGAGAAGAAGGCAAAGGTGCCACTCTCACAATTTCTACTCATCATTTTCCTGTCTTTGCTAATGCAGTAAGGTAAGGAAAACTCAAAGAAGTCAAGATTGGAAAGGCAGAAGTAAAAACTGTTCCTGTACATAGATAATGTAGAAAATTAATCATCAAAAAATCTTTATCATCAATAAGTGAATTTAACAACATAATCTTAAGATATAAGGCCAATAAAAATATTAATTGTATTTCTATATATTAAAAGATGCTTGCTCTCTGGAAGAAAAGCTATGACAAACCTAGACATAGGTTTGTATTAAAAAGTATTTGTATTAATACACATAGGTGTGTATTAAAAAGCAGAGACATCACTTTGATGACAAAGGTCTGTATAGTCAGAGTTATGGTTTTTCCAGTAGTCATGTATGAATATGAGAGTTGGACCATAAGGAAAGCTGAGCACCAAAGAACTGATGCTTTTGATTTACGGTGCTGGAGAAGACTCTTGTAAGTCCCTGGGACAGCAATGAGATCAAACCAGTCAATCCTAAAGGAAATCAACCCTGAACATTCATTGGAAAGACTGAAGCTGAAGCTTCAGTACTTTGGCCACTTGAAATGAAGAGCCAACTCATTGGAAAAGACCTTGATGCTGGGAAAGATTGAAGGCAGAGGAGAAAGGGATGACGGAGGATAAGATGGTTGAATAGCATCACTGACTCAATGGACATGAGTTTGAACAAACTCCAGGAGACAGAGAAGGACAGGGAAGCTGGCGTGCTGCAATCCATGGGGTTGCAAAGAGTTGGACACAATTTAGCAACTGAACAACGAACAAAATAAATATGAGATTTTAAAACCAATGATATTTTAATAGCATTAACAATAAAATACTTAAATTTAACATGCCCAGCTCTACACTGAAAAGTGCAAAATATGGCTCAAGGAATTCAAGCTGTAACTACATGAAGATATATAATTTTCATGAATTGGAAGCCACAATATTGTTGATATATCACTTTTTGCAAATAATTCTATAGGTGCAATGCAATGCCAATTATAATCCCAGCTTGTTTTGTAAATAAAAACATATCAGCAACTTCTAAAACATATGGAAATGCCAAGGACCTAGTATAGCCAAAATAGTATTGAAAAAGAGCAAAGCTGAAGGATTTATTCTCATAAAGGTTTAGTTATAAAGTGACAGTAATCAATATATCATGGTATTGGTATAAGGGTAGACACATAGAGAAATAGAAATAGAGTTCCAGAAATATACACACATATATACAGTCAACTGATTTTTGCTAAAAGCACCTAAGCAATTTAATGAAAAAAAAGAAAGAAATTTCAGGAAGTGATATTCGAAAAACTGGCTATCTAAAAAAAAAAAAAACAAAACTCAATCCCTGCATATCCCATCCATAAAAATTAATTCAAGGTGTCTCAGAAACCTAAATGTAAAAATTAAAACTATTAATATAAATTGTTTAGGGAATTCCCTGTTGGTCTAGTGGTTAAGATTCTGGGCTTTGACTGCCAAGGACCTGGGTTCAATCCCTACTTAGGGAACTAAGTTCCTACAAGCCCCTCGTGGCCAAAAACAAAAAGCAAGCAAAAAACTATAAAGCCTTTAGAAGAAAATATAGAATTTTTTTGCAACCTGAAAATCATACAAAATTTTCTAAGGCACAGAAAGCAAAAACTTTAAAACAAACATTGATACATTAAACAATCAAAATTTAAAACTTCTGCCCATCAAAATGTGCAATTAAGGAAATGAATTTGGACCCCATAGACATAGACCCCCATAGACCCCATAGAGTTGGAGGGGAATCACTAAACATATATCTGACAGAAAACTTGAATCAAGAATATGAAATAAGTTAATGCCACAACTCACTAAATGACACCTACCCCCAAATATTTAAAAGACCTAAACAAATATTTCACAATAGAAGATATTCTATAAATGGCTAATAAACATAAAAATACAAAATACCCTTAATCAACAAGGAAATGCAAATTAAAAGACAATGAGAGGGCTTCTCTGGTGGTCCAGTGGTTAAGGGTCCACCTGCCAATGCAGGGGACACAGTTTGATCCCTGGTCTGGGAAGATCCCACAAGCTATGGAGCAGCTAAGCCCGTGACCCGCAACTCCTGAGCCCACTCATGGCACCTAGTGAAGCCCACAGCTGAGAGCCCATGCTCCACAACAAGAGAAGCCACAGTAATGAGAAGCCCACATATCACAGTGAAGAGTAGCCCTGGCTTGCCATAGCTAGAGAAAGCCCATGTTCAACAACAAAGACCCAGAGCAGCAGCCGCCCCCAAAAAACTGCAATGAGATACTTCCTATTCCCTAGATTACCTGCAATAGTAAGGCTGAAAATACCAAATGTTGACAAAAAATGTGGACTACTGGAATGTTCATACGCTGTGAATGGAAATTTTTTTTGGCGATTTCTTAGAAAGTTAATTGGAGAAGGAAATGGCAACCCACTCCAGTTCTCTTGCCTGGAAAATCCCATGGATGGAGGAGCCTGGTAGGCTACAGTCCATGGGGTCTCAAAGACTCAGACATGACTGAGTGACTTCACTTTAGAAAGTTAAACATAGGACTTCCCTGATGGTACAGTAGATAAGAATCTTCCTGCAGGGGACACTGGTTAGATTCCTGATGTGCAAAGACTCCACCTGCCTCAGGCAACTAAAGCCCATGCATCATAACTACTGAGCCCACGCACTCTAGGGCCCATGAGCCACAACTGATGAGCCTGTGTGCTGCTGCCACTGAAGCCCATGGTCCTGGAGCCTGTGCTCTGCAACAAGAGAGGCCACCACAAAGAGAGGCCTGCTCACCGCAGTGAAGAGTAGCCCCCACTCACCGCAACTAGAGAAGACCCACGCACAGCAGTAAAGACCTAGCACAGCCAAAAATAAAAAAAAACTTAAAAAACATAGAAACACCTCCCCTTTAAATTAGTAATTCCACTTCTGCATATCTGTACAGGAGTAATGGAAACATTTCACAAAAAGGCTTGTGCAAGAGTGTCCATAGGATCTTTATTCCATGTGCAAAACTAATAGCCCACATATCCATAAATAGAATAAACAACATGGTTATATGCATACAGTAGCATACTGCTCACCACAAAAAGGAGTGTACTATTGATCCATGCAACAAATAGATGAATCTCATAGACATAATGCTGTGTGAGAGAAACCAGACATTGAAAAGCTTATGTTGAATGATTTCATTTATATAAATTTGTGAAAGAGGTAAAAATCTCCAGAGGAAAAATATTGGAACAGAGGTAGCCTAGGGCTAGTGGTGGGGAGCTATAAATTGACTAGAAAGATACAGAAGACAACTTTCTGAGCAAACAGAAGTTCATCTAAATTTGATGTGGGTTATTCAGATATGGCCATTTGTTAAAATTTTAGTTAAGATTTGTGCACTTCTGTTTATGTAAATGTTACCTGAGAACTTCCATTACCAAAATAACAATCACGTAGGGGTAGGGAGAAGGTGGAAGCATCTATGATATAAGAATGGCAGAATCCTAAAGTGTTGAAGTTGGGTGATGAGTACATAGGGGTTCATGTTACCATTTTGTGTACTTTGTACAGATTTGAAGTTTTCCATAATAAAAAAAAATTTTTAAATACCAGATGCCCACCATAGTCCAGAACTTCACAGTTATTTGAGCCCATAAATTTTATTTCTGTCAAAACCAACTAGAGATGGATTTTCTGTTACTTATAGTCAAAAGCATCTCAAGTAATACACTGGAGATTGTAGTAGTCTTTTTTTTTTTTTTTTAATTCTATCATTTCTGCGTGACAATAAACCTGGTAGTTGGATCTTATCTAAGTTTAGCAGATGGAAACCTGTTAGACACCAGGAATTAGATGAGAAGTTGTGCTCGTCACCCATACAGCTGTAGACTGGAGCAGGGGAATCCACTGGTGCGTTCATTGACAGGATGGGACCAGTGTCCGTCTACGCATTCTGTTTGTTGTCGAATACCAGGTCTAGGTATCTTTCTCATCCTCAAACGAGAGGTCACATAATAATATGGGACTTGGAAAACTTTTAGAACAAGGGAAAGGGAACATCGTCATGAAGATTTAAAGGAAGAGCAACTGAAAATTATTTTTTATAAGAATTATGAGAAATTTAAAAACTTTTCTGTATCCTTTGTTGATGTAAGAAGATAAGGCTCCTGTAGAACTGAAACATAAAAGCAAAAGGAACAAATAGGTTAAGATGAAAACAGGACAAAGTTGGATAGATGTAGGTGAACACCATACAGGAGCAAAATTAAAATACCAATTGGAGATGGTGAAAAAAGGACTCACATTGAGGTGAAGCAATGAATGTGGAAAACACATTTGACAATGTCTTGGGAACTCAGAGGGAGAAATAAAAGAGTTTGAAAATTGTGGGAGAGATGGTAGCTATGGATGACATCAAATGTCAGAAGGTGAGCCAAAGTTTTCAGGGGAAAGGCTGTGACTAGGGAGTCTTGTATCCAGCTGCATTTTGTTTTATTCATGAGAGTAACAGACATTCATGTGTGCCAGAGTTCAAAACTGTGCCAACAGTTTACATAACCTTCTTGAAAAACAAAGCAAAACATTTAGTTGACTGAAAAACAAATCAAAATGAAGAACTTAAGAACAGAATATATGTTATAAAAGTCCTGGCATACTTCCTAAAGGACTGCCAGTAAACGGAAGGCCATCACAAGTTCTTGGTTGAATACTCATCTTACCAAAATCACTGTGATAGAACCAAGCACACTGATGAAGCTGTGCAGGAATGTGTATTGTGTGCTATCTGGACTAAACTTAAAAGCAGTTTCTTTATGAGTTGTTATTCCTCTGGGACAAAACTGTGTAATTGGCACAAACGATTCATCTGGAAACTGTCTCCCTCAAGCGCTGTTTACAAGATTCAGAAGCTCCAATAGAAGTAAAGTACAATAATGTTTTCAAAAAGAAGAAAAGAATAACTTCTCAGAAAAAAAGACTGAAAGGAAATACTTCAAAATTAAATTAGCACAACATTGTAAATCAAGTATAGTCCACTTTTAAAAAGTTAAATGATTACTACAAAGCTATGATTTTTAATCTTTGGCTTTTATGTTTTTTTAGCTTTTGAAATGAGCACATATTGTTTTTCAATTAAAAAAAGAAAGAAAAATTGATGAGAATTCTGTTACTAAGCAAAAAAAAAAAAAAAAAAAAAGAAATATTGAAATGAGAGAGCCAAAAACAAGGTTTCATTATACAGTTAAAGCAGAGAATACATATATTATTCAAAGTATGTCATTAGCGAAAACAATGTAAAAGGGAACATTGGAAACCTTCACCTTTTTTCAATTTCAAAATTCTTAAATTTTATTTAAGTAATAACATTTAAATAGTGGCTTTACAGTTTTTCAGATATATCAGTTTATGAAACATCACAACAAATAAACAAAAGCAAACAATAAAACCAGAGGATAGAGAGTGGAAATATATAATCCCAAAATAGTACATGCTCCCAGAATACACATATCCTAAGTACAACTACAGTCTTCCAGTAATAGAACAATAGTTCTATATGGTTCGTACCCTACCAAGTGTAATCGTAAAGGGAACCTTAGTCATAAATCCTTATCTTTGGATCAAGGAGGTCATTGGGTGCTAAAGATGTTATAGACTTGCTATGCCTGTCTTTTCTTTTTTCTCTGGAATGGGTTATTTATTCCTTAGTTTCCCCTTCAAAATTCTTAGATTTTAAGGGCAGATCAGAAGACAAATGCGAGGTCTTAATAGCCTTATGCAGTGTCCTCTAACCTGAGGTGAACAGTAAGACCACACTCTGACGGCCTTCCAACGTGATGGTAGTTGGAGAGCCGAGGAGCTCAGGACAGACTCCTGCATTGTACCTTTTGTACCAGGCTTTCAAGTACTTCTTAGTGACTTCCCTAATTTGATCCTTGACAGTAGAGGCAGAATCAAACTTTTAGTTACGCCCACATCTAATAGGCCTCATCTTTAGCAATTAGAAGCTCATCCAAGGGCTTCCCTGGTGGCTCAATGGTAAAGAATCCACCTGCTAAGGTAGGAAGCATGGGTTCGATCTCTGATCTGGGAATATCCCATATGCAACTACACCTGTGTGCCACAACTGTTGAACCTGTGCTCCGGAGCCCAGGAGCCACAACTACTGAAGCCCTTGTGCCCTAGAGCCTGTGTTCCGTAACAAGAGAAGCTTCTGCAATGAGAAGTCCGCACACCACAAATAGAGAGTAGCCCTTGTTCACCAAAATGAGAGAAAAGCCCAAGCAGCAATGGAGACCCAGCACAGCCATAAATAAATAAATAAAATTATTTTAAAAAGAAGAAAAGCTGAATTAAAAAAAAAAAGAAAAGAAGCTCACCCCCCCTTCTCAGATATCTGAAGAGAGAATCAGAAGCCTACTGCCTTGCCATCTCTAGACAGTTCCATGTGCCAAGACCAGGCACCACAGGTGATTGAGTTCGGGTGCCCTTGTTGGGGTCTCAGGACCAACAGATAACAGCTTACCTCTTGCTTGAGGATTCCTTGGAAAGTTCTCTGTAAGTGCTACTCCTGAGTCAGGAAATGCTTCCATACACGTTCCCTGACCTACTTATCCATCAGATTCTTGTAGCTCCTTCACTTTAGATCAGCTTCTTACCTACCACCCAACCCTGAGGACCTGGTTTTTCTCCAGACTGTGTTTTTACTCCTGAGACTTTCTACCCAAGACTCGGCAGCTGAGTCTATATTCCCTGGGTTCCCACTTTCCTACCATCTGCAAGGGCACTCAGAATATAAAAAATTGCTTATTTAAAAAAAAAATCTCTTAAGCCTGTTTATGCTACCTTATTTTACTTCACATTTTTTTACGCATATATTTTCTGTAACTATCTTCAGGACTTGGTCCAGTATTGTTATCTTTGCATTCTAGTTTCATTCCCTCTTTTTCTGGGAAGTCTTTCACAATTTTTCCATCCTGAGTGTGTTTCTATAGCACTTAAAAACTAACACACATAATTGCTTTCTCAACACAATTGTAAACTCCTTGCAGGCTGGAATCATGTCCAATACTTTTCTTATGCAACATAGGGCAAAGCATCCTGGTATTTAAAATAATAGTAATCAAGTGCCCATAACAGCAGCAAGTAAATATTTCTTGGGCTGTGCATTAGCCTCCCAATGTGGAAACTGTGGCTTCCTTCAGATTCTTTCCCAACTAGTTCAGAGAGTCCCCAGGGACAGTTCAAATCTGCTCTGGAATAAAGTTCTTTAGGCTACTTTGTGTGTAGCCATTTCCCCCAGCTCGTGTTCTGTGAATGTTTTTCTTTCTACCACCACCTCCCACACCCACTTTCTTCCTTTTACACTCTGGCTACCATGGTAAAATATTCTGCCACCCCATGCTCTGATGTACAGCATCCTCTGGGACCTAGATCTTCTTCTTTAATATTATTTCTTTGGCTGGGCCGGATCTTAGTTGCAGCATGCAAACACTTATTTGTAGCATGCAAATTCTTAATTTGCAGCATGTGGGATCTAGTTCCTGATCAGGGATCAAACACAGACCCTCTGCATTGGGAGCTCAGAATCTTAGCCTCTAGACCACCTGGGGAAGTCCCCTATTTCTTATTTCTCATTCTTTGTCTGGTTCAATTTGAGACAGTATCGCCTGCCTCACCAGCACTAACCCATTTATCTTACCCTGCCTTATGTTCTAGGATTCACTTTCTCTCACGAGGAGTTCATTCTTAGGAGAATGAACCATGGAACAAGTAACCCCTTTATGGACCAACCCACCCAAGCATATTAAGACATATTGTGATTGTGTAGGATTGAGCCTGGGACTATCTCCTCCAGGAAGTCTTGCCTGAGTCATGCCTGCCCCAACCACTACCTCCATATAGGTAGTATACATCGCTTCTTTGTACCATGGTACTCTGAATATGTCCTAGATATAGTTCTTATTATGTTATATGGTAATTATCTTTTTGTGAACTTAATTCCCCATCTAAACTATGGGCCCTTTCAGGGAAAGAATCATGTCTCATGCCTTTGAGTGTCTCGCTTTGTTCTTGGTACTAAGATTCTACAGTATCTCAGGCTGGCCCCCCAGTGTGCTTGTATGTTCCACAATTGATTTGATTTGAATAATACCTTGTTTGAATTAATGGAAGTTCTTCCTTTGATAAGACTTTCTTGCCAAGGTGATTCATTGTTTTTTCCTTTAAGATTTATGTCAAATTAATTAATCAAACATTGAATGAAGCCCTGCATGTCCTAGTAATGCCCAGCCCCGTGGAGATATGGAGATGAATAAGTCATGGTTCCTGCACAGCAGAGATCTAGAAGCTTCTTTGGGTTTCCCTCCCTCCATTTCTCCATTCTTTCCTCCCCTTCCTTTTCTGGATAAATTTTTATTGCGTCTGAAATTATGTATGATGGAGTAAATGCATGCAAAGAGATTTTTTTTTCTTTTTTCAGTAAATTCTACTCAGTGCAACAGTAAAATTTTATTACAGATATAGAAATAGCACAGAAGAAAACATCATAGAATCTTAGGGTGGACTTGGCAGATGTTGCAGGAGGTGACTTTTAAGTGAGTGGTAAGGGGAAAAAAAAAAACACAACAGATGCTCAGGTGGATGAAAGATGCATGCATGCTGAGTCACTTCAGTTGTGTTGGACTCTTTGCGACCCGTGGGCTATACCCTGCCAGGCTCCCCTGTCCATGGGATTCTCCAGGCAAGAAGACTGGAGTAGGTTGCCATTTTCTCCTCCAGGGGAGGAGATGGAAATGGATGGAAATTTGCAATGTAATGACTTCACACTTCATTACTAATACCACCAGCCATACTGGAGATGACCATTCTCTGCTCAATCCAGAGATTGAACTCACATTCACGTCTCTTATGTCTCCTACATTGGCAGATGGGTGCTTTACCACTAGCGCCACCTGGGAAGCCAAACAACATTTCGATGTTTGGCGGAGCTAATACAATATTGTAAAGTTTAAAAATAAAATAAAATTTAAAAAAAAAAGCATATACAAAAGCCTTGAGATGTGAAGAAGCATCATGTGTTCCAGAAACAATACTACTTGGCTATCTATCTCTGCAACATAAAGTTTAGTAGAACAGGGATGGGGTGAGATGGAACTAGGGTAATAGGCAATATTTTAAGTCTTTTATGTTTGGCACACTTTTTAGTGAAGAGAATGGTCATCTCCAGTATGGCTGGTGGTATTAGTAATGAAGTGTGAAGTCATTACATTGCAAATTTCCATCCATTTCCATCACAGAATTAAGTGGGGTTCTGTGATCATCTAGCTGTAGTTTAGTATTCATTGTATGGGTGAATAAGAATGAAAAGAATATGCTCCCTAGATTTGATGTTCCTATTGAGGATAAAGAATTGACCCACACAGACAGTTCAGAGTCCTTACCAAGCAGTCTACAAACTAGTACAGACTTAAATTGTAAAGATAGTATATAAGCACAATATTTTTGCCTTTTTAAATTAAATTATAGTTGGGCTTTCCTGGTGACTCAGTGGTAAAGAACCCGCCTGCCAATGCAAGAGACATAGGTTCAATCCCTGGGTCAGGAAGATCCCTTGGAGAAGGAAATGGCAACCCACTCCAGTATTCTTGCCTGGGAAATCCCATTGACAGGGGAGTCTGGTGGGCTACAGTCCATAGGGTTGCAAAGACAGTGATTCAACATCAACAGTAGTTGATTTACAATGTTGAGTTAGTTTCTGGTGTACAGCAAAGTGATTCAATTATACATGTATATACATATTCTTTCTCATTATGGTTTTTACAAGATACTGAATGTAGTTCCCTGTGCTATACAATAGGACTTTGTTTAATCTGTTTTATATATAGTAATTGTGTATCTAACCCCAAACTCCTAACTTATCCCACCCCCACCAATAAGTTTGTTTTCTGTGTCTGAATAAACACACTCTAGATGAGTTATAGAAACGATTAGGAAAGTGTGAGTTATAAAGAGACAACCTGATTTGGGGTTTAAAAACAATTTCCATCAAAGCTAGCTGAGTATAGAGTATGCAAAATTAAGGAATGTATTTGTAAGTTAAAAACCTCTAACATTCAATAGTCTTACAGTCAAGAAATGACCTTCTAGTTAGACCAACAAATAATCATCTTTGAGCTTTATAGTATAAGCAGGAGACAAATTTATTTTTTCTTTATAATAAATTCATTTACTTATTCTCTACTGGTGACATGAGCCTGTGTTAAGTCTTTGTTTTCCACTAATCTTATTTTTATACTTTTAGGTATTCAGTTTGCCTTAGAGATTGCTTATTATTTGTATGAAATGAGTCCCTGTGTTTCTGCCAAGTTACTCTCTGTTCAGACCACACAGGGATTATCTTAGATTCTCCTTTCATCTTATTACTTTCAGAAATGCACCATGCTTCTGCCTTTTTCCTGGTGGAATGTATTCACTCTTCTCCTTGTTTCACTAGGGCTCATATCCCCATAGCCCTCTACTCAGAAATTCTTTCCTTTCATAGAGCTCATGTGAACTTTTGTCAGCTCCTAGGGTCTGTATGTGAACCATCGTGGAGCCTTTGATCATTAAATCACATTTCACATTTTTTGTTGTTCAGTTGCCAAGTCATGTCCCATTCTTTGCAATTCCATGGACTGCAGCATGCCAGGCCTCCCTGTCCCTCATCATGTCCCAGAGTTTGCCCAAGTTCATGTCCATTGAGTTGATGATGCCATTCAACTATCTCATCCTCTGTCACCCCCTTCTCCTCATGCCCTCAATCTTTCCCGGCATCAGGGTCTTTTCCAACAAGTCGGCTCTTCGAATCAGGTGGTCAAAGTATTGAGCTTCAGCATCAGTCCTTCCAATATAACATTCAATGTTGATTTCCTTTAGGATTGACTGGTTGGATCTCCTTGCAGTCCAAGGGATTCTCAAGAGTCTTCTCCAACACCACAGTTCAAAAGCATCAGTTCTTCAGCACTCTGCCTTCTTTATGGCCCAGCTCTCATATCTGTACGTGACTACTAGAAAAACCATAGCTTTGACTAGATGAACCTTTGTTGGCAAAGTAATAGCTCTGCTTTTTAATACACTGTCTAGGTTTGTCTCCAAGGTTTCCCTTCAAGGTTTCCCTCCAAGAAGCAATTGTTTTCTTAATTGTCACACTTAGGCAAACTCAAATTTACAAGGTGATGTGTTATAGTCACGGAGAAGGCAATGGCACCCCACTCCAGTACTCTTGCCTGGAAAATCCCATGGACGGAGGGCCTGGTGGGCTGTAGTCCATGGGGTCATTAAGAGTCGGACATGACTGAGCGACTTCCCTTTCACTTTTCACGTTCATGCATTGGAGAAGGCAATGGCAACCCACTCCAGTGTTCTTGCCTGGAGAATCCCAGGGACAGGGGAGCCTCGTGGGCTGCCGTCTGTGGGGTCACACAGAGTCAGACACGACTGAAGTGACTTAGCAGCAGCAGCAGTGTTATAGTCAATCCTCCAAAAGTATAGGGGAACCTTTCACTTTCAATTTGTGTACTTTATAAATTTACTATTTTCTTAATAAAAAGTAAAGATGACCCAATTTGAAAAACTAAATTCAATAGTAGAGCCTTCAGTACCAGATCAGGTCTGTTATCCTATCTACATCTACACACACAGACACACACACTCCATAGTGCAAGATAATATTGAAAGCCTCGTACTAGTTTAGAAAGCAAGAGCCATAAAAATGTTCCCACTATATGGCCCAGAAGCTCTACTGTTGAGAAGCAGCCTAAGGAAACAATTCAAAAGAAGGATAATATAAAAATCTATACAAAGCTTGTCTACACACAGAGAAATTGGGGAAAGAAGACTTTAATATCAACATTAGGGGAAAGTTAGGAAAATAATAATACATCATGGCATATTATTGCAACACTGAAAATGATTATTATAAAAAAACTATGTTAACAACATAGCATGTTTACAGTATAATGAGAAAAAGAATACAAAATTATATATACACAGATTATAGCTGTGTATAAGATGAATTACATATGGGTAGCTAGAAGGAAATGGACAAATGAAAACAGCTGTTGTAGTTCAGTGGAACTAAGGGTGAATTTTAAAATTTTATTGAATGTTTTTTCAGGAGATAAGATTGGAAATTTTGAGAGTTTCAAACTGTCAGTTAATTCAGATTATTATTGTTCTGGGATTTTTGCAGCAAAGACTCCAGGATCTGAGTCTCTTCCCTCTCTATTTCACTAACCAAGAGAATTACCCCCTAGGAAAGAAGGCAACATCTATTTTCTTAGAAAAGTTATAAAAAGGAACATTCTCAGGGCATATGATACTGGAATGACCTTCTGCAGAAGTCTGTAGATTCCATTCTTAGAAATGTTTAAGAAAGTAGTTGTGGTTGATTACTAAAGATGCATCAAATCCAGTAACCTCTTTGCTGCTGCTTCTGCTGCTAAGTCGCTTCAGTCGTGTCCGACTCTGTGCGACCCCATAGATGGCAGCCCCCTGGGCTCCCCCGTCCCTGGGATTCTCCAGGCAAGAATATTGGAGTGGGTTGCCATTTCCTTCTCCAATGCGTGAAAGTGAAAAGTGAAAGGGAAGTCGCTCAGTCGTGTCCGACTCTTCACGACCCCATGGACTGCAGCCTACCAGGCTCCTCCGTCCATGGGATTTTCTAGGCAAGAATACTGGAGTGGGTTGCCATTGCCTTCTCCGAGTTATCTCTTTACTGAGATACATTTACATATTATAAAACTCAGCCTTTTTAAGCACACTTTTTAAGTAGTTGTTAGTATATTTTTACTTTATTCTACTTTTTAAGTAGTTGTTAGTCTATTTACAAATTTGCACAACCATCGATCACTATTACCTATTTTTAAAACATATTTTTTAGTACCCATTAAGCAGCCACACCCTCTTCTTCCCTCCTGCCAGCCCCTGGCAACCATTAGTCTATTTTCTGTTTCTATGGATTTGCCTATTCTAGACATTTCATATAAATATGCGTGATTCATGTCTGTCTTCTTTCATTTAGCATAGTGGATTTCAAGGTTCATCCATGTTATAGCCCATATCAGTGCTTCATTCCTTATTATAGTTGAATATTAATGTTCCATTGTATAGTACACCACATTTTATTTATCCATTCACCAGCTGATACACATTTGGATTGTTGCCATTGTGTGTGTGAAACTGTTGTGAGTAATGCTGCTTTGAACATTTGTGTAAAAATTTTTGTGTGGACATTTGTTTTCAGGTTTTTTGGTTATACACGTAGGTATGGAATTGCTGGGACTAGACTCATTGGAAAAGATTCTGATCCTGGGAGGGATTGGTGGCAGGAGGAGAAGGGGATGACAGAGGATGAGATGGCTGGATGGCATCACTGACTCGATGGACGTGAGTCTGGGTGAACTCCGGGAGTTGGTGATGGACAGGGAGGCCTGGCGTGCTGCGGTTCATGGGGTCGCAAAGAGTTGGACACGACTGAGCAACTGATCTGATCTGATCACAAGTCTACGTTTAACTTTTTGAGGATCTCTTTTCCAAGTGGCCGCACCATTTTACACACTCACCAGCAATAAATGAGTTCCATGATGATCTTTTGACATCCCTTCCAGCTCTTAATGCAGTGCTTGAAGTGTGGTAAACATTGAATAGATGCCAGTTACTCTTACTGATAATGATGTCAGAGAAAACTGGAAATTGCCTTGTCTCTAAGTAAAATGAAGTCACTGTAATATTTTCCTCACTAGGCTATATTTTGGCTTTTTTTTTTTAAACTCTCAGTAATTGGTAATGATATTTTCTTCCTTTAATTTTCCAGAGAGAGATTATAAATGTGTGTGTGAATTTTTTCCTTTTTGTTTGATAAACTACTTTGACATAGTTCTGAAGTCTATAAGTATTAAATAAATACATGTACTCATATTTAGGGCATGCCATTTTGTCCCCCAGGGCCCCCAGTCCTGCTGTCCTGAATATAGGTGGTGGAGAAAAATCTGCTGCTGTGGCCTAGCAGCAGGCTGTTAGAGTGAAGGAAGGTGAAGAACAATAGAGACCTGGGCTGTGAACACCTGGGGTCACCACGGTTAGAGGTGCTGTAGGGTGTGTGGGAGTCTTCAGTGTGATCTCTCTTTCCTGTCCTTACCACCTTTGCCACATCCCTCCCGCCTCACTCCCTTGCTGCTTCCTAATGTTTACTATTCCTATTTTAAGGGAAAGTTCATATTAAAAGAGCTCCATGTATGATAAATGATTGAAGTGTTGGGACTTCCCTCTAGTGGTCCAGTGGTTAGGCCTCCCTGGTTCCACTACAGGGGGCGTGCTGGGGAAGTTGGATCCCACAAGCCATGAGGGTGCGGCCAAGAAAAAAAAAGTGTTGACAATGCGAAGATTTAGGTCAGGTCATGGTTTAGCACCTTTTATGATTTTTCCTCATTGCCACCTTTAAAAAATGTTTTCTTCTTTCATTCCCGTAATTCAAGTCACTCACTACGTATTTATTGCTCACCTCAGATGTTCCAGGCACTGTTTCAGGTACCCATTTTTATCCTTCTCCATCCATTGCCTTCTGCTCCTACCTTTTTCTACCCCTGGGCTGCTGCTGCTGCTGCTGCTAAGTCGCTTCAGTCATGTCTGACTCTGTGCGACCCCATAGACGGCAGCCCACCAGGCTCCACCATCCCTGGGATTCTCCAGGCAAGAACACTGGAGTGGGTTGCCATTTCCTTCTCCAATGCATGAAAGTGAAAAGTGAAAGTGAAGTCGCTCTGTCGTGTCCGACTCCCAGTGACCCCATGGACTGTAGCCCACGAGGCAGCAGTCCTCCGTCCATGGGATTTTCCAGGCAAAAGTACTAGAGTGGGGTGCCATTGCCTTCTCCCTTTACCCCTTCACATTTCCCAAATTGGAAGTCAGACAAATGAGAGATAGAAATTATAGGATGTAGTATCTATGTGTATTATATTCTCTTCATATTCTAGTAATCATTTCACTGATTTTCTTTGATTTCAAAAAAATTGTATGTTTTCCCCAAACACCTCAGAGGTGTGTGAGAGGACATCCTATTTGTGTGTACATTGGGTTTGAAGACTTCTTACCAGTTTTCTGCCTCTGTCCAGAATGGCATTGTTGATTTGTTCCTTATTTTCTGAGTCTGGCAAAATAGGAAGGAGGTCCTGGCAGGAGAAGTAAGAAAAATATAAATCAGAGAAGATAGGCAGAAAGGAGCAAAACCAAAGTCTTGGCCAGAATGGGGGTTACGAATCAGAGTAGTTGAGGCCTCCAAATACGTAATATCTTATATGTAATATTATTACATTCTGTTGCCCTTTTGTGTCATTTCAGTAAAGTAGTTTAGTTTTCATGGTGCCAGAAGAAATTTTAGAGGTTATTTAATTCACTTACAAAAATAAGTCATGGAACATGCAGGGTATCCTATTTTCACCCTAACTGATAGAAAGGGGATAATAAATTGGATATTTTTGCTACTTTTTATTTACTAACTCAGAATCTATCTTTGTAGTAGTCTCAAAACAGAAATGTTCTTCAACTAAGAAGACAAATGAATGGACTGGTATTTCCTCTATTTTTTTTTGGTCATATTGTGGCATAAGAAAGAATGAGCATTTGTAAAGCACTATGGCAAACAGACAGGGCTACTGTCAACTGGAGGTGACTGACCTGAGGTTGAGGCCATCAGTATTTTAGCCTACCTGTAACTCGATCTCTTACACCAGTTGAGGAACTCGGAAACAAACTGTGTAAGCCACAGGATTATGGTGGATTGGTGTTGAATTTTACCTTTTACTGAGAAAAGTAGAGTGTTTTAGCATGAGCAAGGTGGCTGGAAATAATGGCCTAATTAACTCTGTGGCTTCCTGTATACACATACACTTGATGTTGTGTCTAGTAATATAATGTATGTCTACAGCAAAAAACAATTAGTGCATATTTTAGATTATAAAAGCTGGTCTCAGATTTTTAGATTTTCATGGTCACTTGGGTTTTGGAGAAAATTTGAGGGAATTGAACTGTAAGTTCTAGACCTTTGAACTCATCAAGTCTTGGAGAATGAGGTATTGGAGCTTGAAGTTTCAAGCAGGTGAAACACTTTCACAGGTATCTAATATCCTATGGTATTTTGAAAATTACATCTATATTTTCATAGAAAACTTTTTTTCTCTGCCTTTTTCCCTTTACAACAAAGGGAATTCTTTAGAGGTATGAGATGTGTCAGAGAAGGCAATGGCACCCCACTCCAGTACTCTTGCCTGGAAAATCCCATGGATGGAGGAGCCTGGTGGGCTGCAGTCCATGGGGTTGTGAAGAGTCGGACACGACTGGGCGACTTCACTTTCGCTTTTCACTTGCATGCATTGGAGAAGGCAATGGCAACCCACTCCAGTGTTCTTGCCTGGAGAAGCCCAGGGACGGGGGAGCCTGGTGGGCTGCCGTCTATGGGGTCGCGCAGAGTCGGACACGACTGAGGCGACTTAGCAGCAGCATGAGATGTGTATTGTCTTATTTTTAAAAGTCCATGAATGTTTGACATACATGTAAATATTGATACATTTTTTAATATATACATATATATCATTTGTAAGTTTTAAATCATAATTAAAAAAATTAACATCCACAAATCTATTGGTCATGTTAGTAAGTGATGGGAATGGGGCAGGAACCCAAACAGTTTCATCCTAAATCCATTGCTATTTCTAATAAGTATCTTGATACATATTATTCCTCATTATTAAAATGTGCAGTGGTGTCATGAAAACAAATTGAAATCGGTCCGTGATGACACCAAATGTTGATAGGAATGCAGAGGAACTGGATCTTCATACATTGCAGTAGAAATATGAAATGGTGTAGCCACTCTAGAAAATAGGCTGGCAGATCCATTAAAAATCTAAACATGTAACTGCCATACAGCCCAGCAATTATATTTTGGATTATTTATTCCAGAGAAATGGAAACTTCTTCGCATACAAAAACATGTCAGTGAATGCTCACAGCACCTTCATTTTGTAATACTCTAAAGCTGGAATCAGGCTACATATCCTTCATTAGGTAAATGATTAAAGAAACTGTGATACATACATACTTCATGGCTGCCAAGGAATCAGAGGAGGGGATAAAAGTGAGTGTGGTTATAAAAGTGCAGCATAGAGATCTTTGTAGTGATGGAATTGGTGTGTACTTGACTATAGTAGTGGATACACAAAACTACATGTAATAAAACTAAATGGAACTAAATACATTGACACACATAGAAATGAATACAAGTAAAATAGCAGATCCAAAAATCAGTAGATTCTATCATTATCATGATTATGATATTATAATTTTGCAAAATGTTACTATTGGGAAAACTGGGCACAGGGATCTCTGTATTATTTTTTACAACTGCATATGATTCTACAATTATCTCCGAATAAAAAGCATACAAAATTGAAATCCAATTTTAAATAACGAAATTATTGGTTCTAATTTTAAGAGCTGTAGTATATTCCTTTTATTAATAATAACTGTTACAACTTATAATGATCATTTATGGTTTAATGAAATCTTGGGATGGAAGGGAGCTTGAATGATGCGTTCTAGTTCTGGCACTATTGCCAGTTAAGTAGTTGTTCAATACAAGTCCATTTTAGTAAACTAGACAGGGGTTTCCTGAGAGGTTACTATTTATTTAGCTTGTGTCTACAACTCTTTCCCCCCAGATTTAACATGAATAACTTGGGGAACTTTTAAAATGCATATTCCCAAGGTTCATCGGTAAGGATTCTGATTGAGTAGATCTGGGAGTGTGTGGTGGGATGGGTGAATGTTAGTTGCTCAGTCATGTCCCAACTCTTTGTGACACCATGGACTGTAGCCCGCCAAGCTCCTCTGTCCATGGAATTCTCCAGTAAGAATACTGGGGTAGGTAGCCATTTCCTTATCTAGGGGAATCTTCCAGACCCAGGGATTGAACCTGGATCTCCTGTCTTGCAGGCAGAGTCTTCCGTGGGGCTACCAGGGAAGCCCCAAATCTGGGGGTAAATCCTGGAAACCTGCATTAAAAAAAAATCAGCTGATTTTGATTCAAAAGAACAATGGATTATGCTTTGAGAAACATTGAATTATAATTTTTATGATGAATCAATAAGAACACTTTCAGTTGCTTTGTGGCGTGAGGATTTGTGATTAGGTGAGAAAAGAGCAAACTACTGATAAAATTCACCCACATGTTGAAAATGTTTGAATAAACTGAGTATGTATTTACTCTGAATCAACAAGAGCTTTGAACAAAATGGAACTTGCCTTTGATTCTTATTCATGTTGAAAGAATCCTGCCAATCTCTAAACTGCTTGACTTGCCTGAAACCACTCATGATTTACTTGCTATAAAAAAGCCAAGACTTCTGTTTTACTTTGATAGACTGTATGAAGGGAATGCTCTGCTAGGGTGAATGATTTATAAACTCTGAAAATAATGTACTCATTGATTCCTTATTTTTTGTAAATGAAGTTCCATCTAAAGTAATTGACTCATCCTTATCCTTTTCCTCCTAAACTGTAGTACTCACTTTAAGCGACTGTAGTTGAAAAGCAGGTGCAAAGAAATCGTCCTATTTTAATTTTGGGGGGTGCTCAGTTTGCTTGTTGAAATCTGATGGGTCTCCCTCTGCTCTGCCTCCTCAAACAATTAAAACATATTCATTTGAGAATTCTTCAGGCTTAGAGTGGAGTCCAGTCCAGCTCCTGAGTGTATGCTTTGAGCTAGTGAGTTGTCCTGTGGAAGCCCCTCTCTCTAGGCTTGGAACAAGGAAGGATCAACCCTACCCTTCCTTTCAAGAGTATTTATAGGAGAGCAATACATGTCTTCAAAGAAACGTCTTGCAAATCCTCCCTTTCTAATAACCCCATCTTACCGGGAATTGAAGTCAGAGAACCAGCCCTGGCCCTTTTGACTTTTAACACATGTGTTTTCTTGGGCACCTCATTTTGATATGCAGCTTTTATTATATTTTTGTGTGCTTCACAGTATAAAGCATATAGCACCATGTATCATATATAACTTAGTACTTCATGTAGCAAAATGCAAAAATATACATGGGAAAGATAGATAATGATTTCCTCTGAGGATGAAAGTTAAGATAATGAATATAAGGGGAGAGAGTTAGGTTTGGTCATAACATTGTATTTCTTCTTAAAGGAGAGTTTTAAATTAATATGGCAAACTATTGACATCTGTTTACATTTAGTGGTAGATATGGAGCTACCTTTTATGTCATTTTTCTCTGTTTTCCTCTTTAAAAAATTTTTATTGAGTACAGTTGATTTACAATGTTGTTAGTTTCTGCTGTACAGCAAAGTGAATCAGTTATATATATGTCTATTCTTTTTTAGATTATTTTCCCATATAGGTCATTACAGAGTATTGGGTAGAGTTTCCTGTGCTATACAGTAGGTCCTATATAAAATATAACTATTTTATATATAGTTATGTGTACATGTCAGTCCCAATTTCCCAATTAATCTCTCCCCCCCTTCTATTTTTCTATACAGACAATTTTTCTGTATGTTTGAAATGTTTTATAAGTTCAGATCAGTTGCAAGAATGAATCTAGGTTATGGTAATTTCTCTGTTTTATTCTCTGTATATTTCTCTATTCCTTTATTCTCGAAGACAGAGAAAACTTAAGTCATCTGATAGAAATGATCCCCGCTGACCACTCAGAGCCACACACACACACACGTGCACACTCCTTTCCTTCTTTCCTTTGGGCACAGTGGAGTCTCTCTCTTCATCTCTGTTCTGGGTCTCCTGTCTTCTCACCTCTCAGAAACTTTGTACTATTAATCTGCCAACACCTTATCTCTTCAGGTTATCTCTTTCTACTGACTTCCTGTAAATACATTAAAACGTGCTAGTTCCTCTTAGCTTAAAAAAATACAAACAAACCCATGCCTCAAGTAGGTGCAGAACTATCCACAGTGCAGGCGAAAACCTTTTCATTTGGAAACTGTCCCAGTGCATTTTCTTTATAAGTCAGTTCCTTTTCTTCTGTGTGAAAATCGCTATGATCAAAATAGCTGTCGTCTGTCTCTGAAGCATTTTCTATAGATTTTGTTTTGTTTTGTTTTTAGCTTTCTTTGGAATTTAGGAGAGAAGTGAGAAGGCAGTTTTAGATTAACACCTGTCTGAGAAATTTCAAAATTAGAGATGGCCATCTGGTTTGCATAATGTGTAATATTTTTGAAAAAAAGGTCTTATCATTCTAAATAGATTTTTAAGTATTATTCTAAAATAATACTTAATTTTAAAACTGCTACAGCTATCAACATTTTACTATTGAACTGAAAAGAGGATCATCCGATGTTGATGATGTTCACTCCAAAAAAGAAAGCTTCTGTGACCTCGCTGTCCTCTGTGAGACAGCTATGGGCAGTGGAAGGCCACATTTCTCCTTATTCAGGCTCATATAAATTGAAGGCCCATCTTCAACTCTTCTGTGCTTCTAATTATTCTTTAGAATAATGTACTTAAGTCAGGCCTTAGGTAGTCAACCACAGTAGCTCTTAACATGTCTGAATTTGACCAAGGTCATCCCTACCTCATGGGTACTTTAAAATTTGACTAGCTCTCTTGCCTTCTATTATAACTTTGAAATAAATTTCCTGGATACATCCCTGAAATTCTGCATTTTATAAATCCCGAGGTTATCATTCACCAACTCTTATTCAGTGCCCTACTGATCTATGTATACCTGAGCTTTTGTCAGATCTAGTGCTAAAGATTCAGAGAGCATATTAAAAAAACTCAAGGCTACTGTTCTGAAACTGTAACTGTAAATAAAACTGTAAACAAAACTAAAACTGTGATTGCCTATAGAATTTGATGCTGCAGGAGGTGAAAAAAGTGCATTTGAAAAACCAGTGAGTGTTAATTGTTGCGAGCTTTTTGGAAAGTAGTGTAACAATATATATCATTAACTTTTTAAAAACCATGTATCCTTTGACCTAGAAATTTTCTTGCTAAAATCTTTCCTGAAAAAAATAATCAAATACTCAAGCAAGTATTGATGTATTTAATACAATAGGCAGTAGAATAGAGAGAGTACAGACTTTGAGGCTAAGTTTCCTCAATTAAAATATTTGTTCTCCTATTTACTACTCGTATCAGTTCATTTCAGTTCAGCTTAGTCACTCAGTCATATCCGCCTCTTTGCAACCTCATGGACTGCAGCACGCCAGGCCTCCCTGTCCATCACCAACTCCTGAAGCTTACTCAAACTCATGTCCATCGAGTCAGTGATGCCATCCAACCGTTTCATCCTCTGTTGTCCCCTTGTCCTCCTGCCTTCAAGCTTTCCCAGTATTAGGGTCTTTTCCAATGAGTCAGTTCTTCACATTAGGTGGCCAAAGTATTGGAGTTTCAGCTTCAGCATCAGTCCTTCCAGTGAATATTCAGGACTGGTTTCCTTTAGGATGGACTGGTTGGATCTCCTTGCAGTCCAAGGGACTCGCAAGAGTCTTCTCCAACACCACAGTTCAAAGGCATCGATTCTTCGGTGCTCAGCTTTCTTTATAGTCTAACTCTCACATCCATACATGACTACTGGAGAAAATATAGCTTTGACTAGACAGATCTTTGTCATCAAAGTAATGTCTCTGCTTTTTAATATGTTGTCTAGGTTGGTCATAGCTTTTCTTCCAAAGAGCAATCATCTTTTAATTTCATGGCTGCAATCACCAACTGCGGTGATTTTGGGGCCCAAGAAAATAAAATCTGTCACTGTTTCCACTGTTTCCCCATCTATTTGCCATGAAGTGATGGGACTGGATGCCATGATCTTCGTTTTCTGAATGTTGAGTTTTAGGCCAACTTTTTCACTCTCCTCTTTCACTTTCATCAGGAGGCTTTTGAGTTCCTCTTCACTTTCTGCCATAAGGGTGGTGTCATCTGCATATCTGAGGTTATTGATACTTCTCCCGGCAATCTTGATTCCAGCTTGTGTTTCTTCCAGGCCAGCGTTTCTCATGATGTACTCTGCATATAAGTTAAATAAGCAGGGTGACAATATACAGCCTTAATGTACGCCTTTTCCTATTTGGAACCAGTCTGTTGTTCCATGTCCAGTTCTAACTGTTGCTTCCTGACCTGCATGCAGATTTCTCAAGAGGCAGATCAGGTGGTCTGGTGTTCCCATCTCTTTCAGAATTTTCCATATTTTTTTGTGATCCACTCATATACCCTTGCTTTACTCTCCATACGTTTCTCAGTTTCTCCGTCTGTTAAACAAAGAATAGTCCCCACTCATAGAGTTCTTACAAGGAGATTTAAGAGTAAGGAAGAGTCCAATATCTGTTAGCTACCACAACAATGCTGCATAACAAATTGCCCCCAAAACTCAGTGACACATAATGAGCATTTATTTCTAACTTGTACATCAAACAGATCAGCTGGAGTTCAACTTTTATAGGCTGAGATTGGCTCCAGGCTATGGGTTTGGTTCAGGTGGGCCATGGTGTCACTTACTCTCCTGGAATGTGTGGACTGCCAGGACCTGTTCTTCTTTTGGCAAAGCCTGGAGGCAAGTCTTATTATACCTTTTGCTTTGCGTCGCATCTACTAACAGACATTGACCAAAGCAAGTCACATGGCCAGGCCAACAGCAGCGAGGCAGGGAAACTAGGGGAGGGGGAAGGAATGAATATTTACAATTCAAGGGTTGACAAACTATAAGGAGCCAGATAGTAAATATTTGGGGCTTTGCTGGTCATAAGGTCTGTGTTGCAACCACTCAACTCTGCCATTTATAGCATTAAAGCAGCTTTAGATAGTAAATCACCACAGGGGCTGGCTGTGTTCCAATAAGATGACTTGCAAAACCAGGTAGCAGATAGGATTTGGCTCATGGGCCATAGTTTTTTTACCCCTGTCCAATATACCCCACTAGATCAGACTTTTTATGAAGATAACAGTCCCTGGTACAGTGCAACATAGTAAATATTGGCTCTCATTAATAATGTTTTTACTATTAATAGACCACAATATTGGAAATAACAAAATGTTCAATGATAGAAATAAGGTTAAATACCCATAATGTATGGCATACCCATACTATAAAATGCTATACATTCATTTAAACATCATATTTTTAAAATGTCAAGACTATGTCATGGCCTAACAATGTGTTTTAATATTAAGTGAAAAAAAGTGATAAATGACATTTATCATTTGACCCCAATTTCATTTTTCTTACAAGATAATGTAGATTATATAAGTACATTATACAACAGCTATGAAATAAATATACCAAAACTGGATTGTTTATTATAGTTTTTTAACATATGTATTCTTGTTTTTTATTAAGTTATAATTAACATATCATGTATTAATTTTAGGTGTACAACAGAATGATTTGATGTGTGTATATACTGCAAATTTCTCAAGAGGCAGATCAGGTGGTCTGGTATTCCCATCTCTTTCAGAATTTTCCACAGTTTATTGTGATCCACACAGTCAAAGGCTTTGGCATAGTCAATGAAGCAGAAATAGATGTTTTTCTGGGACTCTCTTGCTTCTTCCATGATCCAGCGGATGTTGGCAATTTGATCTCTGGTTCCTCTGCCTTTTCTAAAACCAGCTTGAACATCAGGAAGTTCATGGTTCACATATTGCTGAAGCCTGGCTTGGAGAATTTTGAGCATTACTTTACTAGCGTGTGAGATGAGTGCAATTGTGTGGTAGTTTGAGCATTCTTTGGCATTGCCTTTCTTAGGGATTGGAATGAAAACTGACCTTTTCCAGTCCTGTGGCCACTGCTGAGTTTTCCAAATTTGCTGGCATATTGAGTGCAACACTTTGACAGCATCATCTTTCAGGATTTGGAATAGTTCAACTGAAATTCTATCACCTCCACTAGCTTTGTTTGTAGTGATGCTTTCTAAGGCCCACTTGACTTCACATTCCAAGATGTCTGACTCTAGGTCAGTGATCATACCATCGTGATTATCTGGGTCATGAAGATCTTTTTTGTACAGTTCTTCTGTGTATTCTTGCCATCTCTTCCTAATATCTTCTGCTTCTGTTAGGTCCATACCATTTCTGTCCTTTATCGAGCCCATCTTTGCATGAAATGTTCCTTTGGTATCTCTGATTTTCTTGAAGAGATCTCTGGTCTTTCCCATTCTGTTGTTTTTTTCTTTTTCTTTGCTTTGATTGCTGAAGAAGGCTTTCTTATCTCTTCTTGCTATTCTTTGGAACTCTGCATTCAGATGTTTATATCTTTCCTTTTCTCCTTTGCTTTTCACTTCTCTTCTTTTCACAGCTATTAGTAAGGCCTCCCCAGACAGCCATTTTGCTTTTTTGCATTTCTTTTCCATGGGGATGGTCTTGATCCCTGTCTCCTATACAATGTCATGTGCAGGTCAGGAAGCAACAGTTAGAACTGGACATGGAACAACAGACTGGTTCCAAATAGGAAAAGGAGTACGTCAAGGCTGTATATTGTCACCCTGTTTATTTAACTTCTATGCAGAGTACATCATGAGAAACGCTGGCCTGGAAGAAACACAAGCTGGAATCAAGATTGCTGGGAGAAATATCAATAACCTCAGATATGCAGATGACACCACCCTTATGGCAGAAAGTGAAGAGGAACTCAAAAGCCTCTTGATGAAAGTGAAAGTGGAGAGTGAAAAAGTTGGCTTAAAGCTCAGCATTCAGAAAACGAAGATCATGGCATCTGGTCCCATCACTTCATGGGAAATAGATGGGGAAACAGTGGAAACAGTGTCAGACTTTATTTTTTGGGGCTCCAAAATCACTGCAGATGGTGAGTGCAGCCATGAAATTAAAAGACGCTTACTCCTTGGAAGGAAAGTTATGACCAACCTAGATAGCATATTGAAAAGCAGAGGCATTACTTTGCCAACAAAGGTTCGTCTAGTCAAGGCTATGGTATTTCCTGTGGTCATGTATGGGTGTGAGAGTTGGACTGTGAAGAAGGCTGAGCACCGAAGAATTGATGCTTTTGAACTGTGGTGTTGGAGAAGACTCTTGAGAATCCCTTGGACTGCAAGGAGATCCAACCAGTCTATTCTGAAGGAGATCAGCCCTGGGATTTCTTTGGAAGGAATGATTCTAAAGCTGAAACTCCAGTACTTTGGCCACCTCATGTGAAGAGTTGACTCATTGGAAAAGACTCTGATGCTGGGAGGGATTGGGGGCAAGAGAAGAAGGGGACAACAGAGGATGAGATGGCTGGATGGCATAACTGACTCGATGGACGTGAGTCTGAGTGAACTCTGGGAGTTGGTGATGGACAGGGAGGCCTGTCGTGCTGCGAGTCATGGGGTCACAAAGAGTCGGACACAACTGAGCGACTGATCTGATCTGATATACTGCAAAGTGATCACTGCATAGATTAGTTAACATCCATCTCCTCACATAGTTACAGTTTTTTCTTGTGATAAGAACTTTTAAGATCTCCTCTCTTAGCAACTTTCAAATATACAATACAATATTGTTAACTATGAGCTTCCCTGATGGGCTCAGATGGTAAAGAATCTGCCTGCAATGCAGGAGACCCTGGTTCAATCCCTGGGATTGATCCCCTGGAGAAGGGAATGGCAACCCACTCCACTGTTCTCACCTGGAGAATTCCATGGACAGAGGAGCCTGGCGGGCTGCAGTCCATGGTCACTATGTTATACACTGCCCCCCGGGACTGACTTATCGTTTAGCTGAAATTACATAATTCTTTGTTGTCCATTTTTTCTATAGTATTTGTGTCCTGTTTCCTGGTTGAAAGTACTTTGATGAGAAAAAAAATAGAATCCATGTCTACTGAGGACCATTCTAACTGACGTAGTTACCATTTATATGTCACTTCTGTTTCAATTGCTTGACAAACTGGGAGTGTACCTTCAGAGATTCTGATTAGAATAGACTAGATAGACATTTTCCAACCATTGTATTTTTAAAGGAAAATTGTTCTACTCCAGGGCTCCTGGAAATATGTGGTAGGGTACCAACCAATGTGAATAGAATCCCCATATGCCTTTCAGGTTGAAGAAACAGTAGCTCCTTTCTGACCACAGTTCCTGAGCAACCACAGTCCTTTCAGTGATACAAAGGAAGTTGTTCAGAGGTGAACAACCTCCCCCACCCCTGCTCTGACCACCCCATTATTTGAACATACACATCTGCTTTTCTCATGTATCAGAGAGAGGTTGGGTTTCAGTGTTTAATTGCCACTGTGTCTGGAAGTCACACAGATGAATCTTGGGAAAGGAAGTTTCTGAACCTAGCCGTCATCTTCATCAGTCTCACAGAATATTAACTAACATTAATTTCCTTTTTAAGATCCTTTAGAGTAATCAAGTTTCATCTAATTCTAATCAGCCTCTGGGTACACCAAGATGCTAAACTCTGTTGCAGATTATGTTAATCAGATTGTACAACCTAGAGGTAATTATCCCAAATAAATTTTCCTCTAAAATGTACTTCAGAGTCTGAAGTTTAAAGGGACCATGCTTTTTAACCTTTGAGTTTAGGTAAAATGTAGCTAAACTTTATTTTTAGTGAGTGAATTGTTAGTGCCCACTGGGATTCCCATGTAAGATTTGCCTGTGGATGTTGTATGTTTACTAACTTCTAGACTATAAAGAAAGCTGAGTGCCAAAGAATTGATGCTTTTGAACTGTGGTATTGGAGAAGACTCTTGAGAGTCCCTTGGACTGCAAGGAGATCCAATTAGTCTATCCTAAAGGAGATCAGTCCTGGGTATTCATTGGAAGGACTGATGTTGAAGCTGAAACTCCAATACTTTGGCCACCTGATGTGAAGAACTGACTCACTGGAAAAGACCCTGATACTGGGAAGGCTTGAAGGCAGGAGGACAAGGGGACAACAGAGGATGAAACGGTTGGATGGCATCACTGACTCGATGGACATGGGTTTGGGTGGACTCTGGGAGTTGGCGATGGAAAGGGAGGCCTGGCGTGCTGCGGTTCATGGGGTCACAAAGAGTCAGACATGACTGAGCAACTAAACTGAACTGAACTGAACTGAGACCCAGTATAGTGCTCAAGCCTACTAAAAAGGGAAAATGACCACCTGATTTGCCCATTCTGAGTCTCCAAATGTTGCTAAGGCAACATGAATCCTATTTGGAGACTTATCTCAAGCAGTTCTTTAACTTGGATCTT
Source organism: Bubalus kerabau (assembly GCF_029407905.1). NCBI lineage: Eukaryota > Metazoa > Chordata > Mammalia > Artiodactyla > Bovidae > Bubalus > Bubalus kerabau. Next base: position 51,450,743 of record NC_073629.1, read on the forward strand.
CATGTGTATAAGCTAAAGATTTGTTGGGACTTCCCTGACAGTCCAGTGGTTAAGATTCCGTCCTTTCATTGCAGAGGGCATAAGTTCAATCCCTGTTCTGAGAAGTAAGATTCTACATGATGCAGGGTGTGGCCCCCCAAAATAAATAAATAAATAAAGATTTGTTGATAGTTACTGAGCTCATGATATGGAATGAAAGCTGTATTTAATAAGCTTAAACATATATACAACTACAGATACTATGAGTGGATTTTAATCGAAATTTTCAGTTATGCTCCATTAAGGAAGAAGGAAGAGCCCTTAATCTGAATGGCCAAGAAAATCATCTGTTCTGGCTAGGACTTCCACTTGTTTTTCTCTTCACTCTTAGACCCTGCTCTGCTGATCCTATCTGGGAATGGCAGCTACTCTCCAAAGATGACCCTGTAGTAGCCCTGCCCCCTGGTGCGCATGCCCTTAAGGAGCGCCCCCTCCGGTCCCTCTGATCTGGCCCTGTGTAACCACGAGAGTCGGGCAGAAACGGGGCCACTTCCTCCTTGGTCTCTGGGAGCCGTTGTCCTGGGGTAACCCAGCCATCATGAAAGAAGCCTACCTACCCTGAGCACCGTGCTCAGGGGGAGGCCAGCTTGCTGTATGCAGCTGTTCCAGCTACTCCAGCCGAAGGACTGGGCATGGGTGAAACAGCCACGTGTGTGTCCAGCCCAGTCAGTCCTTTGTCACATGTCTTCAGCCCTAATCATGAATTCATGGAAAACTTGACTGACCAGCTCAGTCCAGTCAACTCAGAACCACGAGAGACATAAATTATTTTTCTAAGCCTCTGGGTTTGGGGATACTTTATTATATAACAATAGAAAATGGGAACACTTAGCTTTCTTAACCCCTATCTTTTGTACTGGGATGTTGAAGAACTCCGTGACTGAGTTCCTTTGCTCTTAAAAATCCTAATATTCCTTTTATGTAGAGTGCTCATAGGGACTGCATCTCCCTTGCATTTGCTGCATAAAATGCAGGTTATTTGTTCATTAAAAGCCTTCTGTGTGCCTTCTTAGGGATGGCTTTGCTTTGTTTTTCTGGTCTTATGCTCCTTAAACATGTGCCTGGCTTGTGGTCCCTAAGGCAGCAGCACTCCCTCCAGAATTTACTGTTTGTAGATTTTTTTGATGATGACCATTCTGTCCGACATGAGGTGACCCCTCATTATAGTTTTGATTTGCATTTCCCTAATAATTAGTGACGCTGAGCAGCTTTTCATGTGTTTGTTGGCCATCCGTATGTCTTCTTTGGAGAAATGTCTGTTTAGGTCTTCTGCCCATTTTTTGATTGGATTGATTGTTTTTTTTAATATTGAGCTACATGAACCATTTGTGTATTTTGGAGATTAATCCTTTGTCAGTTGTTTCGTTTGCAAATATTTTCTCCCATTCTGAGGGTTGTCTTTTCATCTTGTTTTCTGTGCAAAAGTTTTAAGTTTAATTAGACCCCATTAGTTTATTTTTATTACTCTAGGAGGTAAGTCAAAAAAGATCCTGTTGCGATTTATGTCAGAGAATGTTCTGCCTGTTTTCCTCCAAGAGTTTTATAGTGTCTGGCCTCACATTCAGGTCTTTAAATCATTCTGAGTTTATTTTTGTGTATGGTGTTAGGTTGTAATTTTATTCTTTTACACATAGCTGTCCAGTTTTCCCAGCACCAACCACAGCCTCCTTTGTTTTAGATTAGGTGACCATAGGTGTGTGGGTTTACCTCTGGGGGTTCTATCCTGTTCCTTTGGTATACATTTCTGTTTTGTTTCTTTTTGTGTCAGTACCATACTCTCTCTCTCTTGCTTTTTTTCTTTTTTTAAAGAATTCCCTAAAGCAGTAACTGACAAGGATCTTGGGACTATGGGATTACCATAATTCAGTACGACACTTTCTTGATTACTGTAGCTTTGTCAAATAGTCTTTTTAAAAAAAATTATTTATTTATTTTAATTGGAGGCTAATTACTTTACAATATTATAGTGGTTTTTGCCATACATTGACATGAATCAGCCATGGGTGTACTCCCTCCCTATCCCATCTCTCAGGGTCATCCCAGTGCACCAGCCCTGAGCACCCTGTCTTATGCATCAAACCTGGACTGGCGATCTGTTTCACATATGATAATATACATGTTTCAATGCTATTCTCTCAGATCATCCCACCCTCACCTTCTCCCACAGAGTCCAAAAGACTGTTCTATACATCTGTGTCTTGAATAGTCTTAAGGTCAGAGAGCCTGATTTCCCCAGCTCCATTTTTCTTTCTCAAGATTGCTTTGGCTATTTGGGGTCTTTTGTTTTTCCATACAAATTGTAAAATTTTCTGAGCTAGTTCTGTGAAAAATGCCATTGGTAATTTGATAGGGATTGCATTGAATCTGTAGATCACTTTGGATAGTATAATCTTTTTCACAATATTGATTCATCCAATTCATGGTATATCTGTCCATCTGTCTATGTTGTGTTTGATTTCTTTCATCAGTATCTTATAGTTTTCTGTGTACACAGGTCTTTTGCCTCCTTAGGTAGGTTTATTCCTAGGTATTTTATTCTTTTTGTTGCAGGGGTAAATGGAATTGTTTCCTTAATTTCTCTTTCTGATCATTTGTTCTTGGTGTATAGGAATGCAAGAGATTTCTGTATATTGATTAGAAAAAGGAACCCTCCTGCACTGTTGGTGGGAATGTAAGTTGATACAGCCACTAAGAAGAAGGGTATGGAGGTTCTTTAAAAAACTAAAAATAGAACTACCATGTGACCCAGCAGTCCCATTATTGGACATATACCCAGAAGAAACCATAATCAAAAAATACACATGTACCCCATTGTTCATTGCAGCACTATTTACAATAGCCAGAATATGGAAAGCAACCTAAATGCCCATCAACAGAGAAATGGATACAGAAGATATGGTAGGGACTTCCCTGGTGATCCTGTGGGTTAAGAGTCTGCCTGCCATGCCAACGCAGGGGACTTGGGTTCTGTCCCTGGTTGGAGAGGATTCCACATTGCCATGGAGCAGCTAAGCCCATGTGCTACAACTACTGAGCCCGCTGTCTAGTGCCCTCGACCGGCAATCGCTGAAGCCTGTGTGCTACATCTGCTGAATCCCAAGCACCTAGAGCCCGTGCTGTGCAAGAAGAGAAGCACCACAATGAGAAACATGAGGGTAGCCCCTGTTCTCAACTAGAGAAAGCCTGAATGCAGCAACGAAGACCCAGTGCAACCAAAAATAAATAGTAAATCAACAAATAAAATTTAATTATAAAAAAGATGTAGTACATATATACAATGGAATATTACTCCATTGTATGGGTCATTTCTAGGTTTATTTGGATAAACCTAGAAACTGTCAGTGAAGTAAGTCAGAAAGAGAAAAATACTGTATATCAATGCATATATGGAATCTAGAAAACTGGTATAGATGATATTATTTGCAAAACAGGAATGAGACACAGACATAGAGAACAAATGTGTGAACACAGGAGGGGAAGGGGAAATGCATCAAAGAAAAATGCAAGTCACTGTGCATGGTATATGTTTCTATATCTATAAAGTTCAAGAGTAATGAACATCAAATTCTGCATTTTAGGTATACATGGTCAATGGTTAAACTACATAGGAAAGCACGTATATGATTATCACTGAAGTCAGGTGCATGTTTATTTATATATATAACCCTTTATTGCGAAGTCACATGGAGATCAGTGAAGGCACTAGAGAAACTGTTTCTTAACCCAAGTGATAGTTACATGGGTATTTGCTTTCTAATTATAATTTAAGTTACACCAGTGACCACCTGACCTGCCTCTTGAGAAATCTGTATGCAGGTCAGGAAGCAACAGTTAGAACTGGACATGGAACAACAGACTGTTTCCAAATAGGAAAAGGAGTACGTCAAGGCTGTATATTGTCACCCTGCTTATTTAACTTCTAAGCAAAGTACATCACGAGAAACGCTGGGCTGGAAGAAGCACAAGCTGGAATCAAGATTGCTGGGAGAAATATCAATAACCTCAGATATGCAGATGACACCACCCTTATGGCAGAAAGTGAAGAGGAACTCAAAAGCCTCTTGATGAAAGTGAAAGAGGAAGAGTGAAAAAGTTGGCTTAAAGCTCAGCATTCAGAAAACGAAGATCATGGGATCTGGTCCCATCATTTCATGGGAAATAGATGGGGAAACAGTGGAAACAGTGTCAGACTTTATTTTTTGGGGCTCCAAAATCACTGCAGATTGTGATTGCAGCCATGAAATTAAAAGACGCTTACTCCTTGGAAGGAAAGTTATGACCAACCTAGATAGCATATTGAAAAGCAGAGACATTATTTTGCCAACAAAGGTCCATCTAGTCAAGGCTATGGTTTTTCCTGTGGTCATGTACGGATGTGAAAGTTGGACCGTGAAGAAGGCTGAGCACCGAAGAATTGATGCTTTGAACTGTGGTGTTGGAGAAGACCCTTGAGAGTCCCTTGGACTGCAAGGAGATCCAACCAGTCCATCCTAAAGGAGATCAGTCATGGGTGTTCTTTGGAAGGACTGATGCTAAAGCTGAAACTCCAATACTTTGGCCACCTCATGTGAAGAGTTGACTCATTGGAAAAGACTCTGATGCTGGGAGGGATTGAGGGCAAGAGGAGAAGGGGACGACAGAGGATGAGATGGCTGGATGGCATCACCGACTAAATGGACATGAGTTTGGGTGAACTCCGGGAGTTGGTGTTGGATAGAGAGGCCTGGCATGCTGCAATTCATGGGGTCACAAAGAGTCGGACATGACTGAGCGACTGAACTGTGTATTTTTTAACTTATCTGTGGCTGCACTGGATCTTTGTTGCTTTCTGTAGTTGTGGTGAAGGTGGGCCAGTCTAGGTTGCAGTGCACAAGCTTCTCATTGCAGTGGCTTCTCTTCTTGAGGAATACGGGCTCTAGGCCTGTGGGCTCAGTAGCTGTGCACACAGGCTTAGTTGCACCATGACATATGGAATCTTCCCAGACCAGGGATCGTACCCATATCCCCTACATTGGCAGGCAGATTCCTAACCACAGTACCACCAGGGAAGCTGACACTAATGTATTTTAAACAATTCTATATGAAGGATTTATTTCCAAGTTTTTAAAAAGAAATTTTTAAAAAGCACTCAGGAGACTTCTAGATCCTAGAGATATGTTTTTAAATAGATATGCTAAAGCACTTATATGAAAAAAAAAAACTATGTATTTGCATCTACTTACATATCTATAGTGTAATATATATTCATTATAGAAAATCTGTATAATACAGAGAAAACTAAAAATCATTCATAATCCCACCACTTTTGACATTTTGAAATAACCACCCTTGACACTTCGATGTATTCCTTGCAGTTTCTACAGTCTGTTGGTGACTTTTCCTTTTTTTTTTTTTTTTTTTGAAGCAAAATTGGGAACATATCATATATGCTGTTTTGAAAGTTGATTTTTTTCTCTTACCGTATCATGAACATTTCCCCCTACTTTGACACTTTGAGATATTAATTTGCTATTGAAATCAGCCACAGGCTTCAGGATCACCCCATGCAATTAGTTCCCCGAGGAAAAATGTTCTACTTTTTTGACGCTGTCAGCCCCGTAAGCTGTAAAAAATATGAACCAGCATGCAGAGAAAATGTGAAAATTATCTGCTACTTGTTAGAATTTTATTTCTAGAATTCTAATAAAATCAGAAAAGAGAATATGCTCATGCAAATAAAACCTTTAGAATTTAGATCAGAGAATAATGACAGTTCTTCCTATAAAAGTGAAAACTCAGCTCTTAGATAAAGAATGCTAAAACTCTGATCAATAGGCTAATAATGCCCTTTGACAAGGAATTCTTCTCTAAAGTTTTGTCATAAAAAAATATTTTCATGCTCAGGACAAGCTGGGGAGCATAGATATTTTTAGAACCTTTTTTTTCACTATTTTTAACTTACAAAAACTCAAGATCTTCCTTGTGTGGAATGACATGAAAGTTCTTTTCTTGTGTGTTTCTTGGTTAAACATCATAACTGTTTTTTGATGTTTGTGAATGTTAGCACTAAGAGAGTTAAGATACATTTAGATAATTTTCTTAATGGTTTTCCCACAACCTTCCAACTAAGCAGTGAGACAACCTTTAGTAAAGGTATAGGATCCATTCCAAACAAAGTTGATCTGGAGGTGTTGTGGTATATAATATTTACCTTATTAAATGGTTTCTTTATATTTCTATTTTTTACAGTCAGCACTCAAGCATTATTATAAATATCTAGAGTTCATTTTTAAAAAAAGGGTACAGTTATATTTAAAGATATGCCAATAATTTTAACTTTACTTTTTTCCAGCCACATTGCTCCTAAATATTTAGCAGTAAAAGTTAGCTAGCTATAGTATTGTTGCTGCTACTGCTGCTAAGTCGCTTCAGTCGTGTCCAACTCTGTGCGACCCCATAGACGGCAGCCCGCCAGGCTCAGCCATCTCTGGGATTCTCCAGGCAAGAACACCGGAGTGGGTTGCCATTTCCTTCTCCAATGCATGAAAGTGAAAGGTGAAAGTGAAGTCGCTCAGTCGTGTCTGACTCTTAGCGACCCCATGGATTGCAGCCTACCAGGCTCCTCCGTCCATGGGATTTTCCAAGCAAGAGTACTGGAGTGGGGTGCCATTGCCTTCTCCGATAGTAATGTTAGTATTGTTAATATAACAATAAGGGGAAAAAAGATATTTGAAGTTTATTTAAGAGTAAGTGATTATTTAAAAACTTGAATAAAAATACATTGTACACATGAAACTGATAAAAATGTTGTAAATCAGTCTCAAAAAATAGCAAGCTCGTCTTAACTTTTTCTATGAAATGATGAAATCATTGTATTTGAGTTTTTACAAGTGATAACCTTATCAGTTTGTTAGATTTTCTGAGTGTTCAAGTCTACTACATATATGAAGCAAAGTGTGAGAGAAATTTTTCTTCCTTACTTTTCACAATTAAGAACATCTGTATGGAGAGTACTTAGGGATAAAGCAGATGGGCTTTGTGCTTTATATGTTTGTATTAGGTTGGTGCAAAAGTAATTGCAGTTTTTTGCATTATAAATTTGCCTTTGATATTGGAATGCATTCTTAAACAAATGTGGTTATGCTATACATAATTTTAATGCACATTTCTCATTTTGTGTTTTTTTTTTTTTGCTATTGACTTATTACTTGCTGTTTATTTTATATTTATTTTAGATTAGGGACATGATGTTACACAAAAAGCAAATTTTAGCAGTTTTCTTATTTGAGTTCAAAATGGGTCATAAAGCATTGGAGACAACTCACAACATCAACAACACATTGGGCCTAGAAACTGCTAACAAATGTACAGTGCAGTGGTGGTTGAAGAAGATTTGCAAAGGCAACAAGAGCCTTGAAGATGAGCATAGTGGCTGGCCATTGGCAGGTGACAACAACCAACTGAGGGCAATCATTGAAGCTGACCCTCTCACTACTGCACAAGAAGTCACCATTGGCCATTCTATGGTCATTCAGCATTTGAAGTAAATTGGAAAGGTGAAAAAGCTCTATAAGTGCATGCCTCATGAGCTAACCGAAAATAAAATAGTCATTTTGAAGTGTCTTCTTATTCTACGTGACACAACAAACCCATTTCTCGATCAGATTGTGATGAAAGTGGATTTTGTATGACAACTGGTGACAACCAGCTTAGTGGTTGGATTGAGAAGAAGCCCCAAAGCACTTCCCAAGGCCAAAATTGCACCATAAAAAGGCATGGTCACTGTTTGGTGGTCTGCTGCCAGTCTGATCCATTATAGCTTTCTGAATCCTAGTGAAACCATTACATCTGAGAAGTAAGCTCAGCAAATCAGTGAGATACACTGAAAACTGCAATGCCTGCAGCCAGCATTGGTCAACAGAGAGGGCCCAGTTCTTCTCCACAACAGTGCCTCACCACACATCACATAACCCATGCTTCAAAAGTTGAATGAATTAGGCTAGGAATTTTGCCTCATCCACCATATTCATCTGACTTCTCACCAACTGACTACCACTTCTTCAAGCATCTCGATAACTTTTTGCAGGGAGAATGGTTCCACAACCAAAAGGATGCAGAAAATGCTTTCCAAGAGTTCATTGAATCCCAAAGCACAGATTTTTACACTATAGGAATAAGCAAAGTTATTTCTCATTGGCAAAAATGTGTTGATTGTAATGGTACCTATTTTAATTAATAAAGATGTGTTTGAGCCTAGTTATGATGATTTAAAATTCACAGGTCAAAGAATCAATATTGTGAAAATGACTGTACTACCAAACACAATTACAGATTCAATGCAATCCCTATCAAATTACCAATGGCATTTTTCACAGAACTAGAACAAAAAATTTCACAATTCGTATGGAAACACAAAAGACCCCAAATAGCCAAACCAGTCTTAAGAAATTAGAATGGAGCTGAAGGAATCAACCTTCCTGACTTCAGATTATACTACAAAGCTCCAGTCATCAAAAAAGTATAGTACTGGCACAAAAACAGAAACAAAGACCAGTGGAAAAGAAGGAAAGAAAGTGCAGTCACTCAGTCGTGTCTGACTCTTTGCAACCCCATAGACTGTAGCCTACCAGGCTTCTCCGTCCATGGTATTTTCCAGGCAAGGGTACTGGAGTGGGTTGCTATTTCCTCCTCCAGGGGATCTGCCCGACCCAGGAATCGAACCCAGGTTTCCCTCATTGTAGGCAGACGCTTTCCCTTCTGAGCCACCAGGGAAGCTCTAAAGACCAGTGGAGCAAGATAGAAAGCCCAGAAATAAACCCATGCACCTATGGATACTTTATTTTTGATAAAGGAGGCAAGAATATACAATGGGGCAAAGACAGCCTCTCCAATAAATGGTGCTGGGAAAACTGGACAACTACATGTAAAAGAATGAAATTAGAACACTTCCTAACACCATACACAAAAATAAACTCAAAATGGATTAAAGACCTACATTTAAGACCAGAAACTATAATATTCTTAGAGGAAAACATAAGCAGAACACTTAGTGACATAAATCAAAGCAAGATCCTCTATGACCCACCTTCTAGAGTAACGGAAATAAAAACAAAAGTAAACAAGTGGGACCTGATTAAACGTAAAAGATTTTGCACAGCAAAAGAAACTATAAGCAAGGTGAAAAGACAACCCTCAGAAAATCCCATGGACAGAGGAGCCTGGTAGGTTGCAGTCCATGGGGTCGCGAAGAGTCGGACACGATTGAGTGACTTCACTTTCACTCTTCACTTTCATGCATTGGAGAAGGAAATGGCGACCCACTCCAGTGTTCTTGCCTGGAGAATCCCAGGGACAGGGGAGCCTGGTCGGCTGCTGTCTATGGGGTTGCACAGAGTTGGACACGACTGAAGCAACTTAGCAGCAGCAGCAGAATGGGAGAAAATAATAGCAAATGAAACAACTGACAGAGGATTAATTTCCAAAATATACAAGGAGTTCATACAACTTAATGCCAGAAAAACAATCAACCCAATCCAAAAGTGGGAAAAAGACCAAAGAAAACATATAGATGGCTAACAAACACATGAAAAGATGCTCAACATCGCTCATTGTTAAAGAAATGCAAATCAAAACCACAGTGGGATATCACCTCATACCGGTCAGAATGGTCATCATCAAAAAGCCTACAAACAGTAAATGCTGGAGAGGGTGTGGAGAAAAGGGAATGTTCTTGCACTGTTTTTGGGAATGTAAATTGATGCAGCCACTATGGAAGATGGTATGCTGCTGCTGCTAAGTCACTTCAGTCGTGTCCGACTGTGTGTGACCCCATAGACGGCAGCCCACCAGGCTCCACTATCCCTGGGATTCTCCAGGCAAGAATACTGGAGTGGGTTGCCATTTCCTTCTCCAATGCATGAAAGTGAAAAGGGAAAGTGAAGTCGCTCAGTTGTGTCTGACTCTTAGCGACCCCCATGGACTGCAGCCTACCAGGCTCCTCCGTCCATGGATTTTCCAGGCAAGAGTACTGGAGTGGGGTGCCATTGCTTTCTCTGGGAAGATGGTATGGAGAGTCCTTAAAAAACTAGGAATAAAACCACCATATGACCTGACCCAGCAATCCTGTTCCTAGGCATATACCCTGAGGAAACCAAAATTGAAAGAGACACATGTATCCCATTATTCATTGCAGCACGATTTACAATAGCTAGAACATGGAAGCAACCTAGATGTCCATCGACAGATGAATGGATAAAGAAGTTGTGGTACAGATACACAATGGAATATTACTCAGCCATAAAAAGGAATGCATTTGAGTCAATTCTGATGAGGTGGATGAACCTAGAACCTATTATACAGAGTGAAGTAAGTCAGAAAGAGAAAGAGAAATATTGTATTCTAACACATATATACAGCATCTAGAAGAATGGTACTGAAGAACTTATTTACAGGGCAGCAATGGAGAAACAGAATAGATTTATGGACATGGGGAGAGGGAAAGAGAGGGTGAGATGTATGGAAAGAGTAATATGGAAACTTACATTACCATATGTAAAATAGATAGCCAAAGGGAATTTGCTGTATGGCTCAGGAAACTCAAACAGGGGCTCTATTCAACCTAGAGGGTGGGATGGGGAGGGAGGTGGGAGGGAGGTTTGAAAGGGAGGGGATGTATGTATACCGGTGGCTGATTCATGTTGAGGTTTGACAAAAAACAACAAAATTCTGTTCAGCAATTATCCCTCAATAAAAAAATTAATTAAAAAGAAAAAGGAAACAAAAACTCACGGGTCAAAATTGTAGTTATGTTTGCACCAACCTAATAAATGATGTTGAATGTGAAAAATAGGTAATATAGAAGTAGTCTTATATAGCTGAATTTTGATATGTTGCCTCTTTATGCCTAATTCAAAAACTTCATCTAAAACTATTTGAATAAGTTCATAGGTTTTCAGATTTGTCATGAAATAAAATCATCACAGTAAAATAAAACAATATAAAAAAAAGAAAAAGTATCACTGTTCTTTACAGTAGAATTGGTAGAGAAAGTTTGTTTCATCATGTATATATTTTCCATGTCCAGTGATTTTTCTTTATTTACAATAAGATATTGCCAATCATTTAGTCATTAAGAATTATTTCTGTTGTTTCCAGACAGATGTTATATTTTTCTAATTAAGTAGTAGTTTATGCTTTAAAGATTAATTTAAAGTAAAATGATAGTGTCATACAAATTTGATTCTTTCAACCCCATAATCTTTGCTTTCATTTTATTTTGTAACCGTAATATAAGTTTTCTCAGTCTTAGCACTATGGACGTTTGGGCAGCTAATTCTTTGATGTGGGGAGCCCTCCTGTGCTTTGAAGGATGTTTAGCAACATTTCCGGCCTCAACAGACAAGACTCCAGTCACACTTTGTGGTTCTAGACCCTGCCAGGTAAACCCGGGAGGCAAAACTGACTCTAGTTGAGAATCATGCCATAGTGTATTCTCTAAAATTCTTATGACTTTCCGGAGCATAATTTGGAATAAAGCAGTGTACCACTAGTGAAAAGTGAAAGTGAAAGTCACTCCGTCGTGTCCAACTCTTTGTGACCCCATGGACTATACAGTCCATGGAATTCTCTAGGCCAGAACACTAGAGTGGGTAGCCATTTCCTTCTCAACGGAATCTTCCCAACCCAGGGATCGAACCCAGATCTCCCGCATTGCAGGTAGGCGGATTCTTTACCAGCTAAGCCACCAGAGAAGTAGCTAGGCCCAAAATCAGCAGAACAAATTTTGCTTCTGGGCAGTATTTTGGATAGTTCAACATCAATAAAAAGGTCATAAACAGTAACTATATTTTTTCATCAAAGTCTATATTGTCTAGGTAATTGGTATAGAACAGACCACTGGGAACATTTTAGTGAGTGCCACACAGGGAAATAAAATTAGTCAGTAGGTACAGATGTCATTTATGGCTGTTTTTCTTCAACCTTTATTTTAAAATGTGAGGCAACAGGATCTGCAGAAATTAAAGGACACATGAAAGCTGTTATACTAGTTTGTGTTACCCTCAAATCACGGTAATTTCAATGACATACCAGAATAAAAATGTGTTTCACTCCTTTTGTCATTTACATATAACAGGTGATGCCCACTGCCCTGCTGGGAACATCCTCAATCCAACTTCCTCTCCAAAAATTTTGGCATTCTGTATCATGACGAACACACAGTGGGCAAGCCAGTTTACAGGGTATTTTTCCATTTAAACATATGCCAGAGGGAAAAAAAAATTAATTTAGCTCTTTGAGAGAAAAACAAAATGACTTCAAATTTTATTAAATTGGCTGTGCAGAAGGGAGAAATATACAGGTCTCTGCTGCCAACATTTATTAAGCTTAATGTGCATTTGATAGCTAATAGAAATTATTGATGGAGACTCCAAAGGTAGTTGACATTACTAGACTCCTTGAGGTGGGTGTCGAGGAGAAGGTAAGACAGACCAAGTTCTGAACTAGCAGAAAACGTACTCACCATCTCTACGTGGTTTCCTTTACTCTGTGACTTCTACCTGCTGCAGAGCAAGGCAAAAAAAGGAAAAAAGAAAATATTATTTTACAGTGTAAGGTCTTCCTTGATTTTTTACTAAACGAATTGAGATTAATCTTGTTTTAAAACCCCATCTCAATATTAATATCAGATTGAACTTGTCACGTAAGTGGTTGATTGTAACTTTATGGCCACTAAAAGATTTCAAACTGCATTCATTCCTCTTTGTACACATAATGAAAAATGGGCAAAATAATGAAGACTGATGTTTACTTAAGTCTGCTCTGTTTAATTCTGCTGTCTGCTCTTCTACAGTGCTGTCTCTAATTGTACATAGTTTAATGATATCTAGGAGTATAAAGTTGTTGCCCATAAACAGCTTGTAAATAGCTTTCCTAAAATAAAATGGTTTCAATAATTGTATTCAGTAACTTCTTGATTGCTGAAACTTGGTTGCCTCTGATAATGCACTGTTATAATAATAGGTGTAAAAGATGTCATATATATTACATGGGGGTGGGTCGGGGGATGTGTGTGTGGGTATATGTATAGTATAGACTTAATTCTTCACTTGTGATACATCCCTAAATGTAGAATTTGCTAGATGAAAAGAGTATTTGATGTATATGGCTAACTGCTCTTTCAGAAATGCGCTGACAGCATACCCTACCATGATCATAGGAGTGAGTACAAGTCTCCTCAGCTCAGTCCAGTCGCTCAGTCGTGTCCAACTCTGTGCGACCCCATGAATCGCAGCACACCAGGCCTCCCTGTCCATCACCAACTCCCAGAGTTCACTCAGACTCACGTCCATCGAGTCAGTGATGCCATCCAGCCATCTCATCCTCTGTCGTCCCCTCTCCTCCTGCCCCCAATCCCTCCCAGCATCAGAGTCTTTTCCAATGAGTCAACTCTTTGCATGAGGTGGCCAAAGTACTGGAGTTTCAGCTTTAGCATCAGTCCTTCCAAAGAACACCCATGACTGATCTCCTTTAAAATGGACTGGTTGGATCTCCTTGCAGTCCAAGGGACTCTCAAGAGTCTTCTCCAACACCACAGTTCAAAAGCATCAATTCTTCGGCACTCAGCCTACTTCACAGTCCAACTCTCACATCCATATATGACCACAGGAAAAACCATAGCCTTGACTAGACGGACCTTTGTTAGGAAAGTAATGTCTCTGCTTTTGAATATGCTCTCTAGGTTGGTCATAACTTTCCTTCCAAGGAGTAAGCGTCTTTTAATTTCATGGCTGCAGTCACCATCTGCAGTGATTTTGGAGCCCCAAAAAATAAAGTCACCCACTGTTTCGGCTGTTTCCCCATTTATTTCCCATGAAGTGATGGGACTGGATGCTGTGATCTTCGTTTTCTGAATGTTGAGCTTTAAGCCAACTCTTTCACTCTCCACTTTCACTTTCATCAAGAAGCTTTTTAGTTCCTCTTCACTTTCTGCCATAAGGGTGGTGTCATCTGCATATCTGAGGTTATTGAGATTTCTCCTGGCAATCTTGATTCCAGCTTGTGTTTCTTCCAGCCCAGCATTTCTCATGATGTACTCTGCATAGAAGTTAAATAAGCAGGGTGACAATATACAGCCTTGACATACTCCTTTTCCTATTTGGAATCAGTCTGTTGTTCCATGTCCAGTTCTAACTGTTGCTTCCTGACTTGCATATAGGTTTCTCAAGAGACAGGTCTGGTGGTCTGGTATTCCCATCTCTTTCAGAATTTTCCACAGTTTATTGTGATCCACACAGTCAAAGGCTTTGGCATAGTCCATAAAGCAGAAATAGATGTTTTTCTGGAACTCTCTTGCTTTTTCCATGATCCAGCGGATGTTGGCAATTTGATCTCTGGTTCCTCTGCCTTTTCTAAAACCAGCTTGAACATCAGGAAGTGACTTCAATTCTTGTCCTGAGCCCTCTAGCTACTCTCTCTTAATCTAATGATGAAAACTCCTGTCACATCCCATTTTATCTTTCAGCTTTGTTTACAGTGACTTTTGTCACAACTTTAAAGTTTTTACATAGTCAATGTCTTCCTTTAGAGATTCTGCGGTAGTTAGAATTTTTGTCATCTCAAAAAATATTTTTGAAAAATCCCTACATTTGTATTGTATTATGTCATGTATTACATGTGTATCAGTTTCCTGTGGAATTTGTTTTGATGTAAGATGTGTTTTAGGTTTTTAAATATGCTATTTCCAAATGATTAACAGTTGTCTTATCATCTTTTATTAAATAATCTTTCTCTAATGGCCACATACACACAAAAGTTTGGACTTAAAAGAGTAAAATCATGCCATGCTATGGTTGTCCAAGAAACCCTCTGAACTATGTTAAGGGTACTTATCTGGTATTTAGGATTTGTTTGTCACTGTAAATGCAGATGTTCTGAATGTGCCTAAGGTGGCGCCAGGCACGTAGTAGACAATAGATAGTTGCTGAATGAATGTGTGGGAAGTGGGTATCTTGGTATGAAAGTATTCCTTATCTTACAACGTAAAAAAATGTTAAATCAGTAGAGAAAAATGGACAAAAGAAGGCATGTAACCATCACCCAGCTTGAGCAGTTACCAACTCATGGCCAGTATTGTTTTAACACTTTTCCCACATACCTTTCCCTTCCTTATTGTTTTGAAGCAAGTCCCAGGTACTATTTCATTCATAAACGTTTCAGTGTCTGTCTCAAAAAGATTAAGTCGTTTTTCTTTAAACATCACATTATTACGCCTAACAAACTAAAATAATGCCTTTATAGCATTAGGTATCCTGTCAGCCTTCAAGTTTTCAATTGTCTCATAAATGTCATTTTTTGTTTTACAGTCTTTCATTTGAATCAGGACTCAAAAAAGATCCACGAAATGTGATTATTTAATATACAATATTTCTTAAGTATTTTTTGATCTTTGGTTTTCTCATCTTCTCTCTCTTTTCTCCCTGGTGATTTATTTGTTGAAGAACGGGGTTATTTGTATGGCCGCATTTCCCACAGCCCAGAGTTTGCTGATTGTATCCTAATACTGTCATTTACTTAAGTGTTACTTATATGCCTCTGTCTCCTGTATTTCCTGTAAACTGGTAGTTGGAGCTAAAGCCTTAATCAGATTCAGATTCAGTTTTCTTTTTGGCAAGCCCAAAAAGAAGGTGGTGGCCTATCATAATGACAGCGTTACTGGCTTTTTGTTCAGGGCCTTGCAAATTGATTTTGCTAACATTTGTTGAGTATTTTCTGTGTGCCTAGCAAAGTGCTTATGTTCTGCAGGCATTATGTCACTCAATAATATTTAAGCTTTGTAATACTAGTACATATCAATTTCTATCTGATGACTAGACCTCTTATTAGGGCCAAGTTATCTTAAATGTCTTTCAAACAAACCCCTTGGTGTATACTCATGGTCATTTATGTGATTTAATTTGGAAATCTATCTGGACTTTCTTTTTATTGGATTCATTTAGAGCTATACAAAAATAACTTGCATTTAAGGCATTTAAAAAAATGTTTTAATAATAAAACTCAGAGACCTATCATTTAACTGTGAATTTGTTGTACTCTTTTTGGTACTGGGATTCACTTCACAAAGACCGATATATAAACCACAAATAGAGCCAAAAGAATTCAGTATTTCGGAGTCCCTTTCTCCTCCGCACTCATTGGCTCTGCAGACGCACTTGTGTCTCCTTCATCTCCCTCGGCTTTCTTTGCAAGCCCACAGCGCTCACAGCGTCCTGCTGTTGTCCCATGTGAGAAACTGACTTGGGGTTGTGAAAGCAAAACTAGCTTTTCGTTGTTTGTTTACATGTCTTTAATTTATTTTTGCTCAATTCTCCCCATGGTCCTAAATTCAGTTATTTATAAAATCAGGCCATTGGAGTTCCAGACTCAAAACATAAATGTCAAATTATCTTGACCAGCTGACAGTTTTGGAGATGAAACTGTTTGATATGTAGTTGATGGAGAAAAACCCCCAACTGACCAGAGTCGCAATTAGATACCAGAGCACTAGTTGCAAAGCAAGGCAAAGAGGATCCTATTGTACAGCTTTACAAACTGACATGCGGGGAGTCATTTATTCTTTATATATATTAATCTTTCTTCTCCTTTAATAGTTGTAGCTTTTTCCTCAAATTTCCAGAATATCTGTTAGGTGAAGCATTTGATTGATTGAATAAAAGGAACATAAAGCATTGGTGAATACAGCAGGGAAATAGGAATGAATGTGAAGTTTCATTTCGTACTCTGGTTGTACCTCACTGTGAGACATTAGACTAGTAGCCAAATTCTCTGTTTTTATTTCTTTAAAACACAATTATTTTTGCCATACTTATTCATACAGAACTTTAAGATTCTTATTTGAACCAGTCTTCTGTAAGCTTGTCATAAGAGGGGATTGTGTCTCTCTTCACCTGATCTTACTGGGTGTCCAGGGTAGCATGGTGCACGTGCTTGTGCTTAATGAGTAACTTTGGATGCTGGTGGTATTTGAAAGATTATACATTTTAAAGGGTATTTTGTTCTCTTTTTCTTGGCAAGACCAAGGAGCTTCCTTTTCTAAGACCAGTGCTTTTTAGACTCAGTGAAAGTACACATTGTTCTAGGAGAATTGCCATATGAAAGCCTAGAATATATATTGAGTGCTTCCAAGAAAGGGGGAGAAGTCATGTTCTAGGACAGTGAATGCTGACTGGGTGCTGAATGATTGACTGTTATGTGCTCTTTTACTTACAGGCTCGCTTCTCATATGTGCGAATGAAATATCTTTTCTTTTCCTGGTTGGCGGTTTTTGTTGGAAGCTGGATTATATATGTGCAATACTCTACCTATACAGAACTATGCAGAGGAAAGGACTGTAAGAAAATAATAGTAAGTATTTTTTATTTTCTAGTATATGAAGAAACCTATTCTCTAATTGAAGTAGAGTTGATTTAAAATGTTGTACCAATCTCTGCTGTGCAGCGTGACTCAGTTATATACATATACACATTCTTTTATTTATATATGTATATATATATATTATTTTCCATTATGGTTTATCCCAGGAGGCTGGGTATGGTTCCCTGTGCTATATGGTAGGACCTTGTTGTTTATCCATTCTAAGTGTAACAACACATTAAAAAACTATATTAATAGATTATATTTATTACTTATACATAGACTAAAATTATTTTCAAAAAGTAAAAGTTAATCTGATTTTGAGTTGTGTTGAACTTCTTACCATTTTGATATGACCAAATTAGTAGGACTGTTCCCCACTTTGAAAAACTCTGTATTCAGAAATCTGAGTAAGCCAGACTAGTATGAGAGCATACTTATTACAAAGAGGGATTCTTGCTTTTCAAATATACTTGAAGTTTAGTTTAATCAGATGGATTTTTAAATATTTATAGTATGAAAGTGTTATTTGCATCCATCCTTTTTGGAACATATCTTTTGAATAAATGGAGTCATTCTCGAATGCTGAAAATATTTGTAAAAAGTATATATGTGTATTTATTATTTAATTTCTATCCTACTGGATATATCTTAGGAAAATCACTAACAGAATAAGATTTCTAGTAGTAAATATTGGTTCCATAGCACTTATATCTTAAATGTTTGAGGATAATACTTAACTCCTTGTTTTCTGCTAATATCTTCTATATAAATAATATTAAAACATCTAAGAATTCATCTAAGAATTATATTTTTATCTAATAATTATTGAGATCCCAATTATTGTAACTTGTTAATGATTCTAATTGTTGAATGGTTACTTTTTAAACAGGCCAGTGGCGTAGGTGTGTACATTTAGCAATAAGGCATTCTGACCTTATGAACTTAAGAGTCTAGTAGGGAAGAAAATGAATAATTACAGTAAGGTAAGATAATTATTATAATTATTACAGTAACAAATGATATAGGGTCATAAGACAGGGAGACCTGAAGCTTTCCAAAGTTTTAAGAGAATAAAAATCAGGTTAACTCTAGACATTCTGTCAGTCAGAATAAAAATAAATTATTCCCCAGGAGTATAATATCCTCTTAGTAGTCAGAAGAGAAATACTAATATAAGAAGCAAGGGAATTAATTAGCAAAGAAGAGTTCCAAATCAAGGAAGGTTGAAAGATGTCAATCTCGTGTTCATTCCAATTGGCCATTCCAGATCCTTCAGGACTTTAGGAAACTCTGGGGGCAGGCAGTATACTGGGTACTTCATATCGTCATTAGTACTTAAAATGATCCTGTGAAAGCCCCCCCAAAACCCACTTTACAAATAAAGAAATATGACTAACAAGAGAGAAGAATTTGCCTTTCCTGGTGGAGCAAGAATTTGATCCCAACTCTGTGTCTACAGAAAGCTCATGCTCTTTCTGCTACCCAGAGTCAGAAAAGACTGATAAAGGGAGTTATAGATTAATAAAGCTAACAAAACCCCCCACAGAACCCACCAGCTCAGCTTCAGTGAAGAAGAAAGAAGTTATATAATCAACTATAATAACATGTAAATAACCAAAACTATTTGAAATGTTTATTTTCCTTTTTTTAAGGTCACCTTTCTCAAATTGGGTTTCTTGAGGCACCTTAAAAGGTAGTCCATGAGTCAGATATACTTGAAAACAGAAAGTTAAACAAATATAAAGAGTTGACTTTACTGACTACTTCTTAGGATCTTTAATATACTAATGTGTGTTCTGCATCTCCAAAGAAAGCAAATATATTTGATTAGGAGAAAAATCCATCCCCACTGTAACCCTCCCAGGAAGACCTATTAACATCATCTGGCTATGTTAGAATGCTGTTCTAAGAGATTAGAAATAGACATGGTTTTTATCTTGTTTTTAATATAGTAGCCTTTAAAATGTAAGGCATATGTTGGTACATATTCTGTTATGAGTGAAATTATAGTTTAAGTACCTCATTTTTCATTTTAATGGGTAAGAAATGAAAGCAAAACATAATTCTAGCATAATTTAATGGTTATCTTTCTAAAACTTGAAAATAATAAGTTTTCTAAGCCTAAAATTTATCTTTTTCCTAAGACTGTCTTTTAAAAAAAAAAAATTGTAGTTTCTCTGCATTTGGGAATTATGTTCTTAAACTTACCCAAACTGGCAATACTTTAAGACCAGTAATACTAAATAGTACTGATATGGCATAGGAATTATGTAATTAGAAAAGAAAGCAGTGGGGCTTCCCTGGTGACTCACTGGCAAAGAATCTGCCTGTCAATGCGGGGGACACGGGTTCAATCGTCCATAAAGATCCCACATGCTATGGAGCAACTAAGCCTGTGCCTCACAGCTGCTGAGCCTGTGCTGCAGAGCCAGGCAGCTGCAACTGCTGAGCTCACGTACCTAGACCCTGTGCTCTGCAACAAGAGAAGCCATGGCAATAAGTCTGTGCACCACAGCTAGAGAGTAGACCCTGCTCTCTGCAACTAGAGAAAAAGCCTAAGCAACAGCAAAGACCCAGCACAGCCAAAAAGAAATAAAATTATTTTTTTAAAAAGAAAGAAAACAGGCAGAGAAGATATTTTTAAAGTATATGTTAAAGCTTCAAAGAACTAACAAGGTAGTGAGGAATTACTTGATTAAGATCTGAGAAAAGGGGGACTTCCCTGGTGGTCCAATGGCTAAGATTCTATGATCCCAGTGCAGGGGGCCTCGGTTCAATACCTGGTCAAGGAACTAAATCCCATGTGCCACAACGTCAGAATTCGAATCCACAACTAGAGATCAAATATCAAAGAAACTAGTGCTGCCAGTAAGATTCAGCATAGATAAATAAAATAAGTAAATATTAAAAAAAAAAAAGATCTGAGAAAGGATAAGATTTAAGAGAGGTGAGCCTTGATTTTGTAACTGTGTTTGCCTGGAGGTAGATGACCTAAAATATAGTCTTATGAGGCTAGGAAGATAAAAATATAGTACAGTTTCTACCAAGAGTGGGACCTTGGTACACCATGCTTTGGGCTGAGATCCCAAAGGGCTGAACCCCAAGAGTGAAGGTGAGCTAAAAGAATCTCAGAAAGGTGAGCTGACTTTTGTAGCTTCTTTTTCCCTTGAGGAATTTGCTGATACTAGGCATGAGCAGGCATCTGAGAACCAGGACTGTATACCGGGAGACCTTTGCTCTAGGGACAAGAAACCAGCAAGCTTTTATAGAAAACTAAGGGAACCTCAAGCAAACAGGCAGTTATCCTGTTGGGATGTTTGCCAAATCCTGGGCTTTACAGAATGGAAGGCTAAAAAAAATCTCATTGGAAAGCCTTTGAAAAGCAGACATTTTGGCAGTCTCACAAGATACAGACTAGAGTTATAAACCTGCCAGAGGGAGAAATCTCAATGAATTCCCAGGGTCTCAGTTAAAAATCCTGGAGGGCTATCCTCTTGGAATGGAGATGAACCCAAAGTAGCTTGACCTTTACTGGAGATGCAATTAAGCCTGCACTCAGCACAGCCCCCTGATTGGTTTAAGGTGATCAGTTACCATTATATCTGCCTACTAGAGGAAAGGGAAATCCTCTCTGGAGGCATTATGTACAAAATTACAGGGCATACCAAAAGACAAGATGACATGACCGAAACCCAAGAAATAAACATGGACAATAGAAGCAGATCCATAGATAATCTAGATATTGCTGTCATCCAAAAAAGATTTTTAAATAACCGTGTACATGTTCAAATATATAGGAAAAAAACAAAGGTAGAGAATATAAATTTTTAAAAATGGGTAATTTCAACAGGGAATTAAAATGTATTTAAGAGAATCAGGAAGACAATATAGAAGTTCCTCAAAGTTAAATACAGAATTACCATATGAATTACCAGCAATTCTACTTTTAGGTATATACCCAAAAGAATCGAAAGCAGGGACTCATATACTTGCACACCAATGTTAATAGCAGCATTATTCACAGTAGCCAAAAAGGTCAAAACTCTCTAATGTCTATTAGCATAAAGAAAATGTGACATATCCATACAAAGGAATTTTAATCAACCTTTAAAAGAATGAAATTCTGGTGAATGTGCAATGTGGAGTAACTTTGAAAACACAATGCTGAATGATATAAGCCAAATGCAAAAGGACAAATGTGTGATCCACCTATATGAGATACCTAGAATAATGATTACACAAAATCATTACAAAAATTGGTTTGACTCCACTTGTTTGACTTAGTATGAATAGAATGCTTGATTTCTGATTTATAGTAACCGAAGACTTTGATATAGTTCCATGTATTTTCACATCTAGTATTACTGCTAAAAGTCTAGAAAATTTATTATCTTAGTGGTTTAAAGACACTTGAGTGAAGCTTGAACTTTTAGACATAAATGGTATGGACCTAACAGAAGCAGAAGATATTAAGAAGAGGCGGCAAGAATACACAGAACTATACAAAAAAGATCTTCATGACCCAGATAATCACGATGGTGTGATCACTCACCTAGAGCCAGACATCCTGGAATGTGAAGTCAAGTACTTCTGCTTTATTGACTATGCCAAAGCTTTTGACTGTGTGGATCACAACAAACTGTGGAAAATTCTTCAAGAGATGGGAATACCATACCACCTTACCTGCTTCCTGAGAAATCTGTATACAGGTTAAGAAGCAGCAGTTAGAACTGGACATGGAACAACAGAGTAGTTCCAAATAGGGAAAGGAGTACATCAAGGCTGTATATTGTCTCCCTGCTTATTTAACTTATATGTGGAGTTATTTACCTTATATTCTTAACTTATATAGCTTATTTAACTTATATTCTTTTATACAAAAAAATTAGAGATACCAAGGGAACATTTCATGCAAAGATGGGCTCGAAAAAGGACAGTAATGGTATGGACCTAACAGAAGCAGAAGATATTAAGAAGAGGTGGCAAGAATACACAGAAGAACTGTACAAAAAAGATCTTCATAACCAAGATAATCACAATGGTTTAATCTCTAGTCTTTCCCATTCTATTGTTTTCCTCTATTTATTTTCACTGATCACTGAGGAAGGCTTTCTTATCTC
Source organism: Bubalus kerabau (assembly GCF_029407905.1). Classification (NCBI taxonomy): domain Eukaryota; kingdom Metazoa; phylum Chordata; class Mammalia; order Artiodactyla; family Bovidae; genus Bubalus; species Bubalus kerabau. Next base: position 51,473,293 of record NC_073629.1, read on the forward strand.
TCCTTGCTGTTCTTTGGAACTCTGCATTCAATGGGTATATCTTTCCTTTTCTGCTTTGCTTTTGGCTTCTATTCTTTTCAGAGCTATTTGTAAGGCCTCCTCAGACAGCCATTTTGCTTTTTTGCATTTCTTTCTCTTGGGAATGGTCTTGATTCCTATCTCCTGTAAAATGTCACGAACCTCACTCTATCAGATCTAGTCCCTTAAATCTATTTCTCACTTCCACTGTATAATTATAAGGGATTTGATTTAGGTCATACCTGAATGGTCTAGTGGTTTTCCCTACTTAGTTCAATTTAAGTCTGAATTTGGCCATAAGGAGTTCATGATCTGAGCCACAGTCAGCTCCCAGTCTTGTTTTCGTTGACTGTATAGAGCTTCTCCATCTTTGGCTGCAAAGAATATAATCAGTCTGATTTTGGTATTGACCATGTGGTGATGTCCATGTGTAGAGTTTTCTCTTGTGTTGTTGGAAGAGGGTTTTGCTATGACCAGTGCGTTCTCTTGGCAAAACTCTATTAGCCTTTACCCTGCTTTATTCTGTACTCCAAGACCAAATTTGCCTGTTACTCCAGGTGTTTCTTGACTTCCTACTTTTGCATTCCAGTCCCCTATATTAAAAAGAACATCTTTTTGGGTGTTAGTTCTAAAAGGTCTTGTAGGTCTTCATAGAACCGTTCAACTTCAGCTTCTTCAGCATCACTGGTCAGGGCATAGACTTGGATTACCGTTATATTGAATGGTTTACCTTGGAAATGAACAGAGATCATTCTGTTGTTTTTGAGATGGCATCCAAGTACTGCATTTCAGACTCTTTTGTTGACCATGATGGCTACTCCATTTCTTCTAAGGGATTCCTGCCCACAGTAGTAGATATAATGGTCATCTGAGTTAAATTCACCCATTTTTATTTTGCTGATTTCTAAAATGTCAATGTTCACTCTTGCCATATCCTGTTTGACTGCTTCCAATTTGCTTTGATTCATGGTCCTAACATTCCATAATATTCCTATGCAATATTGCTCTTTACATCATTGGACCTTGCTTCCATCACCAGTCACATCTGCAACTGGGTGTTGTTTTTGCTTTGGCTCCATCTCTTCATTCTTTCTGAAGTTATTTCTCCACCAATCTCCAGTAGCATATTGGGCACTTACCGACCTGGGGAGTTCATCTTTCAGTGTCCTATCTTTTTGCCTTTTCATACTGTTCATTCGGTTCTTAAGGCAAGAATACTGAAGTGGTTTGCCATTCCCTTATCCAGTGGACTGCATTCTCTCAGAACTCTCCACCATGACCTATCCATCTTGGGTGGCCCTACACGGCATGGCTCATAGTTTAATGGAGTTAGACAAGGCTGTGGTCCATGTGATTAGATTGGTTAGTTTTCTGTGATTTTCAGTCTGTCTGCCCTCTGATATAGAAAGATAAGAGGCTTATGGAAACTTCCTCTGGGAGAGACTGACTGAGGGGAAAACTGGGTCTTGTTCTGATGGGCGGGGCCATGCTCAATAAATCTTTAATCCAATTTTCTATTGATGGATGGAGCTGTGTTCCTTCCCTGCTATTTACCTGGGGCCCAACTATGGTGGAGGTAATGAAGATAATGGTTACCTCCTTCAAAAGATCCCACGCATGTACTGCTACACTCAGTGACCCCAACCCTGCAGCAGGCGACCACCAACCCATGCCTCCGCTGTCACCAACTTAGACAGCATATTAAAAAGCAGAGACATTACTTTGCCAACAAAGGTCCATCTAGTCAAAGCTATGGTTTTTCCAGTAATCATGTATGGATGTGAGAGTTGGACTACAAAGAAAGCTGAGTGCTGAAGAATTGATGCTTTTGAACTGTGGTGTTGGAGAAGACTCTTGAGAGTCCCATGGACTGCAAGGAGATCCAACCAGTCCATCCTAAAGGAAATCAGTCCTGAATATTCATTGGAAGGATTGATGTTGAAGCTGAAGCTCCAATACTTTGGCCACCTGATGCAAAGAGCTGACTCATTGGAAAAGACCCTGCTGCTGGGAAAGCTTGAAGGCAGGAGGAGAAGGGGATGACAGAGGATGAGATGGTTGGATGGCATCACTGATTCGATGGACATGAGTTTGAGCAAGCTCCGGGAGTTGGTGATAGACAGGGAGGCCTGGCACGCTGCAATCGATGGAGTTGCAAAGAGTCGGATAGGACTGAGAGACTGAACTGAACTGAAACTTTTAATCCAGTTCTGAGCCTATAAAGTGATACTATGTTGTAAAAAGAAGAAAAAAAAACCAGAAGAAATTAATGTGATACAGTATTATTAACTAAAGTATAGATTTTGTTCAAATTTCACAAAATTTTATGCTAGTGTCTATTATTTGTTTTGATACCTTATTCAAGACTCCATATTATGTTTAATTGCATTGAGCAGCTTCAGCTGCATGTAACAAATTCTGGTAAATTCTCTTTTCATTTTTATTCTTTGCAAATATTTTCTAATTTTCCTTGTTATGGCTTCTTAGAAACATCTGTCATTTAAAAGTGGACATTTAATTTCCAAATGCATGGGATTTTTAAAATATCTTTGATATTAATTTCTCATTTAAATGCTTTCTTCTCTGCAATAACTCTCTGTTTTTTCAGTCTTCTAATATTGAGGCTTTCAGTGGCTAAATCAAAGATCTCTCTTGGTAAATGTCACATTGCACTTGAAAAGATATGGATTATTTTCAAATATCTTTTGACACTGATTTCTAACATAATTTGACAATGATAAGAGAACAGACTCTGTATGATTTCAGTACCTTTAGACCATGAAATTTTTGCACCTTTTTTTATGTCCCTGGATATGTTCCAGTGTCTCCTAGTTTATAATCTATGGGAACTTGAATAGACTTCGTATCCTACCGTTGTGTGAAATTTGTATAAATCTTAATTATGTTGAGTTGGTTCATAGTGCTTTTCAGGTCTGCTATATTCTACTTCTCTGTATATCCATTCTATTAATTTTTAAGAGTTTGATATTGAAACTCCAACTAAAACTCTTAATTTGTCTGCTTAAAAAAATAATTGTAATACATAGTGGAAATTTATGTAAGCTTGTTTTGTAATTTCCCAGTCTCCTATAAATGTGTTATCATACTTTCATAATTTAAAACATAAGAAAGACAAAAAAACAATTACACATAAATAGGGAAAAGGGTAAACGGAGTTAAAATGTTTAAAATCCTTATCATATTGCAGAGTAGGGGAAAAGTATTAATTAACTTTAGACTTGCTAATTCAATTATGTATTTTATTATTTCTAGGATAGCCTCTAGAATAGAAAAAGAGCACATCATTTCCAAACTAATGTAGGAAAATTGGGATAAATAATAATACTCAGTCCTAAAGATAGCAAGAAGGTCAAGAAAAAGAAACATAACAAGCAGAAGAAGTAGAAAACACATAAGAAGATGATAGATATCACAAATTAAATTCCCTGGGAAACAGACTCAGAGACTAAGATTTGCCCAAAGGAAGTTTGTTGGGATGGTCTTTTGAGATTAACATCTGTGAGGGAGTGAAGAAGCAAGATAGACCTGAAGAAATTTAAACTGCAATGCAGTGGTAATAAAAGCCTCAGTTGGTTCTACAGGGAACCTGGAACTGGGATGGCCTTGCAGAGATGCAGGCATTTATACCCCTCTCCCTGACTAATCATTGGATACCATTTTCCATCCTCTCCCAACTTCCTTAAACGGGATATGACCTTGGATAAGGCTGTATTCCAGCTGAGGGCAAGTCCCAGAGAAGGATTCAGCTGAGACCTGTTGACTACCTATGTGCTCAGCAGCTGAGGGAATGAATGCTCCAGTTCTAGAGCAAATATGAGTGGCTTAGCATGGCACTGACTGTCGTATATCTAAACCCAAACATGTTGGTAATTAAATTAAATATAAAGGGACCAAATGCTTCAGTTAAAACACAAAGATTGTCTGACTGTGTTAAAATTTAAAAGCAATTATATAAGATACACATCTAAAATATAAAGATGCAGATAGATTGAAAGTAAAAAAATAGGAAAACATTCATGCAAATAAAAAATATTTTAAAAGGAGGAATGTTTAGAGGAAAAACCATGGCTATATATATTCAGGTAAGTTTAATATTACACAGACTATACCTCTTTTTAGAGTTTGAATTAGCTCTTACTGGCTTGAAATGCAATTCCTTTTAAATTTGCTTCCCCCGAGTTACAGGTTTGCAATAGCTGCCTAAGTAATTGTCTGGTCTTCTCCTAAATTATGGCACTATCCACACATAGTTGTTCTGGTCTTAGTAATTCCTGTTTTGAAATGTGGAGTCTACACTGATTATCTCTCTCCCTCTGTATTACTGCATAGACTGTTCTCTTACGTGGAATGAACTGAAACAGAGCATGTAATAAGATGGCTGGTTTTCAGTTTGGGATATACATACATAAAACTGCATTATCTCAAAACCACATTTAGTGAAAACATGCTTGCCAAAGGATTACAGTATCTTGTGTATAAACTCTGAACAGATTTCCTTTAAAATCCTCAGTTTTGTCTTAGTGAACTAAGGAAGATTAAAAAGAGACACAGAGGATCCAAAAGCAGCCCTATAAATACTGTTTGCTAAAGTTTAATAATGAGGGTTCTTTTCTTTCTTTGAAAGTTGACAGTTTAGCTTTTAACCTTTTTCTAGTTTTTTTCTTATTTTTCATAATTTAATATGTATTTTCAAACATACATATTTAATATGTATGTTAGTCATTATTCTGAGTGCTGTTGATACAGTCGTAACCAGAGTCCATGTCTTAAGAAGCTTATATTCTTAAAGCGGAATATGAATAATAAAAGCAAAAAACAAATAACTGACTTCATATATTAAGAAGGGCAGTGAGAAAGGATATAATAGCAGTATTTAGTAGAGAATGGCAAAGGATCCTATCTTGACCAGAGTGGTTGGGACAGGATTTCCTGAGAAGAGGGCATTTTAAATTGAAACCTGACGAGAAGGAAATAGCTGTGTATCGGGGCATAAAGCATTTAAAACAAGAAAGGAAGTACAAATGTCCAAAGAATAGAGCAAGTGTGGAAAATAGGACTGGTTTCATGTGTGACCTGTGAAAATGTCTCATTACTTTAGTCATATCGGTGTATCTTCAAACCTTGGATACTAATGGTACAATACACAAAGTATGAGGAGCTTCTTGACTGTAAGTAGCTCAACCATAACATGTTCGTCTATTGGAGAAAACACTAGCCTGGACTCAAAGAACTAGTCTAACCTTTCCCGTGATGCATGACTTTGAATAAATGACTTCATTTTATTGACTAGCTAGTAGTTCCATTGTACAGGTGAGAAAAGTATTTCTTTTTAAAAATTATTTATTTTTGGCTGTGCTGGGTGCAAAATTTATTTTTGGCTTTTGTTACAGCATGGGCTTTTTCTAGTTGCAGCGAGCGGAAACTTCTCTTTGTTGCTGTGTGCAGGCTTCTCACTTGGGCGGCCTCTCTTTGTGGAAAATGAGCTCTGCGGCTCTTGGACTTCAGTGTTGCGGCCCGTGGGCTCAGTACTTGCAGTTCCCGGCCTCAGAGCATAGGTGGAATATTAATGGTTGTGGCACACGAGATTACTTGCTCCATGGCAGGTGGGATCTTCCCAGACCAGGGATCAAACCTGTGTTTCCTGCATTGGCAGGCAGATTCTTTAACACTGAGCTACCAGGGAAGCCTCAGAAAATATTTCTGCCCTACCTGCCTCACAGATTTTGTGAGGATAAAGTAGAATCGAACCTATTAAGCTGAACGATATTCTGACGTATCTATTTTTTGTTTTGTTTGAAAATAAATGTTTATTTTATCCCTCAGTATGAAAAACAGACATTTTTTGGGCAGCTGAAGTATCTTGACATATCTATTGAATACAGAGAACTTGACTTCCTTTGGCCTGGGGCAAGTACCCTAGTGCTTATGCCTGTAACAATTTGTACTTCAGAATTTCCTTAGAAGATTGCTCTGACTCTTACTTAGAGCATATTGTCTAGGACAGGAACGGTGATTGACACAGTGTTATAGGCAGTTTACTTACGTTTAAGAATCATGGTCTGTCTCAGTTTACATAGCTTTCTTTTTCTCTGTATATCTCTATCTCTGTCCTTTCCCCTTTCCTTCCATTTGTGTGTAATGGTTCCTATTTATTCTAGTAAAGTGTATCAGCTTTGGAATAAATGAACTTCAGGTTTGAGTTCCAGCTTTGCTATTCCTTAGCTGTATAAGTTAGGCAAATTATTTAGCCTCTATAAAATGGGGATTAATAATACTACATGCCTCCTCAGGTGGTTGTGAGGATAAAATGAGTTCATGTATTAAAAGGCTTAATACAGTACTTAACACTTGACACATAGTGTTCAATGAATTAGTATCTCATTTATACCTTTGAATATGACTAGGAAGATAAGACATATACAAACATATATATGTACATGACATTATATGATCAGTGGTATCAATCAAGGTTCAAGCAGAGAATCAGAGCCAATAAAAATACATATTAAGAGATTATTATTTTAAATTTTATTAATATAAATTTATTAATATTATGTATTAATAACATGGGTGGACCTCAGGGACATTATGCTAGGTGATATGAGAAAGACAAATAGCACGTGATCATGTTTATTTGTGGAATCTAAAATATTCCACAACAACAAAATCCAGCTCATAGATGCAGAGAACATACTAGTCTTTGCCAGAGGAGGGGGTGTAAGGTGGGCAAAATTGCTGAAGTGGATAAAAAGTACCAAACTTCCAGTTATAAAATAAATAAGTCATGAGGACATCATGTACTCGATGGTGACTATAGTTCATAATACTGTAGCCAGTGAATCACAGCCTTGGTCACTGGGCCTTTTGGCTACCTGGAAATTAATATCTTTTCCTCTTTTATCTTTTTATAATAAATTTCAAAAACAAACAATATTGAACAAATCAGCTATGTATTTCATATGCATTATGTACTATATGTGAATTAGTCTAATTTAGTAATTAATTACATTTCTTATAAATTCAATATTGAAAATCACTATAGAAAGTTAGTATTACTGCCCTGAGATATTCTTCACTAACCAATGGATAATTTTTGTCAAAAGATATTGTAAAGAAATGAGAACTGTGTTCTCCTCTTCTTTGTTTAAAGGCAGCTCTCACTAAAACTAAAGGCAACCAGTAACTAACCCTAATTAGATGTGCTCGGAAGGATCCATTTTTTCCCAGTTGTGCTTTTTCTTTTTTCCACCAAGCTAGTTATAATATATTATACATTTTCTCTGATTGTAGCTATCACTAATTCACTTGTTATTTCAGCAAAGTCCTATTTTGTGCCTAACCATAAAGAAAGTTTGCACAGTTTGGTTTGCAGGGTTCTTTAGAAAAGAAAAAAGAATGAGGGAGGAGGGAGAGAAATTTCCCTTCTATACATTTTTCAGGAAAACTTTAATATTGAAATTTCTGGCATGTTCCTCCATGATCAAGAGTGTTTGTTCTAAGGCTCTACCTCAGCAAATAATGAGGAATCACTCCCTGTGACACATTCTGGTGAACCTTTGTGACTATTATATGAGCAAATACTTTAAAATGTAAGCATTAAAAGATGAAAGAGCCTGTCGATTTTATTACAGTCTCTTAAGATTTAATTTCTAAAGATAATGGTTTGTTGCTTAAAACCACTAGCTTCAGTTCAGTTCAGTTCATTTCAGTCGCTCAGTCATGTCCAGCTCTTTGCGACCCCATGAACCGCAGCACGCCAGGCCTCCCTGTCCATCACCAATTCCCGGAGTCCAACCAAATCCATGTACATTGAGTCGGTGATGCCATCCAACCATCTCATCCTCTGTCGTCCCCTTCTCCTCCTGCCCTCAATCTTTCCCAGCATCAGGGTCTTTTCAAATGAGTCAGCTCTTCACATCAGGTGTCTAAAGTATTGGAGTTTCACCCTCAACATCAGTCCTTCCAATGAACATCCAGGACTGATCTCCTTTAGGATGGACTGGTTGGATCTCCTTGCAGTCCAAGGGACTCTCAAGAGTCTTCTCCAACCCTCAGTTCAAAAGCATCAATTCTTCGGCGCTCAGCTTTCTTTATAGTCCAACTCTCATATCCATACGTGACCATTGGAAAAACCATAGCCTTGACTAGACAGAACTTTGTCAGCAAAGTAATGTCTCTGCTTTTTAATATGCTTTCTAGGTTGGTCATAATTTTCCTTCCAAAGAGTAAGCATCTTTTAATTTCATGGCTGCAGTCACCATCTGCAGTAATTTTGGAGCCCAGAAAAATAAAGTCAGCCACTGTTTCCACTGTTTCCCCATCTATTTGCCATGAAGTGATGGGACCGGATGCCATGATCTTAGTTTTCTGAATGTTGGGCTTTAAGCCAACTTTTTCACTCTCCTCTTTCACTTTCATCAAGAAGCTCTTTAGTTCTTCTTCACTTTCTGCCATAAGGGTGGTGTCATCTGCATATCTGAGGTTACTGATATTTCTCCGGGCAATCTTGATTCCAGCTTGTACTTCCTCCAGCCCAGCGTTTCTCATGATGTACTCTGCATAGAAGTTAAATAAGCAGGGTGACAATATACAGCCTTGACGTATTCCTTTCCTATTTGGAACCAGTCTGTTGTTCCATGTCCAGTTCTAACTGTTGCTTCCTGACCTGCATACAGATTTCTCAAGAGGCAGGTCAGGTGGTCTGGTGTTCCCATGTCTTTCAGAATTTTCCATAGTTTGTTGTGATCCACACGGTCAAAGGCTTTGGCATAGTCAATAAAGCAAAAATAGATGTTTTTCTGGAACTCTCTTGCTTTTTCCATGATCCAGCAGATGTTGGCAATTTGATCTCTGGTTCCTCTGCCTTTTCTAAAACCAGCTTAAACATCTGGAAGTTCATGGTTCATGTATTGCTTAACATATACTAAATTCAAGATACTTAGAACCATGTTTTCAGTTAGCAGTACATAACTAATGGTTTCATTTAGCTTTCATTTACTCAGAATCAATTATTGTTTGGTTCTAGAGGTTCAGTTTGTGCTGTTATCCTATATTTTTTAGAACCAATTCATTTGAAACATACTGCTTTTAAAGTACAAGCTTAATTTTTTCCTTTTAAAAGTATGGCTTTCCTTTATGCCAACTTGAGTTAGGTTCCCAATCTCTTATTTGCAAACTTACAGGAAAATATTTACTAAACAAATTTGTTTCAAATCTTAACAGACATAAGCCCCAGAAGAGCTTCCCATGTGGTTCAGTGGTAAAAAATCTGCCTGCCAAGCAGGGGACACAAGAAACGTGGGTTTGATCTCTGGGTCAGGAAGATCCCCTAGAGAAGGAAATGGCAACCCACTCCAGTATTCTTGCCTGGGAAATCCCATGGACAGAGAAGTCTGGCAGGCTACAGTTCATGGGGTCACAAAACAGTCAGACACAATTTAGCAATTAAACAACACAACAACAACGTAATTGAGACTGGAAGAAGGGTTGCTCGATTTATGAAACAAAACAGAAATAAAAACAGTATACCCAGTTAAATTTGACTTCAAAATAATGTGTTTTTAGTGTATGTCCCAAATATTACCAGTGAATAGCTAATAATTTTTTAGTATATGTCCCATGCAATATATTTTTTCATTGAGTAATCCTGAGAAGGTTCCAGAAGACTTTCTGGAAGAGGTTATATCTGGACTGAATTTTGAAGATTGAGCAGTGCAGGCAGAAAAAGGCTTGTGCAAAGCTACAAAGATATGAATGAATGCTGCATTCCAGAAACAGCCTGGCTAGAGCAGAGCACATGGGTCAAGTTAGCAGAGTCAAATTCAGAACTATGCGTGTTGTGTTAAGGGTAGCAGAGACTCAATAGCAGGTTTTAAACAGGGAAGTGAGTGATTAGATTTATGTGTCAGAGGAATGTCACTGTCTGAGGCAGAGAGTGGATCGGGTAGGAGACTGTCACACACAGGGAGACCAGTTTTATGGTTGTTGTTATCCAGGCCCAGAGCAGTGAGAGTTTAACCCGCAGCCTTGGCAGTGGGAGTGGAGAGGAAGAAATAGCTTCAAAGTATATCAAGGAAATAATTTGACCGCCAGCACATGGTGACCAGCTGAACATGGGAGGATTAGGAGGAAGGAGGCGGTTAGGACAACTCATTGTTCCCTCTCTTGGATGCCTGAGTGGATGATGGTGCCTTTCAGTGAGGCAGGGAATAAAGGAGAATGACTCTCAGGGAGAGGAAGGCGCGAGATGGTGAGTTCGGTTTTGTGAACTTTGAATATAAAGTACATGTAAGTTACACAAATGGAGATAGGAGATGTCCAAAAAGCACTTAGATATTTAATTCAGGAGAAAGACCTGTGTAAGGACAGAGATTTGTTAGAGCCATGGGAATAAATGTTACCATGATGACATACAGAGAACCCAAAGAAAGTAGAACAAAACCCTGGAAAAACAACAATATTTATGATGATGAGAAAAGACTGAAGGTTATAATTCAGAGTTCATAGTCAAATGTGTTATAAGTATTTTCAAAGTCTAATAGGATCCAAGGGCTTCAAAGCCAAAATACGTTGGATTAAATTTGAATGGGAGGAAAGAAGTGTCAATACCAAGTTTAAACTACTGTTTCTAGAAACTGTGCTGGGAATTTGTTGATTTGGGTTTGGTTTGGTTTTAATTTTTTTTAATTATGATAAAATCCACATAATATTTACTGTCTTAACCATGTTTGCTTTTTAATTTGTTACTACTTTTTGTCCTCACTTTATTGAGGTATAATTGACAAATAAAATTGTAAGATAGTTAAAAAGTATGTGGTAAAAGAAAATCAAGTATGTGGTGATTTGACATACATATACACTATGAAAAGATCCCCCCTCAAGTTAATTATCACATTCATTACCTAACATATTTACTCTTTTGGTGTATGTGAGAACAATTAAGTTCTCTCTTAGCAGATTGAAATTATACAATAGAGTGTTACAGCTATACCTATAGTCACCATGTTATGTTAGAACCTTAGACGGTCTTCATTTTATAACTGAAAGTCTGTACCCTTTACTATCCTCTTCTTATTTCCCCACCCTCCCAGCCTTTGGCAACCACTTCCCCACTCTCTTTGTTTCTATGATCTTTTATTTTCTTTTTTTTCATATTTCACTTAGAAGTGATACCATCCAGTATTTGTGTTTCTCTCTGTGGCTTATTTCATGTAGCATAATATCCTGCAGGTTCTTTCATGTTGTTGCAAACGACAGGCTGAATAATATTTCATTGTATCTATATACCACCTTTTCTTAATCCATTCCTCTGTCCATGGACACTTAAGTCATTTCTATAACCTTGGCTATTGTGAATAAGACTGCAGTGAATGTGGAAGTATAGCTATCTCTTTGAAATAATGATTTTGTTTCCCTTGGCTATATACCCAGATTTGATACTGCTGGATCACCTGGTAGTTCTATTTTTAATTTCTTGAGGAACTTCCATACTGTTTTCCATAGTCCATGTTCACTGTTTTAAATGTACAGTTCAGTAGTGTTAGGTTTATACATTGTTTTGCATCCAGTCTCCGTAACTTTTTCATTTTGCAAAACTGAAACTCTATACCCCTTAAAGGGCAACTTTCCATTTTTCCCTCCTCCCACGGCCCTGGTAGCTCAGCTAGTAAAGAATCTACCTGCAGTGCAGAAGACCATGGTTCGATCCCTGGGTTGGGAAGTTCCCCGGAGAAGGGATAGGCTCCCCACTCCAATATTCTTGGGCTTCCCTGCTGGCTCAGACAGTAAAGAACCCTCCTACAATGAGAGAGACCTGGGTTTGATCTCTGGGTTGGGAAGATCCCCTGGAGAAGGGAATGGCAACCCACGCCCAGTATTCTTGCCTGGAGAATTCCATGAACAGAGGAGCCTGGTGGGCTACAGACCATGGAGTCACAAAGAGTCTGGCGCAACTGAGCTACTTTCACTTTCAAGCCCCTAGCAACCACCATTCTACCTTCTGTTTCTGTGAGTTTGACTACTTTAAAGATCTCATGTAAGTAGAATAGCACAGTATAGTTATACTGGAACCACACGGATTTGAACTGCATGGGTTGACTTATGGTGGACTCTTTTCACTAAATAGATACTACAGTATTATATGACTTGCAGTTGGTTGAATCTGTGGATTAAGGACCATGGATACAGACAGCTGACTGTAAAGTTATACCCAGATTTTGTACTGGGGAGGGGATCAGTGCCCTTAACCCCCGTGTTGTTCAAGGATCAGCTGTGTTCGTCTTTTTGTGACTGGCTTATTTCACGTAGCATAATATCTTGAAGGTTCATCCATGTTGTAGCATATGTCAGAATCTCCTTCCTTTTTAGGGCTGAATAATATTCCACTGTATGTATATAACACATTTTGTTTATCCATTCATCCATCCACCCACTCATGGATTGTTGGGCTGCCTCCACCTTTTGGCCAGGAAGTTGATTCAAACTCACCTAACGCAGGTTGGGCATGCACGCTTCCTTAGATTCTATTTTGAAAGATAATGGCAGCCACAGAAAATTTTGATATAGGTAAGTATGAACTACGGCCGCACAAACTTTTTACTAGGTTATAATGAAAATGATTTCTACTATATACATAGGCATTTATTCAGCACATATTTATTTATAAGCAATCATAAAACATTTCATATAATCAGTCTGTACCAGGTGGCTCAGTGATAAAGTAATCCTCCTGCCAAACTGGTGACACAGGTTCAATCCCTGGCCTAGGAAGATACCTAAGAGGAGGAAAGGGCAACCCACTCCAGTATTCTTGCCTGGAGAATCCCATAGACAGCAGAGCCTAGTGGGCTGCAGTCCATGGGGTTGCCAAAGAGTTGGACACAACTTACCAACTAAACAGTAATAACAACAAACCCATTAAAGTTCTAACTCTAGCCTTTTAGTTGCTCAGTGAACTTTCATGAAAGATTTCAGAGGCAGGCTCCTGTTACCCTTACAATTAGCTTCGAGCACCTAGAAATTCTGAACCAATGATTCTCAAAATGTGGTCTCTTTGGTAAGCAGCAGCATTAGTATCACCTGGAGACTTACTACAAATGTAAAACTGCAGCCCCGCCTAAAACCTAATGATTCAGAAACTCGGAGAGTGCAGTCCAGCTGCCTGTTCTAACAAGATCTCCAGGTGAGCTGAAGCTCCCTAAAGGTTGAGAACTTAGCTCTAGGTACTTCCCTAAAGACAAAGGTATGACTTCTACTGGTTCTTATAACATTCCCTCTCTGTGAAAGAGTAGAAATATCTTATATTTTAGCCAACGCACATCTCTCAGTTTCACCATTAATAGCTCATTTCTAACTTCACATGCCACAAGTTTCACCTGTAAAATCCTAATTTGCTAATTAACCATATCTCAGAGATGGATCGATCTTTATCAAGATACAGATAACAGAAGCCCTTACAGCCTCTGGAGCATGGGCTTCCTTGCTCCCTTATTAGAACACTAGTCAAGAGCCTATGCATTCCTGACTGGGGTATTGGAGGCGCCTGGACCATAAACAGACCCACACAGCGCCCTGTGTGCTGCACGTAAAATACATTATAACGTAAGGGAAGGCAGGAGTGGAGACGGTTTGTGTGTGTGTGTGTGTGTGTGTGTGTGTGTGTGTGTTTGAGTGTGTGAAACGAGAGAGAAAGAAACAGAGTGATGAGCACTGTTAATGTCTGAGAGAAAGAAGTCAGGAGAGAGAAAGAATGAAAGGTTGACGATACGGTGAGAATGCAGAGAATGGTGAAGTTGCTTTAAAATAGCTGATGTAGGGAATGGGCAAGGGTGCTGACTAGAGACTCAAGAGAATTTTCAGGAATTAAGAACCCAACTATTGTGCTTCTTCCTAAGTAAGGAGAAATTGATAATTGTCTGAAATACATTTTTAGAATGTGGATCTTAGAAAATCATCTGAAACCTAGTACTGTACATCTGTTCATTGTTACCGCCTCTTGTGGTACAGTTTCCATAGTTCATGAAGTTATTGTCAGCACAAATGGGTTTCATCAAATTTAGCTGAAGAGTGCCATCTTCTGGTACCATGAGGTATGTGCAAGCAAAAGGGGTGAATAGTAAAATCCTCATAGTTAAATAAAGCCTTTGATGTTTTCTGCTCAGTATTGTAAAGTTGAACATTCTCTGTAGTCTCTGTGTCTTTTTAGTTAGAAGATCAGACTACTAACAGTGATTATAGTTTGTGTGTATGGCTGAGCCTGAAAACAAGACAAAACGAAAAACAAAACAATATGTGGCCGACCATCCTTTTCATAAAAGCATGTGGGAAATTTGCTTTTAGTTTGTGATGGAAGCCACAAGTTGAAGAGCCTGTTCTTTGTGACTACCTCTTTGATGCGGGCTTGGCTTGGCGCCTTTGCTTAAAACAAGAATCTGATTCTTGTAGCTGAATGCCTGCTGAATGTCTTCACTGTTTCACAGTTTACTAATAAGATACTGGTTTGTTCCTTTTTTTTTTTTCCTTTAGTGTTTTAAACATTATGGGAAAGCATTCATTTTATCCTCAATGAGGTTTTAAAATCAAAAGCTCTATGTTTTTATGCTGGTTATTTAATAATTTATTAGACACTTAAACAATTCCAAACTCTGTGCTGTGTGCTAGAGGGAAAGGAAAGTTCAGAGATGGCAAGGACCACGTCTGTGCTCACATTGTATTAGGGAAGATAATGTGAACGTAAATGAAGTTAGATTTGGGAATACAGGGAGAGAGAGAACAAGAATATAAGCTCAGGAAGGAAATAATACAGCCTTGGGATTGTTCACTGGAAGACAGGTGTGGTAGCAAGAACCACTTTAAACCTTGACCTGGGGTGGAGTTGCAGATAAAGTGTGCCTCAGGATGCAGGAGCCAAAGATTAGTTAAAGCAGGGAGCTCTCCTAATCCTATTCCAGGAGTTGTTCATAACAGAATACCCTATTTCTAGATAAAAACCAGAATACTCTTAATCCATTCATCTATCCAGTAAGAACTTTTTATATGCATTTGATTATATGCAAAGTTCCAAGGAAACAAATATGAAAGTTGTGTCCCCACTTTGAGTTGCTGTGTAAAAGGAATGAGCACTTAGCAGGAGCACTGGGGATGGGCATGCGACCCCATCACTATTAAACATGCTCTAAATGTTGCCCTCCAAGATAAGTAATCCTGGTTCTTTTACTTGGGTGGTTAAAAGCACAGGCTCTGGAGGCAGACTGTCTGGGTTTGGACCAGCGCCACCACTAATGTGCCCTGCAAGTTTCTTTTTTTCCTTTTGTCATTTTCTAAAAATGTATACATTCAAACAAAATCATCAATTTTTTGGTATAAAATTTGTAATAGTCTGTGTTTTTAATGTCTGCAGAATATGTGGTGATATCCCCTCTTTCATGTCTGGTGTTTTTTTACGCCTTCTTTTTCTTCATCAGATTTGTTTCTGCAAGTTTCTTAACCTTCTTGTGACTTCTCTTGCTTCAGTTTCTTTACCAGTAAAATGGAAATAATGATAATACCTCTTTCATAGGGTGGTTGTGAGGATCGAAGAGAAATATAACATGAAAAGTTCTTAGAACAATGTTGACCTATAGAAAACAATACAACAAACACCTGTGTACTTCCTACCTAGATAGCAGACCTTTGCCATAGTTGCTTCATTTGTATAGATTTTAAAAATAATTTTATTTAACTATGTATGGCTGTGCTGGGTCTTCGTTGCTGCGTGGGCTTTTCTCTAGTTGTGGCGGGGGGCTGCTTGCTGCGGTGGCTTCTCTTCTTGCGGAGCACTGGCTCTAGGGCCCTCGGGCTCAGTAGTTCCAACTCCCGGGGTCTAGAGCACAGGCTCAACTGCTGTGGTGCGTGGGCTTAGTTGTTCTACAGCATGTGGGATCTTCCTGGACCAGGGATGGAACCCATGTCTCCTGCATTAGCAGGTGGATTCTTTACCACTGAGCCATCAGGGAAGCCCTATTTTTTAAGAGATCTTTAGAATTTTATTTATTCATTTGTTTTTGGTTGTGCTGTGTCTTTGTTGCAGTGTGCAGGCTTCTAATTGCGATTGGCTTATCTTGTTATGGCAGGCCCAGTTGCAGCTCAGACAGTAAAGAATCTGCCTGCAGTGCGGGAGACCTGGGTTCAATCCTTGGGTTGAGAAGATCCCCTGGAGAAGAGAATGGCAGCCCACTCCAGTATTCTTGCCTGGAAAATATCATGGACAGGGGAGCCTGGTGGGCTATAGTCCATGGGGTTGCAAAGAGTTGGACACAACTGAGTGATTAACTTTCTCTTGTGGAGCACGGGCTCTAGAGTGCAAGGGCTTCAGTAGTTGGGCATTTAGAGATAAGCTTTATAGTCTCTGTGATCTAAAATCCTTAGAAACCTTAAACTGTACCTGCAAAATCACTACAGATGGTGACTGCAGCCATGAAATTAAAAGATGCTTACTCCTTGGAAGGAAAGTTATGACCAACCTAGATAGCATATTGAAAAGCAGAGACATTCCTTTGCCAACAAAGGTTCGTCTAGTCAAGGCTATGGTTTTTCCTGTGGTCATGTATGGATGTGAGAGTTGGACTGTGAAGAAGGCTGAGCACCGAAGAATTGATGCTTTGAACTGTGGTGTTGGAGAAGACCCTTGAGAGTCCCTTGGACTGCAAGGAGATCCAACCAGTCCATTCTGAAGGAGATCAGCCCTGGGATTTCTTTGGAAGGACTGATGCTAAAGCTGAAACTCCAGTACTTTGGCCACCTCATGCGAAGAGTTGACTCATTGGAAAAGACTCTGATGCTGGGAAGGATTGGGGGCAGGAGGAGAAGGGGACGACAGAGGATGAGATGGCTGGATGGCATCACTGACTCGATGGACGTGAGTCTGAGTGAACTCCGGGAGTTGGTGATGGACAGGGAGGCCTGGCGTGCTGCGATTCATGGGGTTGCAAAGAGTCGGACACGACTGAGCGACTGATCTGATCTGATACCTGCAGAAGGTTTCACTCCTGAGTCATACCCAAGAACTCCCACCACCGTTCCCTCAGTGAAAAAAACATAACAATGAAATTCCTGGCCATCTGATACCAAACAGATGGTTCTGCATTTCCTCAAAATCCCCAGAGGTTGACCTGGACGAGAAAGTATTGAGCATCTCCCCATGGAGTCCCCCACAGACTGCTTCTCCTATGAAGATGAAACCTAATATTCTTGGTTACAACCTGGTCTAAAGGAGAAAGGAGGCATGGTGAAGGGCTCACCCAAGAGCTTCTGCTAGTGATAGCTAAAGAGCAACAGATTCTAGGTGTTTGTATTTAACTCTATGTGTGAGCAGGACTCTAATCTCTATTAGGGCTATCCTTATTCTCAGAGCAAATAGGTCTGCTGAGCCTGTGCTGGCCTTTCCAAGTATTGAGTAATTACCAAAACCCACTATACTTTGGCTGTTTCTTTGGGATCATGAAAAATTTATGCCCTCAGGGACTTCCCTGGGGGTTCAGTGGTTAAGAGTTCTCATGCTTCCAATGCAGAGGGCATGGGTTCAGTCCCTGGTTGGGAACTAGACCGTACATGCTGAGCAGCATGGTAAAAAAAATTATGTCTCCAGAATGAAAGGTTCAAGAAATCATCCTCAGCCCCAATCCCATACAAGAGGAAACCCAGTCACTGCAAACCTTTAATAGGTTGCCTTATCCCAAGAGCTAGAAGTGGGCAAGACTGATCTGTGAGCAGCATAATGTAATCAGACTAAGAGAACCAGACAGACAGGAGAAATTCTGGGAATGAGCAAACAAAAGGTAATTGCAGAAACCAGGAGAGAGCAAGAAGATCTAAAGTAGGCATTAGGAGATAAAGATCAGAGGAATTCTCTCAGTTACAGAACATACTTCCCTGGTGACTCAGACGGTAAAGCATCTGCCTCCAATGTGGGAGACTCTGGTTTGATTCCTGGGTCGGGAAGATCCCCTGGAGAAGGAAATGGCAATCCACTCCAGCATTCTTGCCTGGAAAATCCCATGGACGGAGGAGCCTGATAGGCTACAGTCCATGGGGTCGCAAAGAGTTGGACACGACTGAGCGACTTCACTTTCAGCCATAGTCTTTTCCTTATTTTATATTGGTTAATGCATTCTTTCTGCATTCTTTAGATTTTTTAATTCATTTGTTCTGTGTTGTTTATTAATGTAATTAAGACTGCATAGAGCTTTGCCACGGAGAAGGCGATGGCACCCCACTCCAGTACTCTTGCCTGGAAAGTCCCAGGGACAGGGGAGCCTGGTGGGCTGCTGTCTGTGGGGTCCCACAGAGTCAGACACGACTGAAGTGACTTAGCAGCAGCAGCTGCAACAGAGTTTTGCCAAGAGAATGCACTGGTCACAGCAAACACTCTCTTCCAACAACACAAGAGAAGACTCTACACATGGACATCACGAGATGTTCAATACCAAAATCAGATTGATTATATTCTTTGCAGCTGAAGATGGAGAAGCTCTATACAGTCTGCAAAAACAAGACCAGGAACTGACTGTGACTCAGACCATGAACTCCTTATTGCCAAATTCAGACATAAATGGAAGAAAGTAGGGAAAACCACTAGATCATTTGACCTAAATCAAATCACTTATGATTATATGGTACAAGTGACAAATAGATTCAAGGGATTAGATTTGATAGACAGAGTGCCTGAAGAACTATGGACGGAGGTTCATGACATCATTGTACAGGAGGCAGTGATCAAGACCATTCCCAAGAGAAAGAAAAGCGAAAAGGCAAAATGGTTGTCTGAGGAGGCCTTACAAAGAGCTATGAAAAAAAGAGAAGCAAAAGGCAAAGGAGAAAAGGAAATATATACCCATTTGAATACAGAGTTCCAAGAATTGCAAGGAGAGATAAGAAAGCCTTCCTCAGTGATCAATGCAAAGACATAGAGGACAACAATAGAATGAGAAAGACTAGAGCTCTCTTCAAGAAAATTAGATACCAACGGAACTCTTCATGCAAAGATGGGCACAATAAAGGACAGAAATGGTAATGGACCTAACAGAAGCAGAAGATATTAAGAAGAGGTGACAAGAGTACACAGAGGAACTGTACCAAAAAGATCTTCACGACCCAGATAATCACAGTGGTGTGATTGTATCCACGATGGTGGAATATCACTACAAACAAAGCTAGTGGAGGTGATGGAATTCCAGTTGAGCTATTTCAAATCCTAAAAGATGATGCTGTTAAAGTGCTGCACTCAATATGCCCCAAATTTGGAAAACTCAGCAGTGGCCATAGGACTGGAAAAGGTCAGTTTTCATTCCAATCCCTAAGAAAGGCAATGCCAAAGAGTGCTCAAACTACCGCACAATTGCACTCATCTCACACGCTAGCAAAGTAATGCTCAAAATTCTCCACATCAGGCTCCAACAGTACGTGAACCGTGAACTTCCAGAGGTTCAAGCTGGATTTAGAAAAGGCAGAGGAACTAGAGTTCAAATTGCCAACATCTGTTGGATCATTGAAAAAGCAAGAGAGTTCCAGAAAAACATCTACTTCTGCTTTATTGGCTATGCCAAAGCCTTTGACTGTGTAGATCACAACAAACTGTGGAAAATTCTTCAATACCAGACCACCTGACCTGCCTCCTGAGAAATCTGTGTGCAGGTCAAGAAGCAACAGTTAGAACTGGACATGGAACAACAGACTGGTTCCAAATCGGGAAAGGAGTATGTCAAGGCTGTATATTGTCACCCTGCTTATTTAAGTTATATGCAGGGTACATCATGATAAATGCTGGGCTGGAAGAAGCACAATCTGGAATCAAGATTGCCAGGAAAAATATCAATAACCTCAGATATGCGAATGACCACACTTAAGGCAGAAAGCAAAGAAGAACTAAAGAGCCTCTTGATGAAAGTGAAAGAGGAGAGTGAAAAGTTTCTCAACATTCAGAAAACTAAGATCATGGCATCTGGTCCCATCACTTCATGGCAAATAGATGGGGAAACAATGGAAACAGTGGCAGACTTTATTTTTAGGGGCTCCAAAATCACTGCAGTTGGTGACTGCAGCCATGAAATTAAAAGACACTTGCTCCTTGGAAGAAAAGCTATGACCAACCTAGACAGCATATTAAAAAGCAAAGACATTACTTTGCCAACAAAGGTCCATCTAGTCATGGCTATGGTTTTTCCAGTGTTCATGTATGGATGTGAGAGTTGGACTATAAAGAAAGCTGAGTGCCAAAGAATTGATGCTTTTGAATTGTGGTGTTGGAGAAGACTCTTGAGAGTCCCTTGGACTGCAAGGACATCCAACCAGTCCATCTTATAGGAAATCAGTCCTGAATATTCATTGGAAGGACTGATGTTGAAGCTGAAACTCCAATACTTTGGCCACCTGATGTGAAGAACTGACTCATTTGAAAATGCCCTGATACTTGGAAAGATTGAAGGCGGGAGGAGAAGGGGACGACAGAGGATGAGATGGTTGGATGGCATCACCGACTCAATGGACATGAGCTTTTGTAAACGCTGGGAGTTGATGATGGACAGGGAGGCCTGGCGGCTGCAGTCCATGGAGTTGCAAAGAGTCAGACACAACTGAATGACTGAACTGATTGAACTGAAGACTGCATTCTTCTCTGAATCATTTTTTCAATTTTATCATTGGTTTTAGCTATAGTTTCTGATATTTTAAAAAATGTATTATTATTATTTCCCAGATTCTTAAAATTTCAATTTAGGCTTTCTCTTTGACTCAAGCATTAAAAGAATATTTCAAATTTTCCGGTAGATTTTTTTGTTAATTTCAAATTTCTTATCATATTGGGACTGAAGAATACTGCTTTCTGCTGTGTCTATTTAGTGGAATGTGTAGAGCTTTTGGTCTAATTTGTAGATGTTCCATGGGCATTTGAAAAAGTCTGTTCTCAGGGCAATTAGATGTACCTAGATTACTGAGTTCTTCTGTGTCTTTTTTTGTAAACTTTTTTTATCTGTCATGGACAGATAAGAAAAGTGAAATAGGGACTTCTACTTCTAATGCTTTTCTCTTTATTTCTTTTTCTATTTCTTATAGATTTCATGTAATTAATTTTAACATTACTTGGTTTACTTTATAGAAATTCAGGAAGGGGGAGGACTGTGAGGGAGAGGATATATGTATACATATAGCTGATTCACTTCACTGCACAGCAAAGACTAACAGCATTGTAAATCAGTTGTATACTCCAATTAAAGTATTTACACTCCAGTTAAAGTATTAGTATTGTAATATCATCATTGTGGATTATATGTTTTAACATTCTAAAGATTCTAACATTTTCTTTTTTGCTTTATTTAACGCTCCCTCATGTAAAGAGGGGGATTCAACCTCATCTGGTATAAGATTGTAGCTTAGCTTTTTTCTTTGTGTTTGGCTGGTGTACCTGTACCATCTTTTATTTTTCAACTTTTTTGATATTGTCTGTTTTCTAAAGATACTTTTCTTGCAATAGGTAAGCTTATCCCATTGACATTTATAGGTATGTCTTAGTTCTGTATCACATTTTATGACCTACTTTTTGTTTTTAAGGATTGGTTTGTATCTTTCTCTAGAGGGCATATATTTGTTTTATGCTTTTGTTCCTTTTGATAATTTAGGAAGGTTTGTATTCTGATTTTAGCTCTTCTATTGGTTAGCCTTATACTATAACTTTTAAAAATATATTTTATTCTCTATTGCTTTAGGCCACATCTATTTATTCCCCACTACAAGCAGTGACAAAATTATTATACCTCTATCCATCCCATCTCCTTTACTCTACCTCATTTTAATGAATACATTATTATTATTAGTTCTTCAAATTATCATCTCTATGCTTTTGAATATACTCTGTCTCTATTATTTGATTTATAAGAAATAAATAATGTCTTTTGACCTAGGATATTAAAGATAAGGAAATCAACATGCTTTTGCAACCTCTCATCTTCTTACATCTCCCCTTCTTGGTTTTGTTAATTGTATTACTTTTACTGGTATAGTTTATAATATTAACATTCTGAACAATATAGAGTAGTGATTAAGAGAATGAGCTCTGGAACCAGACTGCTTAGGTTGAAATCTTGGCTTTTATCATTTTGTAGCTTGAGCAAGTTACTTGATAGCTGTTTCTGTTTCCTTATTTTTACAATGGTTATAGCAATAGGTTCTACCTCACAGGGCTGTTATAATAAAAGTGTGGCACTGGAACAGTGCCTGATACACAGTAAGCATCTAGTAACTACGCAATACTGTTTTAACAGTTATTATGAAATAGATTTTCAGGGTTGTTTTCATCCCAGTCCTACATTTCAACTGGCTTCCATGCGCAGTTTCTGTGTTCATCTCTTGGTTGCCTCAAATTCATTCTCTAATAGTTCTTCAAGAGATGCTAATGGGAATTATATCTTCTGATCCTTAACATATTCAAAAACATTTGATGCCTTTTACTTGAAAGAAAGTTTGGCTATGGAAAATAAGAAGAGTTATTATTGAGTACTTATTAAAATCACAGGTGATCCATCCTCATTAAATGATTAGAGCTCATAATAGTGTTATAAGTCAAGCAGTAGTTACATCTCCTTTTACAGAAGAGAAAATTAGGACACAAGCAGGTCACATTCTTTCTCAAACTTTGCTGGCACTGTACTACCTTTGAAGATGGCTGTTGAGAAATCCGAGTCCAATCTGATTTATTTTCCCTTAAAAATGTCTTGATCTTTTGCCTGCTTGCTCAAAGGATTATTTATTTTTCAAGTCCAGTAAAATTCAATGGGATATGTCACAGGGATCATTCTGTGTCTGTTTCCTTGGGACACTGTGAGTCCTTTCAATCTGTACATGAAAGACTTCTTTCACTTATATGAGGTTCTGTTGAATTCTACCTTGATCATTTTTTTCTTTTCCATGTATTCTGTTCTTCCATATATGGATATGCTGGATATCCTTTGTCTTCTATATCTATAATTTTATCTCAAATTCTTTGTAGTTCTTTTTAAATTTCTATCTTATTTTGCTCACTTTTCTCAACCTAGCCCTCATAAGTCTTCCTGTGTTGTTGTTTTTGTCTTCCTATGCTTTTACCCATTCACACTATGTCTTTAACTTCTGTGATTTTTTTTTCTTTTCTTCCTTTCTGAGTTGTTTGCTTCATTTAAATTCCATTCTTTTGTCTCATCATTATGTCTCCTGCTTTGAAGGCTTAAACTATTTCATTAAGTCTTTTGAATTCATAGCAGTATGTTTGCTGTGCTTCATGGCAATATTCTTCTGGAAAAAAATTTTTGTTTGAGATGTCCTCTTCCTATTCCTTTCTTCCTTTTCCTTATAGATTTGCTGTATAGATCTCCAGCTTGTTTTGAGTATTACTCATTACTGAATGAAAGGAGTTCTTCAACCCGCTATTTGCAGGAAGCAACTGGGGCAGTGAAATGAGCGAGTGGTGAAACTCCTGTGGCCCAGAATTTGTGTGTGTGTGTGTGTGTGTGAAGAGAAAAAGAAAAGATGAGACAGAGAGACGGAGATACACAGATTGCTTTAGCCTATCTCTCTCCTCAGCAACTACAGAGATGCGCATAATATAGTCTCTCCCAACCCTTATTTTATTTACAGACTGCCTCCAACATAGATAAGATTTTTAAGGATTTTATTAATCAGTGCTGCCTTGCCCTGGTGGCTCAGTGGTAAAGAATTTGCCTGCCAATGCAGGAGACGTGGGTTTGATCCCTGGGTCAGGAAGATCCCCTGGAGAAGGAAATGGCAACCCACTCCAGTATTCTTGCCTGGGAAATTCCATGGGCAGAGGAGCCTGGAAGGTTGCTGCTGCTGCTGCTGCTAAGTCACTTCAGTTGTGTCCGACTCTGTGCGACCCCATAGACGGCAGCCCATCAGGCTCCCCCATCCCTGGGATTCTCAAGGCAAGAACACTGGAGTGGGTTGCCATTTCCTTCTCCAAAGCATGGAAGCGAAAAGTGAAAGTGAAGTTGCTCAGTCGTGTCCGACCCTTAGCGACTCCATGGACTGCAGCCTTCCAGGCTCCTCCGTCCATGGGATTTTCCAGGCAGGCTGCAGGGTTGCAAAGAGTAGGACATGACTGAGCACACACACACACTGCCTTGCCCTGCTACTTCATGATGCCAAAGAGAGTCCTGGGAAGTTCTCACAGCTTGTGCCCCCTAAACATTCATTGCAAACCAGAGAGATGGGTCTGTCCCTCAGGTATACCATGTAGTCAGTGCTCTCCCAGCTTTGAGAAGTGAGGTCACAGCAGGTATTTCATCTCAGCATCCTTCTGTACTCTGCTGTAATTTTTACTGTATTTGGCAGGCCATCCTCATTTATTGTGCCTTAGGGTTACATTCGGAGAAGGCAGTGGCACCCCACTCCAGTACTCTTGCCTGGAAAGTCCCAGGGACGGAGGAGCCTGGTGGGCTGCAGTCCATGGGGTCGCGAAGTTGGACACGACTGAGCAACTTCCCTTTCACTTTTCACTTTCATGCACTGGAGAAGGAAATGGCAACCCACTCCAGTGTTCTTGCCTGGAGAATCCCAGGGACGGTGGAGCCTGGTGGGCTGCCGTCTGTGGGGTCGCACAGAGTCGGACACAACTGAAGCTACTTAGCAGCAGCAGGGTTACATTGGTACTTATCTTATCAAAGGATTTGGTTTCTTTCTTTCTTTTTTTTTTTTTTTTGTCGCAACACATGGCTTGTAGAGTCTTAGTTCTTTGACCAGGGATTGAACCCAGGCCTTTGACAGTGAGAGCAGAGTCCTAACCACTGGATGACCAGGGAATTCCCATCTTTTTTTTTTTTCCTTGTCTTGGGGCAATATCAAGGAGACAAGATGACAGAAGTGCCTTGTTATTTTAAAAATGTTTTGGTATTTTAAACTTTTATTTTTATTTCATTTTAAAATAGAGCCATTTTAAAAAATAGACTGCCCATCTTCTCATAGGCAGTAGGTACCATACCACCTCAGGCCATGCTAAGTGGGAAAAAATGACTTACTTCAAAGTTCTGTGCATGCCCTAATCACAATAAGATCTTTGATAGTTATATAACTAGTAAGGAGCAGAGCTTGGATTCAAATCCAAGTCTGTCCATATCCAAAGCCTGAATTATTTTTATCATAAAAATTTCT
Source organism: Bubalus kerabau (assembly GCF_029407905.1). Lineage (NCBI taxonomy): Eukaryota > Metazoa > Chordata > Mammalia > Artiodactyla > Bovidae > Bubalus > Bubalus kerabau. Next base: position 51,498,499 of record NC_073629.1, read on the forward strand.
CTTAAAGAATGTAAATATTTCTTTATGGTATCTTTAATATGTTTCTTCTTTTTTAATTTTAATTTTATTGGCATATAGTTGGTTTACAATATTGTGTTAGTTTCAAGTGTACAGCAGAGTGATTCAGTTCTACATATACATATATTCATTCTTTTAGTTCTTTTCTCTTAGAGGGTATCACAGAATACTGAATAGAGTTCACTGTGCTATATAGTATTCCTTGTTGGTTATCTATCTTATATATAGTAGTGTGTGTATGTTCATTTCATCATTCTGATTTATCCCTCCCTCTCATTTCCCCTTTGGTAACCATAAGTTTGTTTTTGATATCTGTAAGACTGTTTCTGTTTTGTAAATAAGTTCAGTTGTATCATTTCTTTTTGATTCCACATGTAAATGATACCATATAGTATTTGTCTTTCTCTGACTTAATGCACTTGGTATGATAGTCTCTAGGTCCATCCATGTTGCTGCAAATGGCATTATTTCATTGTTTTTATGGCTGAGTAATACTCCACTGTATGTGTGCCACGTCTGCTTTATCCTTTCCTTTGTCAATAGACATTTAGGTTGTTTTCATGTCTCGGCTGCTGTGAATAGTGCTGCGGTGAACACTGGGGTGTACGTATCTTCTTGGATTACGGTTTTCTCCTGATATGTGCCCAGGAGTGGGATTGCTGGCTCATATGGTAGCTCTATGTCAGTTTTTTAAAGAACCTCCATACTGTTCTCTATTGTGATTATACCAGTTTACATTCCCACCAACAGTGTGGGAGGGTTTCCTTTCCTCCACACTCTTTCCAGTATTTATTGTTTGTTACTTTTGGATGATGGCCATTCTCCATGGTGTGAGGTGATACCTCTTTGCAGTTTTGATTTGCATTTCTCTGATAATTAGTGTTGTTGAGCATCTTTTCATGTACTTTCGGCCATCTCTATGTCTTCTTTGAAGAAACGTCTATTGTGATCTTCTGCCCATTTTTTCATTGGGTTGTTTTTATTTTGACATAAAGCTGCATGAGCTGTTTGTATATTTTGGAGATTAATCCTTTGTTGATTGCTTCATTTGCAAATATTTCAATGTGGTTCTCCTTGTGAACATTTTCCTATTAACTACTTTTTTCTTTCCTGGTTTTTAGTGTGACAAATACAAGACCGGAGTTATTGATGGGCCTGCATGTAATAGCCTTTGTGTCACAGAAACTCTCTACTTTGGAAAATGCTTATCCACCAAGCCCAACAATCAGGTATGGACATTGTGAATTAACATTCCAGATTTATGGTGCTATCTGATTTTACCTTAAACTACTTATTAAAAGAACTGTTGAACTGGAACTTTAGGATATTTAAATAATTCAATTGTATAAGCATTGACTCACTCATCCAATAGGTATTTATTAATCCCCTAGTCCAAGCATATTTCATACACTATTTTAGATGTTAGGAAAACAGGGGTGATTAAGACAGATAAGATTATTTCCCTATGGGTCTCACATTATCCCAGAGGGATAAGGAACATAAACAGTTGACAGATAAGTAAATAAGTAAAGTAATTACAGGATGTGGTGTTTTATATAGGATATACACAAGGTGAGTTGATGAAATATACTCATTCCTTTTATAGAAATTTAAAGTAGATTTCAAGTCTATAATACTAGCCATGCTTAAGGAGTTTTCTGAAATAAAGTCCAGTATTTAAGTATCTGCTGTTTGCTAAGTACTGCTTAAGGCATTGGGAGAGACCATGGGGAACAAGACAAACAAAACCTCTGGCCTCATATGCCTTATGTTTCATGTGAAAGAAGACAGGTGATAAAGAGTCAATAAAGAAATAAGGTCATTTCATGGATTCCTTGGTGGTACAGTAGATAAGAATCCGCCTGCCATTGCAGGGGACACAGGTTCAATGTGTGGTCCAGGAAGATTCCACATGCCACGGAGCAACGAAGCCCACGCGCCACAACAACTGAGCCCTTGAGCCTAAACTACTGAGCCCACGTGCTGTAACTGCTGAAGCTTATGCACCTAGAGCCTGTGCTGCGCAACACAAGAGGCCATCAAAAGGAAAAGCCCATGCACCACAACTAAGAGTAGCCCCACTCACTGCAACTAGAGAAAGCCCATGCACGTCAGTGAGGACCCACACAACCAATAAATAAATAAAACAGAACATTAAAAAAAATAAGATCGTTTCAGACAGTGATAAGGGCTGTGAAGAAAATAAAATGAGATCATGGCTTAGAGGGTAACCTGTGAGGGAAGAGGGATCTACTGTAGGTAGGAAATTAGGGAAGGTCAGCCCGAGGGGACCTCTTGGCTGAGACTTGAATGATGTGAAGGAATGAACTGTATGAAGATCATTGAGAGTACACTCCAGGCAAAACCAGTAGCAAGTGAAGGAGGTCATGAAACAGGAATGATGGTAATAAGTTCAAAAAACAGAGAGAAGACCAGCATAGATGGGATATAGAGACTGAGGCAGTAGGTGGTAAAGATCAGGTTGGAGAAGCAGGCCAGCTCATAAGAAGCCTAGCAGACAATGAAAAGGGCTTTGGACTTTATTCTGATTGAATTAGAGGGTTTGAAGCAGAGGAGAGAGTAATAGTATTACTAATTAATATGGTCATATTTGTTTTTTACAAATAAATAACAACAGTATAAGCAGCAGTAGGCTGCCTGGGTTCACATGCTAGCTTTGCCTCCATCGTATTCCCTTCAGCATACAGCTTCACTTCTCTCTGCTTCAGTTCATCTATCAGTGAAGTCAGGGTAATAATAGTATCTACTGCATAGGGTTGTTATAGGGAGTAAGATAATCAAGTAAACTAACAGATCATAGTGTAACGTAAAGCACCATATATTGTTAGATTGTTAAATAGCTAGATAGTTAATAATGACTAATTCTGGGAATTAGGGAAATGGATGTTGAACTTTTCATCTTTCTGTGTAATTTGACTTTAAAAAAGACTATATTTATAGCTATAAACACATATTAAGAGATAAGATCTCAAATAAACAACTGAACTTCACATTGTAAGGAATTATAGAATAAACTAAATCTAAACCTTGCTGAAGGAAGGAAATAATACAGATTACAGTAGAGATCAAGGAAATAGAAAATAGAAAAACGATAAAATCAGTGAAAACAAAAGTTGATCATTTGAAAAGGTCAACAAATTTGACAAACTTTTAGTTAGATGGACTAAGAAACAATGAGAGAAGACTCAAATTATGAAAATCAGAAATGAAGCAGAGACATTACTGTCAGTTGTACATAGATAAAAAGGATTATGTGAGAATACAGTGAACAGTTGTACAGCAACAAGTTGGATAATCTAGATGAAATGGGCAGATTCTTCCTAGAAACACAAAACCTACTAAGAAACAGAAAATCTACATAGACTAACAGGGAGATCGAATCAGTAATCAAGTCCCCCAACAAGAAAGGCCCTAGACGTATGAGTTTCTCTCATGAATTCTGCTGCTGCTAAGTCGCTTCAGTGTCCGACTCTGTGCGACCCCATAGACGGCAGCCCACCAGGCTCCTCCGTCCCTGGGATTTTCCAGGCAAGAGCACTGGAGTGGGGTACCATTGCCTTCTCCCTCATGAATTCTAATAAACATTTAGAAAACTAACACCAATCCTTCTTAACTTTTGATGGCTCAACAATGAAAATTGATCAATGTAATAATACATGACATTAACATAACAAAGGGGGAAAAGGAACACCACAATTAATGCAGAAAAAGCATTTGACAAAACTCAAGATAAAAACACTCAACAAACTAGGAATAAAAGGCAACTATTTCAACATAGTAAAAACCCTGTGTGAAAAACCTACAGCTAACATCATGCTCATGTGGTGAAAGACTGAAAACTTTTCCCCTAAGATCAAGAAGAAGGCAAGGATGCCTAATTTCACCAATTCTATTCAATATAGTACTGGAAATTTTGGCAAGATCAGTTAAAGAGATAAAAGGCATATAAATTCAAAAGGAAAAAGTAAAATTATCTCTTGATAGGTGATATGATCTTATTTGTAGAAAAACCTAAAAATTTCACAAGATTATTAGAGCTAATAAATGAATTCAAAGTCCACCGACAAAAATCTGTTGCATTTCTATACAGTAACAATGAGGACAGATATATAGACTAAAGGAATATAATAGCCCAGGAATAAACCCTCACATATACAGTCATATAATTTTTGACAAGGGTGCTAAGACCATTCAATAGGGAAAGAACTCTTTTTTAACAAATAGTACTGGGAAATCTGGATATACACATGCAAAAGAATGAAGTTGGACCCATACCTAACACCACAGGCAAAATTCAAGTCAAAATAGATCAAAGATCTAAAGATAAAATTAAAACTATGAAACTCTTAGATGAAAACATTAGGTAAAAGCTTTGTGACATTGGGTTTGGCAATGATTTCTTCCACAGGCAACAAAAGAAAAAATAAATTGTACTTTATAAGAATTTTTAAACTTTGTGCATCAAAGATCTATATCAGTAGAGTAAAAAAGAAACAGAATGGGAGACAGTATTTGCAAATCATATATCTGATAGGGGATTAATATTCAGAATATATAGAGGGCTCCTAAAACTCCACAACAATAACAACAAGAAACCCAGCTGTATTAAAAAAATCGGCAGGAACTTCTCTGGTCCAGTGGTTAAGAATCCTCCTTCAGGCAGGGGATGTGGCTTTGATCCCTGTTCAGGGAACCAAGATCCCACAGGTCTCGGAGCAAAGAAGCCCATGGGCCACAGCTAGAGAGCCATGTGCCAGAACTGAAGAAAGCCCACCCATGCACTGCTAGGAAGACCCATAGCAGCCAAAATTTAAAAAAAAAAAGGGGTCAAAGAATTTGAATAGACATTTCTCAAAAAATGGTATACATTTATCCAATAAGTACATGAAAAAATGCTCAGCATCACTGATTATAGGAAAATGCAAATCAAAACCACACTGAGGGAAATTCCCTGGCCAGCCAGTGGTTAGGACTCCGTGCTGTCACTGCCGGGGCCTGGGTCAATCCCTGGTCGGGGAACTAAGATCCCACATGCCACGTGGAATGGCCAAAAAGAAAAAGATACCACCTCACACCCATCAGCGGAGAAGGCAATGGCACCCCACTCCAGTACTCCTGCCTGGAAAATCCTATGGATGGAGGAGCCTGGTAGGCTGCAGTCTATGGGGTCGCACAGAGTCTGACACGACTGAGCGACTTCACTTTGACTTTTCACTTTCATGCATTGGAGAAGGAAATGGCAACCCACTCCAGTGTTCTTGCCTGGAGAATCCCAGGGACAGGGGAGCCCGGTGGGCTGCCGTCTATGGGGTCGCACAGAGTCTAACACGACTGAAGCGACTGAGCAGCAGCAGCAGCACACCCATCAGAATGGCTACTGTTAAAAAAAAAACAACAACAACAGGTGTTGGCAATAATGTAAAAAAAAAACTAGAACCCACTATTGGTGGGATTTTAAAATAGTATAGCCACTGAAAAAAATAGGTTGGCAGTTCCTGAAAACATTAGAAGTAACGTGACCTTATGATTCAGTAATTCCACTTCTGGGTATATATGTAAAAGAATTGAAATCAGGATCTCAAAGATATATGTGTAGATCCATATTCATAATTATTCACAATAGCTAAAACATGGAAGCAACCCAAGTGTCCATTGGTGTATGAATGGAAATGCAAAATGTGGGATATTCCTACAATATAGTTTTAATTCAGCATTAAAAAAGATGGAAATTCTGATACTTGCTACAATTTGGTAAACCTTGAGGACATTATAAGCTTGTTAGAAAAGAACGCTTACATAAGATACTCAGAGTGAGTAGTATAAATCAGAGACAGACAGTAGACTGGTGCACGGCAGGGCTGAGGAAGTGGGCAAACAGGGAGTTGTTTAATGGATAGTTTCAATTGTAGAAAATGAAGAGTTCTGGAGACAGATGATGGTGATTATACCACAAGTTCATGAAATCTAATACCACAGAACTGTATTGTTAAACATGGTTAAGATGCTAAATGTTCTATTTTTTATATTTTAGCATGATTTAAAAACTGGAAAACAATAAAATTGATCATGGTAAAAATATACATATATATATTTAGGTATGTAATATTTTTAATTAGGAAAATTAAGGGAAAAAAGCTTTGAAGTATGATTTCAGATTTGCAATTCAGAAAGAAAGTCAGCTCAGTGTCGATGTTTTGTTGCTCGTTTGTTTTTTTAAGAGGTGTTGGTGGTTTAGTCCCTAAGTTGTGTCCAAATCTTGTGGCCCCATGGACTGTGGCCCACCAGGCTCCTCTGTCCATGGGATTATCCTGGCAAGAATACCGGAGTGGATTGCATTTCTTTGTTCAGGGGACCTTCCTGTCTCAGGGATCAAACCCGTGTCTCCTGCATCGAAGGCAGTCTCCTGCATTGCAGGTGAATTCTTTACTGCTGAGCCACCAGGAAAACCCCTTTTTAAGAGGAGGAGGACACTAAAAATATCATGTAGATTAGATGAGGGTTTTCTACTCTGCCTAAAGCGTAATTTGTCATTCTTTTCACAGATGTATTTAGGGATTTGGGATAATCTACCAGGTGTTGTGAAGTGTCAAATGGAACAAGCACTTCATCTTGATTTTGGTACAGAATTGGAACCAAGAAAAGAAATAGTGCTATTTGATAAGCCAACTAGGGGAACTACTGTCCAGAAATTCAAAGAAATGGTCTACAGTCTCTTTAAAGTAAGTATATGCATTCACATGTCGCTGGTAGGACATGGTTCTCTTCTAGAAGCTGGCAGGATTTCATTGTAAGCCATAAAAATGTTGCTATTCTTTGACCTATATCAAGGACTCTATCTTGAGGAAATAATTCAAAGAAAAGGAAAAAAAAAAAGAGGGTGTTTAACATTACTTTTTATAGCTAAAAATGTCCAGATGTGAGAGGAGAGTTCATTAAGTAGATGGGCTGCTCTATTGCTTCACATTATAACTGGTACACCATTTTCAAAAAGGTGAAATAAAATTAGTAGGCCCTGATTTTTTTTTTAAAGAATTAAATAGAAATATTAAAAGATGAAAATAACACTTCTGGAAAGAATATGTTTTCTCATTTTCATTGCACTCATATATTTTCACTCAAAATCTTTTCTTTGGACAGTTTATACTTTTAGACTGTTTTGTGCCAGGGAACATTTGTAGGGAAATGCTTTTTAGCCTTTACTATTGTAACAATATACTTGAATGAAATGTAAAAACAATTACAAAATAAGAGATAGTAATTTGTAGTTGACCTTTATAACTTTGGATATGGGCAAATCATGCTGCAATTTTGCAAGTGTATGGACAAGGCAAAGAATAATTAAATTAATGGTTTGGTTAACTATCTACAGGGTTTAAGATGATGGGAGTTAGGGTGGTCATTTCTTAACCGACAAATATACTTAGCAAAATGGGTTTTACTGCAAGTACCTAAAGCATAGTTTTGACTTGACAAATATTATAAATATCTGGGAATGTCCTAAATCTCCTATGGGTATTCAGTAGCAAGGTTATTACTTAGCAGGTTAATCATTCCCATAAAGGAAGTTAGTTATGTATGTTACACTTGGGATACTCATTTTTCATACCTTCTGTGTAATTAGCCAAGTTCTTATCTTTACAGGCAAAGTTGGGTGATCAAGGGAACCTCTCTGAACTGGTTAACCTCATCTTGACAGTAGCTGATGGAGACAAAGATGGCCAGGTTTCCTTGGGGGAAGCGAAGTCAGCATGGGCACTTCTTCAATTAAATGAGTTTCTTCTCATGGTGATACTTCAAGATAAAGAACATACCCCCAAATTAATGGGATTCTGTGGTGATCTCTATGTGATGGAAAGCGTCGAATATACCTCTCTTTATGGAATAAGCCTTCCGTGGGTCATTGAACTTTTTATACCATCTGGGTTCAGAAGAAGCATGGATCAGTTGTTCACACCATCATGGCCTAGAAAGGCTAAAATAGCCATAGGACTTCTAGAATTTGTGGAAGATGTTTTCCATGGCCCATATGGAAACTTCCTCATGTGTGATACTAGTGCCAAAAACCTAGGATATAATGATAAATATGACTTGAAAATGGTGGACATGAGAAAAATTGTGCCAGAGACAAACCTGAAAGAACTTATAAAGGATCGTCACTGTGAGTCTGACTTGGACTGTGTCTATGGCACGGACTGTCGAACTAGCTGTGATCAGAGTACAATGAAGTGTACTTCAGAAGTGATACAACCAAACTTGGCAAAAGCCTGTCAGTTACTCAAAGACTACCTACTTCGTGGTGCTCCAAGTGAAATTCGTGAGGAATTAGAAAAGCAGCTGTATTCTTGTATTGCTCTCAAAGTCACAGCAAATCAAATGGAAATGGAACATTCTTTGATACTAAATAATCTAAAAACATTACTGTGGAAGAAAATTTCCTACACAAATGACTCTTAGTTCATTCGGACGTTGTGACCATTTTAAGAAACTTAGCACTTCAAAAGAAAACTATTCATCATTTTTTCTACATGGCTTGATTCAAACCCTTGCGTTAACTCCTTTCCCTGATCCTAAGGAAGCCATCATCTTAAAATACATGTTGATTGCTGACGGCAGGAGTTACAGGATCAAAAGGTCCATAAAATTTATTCCTGTCCTTTTAGAAACTCTTGGTACACTTCCTAGTACATCTACCGTGTAACTATTTTGACTAATGACTTAAAAAATAATGCTGTGAAAAGCCTCATTCCATAAACATCAACAGTGAAGAGTATTTTGTAGATTTGTTAGCCAAATATCACTGCTGGAAATTGTGTCTGCATTGAAGCTGCTATTTAAAAAAGAAAATTTATAAATTTACTAATGTCTTAGCATGGTAAAGTTTGCACATTAACAGGAATTAAGACTGCAAAGCAGGTAAATTAAAATTACTCCTTTATAAACAGGTGCTGGGTTAATAGCATGGTTTCTTGTATTATACACTTAATCCATTTATATATCAAATTTTACGTGGCTTCAGAATGTTGAGTGGCCCTTCCCCACTTGAAACCCATCAGGAAGATTCTTTCTGGCAATATGTAACTAACTGCCAATTTCAGAGGCTGAATATGGATGAGCTTTCATCATCCTAGATTTAAAGCATCTGTATCTTAGTAACCAGCCACTGGTCCTTCAGAAGGTGCATCTTTAGGCCATAGACCCAACAGTTCCACATATCTTGAATCTGAGCTATTCAGAGTGGGACTCTGAAATCATACAACTTCCTATTAATAACTGTTTTCAAACATTCCCTATTGGCCAAAGGGCTGTTTCTTAAGAGGCATGTAAATTTACCCATCTAACACTTTGTCATGTAAATCTGACATACAAGCGTTGATATGTGCTCCTCTTTTGTTTATTCAGATCTGGCATGTGCCTTTTAACTCTATAAAATGAAACATCTCGTGTGAGAAAGACCTAGTGTTTTCTGCTCAAAGCTTTCACCTGGTTAAAATGAATATGTTAAAATTATATAACCTTCATGGGACAGCTTCCTCTGAAAAATTAAAGCCAGGAATTAATTAGCATCAGTTTTTCTTACTTTAAAATTGTAAACTTTGAAGGTACTTTTTCTTCCCACTTATCATCTGGTTACAATAAATGAATTGAAGAAATACTTCTAATGGAAGGTTGTCTGTTGCTTGCCAGACTTGAACTCCTGTCAGGAGGAACTGATGCCCAAGCAGCAGATATGAACCTTCAGACAATATGTAAGCTCTCAGAAAAGCTATACTTCTTTCTGGAAGGAAAATACTGGCTATGTCAGGTGCTTTCCAAAATTCCATTAACAAGAGCTTAACACAAACAGCTGCTTGTTCAATAAGTTTATTATTGTCTTACTGAAAAATCTTGATAGAAAATTGTGGTTTGGTTTAACTCTCAGCAGCTCGTTCCTGAGCTCTAAGGAAGCTTGCCTTCTTCTGAGCTACCCGATCTTTCTTCTGGGCAAGTGACATTTTGGGACGGTTCCACCTAGGAAACAAAAAGAAAACAAAGGGATGTAACTTTTAAAAACCCGACTTTAAAAGTCAAATAATCCAATTCTCAACACATGTACTCATTTATGATCTTAGTCTAACTTTCCCAAATTCCAATTTCTGTGACATTGTCCTATTATATATCACAGGGCCAAAAATCAAGTAAAGATTTAAGTATAATGCTTAGATTCATTATTAAAATCCCATGTGCCATGCAGCACAGCCAAAAAAAAATGGCAGTAGTTACAATGTACTGGGATAGAATGAGCCACCTCGGTAGCATCCGAGGCTAATACATTTCTTTCACCACAATTACTTTAGCAAACCTGGTTCCCCTCACCTCTGCAACATCATGCAGAGCTAGTGATCGAGTTTGCACAATTTCAGAGTCTGAGAGAGATGCAACAAGGCAAGAACCCCTCCCAACCTTTCTTTCCAAAAGAAAAAAGATACACACCTCTTCTTTTTAACTTCTTTCTTAGGCTTCTTCTCATACACTGGATTCTCTCGTATTGCAGCATGAGCTTTCTTATACATCTCCTCCATCTGAAACAAAGCAAAGCAAACAGTACTTGGTTTCATTTCATATGCCCTAAACGATAATATGACACACTGTATTCTACTGCTTGCTCTATTTTGTCCTTCTAAGACAGATTCCCAAAAGGACTAAGTCCATGTTGGTATCCATATAAAAACCACATTTTCCTAAGTCCCAGTTTTTACCACAGGCAATATGAACTGACACTATTCACAACACATAACTTAATCTTCCTCAAAAAGAAAAAAACCCACAATTTCTGAGCTGTTCAACTATACTTCTTGAATCAAGTTCAGAATAAACTGTTTCTGTAGAAACACATACTATGCTCACTTAAAACCATCTGACCTAAATTCTTTCATTGAAGTACGGATACATGCCAGCATTTAAGAGGTTACAATGAAGAATATGTGGGCCAACAAACAAATGCCAAATACATCTCTGTCCTCCCACATTCCCCATTATTTCTATTTTCCACTGATTTCTGATAGGTCTTTACAAAAGTTATTCCCAGGATCCCATACCAGGGACCTCCTGATCTATTACCACAAATCACCATATCTGGCAGTATCAGGCCTTAGTGGAATCAGCAAGAGGTCTGAATTTCCCTAGAAAATCCTGAAAGGCTATTAGAAACATTACTGAGAATTTTGTTCTAAAATTTAACAAAAAACAATGTTGCAACTCTCTGAATTGTTTCAGTACTTCCTAACCCAAGCAAATGACTACCAAACACATGGGAGATCAAGTCATGAAGAAACTAAAATGCCTGAGACTCAGTAACAATTACTTTCTTCCTTAAGAATGAGTCAAGTTAATCCAGATCTCTAAAACTACACATTCAACGTGGATAAAATGCAATTACAACATGCGTTTGTATAAAGCTCATTAGCCAAGGAAAATAATGCAAAAACTTAAAACAGCACTTAAGACCTCAAATACCTAAATCCCTTTTGAAAGTTTCTCTACTTCTCTTAGCTATTACAGCTCTCTACTGTATTTAACAAATTTAATGACTTCAAATGCAGCCATTTAACAAATCTAACCAACCCAGTTCACTTCTTCCACGAGATCAATTCCATAGGAAATACAACCATGTATGTAGATAACACCATGAATTTAGTTTATAAAAAGACCACTTTCTGTTGGAGACACACCAGATGTCTGCAGAAGATTTCAGGAGGCACACATAAGCAGAGGCCTCTACAGATAAAATGAATGAGCTTACTGTAAAAGGATTAGCCAAAGAATGGTCTGGCTGAAGTATACCATGCATTAAGAAAGCATTAGGAAGCAGACATCTGAAACACATGTTGTAGCTTAGGAAGAAGTTTTACAGGCAAAGCAGAATTAGTCAAACTAACAGGTATTTTTAATATTAGGGTGATGTCAATAGTAACATAAATATACTCACGTGAAAATTAACATGCATCTACATTACTAATATAAAACTATCCATTTCCTAGCTCAAAAACTCAGAACTATAGTGTTTATTTAGTCTTAAAAGATTATGTACTAAGCATACAAATGACAGTACGTGATCTACCACCCAATTATAATTCTATTTTAAATATAATTTTTAGACATAGGTATACCAAAATATAAACTATGCACCAACAGAAAGAACCTAATAACAACAATTACTTGACATATAATCCATCAATTTACATAAAATTCTATATTTGTAGGTTTTATAATCTGTGATTTTGGTGTTCTATGCCCTCATTATCAACACTAGCACTATCATCTTCAATTACTTCCATGTGTTAAGAGATAACCCTGAGACTCAACTCTAGGTGTGATAAACTTCACAACATTAAACTTCAGAAAACACGGGCCCTTTCACTTCTGCAACATCACACACAACTAGCGATAGACCTGTCCCTCTCCTTTTATGTGCATGCCTGAGACACAGAAAATCAACATGGCACTTATTGGCTATAATGAAGATTGAACCTTTCCCATTATCTCAAGAAAAGGGAAGTTTAGTACATAGACCCTCATTATCAGAGTAGATTATAACTATGACCACACGAATGAATTTTTTAACTACAGAACAGCCAAATGCGTAAGAGCCACCAAATGCTTTAGATGTGGATGCTTGAAGCTTGCCATCCTTAAGCATCTAAAAGATTCCTAAAAAGCATGTTGACAAGCCTAGCTCCTTCTAATATCTTTTCTGACTTTTTAACTTGTCCTGGGCCCAATATCCCAATTTCATTTTAAGCCAAAACCAGCTTTTTAAGGTCTGTCTATACCTACGAACATGCCCTTATTCAATTTTAACTGTTAACCTGAAATAAAACTGTATTAACGTACCTACCCAAAACAGAAAACTTGGTTCTATAAATTTACCAATACAGGCATTTAAAAATTTTTTACCATGTCTGGAGTTACGTTGTTCTTTATGTACTGAGAGAATTGTTTCTTGTAAGCATCTTCATCTTCTTCAATCAGGTAGCGCATGTAATCTGCAACGTTTTGCCCCATGATGTGCTTTCGGTGTACCTCAGCACTGAATTCTTTGCTTTCTGAATCATAACCAGGGAACCGTTTGGTACTGAAATAAAATTTTCCATATTTTAGTATATACTGGTTGAAATCAGTTTACTAGCAGGAATTCATTTCAGTAGCTGCCATCAGTCCCGTCTTGAAACAATTAATTGCATCATATGCAACCAAAGGACCAACTACTGACTGCTCAGTTAGTGGGATATCATCATTCAGCAGCTAATTTCTGAATTCCTGGACAGAAAATCATGCCACAAGCACCTTTAAAAACTATTAAATGAACCAAGGCCACTATAAAGTTAGTTCTCCACATTTCATAGACACGTTTCAAAATTACTTTCCTGAAAACCTACAATTACTTAGTGATGCCTCAGGGCACATGGTAAGTGATTTGTTCCAGATTACATTTAACAGGTGCCTTGCAAGAGAACTGGCAAGACATAACCCCCTCCCCGCAAACCCCTCTATTACAGAAGTAAGTGCCAGTCGGGCTATATTTTACTGTTTACCACTCCCCTGCCAAAACAGGCGGGAGAGGGGGAGTATCGGTGGAATAGAGCTGCTCATTTCTAACCAAAATTTCCCTTGTGACTCAGCTCGTAAAGAATCCCCCTGCAATGCAGGAGACCTGGGTTTGATCCCTGGATTGGGAAGATTCCCTGGGAGAAAGGAAGGGCTACCCACTCCAGTATTCTGGCCTGGAGAATTCCATGAACTGTATAGTCCACGGGGTGGCAAAGAGTCAGACATACCTGAGCAACTTTCACTTTACTTCAACCAAAACTTAGCCACACACAAAAGGTAGTGGTTTCAACACTGGCTTCTCTACTTCCTGGCTCTAAAACCTTGGACAGTTCATTTTACCTCTGAAGCCCAGTCTCTCCACTTATAAACCATGTTACAATTCCTTCCCACCCCACCAAGTTCCTTTTACACAGTACCCAGCACATGGCAAGTACACAATGATACTACTATTACTTTCACTGGTTCAGTTTTCTCCAAAGCCCAACTAGTTAGATATAGTGCCGTTTTGGAGTCCAGGAAATGTGGTCTTGAATACTATCATTACCTGTGAGGGATAGACAAGCCTCCATCGACAGCTCCCTTTAGGGCCCCAAAAACTTTATTCCCGGTAGTAGTTCTGGCAAGTCCTGCATCCAGGTAACAGGTGAAGGCACCAGGTTGACCATCGATGCTTTCCACATTGTATTCATCTCCAGTCACCTCGACTTGCCCTTCATAAATTTTGTCCATACCAAACCTATTAAGAAGCTATTAACAAAGAAGCCAGTCTAAATGCTTATCAGAATATATTCAAACAACTCTAAAATATCTCAAAATTCACAACTTTAATAGCCAAACAAAACAATTCTTTCCAATTCACTTTTCTCTTTATCCCAACCTACTTTTAAAGAAATTTCAGACATCCAATTTTAATCACAAGTATAACTGTTTAACAGTTTCTGAATCGGCTCCACTGTCCATACTTGATTTTTGTAACAATCAATTAGAACACGGTACTTAAAAGAATATCTTTTTTTCTCTACGAAGCCACTACATTATGTTAATTAAGCCACTACTCTGCTAGTACACGTCAGGTGGCTATGGTTTCACAAGTAGTGCCTTTGCAATAAAATGCTCTCATATAAAAGACAGTGTTCCCCAACCAAACATGTTTATAGCCAGTGAAGATGTGGGTCCCCAACAATGACACATGCTTAACAATTCCAATGCAAAACAAGGTCAGTAACCAAGAAAACAAAAACAAGGCAAAAATTGCACTTTCATTTCCTTTCTGTATTATAGGAAATGCTGCCACCCAGAGGCAAAGATTATTAAAACAAAACTGAATACCCCCACCAATGCCTAGCCCCACCCCAAAAGCTTAAGGCACTGCTTCTCAAAACTTAGCATGCATATAAATCACGTGGACACCCTATCAAAACATAATTTCTGAAGGTGTGAAGAACAGTCTGCATTTTTAACGTACGCTGATGCTCACAATGTATGGATGTGAGAGTTGGACTGTGAAGAAGGCTGAGCACCGAAGAATTGATGCTTTTGAACTGTGGTGTTGGAGAAGACTCTTGAGAGTCCCTTGGACTGCAAGGAGATCCAACCAGTCCATTCTGAAGGAGATCAGCCCTGGGATTTCTTTGGAAGGAATGATGCTAAAGCTGAAACTCCAGTACTTTGGCCACCTCATGCGAAGAGTTGACTGACTGGAAAAGACTCTGATGCTGGGAGGGATTGGGGGCAAGAGGAGAAGGGGACGACAGAGGATGAGATGGCTGGATAGCATCACTGACTCGATGGACTTGAGTCTCAGTGAACTCCAGGAGTTGGTGATGGACAGGGAGGCCTGGCGAGCTGCGATTCATGGGGTCGCAAAGAGTTGGACACGACTGAGCGACTGATCTGATCTGATGCTCACAAGATCTACACTTCTGAGTAGATCTGTCCAACAAATAGCCACCAACCAGCCACAGACGGTTATTCATATTTAAGTTAAAAACTCAGTTATGAGTAGCACTAAAAACATCTCAAGCACTCAATATATGTGGCTAGTGGCTACCACATCAGACAGCATAGATTACAGATATCCATCACTGCAGAAAATTTTACTGGCCTAGATACACACAACAAACAGGAAAGAAAACTGGAGAGGAAAAAAGGCTTCCCCAGATTAGAAAGTGTATCTGTTAGAAACAATGCATTTATAAAATTATCTTCCACAGTGGTGCCCTTGTAAACCACAGGGCAACAAGAGGCACTTCTCTGTTCCCATGGTTGAAGGTATCTGATCCATGTATGAACCATCCATGTTACAGACAACTCAAGTGAGCTAATTCCAAAATATACCAATTGAAATAATCTTGTACATACCCTGCGGGCCAGCAGCAGGCCAGTACAATATGCCGCAGCATAATTTGTCAGGCCAACCTTCACACCATATTTTGGGAGTTCGTGAGCATAAGCTGCACAAACTATCATATCTCCTTCTATACGGGCATAAGCAATCTACAATAAAAGAAAAATGAGGTTAGTAATCTGTTTTCACTGATTACTTGTCCCAAGTATCTTCTTTGTCAAAGGAGTTAACAAAAAGCTAGATACAGACCTGCATCACTTAAGACTTGTCTTCGTTAAACCCACTCACTGTTTCAACTACAGATTTATGGCTTCGTCAACTACAGCAGGTAGGTTTGAGTCAAATGCCACAATACATATGTCTCAAATTACACAGCTGGTAATGAGACAGGGAAGCCTGGTGTGCTGCAGTCCACTGGATCGCAAAGAGCTGGACATGACTGAGAGACTGAACTAATAAGCAAACTGCTGCTTCCTGAAAATCTTTTGCATGGGAGATACCTTCATACATATTTACTAAAACTACTTCAAACAATATACAGGAATAAGAACACTCTTAAGAGTCTAATATTCACACCTACCTACCTCTTCAAAGCAGTGGATAAGTGGACTTAGTCCACAACAAATTCTAGTATCCTACTGGAATTACAATGGGCAAGAACCTTCTACTAGGTCTTAAATTTATCCTCCCATCCCCCGAAAAACAGCACAGAACCATAAATTTCTCTAATCCGCCCCCCTAAACTGAATGGATTAAACTGGGGTAGGATTGCTGAACAGCCGATCTTCCAAGTATTTTTTTTTAACAGTACCAATTTTCCAGGCTCCACCTTCAGACCTACTAAAACAACTACTCAATGAATGTTTTTTGGAGTGCCAGGCACCAAACTAGACAGACCTAATGCATACATTTGTTCTGCTTCCCAAGTATGTCTCTAGCACAATAAGGGAAGAAGTGGGGTGGAGGTTACCAACTATTATTTAAGTCTAAAATACAACTTACCTGACAAATGATATCTCTGTTCGTTACACGAACAATCATTCTGTATTTAGGTGTGTTGTACTTATTTTTATCTTGGATTACCAATCGTTTCCGAGCATAGTAGTCAGTTTTGCCCTCTGAAAGAAAAAAATAAATTAAGAAAGTCCACTCCGTTACAAAGCAGAATCTTTTCCTAATGAGAATATGAAAACCTGACCATACCTCGCCTTCTTCTGAATTTCACTTGGTATCTTTTGAAGTAGGCCTTGTTCTTGACAACTTTAACAAACCCCTTTAAGATAAAAGAGTAAATTATTAAAACTTTGATAAATGTTTTAGCTTGATATCTTTGACATTTGAGTTAACTTTGTAACAAAGTAACAACTTAACTTTGTGACAAAGTAACAACTTAACTTTGTGACAAAGTAACAACCTAAACTTCAAAAGTGAATCCAGAAAACCATCACTTTCTCAAATCTGAGAAATCAAATCACTTTTTCTTCTATTTTCCATCTATCAAGACTGACAATTTTATACAACAAAATAAAAATGAATCAGCGCCAAAACAGGAATGAAAAAGCAAACACACAAAATGTAGGCCAATTTATTATAGTAACCAGATATAAAACGAGCACTATTAAAGTTTTAAACACTCTCCACTTTTATTCCCTCTTGGACCAACAATCCTTGTGTCCAACTTTTGCTTAAGACAACTATTTTGCAAACGTCAGTCTGTTCTTAATGCTGTTCCATTTCATGAACCTATATTTTCCCTTTCCACGAACTTTTTTCAAAAGCCTAAATTTCTTGTCACGAAACACAACTGGCCAAGCACATACTCAGCAATTACTCCCGATTAAAACAACAGTCCCCCACAAACTACAGCACCACACCACCCGAAAATTCACTAAAATCTGGTACCAGCGACAATTTAGAGAAAAAAGCAGGAGAGGTACACCAAACTAAATGGGCTTTCTTTCGGGGCCCAAAGACACCAGAGCCTCCAGGTTCTACTGACGGTTTTGGCTTAAAAGCCACTTGTTCGGACCAGTAACACAGGTTTCCCAAACAACCTGCCGACCCCGACGCTCCCTCGGAAAACCCA
Source organism: Bubalus kerabau (assembly GCF_029407905.1). Classification (NCBI taxonomy): domain Eukaryota; kingdom Metazoa; phylum Chordata; class Mammalia; order Artiodactyla; family Bovidae; genus Bubalus; species Bubalus kerabau. Next base: position 51,516,558 of record NC_073629.1, read on the forward strand.
CCAGTCATGAGCGGAGCTGGGTCCGAGAAGCCATAGCCCGTCTCCACTCAGGCCAGTAATCTGAGACCGACTCCATGCAATCTTCCCTTCCGGGCCGCCTGCCGGAGCTCCCCTCTGCCAAGCCAGAACTATCCACACCGTTTGCCTACTCTACTCACCTCCTCCTCAATCCCCTGTCTCAGCTCCCATCTTCTTCAACCCCTCCCCCCACTAAGCTTGAGCGCCGTGGCAGCCATTAAGGCCACGCTGGGAGCTGCAGCCCGACCACAGCGGAGCCGGCAATCTAACGCCATCCGACTCCTGCGCCGCGCTAAACGGACTCTAGACGGGCTTTAGGACAAGGAGAGGGAGGCCCCATGCATCTGTAGTCCCAGCAGCAGGATACCCACTCACCATCCTGCGGATCAGAACCCAGACTCCGCGGCTTGCCACAGAGCTGCAGAACCAGCACGGCTCCGGGGGGGAAAAAGGCCGCGGCGCGCGCGCAGGCGCAGTATGTAGCGCCGACGAACACGCCGGCGACGTGTGGAAGAGAGACCAGCGGGTCGGCCGGAGTGCAGTGTGCCTCCCCCTGCTGGTAGGAAGACCGGTGCTGACCTTCGCCTTACCCCGACGAATCCTCAGAGCCGCAAAATCCCACATCTCCAGACTGGTAATCCGACAGGGAGCGACTGTGAGCACTAGCATGGAGGATTATTAACGGCATTCACTTCCCTGTGCTAGGAAGTTGTTTCGTAACAAACCTGTATTACTTTTGTAAGTAAGAAAAAAAAATTTTAATTAAGTAGAATGAATTTGCAGTAGAGCCCTTTTGCCTGCTCCTTGACTACGCTTCCGAGTCCAGAGCATATGCCCCTCACGAAGCCTTGCCTTAGTGCTCCAAGCCTGGGTTAGGGGCCTTCCCACAGCACCTTTGTAATGGCACCCCAGTCCAGTGCTCTTGCTTGGAAAATCCCATGGACGGAGGAGCCTGTTAGGCTGCAGTCCATGGGATCGCTAAGAGTCGGACACGATTGAGCGACTTCCCTTTCACTTTTCACTTTCATGCATTGGAGAAGGAAATGGCAGCCCACTCCAGTGTTCTTGCCTGAAGAATCCCAGGGACGGGGGAGCCTGGTGGGCTGCCGTCTATGGGGTCGCACAGAGTCGGACATGACTGAAGTGATTTAGCATAGCATAGCCTACCCTAGATTGTAAACTCCCTGAGGGTAGTAGGCCCTGCTGTTAAACTCCTTTGCTTCTGTAGCACTTAGTCTAATCTGTCTGATACTTGATGAAACTGCAAACAAACCCAAATTGAGAGACGTTTTACAGCGTAACTGGTATGTATCCTTCAAAAATGACAAAATCAGGATGGATAAGGAAAAACTAAAGAACTACTCCAGTTTGAAACAGACAACTACATGCAATGTGCGATTCTAGGCTTCATCTTGGACAATAAAGAAAAAGGAAGGGCTTCTTTTTTGTTTTCTACGAAGAATATTCTCAGAATAGTCAGTGAAATTTAAATGAAATCTGTGGATTAGATGGTGGTAATAGATCAATGTCAATTTCATTCTGATAACCACACTATGGTTATGTATGAGAGTGTTCTTGTTTTTCAGGAAATATACTTTGAACTATTTTGGAGGCTCAAATAGGCATTATTTCACAATTTACTCTCAAAAAATGACAAAAAATAATTACATTTATGTGTGTATACACATACCCAGTATTTTGGCCACCTCATGTGAAGTGTTGACTCATTGGAAAAGACTCTGATGCTGGGAGGGATTGGGGGCAGGAGGAAAAGGGGATGGCAGAGGATGAGATGGCTGGATGGCATCATCGACTCAATGGACTTGAGTCTGAGTGAACTCCGGGAGATGGTGATGGACAGGGAGGCCTGACGTGCTGCAATTCATGGGGTCGCAAAGAGCTGGACACGACTGAGCAACTGAACTGAACACATATACATGTAGAGAGAAGGAAAATGAAAAAGCAGATGTATTAAAATGTTAACAATAGAGAACCTGGAAGAAGCATATATGGAAATTTTTTGTACTACTGTTCTTACAACCAACTTGTGATTTTGAAATTATTTCAGAATAAAAAATAAAACATTGTGGGGACTTTTCTGGTGGTCCAGTGGCTAAGACTGTGTTCCCAACACAGGGGGCCTGGATTAAACCCCTGGTCAAAGAATTAGATCTTACATGCCTCAACTAAAAACTCCTCATGCTGCTGCTGCTGCTGCTAAGTCACTTCAGTTTTGTCCGACTCTGTGCGACCCCATATATGGCAGCCCACCAGGCTGCCCCGTCCCTGGGATTCTCCAGGCAAGAACACTGGAGTGGGTTGCCATTTCCTTCTCCAATGCATGAAAGTGAAAAGTGAAAGGGAAGTCGCTCAGTCGTGTCCAACTCTTAGCGACCCCATGGACTACAGGCTACCAGGCTCCTCCGTCCATGGGATTTTCCAGGCAAGAGTACTGGAGTGGGGTGCCATTGCCTTCTGCATGCTGAAACTATTCATAAAAAAAATCTCACATGCAACAACGGGACTGAAAATCCTGCTTGCTGCAACTAAGACCTGGAGGAGCCAAAAAAAAAAAAAAGAGAGAGAGAGAGAGAGAACATTAGGAATTCCCTGCCAGATCAGTGGTTAGGAAATCCCTGGTTGAGGAACTGAGACCCCCGTAAGCAGCTCAATGTGGTCAAAGGAAAAATAATTAAAAATAAAACATTGATTCCTCTTAAAATAGGAGATATTTCTCATATTATTTGAAATGAAAACAAACTCAGTTTTATCAAATATTTATAACAAATAGAAAATAAATCAGCAATTTTTAGTTCTGGTAATGATTTAATACCAAACTATGGGAAGTATTCTATGATGTCAATCCATGAGGTACTTACTTAGTGCCCAGATCATCTAGATCTTTATTGAAACCATCATCAGTTCAGCTGTCGCTCAGTCATGTCCAACTCTTTGGGCCCCCATGTACTGCAACATGCTAGGCTTCCCTGTCTATCACCAAATCCTGCAGCCTACTCAAACTCATGTCCATTGAGTCAGTGATGCCATCCAACCATCTCATCCTCTGTGGTCCGCATCTCCTCCTGGCTCCAATCTTTCCTAGCATCAGCGTCTTTTTAAATGAGTCAGTTCTTCGAATCCGGTGGCCAAAGTATTAGAGTTTCAACTTCAGCATCTGTCCTTTCAATGAATATTCATTCAGGACTGATTTCCTTTAGGAATGATGGGTTGGATCTCCTTGCAGTCCAAGGCACTCTCAAGAGTCTTCTCCAACACCACAGTTCAAAAGCATCAATTCTTCAGTGCTCAGCTTTCTTTATAGTACAACTCTCACATCCATAAATGACTACTGAAAAAACCATAGCTTTGAGCAGATGGACCTTTGTTGGCAATGTCTCTGCTTTTTAATATGCTGTCTAGGTTGGTCATAGATTTTCTTCCAAGGAGCAAGCATCTTTTAATTTCATGGCTGCAGTCAACATCTGCAGTGACTTTGGACCCCCTAAAATAAAGTCTCTCACTGTTTCCATTGTTTCCCCTTCTATTTGCTATGAAGTGATGGGACCAGATGCCATGATCTTAGTTTTCTGAATGTTGAGTCTTAAGCAAACGTTTTCACTCTCCTCTTTCACTTCCATCAAGAGGCTTTTTAGTTCTTCTTCACTTTCTGCCATAAGGGTGGTGTCATCTGCATATCTGAGGTTATTATTATTTCTCCAGGGAATCTTGATTTCAGCTTGTGCTTCATCCAGCCCAGCATTTTGTATGAGTTACTCGGCATATAAGTTAAATAAGCAGGATGACAATATACAGCCTTGACGTGCTCCTTTCCCGATTTGGAACCAGTCTGTGGTTCCATGTCCAGTTCTAACTGTTGCTTCCTGACCTGCATACAGATTTATCAGGAGGCAGGTCAGGTGGTCTGGTATTGAAGAATTTTCCACAGTTTGTTGTGATCCACACAGTCAAAGACTTTGGCATAGTCAATAAAGCAGAAATAGATGTTTCTCTGGAACTCTCTTGCTTTTTTGATGATCCAATGGATGTTGGCAATTTGATCTCTGGTTCCTCTGCCTTTTCGAAATCCAGCTTGAACATCTGGAAGTTCATGGTTTATGTGTACTGTTGAAGCCTGGCTTGGAGAATTTTGAGCATTACTTTGCTGGCATGTGAGATGAGTGCACTTGTGCAGTAGTTTGAACATTTTTTTTGTCATTGCCTTTCTTTGGGATTGGAATGAAAACTGACCTTTTCCAGTCCTCTGGCCACTGCTGAGTTTTCCAAATTTGCTGGCATATTGAGTGCAGCACTTTAACAGTATCATCTTTGATACTGTTATCAATTTGAAATAGCTCAACTGGAATTCCATCACCTTCACTAGCTTTGTTCGTAGTGATGCTTCCTAAGGCCCACTTGACTTCACATACCAGGATGTCTGGCTCTGGGTGGGTGATCACACCATTGTGGTTATCTGGGTCATGAAGATCTTTTTTGTATAGTTCTGCATATTCTTGCCACCTCTTCTTAATATCTTCTGCTTCTGTTAGGTCCATACCATTACTGTCCTTTATTGTTCCCATCTTTGCATGAAATGTTCCCTTGGTGTCTCTAATTTTCTTGAAGAGATCTCTAGTCTTTCTCATTCTATTGTTTTCCTCTATTTCTTTGCATTGATCACTGAAGAAGGTTTTCTTATCTCTCCTTGGTATTCTTTAAAACTCTGCATTCAAATGGGTATATCTTTTCTTTTCACTGTAATTATGATCAAAAAACATCTAATTATCTCAAAATGTTTTTCCCACTTTGGCCACTCATGCGAATTGTTGACTTATTGGAAAAGACTCTGATGCTGGGAGGGATTGGGGGCAGGAGGAGAAGGGGACGACAGACCACCTGACCTGCCTCTTGAGAAACGTATATGCAGGTCAGGAAGCAACAGTTAGAACTGGACATGGAACAGCAGACTGGTTCCAAATAGGAAAAGGAGTACGTCAAGGCTGTATATTGTCACCCTGCTTATTTAACTTCTATGCAGAGTACATCATGAGAAACGCTAGGCTGGAAGAAGCACAAGCTAGAATCAAGATTGCCGGGAGAAATCTCAATAACCTCAGATATGCAGATGACACCACCCTTATGGCAGAAAGTGAGGAGGAACTCAAAAGCCTCTTGATGAAAGTGTAAGAGGAGAGTGAAAAAGTTGGCTTAAAGCTCAACATTCAGAAAACAAAGATCATGGCATCTGGTCCCATCACCTCATGGCAAATAGATGGGGAAACAGTGGAAACAGTGTCAGACTTTATTTTTCTGGGCTCCAAAATCACTGCAGATGGTGATTACAGCCATGAAATTAAAAGACGCTTACTCCTTGGAAGGAAAGTTATGACCAACCTAGATAGCATATTCAAAAGCAGAGACATTACTTTGCCAACAAAGGTTCATCTAGTCAAGGCTATGGTTTTTTCAGTGGTCATGTATGGATGTGAGAGTTGAACTGTGAAGAAAGCAGAGCACCAAAGAATTGATGCTTTTGAACTGTGGTGTTGGAGAAGATTCTTGAGAGTCCCATGGACTGCAAGGAGATCCAACCAGTCCATTCTGAAGATCAGTCCTGGGTGTTCTTTGGAAGGAATGATGCTAAAGCTGAGACTCCAGTACTTTGGCCACTTCATGTGAAGAGTTGACTCATTGGAAAAGACTCTGATGCTGGGAGGGATTGGGGGCAGGAGGAGAAGGGGATGACAGAGGATGAGATGGCTCGATGGCATCACCAACTCGATGGACTTGAGTTTGAGTGAACTCCAGGAGTTGGTGATGGACAGGGAGGCCTGGCGTGCTGCGATTCATGGGGTCGCAAAGAGTCGGACACGACTGAGCGACTAAACTGAACTGATGATCAATTATTGTTTGCAATAGAATACAACAGAAACTATTACCAGATATTTTGATATCATCGTATAAACCACTGCCATTTTTTTTTCCAGATTTCTTTGTCTCTTGCAATAGTATCCACAAGTCAGTTCAGTTCAGTCACTCAGTCGTGTCCTGCTCTTTGCGACCCCATGAATTGCAGCACACTAGGCCTCCCTGTCCATCACCAACTCCCAGAGTTCACCCAGACTCACGTCCATCGAGTCGGTGATGCCATCCAGCCATCTCATCCTCTGTCGTCCCCTTCTCCTCCTGCCCCGAATCCCTCCCAGCATCAGAGTCTTTTCCAATCAGTCAACTCTTCGCATGAGGTGGCCAAAGTACTGGAGTTTCAGCTTTAGCATCAGTCCTTCCAAAGAAATCCCAGGGCTGATCTCCTTCAGAATGGACTGGTTGGATCTCCTTGCAGTCCAAGGGACTCTCAAGAGTCTTCTCCAAGACCACAGTTCAAAAGCATCAGTTCTTTGGTGCTCAGCCTTCTTCACAGTCCAACTCTCACATCCATACATGACCACAGGAAAAACCATAGCCTTGACTAGATGAACCTTTGTTGGCAAAGTAATGTCTCTGCTTTTGAATATGCTATCTAGGTTGGTCATAACTTTCCTTCCAAGGAGTAAGCATCTTTTAATTTCATGGCTGCAGTCACCATCTGCAGTGATTTTGGAGCCCAAAAAAATAAAGTCTGACACTGTTTCCACTGTTTCCCCATCTATTTGCCATGAGGTGATGGGACCCGATGCCATGATCTTCGTTTTCTGAATGTTGAGCTTTAAGCCAACTTTTTCACTCTCCTCTTACACTTTCATCAAGAGGCTTTTGAGTTCCTCTTCACTTTCTGCCATAAGGGTGGTGTCATCTGCATATCTGAGGTTATTGAGATTTCTCCCGGCAATCTTGATTCTAGCTTGTGCTTCTTCCAGCCCAGCGTTTCTCATGATGTACTCTGCATAGGAGTTAAATAAGCAGGGTGACAATATACAGCCTTGACGAACTCCTTTTCCTATTTGGAACCAGTCTGCTGTTCCATGTCCAGTTCTAACTGTTGCTTCCTGACCTGCATACAGATTTCTCAAGAGGCAGATCAAGTGGTCTGGTGTTCCCATCTCTCAGAATTTTCCACAGTTTATTGTGATCCACATAGTCAAAGGCTTTGGCATAGTCAATAAAGCAGAAATAGATGTTTTTCTGGGACTCTCTTGCTTTTTCCATGATCCAGAGGATGTTGGCAATTTGATCTCTGGTTCCTCTGCCTTTTCTAAAACCAGCTTGAATATCAGGAAGTTCACGGTTCACATATTGCTGAAGCCTGGCTTGGAGAATTTTTAGCACAATTACCCATGTTTTGTTATTCTTCTTACAGTATTTCAATGATGGCGTATGATAAAGGAAAACAAAATAGTAGCATGTTGCTCGACTTGTTCAAATGTCTTTTCAATCAGACTATCTACACTGACCTTTCAGGGTGAGAAAATAATCTCTATAGAAATTCGTTTTAGGTTTGTTTGTGCTTGAGTTTACTTCTTCACAGTCATGAAACTTTTCCATTTTGTTGTTCTAATTTCCTTATATTTCATTCTAATGTCACATTTGTTGAATATCTCTCATGCAATTTCATTCAACATAGAAAAAATGTATCTACAATTTTTATGTTTTAAAAAATTAGATCTGTTTGAACACTTGTAATTATTGAAAGCAAGTAATATTTAAAAACTAGCACAAATTCAAAAAAATTTTTTATTTTTTTTTGCCAAAGACTGATTTGCTCTCTATCTGAGCACCTTCTCTGTTTCACTTGACTTTTCCACAGCATCTCATATCTTGTTTAAATCAAATCTAACTTTTAGCAGGATGAATACCTCTAAACCTGAAACTGGAACATAAAGATAAGCAAGAAATTGGAGGCTTGGCTTTACTCAGTCATGAAACTTCATTATTCTAGAATCTTTTGTGTTCCCTTTATCACAAAGAAAAGGTTTGATGAGTTAATTTTTTTTTTACTTTCCTAATAAAAAATTTCCATTACTCAAATTCTCTTGCACTCCAAAGCAGTTATCTGTTTCAAACAGCAGCACAACCTAAAACCTCATGACATTCAGACACAGTTGCCTTTTGTGTTGAGGACACAGCACAAGAAATGTGAAACAGCATTTCCCTGGGGCCTGAAGGTGTTGATTGCCAGGGCAGATGCTTAGAGTTTCTGGTAAGAGCTGAATGCCAAGTCCCAAGTGACAGAGGCAGCCATGGCCATGCATTCCATAATAAATCTACTTTTCTGTGTGTTTGACAGATGTAAGGTTTTATAAAGTACAGACCCAGGGTAAGGGACCTGGCAAGGGCCCCTCTTGCCTGGGTCTTGGGAAGGTACTTTCTAGAAGCATCACAACCCCTGAAGATCATCTGACTTGAAATGTCTGTACTCCTTCCTGTTGGACTGTTCTTCCAGACTAATCTCAATGACTCAGACTTGGTCGGGGGGGATAGTGAATGGGGAACAGAGAGGGAGTGGCAGGATTTCTACACATGGATCAGAAATAACAGACATCTACTGAGAACTTACTATGTGCCAAAGTCTACGCTAAGTATTTATTACATTATTTCATTTTAATCTCAAAACTGATCCATCAATAGTTCATTATCCTCAGTTTATAGATGAAGAAAAGGATGCCATAGCCAATCACTGTGGAACACAGAAGGACTTTTCAAATCTGAGCCTGTCTTAAAACTGTACTAAAGGAAGGACCTTCTACTATAAAAAGTTCATTAATGTGTGTATTTGACTTTGGAGTATATGCCATGATGTATTTTTGTTTGACTAAGATGTTAACATTGTTTGTGTGAAAGTGTTAGTCTCTCAGTTATGTCCGACTTTTTGCAATCCCATAGACTGTAGCCCGCCAGGCTCCTCTGTCTATGGAATTCTCCAGGCAAGAATACTAGAGTGGGATATATGTATACCTATGGCTGATTCATGTTGAGGTTTGGCAGAAAACAACAAAACTCTGTAAAGCAATTATCCTTCAATAAAGAAATAAAGATTCTTCACTGTCTGAGCCACCAGCAGCTGAAACATTGGTTGGCTTAGACTAACTACAATTAGTTTGAAATTGTAACTAATTCTAACTTTGTTTGAAAATAAAGATGAGGGAATTCCCTGGCTGTCCAGTGGCTAGGACTCTGCACTTCTACTGCAGGGAGCATGGGTTTGATCCCTGGTTAGGAAACTAAGATCCTGCAAGCCATGTGGCCAACAAATAAATTAAGGTGAGACTGTAGCTAGTGAACTGCTTATCATCTTCTAAGTCATCAAAATGAAACTAAAGTTTTACAAACTTCCAGAGAATGAAGACTTAACAAAACTCTGATCAGTCTGAACTAAGAGTCATAGCTTGTTGACTAGATGAAACCTTCTAATCTAGAAGGATTAGAAATCCTTCTAGAAGCAGGAGAGAAGCCCTTGAAGCTAAACAAGGCAGTCTCAGGACGAATCTGGTGAGTCCAGCACCATTTTATTAGATGGTCAGTTAATATATGAAAGTCAAAAAACTTAAATGATTCAGTAATATTTAGGTGTTTTCCTGGAGACTAAATTTACAGCAAGTCCTTAAGAAAAAGTTTGAAAGTCTAGAGATTGCTGAACTTTAAAGGTCAGTGCTGTCTTCAGGGCAATTATCATCTATTATGCTCAAGTTAAAAAAAATCTATTATTGCCACAAGTTAAAAAAAAATCTATTATTGCCACAAAATCCATGGGGATATGAAATAAAGGGAAATCCCTGGCAGTCCAGTGGTTAGGACTCCGTGCTTCCACTGTTGAGGTGGGACGCACAGGTATGATCCCTGGTTGGGGAACTAAGGTCCTGCAAACCTTACTGTGTGGCCAAACAAAGCAAAACAAAAAAATTGAAATGAGAGGAAAGAAGCAGTTGGCTAGGCCTGTGTTAGGTGGTAAGGAACTCACCTGGGAATTAAAAGTATGCCTTCATCTTTCCTGGAATCATCCAAGTTAACTATAGTCTTATCTTGCCAGTTCTTCAAGGCTTAAAATATATGACTCATAACAACCTCCATAAATCCTTTTGAGATTGTACTTGTTCAATGACACCAATAATATCTGTCTCCCTCTTCAGTTACTATGGGAATGTAGGGAGGACCCCAGATACACACAAGAAAGCCCACCGAGTTCTTTGGGAGAAACAACATAAATTACTGTGGTTGATTCGCCCCTTAGCCCACGATGGTAAAACCGGCTTCTAGATTCTCCCTGTTTCCTGAGTCAACTTCTTCAAGGAAATGTTGCAAGCAAAAAAAAGGTGTAATTAAATCTGTTACAAACAACTTCAAAGTGATGGTCATGATGTTCTGAGTCATCCCTGCATTTCTGTGTGGGGTCAGCTTCTTGGAGAGCCTGTGCTTAAAGGCACAGTGTCTTGAATGGCATTTAACTCTGGCATCATGGCTATTAGATGAGTCAATACACAGAACGACTCTAGTATAATAGCAATGGAGGGCAGGACAAGTATGTGAAATATACTTGCTATAGAGCAACAACACCAAAAGCCTTACAGTCATACTTAACGCCTGTCTTCTAATCAAGTTCCACATCCATATCCTGGTGGCTGTATGTACTTTTTTTTTTTTTTTGGCCGTGCCATACAGTTTGTGGAATCTCGGTTACCAGACCACGGATTGAACCCAGGCCATGGCAGTGAAAGACCTGAATCCTAACCACTAGGCCCCCAAGGAACTCCCATGGTAGCTGTACTTTTAATATATATATGTAATATCTGACCACTCTTATCTATCATGCCCTGGTCTAAGCTACCATCATCTGCTACCCAGATCATTGCATTAACTTACAGGTCTCTCTGTTTCAAACCTTGCACTTCTACAATCTATTCTCCACACAGTCAGACTGATCTATCAAAAATATATGTCACTTCTGTCCTCAAAACCCTCCAGTGCCCAAAGTTTCTTCCAGGGCCTATGAAGCCCTATGTGGTCTGTTCCTGCCCCTATGTTCTTCTAACTTCATCTCCTCTCTTTCCATCCCTCCCTCATTCTGTTCCAGCTGGCCTTGAAGCCACGCCTCTTGAGTTTTAGCATTTGCACTAAATATTCCCTCTGTCTTTATTGCCCATCCCCCAGATATCCGTGGGACATACTGCCTGACTTCTTTCAAGTCTCTATTCAGTCATCTTCCTTGCAGAAAGGCCTTTCTTGGCCACTCCATCTGATATAGAATACTCCATCACTCTTTATTCATCATAGCCTGCTTTTCCTCCAAAGCATTTATTGCCAACATCTGCTAGATCATGGAAAAAGCAAGAGAGTTCTAGAAAAACATCTATTTCTGCTTTATTGACTATGCCAAAGCCTTTGACTGTGTGGATCACAATAAACTGTGGAAAATTCTGAAAGAGATGGGAATACCAGACCACCTGACCTGCCTCTTGAGAAATCTGTATGCAGGTCAGGAAACAACAGTTAGAACTGGACATGGAACAGCAGACTGGTTCCAAATAGGAAAAGGAGTTCGTCAAGGCTGTATATTGTCACCCTGTTTATTTAACTTCTATGCAGAGTACATCATGAGAAATGCTGGGCTGGAAGAAGCACAAGCTAGAATCAAGATTGCCGGGAGAAATCTCAATCACCTCAGATATGCAGATGACACCACCCTTATGGCAGAAAGTGAAGAGGAACTCAAAAGCCTCTTGATGAAAGTGAAAGTGGAGAGTGAAAAAGTTGGCTTAAAGCTCAACATTCAGAAAACGAAGATCATGGCATCCTTCCCATCACTTCATGGCAAATAGATGGGGAAACAGTGGAAACAGTGTCAGACTTTATTTTGGGGGGGTCCAAAATCACTGCAGATGGTGACTGCAGCCATGAAATTAAAAGACACTTACTCCTTGGAAGGAAAGTTATGACCAACCTAGATAGCATATTCAAAAGCAGAGACATTACTTTGCCAACAAAGGTTCGTCTAGTCAAGGCTGTGGTTTTCCCTGTGGTCATGTATGGATGTGAGAGTTGGACTGTGAAGAAGGCTGAGCCCCGAAGAATTGATGCTTTTGAACTGTGGTGTTGGAGACGACTCTTGAGAGTCCCTTGGACTGCAAGGAGATACAACCAGTCCACTCGAAAGGAGATCAGCCCTGGGATTTCTTTGGAAGGACTGATGCTAAAGCTGAAACTCCAGTACTTTGGCCACCTCATGCGAAGAGTTGACTCATTGGAAAAGACTCTGATGCTGGGAGGGATTGGGGGCAAGAGGAGAAGGGGATGACAGAGGATGAGATGGCTGGATGGCATCAGTGACTCGATGGACTTGAGTCTCAGTGAACTCCAGGAGTTGGTGATGGACAGGGAGGCCTGGCGTGCTGCGATTCATGGGGTTGCAAAGAGTCAGACACGACTGAGCGATTGATCTGATCTGAGCGATTGTCAATTTATTTGTTAATTTTTAAATTGTCTGCCCTCCATGCTACAAACACTCCCTTAAGGAAGGGAGGAACATTATTTGTTGGAATCACTGCTGTACCACCAGCATGAAACAGAGCTTTGGTATGAAATTAATTGAATGATAAATGAAATGAAAATAATATCAAGATAGGCACACTGTAATCTCTAATCACATATTCTGATCATCCCATTTATCAATTGTTATGTAACAATCTACCTCAAAACATAGAAGCTTAAAATAATACTGTCATCCATTTGTTTTGCTGTGAATCTGTAGTTTGGGTAGGACTCGGTTTAGATGGCTTAGCTCTGCTCCCTTTGGCATCAACTAAAGCGGCACAACTGGAGCCAGAAGGACCCATATTCTAAATGGCCCATTCACAAGGCTGATAGTTTGGGCTTGCTGTTGGCTAGGAGCTTGGTTCCTCTCCATGTGGGCCTCTCTGCAAATTCTTCACAGAATGATGACCAGACTCCTAGGCTGAGAGTTCCAAGAGAACAAGGGAGACGTGCATGGCAGAGTGTGACTTCTATAGTACTCCACGGAACAAGGCAGTCACAAAGGCCCGCCTGGAGGAGAAGCACGGACTTCACCTCTTACAAGGGGAGTGGCATGGTTCTAGTAGCACATGTAGAATAGGAGAGATTGTTACAGACAGCTTTAAAAAAAAAACAAAACAAAAAAAACAAACACAGTATTCTAGGGATTCCCTGGTAGTCCAGAGGTTAAGACTCTGACTATCCACTGCAGAGAACATGGATGTGATCCTTGGTTGGGGAATTAGCATTCTGCATGGTACACAGAGCAGGCCAAAAAAATACATATATATATATATATATAAAGTCTTCTATGGAATTGCCTGATGATCTGGTGGTTAGGACTCCACACTTCTACTGCATGGATTCAATCCTTGGTTGGGGAAGTGACATGACCCCCCCAAAAAAAATCTCTTATGCTAATTAAACGAATTTTTGATTTTGTAAAATCATTATAACAACAAATATATTGATTTATATGGAAATGTGCTCTATAATAACTGTACTTTTTTGGAGCTCATGTTTAAAAGTTATACTTAAAGTATCTCTGAAAAAAATATATTCAATTCTTTCTGGACATTGTCTCCAGTCCTACTTCCTGGGGCTTGTTTCTGGCTTCTATAACTACCTCTTCTTTTATTTATTTATTTTATTTTTGGTTGCCCTGGATCTTCATTGCTGAGTGAAGGCTTTCTCCAGTTGCAGCAGGTGGGGGCTACTCTTCATTGTGGCGCATGGGCTTCTCGTTGTGGTGGCTTCTCTTGTCATGGAGCACAGGTTCTAGGTGCTCATGCTCAGTGGTTGCAGCACATGAGCTTTGTGGAATCTTCCTGGACCAGGAATCAAACTCATGTACCCTGCATTGGCAGGTGGGTTCTTATCCACTGTTCCACCAAGGAAGTCCTATAACCACCTCTCTAAAAGGGATTTCAACGAGAACTGAATTCTTCTACTATTAAAAAATTATAGAAAAAAATTTAAATATCAATTAAAAAGTCAATCAGATCAGATCAGATCAGTCGCTCAGTCATGTCCAACTCTTTGCAACCCTATGAATCGCAGCACGCCAGGCCTCCCTGTCCATCACCAACTCCCGAAGTTCACCCAGACTCACGTCCATTGAGTCGGTGATGCCATCCAACCATCTCATCCTCTGTCATCCCCTTCTCCTCTTGTCCCCAATCCCTCCCAGCATCAGAGTCTTTTCCAATGAGTCAACTCTTCGCATGAGGTGGCCAAAGTACTGGAGTTTCAGCTTTAGCATCAGTCCTTCCAAAGAAATCTCAGGGCTGATCTCCTTTCGAGTGGACTGGTTGGATCTCCTTGCAGTCCAAGGGACTCTCAAGAGTCGTCTCCAACACCACAGTTCAAAAGCATCAATTCTTCGGGGCTCAGCCTTCTTCACAGTCCAACTCTCACATCCATACATGACCACAGGAAAAACTATAGCCTTGACTAGACGAACCTTTGTTGGCAAAGTAATGTCTCTGCTTTTGAATATGCTATCTAGGTTGGTCATAACTTTCCTTCCAAGGAGTAAGTGTCTTTTATTTCATGGCTGCAGTCACCATCTGCAGTGATTTTGGATCCCCCCCAAAATAAAGTCTGACACTGTTTCCACTGTTTCCCCATCTATTTGCCATGAAGTGATGGGACCGGATGCCATGATCTTCGTTTTCTGAATGTTGAGCTTTAAGCCAACTTTTTCACTCTCCACTTTCACTTTCATCAAGAGGCTTTTGAGTTCCTCTTCACTTTCTGCCATAAGGGTGGTGTCATCTGCATATCTGAGGTTATTGAGATTTCTCCCGGCAATCTTGATTCCAGCTTGTGTTTCTTCCAGGCCAGCGTTTCTCATGATGTACTCTGCATAGAAGTTAAATAAACAGGGTGACAATATACAGCCTTGACGAACTCCTTTTCCTATTTGGAACCAGTCTGTTGTTCCATGTCCAGTTCTAACTGTTGCTTCCTGACCTGCATACAGATTTCTCAAGAGGCAGGTCAGGTGGTCTGGTATTCCCATCTCTTTCAGAATTTTCCACAGTTTATTGTGATCCACACAGTCAAAGGCTTTGGCATAGTCAATAAAGCAGAAATAGATGTTTTTCTGGAACTCTTGCTTTTTCCATGACCCATCGGATGTTGGCAATTTGATCTGTAGTTCCTCTGCCTTTTCTAAAACCAGCTTGAACATCAGGAAGTTCACGGTTCACATATTGCTGAAGCCTGGCTTGGAGAATTTTGGGCATTACTTTACTAGCGTGTGAGATGAGTGCAACTGTGTGGTAGTTTGAGCATTCTTTGGCATTGCCTTTCTTTGGGATTGGAATGAAAACTGACCTTTTCCAGTCCTCTGGCCACTGCTGAGTTTTCCAAATGTGCTGGCATATTGAGTGCAGCACTTTCACAGCATCATCTTTCAGGATTTGGAATAGCTCAACTGGAATTCTATCACCTCCACTAGCTTTGTTCGTAGTGATGCTTTCTAAGGCCCACTTGACTTCACATTCAAGGATGTCTGGCTCTAGGTCAGTGATCACACCATCATGATTATCTGGGTCGTGAAGATCTTTTTTATACAGTTCTTCTGTGTATTCTTGCCATCTCTTCTTAATATCTTCTGCTTCTGTTAGGTCAATACACATATTCTATCTGCACATCTCAAATGTTCTCTTAGCTGTCTTCATTTTCAAATATTATTTCTTTCATGGAGTTGGATATGCATGATTAGTCATCTTTAAATTTTATGTTGGGTGTTTTAAAACTAATTTTATGAAGTATAGTTGATTTACAATATTATTTTAATTTCTGTTACATAGCAAAGCAATTCAATTATACATATATACCTTCTTTTTCTTATTCTTTTTCATTACGGTTTATCACAGGATATTGAATATAATTCCCCATGCTCTTGGGACCTTGTTGTTTACCCGTTATATATATAATAGTTTGCATCTGCTAACCCCAAACTCCCAATCCTTCCCTTCGCATCCTCTCTCTCCAAGTCTGTTCTCTACGTCTGTGACTCTGTTCATGTTTTGTAGATAAGTTATTTGTGTTATATTTTAGATTCTACATATAAGTTATATCATCATATGATAAATTTGGATTTCTTTATCAAGTGGACCTCAATTCAGCTCTATGGCTTGAAAAGTATATGAAATACCTACTACTTGCCTGGTACTGTGATAATGCAGTAGGAATTAGGAACAGTTATATTCCTGCCTCAGAGCCGAGGATATTTGATCAAATAGAACATTTCATTCGTCTCAGAATACTGAGTGGCAAAAAGTTATCATAATATGACTTAGTTACTCCATAGTATTTATATTTTCTGTAAAGAAGAGAACCAGAAATGTGAAAAATATCATTTATTCAAGATAATACCTTTTGAATTTCCTGTACTGATTACTAGCAGGGCCATATTTTAATGAACATATCTTATATTTCCTCTGGAAGCCTGGCCAAAATAAGAATATTTGTTTCCTCTCTGTGCTGGTGCATGCTCAGTCACGTTTGACTCTTTGGGGCTCCATGGACTGTAGTCCACCAGGCTCCTCTGTCCATGGGATTTCCCAGGCAAGTATACTGGAGTGGGTTGCCATTTCCTCTTCCAAGGGATCTTCCCGACCCAGGGATTGAACCTGCATCTCCTGCATTGCAGGCAGATTCTCTACCTGCTGAGCCACCGGGGAAGTCTTCTCTCTATAGAGTACTTGTTTTCATGCAGTTTGAAGTACTGTTTGGTCTTGTCAAAATGGACAGAGTATCCACAGCCAAGGACAGAGTTGAAAGTAGTGCCTGGCAGTCCAGTCAGATGGATGAAGCCACCTGATTATCTGAGGCAGCTGTGCACTGGGGGTGAGTGAGACAGACTACAGCTCAACGTCTGCAGTAATAGAGTCATTAAGACAAGACACACACCACAATCTCACTAAAAGCAACAGTACAGAAAGTGAGTAACAATGCAAGGGGGGCAGTGTGTTATTAACTGTCACAGAACACACAAGTTAGGAAGTGTGGGGCCCTAGAGAGCCTAGAAGAGAGCAACTCTAGAGCTCTGGAATACTTTGTGCAAGAAGAGGGAATTGGATAGGTGGGGGAAGGGTGCTGGGTGCAGGCTGCTGATGAACAAAGGTGGAATTCTGGGGCTTCCCTGGTAGCTCAGTGGTATAGAGAATCTGCCTACTAATGCAGGAGACATGGGTTTGATCCATGGTCTGGGAATATCCAACATGCCACGGAGCAGCTAAGCCCATGCACCACAGCTATTAAGGCTGTGCTCTAGAGCCTGGGAGCCGCAACTCATGGTCCACATGCTACAAGTACTGAAGCCCACGCACCCAGAAGCCATGCTCTGCAACAAGCGAAGCCACCACAATGAGAACCCCGGGCACCACTAAAGAATACCCCGCTGCTCACTGCAACTAGAGAAAAAGCCCACTCAGGGATGAAAATCCAGCACAGCCAAAAATAAACAATTTTTTTTTTTAAGGTGGAATGCAGGGATCAATGTGAAGGTGGCATCTGGGGTAGAGTTGGGCAGAGGTGGAGTGAAGGAGCTGGTTGGGCACAGGTCTTCCACACTTCCTGGGAGTAGCGGGAAGAAATGGGGAAAGCTGGGCAGGATCTGGACAGGGAGAAAACTCAGACTACTAAGTCTGGCTTCCCTCTGGTGTCTAATCATGAGCTTCTAAAGGTTTTTTAGCAGGAAAGGTTCTGAAACCTGGTGTTACATTTTCACGATCACAGGACTTCTCCTCACAAGTTGTTCATATTATTTTGTTAAATGAAACGAGTTGCAGTGCTAGAGTTTACTCTGAATTTTTGTTTCTTAAAGAGTGTCAAGATTCATGATTATTATATCATCAATACACACCCTCTTTATTGTGAGAGGCACCCAGGAAGCCATGTTTTTGCTTCTCCAGTGATGTGATGAAGAGCAGACTGGCTCTGCTGACTTGGGTAAGTTAGTCAATGTCTCTGTGCCTCCCAGGAGTAATATGCATGCAGTCAGAGCATCTGTCAGCTAGAGGTGTATCAAGAGGATGGTCTAAGCCAGTACAGGGACGGACCTTAGAGCAGGACCTGGCATGCAGAGAACACTGCACAAGGACTTGTTAACTGAATCACAGACAATTCTGATAGCACTTTCCCCTGTCAGGACAGACTCGACATAAATGCTGGAGGTGTCAGGCCTTGTTTGAACCTCATTTTCTTCTAGAAAGAGAGTTTCAAGTGGGATATACCCCAGAACCTTCTCAGTAATGGAGGGTTAGAGCCGGAAGAGGCTTCTGAGAGCAACCAGCGCGGTGGTCCTTCCTACAGGCGAGGAAACTGAGACTGTGGCCCCGTGGAGCAGCAGCCTCTGAACACCCCCCAGGCTGCCTCTCCCCTCACACAGGGGGCCTCGCCCTGCCGCTGACACACTGAGCATATTCCCGCCTCTGGGCCACTGCTCTTGCTCTTTGCCCAGAGGTCACTGTGGCCTCGGGTCACGTCCCTCAGGCCTCAGGTCAGACGGGTCCCGTGAGGTATTTTTTGAAGTGTATAAATTTACAGTTAGTTATGGGTAGTTTTGGCAACCTGCTCCAGTTTTGTTGCCTGTAGAATCCCATGGACAGAGGAGCCTGGTGGGCTATAGTCAGTCCATGGGGTCTCAAAGAGTTGGACACAACTGATTGTGCGCACACACACACACGCGCACACATGCCCCCCCCACACACACACAATGGGTAGTTTGATATTGCTTGCAGTGCCTCTGTGTACCAGAAGGACTGCACTCAGAAGGCTGCCAGATAGAGCTATGTTTCAAGAGACAAAAGGCACATAGGGAAATGAACAAATGACCTACTCTTCTCCGTCCAAGCGTCCCTGAAGAAGGGCACAGCTCTTGGCTGCTGTCCTGACATATGGGAAGCAGGGAAGGAGGATGCAAGTGAAAAGCTGGGGGGAGCTTTTAAAGCTTCCTCTTTTCCCACTAACAGAGGGGCAGGAGCAGGTCAGTGTAAGTGTCTGTGCTTGTGTTTCAGGTGCCATGGAGGGCGGAGGGGGTGGAGGGGGAAGGGGCGGGGGAGGGGAGGGGGAAGGGGCGGGGGGCGGCGGGTAGGGAGGAATCCTCAGAAAGAGAAGACGGGCAATGACAGAGTCAATAGATGTCAGTACACGACTTCACAAAGCAAAAGGAAAAACCGGAAGTAAGCACAGGACTTCACAGACATTATGCAGTTCATATTCATGCATACTTCTGTGGTTGGTCCTAAAATATGGGACGACCTGTATGTGCACCACAACTGTCCTCTGTATCTCAATCTACTAAAATACGCCGACGGACATTGTGCCTTCAGCGTGGAATTGAATGTATCGCCTGGGCTCACTGTCTTCTAATTTTTGCCCCCTTTCCTTAACTCACTAATACCTGCTGCCAGTCTTCTGTTGAGACAAAGACCAGCTCAAGGTGGGACGCCTTTTCAAGAACACCTGAAGTTCAGTAGCAGTGACTTCGTATATTCTAAAGACCTTAAGTGACTGAATCAATTCTGGGATGACTTCAAATTTGAAACCAACAAACCAGAAAGACTTCAGACCGTTGTGGACTCCAGGGCCAGGGTGGTGTCAAAGACAGAGAATGGGCTTTAGTATCTGCACAATCTCGTTAGCACCATCGTCATTGATGTAGACAATGAACGTTTTCTCAGTTTCTGTGAAGTGCTGTGTAACTGCAGCTTCAAGACCTGTTCCCTCACCCTACCTTCCCATCAAGAAAGCTGCCTGTCCCGGACCCCTGCTCTAAAGGTATCCTGAAACCATCACTAGCTCCTTATCTGCCGTGACCCAACAACATTTGGTTTCCTGACTTGGCTTGATGATTACAGTCTTATCTTCAGTTTTTGAGTAGCTGCAATTGAGAGTCTTTGAACTTTGCCCAACTTTGTCTCATATAACCAATGTAGTTATAATATTTACATTGGAATAACAGTTTTGATTGGCATTAGTTTGGGTACTTTAGGTGTAGTTTTAACATCTTTGCTTTTAGTTCACTGTGTGAACTTTGGCCATTTAATCCTGGAAGTAATCATTAAAACATGGTGTCATCTAATCACAGATTAAGTAAAGACCCTGTCAAAAAAAAAAGTCTAAAATGGCTTGCTTTGATTTTTTTTTAATTTTTATATTAGAGTGTAGTTGATTAATAATATTGTGTTAGTTTCAGATGTATAAAATGACTCTTTGCTTTAAAACCACACATATAAGAATAATTTTTCATTTGACAAAAGTATAAAATTAACATGACTTTTTGGATAGGAGAATTTGAAAATTTTGCTGTTATCATTACTTAACACATTTATTAATGACTCACCAGTCCTTTTTCCCAGAACCAAGTAAGTTTTATCTCTATAATAGGGAGAGGGCTTCCCTGGTGGCTCAGAGGGTGAAGTGTCTGCCTACAGACATGTGGGAGACCCAGGTTCTATCCATGGGTCGGGAAGATCCCCTGGAGAAGGAAATGGCAACCCACTCCAGTACTCTTGCCAGGACGGAGGAGCCTGGTAGACTACAGCCCATGGTGTCACAAAGAGTTGGACATGACTGAGCGACTTCACTCATTCTATAATAGGGTATATGACTTTTTTTTTTCTACCAGATTTCTTCTCAAGGAGAGCACAGTATTTGTTGGAGAAAATACTTGGATAAGGTGCTAGTACAAAGGATGAGACCCCAACATACTCAAGCACCACGCTTGCTAAATTGCTATGCAGAAAGCCAAGTGAAGAATTTACTTTGCTTCTGGAAAGCATTAGGGTGGATGAGAGAGAAGGGAAAGCAAAGAGAGAAGAGTGAATCTATGAACTGACCCACAGAATGGTGGTAGAAGTGAATTTCTTGTGAAAACTCATGAAGGGCTGAGTTCTGGGAAGGCATTAATGAAAGAGGAACAAAAACAATGAGCCCAGAACATGAGCCACAGGCAGAGATGGTCATGAAATCAGAAGCCACTGTGAGTGAACAGAAACATGGATTAGGACATTGGATTTTATGGATCTCAGAACCTGAGAGGTTGAGTTCTCTGCCAGCTGAACCTGAAATAATCTTCAGAGAGAATTTTCTGCAGAAGAGAGAGGACTGCCTAACACCAATTGTCAAGCCAGACAGTTCGTGTTAAAAGGGAGGGTAACTACTGCCTAACTTCATCATTTGGAAATTAAACCCATATCATAAGGATTGGCCTTTTTGTATTACAGTGAAGAGTCTACTGATTATGTTTTTTAAAACTCCTTCTTCAAACTCTGAAATTTTCAGAAATATATCTCATTTTTCAGTAGTGAACTGGGGCTTCAGTCTGGAATTCTGATATACCCAAGTATCGACTGATAAATGTCCCCAGAACTGACTGATGTTGCTTTCATGCTCTGTTCCTCTGCACCTGTCTCTCTGGGAGGAATGTTAAATTCTTCCTGTGAAGAGCCTGGAGTTAGGGTGAGCCCCTCTAGATTTCCACACGGCTCTGCCACTTATCATCTCTCTGAGCCCTAAATTCTTTACCTGGGAAATGGCAATAATCATAGTACCTCCCTTTCAGGTTACTTTGAGAATTAAATAAATACTCAGTGTTTATTCTTACTAGTAATACTGATGGAAATATTAATGGAAATGCATATAAACCCAATTTCTATGCTGGTGTTTTATAATCTTCTTAGTGTTCAGGTTTATCTCTTGAAATGGATACAGGAAAGTGTCAGTGAACCTGAACACAAAAGGAGTTTCTCCTGAATAGGGCTGGACATAAACAAGATAAGCAAATGATAACAAGGGATTATCCAGAATCACAACCTGAAGCCTCTATAGCTATCACATGCCTTCTCAGCTGTTGACTAACATTCCATGAATCAGAAATCTAGCCATTTAAGTAAACATTTTATTCAAATGCAAATACACATAATGCTGGTAAAGATAACTATGGAGTGAATAATTTTAAACATTCCTTTCCTAAGAAGAGGTTTTGAATGAGCTAATGAAGGAGAAAATAAGGGGGCAATGAACAGACTTCTGATAATCCTAAAAAGAGAGAAAAAATTAGAAAATTGAGAAGAGATGGGTCTCAAAGACAAAGGAAGGATTTAGTGATAAAAATGTTAGTAGTTAAGAGAATCTGTTTGCAATATCCTGATACTGTAGCAGATTATCAATGTGGACAATGTTAGACAAGCTAACCCAGAGGGAGATTTCAGTCTAAGGGTGTTGTCTTTCAAACCAGAGTGAGAAGTGAGGTTTGCTTTCCTGTCTCTCACTCTTATGTTGCATAACCACACTGCTGAAATTTATCTGGGCTGATTTCTCTGGAAATTCATGTGGTCTTGAAAACTGAGAGCTAGAACTGAGGATCACAGTGAGTGCACTGGCCACGCTCAGACTTGGACTGAGGCAGTTTCTGTGATGTCACCAGAGACTTGTGGACAAAGCAAGCACAGGAGATCTCTTCAAGACCAGAAAGACTCCCTAGAACATGGACTTGTCAGGAGTCAGACAAGCTCAGGTTTGCACCCTGACTCAATGGCTTACTCATTGTTTGACTTGAAGCAAATTACCTAACTGCTCTAAACCTTAGTTTCATCATCTGTAAAACAAAATTAATTATACCTCATGGGGTTGTATTAAATAATGCAGTTCATGTGAAGTACCTAGCATTATATCTAGTACATAGTAACTGCCCAACAAAGTACAGTGTGTGTGTGTGTTGTTTTTTTTTAATATGGAGGTTTGATGGTTTGTCTTATGTGTCAACTTGGCTAGGCTATGGTACCTACTTATTCAATCAGACATTAATGTAGGGATGGCCCTGGTGGTTCAGTGGTTAAGAATCCATCTTGCAATTCAGGGGACATGGGTTTGATCCTTGGTCAGGGAACTAAGATCCCACAGGCCATGGAGAAACTAAGTCCATGTGCTATAACTACTGAGCCCATGTGTTCAGTAAATAAGTTAATTTAATATGTATATTTTAAAAAATGAATGTAGGTATTGCTGCAGTGGTATTTTATAGATGTGGTTAACATTTATAACCAGTTGGCTTTAAGTAAAAGAGATGACCTTGATAATGTGAGTAGGCCTCATCTAATCAGTTGAAGAAATTAAGAGCAAAAACAGATTTCTTGGAGAAGAAATTCTGTTTCAAGTATGCAGCATAAAATCATGCTTGAGTTTTTAGTCTGCGGACCTGCCCTACAAATTTTGGACTCAGGACTGGACCATCAGCTCCTGCCTGAGTTTCCAGCCTGCCAGTTTGCCCTGCAAGATTTCAGATTAGCCAATCCCCACCATCACCATGAGCCAATGCCTTAAAATAAAGGAATTGCATGTGTGTGTGTGTCTGTGTGTGCGTGTGTGTATTCTATGGTTTCTGTTTCTCTGGAGAACACCGACTGATATATGAATTACACTTTGGGTATAAATCAGCACAACAGGTTCAGAAAATCCAATTGAGACTGTGGAAAGAGGGAGAGGGGGCAAGAGAGGTTTTAAGAAAAAAAATAGGATCCTTTAAACAGCTCACTAGACCCAATTGGAATTTCTACAGGAAGTGGGAGTCCCTCAACTGGTGGGCTACCCAAAGTGGCTACACAAAAGTGGGCCTGGTTCCCCCAGAGGAATTTTTGCTCCCTATCACTGAGGATCTTCTCCTGTGAGTTGCCTGCTTGACCACACCACTTCCTCTGTGGTCCTCTGGGATTCATGGGACCATGGGTTAGAGGCTTCTTTTCTTCTGACTCGGACTGAGGACTGAAAGATGCTGTACCCCCATCAGTGCACAAACTGGCCCTCTCAGCCTCCTACTTCTTAGAGTCTCTGGAGAAAAGTCAAATGGGAACAAAAATCTCCTCCAATCCCTGAGGATTTCAAGGATGGACTCTTTTCTGCTTTGTGTCACTTACTGACTGGTACATGTTCCCCAAAATACTATAGATACAACATGGTGATTAGAATCAGAGTTGGAAGTTGCTCTTTTAGAGTCCCAAAGGGCACCCAGCTATTAATTAAAGCTCAGAGAAACTAAACACTGCATCTAGACAATGAAGCAGTTAATTAAGCAGAATTTGTTTAGATAATACTCAGATTCAGATTTTAAAATTAAACTTGTCAAATGACTTAAAAACCACTCACTTCACACTCTACTTAAAATTATTTAAAAATCAAGGTATTACTATGCTTTGAAGACTATATCAATAAAAGGAGAACCTAACAGGAGTAATACCTGTATGGATAGTCTTAATGAAAAACTTTGTTTTATATTACAAATACTAAATGCCTAGATGATTAAACATCGCCAAACACACCTTTTTGTCTCACTTAAGTTTCTTGCACCATGGGTGACTTTCCAATCAGCACTTTCTACCTCTGTCTATTCTTCATACTTCTGTTAAGTTTCATCTTTCTGAAATTCCAGTTTTATCAGATCAAATTAATAATGAGCTTCTTCTGATTAAATCTGAGTACCTAAAACAATAGTATCTATTTATATTTTTAAATTAAAACTCTATAAAACTTTCTTCCCATGTAAAAAGTGTTTCCAAAGATAAATCAAGATCATTATAATATCAGTGGATACTTACTGGAATTTATGTCATTGTTTGGACAAATTACCCCTGAAAAAATTTGAGCTGAGTAAAGAACTAATTATGTCCCATCAAGTGTTTATATGTTTCCCCAATTCTACCCAAGGGTAGGGAAAAGGGGTTTGTGGACAAGATTCAGTAGGGATCCTTAGGATATCCAAGAATTCACCAAGCCAAAATAGCCAAAAAGGAGGTATTAGGGAAGGAGAAATGTAGCAATGTGTGAAAAATATTGATAAAATTTGGATGACTAACTGAGGAATCAAGGGTCAAGTTGACTGGGTGGATAGTGATACTGATGACCATGAAATTGAAAGACCAGAATGAGAAGGCAAGTACTGAGTAGATACTGATAAAATTTTGAATTGGTAGAAATATGCTTCATCCTATTTCCATGAAAGAAATAATTTGAGGAAGAATGAAGCTGTAAAATCATAGAAGAAAGGTTGTTCATTTTACCAGAATCTGAGTTTTGATCACATTTGTATCTCTGCCTACTCTGTGTCTACATCTAGTATATTTGGTGTAAAAGCACAACCATGCTGACTGCTCTCATTTAAAATTTTCGACTATAAACTTTAAGTAGGCCATTGATGATGCCTGGCAATCAATCATATTGTATTTCTCTATTGAATTTGTTTCACTGTTCCAGACAATTATGTCATACATTCCTCTTAGCTTTTTCTTCATCTTCATGAACACTTCACAAATTTTCATATTCCCTTGTTCAGGGATTGTGCTGCTTCTCTCTCTATTGTTCCCAGTTTAGTATATGTGCTGCCAAAGCAAGCATTCTTTTAGCTTCTGAAATTGTGAACACTGTCTACATCCTCATTCTCCGATGGCTTTCCATCTTGTTTCACTGAGAAATTATAAGCACAATGAGAAAAGAATGTCTACCAATTCCCACCATCTCTACCCCGCTAAACACTTTTGTGTATAGACACCTTGCCTCTCCTCTTGTAACAGTGGATGAATTGCCCATGATTCCATCTGAGGCTAACTCTTCTATGCCAGCACCTTATTCTGTGATGTAGCTCCAGTGATTCTCTCCCTTCTCTCCTGCACCCTCAGTTTCCTCCTAATAGATCTTCTCAATTAGCATCCAAACAAGATGTTATTTATCTCACTTTAAAAAACAAAAAACACTTTCTTACAACCATCCTCCACTTTTCACCTTTCCGCTACAGTGAAACTATCGCAAACATTGGTCTATGATTCCACTTTCTTTCCTCTTGTTTTTTCTTGGACCTACTCCAGTCAGTCTTTTGCCTACACTGTTCCATGGAAACAGCACCAATAATGTCCATTTTGCTAAATCCAGTGGTCATTCTTTACTCATCAATAGCAATTAACTCAGTATTCTTGAAATACTTTTTTTTTTTTCTCTTGGCTTCCCAGACTCTATACAATCTCCTGGTTTCCCGTTCATTTCACTTGATTGCTCTTTCTCAGTCTCTTTTGTTAGTTCCTCCTCTTTCCAGCCTCTCTAGTTGTGCTCTAGCTAAAACGCAGTCTTTGAGCCTGTTCTCTTCTTCATCTATACTCACTCAGCTTAATTTCACGGCTTTATGTGAGTCAGTAAGTATGATCCCATTTTTATAAATAAACAAACTATAGGTATTCATTTACTCAGAAATGAAACAGAAAGAAAAGAGACCAAAAATGTCAATGGTGATTATCATTCTGTGATGAGATTATAAGTGATTTTAATCTTTGTAATCACATACAATTAACAGGTAATGTTTCTATAATCTGATATTTTTAAAAAAAAGAAGTACACATGGCTGGAGGGATGCAGAGAAATTTACCTAATAAACTCTAAAACTTTCTTTCCCCACCCTAAGAATCAGAAGCTTTGGAAATAATGAGAGACATGCAGATTTGAAGCCATACTTCACTGGTGGGAAAAAAGAAGCCTTGATCAACAAAAACTATGCCAATTTGCTTGCATTGTCCAGGATGGGACCTGTTTATATTTCCCAGGCTCTGAAAGACTGAGAGTCAGGGTCATTCTCCTGAGGAAGGACAATGGGAAAGTCTGAAGGCTTGAGGATCCCAGCCCATGAGTCCTTAGGCTCCACAATTTTCTTTGATGTAGAATAAAAATTCACTGAATATTTTTGTTCCCTAAAAATTGCATTTTAGTAGTAGTACTTCTTATTTACTAAATCAGAATTTTCCTCTTAAAAAATTTTTTGGCATGTAATATTTGCTCAAAAAAAAAAAAAAGAATATCTGTATGTAATGAAATTCAATAATAAAATAGATGGCCTTAAACAACCCCAAACTTTGCCTGGTCCAAGTATATCACCAATACATTTGCATGTACCTGGGCCACTCCTTTCCTATCCTATGGGCTTGCCTGTCTCCCTGGAGGAAAAAAAACACTAATGTTGTTAGCATTTTCATATCTATTTTAACAGTTTTGTTGAGTATGTATACTTTCTTAAACAGTGTATTATTTAGTTCCTTTTAGAACTTCTTAAAAATAGTGTCATATCTTATGAGGCTTTCTGCAAGTTGCTTTTGCAACTCAATATGTTTCTATGGTTTCCCTGATGGCTCAGTGGTAAAGAATCTCCCTGCAATGCAGGAGATACAGGATTGATCCCTGGGTTGGAGAGAGACCCTGGAGGGGGGAATGGCAACCCACTCCAGTATTCTTGCCTGGGAAATCCCATGTACAGAGGAGCCTGGTGGGCTACAGTCCATGAGATCACAGAGTCGGACATGACTTAGCTACTAAACCACCACCATCGTTATGTTTCTAGGTTTCATCTACATTGTGTGTAGAGCTGTAGTTCATTCATTTGCACTGTTATATAATATTCATTGTGTTAATATTCCATGTACATTCACCTGTCAATGGATATTTGGTTTTGTTTTGTTTTTTTCTACTACTAACAATGCTGCTATGAACTTTCTTGAAATAAACGTGTGTAAGAGTCTTTCTAGGCCAATAGTTCCCATGCTTTTTTCCCACTGCAATCCAAGTAATAAGTAAATTTTACTCTACAATTCAGTACACCTATATGGCACAGATGGTTTGCTGTTCATTCACTTTCATAGTGTAGAGTTATTGCTGGAAAGCAGAAGTTATTTAGAAGTATATTTTCAGGACTCCCTTGGTGGTCCAGTGGTTAAGAATCTGCCTGCCAATGCAGAGGACATGGGTTCAATCCCTGGTCCAGAAAGATTCCACATGCCAAGGTGCAACTAAGCCCTTGCACCACAACTACTGAAACTCAAGTGCCCTAAAGCCCGTGCCTCCCCAACAAGAGAAGTCACTGCAATGAGAAGACCGCACACCACAGCTAGAGAAAAGCCTGCACACAGCAACAAAGACCCAGAACACCAAAAAAAGAAAACAGAAAAAACGAGCGTATTTTCAAATATTGAGACCTCTGGAGATTAAAATTGATTTATCTATCTTTTTACCTTAAAGAGAGAAAGGTAAATAGATAAAATTTTTGCTATTGACCTAATTTCGTTGCATTTTGGTCAGAGAAAGTATTCCATATAATGCCAATTATTTAAAATTTGTTGAGACTTGCTTTATTGTCTGAAAATTGGTCAATGTTTAGAAATGTCCAGTGTATGCTTGAGACAAATAGGTATTCTCAAATTGTTGGAAACTGGTTCCTATTTTTCCATAAAAAAATCAAAGTTGTTAATTATTTTTAAAAAACTTTTAAAACAATGTTTACAGATGTAAGAATTTGCTTTAAAATACTCCAGTTCCTCTTGGGCTTTCCCCAAGGCTCAGAGGGAATACTCTGCCTGCAATGCAGAAGACGTGGGTTCTAATCCCTGAATTCGGAAGATCCCCTGGAGGAGTGAATGGAAACCCACTCCAATATTCTTGGCTGGGAAATCCCAGAGGAGCCTGGCGGACTCTAGTCCGTGAGGTTGCTAAGACATGACTGAGCAATAGAGCACTACTCCTCCTCCAGTTCTTCTAAATCACTCAGAAAAAAAAAAAAATTGCAGAAATATTTTAAACCAGCAGTCCCCAGTCTTTTTGACACCAATAACCAGTTTCACGGAAGACGATTTTTCCACAGACGGGGCCAGGGGACCGGGGTGGGGGCGGGGTTGGTGGGGGCTTGTGGTGGGTGGTTGGGGGTAGGGGATAGTTTTGGGATGATTCAAGTGCATTACTTTTATTGACACTTTATATCTATTATTATTATATCAGCTCCACCTCAGATCATCAGGCATTAGACCCTGGAGGTTGGGCAGCCCAACCTTATATAAGGTTGCCAAAATGGGGAATTCCCTGGCAACCTAGTGATTAAGACCCAGCATTTTCACTGCTATGGCTCTGGCAAGCCACGTAGGGCAGCCAAAATAAAAAAAGATTGCCAAAACGCGTCAGTACTTAGAGGGTCATTGCATCAAACCAGGGACCCTTGAAGTGAGGTTTTCCAACTAGCAGCAGCAGCACTACCTGGGGACCTACTAGAAATGAGTCCCAACCTTGACCTACTGATTTAGAAACTGGGATGGACCCAGCAGTCTGTTTTTACAAACTCTCCAGGTGATTCTTATGTACACTAAAGTCTGACATTTTATCATAGCTATCTTTTTGTTGGTGTTTGCCTGGGTTATCTTTTTCTAACTGAAATTCTATTAAGGCAATAGTACATTTATACACAGTTGTAAGAAATACTACAGGGAAATCTTTCATATAGTTTGCCCAGTTTCTCCCAAGGCTAAGATTTTGCAAAATTATGGCATATCACCACCAGTCTACTGACATTGATGACTGGCCTTTTTTCTACTTCTTTAAACCTTTCCATATTCTTATATTTTAGGTATGTCTCTTGTAAATAGTTGGGTTTTATTTATTTTTTCATCCAATCAACTTTTTTTTTTTTTTTTTTTTAATTTTTAGCCTGCACTGGATCTTTGTTGCTGAGTGAGGGCTTTATCTCGTTGCAGTGAGTGTGTTTGTGTGGGGGCGGTCAGGGTGGGTGGTGTGCAGGCTTCTCACTGCAGTGGCTTGTCTCGTTTTGGAGCATGGGCTCTAGAGAGTGGGCTGAGTAGTTGTGGCGCATGCGTTCCATTCCTGGTACGATTCCTGGGAAGATTCCACTTGCCACCTTCCCAACCTAAATTTCCAGTTTTTTCAGATATAGCTTTTAAATTTTAAAGCATTTGGTAAACTGTGGCTGAGTTTTTTCTGTTGCCAATAGCAAACTGCTTTCCCATTTATGGAGAATTCATGCCTTTCAAGCATTTTAAATATGACAATATTTATAAATGTGTGGTTTGGAGGAATTGTTTAAATTCTTTTTCCTAATTTCCTTTCTCTTCAGAATAGATTCTTTCAATAAGTAATTTGTAGTAATGACTGTGTTGACTTCAATTTTGGAATGCAGTGAAACCAACACAGAAATTGCTGTTGTGTTTTTTCTTCAATGATAAATAAAATACTTACAGAATTTGTAAAAAATAAATAAATAAATAAATTTCCAGTTATTTGTTTTATCCTTTTTTAAAAAAAAACTTCCAAATCAGCAATATTTATTGTTATATAGATATTTGTTTAGATTTGACTACCTGCTTACTTACATCTTTGCTTAGTAGTTCATTTCCCACCTTTTAGCTAGAATTATTTTTCTTCTTTCTTTTCCTGCTTCTGGTCTGAGATCAGCAAAAATGGCATCATATGGGCAGTTATGAGAAATGCAGACTCATAGGCTCTTCCTCAAGATCTACTGAAACAGTACCTGTACTTAATGTAATCCCTGGGTGATCTGTATACACTTTAAAGGTACACATATTAAAGTCTAAGAAGCATTGCCCCAAAGTATTCCCTTTTAGAATCCTGCCCTGTGCAGATCTCTAGTGGCAAACATTCTTGTTCCTATTTATCCAAAAAGATCTTTATGTTACCATTCTTCTTGAATGGGTACCCAATTCTTCATTAGCAACTATTTTTTCTTAGCATTTTTAATGACTTCATTTCTCTATCTTCTAAATTATTTTCTCTTAAATTTACTGTTTACCTAGTTGCTATTTCTCTCTCACTGCCACTGAGATATTTCCTTTTGACACTATTCTGTTTTATTACAGTTTTTTCAGCTTTAGATAGGAGTTTTCCTTGTGGTATAGATTCGGGAAGATCTAAGGTAAAATCTTTGCATTGATCGCAGAGGAAGGCTTTCTTATCTCTTCTTGCTATTCTTTGGAACTCTACATTCAGATGCTTATATCTTTCCTTTTCTCCTTTGCTTTTTGCTTCTCTTCTTTTCACAGCTATTTGTAAGGCCTCCCCAGACAGCCATTTTGCTTTTTTGCATTTCTTTTCCATGGGGATGGTCTTGATCCCTGTCTCCTGTACAATGTCACGAACCTCATTCCAAAGTTCATCAAGCACTCTATCTATCAGATCTAGGCCCTTAAATCTATTTCTCACTTCCACTGTATAATCATAAGGGATTTGATTTAGGTCATACCTGAATGGTCTAGTGGTTTTCCCTACTTTCTTCAAGTTAAGTCTGAATTTGGCAATAAGGAGTTCATGGTCTGAGCCACAGTCAGCTCCTGGTCTTGTTTTTGCTGACTGTATAGAGCTTCTCCATCTTTGGCTGCAAAGAATATAATCAATCTGATCTTGGTGTTGACCATCTGGTGATGTCCATGTGTAGAGTCTTCTTTTGTGTTGTTGGAAGAGGGTGTTTGCTATGACCAGTCTTTGCCCTGCTTCATTCTGTATTCCAAGGCCAAATTTGCCTGTTTACTCCAGGTGTTTCTTGACTTCCTACTTTTGCATTCCAGTCTCCTATAATGAAAAGGACATCTTTTTTGGGTGTTAGTTCTAAAAGGTCTTGTAGGTCTTCATAGAACCGTTCAACTTCAGCTTCTTCAGCGTTACTGGTTGGGGCATAGACTTGGATTACCATGATATTGAATGGTTTGCCTTGAAAACGAACAGAGATAATTCTGTCGTTTTTGAGATTGCATCCAAGTACTGCATTTCGGACTCTTTTGTTGACCATGATGGCTACTCCATTTCTTCTGAGGGATTTCTGCCTGCATAGTAGATATAATGGTTATCTGAGTTAAATTCACCCATTCCAGTCCATTTTAGTTTGCTGATTCCTAGAATGTTGACATTCACTCTTGCCATCTCTTGTTTGACCACTTCCAATTTGCCTTGATTCATACTATTCCTCAGCGATCAATGCAAAGAAATAGAGGAAAACAACAGAATGGGAAAGACTAGAGATCTCTTCAAGAAAATTAGAGACACCAAGAGAGCATTTCATGCAAAGATGGGCTCGATAAAGGACAGAAATGGTATGGACCTAACAGAAGCAGAAGATATTAAGAAGAGGTGGCAAGAATACACAGAAGAACCGTACAAAAAAGATCTTCATGACCCAGATAATCACGATGGTGTGATCACTCATCTATGGCCCAACATCCTGGAATGTGAAGTCAAGTGGGCCTTAGAAAGCATCTCTATGAACAAAGCTAGTGGAGGTGATGGAATTCCAGTTGAGCTATTTCAAATCCTGAAAGATGATGCTGTGAAAGTGCGGCACTCAATATGCCAGCAAATTTGGAAAACTCAGCAGTGGCCAGAGGACTGGAAAAGGTCAGTTTTCATTCCAATCCCAAAGAAAGGCAGTGCCAAAGAATGCTCAAACTACCGCACAATTGCATTCATCTCACACGCTTATAAAGTAATGCTCAAAATTCTTCAGGCTTCAGCAATACGTGAACCGTGAACTTCCAGATGTTCACGGATGGATTTAGAAAAGGCAGAGGAACCAGAGATCAAATTGCCAACATCCGCTGGATCATGGAAAAAGCATGAGAGTTCCAGAAAAACATCTATTTCTGCTTTATTGACTATGCCAAAGCCTTTAACTGTGTGGATCACAATAAACTGTGGAAAATTCTGAAAGAGATGGGCATACCAGACCACCTGACCTGCCTCTTGAGAAATCTGTATGCAGGTCAGGAATCAACAGTTAGAACTGGACATGGAACAATGGACTGGTTCCAAACAGGAAAAGGAGTACCTCAAGGCTGTATATTGTCACCCTGCTTATTTAACTTCTATGCAGAGTGCATAATGAGAAACGCTGGGCTGGAAGAAGCACAAGCTGGAATCAAGATTGCTGGGAGAAATATCCATAACCTCAGATGTGCAGATGACACCACCCTTATGGCAGAAAGTGAAGAGGAACGAAAAAGCCTCTTGATGAAAGTGAAAGTGGAGAGTGAAAAAGTTGGCTTAAAGCTCAACATTCAGAAAACGAAGATCATGGCATCCAGTCCCATCACTTCATGGGAAATAGATGGGAAACAGTGGAAACAATGTCAGACTTTATTTTTTTGGGCTCCAAAATCACTGCAGTTGGTGATGGCAGTCATGAAATTAAAAGACACTTGCTCCTTGGAAGAAAAGTTATGACAAATCTAGACAACATATTAAAAAGCAGAGATAATACCTGACCAACAAAAGTCCGTCTAGTCAAGACTATGGTTTTTCCAGTAGTCAGGTAAGGATGTGAGAGTTGGACCATAAAGAAAGCTGAGCACCGAAGAATTGATGCTTTCGAACTGTGGTATTGGAGAAGACTGCAGCGAGATCCAACCAGTCAATCCTGAAGGAAATCAGTCCTGAATACTCATTGAAAGGACAGATGCTGAAGCTGAAGCTCCAATACTTTGGCCACTTGATGCGAAGAATTGACTTATTGGAAAAGACCCTGATACTGGGAAAGCTTGAAGGAAGGAGGAGAAAGGGATGACAGAGGATGAGATGGTTGGATGACATCGCCAACTCGATGGACATGAGTTTGAGTAAACTCCGGGAGTTGGTGATGGACAGGGAAGCCTGGTGTGCTGCAGTCCATGAGGTCCCAAAGAGTCAGACATGACTGAGCAACTGAACTGAACTGAGACTCACAAAACTATAGTTTTGCCTTTTTTATACTTAAGTATTAGAAAACTAAGATCATGGCATCTGGTCCCATCACTTCATGGGAAATAGATGGAGAAACAGGGGAAACAGTGTCAGACTTTATTTTTTGGGGCTCCAAAATCACTGCAGATGGTGACTGCAGCCATGAAATTAAAAGACACTTACTCCTTGGAAGGAAAGTTATGACTAACCTAGACAGCATATTCAAAAGCAGAGACATTACTTTGCCAACAAAGGTCCGTCTAGTCAAGGCTATGGTTTTTCCAGTGGTCATGTATGGATGTGAGAGTTGGACTCTGAAGAAGGCTGAGCGCCAAAGAATTGATGCTTTTGAACTGTGGTGTTGGAAAAGACTCTTGAGAGTCCCTTGGACTGCAAGGAGATCCAACCAGTCCATTCTAAGGAGATCGGTCCTGGGTGTTCTTTGGAAGGAATGATGCTAAAGCTGAAACTCCAGTACTTTGGCCACCTCATGCGAAGAGTAGACTCATTGGAAAAGACTCTGATGCTGGGAGGGATTGGGGGCAGGAGGAGAAGGGGACGACAGAGGATGAGATGGCTGGATGGAATCACTGACTCGATGGACGTGAGTTTGAGTGAACTCCCGGAGCTGGTGATGGACAGGGAGGCCTGGCGTGCTGCGATTCATGGGGTCGCAAAGAGTCAGACACGACTGAGCGACTGAACTGAACTGAACTGAACTGACTGATACTTGATTATTAGG